>NW_026947514.1:45410700-48045200 GCF_034190915.1 Cavia porcellus | reverse complement strand
ACTAGTGAATGTAATGTAACACACACCCAAACAATGCGCACCACCCCGCGATATTTTTCAGAAACCTATCCTACATTGCCACTGCATGTTCCCTGACCTCCCCATGCTGACCACCCCGCCGTGCTTTTCTCCATCCTACATTGCCACTCACTGCCTATCCTAATTCAGACCCTCCGATTCACACCACCCCGTGATGTTTTTCACACTCCTACTAGTGAATGTAATGTAACACACACCCATACAATGCGCACCACCCCGTGATGTTTTTGTCACTGCTACTAGTGAATGTAATGTAACACACACACATACAATGCGCACCACCCCGCGATGATTTTCTCACTCCTACTTGTGAATGTAATGTAACACACACCCATACAACGCGCACCACCCCGTGATGTTTTTCTCACTGCTACTAGTGAATGTAATGTAACACACACCCATACAACGCGCACCACCCCGTGATGCTTTTCTCACTCCTACTTGTGAATGTAATGTAACACACAACCATACAATGCGCACCACCCCGCGATGTTTTTCAGAAACCTATCCTACTTTGCCACTGCATGTTCCCTGACCTCCCAATGCTGACCACCCCGCCGTGCTTTTCTCCATTCTACATTGCCACTCACTGCCTATCCTAATTCAGACCCTCCGATTCACACCACCCCGTGATGTTTTTCTCACTCCTACTAGTGAATGTAATGTAACACACACCCATACAATGCGCACCACCCCGCGATGTTTTTCAGAAACCTATCCTACATTGCCACTGCATGTTCCCTGACCTCCCCATGCTGACCAACCCGCGCTGCTTTTCTCCATCCTACATTGCCACTCACTGCCTATCCTAATTCAGACCCTCCAATTCACACCACCCCGTGATGTTTTTCTCACTCCTACTAGTGAATGTAATGTAACACACACCCATACAACGCGCACCACCCCGTGATGCTTTTCTCCATCCTTCTTGTGAATGTAATGTAACACACACCCATACAATGCGCACCACCCCGCGATGTTTTTCAGAAACCTATCCTACATTGCCACTGCATGTTCCCTGACCTCCCCATGCTGACCACCCCGCGGTGCTTTTCTCCATCCGACATTGCTACTCACTGCCTATGCTAATTCAGACCCTCCGATTCACACCACCCCGTGATGTTTTTCTCACTCCTACTAGTGAATGTAATGTAACACACACCCATACAATGCGCACCACCCCGTGATGTTTTTCTCACTCCTACTAGTGAATGTAATGTAACACACACCCATACAATGCGCACCACCCCGCGATGTTTTTCTCACTCCTACTAGTGAATGTAATGTAACACACACCCATACAATGTGCACCACCCCGCGATGTTTTTCAGAAACCTATCCTACATTGCCACTGCATGTTCCCTGACCTCCCCATGCTGACCACCCCGCGGTGCTTTTCTCCATCCTACATTGCCACTCACTGCCTATCCTAATTCAGACCCTCTGATTCACACCACCCCGTGATGTTTTTCTCACTCCTACTATTGAATGTAATGTAACACACACCCATACAATGTTCACCACCCCGTGATGTTTTTCTCACTCCTACTAGTGAATGTAATGTAACACACACCCATACAATGCCCACCACCCCGTGATGTTTTTGTCACTGCTACTAGTGAATGTAATGTAACACACACCCATACAATGCGCACCACCAGGCCATGTTTTTCTCACTGCTACTAGTGAATGTAATGTAACACACACCCATACAATGCGCACCACCCCGCGATGTTTTTCTCACTCCTACTAGTGAATGTAATGTAACACACACCCATACAATGCGCACCACCCCGCGATGTTTTTCAGAAACCTATCCTACTTTGCCACTGCATGTTCCCTTACCTCCCAATGCTGACCACCCCGCCGTGCTTTTCTCCATTCTACATTGCCACTCACTGCCTATCCTAATTCAGACCCTCCGATTCACACCACCCCGTGATGTTTTTCCACTCCTACTAGTGAATGTAATGTAACACACACCCATACAATGCGCACCACCCCGCGATGTTTTTCAGAAACCTATCCTACATTGCCACTGCATGTTCCCTGACCTCCCCATGCTGATCACCCCGCGGTGCTTTTCTCCATCCTACATTGCCACTCACTGCCTATCCTAATTCAGACCCTCCAATTCACACCACCCCGTGATGTTTTTCTCACTCCTACTAGTGAATGTAATGTAACACACACCCATACAACGCGCACCACCCCGTGATGTTTATCTCACTCCTACTAGTGAATGTAATGTAACACACACCCATACAATGCGCACCACCCCGCGAGCTTTTTCAGAAACCTATTCTACATTGCCACTGCATGTTCCCTGACCTCCCCATGCTGACCACCCCGCGGTGCTTTTCTCCATCCTACATTGCCACTCACTGCCTATCCTAATTCAGACCCTCCGATTCACATCACCCCGTGATGTTTTTCTCACTCCTACTAGTGAATGTAATGTAACACACACCCATACAATGCGCACCACCCCGTGCTCTTTTTCTCACTCCTACTAGTGAATGTATTGTAACACACACCCATACAATGCGCACCACCCCGTGATTTTTTTCTGACTCCTACTTGTGAATGTAATGTAACACACACCCATACAATGCTCACCACCCCGCGATGTTTTTCAGAAACCTATCCTACATTGCCACTGCATGTTCCCTGACCTCCCCATGCTGACCACACCGCGGTGCTTTTCTCCATCCTACATTGCCACTCACTGCCTATTCCTAATTCAGACCCTCCGATTCACGCCACCCCATGATGTTTTTCTCACTCCTACTAGTGAATGTAATGTAACACACACCCATACAATGCGCACCACCCCGTGATGTTTTTGTCACTGCTACTAGTGAATGTAATGTAACACACACCCATACACTGCGCACCACCCCGCCATGTTTTTCTCACTGCTACTAGTGAATGTAATTTAACACACACCCATACAATGCGCACCACCCCGCGATTTTTTTCTCACTCCTACTAGTGAATGTAATGTAACACACACCCATTCAATGCGCACCACCCCGCGATGTTTTTCAGAAACCTATCCTACATTGCCACTGCATGTTCCCTGACCTCCCCATGCTGACCACCCCGCGGTGCTTTTCTCCATCCTACATTGCCACTCACTGCCTATCCTAATTCAGACCCTCCGATTCCCACCACCCCGTCATGTTTTTCTCACTCCTACTAGTGAATGTAATGTAGCACACACCCATACAACGCGCACCACCCCGTGATGCTTTTTTCACTCCTACTTGTGAATGTAATGTAACACACACCCATACAATGCGCACCACCCCGCGATGTTTTTCAGAAACCTATCCTACTTTGCCACTGCATGTTCCCTGACCTCCAAATGCTGACCACCCCGCAGTGCTTTTCTCCATTCTACATTGCCACTCTCTGCCTATCCTAATTCAGACCCTCCGATTCACACCACCCCGTGATGTTTTTCTCACTCCTCCTAGTGAATGTAATGTAACACACACCCATACAATGCGCACCACCCCGCGATGTTTTTCAGAAACCTATCCTACATTGCCACTGCATCTTCCTTGACCTCCCCATGCTGACCACCCCGCGGTGCTTTTCTCCATCCTGCATTGCCACTCACTGCCTATCCTAATTCAGACCCTCCAATTCACACCACCCCGTGATGTTTTTCTCACTCCTACTAGTGAATGTAATGTAACACACACCCATACAACGCGCACCACCCCGTGATGCTTTTCTCACTCCTACTTGTGAATGTAATGTAACACACACCCATACAATGCGCACCACCCCGCGATGTTTTTCAGAAACCTATCCTACATTGCCACTGCATGTTCCCTGACCTCCCCATGCTGACCACCCCGCGGTGCTTTTCTCCATCCTACATTGCCACTCACTGCCTATGCTAATTCAGACCCTCCGATTCACACCACCCCGTGATGTTTTTCTCACTCCTACTAGTGAATGTAATGTAACACACAGCCATACAATGCGCACCACCCCGTGATGTTTTTCTCACTCCTACTAGTGAATGTAATGTAACACACACCCATACAATGCGCACCACCCCGCGATGTTTTTCAGAAACCTATCCTACATTGCCACTGCATGTTCCCTGACCTCCCCATGCTGACCACCCCGCGGTGCTTTTCTCCATCCTACATTGCCACTCACTGCCTATCCTAATTCAGACCCTCCGATTCACACCACCCCGTGATGTTTTTCTCACTCCTACTAGTGAATGTAATGTAACACACACCCATACAACGCGCACCACCCCGTGATGCTTTTGTCACTCCTACTTGTGAATGTAATGTAACACACACCCATACAATGCGCACCACCCCGCGATGTTTTTCAGAAACCTATCGTACATTGCCACTGCATGTTTCCTGACCTCCCCATGCTGACCACCCCGCGTTGCTTTTCTCCATCCTACATTGCCACTCACTGCCTATTCCTAATTCAGACCCTCCGATTCACACCACCCCATGATGTTTTTCTCACTCCTACTAGTGAATGTAATGTAACACACACCCATACAATGCGCACCACCCCGCGATGTTTTTCAGAAACCTATCCTACATTGCAACTGCATGTTCCCTGACCTCCCCATGCTGACCACCCCGCCGTGCTTTTCTCCATCCCACATTGCCACTCACTGCCTATCCTAATTCAGACCCTCCGATTCACACCACCCCGTGATGTTTTTCTCACTCCTACTAGTGAATGTAATGTAACACACACCCATACAATGCGCACCACCAGGCCATGTTTTTCTCACTGCTACTAGTGAATGTAATGTAACACACACCCATACAATGCGCACCACCCCGCGATGTTTTTCTCACTCCTACTAGTGAATGTAATGTAACACACACCCATACAATGCGCACCACCCCGCGATGTTTTTCAGAAACCTATCCTACATTGCCACTGCATGTTCCCTGACCTCCCCATGCTGACCACCCCGCGGTGCTTTTCTCCATCCTACATTGCCACTCACTGCCTATCCTAATTCAGACCCTCCAATTCACACCACCCCGTGATGTTTTTCTCACTCCTACTAGTGAATGTAATGTAACACACACCCATACAACGCGCACCACCCCGTGATGCTTTTCTCACTCCTACTTGTGAATGTAATGTAATACACACCTTTACAATGCGCACCACCCCGCGATGTTTTTCAGAAACCTATCCTACATTGCCACTGCATGTTCCCTGACCTCCCCATGCTGACCACCCCACGGTGCTTTTCTCCATTCTACATTGCCACTCACTGCCTATGCTAATTCAGACCCTCCAATTCACACCACCCCGTGATGTTTTTCTCACTCCTACTAGTGAATGTAATGTAACACACACCCATACAATGCGCACCACCCCGTGATGTTTTTCTCACTGCTACTAGTGAATGTAATGTAACACACACCCATAGAATGCGCACCACCCCGCGATGTTTTTCTCACTCCTACTAGTGAATGTAATGTAACACACACCCATACAATGCGCACCACCCCGCGATGTTTTTCAGAAACCTATCCTACATTGCCACTGCATGTTCCCTGACCTCCCCATGCTGACCACCCCGCGGTGCTTTTCTCCATCCTACATTGCCACTCACTGCCTATCCTAATTCAGACCCTCCGATTCTCACCACCCCGTGATGTTTTTCTCACTCCTACTAGTGAATGTAATGTAACACACACCCATACAATGTTCACCACCCTGTGATGTTTTTCTCACTCCTACTAGTGAATGTAATGTAACACACACCCATACAATGCACACCACTCCGCGATGTTTTTCAGAAACCTATCCTACATTGCCACTGCATGTTCCCTGACCTCCCCATGCTGACCATCCCGCGGTGCTTTTCTCCATCCTACATTGCCACTCACTGCCTATCCTAATTCAGACCCTCCGATTCACACCACCCCGTGATGTTTTTCTCACTCCTACTAGTGAATGTAATGTAACACACACCCATACAATGCGCACCACCCCGTGATGTTTATCTCACTCCTACTAGTGAATGTAATGTAACACACAGCCATACAATGCGCACCACCCCGCGATGTTTTTCAGAAACCTATTCTACATTGCCACTGCATGTTCCCTGACCTCCCCATGCTGACCAACCCGCGGTGCTTTTCTCCATCCTACATTGCCACTCACTGCCTATCCTAATTCAGACCCTCCGATTCACATCACCCCGTGCTGTTTTTCTCACTCCTACTAGTGAATGTAATGTAACACACACCCATACAATGCGCACCACCCCGTGCTGTTTTTCTCACTCCTACTAGTGAATGTATTGTAACACACACCCATACAATGCGCACCACCCCGTGATTTTTTTCTGACTCCTACTTGTGAATGTAATGTAACACACACCCATACAATGCGCACCACCCCGCGATGTTTTTCAGAAACCTATCCTACATTGCCACTACATGTTCCCTGACCTCCCCATGCTGACCACCCCGCGGTGCTTTTCTCCATCCTACATTGCCACTCACTGCCTATTCCTAATTCAGACCCTCCGATTCACACCACCCCATGATGTTTTTCTCACTCCTACTAGTGAATGTAATGTAACACACACCCATACAATGCGCACCACCCCGTGATGTTTTTCAGAAACCTATCCTACATTGCCACTGCATGTTCCCTGACCTCCCCATGCTGACCACCCCGCCGTGCTTTTCTCCATCCTACATTGCCACTCACTGCCTATCCTAATTCAGACCCTCCGATTCACACCACCCCGTGATGTTTTTCTCACTCCTACTAGTGAATGTAATGTAACACACACCCATACAATGCGCACCACCCCGTGATGTTTTTGTCACTGCTACTAGTGAATGTAATGTAACACACACCCATACAATGCGCACCACCCCGCCATGTTTTTCTCACTGCTACTAGTGAATGTAATGTAATACACACCCATACAATGCGCACCACCCCGCGATGTTTTTCTCACTCCTACTAGTGAATGTAATGTAACACACACCCATACAATGCGCACCACCCCGCGATGTTTTTCAGAAACCTATCCTACATTGCCACTGCATGTTCCCTGACCTCCCCATGCTGACCACCCCGCGGTGCTTTTCTCCATCCTACATTGCCACTCACTGCCTATCCTAATACAGACCCTCCAATTCAAACCACCCCGTGATGTTTTTCTCACTCCTACTAGTGAATGTAATGTAACACACACCCATACAACGCGCACCACCCCGTGATGCTTTTCTCACTCCTACTTGTGAATGTATTGTAACACACACCCATACAATGCGCACCACCCCGTGATTTTTTTCTCACTCCTACTAGTGAATGTATTGTAACACACACCCATACAATGCGCACCACCCCGTGATTTTTTTCTGACTCCTACTTGTGAATGTAATGTAACACACACCCATACAATGCGCACCACCCCGCGATGTTTTTCAGAAACCTATCCTACATTGCCACTGCATGTTCCCTGACCTCCCCATGCTGACCACACCGCGGTGCTTTTCTCCATCCTACATTGCCACTCACTGCCTATTCCTAATTCAGACCCTCGGATTCACACCACCCCATGATGTTTTTCTCACTCCTACTAGTGAATGTAATGTAACACACACCCATACAATGCGCACCACCCCGTGATGTTTTTGTCACTGCTACTAGTGAATGTAATGTAACACACTCCCATACAATGCGCACCACCCCGCCACGTTTTTCTCACTGCTACTAGTGAATGTAATGTAACACACACCCATACAATGCGCACCACCCCGCGATGTTTTTCTCACTCCTACTAGTGAATGTAATGTAACACACACCCATTCAATGCGCACCACCCCGCGATGCTTTTCAGAAACCTATCCTACATTGCCACTGCATGTTCCCTGACCTCCCCATGCTGACCACCCCGCGGTGCTTTTCTCCATCCTACATTGCCACTCACTGCCTATCCTAATTCAGACCCTCCGATTCCCACCACCCCGTCATGTTTTTCTCACTCCTATTAGTGAATGTAATGTAGCACACACCCATACAACGCGCACCACCCCGTGATGCTTTTCTCACTCCTACTTGTGAATGTAATGTAACACACACCCATACAATGCGCACCACCCCGCGATGTTTTTCAGAAACCTATCCTACTTTGCCACTGCATGTTCCCTGACCTCCCCATGCTGACCACCCCGCAGTGCTTTTCTCCATTCTACATTGCCACTCACTGCCTATCCTAATTCAGACCCTCCGATTCACACCACCCCGTGATGTTTTTCTCACTCCTACTAGTGAATGTAATGTAACACACACCCATACAATGCGCACCACCCCGCGATGTTTTTCAGAAACCTATCCTACATTGCCACTGCATCTTCCTTGACCTCCCCATGCTGACCACCCCGCGGTGCTTTTCTCCATCCTGCATTGCCACTCACTGCCTATCCTAATTCAGACCCTCCAATTCACACCACCCCGTGATGTTTTTCTCACTCCTACTAGTGAATGTAATGTAACACACACCCATACAACGCGCACCACCCCGTGATGCTTTTCTCACTCCTACTTGTGAATGTAATGTAACACACACCCATACAATGCGCACCACCCCGCAATGTTTTTCAGAAACCTATCCTACATTGCCACTGCATGTTCCCTGACCTCCCCATGCTGACCACCCCGCGGTGCTTTTCTCCATCCTACATTGCCACTCACTGCCTATGCTAATTCAGACCCTCCGATTCACACCACCCCGTGATGTTTTTCTCACTCCTACTAGTGAATGTAATGTAACACACAGCCATACAATGCGCACCACCCCGTGATGTTTTTCTCACTCCTACTAGTGAATGTAATGTAACACACACCCATACAATGCGCACCACCCCGCGATGTTTTTCAGAAACCTATCCTACATTGCCACTGCATGTTCCCTGACCTCCCCATGCTGACCACCCCGCGGTGCTTTTCTCTATCCTACATTGCCATTCACTGCCTATCCTAATTCAGACCCTCCGATTCACACCACCCCGTGATGTTTTTCTCACTCCTACTAGTGAATGTAATGTAACACACACCCATACAACGCGCACCACCCCGTGATGCTTTTGTCACTCCTACTTGTGAATGTAATGTAACACACACCCATACAATGCGCACCACCCCGCGATGTTTTTCAGAAACCTATCGTACATTGCCACTGCATGTTCCCTGACCTCCCCATGCTGACCACCCCGCGTTGCTTTTCTCCATCCTATATTGCCACTCACTGCCTATTCCTAATTCAGACCCTCCGATTCACACCACCCCATGATGTTTTTCTCACTCCTACTAGTGAATGTAATGTAACACACACCCATACAATGCGCACCACCCCGCGATGTTTTTCAGAAACCTATCCTACATTGCAACTGCATGTTCCCTGACCTCCCCATGCTGACCACCCCGCCGTGTTTTTCTCCATCCTACATTGCCACTCACTGCCTATCCTAATTCAGACCCTCCGATTCACACCACCCCGTGATGTTTTTCTCACTCCTACTAGTGAATGTAATGTAACACACACCCATACAATGCGCACCACCCCGCGATGTTTTTCTCACTCCTACTAGTGAATGTAATGTAACACACACCCATACAATGCGCACCACCCCGCGATGTTTTTCAGAAACCTATCCTACATTGCCACTGCATGTTCCCTGACCTCCCCATGCTGACCACCCCGCGGTGCTTTTCTCCATCCTACATTGCCACTCACTGCCTATCCTAATTCAGACCCTCCAATTCACACCACCCCGTGATGTTTTTCTCACTCCTACTAGTGAATGTAATGTAACACACACCCATACAACGCGCAATACCCCGTGATGCTTTTCTCAATCCTACTTGTGAATGTAATGTAATACACACCTTTACAATGCGCACCACCCCGCGATGTTTTTCAGAAACCTATCCTACATTGCCACTGCATGTTCCCTGACCTCCCCATGCTGACCACCCCACGGTGCTTTTCTCCATTCTACATTGCCACTCACTGCCTATGCTAATTCAGACCCTCCAATTCACACCACCCCGTGATGTTTTTCTCACTCCTACTAGTGAATGTAATGTAACACACACCCATACAATGCGCACCACCCCGTGATGTTTTTCTCACTGCTACTAGTGAATGTAATGTAACAAACACCCATAGAATGCGCACCACCCCGCGATGTTTTTCTCACTCCTACTAGTGAATGTAATGTAACACACACCCATACAATGCGCACCACCCCGCGATGTTTTTCAGAAACCTATCCTACATTGCCACTGCATGTTCCCTGACCTCCCCATGCTGACCACCCCGCGGTGCTTTTCTCCATCCTACATTGCCACTCACTGCCTATCCTAATTCAGACCCTCCGATTCTCACCACCCCGTGATGTTTTTCTCACTCCTACTAGTGAATGTAATGTAACACACACCCATACAATGTTCACCACCCCGTGATGTTTTTCTCACTCCTACTAGTGAATGTAATGTAACACACACCCATACAATGCGCACCACTCCGCGATGTTTTTCAGAAACCTATCCTACATTGCCACTGCATGTTCCCTGACCTCCCCATGCTGACCACCCCGCGGTGCTTTTCTCCATCCTACATTGCCACTCACTGCCTATCCTTATTCAGAACCTCCGATTCACACCACCCCGTGATGTTTTTCTCACTCCTACTAGTGAATGTAATGTAACACACACCCATACAATGTTCACCACCCTGTGATGTTTTTCTCACTCCTACTAGTGAATGTAATGTAACACACACCCATACAATGCGCACCACTCCGCGATGTTTTTCAGAAACCTATCCTACATTGCCACTGCATGTTCCCTGACCTCCCCATGCTGACCATCCCGCGGTGCTTTTCTCCATCCTACATTGCCACTCACTGCCTATCCTAATTCAGACCCTCCGATTCACACCACCCCGTGATGTTTTTCTCACTCCTACTAGTGAATGTAATGTAACACACACCCATACAATGCGCACCACCCCGTGATGTTTTTGTCACTGCTACTAGTGAATGTAATGTAACACACACCCATACAATGCGCACCACCCCGCCACGTTTTTCTCACTGCTACTAGTGAATGTAATGTAACACACACCCATACAATGCGCACCAACCCGCGATGTTTTTCTCACTCCTACTAGTGAATGTAATGTAACACACACCCATTCAATGCGCACCACCCCGCGATGCTTTTCAGAAACCTATCCTACATTGCCACTGCATGTTCCCTGACCTCCCCATGCTGACCACCCCGCGGTGCTTTTCTCCATCCTACATTGCCACTCACTGCCTATCCTAATTCAGACCCTCCGATTCCCACCACCCCGTCATGTTTTTCTCACTCCTATTAGTGAATGTAATGTAGCACACACCCATACAACGCGCACCACCCCGTGATGCTTTTCTCACTCCTACTTGTGAATGTAATGTAACACACACCCATACAATGCGCACCACCCCGCGATGTTTTTCAGAAACCTATCCTACTTTGCCACTGCATGTTCCCTGACCTCCCCATGCTGACCACCCCGCAGTGCTTTTCTCCATTCTACATTGCCACTCACTGCCTATCCTAATTCAGACCCTCCGATTCACACCACCCCGTGATGTTTTTCTCACTCCTACTAGTGAATGTAATGTAACACACACCCATACAATGCGCACCACCCCGCGATGTTTTTCAGAAACCTATCCTACATTGCCACTGCATCTTCCTTGACCTCCCCATGCTGACCACCCCGCGGTGCTTTTCTCCATCCTGCATTGCCACTCACTGCCTATCCTAATTCAGACCCTCCAATTCACACCACCCCGTGATGTTTTTCTCACTCCTACTAGTGAATGTAATGTAACACACACCCATACAACGCGCACCACCCCGTGATGCTTTTCTCACTCCTACTTGTGAATGTAATGTAACACACACCCATACAATGCGCACCACCCCGCGATGTTTTTCAGAAACCTATCCTACATTGCCACTGCATGTTCCCTGACCTCCCCATGCTGACCACCCCGCGGTGCTTTTCTCCATCCTACATTGCCACTCACTGCCTATGCTAATTCAGACCCTCCGATTCACACCACCCCGTGATGTTTTTCTCACTCCTACTAGTGAATGTAATGTAACACACAGCCATACAATGCGCACCACCCCGTGATGTTTTTCTCACTCCTACTAGTGAATGTAATGTAACACACACCCATACAATGCGCACCACCCCGCGATGTTTTTCAGAAACCTATCCTACATTGCCACTGCATGTTCCCTGACCTCCCCATGCTGACCACCCCGCGGTGCTTTTCTCCATCCTACATTGCCACTCACTGCCTATCCTAATTCAGACCCTCCGATTCACAACACCCCGTGATGTTTTTCTCACTCCTACTAGTGAATGTAATGTAACACACACCCATACAACGCGCACCACCCCGTGATGCTTTTGTCACTCCTACTTGTGAATGTAATGTAACACACACCCATACAATGCGCACCACCCCGCGATGTTTTTCAGAAACCTATCGTACATTGCCACTGCATGTTCCCTGACCTCCCCATGCTGACCACCCCGCGTTGCTTTTCTCCATCCTACATTGCCACTCACTGCCTATTCCTAATTCAGACCCTCCGATTCACACCACCCCATGATGTTTTTCTCACTCCTACTAGTGAATGTAATGTAACACACACCCATACAATGCGCACCACCCCGCGATGTTTTTCAGAAACCTATCCTACATTGCAACTGCATGTTCCCTGACCTCCCCATGCTGACCACCCCGCCGTGCTTTTCTCCATCCTACATTGCCACTCACTGCCTATCCTAATTCAGACCCTCCGATTCACACCACCCCGTGATGTTTTTCTCACTCCTACTAGTGAATGTAATGTAACACACACCCATACAATGCGCACCACCAGGCCATGTTTTTCTCACTGCTACTAGTGAATGTAATGTAACACACACCCATACAATGCGCACCACCCCGCGATGTTTTTCTCACTCCTACTAGTGAATGTAATGTAACACACACCCATACAATGCGCACCACCCCGCGATGTTTTTCAGAAACCTATCCTACATTGCCACTGCATGTTCCCTGACCTCCCCATGCTGACCACCCCGCGGTGGTTTTCTCCATCCTACATTGCCACTCACTGCCTATCCTAATTCAGACCCTCCAATTCACACCACCCCGTGATGTTTTTCTCACTCCTACTAGTGAATGTAATGTAACACACACCCATACAACGCGCAATACCCCGTGATGCTTTTCTCAATCCTACTTGTGAATGTAATGTAATACACACCTTTACAATGCGCACCACCCCGCGATGTTTTTCAGAAACCTATCCTACATTGCCACTGCATGTTCCCTGACCTCCCCATGCTGACCACCCCACGGTGCTTTTCTCCATTCTACATTGCCACTCACTGCCTATGCTAATTCAGACCCTCCAATTCACACCACCCCGTGATGTTTTTCTCACTCCTACTAGTGAATGTAATGTAACACACACCCATACAATGCGCACCACCCCGTGATGTTTTTCTCACTGCTACTAGTGAATGTAATGTAACAAACACCCATAGAATGCGCACCACCCCGCGATGTTTTTCTCACTCCTACTAGTGAATGTAATGTAACACACACCCATACAATGCGCACCACCCCGCGATGTTTTTCAGAAACCTATCCTACATTGCCACTGCATGTTCCCTGACCTCCCCATGCTGACCACCCCGCGGTGCTTTTCTCCATCCTACATTGCCACTCACTGCCTATCCTAATTCAGACCCTCCGATTCTCACCACCCCGTGATGTTTTTCTCACTCCTACTAGTGAATGTAATGTAACACACACCCATACAATGTTCACCACCCCGTGATGTTTTTCTCACTCCTACTAGTGAATGTAATGTAACACACACCCATACAATGCGCACCACTCCGCGATGTTTTTCAGAAACCTATCCTACATTGCCACTGCATGTTCCCTGACCTCCCCATGCTGACCACCCCGCGGTGCTTTTCTCCATCCTACATTGCCACTCACTGCCTATCCTTATTCAGAACCTCCGATTCACACCACCCCGTGATGTTTTTCTCACTCCTACTAGTGAATGTAATGTAACACACACCCATACAATGTTCACCACCCTGTGATGTTTTTCTCACTCCTACTAGTGAATGTAATGTAACACACACCCATACAATGCGCACCACTCCGCGATGTTTTTCAGAAACCTATCCTACATTGCCACTGCATGTTCCCTGACCTCCCCATGCTGACCATCCCGCGGTGCTTTTCTCCATCCTACATTGCCACTCACTGCCTATCCTAATTCAGACCCTCCGATTCACACCACCCCGTGATGTTTTTCTCACTCCTACTAGTGAATGTAATGTAACACACACCCATACAATGCGCACCACCCCGTGATGTTTATCTCACTCCTACTAGTGAATGTAATGTAACACACAGCCATACAATGCGCACCACCCCGCGATGTTTTTCAGAAACCTATTCTACATTGCCACTGCATGTTCCCTGACCTCCCCATGCTGACCAACCCGCGGTGCTTTTCTCCATCCTACATTGCCACTCACTGCCTATCCTAATTCAGACCCTCCGATTCACATCACCCCGTGCTGTTTTTCTCACTCCTACTAGTGAATGTAATGTAACACACACCCATACAATGCGCACCACCCCGTGCTGTTTTTCTCACTCCTACTAGTGAATGTATTGTAACACACACCCATACAATGCGCACCACCCCGTGATTTTTTTCTGACTCCTACTTGTGAATGTAATGTAACACACACCCATACAATGCGCACCACCCCGCGATGTTTTTCAGAAACCTATCCTACATTGCCACTGCATGTTCCCTGACCTCCCCATGCTGACCACCCCGCGGTGCTTTTCTCCATCCTACATTGCCACTCACTGCCTATTCCTAATTCAGACCCTCCGATTCACACCACCCCATGATGTTTTTCTCACTCCTACTAGTGAATGTAATGTAACACACACCCATACAATGCGCACCACCCCGCGATGTTTTTCAGAAACCTATCCTACATTGCCACTGCATGTTCCCTGACCTCCCCATGCTGACCACCCCGCCGTGCTTTTCTCCATCCTACATTGCCACTCACTGCCTATCCTAATTCAGACCCTCCGATTCACACCACCCCGTGATGTTTTTCTCACTCCTACTAGTGAATGTAATGTAACACACACCCATACAATGCGCACCACCCCGTGATGTTTTTGTCACTGCTACTAGTGAATGTAATGTAACACACACCCATACAATGCGCACCACCCCGCCATGTTTTTCTCACTGCTACTAGTGAATGTAATGTAACACACACCCATACAATGCGCACCACCCCGCGATGTTTTTCTCACTCCTACTAGTGAATGTAATGTAACACACACCCATACAATGCGCACCACCCCGCGATGTTTTTCAGAAACCTATCCTACATTGCCACTGCATGTTCCCTGACCTCCCCATGCTGACCACCCCGCGGTGCTTTTCTCCATCCTACATTGCCACTCACTGCCTATCCTAATACAGACCCTCCAATTCACACCACCCCGTGATGTTTTTCTCACTCCTACTAGTGAATGTAATGTAACACACACCCATACAACGCGCACCACCCCGTGATGCTTTTCTCACTCCTACTTGTGAATGTAATGTAACACACACCCATACAATGCGCACCACCCCGCGATGTTTTTTAGAAACCTATCCTACATTGCCACTGCATGTTCCCTGACCTCCCCATGCTGACCACCCCGCGGTGCTTTTCTCCATCCTACATTGCCACTCACTGCCTATGCTAATTCAGACACTCCGATTCCCACCACCCCGTCATGTTTTTCTCACTCCTACTAGTGAATGTAATGTAGCACACACCCATACAACGCGCACCACCCCGTGATGCTTTTCTCACTCCTACTTGTGAATGTAATGTAACACACACCCATACAATGCGCACCACCCCGCGATGTTTTTCAGAAACCTATCCTACTTTGCCACTGCATGTTCCCTGACCTCCAAATGCTGACCACCCCGCCGTGCTTTTCTCCATTCTACATTGCCACTCACTGCCTATCCTAATTCAGACCCTCCGATTCACACCACCCCGTGATGTTTTTCTCACTCCTACTAGTGAATGTAATGTAACACACACCCATACAATGCGCACCACCCCGCGATGTTTTTCAGAAACCTATCCTACATTGCCACTGCATGTTCCCTGACCTCCCCATGCTGACCACCCCGCGGTGCTTTTCTCCATCCTACATTGCCACTCACTGCCTATCCTAATACAGACCCTCCAATTCACACCACCCCGTGATGTTTTTCTCACTCCTACTAGTGAATGTAATGTAACACATACCCATACAATGCGCACCACCCCGCGATGTTTTTCTCACTCCTACTAGTGAATGTAATGTAACACACACCCATACAATGCGCACCACCCCGCGATGTTTTTCAGAAACCTATCCTACATTGCCACTGCATGTTCCCTGACCTCCCCATGCTGACCACCCCGCGGTGCTTTTCTCCATCCTACATTGCCACTCACTGCCTATCCTAATTCAGACCCTCCGATTCACACCACCCCGTGATGTTTTTCTCACTCCTACTAGTGAATGTAATGTAACACACACCCATACAACGCGCACCACCCCTTGATGCTTTTGTCACTCCTACTTGTGAATGTAATGTAACACACACCCATACAATGCGCACCACCCCGCGATGTTTTTCAGAAACCTATCCTACATTGCCACTGCATGTTCCCTGACCTCCCCATGCTGACCACCCCGCGGTGCTTTTCTCCATCCTACATTGCCACTCACTGCCTATTCCTAATTCAGACCCTCCGATTCACAGCACCCCATGATGTTTTTCTCACTCCTACTAGTGAATGTAATGTAACACACACCCATACAATGCGCACCACCCCGCGATGTTTTTCAGAAACCTATCCTACATTGCCACTGCATGTTCCCTGACCTCCCCATGCTGACAACCCCGCCGTGCTTTTCTCCATCCTACATTGCCACTCGCTGCCTATCCTAATTCAGACCCTCCGATTCACACTACCCCGTGATGTTTTTCTCACTCCTACTAGTGAATGTAATGTAACACACACCCATACAATGCGCACCACCCCGTGATGTTTTTGTCACTGCTACTAGTGAAAGTAATGTAACACACACCCATACAATGCGCACCACCACGCCATGTTTTTCTCACTGCTACTAGTGAATGTAATGTAACACACACCCATACAATGCGCACCACCCCGCGATGTTTTTCTCACTCCTACTAGTGAATGTAATGTAACACACACCCATACAATGCGCACCACCCCGCGATGTTTTTCATAAACCTATCCTACATTGCCACTGCATGTTCCCTGACCTCCCCATGCTGACCACCCCGCGGTGCTTTTCTCCATCCTACATTGCCACTCACTGCCTATCCTAATTCAGACACTCCGATTCCCACCACCCCGTCATGTTTTTCTCACTCCTACTAGTGAATGTAATGTAGCACACACCCATACAACGCGCACCACCCCGTGATGCTTTTCTCACTCCTACTTGTGAATGTAATGTAACACACACCCATACAATGCGCACCACCCCGCGATGTTTTTCAGAAACCTATCCTACTTTGCCACTGCATGTTCCCTGACCTCCAAATGCTGACCACCCCGCCGTGCTTTTCTCCATTCTACATTGCCACTCACTGCCTATCCTAATTCAGACCCTCCGATTCACACCACCCCGTGATGTTTTTCTCACTCCTACTAGTGAATGTAATGTAACACACACCCATACAATGCGCACCACCCCGCGATGTTTTTCAGAAACCTATCCTACATTGCCACTGCATGTTCCCTGACCTCCCCATGCTGACCACCCCGCGGTGCTTTTCTCCATCCTACATTGCCACTCACTGCCTATCCTAATACAGACCCTCCAATTCACACCACCCCGTGATGTTTTTCTCACTCCTACTAGTGAATGTAATGTAACACACACCCATACAACGCGCACCACCCCGTGATGCTTTTCTCACTCCTACTTGTGAATGTAATGTAACACACACCCATACAATGCGCACCACCCCGCGATGTTTTTCAGAAACCTATCCTACATTGCCACTGCATGTTCCCTGACCTCCCCATGCTGACCACCCCGCGGTGCTTTTCTCCATCCTACATTTCCACTCACTGCCTATGCTAATTCAGACCCTCCGATTCACACCACCCCGTGATGTTTTTCTCACTCCTACTAGTGAATGTAATGTAACACACACCCATACAATGCGCACCACCCCGTGATGTTTTTCTCACTCCTACTAGTGAATGTAATGTAACACACACCCATACAATGCGCACCACCCCGCGATGTTTTTCTCACTCCTACTAGTGAATGTAATGTAACACACACCCATACAATGCGCACCACCCCGCGATGTTTTTCAGAAACCTATCCTACATTGCCACTGCATGTTCCCTGACCTCCCCATGCTGACCACCCCGCGGTGCTTTTCTCCATCCTACATTGCCACTCACTGCCTATCCTAATTCAGACCCTCCGATTCACACCACCCCGTGATGTTTTTCTCACTCCTACTAGTGAATGTAATGTAACACACACCCATACAACGCGCACCACCCCTTGATGCTTTTGTCACTCCTACTTGTGAATGTAATGTAACACACACCCATACAATGCGCACCACCCCGCGATGTTTTTCAGAAACCTATCCTACATTGCCACTGCATGTTCCCTGACCTCCCCATGCTGACCACCCCGCGGTGCTTTTCTCCATCCTACATTGCCACTCACTGCCTATTCCTAATTCAGACCCTCCGATTCACAGCACCCCATGATGTTTTTCTCACTCCTACTAGTGAATGTAATGTAACACACACCCATACAATGCGCACCACCCCGCGATGTTTTTCAGAAACCTATCCTACATTGCCACTGCATGTTCCCTGACCTCCCCATGCTGACCACCCCGCCGTGCTTTTCTCCATCCTACATTGCCACTCGCTGCCTATCCTAATTCAGACCCTCCGATTCACACCACCCCGTGATGTTTTTCTCACTCCTACTAGTGAATGTAATGTAACACACACCCATACAATGCGCACCACCCCGTGATGTTTTTGTCACTGCTACTAGTGAAAGTAATGTAACACACACCCATACAATGCGCACCACCCCGCCATGTTTTTCTCACTCCTACTAGTGAATGTAATGTAACACACACCCATACAATGCGCACCACCCTGTGATGTTTTTCTCACTGCTACTAGTGAATGTATTGTAACACACACCCATACAATGCGCACCACCCCGCGATGTTTTTCTCACTCCTACTAGTGAATGTAATGTAACAAACACCCATACAATGCGCGCCACCCCGCGATGTTTTTCAGAAACCTATCCTACATTGCCACTGCATGTTCCCTGACCTCCCAATGCTGACCACCCCGCGGTGCTTTTCTCCATCTTACATTGCCACTCACTGCCTATCCTAATTCAGACCCTCCGATTCACACCACCCCGTGATGTTTTTCTCACTCCTACTAGTGAATGTAATGTAACACACACCCATACAACGCGCACCACCCCGTGATGCTTTTCTCACTCCTACTTGTGAATGTAATGTAACACACACCCATACAATGCGCACCACCCCGCGATGTTTTTCAGAAACCTATCCTACATTGCCACTGCATGTTCCCTGACCTCCCCATGCTGACCACCCCGCGGTGCTTTTCTCCATCCTACATTGCCACTCACTGCCTATTCCTAATTCAGACCCTCCGATTCACACCACCCCGTGATGTTTTTCTCACTCCTACTAGTGAATGTAATGTAACACACACCCATACAATGCGCACCACCCCGTGATGTTTTTGTCACTGCTACTAGTGAATGTAATGTAACACACACCCATACAATGCGCACCTCCCCGCCATGTTTTTCTCACTGCTACTAGTGAATGTAATGTAACACACACCCATACAATGCGCACCACCCCGCGATGTGTTTCTCACTCCTACTAGTGAATGTAATGTAACACACACCCATACAATGCGCACCACTCCGCGATGTTTTTCAGAAACCTATCCTACATTGCCACTGCATGTTCCCTGACCTCCCCATGCTGACCACCCCGCGGTGCTTTTCTCCATCCTACATTGCCACTCACTGCCTATCCTTATTCAGAACCTCCGATTCACACCACCCCGTGATGTTTTTCTCACTCCTACTAGTGAATGTAATGTAACACACACCCATACAATGTTCACCACCCCGTGATGTTTTTCTCACTCCTACTAGTGAATGTAATGTAACACACACCCATACAATGCGCACCACTCCGCGATGTTTTTCAGAAACCTATCCTACATTGCCACTGCATGTTCCCTGACCTCCCTATGCTGACCATCCCGCGGTGCTTTTCTCCATCCTACATTGCCACTCACTGCCTATCCTAATTCAGACCCTCCGATTCACACCACCCCGTGATGTTTTTCTCACTCCTATTAGTGAATGTAATGTAACACACACCCATACAATGCGCACCACCCCGTGATGTTTATCTCACTCCTACTAGTGAATGTAATGTAACACACACCCATACAATGCGCACCACCCCGCGATGTTTTTCAGAAACCTATTCTACATTGCCACTGCATGTTCCCTGACCTCCCCATGCTGACCACCCCGCGGTGCTTTTCTCCATCCTACATTGCCACTCACTGCCTATCCTAATTCAGACCCTCCGATTCACATCACCCCGTGATGTTTTTCTCACTCCTACTAGTGAATGTAATGTAACACACACCCATACAATGCGCACCACCCCGTGCTGTTTTTCTCACTCCTACTAGTGAATGTATTGTAACACACACCCATACAATGCGCACCACCCCGTGATTTTTTTGACTCCTACTTGTGAATGTAATGTAACACACACCCATACAATGCGCACCACCCCGCGATGTTTTTCAGAAACCTATCCTACATTGCCACTGCATGTTCCCTGACCTCCCCATGCTGACCACCCCGCGGTGCTTTTCTTCATCCTACATTGCCACTCACTGCCTATTCGTAATTCAGACCCTCCGATTCACACCACCCCATGATGTTTTTCTCACTCCTACTAGTGAATTTAATGTAACACACACCCATACAATGCGCACCACCACGCGATGTTTTTCAGAAACCTATCCTACATTGCCACTGCCTGTTCCCTGACCTCCCCATGCTGACCACCCCGCCGTGCTTTTCTCCATCCTACATTGCCACTCACTGCCTATCCTAATTCAGACCCTCCGATTCACACCACCCCGTGATGTTTTTCTCACTCCTACTAGTGAATGTAATGTAACACACACCCATACAATGCGCACCACCCCGTGATGTTTTTGTCACTGCTACTAGTGAATGTAATGTAACACACACCCATACAATGCGCACCACCCCGCCATGTTTTTCTCACTGCTACTAGTGAATGTAATGTAACACACACCCATACAATGCGCACCACCCCGCGATGTTTTTCAGAAACCTATCCTACATTGCCACTGCATGTTCCCTGACCTCCCCATGCTGACCACCCCGCGGTGCTTTTCTCCATCCTACATTGCCACTCACTGCATATCCTAATTCAGACACTCCGATTCCCTCCACCCCGTCATGTTTTTCTCACTCCTACTAGTGAAAGTAATGTAGCACACACCCATACAACGCGCACCACCCCGTGATGCTTTTCTCACTCGTACTGGTGAATGTAATGTAACACACACCCATACAATGCGCACCACCCCGCGATGTTTTTCAGAAACCTATCCTACTTTGCCACTGCATGTTCCCTGACCTCCAAATGCTGACCACCCCGCCGTGCTTTTCTCCACTCTACATTGCCACTCACTGCCTATCCTAATTCAGACCCTCCGATTCACACCACCCCGTGATGTTTTTCTCACTCCTACTAGTGAATGTAATGTAACACACACCCATACAATGCGCACCACCCCGCGATGTTTTTCAGAAACCTATCCTACATTGCCACTGCATGTTCCCTGACCTCCCCATGCTGACCACCCTGCGGTGCTTTTCTCCATCCTACATTGCCACTCACTGCCTATCCTAATTCAGACCCTCCAATTCACACCACCCCGTGATGTTTTTCTCACTCCTACTAGTGAATGTAATGTAACACACACCCATACAACGCGCACCACCCCGTGATGCTTTTCTCACTCCTACTTTTGAATGTAATGTAACACACACCCATACAATGCGCACCACCCCGCGATGTTTTTCAGAAACCTATCCTACATTGCCACTGCATGTTCCCTGACCTCCCCATGCTGACCACCCCGCGGTGCTTTTCTCCATCCTACATTACCACTCACTGCCTATGCTAATTCAGACCCTCCGATTCACACCACCCCGTGATGTTTTTCTCACTCCTACCAGTGAATGTAATGTAACACACAACCATACAATGCGCACCACCCCGTGATGTTTTTCTCACTGCTACTAGTGAAGATAATGTAACACACACCCATACAATGCGCACCACCCCGCGATGTTTTTCAGAAACCTATCCTACATTGCCACTGCATGTTCCCTGACCTCCCCATGCTGACCACACCGCGGTGCTTTTCTCCATCCTACATTGCCACTCACTGCCTATCCTAATTCAGACCCTCCGATTCACACCACCCCGTGATGTTTTTCTCACTCCTATTAGTGAATGTAATGTAACACACACCCATACAATGCGCACCACCCCGTGATGTTTATCTCACTCCTACTAGTGAATGTAATGTAACACACACCCATACAATGCGCACCACCCCGCGATGTTTTTCAGAAACCTATTCTACATTGCCACTGCATGTTCCCTGACCTCCCCATGCTGACCACCCCGCGGTGCTTTTCTCCATCCTACATTGCCACTCACTGCCTATCCTAATTCAGACCCTCCGACTCACATCACCCCGTGATGTTTTTCTCACTCCTACTAGTGAATGTAATGTAACACACACCCATACAATGCGCACCACCCCGTGCTGTTTTTCTCACTCCTACTAGTGAATGTATTGTAACACACACCCATACAATGCGCACCACCCCGTGATTTTTTTGACTCCTACTTGTGAATGTAATGTAACACACACCCATACAATGCGCACCACCCCGCGATGTTTTTCAGAAACCTATCCTACATTGCCACTGCATGTTCCCTGACCTCCCCATGCTGACCACCCCGCGGTGCTTTTCTTCATCCTACATTGCCACTCACTGCCTATTCGTAATTCAGACCCTCCGATTCACACCACCCCATGATGTTTTTCTCACTCCTACTAGTGAATTTAATGTAACACACACCCATACAATGCGCACCACCACGCGATGTTTTTCAGAAACCTATCCTACATTGCCACTGCTTGTTCCCTGACCTCCCCATGCTGACCACCCCGCCGTGCTTTTCTCCATCCTACATTGCCACTCACTGCCTATCCTAATTCAGACCCTCCGATTCACACCACCCCGTGATGTTTTTCTCACTCCTACTAGTGAATGTAATGTAACACACACCCATACAATGCGCACCACCCCGTGATGTTTTTGTCACTGCTACTAGTGAATGTAATGTAACACACACCCATACAATGCGCACCACCCCGCCATGTTTTTCTCACTGCTACTAGTGAATGTAATGTAACACACACCCATACAATGCGCACCACCCCGCGATGTTTTTCAGAAACCTATCCTACATTGCCACTGCATGTTCCCTGACCTCCCCATGCTGACCACCCCGCGGTGCTTTTCTCCATCCTACATTGCCACTCACTGCATATCCTAATTCAGACACTCCGATTCCCTCCACCCCGTCATGTTTTTCTCACTCCTACTAGTGAAAGTAATGTAGCACACGCCCATACAACGCGCACCACCCCGTGATGCTTTTCTCACTCGTACTTGTGAATGTAATGTAACACACACCCATACAATGCACACCACCCCGCGATGTTTTTCAGAAACCTATCCTACTTTGCCACTGCATGTTCCCTGACCTCCAAATGCTGACCACCCCGCCGTGCTTTTCTCCACTCTACATTGCCACTCACTGCCTATCCTAATTCAGACCCTCCGATTCACACCACCCCGTGATGTTTTTCTCACTCCTACTAGTGAATGTAATGTAACACACACCCATACAATGCGCACCATCCCGCGATGTTTTTCAGAAACCTATCCTACATTGCCACTGCATGTTCCCTGACCTCCCCATGCTGACCACCCTGCGGTGCTTTTCTCCATCCTACATTGCCACTCACTGCCTATCCTAATTCAGACCCTCCAATTCACACCACCCCGTGATGTTTTTCTCACTCCTACTAGTGAATGTAATGTAACACACACCCATACAACGCGCACCACCCCGTGATGCTTTTCTCACTCCTACTTGTGAATGTAATGTAACACACACCCATACAATGCGCACCACCCCGCGATGTTTTTCAGAAACCTATGCTACATTGCCACTGCATGTTCCCTGACCTCCCCATGCTGACCACCCCGCGGTGCTTTTCTCCATCCTACATTACCACTCACTGCCTATGCTAATTCAGACCCTCCGATTCACACCACCCCGTGATGTTTTTCTCACTCCTACCAGTGAATGTAATGTAACACACACCCATACAATGCGCACCACACCGTGATGTTTTTCTCACTGCTACTAGTGAAGATAATGTAACACACACCCATACAATGCGCACCACCCCGCGATGTTTTTCAGAAACCTATCCTACATTGCCACTGCATGTTCCCTGACCTCCCCATGCTGACCACACCGCGGTGCTTTTCTCCATCCTACATTGCCACTCACTGCCTATCCTAATTCAGACCCTCCGATTCACACCACCCCGTGATGTTTTTCTCACTGTTACTAGGGAATGTAATGTAACACACACTCATACAATGCGCACCACCCCGCGATGTTTTTCTCACTCCTACTAGTGAATGTAATGTAACACACACCCATACAATGCGCACCACCCCGCGATGTTTTTCAGAAACCTATCCTACATTGCCACTGCATGTTCCCTGACCTCCCCATGCTGACCACCCCGCGGGGCTTTTCTCCATCCTACATTGCCACTCACTGCCTATCCTAATTCAGACCCTCGGATTCACACCACCCCGTGATGTTTTTCTCACTCCTACTAGTGAATGTAATGTAACATACACCCATACAACGCGCACCATCCCGTGATGCTTTTGTCACTCCTACTTGTGAATGTAATGTAACACACACCCATACAATGCGCACCACCCCGCGATGTTTTTCAGAAACCTATCCTACATTGCCACTGCATGTTCCCTGACCTCCCCATGCTGACCACCCCGCGGTGCTTTTCTCCATCCTACATTGCCACTCACTGCCTATTCCTAATTCAGACCCTCCGATTCACACCACCCCATGATGTTTTTCTCACTCCTACTAGTGAATGTAATGTAACACACACCCATACAATGCGCACCACCCCGCGATGTTTTTCAGAAACCTATCCTACATTGCCACTGCATGTTCCCTGACCTCCCCATGCTGACCACCCCGCCGTGCTTTTCTCCATCCTACATTGCCACTCACTGCCTATCCTAATTCAGACCCTCCGATTCACACCACCCCGTGATGTTTTTCTCACTCCTACTAGTGAATGTAATGTAACACACACCCATACAATGCGCACCACCCCGTGATGTTTTTGTCACTGCTACTAGTGAATGTAATGTAACACACACCCATACAATGCGCACCACCCCGCGATGTTTTTCTCACTGCTACTAGTGAATGTAATGTAACACACACCCATACAATGCGCACCACCCCGCGATGTTTTTCTCACTCCTACTAGTGAATGTAATGTAACACACACCCATACAATGCGCACCACCCCGCGATGTTTTTCAGAAACCTATCCTACATTGCCACTGCATGTTCCCTGACCTCCCCATGCTGACCACCCCGCGGTGCTTTTCTCCATCCTACATTGCCACTCACTGCCTATTCCTAATTCAGACCCTCCGATTCACACCACCCCATGATGTTTTTCTCACTCCTACTAGTGAATGTAATGTAACACACACCCATACAATGCGCACCACCCCGCGATGTTTTTCAGAAACCTATCCTACATTGCCACTGCATGTTCCCTGACCTCCCCATGCTGACCACCCCGCCGTGCTTTTCTCCATCCTACATTGCCACTCACTGCCTATCCTAATTCAGACCCTCCGATTCACACCACCCCGTGATGTTTTTCTCACTCCTACTAGTGAATGTAATGTAACACACACCCATACAATGCGCACCACCCCGTGATGTTTTTGTCACTGCTACTAGTGAATGTAATGTAACACACACCCATACAATGCGCACCACCCCGCGATGTTTTTCTCACTGCTACTAGTGAATGTAATGTAACACACACCCATACAATGCGCACCACCCCGCGATGTTTTTCTCACTCCTACTAGTGAATGTAATGTAACACACACCCATACAATGCGCACCACCCCGCGATGTATTTCTCACTGCTACTAGTGAATGTAATGTAACATACACCCATACAACGCGCACCATCCCGTGATGCTTTTGTCACTCCTACTTGTGAATGTAATGTAACACACACCCATACAATGCGCACCACCCCGCGATGTTTTTCAGAAACCTATCCTACATTGCCACTGCATGTTCCCTGACCTCCCCATGCTGACCACCCCGCGGTGCTTTTCTCCATCCTACATTGCCACTCACTGCCTATTCCTAATTCAGACCCTCCGATTCACACCACCCCATGATGTTTTTCTCACTCCTACTAGTGAATGTAATGTAACACACACCCATACAATGCGCACCACCCCGCGATGTTTTTCAGAAACCTATCCTACATTGCCACTGCATGTCCCCTGACCTCCCCATGCTGACCACCCCGCGGTGCTTTTCTCCATCCTACATTGCCACTCACTGCCTATCCTAATTCAGACCCTCCGATTCACACCACCCCGTGATGTTTTTCTCACTCCTACTAGTGAATGTAATGTAACACACACCCATACAATGCGCACCACCCCGTGATGTTTTTGTCACTGCTACTAGTGAATGTAATGTAACACACACCCATACAATGCGCACCACCCCGCGATGTTTTTCTCACTGCTACTAGTGAATGTAATGTAACACACACCCATACAATGCGCACCACCCCGCGATGTTTTTCTCACTCCTACTAGTGAATGTAATGTAACACACACCCATACAATGCGCACCACCCCGCGATGTTTTTCAGAAACCTATCCTACATTGCCACTGCATGTTCCCTGACCTCCCCA
Source organism: Cavia porcellus (assembly GCF_034190915.1). Classification (NCBI taxonomy): domain Eukaryota; kingdom Metazoa; phylum Chordata; class Mammalia; order Rodentia; family Caviidae; genus Cavia; species Cavia porcellus. Next base: position 48,017,583 of record NW_026947514.1, on the reverse strand, counting down.
TGCTGACCACCCCGCGGTGCTTTTCTCCATCCTACATTGCCACTCACTGCCTATTCCTAATTCAGACCCTCTGATTCACACCACCCCATGATGTTTTTCTCACTCCTACTAGTGAATGTAATGTAACACACACCCATACAATGCGCACCACCCCGCGATGTTTTTCAGAAACCTATCCTACATTGCCACTGCATGTTCCCTGACCTCTCCATGCTGACCACCCCGCCGTGCTTTTCTCCATCCTACATTGCCACTCACTGCCTATCCTAATTCAGACCCTCCGATTCACACCACCCCGTGATGTTTTTCTCACTCCTACTAGTGAATGTAATGTAACACACACCCATACAATGCGCACCACCCAGCGATGTTTTTCTCACTGCTACTAGTGAATGTAATGTAACACACACCCATACAATGCGCACCACCCCGCGATGTTTTTCTCACTGCTACTAGTGAATGTAATGTAACACACACCCATACAATGCGCACCACCCCGCGATGTTTTTCTCACTCCTACTAGTGAATGTAATGTAACACACACCCATACAATGCGCACCACCCCGCGATGTTTTTCAGAAACCTATCCTACTTTGCCACTGCATGTTCCCTGACCTCCCAATGCTGACCACCCCGCCGTGCTTTTCTCCATTCTACATTGCCACTCACTGCCTATCCTAATTCAGACCCTCCGATTCACACCACCCCGTGATGTTTTTCTCACTTCTACTAGTGAATGTAATGTAACACACACCCATACAACGCGCACCACCCTGTGATGCTTTTCTCACTCCTACTTGTGAATGTAATGTAACACACACCCATACAATGTGCACCACCCCGCGATGTTTTTCAGAAACCTATCCTACATTGCCACTGCATGTTCCCTGACCTCCCCATGCTGACCACCCCGCGGTGCTTTTCTCCATCCTACATTTCCACTCACTGCCTATGCTAATTCAGATCCTCCGATTCACACCACCCCGTGATGTTTTTCTCACTCCTACTAGTGAATGTAATGTAACACACACCCATACAATGCGCACCACCCCGTGATGTTTTTCTCACTCCTACTAGTGAATGTAATGTAACACACACCCATACAATGCGCACCACCCCGCGATGTTTTTCTCACTCCTACTAGTGAATGTAATGTAACACACACCCATACAATGCGCACCACCCCGCGATGTTTTTCAGAAACCTATCCTACATTGCCACTGCATGTTCCCTGACCTCCCCATGCTGACCACCCCGCAGTGCTTTTCTCCATCCTACATTGCCACTCACTGCCTATCCTAATTCAGACCCTCCGATTCACACCACCCCGTGATGTTTTTCTCACTCCTACTAGTGAATGTAATGTAACACACACCCATACAACGCGCACCACCCCTTGATGCTTTTGTCACTCCTACTTGTGAATGTAATGTAACACACACCCATACAATGCGCACCACCCCGCGATGTTTTTCAGAAACCTATCCTACATTGCCACTGCATGTTCCCTGACCTCCCCATGCTGACCACCCCGCGGTGCTTTTCTCCATCCTACATTGCCACTCACTGCCTATTCCTAATTCAGACCTCCGATTCACAGCACCCCATGATGTTTTTCTCACTCCTACTAGTGAATGTAATGTAACACACACCCATACAATGCGCACCACCCCGCGATGTTTTTCAGAAACCTATCCTACATTGCCACTGCATGTTCCCTGACCTCCCCATGCTGACCACCCCGCCGTGCTTTTCTCCATCCTACATTGCCACTCGCTGCCTATCCTAATTCAGACCCTCCGATTCACACCACCCCGTGATGTTTTTCTCACTCCTACTAGTGAATGTAATGTAACACACACCCATACAATGCGCACCACCCCGTGATGTTTTTGTCACTGCTACTAGTGAAAGTAATGTAACACACACCCATACAATGCGCACCACCCCGCCATGTTTTTCTCACTGCTACTAGTGAATGTAATGTAACACACACCCATACAATGCGCACCACCCCGCGATGTTTTTCTCACTCCTACTAGTGAATGTAATGTAACACACACCCGTACAATGCGCACCACACAGCGATGTTTTTCAGAAACCTATCCTACATTGCCACTGCATGTTCCCTGACCTCCCCATGCTGACCACCCCGCGGTGCTTTTCTCCATCCTACATTGCCACTCACTGCCTATCCTAATTCAGACACTCCGATTCCCACCACCCCGTCATGTTTTTCTCACTCCTACTAGTGAATGTAATGTAGCACACACCCATACAACGCGCACCACCCCGTGATGCTTTTCTCACTCCTACTTGTGAATGTAATGTAACACACACCCATACAATGCGCACCACCCAGCGATGTTTTTCAGAAACCTATCCTACTTTGCCACTGCATGTTCCCTGACCTCCAAATGCTGACCACCCCGCCGTGCTTTTCTCCATTCTACATTGCCACTCACTGCCTATCCTAATTCAGACCCTCCGATTCACACCACCCCGTGATGTTTTTCTCACTCCTAGTAGTGAATGTAATGTAACACACACCCATACAATGCGCACCACCCCGCGATGTTTTTCAGAAACCTATCCTACATTGCCACTGCATGTTCCCTGACCTCCCCATGCTGACCACCCCGCGGTGCTTTTCTCCATCCTACATTGCCACTCACTGCCTATCCTAATTCAGACCCTCCAATTCACACCACCCCGTGATGTTTTTCTCACTCCTACTAGTGAATGTAATGTAACACACACCCATACAACGCGCACCACCCCGTGATGCTTTTCTCACTCCTACTTGTGAATGTAATGTAACACACACCCATACAATGCGCACCACCCCGCGATGTTTTTCAGAAACCTATCCTACATTGCCACTGCATGTTCCCTGACCTCCCCATGCTGACCACCCCGCGGTGCTTTTCTCCATCCTACATTGCCACTCACTGCCTATGCTAATTCAGACCCTCCGATTCACACCACCCGTGATGTTTTTCTCACTCCTACTAGTGAATGTAATGTAACACACACCCATACAATGCGCACAACCCCGTGATGTTTTTCTCACTGCTACTAGTGAATGTAATGTAACACACACCCATACAATGCGCACCACCCCGCGATGTTTTTCTCACTCCTACTAGTGAATGTAATGTAACACACACCCATACAATGCGCACCACCCCGCGATGTTTTTCAGAAACCTATCCTACATTGCCACTGCATGTTCCCTGACCTCCCCATGCTGACCACCCCGCGGTGCTTTTCTCCATCCTACATTGCCACTCACTGCCTATCCTAATTCAGACCCTCCGATTCACACCACCCCGTGATGTTTTTCTCACTCCTACTAGTGAATGTAATGTAACACACACCCATACAATGCGCACCACCCCGTGATGTTTTTCTCACTGCTACTAGTGAATGTAATGTAACACACACCCATACAATGCGCACCACTCCGCGATTTTTTTCAGAAACCTATCCTACATTGCCACTGCATGTTCCCTGACCTCCCCATGCTGACCACCCCGCGGTGCTTTTCTCCATCCTACATTGCGACTCACTGCCTATCCTTATTCAGAACCTCTGATTCACACCACCCCGTGATGTTTTTCTCACTCCTACTAGTGAATGTAATGTAACACACACCCATACAATGTTCACCACCCCGTGATGTTTTTCTCACTCCTACTAGTGAATGTAATGTAACACACACCCATACAATGCGCACCACTCCGCGATGTTTTTCAGAAACCTATCCTACATTGCCACTGCATGTTCCCTGACCTCCCTATGCTGACCATCCCGCGGTGCTTTTCTCCATCCTACATTGCCACTCACTGCGTATCCTAATTCAGACCCTCCGATTCACACCACCCCGTGATGTTTTTCTCACTCCTATTAGTGAATATAATGTAACACACACCCATACAATGCGCACCACCCCGTGATGTTTATCTCACTCCTACTAGTGAATGTAATGTAACACACACCCATACAATGCGCACCACCCCGCGATGTTTTTCAGAAACCTATTCTACATTGCCACTGCATGTTCCCTGACCTCCCCATGCTGACCACCCCGCGGTGCTTTTCTCCATCCTACATTGCCACTCACTGCCTATCCTAATACAGACCCTCCGATTCACATCACCCCGTGATGTTTTTCTCACTCCTACTAGTGAATGTAATGTAACACACACCCATACAATGCGCACCACCCCGTGCTGTTTTTCTCACTCCTACTAGTGAATGTATTGTAACACACACCCATACAATGCGCACCACCCCGTGATTTTTTTCTGACTCCTACTTGTGAATGTAATGTAACACACACCCATACAATGCGCACCACCCCGCGATGTTTTTCAGAAACCTATCCTACATTGCCACTGCATGTTCCCTGACCTCCCCATGCTGACCACCCCGCGGTGCTTTTCTTCATCCTACATTGCCACTCACTGCCTATTCGTAATTCAAACCCTCCGATTAACACCACCCCATGATGTTTTTCTCACTCCTACTAGTGAATGTAATGTAACACACACCCATACAATGCGCACCACCCCGCGATGTTTTTCAGAAACCTATCCTACATTGCCACTGCATGTTCCCTGACCTCCCCATGCTGACCACCCCGCCGTGCTTTTCTCCATCCTACATTGCCACTCACTGCCTATCCTAATTCAGACCCTCCGATTCACACCACCCCGTGATGTTTTTCTCACTCCTACTAGTGAATGTAATGTAACACACACCCATACAATGCGCACCACCCCGTGATGTTTTTGTCACTGCTACTAGTGAATGTAATGTAACACACACCCATATAATGCGCACCACCCCGCCATGTTTTTCTCACTGCTACTAGTGAATGTAATGTAACACACACCCATACAATGCGCACCACCCCGCGATGTTTTTCTCACTCCTACTAGTGAATATAATGTAACACACACCCATACAATGCGCACCAACCCGCGATGTTTTTCAGAAACCTATCCTACTTTGCGACTGCATGTTCCCTGACCTCCAAATGCTGACCACCCCGCCGTGCTTTTCTCCACTCTACATTGCCACTCACTGCCTATGCTAATTCCGACCCTCCGATTCACACCACCCCGTGATGTTTTTCTCACTCCTACTAGTGAATGTAATGTAACACACACCCATACAATGCGCACCACCCCGTGATGTTTTTCTCACTGCTACTAGTGAATGTAATGTAACACACACCCATACAATGCGCACCACCCCGCGATGTTTTTCTCACTCCCACTAGTGAATGTAATGTAACACACACCCATACAATGCGCACCACCCCGCGATGTTTTTCAGAAACCTATCCTACATTGCCACTGCATGTTCCCTGACCTCCCCATGCTGACCACCTCGCGGTGCTTTTCTCCATCCTACATTGCCACTCACTGCCTATCCTAATTCAGATCCTCCGATTCCCACCACCCCGTCATGTTTTTCTCACTCCTACTAGTGAATGTAATGTAGCACACACCCATACAACGCGCACCACCCCGTGATGCTTTTCTCACTCCTACTTGTGAATGTAATGTAACACACACCCATACAATGCGCACCACCACGCGATGTTTTTCAGAAACCTATCCTACATTGCCACTGCATGTTCCCTGACCTCCCCATGCTGACCACCCCGCGGTGCTTTTCTCCATCCTACATTACCACTCACTGCCTATGCGAATTCCGACCCTCCGATTCACACCACCCCGTGATGTTTTTCTCACTCCTACTAGTGAATGTAATGTAACACACACCCATACAATGCGCACCACCCCGTGATGTTTTTCTCACTGCTACTAGTGAATGTAATGTAACACACACCCATACAATGCGCACCACCCCGCGATGTTTTTCTCACTCCCACTAGTGAATGTAATGTAACACACACCCATACAATGCGCACCACCCCGCGATGTTTTTCAGAAACCTATCCTACATTGCCACTGCATGTTCCCTGACCTCCCCATGCTGACCACCTCACGGTGCTTTTCTCCATCCTACATTGCCACTCACTGCCTATCCTAATTCAGATCCTCCGATTCCCACCACCCCGTCATGTTTTTCTCACTCCTACTAGTGAATGTAATGTAGCACACACCCATACAACGCGCACCACCCCGTGATGCTTTTCTCACTCCTACTTGTGAATGTAATGTAACACACACCCATACAATGCGCACCACCCCGCGATGTTTTTCAGAAACCTATCCTACTTTGCCACTGCATGTTCCCTGACCTCCCAATGCTGACCACCCCGCCGTGCTTTTCTCCATTCTACATTGCCACTCACTGCCTATCCTAATTCAGACCCTCCGATTCACACCACCCCGTGATGTTTTTCTCACTCCTACTAGTGAATGTAATGTAACACACACCCATACAATGCGCACCACCCCGCGATGTTTTTCAGAAACCTATCCTACATTGCCACTGCATGTTCCCTGACCTCCCCATGCTGACCACCCCGCGGTGCTTTTCTCCATCCTACATTGCCACTCACTGCCTATCCTAATTCAGATCCTCCGATTCCCACCACCCCGTCATGTTTTTCTCACTCCTACTAGTGAATGTAATGTAGCACACACCCATACAACGCGCACCACCCCGTGATGCTTTTCTCACTCCTACTTGTGAATGTAATGTAACACACACCCATACAATGCGCACCACCCCGCGATGTTTTTCAGAAACCTATCCTACTTTGCCACTGCATGTTCCCTGACCTCCCAATGCTGACCACCCCGCCGTGCTTTTCTCCATTCTACATTGCCACTCACTGCCTATCCTAATTCAGACCCTCCGATTCACACAACCCCGTGATGTTTTTCTCACTCCTACTAGTGAATTTAATGTAACACACACCCATACAATGCGCACCACCCTGCGATGTTTTTCAGAAACCTATCCTACATTGCCACTGCATGTTCCCTGACCTCCCCATGCTGACCACCCCGCGGTGCTTTTCTCCATCCTACATTGCCACTCACTGCCTATCCTAATTCATACCCTCCGATTCACATCACCCCGTGATGTTTTTCTCACTCCTACTAGTGAATGTAATGTATCACACACCCATACAATGCACACCACCCCGTGCTGTTTTTCTCACTCCTACTAGTGAATGTATTGTAACACACACCCATACAATGCGCACCACCCCGCGATGTTTTTCAGAAACCTATCCTACATTGCCACTGCATGTTCCCTGACCTCCCCATGCTGACCACCCCGCGGTGCTTTTCTCCATCCTACATTGCCACTCACTGCCTATCCTAATTCAGACCCTCCGATTCACACCACCCCGTGATGTTTTTCTCACTGCTACTAGGGAATGTAATGTAACACACACTCATACAATGTGCACCACCCCGCGATGTTTTTCTCACTGCTACTAGTGAATGTAATGTAACACACACCCATACAATGCGCACCACCCTGCGATGTTTCTCAGAAACCTATCCTACATTGCCACTGCATGTTCCCTGACCTCCCCATGCTGACCACCCCGCGGTGCTTTTCTCCATCCTACATTGCCACTCACTGCCTATCCTAATTCAGACCCTCGGATTCACACCACCCCGTGATGTTTTTCTCACTCCTACTAGTGAATGTAATGTAACATACACCCATACAACGCGCACCACCCCGTGATGCTTTTGTCACTCCTACTTGTGAATGTAATGTAACACACACCCATACAATGCGCACCACCCCGCGATGTTTTTCAGAAACCTATCCTACATTGCCACTGCATGTTCCCTGACCTCCCCATGCTGACCACCCCGCCGTGCTTTTCTCCATCCTGCATTGCCACTCACTGCCTATCCTAATTCAGACCCTCCGATTCACACCACCCCGTGATGTTTTTCTCACTCCTACTAGTGAATGTAATGTAACACACACCCATACAATGCGCACCACCCCGTGATGTTTTTGTCACTGCTACTAGTGAATGTAATGTAACACACACCCATACAATGCGAACCACCCCGCGATGTTTTTCTCACTGCTACTAGTGAATGTAATGTAACACACACCCATACAATGCGCACCACCCCGCGATGTTTTTCTCACTGCTACTAGTGAATGTAATGTAACACACACCCATACAATGCGCACCACCCCGCGATGTTTTTCTCACTCCTACTAGTGAATGTAATGTAACACACACCCATACAATGCGCACCACCCCGCGATGTTTTTCAGAAACCTATCCTACATTGCCACTGCATGTTCCCTTACCTCCCCATGCTGACCACCCCGCGGTGCTTTTCTCCATCCTACATTGCCACTCACTGCCTATCCTAATTCAGACCCTCCAATTCACCCCACCCCGTGATGTTTTTCTCACTCCTACTAGTGAATGTAATGTAACACACACCCATACAACGCGCACCACCCCGTGATGCTTTTCTCACTTTTACTTGTGAATGTAATGTAACACACACCCATACAATGCGCACCACCCCGCGATGTTTTTCAGAAACCTATCCTACATTGCCACTGCATGTTCCCTGACCTCCCCATGCTGACCACCCCGCGGTGCTTTTCTCCATCCTACATTGCCACTCACTGCTTATGCTAATTCAGACCCTCCGATTCACACCACCCTGTGATGTTTTTCTCACTCCTACTAGTGAATGTAATGTAACACACACCCATACAATGCGCACCACCCTGTGATGTTTTTCTCACTGCTACTAGTGAATGTAATGTAACACACACCCATACAATGCGCACAACCCCGCGATGTTTTTCTCACTCCTACTAGTGAATGTAATGTAACACACACCCATACAATGCGCACCACCCCGCGATGTTTTTCAGAAACCTATCCTACATTGCCACTGCATGTTCCCTGACCTCCCCATGCTGACCACCCCGCGGTGCTTTTCTCTATCCTACATTGCAACTCACTGCCTATTCCTAATTCAGACCCTCCGATTCACACCACCCCATGATGTTTTTCTCACTCCTACTAGTGAATGTAATGTAACACACACCCATACAATGCGCACCACCAGCCGATGTTTCCATCCTACATTGCCACTCACTGCCTATCCTAATTCAGAGCCTCCGATTCACACCACCCCGTGATGTTTTTCTCACTCTTACTAGTGAATGTAATGTAACACACACCCATACAATGTTCACCACCCCGTGATGTTTTTCTCACTCCTACTAGTGAATGTAATGTAACACACACTCATACAATGCGCACCACTCCGCGATTTTTTTCAGAAACCTATCCTACATTGCCACTGCATGTTCCCTGACCTCCCCATGCTGACCACCCCGCGGTGCTTTTCTCCATTCTACATTGCCACTCACTGCCTATTCCTAATTCAGACCCTCTGATTCACACCACCCCATGATGTTTTTCTCACTCCTACTAGTGAATGTAATGTAACACACACCCATACAATGCGCACCACCCCGCGATGTTTTTCAGAAACCTATCCTACATTGCCACTGCATGTTCCCTGACCTCCCCATGCTGACCACCCCGCCGTGCTTTTCTCCATCCTACATTGCCACTCACTGCCTATCCTAATTCAGACCCTCCGATTCACACCACCCCGTGATGTTTTTCTCACTCCTACTAGTGAATGTAATGTAACACACACCCATACAATGCGCACCACCCCGTGATGTTTTTGTCACTGCTACTAGTGAATGTAATGTAACACACACCCATACAATGCGCACCACCCCGCTATGTTTTTCTCACTGCTACTAGTGAATGTAATGTAACACACACCCATACAATGCGCACCACCCCGCATTGTTTTTCTCACTGCTACTAGTGAATGTAATGTAACACACACCCATACAATGCGCACCACCCCGCGATGTTTTTCTCACTCCCACTAGTGAATGTAATGTAACACACACCCATACAATGCGCACCACCCCGCGATGTTTTTCAGAAACCTATCCTACATTGCCACTGCATGTTCCCTGACCTCCCCATGCTGACCACCTCGCGGTGCTTTTCTCCATCCTACATTGCCACTCACTGCCTATCCTAATTCAGATCCTCCGATTCCCACCACCCCGTCATGTTTTTCTCACTCCTACTAGTGAATGTAATGTAGCACACACCCATACAACGCGCACCACCCCGTGATGCTTTTCTCACTCCTACTTGTGAATGTAATGTAACACACACCCATACAATGCGCACCACCACGCGATGTTTTTCAGAAACCTATCCTACATTGCCACTGCATGTTCCCTGACCTCCCCATGCTGACCACCCCGCGGTGCTTTTCTCCATCCTACATTACCACTCACTGCCTATGCGAATTCCGACCCTCCGATTCACACCACCCCGTGATGTTTTTCTCACTCCTACTAGTGAATGTAATGTAACACACACCCATACAATGCGCACCACCCCGTGATGTTTTTCTCACTGCTACTAGTGAATGTAATGTAACACACACCCATACAATGCGCACCACCCCGCGATGTTTTTCTCACTCCCACTAGTGAATGTAATGTAACACACACCCATACAATGCGCACCACCCCGCGATGTTTTTCAGAAACCTATCCTACATTGCCACTGCATGTTCCCTGACCTCCCCATGCTGACCACCTCACGGTGCTTTTCTCCATCCTACATTGCCACTCACTGCCTATCCTAATTCAGATCCTCCGATTCCCACCACCCCGTCATGTTTTTCTCACTCCTACTAGTGAATGTAATGTAGCACACACCCATACAACGCGCACCACCCCGTGATGCTTTTCTCACTCCTACTTGTGAATGTAATGTAACACACACCCATACAATGCGCACCACCCCGCGATGTTTTTCAGAAACCTATCCTACTTTGCCACTGCATGTTCCCTGACCTCCCAATGCTGACCACCCCGCCGTGCTTTTCTCCATTCTACATTGCCACTCACTGCCTATCCTAATTCAGACCCTCCGATTCACACCACCCCGTGATGTTTTTCTCACTCCTACTAGTGAATGTAATGTAACACACACCCATACAATGCGCACCACCCCGCGATGTTTTTCAGAAACCTATCCTACATTGCCACTGCATGTTCCCTGACCTCCCCATGCTGACCACCCCGCGGTGCTTTTCTCCATCCTACATTGCCACTCACTGCCTATCCTAATTCAGATCCTCCGATTCCCACCACCCCGTCATGTTTTTCTCACTCCTACTAGTGAATGTAATGTAGCACACACCCATACAACGCGCACCACCCCGTGATGCTTTTCTCACTCCTACTTGTGAATGTAATGTAACACACACCCATACAATGCGCACCACCCCGCGATGTTTTTCAGAAACCTATCCTACTTTGCCACTGCATGTTCCCTGACCTCCCAATGCTGACCACCCCGCCGTGCTTTTCTCCATTCTACATTGCCACTCACTGCCTATCCTAATTCAGACCCTCCGATTCACACAACCCCGTGATGTTTTTCTCACTCCTACTAGTGAATTTAATGTAACACACACCCATACAATGCGCACCACCCTGCGATGTTTTTCAGAAACCTATCCTACATTGCCACTGCATGTTCCCTGACCTCCCCATGCTGACCACCCCGCGGTGCTTTTCTCCATCCTACATTGCCACTCACTGCCTATCCTAATTCATACCCTCCGATTCACATCACCCCGTGATGTTTTTCTCACTCCTACTAGTGAATGTAATGTATCACACACCCATACAATGCACACCACCCCGTGCTGTTTTTCTCACTCCTACTAGTGAATGTATTGTAACACACACCCATACAATGCGCACCACCCCGCGATGTTTTTCAGAAACCTATCCTACATTGCCACTGCATGTTCCCTGACCTCCCCATGCTGACCACCCCGCGGTGCTTTTCTCCATCCTACATTGCCACTCACTGCCTATCCTAATTCAGACCCTCCGATTCACACCACCCCGTGATGTTTTTCTCACTGCTACTAGGGAATGTAATGTAACACACACTCATACAATGTGCACCACCCCGCGATGTTTTTCTCACTGCTACTAGTGAATGTAATGTAACACACACCCATACAATGCGCACCACCCTGCGATGTTTCTCAGAAACCTATCCTACATTGCCACTGCATGTTCCCTGACCTCCCCATGCTGACCACCCCGCGGTGCTTTTCTCCATCCTACATTGCCACTCACTGCCTATCCTAATTCAGACCCTCGGATTCACACCACCCCGTGATGTTTTTCTCACTCCTACTAGTGAATGTAATGTAACATACACCCATACAACGCGCACCACCCCGTGATGCTTTTGTCACTCCTACTTGTGAATGTAATGTAACACACACCCATACAATGCGCACCACCCCGCGATGTTTTTCAGAAACCTATCCTACATTGCCACTGCATGTTCCCTGACCTCCCCATGCTGACCACCCCGCCGTGCTTTTCTCCATCCTGCATTGCCACTCACTGCCTATCCTAATTCAGACCCTCCGATTCACACCACCCCGTGATGTTTTTCTCACTCCTACTAGTGAATGTAATGTAACACACACCCATACAATGCGCACCACCCCGTGATGTTTTTGTCACTGCTACTAGTGAATGTAATGTAACACACACCCATACAATGCGAACCACCCCGCGATGTTTTTCTCACTGCTACTAGTGAATGTAATGTAACACACACCCATACAATGCGCACCACCCCGCGATGTTTTTCTCACTGCTACTAGTGAATGTAATGTAACACACACCCATACAATGCGCACCACCCCGCGATGTTTTTCTCACTCCTACTAGTGAATGTAATGTAACACACACCCATACAATGCGCACCACCCCGCGATGTTTTTCAGAAACCTATCCTACATTGCCACTGCATGTTCCCTTACCTCCCCATGCTGACCACCCCGCGGTGCTTTTCTCCATCCTACATTGCCACTCACTGCCTATCCTAATTCAGACCCTCCAATTCACCCCACCCCGTGATGTTTTTCTCACTCCTACTAGTGAATGTAATGTAACACACACCCATACAACGCGCACCACCCCGTGATGCTTTTCTCACTTTTACTTGTGAATGTAATGTAACACACACCCATACAATGCGCACCACCCCGCGATGTTTTTCAGAAACCTATCCTACATTGCCACTGCATGTTCCCTGACCTCCCCATGCTGACCACCCCGCGGTGCTTTTCTCCATCCTACATTGCCACTCACTGCTTATGCTAATTCAGACCCTCCGATTCACACCACCCTGTGATGTTTTTCTCACTCCTACTAGTGAATGTAATGTAACACACACCCATACAATGCGCACCACCCTGTGATGTTTTTCTCACTGCTACTAGTGAATGTAATGTAACACACACCCATACAATGCGCACAACCCCGCGATGTTTTTCTCACTCCTACTAGTGAATGTAATGTAACACACACCCATACAATGCGCACCACCCCGCGATGTTTTTCAGAAACCTATCCTACATTGCCACTGCATGTTCCCTGACCTCCCCATGCTGACCACCCCGCGGTGCTTTTCTCTATCCTACATTGCAACTCACTGCCTATTCCTAATTCAGACCCTCCGATTCACACCACCCCATGATGTTTTTCTCACTCCTACTAGTGAATGTAATGTAACACACACCCATACAATGCGCACCACCAGCCGATGTTTCCATCCTACATTGCCACTCACTGCCTATCCTAATTCAGAGCCTCCGATTCACACCACCCCGTGATGTTTTTCTCACTCTTACTAGTGAATGTAATGTAACACACACCCATACAATGTTCACCACCCCGTGATGTTTTTCTCACTCCTACTAGTGAATGTAATGTAACACACACTCATACAATGCGCACCACTCCGCGATTTTTTTCAGAAACCTATCCTACATTGCCACTGCATGTTCCCTGACCTCCCCATGCTGACCACCCCGCGGTGCTTTTCTCCATTCTACATTGCCACTCACTGCCTATTCCTAATTCAGACCCTCTGATTCACACCACCCCATGATGTTTTTCTCACTCCTACTAGTGAATGTAATGTAACACACACCCATACAATGCGCACCACCCCGCGATGTTTTTCAGAAACCTATCCTACATTGCCACTGCATGTTCCCTGACCTCCCCATGCTGACCACCCCGCCGTGCTTTTCTCCATCCTACATTGCCACTCACTGCCTATCCTAATTCAGACCCTCCGATTCACACCACCCCGTGATGTTTTTCTCACTCCTACTAGTGAATGTAATGTAACACACACCCATACAATGCGCACCACCCCGTGATGTTTTTGTCACTGCTACTAGTGAATGTAATGTAACACACACCCATACAATGCGCACCACCCCGCTATGTTTTTCTCACTGCTACTAGTGAATGTAATGTAACACACACCCATACAATGCGCACCACCCCGCATTGTTTTTCTCACTGCTACTAGTGAATGTAATGTAAAACACACCCATACAATGCGCACCACCCCGCGATGTTTTTCTCACTCCTACTAGTGAATGTAATGTAACACACACCCATACAATGCGCACCACCCCGCGATGTTTTTCAGAAACCTATCCTACATTGCCACTGCATGTTCCCTGACCTCCCCATGCTGACCACCCCGCGGTGCTTTTCTCCATCCTACATTGCCACTCACTGCCTATCCTAATTCAGACCCTCCAATTCACCCCACCCCGTGATGTTTTTCTCACTCCTACTAGTGAATGTAATGTAACACACACCCATACAACGCGCACCACCCCGTGATGCTTTTCTCACTCCTACTTGTGAATGTAATGTAACACACACCCATACAATGCGCACCACCCCGGGATGTTTTTCAGAAACCTATCCTACATTGCCACTGCATGTTCCCTGACCTCCCCATGCTCACCACCCCGCGTTGCTTTTCTCCATCCTACATTGCCACTCACTGCTTATGCTAATTCAGACCCTCCGATTCACACCACCCTGTGATGTTTTTCTCACTCCTACTAGTGAATGTAATGTAACACACACCCATACAATGCGCACCACCCTGTGATGTTTTTCTCACTGCTACTAGAGAATGT
Organism: Cavia porcellus; assembly: GCF_034190915.1. Lineage (NCBI taxonomy): Eukaryota > Metazoa > Chordata > Mammalia > Rodentia > Caviidae > Cavia > Cavia porcellus. Next base: position 48,002,476 of record NW_026947514.1, on the reverse strand, counting down.
AATGTAACACACACCCATACAATGCGCAAAACCCCGCGATGTTTTTCTCACTCCTACTAGTGAATGTAATGTAACACACACCCATACAATGCGCACCACCCCGCGATGTTTTTCAGAAACCTATCCTACATTGCCACTGCATGTTCCCTGACCTCCCCATGCTGACAACCCCGCGGTGCTTTTCTCCATCCTACATTGCAACTCACTGCCTATTCCTAATTCAGACCCTCCGATTCACACCACCCCATGATGTTTTTCTCACTCCTACTAGTGAATGTAATGTAACACACACGCATACAATGCGCACCACCAGCCGATGTTTCCATCCTACATTGCCACTCACTGCCTATCCTAATTCAGACCCTCCGATTCACACCACCCCGTGATGTTTTTCTCACTCCTACTAGTGAATGTAATGTAACACACACCCATACAATGTTCACCACCCCGTGATGTTTTTCTCATTCCTACTAGTGAATGTAATGTATCACACACCCATACAATGCGCACCACTCCGCGATGTTTTTCAGAAACCTATCCTACATTGCCACTGCATGTTCCCTGACCTCCCCATGCTGACCACCCCGCGGTGCTTTTCTCCATCCTACATTGCCACTCACTGCCTATCCTTATTCAGAACCTCCGATTCACACCACCCCGTGATGTTTTTCTCACTCCTACTAGTGAATGTAATGTAACACACACCGATACAATGCGCACCACCCCGTGATGTTTTTCTCACTGCTACTAGTGAATGTAATGTAACACACACCCATACAATGCGCACCACCCCGCGATGTTTTTCTCAGTGCTGCTAGTGAATGTAATGTAACACACACCCATTCAATGCGCACCACCCCGCGATGTTTTTCTCACTCCTACTAGTGAATGTAATGTAACACACAACCATACAATGCGCACCACCCCGCGATGTTTTTCAGAAACCTATCCTACATTGCCACTGCATGTTCCCTGACCTCCCCATGCTGACCACCCCGCGGTGCTTTTCTCCATCCTACATTGCCACTCACTGCCTATCCTAATTCAGACCCACCGATTCCCACCACCCCATCATGTTTTTCTCACTCCTACTAGTGAATGTAATGTAACACACACCCATACAACGCGCACCACCCCGTGATGCTTTTCTCACTCCTACTTGTGAATGTAATGTAACACACACCCATACAATGCGCACCACCCCGCGATGTTTTTCAGAAACCTATCCTACTTTGCCACTGCATGTTCCCTGTCCTCCCAATGCTGACCACCCCGCGGTGCTTTTCTCCATTCTACATTGCCACTCACTGCCTATCCTAATTCAGACCCTCCGATTCACACCACCCCGTGATGTTTTTCTCACTCCTACTAGTGAATGTAATGTAACACACACCCATACAATGCGCACCACCCCGCGATGTTTTTCAGAAACTCTCCTACATTTCCACTGCATGTTCCCTGACCTCCCCATGCTGACCACCCCACGGTGCTTTTCTCCATCCTACATTGCCACTCACTGCCTATCCTAATTCAGACCCTCCGATTCACACCACCCCGTGATGTTTTTCTCACTCCTACTAGTGAATGTAATGTAACACACACCCATAAAATGTTCACCACCCCGTGATGTTTTTCTCACTCCTACTAGTGAATGTAATGTAACACACACCCATACAATGCGCACCACTCCGCGATGTTTTTCAGAAACCTATCCTACGTTGCCACTGCATGTTTCCTGACCTCCCCATGCTGACAACCCCGCGGTGCTTTTCTCCATCCTACATTGCCACTCACTGCCTATCCTTATTCAGAACCTCCGATTCACACCACCCTGTGATGTTTTTCTCACTCCTACTAGTGAATGTAATGTAACACACACCCATACAATGCGCAGCACCCCGTGATGTTTTTCTCACTGCTACTAGTGAATGTAATGTAACACACACCCTTACAATGCGTACCACCCCGCGATGTTTTTCTCACTGCTACTAGTGAATGTAATGTAACACACACCCATACAATGCGCACCACCCCGCGATGTTTTTCTCACTCCTACTAGTGAATGTAATGTAACACACACCCATACAAGGCGCACCACCCCGCGATGCTTTTCTCACTGCCACTTGTGAATGTAATGTAACACAGACTCATACAATGCGCACCACCCCGCGATGTTTTTCAGAAACCTATCCTACATTGCCACTGCATGTTCCCTGACGTCCCCATGCTGACCACCCCGCGGTGCTTTTCTCCATCCTACATTGCCACTCACTGCCTATCCTAATTCAGACCCTCCGATTCCCACCACCCCTTCATGTTTTTCTCACTCCTACTAGTGAATGTAATGTAACACACACCCATACAACGCGCACCACCCCGTGATGCTTTTCTCACTCCCACTTGTGAATGTAATGTAACACACACCCATACAATGCGCACCACCCCGCGATGTGTTTCAGAAACTCTCCTACATTGCCACTGCATGTTCCCTGACCTCCCCATGCTGACCAACCCGCCGTGCTTTTCTCCATCCTACATTGCCACTCACTGCCTATCCTAATTCAGACCCTCCGATTCACACCACCCCATGATGTTTTTCTCACTCCTACTAGTGAATGTAATGTAACACACACCCATACAATGTTCACCACCCCGTGATGTTATTCTCACTCCTACTAGTGAATGTAATGTAACACACACCCATACAATGCGCACCACCCCGCGATGTTTTTCAGAAACCTATCCTATATTGCCACTGCATGTTCCCTGACGTCCCCATGCTGACCACCCCGCGGTGCTTTTCTCCATCCTACATTGCCACTCACTGCCTATCCTAATTCAGACACTCCGATTCCCACCACCCCTTCATGTTTTTCTCACTCCTACTAGTGAATGTAATGTAACACACACCCATACAATGCGCACCACCCCGCGATGTTTTTCAGAAACCTATGCTACATTGCCACTGCATGGTCCCTGACCTCCCCATGCTGACCACCCCGCCGTGCTTTTCTCCATCCTACATTGCCACTCACTGCCTATCCTAATTCAGAGCCTCCGATTCACACCACCCCGTGATGTTTTTCTCACTCCTACTAGTGAATGTAATGTAACACACACCCATACAACGCGCACCACCCCGTGATGCTTTTCTCACTCCCACTTGTGAATGTAATGTAACACACACCCATACAATGCGCACCACCCCGCGATGTTTTTCAGAAACTCTCCTACATTGCCACTGCATGTTCCGTGACCTCCCCATGCTGACCAACCCGCGGTGCTTTTCTCCATCCTACATTGCCACTCACTGCCTATCCTAATTCAGACCCTCCGATTCACACCACCCCGTGATGTTTTTCTCAATCCTACTAGTGAATGTAATGTAACACACACCCATACAATGTTCACCACCCCGTGATGCTTTTCTCACTCCTACTAGTGAATGTAATGTAACACACACCCATACAATGCGCACCACTCCGCGATGTTTTTCAGAAACCTATCCTACATTGCCACTGCATGTTCCCTGACCTCCCCATGCTGACCACACCGCGGTGCTTTTCTCCATCCTACATTGCCACTCACTGCCTATCCTTATTCAGAACCTCCGATTCACACCACCCTGTGATGTTTTTCTCACTCCTACTAGTGAATGTAATGTAACACACACCCATACAATGCGCACCACGCCGTGATGTTTTTCTCACTGCTACTAGTGAATGTAATGTAACACACACCCATACAATGCGCACCACCCCGCGATGTTTTTCTCACTGCTACTAGTGAATGTAATGTAACACACACCCATACAATGCACACCACCCCGCGATGTTTTTCTCACTCCTACTAGTGAATGTAATGTAACACACACCCATACAATGCGCACCACCCCGCGATGTTTTTCAGAAACCTATGCTACATTGCCACTGCATGTTCCCTGACCTCCCCATGCTGACCACCCCGCCGTGCTTTTCTCCATCCTACATTGCCACTCACTGCCTATCCTAATTCAGAGCCTCCGATTCACACCACCCCGTGATGTTTTTCTCACTCCTACTAGTGAATGTAATGTAACACACACCCATACAACGCGCACCACCCCGTGATGCTTTTCTCACTCCCACTTGTGAATGTAATGTAACACACACCCATACAATGCGCACCACCCCGCGATGTTTTTCAGAAACTCTCCTACATTGCCACTGCATGTTCCCTGACCTCCCCATGCTGACCACCCCGCGGTGCTTTTCTCCATCCTACATTGCCACTCACTGCCTATCCTAATTCAGACCCTCCGATTCACACCACCCCGTGATGTTTTTCTCACTCCTACTAGTGAATGTAATGTAATACACACCCATACAATGTTCACCACCCCGTGATGTTTTTCTCACTCCTACTAGTGAATGTAATGTAACACACACCCATACAATGCGCACCACTCTGCGATGTTTTTCAGAAACCTATCCTACATTGCCACTGCATGTTCCCTGACCTCCCCATGCAGACCACCCCGCTTTGCTTTTCTCCATCCTACATTGCCACTCACTGCCTATCCTTATTCAGAACGTCCGATTCACACCACCCCGTGATGTTTTTCTCAATCCTACTAGTGAATGTAATGTAACACACACCCATACAATGCGCACCACCCCGTGCTGTTTTTCTCACTGCTACTAGTGAATGTAATGTAACACACACCCATACAATGCGCACCACCCCGTGATGTTTTTCTCACTGCTACTAGTGAATATAATGTAACACACACCCATACAATGCGCACCAACCCGCGATGTTTTTCTCACTCCTACTAGTGAATGTAATGTAACACACACCCATACAATGCGCACCACCCCGCGATTTTTTTCAGAAACCTATCCTACATTGCCACTTCATGTTCCCAGACCTCCCCATGCTGACCACCCCGCGGTGCTTTTCTCCATCCTACATTGCCACTCACTGCCTATCCTAATTCAGACCCTCCGATTCCCACCACCCGGTCATGTTTTTCTCACTCCTAATAGTGAATGTAATGTAACACACACCCATACAACGCGCACCACCCCGTGATGCTTTTCTCACTCCTACTTGTGAATGTAATGTAACACACACCCATACAATGCGCACCACCCCGCGATGTTTTTCAGAAACCTATCCTACTTTGCCACTGCATGTTCCCTGACCTCCCAATGCTGACCACCCCGCGGTGCTTTTCTCCATTCTACATTGCCACTCACTGCATATCCTAATTCAGACCCTCCGATTCACACCACCCCGTGATGTTTTTCTCACTCCTACTAGTGAATGTAATGTAACACACACCCATAGAATGCGCACCACCCCGCGATGTTTTTCTCACTCCTACTAGTGAATGTAATGTAACACACACCCATACAATGCGCACCACCCCGCGATGTTTTTCAGAAACCTATCCTGCATTGCCACTGCATGTTCCCTGACCTCCCCATGCTGACCACCCCGCGGTGCTTTTCTCCATCCTACATTGCCATTCACTGCCTATTCCTAATTCAGACCCTCCGATTCACACCACCCCATGATGTTTTTCTCACTCCTACTAGTGAATGTAATGTAACACACACCCATACAATGCGCACCACCCCGCGATGTTTTTCAGAAACCTATCCTACATTGCCATTGCATGTTCCCTGACCTCCCCATGCTGACCACCCGGCTGTGCTTTTCTCCATCCTACTTTGCCACGCACTGCCTATCCTAATTCGGACCCTCCGATTCACACCACCCAGTGATGTTTTTCTCACTCCTACTAGTGAATGTAATGTAACACACACCCATACAACGCGCACCACCCCGTGATGCTTTTCTCACTCCCACTTGTGAATGTAATGTAACACACACCCATACAATGCGCACCACCCCGCGATGTTTTTCAGAAACTCTCCTACATTTCCACTGCATGTTCCCTGACCTCCCCATGCTGACCACCCCGCGGTGCTTTTCTCCATCCTACATTGCCACTCACTGCCTATCCTAATTCAGACCCTCCGATTCACACCACCCCGTGATGTTTTTCTCACTCCTACTAGTGAATGTAATGTAACACACACCCATACAATGCGCACCACCCCGTGATGTTTTTCTCACTGCTACTAGTGAATGTAATGTAACACACACCCATACAATGCGCACCACCCCGCGATGTTTTTCTCACTGCTACTAGTGAATGTAATGTAACACACAAACATACAATGCGCACCACCCCGCGATGTTTTTCTCACTCCTACTAGTGAATGTAATGTAACACACACCCGTACAATGCGCTCCACCCCGCGATGTTTTTCAGAAACCTATCCTACATTGCCACTGCATGTTCCCTGACCTCCCCATGCTGACCACCCCGCGGTGCTTTTCTCCATCCTACATTGCCACTCACTGCCTATCCTAATTCAGACCCTCCGATTCCCACCACCCCGTCATGTTTTTCTCACTCCTACTAGTGAATGTAATGTAACAAACACCCATACAACGCGCACCACCCCGTGATGCTTTTCTCACTCCTACTTGTGAATGTAATGTAACACACACCCATACAATGCGCACCACCCCGCGAAGATTTTCAGAAACCTAACCTACTTTGCTACTGCATGTTCCCTGACCTCCCAATGCTGACCAACCCACGGTGCTTTTCTCCATCCTACATTGCCACTCACTGCCTGTCCTGATTCAGACCCTCCGATTCACACCACCCCGTGATGTTTTTCTCACTCCTACTAGTGAATGTAATGTAACACACACCCATAGAATGCGCACCACCCCGCGATGTTTTTCAGAAACCTATCCTACATTGCCACTGCATGTTCCCTGACCTCCCCATGCTGACCACCCCGCGATGCTTTTCTCCATCCTACATTGCCACTCACTGCCTATCCTAATTCAGACTCTTCGATTCACACCACCCCATGATGTTTTTCTCACTCCTACTAGTGAAAGTAATGTAACACACACCCATACAACGCGCTCCACCCCGTGATGCTTTTCTCACTCCTACATGTGAATGTAATGTAACACACACCCATACAATGCGCACCACCCCGTGATGTTTTTCTCACTGCTACTAGTGAATGTAATGTAACACACACCCATACAATGCGCACCACCCCGCGATGTTTTTCTCACTCCTACTAGTGAATGTAATGTAACACACACCCATACAATGCGCACCTCCCCGCGATGTTTTTCAGAAACCTATCCTACATTGCCACTGTATGTTCCCTGACATCCCCATGCTGACCACCCCGCGGTGCTTTTCTCCATCCTACATTGCCACTCACTGCCTATCCTAATTCAGACCCTCCGATTCACACCACCCCGTGATGTTTTTCTCACTCCTACTAGTGAATGTAATGTAACACACACCCATACAATGCACACCACCCCGTGATGTTTTTCTCACTCCTACTATTGAATGTAATGTAACACACACCCATACAATGCGCGCCACCGCGTGATGTTTTTCTCACTACTACTAGTGAATGTAATGTAACACACACCCATACAATGCGCACCACCCCGCGATGTTTTTCAGAAACCTATCCTACATTGCCACTGCATGTTCCCTGACCTCCCCATGCTGACCACCCCGCGGTGCTTTTCTCCATCCTACATTGCCACTCACTGCCTATTCCTAATTCAGACCCTCCGATTCACACCACCCCATGATGTTTTTCTCACTCCTACTAGTGAATGTAATGTAACACACACCCATACAATGCGCACCACCCCGCGATGTTTTTCAGAAACCTATCCTACATTGCCACAGCATGTTCCCTGACCTCCCCATGCTGACCACCCCGCCGTGCTTTTCTCCATCCTACATTGCCACTCACTGCCTATCCTAATTCAGACCCTCTGATTCACACCACCACGTGATGTTTTTCTCACTCCTCCTAGTGAATGTAATGTAACACACACCCATACAACGCGCACCACCCCGTGATGCTTTTCTCACTCCCTCTTGTGAATGTAATGTAACACACACCCATACAATGCGCACCACCCCGTGATGTTTTTCAGAAACTCTCCTACATTGCCACTGCATGTTCCCTGACCTCCCCATGCTGACCACCCCGCGGTGCTTTTCTCCATCCTACATTGCCACTCACTGCCTATCCTTATTCAGACCCTCAGATTCACATCACTCCGTGATGTTTTTCTCACTCCTACTAGTGAATGTAATGTAACACACACCCATAGAATGCGCACCACCCCGCGATGTTTTTCAGAAACCTATCCTACATTGCCACAGCATGTTCCCTGACCTCCCCATGCTGACCACCCCGCCGTGCTTTTCTCCATCCTACATTGCCACTCACTGCCTATCCTAATTCAGACCCTCTGATTCACACCACCCCGTGATGTTTTTCTCACTCCTACTAGTGAATGTAATGTAACACACACCCATACAATGCGCACCACTCCGTGATGTTTTTCTCACTGCTACTAGTGAATGTAATGTAAGACACACCCATACAATGCGCACCACCCCGTGATGTTTTTCTCACTCCTACTAGTGAATGTAATGTAACACACACCCATATAATGCGCAGCACCGAGCGATGTTTTTCAGAAACCTATCCTACATTGCCACTGCATGTTCCCTGACCTCCCCATGCTGACCACCCCGTGGTGCTTTTCTCCATCCTACATTGCCACTCACTGCCTATCCTAATTCAGACCCTCCGATTCACATCACTCCGTGATGTTTTTCTCACTCCTACTAGTGAATGTAATGTAACACACACGCATACAATGCGCACCACCCCGCGATGTTTTTCAGAAACCTATCCTACATTGCCACTGCATGTTCCCTGACCTCCCCATGCAGACCACCCCGCGGTGCTTTTCTCCATCCTACATTGCCACTCACTGCCTATCCTCATTCAGACCCTCCGATTCACACCACCCCGTGATGTTTTTCTCACTCCTACTAGTGAATGTAATGTAACACACACCCATACAATGTTCACCACCCCGTGATGTTTTTGTCACTCCTACTAGTGAATGTAATGTAACACACACCCACACAATGCACACCACTCCGCGATGTTTTTCAGAAACCTATCCTACATTGCCACTGCATGTTCCCTGACCTCCCCATGCTGACCACCCCGCGGTGCTTTTCTCCATCCTACATTGCCACTCACTGCCTATCCTCATTCAGACCCTCCGATTCACACCACCCCGTGATGTTTTTCTCACTCCTACTAGTGAATGTAATGTAACACACACCCATACAATGTTCACCACCCCGTGATGTTTTTGTCACTCCTACTAGTGAATGTAATGTAACACACACCCATACAATGCGCACCACTCCGCGATGTTTTTCAGAAACCTATCCTACATTGCCACTGCATGTTCCCTGACCTCCCCATGCTGACCACATCGCGGTGCTTTTCTCCATCCTACATTGCCACACACTGCCTATCCTTATTCAGAACCTCCGATTCACACCACCCCGTGATGTTTTTCTCACTCCTACTAGTGAATGTAATGTAACACACACCCATACAATGTTCACAACCCCGTGATTTTTTCTCACTCCTACTAGTGAATGTAATGTAACACACACCCATATAATGCGCAGCACCGAGCGATGTTTTTCAGAAACCTATCCTACATTGCCACTGCATGTTCCCTGACCTCCCCATGCTGACCACCCCGTGGTGCTTTTCTACATCCTACATTGCCACTCACTGCCTATCCTAATTCAGACCCTCCGATTCACATCACTCCGTGATGTTTTTCTCACTCCTACTAGTGAATGTAATGTAACACACACCCATACAATGCGCACCACCCCGCGATGTTTTTCAGAAACCTATCCTACATTGCCACTGCATGTTCCCTGACCTCCCCATGCAGACCACCCCGCGGTGCTTTTCTCCATCCTACATTGCCACTCACTGCCTATCCTCATTCAGACCCTCCGATTCACACCACCCCGTGATGTTTTTCTCACTCCTACTAGTGAATGTAATGTAACACACACCCATACAATGTTCACCACCCCGTGATGTTTTTGTCACTCCTACTAGTGAATGTAATGTAACACACACCCATACAATGCGCACCACCCCGTGATGTTTTTCTCACTCCTACTAGTGAATGTAGTGTAACACACACCCATACAACACGCACCACCCCGTGATGCTTTTCTCACTCCTACTTGTGAATGTAATGTAACACACACCCATACAATGCGCACCACCCCGCGATGTTTTTCAGAAACCTATCCTACATTGCCACTGCATGTTCCCTGACCTCCCCATGCAGACCACCCCGCGGTGCTTTTCTCCATCCTACATTGCCACTCACTGCCTATCCTAATTCAGACCCTCCGATTCCCACCACCCCGTCATGTTTTTCTCACTCCTACTTGTGAATGTAATGTAACACACACCCATACAATGCGCACCACCCCGCAATGTTTTTCAGAAACCTATCCTACTTTGCCACTGCATGTTCCCTGACCTCCCAATGCTGACCACCCCGCGGTGCTTTTCTCCAGTCTACATTGCCACTCACAGCCTATCCTAATTCAGACACTCCGATTCACACCACCCCGTGATGTTTTTCTCACTCCTACTAGTGAATGTAATGTAACACACACCCATAGAATGCGCACCACCCCGCGATGTTTTTCTCACTCCTAGTAGTGAAAGTAATGTAACACACACCCATACAATGCGCACCACCCGCGATGTTTTTCAGAAACCTATCCTACATTGCCACTGCATGTTCCCTGACCTCCCCATGCTGACCACCCCGCGGTGCTTTTCTCCATCCTACATTGCCACTCACTGCCTATTCCTAATTCAGACCCTCCGATTCACACCACCCCATGATGTTTTTCTCACTCCTACTAGTGAATGTAATGTAACACACACCCATACAATGCGCACCACCCCGCGATGTTTTTCAGAAACCTATCCTATATTGCCACTGCATGTTCCCTGACCTCCCCATGCTGACCACCCCGCCGTGCTTTTCTCCAACCTATTGCCACTCACTGCCTATCCTAATTCAGACCCTCCGATTCACACCACCCCGTGATGTTTTTCTCACTCCTACTAGTGAATGTAATGTAACACACACCCATACAACGCGCACCACCCCGTGATGCTTTTCTCACTCCCACTTGTGAATGTAATTTAACACACACCCATACAATGCGCACCACCCCGCGATGTTTTTCAGAAACTCTCCTACATTGCCACTGCATGTTCCCTGACCTCCCCATGCTGACCACCCCGCGGTGCTTTTCTCCATCCTACATTGCCACTCACTGCCTATCCTCATTCAGACCCTCCGATTCACACCACCCCGTGATGTTTTTCTCACTCCTACTAGTGAATGTAATGTAACACACACCCATACAATGTTCACCACCCCGTGATGTTTTTGTCACTCCTACTAGTGAATGTAATGTAACACACACCCACACAATGCGCACCACTCCGCGATGTTTTTCAGAAACCTATCCTCCTTTGCCACTGCATGTTCCCTGACCTCCCCATGCTGACCAGCCCGCGGTGCTTTTCTCCATCCTACATTGCCACTCACTGCCTATCCTTATTCAGAACCTCCGATTCACACCACCCCGTGATGTTTTTCTCACTCCTACTAGTGAATGTAATGTAACACACACCCATACAATGCGCACCACCCCGTGATGTTTTTCTCACTGCTACTAGTGAATGTAATGTAACACACACACATACAATGCGCACCACCCCGCGATGTTTTTCTCACTGCTACAAGTGAATGTAATGTAACACACACCCATACAATGCGCACCACCCCGCTATGTTTTTCTCACTCCTACTAGTGAATGTAATGTAACACACACCCATAAAATGCGCACCACCCCGCGATGTTTTTCAGAAACCTATCCTACATTGCCACTGCATGTTCCCTGACCTCCCCATGCTGACCACCCCGCGGTGCTTGAATCCATCCTACATTGCCACTCACTGCCTATCCTAATTCAGACCCTCCGATTCCCACCACCCCGTCATGTTTTTCTCACTCCTACTCCTGAATGTAATGTGACACGCACCCATACAACGCGCACCACTCCGTGATGCTTTTTTCACTCCTACTTGTGAATGTAATGTAACACACACCCATACAATGCGCACCACCCCGGGATGTTTTTCACAAACCTATCCTACTTTGCCACTGCATGTTCCCTGACCTCCCAATGCTGACCACCCCGCGGTGCTTTTCTCCATTCTACATTGCCACTCACTGCCTATCCTAATTCAGACCCTCCAATTCACACCACCCCGTGATGTTTTTCTCACTCCTACTAGTGAATGTAATGTAACACACACCCTTACAATGCGCACCACCCCGTGATGTTTTTCAGAAACCTATCCTACATTGCCACTGCATGTTCCCTCACCTCCCCATGCTGACCACCCCGCGGTGATTTTCTCCATCCTACATTGCCACTCACTGCCTATCCTAATTCAGACCCTCCGATTCACACCACCCCGTGATGTTTTTCTCACTCCTACTAGTGAATGTAATGTAACACACACCCATACAATGCGCACCACCCCGCGATGTTTTTCAGAAACATATCCTACACTGCCACTGCATGTTCCCTGACCTCCCCATGCTGACCACCCCGGGGTGCTTTTCTCTATCCTACATTGCCACTCACTGCCTATCCTAATTCAGACACTCCGCTTCACACCACCCCGTGATGTTTTTCTCACTCCTACTAGTGAATGTAATGTAACACACACCCATACAATGCGCACCACCCCGGGAAGTTTTTCAGAAACCTATCCTACATTGCCACTGCATGTTCCCTGACCTCCCCATGCTGACCACCCCGCCGTGCTTTTCTCCATCCTACATTGCCACTCACTGCCTATCCTAATACACACCCTCCGATTCACACCACCCCGTGATGTTTTTGTCACTCCTACTAGTGAATGTAATGTAACACACACCCATACAATGCGCACCACGCCGTGATGTTTTTCTAACTCCTACTAGTGAATGTAATGTAACACACAGCCATACAATGCGCACCACCCCGCGATGTTTTTCAGAAACCTATCCTACATTGCCACTGCACGTTCCCTGACCTCCCCATGCTGAGCACGCCGTGGTGCTTTTCTCCATCCTACATTGCCACTCACTGCCTATCCTAATTCAGACCCTCCGATTCACACCACCCCGTGATGTTTTTCTCACTCCTACTAGTGAATGTAATGTAACACACACCCATACAATGCGCACCACCCCGTGATGTTTTTCTCACTCCTACTAGTGAATGTAATGTAACACACACCCATACAATGCGCACCACCCCGCGATGTTTTTCAGAAACCTATCCTACATTGCCACTGCACGTTCCCTGACCTCCCCATGCTGACCACCCCGCGGTGCTTTTCTCCATCCTACATTGCCACTCACTGCCTATCCTAATTCAGACCCTCCGATTCACAACAACACGTGATGTTTTTCTCACTCCTACTAGTGAATGTAATGTAACACACACCCATACAATGCGCACCACCCCGCGATGTTTTCCAGAAACCTATCCTACATTGCCATTGCATGTTCCCTGACCTCCCCATGCTGACCACCCCGCGGTGCTTTTCTCCATCCTACATTGCCACTCACTGCCTATCCTAATTCCGACCATCCGATTCACACCACCCCGTGATGTTTTTCCCACTCCTACTAGTGAATGTAATGTAACACCCACCCATACAATGCGCACCACCCCGTGATGTTTTTCTCACTCCTACTAGTGAATGTAATGTAACACACACCCATACAATGCGCACCACCCCGCGATGTTTTTTAGAAACCTATCCTATATTGCCACTGCATGTTCCTTGACCTCCCCATGCTGACCTCCCCGCGGTGCTTTTCTCCATTCTACATTGCCACTCATTGCCTATCCTAATTTAGGCCCTCCAATTCACACCACCCCGTGATGTTTTTCTCACTCCTACTAGTGAATGTAATGTAACACACACCCATATAATGCGCACCACCCCGCGATGTTTTTCAGAAACCTATCCTACATTGCCACTGCATGTTCCCTGACCCCCCCATGCTGACCACCCCGTGGTGCTTTTCTCCATCCTACCTTGCCACTCACTGCCTATCCTAATTCAGACCCTCCGATTCACACCACCCCGTGATGTTTTTCTCACTCCTACTAGTGAATGTAATGTAACACACACCCATACAATGCGCACCACCCCGAGATGTTTTTCTCACTCCTACTAGTGAATGTAATGTAACACACACCCATACAATGCACACCACCCCGCGATGTTTTTCAGAAACCTATCCTACATTGCCACTGCATGTTCCCAGACCTCCCCATGGTGACCACACCGCGGTGCTTTTCTCCATCCTACATTGCCACTCACTGCCTATCCTAATTCAGACCCTCCGATTCACACCACCCCGTGATGTTTTTCTCACTCCTACGAGTGAATGTAATGTAACACACACCCATACAATGCGCACCAACCCGTGATGTTTTTCTCACTCCTACTAGTGAATGTAATGTAACACACACCCATACAATGCGCACCACACCGCGATGTTTTTGAGAAACCTATCCTACATTGCCACTGCATGTTCCCTGACCTCCACATGCTGACCACCCCGCGGTGCTCTTCTCCATCCTACATTGCCACTCACTGCCTATCCTAATTCAGACCCTCCGATTCACACCGCCCCGTGAAGTTTTTCTCACTCCTACTAGTGAATGTAATGTAACACACACCCATACAATGCGCACCACCCCGCGATGTATTTCAGAAACCTATCCTACATTGCCACTGCATGTTCCCTGACCTCCCCATGCTGACCACCCCGCGGTGCTTTTCTCCATCCTACATTGCCACTCACTGCCTATCCTAATTCAGACCCTCCGACTCAGACCACCCCGTGATATTTTTCTCACTCCTACTAGTGAATGTAATGTAACACACACCCGTACAATGCGCACCACTCCGTGTTGTTTGTCTCACTCCTACTAGTGAATGTAATGTAACACACACCCATACAATGCGCACCACCCCGCGATGTTTTTCAGAAACCTATCCTACACTGCCACTGCATGTTCCCTGACCTCCCCATTCTGACGACCCCGCGGTGCTTTTCTCTATCCTACATTGCCACTCACTGCCTATCCTAATTCAGACACTCCGATTCACACCACCCCATGTTTTTCTCACTCCTACTAGTGAATGTAATGTGACACACACCCATACAATGCGCACCACCCCGCGAAGTTTTTCAGAAAGCTATCCTACATTGCCACAGCATGTTCCCTGACCTCCCCATGCTGACCACCCCGCCGTGCTTTTCTCCATCCTACATTGCCACTCACTGCCTATCCTAATTCAGACCCTCCGATTCACACCACCTCGTGATGTTTTTCTCACTCCTACTAGTGAATGTAATGTAACACACACCCATACAATGCGCACCACCCCGCGATGTTTTTCTCACTCCTACTAGTGAATGTAATGTAACACACAGCCATACAATGCGCACCACCCCGCGATGTTTTTCAGAAACCTATCCTACATTGCCACTGCATGTTCCCTGACCTCCCCATGCTGACCACCCCACGGTGCCTTTCTCCATCCTACATTGCCACTCACTGCCTATCCTAATTCAGACCCTCCTATTCACACCACCTCGTGATGTTTTTCTCACTCCTACTAGTGAATGTAATGTAACACACACCCATACAATGCGCACCACCCCGCGATGTTTTTTAGAAACCTATCCTACATTGCCACTGCATGTTCCCTGACCTCCCCATGCTGACCACCCCGCGGTGCTTTTCTCTATTCTACATTGCCACTCACTGCCTATCCTAATTCAGGCCCTCCAATTCACACCACCCCGCGATGTTTTTCTCACTCCTACTAGTGAATGTAATGTAACACACACCCATACAATGCGCACCACCCGCGATGTTTTTCAGAAACGTATCCTACATTGCCACTGCATGTTCCCTGACCTCCCCATGCTGACCACCCCGCGGTGCTTTTCTCCATCCTACATTGCCACTCACTGCCTATCCTAATTCAGACCCTCCGATTCACACCACCCCGTGATGTTTTTCTCACTCCTACTAGTGAATGTAATGTAACACACACCCATACAATGCGCACCACCCCGTGATGTTTTTCTCACTCCTACTAGTGAATGCAATGTAACACACACCCATACAATGCGCACCACACCGCGTTGTTTTTAAGAAACCTATCCTACATTGCCACTGCATGTTCCCTGACCTCCACATGCTGACCACCCCGCGGTGCTTTTCTGCATCCTACATTGCCACTCACTGCCTATACTAATTCAGACCCTCCGATTCACACCACCCCGTGATGTTTTTCTCACTCCTACTAGTGAATGTAATGTAACACACACCCATACAATGCGCACCACCCCGCGATATTTTTCAGAAGCCTATCCTACATTTCCACTGCATGTTCCCTGACCTCCCCATGCTGACCACCCCGCGGTGCTTTTCTCCATCCTACATTGCCACTCACTGCCTATCCTAATTCAGACCCTCCTATTCACACCACCCCGTGATATTTTTCTCACTCCTACTAGTGAATGTAATGTAACACACAACCGTACAATGCGCACCACCCCGTGATGTTTTTCTCACTCCTACTAGTGAATGTAATGTAACACACACCCATACAATGCGCACCACCCCGCGATATTTTTCAGAAACATATCCTACACTGCCACTGCATGTTCCCTGACCTCCCCATGCTGACCACCCCGGGGTGCTTTTCTCTATCCTACATTGCCACTCACTGCCTATCCTAATTCAGACACTCCGCTTCACACCACCCCGTGATGTTTTTCACACTCCTACTAGTGAATGTAATGTAACACACACCCATACAATGCGCACCACCCCGCGAAGTTTTTCAGAAACCTATCCTACATTGCCACTGCATGTTCCCTGACCTCCCCATGCTGACCACCCCGCCGTGCTTTTCTCCATCCTACATTGCCACTCACTGCCTATCCTAATTCAGACCCTCCGATTCACACCACCCCGTGATGTTTTTGTCACTCCTACTAGTGAATGTAATGTAACACACACCCATACAATGCGCACCACCCCGTGATGTTTTTCTAACTCCTACTAGTGAATGTAATGTAACACACACCCATGCAATGCGCACCACCCCGCGAAGTTTTTCAGAAACCTATCCTACATTGCCACTGCATGTTCCTTGACCTCCCCATGCTGACCACCCCGCGGTGCTTTTCTCCATTCTACATTTCCACTCACTGCCTATCCTAATTTAGGCCCTCCAATTCACACCACCCCGTGATGTTTTTCTCACTCCTACTAGTGAATGTAATGTAACACACACCCATACAATGCGCACCACCCCACCATGTTTTTCAGAAACCTATCCTACATTGCCACTGCATGTTCCCTGACCTCCCCATGCTGACCACCCCGTGGTGCTTTTCTCCATACTACCTTGCCACTCACTGCCTATCCTAATTCAGACCCTCCGATTCACACCACCCCGTGATGTTTTTCTCACTCCTACTAGTGAATGTAATGTAACACACACCCATACAAGGCGCACCACCCCGTGATGTTTTTCTCACTCCTACTAGTGAATGTAATGTAACACACACCCATACAATGCGCACCACCCCGCGATGTTTTTCAGAAACCTATCCTACATTGCCACTGCATGTTCCCTGACCTCCCCATGCTGACCACCCCGCGGTGCCTTTCTCCATCCTACATTGCCACTCACTGCCTATCCTAATTCAGACCCTCCGATTCACACCACCCCGTGATGTTTTTCTCACTCCTACTAGTGAATGTAATGTAACACACACCCAAACAATGCGCACCACCCCGTGCTGTTTTTCTCACTCCTACTAGTGAATGTAATGTAACACACACCCATACAATGCGCACCACCCTGCGATGTTTTTCAGAAACCTATCCTACATTGCCACTGCATGTTCCCTGACCTCTCTATGCTGACCACCCCGCGGTGCTTTTCTCCATCCTACATTGCCACTCACTGCCTATCCTAATTCAGAACCTCCCATTCACACCACCCGGTGATGTTTTTCTCACTCCTAGTAGTGAATGTAATGTAACACACACCCATACAATGCGAGCCACCTCGTGATGTTTTTCTCACTCCTACTAGTGAATGTAATGTAACACACACACATACAATGCGCACCACCCCGCGATGTTTCTCAGAAACCTATCCTACATTGCCACTGCATGTTCCCTGACCTCCCCATGCTGACCATCCCGCGGTGCTTTTCTCCATCCTACATTGCCACTCACTGCCTATCCTAATTCAGAACCTCCGATTCACACGACCCCGTGATGTTTTTCTCACTCCTACTAGTGAATGTAATGTAACACACACCCATACAATGCGCACCACCCCGTGATGTTTTTCTCACTCCTACTAGTGAATATAATGTAACACACACCCATACAATGCACACCACCCCGCGATGTTTTTCAGAAACCTATCCTACATTGCCACTGCATGTTCCCTGACCTCCCCATGCTGACCACCCCGCGGTGCTTGTCTCCATCCTACATTGCCACTGACTGCCTATCCTAATTCAGACCCTCCGATTCACACCACACCGTGATGTTTTTCTCACTCCTACTAGTGAATGTAATGTAACACCCACCCATAAAATGCGCACCACCCCGTGATGTTTTTCTCACTCCTACTAGTGAATGCAATGTAACACACACCCATACAATGTGCACCACCCCGCGATGTTTTTTAGAAACCTATCCTACATTGCCACTGCATGTTCCCTGACCTCCCCATGCTGACCACCCCGCCGTGCTTTTCTCCATTCTACACTGCCACTCACTGCCTATCCTAATTTAGGCCCTCCAATTCACACCACCCCGTGATGTTTTTCTCACTCCTACTAGTGAATGTAATGTAACACACACCCATACAATGCGCACCATCCCGCGATGTTTTTCAGAAACCTACCCTACATTGCCACTGCATGATCCCTGACCTCCCCATGCTGACCACCCCGCGGTGCTTTTCTCCATCCTACATTGCCACTCACTGCCTATCCTAATTCAGACCCTCCGATTCACACCATCCCGTGATGTTTTTCTCACTCCTACTAGTGAATGTAATGTAACACACACCCATACAATGCGCACCACCCCGTGATGTTTTTCTCCCTTCTACTAGTGAATGTAATGTAACACCCCCATACAATGCGCACCACCCCGCGATGTATTTCAGAAACCTATCCTACATTGCCACTGCATGTTCCCTGACCTCCCCATGCTGAAAACCCCGCGGTGCTTTTCTCCATCCTAC
This sequence comes from Cavia porcellus, assembly GCF_034190915.1. Classification (NCBI taxonomy): domain Eukaryota; kingdom Metazoa; phylum Chordata; class Mammalia; order Rodentia; family Caviidae; genus Cavia; species Cavia porcellus. The sequence continues at coordinate 47,983,037 of NW_026947514.1, read as the reverse complement.
ATTGCCACTCACTGCCTATCCTAATTCAGACCCTCTGATTCACACCACCCCGTGATATTTTTCTCACTTCTACTAGTGAATGTAATGTAACACACACCCTTACAATGTGCACCACCCCGTGTGGTTTTTCTCACTCCTACTAGTGAATGTAATGTAACACACACCCATACAATGCGCACCACCCCGCGATGTTTTTCAGAAACCTATCCTACACTGCCACTGCATATTCCCTGACCTCCCCATGCTGACGACCCCGCGGTGCTTTTCTCTATCCTACATTGCCACTCACTGCCTATCCTAATTCAGACACTCCGATTCACACCACCCCATGTTTTTCTCACTCCTACTAGTGAATGTAATGTGACACACACCCATACAATGCGCACCACCCCGCGAAGTTTTTCAGAAAGCTATCCTACATTGCCACAGCATGTTCCCTGACCTCCCCATGCTGACCACCCCGCCGTGCTTTTCTCCATTCTACATTGCCACTCACTGCCTATCCTAATTCAGACCCTCCGATTCACACGACCCCGTGATGTTTTTGTCACTCCTAATAGTGAATGTAATGTAACACACACCCATACAATGCGCACCACCCCGTGATGTTTTTCTCACTCCTACTAGTGAATGTAATATAACACACAGCCATACAATGCGCACCACCCCGCGATGTTTTTCAGCAACCTATCCTACATTGCCACTGCATGTTCCCTGACCTCCCCATGCTGACCACCCCGCGGTGCCTTTCTCCATCCTACATTGCCACTCACTGCCTATCCTAATTCAGACCCTCCGATTCACACCACCCCGTGATGTTTTTCTCACTCCTACTAGTGAATGTAATGTAACACACACCCATACAATGCGCACCACCCCGTGCTATTTTCTCACTCCTACTAGTGAATGTAATGTAACACACACCCATACAATGCGCACCACCCCGTGCTATTTTCTCACTCCTACTAGTGAATGTAATGTAACACACACCCATACAATGCGCACCACCCTGCGATGTTTTTCAGAAACCTACCCTACATTGCCACTGCATGTTCCCTGACCTCCCCATGCTGAGCACCCCGCGGTGCTTGTCTCCATCCTACATTGCCACTCACTGCCTATCCTAATTCAGACCCTCCGATTCACACCACCCCGTGATGTTTTTCTCACTCCTACTAGTGAATGTAATGTAACACCCACCCATACAATGCGCACCACCCCGTGATGTTTTTCTCACTCCTATTAGTGAATGCAATGTAACACACACCCATACAATGCGCACCACCCCGCGATGTTTTTTAGAAACCTATCCTACATTGCCATTGCATGTTCCCTGACCTCCCCATGCTGACCACCCCGCGGTGCTTTTCTCCATTCTACATTGCCACTCACTGCCTATCCTAATTTAGGCCCTCCAATTCACACCACCCCGTGATGTTTTTCTCACTCCTACTAGTGAATGTAATGTAACACACACCCATACAATGCGCACCACCCCGCGATGTTTTTCAGAAACCTATCCTACATTGCCACAGCATGTTCCCTGACCTCCCCATGCTGACCACCCCGCGGTGCTTTTCTCCATCCTATATTGCCACTCACTGCCTATCCTAATTCAGACCATCCGATTCACACCACCCCGTGATGTTTTTCTCACTTCTACTAGTGAATGTAATGTAACACCCCCATACAATGCGCACCACCCCGCGATGTATTTCAGAAACCTATCCTACATTGCCACTGCATGTTCCCTGACCTCCCCATGCTGAAAACCCCGCGGTGCTTTTCTCCATCCTACATTGCCACTCACTGCCTATCCTAATTCAGACCCTCCGATTTACACCACCCCGTGATATTTTTCTCACTTCTACTAGTGAATGTAATGTAACACACACCCGTACAATGTGCACCACCCCGTGTGGTTTTTCTCATTCCTACTAGTGAATGTAATGTAACACACACCCATACAATGCGCACCACCCCGCTATGTTTTTCAGAAACCTATCCTACACTGCCACTGCATGTTCCCTGACCTCCCCATGCTGACGACCCCGCGGTGCTTTTCTCTATCCTACATTGCCACTCACTGCCTATCCTAATTCAGACCCTCCGAATCACACCACCCCATGATGTTTTTCTCACTTCTACTAGTGAATGTAATGTAACACACACCCATACAATGCGAACCACCCCGCGAAATTTTTCAGAAAGCTATCCTACATTGCCACTGCATGTTTCCTGACCTCCCCATGCTGACCACCCCGCCGTGCTTTTCTCCATCCTACATTGCCACTAACTGCCTATCCTAATTCAGACCCTCCGATTCACACCACCCCGTGATGTTTTTGTCACTCCTACTAGTGAATGTAATGTAACACACACCCATACAATGCGCACCACCCCGTGATGTTTTTCTCACTCCTACTAGTGAATGTAATGTAACACCCAGCCATACAATGCGCACCACCCAGCGATGTTTTTCAGAAACCTATCCTACATTGCCACAGCACGTTCCCTGACCTCCCCATGCTGACCGCCCCGCGGTGCTTTTCTCCATGCTACATTGCCACTCACTGTCTATCCTAATTCAGACCCTGCGATTCACACCACCCTGTGATGTTTTTCTCACTCCTACTAGTGAATGTAATGTAACACACACCCATACAATGCGCACCACCCCGTGATGTTTTTCTCACTCCTACTAGTGAATGTAATGTAACACACACCCATACAATGCGCACCACCCCGCGATATTTTCCAGAAACCTATCCTACATTGCCACTGCATGTTCCCTGACCTCCCCATGCTGACCACCCCGCGGTGCTTTTCTCCATTCTACATTGCCACTCACTGCCTATCCTAATTTAGGCCCTCCAATTCACACCACCCCGTGATGTTTTTCTCACTCCTACTAGTGAATGTAATGTAACACACACCCATACAATGCGCACCACCCCGCGATGTTTTTCAGAAACCTATCCTACATTGCCACTGCATGTTCCCTGACCTCCCCATGCTGACCACCCCGCGGTGCTTTTCTCCATCCTACATTGCCACTCACTGGCTATCCTAATTCAGACCCTCCGATTCACACCACCCCGTGATGTTTTTCTCACTCCTACTAGTGAATGTAATGTAACACACACCCATACAATGCGCACCACCCCGTGATGTTTTTGTCCCTCCTACTAGTGAATATAATGTAACACCCCCATACAATGCGCACCAACCCGCGATGTATTTCAGAAACCTATCCTACATAGCCACTGCATGTTCCCTGACCTCCCCATGGGGAAAACCCCGCGGTGCTTTTCTCCATCCTACATTGCCACTCACTGCCTATCCTAATTCAGACCCTCCGATTTACACTACCCTGTGATATTTTTCTCACTTCTAATAGTGAATGTAATGTAACACACACCCGTACAAGGTGCACCACCCCGTGTGGTTTTTCTCACTCCTACTAGTGAATGTAATGTAACACACACCCATACAATACGCACCACCCCGCGATGTTTTTCAGAAACCTATCCTACACTGCCACTGCATATTCCCTGACCTCCCCATGCTGACGACCCCGCGGTGCTATTCTCCATCCTACATTGCCACTCACTGCCTATCCTAATTCAGACCCTCCGATTCACACGACCCCGTGATGTTTTTGTCACTCCTACTAGTGAATGTAATGTAACACACACCCATACAATGCGCACCACCCCGTGATGTTTTTCTCACTCCTACTAGTGAATGTAATGTAACACACAGTCATACAATGCGCACCACCCCGTGATGTTTTTCAGAAACCTATCCTACATTGCCACTGCATGTTCCCTGACCTCCCCATGCTGACCACCCCGCGGTGCCTTTCTCCATCCTACATTGCCACTCACTGCCTATCCTAATTCAGACCCTCCGATTCACAACACCCCGTGATGTTTTTCTCACTCCTACTAGTGAATGTAATGTAACACACACCCATACAATGCGCACCACCCTGTGCTGTTTTTCTCACTCCTACTAGTGAATGTAATGTAACACACACCCATACAATGCGCACCACCCTGCGATGTTTTTCAGAAACCTATCCTACATTGCCACTGCATGTTCCCTGACCTCCCTATGCTGACCACCCCGCGGTGCTTTTCTCCATCCTACATTGCCACTCACTGCCTATCCTAATTCAGAACCTCCCATTCACACCACCCCGTGATGTTTTTCTCACTCCTAGTAGTGAATGTAATGTAACACACACCCATGCAATGCGCACCACCTCGTGATGTTTTTCTCACTCCTACTAGTGAATGTAATGTAACACACACCCATACAATGCGCACCACCCTGCGATGTTTCTCAGAAACCTATCCTACATTGCCACTGCATGTTCCCTGACCTCCCCATGCTGACCATCCCACGGTGCTTTTCTCCATCCTACATTGCCACTCACTGCCTATCCTTTATTCACAACCTCCGATTCACACGACCCCGTGATGGTTTTCTCACTCCTACTAGTGAATGTAATGTAACACACACCCATACAATGCACACCACCCCGTGATGTTTTTCTCACTCCTACTAGTGAATGTAATGTAACACACACCCATACAATGCGCACCACCCTGTGCTGTTTTTCTCACTCCTACTAGTGAATGTAATGTAACACACACCCATACAATGCGCACCACCCTGCGATGTTTTTCAGAAACCTATCCTACATTGCCACTGCTTGTTCCCTGACCTATCCATGCTGACCACCCCGCGGTGCTTGTCTCCATCCTACATTGCCACTCACTGCCTATCCTAATTCAGACCCTCCGATTCACACCACCCCGTGATGTTTTTCTCACTCCTACTAGTGAATGTAATGTAACACCCACGCATACAATGCGCACCACCCCGTGATGTTTTTCTCACTCCTACTAGTGAATGCAATGTAACACACACCCATAAAATGCGCACCACCCCGCGATGTTTTTGAGAAAACTATCCTACATTGCCACTGCATGTTCCCTGACCTCCACATGCTGACCACCCCGCGGGGCTTTTCTCCATCCTATATTGCCACTCACTGCCTATCCTAATTCAGACCCTCCGATTTACACCACCCGTGATATTTTTCTCACTTCTACTAGTGAATGTAATGTAACACACACCCGTACAATGTGCACCACCCCGTGTGGTTTTTCTCACTCCTACTAGTGAATGTAATGTAACACACACCCATACAATGCGCACCACCCCGCGATGTTTTTCAGAAACCTATCCTACACTGCCACTGCATATTCCCTGACCTCACCATGCTGACGACCCCGCGGTGCTTTTCTCTATCCTACATTGCCACTCACTGCCTATCCTAATTCAGACACTCCGATTCACACCACCCCATGTTTTTCTCACTCCTACTAGTGAATGTAATGTGACACACACCCATACAATGCGCACCACCCCGCGAAGTTTTTCAGAAAGCTATCCTACATTGCCACAGCATGTTCCATGACCTCCCCATGCTGACCACCCCGCCGTGCTTTTCTCCATCCTACATTGCCAATCACTGCCTATCCTAATACAGACCCTCCGATTCACACGACCCCGTGATGTTTTTGTCACTCCTACTAGTGAATGTAATGTAACACACACCCATACAATGCGCACCACCCCGTGATGTTTTTCTCACTCCTACTAGTGAATGTAATGTAACACACAGCCATACAATGCGCACCACCCCGTGATGTTTTTCAGAAACTTATCCTACATTGCCACTGCATGTTCCCTGACCTCCCCATGCTGACCACCCCGCGGTGCATTTCTCCATCCTACATTGCCACTCACTGCCTATCCTAATTCAGACCCTCCGATTCACACCACCCCGTGATGTTTTTCTCACTCCTACTAGTGAATGTAATGTAACACACACCCATACAATGCGCACCACCCCGTGCTGTTTTTCTCACTCCTACTAGTGAATGTAATGTAACACACACCCATACAATGCGCACCACCCTGCGATGTTTTTCAGAAACCTATCCTACATTGCCACTGCATGTTCCCTGACCTCCCTATGCTGACCACCCCGCGGTGCTTTTCTCCATCCTACATTGCCACTCACTGCCTTTCCTAATTCAGAACCTCCCATTCACACCACCCCGTGATGTTTTTCTCACTCCTAGTAGTGAATGTAATGTAACACACACCCATGCAATGCGCACCACCTCGTGATGTTTTTCTCACTCCTACTAGTGAATGTAATGTAACACACACCCATACAATGCGCACCACCCCGCGATGTTTCTCAGAATCCTATCCTACATTGCCACTGCATGTTCCCTGACCTCCCCATGCTGACCACCCCGCGGTGCTTTTCTCCATCCTACATTGCCACTCACTGCCTATCCTAATTCAGATCCTCCGATTCACACGACCCCGTGATGGTTTTCTCACTCCTACTAGTGAATGTAATGTAACACACACCCATACAATGCGCACCACCCCGTGATGTTTTTCTCACTCCTACTAGTGAATGTAATGTAACACACACCCATACAATGCGCACCACCCCGCGATGTTTTTCAGAAACCTATCCTACATTGCCACTGCATGTTCCCTGACCTCCCCATGCTGACCACCCCGCGGTGCTTTTCTCCATCCTACATTGCCACTCACTGCCTATCCTAATTCAGACCCTCCGATTCACACCAGCCCGTGATGTTTTTCTCACTCCTACTAGTGAATGTAATGTAACACCCACCCATACAATGCGCACCACCCCGTGATGTTTTTCTCACTCCTACTAGTGAATGTAATGTAACACACACCCATACAATGCGCACCACCCCGTGATGCTTTTTAGAAACCTATCCTATATTGCCACTGCATGTTAACTGACCTCCCCATGCTGACCACCCCGCGGTGCTTTTCTCCATTCTACATTGCCACTCACTGCCTATCCTAATTTAGGCCCTCCAATTCACACCACCCCGTGATGTTTTTCTCACTCCTACTAGTGAATGTAATGTAACACACACCCATACAATGCGCACCACCCCGCGATGTTTTTCAGAAACATATCCTACATTGCCACTGCATGTTCCCTGACCTCCCCATGCTGACCACCCCGTGGTGCTTTTCTCCATCCTACCTTGCCACTCACTGCCTATCGTAATTCAGACCCTCCGATTCACACCACCCCGTGATGTTTTTCTCACTCCTACTGGTGAATGTAATGTAACACACACCCATACAATGCGCACCACCCCGTGCTGTTTTTCTCACTCCTACTAGTGAATGTAATGTAACACACACCCATACAATGCGCACCACCCCGCGACGTTTTTCAGAAACCTATCCTACATTGCCACTGCATGTTCCCTGACCTCCCCATGCTGACCACCCCGCGGTGCTTGTCTCCATCCTACATTGCCACTGACTGCCTATCCTAATTCAGACCCTCCGATTCACACCACACCGTGATGTTTTTCTCACTCCTACTAGTGAATGTAATGTAACACCCACCCATACAATGCGCACCACCCCGTGATGTTTTTCTCACTCCTACTAGTGAATGCAATGTAACACACACCCATACAATGTGCACCACCCCGCGATGTTTTTTAGAAACCTATCCTACATTGCCACTGCATGTTCCCTGACCTCCCCATGCTGACCACCCCGCGGTGCTTTTCTCCATTCTACATTGCCACTCACTGCCTATCCTAATTTAGGCCCTCCAATTCACACCACCCCGTGATGTTTTTCTCACTCCTAGTAGTGAATGTAATGTAACACACACCCATACAATGCGCACCACCTCGTGATGTTTTTCTCACTCCTACTAGTGAATGTAATGTAACACACACACATACAATGCGCACCACCCCGCGATGTTTCTCAGAAACCTATCCTACATTGCCACTGCATGTTCCCTGACCTCCCCATGCTGACCATCCCGCGGTGCTTTTCTCCATCCTACATTGCCACTCACTGCCTATCCTAATTCAGAACCTCCGATTCACACGACCCCGTGATGTTTTTCTCACTCCTACTAGTGAATGTAATGTAACACACACCCATACAATGCGCACCACCCCGTGATGTTTTTCTCACTCCTACTAGTGAATATAATGTAACACACACCCATACAATGCACACCACCCCGCGATGTTTTTCAGAAACCTATCCTACATTGCCACTGCATGTTCCCTGACCTCCCCATGCTGACCACCCCGCGGTGCTTGTCTCCATCCTACATTGCCACTGACTGCCTATCCTAATTCAGACCCTCCGATTCACACCACACCGTGATGTTTTTCTCACTCCTACTAGTGAATGTAATGTAACACCCACCCATACAATGCGCACCACCCCGTGATGTTTTTCTCACTCCTACTAGTGAATGCAATGTAACACACACCCATACAATGTGCACCACCCCGCGATGTTTTTTAGAAACCTATCCTACATTGCCACTGCATGTTCCCTGACCTCCCCATGCTGACCACCCCGCGGTGCTTTTCTCCATTCTACATTGCCACTCACTGCCTATCCTAATTTAGGCCCTCCAATTCACACCACCCCGTGATGTTTTTCTCACTCCTACTAGTGAATGTAATGTAACACACACCCATACAATGCGCACCATCCCGCGTTGTTTTTCAGAAACCTACCCTACATTGCCACTGCATGTTCCCTGACCTCCCCATGCTGACCACCCCGCGGTGCTTTTCTCCATCCTACATTGCCACTCACTGCCTATCCTAATTCAGACCCTCCGATTCACACCATCCCGTGATGTTTTTCTCACTCCTACTAGTGAATGTAATGTAACACACACCCATACAATGCGCACCACCCCGTGATGTTTTTCTCCCTCCTACTAGTGAATGTAATGTAACACCCCCATACAATGCGCACCACCCCGCGATGTATTTCAGAAACCTATCCTACATTGCCACTGCATGTTCCCTGACCTCCCCATGCTGAAAACCCCGCGGTGCTTTTCTCCATCCTACATTGCCACTCACTGCCTATCCTAATTCAGACCCTCTGATTCACACCACCCCGTGATATTTTTCTCACTTCTACTAGTGAATGTAATGTAACACACACCCTTACAATGTGCACCACCCCGTGTGGTTTTTCTCACTCCTACTAGTGAATGTAATGTAACACACACCCATACAATGCGCACCACCCCGCGATGTTTTTCAGAAACCTATCCTACACTGCCACTGCATATTCCCTGACCTCCCCATGCTGACGACCCCGCGGTGCTTTTCTCTATCCTACATTGCCACTCACTGCCTATCCTAATTCAGACACTCCGATTCACACCACCCCATGTTTTTCTCACTCCTACTAGTGAATGTAATGTGACACACACCCATACAATGCGCACCACCCCGCGAAGTTTTTCAGAAAGCTATCCTACATTGCCACAGCATGTTCCCTGACCTCCCCATGCTGACCACCCCGCCGTGCTTTTCTCCATTCTACATTGCCACTCACTGCCTATCCTAATTCAGACCCTCCGATTCACACGACCCCGTGATGTTTTTGTCACTCCTAATAGTGAATGTAATGTAACACACACCCATACAATGCGCACCACCCCGTGATGTTTTTCTCACTCCTACTAGTGAATGTAATATAACACACAGCCATACAATGCGCACCACCCCGCGATGTTTTTCAGCAACCTATCCTACATTGCCACTGCATGTTCCCTGACCTCCCCATGCTGACCACCCCGCGGTGCCTTTCTCCATCCTACATTGCCACTCACTGCCTATCCTAATTCAGACCCTCCGATTCACACCACCCCGTGATGTTTTTCTCACTCCTACTAGTGAATGTAATGTAACACACACCCATACAATGCGCACCACCCCGTGCTATTTTCTCACTCCTACTAGTGAATGTAATGTAACACACACCCATACAATGCGCACCACCCTGCGATGTTTTTCAGAAACCTATCCTACATTGCCACTGCATGTTCCCTGACCTCCCTATGCTGACCACCCCGCGGTGCTTTTCTCCATCCTACATTGCCACTCGCTGCCTATCCTAATTCAGAACCTCCCATTCACACCACCCTGTGATGTTTTTCTCACTCCTAGTAGTGAATGTAATGTAACACACACCCATACAATGCGCACCACCTCGTGATGTTTTTCTCACTCCTACTAGTGAATGTAATGTAACACACACCCATACAATGCGCACCACCCCGCGATGTTTCTCAGAAACCTATCCTACATTGCCACTGCATGTTCCCTGACCTCCCCATGCTGACCATCCCGCGGTGATTTTCTCCATCCTACATTGCCACTCACTGCCTATCCTAATTCAGAACCTCCGATTCACACGACCCCATGATGGTTTTCTCACTCCTAATAGTGAATGTAATGTAACACACACCCATACAATGCGCACCACCCCGTGATGTTTTTCTCACTCCTACTAGTGAATGTAATGTAACACACACCCATACAAAGCACACCACCCCTCGATGTTTTTCAGAAACCTACCCTACATTGCCACTGCATGTTCCCTGACCTCCCCATGCTGACCACCCCGCGGTGCTTGTCTCCATCCTACATTGCCACTCACTGCCTATCCTAATTCAGACCCTCCGATTCACAGAACCCCGTGATGTTTTTCTCACTCCTACTAGTGAATGTAATGTAACACCCACCCATACAATGCGCACCACCCCGTGATGTTTTTCTCACTCCTATTAGTGAATGCAATGTAACACACACCCATACAATGCGCACCACCCCGCGATGTTTTTTAGAAACCTATCCTACATTGCCATTGCATGTTCCCTGACCTCCCCATGCTGACCACCCCGCGGTGCTTTTCTCCATTCTACATTGCCACTCACTGCCTATCCTAATTTAGGCCCTCCAATTCACACCACCCCGTGATGTTTTTCTCACTCCTACTAGTGAATGTAATGTAACACACACCCATACAATGCGCACCACCCCGCGATGTTTTTCAGAAACCTATCCTACATTGCCACAGCATGTTCCCTGACCTCCCCATGCTGACCACCCCGCGGTGCTTTTCTCCATCCTATATTGCCACTCACCGCCTATCCTAATTCAGACCATCCGATTCACACCACCCCGTGATGTTTTTCTCACTTCTACTAGTGAATGTAATGTAACACCCCCATACAATGCGCACCACCCCGCGATGTATTTCAGAAACCTATCCTACATTGCCACTGCATGTTCCCTGACCTCCCCATGCTGAAAACCCCGCGGTGCTTTTCTCCATCCTACATTGCCACTCACTGCCTATCCTAATTCAGACCCTCCGATTTACACCACCCCGTGATATTTTTCTCACTTCTACTAGTGAATGTAATGTAACACACACCCGTACAATGTGCACCACCCCGTGTGGTTTTTCTCACTCCTACTAGTGAATGTAATGTAACACACACCCATACAATGCGCACCACCCCGCTATGTTTTTCAGAAACCTATCCTACACTGCCACTGCATGTTCCCTGACCTCCCCATGCTGACGACCCCGCGGTGCTTTTCTCTATCCTACATTGCCACTCACTGCCTATCCTAATTCAGACCCTCCGAATCACACCACCCCATGATGTTTTTCTCACTTCTACTAGTGAATGTAATGTAACACACACCCATACAATGCGAACCACCCCGCGAAATTTTTCAGAAAGCTATCCTACATTGCCACTGCATGTTCCCTGACCTCCCCATGCTGACCACCCCGCCGTGCTTTTCTCCATCCTACATTGCCACTAACTGCCTATCCTAATTCAGACCCTCCGATTCACACCACCCCGTGATGTTTTTGTCACTCCTACTAGTGAATGTAATGTAACACACACCCATACAATGCGCACCACCCCGTGATGTTTTTCTCACTCCTACTAGTGAATGTAATGTAACACCCAGCCATACAATGCGCACCACCCAGCGATGTTTTTCAGAAACCTATCCTACATTGCCACAGCACGTTCCCTGACCTCCCCATGCTGACCGCCCCGCGGTGCTTTTCTCCATGCAACATTGCCACTCACTGTCTATCCTAATTCAGACCCTGCGATTCACACCACCCTGTGATGTTTTTCTCACTCCTACTAGTGAATGTAATGTAACACACACCCATACAATGCGCACCACCCCGTGATGTTTTTCTCACTCCTACTAGTGAATGTAATGTAACACACACCCATACAATGCGCACCACCCCGCGATATTTTCCAGAAACCTATCCTACATTGCCACTGCATGTTCCCTGACCTCCCCATGCTGACCACCCCGCGGTGCTTTTCTCCATTCTACATTGCCACTCACTGCCTATCCTAATTTAGGCCCTCCAATTCGCACCACCCCGTGATGTTTTTCTCACTCCTACTAGTGAATGTAATGTAACACACACCCATACAATGCGCACCACCCCGCGATGTTTTTCAAAAACCTATCCTACATTGCCACTGCATGTTCCCTGACCTCCCCATGCTGACCACCCCGCGGTGCTTTTCTCCATCCTACATTGCCACTCACTGGCTATCCTAATTCAGACCCTCCGATTCACACCACCCCGTGATGTTTTTCTCACTCCTACTAGTGAATGTAATGTAACACACACCCATACAATGCGCACCACCCCGTGATGTTTTTGTCCCTCCTACTAGTGAATATAATGTAACACCCCCATACAATGCGCACCAACCCGCGATGTATTTCAGAAACCTATCCTACATAGCCACTGCATGTTCCCTGACCTCCCCATGGGGAAAACCCCGCGGTGCTTTTCTCCATCCTACATTGCCACTCACTGCCTATCCTAATTCAGACCCTCCGATTTACACTACCCTGTGATATTTTTCTCACTTCTAATAGTGAATGTAATGTAACACACACCCGTACAATGTGCACCACACCGTGTGGTTTTTCTCACTCCTACTAGTGAATGTAATGTAACACACACCCATACAATACGCACCACCCCGCGATATTTTTCAGAAACCTATCCTACACTGCCACTGCATATTCCCTGACCTCCCCATGCTGACGACCCCGCGGTGCTATTCTCCATCCTACATTGCCACTCACTGCCTATCCTAATTCAGACCCTCCAATTCACACGACCCCGTGATGTTTTTGTCACTCCTACTAGTGAATGTAATGTAACACACACCCATACAATGCGCACCACCCCGTGATGTTTTTCTCACTCCTACTAGTGAATGTAATGTAACACACAGTCATACAATGCGCACCACCCCGTGATGTTTTTCAGAAACCTATCCTACATTGCCACTGCATGTTCCCTGACCTCCCCATGCAGACCACCCCGCGGTGCCTTTCTCCATCCTACATTGCCACTCACTGCCTATCCTAATTCAGACCCTCCGATTCACAACACCCCGTGATGTTTTTCTCACTCCTACTAGTGAATGTAATGTAACACACACCCATACAATGCGCACCACCCTGTGCTGTTTTTCTCACTCCTACTAGTGAATGTAATGTAACACACACCCATACAATGCGCACCACCCTGCGATGTTTTTCAGAAACCTATCCTACATTGCCACTGCATGTTCCCTGACCTCCCTATGCTGACCACCCCGCGGTGCTTTTCTCCATCCTACATTGTCACTCACTGCCTATCCTAATTCAGAACCTCCCATTCACACCACCCCGTGATGTTTTTCTCACTCCTAGTAGTGAATGTAATGTAACACACACCCATGCAATGCGCACCACCTCGTGATGTTTTTCTCACTCCTACTAGTGAATGTAATGTAACACACACCCATACAATGCGCACCACCCTGCGATGTTTCTCAGAAACCTATCCTACATTGCCACTGCATGTTCCCTGACCTCCCCATGCTGACCATCCCACGGTGCTTTTCTCCATCCTACATTGCCACTCACTGCCTATCCTTTATTCAGAACCTCCGATTCACACGACCCCGTGATGGTTTTCTCACTCCTACTAGTGAATGTAATGTAACACACACCCATACAATGCACACCACCCCGTGATGTTTTTCTCACTCCTACTAGTGAATGTAATGTAACACACACCCATACAATGCGCACCACCCTGTGCTGTTTTTCTCACTCCTACTAGTGAATGTAATGTAACACACACCCATACAATGCGCACAACCCTGCGATGTTTTTCAGAAACCTATCCTACATTGCCACTGCTTGTTCCCTGACCTATCCATGCTGACCACCCCGCGGTGCTTGTCTCCATCCTACATTGCCACTCACTGCCTATCCTAATTCAGACCCTCCGATTCACACCACCCCGTGATGTTTTTCTCACTCCTACTAGTGAATGTAATGTAACACCCACCCATACAATGCGCACCACCCCGTGATGTTTTTCTCACTCCTACTAGTGAATGCAATGTAACACACACCCATACAATGCGCACCACCCCGCGATGTTTTTGAGAAAACTATCCTACATTGCCACTGCATGTTCCCTGACCTCCACATGCTGACCACCCCGCGGGGCTTTTCTCCATCCTATATTGCCACTCACTGCCTATCCTAATTCAGACCCTCCGATTTACACCACCCCGTGATATTTTTCTCACTTCTACTAGTGAATGTAATGTAACACACACCCGTACAATGTGCACCACCCCGTGTGGTTTTTCTCACTCCTACTAGTGAATGTAATGTAACACACACCCATACAATCGCACCACCCCGCCATGTTTTTCAGAAACCTATCCTACACTGCCACTGCATATTCCCTGACCTCACCATGCTGACGACCCCGCGGTGCTTTTCTCTATCCTACATTGCCACTCACTGCCTATCCTAATTCAGACACTCCGATTCACACCACCCCATGTTTTTCTCACTCCTACTAGTGAATGTAATGTGACACACACCCATACAATGCGCACCACCCCGCGAAGTTTTTCAGAAAGCTATCCTACATTGCCACAGCATGTTCCCTGACCTCCCCATGCTGACCACCCCGCCGTGCATTTCTCCATCCTACATTGCCAATCACTGCCTATCCTAATACAGTCCCTCCGATTCACACGACCCCGTGATGTTTTTGTCACTCCTACTAGTGAATGTAATGTAACACACACCCATACAATGCGCACCACCCCGTGATGTTTTTCTCACTCCTACTAGTGAATGTAATGTAACACACAGCCATACAATGCGCACCACCCCGTGATGTTTTTCAGAAACCTATCCTACATTGCCACTGCATGTTCCCTGACCTCCCCATGCTGACCACCCCGCGGTGCATTTCTCCATCCTACATTGCCACTCACTGCCTATCCTAATTCAGACCCTCCGATTCACACCACCCCGTGATGTTTTTCTCACTCCTACTAGTGAATGTAATGTAACACACACCCATACAATGCGCACCACCCTGCGATGTTTTTCAGAAACCTATCCTACATTGCCACTGCATGTTCCCTGACCTCCCTATGCTGACCACCCCGCGGTGCTTTTCTCCATCCTACATTGCCACTCACTGCCTTTCCTAATTCAGAACCTCCCATTCACACCACCCCGTGATGTTTTTCTCACTCCTAGTAGTGAATGTAATGTAACACACACCCATGCAATGCGCACCACCTCGTGATGTTTTTCTCACTCCTACTAGTGAATGTAATGTAACACACACCCATACAATGCGCACCAACCCGCGATGTATATCAGAAACCTATCCTACACTGCCACTGCATGTTCCCTGACCTCCCCAAGCTGACGACCCCGCGGTGCTTTTCTCTATCCTACATTGCCACTCACTGCCTATCCTAATTCAGAACCTCCGATTAACACCACCCCATGATGTTTTTCTCACTTCTACAAGTGAATGTAATGTAACACACGCCCATACAATGCGCACCACCCCGCGAAATTTTTCAGAAAGCTATCCTACATTGCCACTGCATGTTCCCTGACGTCCCCATGCTGACCACCCCGCCGTGCTTTTCTCCATCCTACATTGCCACTCACTGCCTATCCTGATTCAGACCCTCCGATTCACACCACCCCGTGATGTTTTTGTCACTCCTACTAGTGAATGTAATGTAACACACACCCATACAATGCGCACCACCCCGTGATGTTTTTCTCACTCCTACTAGTAAATGTAATGTAACACACAGCCATACAATGCGCACCACCCAGCGATGTTTTTCAGAAACCTATCCTACATTGCCACAGCACGTTCCCTGACCTCCCCATGCTGACCACCCCGCGGTGCTTGTCTCCATGCTACATTGCCACTAACTGTCTATCCTAATTCAGACCCTGCGATTCACACCACCCTGTGATGTTTTTCTCACTCCTACTAGTGAATGTAATGTAACACACACCCATACAATGCGCACCACCCCGCGATGTTTTCCAGAAACCTATCCTACATTGCCACTGCATGTTCCCTGACCTCCCCATGCTGACCACCCCGCGGTGCTTTTCTCCATCCTACATTGCCACTCACTGCCTATCCTAATTCAGACCCTCCGATTCACAACAGCCCGTGATGTTTTTCTCACTCCTACTAGTGAATGTAATGTAACACCCACCCATACAATGCGCACCACCCCGTGATGTTTTTCTCACTCCTACTAGTGAATGTAATGTAACACACACCCATACAATGCGCACCACCCCGCGATGCTTTTTGGAAACCTATCCTATATTGCCACTGCATGTTAACTGACCTCCCCATGCTGACCACCCCGCGGTGCTTTTCTCCATTCTACATTGCCACTCACTGTCTATCCTAATTTAGGCCCTCCAATTCACACCACCCCGTGATGTTTTTCTCACTCCTACTAGTGAATGTAATGTAACACACACCCATACAATGCGCACCACCCCGCGATGTTTTTCAGAAACCTATCCTACATTGCCACTGCATGTTCCCTGACCTCCCCATGCTGACCACCCCGTGGTGCTTTTCTCCATCCTACCTTGCCACTCACTGCCTATCCTAATTCAGACCCTCCGATTCACACCACCCCGTGATGTTTTTCTCACTCCTACTAGTGAATGTAATGTAACACACACCCATACAATGCGCACCACCCCGTGCTGTTTTTCTCAATCCTACTAGTGAATGTAATGTAACACACACCCATACAATGCGCACCACCCCGCGATGTTTTTCAGAAACCTATCCTACATTGCCACTGCATGTTCCCTGACCTCCCCATGCTGACCACCCCGCGGTGCTTTTCTCCATCCTACATTGCCACTCACTGCCTATCCTAATTCAGACCCTCCGATTCAGACCACCCCGTGATATTTTTCTCACTCCTACTAGTGAATGTAATGTAATACACACCTGTACAATGCGCACCACCCCGTGTTTTTTGTCTCACTCCTACTAGTGAATGTAATGTAACACACACCCATACAATGCGCACCACCCCGCGATGTTTTTCAGAAACCTATCCTACACTGCCACTGCATGTTCCCTGACCTCCCCATGCTGACGACCCCGCGGTGCTTTTCTCTATCCTACATTGCCACTCACTGCCTATCCTAATTCAGACCCTCCGATTCACACCACCCCATGTTTTTCTCACTCCTACTTGTGAATGTAATGTGACACACACCCATAAAATGCGCACCACCCCGCGAAGTTTTTCAGACAGCTATCCTACATTGCCACAGCATGTTCCCTGACCTCCCCATGCTGACCACCCCGCGGTGCTTTTCTCCATCCTACATTGCCACTCACTGCCTATCCTAATTCAGAACCTCCCATTCACACCACCCCGTGATGTTTTTCTCACTCCTAGTAGTGAATGTAATGTAACACACACCCATGCAATGCGCACCACCTCGTGATGTTTTTCTCACTCCTACTAGTGAATGTAATGTAACACACACCCATACAATGCGCACCACCCTGCGATGTTTCTCAGAAACCTATCCTACATTGCCACTGCATGTTCCCTGACCTCCCCATGCTGACCATCCCACGGTGCTTTTCTCCATCCTACATTGCCACTCACTGCCTATCCTTTATTCACAACCTCCGATTCACACGACCCCGTGATGGTTTTCTCACTCCTACTAGTGAATGTAATGTAACACACACCCATACAATGCACACCACCCCGTGATGTTTTTCTCACTCCTACTAGTGAATGTAATGTAACACACACCCATACAATGCGCACCACCCTGTGCTGTTTTTCTCACTCCTACTAGTGAATGTAATGTAACACACACCCATACAATGCGCACCACCCTGCGATGTTTTTCAGAAACCTATCCTACATTGCCACTGCTTGTTCCCTGACCTATCCATGCTGACCACCCCGCGGTGCTTGTCTCCATCCTACATTGCCACTCACTGCCTATCCTAATTCAGACCCTCCGATTCACACCACCCCGTGATGTTTTTCTCACTCCTACTAGTGAATGTAATGTAACACCCACGCATACAATGCGCACCACCCCGTGATGTTTTTCTCACTCCTACTAGTGAATGCAATGTAACACACACCCATAAAATGCGCACCACCCCGCGATGTTTTTGAGAAAACTATCCTACATTGCCACTGCATGTTCCCTGACCTCCACATGCTGACCACCCCGCGGGGCTTTTCTCCATCCTATATTGCCACTCACTGCCTATCCTAATTCAGACCCTCCGATTTACACCACCCGTGATATTTTTCTCACTTCTACTAGTGAATGTAATGTAACACACACCCGTACAATGTGCACCACCCCGTGTGGTTTTTCTCACTCCTACTAGTGAATGTAATGTAACACACACCCATACAATGCGCACCACCCCGCGATGTTTTTCAGAAACCTATCCTACACTGCCACTGCATATTCCCTGACCTCACCATGCTGACGACCCCGCGGTGCTTTTCTCTATCCTACATTGCCACTCACTGCCTATCCTAATTCAGACACTCCGATTCACACCACCCCATGTTTTTCTCACTCCTACTAGTGAATGTAATGTGACACACACCCATACAATGCGCACCACCCCGCGAAGTTTTTCAGAAAGCTATCCTACATTGCCACAGCATGTTCCCTGACCTCCCCATGCTGACCACCCCGCCGTGCTTTTCTCCATCCTACATTGCCAATCACTGCCTATCCTAATACAGACCCTCCGATTCACACGACCCCGTGATGTTTTTGTCACTCCTACTAGTGAATGTAATGTAACACACACCCATACAATGCGCACCACCCCGTGATGTTTTTCTCACTCCTACTAGTGAATGTAATGTAACACACAGCCATACAATGCGCACCACCCCGTGATGTTTTTCAGAAACCTATCCTACATTGCCACTGCATGTTCCCTGACCTCCCCATGCTGACCACCCCGCGGTGCATTTCTCCATCCTACATTGCCACTCACTGCCTATCCTAATTCAGACCCTCCGATTCACACCACCCCGTGATGTTTTTCTCACTCCTACTAGTGAATGTAATGTAACACACACCCATACAATGCGCACCACCCCGTGCTGTTTTTCTCACTCCTACTAGTGAATGTAATGTAACACACACCCATACAATGCGCACCACCCTGCGATGTTTTTCAGAAACCTATCCTACATTGCCACTGCATGTTCCCTGACCTCCCTATGCTGACCACCCCGCGGTGCTTTTCTCCATCCTACATTGCCACTCACTGCCTTTCCTAATTCAGAACCTCCCATTCACACCACCCCGTGATGTTTTTCTCACTCCTAGTAGTGAATGTAATGTAACACACACCCATGCAATGCGCACCACCTCGTGATGTTTTTCTCACTCCTACTAGTGAATGTAATGTAACACACACCCATACAATGCGCACCACCCCGCGATGTTTCTCAGAATCCTATCCTACATTGCCACTGCATGTTCCCTGACCTCCCCATGCTGACCACCCCGCGGTGCTTTTCTCCATCCTACATTGCCACTCACTGCCTATCCTAATTCAGAACCTCCGATTCACACGACCCCGTGATGGTTTTCTCACTCCTACTAGTGAATGTAATGTAACACACACCCATACAATGCGCACCACCCCGTGATGTTTTTCTCACTCCTACTAGTGAATGTAATGTAACACACACCCATACAATGCGCACCACCCCGCGATGTTTTTCAGAAACCTATCCTACATTGCCACTGCATGTTCCCTGACCTCCCCATGCTGACCACCCCGCGGTGCTTTTCTCCATCCTACATTGCCACTCACTGCCTATCCTAATTCAGACCCTCCGATTCACACCAGCCCGTGATGTTTTTCTCACTCCTACTAGTGAATGTAATGTAACACCCACCCATACAATGCGCACCACCCCGTGATGTTTTTCTCACTCCTACTAGTGAATGTAATGTAACACACACCCATACAATGCGCACCACCCCGCGATGCTTTTTAGAAACCTATCCTATATTGCCACTGCATGTTAACTGACCTCCCCATGCTGACCACCCCGCGGTGCTTTTCTCCATTCTACATTGCCACTCACTGCCTATCCTAATTTAGGCCCTCCAATTCACACCACCCCGTGATGTTTTTCTCACTCCTACTAGTGAATGTAATGTAACACACACCCATACAATGCGCACCACCCCGCGATGTTTTTCAGAAACCTATCCTACATTGCCACTGCATGTTCCCTGACCTCCCCATGCTGACCACCCCGTGGTGCTTTTCTCCATCCTACCTTGCCACTCACTGCCTATCGTAATTCAGACCCTCCGATTCACACCACCCCGTGATGTTTTTCTCACTCCTACTGGTGAATGTAATGTAACACACACCCATACAATGCGCACCACCCCGTGCTGTTTTTCTCACTCCTACTAGTGAATGTAATGTAACACACACCCATACAATGCGCACCACCCCGCGACGTTTTTCAGAAACCTATCCTACATTGCCACTGCATGTTCCCTGACCTCCCCATGCTGACCACCCCGCGGTGCTTGTCTCCATCCTACATTGCCACTGACTGCCTATCCTAATTCAGACCCTCCGATTCACACCACACCGTGATGTTTTTCTCACTCCTACTAGTGAATGTAATGTAACACCCACCCATACAATGCGCACCACCCCGTGATGTTTTTCTCACTCCTACTAGTGAATGCAATGTAACACACACCCATACAATGTGCACCACCCCGCGATGTTTTTTAGAAACCTATCCTACATTGCCACTGCATGTTCCCTGACCTCCCCATGCTGACCACCCCGCGGTGCTTTTCTCCATTCTACATTGCCACTCACTGCCTATCCTAATTTAGGCCCTCCAATTCACACCACCCCGTGATGTTTTTCTCACTCCTAGTAGTGAATGTAATGTAACACACACCCATACAATGCGCACCACCTCGTGATGTTTTTCTCACTCCTACTAGTGAATGTAATGTAACACACACACATACAATGCGCACCACCCCGCGATGTTTCTCAGAAACCTATCCTACATTGCCACTGCATGTTCCCTGACCTCCCCATGCTGACCATCCCGCGGTGCTTTTCTCCATCCTACATTGCCACTCACTGCCTATCCTAATTCAGAACCTCCGATTCACACGACCCCGTGATGTTTTTCTCACTCCTACTAGTGAATGTAATGTAACACACACCCATACAATGCGCACCACCCCGTGATGTTTTTCTCACTCCTACTAGTGAATATAATGTAACACACACCCATACAATGCACACCACCCCGCGATGTTTTTCAGAAACCTATCCTACATTGCCACTGCATGTTCCCTGACCTCCCCATGCTGACCACCCCGCGGTGCTTGTCTCCATCCTACATTGCCACTGACTGCCTATCCTAATTCAGACCCTCCGATTCACACCACACCGTGATGTTTTTCTCACTCCTACTAGTGAATGTAATGTAACACCCACCCATACAATGCGCACCACCCCGTGATGTTTTTCTCACTCCTACTAGTGAATGCAATGTAACACACACCCATACAATGTGCACCACCCCGCGATGTTTTTTAGAAACCTATCCTACATTGCACTGCATGTTCCCTGACCTCCCCATGCTGACCACCCCGCGGTGCTTTTCTCCATTCTACATTGCCACTCACTGCCTATCCTAATTTAGGCCCTCCAATTCACACCACCCCGTGATGTTTTTCTCACTCCTACTAGTGAATGTAATGTAACACACACCCATACAATGCGCACCATCCCGCGATGTTTTTCAGAAACCTACCCTACATTGCCACTGCATGTTCCCTGACCTCCCCATGCTGACCACCCCGCGGTGCTTTTCTCCATCCTACATTGCCACTCACTGCCTATCCTAATTCAGACCCTCCGATTCACACCATCCCGTGATGTTTTTCTCACTCCTACTAGTGAATGTAATGTAACACACACCCATACAATGCGCACGACCCCGTGATGTTTTTCTCCCTCCTACGAGTGAATGTAATGTAACACCCCCATACAATGCGCACCACCCCGCGATGTATTTCAGAAACCTATCCTACATTGCCACTGCATGTTCCCTGACCTCCCCATGCTGAAAACCCCGCGGTGCTTTTCTCCATCCTACATTGCCACTCACTGCCTATCCTAATTCAGACCCTCTGATTCACACCACCCCGTGATATTTTTCTCACTTCTACTAGTGAATGTAATGTAACACACACCCTTACAATGTGCACCACCCCGTGTGGTTTTTCTCACTCCTACTAGTGAATGTAATGTAACACACACCCATACAATGCGCACCACCCCGCGATGTTTTTCAGAAACCTATCCTACACTGCCACTGCATATTCCCTGACCTCCCCATGCTGACGACCCCGCGGTGCTTTTCTCTATCCTACATTGCCACTCACTGCCTATCCTAATTCAGACACTCCGATTCACACCACCCCATGTTTTTCTCACTCCTACTAGTGAATGTAATGTGACACACACCCATACAATGCGCACCACCCCGCGAAGTTTTTCAGAAAGCTATCCTACATTGCCACAGCATGTTCCCTGACCTCCCCATGCTGACCACCCCGCCGTGCTTTTCTCCATTCTACATTGCCACTCACTGCCTATCCTAATTCAGACCCTCCGATTCACACGACCCCGTGATGTTTTTGTCACTCCTAATAGTGAATGTAATGTAACACACACCCATACAATGCGCACCACCCCGTGATGTTTTTCTCACTCCTACTAGTGAATGTAATATAACACACAGCCATACAATGCGCACCACCCCGCGATGTTTTTCAGCAACCTATCCTACATTGCCACTGCATGTTCTCTGACCTCCCCATGCTGACCACCCCGCGGTGCCTTTCTCCATCCTACATTGCCACTCACTGCCTATCCTAATTCAGACCCTCCGATTCACACCACCCCGTGATGTTTTTCTCACTCCTACTAGTGAATGTAATGTAACACACACCCATACAATGCGCACCACCCCGTGCTATTTTCTCACTCCTACTAGTGAATGTAATGTAACACACACCCATACAATGCGCACCACCCTGCGATGTTTTTCAGAAACCTATCCTACATTGCCACTGCATGTTCCCTGACCTCCCTATGCTGACCACCCCGCGGTGCTTTTCTCCATCCTACATTGCCACTCGCTGCCTATCCTAATTCAGAACCTCCCATTCACACCACCCTGTGATGTTTTTCTCACTCCTAGTAGTGAATGTAATGTAACACACACCCATACAATGCGCACCACCTCGTGATGTTTTTCTCACTCCTACTAGTGAATGTAATGTAACACACACCCATACAATGCGCACCACCCCGCGATGTTTCTCAGAAACCTATCCTACATTGCCACTGCATGTTCCCTGACCTCCCCATGCTGACCATCCCGCGGTGATTTTCTCCATCCTACATTGCCACTCACTGCCTATCCTAATTCAGAACCTCCGATTCACACGACCCCATGATGGTTTTCTCACTCCTAATAGTGAATGTAATGTAACACACACCCATACAATGCGCACCACCCCGTGATGTTTTTCTCACTCCTACTAGTGAATGTAATGTAACACACACCCATACAAAGCACACCACCCCTCGATGTTTTTCAGAAACCTACCCTACATTGCCACTGCATGTTCCCTGACCTCCCCATGCTGACCACCCCGCGGTGCTTGTCTCCATCCTACATTGCCACTCACTGCCTATCCTAATTCAGACCCTCCGATTCACAGAACCCCGTGATGTTTTTCTCACTCCTACTAGTGAATGTAATGTAACACCCACCCATACAATGCGCACCACCCCGTGATGTTTTTCTCAATCCTATTAGTGAATGCAATGTAACACACACCCATACAATGCGCACCACCCCGCGATGTTTTTTAGAAACCTATCCTACATTGCCATTGCATGTTCCCTGACCTCCCCATGCTGACCACCCCGCGGTGCTTTTCTCCATTCTACATTGCCACTCACTGCCTATCCTAATTTAGGCCCTCCAATTCACACCACCCCGTGATGTTTTTCTCACTCCTACTAGTGAATGTAATGTAACACACACCCATACAATGCGCACCACCCCGCGATGTTTTTCAGAAACCTATCCTACATTGCCACAGCATGTTCCCTGACCTCCCCATGCTGACCACCCCGCGGTGCTTTTCTCCATCCTATATTGCCACTCACCGCCTATCCTAATTCAGACCATCCGATTCACACCACCCCGTGATGTTTTTCTCACTTCTACTAGTGAATGTAATGTAACACCCCCATACAATGCGCACCACCCCGCGATGTATTTCAGAAACCTATCCTACATTGCCACTGCATGTTCCCTGACCTCCCCATGCTGAAAACCCCGCGGTGCTTTTCTCCATCCTACATTGCCACTCACTGCCTATCCTAATTCAGACCCTCCGATTTACACCACCCCGTGATATTTTTCTCACTTCTACTAGTGAATGTAATGTAACACACACCCGTACAATGTGCACCACCCCGTGTGGTTTTTCTCACTCCTACTAGTGAATGTAATGTAACACACACCCATACAATGCGCACCACCCCGCTATGTTTTTCAGAAACCTATCCTACACTGCCACTGCATGTTCCCTGACCTCCCCATGCTGACGACCCCGCGGTGCTTTTCTCTATCCTACATTGCCACTCACTGCCTATCCTAATTCAGACCCTCCGAATCACACCACCCCATGATGTTTTTCTCACTTCTACTAGTGAATGTAATGTAACACACACCCATACAATGCGAACCACCCCGCGAAATTTTTCAGAAAGCTATCCTACATTGCCACTGCATGTTCCCTGACCTCCCCATGCTGACCACCCCGCCGTGCTTTTCTCCATCCTACATTGCCACTAACTGCCTATCCTAATTCAGACCCTCCGATTCACACCACCCCGTGATGTTTTTGTCACTCCTACTAGTGAATGTAATGTAACACACACCCATACAATGCGCACCACCCCGTGATGTTTTTCTCACTCCTACTAGTGAATGTAATGTAACACCCAGCCATACAATGCGCACCACCCAGCGATGTTTTTCAGAAACCTATCCTACATTGCCACAGCACGTTCCCTGACCTCCCCATGCTGACCGCCCCGCGGTGCTTTTCTCCATGCTACATTGCCACTCACTGTCTATCCTAATTCAGACCCTGCGATTCACACCACCCTGTGATGTTTTTCTCACTCCTACTAGTGAATGTAATGTAACACACACCCATACAATGCGCACCACCCCGTGATGTTTTTCTCACTCCTACTAGTGAATGTAATGTAACACACACCCATACAATGCGCACCACCCCGCGATATTTTCCAGAAACCTATCCTACATTGCCACTGCATGTTCCCTGACCTCCCCATGCTGACCACCCCGCGGTGCTTTTCTCCATTCTACATTGCCACTCACAGCCTATCCTAATTTAGGCCCTCCAATTCGCACCACCCCGTGATGTTTTTCTCACTCCTACTAGTGAATGTAATGTAACACACACCCATACAATGCGCACCACCCCGCGATGTTTTTCAGAAACCTATCCTACATTGCCATTGCATGTTCCCTGACCTCCCCATGCTGACCACCCCGCGGTGCTTTTCTCCATCCTACATTGCCACTCACTGGCTATCCTAATTCAGACCCTCCGATTCACACCACCCCGTGATGTTTTTCTCACTCCTACTAGTGAATGTAATGTAACACACACCCATACAATGCGCACCACCCCGTGATGTTTTTGTCCCTCCTACTAGTGAATATAATGTAACACCCCCATACAATGCGCACCAACCCGCGATGTATTTCAGAAACCTATCCTACATAGCCACTGCATGTTCCCTGACCTCCCCATGGGGAAAACCCCGCGGTGCTTTTCTCCATCCTACATTGCCACTCACTGCCTATCCTAATTCAGACCCTCCGATTTACACTACCCTGTGATATTTTTCTCACTTCTAATAGTGAATGTAATGTAACACACACCCGTACAATGTGCACCACCCCGTGTGGTTTTTCTCACTCCTACTAGTGAATGTAATGTAACACACACCCATACAATACGCACCACCCCGCGATATTTTTCAGAAACCTATCCTACACTGCCACTGCATATTCCCTGACCTCCCCATGCTGACGACCCCGCGGTGCTATTCTCCATCCTACATTGCCACTCACTGCCTATC
Source organism: Cavia porcellus (assembly GCF_034190915.1). Lineage (NCBI taxonomy): Eukaryota > Metazoa > Chordata > Mammalia > Rodentia > Caviidae > Cavia > Cavia porcellus. The sequence continues at coordinate 47,956,346 of NW_026947514.1, read as the reverse complement.
CTAATTCAGACCCTCCAATTCACACGACCCCGTGATGTTTTTGTCACTCCTACTAGTGAATGTAATGTAACACACACCCATACAATGCGCACCACCCCGTGATGTTTTTCTCACTCCTACTAGTGAATGTAATGTAACACACAGTCATACAATGCGCACCACCCCGTGATGTTTTTCAGAAACCTATCCTACATTGCCACTGCATGTTCCCTGACCTCCCCATGCAGACCACCCCGCGGTGCCTTTCTCCATCCTACATTGCCACTCACTGCCTATCCTAATTCAGACCCTCCGATTCACAACACCCCGTGATGTTTTTCTCACTCCTACTAGTGAATGTAATGTAACACACACCCATACAATGCGCACCACCCTGTGCTGTTTTTCTCACTCCTACTAGTGAATGTAATGTAACACACACCCATACAATGCGCACCACCCTGCGATGTTTTTCAGAAACCTATCCTACATTGCCACTGCATGTTCCCTGACCTCCCTATGCTGACCACCCCGCGGTGCTTTTCTCCATCCTACATTGCCACTCACTGCCTATCCTAATTCAGAACCTCCCATTCACACCACCCCGTGATGTTTTTCTCACTCCTAGTAGTGAATGTAATGTAACACACACCCATGCAATGCGCACCACCTCGTGATGTTTTTCTCACTCCTACTAGTGAATGTAATGTAACACACACCCATACAATGCGCACCACCCTGCGATGTTTCTCAGAAACCTATCCTACATTGCCACTGCATGTTCCCTGACCTCCCCATGCTGACCATCCCACGGTGCTTTTCTCCATCCTACATTGCCACTGACTGCCTATCCTAATTCAGACCCTCCGATTCACACCACACCGTGATGTTTTTCTCACTCCTACTAGTGAATGTAATGTAACACCCACCCATACAATACGCACCACCCCGTGATGTTTTTCTCACTCCTACTAGTGAATGCAATGTAACACACACCCATACAATGTGCACCACCCCGCGATGTTTTTTAGAAACCTATCCTACATTGCCACTGCATGTTCCCTGACCTCCCCATGCTGACCACCCCGCGGTGCTTTTCTCCATTCTACATTGCCACTCACTGCCTATCCTAATTTAGGCCCTCCAATTCACACCACCCCGTGATGTTTTTCTCACTCCTAGTAGTGAATGTAATGTAACACACACCCATACAATGCGCACCACCTCGTGATGTTTTTCTCACTCCTACTAGTGAATGTAATGTAACACACACACATACAATGCGCACCACCCCGCGATGTTTCTCAGAAACCTATCCTACATTGCCACTGCATGTTCCCTGACCTCCCCATGCTGACCATCCCGCGGTGCTTTTCTCCATCCTACATTGCCACTCACTGCCTATCCTAATTCAGAACCTCCGATTCACACGACCCCGTGATGTTTTTCTCACTCCTACTAGTGAATGTAATGTAACACACACCCATACAATGCGCACCACCCCGTGATGTTTTTCTCACTCCTACTAGTGAATATAATGTAACACACACCCATACAATGCACACCACCCCGCGATGTTTTTCAGAAACCTATCCTACATTGCCACTGCATGTTCCCTGACCTCCCCATGCTGACCACCCCGCGGTGCTTGTCTCCATCCTACATTGCCACTGACTGCCTATCCTAATTCAGACCCTCCGATTCACACCACACCGTGATGTTTTTCTCACTCCTACTAGTGAATGTAATGTAACACCCACCCATACAATGCGCACCACCCCGTGATGTTTTTCTCACTCCTACTAGTGAATGCAATGTAACACACACCCATACAATGTGCACCACCCCGCGATGTTTTTTAGAAACCTATCCTACATTGCACTGCATGTTCCCTGACCTCCCCATGCTGACCACCCCGCGGTGCTTTTCTCCATTCTACATTGCCACTCACTGCCTATCCTAATTTAGGCCCTCCAATTCACACCACCCCGTGATGTTTTTCTCACTCCTACTAGTGAATGTAATGTAACACACACCCATACAATGCGCACCATCCCGCGATGTTTTTCAGAAACCTACCCTACATTGCCACTGCATGTTCCCTGACCTCCCCATGCTGACCACCCCGCGGTGCTTTTCTCCATCCTACATTGCCACTCACTGCCTATCCTAATTCAGACCCTCCGATTCACACCATCCCGTGATGTTTTTCTCACTCCTACTAGTGAATGTAATGTAACACACACCCATACAATGCGCACCACCCCGTGATGTTTTTCTCCCTCCTACTAGTGAATGTAATGTAACACCCCCATACAATGCGCACCACCCCGCGATGTATTTCAGAAACCTATCCTACATTGCCACTGCATGTTCCCTGACCTCCCCATGCTGAAAACCCCGCGGTGCTTTTCTCCATCCTACATTGCCACTCACTGCCTATCCTAATTCAGACCCTCTGATTCACACCACCCCGTGATATTTTTCTCACTTCTACTAGTGAATGTAATGTAACACACACCCTTACAATGTGCACCACCCCGTGTGGTTTTTCTCACTCCTACTAGTGAATGTAATGTAACACACACCCATACAATGCGCACCACCCCGCGATGTTTTTCAGAAACCTATCCTACACTGCCACTGCATATTCCCTGACCTCCCCATGCTGACGACCCCGCGGTGCTTTTCTCTATCCTACATTGCCACTCACTGCCTATCCTAATTCAGACACTCCGATTCACACCACCCCATGTTTTTCTCACTCCTACTAGTGAATGTAATGTGACACACACCCATACAATGCGCACCACCCCGCGAAGTTTTTCAGAAAGCTATCCTACATTGCCACAGCATGTTCCCTGACCTCCCCATGCTGACCACCCCGCCGTGCTTTTCTCCATTCTACATTGCCACTCACTGCCTATCCTAATTCAGACCCTCCGATTCACACGACCCCGTGATGTTTTTGTCACTCCTAATAGTGAATGTAATGTAACACACACCCATACAATGCGCACCACCCCGTGATGTTTTTCTCACTCTTACTAGTGAATGTAATATAACACACAGCCATACAATGCGCACCACCCCGCGATGTTTTTCAGCAACCTATCCTACATTGCCACTGCATGTTCTCTGACCTCCCCATGCTGACCACCCCGCGGTGCCTTTCTCCATCCTACATTGCCACTCACTGCCTATCCTAATTCAGACCCTCCGATTCACACCACCCCGTGATGTTTTTCTCACTCCTACTAGTGAATGTAATGTAACACACACCCATACAATGCGCACCACCCCGTGCTATTTTCTCACTCCTACTAGTGAATGTAATGTAACACACACCCATACAATGCGCACCACCCTGCGATGTTTTTCAGAAACCTATCCTACATTGCCACTGCATGTTCCCTGACCTCCCTATGCTGACCACCCCGCGGTGCTTTTCTCCATCCTACATTGCCACTCGCTGCCTATCCTAATTCAGAACCTCCCATTCACACCACCCTGTGATGTTTTTCTCACTCCTAGTAGTGAATGTAATGTAACACACACCCATACAATGCGCACCACCTCGTGATGTTTTTCTCACTCCTACTAGTGAATGTAATGTAACACACACCCATACAATGCGCACCACCCCGCGATGTTTCTCAGAAACCTATCCTACATTGCCACTGCATGTTCCCTGACCTCCCCATGCTGACCATCCCGCGGTGATTTTCTCCATCCTACATTGCCACTCACTGCCTATCCTAATTCAGAACCTCCGATTCACACGACCCCATGATGGTTTTCTCACTCCTAATAGTGAATGTAATGTAACACACACCCATACAATGCGCACCACCCCGTGATGTTTTTCTCACTCCTACTAGTGAATGTAATGTAACACACACCCATACAAAGCACACCACCCCTCGATGTTTTTCAGAAACCTACCCTACATTGCCACTGCATGTTCCCTGACCTCCCCATGCTGACCACCCCGCGGTGCTTGTCTCCATCCTACATTGCCACTCACTGCCTATCCTAATTCAGACCCTCCGATTCACAGAACCCCGTGATGTTTTTCTCACTCCTACTAGTGAATGTAATGTAACACCCACCCATACAATGCGCACCACCCCGTGATGTTTTTCTCAATCCTATTAGTGAATGCAATGTAACACACACCCATACAATGCGCACCACCCCGCGATGTTTTTTAGAAACCTATCCTACATTGCCATTGCATGTTCCCTGACCTCCCCATGCTGACCACCCCGCGGTGCTTTTCTCCATTCTACATTGCCACTCACTGCCTATCCTAATTTAGGCCCTCCAATTCACACCACCCCGTGATGTTTTTCTCACTCCTACTAGTGAATGTAATGTAACACACACCCATACAATGCGCACCACCCCGCGATGTTTTTCAGAAACCTATCCTACATTGCCACAGCATGTTCCCTGACCTCCCCATGCTGACCACCCCGCGGTGCTTTTCTCCATCCTATATTGCCACTCACCGCCTATCCTAATTCAGACCATCCGATTCACACCACCCCGTGATGTTTTTCTCACTTCTACTAGTGAATGTAATGTAACACCCCCATACAATGCGCACCACCCCGCGATGTATTTCAGAAACCTATCCTACATTGCCACTGCATGTTCCCTGACCTCCCCATGCTGAAAACCCCGCGGTGCTTTTCTCCATCCTACATTGCCACTCACTGCCTATCCTAATTCAGACCCTCCGATTTACACCACCCCGTGATATTTTTCTCACTTCTACTAGTGAATGTAATGTAACACACACCCGTACAATGTGCACCACCCCGTGTGGTTTTTCTCACTCCTACTAGTGAATGTAATGTAACACACACCCATACAATGCGCACCACCCCGCTATGTTTTTCAGAAACCTATCCTACACTGCCACTGCATGTTCCCTGACCTCCCCATGCTGACCACCCCGCCGTGCTTTTCTCCATCCTACATTGCCACTAACTGCCTATCCTAATTCAGACCCTCCGATTCACACCACCCCGTGATGTTTTTGTCACTCCTACTAGTGAATGTAATGTAACACACACCCATACAATGCGCACCACCCCGTGATGTTTTTCTCACTCCTACTAGTGAATGTAATGTAACACCCAGCCATACAATGCGCACCACCCAGCGATGTTTTTCAGAAACCTATCCTACATTGCCACAGCACGTTCCCTGACCTCCCCATGCTGACCGCCCCGCGGTGCTTTTCTCCATGCTACATTGCCACTCACTGTCTATCCTAATTCAGACCCTGCGATTCACACCACCCTGTGATGTTTTTCTCACTCCTACTAGTGAATGTAATGTAACACACACCCATACAATGCGCACCACCCCGTGATGTTTTTCTCACTCCTACTAGTGAATGTAATGTAACACACACCCATACAATGCGCACCACCCCGCGATATTTTCCAGAAACCTATCCTACATTGCCACTGCATGTTCCCTGACCTCCCCATGCTGACCACCCCGCGGTGCTTTTCTCCATTCTACATTGCCACTCACAGCCTATCCTAATTTAGGCCCTCCAATTCGCACCACCCCGTGATGTTTTTCTCACTCCTACTAGTGAATGTAATGTAACACACACCCATACAATGCGCACCACCCCGCGATGTTTTTCAGAAACCTATCCTACATTGCCACTGCATGTTCCCTGACCTCCCCATGCTGACCACCCCGCGGTGCTTTTCTCCATCCTACATTGCCACTCACTGGCTATCCTAATTCAGACCCTCCGATTCACACCACCCCGTGATGTTTTTCTCACTCCTACTAGTGAATGTAATGTAACACACACCCATACAATGCGCACCACCCCGTGATGTTTTTGTCCCTCCTACTAGTGAATATAATGTAACACCCCCATACAATGCGCACCAACCCGCGATGTATTTCAGAAACCTATCCTACATAGCCACTGCATGTTCCCTGACCTCCCCATGGGGAAAACCCCGCGGTGCTTTTCTCCATCCTACATTGCCACTCACTGCCTATCCTAATTCAGACCCTCCGATTTACACTACCCTGTGATATTTTTCTCACTTCTAATAGTGAATGTAATGTAACACACACCCGTACAATGTGCACCACCCCGTGTGGTTTTTCTCACTCCTACTAGTGAATGTAATGTAACACACACCCATACAATACGCACCACCCCGCGATATTTTTCAGAAACCTATCCTACACTGCCACTGCATATTCCCTGACCTCCCCATGCTGACGACCCCGCGGTGCTATTCTCCATCCTACATTGCCACTCACTGCCTATCCTAATTCAGACCCTCCAATTCACACGACCCCGTGATGTTTTTGTCACTCCTACTAGTGAATGTAATGTAACACACACCCATACAATGCGCACCACCCCGTGATGTTTTTCTCACTCCTACTAGTGAATGTAATGTAACACACAGTCATACAATGCGCACCACCCCGTGATGTTTTTCAGAAACCTATCCTACATTGCCACTGCATGTTCCCTGACCTCCCCATGCAGACCACCCCGCGGTGCCTTTCTCCATCCTACATTGCCACTCACTGCCTATCCTAATTCAGACCCTCCGATTCACAACACCCCGTGATGTTTTTCTCACTCCTACTAGTGAATGTAATGTAACACACACCCATACAATGCGCACCACCCTGTGCTGTTTTTCTCACTCCTACTAGTGAATGTAATGTAACACACACCCATACAATGCGCACCACCCTGCGATGTTTTTCAGAAACCTATCCTACATTGCCACTGCATGTTCCCTGACCTCCCTATGCTGACCACCCCGCGGTGCTTTTCTCCATCCTACATTGCCACTCACTGCCTATCCTAATTCAGAACCTCCCATTCACACCACCCCGTGATGTTTTTCTCACTCCTAGTAGTGAATGTAATGTAACACACACCCATGCAATGCGCACCACCTCGTGATGTTTTTCTCACTCCTACTAGTGAATGTAATGTAACACACACCCATACAATGCGCACCACCCTGCGATGTTTCTCAGAAACCTATCCTACATTGCCACTGCATGTTCCCTGACCTCCCCATGCTGACCATCCCACGGTGCTTTTCTCCATCCTACATTGCCACTCACTGCCTATCCTTTATTCAGAACCTCCGATTCACACGACCCCGTGATGGTTTTCTCACTCCTACTAGTGAATGTAATGTAACACACACCCATACAATGCACACCACCCCGTGATGTTTTTCTCACTCCTACTAGTGAATGTAATGTAACACACACCCATACAATGCGCACCACCCTGTGCTGTTTTTCTCACTCCTACTAGTGAATGTAATGTAACACACACCCATACAATGCGCACCACCCTGCGATGTTTTTCAGAAACCTATCCTACATTGCCACTGCTTGTTCCCTGACCTATCCATGCTGACCACCCCGCGGTGCTTGTCTCCATCCTACATTGCCACTCACTGCCTATCCTAATTCAGACCCTCCGATTCACACCACCCCGTGATGTTTTTCTCACTCCTACTAGTGAATGTAATGTAACACCCACCCATACAATGCGCACCACCCCGTGATGTTTTTCTCACTCCTACTAGTGAATGCAATGTAACACACACCCATACAATGCGCACCACCCCGCGATGTTTTTGAGAAAACTATCCTACATTGCCACTGCATGTTCCCTGACCTCCACATGCTGACCACCCCGCGGGGCTTTTCTCCATCCTATATTGCCACTCACTGCCTATCCTAATTCAGACCCTCCGATTTACACCACCCCGTGATATTTTTCTCACTTCTACTAGTGAATGTAATGTAACACACACCCGTACAATGTGCACCACCCCGTGTGGTTTTTCTCACTCCTACTAGTGAATGTAATGTAACACACACCCATACAATCGCACCACCCCGCGATGTTTTTCAGAAACCTATCCTACACTGCCACTGCATATTCCCAGACCTCACCATGCTGACGACCCCGCGGTGCTTTTCTCTATCCTACATTGCCACTCACTGCCTATCCTAATTCAGACACTCCGATTCACACCACCCCATGTTTTTCTCACTCCTACTAGTGAATGTAATGTGACACACACCCATACAATGCGCACCACCCCGCGAAGTTTTTCAGAAAGCTATCCTACATTGCCACAGCATGTTCCCTGACCTCCCCATGCTGACCACCCCGCCGTGCTTTTCTCCATCCTACATTGCCAATCACTGCCTATCCTAATACAGACCCTCCGATTCACACGACCCCGTGATGTTTTTGTCACTCCTACTAGTGAATGTAATGTAACACACACCCATACAATGCGCACCACCCCGTGATGTTTTTCTCACTCCTACTAGTGAATGTAATGTAACACACAGCCATACAATGCGCACCACCCCGTGATGTTTTTCAGAAACCTATCCTACATTGCCACTGCATGTTCCCTGACCTCCCCATGCTGACCACCCCGCGGTGCATTTCTCCATCCTACATTGCCACTCACTGCCCATCCTAATTCAGACCCTCCGATTCACACCACCCCGTGATGTTTTTCTCACTCCTACTAGTGAATGTAATGTAACACACACCCATACAATGCGCACCACCCTGCGATGTTTTTCAGAAACCTATCCTACATTGCCACTGCATGTTCCCTGACCTCCCTATGCTGACCACCCCGCGGTGCTTTTCTCCATCCTACATTGCCACTCACTGCCTTTCCTAATTCAGAACCTCCCATTCACACCACCCCGTGATGTTTTTCTCACTCCTACTAGTGAATGTAATGTAACACACACCCATACAATGCGCACCAACCCGCGATGTATATCAGAAACCTATCCTACACTGCCACTGCATGTTCCCTGACCTCCCCAAGCTGACGACCCCGCGGTGCTTTTCTCTATCCTACATTGCCACTCACTGCCTATCCTAATTCAGAACCTCCGATTAACACCACCCCATGATGTTTTTCTCACTTCTACAAGTGAATGTAATGTAACACACGCCCATACAATGCGCACCACCCCGCGAAATTTTTCAGAAAGCTATCCTACATTGCCACTGCATGTTCCCTGACGTCCCCATGCTGACCACCCCGCCGTGCTTTTCTCCATCCTACATTGCCACTCACTGCCTATCCTGATTCAGACCCTCCGATTCACACCACCCCGTGATGTTTTTGTCACTCCTACTAGTGAATGTAATGTAACACACACCCATACAATGCGCACCACCCCGTGATGTTTTTCTCACTCCTACTAGTAAATGTAATGTAACACACAGCCATACAATGCGCACCACCCAGCGATGTTTTTCAGAAACCTATCCTACATTGCCACAGCACGTTCCCTGACCTCCCCATGCTGACCACCCCGCGGTGCTTGTCTCCATGCTACATTGCCACTAACTGTCTATCCTAATTCAGACCCTGCGATTCACACCACCCTGTGATGTTTTTCTCACTCCTACTAGTGAATGTAATGTAACACACACCCATACAATGCGCACCACCCCGCGATGTTTTCCAGAAACCTATCCTACATTGCCACTGCATGTTCCCTGACCTCCCCATGCTGACCACCCCGCGGTGCTTTTCTCCATCCTACATTGCCACTCACTGCCTATCCTAATTCAGACCCTCCGATTCACAACAGCCCGTGATGTTTTTCTCACTCCTACTAGTGAATGTAATGTAACACACACCCATACAATGCGCACCACCCCGCGATGCTTTTTGGAAACCTATCCTATATTGCCACTGCATGTTAACTGACCTCCCCATGCTGACCACCCCGCGGTGCTTTTCTCCATTCTACATTGCCACTCACTGTCTATCCTAATTTAGGCCCTCCAATTCACACCACCCCGTGATGTTTTTCTCACTCCTACTAGTGAATGTAATGTAACACACACCCATACAATGCGCACCACCCCGCGATGTTTTTCAGAAACCTATCCTACATTGCCACTGCATGTTCCCTGACCTCCCCATGCTGACCACCCCGTGGTGCTTTTCTCCATCCTACCTTGCCACTCACTGCCTATCCTAATTCAGACCCTCCGATTCACACCACCCCGTGATGTTTTTCTCACTCCTACTAGTGAATGTAATGTAACACACACCCATACAATGCGCACCACCCCGTGCTGTTTTTCTCAATCCTACTAGTGAATGTAATGTAACACACACCCATACAATGCGCACCACCCCGCGATGTTTTTCAGAAACCTATCCTACATTGCCACTGCATGTTCCCTGACCTCCCCATGCTGACCACCCCGCGGTACTTTTCTCCATCCTACATTGCCACTCACTGCCTATCCTAATTCAGACCCTCCGATTCAGACCACCCCGTGATATTTTTCTCACTCCTACTAGTGAATGTAATGTAATACACACCTGTACAATGCGCACCACCCCGTGTTTTTTGTCTCACTCCTACTAGTGAATGTAATGTAACACACACCCATACAATGCGCACCACCCCGCGATGTTTTTCAGAAACCTATCCTACACTGCCACTGCATGTTCCCTGACCTCCCCATGCTGACGACCCCGCGGTGCTTTTCTCTATCCTACATTGCCACTCACTGCCTATCCTAATTCAGACCCTCCGATTCACACCACCCCATGTTTTTCTCACTCCTACTTGTGAATGTAATGTGACACACACCCATAAAATGCGCACCACCCCGCGAAGTTTTTCAGACAGCTATCCTACATTGCCACAGCATGTTCCCTGACCTCCCCATGCTGACCACCCCGCGGTGCTTTTCTCCATCCTACATTGCCACTCACTGCCTATCCTAATTCAGACCCTCCGATTCAGACCACCCCGTGATATTTTTCTCACTCCTACTAGTGAATGTAATGTAACACACACCCGTACAATGCGCACCACCCCATGTTGTTTGTCTCACTCCTACTAGTGAATGTAATGTAACACACACCCATACAATGCGCACCACCCCGCGATGTTTTTCAGAAACCTATCCTACACTGCCACTGCATGTTCCCTGACCTCCCCATGCTGACGACCCCGCGGTGCTTTTCTCTATCCTACATTGCCACTCACTGCCTATCCTAATTCAGACCCTCCGATTCACACCACCCCATGTTTTTCTCACTCCTACTTGTGAATGTAATGTGACACACACCCATACAATGCGCACCACCCCGCGAAGTTTTTCAGAAAGCTATCCTACATTGCCACAGCATGTTCCCTGACCTCCCCATGCTGACCACCCCGCCGTGCTTTTCTCCATCCTACATTGCCACTCACTGCCTATCCTAATTCAGACCCTCCGATTCACACGACCCCGTGATGTTTTTGTCACTCCTACTAGTGAATGTAATGTAACACACACCCATACAATGCGCACCACCCTGTGATGTTTTTCTCACTCCTACTAGTGAATGTAATGTAACACACAGCCATACAATGCGCACCACCCAGCGATGTTTTTCAGAAACCTATCCTACATTGCCACTGCATGTTTCCTGACCTCCCCATGCTGACCACCCCTCGGTGCCTTTCTCCATCCTACATTGCCACTCACTGCCTATCCTAATTCAGACCCTCCGATTCACACCACCCCGTGATGCTTTTCTCACTCCTACTAGTGAATGTAATGTAACACACACCCATACAATGCGCACCACCCCGTGCTGTTTTTCTCACTCCTACTAGTGAATGTAATGTAACACACACCCATACAATGCGCACCACCCCGCGATGTTTTTCAGAAACCTATCCTACATTGCCACTGCATGTTCCCTGACCTCCATATGCTGACCACCCCGTGGTGCTTTTCTCCATCCTACATTGCCACTCACTGCCTATCCTAATTCAGAACCTCCCATTCACACCACCCCGTGATGTTTTTCTCACTCCTAGTAGTGAATGTAATGTAACACACACCCATACAATGCGCACCACCTCGTGATGTTTTTCTCACTCCTACTAGTGAATGTAATGTAACACACACCCATACAATGCGCACCACCCCGCGATGTTTCTCACAAACCTATCCTACATTGCCACTGCATGTTCCCTGACCTCCCCATGCTGACCACCCCGCGGTGCTTGTCTCCATCCTACATTGCCACTGACTGCCTATCCTAATTCAGACCCTCCGATTCACACCACCCCGTGATGTTTTTCTCACTCCTACTAGTGAATGTAATGTAACACCCACCCATACAATGCGCACCACCCCGTGATGTTTTTCTCACTCCTACTAGTGAATGCAATGTAACACACACCCACACAATGCGCACCACCCCGCGATGTTTTTTAGGAACCTATCCTACATTGCCACTGCATGTTCCCTGACCTCCCCATGCTGACCACCCCGCGGTGCTTTTCTCCATTCTACATTGCCACTCACTGCCTATCCTAATTTAGGCCCTCCAATTTACACCACCCCGTGATGTTTTTCTCACTCCTACTAGTGAATGTAATGTAACACACACCCATACAATGCGCACCAACCCGCGATGTATATCAGAAACCTATCCTACACTGCCACTGCATGTTCCCTGACCTCCCCAAGCTGACGACCCCGCGGTGCTTTTCTCTATCCTACATTGCCACTCACTGCCTATCCTAATTCAGAACCTCCGATTAACACCACCCCATGATGTTTTTCTCACTTCTACAAGTGAATGTAATGTAACACACGCCCATACAATGCGCACCACCCCGCGAAATTTTTCAGAAAGCTATCCTACATTGCCACTGCATGTTCCCTGACGTCCCCATGCTGACCACCCCGCCGTGCTTTTCTCCATCCTACATTGCCACTCACTGCCTATCCTGATTCAGACCCTCCGATTCACACCACCCCGTGATGTTTTTGTCACTCCTACTAGTGAATGTAATGTAACACACACCCATACAATGCGCACCACCCCGTGATGTTTTTCTCACTCCTACTAGTAAATGTAATGTAACACACAGCCATACAATGCGCACCACCCAGCGATGTTTTTCAGAAACCTATCCTACATTGCCACAGCACGTTCCCTGACCTCCCCATGCTGACCACCCCGCGGTGCTTTTCTCCATGCTACATTGCCACTAACTGTCTATCCTAATTCAGACCCTGCGATTCACACCACCCTGTGATGTTTTTCTCACTCCTACTAGTGAATGTAATGTAACACACACCCATACAATGCGCACCACCCCGCGATGTTTTCCAGAAACCTATCCTACATTGCCACTGCATGTTCCCTGCCCTCCCCATGCTGACCACCCCGCGGTGCTTTTCTCCATCCTACATTGCCACTCACTGCCTATCCTAATTCAGACCCTCCGATTCACACCAGCCCGTGATGTTTTTCTCACTCCTACTAGTGAATGTAATGTAACACCCACCCATACAATGCGCACCACCCCGTGATGTTTTTCTCACTCCTACTAGTGAATGTAATGTAACACACACCCATACAATGCGCACCACCCCGCGATGCTTTTTGGAAACCTATCCTATATTGCCACTGCATGTTAACTGACCTCCCCATGCTGACCACCCCGCGGTGCTTTTCTCCATTCTACATTGCCACTCACTGTCTATCCTAATTTAGGCCCTCCAATTCACACCACCCCGTGATGTTTTTCTCACTCCTACTAGTGAATGTAATGTAACACACACCCATACAATGCGCACCACCCCGCGATGTTTTTCAGAAACCTATCCTACATTGCCACTGCATGTTCCCTGACCTCCCCATGCTGACCACCCCGTGGTGCTTTTCTCCATCCTACCTTGCCACTCACTGCCTATCCTAATTCAGACCCTCCGATTCACACCACCCCGTGATGTTTTTCTCACTCCTACTAGTGAATGTAATGTAACACACACCCATACAATGCGCACCACCCCGTGCTGTTTTTCTCAATCCTACTAGTGAATGTAATGTAACACACACCCATACAATGCGCACCACCCCGCGATGTTTTTCAGAAACCTATCCTACATTGCCACTGCATGTTCCCTGACCTCCCCATGCTGACCACCCCGCGGTGCTTTTCTCCATCCTACATTGCCACTCACTGCCTATCCTAATTCAGACCCTCCGATTCAGACCACCCCGTGATATTTTTCTCACTCCTACTAGTGAATGTAATGTAATACACACCTGTACAATGCGCACCACCCCGTGTTTTTTGTCTCACTCCTACTAGTGAATGTAATGTAACACACACCCATACAATGCGCACCACCCCGCGATGTTTTTCAGAAACCTATCCTACACTGCCACTGCATGTTCCCTGACCTCCCCATGCTGACGACCCCGCGGTGCTTTTCTCTATCCTACATTGCCACTCACTGCCTATCCTAATTCAGACCCTCCGATTCACACCACCCCATGTTTTTCTCACTCCTACTTGTGAATGTAATGTGACACACACCCATAAAATGCGCACCACCCCGCGAAGTTTTTCAGACAGCTATCCTACATTGCCACAGCATGTTCCCTGACCTCCCCATGCTGACCACCCCGCCGTGCTTTTCTCCATCCTACATTGCCACTCACTGCCTATCCTAATTCAGACCCTCCGATTCACACGACCCCGTGAGGTTTTTGTCACTCCTACTAGTGAATGTAATGTAACACACACCCATACAATGCGCACCACCCTGTGATGTTTTTCTCACTCCTACTAGTGAATGTAATGTAACACACACCCATACAATGCGCACCACCCCGCGATGTTTTTCAGAAACCTATCCTACATTGCCACTGCATGTTCCCTGACCTCCATATGCTGACCACCCCGTGGTGCTTTTCTCCATCCTACATTGCCACTCACTGCCTATCCTAATTCAGAACCTCCCATTCACACCACCCCGTGATGTTTTTCTCACTCCTAGTAGTGAATGTAATGTAACACACACCCATACAATGCGCACCACCTCGTGATGTTTTTCTCACTCCTACTAGTGAATGTAATGTAACACACACCCATACAATGCGCACCACCCCGCGATGTTTCTCAGAAACCTATCCTACATTGCCACTGCATGTTCCCTGACCTCCCCATGCTGACCACCCCGCGGTGCTTGTCTCCATCCTACATTGCCACTCACTGCCTATCCTAATTCAGACCCTCCGATTCACACCAACCCGTGATGTTTTTCTCACTCCTAGTAGTGAATGTAATGTAACACCCACCCATACAATGCGCACCACCCAGCGATGTTTTTCAGAAACCTATCCTACATTGCCACAGCACGTTCCCTGACCTCCCCATGCTGACCACCCCGCGGTGCTTTTCTCCATGCTACATTGCCACTAACTGTCTATCCGAATTCAGACCCTGCGATTCACACCACCCTATGATGTTTTTCTCACTCCTACTAGTGAATGTAATGTAACACACACCCATACATTGCGCACCACCCCGTGATGTTTTTCTCACTCCTACTAGTGAATGTAATGTAACACACACCCATACAATGCGCACCACCCCGCGATGTTTTTCAGAAACCTATCCTACATTACCACTGCATGTTCCCTGACCTCCCCATGCTGACCACCCCGCGGTGCTTTTCTCCATCCTACATTGCCACTCACTGCCTATCCTAATTCAGACCCTCCGATTTACAACAACACGTTATGTTTTTCTTACTCCTACTAGTGAATGTAATGTAACACACACCCATACAATGCGCACCACCCCGCGATGTTTTCCAGAAACCTATCCTACATTGCCACTGCATGTTCCCTGACCTCCCCATGCTGACCACCCCGCGGTGCTTTTCTCCATCCTACATTGCCACTCACTGCCTATCCTAATTCAGACCCTCCGATTCACACCAGCAGTGATGTTTTTCTCACTCCTACTAGTGAATGTAATGTAACACCCACCCATACAATGCGCCCCACCCCGTGATGTTTTTCTCACTCCTACTAGTGAATGTAATGTAACACACACCCATACAATGCGCACCACCCCGCGATGCTTTTTAGAAACCTATCCTATATTGCCACTGCATGTTAACTGACCTCCCCATGCTGAACACCCCGCGGTGCTTTTCTCCATTCTACATTGCCACTCACTGCCTATCCTAATTTAGTCCCTCCAATTCACACCACCCCGTGCTGTTTTTCTCACTCCTACTAGTGAATGTAATGTAACACACACCCATACAATGCGCACCACCCCGCGATGTTTTTCAGAAACCTATCCTACATTGCCACTGCATGTTCCCTGACCTCCCCATGCTGACCACCCCGCGGTGCTTTTCTCCATCCTACATTGCCACTCACTGCCTATCCTAATTCAGACCCTCCGATTCAGACCACCCCGTGATATTTTTCTCACTCCTACTAGTGAATGTAATGTAACACACACCCGTAAAATGCGCACCACCCCGTGTTGTTTGTCTCACTCCTACTAGTGAATGTAATGTAACACACACCCATACAATGCGCACCACCCCGCGATGTTTTTCAGAAACCTATCCTACACTGCCACTGCATGTTCCCTGACCTCCCCATGCTGACGACCCCGCGGTGCTTTTCTCTATCCTACATTGCCACTCACTGCCTATCCTAATTCAGACCCTCCGATTCACACCACCCCATGTTTTTCTCACTCCTACTTGTGAATGTAATGTGACACACACCCATACAATGCGCACCACCCCGCGAAGTTTTTCAGACAGCTATGCTACATTGCCACAGCATGTTCCCTGACCTCCCCATGCTGACCACCCCGCCGTGCTTTTCTCCATCCTACATTGCCACTCACTGCCTATCCTAATTCAGACCCTCTGATTCACACGACCCCGTGAGGTTTTTGTCACTCCTACTAGTGAATGTAATGTAACACACACCCATACAATGCGCACTACCCTGTGATGTTTTTCTCACTCCTACTAGTGAATGTAATGTAACACACAGCCATACAATGCGCACCACCCAGCGATGTTTTTCAGAAACCTATCCTACATTGCCACTGCATGTTCCCTGACCTCCCCATGCTGACCACCCCGCGGTGCCTTTCTCCATCCTACATTGCCACTCACTGCCTATCCTAATTCAGACCCTCCGATTCACACCACCCCGTGATGTTTTTCTCACTCCTACTAGTGAATGTAATGTAACACACACCCATACAATGCGCACCACCCCGTGCTGTTTTTCTCACTCCTACTAGTGAATGTAATGTAACACACACCCATACAATGCGCACCACCCCGCGATGTTTTTCAGAAACCTATCCTACATTGCCACTGCATGTTCCCTGACCTCCATATGCTGACCACCCCGCGGTGCTTTTCTCCATCCTACATTGCCACTCACTGCCTATCCTAATTCAGAACCTCCCATTCACACCACCCCGTGATGTTTTTCTCACTCCTAGTAGTGAATGTAATGTAACACACACCCATACAATGCGCACCACCTCGTGATGTTTTTCTCACTCCTACTCGTGAATGTAACGTAACACACACCCATACAATGCGCACCACCCCGCGATGTTTCTCAGAAACCTATCCTACATTGCCACTGCATGTTCCCTGACCTCCCCATGCTGACCACCCCGCGGTGCTTGTCTCCATCCTACATTGCCACTCACTGCCTATCCTAATTCAGACCCTCCGATTCACACCAACCCGTGATGTTTTTCTCACTCCTACTAGTGAATGTAATGTAACACCCACCCATACAATGCGCACCACCCAGCGATATTTTTCAGAAACCTATCCTACATTGCCACAGCACGTTCCCTGACCTCCCCATGCTGACCACACCGCGGTGCTTTTCTCCATGCTACATTGCCACTAACTGTCTATCCTAATTCAGACCCTGCGATTCACACCACCCTGTGATGTTTTTCTCACTCCTACTAGTGAATGTAATGTAACACACACCCATACAATGCGCACCACCCCGTGATGTTTTTCTCACTCCTACTAGTGAATGTAATGTAACACACACCCATACAATGCGCACCACCCCGCGATGTTTTTCAGAAACCTATCCTACATTACCACTGCATGTTCCCTGACCTCCCCATGCTGACCACCCCGCGGTGCTTTTCTCCATCCTACATTGCCACTCACTGCCTATCCTAATTCAGACCCTCCGATTCACAACAACACGTGATGTTTTTCTTACTCCTACTAGTGAATGTAATGTAACACACACCCATACAATGCGCACCACCCCGCGATGTTTTCCAGAAACCTATCCTACATTGCCAGTGCATGTTCCCTGACCTCCCCATGCTGACCACCCCGCGGTGCTTTTCTCCATCCTACATTGCCACTCACTGCCTATCCTAATTCAGACCCTCCGATTCACACCAGCCCGTGATGTTTTTCTCACTCCTACTAGTGAATGTAATGTAACACCCACCCATACAATGCGCACCACCCCGTGATGTTTTTCTCACTCCTACTAGTGAATGTAATGTAACACACACCCATACAATGCGCACCACCCCGCGATGTTTTTCAGAAACCTATCCTACATTGCCAAGCATGTTCCCTGACCTCCCCATGCTGACCACCCCGCGGTGCTTTTCTCCATCCTACCTTGCCACTCACTGCCTATCCTAATTCAGACCCTCCGATTCACACCACCCCGTGATGTTTTTCTCACTCCTACTAGTGAATGTAATGTAACACACACCCATACAATGCGCACCACCCCGTGCTGTTTTTCTCACTCCTACTAGTGAATGTAATGTAACACACACCCATACAATGCGCACCACCCCGCGATGCTTTTCAGAAACCTATCCTACATTGCCACTGCATGTTCCCTGACCTCCCCATGCTGACCACCCCGCGGTGCTTTTCTCCATCCTACATTGCCACTCACTGCCTATCCTAATTCAGACCCTCCGATTGAGACCACCCCGTGATATTTTTCTCACTCCTACTAGTGAATGTAATGTAACACACACCCGTACAATGCGCACCACCCCGTGTTGTTTGTCTCACTCCTACTAGTGAATGTAATGTAACACACACCCATACAATGCGCACCACCCCGCGCTGTTTTTCAGAAACCTATCCTACACTGCCACTGCATGTTCCCTGACCTCCCCATGCTGACGACCCCGCGGTGCTTTTCTCTATCCTACATTGCCACTCACTGCCTATCCTAATTCAGACCCTCCGATTCACACCACCCCATGTTTTTCTCACTCCTACTTGTGAATGTAATGTGACACACACCCATACAATGCGCACCACCCAGCGAAGTTTTTCAGACAGCTATCCTACATTGCCACAGCATGTTCCCTGACCTCCCCATGCTGACCACCCCGCCGTGCTTTTCTCCATCCTACATTGCCACTCACTGCCTATCCTAATTCAGACCCTCCGATTCACACGACCCCGTGAGGTTTTTGTCACTCCTACTAGTGAATGTAATGTAACACACACCCATACAATGCGCACCACCCTGTGATGTTTTTCTCACTCCTACTAGTGAATGTAATGTAACACACAGCCATACAATGCGCACCACCCAGCCATGTTTTTCAGAAACCTATCCTACATTGCCACTGCATGTTCCCTGACCTCCCCATGCTGACCACCCCGCGGTGCCTTTCTCCATCCTACATTGCCACTCACTGCCTATCCTAATTCAGACCCTCCGATTCACACCAACCCGTGATGTTTTTCTCACTCCTACTAGTGAATGTAATGTAACACACACCCATACAATGCGCACCACCCCGTGCTGTTTTTCTCACTCCTACTAGTGAATGTAATGTAACACACACCCATACAATGCGCACCACCCCGCCATGTTTTTCAGAAACCTATCCTACATTGCCACTGCATGTTCCCTGACCTCCATATGCTGACCACCCCACGGTGCTTTTCTCCATCCTACATTGCCACTCACTGCCTATCCTAATTCAGAACCTCCCATTCACACCACCCCGTGATGTTTTTCTCACTCCTAGTAGTGAATGCAATGTAACACACACCCATACAATGCGCACCACCTCGTGATGTTTTTCTCACTCCTACTAGTGAATGTAATGTAACACACACCCATACAATGCGCACCACCCCGCGATGTTTCTCAGAAACCTATCCTACATTGCCACTGCAATTTCCCTGACCTCCCCATGCTGACCACCCCGCGGTGCTTGTCTCCATCCTACATTGCCACTCACTGCCTATCCTAATTCAGACCCTCCGATTCACACCACCCCGTGATGTTTTTCTCACTCCTACTAGTGAATGTAATGTAACACCCACCCATACAATGCGCACCACCCAGCGATGTTTTTCAGAAACCTATCCTACATTGCCACAGCACGTTCCCTGACCTCCCCATGCTGACCACCCCGCGGTGCTTTTCTCCATGCTACATTGCCACTAACTGTCTATCCTAATTCAGACCCTGCGATTCACACCACCCTGTGATGTTTTTCTCACTCCTACTAGTGAATGTAATGTAACACACACCCATACAATGCGCACCACCCCGTGATGTTTTTCTCACTCCTACTAGTGAATGTAATGTAACACACACCCATACAATGCGCACCACCCCGCGATGTTTTTCAGAAACCTATCCGACATTACCACTGCATGTTCCCTGACCTCCCCATGCTGACCACCCCGCGGTGCTTTTCTCCATCCTACATTGCCACTCACTGCCTATCCTAATTCAGACCCTACGATTCACAACAACACGTGATGTTTTTCTTACTCCTACTAGTGAATGTAATGTAACACACACCCATACAATGCGCACCACCCCGCGATGTTTTCCAGAAACCTATCCTACATTGCCACTGCATGTTCCCTGACCTCCCCATGTTGACCACCCCATGGTGCTTTTCTCCATCCTACCTTGCCACTCACTGCCTATCCTAATTCAGCCCCTCCGATTCACACCACCCCGTGATGTTTTTCTCACTCCTACTAGTGAATGTAATGTAACACACACCCATACAATGCGCACCACCCCGTGCTGTTTTTCTCACTCCTACTAGTGAATGTAATGTAACACACACCCATACAATGCGCACCACCCCGCGATGTTTTTCAGAAACCTATCCTACATTGCCACTGCATGTTCCCTGACCTCCCCATGCTGACCACCCCGCGGTGCTTTTCTCCATCCTACATTGCCACTCACTGTCTATCCTAATTCAGACCCTCCGATTCAGACCACCCCGTGATATTTTTCTCACTCCTACTAGTGAATGTAATGTAACACACACCCGTACAATGCGCACCACCCCGTGTTGTTTGTCTCACTCCTACTAGTGAATGTAATGTAACACACACCCATACAATGCACACCACCCCACGATGTTTTTCAGAAACCTATCCTACACTGCCACTGCATGTTCCCTGACCTCCCCATGCTGACGACCCCGCGGTGCTTTTCTCTATCCTACATTGCCACTCACTGCCTATCCTAATTCAGACCCTCCGATTCACACCACCCCATGTTTTTCTCACTCCTACTTGTGAATGTAATGTGACACACACCCATACAATGCGCACCACCCCGCGAAGTTTTTCAGAAAGCTATCCTACATTGCCACAGCATGTTCCCTGACCTCCCCATGCTGACCACCCCGCCGTGCTTTTCTCCATCCTACATTGCCACTCACTGCCTATCCTAATTCAGACCCTCCGATTCACACGACCCCGTGAGGTTTTTGTCACTCCTACTAGTGAATGTAATGTAACACACACCCATACAATGCGCACCACCCTGTGATGTTTTTCTCACTCCTACTAGTGAATGTAATGTAACACACACCCATACAATGCGCACCACACCGCGATGTTTTTCAGAAACCTATGCTACATTGCCACTGCATGTTCCCTGACCTCCCCATGCTGACCACCCCGCGGTGCCTTTCTCCATCCTACATTGCCACTCACTGCCTATCGTAATTCAGACCCTCCGATTCACACCACCCCGTGATGTTTTTCTCACTCCTACTAGTGAATGTAATGTAACACACACCCATACAATGCGCACCACCCCGTGCTGTTTTTCTCACTCCTACTAGTGAATGTAATGTAACACACACCCATACAATGCGCACCACCCCGCGATGTTTTTCAGAAACCTATCCTACATTGCCACTGCATGTTCCCTGACCTCCATATGCTGACCACCCCGCGGTGCTTTTCTCCATCCTACATTGCCACTCACTGCCTATCCTAATTCAGAACCTCCCATTCACACCACGCCATGATGTTTTTCTCACTCCTAGTAGTGAATGTAATGTAACACCCACCCATTCAATGCGCACCAACCAGCGATGTTTTTCAGAAACCTATCCTACATTGCCACAGCACGTTCCCTGACCTCCCCATGCTGACCACCCCGCGGTGCTTTTCTCCATGCTACATTGCCACTAACTGTCTATCCTAATTCAGACCCTGCGATTCACACCACCCTGTGATGTTTTTCTCACTCCTACTAGTGAATGTAATGTAACACACACCCATACAATGCGCACCACCCCGTGATGTTTTTCTCACTCCTACTAGTGAATGTAATGTAACACACACCCATACAATGCGCACCACCCCGCGATGCTTTTTAGAAACCTATCCTATATTGCCACTGCATGTTAACTGACCTCCCCATGCTGACCACCCCGCGGTGCTTTTCTCCATTCTACATTGCCACTCACTGCCTATCCTAATTTAGGCCCTCCAATTCACACCACCCCGTGATGTTTTTCTCACTCCTACTAGTGAATGTAATCTAACACACTCCCATACAATGCGCACCACCCCGCGATGTTTTTCAGAAACCTATCCTACATTGCCACTGCATGTTCCCTGACCTCCCCATGCTGACCACCCCGTGGTGGTTTTCTCCATCCTACCTTGCCACTCACTGCCTATCCTAATTCAGACCCTCCGATTCACACCACCCCGTGATGTTTTACTCACTCCTACTAGTGAATGTAATGTAACACACACCCATACAATGCGCACCACCCCGTGCTGTTTTTCTCACTCCTACTAGTGAATGTAATGTAACACACACCCATACAATGCGCACCACCCCGCGATGTTTTTCAGAAACCTATCCTACATTGCCACTGCATGTTCCCTGACCTCCCCATGCTGACCACCCCGCGGTGCTTTTCTCCATCCTACATTGCCACTCACTGCCTATCCTAATTCAGACCCTCCGATTCAGACCACCCCGTGATATTTTTCTCACTCCTACTAGTGAATGTAATGTAACACACACCCGTACAATGCGCACCACCCCGTGTTGTTTGTCTCACTCCTACTAGTGAATGTAATGTAACACACACCCATACAATGCGCACCACCCCGCGATGTTTTTCAGAAACCTATCCTACACTGCCACTGCATGTTCCCTGACCTCCCCATGCTGACGACCCCGCGGTGCTTTTCTCTATCCTACATTGCCACTCACTGCCTATCCTAATTCAGACCCTCTGATTCACACCACCCCATGTTTTTCTCACTCCTACTTGTGAATGTAATGTGACACACACCCATACAATGCGCACCACCCCGCGAAGTTTTTCAGAAAGCTATCCTACATTGCCACAGCATGTTCCCTGACCTCCCCATGCTGACCACCCCGCCGTGCTTTTCTCCATCCTACATTGCCACTCACTGCCTATCCTAATTCAGACCCTCCGATTCACACGACCCCGTGATGTTTTTGTCACTCCTACTAGTGAATGTAATGTAACACACACCCATACAATGCGCACCACCCTGTGATGTTTTTCTCACTCCTACTAGTGAATGTAATGTAACACACAGCCATACAATGCGCACCACCCAGCGATGTTTTTCAGAAACCTATCCTACATTGCCACTGCATGTTCCCTGACCTCCCCATGCTGACCACCCCGCGGTGCCTTTCTCCATCCTACATTGCCACTCACTGCCTATCGTAATTCAGACCCTCCGATTCACACCACCCCGTGATGTTTTTCTCACTCCTACTAGTGAATGTAATGTAACACACACCCATACAATGCGCACCACCCCGTGCTGTTTTTCTCACTCCTACTAGTGAATGTAATGTAACACACACCCATACAATGCGCACCACCCCGCGATGTTTTTCAGAAACCTATCCTACATTGCCACTGTATGTTCCCTGACCTCCATATGCTGACCACCCCGCGGTGCTTTTCTCCATCCTACATTGCCACTCACTGCCTATCCTAATTCAGAACCTCCCATTCACACCACACCGTGATGTTTTTCTCACTCCTAGTAGTGAATGTAATGTAACACACACCCATACAATGCGCACCACCTCGTGATGTTTTTCTCACTCCTACTAGTGAATGTAATGTAACACACACCCATACAATGCGCACCACCCCGCGATGTTTCTCAGAAACCTATCCTACATTGCCACTGCATGTTCCCTGACCTCCCCATGCTGACCACCCCGCGGTGCTTGTCTCCATCCTACATTGCCACTCACTGCCTATCCTAATTCAGACCCTCCGATTCACACCACCCCGTGATGTTTTTCTCACTCCTACTAGTGAATGTAATGTAACACCCACCCATACAATGCGCACCACCCCGTGATGTTTTTCTCACTCCTACTAGTGAATGCAATGTAACACACACTTGTACAATGCGCACCACCCCGCGATGTTTTTCAGAAACCTATCCTACATTGCCACTGAATGTTCCCTGACCTCCCCATGCTGACCACCCCGCGGTGCTTTTCTCCATTCTACATTGCCACTCACTGCCTATCCTAATTTAGGCCCTCCAATTCACACCACCCTGTGATGTTTTTCTCACTCCTACTAGTGAATGTAATGTAACACACACCCATACAATGCGCACCACCCCGCGATGTTTTTCAGAAACCTATACTACATTGCCACTGCATGTTTCCTGACCTCCCCATGCTGACCACCCCGCGGTGCTTTTCTCCATCCTACATTGCAACTCACTGCCTATCCTAATTCAGACCCTCCGATTCAGACCACCCCGTGATATTTTTCTCACTCCTACTAGTGAATGTAATGTAACACACACCCGTACAATGCGCACCACCCCGTGATGTTTGTCTCACTCCTACTAGTGAATGTAATGTAACACACACCCATACAATGCGCACCACCCCGTGATGTTTTTCTCACTCCTACTAGTGAATGCAATGTAACACACACTTGTACAATGCGCACCACCCCGCGATGTTTTTCAGAAACCTATCCTACATTGCCACTGAATGTTCCCTGACCTCCCCATGCTGACCACCCCGCGGTGCTTTTCTCCATTCTACATTGCCACTCACTGCCTATCCTAATTTAGGCCCTCCAATTCACACCACCCCGTGATGTTTTTCTCACTCCTACTAGTGAATGTAATGTAACACACACCCATACAATGAGCACCACCCCGCGATGTTTTTCAGAAACCTATCCTACACTGCCACTGCATGTTCCCTGACCTCCCCATGCTGACGACCCCGCGGTGCTTTTCTCTATCCTACATTGCCACTCACTGCCTATCCTAATTCAGACCCTCCGATTCACACCACCCCATGTTTTTCTCACTCCTACTTGTGAATGTAATGTGACACACACCCATACAATGCGCACCACCCCGCGAAGTTTTTCAGACAGCTATCCTACATTGCCACAGCATGTTCCCTGACCTCCCCATGCTGACCACCCCGCCGTGCTTTTCTCCATCCTACATTGCCACTCACTGCCTATCCTAATTCAGACCCTCCGATTCACACGACCCCGTGAGGTTTTTGTCACTCCTACTAGTGAATGTAATGTAACACACACCCATACAATGCGCACCACCCTGTGATGTTTTTCTCACTCCTACTAGTGAATGTAATGTAACACACAGCCATACAATGCGCACCACCCAGCCATGTTTTTCAGAAACCTATCCTACATTGCCACTGCATGTTCCCTGACCTCCCCATGCTGACCATCCCGCGGTGCCTTTCTCCATCCTACATTGCCACTCACTGCCTATCCTAATTCAGACCCTCCGATTCACACCACCCCGTGATGTTTTTCTCACTCCTACTAGTGAATGTAATGTAACACACACCCATACAATGCGCACCACCCCGTGCTGTTTTTCTCACTCCTACTAGTGAATGTAATGTAACACCCACCCATACAATGCGCACCACCCCGTGATGTTTTTCTCACTCCTACTAGTGAATGTAATGTAACACACACCCATACAATGCGCACCACCCCGCGATGTTTTTCAGAAACCTATCCTACATTGCCAAGCATGTTCCCTGACCTCCCCATGCTGACCACCCCGCGGTGCTTTTCTCCATCCTACCTTGCCACTCACTGCCTATCCTAATTCAGACCCTCCGATTCACACCACCCCGTGATGTTTTTCTCACTCCTACTAGTGAATGTAATGTAACACACACCCATACAATGCGCACCACCCCGTGCTGTTTTTCTCACTCCTACTAGTGAATGTAATGTAACACACACCCATACAATGCGCACCACCCCGCGATGCTTTTCAGAAACCTATCCTACATTGCCACTGCATGTTCCCTGACCTCCCCATGCTGACCACCCCGCGGTGCTTTTCTCCATCCTACATTGCCACTCACTGCCTATCCTAATTCAGACCCTCCGATTCAGACCACCCCGTGATATTTTTCTCACTCCTACTAGTGAATGTAATGTAACACACACCCGTACAATGCGCACCACCCCGTGTTGTTCGTCTCACTCCTACTAGTGAATGTAATGTAACACACACCCATACAATGCGCACCACCCCGCGATGTTTTTCAGAAACCTATCCTACACTGCCACTGCATGTTCCCTGACCTCCCCATGCTGACGACCCCGCGGTGCTTTTCTCTATCCTACATTGCCACTCACTGCCTATCCTAATTCAGACCCTCCGATTCACACCACCCCATGTTTTTCTCACTCCTACTTGTGAATGTAATGTGACACACACCCATACAATGCGCACCACCCAGCGAAGTTTTTCAGACAGCTATCCTACATTGCCACAGCATGTTCCCTGACCTCCCCATGCTGACCACCCCGCCGTGCTTTTCTCCATCCTACATTGCCACTCACTGCCTATCCTAATTCAGACCCTCCGATTCACACGACCCCGTGAGGTTTTTGTCACTCCTACTAGTGAATGTAATGTAACACACACCCATACAATGCGCACCACCCTGTGAAGTTTTTCTCACTCCTACTAGTGAATGTAATGTAACACACAGCCATACAATGCGCACCACCCAGCCATGTTTTTCAGAAACCTATCCTACATTGCCACTGCATGTTCCCTGACCTCCCCATGCTGACCACCCCGCGGTGCCTTTCTCCATCCTACATTGCCACTCACTGCCTATCCTAATTCAGACCCTCCGATTCACACCAACCCGTGATGTTTTTCTCACTCCTACTAGTGAATGTAATGTAACACACACCCATACAATGCGCACCACCCCGTGCTGTTTTTCTCACTCCTACTAGTGAATGTAATGTAACACACACCCATACAATGCGCACCACCCCGCGATGTTTTTCAGAAACCTATCCTACATTGCCACTGCATGTTCCCTGACCTCCATATGCTGACCACCCCACGGTGCTTTTCTCCATCCTACATTGCCACTCACTGCCTATCCTAATTCAGAACCTCCCATTCACACCACCCCGTGATGTTTTTCTCACTCCTAGTAGTGAATGCAATGTAACACACACCCATACAATGCGCACCACCTCGTGATGTTTTTCTCACTCCTACTAGTGAATGTAATGTAACACACACCCATACAATGCGCACCACCCCGCGATGTTTCTCAGAAACCTATCCTACATTGCCACTGCAATTTCCCTGACCTCCCCATGCTGACCACCCCGCGGTGCTTGTCTCCATCCTACATTGCCACTCACTGCCTATCCTAATTCAGACCCTCCGATTCACACCACCCCGTGATGTTTTTCTCACTCCTACTAGTGAATGTAATGTAACACCCACCCATACAATGCGCACCACCCAGCGATGTTTTTCAGAAACCTATCCTACATTGCCACAGCACGTTCCCTGACCTCCCCATGCTGACCACCCCGCGGTGCTTTTCTCCATGCTACATTGCCACTAACTGTCTATCCTAATTCAGACCCTGCGATTCACACCACCCTGTGATGTTTTTCTCACTCCTACTAGTGAATGTAATGTAACACACACCCATACAATGCGCACCACCCCGTGATGTTTTTCTCACTCCTACTAGTGAATGTAATGTAACACACACCCATACAATGCGCACCACCCCGCGATGTTTTTCAGAAACCTATCCGACATTACCACTGCATGTTCCCTGACCTCCCCATGCTGACCACCCCGCGGTGCTTTTCTCCATCCTACATTGCCACTCACTGCCTATCCTAATTCAGACCCTCCGATTCACAACAACACGTGATGTTTTTCTTACTCCTACTAGTGAATGTAATGTAACACACACCCATACAATGCGCACCACCCCGTGCTCTTTTTCTCACTCCTACTAGTGAATGTAATGTAACACACACCCATACAATGCGCACCACACCGCGATGTTTTTCAGAAACCTATCCTACATTGCCACTGCATGTTCCCTGACCTCCATATGCTGACCACCCCGCGGTGCTTTTCTCCATCCTACATTGCCACTCACTGCCTATCCTAATTCAGAACCTCCCATTCACACCACGCCATGATGTTTTTCTCACTCCTAGTAGTGAATGTAATGTAACACACACCCATACAATGCGCACCACCTCGTGATGTTTTTCTCACTCCTACTAGTGAATGTAATGTAACACACACCCATACAATGCGCACCACCCCGCGATGTTTCTCAGAAACCTATCCTACATTGCCACTGCATGTTCCCTGACCTCCCCATGCTGACCACCCCGCGGTGCTTGTCTCCATCCTACATTGCCACTCACTGCCTATCCTAATTCAGACCCTCCGATTCACACCACCCCGTGATGTTTTTCTCACTCCTACTAGTGAATGTAATGTAACACCCACCCATTCAATGCGCACCAACCAGCGATGTTTTTCAGAAACCTATCCTACATTGCCACAGCACGTTCCCTGACCTCCCCATGCTGACCACCCCGCGGTGCTTTTCTCCATGCTACATTGCCACTAACTGTCTATCCTAATTCAGACCCTGCGATTCACACCACCCTGTGATGTTTTTCTCACTCCTACTAGTGAATGTAATGTAACACACACCCATACAATGCGCACCACCCCGTGATGTTTTTCTCACTCCTACTAGTGAATGTAATGTAACACACACCCATACAATGCGCACCACCCCGCGATGCTTTTTAGAAACCTATCCTATATTGCCACTGCATGTTAACTGACCTCCCCATGCTGACCACCCCGCGGTGCTTTTCTCCATTCTACATTGTCACTCACTGCCTATCCTAATTTAGGCCCTCCAATTCACACCACCCCGTGATGTTTTTCTCACTCCTACTAGTGAATGTAATCTAACACACTCCCATACAATGCGCACCACCCCGCGATGTTTTTCAGAAACCTATCCTACATTGCCACTGCATGTTCCCTGACCTCCCCATGCTGACCACCCCGTGGTGGTTTTCTCCATCCTACCTTGCCACTCACTGCCTATCCTAATTCAGACCCTCCGATTCACACCACCCCGTGATGTTTTACTCACTCCTACTAGTGAATGTAATGTAACACACACCCATACAATGCGCACCACCCCGTGCTGTTTTTCTCACTCCTACTAGTGAATGTAATGTAACACACACCCATACAATGCGCACCACCCCGCGATGTTTTTCAGAAACCTATCCTACATTGCCACTGCATGTTCCCTGAGCTCCCCATGCTGACCACCCCGCGGTGCTTTTCTCCATCCTACATTGCCACTCACTGCCTATCCTAATTCAGACCCTCCGATTCAGACCACCCCGTGATATTTTTCTCACTCCTACTAGTGAATGTAATGTAACACACACCCGTACAATGCGCACCACCCCGTGTTGTTTGTCTCACTCCTACTAGTGAATGTAATGTAACACACACCCATACAATGCGCACCACCCCGCAATGTTTTTCAGAAACCTATCCTACACTGCCACTGCATGTTCCCTGACCTCCCCATGCTGACGACCCCGCGGTGCTTTTCTCTATCCTACATTGCCACTCACTGCCTATCCTAATTCAGACCCTCCGATTCACACCACCCCATGTTTTTCTCACTCCTACTTGTGAATGTAATGTGACACACACCCATACAATGCGCACCACCCCGCGAAGTTTTTCAGAAAGCTATCCTACATTGCCACAGCATGTTCCCTGACCTCCCCATGCTGAACACCACGCCGTGCTTTTCTCCATCCTACATTGCCACTCACTGCCTATCCTAATTCAGACCCTCCGATTCACACGACCCCGTGATGTTTTTGTCACTCCTACTAGTGAATGTAATGTAACACACACCCATACAATGCGCACCACCCTGTGATGTTTTTCTCACTCCTACTAGTGAATGTAATGTAACACACAGCCATACAATGCGCACCACCCAGCGATGTTTTTCAGAAACCTATCCTACATTTCCACTGCATGTTCCCTGACCTCCCCATGCTGACCACCCCGCGGTGCCTTTCTCCATCCTACATTGCCACTCACTGCCTATCGTAATTCAGACCCTCCGATTCACACCACCCCGTGATGTTTTTCTCACTCCTACTAGTGAATGTAATGTAACACACACCCATACAATGCGCACCACCCCGTGCTGTTTTTCTCACTCCTACTAGTGAATGTAATGTAACACACACCCATACAATGCGCACCACCCCGCGATGTTTTTCAGAAACCTATCCTACATTGCCACTGTATGTTCCCTGACCTCCATATGCTGACCACCCCGCGGTGCTTTTCTCCATCCTACATTGCCACTCACTGCCTATCCTAATTCAGAACCTCCCATTCACACCACACCGTGATGTTTTTCTCACTCCTAGTAGTGAATGTAATGTAACACACACCCATACAATGCGCACCACCTCGTGATGTTTTTCTCACTCCTACTAGTGAATGTAATGTAACACACACCCATACAATGCGCACCACCCCGCGATGTTTCTCAGAAACCTATCCTACATTGCCACTGCATGTTCCCTGACCTCCCCATGCTGACCACCCCGCGGTGCTTGTCTCCATCCTACATTGCCACTCACTGCCTATCCTAATTCAGACCCTCCGATTCACACCACCCCGTGATGTTTTTCTCACTCCTACTAGTGAATGTAATGTAACACCCACCCATACAATGCGCACCACCCCGTGATGTTTTTCTCACTCCTACTAGTGAATGCAATGTAACACACACTTGTACAATGCGCACCACCCCGCGATGTTTTTCAGAAACCTATCCTACATTGCCACTGAATGTTCCCTGACCTCCCCATGCTGACCACCCCGCGGTGCTTTTCTCCATTCTACATTGCCACTCACTGCCTATCCTAATTTAGGCCCTCCAATTCACACCACCCTGTGATGTTTTTCTCACTCCTACTAGTGAATGTAATGTAACACACACCCATACAATGCGCACCACCCCGCGATGTTTTTCAGAAACCTATACTACATTGCCACTGCATGTTTCCTGACCTCCCCATGCTGACCACACCGCGGTGCTTTTCTCCATCCTACATTGCAACTCACTGCCTATCCTAATTCAGACCCTCCGATTCAGACCACCCCGTGATATTTTTCTCACTCCTACTAGTGAATGTAATGTAACACACACCCGTACAATGCGCACCACCCCGTGTTGTTTGTCTCACTCCTACTAGTGAATGTAATGTAACACACACCCATACAATGCGCACCACCCCGTGATGTTTTTCTCACTCCTACTAGTGAATGCAATGTAACACACACTTGTACAATGCGCACCACCCCGCGATGTTTTTCAGAAACCTATCCTACATTGCCACTGAATGTTCCCTGACCTCCCCATGCTGACCACCCCGCGGTGCTTTTCTCCATTCTACATTGCCACTCACTGCCTATCCTAATTTAGGCCCTCCAATTCACACCACCCCGTGATGTTTTTCTCACTCCTACTAGTGAATGTAATGTAACACACACCCATACAATGCGCACCACCCCGCGATGTTTTTCAGAAACCTATCCTACACTGCCACTGCATGTTCCCTGACCTCCCCATGCTGACGACCCCGCGGTGCTTTTCTCTATCCTACATTGCCACTCACTGCCTATCCTAATTCAGACCCTCCGATTCACACCACCCCATGTTTTTCTCACTCCTACTTGTGAATGTAATGTGACACACACCCATACAATGCGCACCACCCCGCGAAGTTTTTCAGACAGCTATCCTACATTGCCACAGCATGTTCCCTGACCTCCCCATGCTGACCACCCCGCCGTGCTTTTCTCCATCCTACATTGCCACTCACTGCCTATCCTAATTCAGACCCTCCGATTCACACGACCCCGTGAGGTTTTTGTCACTCCTACTAGTGAATGTAATGTAACACACACCCATACAATGCGCACCACCCTGTGATGTTTTTCTCACTCCTACTAGTGAATGTAATGTAACACACAGCCATACAATGCGCACCACCCAGCCATGTTTTTCAGAAACCTATCCTACATTGCCACTGCATGTTCCCTGACCTCCCCATGCTGACCATCCCGCGGTGCCTTTCTCCATCCTACATTGCCACTCACTGCCTATCCTAATTCAGACCCTCCGATTCACACCACCCCGTGATGTTTTTCTCACTCCTACTAGTGAATGTAATGTAACACACACCCATACAATGCGCACCACCCCGTGCTGTTTTTCTCACTCCTACTAGTGAATGTAATGTAACACACACCCATACAATGCGCACCACCCCGCGATGTTTTTCAGAAACCTATCCTACATTGCCAATGCATGTTCCCTGACCTCCATATGCTGACCACCCCGCGGTGCTTTTCTCCATCCTACATTGGCACTCACTGCCTATCCTAATTCAGAACCTCCCATTCACACCACCCCGTGATGTTTTTCTCACTCCTAGTAGTGAATGCAATGTAACACACACCCATAAAATGCGCACCACCTCGTGATGTTTTTCTCACTCCTACTAGTGAATGTAATGTAACACACACCCATACAATGCGCACCACCCCGGGATGTTTCTCAGAAACCTATCCTACATTGCCACTGCATGTTCCCTGACCTCCCCATGCTGACCACCCCGCGGTGCTTGTCTCCATCCTACATTGCCACTCACTGCCTATCCTAATTCAGACCCTCCGATTCACACCACCCCGTGATGTTTTTCTCACTCCTACTAGTGAATGTAATGTAACACCCACCCATACAATGCGCACCACCCAGCGATGTTTTTCAGAAACCTATCCTACATTGCCACAGCACGTTCCCTGACCTCCCCATGCTGACCACCCCGCGGTGCTTTTCTCCATGCTACATTGCCACTAACTGTCTATCCTAATTCAGACCCTGCGATTCACACCACCCCATGTTTTTCTCACTCCTACTTGTGAATGTAATGTGACACACACCCATACAATGCGCACCACCCCGCGAAGTTTTTCAGAAAGCTATCCTACATTGCCACAGCATGTTCCCAGACTTCCCCATGCTGACCACCCCGCCGTGCTTTTCTCCATCCTACATTGACAGTCACTGCCTATCCTAATTCAGACCCTCCGATTCACACGACCCCGTGATGTTTTTGTCACTCCTACTAGTGAATGTAATGTAACACACACCCATACAATGCGCACCACCCTGTGATGTTTTTCTCACTCCTACTAGTGAATGTAATGTAACACACAGCCATACAATGCGCACCACCCAGCGATGTTTTTCAGCAACCTATGCTACATTGCCACTGCATGTTCCCTGACCTCCCCATGCTGACCACCCCGCGGTGCCTTTCTCCATCCTACATTGCCACTCACTGCCGATCGTAATTCAGACCCTCCGATTCACACCACCCCGTGATGTTTTTCTCACTCCTACTAGTGAATGTAATGTAACACACACACATACAATTCGCACCACCCCGTGCTGTTTTTCTCACTCCTACTAGTGAATGTAATGTAACACACAACCATACAATGCGCACCACCCCGCGATGTTTTTCAGAAACCTATCCTACATTGCCACTGCATGTTCCCTGACCTCCATATGCTGACCACCCCGCGGTGCTTTTCTCCATCCTACATTGCCTCTCACTGCCTATCCTAATTCAGAACCTCCCATTCACACCACGCCGTGATGTTTTTCTCACTCCTAGTAGTGAATGTAATGTAACACACACCCATACAATGCGCACCACCTCGTGATGTTTTTCTCACTCCTACTATTGAATGTAATGTAACACACACCCATACAATGCGCACCACCCCGCAATGTTTCTCAGAAACCTATCCTACATTGCCACTGCATGTTCCCTGACCTCCCCATGCTGACCACCCCGCGGTGCTTGTCTCCATCCTACATTGCCACTCACTGCCTATCCTAATTCAGACCCTCCGATTCACACCACCCCGTGATGTTTTTCTCCCTCCTACTAGTGAATGTAATGTAACACCCACCCATTCAATGCGCACCAACCAGCGATGTTTTTCAGAAACCTATCCTACATTGCCACAGCACGTTCCCTGACCTCCCCATGCTGACCACCCCGCGGTGCTTTTCTCCATGCTAAATTGCCACTAACTGTCTATCCTAATTCAGACCCTGCGATTCACACCACCCTGTGATGTTTTTCTCACTCCTACTAGTGAATGTAATGTAACACACACCCATACAATGCGCACCACCCCGTGATGTTTTTCTCACTCCTACTAGTGAATGTAATGTAACACACACCCATACAATGCGCACCACCCCGCGATGCTTTTTAGAAACCTATCCTATATTGCCACTGCATGTTAACTGACCTCCCCATGCTGACCACCCCGCGGTGCTTTTCTCCATTCTACATTGCCACTCACTGCCTATCCTAATTTAGGCCCTCCAATTCACACCACCCCGTGATGTTTTTCTCACTCCTACTAGTGAATGTAATGTAACACACACCCATACAATGCGCACCACCCCGCGATGCTTTTTAGAAACCTATCCTATATTGCCACTGCATGTTAACTGACCTCCCCATGCTGACCACCCCGCGGTGCTTGTCTCCATCCTACATTGCCACTCACTGCCTCTCCTAATTCAGACCCTCCGATTCACACCACCCCGTGATGTTTTTCTCACTCCTACTAGTGAATGTAATGTAACACCCACCCATACAATGCGCACCACCCCGTGATGTTTTTGTCACTCCTACTAGTGAATGCAATGTAACACACACTTGTACAATGCGCACCACCCCGCGATGTTTTTCAGAAACCTATCCTACATTGCCACTGAATGTTCCCTGACCTCCCCATGCTGACCACCCCGCGGTGCTTTTCTCCATTCTACATTGCCACTCACTGCCTATCCTAATTTAGGCCCTCCAATTCACACCACCCCGTGATGTTTTTCTCACTCCTACTAGTGAATGTAATGTAACACACACCCATACAATGCGCACCACCCCGCGATGTTTTTCAGAAACCTACACTACATTGCCACTGCATGTTCCCTGACCTCCCTATGCTGACCACCCAGCGGT
Source organism: Cavia porcellus (assembly GCF_034190915.1). Lineage (NCBI taxonomy): Eukaryota > Metazoa > Chordata > Mammalia > Rodentia > Caviidae > Cavia > Cavia porcellus. The sequence continues at coordinate 47,920,604 of NW_026947514.1, read as the reverse complement.
GCTTTTCTCCATCCTACATTGCCACTCACTGCCTATCCTAATTCAGACCCTCCGATTCACACCACCCCGTGATGTTTTTCTCACTCCTACTAGTGAATGTAATGCAACACACACCCATACAATGCGCACCACCCCGTGATGATTTTCTCACTCCTACTAGTGAATGTAATGTAACACACACCCATACAATGCACACCACCCCACGATGTTTTTCAGAAACCTATCCTACATTGCCACTGCATGTTCCCTGACCTCCCCATGCTGACGACCCCGCGGTGCTTTTCTCTATCCTACATTGCCACTCACTGCCTATCCTAATTCAGACCCTCCGATTCACACCACCCCATGTTTTTCTCACTCCTACTTGTGAATGTAATGTGACACACACCCATACAATGCGCACCACCCCGCGAAGTTTTTCAGAAAGCTATCCTACATTGCCACAGCATGTTCCCAGACCTCCCCATGCTGACCACCCCGCCGTGCTTTTCTCCATCCTACATTGCCACTCACTGCCTATCCTAATTCAGACCCTCCGATTCACACGACCCCGTGATGTTTTTGTCACTCCTACTAGTGAATGTAATGTAACACACACCCATGCAATGCGCACCACCCTGTGATGTTTTTCTCACTCCTACTAGTGAATGTAATGTAACACACAGCCATACAATGCGCACCACCCAGCGATGTTTTTCAGAAACCTATGCTACATTGCCAGTGCATGTTCCCTGACCTCCCCATGCTGTCCACCCCGCGGTGCCTTTCTCCATCCTACATTGCCACTCACTGCCGATCGTAATTCAGACCCTCCGATTCACACCACCCCGTGATGTTTTTCTCACTCCTACTAGTGAATGTAATGTAACACCCACCCATACAATGCGCACCACCCAGCGATGTTTTTCAGAAACCTATCCTACATTGCCACAGCACGTTCCCTGACCTCCCCATGCTGACCACCCCGCGGTGCTTTTCTCCATGCTACATTGCCACTAACTGTCTATCCTAATTCAGACCCTGCGATTCACACCACCCCATGTTTTTCTCACTCCTACTTGTGAATGTAATGTGACACACACCCATACAATGCGCACCACCCCGCGAAGTTTTTCAGAAAGCTATCCTACATTGCCACAGCATGTTCCCAGACTTCCCCATGCTGACCACCCCGCCGTGCTTTTCTCCATCCTACATTGCCACTCACTGCCTATCCTAATTCAGACCCTCCGATTCACACGACCCCGTGATGTTTTTGTCACTCCTACTAGTGAATGTAATGTAACACACACCCATACAATGCGCACCACCCTGTGATGTTTTTCTCACTCCTACTAGTGAATGTAATGTAACACACAGCCATACAATGCGCACCACCCAGCGATGTTTTTCAGCAACCTATGCTACATTGCCACTGCATGTTCCCTGACCTCCCCATGCTGACCACCCCGCGGTGCCTTTCTCCATCCTACATTGCCACTCACTGCCGATCGTAATTCAGACCCTCCGATTCACACCACCCCGTGATGTTTTTCTCACTCCTACTAGTGAATGTAATGTAACACACACACATACAATTCGCACCACCCCGTGCTGTTTTTCTCACTCCTACTAGTGAATGTAATGTAACACACAACCATACAATGCGCACCACCCCGCGATGTTTTTCAGAAACCTATCCTACATTGCCACTGCATGTTCCCTGACCTCCATATGCTGACCACCCCGCGGTGCTTTTCTCCATCCTACATTGCCTCTCACTGCCTATCCTAATTCAGAACCTCCCATTCACACCACGCCGTGATGTTTTTCTCACTCCTAGTAGTGAATGTAATGTAACACACACCCATACAATGCGCACCACCTCGTGATGTTTTTCTCACTCCTACTATTGAATGTAATGTAACACACACCCATACAATGCGCACCACCCCGCAATGTTTCTCAGAAACCTATCCTACATTGCCACTGCATGTTCCCTGACCTCCCCATGCTGACCACCCCGCGGTGCTTGTCTCCATCCTACATTGCCACTCACTGCCTATCCTAATTCAGACCCTCCGATTCACACCACCCCGTGATGTTTTTCTCCCTCCTACTAGTGAATGTAATGTAACACCCACCCATTCAATGCGCACCAACCAGCGATGTTTTTCAGAAACCTATCCTACATTGCCACAGCACGTTCCCTGACCTCCCCATGCTGACCACCCCGCGGTGCTTTTCTCCATGCTACATTGCCACTAACTGTCTATCCTAATTCAGACCCTGCGATTCACACCACCCTGTGATGTTTTTCTCACTCCTACTAGTGAATGTAATGTAACACACACCCATACAATGCGCACCACCCCGTGATGTTTTTCTCACTCCTACTAGTGAATGTAATGTAACACACACCCATACAATGCGCACCACCCCGCGATGCTTTTTAGAAACCTATCCTATATTGCCACTGCATGTTAACTGACCTCCCCATGCTGACCACCCCGCGGTGCTTTTCTCCATTCTACATTGCCACTCACTGCCTATCCTAATTTAGGCCCTCCAATTCACACCACCCCGTGATGTTTTTCTCACTCCTACTAGTGAATGTAATGTAACACACACCCATACAATGCGCACCACCCCGCGATGCTTTTTAGAAACCTATCCTATATTGCCACTGCATGTTAACTGACCTCCCCATGCTGACCACCCCGCGGTGCTTGTCTCCATCCTACATTGCCACTCACTGCCTATCCTAATTCAGACCCTCCGATTCACACCACCCCGTGATGTTTTTCTCACTCCTACTAGTGAATGTAATGTAACACCCACCCATACAATGCGCACCACCCCGTGATGTTTTTGTCACTCCTACTAGTGAATGCAATGTAACACACACTTGTACAATGCGCACCACCCCGCGATGTTTTTCAGAAACCTATCCTACATTGCCACTGAATGTTCCCTGACCTCCCCATGCTGACCACCCCGCGGTGCTTTTCTCCATTCTACATTGCCACTCACTGCCTACCCTAATTTAGGCCCTCCAATTCACACCACCCCGTGATGTTTTTCTCACTCCTACTAGTGAATGTAATGTAACACACACCCATACAATGCGCACCACCCCGCGATGTTTTTCAGAAACCTACACTACATTGCCACTGCATGTTCCCTGACCTCCCTATGCTGACCACCCAGCGGTGCTTTTCTCCATCCTACATTGCCACTCACTGCCTATCCTAATTCAGACCCTCCGATTCACACCACCCCGTGATGTTTTTCTCACTCTTACTAGTGAATGTAATGCAACACACACCCATACAATGCGCACCACCCCGTGATGATTTTCTCACTCCTACTAGTGAATGTAATGTAACACACACCCATACAATGCACACCACCCCACGATGTTTTTCAGAAACCTATCCTACATTGCCACTGCATGTTCCCTGACCTCCCCATGCTGACGACCCCGCGGTGCTTTTCTCTATCCTACATTGCCACTCACTGCCTATCCTAATTCAGACCCTCCGATTCACACCACCCCATGTTTTTCTCACTCCTACTTGTGAATGTAATGTGACACACACCCATACAATGCGCACCACCCCGCGAAGTTTTTCAGAAAGCTATCCTACATTGCCACAGCATGTTCCCAGACCTCCCCATGCTGACCACCCCGCCGTGCTTTTCTCCATCCTACATTGCCACTCACTGCCTATCCTAATTCAGACCCTCCGATTCACACGACCCCGTGATGTTTTTGTCACTCCTACTAGTGAATGTAATGTAACACACACCCATGCAATGCGCACCACCCTGTGATGTTTTTCTCACTCCTACTAGTGAATGTAATGTAACACACAGCCATACAATGCGCACCACCCAGCGATGTTTTTCAGAAACCTATGCTACATTGCCAGTGCATGTTCCCTGACCTCCCCATGCTGACCACCCCGCGGTGCCTTTCTCCATCCTACATTGCCACTCACTGCCTATCGTAATTCAGACCCTCCGATTCACACCACCCCGTGATGTTTTTCTCACTCCTACTAGTGAATGTAATGTAACACACACCCATACAATGCGCACCACCCCGTGCTGTTTTTCTCACTCCTACTAGTGAATGTAATGTAACACACAACCATACAATGCGCACCACCCCGCGATGTTTTTCAGAAACCTATCCTACATTGCCACTGCATGTTCCCTGACCTCCATATGCTGACCACCCCGCGGTGCTTTTCTCCATCCTACATTGCCACTCACTGCCTATCCTAATTCAGAACCTCCCATTCACACCACCCCGTGATGTTTTTCTCACTCCTAGTAGTGAATGTAATGTAACACACACCCATACAATGCGCACCACCTCGTGATGTTTTTCTCACTCCTACTAGTGAATGTAATGTAACACACACCCATACAATGCGCACCACCCCGCGATGTTTCTCAGAAACCTATCCTACATTGCCACTGCATGTTCCCTGACCTCCCCATGCTGACCACCCCGCGGTGCTTGTCTCCATCCTACATTGCCAATCACTGCCTCTCCTAATTCAGACCCTCCGATTCACACCACCCCGTGATGTTTTTCTCACTCCTACTAGTGAATGTAATGTAACACCCACCCATACAATGCGCACCACCCCGTGATGTTTTTGTCACTCCTACTAGTGAATGCAATGTAACACACACTTGTACAATGCGCACCACCCCGCGATGTTTTTTAGAAACCTATCCTACATTGCCACTGAATGTTCCGTGACCTCCCCATGCTGACCACCCCGCGGTGTTTTTCTCCATTCTACATTGCCACTCACTGCCTATCCTAATTTAGGCCCTCCAATTCACACCACCCCGTGATGTTTTTCTCATTCCTACTAGTGAATGTAATGTAACACACACACATACAATGCGCACCACCCCGCAATGTTTTTCAGAAACCTATACTACATTGCCACTGCATGTTCCCTGACCTCCCCATGCTGACCACCCCGCGGTGCTTTTCTCCATCCTACATTGCCACTCACTGCCTATCCTAATTCAGACCCTCCGATTCACACCACCCCGTGATGTTTTTCTCACTCCTACTAGTGAATGTAATGTAACACACACCCATACAATGCGCACCACCCCGTGATGATTTTCTCACTCCTACTAGTGAATGTAATGTAACACACACCCATAAAATGCGCACCACCCCGCGATGTTTCTCAGAAACCTATCCTTTTTGCCACTGCATGTTCCCTGACCTCCCCATGCTGACCAGCCCGCGGTGCAACACACACCCATACAATGCCCACCACCCCGTGATGTGTTTCTCACTCCTACTAGTGAATGTAATGTAATACACACCCATACAATGCGCACCACACCGCGATGTTTTTGAGAAACCTATCCTACATTGCCACTGCATGTTCCCTGACCTCCACATGCTGACCACCCCGCTGTGCTTTTCTCCATCCTACATTGCCACTCACTGCCTATCCTAATTCAGACCCTCCGATTCACACCACCCCGTGATGTTTTTCTCACTCCTACTAGTGAATGTAATGTAACACACACCCATACAATGCACACCAACCCGCGATGTATATCAGAAACCTATCCTACATTGCCACTGCATGTTCCCTGACCTCCCCATGCTGACCACCCCGCGGTGCTTTTCTCCATCCTACATTGCCACTCACTGCCTATCCTAATTCAGACCCTCCGATTCACACCACCCCGTGATATTTTTCTCACTCCTACTAGTGAATGTAATGTAACACACACCCGTACAATGCGCACCACCCCGTGTTGTTTTTCTCACTGCTACTAGTGAATGTAATGTAACACACACCCATACAATGCGCACCACCCCGCGATGTTTTTCAGAAACCTATCCTATATTGCCACTGCATGTTCCCTGACCTCCCCATGCTGACCACCCCGCGGTGCTTTTCTCCATCCTACATTGCACTCACTGCCTATCCTAATTCAGACCCTCCGATTCACAGCACTCCGTGATGTTTTTCTCACTCCTACTAGTGAATGTAATGTAACACACACCCATACAATGCGCACCACGCCGTGATGTTTTTCTCACTCCTACTAGTGAATGTAATGTAACACACACCCATACAATGCGCACCACCCCGTGTTGTTTTTCTCACTCCTACTAGTGAATGTAATGTAACACACACCCATACAATGCGCACCACCCCGTGTTATTTTTCTCACTCCTACTAGTGAATGTAATGTAACACACACCCATACAATGCGCACCACCCCGCGATGTTTTTCAGAAACCTATCCAACATTGCCACTGCATGTTCCCTGACCTCCCCATGCTGACCACCCCGCGGTGCTTTTCTCCATCCTACATTGCCACTCACTGCCTATCCTAATTCAGACCCTCCGATTCACACCAACCCGTGATGTTTTTCTCACTCCTACTAGTGAATGTAATGTAACACACACCCATACAATGCGCACCACCCCGGGATGTATTTCAGAAACCTATCCTACATTGCCACTGCATGTTCCCTGACCTCCCCATGCTGACCACCCCGCGGTGCTTTTCTCCATCCTACATTGCCACTCACTGCCTATCCTAATTCAGACCCCCTGATTCACACCACCCCGTGATATTTTTCTCACTCCTCCTAGTGAATGTAATGTAACACACACCCGTACAATGCGCACCTCCCCGTGTTGTTGTTCTCACTCCTACTAGTGAATGTAATGTGACACACACCCATACAATGCGCACCACCCCGCGATGTTTTTCAGAAACCTATCCTACATTGCCATTGCATGTTCCCTGACCTCCCCATGCTGACCACCCCGCGGTGCTTTTCTCCATCCTACATTGCCACTCACTGCCTATCCTAATTCAGACCCTCCGATTCACACGACCCCGTGATGTTTTTCTCACTCCTACTAGTGAATGTAATGTAACACACACCCATACAATGCGCACCACCCCGTGATGTTTTTCTTACTCCTACTATTGAATGTAATGTAACACACACCCATACAATGCGCACCACCCCGTGATGTTTTTCTCACTCCTACTAGTGAATGTAATGTAACACACACCCATACAAGGCACACCACCCCGTGATGTTTTTCTCACTCCTACTAGTGAATGCAATGTAACACACACTTGTACAATGCGCACCACCCCGAGATGTTTTTCAGAAACCTATCCTACATTGCCACAGCACGTTCCCTGACCTCCCCATGCTGACCACCCCGCGGTGCTTTTCTCCATCCTACATTGCCACTCACTGCGTATCCTAATTCAGACCCTCCGATTCACACCACGCCGTGATGTTTTTCTCACTCCTACTAGTGAATGTAATGTAACACACACCCATACAATGCGCACCACCCCGTGATGTTTTTCTCACTCCTACTAGTGAATGTAATGTAACACACACCCATACAATGCCCACCACCCTGCGATGTTTTTCATAAACCTATCCTACATTGCCACTGCACGTTTCCTGACCTCCCCATGCTGACCACCCTGTGGTGCTTTTCTCCATCCTACATTGCCACTCACTGCCTATCCTAATTCAGACCGTCCGATTCACACCACCCCATGATGATGTAATGTAACACACACCCATACAATGCGCACCACCCGGTGATGTTTTTCTCACTCCTACTAGTGAATGTAATGTAACACACACCCATACAATGCGCACCACACCGCGATGTTTTTCAGAAACCTATCCTACATTGCCACTGCATGTTCCCTGACCTCCCCATGCTGACCACCCCGCGGTGCTTTTCTCCATCCTACATTGCCACTCACTGCCTATCCTAATACAGACCCTCCGATTCATACCTCCCCGTGATGTTTTTCTCACTCCTAGTAGTGAATGTAATGTAACACACACCCATACAATGCGCACCACCCCGTGATGTTTTTCTCACTCCTACTAGTGAATGTAATGTAACACACACCCATACAATGCGCACCACCCCGCGATGTTTTTCAGAAACCTATCCCACATTGCCACTGCACGTTCCCTGACCTCCCTAAGCTGACCACCCCGCGGTGCTTTTCTGCATCCTACATTGCCACTCACTGCCTATCCTAATTCAGACCCTCCGATTCACACCACCTCGTGATGTTTTTCTCACTCTTACTAGTGAATGTAATGTAACACACACCCATACAATGCGCACCACCCGGTGATGTTTTTCTCACTCCTACTATTGAATGTAATGTAACACACACAAATACAATGCGCACCACCCCGCGATGTTTTTCAGAAACCTATCCTACATTGCCACTGCACGTTCCCTGACCTCCCCATGCTGACCACCCCACGGTACTTTTCTCCATCCTACATTGCCTCTCACTGCCTATCCAAATTCAGACCCTCCAATTCACACCACCCCGTGATGTTTTTCTCACGCCTACTAGTGAATGTAATGTAACACACACCCATACAATGCGTACCACCCCGTGATGTTTTTCTCACTCCTACTAGTGAATGTAATGTAACACACACCCATACAATGCGCACCACCCCGTGATGTTTTTCTCACTCCTACTAGTGAATGCAATGTAACACACACCCATACAATGCGCACCACCCCGCGATGTTTTTCAGAAACCTATCCTACATTGCCACTGCATGTTCCCTGACCTCCACATGCTGACCACCCCGCGGTGCTTTTCTCCATCCTACATTGCCACTCACTGCCTATCCTAATTCAGACCCTCCGATTCACACCACCCCGTGATGTTTTTCTCACTCCTACTAGTGAATGTAATGTATCACACACCCATACAATGCGCACCACCCCGTGATGTTTTTCTCACTCCTACTAGTTAATATAATGTAACACACATCCATACAATGCGCACCACCCCGTGATGTTTTTCATAAACCTATCCTACATTTCCACTGCATGTTCCCTGACCTCCCCATGCTGACCACCCCGCGGTGCTTTTCTCCATCCTACATTGCCACTCACTGCCTATCCTAATTCAGACCCTCCGATTCACACCACCCCGTGAAGTTTTTCTCACTCCTACGAATGAATGTAATGTAACAGACACCCATACAATGCGAACCACCCCGTGATGTTTTTCTCACTCCTACTAATGAATGTAATGTAACACACACCATTACAATGCGCACCACCCCGCGATGTTTTTCAGAAACCTATCCTACATTGCCACTGCATGTTCCGTGACCTCCCCATGCTGACCACCCCGCGGTGCTTTTCTCCATCCTAAATTGCCACTCACTGCATATCCTAATTCAGACCCTCCGATTCACACCACCCCGTGATGTTTTTCTCACTCCTACTAGTGAATGTAATGTAACACACACCCATACAATGCGCACCACCCCGCGATGTTTTTCAGAAACCTATCCTACATTGCCACTGCATGTTCCGTGACCTCCCCATGCTGACCACCCCGCGGTGCTTTTCTCCATCCTAAATTGCCACTCACTGCATATCCTAATTCAGACCCTCTGATTCACACCACTCCGTGATATTTTTCTCACTCCTACTAGTGAATGTAGTGTAACACACACCCATACAATGTGCACCACCCCGTGATGTTTTTCTCACTCCTAGTAGTGAATTTAACGTAACACAGACCATTACAATGCGCACCACCCCGCGATGTTTTTCAGAAACCTATCCTACATTGCCACTGCATGTTCCGTGACCTCCCCATGCTGACCACCCCGCGGTGCTTTTCTCCATCCTACATTGCCACTCACTGCCTATCGTAATTCAGACCTTCCGATTCACACCACCCCGTGACGTTTTTCTCACTCCTACTAGTGAATGTAATGTAACACACACCCATACAATGCGCACCACCCCGCGATATTTTTCAGAAACCTATCCTACCTTGCCACTGCATGTTCCCTGACCTCCCCATGGTGACCACCCCGCGGTGCTTTTCTCCATCCTACATTGCCACTCACTGCCTATCCTAATTCAGACCCTCCGATTCACACCACCCCGTGATGTTTTTCTCACTCCTACTAGTGAATGTAGTGTAACACACACCCATACAATGCGCACCACCCCCTGATGTTTTTCTCACTCCTACTAGTGAATGTAATGTAACACACACCCATACAATGAAAACCACCCCGTGATGTTTTTCAGAAACCTATCCTACATTGCCACTGCATGTTCCATGACCTCCCCATGCTGACCACCCAGCGGTGCTTTTCTCCATCCTACATTGCCACTCACTGCCTATCCTAATGCAGACCCTCCGATTCACACCACCCCGTGATGTGTTTCTCACTCCTACTAGTGAATGTAATGTAACACACACCCATACAATGCGCACCACCCCGCGATGTTTTTCAGAAACCTATCCTACATTGCCACTGCATGTTCCGTGACCTCCCCATGCTGACCACCCCGCGGTGCTTTTCTCCATCCTAAATTGCCACTCACTGCATATCCTAATTCAGACCCTCCGATTCACACCACTCCGTGATATTTTTCTCACTCCTACTAGTGAATGTAGTGTAACACACACCCATACAATGTGCACCACCCCGTGATGTTTTTCTCACTCCTAGTAGTGAATTTAACGTAACACAGACCATTACAATGCGCACCACCCCGCGATGTTTTTCAGAAACCTATCCTACATTGCCACTGCATGTTCCGTGACCTCCCCATGCTGACCACCCCGCGGTGCTTTTCTCCATCCTACATTGCCACTCACTGCCTATCGTAATTCAGACCTTCCGATTCACACCACCCCGTGACGTTTTTCTCACTCCTACTAGTGAATGTAATGTAACCCACACCCATACAATGCGCACCACCCCGCGATATTTTTCAGAAACCTATCCTACCTTGCCACTGCATGTTCCCTGACCTCCCCATGGTGACCACCCCGCGGTGCTTTTCTCCATCCTACATTGCCACTCACTGCCTATCCTAATTCAGACCCTCCGATTCACACCACCCCGTGATGTTTTTCTCACTCCTACTAGTGAATGTAGTGTAACACACACCCATACAATGCGCACCACCCCCTGATGTTTTTCTGACTCCTACTAGTGAATGTAATGTAACACACACCCATAAAATGAAAACCACCCCGTGATGTTTTTCAGAAACCTATCCTACATTGCCACTGCATGTTCCATGACCTCCCCATGCTGACCACCCAGCGGTGCTTTTCTCCATCCTACATTGCCACTCACTGCCTATCCTAATGCAGACCCTCCGATTCACACCACCCCGTGATGTGTTTCTCACTCCTACTAGTGAATGTAATGTAACACACACCCATACAATGCGCACCACCCCGTGATGTTTTTCTCACTCCTACTAGTGAATGTAATGTAAAACACACCCATACAATGCGCACCACCCCGCGATGTTTTTCAGAAACCTATCCTACATTGCCACTGCACGTTCCCTGACCTCCCCATGCTGACCACCCCACCGTAGTTTTCTCCATCCTACATTGCCTCTCACTGCCTATCCAAATTCAGACCCTCCAATTCACACCACTCCGTTGTTTTTCTCACGCCTACCATTGAATGTAATGTAACACACACCCATACAATGCGTACCACCCCGTGATGTTTTTCTCACTCTTACTAGTGAATGTAATTTAACACAAACACATACAATGCGCACCACCTCGTGATGTTTTTCTCACTCCTACTAGTGAATGCAATGTAACACACACCCATACAATGCGCACCACCCCGCGATGTTTTTCAGAAACCTATCCTACATTGCCACTGCATGTTCCCTGACCTCCCCATGCTGACCACCCCGCGGTGCTTTTCTCCATCCTACATTGCCACTCACTGCCTATCCTAATTCAGACCCTCCGATTCACACCACCCCGTGATGTTTTTCTCACTCCTACTAGTGAATGTAATGTATCACACACCCATACAATGCACACCACCCCGTGATGTTTTTCTCACTCCTACTAGTTAATGTAATGTAACACACATCCATACAATGCGCACCACCCCGCGATGTTTTTCATAAACCTATCCTACATTTCCACTGCATGTTACCTGACCTCCCCATGCTGACCACCCCGCGGTGCTTTTCTCCATCCTACATTGCCACTCACTGCCTATCCTAATTCAGAACCTCCGATTCACACCACCCCGTGATGTTTTTCTCACTCCTACGAATGAATGTAATGTAACAGACACCCATACAATGCGAACCACCCCGTGATGTTTTTCTCACTCCTATTAGTGAATGTAATGTAACACACACCCATGCAATGCGCACCACCCCGCGATGTTTTTCAGAAACCTATCCTACATTGCCACTGCATGTTCCCTGACCTCCCCATGCTGACCACCCCGCGGTGCTTTTCTCCATCCTACATTGCCACTCACTGCCTATCCTAATTCAGACCCTCCGATTCACAACACCCCGTGATATTTTTCTCACTCCTACTAGTGAATGTAGTGTAACACACACCCATACCATGCGCACCACCCCGTGATGTTTTTCTCACTCCTACTAATGAATGTAATGTAACACACACCATTACAATGCGCACCACCCCACGATGTTATTCAGAAACCTATCCTACATTGCCACTGCATGTTCCGTGACCTCCCCATGCTGACCACCCCGCGGTGCTTTTCTCCATTCTAAATTGCCACTCACTGCATATCCTAATTCAGACCCTCCGATTCACACCACCCCGTGATGTTTTTCTCACTCCTACTAGTGAATGTAATGTAACACACACCCATACATTGCGCACCACCCCGCGATGTTTTTCAGAAACCTATCCTACATTGCCACTGCATGTTCCGTGACCTCCTCATGCTGACCACCCCGCGGTGCTTTTCTCCATCCTACATTGCCACTCACTGCCTATCCTAATTCAGACCCTCCGATTCACACCACCCCGTGATATTTTTCTCACTCCTACTAGTGAATGTAGTGTAACACACACCCATACAATGTGCACCACCCCGTGATGTTTTTCTCACTCCTACTAGTGAATTTAACGTAACACAGACCATTACAATGCGCACCACCCCGCGATGTTTTTCAGAAACCTATCCTACATTGCCACTGCATGTTCCGTGACCTCCCCATGCTGACCACCCCGCGGTGCTTTTCTCCATCCTACATTGCCACTCACTGCCTATCGTAATTCAGACCTTCCGATTCACACCACCCCATGATGTTTTTCTCACTCCTACTTGTGAATGTAATGTAACACACACCCATACAATGCGCACCACCCCGCGATGTTTTTCAGAAACCTATCCTACCTTGCCACTGCATGTTCCCTGACCTCCCCATGGTGACCACCCCGCGGTGCTTTTCTCCATCCTACATTGCCACTCACTGCCTATCCTAATACAGACCCTCCGATTCACACCACCCCGTGATGTTTTTCTCACTCCTACTAGTGAATGTAGTGTAACACACACCCATACAATGCGCACCACCCCGTGATGTTTTTCTCACTCCTACTAGTGAATGTAATGTAACACACACCCATTCAATGAAAACCACCCCGCGATGTTTTTCAGAAACCTATCCTACATTGCCACTGCATGTTCCATGACCTCCCCATGCTGACCACCCAGCGGTGCTTTTCTCCATCCTACATTGCCACTCACTGCCTATCCTAATGCAGACCCTCCGATTCACACCACCCCGTGATGTGTTTCTCACTCCTACTAGTGAATGTAATGTAACACACACCCATACAATGCGCACCACCCCGCGATGTTTTTCAGAAACCTATCCTATATTGCCACTGCACGTTCCCTGACCTCCCCATGCTGACCACCCCACCGTAGTTTTCTCCATCCTACATTGCCTCTCACTGCCTATCCAAATTCAGACCCTCCAATTCACACCACTCCGTTGTTTTTCTCACGCCTACTATTGAATGTAATGTAACACACACCCATACAATGCGTACCACCCCGTGATGTTTTTCTCACTCCTACTAGTGAATGTAATTTAACACACACCCATACAATGCGCACCACCCCGTGATGTTTTTCTCACTCCTACTAGTGAATGCAATGTAACACACACCCATACAATGCGCACCACCCCGCGATGTTTTTCAGAAACCTATCCTACATTGCCACTGCATGTTCCCTGACCTCCCCATGCTGACCACCCCGCGGTGCTTTTCTCCATCCTACATTGCCACTCACTGCCTATCCTAATTCAGACCCTCCGATTCACACCACCCCGTGATGTTTTTCTCACTCCTACTAGTGAATGTAATGTATCACACACCCATACAATGCACACCACCCCGTGATGTTTTTCTCACTCCTACTAGTTAATGTAATGTAACACACATCCATACAATGCGCACCACCCCGCGATGTTTTTCATAAACCTATCCTACATTTCCACTGCATGTTCCCTGACCTCCCCATGCTGACCACCCCGCGGTGCTTTTCTCCATCCTACATTGCCACTCACTGCCTATCCTAATTCAGACCCTCCGATTCACACCACCCCGTGATGTTTTTCTCACTCCTACGAATGAATGTAATGTAACAGACACCCATACAATGCGCACCACCCCGTGATGTTTTTCTCACTCCTATTAGTGAATGTAATGTAACACACACCCATGCAATGCGCACCACCCCGCGATGTTTTTCAGAAACCTATCCTACATTGCCACTGCATGTTCCCTGACCTTCCCATGCTGACCACCCCGCGGTGCTTTTCTCCATCCTACATTGCCACTCACTGCCTATACTAATTCAGACCCTCCGATTCACAACACCCCGTGATATTTTTCTCACTCCTACTAGTGAATGTAGTGTAACACACACCCATACCATGCGCACCACCCCGTGATGTTTTTCTCACTCCTACTAATGAATGTAATGTAACACACACCATTACAATGCGCACCACCCCACGATGTTTTTCAGAAACCTATCCTACATTGCCACTGCATGTTCCGTGACCTCCCCATGCTGACCACCCCGCGGTGCTTTTCTCCATTCTAAATTGCCACTCACTGCATATCCTAATTCAGACCCTCCGATTCACACCACCCCGTGATGTTTTTCTCACTCCTACTAGTGAATGTAATGTAACACACACCCATACATTGCGCACCACCCCGCGATGTTTTTCAGAAACCTATCCTACATTGCCACTGCATGTTCCGTGACCTCCCCATGCTGACCACCCCGCGGTGCTTTTCTCCATCCTACATTGCCACTCACTGCCTATCCTAATTCAGACCCTCCGATTCACACCACCCCGTGATATTTTTCTCACTCCTACTAGTGAATGTAGTGTAACACACACCCATACAATGTGCACCACCCCGTGATGTTTTTCTCACTCCTACTAGTGAATTTAACGTAACACAGACCATTACAATGCGCACCACCCCGCGATGTTTTTCAGAAACCTATCCTACCTTGCCACTGCATGTTCCCTGACCTCCCCATGGTGACCACCCCGCGGTGCTTTTCTCCATCCTACATTGCCACTCACTGCCTATCCTAATACAGACCCTCCGATTCACACCACCCCGTGATGTTTTTCTCACTCCTACTAGTGAATGTAGTGTAACACACACCCATACAATGCGCACCACCCCGTGATGTTTTTCTCACTCCTACTAGTGAATGTAATGTAACACACACCCATACAATGAAAACCACCCCGCGATGTTTTTCAGAAACCTATCCTACATTGCCACTGCATGTTCCATGACCTCCCCATGCTGACCACCCAGCGGGGCTTTTCTCCATCCTACATTGCCACTCACTGCCTATCCTAATGCCGACCCTCCGATTCACACCACCCCGTGATGTGTTTCTCACTCCTACTAGTGAATGTAATGTAACACACACCCATACAATGCGCACCACCCCGCGATGTTTTTCAGAAACCTATCCTATATTGCCACTGCACGTTCCCTGACCTCCCCATGCTGACCACCCCACCGTAGTTTTCTCCATCCTACATTGCCTCTCACTGCCTATCCAAATTCAGACCCTCCAATTCACACCACTCCGTTGTTTTTCTCACGCCTACTATTGAATGTAATGTAACACACACCCATACAATGCGTACCACCCCGTGATGTTTTTCTCACTTCTACTAGTGAATGTAATTTAACACACACCCATACAATGCGCACCACCCCGTGATGTTTTTCTCACTCCTACTAGTGAATGCAATGTAACACACACCCATACAATGCGCACCACCCCGCGATGTTTTTCAGAAACCTATCCTACATTGCCACTGCATGTTCCCTGACCTCCCCATGCTGACCACCCCGCGGTGCTTTTCTCCATCCTACATTGCCACTCACTGCCTATCCTAATTCAAACCCTCCGATTCACACCACCCCGTGATGTTTTTCTCACTCCTACTAGTGAATGTAATGTATCACACACCCATACAATGCACACCACCCCGTGATGTTTTTCTCACTCCTACTAGTTAATGTAATGTAACACACATCCATACAATGCGCACCACCCGGCGATGTTTTTCATAAACCTATCCTACATTTCCACTGCATGTTCCCTGACCTCCCCATGCTGACCACCCCGCGGTGCTTTTCTCCATCCTACATTGCCACTCACTGCCTATCCTAATTCAGACCCTCCGATTCACACCACCCCGTGATGTTTTTCTCACTCCTACGAATGAATGTAATGTAACAGACACCCATACAATGCGCACCACCCCGTGATGTTTTTCTCACTCCTATTAGTGAATGTAATGTAACACACACCCATGCAATGCGCACCACCCCGCGATGTTTTTCAGAAACCTATCCTACATTGCCACTGCATGTTCCCTGACCTTCCCATGCTGACCACCCCGCGGTGCTTTTCTCCATCCTACATTGCCACTCACTGCCTATACTAATTCAGACCCTCCGATTCACAACACCCCGTGATATTTTTCTCACTCCTACTAGTGAATGTAGTGTAACACACACCCATACCATGCGCACCACCCCGTGATGTTTTTCTCACTCCTACTAATGAATGTAATGTAACACACACCATTACAATGCGCACCACCCCACGATGTTTTTCAGAAACCTATCCTACATTGCCACTGCATGTTCCTTGACCTCCCCATGCTGACCACCCCGCGGTGCTTTTCTCCATTCTAAATTGCCACTCACTGCATATCCTAATTCAGACCCTCCGATTCACACCACCCCGTGATGTTTTTCTCACTCCTACTAGTGAATGTAATGTAACACACACCCATACATTGCGCACCACCCCGCGATGTTTTTCAGAAACCTATCCTACATTGCCACTGCATGTTCCGTGACCTCCCCATGCTGACCACCCCGCGGTGCTTTTCTCCATCCTACATTGCCACTCACTGCCTATCCTAATTCAGACCCTCCGATTCACACCACCCCGTGATATTTTTCTCACTCCTACTAGTGAATGTAGTGTAACACACACCCATACAATGTGCACCACCCCGTGATGTTTTTCTCACTCCTACTAGTGAATTTAACGTAACACAGACCATTACAATGCGCACCACCCCGCGATGTTTTTCAGAAACCTATCCTACATTGCCACTGCATGTTCCGTGACCTCCCCATGCTGACCACCCCGCGGTGCTTTTCTCCATCCTACATTGCCACTCACTGCCTATCGTAATTCAGACCTTCCGATTCACACCACCCCATGATGTTTTTCTCACTCCTACTTGTGAATGTAATGTAACACACACCCATACAATGCGCACCACCCCGCGATGTTTTTCAGAAACCTATCCTACCTTGCCACTGCATGTTCCCTGACCTCCCCATGGTGACCACCCCGCGGTGCTTTTCTACATCCTACATTGCCACTCACTGCCTATCCTAATTCAGACCCTCCGATTCACACCACCCCGTGATGTTTTTCTCAATCCTACTAGTGAATGTAATGTAACACACACCCATACAATGCGCACCACCCCGTGATGTTTTTCTCACTCCTACTAGTGAATGTAATGTAACACACACCCATACAATGCGCACCACCCCGCGATGTTTTTCAGAAACCTATCCTACATTGCCACTGCACGTTCCCTGACCTCCCCATGCTGACGACCCCACCGTAGTTTTCTCCATCCTACATTGCCTCTCACTGCCTATCCAAATTCAGACCCTCCAATTCACACCACTCCGTGGTTTTTCTCACGCCTACTATTGAATGTAATGTAACACACACCCATACAATGCGTACCACCCCGTGATGTTTTTCTCACTCCTACTAGTGAATGTAATTTAACACACACCCATACAATGCGCACCACCCCGTGATGTTTTTCTCACTCCTACTAGTGAATGCAATGTAACACACACCCATACAATGCGCACCACCCCGCGATGTTTTTCAGAAACCTATCCTATATTGCCACTGCATGTTCCCTGACCTCCCCATGCTGACCACCCCGCGGTGCTTTTCTCCATCCTACATTGCCACTCACTGCCTATCCTAATTCAGACCCTCCGATTCACACCACCCCGTGATGTTTTTCTCACTCCTACTAGTGAATGTAATGTATCACACACCCATACAATGCACACCACCCCGTGATGTTTTTCTCACTCCTACTAGTTAATGTAATGTAACACACATCCATTCAATGCGCACCACCCCGCGATGTTTTTCATAAACCTATCCTACATTTCCACTGCATGTTCCTTGACCTCCCCATGCTGACCACCCCGCGGTGCTTTTCTCCATCCTACATTGCCACTCACTGCCTATCCTAATTTAGACCCTCCGATTCACACCACCCCGTGATGTTTTTCTCACTTCTACTAGTGAATGTAATGTAACACACACCCATACAATGCGCACCACCCCGTGATGTTTTTCTCACTCCTATTAGTGAATGTAATGTAACACACACCCATGCAATGCGCACCACCCCGCGATGTTTTTCAGAAACCTATCCTACATTGCCACTGCATGGTCCCTGACCTCCCCATGCTGACCACCCTGCGGTGCTTTTCTCCATCCTACATTGCCACTCACTGCCTATCCTAATTCAGACCCTCCGATTCACAACACCCCGTGATATTTTTCTCACTCCTACTACTGAATGCAGTGTAACACACACCCATACAATGCGCACCACCCCGTGATGTTTTTCTCACTCCTACTAATGAATGTAATGTAACACACACCATTACAATGCGCACCACCCCGCGATGTTTTTCAGAAACCTATCCTACATTGCCACTGCATGTTCCGTGACCTCCCCATGCTGACCACCCCGCGGTGCTTTTCTCCATCCTAAATTGCCACTCACTGCCTATCCTAATTCAGACCCTCCGATTCACACCACCCCGTGATGTTTTTATCACTCCTACTAGTGAATGTAATGTAACACACACCCATACAATGCGCACCACCCCGCGATGTTTTTCAGAAACCTATCCTACATTGCCACTGCATGTTCCGTGACCTCCCCATGCTGACCACCCCGCGGTGCTTTTCTCCATCCTACATTGCCACTCACTGCCTATCCTAATTCAGACACTCCGATTCACACCACCCCGTGATATTTTTCTCACTCCTACTAGTGAATGTAGTGTAACACACACCCATACAATGTGCACCACCCCGTGATGTTTTTCTCACTCCTACTAGTGAATTTAACGTAACACAGACCATTACAATGCGCACCACCCCGCGATGTTTTTCAGAAACCTATCCTACATTGCCACTGCATGTTCCGTGACCTCCCCATGCTGACCACCCCGCGGTGCTTTTCTCCATCCTACATTGCCACTCACTGCCTATCGTAATTCAGACCTTCCGATTCACACCACCCCGTGATGTTTTTCTCACTCCTACTAGTGAATGTAATGTAACACACACCCATACAATGCGCACCACCCCGCGATGTTTTTCAGAAACCTATCCTACCTTGCCACAGCATGTTCCCTGACCTCCCCATGGTGACCACCCCGTGGTGCTTTTCTCCATCCTACATTGCCACTCACTGCCTATCCTAATTCAGACCCTCCGATTCACACCACCCCGTGATGTTTTTCTCACTCCTACTAGTGAATGTAGTGTAACACACACCCATACAATGCGCACCACCCCGTGATGTTTTTCTCACTCCTACTAGTGAATGTAATGTAACACACACCCATACAATGAAAACCACCCCGCGATGTTTTTCAGAAACCTATCCTACATTGCCAATGCATGTTCCCTGACCTCCCCATGCTGACCACCCAGCGGTGCTTTTCTCCATCCTACATTGCAACTCACTGCCTATCCTAATACAGACCCTCCGATTCACACCACCCCGTTATGTTTTTCTCACTCCTACTAGTGAATGTAATGTAACACACACCCATACAATGCGCACCACCCCGTGATGTTTTTCGCACTCCTATTAGTGAATGTAATGTAACACACACCCATGCAATGCGCACCACCCCGCGATGTTTTTCAGAAACCTATCCTACATTGCCACTGCATGTTCCCTGACCTCCCCATGCTGACCACCCTGCGGTGCTTTTCTCCATCCTACATTGCCACTCACTGCCTATCCTAATTCAGACCCTCCGATTCACAACACCCCGTGATATTTTTCTCACTCCTACTAGTGAATGTAGTGTAACACACACCCATACAATGCGCACCACCCCGTGATGTTTTTCTCACTCCTACTAATGAATGTAATGTAACACACACCATTACAATGCGCACCACCCCGTGATGTTTTTCTCACTCCTACTAGTGAATTTAACGTAACACAGACCATTACAATGCGCACCACCCCGCGATGTTTTTCAGAAACCTATCCTACATTGCCACTGCATGTTCCGTGACCTCCCCATGCTGACCACCCCGCGGTGCTTTTCTCCATCCTACATTGCCACTCACTGCCTATCGTAATTCAGACCTTCCGATTCACACCACCCCGTGATGTTTTTCTCACTCCTACTAGTGAATGTAATGTAACACACACCCATACAATGCGCACCACCCCGGGATGTTTTTCAGAAACCTATCCTACCTTGCCACTGCATGTTCCCTGACCTCCCCATGGTGACCACCCCGCGGTGCTTTTCTCCATCCTACATTGCCACTCACTGCCTATCCTAATTCAGACCCTCCGATTCACACCACCCCTTGATGTTTTTCTCACTCCTACTAGTGAATGTAATGTAACACACACCCATACAATGCGCACCACCCCGTGATGTTTTTCTCACTCCTACTAGTGAATGTAATGTAACACACACCCATACAATGAAAACCACCCCGCGATGTTTTTCAGAAACCTATCCTACATTGCCACTGCATGTTCCCTGACCTCCCCATGCTGACCACCCAGCGGTGCTTTTCTCAATCCTACATTGCCACTCACTGCCTATTCTAATACAGACCCTCCGATTCACACCACCCCGTTATGTTTTTCTCACTCCTACTAGTGAATGTAATGTAACACACACCCATACAATGCGCACCCCCCCGTGATGTTTTTCTCACTCCTACTAGTGAATGTAATGTAACACACACCCATACAATGAAAACCACCCCGCGATGTTTTTCAGAAACCTATCCTATATTGCCACTGCACGTTCCCTGACCTCCCCATGCTGACCACCTCGCGGTGCTTTTCTCAATCCTACATTGCGACTCACTGCCTATCCTAATTCAGACCCTCCGATTCACACCACCGCGTGATGATTTTCTCACTCTTACTAGTGAATGTAATGTAACACACACCCATACAATGCGCACCACCCCGTGATGTTTTTCTCACTCCTACTATTGAATGTAATGTAACACACACCCATACAATGCGCACCACCCCGCGATGTTTTTCAGAAACCTATCCTACATTGCCACTGCACGTTCCCTGACCTCCCCATGCTGAACACCCCACCGTAGTTTTCTCCATCCTACATTGCCTCTCACTGCCTATCCAAATTCAGACCCTCCAATTCACACCACCCCGTGATGTTTTTCTCACGCCTACTATTCAATGTAATGTAACACACACCCATACAATGCGTACCACCCCGTGATGTTTTTGTCACTCCTACTAGTGAATGTAATGTAACACACACCCATACAATGCGCACCACCCCGTGATGTTTTTCTCACTCCTACTAGTGAATGCAATGTAACACACACCCATACAATCTGCACAACCCCGCGATGTTTTTCAGAAACCTATCCTACATTGCCACTGCATGTTCCCTGACTTCCCCATGCTGACCACCCCGCGGTGCTTTTCTCCATCCTACATTGCCAACACTGCCTATCCTAATTCAGACCCTCCGATTCACACCACCCCGTGATGTTTTTCTCACTCCTACTAGTGAATGTAATGTAACACACACCCATACAATGTGCACCACCCCGAGATGTTTTTCTCACTCCTACTAGTTAATGTAATGTAACACACATCCATACAATGCGCACCACCCCGCGATGTTTTTCAGAAACTTATCCTATATTTCCACTGCATGTTCCCTGACCTCCCCATGCTGACCACCCCGCGGTGCTTTTCTCCATCTTACATTGCCACTCACTGCCTATCCTAATTCAGACCCTCCGATTCACACCACCCCGTGATGTTTTTCTCACTCCTACGAATGAATGTAATGTAACAGACACCCATACAATGCGCACCACCCCGTGATGTTTTTCTCACTCCTATTAGTGAATGTAATGTAACACACACCCATGCAATGCGCACCACCCCGCGATGTTTTTCAGAAACCTATCCTACATTGCCACTGCATGTTCCCTGACCTCCCCATGCTGACCACCCTGCGGTGCTTTTCTCCATTCTACATTGCCACTCACTGCCTATCCTAATTCAGACCCTCCGATTCACACCACCCCGTGATATTTTTCTCCCTCCTCCTAGTGAATGTAGTGTAACACACACCCATACAATGTGCACCACCCCGTGATGTTTTTCTCACTCCTACTAATGAATGTAATGTAACACACACCATTACAATGCGCACCACCCCGCGATGTTTTTCAGAAACCTATCCTACATTGCCACTGCATGTTCCGTGACCTCCCCATGCTGACCACCCCGCGGTGCTTTTCTCCATCCTAAATTGCCACTCACTGCCTATCCTAATTCAGACCCTCCGATTCACACCACCCCGTGATGTTTTTCTCACTCCTACTAGTGAATGTAATGTAACACACACCCATTCAATGCGCACCACCCCGCGATGTTTTTCAGAAACCTATCCTACATTGCCACTGCATGTTCCGTGACTTCCCCATGCTGACCACCCCGCGGTGCTTTTCTCCATCCTACATTGCCACTCACTGCATATCCTAATTCAGATCCTCCGATTCACACCACCCCGTGATGTTTTTCTCACTCCTACTAGTGAATGTAATGTAACACACACCCATACAATGCGCACCACCCCGCGATGTTTTTCAGAAACCTATCCTACATTGCCACTGCATGTTCCGTGACCTCCCCATGCTGACCACCCCGCAGTGCTTTTCTCCATCCTACATTGCCACTCACTGCCTATCCTAATTCAGACCCTCCGATTCACACCACCCCGTGATATTTTTCTCACTCCTACTAGTGAATTTAGTGTAACACACACCCATACAATGTGCACCACCCCGTGATGTTTTTCTCACTCCTAGTAGTGAATTTAACGTAACACAGACCATTACAATGCGCACCACCCCGCGATGTTTTTCAGAAACCTATCCTACCTTGCCACTGCATGTTCCCTGACCTCCCCATGGTGACCACCCCGCGGTGCTTTTCTCCATCCTACATTGCCACTCACTGCCTATCCTAATTCAGACCCTCCGATTCACACCACCCCGTGATGTTTTTCTCACTCCTACTAGTGAATATAGTGTAACACACACCCATACAATGCGCACCACCCCGTGATGTTTTTCTCACTCCTACTAGTGAATGTAATGTAACACACACCCATACAATGAAAACCACCCCGCGATGTTTTTCAGAAACCTATCCTACATTGCCACTGCATGTTCCATGACCTCCCCATGCTGACCACCCAGCGGTGCTTTTCTCCATCCTACATTGCCACTCACTGCCTATCCTAATGCAGACCCTCCGATTCACCACCCCGTGATGTTTTTCTCACTCCTACTAGTGAATGTAATGTAAGACACACCCATACAATGCGCACCACCCCGTGATGTTTTTCTCACTCCTACTAGTGAATGTAATGTAACACACACCCATACAATGCGCACCACCCCGCGATGTTTTTCAGAAACCTATCCTACATTGCCACTGCACGTTCCCTGACCTCCCCATGCTGACCACCCCACCGTAGTTTTCTCCATCCTACATTGCCTCTCACTGCCTATCCAAATTCAGACCCTCCAATTCACACCACTCCGTGGTTTTTCTCACGCCTACTATTGAATGTAATGTAACACACACCCATACAATGCGTACCACCCCGTGATGTTTTTCTCACTCCTACTAGTGAATGTAATTTAACACACACCCATACAATGCGCACCACCCCGTGATGTTTTTCTCACTCCTACTAGTGAATGCAATGTAACACACACCCATACAATGCGCACCACCCCGTGATGTTTTTCTCACTCCTACTAGTGAATGTAATGTAACACACAACCATACAATGCGCACCACCCCGCGATGTTTTTCAGAAACCTATCCTACATTGCCACTGCATGTTCCCTGACCTCCCCATGCTGACCACCCCGCGGTGCTTTTCTTCATCCTACATTGCCACTCACTGCCTATCCTAATTCAGACCCTCCGATTCACACCACCCCGTGATGTTTTTCTCACTCCTACTAGTGAATGTAATGTATCACACACCCATACAATGCACACCACCCCGTGATGTTTTTCTCACTCCTACTAGTTAATGTAATGTAACACACATCCATACAATGCGCACCACCCCGCGATGTTTTTCATAAACCTATCCTACATTTCCACTGCATGTTCCCTGACCTCCCCATGCTGACCACCCCGCGGTGCTTTTCTCCATCCTACATTGCCACTCACTGCCTATCCTAATTCAGACCCTCCGATTCACACCACCCCGTGATGTTTTTCTCACTCCTACTAGTGAATGTAATGTAACACACACCCATACAATGCGCACCACCCCGTGATGTTTTTCTCACTCCTATTAGTGAATGTAATGTAACACACACCCATGCAATGCGCACCACCCCGCGATGTTTTTCAGAAACCTATCCTACATTGCCACTGCATGGTCCCTGACCTCCCCATGCTGACCACCCTGCGGTGCTTTTCTCCATCCTACATTGCCACTCACTGCCTATCCTAATTCAGACCCTCCGATTCACAACACCCCGTGATATTTTTCTCACTCCTACTAGTGAATGTAGTGTAACACACACCCATACAATGCGTGATGTTTTTCTCACTCCTACTAATGAATGTAATGTAACACACACTATTACATTGCGCACCACCCCGGGATGTTTTTCAGAAACCTATCCTACATTGCCACTGCATGTTCCGTGACCTCCCCATGCTGACCACCCCGCGGTGCTTTTCTCCATCCTACATTGCCACTCACTGCCTATCCTAATTCAGACCCTCCGATTCACACCACCCCGTGATGTTTTTCTCACTCCTACTAGTGAATGTAATGTAACACACACCCATACAATGCGCACCACCCCGCGATGTTTTTCAGAAACCTATCCTACATTGCCACTGCATGTTCCGTGACCTCCCCATGCTGACCACCCCGCGGTGCTTTTCTCCATCCTACATTGCCACTCACTGCCTATCCTAATTCAGACGCTCCGATTCACACCACCCCGTGATATTTTTCTCACTCCTACTAGTGAATGTAGTGTAACACACACCCATACAATGTGCACCACCCCGTGATGTTTTTCTCACTCCTACTAGTGAATTTAACGTAACACAGACCATTACAATGCGCACCACACCGCGATGTTTTTCAGAAACCTATCCTACATTGCCACTGCATGTTCCGTGACCTCCCCATGCTGACCACCCCGCGGTGCTTTTCTCCATCCTACATTGCCACTCACTGCCTATCGGAATTCAGACCTTCCGATTCACACCACCCCGTGATGTTTTTCTCACTCCTACTAGTGAATGTAATGTAACACACACCCATACAATGCGCACCACCCCGCGATGTTTTTCAGAAACCTATCCTACCTTGCCACTGCATGTTCCCTGACCTCCCCATGGTGACCACCCCGCGGTGCTTTTCTCCATCCTACATTGCCACTCACTGCCTATCCTAATTCAGACCCTCCGATTCACACCACCCCGTGATGTTTTTCTCACTCCTACTAGTGAATGTAATGTAACACACAACCATACAATGCGCACCACCCCGTGATGTTTTTCTCACTCCTACTAGTGAATGTAATGTAACACACACCCATACAATGAAAACCACCCCGCGATGTTTTTCAGAAACCTATCCTACATTGCCACTGCATGTTCCCTGACCTCCCCATGCTGACCACCCAGCGGTGCTTTTCTCCATCCTACATTGCCACTCACTGCCTATCCTAATACAGACCCTCCGATTCACACCACCCCGTTATGTTTTTCTCACTCCTACTAGTGAATGTAATGTAACACACACCCATACAATGCGCACCACCCCGTGATGTTTTTCTCACTCCTACTAGTGAATGTAATGTAACACACACCCATACAATGCGCACCACGCCGGGATGTTTTTCAGAAACCTATCCTACATTGCCACTGCACGTTCCCTGACCTCCCCATGCTGACCACCCCGCGGTGCTTTTCTCAATCCTACATTGCCACTCACTGCCTATCCTAATTCAGACCCTCCGATTCACACCACCGCGTGATGATTTTCTCACTCTTACTAGTGAATGTAATGTAACACACACCCATACAATGCGCACCACCCCGTGATGTTTTTCTCACTCCTACTATTGAATGTAACGTAAAACACACCCATACAATGCGCACCACCCCGCGATGTTTTTCAGAAACCTATCCTACATTGCCACTGCACGTTCCCTGACCTCCCCATGCTGACCACCCCACCGTAGTTTTCTCCATCCTACATTGCCTCTCACTGCCAATCCAAATTCAGACCCTCCAATTCACACCACCCCGTGATGTTTTTCTCACGCCTACTATTGAATGTAATGTAACACACACCCATACAATGCGTACCACCCCGTGATGTTTTTGTCACTCCTACTAGTGAATGTAATGTAACACACACCCATACAATGCGCACCACTCCGTGCTGTTTTTCTCACTCCTACTAGTGAATGCAATGTAACACACACCCATACAATCTGCACCACCCCGCGATGTTTTTCAGAAACCTATCCTACATTGCCACTGCATGTTCCCTGACCTCCCCATGCTGACCACCCCGCGGTGCTTTTCTCCATCCTACATTGCCAACACTGCCTATCCTAATTCAGACCCTCCGATTCACACCACCCCGTGATGTTTTTCTCACTCCTACTAGTGAATGTAATGTAACACACACCCATACAATGCGCACCACCCCGTGATGTTTTTCTCACTCCTACTAGTTAATGTAATGTAACACACATCCATACAATGCGCACCACCCCGCGATGTTTTTCAGAAACCTATCCTATATTTCCACTGCATGTTCCCTGACCTCCCCATGCTGACCACCCCGTGGTGCTTTTCTCCATCCTACATTGCCACTCACTGCCTATCCTAATTCAGACCCTCCGATTCACACCACCCCGTGATGTTTTTCTCACTCCTACGAATGAATGTAATGTAACAGACACCCATACAATGCGCACCACCCCGTGATGTTTTTCTCACTCCTATTAGTGAATGAAATGTAACACACACCCATGCAATGCGCACCACCCCGCGATGTTTTTCAGAAACCTATCCTACATTGCCAATGCATGTTCCGTGACCTCCCCATGCTGACCACCCTGCGGTGCTTTTCTCCATCCTACATTGCCACTCACTGCCTATCCTAATTCAGACCCTCCGATTCACACCACCCCGTGATATTTTTCTCCCTCCTACTAGTGAATGTAGTGTAACACACACCTATACAATGCGCACCACCCCGTGATGTTTTTCTCACTCCTACTAATGAATGTAATGTAACACACACCATTACAATGCGCACCACCCCGCGATGTTTTTCAGATACCTATCCTACATTGCCACTGCATGTTCCGTGACCTCCCCATGCTGACCACCCCGCGGTGCTTTTCTCCATCCTAAATTGCCACTCACTGCCTATCCTAATTCAGACCCTCCGATTCACACCACCCCGTGATGTTTTTCTCACTCCTACTAGTGAATGTAATGTAACACACACCCATACAATGCGCACCACCCCGCGATGTTTTTCAGAAACCTATCCTACATTGCCACTGCATGTTCCGTGACCTCCCCATGCTGACCACCCCGCGGTGCTTTTCTCCATCCTACATTGCCACTCACTGCCTATCCTAATTCAGACCCTCCGATTCACACCACCCCGTGATATTTTTCTCACTCCTACTAGTGAATGTAGTGTAACACACACCCATACAATGTGCACCACCCCGTGATGTTTTTCTCACTCCTACTAGTGAATTTAATGTAACACAGACCATTACAATGCGCACCACCCCGTGATGTTTTTCAGAAACCTATCCTACATTGCCACTGCATGTTCTGTGACCTCCCCATGCTGACCACCCCGCGGTGCTTTTCTCCATCCTACATTGCCACTCACTGCCTATCCTAATTCAGACCCTCCGATTCACACCACCCCGTGATGTTTTTCTCACTCCTACTAGTGAATGTAATGTAACACACACCCATACAATGCGCACCACCCCGTGATGTTTTTCTCACTCCTACTAGTGAATGTAATGTAACACACACCCATACAATGAAAACCACCCCGCGATGTTTTTCAGAAACCTATCCTACATTCCCACTGCATGTTCCCTGACCTCCCCATGCTGACCACCCAGCGGTGCTTTTCTCCATCCTACATTGCCACTCACTGCCTATCCTAACACAGACCCTCCGATTCACACCACCCCGTTATGTTTTTCTCACTCCTAGTAGTGAATGTAATGTAACACACACCCATACAATGCGCACCACCCCGTGATGTTTTTCTCACTCCTACTAGTGAATGTAATGTAACACACACCCATACAATGCGCACCACGCCGCGATGTTTTTCAGAAACCTATCCTACATTGCCACTGCACGTTCCCTGACCTCCCCATGCTGACCACACCGCGGTGCTTTTCTCAATCCTACATTGCCACTCACTGCCTATCCTAATTCAGACCCTCTGATTCACACCACCGCGTGATGATTTTCTCACTCTTACTAGTGAATGTAATGTAACACACACCCATACAATGCGCACCACCCCGTGATGTTTTTCTCACTCCTACTATTGAATGTAATGTAACACACACCCATACAATGCGCACCACCCCGCGATGTTTTTCAGAAACCTATCCTACATTGCCACTGCACGTTCCCTGACCTCCCCATGCTGACCACCCCACCGTAGTTTTCTCCATCCTACATTGCCTCTCACTGCCTATCCAAATTCAGACCCTCCAATTCACACCACCCCGTGATGTTTTTCTCACGCCTACTATTGAATGTAATGTAACACACACCCATACAATGCGTACCACCCCGTGATGTTTTTGTCACTCCTACTAGTGAATGTAATGTAACACACACCATTACAATGCGCACCACCCCGTGATGTTTTTCTCACTCCTACTAGTGAATGCAATGTAACACACACCCATACAATCTGCACCACCCCGCGATGTTTTTCAGAAACCTATCCTACATTGCCACTGTATGTTCCCTGACCTCCCCATGCTGACCACCCCGCGGTGCTTTTCTCCATCCTACATTGCCAACACTGCCTATCCTAATCCAGACCCTCCGATTCACACCACCCCGTGATGTTTTTCTCACTCCTACTAGTGAATGTAATGTAACACACACCCATACAATGCGCACCACCCCGTGATGTTTTTCTCACTCCTACTAGTTAATGTAATGTAACACACATCCATACAATGCGCACCACTCCGCGATGTTTTTCAGAAACCTATCCTATATTTCCACTGCATGTTCCCTGACCTCCCCATGCTGACCACCCCGCGGTGCTTTTCTCCATCCTACATTGCCACTCACTGCCTATCCTAATTCAGACCCTCCGATTCACACCACCCCGTGATGTTTTTCTCACTCCTACGAATGAATGTAATGTAACAGACACCCATACAATGCGCACCATCCCGTGATGTTTTTCTCACTCCTATTAGTGAATGTAATGTAACACACACCCATGCAATGCGCACCACCCCGCGATGTTTTTCAGAAACCTATCCTACATTGCCACTGCATGTTCCCTGACCTCCCCATGCTGACCACCCTGCGGTGCTTTTATCCATCCTACATTGCCACTCTCTGCCTATCCTAATTCAGACCCTCCGATTCACACCACCCCGTGATATTTTTCTCCCTCCTACTAGTGAATGTAGTGTAACACACACCCATACAATGCGCACCACCCCGTGATGTTTTTCTCACTCCTACTAATGAATGTAATGTAACACACACCATTACAATGCGCACCACCCCGCGATGTTTTTCAGAAACCTATCCTACATTGCCACTGCATGTTCCGTGACCTCCCCATGCTGACCACCCCGCGGTGCTTTTCTCCATCCTAAATTGCCACTCACTGCCTATCCTAATTCAGACCCTCCGAATCACACCACCCCGTGATGTTTTTCTCACTCCTACTAGTGAATGTAATGTAACACACACCCATACAATGCGCACCACCCCGCGATGTTTTTCAGAAACCTATCCTACATTGCCACTGCATGTTCCGTGACCTCCCCATGCTGTCCACCCCGCGGTGCTTTTCTCCATCCTACATTGCCACTCACTGCCTATCCTAATTCAGACCCTCCGATTCACACCACCCCGTGATATTTTTCTCACTCCTACTAGTGAATGTAGTGTAACACACACCCATACAATGTGCAGCACCCCGTGATGTTTTTCTCACTCCTACTAGTGAATTTAACGTAACACAGACCATTACAATGCGCACCACCCCGCGATGTTTTTCAGAAACCTATCCTACATTGCCACTGCACGTTCCCTGACCTCCCCATGCTGACCACCCCGCGGTGCTTTTCTCAATCCTACATTGCCACTCACTGCCTATCCTAATTCAGACCCTCCGATTCACACCACCGCGTGATGATTTTCTCACTCTTAATAGTGAATGTAATGTAACACACACCCATACAATGCGCACCACCCCGTGATGTTTTTCTCACTCCTACTATTGAATGTAATGTAACACACACCCATACAATGCGCACCACCCCGCGATGTTTTTCAGAAACCTATCCTACATTGCCACTGCACGTTCCCTGACCTCCCCATGCTGACCACCCCACAGTAGTTTTCTCCATCCTACATTGCCTCTCACTGCCTATCCAAATTCAGACCCTACAATTCACACCACCCCGTGATGTTTTTCTCATGCTTACTATTGAATGTAATGTAACACACACCCATACAATGCGTACCACCCCGTGATGTTTTTGTCACTCCTACTAGTGAATGTAATGTAACACACACCCATACAATGCGCACCACCCCGTGATGTTTTTCTCACTCCTACTAGTTAATGTAATGTAACACACATCCATACAATGCGCACCACCCCGCGATGTTTTTCAGAAACCTATCCTATATTTCCACTGCATGTTCCCTGACCTCCCCATGCTGACCACCCTGCGGTGCTTTTCTCCATCCTACATTGCCACTCACTGCCTATCCTTATTCAGACCCTCCGATTCACACCACCCCGTGATGTTGTTCTCACTCCTACGAATGAATGTAATGTAACAGACACCCATACAATGCGCACCACCCCGTGATGTTTTTCTCACTCCTAGTAGTGAATGTAATGTAACACACACCCATGCAATGCGCACCACCCCGCGATGTTTTTCAGAAACCTATCCTACATTGCCACTGCATGTTCCCTGACCTCCCCATGCTGACCACCCTGCGGTGCTTTTCTCCATCCTACATTGCCACTGACTGCCTATCCTAATTCAGACCCTCCGATTCACACCACCCCGTGATATTTTTCTCACTCCTTCTAGTGAATGTAGTGTAACACACACCCATACAATGTGCACCACCCCGTGATGTTTTTCTCAATCCTACTAGTGAATGTAATGTAACACACACCATTACAATGCGCACAACTCCGCGATGTTTTTCAGAAACCTATCCTACATTGCCACTGCATGTTCCGTGACCTCCCCATGCTGACCACCCCGCGGTGCTTTTCTCCATCCTACATTGCCACTCACTGCCTATCCTAATTCAGACCCTCCGATTCACACCACCCCGTGATGTTTTTCTCACTCCTACTAGTGAATGTAATGTAACACACACCCATAAAATGCACACCACCCCGCGATGTTTTTCAGAAACCTATCCTACATTGCCACTGCATGTTCCCTGACCTCCCCATGGTGACCACCCCGCGGTGCTTTTATCCATCCTACATTGCCACTCACTGCCTATCCTAATTGAGACCCTCCGATTCACACAACCCCGTGATGTTTTTCTCACTCCTACTAGTGAATGTAATGTAACACACACCCATACAATTCGCACCACCCCGTGATGTTTTTCTCACTCCTACTAGTGAATG
Source organism: Cavia porcellus (assembly GCF_034190915.1). Taxonomy (NCBI): domain Eukaryota; kingdom Metazoa; phylum Chordata; class Mammalia; order Rodentia; family Caviidae; genus Cavia; species Cavia porcellus. The sequence goes on along the minus strand of NW_026947514.1, from coordinate 47,887,810 downwards.
TAATGTAACACACACCCATACAATGCGCACCACCCCGCAATGTTTTTCAGAAACCTATCCTACATTGCCACTGCATGTTCCCTGACCTCACCATGCTGACCACCCCCGGTGCTTTTCTCCATCCTACATTGCCACTCACTCCCTATCCTTATTCAGACCCTCCGATTCACACCACCCCGTGATGATTTTCTCACTCCTACTAGTGAATGTAATGTAACACACACCCATACAATGCGCACCACCCCGTGATGTTTTTCTCACTCCTACTAGTGAATTTAACGTAACACAGACCATTACAATGCGCACCACACCGCGATGTTTTTCAGAAACCTATCCTACATTGCCACTGCATGTTCCGTGACCTCCCCATGCTGACCACCCCGCGGTGCTTTTCTCCATCCTACATTGCCACTCACTGCCTATCGTAATTCAGACCTTCCGATTCACACCACCCCGTGATGTTTTTCTCACTCCTACTAGTGAATGTAATGTAACACACACCCATACAATGCGCACCACCCCGCGATGTTTTTCAGAAACCTATCCTACCTTGCCACTGCATGTTCCCTGACCTCCCCATGGTGACCACCCCGCGGTGCTTTTCTCCATCCTACATTGCCACTCACTGCCTATCCTAATTCAGACCCTCCGATTCACACCACCCCGTGATGTTTTTCTCACTCCTACTAGTGAATGTAGTGTAACACACACCCATACAATGCGCACCACCCCGTGATGTTTTTCTCACTCCTACTAGTGAATGTAATGTAACACACATCCATACAATGAAAACCACCCTGCGATGTTTTTCAGAAACCTATCCTATATTGCCAATGCATGTTCCCTGACCTCCCCATGCTGACCACCCAGCGGTGCTTTTCTCCATCCTACATTGCCACTCACTGCCTATCCTAATACAGACCCTCCGATTCACACCACCCCGTTATGTTTTTCTCACTCCTACTAGTGAATGTAATGTAACACACACTCATACAATGCGCACCACTCCGTGATGTTTTTCTCACTCCTATTAGTGAATGTAATGTAACACACACCCATGCAATGCGCACCACCCCGCGATGTTTTTCAGAAACCTATCCTATATTTCCACTGCATGTTCCCTGACCTCCCCATGCTGACCACCCCGCGGTGCTTTTCTCAATCCTACATTGCCACTCACTGCCTATCCTAATTCAGACCCTCCGATTCACACCACCGCGTGATGATTTTCTCACTCTTACTAGTGAATGTAATGTAACACACACCCATACAATGCGCACCACCCCGTGATGTTTTTCTCACTCCTACTATTGAATGTAACGTAACACACACCCATACAATGCGCACCACCCCGCGATGTTTTTCAGAAACCTATCCTACATTGCCACTGCACGTTCCCTGACCTCCCCATGCTGACCACCCCACCGTAGTTTTCTCCATCCTACATTGCCTCTCACTGCCAATCCAAATTCAGACCCTCCAATTCACACCACCCCGTGATGTTTTTCTCACGCCTACTATTGAATGTAATGTAACACACACCCATACAATGCGTACCACCCCGTGATGTTTTTGTCACTCCTAATAGTGAATGTAATGTAACACACACCCATACAATGCGCACCACCCCGTGCTGTTTTTCTCACTCCTACTAGTGAATGCAATGTAACACACACCCATACAATCTGCACCACCCCGCGATGTTTTTCAGAAACCTATCCTACATTGCCACTGCATGTTCCCTGACCTCCCCATGCTGACCACCCCGCGGTGCTTTTCTCCATCCTACATTGCCAACACTGCCTATCCTAATTCAGACCCTCCGATTCACACCACCCTGTGATGTTTTTCTCACTCCTACTAGTTAATGTAATGTAACACACATCCATACAATGCGCACCACCCCGCGATGTTTTTCAGAAACCTATCCTATATTTCCACTGCATGTTCCCTGACCTCCCCATGCTGACCACCCCGCGGTGCTTTTCTCCATCCTACATTGCCACTCACTGCCTATCCTAATTCAGACCCTCCGATTCACACCACCCCGTGATGTTTTTCTCACTCCTACGAATGAATGTAATGTAACAGACACCCATACAATGCGCACCACCCCGTGATGTTTTTCTCACTCCTATTAGTGAATGAAATGTAACACACACCCATGCAATGCGCACCACCCCGCGATGTTTTTCAGAAACCTATCCTACATTGCCACTGCATGTTCCCTGACCTCCCCATGCTGACCACCCTGCGGTGCTTTTCTCCATCCTACATTGCCACTCACTGCCTATCCTAATTCAGACCCTCCGATTCACACCACCCCGTGATATTTTTCTCCCTCCTACTAGTGAATGTAGTGTAACACACACCTATACAATGCGCACCACCCCGTGATGTTTTTCTCACTCCTACTAATGAATGTAATGTAACACACACCATTACAATGCGCACCACCCCGCGATGTTTTTCAGATACCTATCCTACATTGCCACTGCATGTTCCGTGACCTCCCCATGCTGACCACCCCGCGGTGCTTTTCTCCATCCTAAATTGCCACTCACTGCCTATCCTAATTCAGACCCTCCGATTCACACCACCCCGTGATGTTTTTCTCACTCCTACTAGTGAATGTAATGTAACACACACCCATACAATGCGCACCACCCCGCGATGTTTTTCAGAAACCTATCCTACATTGCCACTGCATGTTCCGTGACCTCCCCATGCTGACCACCCCGCGGTGCTTTTCTCCATCCTACATTGCCACTCACTGCCTATCCTAATTCAGACCCTCCGATTCACACCACCCCGTGATATTTTTCTCACTCCTACTAGTGAATGTAGTGTAACACACACCCATACAATGTGCACCACCCCGTGATGTTTTTCTCACTCCTACTAGTGAATTTAATGTAACACAGACCATTACAATGCGCACCACCCCGCGATGTTTTTCAGAAACCTATCCTACATTGCCACTGCATGTTCTGTGACCTCCCCATGCTGACCACCCCGCGGTGCTTTTCTCCATCCTACATTGCCACTCACTGCCTATCCTAATTCAGACCCTCCGATTCACACCACCCCGTGATGTTTTTCTCACTCCTACTAGTGAATGTAATGTAACACACACCCATACAATGCGCACCACCCCGTGATGTTTTTCTCACTCCTACTAGTGAATGTAATGTAACACACACCCATACAATGAAAACCACCCCGCGATGTTTTTCAGAAACCTATCCTACATTCCCACTGCATGTTCCCTGACCTCCCCATGCTGACCACCCAGCGGTGCTTTTCTCCATCCTACATTGCCACTCACTGCCTATCCTAACACAGACCCTCCGATTCACACCACCCCGTTATGTTTTTCTCACTCCTAGTAGTGAATGTAATGTAACACACACCCATACAATGCGCACCACCCCGTGATGTTTTTCTCACTCCTACTAGTGAATGTAATGTAACACACACCCATACAATGCGCACCACGCCGCGATGTTTTTCAGAAACCTATCCTACATTGCCACTGCACGTTCCCTGACCTCCCCATGCTGACCACACCGCGGTGCTTTTCTCAATCCTACATTGCCACTCACTGCCTATCCTAATTCAGACCCTCTGATTCACACCACCGCGTGATGATTTTCTCACTCTTACTAGTGAATGTAATGTAACACACACCCATACAATGCGCACCACCCCGTGATGTTTTTCTCACTCCTACTATTGAATGTAATGTAACACACACCCATACAATGCGCACCACCCCGCGATGTTTTTCAGAAACCTATCCTACATTGCCACTGCACGTTCCCTGACCTCCCCATGCTGACCACCCCACCGTAGTTTTCTCCATCCTACATTGCCTCTCACTGCCTATCCAAATTCAGACCCTCCAATTCACACCACCCGTGATGTTTTTCTCACGCCTACTATTGAATGTAATGTAACACACACCCATACAATGCGTACCACCCCGTGATGTTTTTGTCACTCCTACTAGTGAATGTAATGTAACACACACCATTACAATGCGCACCACCCCGTGATGTTTTTCTCACTCCTACTAGTGAATGCAATGTAACACACACCCATACAATCTGCACCACCCCGCGATGTTTTTCAGAAACCTATCCTACATTGCCACTGCATGTTCCCTGACCTCCCCATGCTGACCACCCCGCGGTGCTTTTCTCCATCCTACATTGCCAACACTGCCTATCCTAATCCAGACCCTCCGATTCACACCACCCCGTGATGTTTTTCTCACTCCTACTAGTGAATATAATGTAACACACACCCATACAATGCGCACCATCCCGTGATATTTTTCTCACTCCTATTAGTGAATGTAATGTAACACACACCCATGCAATGCGCACCACCCCGCGATGTTTTTCAGAAACCTATCCTACATTGCCACTGCATGTTCCCTGACCTCCCCATGCTGACCACCCTGCGGTGCTTTTCTCCATCCTACATTGCCACTCTCTGCCTATCCTAATTCAGACCCTCCGATTCACACCACCCCGTGATATTTTTCTCCCTCCTACTAGTGAATGTAGTGTAACACACACCCATACAATGCGCACCACCCCGTGATGTTTTTCTCACTCCTACTAATGAATGTAATGTAACACACACCATTACAATGCGCACCACCCCGCGATGTTTTTCAGAAACCTATCCTACATTGCCACTGCATGTTCTGTGACCTCCCCATGCTGACCACCCCGCGGTGCTTTTCTCCATCCTAAATTGCCACTCACTGCCTATCCTAATTCAGACCCTCCGATTCACACCACCCCGTGATGTTTTTCTCACTCCTACTAGTGAATGTAATGTAACACACACCCATACAATGCGCACCACCCCGCGATGTTTTTCAGAAACCTATCCTACATTGCCACTGCATGTTCCGTGACCTCCCCATGCTGTCCACCCCGCGGTGCTTTTCTCCATCCTACATTGCCACTCACTGCCTATCCTAATTCAGACCCTCCGATTCACACCACCCCGTGATATTTTTCTCACTCCTACTAGTGAATGTAGTGTAACACACACCCATACAATGTGCACCACCCCGTGATGTTTTTCTCACTCCTACTAGTGAATTTAACGTAACACAGACCATTACAATGCGCACCACCCCGCGATGTTTTTCAGAAACATATCCTACATTGCCACTGCACGTTCCCTGACCTCCCCATGCTGACCACCCCGCGGTGCTTTTCTCAATCCTACATTGCCACTCACTGCCTATCCTAATTCAGACCCTCCGATTCACACCACCGCGTGATGATTTTCTCACTCTTAATAGTGAATGTAATGTAACACACACCCATACAATGCGCACCACCCCGTGATGTTTTTCTCACTCCTACTATTGAATGTAATGTAACACACACCCATACAATGCGCACCACCCCGCGATGTTTTTCAGAAACCTATCCTACATTGCCACTGCACGTTCCCTGACCTCCCCATGCTGACCACCCCACCGTAGTTTTCTCCATCCTACATTGCCTCTCACTGCCTATCCAAATTCAGACCCTACAATTCACACCACCCCGTGATGTTTTTCTCATGCCTACTATTGAATGTAATGTAACACACACCCATACAATGCGTACCACCCCGTGATGTTTTTGTCACTCCTACTAGTGAATGTAATGTAACACACACCCATACAATGCGCACCACCCCGTGATGTTTTTCTCACTCCTACTAGTTAATGTAATGTAACACACATCCATACAATGCGCACCACCCCGCGATGTTTTTCAGAAACCTATCCTATATTTCCACTGCATGTTCCCTGACCTCCCCATGCTGACCACCCTGCGGTGCTTTTCTCCATCCTACATTGCCACTCACTGCCTATCCTAATTCAGACCCTCCGATTCACACCACCCCGTGATGTTGTTCTCACTCCTACGAATGAATGTAATGTAACAGACACCCATACAATGCGCACCACCCCGTGATGTTTTTCTCACTCCTACTAGTTAATGTAATGTAACAGACACCCATGCAATGCGCACCACCCCGCGATGTTTTTCAGAAACCTATCCTACATTGCCACTGCATGTTCCCTGACCTCCCCATGCTGACCACCCTGCGGTGCTTTTCTCCATCCTACATTGCCACTGACTGCCTATCCTAATTCAGACCCTCCGATTCACACCACCCCGTGATATTTTTCTCACTCCTTCTAGTGAATGTAGTGTAACACACACCCATAAAATGCACACCACCCCGCGATGTTTTTCAGAAACCTATCCTACATTGCCACTGCATGTTCCCTGACCTCCCCATGGTGACCACCCCGCGGTGCTTTTATCCATCCTACATTGCCACTCACTGCCTATCCTAATTGAGACCCTCCGATTCACACAACCCCGTGATGTTTTTCTCACTCCTACTAGTGAATGTAATGTAACACACACCCATACAATGCGCACCACCCCGTGATGTTTCTCTCACTCCTACTAGTGAATGTAATGTGACACACACCCATACAATGCGCACCACCCCGTGATGTTTTTCTCACTCCCACTAGTGAATGTAATGTAACACACACCCATACAATGCGCACCACCCCGCGATCTTTTTCAGAAACCTATCCTACATTGCCACTGCATGTTCCCTGACCTCCCCATGCTGACCACCCCGTGGTGCTTTTCTCCATCGTACATTGCCACTCACTGCCTTTCCTAATTCAGACCCTCCGATTCACACCACCCCGTGATGTTTTTCTCACTCCTACTAATGAATGTAATGTAACAGACACCCATACAATGCGCACCACCCCGTGATGTTTTTCTCACTCCTATTAGTGAATGTAATGTAACACACACCCATGCAATGCGCACCACCCCGCGATGTTTTTCAGAAACCTATCCTACATTGCCACTGCATTTTCCCTGACCTCCCCATGCTGACCAGCCTGCGGTGCTTTTCTCCATCCTACATTGCCACTCACTGCCTATCCTAATTCAGACCCTCCCATTCACACCACCCCGTGATATTTTTATCACTCCTACTAGTGAATGCAGTGTAACACACACCCATACAATGTGCACCACCCCGTGATGTTTTTCTCACTCCTACTAGTGAATGTAATGTAACACACACCATTACAATGCGCACCACCCCGCGATGTTTTTCAGAAACCTATCCTACATTGCCACTGCATGTTCCGTGACCTCCCCATGCTGACCACCCCGCGGTGCTTTTCTCCATCCTACTTTGCCACTCACTGCCTATACTAATTCAGACCCTCCGATTCACACCACCCCGTGATGTTTTTCTCACGCCTACTATTGAATGTAATGTAACACACACCCATACAATGCGTACCACCCCGTGATGTTTTTCTCACTCCTACTAGTGAATGTAATGTAACACATACCCATGCAATTCGCACCACCCCGTGATGTTTTTCTCACTCCTACTAGTGAATGCAATGTAACACACACCCATACAATGCGCACCACACCGCGATGTTTTTCAGAAACCTATCCTACATTGCCACTGCATGTTCCGTGACCTCCCCATGCTGACCGCCCCACGGTGCTTTTCTCCATCCTAGATTGCCACTCACTGCCTATCCTAATTCAGACCCTCCGATTCACACCACCCCGTGATGTTTTTCTCACTCCTACTAGGGAATGTAATGTAACACACACCCATACAATGCGCACCACCCCGTGATGTTTTTCTCACTCCCACTAGTGAATGTAATGTAACACACACCCATACAATGCGCACCACCCCGCGATCTTTTTCAGAAACCTATCCTACATTGCCACTGCATGTTCCCTGACCTCCCCATGCTGACCACCCCGTGGTGCTTTTCTCCATCCTACATTGCCACTCACTGCCTATCCTAATTCAGACCCTCCGATTCACACCACCCCGTGATGTTTTTCTCACTCCTACTAATGAATGTAATGTAACAGACACCCATACAATGCGCACCACCCCGTGATGTTTTTCTCACTCCTATTAGTGAATGTAATGTAACACACACCCATGCAATGCGCACCACCCCGCGATGTTTTTCAGAAACCTATCCTACATTGGCACTGCATTTTCCCTGACCTCCCCACGCTGACCAGCCTGCGGTGCTTTTCTCCATCCTACATTGCCACTCACTGCCTATCCTAATTCAGACCCTCCCATTCACACCACCCCGTGATATTTTTCTCACTCCTACTAGTGAATGCAGTGTAACACACACCCATACAATGTGCACCACCCCGTGATGTTTTTCTCACTCCTACTAGTGAATGTAATGTAACACACACCATTACAATGCGCACCACCCCGCGATGTTTTTCAGAAACCTATCCTACATTGCCACTGCATGTTCCGTGACCTCCCCATGCTGACCACCCCGCGGTGCTTTTCTCCATCCTACTTTGCCACTCACTGCCTATACTAATTCAGACCCTCCGATTCACACCACCCCGTGATGTTTTTCTCACGCCTACTATTGAATGTAATGTAACACACACCCATACAATGCGTACCACCCCGTGATGTTTTTCTCACTCCTACTAGTGAATGTAATGTAACACACACTCATGCAATGCGCACCACCCCGTGATGTTTTTCTCACTCCTACTAGTGAATGCAATGTAACACACACCCATACAATGCGCACCACACCGCGATGTTTTTCAGAAACCTATCCTACATTGCCACTGCATGTTCCGTGACCTCCCCATGCTGACCGCCCCACGGTGCTTTTCTCCATCCTAGATTGCCACTCACTGCCTATCCTAATTCAGACCCTCCGATTCACACCACCCCGTGATGTTTTTCTCACTCCTACTAGTGAATGTAATGTAACACACACCCATACAATGCGCACCACCCCGCGATGTTTTTCAGAAACCTATCCTACATTGCCACTGCATGTTCCGTGACCTCCCCATGCTGACCACCCCGCGGTGCTTTTCTCCATCCTACATTGCCACTCACTGCCTATCCTAATTCAGACCCTCCGATTCACACCACCCCGTGATATTTTTCTCACTCCTACTAGTGAATGTAGTGTAAAACACACCCATACAATGTGCACCACCCCGTGATGTTTTTCTCATTCCTACTAGTGAATTTAACGTAACACACACCATTACAATGCGCACCACCCCGCGATGTTTTTCAGAAACATATCCTACATTGCCACTGCATGTTCCGTGACCTCCCCATGCTGACCACCCCGCGGTGCTTTTCTCCACCCTACATTGCCACTCACTGCCTATCGTAATTCAGACCCTCCGATTCACACCACCCCGTGATGTTTTTCTCACTTCTACTAGGGAATGTAATGTAACACACACCCATACAATGCGCACCACCCCGCGATGTTTTTCAGAAACCTATCCTACCTTGCCACTGCATGTTCCCTGACCTCCCCATGGTGACCACCCCGCGGTGCTTTTCTCCATCCTACATTGCCACTCACTGCCTACCCTAATTCAGACCCTCCGATTCACACCACCCCGTGATGTTTTTCTCACTCCTACTAGTGAATGTACTGTAACACACACCCATACAATGCGCACCACCCCGTGATGTTTTTCTCACTCCTACTAGTGAATGTAATGTAACACACACCCATACAATGCGCACCACCCCGCGATGTTTTTCAGAAACCTATCCTACATTGCCACTGCATGTTCCCTGACCTCCCCATGCTGACCACCCCGCGGTGCTTTTCTCCATCCTACATTGCCACTCACTGCCTATCCTAATACAGACCCTCCGATTCACACCCCCCCGTGATGTTTTTCTCACTCCTACTAGTGAATGTAATGTAACACACACCCATACAATGCGCACCACCCCGTGATGTTTTTCTCACGCCTACTAGTGAATGTAATGTAACACACACCCATACAATGCGCACCAACCCGCGATGTTTTTCAGAAACCTATCCTACATTGCCACTGCATGTTCCGTGACCTCCCCATGCTGACCACCCCGCGGTGCTTTTCTCCATCCTACATTGCCACTCACTGCCTATCCTAATTCAGACCCTCCGATTCACACCACCCCGTGATGTTTTTCTCACTCGTAATAGTGAATGTAATGTAACACACACCCATACAATGCGCACCACCCCGCAATGTTTTTCAGAAACCTATCCTACATTGCCACTGCATGTTCCCTGACCTCCCCATGGTGACCACCCCGCGGTGCTTTTCTAAATCCTACATTGCCACTCACTGCCTATCCTAATTCAGACCCTCCGATTCACACCACCCCGTGATGTTTTTCTCACTCCTACTAGTGAATGTAATGTAACACACACCCATACAATGCGCACCACCCCGCGATGTTTTTCAGAAACCTGTCCTACCTTGCCACTGCATGTTCCCTGACCTCCCCATGGTGACCACCCTGCGGTGCTTTTCTCCATCCTACATTGCCACTCACTGCCTATCCTAATTCAGACCCTCCGATTCACACCCCCGTGATGTTTTTCTCACTCCTACTAGTGAATGTAATGTAACACACACCAATACAATGCGCACCACCCCGTGATGTTTTTCTCACTCCTACTAGTGAATGTAATGTAACACACACCCATACAATGCGCACCACCCCGCGATGTTTTTCAGAAACCTATCCTACATTGCCACTGCACGTTCCCTGACCTCCCCATGCTGACCACCCCGCGGTGCTTTTCTCCATCCTACATTGCCACTCACTGCCTATCCTAATTCAGACCCTCCGATTCACACCACCCCGTGATGTTTTTCTCAATCCTACTAGTGAATGTAATGTAACACACACCCATACAATGCGCACCACCCCGTGATGTTTTTCTCACTCCTACTAGTTAATGTAATGTAACACACACCCATGCAATGCGCACCACCCCGCGATGTTTTTCAGAAACCTATCCTACATTGCCACTGCATGTTCCCTGACCTCCCCATGCTGACCACCCTGCGGTGCTTTTCTCCATCCTACATTGCCACTCACTGCCTATCCTAATTCAGACCCTCCGATTCACAACACCCCGTGATATTTTTCTCACTCCTACTAGTGAATGTAGTGTAACACACACCCATACAATGTGCACCACCCCGTGATGTTTTTCTCACTCCTACTAGTGAATGTAATGTAACACACACCATTACAATGCGCACCACCCCGCGATGTTTTTCAGAAACCTATCCTACATTGCAACTGCATGTTCCGTGACCTCCCCATGCTGACCACCCCGCGGTGCTTTTCTCCATCCTACATTGCAACTCACTGCCTATCCTAATTCAGACCCTCCGATTCACACCACCCCGTGATGTTTTTCTCACTCCTACTAGGGAATGTAATGTAACACACACCCATACAATGCGCACCACCCCGTGATGTTTTTCTCACTCCCACTAGTGAATGTAATGTAACACACACCCATACAATGCGCACCACCCCGCGATCTTTTTCAGAAACCTATCCTACATTGCCACTGCATGTTCCCTGACCTCCCCATGCTGACCACCCCGTGGTGCTTTTCTCCATCCTACATTGCCACTCACTGCCTATCCTAATTCAGACCCTCCGATTCACACCACCCCGTGATGTTTTTCTCACTCCTACTAATGAATGTAATGTAACAGACACCCATACAATGCGCACCACCCCGTGATGTTTTTCTCACTCCTATTAGTGAATGTAATGTAACACACACCCATGCAATGCGCACCACCCCGCGATGTTTTTCAGAAACCTATCCTACATTGCCACTGCATTTTCCCTGACCTCCCCACGCTGACCAGCCTGCGGTGCTTTTCTCCATCCTACATTGCCACTCACTGCCTATCCTAATTCAGACCCTCCCATTCACACCACCCCGTGATATTTTTCTCACTCCTACTAGTGAATGCAGTGTAACACACACCCATACAATGTGCACCACCCCGTGATGTTTTTCTCACTCCTACTAGTGAATGTAATGTAACACACACCATTACAATGCGCACCACCCCGCGATGTTTTTCAGAAACCTATCCTACATTGCCACTGCATGTTCCGTGACCTCCCCATGCTGACCACCCCGCGGTGCTTTTCTCCATCCTACTTTGCCACTCACTGCCTATACTAATTCAGACCCTCCGATTCACACCACCCCGTGATGTTTTTCTCACGCCTACTATTGAATGTAATGTAACACACACCCATACAATGCGTACCACCCCGTGATGTTTTTCTCACTCCTACTAGTGAATGTAATGTAACACACACTCATGCAATGCGCACCACCCCGTGATGTTTTTCTCACTCCTACTAGTGAATGCAATGTAACACACACCCATACAATGCGCACCACCCCGCGATGTTTTTCAGAAACCTATCCTACATTGCCACTGCATGTTCCGTGACCTCCCCATGCTGACCGCCCCACGGTGCTTTTCTCCATCCTAGATTGCCACTCACTGCCTATCCTAATTCAGACCCTCCGATTCACACCACCCCGTGATGTTTTTCTCACTCCTACTAGTGAATGTAATGTAACACACACCCATACAATGCGCACCACCCCGCGATGTTTTTCAGAAACCTATCCTACATTGCCACTGCATGTTCCGTGACCTCCCCATGCTGACCACCCCGCGGTGCTTTTCTCCATCCTACATTGCCACTCACTGCCTATCCTAATTCAGACCCTCCGATTCACACCACCCCGTGATATTTTTCTCACTCCTACTAGTGAATGTAGTGTAAAACACACCCATACAATGTGCACCACCCCGTGATGTTTTTCTCACTCCTACTAGTGAATTTAACGTAACACACACCATTACAATTCGCACCACCCCGCGATGTTTTTCAGAAACATATCCTACATTGCCACTGCATCTTCCGTGACCTCCCCATGCTGACCACCCCGCGGTGCTTTTCTCCACCCTACATTGCCACTCACTGCCTATCGTAATTCAGACCCTCCGATTCACACCACCCCGTGATGTTTTTCTCACTTCTACTAGGGAATGTAATGTAACACACACCCATACAATGCGCACCACCCCGCGATGTTTTTCAGAAACCTATCCTACCTTGCCACTGCATGTTCCCTGACCTCCCCATGGTGACCACCCCGCGGTGCTTTTCTCCATCCTACATTGCCACTCACTGCCTACCCTAATTCAGACCCTCCGATTCACACCACCCCGTGATGTTTTTCTCACTCCTACTAGTGAATGTACTGTAACACACACCCATACAATGCGCACCACCCCGTGATGTTTTTCTCACTCCTACTAGTGAATGTAATGTAACACACACCCATACAATGCGCACCACCCCGCGATGTTTTTCAGAAACCTATCCTACATTGCCACTGCATGTTCCCTGACCTCCCCATGCTGACCACCCCGCGGTGCTTTTCTCCATCCTACATTGCCACTCACTGCCTATCCTAATACAGACCCTCCGATTCACACCCCCCCGTGATGTTTTTCTCACTCCTACTAGTGAATGTAATGTAACACACACCCATACAATGCGCACCACCCCGTGATGTTTTTCTCACGCCTACTAGTGAATGTAATGTAACACACACCCATACAATGCGCACCAACCCGCGATGTTTTTCAGAAACCTATCCTACATTGCCACTGCATGTTCCGTGACCTCCCCATGCTGACCACCCCGCGGTGCTTTTCTCCATCCTACATTGCCACTCACTGCCTATCCTAATTCAGACCCTCCGATTCACACCACCCCGTGATGTTTTTCTCACTCGTAATAGTGAATGTAATGTAACACACACCCATACAATGCGCACCACCCCGCAATGTTTTTCAGAAACCTATCCTACATTGCCACTGCATGTTCCCTGACCTCCCCATGGTGACCACCCCGCGGTGCTTTTCTAAATCCTACATTGCCACTCACTGCCTATCCTAATTCAGACCCTCCGATTCACACCACCCCGTGATGTTTTTCTCACTCCTACTAGTGAATGTAATGTAACACACACCCATACAATGTGCACCACCCCGTGATGTTTTTCTCACTCCTACTAGTTAATGTAATGTAACACACACCCATGCAATGCGCACCACCCCGCGATGTTTTTCAGAAACCTATCCTACATTGCCACTGCATGTTCCCTGACCTCCCCATGCTGACCACCCTGCGGTGCTTTTCTCCATCCTACATTGCCACTCACTGCCTATCCTAATTCAGACCCTCCGATTCACAACACCCCGTGATATTTTTCTCACTCCTACTAGTGAATGTAGTGTAACACACACCCATACAATGTGCACCACCCCGTGATGTTTTTCTCACTCCTACTAGTGAATGTAATGTAACACACACCATTACAATGCGCACCACCCCGCGATGTTTTTCAGAAACCTATCCTACATTGCAACTGCATGTTCCGTGACCTCCCCATGCTGACCACCCCGCGGTGCTTTTCTCCATCCTACATTGCCACTCACTGCCTATCCTAATTCAGACCCTCTGATTCACACCACCCCGTGATGTTTTTCTCACTCCTACTAGTGAATGTAATGTAACACACACACATACAATGCGCACCACCCCGTGATATTTTTCTCACTCCTACTAGTTAATGTAATGTAACACACATCCATACAATGCGCACCACACCGCGATGTTTTTCATAAACCTATCCTACATTTCCACTGCATGTTCCCTGACTCCCCATGCTGACCACCCCGCGGTGCTTTTCTCCATCCTACATTACCACTCACTGCCTATCCTAATTCAGACCCTCCGATTCACACCACCCTGTGATGTTTTTCTCACTCCTACGAATGAATGTAATGTAACAGACACCCATACAATGCGCACCACCCCGTGATGTTTTTCTCACTCCTATTAGTGAATGTAATGTAACACACACCCATGCAATGCGCACCACCCCGCGATGTTTTTCACAAACCTATCCTACATTGCCACTGCATGTTCCCTGACCTCCCCATGCTGACCACCCTGCGGTGCTTTTCTCCATCCTACATTGCCACTCACTGCCTATCCTAATTCAGACCCTCCGATTCACAACACCCCGTGATATTTTTCTCACTCCTACTAGTGAATGTAGTGTAACACACACCCATACAATGTGCACCACCCCGTGATGTTTTTCTCACTCCTACTAGTGAATGTAATGTAACACACACCATTACAATGCGCACCACCCCGCGATGTTTTTCAGAAACCTATCCAACATTGCAACTGCATGTTCCGTGACCACCCCATGCTGACCACCCCGCGGTGCTTTTCTCCATCCTACATTGCCACTCACTGCCTATCCTAATTCAGACCCTCCGATTCACACCACCCCGTGATGTTTTTCTCACTCCTACTAGTGAATGTAATGTAACACACACCCATACAACGCGCACCACCCCGCGATGTTTTTCAGAAACCTATCCTACATTGCCACTGCATGTTCCCTGACCTCCCCATGGTGACCACCCCGCGGTGCTTTTCTCCATCCTACATTGCCACTCATTGCCTATCCTAATTCAGACCCTCCGATTCACACCACCCCGTGATGTTTTTCTCACTCCTACTAGTGAATGTAGTGTAACACACACCCATACAATGCGCACCACCCCGTGATGTTTTTCTCACTCCTACTAGTGAATGTAATGTACCACACACGCGTGCAATGCGCACCACCCCGCGATATTTTTCAGAAACCTATTCTACATTGCCACTGCATGTTCCCTGACCTCCCCATGCTGACCACCCTGCGGTGCTTTTCTCCATCCTACATTGCCACTCACTGCCTATCCTAATTCAGACCATCCGATTCACATCACCCCGTGATATTTTTCTCACTCCTACTAGTTAATATAGTGTAACACTCACCCATACAATGTGCACCACCGCGTGATGTTTTTCTCACTCCTACTAGTGAATTTAACGTAACACACACCATTACAATGCGCACCACCCCGCGATGTTTTTCAGAAACCTATCCTACATTGCCACTGCATGTTCCGTGACCTCCCCATGCTGACCACCCCGCGGTGCTTTTCTCCATCCTACATTGACACTCACTGCCTATCCTAATTCAGACCCTGCGATTCACACCACCCCGTGATGTTTTTCTCACTCCTACTAGTGAATGTAATGTAACACACACCCATACAATGCGCACCACCCCGCGATGTTTTTCAGAAACCTATCCTACCTTGACACTGCATCTTCCCTGACCTCCCCATGGTGACCACCCCGCGGTGCTTTTCTCCATCCTACATTGCCACTCACTGCCTATCCTAATTCAGACCCTCCGATTCACACCACCCCGTGATGTTTTTCTCACTCCTACTAGTGAATGTAATGTAACACACACCCATACAATGCGCACCACCCCGCGATGTTTTTCAGAAACCTATCGTACATTGCCACTGCATGTTCCCTGACCTCCCCATGCTGACCACCCCGCGGTGCTTTTCTCCATCCTACATTGCCACTCACTGCCTATCCTAATACAGACCCTCCGGTTCACTCCACCCCGTGATGTTTTTCTCACTCCTACTAGTGAATGTAATGTAACACACACCCATACAATGCGCACCACCCCGCGATGTTTTTCAGAAACCTATCCTACCTTACCACTGCATGTTCCCTGACCTCCCCATGGTGACCACCCCGCGGTGCTTTTCTCCATCCTACATTGCCACTCACTGCCTATCCTAATTCAGACCCTCCGATTCACACCACCCCGTGATGTTTTTCTCACTCCTACTAGTGAATGTAGTGTAACACACACCCATTCAATGCGCACCACCCCGTGATGTTTTTCTCACTCTTACTAGTGAGTGTAATGTAACACACACCCATACAATGCGCACCACCCCGCGATGTTTTTCAGAAACCTATCGTACATTGCCACTGCATGTTCCCTGACCTCCCCATGCTGACCACCCCGCGGTGCTTTTCTCCATCCTACATTGCCACTCACTGCCTATCCTAATACAGACCCTCCGGTTCACACCACCCCGTGATGTTTTTCTCACTCCTACTAGTGAATGTAATGTAACACACACCCATACAATGCGCACCACCCCGTGATGTTTTTCTCACTCCTACTATTGAATGTAATGTAACACACACCCATACAATGCGCACCACCCCGCGATGTTTTTCAGAAACCTATCCTACATTGCCACGGCACGTTCCCTGACCTCCCCATGCTGACCACCCCACGGAAGTTTTCTCCATCCTACATTGCCTCTCACTGCCTATCCAAATTCAGACCCGCCAATTCACACCACCCCGTGATGTTTTTCTCACGCCTACTATTGAATGTAATGTAACACACACCCATACAATGCGTACCACCCCGTGATGTTTTTCTCACTCCTACTAGTGAATGTAATGTAACACACACCCATACAATGCGCACCACCCCGTGATGTTTTTCTCACTCCTACTAGTGAATGCAATGTAACACACACCCATACAATGCGC
The DNA here is from genome assembly GCF_034190915.1 of Cavia porcellus. Classification (NCBI taxonomy): domain Eukaryota; kingdom Metazoa; phylum Chordata; class Mammalia; order Rodentia; family Caviidae; genus Cavia; species Cavia porcellus. The sequence goes on along the minus strand of NW_026947514.1, from coordinate 47,870,320 downwards.
ACCACCCCGCGATGTTTTTCAGAAACCTATCCTACATTGCCACTGCATGTTCCGTGACCTCCCCATGCTGACCACCCCGCGGTGCTTTTCTCCATCCTACATTGCCACTCACTGCCTATCCTAATTCAGACCCTCCGATTTACACCACCCCGTGATGTTTTTCTTACTCCTACTAGTGAATGTAATGTAACACACACCCATAAAATGCGAACCACCCCGTGATGTTTTTCTCACTCCTACTAGTGAATGCAATGTAACACACACCCATACAATGCGCACCACCCCGTGATGTTTTTCTCACTCCTACTAGTGAATGCAATGTAACACACACCCATACAATGCGCACCACCCCGCGATGTTTTTCAGAAACCTATCCTACATTGCCACTGCATGTTCCGTGACCTCCCCATGCTGACCACCCCGCGGTGCTTTTCTCCATCCTACATTGCCACTCACTGCCTATCCTAATTCAGACCCTCCGATTCACACCACCCCGTGATATTTTTCTCACTCCTACTAGTGAATGTAGTGTAAAACACACCCATACCATGTGCACCACCCCGTGATGTTTTTCTCACTCCTACTAGTGAATTTAACGTAACACACACCATTACAATGCGCACCACCCCGCGATGTATTTCAGAAACATATCCTACATTGCCACTGCATGTTCCGTGACCTCCCCATGCTGACCACCCCGCGGTGCTTTTCTCCATCCTACATTGCCACTCACTGCCTATCCTAATTGAGACCCTCCGATTCACACCACCCCGTGATGTTTTTCTCACTCCTACTAGTGAATGTAGTGTAACACACACCCATACAATGCGCACCACCCCGTGATGTTTTTCTCACTCCTACTAGTGAATGTAATGTAACACACACCCATACAATGCGCACCACCCCGCGATGTTTTTCAGAAACCTATCCTACATTGCAACTGCATGTTCCGTGACCTCCCCATGCTGACCAACCCGCGGTGCTTTTCTCCATCCTACATTGCCACTCACTGCCTATCCTAACTCAGACCCTCCGATTTACACCACCCCGTGATGTTTTTCTCACTCCTACTAGTGAATGTAATGTAACACACACCAATACAACGCGCACCACCCCGCGATGTTTTTCAGAAACCTATCCTACATTGCCACTGCATGTTGCCTGACCTCCCCATGGTGACCACCCCGCGGTGCTTTTCTCCATCCTACATTGCCACTCACTGCCTATCCTAATTCACACCCTCCGATTCACAGCACCCCGTGATGTTTTTCTCACTCCTACTAGTGAATGTAGTGTAACACACACCCATACAATGCGCACCACCCCGTGATGTTTTTCTCACTCCTACTAGTGCATGTAATGTAACACACACCCGTGCAATGCGCACCACCCCGCGATATTTTTCAGAAACCTATCCTACATTGCCACTGCATGTTCCCTGACCTCCCCATGCTGACCACCTCGCGGTGCTTTTCTCCATCCTACATTGCCACTCAGTGCCTATCCTAATTCAGACCCTCCGATTCACACCACCCCGTGATGTTTTTCTCACTCCTACAAGTGAATGTAGTGTAACACACACCCATACAATGCACACCACCCCGTGATGTTTTTCTCACTCCTACTAGTGAATGTAATGTAACACACACCATTACAATGCGCACCACCCCGCGATGTTTTTCAGAAACCTATCCTACATTGCCAGTGCATGTTCCCTGACCTCCCCATGCTGACCAACCCGCGGTGCTTTTCTGCATCCTACATTGCCACTCACTGCCTATCCTAATTCAGACCCTCTGATTCACACCACCCCGTGATGTTTTTCTCACTCCTACTAGTGAATGTAATGTAACACACACACATACAATGCGCACCACCCCGTGATATTTTTCTCACTCCTACTAGTTAATGTAATGTAACACACATCCATACAATGCGCAGCAAACCGCGATGTTTTTCATAAACCTATCCTACATTTCCACTGCATGTTCCCTGACTCCCCATGCTGACCACCCCGCGGTGCTTTTCTCCATCCTACATTACCACTCACTGCCTATCCTAATTCAGACCCTCCGATTCACACCACCCTGTGATGTTTTTCTCACTCCTACGAATGAATGTAATGTAACAGACACCCATACAATGCGCACCACCCCGTGATGTTTTTCTCACTCCTATTAGTGAATGTAATGTAACACACACCCATGCAATGCGCACCACCCCGCGATGTTTTTCAGAAACCTATCCTACATTGCCACTGCATGTTCCCTGACCTCCCCATGCTGACCACCCTGCGGTGCTTTTCTCCATCCTACATTGCCACTCACGGCCTATCCTAATTCAGACCCTCCGATTCACAACACCCCGTGATATTTTTCTCACTCCTACTAGTGAATGTAGTGTAACACACCCATACAATGTGCACCACCCCGTGATGTTTTTCTCACTCCTACTAGTGAATGTAATGTAACACACACCATTACAATGCGCACCACCCCGCGATGTTTTTCAGAAACCTATCCAACATTGCAACTTCATGTTCCGTGACCACCCCATGCTGACCACCCCGCGGTGCTTTTCTCCATCCTACATTGCCACTCACTGCCTATCCTAATTCAGACCCTCCGATTCACACCACCCCGTGATGTTTTTCTCACTCCTACTAGTGAATGTAATGTAACACACACCCATACAATGCGCACCACCCCGCGATGTTTTTCAGAAACCTATCCTACATTGCCACTGCATGTTCCCTGACCTCCCCATGGTGACCACCCCGCGGTGCTTTTCTCCATCCTACATTGCCACTCACTGCCTATCCTAATTCAGACCCTCCGATTCACACCACCCCGTGATGTTTTTCTCACTCCTACTAGTGAATGTAGTGTAACACACACCCATACAATGCGCACCACCCCGTGATGTTTTTCTCACTCCTACTAGTGAATGTAATGTAACACACACGCGTGCAATGCGCACCACCCCGCGATATTTTTCAGAAACCTATCCTACATTGCCACTGCATGTTCCCTGACCTCCCCATGCTGACCACCCTGCGGTGCTTTTCTCCATCCTACATTGCCACTCACTGCCTATCCTAATTCAGACCATCCGATTCACACCACCCCGTGATATTTTTCTCACTCCTACTAGTTAATATAGTGTAACACTCACCCATACAATGTGCACCACCGCGTGATGTTTTTCTCACTCCTACTAGTGAATTTAACGTAACACACACCATTACAATGCGCACCACCCCGCGATGTTTTTCAGAAACCTATCCTACATTGCCACTGCATGTTCCGTGACCTCCCCATGCTGACCACCCCGCGGTGCTTTTCTCCATCCTACATTGACACTCACTGCCTATCCTAATTCAGACCCTCCGATTCACACCACCCCGTGATGTTTTTCTCACTCCTACTAGTGAATGTAATGTAACACACACCCATACAATGCGCACCAACCCGCGATGTTTTTCAGAAACCTATCCTACCTTGACACTGCATCTTCCCTGACCTCCCCATGGTGACCACCCCGCGGTGCTTTTCTCCATCCTACATTGCCACTCACTGCCTATCCTAATTCAGACCCTCCGATTCACACCACCCCGTGATGTTTTTCTCACTCCTACTAGTGAATGTAATGTAACACACACCCATACAATGCGCACCACCCCGCGATGTTTTTCAGAAACCTATCGTACATTGCCACTGCATGTTCCCTGACCTCCCCATGCTGACCACCCCGCGGTGCTTTTCTCCATCCTACATTGCCACTCACTGCCTATCCTAATACAGACCCTCCGGTTCACTCCACCCCGTGATGTTTTTCTCACTCCTACTAGTGAATGTAATGTAACACACACCCATACAATGCGCACCACCCCGCGATGTTTTTCAGAAACCTATCCTACCTTACCACTGCATGTTCCCTGACCTCCCCATGGTGACCACCCCGCGGTGCTTTTCTCCATCCTACATTGCCACTCACTGCCTATCCTAATTCAGACCCTCCGATTCACACCACCCCGTGATGTTTTTCTCACTCCTACTAGTGAATGTAGTGTAACACACACCCATTCAATGCGCACCACCCCGTGATGTTTTTCTCACTCTTACTAGTGAGTGTAATGTAACACACACCCATACAATGCGCACCACCCCGCGATGTTTTTCAGAAACCTATCGTACATTGCCACTGCATGTTCCCTGACCTCCCCATGCTGACCACCCCGCGGTGCTTTTCTCCATCCTACATTGCCACTCACTGCCTATCCTAATACAGACCCTCCGGTTCACACCACCCCGTGATGTTTTTCTCACTCCTACTAGTGAATGTAATGTAACACACACCCATACAATGCGCACCACCCCGTGATGTTTTTCTCACTCCTACTATTGAATGTAATGTAACACACACCCATACAATGCGCACCACCCCGCGATGTTTTTCAGAAACCTATCCTACATTGCCACGGCACGTTCCCTGACCTCCCCATGCTGACCACCCCACGGTAGTTTTCTCCATCCTACATTGCCTCTCACTGCCTATCCAAATTCAGACCCGCCAATTCACACCACCCCGTGATGTTTTTCTCACGCCTACTATTGAATGTAATGTAACACACACCCATACAATGCGTACCACCCCGTGATGTTTTTCTCACTCCTACTAGTGAATGTAATGTAACACACACCCATACAATGCGCACCACCCCGTGATGTTTTTCTCACTCCTACTAGTGAATGCAATGTAACACACACCCATACAATGCGCACCACCCCGCGATGTTTTTCAGAAACCTATCCTACATTGCCACTGCATGTTCCGTGACCTCCCCATGCTGACCACCCCGCGGTGCTTTTCTCCATCCTACATTGCCACTCACTGCCTATCCTAATTCAGACCCTCCGATTTACACCACCCCGTGATGTTTTTCTTACTCCTACTAGTGAATGTAATGTAACACACACCCATAAAATGCGAACCACCCCGTGATGTTTTTCTCACTCCTACTAGTGAATGCAATGTAACACACATCCATACAATGCGCACCACCCCGTGATGTTTTTCTCACTCCTACTAGTGAATGCAATGTAACACACACCCATACAATGCGCACCACCCCGTGATGTTTTTCTCACTCCTACTAGTGAATGCAATGTAACACACACCCATACAATGCGCACCACCCCGCGATGTTTTTCAGAAACCTATCCTACATTGCCACTGCATGTTCCGTGACCTCCCCATGCTGACCACCCCGCGGTGCTTTTCTCCATCCTACATTGCCACTCACTGCCTATCCTAATTCAGACCCTCCGATTCACACCACCCCGTGATATTTTTCTCACTCCTACTAGTGAATGTAGTGTAAAACACACCCATACCATGTGCACCACCCCGTGATGTTTTTCTCACTCCTACTAGTGAATTTAACGTAACACACACCATTACAATGCGCACCACCCCGCGATGTATTTCAGAAACATATCCTACATTGCCACTGCATGTTCCGTGACCTCCCCATGCTGACCACCCCGCGGTGCTTTTCTCCATCCTACATTGCCACTCACTGCCTATCGTAATTCAGACCCTCCGATTCACACCACCCCGTGATGTTTTTCTCACTCCTACTAGGGAATGTAATGTAACACACACCCATGCAATGCGCACCACCCCGCGATGTTTTTCAGAAACCTATCCTACTTTGCCACTGCATGTTCCCTGACCTCCCCATGGTGACCACCCCGCGGTGCTTTTATCCATCCTACATTGCCACTCACTGCCTATCCTAATAGAGACCCTCCGATTCACACCACCCCGTGATGTTTTTCTCACTGCTACTAGTGAATGTAATGTAACACACACCCATACAATTCGCACCACCCCGTGATGTTTTTCTCACTCCTACTTGTGAATGTAATGTAACACACACCCATACAATGCGCACCACCCCGCAATGTTTTTCAGAAACCTATCCTACATTGCCACTGCATGTTCCCTGACCTCACCATGCTGACCACCCCGCGGTGCTTTTCTCCATCCTACATTGCCACTCACTCCCTATCCTAATTCAGACCCTCCGATTCACACCACCCCGTGATGATTTTCTCACTCCTACCCATGAATGTAATGTAACACACACCCATACAATGCGCACCACCCCGTGATGTTTTTCTCACTCCTAGTAGTGAATGTAATGTAACACACACCCATACAATGTGCACCACCCCAGGATGTTTTTCAGAAACCTATCCTACATTGCCACTGCATGTTCCCTGACCTCCCCATGCTGACCACCCCGCGGTGCTTTTCTCCATCCTACATTGCCACTCACTGCCTATCCTAATTCAGACCCTCCGATTCACACCACCCCGTGATGTTTTTCTCACTCCTAGTAGTGAATGTAATGTAACACACACCCATACAATGCGCACCACCCCGTGATGTTTTTCTCACTCCTACTAGTTAATGTAATGTAACACACACCCATACAATGCGCACCACCCCGCAATATTTTTCAGAAACCTATCCAACATTACCACTGCATGTTCCCTGACCTCCCCATGCTGACCACCCCTCGGTGCTTTTCTCCATTCTACATTGCCACTCACTGCCTATCCTAATTCAGACCCTCCAATTCACACCAGCCCGTGATGTTTTTCTCACTCCTACTAGTGAATGTAATGTGACACACACCCATACAATGCGCACCACCCCGTGATGTTTTTCTCACTCCTACTAGTGAATGTAATGTAACACACACCCATGCAATGCGCACCACCCCGTGATGTTTTTCTCACTCCTACTAGTGAATGTAATGTAACACACACCCATACAATGCGCACCACCCCGCGATGTTTTTCAGAAACCTATCCTACACTGCCACTGCTCGTTCCCTGACCTCCCCATGCTGACCACCCCGCGGTGCTTTTCTCCATCCTACATTGCCACTCACTGTGTATCCAAATTCAGACTCTCGGATTCACACCACCCCGTGATGTTTTTCTCACTCCTACTAGTGAATGTAATGTAACACACACCCATACAATGCGCACCACCCTGTGATGTTTTTCTCGCTCCTACTAGTTAATGTAATGTAACACACACCCATACAATGCGCACCACCCCGCAATGTTTTTCAGAAACCTATCCAACATTGCCACTGCATGTTCCCTGACCTCCCCATGCTGACCACCCCGCGGTGCTTTTCTCCATCCTACATTGCCACTCACTGCCTATCCTAATTCAGACACTCCGATTCACACCACCCCGTGATGTTTTTCTCACTCCTACTAGTGAATGTAATGTAACACACACCCATACAATGCGCACCACCCCGTGATGTTTTTCTCACTCCTACTAGTGAATGTTATGTAACACACACCAATGCAATGCGCACCACCCCGTGATGTTTTTCTCACTCCTACTAGTGAATGTAATGTAACACACACCCATACAATGCGCACCACCCCGCGATGTTTTTCAGAAACCTATCCTACATTGCCACTGCTCGTTCCCTGACCTCCCCATGCTGACCACCCCGCGGTGCTTTTCTGCATCCTACATTGCCACTCACTGTGTATCCAAATTCAGACTCTCGGATTCACACCACCCCGTGATGTTTTTCTCACTCCTACTAGTGAATGTAATGTAACACATGCCCATACAATGCGCACCACCCCGTGATGTTTTTCTCACTCCTACTAGTGAATGTAATGTAACACACACCAATACAATGCGCACCACCCCGCGATGTTTTTCAGAAACCTATCCTACATTGCCACTGCATGTTGCCTGACCTCCCCATGGTGACCACCCCGCGGTGCTTTTCTCCATCCTACATTGCCACTCACTGCCTATCCTAATTCAGACCCTCCGATTCACACCACCCCGTGATGTTTTTCTCACTCCTACTAGTGAATGTAGTGTAACACACACCCATACAATGCGCACCACCCCGTGATGTTTTTCTCACTCCTACTAGTGCATGTAATGTAACACACACCCGTGCAATGCGCACCACCCCGCGATATTTTTCAGAAACCTATCCTACATTGCCACTGCATGTTCCCTGACCTCCCCATGCTGACCACCTCGCGGTGCTTTTCTCCATCCTACATTGCCACTCAGTGCCTATCCTAATTCAGACCCTCCGATTCACACCACCCCGTGATGTTTTTCTCACTCCTACTAGTGAATGTAGTGTAACACACACCCATACAATGCACACCACCCCGTGATGTTTTTCTCACTCCTACTAGTGAATGTAATGTAACACAAACCATTACAATGCGCACCACCCCGCGATGTTTTTCATAAACCTATCCTACATTGCCAGTGCATGTTCCCTGACCTCCCCATGCTGACCAACCCGCGGTGCTTTTCTGCATCCTACATTGCCACTCACTGCCTATCCTAATTCAGACCCTCCGATTCACACCACCCCGTGATGTTTTTCTCACTCCTACTAGTGAATGTAATGTAACACACAGCCATAAAATGCACACCACCCCGCGATGTTTTTCAGAAACCTATCCTACATTGCCACTGCATGTTCCCTGACCTCCCCATGGTGACCACCCCGCGGTGCTTTTATCCATCCTACATTGCCACTCACTGCCTATCCTAATTGAGACCCTCCGATTCACACCACCACGTGATGTTTTTCTCACTGCTACTAGTGAATGTAATGTAACACACACCCATACAATTCGCACCACCCCGTGATGTTTTTCTCACTCCTACTTGTGAATGTAATGTAACACACACCCATACAATGCGCACCACCCCGCAATGTTTTTCAGAAACCTATCCTACATTGCCACTGCATGTTCCCTGACCTCACCATGCTGACCACCCCGCGGTGCTTTTCTCCATCCTACATTGCCACTCACTCCCTATCCTAATTCAGACCCTCCGATTCACACCACCCCGTGATGATTTTCTCACTCCTACCCATGAATGTAATGTAACACACACCCATACAATGCGCACCACCCCGTGATGTTTTTCTCACTCCTAGTAGTGAATGTAATGTAACACACACCCATACAATGTGCACCACCCCAGGATGTTTTTCAGAAACCTATCCTACATTGCCACTGCATGTTCCCTGACCTCCCCATGCTGACCACCCCGCGGTGCTTTTCTCCATTCTACATTGCCACTCACTGCCTATCCTAATTCAGACCCTCCAATTCACACCAGCCCGTGATGTTTTTCTCACTCCTACTAGTGAATGTAATGTGACACACACCCATACATGCGCACCACCCCGTGATGTTTTTCTCACTCCTACTAGTGAATGTAATGTAACACACACCCATGCAATGCGCACCACCCCGTGATGTTTTTCTCACTCCTACTAGTGTATGTAATGTAACACACACCCATACAATGCGCACCACCCCGCGATGTTTTTCAGAAACCTATCCTACACTGCCACTGCTCGTTCCCTGACCTCCCCATGCTGACCACCCCGCGGTGCTTTTCTCCATCCTACATTGCCACTCACTGTGTATCCAAATTCAGACTCTAGGATTCACACCACCCCGTGATGTTTTTCTCACTCCTACTAGTGAATGTAATGTAACACACACCCATACAATGCGCACCACCCTGTGATGTTTTTCTCGCTCCTACTAGTTAATGTAATGTAACACACATCCATACAATGCGCACCACCCCGCAATGTTTTTCAGAAACCTATCCAACATTGCCACTGCATGTTCCCTGACCTCCCCATGCTGACCACCCCGCGGTGCTTTTCTCCATCCTACATTGCCACTCACTGCCTATCCTAATTTCAGACACTCCGATTCACACCACCCCGTGATGTTTTTCTCACTCCTACTAGTGAATGTAATGTAACACACACCCATACAATGCGCACCACCCCGTGATGTTTTTCTCACTCCTACTAGTGAATGTAATGTAACACACACCAATGCAATGCGCACCACCCCGTGATGTTTTTCTCACTCCTACTAGTGAATGTAATGTAACACACACCCATACAATGCGCACCACCCCGCGATGTTTTTCAGAAACCTATCCTACATTGCCACTGCTCGTTCCCTGACCTCCCCATGCTGACCACCCCGCGGTGCTTTTCTCCATCCTACATTGCCACTCACTGTGTATCCAAATTCAGACTCTCGGATTCACACCACCCCGTGATGTTTTTCTCACTCCTACTAGTGAATGTAATGTAACACACACCCATACAATGCGCACCACCGCGCGATGTTTTTCAGAAACCTATCCTACCTTGCCACTGCATGTTCCCTGTCCTCCCCATGGTGACCACCCCGCGGTGCTTTTCTCCATCCTACATTGCCACTAACTACCTATCCTAATTCAGACCCTCCGATTCACACCACCCCGTGATGTTTTTCTCACTCCTACTAGTGAATGTAGTGTAACACACACCCATACAATGCGCACCACCCCGTGATGTTTTTCTCACTCCTACTAGTGAATGTAATGTAACACACACCCATACAATGCGCACCACCCCGCGATGTTTTTCAGAAACCTATCCTACATTGCCACTGCTCGTTCCCTGACCTCCCCATGCTGACCACCCCGCGGTGCTTTTCTCCATTCTACATTGCCACTCACTGTGTATCCAAATTCAGACTCTCGGATTCACACCACCCCGTGATGTTTTTCTCACTGCTACTAGTGAATGTAATGTAACACACACCCATACAATGCGCACCACCCCGCGATGTTTTTCAGAAACCTATCCTACATTGCCACTGCATGTTCCCTGACCTCCCCATGCTGACCACCCCGCGGTGCTTTTCTCCATCCTACATTGCCACTCACTGCCTATCCTAATACAGACCCTCCGATTCACACCACCCCGTGATGTTTTTCTCACTCCTACTAGTGAATGTAATGTAACACATGCCCATACAATGCGCACCACCCCGTGATGTTTTTCTCACTCCTAGTAGTGAATGTAATGTAACACACACCCATACAATGCGCACCACGCCGCGATGTTTTTCAGAAACCTATCCTACATTGCCACTGCACGTTCCCTGACCTCCCCATGCTGACCACCCCGCGGTGCTTTTCTCCATCCTACATTGCCACTCACTGCCTATCCTAATTCAGACCCTCCGATTCACACCACCGCGTGATGATTTTCTCACTCTTACTAGTGAATGTAATGTAACACACACCCATACAATGCGCACCACACCGTGATGTTTTTCTCACTCCTACTATTGAATGTAATGTAACACACACCCATACAATGCGCACCACCCCGCGATGTTTTTCAGAAACCTATCCTACATTGCCACTGCACGTTCCCTGACCTCCCCATGCTGACCACCCCACGGTAGTTTTCTCCATCCTACATTGCCTCTCACTGCCTATCCAAATTCAGACCCTCCAATTCACACCACCCCGTGATGTTTTTCTCACGCCTACTATTGAATGTAATGTAACACACACCCATACAATGTGTACCACCCCGTGATGTTTTTATCACTCCTACTAGTGAATGTAATGTAACATACACCCATACAATGCGCACCACCCCGTGATGTTTTTCTCACTCCTACTAGTGAATCCAATGTAACACACACCCAATACAATGCGCACCACCCCGCGATGTTTTTCAGAAACCTATCCTACATTGCCACTGCATGTTCCCTGACCTCCCCATGCTGACCACCCCGCGGTGCTTTTCTCCATCCTACATTGCCACTCACTGCCTATCCTAATTGAGACCCTCCGATTCACACCACCCCGTGATGTTTTTCTCACTCCTACTAGTGAATGTAATGTAACACACACCCATACAATGCGCACCACCCCGTGATGTTTTTCTCACTCATACTAGTTAATGTAATGTAACACACATCCATACAATGCGCACCACACCGCGATGTTTTTCATAAACCTATCCTACATTTCCACTGCATGTTCCCTGACTCCCCATGCTGACCACCCCGCGGTGCTTTTCTCCATCCTACATTGCCACTCACTGCCTATCCTAATTCAGACCCTCCGATTCACACCACCCCGTGATGTTTTTCTCACTCCTACGAATGAATGTAATGTAACAGACACCCATACAATGCGCACCACCCCGTGATGTTTTTCTCACTCCTATTAGTGAATGTAATGTAACACACACCCAGGCAATGCGCACCACCCCGCGATGTTTTTCAGAAACCTATCCTACATTGCCACTGCATGTTCCCTGACCTCCCCATGCTGACCACCCTGCGGTGCTTTTCTCCATCCTACATTGCCACTCACTGCCTATCCTAATTCAGACCCTCCGATTCACAACACCCCGTGATATTTTTCTCACTCCTACTAGTGAATGTAGTGTAACACACACCCATACAATGTGCACCACCCCGTGATGTTTTTCTCACTCCTACTAGTGAATGTAATGTAATACACACCATTACAATGCGCACCACCCCGCGTTGATTTTCAGAAACCTATCCTACATTGCAACTGCATGTTCCGTGACCTCTCCATGCTGACAACCCCGCGGTGCTTTTCTCCATCCTACATTGCCACTCACTGCCTATCCTAATTCAGACCCTCCGATTCACACCACCCCGTGATGTTTTTCTCACTCCTACTAGTGAATGTAATGTAACACACACCCATAGAATGCGCACCACCCCGCGATGTTTTTCAGAAACCTATCCTACATTGCCACTGCATGTTCCCTAACCTCCCCATCCTGACCACCTCGCGGTGCTTTTCTCCATCCTACATTGCCACTCAGTGCCTATCCTAATTCAGACCCTCCGATTCACACCACACAGTGATGTTTTTCTCACTCCTACTAGTGAATGTAGTGTAACACACACCCATACAATGCACACCACCCCGTGATGTTTTTCTCACTCCTACTAGTGAATGTAATGTAACACACACCATTACAATGCGCACCACCCCGCGATGTTTTTCAGAAACCTATCCTACATTGCCAGTGCATGTTCCCTGACCTCCCCATGCTGACCAACCCGCGGTGCTTTTCTCCATCCTACATTGCCACTCACTGCCTATCCTAATTCAGACCCTCCGATTCACAACACCCCGTGATGTTTTTCTCACTCCTACTAATGAATGTAATGTAACACACACCCATAAAATGCGCACCAACCCGTGATGTTTTTCTCACTCCTACTAGTGAATGTAATGTAACACACACCCATATAATGCGCACCACCCCGTGATGTTTTTCTCACTCCTAGTAGTGAATGTAATGTAACACACACCCATACAATGCGCACCACCCCGCGATGTTTTTTAGAAACCTATCCTACATTGCCACTGCACGTTCCCTGACTTCCCCATGCTGACCAGCCCGTTGTGCTTTTCTCCATCCTACATTGCCACTCACTGCGTATCGCAATTCAGACCCTCCGATTCACACCACCCCGTGATGTTTTTCTCACTCCTACTAGTGAATGTAATGTAACACACACCTATACAATGCGCACCACCCGTGATGTTTTTCTCACTCCTACTAGTGAATGTAATGTAACACACACCCATACAATGCGCACCACCCCGCAATGTTTTTCAGAAACCTATCCTACATTGCCACTGCATGTTCCCTGACCTCCCCATGCTGACCATCCCGCGGTGCTTTTCTCCATCCTACATTGCCACTCACTGCCTATGCAAATTCAGACCCTCCGATTCACACGACCCCGTGATGTTTTTCTCATTCCTACTAGTGAATGTAATGTAACACACACCCATACAATGCGCACCACCCCGTGATGTTTTTCTCACTCCTACTAGTGAATGTAATGTAACACACACCCCTACAATGCGCACCACCCCGCGATGTTTTTCAGAAACCTATCCTACATTGCCACTGCATGTTCCCTGACCTCTCCATGCTGACCACCCCGCGGTGCTTTTCTCCATCCTACATTGCCACTCACTGCCTATCCTAATTCAGACCCTCCGATTCACACCTCCCCGTGATGTTTTTCTCACTCCTACTAGTGAATGTAATGTAACACACACCCATACAATGCGCACCACCCCGTGATGTTTTTCTCACTCCTACTAGTGAATGTAATGTAACACACACCCATACAATGCGCCCCACCCCGCGATGTTTTTCAGAAACCTATCCTATATTGCCACTGCATGTTCCCTGACCTCCCCATGCTGACCACCCCGCGGTGCTTTTCTCCATCCTACATTGCCACTCACTGCCTATCCTAATTCAGAACCTCCGATTCACACCACCCCGTGATGTTTTTCTCACTCCTAGTAGTGAATGTAATGTAACACACACCCATAAAATGCGCACCACCCCGTGATGTTTTTCTCACTCCTACTAGTTAATGTAATGTAACACACACCCATACAATGCGCACCACCCCGCAATATTTTTCAGAAACCTATCCAACATTGCCACTGCATGTTCCCTGACCTCCCCATGCTGACCACCCCGCGGTGCTTTTCTCCATCCTACATTGCCACTCACTGCCTATCCTAATTCAGACCCTCCAATTCACACCAGCCCGTGATGTTTTTCTCACTCCTACTAGTGAATGTAATGTAACACACACCCATACAATGCGCACCACCCCGTGATGTTTTTCTCACTCCTACTAGTGAATGTAATGTTACACCCACCCATGCAATGCGCACCACCCCGTGATGTTTTTCTCACTCCTACTAGTGAATGTAATGTAACACACACCCATACAATGCGCACCACCCCGCGATGTTTTTCAGAAACCTATCCTACATTGCCACTGCTCGTTCCCTGACCTCCCCATGCTGACCACCCCGTGGTGCTTTTCTCCATCCTACATTGCCACTCACTGTGTATCCAAATTCAGACTCTCGGATTCACACCACCCCGTGATGTTTTTCTCACTCCTACTAGTGAATGTAATGTAACACACACCCATACAATGCGCACCACCCTGTGATGTTTTTCTCACTCCTACTAGTTAATGTAATGTAACACACACCCATACAATGCGCACCACCCCGCAATGTTTTTCAGAAACCTATCCAACATTGCCACTGCATGTTCCCTGACCTCCCCATGCTGACCACCGCGCGGTGCTTTTCTCCATCCTAATTTGCCACTCACTGCCTATCCTAATTCAGACCCTCCGATTCACACCACCCCGTGATGTTTTTCTCACTCCTACTAGTGAATGTAATGTAACACACACCCATACAATGCGCACCACCCCGTGATGTTTTTCTCACTCCTACTAGTGAATGTAATGTAACACACACCAATGCAATGCGCACCACCCCGTGATGTTTTTCTCACTCCTACTAGTGAATGTAATGTAACACACACCCATACAATGCGCACCACCCCGTGATGTTTTTCTCACTCCTACTAGTGAATATAATGTAACACACACCCATACAATGCGCCCCACCCCGAGATGTTTTTCAGAAACCTATCCTACATTGCCACTGCATGTTCCCTGACCTCCCCATGCTGACCACTCCGCGGTGCTTTTCTCCATCCTACATTGCCACTCACTGCCTATCCTAAATCAGACCCTCCGAATCACACCACCCCGTGATGTTTTTCTCACTCCTACTAGTGAATGTAATGTAACACACACCCATACAATGCGCACCACCCCGTGATGTTTTTTTCACTCCTACTAGTGAATGTAATGTAACACACACTCATACAATGCGCACCACCCCACGATGTTTTTCAGAAACCTATCCTACATTGCCACTGCATGTTCCCTGACTTCCCCATGCTGACCACCCCGTGGTGCTTTTCTCCATCCTACATTGCCACTCACTGCGTATCCTAATTCAGACCCTCCGATTTACACCACCCCTTGATGTTTTTCTCACTCCTACTAGTGAATGTAATGTAACAGACACCCATACAATGCGCACCACCCCGTAATGTTTTTCTCACTCCTATTAGTGAATGTAATGTAACACACACCCATGCAATGCGCACCACCCCGTGATGTTTTTCAGAAACCTATCCTACATTGCCACTGCATGTTCCCTGACCTCCCCATGCTGACCATCCCGCGGTGCTTTTCTCCATCCTACATTGCCACTCACTGCCTATCCTAATTCAGACCCTCCGATTCACAACACCCCGTGATGTTTTTCTCACTCCTACTAATGAATGTAATGTAACACACACCCATACAATGCGCACCACCCCGTGATGTTTTTCTCACTCCTACTAGTGAATGTAATGTAACACACACCCTTATAATGCGCACCACACCGTGATGTTTTTCTCACTCCTAGTAGTGAATGTAATGTAACACACACCCATACAATGCGCACCACCCCGCGATGTTTTTCAGAAACCTATCCTACATTGCCACTGCATGTTCCCTGACCTCCCCATGCTGACCACTCCGCAGTGCTTTTCTCCATCCTACATTGCCACTCACTGCCTATCCTAAATCAGACCCTCCGAATCACACCACCCCGTGATGTTTTTCTCACTCCTACTAGTGAATGTAACGTAACACACACCCATACAATGCGCACCACCCCGTGATGTTTTTCTCACTCCTACTAATGAATGTAATATAACACACACCCATACAATGCGCACCACCCCGTGATGTTTTTCTCACTCCTACTAGTGAATGTAATGTAACACACACCCATACAATGCGCACCAACCCACGATGTTTTTCAGAAACCTATCCTACATTGCCACTGCACGTTCCCTGACCTCCCCATGCTGACCACCCCTCGGTGCTTTTCTCCATCCTACATTGCCACTCACTGCGTATCCTAATTCACACCCTCGGATTCACACCTCCCCGTGATGTTTTTCTCACTCCTACTAGTGAATGTAATGTAACACACACCCATACAATGCGCACCACCCTGTGATGTTTTTCTCACTCCTACTAGTGAATGTAATGTAACACACACCCATACAATGCGCACCACCCCGTGATGTTTTTCTCACTCCTACTAGTGAATGTAATGTAACACACACCAATGCAATGCGCACCACCCCGTGATGTTTTTCTCACTCCTACTAGTGAATGTAATGTAACACACACCAATACAATGCGCCCCACCCCGCGATGTTTTTCAGAAACCTATCCTACATTGCCACTGCTCGTTCCCTGACTTCCCTTGCTGACCACCCCGCGGTGCTTTTCTCCATCCTACATTGCCACTCACTGTGTATCCAAATTCAGACTCTCGGATTCACACCACCCCGTGATGTTTTTCTCACTCCTACTAGTGAATGTAATGTAACACACACCCATACAATGCGCACCACCCCGCGATGTTTTTCAGAAACCTATCCTACCTTGCCACTGCATGTTCCCTGTCCTCCCCATGGTGACCACCCTGCGGTGCTTTTCTCCATCCTACATTGCCACTCAATGCCTATCCTAATTCAGACCCTCCGATTCACACCACCCCGTGATGTTTTTCTCACTCCTACTAGTGAATGTAGTGTAACACACACCCATACAATGCGCACCACCCCGTGATGTTTTTCTCACTCCTACTAGTGAATCCAATGTCACACACACCCAATACAATGCGCACCACCCCGCGATGTTTTTCAGAAACCTATCCTACATTGCCACTGCATGTTCCCTGACCTCCCCATGCTGACCCCCCCGCGGTGCTTTTCTCCATCCTACATTGCCACTCACTGCCTATCCTAATTCAGACCCTCCGATTCACACCACCCCGTGATGTTTTTCTCACTCCTACTAGTGAATGTAATGTAACACACACCCATACAATGCGCACCACCCCGTGATGTTTTTCTCACTCCTACTAGTGAATGTAATGTAACACACACCCCTACAATGCGCACCACCCCGCGATGTTTTTCAGAAACCTATCCTACATTGCCACTGCATGTTCCCTGACCTCTCCATGCTGACCACCCCGCGGTGCTTTTCTCCATCCTACATTGCCACTCACTGCCTATCCTAATTCAGACCCTCCGATTCACACCTCCCCGTGATGTTTTTCTCACTCCTACTAGTGAATGTAATGTAACACACACCCATACAATGCGCACCACCCCGTGATGTTTTTCTCACTCCTACTAGTGAATGTAATGTAACACACACCCATACAATGCGCCCCACCCCGCGATGTTTTTCAGAAACCTATCCTATATTGCCACTGCATGTTCCCTGACCTCCCCATGCTGACCACCCCGCGGTGCTTTTCTCCATCCTACATTGCCACTCACTGCCTATCCTAATTCAGACCCTCCGATTCACACCACCCCGTGATGTTTTTCTCACTCCTAGTAGTGAATGTAATGTAACACACACCCATAAAATGCGCACCACCCCGTGATGTTTTTCTCACTCCTACTAGTTAATGTAATGTAACACACACCCATACAATGCGCACCACCCCGCAATATTTTTCAGAAACCTATCCAACATTGCCACTGCATGTTCCCTGACCTCCCCATGCTGACCACCCCGTGGTGCTTTTCTCCATCCTACATTGCCACTCACTGCCT
Organism: Cavia porcellus; assembly: GCF_034190915.1. Classification (NCBI taxonomy): domain Eukaryota; kingdom Metazoa; phylum Chordata; class Mammalia; order Rodentia; family Caviidae; genus Cavia; species Cavia porcellus. Next base: position 47,851,800 of record NW_026947514.1, on the reverse strand, counting down.
ATCCTAATTCAGACCCTCCAATTCACACCAGCCCGTGATGTTTTTCTCACTCCTACTAGTGAATGTAATGTAACACACACCCATACAATGCGCACCACCCCGTGATGTTTTTCTCACTCCTACTAGTGAATGTAATGTTACACCCACCCATGCAATGCGCACCACCCCGTGATGTTTTTCTCACTCCTACTAGTGAATGTAATGTAACACACACCCATACAATGCGCACCACCCCGCGATGTTTTTCAGAAACCTATCCTACATTGCCACTGCTCGTTCCCTGACCTCCCCATGCTGACCACCCCGTGGTGCTTTTCTCCATCCTACATTGCCACTCACTGTGTATCCAAATTCAGACTCTCGGATTCACACCACCCCGTGATGTTTTTCTCACTCCTACTAGTGAATGTAATGTAACACACACCCATACAATGCGCACCACCCTGTGATGTTTTTCTCACTCCTACTAGTTAATGTAATGTAACACACACCCATACAATGCGCACCACCCCGCAATGTTTTTCAGAAACCTATCCAACATTGCCACTGCATGTTCCCTGACCTCCCCATGCTGACCACCGCGCGGTGCTTTTCTCCATCCTAATTTGCCACTCACTGCCTATCCTAATTCAGACCCTCCGATTCACACCACCCCGTGATGTTTTTCTCACTCCTACTAGTGAATGTAATGTAACACACACCCATACAATGCGCACCACCCCGTGATGTTTTTCTCACTCCTACTAGTGAATGTAATGTAACACACACCAATGCAATGCGCACCACCCCGTGATGTTTTTCTCACTCCTACTAGTGAATGTAATGTAACACACACCCATACAATGCGCACCACCCCGTGATGTTTTTCTCACTCCTACTAGTGAATATAATGTAACACACACCCATACAATGCGCCCCACCCCGAGATGTTTTTCAGAAACCTATCCTACATTGCCACTGCATGTTCCCTGACCTCCCCATGCTGACCACTCCGCGGTGCTTTTCTCCATCCTACATTGCCACTCACTGCCTATCCTAAATCAGACCCTCCGAATCACACCACCCCGTGATGTTTTTCTCACTCCTACTAGTGAATGTAATGTAACACACACCCATACAATGCGCACCACCCCGTGATGTTTTTTTCACTCCTACTAGTGAATGTAATGTAACACACACTCATACAATGCGCACCACCCCACGATGTTTTTCAGAAACCTATCCTACATTGCCACTGCATGTTCCCTGACTTCCCCATGCTGACCACCCCGTGGTGCTTTTCTCCATCCTACATTGCCACTCACTGCGTATCCTAATTCAGACCCTCCGATTTACACCACCCCTTGATGTTTTTCTCACTCCTACTAGTGAATGTAATGTAACAGACACCCATACAATGCGCACCACCCCGTAATGTTTTTCTCACTCCTATTAGTGAATGTAATGTAACACACACCCATGCAATGCGCACCACCCCGTGATGTTTTTCAGAAACCTATCCTACATTGCCACTGCATGTTCCCTGACCTCCCCATGCTGACCATCCCGCGGTGCTTTTCTCCATCCTACATTGCCACTCACTGCCTATCCTAATTCAGACCCTCCGATTCACAACACCCCGTGATGTTTTTCTCACTCCTACTAATGAATGTAATGTAACACACACCCATACAATGCGCACCACCCCGTGATGTTTTTCTCACTCCTACTAGTGAATGTAATGTAACACACACCCTTATAATGCGCACCACACCGTGATGTTTTTCTCACTCCTAGTAGTGAATGTAATGTAACACACACCCATACAATGCGCACCACCCCGCGATGTTTTTCAGAAACCTATCCTACATTGCCACTGCATGTTCCCTGACCTCCCCATGCTGACCACTCCGCAGTGCTTTTCTCCATCCTACATTGCCACTCACTGCCTATCCTAAATCAGACCCTCCGAATCACACCACCCCGTGATGTTTTTCTCACTCCTACTAGTGAATGTAACGTAACACACACCCATACAATGCGCACCACCCCGTGATGTTTTTCTCACTCCTACTAATGAATGTAATATAACACACACCCATACAATGCGCACCACCCCGTGATGTTTTTCTCACTCCTACTAGTGAATGTAATGTAACACACACCCATACAATGCGCACCAACCCACGATGTTTTTCAGAAACCTATCCTACATTGCCACTGCACGTTCCCTGACCTCCCCATGCTGACCACCCCTCGGTGCTTTTCTCCATCCTACATTGCCACTCACTGCGTATCCTAATTCACACCCTCGGATTCACACCTCCCCGTGATGTTTTTCTCACTCCTACTAGTGAATGTAATGTAACACACACCCATACAATGCGCACCACCCTGTGATGTTTTTCTCACTCCTACTAGTGAATGTAATGTAACACACACCCATACAATGCGCACCACCCCGTGATGTTTTTCTCACTCCTACTAGTGAATGTAATGTAACACACACCAATGCAATGCGCACCACCCCGTGATGTTTTTCTCACTCCTACTAGTGAATGTAATGTAACACACACCAATACAATGCGCCCCACCCCGCGATGTTTTTCAGAAACCTATCCTACATTGCCACTGCTCGTTCCCTGACTTCCCTTGCTGACCACCCCGCGGTGCTTTTCTCCATCCTACATTGCCACTCACTGTGTATCCAAATTCAGACTCTCGGATTCACACCACCCCGTGATGTTTTTCTCACTCCTACTAGTGAATGTAATGTAACACACACCCATACAATGCGCACCACCCCGCGATGTTTTTCAGAAACCTATCCTACCTTGCCACTGCATGTTCCCTGTCCTCCCCATGGTGACCACCCTGCGGTGCTTTTCTCCATCCTACATTGCCACTCAATGCCTATCCTAATTCAGACCCTCCGATTCACACCACCCCGTGATGTTTTTCTCACTCCTACTAGTGAATGTAGTGTAACACACACCCATACAATGCGCACCACCCCGTGATGTTTTTCTCACTCCTACTAGTGAATCCAATGTCACACACACCCAATACAATGCGCACCACCCCGCGATGTTTTTCAGAAACCTATCCTACATTGCCACTGCATGTTCCCTGACCTCCCCATGCTGACCCCCCCGCGGTGCTTTTCTCCATCCTACATTGCCACTCACTGCCTATCCTAATTGAGACCCTCCGATTCACACCACCCCGTGATGTTTTTCTCACTCCTACTAGTGAATGTAATGTAACACACACCCATACAATGCGCACCACCCCGTGATGTTTTTCTCACTCCTACTAGTTAATGTAATGTAACACACATCCATACAATGCGCACCACACCGCGATGTTTTTCATAAACCTATCCTACATTTCCACTGCATGTTCCCTGACTCCCCATGCTGACCACCCCGCGGTGCTTTTCTCCATCCTACATTGCCACTCACTGCCTATCCTAATTCAGACCCTCCGATTCACACCACCCCGTGATGTTTTTCTCACTCCTACGAATGAATGTAATGTAACAGACACCCATACAATGCGCACCACCCCGTGATGTTTTTCTCACTCCTATTAGTGAATGTAATGTAACACACACCCAGGCAATGTGCACCACCCCGCGATGTTTTTCAGAAACCTATCCTACATTGCCACTGCATGTTCCCTGACATCCCCATGCTGACCACCCTGCGGTGCTTTTCTCCATCCTACATTGCCACTCACTGCCTATCCTAATTCAGACCCTCCGATTCACAACACCCCGTGATATTTTTCTCACTCCTACTAGTGAATGTAGTGTAACACACACCCATACAATGTGCACCACCCCGTGATGTTTTTCTCACTCCTACTAGTGAATGTAATGTAATACACACCATTACAATGCGCACCACCCCGCGATGTTTTTCAGAAACCTACCCTACATTGCAACTGCATGTTCCGTGACCACCCCATGCTGACCACCCCGCGGTGCTTTTCTCCATCCTACATTGCCACTCACTGCCTATCCTAATTCAGACCCTCCGATTCACACCACCCCGTGATGTTTTTCTCACTCCTACTAGTGAATGTAATGTAACACACACCCATAGAATGCGCACCACCCCGCGATGTTTTTCAGAAACCTATCCTACATTGCCACTGCATGTTCCCTAACCTCCCCATCCTGACCACCTCGCGGTGCTTTTCTCCATCCTACATTGCCACTCAGTGCCTATCCTAATTCAGACCCTCCGATTCACACCACCCCGTGATGTTTTTCTCACTCCTACTAGTGAATGTAGTGTAACACACACCCATACAATGCACACCACCCCGTGATGTTTTTCTCACTCCTACTAGTGAATGTAATGTAACACACACCATTACAATGCGCACCACCCCGCGATGTTTTTCAGAAACCTATCCTACATTGCCACTGCATGTTCCCTGACCTCCCCATGGTGACCACCCCGCGGTGCTTTTATCCATCCTACATTGCCACTCACTGCCTATCCTAATTGAGACCCTCCGATTCACACCACCCCGTGATGTTTTTCTCCCTCCTACTAGTGAATGTAATGTAACACACACCCATACAATTCGCACCACCCCGTGATGTTTTTCTCACTCCTACTTGTGAATGTAATGTAACACACACCCATACAATGCGCACCACCCCGCAATGTTTTTCAGAAACCTATCTTACATTGCCACTGCATGTTCCCTGACCTCACCATGCTGACCACCCCGCGGTGCTTTTCTCCATCCTACATTGCCACTCACTGCGTATCCTAATTTAGACCCTCCGATTTACACCACCCCGTGATGTTTTTCTCACTCCTACTAGTGAATGTAATGTAACAGACACGCATACAATGCGCACCACCCCGTGATGTTTTTCTCACTCGTATTAGTGAATGTAATGTAACACACACCCATGCAATGCGCACCACCCCGTGATGTTTTTCAGAAACCTATCCTACATTGCCACTGCATGTTCCCTGACCTCCCCATGCTGACCATCCCGCGGTGCTTTTCTCCATCCTACATTGCCACTCACTGCCTATCCTAATTCAGACACTCCGATTCACAACACCCCGTGATGTTTTTCTCACTCCTACTAATGAATGTAATGTAACACACACCCATACAATGCGCACCACCCCGTGATGTTTTTCTCACTCCTACTAGTGAATGTAATGTAACACACACCCATATAATGCGCACCACCCCGTGATGTTTTTCTCACTCCTAGTAGTGAATGTAATGTAACACACACCCATACAATGCGCACCACCCCGCGATGTTTTTTAGAAACCTATCCTACATTGCGACTGCACGTTCACTGACTTCCCCATGCTGACCAGCCCATTGTGCTTTTCTCCATCCTACATTGCCACTCACTGCGTATCGTAATTCAGACCCTCCGATTCACACCACCCCGTGATGTTTTTCTCACTCCTACTAGTGAATGAAATGTAACACACACCTATACAATGCGCACCACCCCGTGATGTTTTTCTCACTCCTACTAGTGAATGTAATGTAACACACACCCATAAAATGCGCCCCACCCCGCGATGTTTTTCAGAAACCTATCCTACATTGCCACTGCTCGTTCCCTGACTTCCCTTGCTGACCACCCCGCGGTGCTTTTCTCCATCCTACATTGCCACTCAATGCCTATCCTAATTCAGACCCTCCGATTCACACCACCCCGTGATGTTTTTGTCACTCCTACTAGTGAATGTAGTGTAACACACACCCATACAATGCGCAACACCCCGTGATGTTTTTCTCACTCCTACTAGTGAATCCAATGTAACACACACCCAATACAATGCGCACCACCCCGCGATGTTTTTCAGAAACCTATCCTACATTGCCACGGCATGTTCCCTGACCTCCCCATGCTGACCCCCCCGCGGTGCTTTTCTCCATCCTACATTGCCACTCACTGCCTATCCTAATTGAGACCCTCCGATTCACACCACCCCGTGATGTTTTTCTCACTCCTACTAGTGAATGTAATGTAACACACACCCATACAATGCGCACCACCCGTGATGTTTTTCTCACTCCTACTAGTTAATGTAATGTAACACACATCCATACAATGCGCACCACACCGCGATGTTTTTCATAAACCTATCCTACATTTCCACTGCATGTTCCCTGACTCCCCATGCTGACCACCCCGCTGTGCTTTTCTCCATCCTACATTGCCACTCACTGCCTATCCTAATTCAGACCCTCCGATTCACACCACCCCGTGATGTTTTTCTCACTCCTACGAATGAATGTAATGTAACAGACACCCATACAATGCGCACCACCCCGTGATGTTTTTCTCACTCCTATTAGTGAATGTGATGTAACACACACCCAGGCAATGCGCACCATCCCGCGATGTTTTTCAGAAACCTATCCTACATTGCCACTGCATGTTCCCTGACATCCCCATGCTGACCACCCTGCGGTGCTTTTCTCCATCCTACATTGCCACTCACTGCCTATCCTAATTCAGACCCTCCGATTCACAACACCCCGTGATATTTTTCTCACTCCTACTAGTGAATGTAGTGTAACACACACCCATACAATGTGCACCACCCCGTGATGTTTTTCTCACTCCTACTAGTGAATGTAATGTAATACACACCATTACAATGCGCACCACCCCGAGATGTTTTTCAGAAACCTACCCTACATTGCAACTGCATGTTCCGTGACCTCCCCATGCTGACCACCCCGCGGTGCTTTTCTCCATCCTACATTGCCACTCACTGCCTATCCTAATTCAGACCCTCCGATTCACACCACCCCGTGATGTTTTTCTCACTCCTACTAGTGAATGTAATGTAACACACACCCATAGAATGCGCACCACCCCGCGATGTTTTTCAGAAACCTATCCTACATTGCCACTGCATGTTCCCTAACCTCCCCATCCTGACCACCTCGCGGTGCTTTTCTCCATCCTACATTGCCACTCACTCCCTATCCTAATTCAGACCCTCCGATTCACACCACCCCGTGATGATTTTCTCACTCCTACTAGTGAATGTAATGTAACACACACCCATACAATGCGCACCACCCCGTGATGTTTTTCTCACTCCTAGTAGTGAATGTAATGTAACACACACCCATACAATGCGCACCACCCCACGATGTTTTTCAGAAACCTATCCTACATTGCCACTGCATGTTCCCTGACTTCCCCATGCTGACCACCCCGCGGTGCTTTTCTCCATCCTACATTGCCACTCACTGCCTATCCTAATTCAGACCCTCCAATTCACACCAGCCCGTGATGTTTTTCTCACTCCTACTAGTGAATGTAATGTAACACACACCCATACAATGCGCACCGCCCCGTGATGTTTTTCTCACTCCTACTAGTGAATGTAATGTAACACACACCCATATAATGCGCACCACCCCGTGATGTTTTTCTCACTCCTATTAGTGAATGTAATGTAACACACACCCATGCAATGCGCACCACCCCGTGATGTTTTTCAGAAACCTATCCTACATTGCCACTGCATGTTCCCTGACCTCCCCATGCTGACCATCCCGCGGTGCTTTTCTCCATCCTACATTGCCACTGACTGCCTATCCTAATTCAGATCCTCCGATTCACAACAACCCGTGATGTTTTTCTCACTCCTACTAATGAATGTAATGTAACACACACCCATACAATGCGCACCACCCCGTGATGTTTTTCTCACTCCTACTAGTGAATGTAATGTAACACACACCCATATAATGCGCACCACCCCGTGATGTTTTTCTCACTCCTAGTAGTGAATGTAATGTAACACACACCCATACAATGCGCACCACCCCGCGATGTTTTTTAGAAACCTATCCTACTTTGCCACTGCACATTCCCTGACTTCCCCATGCTGACCACCCCGTTGTGCTTTTCTCCATCCTACATTGCCACTCACTGCGTATCGTAATTCAGACCCTCCGATTCACACCACCCCGTGATGTTTTTCTCACTCCTACTAGTGAATGTAATGTAACACACACCTATACAATGCGCACCACCCCGTGATGTTTTTCTCACTCCTACTAGTGAATGTAATGTAACAGAAACCCATACAATGCGCACCACCCCGTGATGTTTTTCTCACTTCTATTAGTGAATGTAATGTAACACACACCCATGCAATGCGCACCACCCCGCGATGTTTTTCAGAAACCTATCCTACATTGCCACTGCACGTTCCTTGACCTCCCCGTGCTGACCACCCCGCCGTGCTTTTTTCCATCCTACATTTCCACTCACTGCCTATCCTAATTCAGACCCTCCGATTCACACCACCCCGTGATGTTTTTCTCACTCCTACTAGTGAATGTAGTGTAACACACACCCATACAATGCGCACCACCCCGTGATGTTTTTCTCACTCCTACTAGTGAATCCAATGTAACACACACCCAATACAATGCGCACCACCCCGCGATGTTTTTCAGAAACCTATCCTACATTGCCACTGCATGTTCCCTGACCTCCCCATGCTGACCCCCCCGCGGTGCTTTTCTCCATCCTACATTGCCACTCACTGCCTATCCTAATTGAGACCCTCCGATTCACACCACCCCGTGATGTTTTTCTCACTCCTACTAGTGAATGTAATGTAACACACACCCATACAATGCGCACCACCCCGTGATGTTTTTCTCACTCCTACTAGTTAATGTAATGTAACACACATCCATACAATGCGCACCACACCGCGATGTTTTTCATAAACCTATCCTACATTTCCACTGCATGTTCCCTGACTCCCCATGCTGACCACCCCGCGGTGCTTTTCTCCATCCTACATTGCCACTCACTGCCTATCCTAATTCAGACCCTCCGATTCACACCACCCCGTGATGTTTTTCTCACTCCTACGAATGAATGTAATGTAACAGACACCCATACAATGCGCACCACCCCATGATGTTTTTCTCACTCCTATTAGTGAATGTAATGTAACACACACCCAGGCAATGCGCACCACCCCACGATGTTTTTCAGAAACCTATCCTACATTGCCACTGCATGTTCCCTGACATCCCCATGCTGACCACCCTGCGGTGCTTTTCTCCATCCTACATTGCCGCTCACTGCCTATCCTAATTCAGACCCTCCGATTCACAACACCCCGTGATATTTTTCTCACTCCTACTAGTGAATGTAGTGTAACACACACCCATACAATGTGCACCACCCCGTGATGTTTTTCTCACTCCTACTAGTGAATGTAATGTAATACACACCATTACAATGCGCACCACCCCGCGATGTTTTTCAGAAACCTACCCTACATTGCAACTGCATGTTCCGTGACCTCCCCATGCTGACCACCCCGCGGTGCTTTTCTCCATCCTACATTGCCACTCACTGCCTATCCTAATTCAGACCCTCCGATTCACACCACCCCGTGATGTTTTTCTCACTCCTACTAGTGAATGTAATGTAACACACACCCATAGAATGCGCACCACCCCGCGATGTTTTTCAGAAACCTATCCTACATTGCCACTGCATGTTCCCTAACCTCCCCATCCTGACCACCTCGCGGTGCTTTTCTCCATCCTACATTGCCACTCAGTGCCTATCCTAATTCAGACCCTCCGATTCACACCACCCCGTGATGTTTTTCTCACTCCTACTAGTGAATGTAGTGTAACACACACCCATACAATGCACACCACCCCGTGATGTTTTTCTCACTCCTACTAGTGAATGTAATGTAACACACACCATTACAATGCGCACCACCCCGCGATGTTTTTCAGAAACCTATCCTACATTGCCACTGCATGTTCCCTGACCTCCCCATGGTGACCACCCCGCGGTGCTTTTATCCATCCTACATTGCCACTCACTGCCTATCCTAATTGAGACCCTCCGATTCACACCACCCCGTGATGTTTTTCTCACTCCTACTAGTGAATGTAATGTAACACACACCCATACAATTCGCACCACCCCGTGATGTTTTTCTCACTCCTACTTGTGAATGTAATGTAACACACACCCATACAATGCGCACCACCCCGCAATGTTTTTCAGAAACCTATCCTACATTGCCACTGCATGTTCCCTGACCTCACCATGCTGACCAACCCGCGGTGCTTTTCTCCATCCTACATTGCCACTCACTCCCTATCCTAATTCAGACCCTCCGATTCACAACACCCCGTGATGATTTTCTCACTCCTACTAGTGAATGTAATGTAACACACACCCATACAATGCGCACCACCCCGTGATGTTTTTCTCACTCCTAGTAGTGAATGTAATGTAACACACACCCATACAATGCGCACCACCCCACGATGTTTTTCAGAAACCTATCCTACATTGCCACTGCATGTTCCCTGACTTCCCCATGCTGACCACCCCGCGGTGCTTTTCTCCATCCTACATTGCCACTCACTGCGTATCCTAATTCAGACCCTCCGATTTACACCACCCCGTGATGTTTTTCTCACTCCTACTAGTGAATGTAATGTAACAGACACGCATACAATGCGCACCACCCCGTGATGTTTTTCTCACTCCTATTAGTGAATGTAATGTAACACACACCCATGCAATGCGCACCACCCCGTGATGTTTTTCAGAAACCTATCCTACATTGCCACTGCATGTTCCCTGACCTCCCCATGCTGACCATCCCGCGGTGCTTTTCTCCATCCTACATTGCCACTCACTGCCTATCCTAATTCAGACACTCCGATTCACAACACCCCGTGATGTTTTTCTCACTCCTACTAATGAATGTAATGTAACACACACCCATACAATGCGCACCACCCCGTGATGTTTTTCTCACTCCTACTAGTGAATGTAATGTAACACACACCCATATAATGCGCACCACCCCGTGATGTTTTTCTCACTCCTAGTAGTGAATGTAATGTAACACACACCCATACAATGCGCACCACTCCGCGATGTTTTTTAGAAACCTATCCTACATTGCGACTGCACGTTCACTGACTTCCCCATGCTGACCAGCCCGTTGTGCTTTTCTCCATCCTACATTGCCACTCACTGCGTATCGTAATTCAGACCCTCCGATTCACACCACCCCATGATGTTTTTCTCACTCCTACTAGTGAATGAAATGTAACACACACCTATACAATGCGCACCACCCCGTGATGTTTTTCTCACTCCTACTAGTGAATGTAATGTAACACACACCCATACAATGCGCCCCACCCCGCGATGTTTTTCAGAAACCTATCCTACATTGCCACTGCTCGTTCCCTGACTTCCCTTGCTGACCACCCCGCGGAGCTTTTCTCCATCCTACATTGCCACTCACTGTGTATCCAAATTCAGACTCTCGGATTCACACCACCCCGTGATGTTTTTCTCACTCCTACTAGTGAATGTAATGTAACACACACCCATACAATGCGCACCACCCCGCGATGTTTTTCAGAAACCTATCCTACCTTGCCACTGCATGTTCCCTGTCCTCCCCATGGTGACCACCCCGCGGTGCTTTTCTCCATCCTACATTGCCACTCAATGCCTATCCTAATTCAGACCCTCCGATTCACACCACCCCGTGATGTTTTTCTCACTCCTACTAGTGAATGTAGTGTAACACACACCCATACAATGCGCAACACCCCGTGATGTTTTTCTCACTCCTACTAGTGAATCCAATGTAACACACACCCAATACAATGCGCACCACCCCGCGATGTTTTTCAGAAACCTATCCTACATTGCCACTGCATGTTCCCTGACCTCCCCATGCTGACCCCCCCGCGGTGCTTTTCTCCATCCTACATTGCCACTCACTGCCTATCCTAATTGAGACTCTCCGATTCACACCACCCCGTGATGTTTTTCTCACTCCTACTAGTGAATGTAATGTAACACACACCCATACAATGCGCACCACCCCGTGATGTTTTTCTCACTCCTACTAGTTAATGTAATGTAACACACATCCATACAATGCGCACCACACCGCGATGTTTTTCATAAACCTATCCTACATTTCCACTGCATGTTCCCTGACACCCCATGCTGACCACCCCGCGGTGCTTTTCTCCATCCTACATTGCCACTCACTGCCTATCCTAATTCAGACCCTCCGATTCACACCACCCCGTGATGTTTTTCTCACTCCTACTAGTGAATGTAATGTAACAGACACCCATACAATGCGCACCACCCCGTGATGTTTTTCTCACTCCTATTAGTGAATGTGATGTAACACACACCCAGGCAATGCGCACCACCCCGCGATGTTTTTCAGAAACCTATCCTACATTGCCACTGCATGTTCCCTGACATCCCCATGCTGACCACCCTGCGGTGCTTTTCTCCATCCTACATTGCCACTCACTGCCTATCCTAATTCAGACCCTCCGATTCACAACACCCCGTGATATTTTTCTCACTCCTACTAGTGAATGTAGTGTAACACACACCCATGCAATGTGCACCACCCCGTGATGTTTTTCTCACTCCTACTAGTGAATGTAATGTAATACACACCATTACAATGCGCACCACCCCGCGATGTTTTTCAGAAACCTACCCTACATTGCAACTGCATGTTCCGTGACCTCCCCATGCTGACCACCCCGCGGTGCTTTTCTCCATCCTACATTGCCACTCACTGCCTATCCTAATTCAGACCCTCCAATTCACACCACCCCGTGATGTTTTTCTCACTCCTACTAGTGAATGTAATGTAACACACACCCATAGAATGCGCACCACCCCGCGTTGTTTTTCAGAAACCTATCCTACATTGCCACTGCATGTTCCCTAACCTCCCCATCCTGACCACCTCGCGGTGCTTTTCTCCATCCTACATTGCCACTCACTCCCTATCCTAATTCAGACCCTCCGATTCACACCACCCCGTGATGATTTTCTCACTCCTACTAGTGAATGTAATGTAACACACACCCATACAATGCGCACCACCCCGTGATGTTTTTCTCACTCCTAGTAGTGAATGTAATGTAACACACACCCATACAATGCGCACCACCCCACGATGTTTTTCAGAAACCTATCCTACATTGCCACTGCATGTTCCCTCACTTCCCCATGCTGACCACCCCGCGGTGCTTTTCTCCATCCTACATTGCCACTCACTGTGTATCCTAATTCAGACCCTCCGATTTACACCACCCCGTGATGTTTTTCTCACTCCTACTAGTGAATGTAATGTAACAGACACGCATACAATGCGCACCACCCCGTGATGTTTTTCTCACTCCTATTAGTGAATGTAATGTAACACACACCCATACAATGCGCCCCACCCCGCGATGTTTTTCAGAAACCTATCCTACATTGCCACTGCTCGTTCCCTGACTTCCCTTGCTGACCACCCCGCGGTGCTTTTCTCCATCCTACATTGCCACTCACTGTGTATCCAAATTCAGACTCTCGGATTCACACCACCCCGTGATGTTTTTCTCACTCCTACTAGTGAATGTAATGTAACACACACCCATACAATGCGCACCACCCCGCGATGTTTTTCAGAAACCTATCCTACCTTGCCACTGCATGTTCCCTGTCCTCCCCATGGTGACCACCCCGCGGTGCTTTTCTCCATCCTACATTGCCACTCACTGCGTATCGTAATTCAGACCCTCCGATTCACACCACCCAGTGATGTTTTTCTCACTCCTACTAGTGAATGTAATGTAACACACACCTATACAATGCGCACCACCCCGTGACGTTTTTCTCACTCCTACTAGTGAATGTAATGTAACACACACCCATACAATGCGCACCACCCCGCAATGTTTTTCAGAAACCTATCCTACATTGCCACTGCATGTTCCCTGACCTCCCCATGCTGACCATCCCGCGGTGCTTTTCTCCATCCTACATTGCCACTCACTGCCTATCCAAATTCAGACCCTCCGATTCACACGACCCCGTGATGTTTTTCTCATTCCTACTAGTGAATGTAATGTAACACACACCCATACAATGCGCACCACCCCGTGATGTTTTTCTCACTCCTACTAGTGAATGTAATGTAACACACACCCATACAATGCGCACCACCCCGCGATGTTTTTCAGAAACCTATCCTACATTGCCACTGCATGTTCCCTGACCTCTCCATGCTGACCACCCCGCGGTGCTTTTCTCCATCCTACATTGCCACTCACTGCCTATCCTAATTCAGACCCTCCGATTCACACCTCCCCGTGATGTTTTTCTCACTCCTACTAGTGAATGTAATGTAACAGAAACCCATACAATGCGCACCACCCCGTGATGTTTTTCTCACTCCTATTAGTGAATGTAATGTAACACACACCCATGCAATGCGCACCACCCCGCGATGTTTTTCAGAAACCTATCCTACATTGCCACTGCACGTTCCTTGACCTCCCCGTGCTGACCACCCCGCCGTGCTTTTCTCCATCCTACATTGCCACTCACTGCCTATCCTAATTCAGACCCTCCGATTCACACCACCCCGTGATGTTTTTCTCACTCCTACTAGTGAATGTAATGTAACACACACCCATACAATGCGCACCACCCCGTGATGTTTTTCTCACTCCTACTAGTGAATGTAATGTAACACACACCCATACAATGCGCATCAACCCACGATGTTTTTCAGAAACCTATCCTACATTGCCACTGCACGTTCCCTGACCTCCCCATGCTGACCACCCCGCGGTGCTTTTCTCCATCCTACATTGCCACTCACTGCGTATCCTAATTCACACCCTCGGATTCACACCACCCCGTGATGTTTTTCTCACTCCTACTAGTGAATGTAATGTAACACACACCCATACAATGCGCCCCACCCCGCGATGTTTTTCAGAAACCTATCCTATATTGCCACTGCATGTTCCCTGACCTCCCCATGCTGACCACCCCGCGGTGCTTTTCTCCATCCTACATTGCCACTCACTGCCTATCCTAATTCAGACCCTCCGATTCACACCACCCCGTGATGTTTTTCTCACTCCTAGTAGTGAATGTAATGTAACACACACCCATAAAATGCGCACCACCCCGTGATGTTTTTCTCACTCCTACTAGTTAATGTAATGTAACACAACCCATACAATGCGCACCACCCCGCAATATTTTTCAGAAACCTATCCAACTTTGCCACTGCATGTTCCCTGACCTCCCCATGCTGACCACCCCGCGGTGCTTTTCTCCATCCTACATTGCCACTCACTGCCTATCCTAATTCAGACCCTCCGATTCACACCACCCCGTGATGTTTTTCTCACTCCTACGAATGAATGTAATGTAACAGACACCCATACAATGCGCACCACCCCGTGATGTTTTTCTCACTCCTATTAGTGAATGTAATGTAACACACACCCAGGCAATGCGCACCACCCCGCGATGTTTTTCAGAAACCTATCCTACATTGCCACTGCATGTTCCCTGACATCCCCATGCTGACCACCCTGCGGTGCTTTTCTCCATCCTACATTGCCGCTCACTGCCTATCCTAATTCAGACCTTCCGATTCACAACACCCCGTGATATTTTTCTCACTCCTACTATTGAATGTAGTGTAACACACACCCATACAATGTGCACCACCCCGTGATGTTTTTCTCACTCCTACTAGTGAATGTAATGTAATACACACCATTACAATGCGCACCACCCCGCGATGTTTTTCAGAAACCTACCCTACATTGCAACTGCATGTTCCGTGACCTCCCCATGCTGACCACCCCGCGGTGCTTTTCTCCATCCTACATTGCCACTCACTGCCTATCCTAATTCAGACCCTCCGATTCACACCACCCCGTGATGTTTTTCTCACTCCTACTAGTGAATGTAATATAACACACACCCATAGAATGCGCACCACCCCGCGATGTTTTTCAGAAACCTATCCTACATTGCCACTGCATGTTCCCTAACCTCCCCATCCTGACCACCTCGCGGTGCTTTTCTCCATCCTACATTGCCACTCAGTGCCTATCCTAATTCAGACCCTCCGATTCACACCACCCCGTGATGTTTTTCTCACTCCTACTAGTGAATGTAGTGTAACACACACCCATACAATGCACACCACCCCGTGATGTTTTTCTCACTCCTACTAGTGAATGTAATGTAACACACACCATTACAATGCGCACCACCCCGCGATGTTTTTCAGAAACCTATCCTACATTGCCACTGCATGTTCCCTGACCTCCCCATGGTGACCACCCCGCGGTGCTTTTATCCATCCTACATTGCCACTCACTGCCTATCCTAATTGAGACCCTCCGATTCACACCACCCCGTGATGTTTTTCTCACTCCTACTAGTGAATGTAATGTAACACACACCCATACAATTCGCACCACCCCGTGATGTTTTTCTCACTCCTACTTGTCAATGTAATGTAACACACACCCATACAATGCGCACCACCCCGCAATGTTTTTCAGAAACCTATCCTACATTGCCACTGCATGTTCCCTGACCTCACCATGCTGACCACCCCGCGGTGCTTTTCTCCATCCTACATTGCCACTCACTCCCTATCCTAATTCAGACCCTCCGATTCACACCACCCCGTGATGATTTTCTCACTCCTACTAGTGAATGTAATGTAACACACACCCATACAATGCGCACCACCCCGTGATGTTTTTCTCACTCCTAGTAGTGAATGTAATGTAACACACACCCATACAATGCGCACCACCCCGTGATGTTTTTCTCACTCCTACTAGTGAATGTAATGTAACAGACACGCATACAATGCGCACCACCCCGTGATGTTTTTCTCACTCCTATTAGTGAATGTAATGTAACACACACCCATGCAATGCGCACCACCCCGTGATGTTTTTCAGAAACCTATCCTACATTGCCACTGCATGTTCCCTGACCTCCCCATGCTGACCATCCCGCGGTGCTTTTCTCCATCCTACATTGCCACTCACTGCCTATCCTAATTCAGACACTCCGATTCACAACACCCCGTGATGTTTTTCTCACTCCTACTAATGAATGTAATGTAACACACACCCATACAATGCGCACCACCCCGTGATGTTTTTCTCACTCCTACTAGTGAATGTAATGTAACACACACCCATATAATGCGCACCACCCCGTGATGTTTTTCTCACTCCTAGTAGTGAATGTAATGTAACACACACCCATACAATGCGCACCACTCCGCGATGTTTTTTAGAAACCTATCCTACATTGCGACTGCACGTTCACTGACTTCCCCATGCTGACCAGCCCGTTGTGCTTTTCTCCATCCTACATTGCCACTCACTGCGTATCGTAATTCAGACCCTCCGATTCACACCACCCCGTGATGTTTTTCTCACTCCTACTAGTGAATGAAATGTAACACACACCTATACAATGCGCACCACCCCGTGATGTTTTTCTCACTCCTACTAGTGAATGTAATGTAACACACACCCATACAATGCGCCCCACCCCGCGATGTTTTTCAGAAACCTATCCGACATTGCCACTGCTCGTTCCCTGACTTCCCTTGCTGACCACCCCGCGGTGCTTTTCTCCATCCTACATTGCCACTCACTGTGTATCCAAATTCAGACTCTCGGATTCACACCACCCCGTGATGTTTTTCTCACTCCTACTAGTGAATGTAATGTAACACACACCCATACAATGCGCACCACCCCGCGATGTTTTTCAGAAACCTATCCTACCTTGCCACTGCATGTTCCCTGTCCTCCCCATGGTGACCACCCCGCGGTGCTTTTCTCCATCCTACATTGCCACTCAATGCCTATCCTAATTCAGACCCTCCGATTCACACCACCCCGTGATGTTTTTCTCACTCCTACTAGTGAATGTAGTGTAACACACACCCATACAATGCGCAACACCCCGTGATGTTTTTCTCACTCCTACTAGTGAATCCAATGTAACACACACCCAATACAATGCGCACCACCCCGCGATGTTTTTCAGAAACCTATCCTACATTGCCACTGCATGTTCCCTGACCTCCCCATGCTGACCCCCCCGCGGTGCTTTTCTCCATCCTACATTGCCACTCACTGCCTATCCTAATTGAGACCCTCCGATTCACACCACCCCGTGATGTTTTTCTCACTCCTACTAGTGAATGTAATGTAACACACACCCATACAATGCGCACCACCCCGTGATGTTTTTCTCACTCCTACTAGTTAATGTAATGTAACACACACCCATACAATGCGCACCACCCCGCAATATTTTTCAGAAACCTATCCAACTTTGCCACTGCATGTTCCCTGACCTCCCCATGCTGACCACCCCGCGGTGCTTTTCTCCATCCTACATTGCCACTCACTGCCTATCCTAATTCAGACCCTCCGATTCACACCACCCCGTGATGTTTTTCTCACTCCTACGAATGAATGTAATGTAACAGACACCCATACAATGCGCACCACCCCGTGATGTTTTTCTCACTCCTATTAGTGAATGTAATGTAACACACACCCAGGCAATGCGCACCACCCCGCGATGTTTTTCAGAAACCTATCCTACATTGCCACTGCATGTTCCCTGACATCCCCATGCTGACCACCCTGCGGTGCTTTTCTCCATCCTACATTGCCGCTCACTGCCTATCCTAATTCAGACCCTCCGATTCACAACACCCCGTGATATTTTTCTCACTCCTACTAGTGAATGTAGTGTAACACACACCCATACAATGTGCACCACCCCGTGATGTTTTTCTCACTCCTACTAGTGAATGTAATGTAATACACACCATTACAATGCGCACCACCCCGCGATGTTTTTCAGAAACCTACCCTACATTGCAACTGCATGTTCCGTGACCTCCCCATGCTGACCACCCCGCGGTGCTTTTCTCCATCCTACATTGCCACTCACTGCCTATCCTAATTCAGACCCTCCGATTCACACCACCCCGTGATGTTTTTCTCACTCCTACTAGTGAATGTAATATAACACACACCCATAGAATGCGCACCACCCCGCGATGTTTTTCAGAAACCTATCCTACATTGCCACTGCATGTTCCCTGACCTCCCCATGGTGACCACCCCGCGGTGCTTTTATCCATCCTACATTGCCACTCACTGCCTATCCTAATTGAGACCCTCCGATTCACACCACCCCGTGATGTTTTTCTCACTCCTACTAGTGAATGTAATGTAACACACACCCATACAATTCGCACCACCCCGTGATGTTTTTCTCACTCCTACTTGTGAATGTAATGTAACACACACCCATACAATGCGCACCACCCCGCAATGTTTTTCAGAAACCTATCCTACATTGCCACTGCATGTTCCCTGACCTCACCATGCTGACCACCCCGCGGTGCTTTTCTCCATCCTACATTGCCACTCACTCCCTATCCTAATTCAGACCCTCCGATTCACACCACCCCGTGATGATTTTCTCACTCCTACTAGTGAATGTAATGTAACACACACCCATACAATGCGCACCACCCCGTGATGTTTTTCTCACTCCTAGTAGTGAATGTAATGTAACACACACCCATACAATGCGCACCACCCCACGATGTTTTTCAGAAACCTATCCTACATTGCCACTGCATGTTCCCTGACTTCCCCATGCTGACCACCCCGCGGTGCTTTTCTCCATCCTACATTGCCACTCACTGCGTATCCTAATTCAGACCCTCCGATTTACACCACCCCGTGATGTTTTTCTCACTCCTACTAGTGAATGTAATGTAACAGACACGCATACAATGCGCACCACCCCGTGATGTTTTTCTCACTCCTATTAGTGAATGTAATGTAACACACACCCATGCAATGCGCACCACCCCGTGATGTTTTTCAGAAACCTATCCTACATTGCCACTGCATGTTCCCTGACCTCCCCATGCTGACCATCCCGCGGTGCTTTTCTCCATCCTACATTGCCACTCACTGCCTATCCTAATTCAGACACTCCGATTCACAACACCCCGTGATGTTTTTCTCACTCCTACTAATGAATGTAATGTAACACACACCCATACAATGCGCACCACCCCGTGATGTTTTTCTCACTCCTACTAGTGAATGTAATGTAACACACACCCATATAATGCGCACCACCCCGTGATGTTTTTCTCACTCCTAGTAGTGAATGTAATGTAACACACACCCATACAATGCGCACCACTCCGCGATGTTTTTTAGAAACCTATCCTACATTGCGACTGCATGTTCACTGACTTCCCCATGCTGACCAGCCCGTTGTGCTTTTCTCCATCCTACATTGCCACTCACTGCGTATCGTAATTCAGACCCTCCGATTCACACCACCCCGTGATGTTTTTCTCACTCCTACTAGTGAATGAAATGTAACACACACCTATACAATGCGCACCACCCCGTGATGTTTTTCTCACTCCTACTAGTGAATGTAATGTAACACACACCCATACAATGCGCCCCACCCCGCGATGTTTTTCAGAAACCTATCCTACATTGCCACTGCTCGTTCCCTGACTTCCCTTGCTGACCACCCCGCGGTGCTTTTCTCCATCCTACATTGCCACTCACTGTGTATCCAAATTCAGACTCTCGGATTCACACCTCCCCGTGATGTTTTTCTCACTCCTACTAGTGACCTCCCCGTGATGTTTTTCTCACTCCTACTAGTGAATGTAATGTAACAGAAACCCATACAATGCGCACCACCCCGTGATGTTTTTCTCACTCCTATTAGTGAATGTAATGTAACACACACCCATGCAATGCGCACCACCCCGCGATGTTTTTCAGAAACCTATCC
The DNA here is from genome assembly GCF_034190915.1 of Cavia porcellus. NCBI lineage: Eukaryota > Metazoa > Chordata > Mammalia > Rodentia > Caviidae > Cavia > Cavia porcellus. The sequence goes on along the minus strand of NW_026947514.1, from coordinate 47,831,024 downwards.
TACATTGCCACTGCACGTTCCTTGACCTCCCCGTGCTGACCACCCCGCCGTGCTTTTCTCCATCCTACATTGCCACTCACTGCCTATCCTAATTCAGACCCTCCGATTCACACCACCCCGTGATGTTTTTCTCACTCCTACTAGTGAATGTAATGTAACACACACCCATACAATGCGCACCACCCCGTGATGTTTTTCTCACTCCTACTAGTGAATGTAATGTAACACACACCCATACAATGCGCATCAACCCACGATGTTTTTCAGAAACCTATCCTACATTGCCACTGCACGTTCCCTGACCTCCCCATGCTGACCACCCCGCGGTGCTTTTCTCCATCCTACATTGCCACTCACTGCGTATCCTAATTCACACCCTCGGATTCACACCACCCCGTGATGTTTTTCTCACTCCTACTAGTGAATGTAATGTAACACACACCCATACAATGCGCCCCACCCCGCGATGTTTTTCAGAAACCTATCCTATATTGCCACTGCATGTTCCCTGACCTCCCCATGCTGACCACCCCGCGGTGCTTTTCTCCATCCTACATTGCCACTCACTGCCTATCCTAATTCAGACCCTCCGATTCACACCACCCCGTGATGTTTTTCTCACTCCTAGTAGTGAATGTAATGTAACACACACCCATAAAATGCGCACCACCCCGTGATGTTTTTCTCACTCCTACTAGTTAATGTAATGTAACACAACCCATACAATGCGCACCACCCCGCAATATTTTTCAGAAACCTATCCAACTTTGCCACTGCATGTTCCCTGACCTCCCCATGCTGACCACCCCGCGGTGCTTTTCTCCATCCTACATTGCCACTCACTGCCTATCCTAATTCAGACCCTCCGATTCACACCACCCCGTGATGTTTTTCTCACTCCTACGAATGAATGTAATGTAACAGACACCCATACAATGCGCACCACCCCGTGATGTTTTTCTCACTCCTATTAGTGAATGTAATGTAACACACACCCAGGCAATGCGCACCACCCCGCGATGTTTTTCAGAAACCTATCCTACATTGCCACTGCATGTTCCCTGACATCCCCATGCTGACCACCCTGCGGTGCTTTTCTCCATCCTACATTGCCGCTCACTGCCTATCCTAATTCAGACCTTCCGATTCACAACACCCCGTGATATTTTTCTCATTCCTACTATTGAATGTAGTGTAACACACACCCATACAATGTGCACCACCCCGTGATGTTTTTCTCACTCCTACTAGTGAATGTAATGTAATACACACCATTACAATGCGCACCACCCCGCGATGTTTTTCAGAAACCTACCCTACATTGCAACTGCATGTTCCGTGACCTCCCCATGCTGACCACCCCGCGGTGCTTTTCTCCATCCTACATTGCCACTCACTGCCTATCCTAATTCAGACCCTCCGATTCACACCACCCCGTGATGTTTTTCTCACTCCTACTAGTGAATGTAATATAACACACACCCATAGAATGCGCACCACCCCGCGATGTTTTTCAGAAACCTATCCTACATTGCCACTGCATGTTCCCTAACCTCCCCATCCTGACCACCTCGCGGTGCTTTTCTCCATCCTACATTGCCACTCAGTGCCTATCCTAATTCAGACCCTCCGATTCACACCACCCCGTGATGTTTTTCTCACTCCTACTAGTGAATGTAGTGTAACACACACCCATACAATGCACACCACCCCGTGATGTTTTTCTCACTCCTACTAGTGAATGTAATGTAACACACACCATTACAATGCGCACCACCCCGCGATGTTTTTCAGAAACCTATCCTACATTGCCACTGCATGTTCCCTGACCTCCCCATGGTGACCACCCCGCGGTGCTTTTATCCATCCTACATTGCCACTCACTGCCTATCCTAATTGAGACCCTCCGATTCACACCACCCCGTGATGTTTTTCTCACTCCTACTAGTGAATGTAATGTAACACACACCCATACAATTCGCACCACCCCGTGATGTTTTTCTCACTCCTACTTGTCAATGTAATGTAACACACACCCATACAATGCGCACCACCCCGCAATGTTTTTCAGAAACCTATCCTACATTGCCACTGCATGTTCCCTGACCTCACCATGCTGACCACCCCGCGGTGCTTTTCTCCATCCTACATTGCCACTCACTCCCTATCCTAATTCAGACCCTCCGATTCACACCACCCCGTGATGATTTTCTCACTCCTACTAGTGAATGTAATGTAACACACACCCATACAATGCGCACCACCCCGTGATGTTTTTCTCACTCCTAGTAGTGAATGTAATGTAACACACACCCATACAATGCGCACCACCCCGTGATGTTTTTCTCACTCCTACTAGTGAATGTAATGTAACAGACACGCATACAATGCGCACCACCCCGTGATGTTTTTCTCACTCCTATTAGTGAATGTAATGTAACACACACCCATGCAATGCGCACCACCCCGTGATGTTTTTCAGAAACCTATCCTACATTGCCACTGCATGTTCCCTGACCTCCCCATGCTGACCATCCCGCGGTGCTTTTCTCCATCCTACATTGCCACTCACTGCCTATCCTAATTCAGACACTCCGATTCACAACACCCCGTGATGTTTTTCTCACTCCTACTAATGAATGTAATGTAACACACACCCATACAATGCGCACCACCCCGTGATGTTTTTCTCACTCCTACTAGTGAATGTAATGTAACACACACCCATATAATGCGCACCACCCCGTGATGTTTTTCTCACTCCTAGTAGTGAATGTAATGTAACACACACCCATACAATGCGCACCACTCCGCGATGTTTTTTAGAAACCTATCCTACATTGCGACTGCACGTTCACTGACTTCCCCATGCTGACCAGCCCGTTGTGCTTTTCTCCATCCTACATTGCCACTCACTGCGTATCGTAATTCAGACCCTCCGATTCACACCACCCCGTGATGTTTTTCTCACTCCTACTAGTGAATGAAATGTAACACACACCTATACAATGCGCACCACCCCGTGATGTTTTTCTCACTCCTACTAGTGAATGTAATGTAACACACACCCATACAATGCGCCCCACCCCGCGATGTTTTTCAGAAACCTATCCGACATTGCCACTGCTCGTTCCCTGACTTCCCTTGCTGACCACCCCGCGGTGCTTTTCTCCATCCTACATTGCCACTCACTGTGTATCCAAATTCAGACTCTCGGATTCACACCACCCCGTGATGTTTTTCTCACTCCTACTAGTGAATGTAATGTAACACACACCCATACAATGCGCACCACCCCGCGATGTTTTTCAGAAACCTATCCTACCTTGCCACTGCATGTTCCCTGTCCTCCCCATGGTGACCACCCCGCGGTGCTTTTCTCCATCCTACATTGCCACTCAATGCCTATCCTAATTCAGACCCTCCGATTCACACCACCCCGTGATGTTTTTCTCACTCCTACTAGTGAATGTAGTGTAACACACACCCATACAATGCGCAACACCCCGTGATGTTTTTCTCACTCCTACTAGTGAATCCAATGTAACACACACCCAATACAATGCGCACCACCCCGCGATGTTTTTCAGAAACCTATCCTACATTGCCACTGCATGTTCCCTGACCTCCCCATGCTGACCCCCCCGCGGTGCTTTTCTCCATCCTACATTGCCACTCACTGCCTATCCTAATTGAGACCCTCCGATTCACACCACCCCGTGATGTTTTTCTCACTCCTACTAGTGAATGTAATGTAACACACACCCATACAATGCGCACCACCCCGTGATGTTTTTCTCACTCCTACTAGTTAATGTAATGTAACACACACCCATACAATGCGCACCACCCCGCAATATTTTTCAGAAACCTATCCAACTTTGCCACTGCATGTTCCCTGACCTCCCCATGCTGACCACCCCGCGGTGCTTTTCTCCATCCTACATTGCCACTCACTGCCTATCCTAATTCAGACCCTCCGATTCACACCACCCCGTGATGTTTTTCTCACTCCTACGAATGAATGTAATGTAACAGACACCCATACAATGCGCACCACCCCGTGATGTTTTTCTCACTCCTATTAGTGAATGTAATGTAACACACACCCAGGCAATGCGCACCACCCCGCGATGTTTTTCAGAAACCTATCCTACATTGCCACTGCATGTTCCCTGACATCCCCATGCTGACCACCCTGCGGTGCTTTTCTCCATCCTACATTGCCGCTCACTGCCTATCCTAATTCAGACCCTCCGATTCACAACACCCCGTGATATTTTTCTCACTCCTACTAGTGAATGTAGTGTAACACACACCCATACAATGTGCACCACCCCGTGATGTTTTTCTCACTCCTACTAGTGAATGTAATGTAATACACACCATTACAATGCGCACCACCCCGCGATGTTTTTCAGAAACCTACCCTACATTGCAACTGCATGTTCCGTGACCTCCCCATGCTGACCACCCCGCGGTGCTTTTCTCCATCCTACATTGCCACTCACTGCCTATCCTAATTCAGACCCTCCGATTCACACCACCCCGTGATGTTTTTCTCACTCCTACTAGTGAATGTAATATAACACACACCCATAGAATGCGCACCACCCCGCGATGTTTTTCAGAAACCTATCCTACATTGCCACTGCATGTTCCCTGACCTCCCCATGGTGACCACCCCGCGGTGCTTTTATCCATCCTACATTGCCACTCACTGCCTATCCTAATTGAGACCCTCCGATTCACACCACCCCGTGATGTTTTTCTCACTCCTACTAGTGAATGTAATGTAACACACACCCATACAATTCGCACCACCCCGTGATGTTTTTCTCACTCCTACTTGTGAATGTAATGTAACACACACCCATACAATGCGCACCACCCCGCAATGTTTTTCAGAAACCTATCCTACATTGCCACTGCATGTTCCCTGACCTCACCATGCTGACCACCCCGCGGTGCTTTTCTCCATCCTACATTGCCACTCACTCCCTATCCTAATTCAGACCCTCCGATTCACACCACCCCGTGATGATTTTCTCACTCCTACTAGTGAATGTAATGTAACACACACCCATACAATGCGCACCACCCCGTGATGTTTTTCTCACTCCTAGTAGTGAATGTAATGTAACACACACCCATACAATGCGCACCACCCCACGATGTTTTTCAGAAACCTATCCTACATTGCCACTGCATGTTCCCTGACTTCCCCATGCTGACCACCCCGCGGTGCTTTTCTCCATCCTACATTGCCACTCACTGCGTATCCTAATTCAGACCCTCCGATTTACACCACCCCGTGATGTTTTTCTCACTCCTACTAGTGAATGTAATGTAACAGACACGCATACAATGCGCACCACCCCGTGATGTTTTTCTCACTCCTATTAGTGAATGTAATGTAACACACACCCATGCAATGCGCACCACCCCGTGATGTTTTTCAGAAACCTATCCTACATTGCCACTGCATGTTCCCTGACCTCCCCATGCTGACCATCCCGCGGTGCTTTTCTCCATCCTACATTGCCACTCACTACCTATCCTAATTCAGACACTCCGATTCACAACACCCCGTGATGTTTTTCTCACTCCTACTAATGAATGTAATGTAACACACACCCATACAATGCGCACCACCCCGTGATGTTTTTCTCACTCCTACTAGTGAATGTAATGTAACACACACCCATATAATGCGCACCACCCCGTGATGTTTTTCTCACTCCTAGTAGTGAATGTAATGTAACACACACCCATACAATGCGCACCACTCCGCGATGTTTTTTAGAAACCTATCCTACATTGCGACTGCATGTTCACTGACTTCCCCATGCTGACCAGCCCGTTGTGCTTTTCTCCATCCTACATTGCCACTCACTGCGTATCGTAATTCAGACCCTCCGATTCACACCACCCCGTGATGTTTTTCTCACTCCTACTAGTGAATGAAATGTAACACACACCTATACAATGCGCACCACCCCGTGATGTTTTTCTCACTCCTACTAGTGAATGTAATGTAACACACACCCATACAATGCGCCCCACCCCGCGATGTTTTTCAGAAACCTATCCTACATTGCCACTGCTCGTTCCCTGACTTCCCTTGCTGACCACCCCGCGGTGCTTTTCTCCATCCTACATTGCCACTCACTGTGTATCCAAATTCAGACTCTCGGATTCACACCACCCCGTGATGTTTTTCTCACTCCTACTAGTGAATGTAATGTAACACACACCCATACAATGCGCACCACCCCGCGATGTTTTTCAGAAACCTATCCTACCTTGCCACTGCATGTTCCCTGTCCTCCCCATGGTGACCACCCCGCGGTGCTTTTCTCCATCCTACATTGCCACTCAATGCCTATCCTAATTCAGACCCTCCGATTCACACCACCCCGTGATGTTTTTCTCACTCCTACTAGTGAATGTAGTGTAACACACACCCATACAATGCGCAACACCCCGTGATGTTTTTCTCACTCCTACTAGTGAATCCAATGTAACACACACCCAATACAATGCGCACCACCCCGCGATGTTTTTCAGAAACCTATCCTACATTGCCACTGCATGTTCCCTGACCTCCCCATGCTGACCCCCCCGCGGTGCTTTTCTCCATCCTACATTGCCACTCACTGCCTATCCTAATTGAGACCCTCCGATTCACACCACCCCGTGATGTTTTTCTCACTCCTACTAGTGAATGTAATGTAACACACACCCATACAATGCGCACCACCCCGTGATGTTTTTCTCACTCCTACTAGTTAATGTAATGTAACACACACCCATACAATGCGCACCACCCCGCAATATTTTTCAGAAACCTATCCAACTTTGCCACTGCATGTTCCCTGACCTCCCCATGCTGACCACCCCGCGGTGCTTTTCTCCATCCTACATTGCCACTCACTGCCTATCCTAATTCAGACCCTCCGATTCACACCACCCCGTGATGTTTTTCTCACTCCTACGAATGAATGTAATGTAACAGACACCCATACAATGCGCACCACCCCGTGATGTTTTTCTCACTCCTATTAGTGAATGTAATGTAACACACACCCAGGCAATGCGCACCACCCCGCGATGTTTTTCAGAAACCTATCCTACATTGCCACTGCATGTTCCCTGACCTCACCATGCTGACCACCCCGCGGTGCTTTTCTCCATCCTACATTGCCACTCACTCCCTATCCTAATTCAGACCCTCCGATTCACACCACCCTGTGATGATTTTCTCACTCCTACTAGTGAATGTAATGTAACACACACCCATACAATGCGCACCACCCCGTGATGTTTTTCTCACTCCTAGTAGTGAATGTAATGTAACACACACCCATACAATGCGCACCACCCCACGATGTTTTTCAGAAACCTATCCTACATTGCCACTGCATGTTCCCTGACTTCCCCATGCTGACCACCCCGCGGTGCTTTTCTCCATCCTACATTGCCACTCACTGCGTATCCTAATTCAGACCCTCCGATTTACACCACCCCGTGATGTTTTTCTCACTCCTACTAGTGAATGTAATGTAACAGACACGCATACAATGCGCACCACCCCGTGATGTTTTTCTCACTCCTATTAGTGAATGTAATGTAACACACACCCATGCAATGCGCACCACCCCGTGATGTTTTTCAGAAACCTATCCTACATTGCCACTGCATGTTCCCTGACCTCCCCATGCTGACCATCCCGCGGTGCTTTTCTCCATCCTACATTGCCACTCACTGCCTATCCTAATTCAGACACTCCGATTCACAACACCCCGTGATGTTTTTCTCACTCCTACTAATGAATGTAATGTAACACACACCCATACAATGCGCACCACCCCGTGATGTTTTTCTCACTCCTACTAGTGAATGTAATGTAACACACACCCATATAATGCGCACCACCCCGTGATGTTTTTCTCACTCCTAGTAGTGAATGTAATGTAACACACACCCATACAATGCGCACCACTCCGCGATGTTTTTTAGAAACCTATCCTACATTGCGACTGCACGTTCACTGACTTCCCCATGCTGACCAGCCCGTTGTGCTTTTCTCCATCCTACATTGCCACTCACTGCGTATCGTAATTCAGACCCTCCGATTCACACCACCCCGTGATGTTTTTCTCACTCCTACTAGTGAATGAAATGTAACACACACCTATACAATGCGCACCACCCCGTGATGTTTTTCTCACTCCTACTAGTGAATGTAATGTAACACACACCCATACAATGCGCCCCACCCCGCGATGTTTTTCAGAAACCTATCCTACATTGCCACTGCTCGTTCCCTGACTTCCCTTGCTGACCACCCCGCGGTGCTTTTCTCCATCCTACATTGCCACTCACTGTGTATCCAAATTCAGACTCTCGGATTCACACCACCCCGTGATGTTTTTCTCACTCCTACTAGTGAATGTAATGTAACACACACCCATACAATGCGCACCACCCCGCGATGTTTTTCAGAAACCTATCCTACCTTGCCACTGCATGTTCCCTGTCCTCCCCATGGTGACCACCCCGCGGTGCTTTTCTCCATCCTACATTGCCACTCAATGCCTATCCTAATTCAGACCCTCCGATTCACACCACCCCGTGATGTTTTTCTCACTCCTACTAGTGAATGTAGTGTAACACACACCCATACAATGCGCAACACCCCGTGATGTTTTTCTCACTCCTACTAGTGAATCCAATGTAACACACACCCAATACAATGCGCACCACCCCGCGATGTTTTTCAGAAACCTATCCTACATTGCCACTGCATGTTCCCTGACCTCCCCATGCTGACCCCCCCGCGGTGCTTTTCTCCATCCTACATTGCCACTCACTGCCTATCCTAATTGAGACCCTCCGATTCACACCACCCCGTGATGTTTTTCTCACTCCTACTAGTGAATGTAATGTAACACACACCCATACAATGCGCACCACCCCGTGATGTTTTTCTCACTCCTACTAGTTAATGTAATGTAACACACACCCATACAATGCGCACCACCCCGCAATATTTTTCAGAAACCTATCCAACTTTGCCACTGCATGTTCCCTGACCTCCCCATGCTGACCACCCCGCGGTGCTTTTCTCCATCCTACATTGCCACTCACTGCCTATCCTAATTCAGACCCTCCGATTCACACCACCCCGTGATGTTTTTCTCACTCCTACGAATGAATGTAATGTAACAGACACCCATACAATGCGCACCACCCCGTGATGTTTTTCTCACTCCTATTAGTGAATGTAATGTAACACACACCCAGGCAATGCGCACCACCCCGCGATGTTTTTCAGAAACCTATCCTACATTGCCACTGCATGTTCCCTGACATCCCCATGCTGACCACCCTGCGGTGCTTTTCTCCATCCTACATTGCCGCTCACTGCCTATCCTAATTCAGACCCTCCGATTCACAACACCCCGTGATATTTTTCTCACTCCTACTAGTGAATGTAGTGTAACACACACCCATACAATGTGCACCACCCCGTGATGTTTTTCTCACTCCTACTAGTGAATGTAATGTAATACATACCATTACAATGCGCACCACCCCGCGATGTTTTTCAGAAACCTACCCTACATTGCAACTGCATGTTCCGTGACCTCCCCATGCTGACCACCCCGCGGTGCTTTTCTCCATCCTACATTGCCACTCACTGCCTATCCTAATTCAGACCCTCCGATTCACACCACCCCGTGATGTTTTTCTCACTCCTACTAGTGAATGTAATATAACACACACCCATAGAATGCGCACCACCCCGCGATGTTTTTCAGAAACCTATCCTACATTGCCACTGCATGTTCCCTAACCTCCCCATCCTGACCACCTCGCGGTGCTTTTCTCCATCCTACATTGCCACTCAGTGCCTATCCTAATTCAGACCCTCCGATTCACACCACCCCGTGATGTTTTTCTCACTCCTACTAGTGAATGTAGTGTAACACACACCCATACAATGCACACCACCCCGTGATGTTTTTCTCACTCCTACTAGTGAATGTAATGTAACACACACCATTACAATGCGCACCACCCCGCGATGTTTTTCAGAAACCTATCCTACATTGCCACTGCATGTTCCCTGACCTCCCCATGGTGACCACCCCGCGGTGCTTTTATCCATCCTACATTGCCACTCACTGCCTATCCTAATTGAGACCCTCCGATTCACACCACCCCGTGATGTTTTTCTCACTCCTACTAGTGAATGTAATGTAACACACACCCATACAATTCGCACCACCCCGTGATGTTTTTCTCACTCCTACTTGTGAATGTAATGTAACACACACCCATACAATGCGCACCACCCCGCAATGTTTTTCAGAAACCTATCCTACATTGCCACTGCATGTTCCCTGACCTCACCATGCTGACCACCCCGCGGTGCTTTTCTCCATCCTACATTGCCACTCACTCCCTATCCTAATTCAGACCCTCCGATTCACACCACCCCGTGATGATTTTCTCACTCCTACTAGTGAATGTAATGTAACACACACCCATACAATGCGCACCACCCCGTGATGTTTTTCTCACTCCTAGTAGTGAATGTAATGTAACACACACCCATACAATGCGCACCACCCCACGATGTTTTTCAGAAACCTATCCTACATTGCCACTGCATGTTCCCTGACTTCCCCATGCTGACCACCCCGCGGTGCTTTTCTCCATCCTACATTGCCACTCACTGCGTATCCTAATTCAGACCCTCCGATTTACACCACCCCGCGATGTTTTTCTCACTCCTACTAGTGAATGTAATGTAACAGACACGCATACAATGCGCACCACCCCGTGATGTTTTTCTCACTCCTATTAGTGAATGTAATGTAACACACACCCATGCAATGCGCACCACCCCGTGATGTTTTTCAGAAACCTATCCTACATTGCCACTGCATGTTCCCTGACCTCCACATGCTGACCATCCCGCGGTGCTTTTCTCCATCCTACATTGCCACTCACTGCCTATCCTAATTCAGACACTCCGATTCACAACACCCCGTGATGTTTTTCTCACTCCTACTAATGAATGTAATGTAACACACACCCATACAATGCGCACCACCCCGTGATGTTTTTCTCACTCCTACTAGTGAATGTAATGTAACACACACCCATATAATGCGCACCACCCCGTGATGTTTTTCTCACTCCTAGTAGTGAATGTAATGTAACACACACCCATACAATGCGCACCACTCCGCGATGTTTTTTAGAAACCTATCCTACATTGCGACTGCACGTTCACTGACTTCCCCATGCTGACCAGCCCGTTGTGCTTTTCTCCATCCTACATTGCCACTCACTGCGTATCGTAATTCAGACCCTCCGATTCACACCACCCCGTGATGTTTTTCTCACTCCTACTAGTGAATGAAATGTAACACACACCTATACAATGCGCACCACCCCGTGATGTTTTTCTCACTCCTACTAGTGAATGTAATGTAACACACACCCATACAATGCGCCCCACCCCGCGATGTTTTTCAGAAACCTATCCTACATTGCCACTGCTCGTTCCCTGACTTCCCTTGCTGACCACCCCGCGGTGCTTTTCTCCATCCTACATTGCCACTCACTGTGTATCCAAATTCAGACTCTCGGATTCACACCACCCCGTGATGTTTTTCTCACTCCTACTAGTGAATGTAATGTAACACACACCCATACAATGCGCACCACCCCGCGATGTTTTTCAGAAACCTATCCTACCTTGCCACTGCATGTTCCCTGTCCTCCCCATGGTGACCACCCCGCGGTGCTTTTCTCCATCCTACATTGCCACTCAATGCCTATCCTAATTCAGACCCTCCGATTCACACCACCCCGTGATGTTTTTCTCACTCCTACTAGTGAATGTAGTGTAACACACACCCATACAATGCGCAACACCCCGTGATGTTTTTCTCACTCCTACTAGTGAATCCAATGTAACACACACCCAATACAATGCGCACCACCCCGCGATGTTTTTCAGAAACCTATCCTACATTGCCACTGCATGTTCCCTGACCTCCCCATGCTGACCCCCCCGCGGTGCTTTTCTCCATCCTACATTGCCACTCACTGCCTATCCTAATTGAGACCCTCCGATTCACACCACCCCGTGATGTTTTTCTCACTCCTACTAGTGAATGTAATGTAACACACACCCATACAATGCGCACCACCCCGTGATGTTTTTCTCACTCCTACTAGTTAATGTAATGTAACACACATCCATACAATGCGCACCACACCGCGATGTTTTTCATAAACCTATCCTACATTTCCACTGCATGTTCCCTGACTCCCCATGCTGACCACCCCGCGGTGCTTTTCTCCATCCTACATTGCCACTCACTGCCTATCCTAATTCAGACCCTCCGATTCACACCACCCCGTGATGTTTTTCTCACTCCTACTAGTGAATGTAATGTAACAGACACCCATACAATGCGCACCACCCCGTGATGTTTTTCTCACTCCTATTAGTGAATGTGATGTAACACACACCCAGGCTATGCGCACCACCCCGTGATGTTTTTCAGAAACCTATCCTACATTGCCACTGCATGTTCCCTGACATCCCCATGCTGACCACCCTGCGGTGCTTTTCTCCATCCTACATTGCCACTCACTGCCTATCCTAATTCAGACCCTCCGATTCACAACACCCCGTGATATTTTTCTCACTCCTACTAGTGAATGTAGTGTAACACACACCCATACAATGTGCACCACCCCGTGATGTTTTTCTCACTCCTACTAGTGAATGTAATGTAATACACACCATTATAATGCGCACCACCCCGCGATGTTTTTCAGAAACCTACCCTACATTGCAACTGCATGTTCCGTGACCTCCCCATGCTGACCACCCCGCGGTGCTTTTCTCCATCCTACATTGCCACTCACTGCCTATCCTAATTCAGACCCTCCAATTCACACCACCCCGTGATGTTTTTCTCACTCCTACTAGTGAATGTAATGTAGCACACACCCATAGAATGCGCACCACCCCGCGATGTTTTTCAGAAACCTATCCTACATTGCCACTGCATGTTCCCTAACCTCCCCATCCTGACCACCTCGCGGTGCTTTTCTCCATCCTACATTGCCACTCACTCCCTATCCTAATTCAGACCCTCCGATTCACACCACCCCGTGATGATTTTCTCACTCCTACTAGTGAATGTAATGTAACACACACCCATACAATGCGCACCACCCCGTGATGTTTTTCTCACTCCTAGTAGTGAATGTAATGTAACACACACCCATACAATGCGCACCACCCCACGATGTTTTTCAGAAACCTATCCTACATTGCCACTGCATGTTCCCTGACTTCCCCATGCTGACCACCCCGCGGTGCTTTTCTCCATCCTACATTGCCACTCACTGCGTATCCTAATTCAGACCCTCCGATTTACACCACCCCGTGATGTTTTTCTCACTCCTACTAGTGAATGTAATGTAACAGACACGCATACAATGCGCACCACCCCGTGATGTTTTTCTCACTCCTATTAGTGAATGTAATGTAACACACACCCATGCAATGCGCACCACCCCGTGATGTTTTTCAGAAACCTATCCTACATTGCCACTGCATGTTCCCTGACCTCCCCATGCTGACCATCCCGCGGTGCTTTTCTCCATCCTACATTGCCACTCACTGCCTATCCTAATTCAGACACTCCGATTCACAACACTCCGTGATGTTTTTCTCACTCCTACTAATGAATGTAATGTAACACACACCAATACAATGCGCACCACCCCGTGATGTTTTTCTCACTCCTACTAGTGAATGTAATGTAACACACACCCATATAATGCGCACCACCCCGTGATGTTTTTCTCACTCCTTGTAGTGAATGTAATGTAACACACACCCATACAATGCGCACCACCCCGCGATGTTTTTTAGAAACCTATCCTACATTGCGACTGCACGTTCACTGACTTCCCCATGCTGACCAGCCCGTTGTGCTTTTCTCCATCCTACATTGCCACTCACTGCGTATCGTAATTCAGACTCTCCGATTCACACCACCCCGTGATGTTTTTCTCACTCCTACTAGTGAATGTAATGTAACACACACCTATACAATGCGCACCACCCCGTGATGTTTTTCTCACTCCTACTAGTGAATGTAATGTAACACACACCCATACAATGCGCACCACCCCGCAATGTTTTTCAGAAACCTATCCTACATTGCCACTGCATGTTCCCTGACCTCCCCATGCTGACCATCCCGCGGTGCTTTTCTCCATCCTACATTGCCACTCACTGCCTATCCAAATTCAGACCCTCCGATTCACACGACCCCGTGATGTTTTTCTCATTCCTACTAGTGAATGTAATGTAACACACACCCATACAATGCGCACCACCCCGTGATGTTTTTCTCACTCCTACTAGTGAATGTAATGTAACACACACCCATACAATGCGCACCACCCCGCGATGTTTTTCAGAAACCTATCCTACATTGCCACTGCATGTTCCCTGACCTCTCCATGCTGACCACCCCGCGGTGCTTTTCTCCATCCTACATTGCCACTCACTGCCTATCCTAATTCAGACCCTCCGATTCACACCTCCCCGTGATGTTTTTCTCACTCCTACTAGTGAATGTAATGTAACAGAAACCCATACAATGCGCACCACCCCGTGATGTTTTTCTCACTCCTATTAGTGAATGTAATGTAACACACACCCATGCAATGCGCACCACCCCGCGATGTTTTTCAGAAACCTATCCTACATTGCCACTGCACGTTCCTTGACCTCCCCGTGCTGACCACCCCGCCGTGCTTTTCTCCATCCTACATTGCCACTCACTGCCTATCCTAATTCAGACCCTCCGATTCACACCACCCCGTGATGTTTTTCTCACTCCTACTAGTGAATGTAATGTAACACACACCCATACAATGCGCACCACCCCGTGATGTTTTTCTCACTCCTACTAGTGAATGTAATGTAACACACACCCATACAATGCGCATCAACCCACGATGTTTTTCAGAAACCTATCCTACATTGCCACTGCACGTTCCCTGACCTCCCCATGCTGACCACCCCGCGGTGCTTTTCTCCATCCTACATTGCCACTCACTGCGTATCCTAATTCACACCACGGATTCACACCACCCCGTGATGTTTTTCTCACTCCTACTAGTGAATGTAATGTAACACACACCCATACAATGCGCCCCACCCCGCGATGTTTTTCAGAAACCTATCCTATATTGCCACTGCATGTTCCCTGACCTCCCCATGCTGACCACCCCGCGGTGCTTTTCTCCATCCTACATTGCCACTCACTGCCTATCCTAATTCAGACCCTCCGATTCACACCACCCCGTGATGTTTTTCTCACTCCTAGTAGTGAATGTAATGTAACACACACCCATAAAATGCGCACCACCCCGTGATGTTTTTCTCACTCCTACTAGTTAATGTAATGTAACACACACCCATACAATGCGCACCACCCCGCAATATTTTTCAGAAACCTATCCAACTTTGCCACTGCATGTTCCCTGACCTCCCCATGCTGACCACCCCGCGGTGCTTTTCTCCATCCTACATTGCCACTCACTGCCTATCCTAATTCAGACCCTCCAATTCACACCAGCCCGTGATGTTTTTCTCACTCCTACTAGTGAATGTAATGTAACACACACCCATACAATGCGCACCACCCCGTGATGTTTTTCTCACTCCTACTAGTGAATGTAATGTAACACACACCCATATAATGCGCACCACCCCGTGATGTTTTTCTCACTCCTATTAGTGAATGTAATGTAACACACACCCATGCAATGCGCACCACCCCGTGATGTTTTTCAGAAACCTATCTTACATTGCCACTGCATGTTCCCTGACCTCCCCATGCTGACCATCCCGCGGTGCTTTTCTCCATCCTACATTGCCACTGACTGCCTATCCTAATTCAGACCCTCCGATTCACAACACCCCGTGATGTTTTTCTCACTCCTACTAATGAATGTAATGTAACACACACCCATACAATGCGCACCACCCCGTGATGTTTTTCTCACTCCTACTAGTGAATGTAATGTAACACACACCCATATAATGCGCACCACCCCGTGATGTTTTTCTCACTCCTAGTAGTGAATGTAATGTAACACACACCCATACAATGCGCACCACCCCGCGATGTTTTTTAGAAACCTATCCTACTTTGCCACTGCACGTTCCCTGACTTCCCCATGCTGACCACCCCGTTGTGCTTTTCTCCATCCTACATTGCCACTCACTGCGTATCGTAATTCAGACCCTCCGATTCACACCACCCCGTGATGTTTTTCTCACTCCTACTAGTGAATGTAATGTAACACACACCTATACAATGCGCACCACCCCGTGATGTTTTTCTCACTCCTACTAGTGAATGTAATGTAACAGAAACCCATACAATGCGCACCACCCCGTGATGTTTTTCTCACTCCTATTAGTGAATGTAATGTAACACACACCCATGCAATGCGCACCACCCCGCGATGTTTTTCAGAAACCTATCCTACATTGCCACTGCACGTTCCTTGACCTCCCCGTGCTGACCACCCCGCGGTGCTTTTCTCCATCCTACATTGCCACTCACTGTGTATCCAAATTCAGACTCTCGGATTCACACCACCCCGTGATGTTTTTCTCACTCCTACTAGTGAATGTAATGTAACACACACCCATACAATGCGCACCATCCCGTGATGTTTTTCTCACTCCTACTAGTGAATGTAATGTAACACACACCCATACAATGCGCACCACCCCGCGATGTTTTTCAGAAACCTATCCTACATTGCCACTGCATGTTCCCTGACCTCCCCATGCTGACCACCCCGCGGTGCTTTTCTCCATCCTACATTGCCACTCACTGCCTATCCTAATTCAGACCCTCCAATTCACACCAGCCCGTGATGTTTTTCTCACTCCTACTAGTGAATGTAATGTAACACACACCCATACAATGCGCACCACCCCGTGATGTTTTTCTCACTCCTACTAGTGAATGTAATGTAACACACACCCATGCAATGCGCACCACCCCGTGATGTTTTTCTCACTCCTACTAGTGAATGTAATGTAACACACACCCATACAATGCGCACCACCCCGCGATGTTTTTCAGAAACCTATCCTACATTGCCACTGCTCGTTCCCTGACCTCCCCATGCTGACCACCCCGCGGTGCTTTTCTCCATCCTACATTGCCACTCACTGTGTATCCAAATTCAGACTCTCGGATTCACACCACCCCGTGATGTTTTTCTCACTCCTACTAGTGAATGTAATGTAACACACACCCATACAATGCGCACCACCCTGTGATGTTTTTCTCACTCCTACTAGTTAATGTAATGTAACACACACCCATACAATGCGCACCACCCCGCAATGTTTTTCAGAAACCTATCCAACATTGCCACTGCATGTTCCCTGACCTCCCCATGCTGACCACCCCGCGGTGCTTTTCTCCATCCTAATTTGCCACTCACTGCCTATCCTAATTCAGACCCTCCGATTCACACCACCCCGTGATGTTTTTCTCACACCTACTAGTGAATGTAATGTAACACACACCCTTACAATGCGCACCACCCCGTGATGTTTTTCTCACTCCTACTAGTGAATGTAATGTAACACACACCAATGCAATGCGCACCACCCCGTGATGTTTTTCTCACTCCTACTAGTGAATGTAATGTAACACACACCCATACAATGCGCACCACCCCGTGATGTTTTTCTCACTCCTAATAGTGAATGTAATGTAACACACACCAATGCAATGCGCACCACCCCGTGATGTTTTTCTCACTCCTACTAGTGAATGTAATGTAGCACACACCCATAGAATGCGCACCACCCCGCGATGTTTTTCAGAAACCTATCCTACATTGCCACTGCATGTTCCCTAACCTCCCCATCCTGACCACCTCGCGGTGCTTTTCTCCATCCTACATTGCCACTCACTCCCTATCCTAATTCAGACCCTCCGATTCACACCACCCCGTGATGATTTTCTCACTCCTACTAGTGAATGTAATGTAACACACACCCATACAATGCGCACCACCCCGTGATGTTTTTCTCACTCCTAGTAGTGAATGTAATGTAACACACACCCATACAATGCGCACCACCCCACGATGTTTTTCAGAAACCTATCCTACATTGCCACTGCATGTTCCCTGACTTCCCCATGCTGACCACCCCGCGGTGCTTTTCTCCATCCTACATTGCCACTCACTGCGTATCCTAATTCAGACCCTCCGATTTACACCACCCCGTGATGTTTTTCTCACTCCTACTAGTGAATGTAATGTAACAGACACGCATACAATGCGCACCACCCCGTGATGTTTTTCTCACTCCTATTAGTGAATGTAATGTAACACACACCCATGCAATGCGCACCACCCCGTGATGTTTTTCAGAAACCTATCCTACATTGCCACTGCATGTTCCCTGACCTCCCCATGCTGACCATCCCGCGGTGCTTTTCTCCATCCTACATTGCCACTCACTGCCTATCCTAATTCAGACACTCCGATTCACAACACTCCGTGATGTTTTTCTCACTCCTACTAATGAATGTAATGTAACACACACCAATACAATGCGCACCACCCCGTGATGTTTTTCTCACTCCTACTAGTGAATGTAATGTAACACACACCCATATAATGCGCACCACCCCGTGATGTTTTTCTCACTCCTTGTAGTGAATGTAATGTAACACACACCCATACAATGCGCACCACCCCGCGATGTTTTTTAGAAACCTATCCTACATTGCGACTGCACGTTCACTGACTTCCCCATGCTGACCAGCCCGTTGTGCTTTTCTCCATCCTACATTGCCACTCACTGCGTATCGTAATTCAGACTCTCCGATTCACACCACCCCGTGATGTTTTTCTCACTCCTACTAGTGAATGTAATGTAACACACACCTATACAATGCGCACCACCCCGTGATGTTTTTCTCACTCCTACTAGTGAATGTAATGTAACACACACCCATACAATGCGCACCACCCCGCAATGTTTTTCAGAAACCTATCCTACATTGCCACTGCATGTTCCCTGACCTCCCCATGCTGACCATCCCGCGGTGCTTTTCTCCATCCTACATTGCCACTCACTGCCTATCCAAATTCAGACCCTCCGATTCACACGACCCCGTGATGTTTTTCTCATTCCTACTAGTGAATGTAATGTAACACACACCCATACAATGCGCACCACCCCGTGATGTTTTTCTCACTCCTACTAGTGAATGTAATGTAACACACACCCATACAATGCGCACCACCCCGCGATGTTTTTCAGAAACCTATCCTACATTGCCACTGCATGTTCCCTGACCTCTCCATGCTGACCACCCCGCGGTGCTTTTCTCCATCCTACATTGCCACTCACTGCCTATCCTAATTCAGACCCTCCGATTCACACCTCCCCGTGATGTTTTTCTCACTCCTACTAGTGAATGTAATGTAACAGAAACCCATACAATGCGCACCACCCCGTGATGTTTTTCTCACTCCTATTAGTGAATGTAATGTAACACACACCCATGCAATGCGCACCACCCCGCGATGTTTTTCAGAAACCTATCCTACATTGCCACTGCACGTTCCTTGACCTCCCCGTGCTGACCACCCCGCCGTGCTTTTCTCCATCCTACATTGCCACTCACTGCCTATCCTAATTCAGACCCTCCGATTCACACCACCCCGTGATGTTTTTCTCACTCCTACTAGTGAATGTAATGTAACACACACCCATACAATGCGCACCACCCCGTGATGTTTTTCTCACTCCTACTAGTGAATGTAATGTAACACACACCCATACAATGCGCATCAACCCACGATGTTTTTCAGAAACCTATCCTACATTGCCACTGCACGTTCCCTGACCTCCCCATGCTGACCACCCCGCGGTGCTTTTCTCCATCCTACATTGCCACTCACTGCGTATCCTAATTCACACCACGGATTCACACCACCCCGTGATGTTTTTCTCACTCCTACTAGTGAATGTAATGTAACACACACCCATACAATGCGCCCCACCCCGCGATGTTTTTCAGAAACCTATCCTATATTGCCACTGCATGTTCCCTGACCTCCCCATGCTGACCACCCCGCGGTGCTTTTCTCCATCCTACATTGCCACTCACTGCCTATCCTAATTCAGACCCTCCGATTCACACCACCCCGTGATGTTTTTCTCACTCCTAGTAGTGAATGTAATGTAACACACACCCATAAAATGCGCACCACCCCGTGATGTTTTTCTCACTCCTACTAGTTAATGTAATGTAACACACACCCATACAATGCGCACCACCCCGCAATATTTTTCAGAAACCTATCCAACTTTGCCACTGCATGTTCCCTGACCTCCCCATGCTGACCACCCCGCGGTGCTTTTCTCCATCCTACATTGCCACTCACTGCCTATCCTAATTCAGACCCTCCAATTCACACCAGCCCGTGATGTTTTTCTCACTCCTACTAGTGAATGTAATGTAACACACACCCATACAATGCGCACCACCCCGTGATGTTTTTCTCACTCCTACTAGTGAATGTAATGTAACACACACCCATATAATGCGCACCACCCCGTGATGTTTTTCTCACTCCTATTAGTGAATGTAATGTAACACACACCCATGCAATGCGCACCACCCCGTGATGTTTTTCAGAAACCTATCTTACATTGCCACTGCATGTTCCCTGACCTCCCCATGCTGACCATCCCGCGGTGCTTTTCTCCATCCTACATTGCCACTGACTGCCTATCCTAATTCAGACCCTCCGATTCACAACACCCCGTGATGTTTTTCTCACTCCTACTAATGAATGTAATGTAACACACACCCATACAATGCGCACCACCCCGTGATGTTTTTCTCACTCCTACTAGTGAATGTAATGTAACACACACCCATATAATGCGCACCACCCCGTGATGTTTTTCTCACTCCTAGTAGTGAATGTAATGTAACACACACCCATACAATGCGCACCACCCCGCGATGTTTTTTAGAAACCTATCCTACTTTGCCACTGCACGTTCCCTGACTTCCCCATGCTGACCACCCCGTTGTGCTTTTCTCCATCCTACATTGCCACTCACTGCGTATCGTAATTCAGACCCTCCGATTCACACCACCCCGTGATGTTTTTCTCACTCCTACTAGTGAATGTAATGTAACACACACCTATACAATGCGCACCACCCCGTGATGTTTTTCTCACTCCTACTAGTGAATGTAATGTAACAGAAACCCATACAATGCGCACCACCCCGTGATGTTTTTCTCACTCCTATTAGTGAATGTAATGTAACACACACCCATGCAATGCGCACCACCCCGCGATGTTTTTCAGAAACCTATCCTACATTGCCACTGCACGTTCCTTGACCTCCCCGTGCTGACCACCCCGCGGTGCTTTTGTCCATCCTACATTGCCACTCACTGTGTATCCAAATTCAGACTCTCGGATTCACACCACCCCGTGATGTTTTTCTCACTCCTACTAGTGAATGTAATGTAACACACACCCATACAATGCGCACCATCCCGTGATGTTTTTCTCACTCCTACTAGTGAATGTAATGTAACACACACCCATACAATGCGCACCACCCCGCGATGTTTTTCAGAAACCTATCCTACATTGCCACTGCATGTTCCCTGACCTCCCCATGCTGACCACCCCGCGGTGCTTTTCTCCATCCTACATTGCCACTCACTGCCTATCCTAATTCAGACCCTCCAATTCACACCAGCCCGTGATGTTTTTCTCACTCCTACTAGTGAATGTAATGTAACACACACCCATACAATGCGCACCACCCCGTGATGTTTTTCTCACTCCTACTAGTGAATGTAATGTAACACACACCCATGCAATGCGCACCACCCCGTGATGTTTTTCTCACTCCTACTAGTGAATGTAATGTAACACACACCCATACAATGCGCACCACCCCGCGATGTTTTTCAGAAACCTATCCTACATTGCCACTGCTCGTTCCCTGACCTCCCCATGCTGACCACCCCGCGGTGCTTTTCTCCATCCTACATTGCCACTCACTGTGTATCCAAATTCAGACTCTCGGATTCACACCACCCCGTGATGTTTTTCTCACTCCTACTAGTGAATGTAATGTAACACACACCCATACAATGCGCACCACCCTGTGATGTTTTTCTCACTCCTACTAGTTAATGTAATGTAACACACACCCATACAATGCGCACCACCCCGCAATGTTTTTCAGAAACCTATCCAACATTGCCACTGCATGTTCCCTGACCTCCCCATGCTGACCACCCCGCGGTGCTTTTCTCCATCCTAATTTGCCACTCACTGCCTATCCTAATTCAGACCCTCCGATTCACACCACCCCGTGATGTTTTTCTCACACCTACTAGTGAATGTAATGTAACACACACCCTTACAATGCGCACCACCCCGTGATGTTTTTCTCACTCCTACTAGTGAATGTAATGTAACACACACCAATGCAATGCGCACCACCCCGTGATGTTTTTCTCACTCCTACTAGTGAATGTAATGTAACACACACCCATACAATGCGCACCACCCCGTGATGTTTTTCTCACTCCTAATAGTGAATGTAATGTAACACACACCAATGCAATGCGCACCACCCCGTGATGTTTTTCTCACTCCTACTAGTGAATGTAATGTAACACACACCCATACAATGCGCACCACCCCGTGATGTTTTTCTCACTCCTACTAGTGAATGTAATGTAACACACACCAATGCAATGCGCACCACCCCGTGATGTTTTTCTCACTCCTACTAGTGAATGTAATGTAACACACACCCATACAATGCGCACCACCCCGTGATGTTTTTCTCACTCCTACTAGTGAATGTAATGTAACACACACCCATGCATGCGCACCACCCCGCGATGTTTTTCAGAAACCTATCCTACATTGCCACTGCATGTTCCCTCACCTCCCCATGCTGACCACCCCGCGGTGCTTTTCTCCATCCTACATTGCCACTCACTGCCTATCCTAATTCAGACCCTCCGATTCACACCACCCTGTGATGTTTTTCTCACTCCTACTAGTGAATGTAATGTAACACACACCCATACAATGCGCACCATCCCGTGATGTTTTTCTTACTCCTACTAGTGAATGTAATGTAACACACACCCATACAATGCGCACCACCCTGCGATGTTTTTCAGAAACCTATCCTACATTGCCACTGCATGTTCCCTGACCTCCCCATGCTGACCACCCCGCGGTGCTTGTCTCCATCCTACATTGCCACTCCCTGCCTATCCTAAATCAGACCCTCTGATTCACACCATCCCGTGATGCTTTTGTCACTCCTACTAGTGAATGTAATGTAACACACACCCATACAATGCGCACCACCCCGCGATGTTTTTCAGAAACCTATCCTACATTGCCACTGCATGTTCCCTGACCTCCCCATGCTGACCACCCCGCGGTGCTTCTCTCCATCCTACATTGCCACTCACTGCCTATTCCTAATTCAGACCTTCCGATTCACACCACCCCATGATGTTTTTCTCACTCCTACTAGTAAATGTAATGTAACACACACCCATACAATGCGCACCACCCCGTGATGTTTTTCTCACTCCTACTAGTGAATGTAATGTAACACACACCCATACAATGCGTACCACCCCGCGATGTTCTTCAGAAACCTATCCTACATTGCCACTGCACGTTCCCTGACCTCCCCATGCTGACCACCCCGCGGTGCTTTTCTCCATCTTACATTGCCACTCACTGCCTATCCTAATTCAGTCCCTCCGATTCAAACCACCCCGTGATGTTTTTCTCACTCCTACTAGTGAATGTAATGTAACACACACCCATACAATGCGCACCACCCCGTGATGTTTTTCTCACTCCTACTATTGAATGTAATGTAACACACACCCATACAATGCGCGCCACCGCGTGATGTTTTTCTCACTCCTACTAGTGAATGTAATGTAACACACACCCATACAATGCGCACCACCCCGCGATGTTTTTCAGAAACCTATCCTACATTGCCACTGCACGTTCCCTGACCTCCCCATGCTGACCACCCCGCGGTGCTTTTCTCCATCCTACATTGCCACTCACTGCGTATCCTCATTCAGACCCTCCGATTCACACCACCCCGTGATATTTTTCTCACTTCTACTAGTGAATGTAATGTAACACACACCGATACAATTCGCACCACCCCGTGATGTTTTTCTCACTCCTACTAGTGAATGTAATGTAACACACACCCATACAATGCGCACCACCCCGTGATGTTTTTTTCACTCCTACTAGTGAATGTAATGTAACACACACCCATACAATGCGCACCACCCCACAATGTTTTTCAGAAACCTATCCTACAATGCCACTGCATGTTCCGTGACCTCCCCATGCTGACCACCCCGCGGTGCTTTTCTCCATCCTACATTGCCACTCACTGCCTATCCTAATTCAGACCCTCCGATTCACACCATCCCGTGATGTTTTTCTCACTCCTACTAGTGAATGTAATGTAACACACACCCATACAATGCGCACCACCGCGTGATGTTTTTCTCACTCCTACTAGTGAATGTAATGTAACACACACCCATACAATGCGCACCACCCCGCGATGTTTTTCAGAAACCTATCCTACATTGCCACTGCACGTTCCCTGACCTCCCCATGCTGACCACCCCGCGGTGCTTTTCTCCATCCTACATTGCCACTCACTGCGTATCCTAATTCAGACCCTCCGATTCACACCACCCCGTGATATTTTTCTCACTTCTACTAGTGAATGTAATGTAACACACACCGATACAATTCGCACCACCCCGTGATGTTTTTCTCACTCCTACTAGTGAATGTAATGTAACACACACCCATACAATTCGCACCACCCCGTGATGTTTTTCTCACTCCTACTTGTGAATGTAATGTAACACACACCCATACAATGCGCACCACCCCGCAATGTTTTTCAGAAACCTATCCTACATTGCCACTGCATGTTCCCTGACCTCACCATGCTGACCACCCCGCGGTGCTTTTCTCCATCCTACATTGCCACTCACTCCCTATCCTAATTCAGACCCTCCGATTCACACCACCCCGTGATGATTTTCTCACTCCTACTAGTGAATGTAATGTAACACACACCCATACAATGCGCAACACCCCGTGATGTTTTTCTCACTCCTAGTAGTGAATGTAATGTAACACACACCCATACAATGCGCACCACCCCACGATGTTTTTCAGAAACCTATCCTACATTGCCACTGCATGTTCCCTGACTTCCCCATGCTGACCACCCCGCGGTGCTTTTCTCCATCCTACATTGCCACTCACTGCGTATCCTAATTCAGACCCTCCGATTTACACCACCCCGTGATGTTTTTCTCACTCCTACTAGTGAATGTAATGTAACAGACACGCATACAATGCGCACCACCCCGTGATGTTTTTCTCACTCCTACTAGTGAATGTAATGTAACACACACCCATGCACTGCGCACCACCCCGTGATGTTTTTCAGAAACCTATCCTACATTGCCACTGCATGTTCCCTGACCTCCCCATGCTGACCATCCCGCGGTGCTTTTCTCCATCCTACATTGCCACTCACTGCCTATCCTAATTCAGACACTCCGATTCACAACACCCCGTGATGTTTTTCTCACTCCTACTAGTGAATGTAATGTAACAGACACGCATACAATGCGCACCACCCCGTGATGTTTTTCTCACTCCTACTAGTGAATGTAATGTAACACACACCCATGCATGCGCACCACCCCGCGATGTTTTTCAGAAACCTATCCTACATTGCCACTGCATGTTCCCTCACCTCCCCATGCTGACCACACCGCGGTGCTTTTCTCCATCCTACATTGCCACTCACTGCCTATCCTAATTCAGACCCTCCGATTCACACCACCCTGTGATGTTTTTCTCACTCCTACTAGTGAATGTAATGTAACACACACCCATACAATGCGCACCACCCCGTGATGTTTTTCTCACTCCTACTAGTGAATGTAATGTAACACACACCCATACAATGCGCACCACCCCGCGATGTTTTTCAGAAACCTATCCTACATTGCCACTGCATGTTCCCTGACCTCTCCATGCTGACCACCCCGCGGTGCTTTTCTCCATCCTGCATTGCCACTCACTGCCTATCCTAATTCAGACCCTCCGATTCACACCTCCCCGTGATGTTTTTCTCACTCCTACTAGTGAATGTAATGTAACAGAAACCCATACAATGCGCACCACCCCGTGATGTTTTTCTCACTCCTATTAGTGAATGTAATGTAACACACACCCATGCAATGCGCACCACCCCGCGATGTTTTTCAGAAACCTATCCTACATTGCCGCTGCACGTTCCTTGACCTCCCCGTGCTGACCACCCCGCCGTGCTTTTCTCCATCCTACATTGCCACTCACTGCCTATCCTAATTCAGACCCTCCGATTCACACCACCCCGTGATGTTTTTCTCACTCCTACTAGTGAATGTAATGTAACACACACCCATACAATGCGCACCACCCCGTGATGTTTTTCTCACTCCTACTAGTGAATGTAATGTAACACACACCCATACAATGCGCATCAACCCACGATGTTTTTCAGAAACCTATCCTACATTGCCACTGCACGTTCCCTGACCTCCCCATGCTGACCACCCCGCGGTGCTTTTCTCCATCCTACATTGCCACTCACTGCGTATCCTAATTCACACCCTCGGATTCACACCACCCCGTGATGTTTTTCTCACTCCTACTAGTGAATGTAATGTAACACACACCCATACAATGCGCCCCACCCCGCGATGTTTTTCAGAAACCTATCCTATATTGCCACTGCATGTTCCCTGACCTCCCCATGCTGACCACCCCGCGGTGCTTTTCTCCATCCTACATTGCCACTCACTGCCTATCCTAATTCAGACCCTCCGATTCACACCACCCCGTGATGTTTTTCTCACTCCTAGTAGTGAATGTAATGTAACACACACCCATAAAATGCGCACCACCCCGTGATGTTTTTCTCACTCCTACTAGTTAATGTAATGTAACACACACCCATACAATGCGCACCACCCCGCAATATTTTTCAGAAACCTATCCAACTTTGCCACTGCATGTTCCCTGACCTCCCCATGCTGACCACCCCGCGGTGCTTTTCTCCATCCTACATTGCCACTCACTGCCTATCCTAATTCAGACCCTCCAATTCACACCAGCCCGTGATGTTTTTCTCACTCCTACTAGTGAATGTAATGTAACACACACCCATACAATGCGCACCACCCCGTGATGTTTTTCTCACTCCTACTAGTGAATGTAATGTAACACACACCCATATAATGCGCACCACCCCGTGATGTTTTTCTCACTCCTATTAGTGAATGTAATGTAACACACACCCATGCAATGCGCACCACCCCGTGATGTTTTTCAGAAACCTATCCTACATTGCCACTGCATGTTCCCTGACCTCCCCATGCTGACCATCCCGCGGTGCTTTTCTCCATCCTACATTGCCACTGACTGCCTATCCTAATTCAGACCCTCCGATTCACAACACCCCGTGATGTTTTTCTCACTCCTACTAATGAATGTAATGTAACACACACCCATACAATGCGCACCACCCCGTGATGTTTTTCTCACTCCTACTAGTGAATGTAATGTAACACACACCCATATAATGCGCACCACCCTGTGATGTTTTTCTCACTCCTAGTAGTGAATGTAATGTAACACACACCCATACAATGCGCACCACCCCGCGATGTTTTTTAGAAACCTATCCTACTTTGCCACTGCACGTTCCCTGACTTCCCCATGCTGACCACCCCGTTGTGCTTTTCTCCATCCTACATTGCCACTCACTGCGTATCGTAATTCAGACCCTCCGATTCACACCACCCCGTGATGTTTTTCTCACTCCTACTAGTGAATGTAATGTAACACACACCTATAAAATGCGCACCACCCCGTGATGTTTTTCTCACTCCTACTAGTGAATGTAATGTAACAGAAACCCATACAATGCGCACCACCCCGTGATGTTTTTCTCACTCCTATTAGTGAATGTAATGTAACACACACCCATGCAATGCGCACCACCCCGTGATGTTTTTCTCACTCCTACTAGTGAATGTAATGTAACACACACCCATACAATGCGCACCACCCCGCAATGTTTTTCAGAAACCTATCCAACATTGCCACTGCATGTTCCCTGACCTCCCCATGCTGACCACCCCGCGGTGCTTTTCTCCATCCTAATTTGCCTCTCACTGCCTATCCTAATTCAGACCCTCTGATTCACACCACCCCGTGATGTTTTTCTCACTCCTACTAGTGAATGTAATGTAACACACACCCATACAATGCGCACCACCCCGTGATGTTTTTCTCACTCCTACTAGTGAATGTAATGTAACACACACCAATGCAATGCGCACCACCCCGTGATGTTTTTCTCACTCCTACTAGTGAATGTAATGTAACACACACCCATACAATGCGCACCACCCCGTGATGTTTTTCTCACTCCTACTAGTGAATGTAATGTAACACACACCCATACAATGCGCACCATCCCGTGATGTTTTTCTCACTCCTACTAGTGAATGTAATGTAACACACACCCATACAATGCGCACCACCCTGCGATGTTTTTCAGAAACCTATCCTACATTGCCACTGCATGTTCCCTGACCTCCCCATGCTGACCACCCCGCGGTGCTTGTCTCCATCCTACATTGCCACTCACTGCCTATCCTAATTCAGACCCTCCGATTCACACCACCCCGTGATGTTTTTCTCACTCCTACTAGTGAATGTAATGTAACACACACCCATACAATGCGCACCACCCCGTGATGTTTTTCTCACTCCTACTAGTGAATGTAATGTAACACACACCCATGCATGCGCACCACCCCGCGATGTTTTTCAGAAACCTATCCTACATTGCCACTGCATGTTCCCTCACCTCCCCATGCTGACCACCCCGCGGTGCTTTTCTCCATCCTACATTGCCACTCACTGCCTATCCTAATTCAGACCCTCCGATTCACACCACCCTGTGATGTTTTTCTCACTCCTACTAGTGAATGTAATGTAACACACACCCATACAATGCGCACCATCCCGTGATGTTTTTCTCACTCCTACTAGTGAATGTAATGTAACACACACCCATACAATGCGCACCACCCCGCGATGTTTTTCAGAAACCTATCCTACATTGCCACTGCATGTTCCCTGACCTCCCCATGCTGACCACCCCGCGGTGCTTGTCTCCATCCTACATTGCCACTCCCTGCCTATCCTAAATCAGACCCTCTGATTCACACCACCCCGTGATGTTTTTCTCACTCCTACTAGTGAATGTAATGTAACACACACCCATACAATGCGCACCACCCCGTGATGTTTTT
The DNA here is from genome assembly GCF_034190915.1 of Cavia porcellus. Lineage (NCBI taxonomy): Eukaryota > Metazoa > Chordata > Mammalia > Rodentia > Caviidae > Cavia > Cavia porcellus. Next base: position 47,801,382 of record NW_026947514.1, on the reverse strand, counting down.
CTCACTCCTACTAGTGAATGTAATGTAACACACACCCATGCAATGCGCACCACCCCGTGATGTTTTTCTCACTCCTACTAGTGAATGTAATGTAACACACACCCATACAATGCGCACCACCCCGCGATATTTTTCAGAAACCTATCCTACATTGCCACTGCTCGTTCCCTGACCTCCCCATGCTGACCACCCCGCGGTGCTTTTCTCCATCCTACATTGCCACTCACTGTGTATCCAAATTCAGACTCTCGGATTCACACCACCCCGTGATGTTTTTCTCACTCCTACTAGTGAATGTAATGTAACACACACCCATAAAATGCGCACCACCCTGTGATGTTTTTCTCACTCCTACTAGTTAATGTAATGTAACACACACCCATACAATGCGCACCACCCCGCAATGTTTTTCAGAAACCTATCCAACATTGCCACTGCATGTTCCCTGACCTCCCCATGCTGACCACCCCGCGGTGCTTTTCTCCATCCTAATTTGCCACTCACTGCCTATCCTAATTCAGACCCTCTGATTCACACCACCCCGTAATGTTTTTCTCACTCCTACTAGTGAATGTAATGTAACACACACCCATACAATGCGCACCACCCCGTGATGTTTTTCTCACTCCTACTAGTGAATGTAATGTAACACACACCAATGCAATGCGCACCACCCCGTGATGTTTTTCTCACTCCTACTAGTGAATGTAATGTAACACACACCCATACAATGCGCACCACCCCGTGATGTTTTTCTCACTCCTACTAGTGAATGTAATGTAACACACACCCATGCATGCGCACCACCCCGCGATGTTTTTCAGAAACCTATCCTACATTGCCACGGCATGTTCCCTGACCTCCCCATGCTGACCACCCCGCGGTGCTTTTCTCCATCCTACATTGCCACTCACTGCCTATCCTAATTCAGACCCTCCGATTCACACCACCCTGTGATGTTTTTCTCACTCCTACTAGTGAATGTAATGTAACACACACCCATACAATGCGCACAATCCCGTGATGTTTTTCTCACTCCTACTAGTGAATGTAATGTAACACACACCCATACAATGCGCACCACCCCGCGATGTTTTTCAGAAACCTATCCTACATTGCCACTGCATGTTCCCTGACCTCCCCATGCTGACCACCCCGCGGTGCTTGTCTCCATCCTACATTGCCACTCACTGCCTATCCTAATTCAGACCCTCCGATTCACACCACCCCGTGATGTTTTTCTCACTCCTACTAGTGAATGTAATGTAACACACACCCATACAATGCGCACCACCCCGCGATGTTTTTCAGAAACCTATCCTACATTGCCACTGCATGTTCCCTCACCTCCCCATGCTGACCACCCCGCGGTGCTTTTCTCCATCCTACATTGCCACTCACTGCCTATCCTAATACAGACCTTCCGATTCACACCACCCCGTGATGTTTTTCTCACTCCTACTAGTAAATGTAATGTAACACACACCCATACAATGCGCACCACCCCGTGATGTTTTTCTCACTCCTACTAGTGAATGTAATGTAACACACACCCATACAATGTGTACCACCCCGCGATATTTTTCAGAAACCTATCCTACATTGCCACTGCACGTTCCCTGACCTCCCCATGCTGACCATCCCGGGGTGCTTTTCTCCATCTTACATTGCCACTCACTGCCTCTCCTAATTGAGTCCCTCCGATTCAAACCACCCCTTGATGTTTTTCGCACTCCTACTAGTGAATGTAATGTAACACACACCCATACAATGCGCACCACCCCGTGATGTTTTTCTCACTCCTACTATTGAATGTAATGTAACACACACCCATACAATGCGCGCTACCGCGTGATGTTTTTCTCACTCCTACTAGTGAATGTAATGTAACACACACCCATACAATGCGCACCACCCCGCGATGTTTTTCAGAAACCTATCCTACATTGCCACTGCACGTTCCCTGACCTCCCCATGCTGACCACCCCGCGGTGCTTTTCTCCATCCTACATTGCCACTCACTGCGTATCCTAATTCAGACCCTCCGATTCACACCACCCCGTGATATTTTTCTCACTTCTACTAGTGAATGTAATGTAACACACACCGATACAATTCGCACCACCCCGTGATGTTTTTCCCACTCCTACTAGTGAATGTAATGTAACACACACCCATACAATGCGCACCTACCCGTGATGTTTTTTTCACTCCTACTAGTGAATGTAATGTAACACACACCCATACAATGCGCACCACCCCACAATGTTTTTCAGATACCTATCCTACAATGCCACTGCATGTTCCGTGACCTCCCCATGCTGACCACCCCGCGGTGCTTTTCTCCATCCTACATTGCCACTCACTGCCTATCCTAATTCAGACCCTCCGATTCACACCATCCCGTGATGTTTTTCTCACTCCTACTAGTGAATGTAATGTAACACACACCCATACAATGCGCACCACCGCGTGATGTTTTTCTCACTCCTACTAGTGAATGTAATGTAACACACACCCATACAATGCGCACCACCCCGCGATGTTTTTCAGAAACCTATCCTACATTGCCACTACACGTTCCCTGACCTCCCCATGCTGACCACCCGCGGTGCTTTTCTCCATCCTACATTGCCACTCACTGCGTATCCTAATTCAGAACCTCCGATTCACACCACCCCGTGATATTTTTCTCACTTCTACTAGTGAATGTAATGTAACACACACCGATACAATTCGCACCACCCCGTGATGTTTTTCTCACTCCTACTAGTGAATGTAATGTAACACACACCCATACAATGCGCACCACCCCGTGATGTTTTTTTCACTCCTACTAGTGAATGTAATGTAACACACACCCAGACAATGCGCACCACCCCACAATGTATTTCAGAAACCTATCCTACAATGCCACTGCATGTTCCGTGACCTCCCCATGCTGACCACCCCGCGGTGCTTTTCTCCATCCTACATTGCCACTCACTGCCTATCCTAATTCAGACCCTCCGATTCACACCATCCCGTGATGTTTTTCTCACTCCTACTAGTGAATGTAATGTAACACACACCCATACAATGCGCACCACCCCGCGATGTTTTTCAGAAACCTATCCTACATTGCCACTGCACGTTCCCTGACCTCCCCATGCTGACCACCCCGCGGTGCTTTTCTCCATCCTACATTGCCACTCACTGCCTATCCTAATTCAGACACTCCGATTCACACCAACCCGTGATGTTTTTCTCACTCCTACTAGTGAATGTAATGTAACACACACCCGTACAATGCGCACCACCCCGTGATGTTTTTCTCACTCCTACTAGTGAATGCAATGTAACACACACCCATACAATGCGCGCCACCCCGCGATGTTTTTCAGAAACCTATCCTACATTGCCACTGCACGTTCCCTGACCTCCCCATGCTGACCACCCCGCGGTGCTTTTCCTAATCCTACATTGCCACTCACTGCCTATCCTAATTCAGACCCTCCGATTCACACCACCCCGTGATGTTTTTCTCACTCCTAATAGTGAATGTAATGTAACACACACCCATACAATGTGCACCATCCCGTGAGGTTTTTCAGAAACCTATCCTACATTGCCACTGCATGTTCCCTGACCTCCCCATGCTGACCACCCCGCGGTGCTTTTCTCCATCCTACATTGCCACTCACTGCCTATCCTAATTCAGACCCTCCGATTCACACCACCCCGTGATGTTTTTCGCACTCCTACTAGTGAATGTAATGTAACACACACCCATACAATGCGCACCACCCCACGATGTTTTTCAGTAACCTATCCTACATTGCCACTGCATGTTCCCTGACCTCCCCATGGTGACCACCCCGCGGTGCTTTTCTAAATCCTACATTGCCACTCACTGCCTATCCTAATTCAGACACTCCGATTCACACCACCCCGTGATGTTTCTGTCACTCCTACTAGTGAATGTAATGTAACACACACCCATACAATGCGCACCACCCCGTGATGTTTTTCTCACTCCTACTAGTGAATGTAATGTAACACACACCCATACAATGCGCACCACCCCGCGATATTTTTCAGAAACCTATCCTACATTGCCACTGCATGTTCCCTGACCTCCCCATGCTGACCACCCCGCGGTGCTTTTCTCCATCCTACATTGCCACTCACTGCCTATCCTAATTCAGACCCTCCGATTCACACCACCCGTGATGTTTTTGTCATTCCTACTAGTGAATGTAATGTAACACACACCCATACAATGCGCACCACCCCGCAATGTTTTTCATAAACCTATCCTACATTGCCACTGCATGTTCCCTGACCTCCCCATGCTGACCACACCGCGGTGCTTTTCTCCATCCTACATTGCCACTCAGTGCCTATCCTAATTCAGACCCTCCGATACACACAACCCCGTGATGTTTTTCTCACTCCTACTAGTGAATGTAATGTAACACACATCCATACAATGCGCACCACCCCGCAATGTTTTTCATAAACCTATCCTACATTGCCACTGCATGTTCCCTGACCTCCCCATGCTGACCACCCCGCGGTGCTTTTCTCCATCCTACATTGCCACTCACTGCCTATCCTAATTCAGACCCTCCGATTCACACCACCCTGTGATGTTTTTCTCACTCCTACTAGTGAATGTAATGTAACACACACCCATACAATGCGCACCATCCCGTGATGTTTTTCTCACTCCTACTAGTGAATGTAATGTAACACACACCCATACAATGCGCACCACCCCGCGATGTTTTTCAGAAACCTATCCTACATTGCCACTGCATGTTCCCTGACCTCCCCATGCTGACCACCCCGCGGTGCTTGTCTCCATCCTACATTGCCACTCACTGCCTATCCTAATTCAGACCCTTCGATTCACACCACCCCGTGATGTTTTTCTCACTCCTACTAGTGAATGTAATGTAACACACACCCATACAATGCGCACCACCCCGCGATGTTTTTCAGAAACCTATCCTACATTGCCACTGCATGTTCCCTCACCTCCCCATGCTGACCGCCCCGCGGTGCTTTTCTCCATCCTACATTGCCACTCACTGCCTATCCTAATACAGACCTTCCGATTCACACCACCCCGTGATGTTTTTCTCACTCCTACTAGTAAATGTAATGTAACACACACCCATACAATGCGCACCACCCCGTGATGTTTTTCTCACTCCTACTAGTGAATGTAATGTAACACACACCCATACAATGCGTACCACCCCGCGATATTTTTCAGAAACCTATCCTACATTGCCACTGCACGTTCCCTGACCTCCCCATGCTGACCACCCCGGGGTGCTTTTCTCCATCTTACATTGCCACTCACTGCCTATCCTAATTGAGTCCCTCCGATTCAAACCACCCCTTGATGTTTTTCGCACTCCTACTAGTGAATGTAATGTAACACACACCCATACAATGCGCACCACCCCGTGATGTTTTTCTCACTCCTACTATTAAATGTAATGTAACACACACCCATACAATGCGCGCTACCGCGTGATGTTTTTCTCACTCCTACTAGTGAATGTAATGTAACACACACCCATACAATGCGCACCACCCCGCGATGTTTTTCAGAAACCTATCCTACATTGCCACTGCACGTTCCCTGACCTCCCCATGCTGACCACCCCGCGGTGCTTTTCTCCATCCTACATTGCCACTCACTGCGTATCCTAATTCAGACCCTCCGATTCACACCACCCCGTGATATTTTTCTCACTTCTACTAGTGAATGTAATGTAACACACACCGATACAATTCGCACCACCCCGTGATGTTTTTCTCACTCCTACTAGTGAATGTAATGTAACACACACCCATACAATGCGCACCTACCCGTGATGTTTTTTTCACTCCTACTAGTGAATGTAATGTAACACACACCCATACAATGCGCACCACCCCACAATGTTTTTCAGATACCTATCCTACAATGCCACTGCATGTTCCGTGACCTCCCCATGCTGACCACCCCGCGGTGCTTTTCTCCATCCTACATTGCCACTCACTGCCTATCCTAATTCAGACCCTCCGATTCACACCATCCCGTGATGTTTTTCTCACTCCTACTAGTGAATGTAATGTAACACACACCCATACAATGCGCACCACCGCGTGATGTTTTTCTCACTCCTACTAGTGAATGTAATGTAACACACACCCATACAATGCGCACCACCCCGCGATGTTTTTCAGAAACCTATCCTACATTGCCACTGCACGTTCCCTGACCTCCCCATGCTGACCACCCGCGGTGCTTTTCTCCATCCTACATTGCCACTCACTGCGTATCCTAATTCAGACCCTCCGATTCACACCACCCCGTGATATTTTTCTCACTTCTACTAGTGAATGTAATGTAACACACACCGATACAATTCGCACCACCCCGTGATGTTTTTCTCACTCCTACTAGTGAATGTAATGTAACACACACCCATACAATGCGCACCACCCCGTGATGTTTTTTTCACTCCTACTAGTGAATGTAATGTAACACACACCCAGACAATGCGCACCACCCCACAATGTATTTCAGAAACCTATCCTACAATGCCACTGCATGTTCCGTGACCTCCCCATGCTGACCACCCCGCGGTGCTTTTCTCCATCCTACATTGCCACTCACTGCCTATCCTAATTCAGACCCTCCGATTCACACCATCCCGTGATGTTTTTCTCACTCCTACTAGTGAATGTAATGTAACACACACCCATACAATGCGCACCACCCCGCGATGTTTTTCAGAAACCTATCCTACATTGCCACTGCACGTTCCCTGACCTCCCCATGCTGACCACCCCGCGGTGCTTTTCTCCATCCTACATTGCCACTCACTGCCTATCCTAATTCAGACACTCCGATTCACACCAACCCGTGATGTTTTTCTCACTCCTACTAGTGAATGTAATGTAACACACACCCGTACAATGCGCACCACCCCGTGATGTTTTTCTCACTCCTACTAGTGAATGTAATGTAACACACACCCATACAATGCGCGCCACCCCGCGATGTTTTTCAGAAACCTATCCTACATTGCCACTGCACGTTCCCTGACCTCCCCATGCTGACCACCCCGCGGTGCTTTTCCTAATCCTACATTGCCACTCACTGCCTATCCTAATTCAGACCCTCCGATTCACACCACCCCGTGATGTTTTTCTCACTCCTAATAGTGAATGTAATGTAACACACACCCATACAATGTGCACCACCCCGTGAGGTTTTTCAGAAACCTATCCTACATTGCCACTGCATGTTCCCTGACCTCCCCATGCTGACCACCCCGCGGTGCTTTTCTCCATCCTACATTGCCACTCACTGCCTATCCTAATTCAGACCCTCCGATTCACACCACCCCGTGATGTTTTTCGCACTCCTACTAGTGAATGTAATGTAACACACACCCATACAATGCGCACCACCCCACGATGTTTTTCAGTAACCTATCCTACATTGCCACTGCATGTTCCCTGACCTCCCCATGGTGACCACCCCGCGGTGCTTTTCTAAATCCTACATTGCCACTCACTGCCTATCCTAATTCAGACACTCCGATTCACACCACCCCGTGATGTTTCTGTCACTCCTACTAGTGAATGTAATGTAACACACACCCATACAATGCGCACCACCCCGTGATGTTTTTCTCACTCCTACTAGTGAATGTAATGTAACACACACCCATACAATGCGCACCACCCCGCGATATTTTTCAGAAACCTATCCTACATTGCCACTGCATGTTCCCTGACCTCCCCATGCTGACCACCCCGCGGTGCTTTTCTCCATCCTACATTGCCACTCACTGCCTATCCTAATTCAGACCCTCCGATTCACACCACCCCGTGATGTTTTTGTCATTCCTACTAGTGAATGTAATGTAACACACACCCATACAATGCGCACCACCCCGCAATGTTTTTCATAAACCTATCCTACATTGCCACTGCATGTTCTCTGACCTCCCCATGGTGACCACACCGCGGTGCTTTTCTCCATCCTACATTGCCACTCAGTGCCTATCCTAATTCAGACCCTCCGATACACACAACCCCGTAATGTTTTTCTCACTCCTACTAGTGAATGTAATGTAACACACATCCATACAATGCGCACCACCCCGCAATGTTTTTCATAAACCTATCCTACATTGCCACTGCATGTTCCCTGACCTCCCCATGCTGACCACACCACGGTGCTTTTCTCCATCCTACATTGCCACTCACTGCCTATCCTAATTCAGACCCTCCGATTCACACCACCCCGTGATGTTTTTGTCACTCCTACTAGTGAATGTAATGTAACACACACCAATACAATGCGCACCACCCCGTGATGTTTTTCTCACTCCTACTAGAGAATGTAATGTAACACACACCCATACAATGCGCACCACCCTGCGATGTTTTTCATAAACCTATCCTACATTGCCACTGCATGTTCCCTGACCTCCCCATGCTGACCACACCGCGGTGCTTTTCTCCATCCTACATTGCCACTCACTGCCTATCCTAATTCAGACCCTCCAATTCACACCACCCCGTGATGTTTTTCTCACTCCTACTAGTGAATGTAATGTAACACACACCCATACAATGCGCACCACCCCGTGATGTTTTTCTCATTCCTACTAGTGAATGTAATGTAACACACACCCATACAATGTTCACCACCCCGCAATGTTTTTCAGAAACCTATCCTACATTGCCACTGCATGTTCCCTGACCTCCCCATGCTGACCACACCGCGGTGCTTTTCTCCAACCTACATTGCCACTCACTGCCTATCCTAATTCAGACCCTCCGATTCACACCACCCCGTGATGTTTTTCTCACTCCTACTAGTGAATGTAATGTAAAACACACCCATACAATGCGCACCACCGCATGATGTTTTTCTCACTCCTACTAGTGAATGTAATGTAACACAAACCCATACAATGCGCACCACCGCGCGATGTTTTTCAGAAACCTATCCTACATTGCCACTGCATGTTCCCTGACCTCCCCATGCTGACCACCCCGCTGTGCTTTTCTCCATCCTACATTGCCAGTCACTGCCTATCCTAATTCAGACCCTCCGATTCACACCACCCCGTGATGTTTTTCTCACACCAACTAGTGAATATAATGTAACACACACCCATACAATGCGCCCCACCCCGTGATGTTTTTCTCACTCCTACTAGTGAATGTAATGTAACACACACCCATACAATGCGCCCCACCCCGTGATGTTTTTCTCACTCCTACTAGTGAATGTAATGTAACACACACCCATACAATGTGCACCACCCCGCAATGTTTTTCAGAAACCTATCCTACATTGCCACTGCATGTTCCCTGACCTCCCCATGGTGACCACCCCGCGGTGCTTTTCTAAATACTACATTGCCACTCACTGCCTATCCTAATTGAGACCCTCCGATTCACACCACCCCGTGATGTTTTTCTCACTCCTACTCGTGAATGTAATGTAACACACACCCATACAATGCGCACCACCCCGTGATGTTTTTCTCACTCCTACTAGTGAATGTAATGTAACACACACCCATACAATGCGCACCACCCCGCGTTATTTTTCAGAAACCTATCCTACATTGCCACTGCATGTTCCCTGACCTCCCCATGCTGACCACCCCGCGGTGCTTTTCTCCATCCTACATTGCCACTCAGTGCCTATCCTAATTCAGACCCACTGATACACACCACCCCGTGATATTTTTCTCACTCCTACTAGTGAATGTAATGTAACACACACCCATACAATGCGCACCACCCCGTGATGTTTTTCTCACTCCTACTAGTGAATGTAATGTAACACACACCCATACAATGCGCATCAACCAACGATGTTTTTCAGAAACCTATCCTACATTGCCACTGCACGTTCCCTGACCTCCCCATGCTGACCACCCCGCGGTGCTTTTCTCCATCCTACATTGCCACTCACTGCGTATCCTAATTCACACCCTCGGATTCACACCACCCCGTGATGTTTTTCTCACTCCTACTAGTGAATGTAATGTAACACACACCCATACAATGCGCACCACCCCGTGATGTTTTTCTCACTCCTACTAGTGAATGTAATGTAACACACACCCATACAATGCGCCCCACCCCGCGATGTTTTTCAGAAACCTATCCTATATTGCCACTGCATGTTCCCTGACCTCCCCATGCTGACCACCCGTCGGTGCTTTTCTCTATCCTACATTCCCACTCACTGCCTATCCTAATTCAGACCCTCCGATTCACACCACCCCGTGATGTTTTTCTCACTCCTAGTAGTGAATGTAATGTAACACACACCCATAAAATGCGCACCACCCCGTGATGTTTTTCTCACTCCTACTCGTTAATGTAATGTAACACACACCCATACAATGCGCACCACCCCGCAATATTATTCAGAAACCTATCCAACTTTGCCACTGCATGTTCCCTGACCTCCCCATGCTGACCACCCCGCGGTGCTTTTCTCCATCCTACATTGCCACTCACTGCCTATCCTAATTCAGACCCTCCAATTCACACCAGCCCGTGATGTTTTTCTCACTCCTACTAGTGAATGTAATGTAACACTCACCCATACAATGCGCACCACCCCGTGATGTTTTTCTCACTCCTACTAGTGAATGTAATGTAACACACACCCATATAATGCGCACCACCCCGTGATGTTTTTCTCACTCCTATTAGTGAATGTAATGTAACACACACCCATGCAATGCGCACCACCCCGTGATGTTTTTCAGAAACCTATCCTACATTGCCACTGCATGTTCCCTGACCTCCCCATGCTGACCATCCCGCGGTGCTTTTCTCCATCCTACATTGCCACTGACTGCCTATCCTAATTCAGACCCTCCGATTCACAACACCCCGTGATGTTTTTCTCACTCCTACTAATGAATGTAATGTAACACACACCCATACAATGCGCAGCACCCCGTGATGTTTTTCTCACTCCTACTAGTGAATGTAATGTAACACACACCCATATAATGCGCACCACCCCGTGATGTTTTTCTCACTCCTATTAGTGAATGTAATGTAACACACACCCATGCAATGCGCACCACCCCGCGATGTTTTTCAGAAACCTATCCTACATTGCCACTGCACGTTCCTTGACCTCCCCGTGCTGACCACCCCGCCGTGCTTTTTTCCATCCTACATTGCCACTCACTGCCTATCCTAATTCATACCCTCCGATTCACACCACCCCGTGATGTTTTTCTCACTCCTACTAGTGAATGTAATGTAACACACACCCATGCAATGCGCACCACCCCGTGATGTTTTTCTCACTCCTACTAGTGAATGTAATGTAACACACACCCATACAATGCGCACCAACCCACGATGTTTTTCAGAAACCTATCCTACATTGCCACTGCACGTTCCCTGACCTCCCCAGGCTGACCACACCGCGGTGCTTTTCTCCATCCTACATTGCCACTCACTGCGTATCCTAATTCACACCCTCGGATTCACACCTCCCCGTGATGTTTTTCTCACTCCTACTAATGAATGTAATGTAACACACACCCATACAATGCGCACCACCCCGTGATGTTTTTCTCACTCCTACTAGTGAATGTAATGTAACACACACCCATACAATGCGCCCCACCCCGCGATGTTTTTCAGAAACCTATCCTATATTGCCACTGAATGTTCCCTGACCTCCCCATGCTGACCACCCCGCGGTGCTTTTCTCCATCCTACATTGCCACTCACTGCCTATCCTAATTCAGACCCTCCCATTCACACCACCGCGTGATGTTTTTCTCACTCCTAGTAGTGAATGTAATGTAACACACACCCATAAAATGCGCACCACCCCGTGATGTTTTTCTCACTCCTACTAGTTAATGTAATGTAACACACACCCATACAATGCGCACCACCCCGCAATATTTTTCAGAAACCTATCCAACATTGCCACTGCATGTTCCCTGACCTCCCCATGCTGACCACCCCGCGGTGCTTTTCTCCATCCTACATTGCCACTCACTGCCTATCCTAATTCAGACCCTCCAATTCACACCAGCCCGTGATGTTTTTCTCACTCCTACTAGTGAATGTAATGTAACACACACCCATACAATGCGCACCACCCCGTGATGTTTTTCTCACTCCTACTGGTGAATGTAATGTAACACACACCCATGCAATGCGCACCACCCCGTGATGTTTTTCTCACTCCTACTAGTGAATGTAATGTAACACACACCCATACAATGCGCACCACCCCGCGATGTTTTTCAGAAACCTATCCTACATTGCCACTGCTCGTTCCCTGACCTCCCCATGCTGACCACCCCGCGGTGCTTTTCTCCATCCTACATTGCCACTCACTGTGTATCCAAATTCAGACTCTCGGATTTACACCACCCCGTGATGTTTTTCTCACTCCTACTAGTGAATGTAATGTAACACACACCCATACAATGCGCACCACCCTGTGATGTTTTTCTCACTCCTACTAGTTAATGTAATGTAACACACACCCATACAATGCGCACCACCCCGCAATGTTTTTCAGAAACCTATCCAACATTGCCACTGCATGTTCCCTGACCTCCCCATGCTGACCACCCCGTGGTGCTTTTCTCCATCCTAATTTGCCACTCACTGCCTATCCTAATTCAGACCCTCCGATTCACACCACCCCGTGATGTTTTTCTCACTCCTACTAGTGAATGTAATGTAACACACACCCATATAATGCGCACCGCCCCGTGATGTTTTTCTCACTCCTACTAGTGAATGTAATGTAACACACACCAATGCAATGCGCACCACCCCGTGATGTTTTTCTCACTCCTACTAGTGAATGTCATGTAACACACACCCATACAATGCGCACCACCCCGTGATGTTTTTCTCACTCCTACTAGTGAATGTAATGTAACACACACCCATGCATGCGCACCACCCCGCGATGTTTTTCAGAAACCTATCCTACATTGCCACGGCATGTTCCCTGACCTCCCCATGTTGACCACCCCGCGGTGCTTTTCTCCATCCTACATTGCCACTCACTGCCTATCCTAATTCAGACCCTCCGATTCACACCACCCTGTGATGTTTTTCTCACTCCTACTAGTGAATGTAATGTAACACACACCCATACAATGCGCACCATCCCGTGATGTTTTTCTCACTCCTACTAGTGAATGTAATGTAACACACACCCATACAATGCGCACCACCCCGCGATGTTTTTCAGAAACCTATCCTACATTGCCACTGCATGTTCCCTGACCTCCCCATGCTGACCACCCCGCGGTGCTTGTCTCCATCCTACATTGCCACTCACTGCCTATCCTAATTCAGACCCTCCGATTCACACCACCCCGTGATGTTTTTCTCACTCCTACTAGTGAATGTAATGTAACACACACCCATACAATGCGCACCACCCCGTGATGTTTTTCTCACTCCTACTAGTGAATGTAATGTAACACACACCAATGCAATGCGCACCACCCCGTGATGTTTTTCTCACTCCTACTAGTGAATGTAATGTAACACACACCCATACAATGCGCACCACCCCGTGATGTTTTTCTCACTCCTACTAGTGAATGTAATGTAACACACACCCATACAATGCGTACCACCCCGCGATGTTTTTCAGAAACCTATCCTACATTGCCACTGCACGTTCCCTGACCTCCCCATGCTGACCACCCCACGGTGCTTTTCTCCATCTTACATTGCCACTCACTGCCTATCCTAATTCAGTCCCTCCGATTCAAACCACCCCGTGATGTTTTTCTCACTCCTACTAGTGAATGTAATGTAACACACACCCATACAATGCGCACCACCCCGTGATGTTTTTCTCACTCCTACTATTGAATGTAATATAACACACACCCATACAATGCGCGCCACCCCGTGATATTTTTCTCACTTCTACTAGTGAATGTAATGTAACACACACCGATACAATTCGCACCACCCCGTGATGTTTTTTTCACTCCTACTAGTGAATGTAATGTAACACACACCCATACAATGCGCACCACCCCACAATGTTTTTCAGAAACCTATCCTACCATGCCACTGCATGTTCCGTGACCTCCCCATGCTGACCACCCCGCCGTGCTTTTCTCCATCCTACATTGCCACTCACTGCCTATCCTAATTCAGACCCTCCGATTCACACCATCCCGTGATGTTTTTCTCACTCCTACTAGTGAATGTAATGTAACACACACCCATACAATGCGCACCACCCCGCGATGTTTTTCAGAAACCTATCCTACATTGCCACTGCACGTTCCCTGACCTCCCCATGCTGACCACCCCGCGGTGCTTTTCTCCATCCTACATTGCCACTCACTGCCTATCCTAATTCAGACACTCCGATTCACACCACCCCGTGATGTTTTTCTCACTCCTACTAGTGAATGTAATGTAACACACACCCATACAATGCGCACCACCCCGTGATGTTTTTCACACTCCTACTAGTGAATGTAATGTAACACACACCCATACAATGCGCACCACCCCGCGATGTTTTTCAGAAACCTATCCTACATTGCCACTGCATGTTCCCTGACCTCCCCATGCTGACCACCCCGCGGTGCTTGTCTCCATCCTACATTGCCACTCACTGCCTATCCTAATTCAGACCCTCCGATTCACACCACCCCGTGATGTTTTTCTCACTCCTACTAGTGAATGTAATGTAACACACACCCATACAATGCGCACCACCCCGTGATGTTTTTCTCACTCCTACTAGTGAATGTAATGTAACACACACCAATGCAATGCGCACCACCCCGTGATGTTTTTCTCACTCCTACTAGTGAATGTAATGTAACACACACCCATACAATGCGCACCACCCCGTGATGTTTTTCTCACTCCTACTAGTGAATGTAATGTAACACACACCCATACAATGCGTACCACCCCGCGATGTTTTTCAGAAACCTATCCTACATTGCCACTGCACGTTCCCTGACCTCCCCATGCTGACCACCCCACGGTGCTTTTCTCCATCTTACATTGCCACTCACTGCCTATCCTAATTCAGTCCCTCCGATTCAAACCACCCCGTGATGTTTTTCTCACTCCTACTAGTGAATGTAATGTAACACACACCCATACAATGCGCACCACCCCGTGATGTTTTTCTCACTCCTACTATTGAATGTAATGTAACACACACCCATACAATGCGCGCCACCCCGTGATATTTTTCTCACTTCTACTAGTGAATGTAATGTAACACACACCGATACAATTCGCACCACCCCGTGATGTTTTTTTCACTCCTACTAGTGAATGTAATGTAACACACACCCATACAATGCGCACCACCCCACAATGTTTTTCAGAAACCTATCCTACCATGCCACTGCATGTTCCGTGACCTCCCCATGCTGACCACCCCGCCGTGCTTTTCTCCATCCTACATTGCCACTCACTGCCTATCCTAATTCAGACCCTCCGATTCACACCATCCCGTGATGTTTTTCTCACTCCTACTAGTGAATGTAATGTAACACACACCCATACAATGCGCACCACCCCGCGATGTTTTTCAGAAACCTATCCTACATTGCCACTGCACGTTCCCTGACCTCCCCATGCTGACCACCCCGCGGTGCTTTTCTCCATCCTACATTGCCACTCACTGCCTATCCTAATTCAGACACTCCGATTCACACCACCCCGTGATGTTTTTCTCACTCCTACTAGTGAATGTAATGTAACACACACCCATACAATGCGCACCACCCCGTGATGTTTTTCACACTCCTACTAGTGAATGTAATGTAACACACACCCATACAATGCGCACCACCCCGCGATGTTTTTCAGAAACCTATCCTACATTGCGACTGCACGTTCCCTGACCTCCCCATGCTGACCACCCCGTGGTGCTTTTCCTAATCCTACATTGCCACTCACTGCCTATCCTAATTCAGACCCTCCGATTCACACCACCCCGTGATGTTTTTCTCACTCCTAATAGTGAATGTAATGTAACACACACCCATACAATGTGCACCACCCCGTGAGGTTTTTCAGAAACCTATCCTACATTGCCACTGCATGTTCCCTGACCTCCCCATGCTGACCACCCCGCGGTGCTTTTCTCCATCCTACATTGCCACTCACTGCCTATCCTAATTCAGACCCTCCGATTCACACCACCCCGTGATGTTTTTCGCACTCCTACTAGTGAATGTAATGTAACACACACCCATACAATGCGCACCACCCCACGATGTTTTTCAGTAACCTATCCTACATTGCCACTGCATGTTCCCTGACCTCCCCATGGTGACCACCCCGCGGTGCTTTTCTAAATCCTACATTGCCACTCACTGCCTATCCAAATTCAGACCCTCCGATTCACACCACCCCGTGATGTTTTTGTCACTCCTACTAGTGAATGTAATGTAACACACACCCATACAATGCGCACCACCCCGTGATGTTTTTGTCACTCCTACCAATGAATGTAATGTAACACACACCCATACAATGCGCACCACCCCGCGATATTTTTCAGAAACCTATCCTACATTGCCACTGCATGTTCCCTGACCTCCCCATGCTGACCACCCCGCGGTGCTTTTCTCCATCCTACATTGCCACACAGTGCCTATCCTAATTCAGACCCTCCGATTCACACCACCCCGTGATGTTTTTGTCACTCCTACTAGTGAATGTAATGTAACACACACCCATACAATGCGCACCACCCCGCAATGTTTTTCATAAACCTATCCTACATTGCCACTGCATGTTCCCTGACCTCCCCATGCTGACCACACCGCGGTGCTTTTCTCCATCCCACATTGCCACTCAGTGCCTATCCTAATTCAGACCCTCCGATACACACAACCCCGTGATGTTTTTCTCACTCCTACTAGTGAATGTAATGTAACACACACCCATACAATGCGCACCACCCCGCAATGTTTTTCATAAACCTATCCTACATTGCCACTGCATGTTCCCTGACCTCCCCATGCTGACCACACCACGGTGCTTTTCTCCATCCTACATTGCCACTCACTGCGTATCCTAATTCAGACCCTCCGATTCACACCACCGCGTGATGTTTTTGTCACTCCTACTAGTGAATGTAATGTAACACACACCAATACAATGCGCACCACCCCGTGATGTTTTTCTCACTCCTACTAGAGAATGTAATGTAACACACACCCATACAATGCGCACCACCCTGCGATGTTTTTCATAAACCTATCCTACATTGCCACTGCATGTTCCCTGACCTCCCCATGCGGACCACACCGCGGTGCTTTTCTCCATCCTACATTGCCACTCACTGCCTATCCTAATTCAGACCCTCCAATTCACACCACCCCGTGATGTTTTTCTCACTCCTACTAGTGAATGTAATGTAACACACACCCATACAATGCGCACCACCCCGTGATGTTTTTCTCATTCCTACTAGTGAATGTAATGTAACACACACCCATACAATGTTCACCACCCCGCAATGTTTTTCAGAAACCTATCCTACATTGCCACTGCATGTTCCCTGACCTCCCCATGCTGACCACACCGCGGTGCTTTTCTCCAACCTACATTGCCACTCACTGCCTATCCTAATTCAGACCCTCCGATTCACACCACCCCGTGATGTTTTTCTCACTCCTACTAGTGAATGTAATGTAAAACACACCCATACAATGCGCACCACCGCATGATGTTTTTCTCACTCCTACTAGTGAATGTAATGTAACACAAACCCATACAATGCGCACCACCGCGCGATGTTTTTCAGAAACCTATCCTACATTGCCACTGCATGTTCCCTGACCTCCCCATGCTGACCACCCCGCTGTGCTTTTCTCCATCCTACATTGCCAGTCACTGCCTATCCTAATTCAGACCCTCCGATTCACACCACCCCGTGATGTTTTTCTCACACCAACTAGTGAATATAATGTAACACACACCCATACAATGCGCCCCACCCCGTGATGTTTTTCTCACTCCTACTAGTGAATGTAATGTAACACACACCCATACAATGCGCCCCACCCCGTGATGTTTTTCTCACTCCTACTAGTGAATGTAATGTAACACACACCCATACAATGTGCACCACCCCGCAATGTTTTTCAGAAACCTATCCTACATTGCCACTGCATGTTCCCTGACCTCCCCATGGTGACCACCCCGCGGTGCTTTTCTAAATCCTACATTGCCACTCACTGCCTATCCTAATTGAGACCCTCCGATTCACACCACCCCGTGATGTTTTTCTCACTCCTACTAGTGAATGTAATGTAACACACACCCATACAATGCGCACCACCCCGTGATGTTTTTCTCACTCCTACTAGTGAATGTAATGTAACACACACCCATACAATGCGCACCACCCCGCGATATTTTTCAGAAACCTATCCTACATTGCCACTGCATGTTCCCTGACCTCCCCATGCTGACCACCCCGCGGTGCTTTACTCCATCCTACATTGCCACTCACTGCCTATCCTAATTCAGACGCCCGATTCACAACACCCCGTGATGTTTTTCTCACTCCTACTAGTGAATGTAATGTAACACACACCCATACAATGCGCACCACCCTGTGATGTTTTTCTCACTCCTACTAGTGAATGTAATGTAAAACACACCCATACAATGCGCACCACCCCGTGATGTTTTTCTCACTCCTACTAGTGAATGTAATGTAACACACACCAATGCAATGCGCACCACCCCGTGATGTTTTTCTCACTCCTACTAGTGAATGTCATGTAACACACACCCATACAATGCGCACCACCCCGTGATGTTTTTCTCACTCCTACTAGTGAATGTAATGTAACACACACCCATGCATGCGCACCACCCCGCGATGTTTTTCAGAAACCTATCCTACATTGCCAAGGCATGTTCCCTGACCTCCCCATGCTGACCACCCCGCGGTGCTTTTCTCCATCCTACATTGCCACTCACTGCCTATCCTAATTCAGACCCTCCGATTCACACCACCCTGTGATGTTTTTCTCACTCCTACTAGTGAATGTAATGTAACACACACCCATACAATGCGCACCATCCCGTGATGTTTTTCTCACTCCTACTAGTGAATGTAATGTAACACACACCCATACAATGCGCACCACCCCGCGATGTTTTTCAGAAACCTATCCTACATTGCCACTGCATGTTCCCTGACCTCCCCATGCTGACCACCCCGCGGTGCTTGTCTCCATCCTACATTGCCACTCACTGCCTATCCTAATTCAGACCCTCCGATTCACACCACCCCGTGATGTTTTTCTCACTCCTACTAGTGAATGTAATGTAACACACACCCATACAATGCGCACCACCCCGTGATGTTTTTCTCACTCCTACTAGTGAATGTAATGTAACACACACCAATGCAATGCGCACCACCCCGTGATGTTTTTCTCACTCCTACTAGTGAATGTAATGTAACACACACCCATACAATGCGCACCACCCCGTGATGTTTTTCTCACTCCTACTAGTGAATTTAATGTAACACACACCCATACAATGCGTACCACCCCGCGATGTTTTTCAGAAACCTTTCCTACATTGCCACTGCACGTTCCCTGACCTCCCCATGCTGACCACCCCGCGGTGCTTTTCTCCATCTTACATTGCCACTCACTGCCTATCCTAATTCAGTCCCTCCGATTCAAACCACCCCGTGATGTTTTTCTCACTCCTACTAGTGAATGTAATGTAACACACACCCATACAATGCGCACCACCCCGTGATGTTTTTCTCACTCCTACTATTGAATGTAATGTAACACACACCCATACAATGCGCACCACCCCGTGATGTTTTTCTCATTCCTACTAGTGAATGTAATGTAACACACACCCATACAATGTTCACCACCCCGCAATGTTTTTCAGAAACCTATCCTACATTGCCACTGCATGTTCCCTGACCTCCCCATGCTGACCACACCGCGGTGCTTTTCTCCAACCTACATTGCCACTCACTGCCTATCCTAATTCAGACCCTCCGATTCACACCACCCCGTGATGTTTTTCTCACTCCTACTAGTGAATGTAATATAAAACACACCCATACAATGCGCACCACCGCATGATGTTTTTCTCACTCCTACTAGTGAATGTAATGTAACACAAACCCATACAATGCGCACCACCGCGCGATGTTTTTCAGAAACCTATCCTACATTGCCACTGCATGTTCCCTGACCTCCCCATGCTGACCACCCCGCTGTGCTTTTCTCCATCCTACATTGCCAGTCACTGCCTATCCTAATTCAGACCCTCCGATTCACACCACCCCGTGATGTTTTTCTCACACCAACTAGTGAATATAATGTAACACACACCCATACAATGCGCCCCACCCCGTGATGTTTTTCTCACTCCTACTAGTGAATGTAATGTAACACACACCCATACAATGCGCCCCACCCCGTGATGTTTTTCTCACTCCTACTAGTGAATGTAATGTAACACACACCCATACAATGTGCACCACGCCGCAATGTTTTTCAGAAACCTATCCTACATTGCCACTGCATGTTCCCTGACCTCCCCATGGTGACCACCCCGCGGTGCTTTTCTAAATCCTACATTGCCACTCACTGCCTATCCTAATTGAGACCCTCCGATTCACACCACCCCGTGATGTTTTTCTCACTCCTACTAGTGAATGTAATGTAACACACACCCATACAATGCGCACCACCCCGTTATGTTTTTCTCACTCCTACTAGTGAATGTAATGTAACACACACCCATACAATGCGCACCACCCCGCGATATTTTTCAGAAACCTATCCTACATTGCCACTGCATGTTCCCTGACCTCCCCATGCTGACCACCCCGCGGTGCTTTACTCCATCCTACATTGCCACTCACTGCCTATCCTAATTCAGACGCCCGATTCACAACACCCCGTGATGTTTTTCTCACTCCTACTAGTGAATGTAATGTAACACACACCCATACAATGCGCACCACCCTGTGATGTTTTTCTCACTCCTACTAGTGAATGTAATGTAACTCACACCCATACAAT
This sequence comes from Cavia porcellus, assembly GCF_034190915.1. Classification (NCBI taxonomy): domain Eukaryota; kingdom Metazoa; phylum Chordata; class Mammalia; order Rodentia; family Caviidae; genus Cavia; species Cavia porcellus. The sequence continues at coordinate 47,780,254 of NW_026947514.1, read as the reverse complement.
GCGCACCACCCCGTGATGTTTTTCTCACTCCTACTAGTGAATGTAATGTAACACACACCAATGCAATGCGCACCACCCCGTGATGTTTTTCTCACTCCTACTAGTGAATGTCATGTAACACACACCCATACAATGCGCACCACCCCGTGATGTTTTTCTCACTCCTACTAGTGAATGTAATGTAACACACACCCATGCATGCGCACCACCCCGCGATGTTTTTCAGAAACCTATCCTACATTGCCACGGCATGTTCCCTGACCTCCCCATGCTGACCACCCCGCGGTGCTTTTCTACATCCTACATTGCCACTCACTGCCTATCCTAATTCAGACCCTCCGATTCACACCACCCTGTGATGTTTTTCTCACTCCTACTAGTGAATGTAATGTAACACACACCCATACAATGCGCACCATCCCGTGATGTTTTTCTCACTCCTACTAGTGAATGTAATGTAACACACACCCATACAATGCGCACCACCCCGCGATGTTTTTCAGAAACCTATCCTACATTGCCACTGCATGTTCCCTGACCTCCCCATGCTGACCACCCCGCGGTGCTTGTCTCCATCCTACATTGCCACTCACTGCCTATCCTAATTCAGACCCTCCGATTCACACCACCCCGTGATGTTTTTCTCACTCCTACTAGTGAATGTAATGTAACACACACCCATACAATGCGCACCACCCCGTGATGTTTTTCTCACTCCTACTAGTGAATGTAATGTAACACACACCAATGCAATGCGCACCACCCCGTGATGTTTTTCTCACTCCTACTAGTGAATGTAATGTAACACACACCCATACAATGCGCACCACCCCGTGATGTTTTTCTCACTCCTACTAGTGAATTTAATGTAACACACACCCATACAATGCGTACCACCCCGCGATGTTTTTCAGAAACCTATCCTACATTGCCACTGCACGTTCCCTGACCTCCCCATGCTGACCACCCCGCGGTGCTTTTCTCCATCTTACATTGCCACTCACTGCCTATCCTAATTCAGTCCCTCCGATTCAAACCACCCCGTGATGTTTTTCTCACTCCTACTAGTGAATGTAATGTAACACACACCCATACAATGCGCACCACCCCGTGATGTTTTTCTCACTCCTACTATTGAATGTAATGTAACACACACCCATACAATGCGCGCCACCGCGTGATGTTTTTCTCACTCCTACTAGTGAATGTAATGTAACACACACCCATACAATGCGCACCACCCCGCGATGTTTTTCAGAAACCTATCCTACATTGCCACTGCACGTTCCCTGACCTCCCCATGCTGACCACCCCGCGGTGCTTTTCTCCATCCTACATTGCCACTCACTGCGTATCCTAATTCAGACCCTCCGATTCACACCACCCCGTGATATTTTTCTCACTTCTACTAGTGAATGTAATGTAACACACACCGATACAATTCGCACCACCCCGTGATGTTTTTCTCACTCCTACTAGTGAATGTAATGTAACACACACCCATACAATGCGCACCACCCCGTGATGTTTTTTTCACTCCTACTAGTGAATGTAATGTAACACACACCCATATAATGCGCACCACCCCACAATGTTTTTCAGAAACCTATCCTACAATGCCACTGCATGTTCCGTGACCTCCCCATGCTGACCACCCCGCGGTGCTTTTCTCCATCCTACATTGCCACTCACTGCCTATCCTAATTCAGACCCTCTGATTCACACCATCCCGTGATGTTTTTCTCACTCCTACTAGTGAATGTAATGTAACACACACCCATACAATGCGCACCACCCCGCGATGTTTTTCAGAAACCTATCCTACATTGCCACTGCACGTTCCCTGACCTCCCCATGCTGACCACCCCACGGTGCTTTTCTCCATCCTACATTGCCACTCACTGCGTATCCTAATTCAGACCCTCCGATTCACACCACCCCGTGATATTTTTCTCACTTCTACTAGTGAATGTAATGTAACACACACCGATACAATTCGCACCACCCCGTGATGTTTTTCTCACTCCTACTAGTGAATGTAATGTAATACACACCCATACAATGCGCACCACCCCGTGATGTTTTTTTCACTCCTACTAGTGAATGTAATGTAACACACACCCATACAATGCGCACCACCCCACAATGTTTTTCAGAAACCTATCCTACAATGCCACTGCATGTTCCGTGACCTCCCCATGCTGACCACCCCGCGGTGCTTTTCTCCATCCTACATTGCCACTCACTGCCTATCCTAATTCAGACCCTCCGATTCACACCATCCCGTGATGTTTTTCTCACTCCTACTAGTGAATGTAATGTAACACACACCCATACAATGCGCACCACCCCGCGATGTTTTTCAGAAACCTATCCTACATTGCCACTGCACGTTCCCTGACCTCCCCATGCTGACCACCCCGCGGTGCTTTTCTCCATCCTACATTGCCACTCACTGCCTATCCTAATTCAGACACTCCGATTCACACCACCCCGTGATGTTTTTCTCACTCCTACTAGTGAATGTAATGTAACACACACCCATACAATGCGCACCACCCCGTGATGTTTTTCTCACTCCTACTAGTGAATGTAATGTAACACACACCCATACAATGCGCACCACCCCGCGATGTTTTTCAGAAACCTATCCTACATTGCCACTGCACGTTCCCTGACCTCCCCATGCTGACCACCCCGCGGTGCTTTTCCTAATCCTACATTGCCACTCACTGCCTATCCTAATTCAGACCCTCCGATTCACACCACCCCGTGATGTTTTTCTCACTCCTAATAGTGAATGTAATGTAACACACACCCATACAATGTGCACCACCCCGTGAGGTTTTTCAGAAACCTATCCTACATTGCCACTGCATGTTCCCTGACCTCCCCATGCTGACCACCCCGCGGTGCTTTTCTCCATCCTACATTGGCACTCACTGCCTATCCTAATTCAGACCCTCCGATTCACACCAACCCGTGATGTTTTTCGCACTCCTACTAGTGAATGTAATGTAACACACACCCATACAATGCGCACCACCCCACGATGTTTTTCAGTAACCTATCCTACATTGCCACTGCATGTTCCCTGACCTCCCCATGGTGACCAACCCGCGGTGCTTTTCTAAATCCTACATTGCCACTCACTGCCTATCCAAATTCAGACCCTCCGATTCACACCACCCCGTGATGTTTTTGTCACTCCTACTAGTGAATGTAATGTAACACACACCCATACAATGCGCACCACCCCGTGATGTTTTTCTCACTCCTACTAGTGAATGTAATGTAACACACACCCATACAATGCGCACCACCCCGCGATATTTTTCAGTAACCTATCCTACATTGCCACTGCATGTTCCCTGACCTCCCCATGCTGACCACCCCGCGGTGCTTTTCTCCATCCTACATTGCCACACAGTGCCTATCCTAATTCAGACCCTCCGATTCACACCACCCCGTGATGTTTTTGTCACTCCTACTAGTGAATGTAATGTAACACACACCCATACAATGCGCACCACCCCGCAATGTTTTTCATAAACCTATCCTACATTGCCACTGCATGTTCCCTGACCTCCCCATGCTGACCACACCGCGGTGCTTTTGTCCATCCCACATTGCCACTCAGTGCCTATCCTAATTCAGACCCTCCGATACACACAACCCCGTGATGTTTTTCTCACTCCTACTAGTGAATGTAATGTAACACACACCCATACAATGCGCACCACCCCGCAATGTTTTTCATAAACCTATCCTACATTGCCACTGCATGTTCCCTGACCTCCCCATGCTGACCACACCACGGTGCTTTTCTCCATCCTACATTGCCACTCACTGCCTATCCTAATTCAGACCCTCCGATTCACACCACCCCGTGATGTTTTTGTCACTCCTACTAGTGAATGTAATGTAACACACACCAATACAATGCGCACCACCCCGTGATGTTTTTCTCACTCCTACTAGAGAATGTAATGTAACACACACCCATACAATGCGCACCACCCTGCGATGTTTTTCATAAACCTATCCTACATTGCCACTGCATGTTCCCTGACCTCCCCATGCTGACCACACCGCGGTGCTTTTCTCCATCCTACATTGCCACTCACTGCCTATCCTAATTCAGACCCTCCAATTCACACCACCCCGTGATGTTTTTCTCACTCCTACTAGTGAATGTAATGTAACACACACCCATACAATGCGCACCACCCCGTGATGTTTTTCTCATTCCTACTAGTGAATGTAATGTAACACACACCCATACAATGGTCACCACCCCGCAATGTTTTTCAGAAACCTATCCTACATTGCCACTGCATGTTCCCTGACCTCCCCATGCTGACCACACCGCGGTGCTTTTCTCCAACCTACATTGCCACTCACTGCCTATCCTAATTCAGACCCTCCGATTCACACCACCCCGTGATGTTTTTCTCACTCCTACTAGTGAATGTAATGTAAAACACACCCATACAATGCGCACCACCGCATGATGTTTTTCTCACTCCTACTAGTGAATGTAATGTAACACAAACCCATACAATGCACACCACCGCGCGATGTTTTTCAGAAACCTATCCTACATTGCCACTGCATGTTCCCTGACCTCCCCATGCTGACCACCCCGCTGTGCTTTTCTCCATCCTACATTGCCAGTCACTGCCTATCCTAATTCAGACCCTCCGATTCACACCACCCCGTGATGTTTTTCTCACACCAACTAGTGAATATAATGTAACACACACCCATACAATGCGCCCCACCCCGTGATGTTTTTCTCACTCCTACTAGTGAATGTAATGTAACACACACCCATACAATGCGCCCCACCCCGTGATGTTTTTCTCACTCCTACTAGTGAATGTAATGTAACACACACCCATACAATGTGCACCACCCCGCAATGTTTTTCAGAAACCTATCCTACATTGCCACTGCATGTTCCCTGACCTCCCCATGGTGACCACCCCGCGGTGCTTTTCTAAATCCTACATTGCCACTCACTGCCTATCCTAATTGAGACCCTCCGATTCACACCACCCCGTGATGTTTTTCTCACTCCTACTAGTGAATGTAATGTAACACACACCCATACAATGTGCACCACCCCGTGACGTTTTTCAGAAACCTATCCTACATTGCCACTGCATGTTCCCTGACCTCCCCATGCTGACCACCCCGCGGTGCTTTTCTCCATCCTACATTGCCACTCACTGCCTATCCTAATTCAGACCCTCCGATTCACACCACCCCGTGATGTTTTTCTCACTCTTACTAGTGAATGTAATGTAACACACACCCATACAATGCGCACCACCCCGCTATGTTTTTCAGAAACCTATCCTACATTTCCACTGCATGTTCCCTGACCTCCCCATGGTGACCACCCCGCGGTGCTTTTCTAAATCCTACATTGCCACTCACTGCCTATCCTCATTCAGACCCTCCGATTCACACCACCCCGTGATGTTTTTGTCACTCCTACTAGTGAATGTAATGTAACACACACCCATACAATGCGCACCACCCCGTGATGTTTTTCTCACTCCTACTAGTGAATGTAATGTAACACACACCCATACAATGCGCACCACCCCGCGATATTTTTCAGAAACCTATCCTACATTGCCACTGCATGTTCCCTGACCTCCCCATGCTGACCACACCGCGGTGCTTTTCTCCATCCTACATTGCCACTCAGTGCCTATCCTAATTCAGACCCTCCGATACACACAACCCCGTGATGTTTTTCTCACTCCTACTAGTGAATGTAATGTAACACACACCCATACAATGCGCACCACCCCGCGATGTTTTTCAGAAACCTATCCTACATTGCCACTGCATGTTCCCTGACCTCCCCATGCTGACCACACCGCGGTGCTTTTCTCCATCCTACATTGCCACTCACTGCCTATCCTAATTCAGACCCTCCGATTCACACCACCCCGTGATGTTTTTCTCACTCCAACTAGCGAATATAATGTAACACACACCTATACAATGCGCCCCACCCCGTGATGTTTTTCTCACTCCTACTAGCGAATGTAATGTAACACACACCCATACAATGCGCCCCACCCCGTGATGTTTTTCTCACTCCTACTAGTGAATGTAATGTAACACACACCCATACAATGTGCACCACCCCGCAATGTTTTTCAGAAACCTATCCTACATTGCCACTGCATGTTCCCTGACCTTCCGATGCTGACCACCCGCGGTGCTTGTCTCCATCCTACATTGTCACTCACTGCCTATCCTAATTCAGACCCTCCGATTCACACCACCCCGTGATGTTTTTCTCACTCCTACTAGTGAATGTAATGTAACACACACCCATACAATGCGCCCCACCCCGTGATGTTTTTCTCACTCCTACAAGTGAATGTAATGTAACACACACCCATACAATGCGCACCACCCCGCTATGTTTTTCAGAAACCTATCCTACATTTCCACTGCATGTTCCCTGACCTCCCCATGGTGACCACCCCGCGGTGCTTTTCTAAATCCTACATTGCCACTCATAGCCTATCCTCATTCAGACCCTCCGATTCACACCACCCCGTGATGTTTTTGTCACTCCTACTAGTGAATGTAATGTAACACACACCCATACAATGCGCACCACCCCGCGATGTTTTTCAGAAACCTATCCTACATTGCCACTGCATGTTCCCTGACCTCCCCATGCTGACCACACCGCGGTGCTTTTCTCCATCCTACATTGCCACTCACTGCCTATCCTAATTCAGACCCTCCGATTCACACCACCCCGTGATGTTTTTCTCACTCCAACTAGCGAATATAATGTAACACACACCTATACAATGCGCCCCACCCCGTGATGTTTTTCTCACTCCTACTAGCGAATGTAATGTAACACACACCCATACAATGCGCCCCACTCCGTGATGTTTTTCTCACTCCTACTAGTGAATGTAATGTAACACACACCCATACAATGTGCACCACCCCGCAATGTTTTTCAGAAACCTATCCTACATTGCCACTGCATGTTCCCTGACCTTCCGATGCTGACCACCCGCGGTGCTTGTCTCCATCCTACATTGTCACTCACTGCCTATCCTAATTCAGACCCTCCGATTCACACCACCCCGTGATGTTTTTCTCACTCCTACTAGTGAATGTAATGTAACACACACCCATATAATACGCCCCACCCCGTGATGCTTTTCTCACTCCTACAAGTGAATGTAATGTAACACACACCCATACAATGCGCACCACCCCGCGATGTTTTTCAGCAACCTATCCTACATTGCCACTGCATGTTCCCTGACCTCCCCATGCTGACAACCCCGCGGTGCTTTTCTCCATCCTACATTGCCACTCACTGCCTATCCTAATTCAGACCCTCCGATTCACACCACCCCGTGATGTTTTTCTCACTCCTACTTGTGAATGTAATGTAACAGACACACATACAATGCGCACCACCCCGTGATGTTTTTCTCACTCCTATTAGTGAATGTAATAAACACACACCGATGCAATGCGCACCACCCCGCGATGTTTTTCAGAAACCTATCCTACATTGCCACTGCATGTTCCCTGACCTCCCCATGCTGACCAACCCGCGGTGCTTTTCTCCATCCTACATTGCCACTCACTGCCTATCCTAAATCAGACCCTCCGATTCACACCACCCCCTGATGTTTTTCTCACTCCTACTAGTGAATGTAATGTAACACACACCCATACAATGCGCACCACCCCGCGATGTTTTTCAGAAACCTATCCTACATTGCCACTGCAGGTTCCCTAACCTCCCCATGGTAACCACCCCGCGGTGCTTTTCTAAATCCTACATTGCCACTCACTGCCTATCCTAATTCAGACCCTCTGATTCACACCACCCCGTGATGTTTTTCTCACTCCTACTAGTGAATGTAATGTAACACACACCCATATAATGCGCACCACCCCGTGATGTTTTTCTCACTCCTACTAGTGAATGTAATGTAACACACACCCATACAATGCGCACCACCCCGCGATGTTTTTCATAAACCTATCCTACATTGCCACTGCATGTTTCCTGACTTCCCCATGCTGACCACACCGCGGTGCTTTTCTCCATCCTACATTGCCACTCACTGCCTATCCTAATTCAGACCCTCCGATTCACACCACCCCGTGATGTTTTTCTCACTCCTACTAGTGAATGTAATGTAACACACACCCATATAATGCGCACCACCCCGTGATGTTTTTCTCACTCCTACTAGTGAATGTAATGTAACACACACCCATACAATGCGCACCACCCCGCGATGTTTTTCATAAACCTATCCTACATTGCCACTGCATGTTTCCTGACTTCCCCATGCTGACCACACCGCGGTGCTTTTCTCCATCCTACATTGCCACTCACTGCCTATCCTAATTCAGACCCTCCGATTCACACCACCCCGTGATGTTTTTCTCACTCCTACTAGTGAATGTAATGTAACACACACCCATACAATGGGCAACACCCCGTGATGTTTTTCTCACTCGTACTAGTGAATGTAATGTAACACACACCCATACAATGCGCACAACCCCGCGATGTTTTTCAGAAACCTATCCTACATTGCCACTGCACGTTCCCTGACCTCCCCATGCTGACCACCCCGCGGTGCTTTTCTCCATCCTACATTGCCACTCACTGCCTATCCTAATTCAGACCCTCCAATTCACACCACCCCGTGATGTCTTACTCACTCCTACTAGTGAATGTAATGTAACACACACCCATACAATGCGCACCACCCCGTGATGTTTTTCTCACTCCTACTACTGAATGTAATGTAACACACACCCATACAATGCGCACCACCCCATGATGTTTTTCTCACTCCTACTAGTGAATGCAATGTAACACACACCCATACAATGCGCACCACCCCGCGATGTTTTTCAGAAACCTATCCTACATTGCCACTGCACGTTCCCTGACCTCCCCATGCTGACCACCCCGCGGTGCTTTTCTCCACCCTAAATTGCCACTCACTGCCTATCCTAATTCAGACACTCCGATTCACACCACCCCGTGATGTTTTTCTCACTCCTACTAGTGAATGTAATGTAACACACACCCATACAATGCGCACCACCCCGTGATGTTTTTCTCACTCCTACTAGTGAATATAATGTAACACACACCCATACAATGCGCACCACCCCGCGATGTTTTTCAGAAACCTATCCTACATTGCCACTGCACGTTCCCTGACCTCCCCATTCTGACCACCCCGCGGTGCTTTTCTCCATCCTACATTGCCACTCACTGCCAATCCTAATTCAGACCCTCCGATTCACACCACCCCGTGATGTTTTTCTCACTCCTAATAGTGAATGTAATGTAACACACACCCATACAATGTGCACCACCCCGTGATGTTTTTCAGAAACCTATCCTACATTGCCACTGCATGTTCCCTGACCTGGCCATGCTGACCACCCCGTGGTGCTTTTCTCCATCCTACATTGCCACTCACTGCCTATCCTAATTCAGACCCTCCGATTCACACCACCCCGTGATGTTTTTCTCACTCCTACTAGTGAATATAATGTAACACACACCCATACAATGCGCACCACCCCGCGATGTTTTTCAGAAACCTATCCTACATTGCCACTGCATGTTCCCTGACCTCCCCATGGTGAGCACCCCGCGGTGCTTTTCTAAATCCTACATTGCCACTCACTGCCTATCCTAATACAGACCCTCCGATTCACACCACCCCGTGATGTTTTTCTCACTCCTACTAGTGAATGTAATGTAACACACACCCATACAATGCGCACCACCCCGTGATGTTTTTCTCACTCCTACTAGTGAATGTAATGTAACACACACCCATACAATGCGCACCACCCCGCGATATTTTTCAGAAACCTATCCTACATTGCCACTGCATGTTCCCTGACCTCCCCATGCTGACCACCCCGCGGTGCTTTTCTCCATCCTACATTGCCACTCAGTCCCTATCCTAAATCAGACCCTACGATACACCCCACCCCGTGATGTATTTCTCACTCCTACTAGTGAATGTAATGTAACACACACCCATACAATGCGCACCACCCCGCGATGTTTTTCATAAACCTATCCTACATTGCCACTGCATGTTCCCTGACCTCCCGATGCTGACCACACCGCGGTGCTTTTCTCCATCCTACATTGCCACTCACTGCCTATCCTAATTCAGACCCTCCGATTCACACCACCCCGTGATGTTTTTCTCACTCCTACTAGTGAATGTAATGTAACACACACCCATAATGGGCACCACCCCGTGATGTTTTTCTCACTCCTACTAGTGAATGTAATGTAACACACACCCATACAATGCGCACCACCCTGCGATGTTTTTCAGAAACCTATCCTACATTGCCACTGCACATTCCCTGACCTCCCCATGCTGACCACCCCGCGGTGCTTTTCTCCATCCACATTGCCACTCACTGCCTATCCTAATTCAGACCCTCCGATTCACACCACCCCGTGATGTTTTTCTCACTCCTACTAATGAATGTAATGTAACACACACCCATACAATGCGCCCCACCCCGTGATGCTTTTCTCACTCCTACTAGTGAATGTAATGTAACACACACCCATACAATGCGCACCACCCCGCGATGTTTTTCAGAAACCTATCCTACATTGCCACTGCATGTTCCCTGACCTCCCCATGGTAACCACCCCGCGGTGCTTTTCTAAATCCTATATTGCCACTCACTGCCTATCCTAATTCAGACCCTCTGATTCACACCACCCCGTGATGTTTTTCTCACTCCTACTAGTGAATGTAATGTAACACACACCCATATAATGCGCACCACCCCGTGATGTTTTTCTCACTCCTACTAGTGAATGTAATGTAACACACACCCATACAATGCGCACCACCCCGCGATATTTTTCAGAAACCTATCCTACATTGCCACTGCATGTTCCCTGACCTCCCCATGCTGACCACCCCGCGGTGCTTTTTTCCATCCTACATTGCCACTCAGTGCCTATCCTAATTCAGACCCTCCGATACACACCACCCCGTGATGTTTTTCTCACTCCTACTAGTCAATGTAATGTAACACACACCCATACAATGTGCACCACCCCGCGATGTTTTTCAGAAACCTATCCTACATTGCCACTGCACGTTCCCTGACCTCCCCATGCTGACCACCCCGCGGTGCTTTTCTCCATCCTACATTGCCACTCACTGCCTATCCTAATTCAGACCCTCCAATTCACACCACCCCGTGATGTTTTACTCACTCCTACTAGTGAATGTAATGTAACACACACCCATACAATGCGCACCACCCCGTGATGTTTTTCTCACTCCTACTACTGAATGTAATGTAACACACACCCATACAATGCGCACCATCCCATGATGTTTTTCTCACTCCTACTAGTGAATGCAATGTAACACACACCCATACAATGCGCACCACCCCGCGATGTTTTTCAGAAACCTATCCTACATTGCCACTGCATGTTCCCTGACCTCCCCATGCTGACCACCCCGCGGTGCTTTTCTCCATCCTACATTGCCACTCACTGCCTATCCAAATTCAGACACTCCGATTCACACCACCCCGTGATGTTTTTCTCACTCCTACTAGTGAATGTAATGTAACACACACCCATACAATGCGCACCACCCCGTGATGTTTTTCTCACTCCTACTAGTGAATGTAATGTAACACACACTCATACAATGCGCACCACCCCGCGATGTTTTTCAGAAACCTATCCTACATTGCCACTGCACGTTCCCTGACCTCCCCATTCTGACCACCCCGCGGTGCTTTTCCACATCCTACATTGCCACTCACTGCCTATCCTAATTCAGACCCTCCGATTCACACCACCCCGTGATGTTTTTCTCACTCCTAATAGTGAATGTAATGTAACACACACCCATACAATGTGCACCACCCCGTGATGTTTTTCAGAAACCTATCTTACATTGCCACTGCATGTTCCCTGACCTCCCCATGCTGACCACCCCGTGGTGCTTTTCTCCATCCTACATTGCCACTCACTGCCTATCCTAATTCAGACCCTCCGATTCACACCACCCCGTGATGTTTTTCTCACTCCTACTAGTGAATGTAATGTAACACACACCCATACAATGCGCACCACCCCGCGATGTTTTTCAGAAACCTATCCTACATTGCCACTGCATGTTCCCTGACCTCCCCATGGTGACCACCCCGCGGTGCTTTTCTAAATCCTACATTGCCACTCACTGCCTATCCTAATTCAGACCCTCCGATTGACACCACCCCGTGATGTTTTTCTCACTCCTACTAGTGAATGTAATGTAACACACACCCATACAATGCGCACCACCCCGTGATGTTTTTCTCACTCCTACTAGTGAATGTAATGTAACACACACCCATACAATGCGCACCACCCCGCGATGTTTTTCATAAACCTATCCTACATTGCCACTTCATGTTCCCTGACCTCCCGATGCTGACCACACCGCGGTGCTTTTCTCCATCCTACATTGCCACTCACTGCCTATCCTAATTCAGACCCTCCGATTCACACCACCCCGTGATGTTTTTCTCACTCCTACTAGTGAATGTAATGTAACACACACCCATACAATGCGCACCACCCCGTGATGTTTTTCTCACTCGTACTAGTGAATGTAACGTAACACACACCCATACAATGCGCACCACCCCGCGATGTTTTTCAGAAACCTATCCTACATTGCCACTGCACGTTTCCCGACCTCCCCATGCTGACCACCCCGCGGTGCTTTTCTCCATCCTACATTGCCACTCACTGCCAATCCTAATTCAGACCCTCCGATTCACACCACCCCGTGATGTTTTTCTCACTCCTAATAGTGAAGGTAATGTAACAAACACCCATACAATGCGCACCACCCCGTGATGTTTTTCTCACTCCTACTAGTGAATATAATGTAACACACACCCATACAATGCGCACCACCCCGCGATGTTTTTCAGAAACCTATCCTACATTGCCACTGCACGTTCCCTGACCTCCCCATTCTGACCACCCCGCGGTGCTTTTCTCCATCCTACATTGCCACTCACTGCCTATCCTAATTCAGACCCTCCGATTCACACCACCCCGTGATGTTTTTCTCACTCCTAATAGTGAATGTAATGTAACACACACCCATACAATGTGCACCACCCCGTGATGTTTTTCAGAAACCTATCTTACATTGCCACTGCATGTTCCCTGACCTCCCCATGCTGACCACCCCGTGGTGCTTTTCTCCATCCTACATTGCCACTCACTGCCTATCCTAATTCAGACCCTCCGATTCACACCACCCCGTGATGTTTTTCTCACTCCTACTAGTGAATGTAATGTAACACACACCCATACAATGCGCACCACCCCGCGATGTTTTTCAGAAACCTATCCTACATTGCCACTGCATGTTCCCTGACCTCCCCATGGTGACCACCCCGCGGTGCTTTTCTAAACCTACATTGCCACTCACTGCCTATCCTAATTCAGACCCTCCGATTGACACCACCCCGTGATGTTTTTCTCACTCCTACTAGTGAATGTAATGTAACACACACCCATACAATGCGCACCACCCCGTGATGTTTTTCTCACTCCTACTAGTGAATGTAATGTAACACACACCCATACAATGCGCACCACCCCGCGATGTTTTTCATAAACCTATCCTACATTGCCACTGCATGTTCCCTGACCTCCTGATGCTGACCACACCGCGGTGCTTTTCTCCATCCTACATTGCCACTCACTGCCTATCCTAATTCAGACCCTCCGACTCACACCACCCCGTGATGTTTTTCTCACTCCTACTAGTGAATGTAATGTAACACACACCCATAAGGGGCACCACCCCGTGATGTTTTTCTCACTCCTACTAGTGAATGTAATGTAAAACACACCCATACAATGCGCACCACCCTGCGATGTTTTTCAGCAACCTATCCTACATTGCCACTGCACATTCCCTGACCTCCCCATGCTGACCACCCCGCGGTGCTTTTCTCCATCCACATTGCCACTCACTGCCTATCCTAATTCAGACCCTCCAATTCATACCACCCCGTGATGTTTTACTCACTCCTACTAGTGAATGTAATGTAACACACACCCATACAATGCGCACCACCCCGTGATGTTTTTCTCACTCCTACTACTGAATGTAATGTAACACACACCCATACAATGCGCACCACCCCATGATGTTTTTCTCATTCCTACTAGTGAATGCAATGTAACACACACCCATACAATGCGCACCACCCCGCGATGTTTTTCAGAAACCTATCCTACATTGCCACTGCACGTTCCCTGACCTCCCCATGCTGACCACCCCGCGGTGCTTTTCTCCATCCTACATTGCCACTCACTGCCTATCCTAATTCAGACACTCCGATTCACACCACCCCGTGATGTTTTTCTCACTCCTACTAGTGAATGTAATGTAACACACACCCATACAATGCGCACCACCCCGTGATGTTTTTCTCACTCCTACTAGTGAATGTAACGTAACACACACCCATACAATGCGCACCACCCCGCGATATTTTTCAGAAACCTATCCTACATTGCCACTGCATGTTCCCTGACCTCCCCATGCTGACCACCCCGCGGTGCTTTTTTCCATCCTACATTGCCACTCAGTGCCTATCCTAATTCAGACCCTCCGATACACACCACCCCGTGATGTTTTTCTCACTCCTACTAGTCAATGTAATGTAACACACACCCATACAATGCGCACCACCCCGCGATATTTTTCAGAAACCTATCCTACATTGCCACTGCATGTTTCCTGACTTCCCCATGCTGACCACACCGCGGTGCTTTTCTCCATCCTACATTGCCACTCACTGCCTATCCTAATTCAGACCCTCCGATTCACACCACCCCGTGATGTTTTTCTCACTCCTACTAGTGAATGTAATGTAACACACACCCATACAATGGGCAACACCCCGTGATGTTTTTCTCACTCCTACTAGTGAATGTAATGTAACACACACCCATACAATGTGCACCACCCCGCGATGTTTTTCAGAAACCTATCCTACATTGCCACTGCACGTTCCCTGACCTCCCCATGCTGACCACCCCGCGGTGCTTTTCTCCATCCTACATTGCCACTCACTGCCTATCCTAATTCAGACCCTCCAATTCACACCACCCCGTGATGTTTTACTCACTCCTACTAGTGAATGTAATGTAACACACAGCCATACAATGCGCACCACCCCGTGATGTTTTTCTCACTCCTACTACTGAATGTAATGTAACACACACCCATACAATGCGCACCATCCCATGATGTTTTTCTCACTCCTACTAGTGAATGCAATGTAACACACACCCATACAATGCGCACCACCCCGCGATGTTTTTCAGAAACCTATCCTACATTGCCACTGCACGTTCCCTGACCTCCCCATGCTGACCACCCCGCGGTGCTTTTCTCCATCCTACATTGCCACTCACTGCCTATCCTAATTCAGACACTCCGATTCACACCACCCCGTGATGTTTTTCTCACTCCTACTAGTGAATGTAATGTAACACACACCCATACAATGTGCACCACCCCGTGATGTTTTTCTCACTCCTACTAGTGAATGTAACGTAACACACACCCATACAATGCGCACCACCCCGCGATGTTTTTCAGAAACCTATCCTACATTGCCACTGCACGTTTCCCGACCTCCCCATGCTGACCACCCCGCGGTGCTTTTCTCCATCCTACATTGCCACTCACTGCCAATCCTAATTCAGACCCTCCGATTCACACCACCCCGTGATGTTTTTCTCACTCCTAATAGTGAATGTAATGTAACAAACACCCATACAATGCGCACCACCCCGTGATGTTTTTCTCACTCCTACTAGTGAATATAATGTAACACACACCCATACAATGCGCACCACCCCGCGATGTTTTTCAGAAACCTATCCTACATTGCCACTGCACGTTCCCTGACCTCCCCATTCTGACCACCCCGCGGTGCTTTTCTCCATCCTACATTGCCACTCACTGCCTATCCTAATTCAGACCCTCTGATTCACACCACCCCGTGATGTTTTTCTCAATCCTAATAGTGAATGTAATGTAACACACACCCATACAATGTGCACCACCCCGTGATGTTTTTCAGAAACCTATCTTACATTGCCACTGCATGTTCCCTGACCTCCCCATGCTGACCACCCCGTGGTGCTTTTCTCCATCCTACATTGCCACTCACTGCCTATCCTAATTCAGACCCTCCGATTCACACCACCCCGTGATGTTTTTCTCACTCCTACTAGTGAATGTAATGTAACACACACCCATACAATGCGCACCACCCCGCGATGTTTTTCAGAAACCTATCCTACATTGCCACTGCATGTTCCCTGACCTCCCCATGGTGACCACCCCGCGGTGCTTTTCTAAATCCTACATTGCCACTCACTGCCTATCCTAATTCAGACCCTCCGATTGACACCACCCCGTGATGTTTTTCTCACTCCTACTAGTGAATGTAATGTAACACACACCCATACAATGCGCACCACCCCGTGATGTTTTTCTCACTCCTACTAGTGAATGTAACGTAACACACACCCATACAATGCGCACCACCCCGCGATATTTTTCAGAAACCTATCCTACATTGCCACTGCATGTTCCCTGACCTCCCCATGCTGACCACCCCGCGGTGCTTTTTTCCATCCTACATTGCCACTCAGTGCCTATCCTAATTCAGACCCTCCGATACACACCACCCCGTGATGTTTTTCTCACTCCTACTAGTCAATGTAATGTAACACACACCCATACAATGCGCACCACCCCGCGATATTTTTCAGAAACCTATCCTACATTGCCACTGCATGTTTCCTGACTTCCCCATGCTGACCACACCGCGGTGCTTTTCTCCATCCTACATTGCCACTCACTGCCTATCCTAATTCAGACCCTCCGATTCACACCACCCCGTGATGTTTTTCTCACTCCTACTAGTGAATGTAATGTAACACACACCCATACAATGGGCAACACCCCGTGATGTTTTTCTCACTCCTACTAGTGAATGTAATGTAACACACACCCATACAATGTGCACCACCCCGCGATGTTTTTCAGAAACCTATCCTACATTGCCACTGCACGTTCCCTGACCTCCCCATGCTGACCACCCCGCGGTGCTTTTCTCCATCCTACATTGCCACTCACTGCCTATCCTAATTCAGACCCTCCAATTCACACCACCCCGTGATGTTTTACTCACTCCTACTAGTGAATGTAATGTAACACACAGCCATACAATGCGCACCACCCCGTGATGTTTTTCTCACTCCTACTACTGAATGTAATGTAACACACACCCATACAATGCGCACCATCCCATGATGTTTTTCTCACTCCTACTAGTGAATGCAATGTAACACACACCCATACAATGCGCACCACCCCGCGATGTTTTTCAGAAACCTATCCTACATTGCCACTGCACGTTCCCTGACCTCCCCATGCTGACCACCCCGCGGTGCTTTTCTCCATCCTACATTGCCACTCACTGCCTATCCTAATTCAGACACTCCGATTCACACCACCCCGTGATGTTTTTCTCACTCCTACTAGTGAATGTAATGTAACACACACCCATACAATGCGCACCACCCCGTGATGTTTTTCTCACTCGTACTAGTGAATGTAATGTAACACACACCCATACAATGCGCACCACCCCGCGATGTTTTTCAGAAACCTATCCTACATTGCCACTGCACGTTCCCTGACCTCCCCATTCTGACCACCCCGCGGTGCTTTTCCTCATCCTACATTGCCACTCACTGCCTATCCTAATTCAGACCCTCCGATTCACACCACCCCGTGATATTTTTCTCACTCCTAATAGTGAATGTAATGTAACACACACCCATACAATGTGCACCACCCCGTGATGTTTTTCAGAAACCTATCTTACATTGCCACTGCATGTTCCCTGACCTCCCCATGCTGACCACCCCGTGGTGCTTTTCTCCATCCTACATTGCCACTCACTGCCTATCCTAATTCAGACCCTCCGATTCACACCACCCCGTGATGTTTTTCTCACTCCTACTAGTGAATGTAATGTAACACACACCCATACAATGCGCACCACCCCGCGATGTTTTTCAGAAACCTATCCTACATTGCCACTGCATGTTCCCTGACCTCCCCATGGTGACCACCCCGCGGTGCTTTTCTAAATCCTACATTGCCACTCACTGCCTATCCTAATTCAGACCCTCCGATTCACACCACCCCGTGATGTTTTTCTCACTCCTACTAGTGAATGTAATGTAACACACACCCATACAATGCGCACCACCCCGTGATGTTTTTCTCACTCCTACTAGTGAATGTAATGTAACACACACCCATACAATGCGCACCACCCCGCGATGTTTTACATAAACCTATCCTACATTGCCACTGCATGTTCCCTGACCTCCCGATGCTGACCACACCGCGGTGCTTTTCTCCATCCTACATTGCCACTCACTGCCTATCCTAATTCAGACCCTCCGATTCACACCACCCCGTGATGTTTTACTCACTCCTACTAGTGAATGTAATGTAACACACACCCATACAATGCGCACCACCCCGTGATGTTTTTCTCACTCCTACTACTGAATGTAATGTAACACACACCCATACAATGCGCACCACCCCATGATGTTTTTCTCATTCCTACTAGTGAATGCAATGTAACACACACCCATACAATGCGCACCACCCCGCGATGTTTTTCAGAAACCTATCCTACATTGCCACTGCACGTTCCCGGACCTCCCCATGCTGACCACCCCGCGGTGCTTTTCTCCATCCTACATTGCCACTCACTGCCTATCCTAATTCAGACACTCCGATTCACACCACCCCGTGATGTTTTTCTCACTCCTACTAGTGAATGTAATGTAACACACACCCATACAATGTGCACCACCCCGTGATGTTTTTCTCACTCCTACTAGTGAATGTAACGTAACACACACCCATACAATGCGCACCACCCCGCGATGTTTTTCAGAAACCTATCCTACATTGCCACTGCACGTTTCCCGACCTCCCCATGCTGACCACCCCGCGGTGCTTTTCTCCATCCTACATTGCCACTCACTGCCAATCCTAATTCAGACCCTCCGATTCACACCACCCCGTGATGTTTTTCTCACTCCTAATAGTGAATGTAATGTAACAAACACCCATACAATGCGCACCACCCCGTGATGTTTTTCTCACTCCTACTAGTGAATGTAATGTAACACACACCCATACAATGCGCACCACCCCGCGATGTTTTTCAGAAACCTATCCTACATTGCCACTGCATGTTCCCTGACCTCCCCATGGTGACCACCCCGCGGTGCTTTTCTAAATCCTACATTGCCACTCACTGCCTATCCTAATTCAGACCCTCCGATTGACACCACCCCGTGATGTTTTTCTCACTCCTACTAGTGAATGTAATGTAACACACACCCATACAATGCGCACCACCCCGTGATGTTTTTCTCACTCCTACTAGTGAATGTAATGTAACACACACCCATACAATGCGCACCACCCCGCGATGTTTTTCATAAACCTATGCTACATTGCCACTGCATGTTCCCTGACGTCCCGATGCTGACCACACCGCGGTGCTTTTCTCCATCCTACATTGCCACTCACTGCCTATCCTAATTCAGACCCTCCGACTCACACCACCCCGTGATGTTTTTCTCACTCCTACTAGTGAATGTAATGTAACACACACCCATAAGGGGCACCACCCCGTGATGTTTTTCTCACTCCTACTAGTGAATGTAATGTAAAACACACCCATACAATGCGCACCACCCTGCGATGTTTTTCAGAAACCTATCCTACATTGCCACTGCACATTCCCTGACCTCCCCATGCTGACCACCCCGCGGTGCTTTTCTCCATCCACATTGCCACTCACTGCCTATCCTAATTCAGACCCTCCAATTCATACCACCCCGTGATGTTTTACTCACTCCTACTAGTGAATGTAATGTAACACACACCCATACAATGCGCACCACCCCGTGATGTTTTTCTCACTCCTACTACTGAATGTAATGTAACACACACCCATACAATGCGCACCACCCCATGATGTTTTTCTCATTCCTACTAGTGAATGCAATGTAACACACACCCATACAATGCGCACCACCCCGCGATGTTTTTCAGAAACCTATCCTACATTGCCACTGCACGTTCCCTGACCTCCCCATGCTGACCACCCCGCGGTGCTTTTCTCCATCCTACATTGCCACTCACTGCCTATCCTAATTCAGACACTCCGATTCACACCACCCCGTGATGTTTTTCTCACTCCTACTAGTGAATGTAATGTAACACACACCCATACAATGCGCACCACCCCGTGATGTTTTTCTCACTCCTACTAGTGAATGTAACGTAACACACACCCATACAATGCGCACCACCCCGCGATGTTTTTCAGAAACCTATCCTACATTGCCACTGCACGTTTCCCGACCTCCCCATGCTGACCACCCCGCGGTGCTTTTCTCCATCCTACATTGCCACTCACTGCCAATCCTAATTCAGACCCTCCGATTCACACCACCCCGTGATGTTTTTCTCACTCCTAATAGTGAATGTAATGTAACAAACACCCATACAATGTGCACCACCCCGTGATGTTTTTCAGAAACCTATCCTACATTGCCACTGCATGTTCCCTGACCTCCCCATGCTGACCAACCGGCGGTGCTTTTCTCCATCCTACATTGCCACTCACTGCCTATCCTAATTCAGACCCTCCGATTCACACCACCCCGTGATGTTTTTCTCACTCCTACTAGTGAATATAATGTAACACACACCCATACGATGCGCACCACCCCGCGATGTTTTTCAGAAACCTATCTGACATTGCCACTGCATATTCCCTGACCTCCCCATGCTGACCACCCCGCGGTGCTTTTCTCCATCCAACATTGCCACTCACTGCCTATCCTAATTCAGACCTTCCGATTCACACCACCCCGTGATGTTTTTCTCACTCCTACTAGTGAATGTAATGTAACACACAAACATACAATGCGCACCACCCCGTGATGTGTTTCTCACTCCTACTAGTGAATGTCATGTAACACACACCCATACAATGCGCACCACCCCGCGATGTTTTTCAGAAACCTATCCTACATTGCCACTGCATGTTCCCTGACCTCCCCATGCTAACCACCCCGCGGTGCTTTTCTCCATCCTACATTGCAACTCACTGCCTATCCTAATTCAGACCCTCCGATTCACACCACCCCGTGATGTTTTTCTCACTCCAACTAGTGAATATAATGTAACACACACCCATACAATGCGCACCACCCCGCGATGTTTTTCAGAAACCTATCCTACATTGCCACTGCATGTTCCGTGACCTCCCCATGATGACCACCCCGCGGTGCTTTTCTCCATCCTACATTGCCACTCACTGCCTATCCTAATTCAGACCCTTCGATTCACACCACCCCATGATGTTTTTCTCACTCCTACTAATGAATGTAATGTAACACACACCCATACAATGCGCACCACCCCGTGATGTTTTTCTCACTCCTACTAGTCAATGTAATGTAACACACACCCATACAATGCGCACCACCCTGCGATGTTTTTCAGAAACCTATCCTACATTGCCACTGCATGTTCCCTGACCTCCCCATGCTGACCACCCCGCGGTGCTTCTCTCCATCCTACATTGCCACTCACTGCCTATCCTAATTCAGACCGTCCGATTCACACCACCCCGTGATGTTTTTCTCACTCCTACTAGTGAATGTAGTGTAACACACACCCATACAATGCGCACCACCCAGTGATGTTTTTCTCACTCCTACTAGTGAATGTAATGTAACACACACCCATACAATGCGCACCACCCCGCGATGTTTTTCACAAACCTATCCTACATTGCAACTGCATGTTCCCTGACCTCCCCATGCTGAACACCCCGCGGTGCTTTTCTCCATCCTACATTGCCACTCACTGCCTATCCTAATTCAGACCCTCCGATTCACACCACCCCGTGATGTTTTTCTCACTCCTAATAGTGAATGTAATGTAACACACACCCATACAATGCGCACCACCCCGCGATATTTTTCAGAAACCTATCCTACATTGCCACTGCATGTTCCCTGACCTCCCCATGCTGCCAACCCCGCGATGCTTTTCTCCATCCTACATTGCCACTCAGTGCCTATCCTAATTCAGACCCTCCGATACACACCACCCCGTGATGTTTTTCTCACTCCTACTAGTGAATGTAATGTAACACACACCCATACAATGCGCACCACCCCGCGATGTTTTTCAGAAACCTATCCTACATTGCCACTGCATGTTCCCTGACCTCCCCATGCTGACCACCCCGCGGTGCTTTTCTCCATCCTACATTGCCACTCACTGCCTATCCTAATACAGACCCTCCGATTCACACCACCACGTGATGTTTTTCTCACTCCTACTAGTGAACGTAATGTAACACACACCCATAAAATGTGCACCACCCCGTGATGTTTTTCTCACTCCTACTAGTGAATGTAATGTAACACACACCCATACAATGCCAACCACCCCGTGATGTTTTTCAGAAACCTATCCTACATTGCCACTGCATGTTCCCTGACCTCCCCATGCTGAACACCCCGCGGTGCTTTTCTCCATCCTACATTGCCACTCACTGCCTATCCTAATTCATACCCTCCGATTCACACCACCCCGTGATGTTTTTCTCACTCCTAATAGTGAATGTAATGTAACACACACCCATACAATGCGCACTACCCCGTGATGTGTTTCTCACTCCTACTAGTTAATGTAATGTAACACACATCCATACAATGTGCACCACCCCGCGATGTTTTTCAGAAACCTATCCTACATTGCCACTGCATGTTCCCGGAATTCCCCATGCTGACCACCCCGCGGTGCTTCTCTCCATCCTACATTGCCACTCACTGCCTATCCTAAATCAGACCCTCCGATTCACACCAAGCCGTGATGTTTTTCTCACTCCTACTACTGAATGTAGTGTAACACAAACCCATACAATGCACACCACCCCGTGATGTTTTTCAGAAACCTATCCTACATTGCCACTGCATGTTCCCTGACCTCCCCATGCTGACCACCCCGCGGTGCTTTTCTCCATCCAAAATTGCCACTCACTGGCTATCCTAATTCAGACCCTCCGATTCACACCACCCCGTGATGTTTTTCTCACTCCTACTAGTGAATATAATGTAACACACACCCATACAATGCGCACCACTCCGCGATGTTTTTCAGAACCTATCTGACATTGCCACTGCATGTTCCCTGACCTCCCCATGCTGACCAACCGCGGTGCTTTTCTCCATCCTACATTGCCACTCACTGCCTATCCTAATTCAGACCTTCCGATTCACACCACCCCGTGATGTTTTTCTCACTCCTACTAGTGAATGTAATGTAACACACAAACATACAATGCGCACCACCCCGTGATGTTTTTCTCACTCCTACTAGTGAATGTAATGTAACACACACCCATACAATGCGCACCACCCCGCGATGTTTTTCAGAAACTTATGCTACATTGCCACTGCATGTTCCCTGACCTCCCCATGCTGACCACCCCGCGGTGCTTTTCTCCATCCTACATTGCCACTCACTGCCTATCCTAATTCAGACCCTCCGATACACACCACCCCGTGATGTTTTTCTCACTCCTACTAGTGAATGTAATGTAACACACACCCATACAATGCGCACCACCCCGCGATGTTTTTCAGAAACCTATCCTACATTGCCACTGCATGTTCCCTGACCTCCCCATGCTGACCACCCCGCGGTGCTTTTCTCCATCCTACATTGCCACTCACTGCCTATCCTAATTCAGACCCTCCGATTCACACCACCCCGTGATGTTTTTCTCACTCCAACTAGTGAATATAATGTAAGACACACCCATACAATGCGCACCACCCCGCGATGTTTTTCAGAAACCTATCCTACATTGCCACTGCATGTTCCGTGACCTCCCCATGCTGACCACCCCGCGGTGCTTTTCTCCATCCTACATTGCCACTCACTGCCTATCCTAATTCAGACCCTCCGATTCCCACCACCCCGTCATGTTTTTCTCACTCCTACTAGTGAATGTAATGTAACATACACCCATACAATGCGCACCACCCCATGATGTTTTTCTCACTCCTACTAGTGAATGTAATGTAACACACACCCATACAATGCGCACCACCCCGCGATGTTTTTCAGAAACCTATCCTACATTGCCACTGCATGTTCCCTGACCTCCCCATGCTGACCACCCCACGGTGCTTTTCTCCATCCTACATTGCCACTCACTGCCTATCCTAATACAGACCCTCCGATTCACACCACCCCGTGATGTTTTTCTCACTCCTACTAGTGAATGTAATGTAACACACACCCATAAAATGTGCACCACCCCGTGATGTTTTTCTCACTCCTACTAGTGAATGTAATGTAACACACACCCATACAATGCCAACCACCCCGTGATGTTTTTCAGAAACCTATCCTACATTGCCACTGCATGTTCCCTGACCACCCCATGCTGAACACCCCGCGGTGCTTTTCTCCATCCTATATTGCCACTCACTGCCTATCCTAATTCAGACCCTCCGATTCACACCACCCCGTGATGTTTTTCTCACTCCTAATAGTGAATGTAATGTAACACACACCCATACAATGCGCACCACCCCGCGGTGTTTTTCAGAAACCTATCCTACATTGCCACTGCATGTTCCCTGACCTCCCCATGCTGACCACCCCGCGTTGCTTTTCTCCATCCTACATTGCCACTCATGCCTATCCTAATTCAGACCCTCCGATTCACACCACCCCGTGATGTTTTTCTCACACCTACTAGTGAATGTAATGTAACACACACCCATACAATGCGCACCACCCCGTGATGTGTTTCTCACTCCTACTAGTTAATGTAATGTAACACACATCCATACAATGTGCACCACCCCGCGATGTTTTTCAGAAACCTATCCTACATTGCCACTGCATGTTTCCGGAACTCCCCATGCTGACCACCCCGCGGTGCTTCTCTCCATCCTACATTGCCACTCACTGCCTATCCTAAATCAGACCCTTCGATTCACACCAAGCCGTGATGTTTTTCTCACTCCTACTAGTGAATGTAGTGTAACACACACCCATACAATGCGCACCACCCAGTGATGTTTTTCTCACTCCTACTAGTGAATGTAATGTAACACACACCCATACAATGCGCACCACCCCGCGATGTTTTTCACAAACCTATCCTACATTGCAACTGCATGTTCCCTGACCTCCCCATGCTGAACACCCCGCGGTGCTTTTCTCCATCCTACATTGCCACTCACTGCCTATTCTAATTCAGACCCTCCGATTCACACCACCCCGTGATGTTTTTCTCACTCCTAATAGTGAATGTAATGTAACACACACCCATACAATGCGCACCACCCCGCGATATTTTTCAGAAACCTATCCTACATTGCCACTGCATGTTCCCTGACCTCCCCATGCTGACAACCCCGCGATGCTTTTCTCCATCCTACATTGCCACTCAGTGCCTATCCTATTTCAGACCCTCCGATACACACCACCCCGTGATGTTTTTCTCACTCCTACTAGTGAATGTAATGTAACACACACCCATACAATGCGCACCACCCCGCGATGTTTTTCAGAAACCTATCCTACATTGCCACTGCATGTTCCCTGACCTCCCCATGCTGACCACCCCGCGGTGCTTTTCTCCATCCTACATTGCCACTCACTGCCTATCCTAATACAGACCCTCCGATTCACACCACCACGTGATGTTTTTCTCACTCCTACTAGTGAATGTAATGTAACACACACCCATAAAATGTGCACCACCCCGTGATGTTTTTCTCACTCCTACTAGTGAATGTAATGTAACACACACCCATACAATGCCAACCACCCCGTGATGTTTTTCAGAAACCTATCCTACATTGCCACTGCATGTTCCCTGACCTCCCCATGCTGAACACCCCGCGGTGCTTTTCTCCATCCTACATTGCCACTCACTGCCTATCCTAATTCATACCCTCCGATTCACACCACCCCGTGATGTTTTTCTCACTCCTACTAGTGAATGTAATGTAACACACACCCATACAATGCGCACCACCCCGTGATGTGTTTCTCACTCCTACTAGTTAATGTAATGTAACACACATCCATAAAATGTGCACCACCCCGCGATGTTTTTCAGAAACCTATCCTACATTGCCACTGCATGTTCCCGGAATTCCCCATGCTGACCACCCCGCGGTGCTTCTCTCCATCCTACATTGCCACTCACTGCCTATCCTAAATCAGACCCTCCGATTCACACCAAGCCGTGATGTTTTTCTCACTCCTACTAGTGAATGTAGTGTAACACAAACCCATACAATGCACACCACCCCATGATGTTTTTCAGAAACCTATCCTACATTGCCACTGCATGTTCCCTGACCTCCCCATGCTGACCACCCCGCGGTGCTTTTCTCCATCCTACATTGCCACTCACTGCCTATCCTAATTCAGACCCTCCGATTCACACCACCCCGTGATGTTTTTCTCACTCCTACTAGTGAATATAATGTAACACACACCCATACAATGCGCACCACCCCGCGATGTTTTTCAGAAACCTATCTGACATTGCCACTGCATATTCCCTGACCTCCCCATGCTGACCACCCCGCGGTGCTTTTCTCCATCCTACATTGCCACTCACTGCCTATCCTAATTCAGACCTTCCGATTCACACCACCCCGTGATGTTTTTCTCACTCCTACTAGTGAATGTAATGTAACACACAAACATACAATGCGCTCCACCCCGTGATGTTTTTCTCACTCCTACTAGTGAATGTAATGTAACACACACCCATACAATGCGCACCACCCCGCGATGTTTTTCAGAAACTTATCCTACATTGCCACTGCATGTTCCCTGACCTCCCCATGCTGACCACCCCGCGGTGCTTTTCTCCATCCTACATTGCCACTCACTGCCTATCCTAATTCAGACCCTCCGATTCACACCACCCCGTGATGTTTTTCTCACTCCAACTAGTGAATATAATGTAAGACACACCCATACAATGCGCAACACCCCGCGATGTTTTTCAGAAACCTATCCTACATTGCCACTGCATGTTCCGTGACCTCCCCATGCTGACCACCCCGCGGTGCTTTTCTCCATCCTACATTGCCACTCACTGCCTATCCTAATTCAGACCCTCCGATTCACACCACCCCGTGATGTTTTTGTCACTCCTACTAGTGAATGTAATGTAACACACACCCATACAATGCGCACCACCCCGTGATGTTTTTCTCACTCCTACTAGTGAATGTAATGTAACACACACCCATACAATGCGCACCACCCTGCGATGTTTTTCAGAAACCTATCCTACATTACCACTGCATGTTCCCTGACCTCCCCATGCTGACCACCCCGCGGTGCTTCTCTCCATCCTACATTGCCCCTCACTGCCTATCCTAATTCAGACCCTCCGATTCACACCACCCCGTGATGTTTTTCTCACTCCTACTAGTGAATGTAGTGTAACACACCCATACAATGCGCACCACCCCGTGATGTTTTTCTCACTCCTACTAGTGAATATAATGTAACACACACCCATACAATGTGCACCACCCCGCGATGTTTTTCACAAACCTATCCTACATTGCACCTGCATGTTTCCTGACCTCCCCATGCTGAACACCCCGCGGTGCTTTTCTCCATCCTACATTGCCACTCACTGCCTATCCTAATTCAGACCCTCCGATTCACACCACCCAGTGATGTTTTTCTCACTCCTACTAGTGAATATAATGTAACACACATCCATACAATGCGCACCACCCCGCGATATTTTTCAGAAACCTATCCTACATTGCCACTGCATGTTCCCTGACCTCCCCATGCTGACAACCCCGCGATGCTTTTCTCCATTATACATTGCCACTCAGTGCCTATCCTAATTCAGACCCTCCGATACACACCACCCCGTGATGTTTTTCTCACTCCTACTAGTGAATGTAATGTAACACACACCCATACAATGCGCACCACCCCGCGATGTTTTTCAGAAACCTATCCTACATTGCCACTGCATGTTCCCTGACCTCCCCATGCTGACCACACCGCGGTGCTTTTCTCCATCCTACATTGCCACTCACTGCCTATCCTAATACAGACCCTCCGATTCACACCACCCCGTGATGTTTTTCTCACTCCTACTAGTGAATGTAATGTAACACACACCCATAAAATGTGCACCACCCCGTGATGCTTTTCTCACTCCTACTAGTGAATGTAATGTAACACACACCCATACAATGCCAACCACCCCGTGATGTTTTTCAGAAACCTATCCTACATTGCCACTGCATGTTCCCTGACCTCCCCATGCTGAACACCCCGCGGTGCTTTTCTCCAACCTATATTGCCACTCACTGCCTATCCTAATTCAGACCCTCCGATTCACACCACCCCGTGATGTTTTTCTCACTCCTAATAGTGAATGTAATGTAACACACACCCATACAATGCGCACCACCCCGCGGTGTTTTTCAGAAACCTATCCTACATTGCCACTGCATGTTCCCTGACCTCCCCATGCTGACCACCCCGCGTTGCTTTTCTCCATCCTACATTGCCACTCATGCCTATCCTAATTCAGACCCTCCGATTCACACCACCCCGTGATGTTTTTCTCACACCTACTAGTGAATGTAATGTAACACACACCCATACAATGCGCACCACCCCGTGATGTGTTTCTCACTCCTACTAGTTAATGTAATGTAACACACATCCATACAATGTGCACCACCCCGCGATGTTTTTCAGAAACCTATCCTACATTGCCACTGCATGTTCCCGGAATTCCCCATGCTGACCACCCCGCGGTGCTTCTCTCCATCCTACATTGCCACTCACTGCCTATCCTAAATCAGACCCTCCGATTCACACCAAGCCGTGATGTTTTTCTCACTCCTACTAGTGAATGTAGTGTAACACAAACCCATACAATGCACACCACCCCATGATGTTTTTCAGAAACCTATCCTACATTGCCACTGCATGTTCCCTGACCTCCCCATGCTGACCACCCCGCGGTGCTTTTCTCCATCCTACATTGCCACTCACTGCCTATCCTAATTCAGACCCTCCGATTCACACCACCCCGTGATGTTTTTCTCACTCCTACTAGTGAATATAATGTAACACACACCCATACAATGCGCACCACCCCGCGATGTTTTTCAGAAACCTATCTGACATTGCCACTGCATGTTCCCTGACCTCCCCATGCTGACCACCCCGCGGTGCTTTTCTCCATCCTACATTGCCACTCACTGCCTATCCTAATTCAGACCTTCCGATTCACACCACCCCGTGATGTTTTTCTCACTCCTACTAGTGAATGTAATGTAACACACAAACATACAATGCGCTCCACCCCGTGATGTTTTTCTCACTCCTACTAGTGAATGTAATGTAACACACACCCATACAATGCGCACCACCCCGCGATGTTTTTCAGAAACTTATCCTACATTGCCACTGCATGTTCCCTGACCTCCCCATGCTGACCACCCCGCGGTGCTTTTCTCCATCCTACATTGCCACTCACTGCCTATCCTAATTCAGACCCTCCGATTCACACCACCCCGTGATGTTTTTCTCACTCCAACTAGTGAATATAATGTAAGACACACCCATACAATGCGCAACACCCCGCGATGTTTTTCAGAAACCTATCCTACATTGCCACTGCATGTTCCGTGACCTCCCCATGCTGACCACCCCGCGGTGCTTTTCTCCATCCTACATTGCCACTCACTGCCTATCCTAATTCAGACCCTCCGATTCACACCACCCCGTGATGTTTTTGTCACTCCTACTAGTGAATGTAATGTAACACACACCCATACAATGCGCACCACCCCGTGATGTTTTTCTCACTCCTACTAGTGAATGTAATGTAACACACACCCATACAATGCGCACCACCCTGCGATGTTTTTCAGAAACCTATCCTACATTACCACTGCATGTTCCCTGACCTCCCCATGCTGACCACCCCGCGGTGCTTCTCTCCATCCTACATTGCCCCTCCCTGCCTATCCTAATTCAGACCCTCCGATTCACACCACCCCGTGATGTTTTTCTCACTCCTACTAGTGAATGTAGTGTAACACACCCATACAATGCGCACCACCCCGTGATGTTTTTCTCACTCCTACTAGTGAATATAATGTAACACACACCCATACAATGTGCACCACCCCGCGATGTTTTTCACAAACCTATCCTACATTGCACCTGCATGTTTCCTGACCTCCCCATGCTGAACACCCCGCGGTGCTTTTCTCCATCCTACATTGCCACTCACTGCCTATCCTAATTCAGACCCTCCGATTCACACCACCCAGTGATGTTTTTCTCACTCCTACTAGTGAATATAATGTAACACACATCCATACAATGCGCACCACCCCGCGATATTTTTCAGAAACCTATCCTACATTGCCACTGCATGTTCCCTGACCTCCCCATGCTGACAACCCCGCGATGCTTTTCTCCATTATACATTGCCACTCAGTGCCTATCCTAATTCAGACCCTCCGATACACACCACCCCGTGATGTTTTTCTCACTCCTACTAGTGAATGTAATGTAACACACACCCATACAATGCGCACCACCCCGCGATGTTTTTCAGAAACCTATCCTACATTGCCACTGCATGTTCCCTGACCTCCCCATGCTGACCACACCGCGGTGCTTTTCTCCATCCTACATTGCCACTCACTGCCTATCCTAATACAGACCCTCCGATTCACACCACCCCGTGATGTTTTTCTCACTCCTACTAGTGAATGTAATGTAACACACACCCATAAAATGTGCACCACCCCGTGATGTTTTTCTCACTCCTACTAGTGAATGTAATGTAACACACACCCATACAATGCCAACCACCCCGTGATGTTTTTCAGAAACCTATCCTACATTGCCACTGCATGTTCCCTGACCTCCCCATGCTGAACACCCCGCGGTGCTTTTCTCCAACCTATATTGCCACTCACTGCCTATCCTAATTCAGACCCTCCGATTCACACCACCCCGTGATGTTTTTCTCACTCCTAATAGTGAATGTAATGTAACACACACCCATACAATGCGCACCACCCCGCGGTGTTTTTCAGAAACCTATCCTACATTGCCACTGCATGTTCCCTGACCTCCCCATGCTGACCACCCCGCGTTGCTTTTCTCCATCCTACATTGCCACTCATGCCTATCCTAATTCAGACCCTCCGATTCACACCACCCCGTGATGTTTTTCTCACACCTACTAGTGAATGTAATGTAACACACACCCATACAATGCGCACCACCCCGTGATGTGTTTCTCACTCCTACTAGTTAATGTAATGTAACACACATCCATACAATGTGCACCACCCCGCGATGTTTTTCAGAAACCTATCCTACATTGCCACTGCATGTTTCCGGAACTCCCCATGCTGACCACCCCGCGGTGCTTCTCTCCATCCTACATTGCCACTCACTGCCTATCCTAAATCAGACCCTTCGATTCACACCAAGCCGTGATGTTTTTCTCACTCCTACTAGTGAATGTAGTGTAACACACACCCATACAATGCGCACCACCCAGTGATGTTTTTCTCACTCCTACTAGTGAATGTAATGTAACACACACCCATACAATGCGCACCACCCCGCGATGTTTTTCACAAACCTATCATACATTGCAACTGCATGTTCCCTGACCTCCCCATGCTGAACACCCCGCGGTGCTTTTCTCCATCCTACATTGCCACTCACTGCCTATTCTAATTCAGACCCTCCGATTCACACCACCCCGTGATGTTTTTCTCACTCCTAATAGTGAATGTAATGTAACACACACCCATACAATGCGCACCACCCCGCGATATTTTTCAGAAACCTATCCTACATTGCCACTGCATGTTCCCTGACCTCCCCATGCTGACAACCCCGCGATGCTTTTCTCCATCCTACATTGCCACTCAGTGCCTATCCTAATTCAGACCCTCCGATACACACCACCCCGTGATGTTTTTCTCACTCCTACTAGTGAATGTAATGTAACACACACCCATACAATGCGCACCACCCCGCGATGTTTTTCAGAAACCTATCCTACATTGCCACTGCATGTTCCCTGACCTCCCCATGCTGACCACCCCGCGGTGCTTTTCTCCATCCTACATTGCCACTCACTGCCTATCCTAATACAGACCCTCCGATTCACACCACCACGTGATGTTTTTCTCACTCCTACTAGTGAATGTAATGTAACACACACCCATAAAATGTGCACCACCCCGTGATGTTTTTCTCACTCCTACTAGTGAATGTAATGTAACACACACCCATACAATGCCAACCACCCCGTGATGTTTTTCAGAAACCTATCCTACATTGCCACTGCATGTTCCCTGACCTCCCCATGCTGAACACCCCGCGGTGCTTTTCTCCATCCTACATTGGTACTCACTGCCTATCCTAATTCATACCCTCCGATTCACACCACCCCGTGATGTTTTTCTCACTCCTACTAGTGAATGTAATGTAACACACACCCATACAATGCGCACCACCCCGTGATGTGTTTCTCACTCCTACTAGTTAATGTAATGTAACACACATCCATAAAATGTGCACCACCCCGCGATGTTTTTCAGAAACCTATCCTACATTGCCACTGCATGTTCCCTGACCTCCCCATGCTGACCACCCCGCGGTGCTTTTCTCCATCCTACATTGCCACTCACTGCCTATCCTAATTCAGACCCTCCGATTCACACCACCCCATGATGTTTTTCTCACTCCTACTAGTGAATATAATGTAACACACACCCATACAATGCGCACCACCCCGCGATGTTTTTCAGAAACCTATCTGACATTGCCACTGCATGTTCCCTGACCTCCCCATGCTGACCACCCCGCGGTGCTTTTCTCCATCCTACATTGCCACTCACTGCCTATCCTAATTCAGACCTTCCGATTCACACCACCCCGTGATGTTTTTCTCACTCCTACTAGTGAATGTAATGTAACACACAAACATACAATGCGCTCCACCCCGTGATGTTTTTCTCACTCCTACTAGTGAATGTAATGTAACACACACCCATACAATGCGCACCACCCCGCGATGTTTTTCAGAAACTTATCCTACATTGCCACTGCATGTTCCCTGACCTCCCCATGCTGACCACCCTGCGGTGCTTTTCTCCATCCTACATTGCCACTCACTGCCTATCCTAATTCAGACCCTCCGATTCACACCACCCCGTGATGTTTTTCTCACTCCAACTAGTGAATATAATGTAAGACACACCCATACAATGCGCACCACCCCGCGATGTTTTTCAGAAACCTATCCTACATTGCCACTGCATGTTCCGTGACCTCCCCATGCTGACCACCCCGCGGTGCTTTTCTCCATCCTACATTGCCACTCACTGCCTATCCTAATTCAGACCCTCCGATTCACACCACCCCGTGATGTTTTTGTCACTCCTACTAGTGAATGTAATGTAACACACACCCTTACAATGCGCACCACCCCGTGATGTTTTTCTCACTCCTACTAGTGAATGTAATGTAACACACACCCATACAATGCGCACCACCCTGCGATGTTTTTCAGAAACCTATCCTACATTGCCACTGCATGTTCCCTGACCTCCCCATGCTGACCACCCCGCGGTGCTTCTCTCCATCCTACATTGCCCCTCACTGCCTATCCTAATTCAGACCCTCCGATTCACACCACCCCGTGATGTTTTTCTCACTCCTACTAGTGAGTGTAGTGTAACACACCCATACAATGCGCACCACCCCGTGATGTTTTTCTCACTCCTACTAGTGAATATAATGTAACACACACCCATACAATGTGCACCACCCCGCGATGTTTTTCACAAACCTATCCTACATTGCAACTGCATGTTTCCTGACCTCCCCATGCTGAACACCCCGCGGTGCTTTTCTCCATCCTACATTGCCACTCACTGCCTATCCTAATTCAGACCCTCCGATTCACACCACCCCGTGATGTTTTTCTCACTCCTACTAGTGAATGTAATGTAACACACACCCATACAATGCGCACCACCCCGCGATATTTTTCAGAAACCTATCCTACATTGCCACTGCATGTTCCCTGACCTCCCCATGCTGACAACCCCGCGATGCTTTTCTCCATCCTACATTGCCACTCAGTGCCTATCCTAATTCAGACCCTCCGATACACACCACCCCGTGATGTTTTTCTCACTCCTACTAGTGAATGTAATGTAACACACACCCATACAATGCGCACCACCCCACGATGTTTTTCAGAAACCTATCCTACATTGCCACTGCATGTTCCCTGACCTCCCCATGCTGACCACCCCGCGGTGCTTTTCTCCATCCTACATTGCCACTCACTGCCTATCCTAATACAGACCCTCCGATTCACACCACCCCGTGATGTTTTTCTCACTCCTACTAGTGAATGTAATGTAACACACACCCATAAAATGTGCACCACCCCGTGATGTTTTTCTCACTCCTACTAGTGAATGTAATGTAACACACACCCATACAATGCCAACCACCCCGTGATGTTTTTCAGAAACCTATCCTACATTGCCACTGCATGTTCCCTGACCTCCCCATGCTGAACACCCCGCGGTGCTTTTCTCCAACCTATATTGCCACTCACTGCCTATCCTAATTCAGACCCTCCGATTCACACCACCCCGTGATGTTTTTCTCACTCCTAATAGTGAATGTAATGTAACACACACCCATACAATGCGCACCACCCCGCGGTGTTTTTCAGAAACCTATCCTACATTGCCACTGCATGTTCCCTGACCTCCCCATGCTGACCACCCCGCGTTGCTTTTCTCCATCCTACATTGCCACTCATGCCTATCCTAATTCAGACCCTCCGATTCACACCACCCCGTGATGTTTTTCTCACACCTACTAGTGAATGTAATGTAACACACACCCATACAATGCGCACCACCCCGTGATGTGTTTCTCACTCCTACTAGTTAATGTAATGTAACACACATCCATACAATGTGCACCACCCCGCGATGTTTTTCAGAAACCTATCCTACATTGCCACTGCATGTTTCCGGAACTCCCCATGCTGACCACCCCGCGGTGCTTCTCTCCATCCTACATTGCCACTCACTGCCTATCCTAAATCAGACCCTTCGATTCACACCAAGCCGTGATGTTTTTCTCACTCCTACTAGTGAATGTAGTGTAACACAAACCCATACAATGCGCACCACCCCGTGATGTTTTTCTCTCTCCTACTAGTGAATGTAATGTAAGACACACCCATACAATGTGCACCACCCCGCGATGTTTTTCACAAACCTATCCTACATTGCCACTGCATGTTCCCTAACCTCCCCATGCTGACCACCCCGCGGTGCTTTTCTCGATCCTACATTGCCACTCACTGCCTATCCTAATTCAGACCCTCCAATTCACACCACCCCGTGATGTTTTTCTCACTACTACTAGTGAATGTAATGTAACACACACCCATACAATGCGCACCACCCCGCGATGTTTTTCAGAAACCTATCCTACATTGCCACTGCATGTTCCCTACCTCCCCTTGGTGACCACCCCGCGGTGCTTTTCTCCATCCTACATTGCCACTCACTGCCTATCCTAATTCAGACCCTCCGATTCACACCACCCCGTGATGTTTTTCTCACTCCTACTAGTGAATGTAATGTAACACACACCCATACAATGCACACCACCCCGTGATGTTTTTCTCACTCCTACTAGTGAATGTAATGTAACACACACCCATACAATGCGCACCAACCCGCGATATTTTTCAGAAACCTATCCTACATTGCCACTGCATGTTCCCTGACCTCCCCATGCTGACCACCCCGCGGTGCTTTTCTCCATCCTACATTGCCACTCAGTGCCTATCCTAATTCAGACCCTCGGATACACACCACCCCGTGATGTTTTTCTCACTCCTACTAGTGAATGGAATGTAACACACACCCATACAATGCGCACCACCCCGCGATGTTTTTCAGAAACCTATCCTACATTGCCACTGCATGTTCCCTGACCTCCCCATGCTGACCACCCCGCGGTGCTTTTCTCCATCCTACATTGCCACTCACTGCCTATCCTAATTCAGACCCTCCGATTGACACCACCCCGTGATGTTTTTGTCACTCCTACTAGTGAATGTAATGTAACACACACCCATACAATGCGCACCACCCCGTGATGTTTTTCTCACTCCTACTAGTGAATGTAATGTAACACACACCCATACAATGCGCACCACCCTGCGATGTTTTTCAGAAACCTATCCTACATTACCACTGCATGTTCCCTGACCTCCCCATGCTGACCACCCCGCGGTGCTTCTCTCCATCCTACATTGCCACTCACTGCCTATCCTAATTCAGACCCTCCGATTCACACCACCCCGTGATGTTTTTCTCACTCCTACTAGTGAATGTAATGTAACACACATCCATACAATGCGCACCACCCCGCGATATATTTCAGAAACCTATCCTACATTGCCACTGCATGTTCCCTGACCTCCCCATGCTGACAACCCCGCGATGCTTTTCTCCATCCTACATTGCCACTCAGTGCCTATCCTAATTCAGACCCTCCGATACACACCACCCCGTGATGTTTTTCTCACTCCTACTAGTGAATGTAATGTAACACACACCCATACAATGCGCACCACCCCGCGATGTTTTTCAGAAACCTATCCTACATTGCCACTGCATGTTCCCTGACCTCCCCATGCTGACCACCCCGCGGTGCTTTTCTCCATCCTACATTGCCACTCACTGCCTATCCTAATACAGACCCTCCGATTCACACCACCCCGTGATGTTTTTCTCACTCCTACTAGTGAATGTAATGTAACACACACCCATAAAATGTGCACCACCCCGTGATGTTTTTCTCACTCCTACTAGTGAATGTAATGTAACACACACCCATACAATGCCAACCACCCCGTGATGTTTTTCAGAAACCTATCCTACATTGCCACTGCATGTTCCCTGACCTCCCCATGCTGAACACCCCGCGGTGCTTTTCTCCAACCTATATTGCCACTCACTGCCTATCCTAATTCAGACCCTCCGATTCACACCACCCCGTGATGTTTTTCTCACTCCTAATAGTGAATGTAATGTAACACACACCCATACAATGCGCACCACCCCGCGGTGTTTTTCAGAAACCTATCCTACATTGCCACTGCATGTTCCCTGACCTCCCCATGCTGACCACCCCGCGTTGCTTTTCTCCATCCTACATTGCCACTCATGCCTATCCTAATTCAGACCCTCCGATTCACACCACCCCGTGATGTTTTTCTCACACCTACTAGTGAATGTAATGTAACACACACCCATACAATGCGCACCACCCCGTGATGTGTTTCTCACTCCTACTAGTTAATGTAATGTAACACACATCCATACAATGTGCACCACCCCGCGATGTTTTTCAGAAACCTATCCCACATTGCCACTGCATGTTTCCGGAACTCCCCATGCTGACCACCCCGCGGTGCTTCTCTCCATCCTACATTGCCACTCACTGCCTATCCTAAATCAGACCCTTCGATTCACACCAAGCCGTGATGTTTTTCTCACTCCTACTAGTGAATGTAGTGTAACACACACCCATACAATGCGCACCACCCAGTGATGTTTTTCTCACTCCTACTAGTGAATGTAATGTAACACACACCCATACAATGCGCACCACCCCGCGATGTTTTTCAGAAACCTATCCTACATTGCCACTGCATGTTCCCTGACCTCCCCATGCTGACCACCACGCGGTGCTTTTCCCCATCCTACATTGCCACTCACTGCCTATCCTAATACAGACCCTCCGATTCACACCACCACGTGATGTTTTTCTCACTCCTACTAGTGAATGTAATGTAACACACACCCATAAAATGTGCACCACCCCGTGATGTTTTTCTCACTCCTACTAGTGAATGTAATGTAACACACACCCATACAATGCCAACCACCCCGTGATGTTTTTCAGAAACCTATCCTACATTGCCACTGCATGTTCCCTGACCTCCCCATGCTGAACACCCCGCGGTGCTTTTCTCCATCCTACATTGGCACTCACTGCCTATCCTAATTCATACCCTCCGATTCACACCACCCCGTGATGTTTTTCTCACTCCTACTAGTGAATGTAATGTAACACACACCCATACAATGCGCACCACCCCGTGATGTGTTTCTCACTCCTACTAGTTAATGTAATGTAACACACATCCATAAAATGTGCACCACCCCGCGATGTTTTTCAGAAACCTATCCTACATTGCCACTGCATGTTCCCGGAATTCCCCATGCTGACCACCCCGCGGTGCTTCTCTCCATCCTACATTGCCACTCACTGCCTATCCTAAATCAGACCCTCCGATTCACACCAAGCCGTGATGTTTTTCTCACTCCTACTAGTGAATGTAGTGTAACACAAACCCATACAATGCACACCACCCCATGATGTTTTTCAGAAACCTATCCTACATTGCCACTGCATGTTCCCTGACCTCCCCATGCTGACCACCCCGCGGTGCTTTTCTCCATCCTACATTGCCACTCACTGCCTATCCTAATTCAGACCCTCCGATTCACTCCACCCCATGATGTTTTTCTCACTCCTACTAGTGAATATAATGTAACACACACCCATACAATGCGCACCACCCCGCGATGTTTTTCAGAAACCTATCTGACATTGCCACTGCATGTTCCCTGACCTCCCCATGCTGACCACCCCGCGGTGCTTTTCTCCATCCTACATTGCCACTCACTGCCTATCCTAATTCAGACCTTCCGATTCACACCACCCCGTGATGTTTTTCTCACTCCTACTAGTGAATGTAATGTAACACACAAACATACAATGCGCTCCACCCCGTGATGTTTTTCTCACTCCTACTAGTGAATGTAATGTAACACACACCCATACAATGCGCACCACCCCGCGATGTTTTTCAGAAACTTATCCTACATTGCCACTGCATGTTCCCTGACCTCCCCATGCTGACCACCCTGCGGTGCTTTTCTCCATCCTACATTGCCACTCACTGCCTATCCTAATTCAGACCCTCCGATTCACACCACCCCGTGATGTTTTTCTCACTCCAACTAGTGAATATAATGTAAGACACACCCATACAATGCGCACCACCCCGCGATGTTTTTCAGAAACCTATCCTACATTGCCACTGCATGTTCCGTGACCTCCCCATGCTGACCACCCCGCGGTGCTTTTCTCCATCCTACATTGCCACTCACTGCCTATCCTAATTCAGACCCTCCGATTCACACCACCCCGTGATGTTTTTGTCACTCCTACTAGTGAATGTAATGTAACACACACCCATACAATGCGCACCACCCCGCGATATTTTTCAGAAACCTATCCTACATTGCCACTGCATGTTCCCTGACCTCCCCATGCTGACAACCCCGCGATGCTTTTCTCCATCCTACATTGCCACTCAGTGCCTATCCTAATTCAGACCCTCCGATACACACCACCCCGTGATGTTTTTCTCACTCCTACTAGTGAATGTAATGTAACACACACCCATACAATGCGCACCACCCCACGATGTTTTTCAGAAACCTATCCTACATTGCCACTGCATGTTCCCTGACCTCCCCATGCTGACCACCCCGCGGTGCTTTTCTCCATCCTACATTGCCACTCACTGCCTATCCTAATACAGACCCTCCGATTCACACCACCCCGTGATGTTTTTCTCACTCCTACTAGTGAATGTAATGTAACACACACCCATAAAATGTGCACCACCCCGTGATGTTTTTCTCACTCCTACTAGTGAATGTAATGTAACACACACCCATACAATGCCAACCACCCCGTGATGTTTTTCAGAAACCTATCCTACATTGCCACTGCATGTTCCCTGACCTCCCCATGCTGAACACCCCGCGGTGCTTTTCTCCAACCTGTATTGCCACTCACTGCCTATCCTAATTCAGACCCTCCGATTCACACCACCCCGTGATGTTTTTCTCACTCCTACTAGTGAATGTAATGTAACACACACCCATACAATGCGCACCACCCCGCGGTGTTTTTCAGAAACCTATCCTACATTGCCACTGCATGTTCCCTGACCTCCCCATGCTGACCACCCCGCGTTGCTTTTCTCCATCCTACATTGCCACTCATGCCTATCCTAATTCAGACCCTCCGATTCACACCACCCCGTGATGTTTTTCTCACACCTACTAGTGAATGTAATGTAACACACACCCATACAATGCGCACCACCCCGTGATGTGTTTCTCACTCCTACTAGTTAATGTAATGTAACACACATCCATACAATGTGCACCACCCCGCGATGTTTTTCAGAAACCTATCCTACATTGCCACTGCATGTTTCCGGAACTCCCCATGCTGACCACCCCGCGGTGCTTCTCTCCATCCTACATTGCCACTCACTGCCTATCCTAAATCAGACCCTTCGATTCACACCAAGCCGTGATGTTTTTCTCACTCCTACTAGTGAATGTAGTGTAACACAAACCCATACAATGCGCACCACCCCGTGATGTTTTTCTCTCTCCTACTAGTGAATGTAATGTAAGACACACCCATACAATGTGCACCACCCCGCGATGTTTTTCACAAACCTATCCTACATTGCCACTGCATGTTCCCTGACCTCCCCATGCTGACCACCCCGCGGTGCTTTTCTCGATCCTACATTGCCACTCACTGCCTATCCTAATTCAGACCCTCCAATTCACACCACCCCGTGATGTTTTTCTCACTACTACTAGTGAATGTAATGTAACACACACCCATACAATGCGCACCACCCCGCGATGTTTTTCAGAAACCTATCCTACATTGCCACTGCATGTTCCCTACCTCCCCTTGGTGACCACCCCGCGGTGCTTTTCTCCATCCTACATTGCCACTCACTGCCTATCCTAATTCAGACCCTCCGATTCACACCACCCCGTGATGTTTTTCTCACTCCTACTAGTGAATGTAATGTAACACACACCCATACAATGCGCACCACCCCGTGATGTTTTTCTCACTCCTACTAGTGAATGTAATGTAACACACACCCATACAATGCGCACCACCCCATGATGTTTTTCAGAAACCTATCCTACATTGCCACTGCATGTTCCCTGACCTCCCGATGCTGACCACCCCGCGGTGCTTGTCTCCATGCTACATTGGCACTCACTGCCTGTCCTAATTCAGACCCTCCGATTCACACCACCCCGTGATGTTTTTCTCACTCCTACTAGTGAATTTAATTTAACACACACCCATACAATGCGCACCACCCCGCGATGTTTTTCAGAAACCTATACTACATTGCCACTGCATGTTCCCTTACCTCCCCATGCTGACCACCCCGCGGTGCTTTTCTCCATCCTACATTGCCACTCAGTGCCTATCCTAATTCACACCCTCCGATTCACACCACCCCGTGATGTTTTTCTCACTCCTACTAGTGAATGTAATGTAACACACACCCATACAATGCGCACCACCCCGTGATGTTTTTGTCACTCCTACTAGTGAATGTAATGTAACACACACCCATACAATGCGCAACACCCCCCGATTTTTTTCAGAAACATATCCTACATTGCCACTGCATATTCCCTGACCTCCCCATGCTGACCACCCCGCGTTGCTTTTCTCCATCCTACATTGCCACTCATGCCTATCCTAATTCAGACCCTCCGATTCACACCACCCCGTGATGTTTTTCTCACACCTACTAGTGAATGTAATGTAACACACACCCATACAATGCGCACCACCCCGTGATGTGTTTCTCACTCCTACTAGTTAATGTAATGTAACACACATACATACAATGTGCACCACCCCGCGATGTTTTTCAGAAACCTATCCTACATTGCCACTGCATGTTTCCGGAACTCCCCATGCTGACCACCCCGCGGTGCTTCTCTCCATCCTACATTGCCACTCACTGCCTATCCTAAATCAGACCCTTCGATTCACACCAAGCCGTGATGTTTTTCTCACTCCTACTAGTGAATGTAATGTAACATACACCCATAAAATGTGCACCACCCCGTGATGTTTTTCTCACTCCTACTAGTGAATGTAATGTAACACACACCCATACAATGCCAACCACCCCGTGATGTTTTTCAGAAACCTATCCTACATTGCAACTGCATGTTCCCTGACCTCCCCATGCTGAACACCCCGCGGTGCTTTTCTCCATCCTACATTGCCACTCACTGCCTATCCTAATTCAGACCCTCCGATTCACACCACCCCGTGATGTTTTTCTCACTCCTACTAGTGAATGTAATGTAACACACACCCATACAATGCGCACCACCCCGTGATGTGTTTCTCACTCCTACTAGTTAATGTAATGTAACACACATCCATAAAATGTGCACCACCCCGCGATGTTTTTCAGAAACCTATCCTACATTGCCACTGCATGTTCCCGGAATTCCCCATGCTGACCACCCCGCGGTGCTTCTCTCCATCCTACATTGCCACTCACTGCCTATCCTAAATCAGACCCTCCGATTCACACCAAGCCGTGATGTTTTTCTCACTCCTACTAGTGAATGTAGTGTAACACAAACCCATACAATGCACACCACCCCGTGATGTTTTTCAGAAACCTATCCTACATTGCCACTGCATGTTCCCTGACCTCCCCATGCTGACCACCCCGCGGTGCTTTTCTCCATCCTACATTGCCACTCACTGCCTATCCTAATTCAGACCCTCCGATTCACACCACCCCGTGATGTTTTTCTCACTCCTACTAGTGAATATAATGTAACACACACCCATACAATGCGCACCACCCCGCGATGTTTTTCAGAAACCTATCTGACATTGCCACTGCATGTTCCCTGACCTCCCCATGCTGACCACCCCGCGGTGCTTCTCTCCATCCTACATTGCCCCTCACTGCCTATCCTAATTCAGACCCTCCGATTCATACCACCCCGTGATGTTTTTCTCACTCCTACTAGTGAATGTAGTGTAACACACCCATACAATGCGCACCATCCCGTGATGTTTTTCTCACTCCTACTAGTGAATATAATGTAACACACACCCATACAATGTGCACCACCCCGCGATGTTTTTCACAAACCTATCCTACATTGCAACTGCATGTTTCCTGACCTCCCCATGCTGAACACCCCGCGGTGCTTTTCTCCATCCTACATTGCCACTCACTGCCTATCCTAATTCAGACCCTCCGATTCACACCACCCCGTGATGTTTTTCTCACTCCTACTAGTGAATGTAATGTAACACACACCCATACAATGCGCACCACCCCGCGATATTTTTCAGAAACCTATCCTACATTGCCACTGCATGTTCCCTGACCTCC
This sequence comes from Cavia porcellus, assembly GCF_034190915.1. Taxonomy (NCBI): domain Eukaryota; kingdom Metazoa; phylum Chordata; class Mammalia; order Rodentia; family Caviidae; genus Cavia; species Cavia porcellus. The sequence continues at coordinate 47,736,472 of NW_026947514.1, read as the reverse complement.
CCATGCTGACAACCCCGCGATGCTTTTCTCCATCCTACATTGCCACTCAGTGCCTATCCTAATTCAGACCCTCCGATACACACCACCCCGTGATGTTTTTCTCACTCCTACTAGTGAATGTAATGTAACACACACCCATACAATGCGCACCACCCCGCGATGTTTTTCAGAAACCTATCCTACATTGCCACTGCATGTTCCCTGACCTCCCCATGCTGACCACCCCGCGGTGCTTTTCTCCATCCTACATTGCCACTCACTGCCTATCCTAATACATACCCTCCGATTCACACCACCCCGTGATGTTTTTCTCACTCCTACTAGTGAATGTAATGTAACACACACCCATAAAATGTGCACCACCCCGTGATGTTTTTCTCACTCCTACTAGTGAATGTAATGTAACACACACCCATACAATGCCAACCACCCCGTGATGTTTTTCAGAAACCTATCCTACATTGCCACTGCATGTTCCCTGACCTCCCCATGCTGAACACCCCGCGGTGCTTTTCTCCAACCTATATTGCCACTCACTGCCTATCCTAATTCAGACCCTCCGATTCACACCACCCCGTGATGTTTTTCTCACTCCTAATAGTGAATGTAATGTAACACACACCCATACAATGCGCACCACCCCGCGGTGTTTTTCAGAAACCTATCCTACATTGCCACTGCATGTTCCCTGACCTCCCCATGCTGACCACCCCGCGTTGCTTTTCTCCATCCTACATTGCCACTCATGCCTATCCTAATTCAGACCCTCCGATTCACACCACCCCGTGATGTTTTTCTCACACCTACTAGTGAATGTAATGTAACACACACCCATACAATGCGCACCACCCCGTGATGTGTTTCTCACTCCTACTAGTTAATGTAATGTAACACACATCCATACAATGTGCACCACCCCGCGATGTTTTTCAGAAACCTATCCTACATTGCCACTGCATGTTTCCGGAACTCCCCATGCTGACCACCCCGCGGTGCTTTTCTCCATCCTACATTGCCACTCACTGCCTATCCTAAATCAGACCCTTCGATTCACACCAAGCCGTGATGTTTTTCTCACTCCTACTAGTGAATGTAGTGTAACACAAACCCATACAATGCGCACCACCCCGTGATGTTTTTCTCACTCCTACTAGTGAATGTAATGTAAGACACACCCATACAATGTGCACCACCCCGCGATGTTTTTCACAAACCTATCCTACATTGCCACTGCATGTTCCCTGACCTCCCCATGCTGACCACCCCGCGGTGCTTTTCTCGATCCTAGATTGCCACTCACTGCCTATCCTAATTCAGACCCTCCGATTCACACCACCCCGTGATGTTTTTCTCACTCCTACTAGTGAATGTAATGTAACACACACCTATACAATGCGCACCACCCCGCGATATTTTTCAGAAACCTATCCTACATTGCCACTGCAAGTTCCCTGACCTCCCCATGCTGACCACCCCGCGGTGCTTTTCTCCATCCTACATTGCCACTCAGTGCCTATCCTAATTCAGACCCTGGGATACACACCACCCCGTGATGTTTTTCTCACTCCTACTAGTGAATGGAATGTAACACACACCCATACAATGCGCACCACCCCGCGATGTTTTTCAGAAACCTATCCTACATTGCCACTGCATGTTCCCTGACCTCCCCATGCTGACAGCCCGCGTTGCTTTTCTCCATCCTACATTGCCACTCATGCCTACCCTAATTCATACCCTCCGATTGACACCACCCCCTGATGTTTTTCTCACACCTACTAGTGAATGTAATGTAACACACACCCATACAATGCGCACCACCCCGTGATGTTTTTCTCACTCGTACTAGTGAATGTAATGTAACACACACCCATACAATGCGCACCACCCCATGATGTTTTTCAGAAACCTATCCTACATTGCCACTGCATGTTCCCTGACCTCCCGATGCTGACCACCCCGCGGTGCTTGTCTCCATGCTACATTGGCACTCACTGCCTGTCCTAATTCAGACCCTCCGATTCACACCACCCCCTGATGTTTTTCTCACTCCTACTAGTGAATTTAATTTAACACACACCCAAACAATGCGCACCACCCCGCGATGTTTTTCAGAAACCTATACTACATTGCCACTGCATGTTCCCTTACCTCCCCATGCTGACCACCCCGCAGTGCTTTTCTCCATCCTACATTGCCACTCAGTGCCTATCCTAATTCAGACCCTCCGATTCACACCACCCCGTGATGTTTTTCTCACTCCTACTAGTGAATGTAATGTAACACACACCCATACAATGCGCACCACCCCGTGATGTTTTTGTCACTCCTACTAGTGAATGTAATGTAACACACACCCATACAATGCGCAACACCCCCCGATTTTTTTCAGAAACATATCCTACATTGCCACTGCATATTCCCTGACCTCCCCATGCTGACCACCCCCGTTGCTTTTCTCCATCCTACATTGCCACTCATGCCTATCCTAATTCAGACCCTCCGATTCACACCACCCCGTGATGTTTTTCTCACACCTACTAGTGAATGTAATGTAACACACACCCATACAATGCGCACCACCCCGTGATGTTTTTCTCACTCCTACTAGTGAATGGAATGTAACACACACCCATACAATGCGCACCACCCCGCGATGTTTTTCAGAAACCTATCCTACATTGCCACTGCATGTTCCCTGACCTCCCCATGCTGACCACCCAGCGGTGCTTTTCTCCATCCTACATTGCCACTCACTGCCTATCCTAATTCAGACCCTCCGATTCACACCACCCCGTGATGTTTTTCTCACTCCTACTAGTGAATGTAATGTAACACACACCCATACAATGCGCACCACCCCGCGATATTTTTCAGAAACCTATCCTACATTGCCACTGCATGTTCCCTGACCTCCCCATGCTGACAACCCCGCGATGCTTTTCTCCATCCTACATTGCCACTCAGTGCCTATCCTAATTCAGACCCTCCGATACACACCACCCCGTGATGTTTTTCTCACTCCTACTAGTGAATGTAATGTAACACACACCCATACAATGCGCACCACCCCGCGATGTTTTTCACAAACCTATCCTACATTGCCACTGCATGTTCCCTGACCTCCCCATGCTGACCACCCCGCGGTGCTTTTCTCCATCCTACATTGCCACTCACTGCCTATCCTAATACAGACCCTCCGATTCACACCACCCCGTGATGTTTTTCTCACTCCTACTAGTGAATGTAATGTAACACACACCCATAAAATGTGCACCACCCCGTGATGTTTTTCTCACTCCTACTAGTGAATGTAATGTAACACACACCCATACAATGTTCACCACCCCGCGGTGTTTTTCAGAAACCTATCCTACATTGCCACTGCATGTTCCCTGACCTCCCCATGCTGACCACCCCGCATTGCTTTTCTCCATCCTACATTGCCACTCATGCCTATCCTAATTCAGACCCTCGTATTCACACCACCCCGTGATGTTTTTCTCACACCTACTAGTGAATGTAATGTAACACACACCCATACAATGCGCACCACCCCGTGATGTGTTTCTCACTCCTACTAGTTAATGTAATGTAACACACATCCATACAATGTGCACCACCCCGCGATGTTTTTCAGAAACCTATCCTACATTGCCACTGCATGTTTCCGGAACTCCCCATGCTGACCACCCCGCGGTGCTTCTCTCCATCCTACATTGCCACTCACTGCCTATCCTAAATCAGACCCTTCGATTCACACCAAGCCGTGATGTTTTTCTCTCTCCTACTAGTGAATATAGTGTAACACAAACCCATACAATGCGCACCACCCCGTGATGTTTTTCTCACTCCTACTAGTGAATGTAATGTAACACACACCCATACAATGTGCACCACCCCGCGATGTTTTTCACAAACCTATCCTACATTGCCACTGCATGTTCCCTGACCTCCCCATGCTGACCACCCCGCAGTGCTTTTCTCGATCCTACATTGCCACTCACTGCCTATCCTAATTCAGACCCTCCAATTCACACCACCCCGTGATGTTTTTCTCACTACTACTAGTGAATGTAATGTAACACACACCCATACAATGCGCACCACCCCGCGATGTTTTACAGAAACCTATCCTACATTGCCACTGCATGTTCCCTACCTCCCCTTGGTGACCACCCCACGGTGCTTTTCTCCATCCTACATTGCCACTCACTGCCTATCCTAATTCAGACCCTCCGATTCACACCACCCCGTGATGTTTTTCTCACTCTTACTAGTGAATGTAATGTAACACACACCCATACAATGCACACCACCCCGTGATGTTTTTCTCACTCCTACTAGTGAATGTAATGTAACACACACCCATACAATGCGCACCACCCCGCGATATTTTTCAGAAACCTATCCTACATTACCACTGCATGTTCCCTGACCTCCCCATGCTGACCACCCCGCGGTGCTTTTCTCCATCCTACATTGCCACTCAGTGCCTATCCTAATTCAGACCCTCGGATACACACCACCCCGTGATGTTTTTCTCACTCCTACTAGTGAATGGAATGTAACACACACCCATACAATGCGCACCACCCCGCGATGTTTTTCAGAAACCTATCCTACATTGCCACTGCATGTTCCCTGACCTCCCCATGCTGACACCCCGCGTTGCTTTTCTCCATCCTACATTGCCACTCATGCCTATCCTAATTCAGACCCTCCGATTGACACCACCCCGTGATGTTTTTCTCACACCTACTAGTGAATGTAATGTAACACACACCCATACAATGCGCACCACCCCGTGATGTTTTTCTCACTCCTACTAGTGAATGTAATGTAACACACACCCATACAATGCGCACCACCCCATGATGTTTTTCAGAAACCTATCCTACATTGCCACTTCATGTTCCCTGACCTCCCGATGCTGACCACCCCGCGGTGCTTGTCTCCATGCTACATTGGCACTCACTGCCTGTCCTAATTCAGACCCTCCGATTCACACCACCCCGTGATGTTTTTCTCACTCCTACTAGTGAATTTAATTTAACACACACCCATACAATGCGCACCACCCCGCGATGTTTTTCAGAAACCTATACTACATTGCCACTGCATGTTCCCTTACCTCCCCATGCTGACCACCCCGCGGTGCTTTTCTCCATCCTACATTGTCACTCAGTGCCTATCCTAATTCAGACACCCCGATTCACACCACCCCGTGATGTTTTTCTCACTCCTACTAGTGAATGTAATGTAACACACACCCATACAATGCGCACCACCCCGTGATGTTTTTCTCACTCCTACTAGTGAATGTAATGTAACACACACACATACAATGCGCAACACCCCGCGATTTTTTTCAGAAACATATCCTACATTGCCACTGCATATTCCCTGACCTCCCCATGCTGACCACCCCGCGTTGCTTTTCTCCATCCTACATTGCCACTCATGCCTATCCTAATTCAGACCCTCCAATTCACACCACCCCGTGATGTTTTTCTCACACCTACTAGTGAATGTAATGTAACACACACCCATACAATGCGCACCACCCCGTGATGTTTTTCTCACTCCTACTAGTGAATGTAATGTAACACACACCCATACAATGCGCACCACCCCGCGATATTTTTCAGAAACCTATCCTACATTGCCACTGCATGTTCCCTGACCTCCCGATGCTGACCACCCCGCGGTGCTTGTCTCCATCCTACATTGCCACTCACTGCCTATCCTAATTCAGACCCTCCGATGCACACCACCCTGTGATGTTTTTCTCACTCCTACTAGTGAATGTAATGTATAACACACCCATACAATGCGCACCACCCCGTGATGTTTTTCTCACTCCTTCTAGTGAATGTAACGTAACCCACCCATACAATGTGCACCACCCCGCAATGTTTTTAAGAAACCTATCCTACATTGCCACTGCATGTTCCCTGACCTCCCCATGCTGACCACCCCGCGGTGCTTTTCTCCATCCTACATTGCCACTCACTGCCTATCCTAATTCAGACCCTCCGATTCACGCCAACCTGTGATGTTTTTCTCACTCCTACTAGTGAATGTAATGTAACACACACCCATACAATGCGCACCACCCCGCGATGTTTTTCAGAAACCTATCCTACATTGCCACTGCATGTTCCCTGACCTCCCCATGCTGACCACCCCGCGGTGCTTTTCTCCATCCTACATTGCCACTCATGCCTATCCTAATTCAGACCCTCCGATTCACACCACCCCGTGATGTTTTTCTCACACCTACTAGTGAATGTAACGTAACACACACCCATACAATGCGCACCACCCCGTGATGTTTTTCTCACTCCTACTAGTGAATGTAACGTAACACACACCCATACAATGCGCACCACCCTGCGATGTTTTTCAGAAACCTATCCTACATTGTCACTGCATGTTCCCTGACCTCCTGATGCTGACCACCCGCAGTACTTGTATCCATCCTACATTGCCACTCACTGCCTATCCTAATTCAGACCCTCCGATTCACACCACCCCGTGATGTTTTTCTCACTCCTACTAGTGAATGTAATGTAACACACACCCATACAATGCGACCACCCCGCGATGTTTTTCAGAAACCTATCCTACATTGCCACTGCATGTTCCCTGACCTCCCCATGCTGACCACACCGCGGTGCTTTTCTCCATCCTACATTGCCACTCACTGCCTATCCTAATACAGACCCTCCGATTCAAACCACCCCGTGATGTTTTTCTCACTGCTACTAGTGAATGTAATGTAACACACACCCATACAATGGGCACCACCCCGTGATGTTTTTCTTACTCCTACTAGTGAATGTAATGTAACACACACCCATACAATACGCACCACCCCGCGATGTTTTTCAGAAACCTATCCTACATTGCCACTGCACGTTCCCTGACCTCCCCATGCTGACCACCCCGCGGTGCTTTTCTCCATCCTACATTGCCACTCACTGCCTATCCTAATTCAGACCCTCCGATTGACACCAACCCGTGATGTTTTTCTCACTCCTACTAGTGAATGTAATGTAACACACACACATACAATGTGCACCACCCCGTGATGTTTTTCTAACTCCTACTATTGAATGTAATGTAACACACACCCATACAATGCGCACCACCTCGCGATGTTTTTCAGAAACCTATCCTACATTGCCACTGCACGTTCCCTGAACTCCCCATGCTGACCACCCCGCGGTGCTTTTCTCCATCCTACATTGCCACTCACTGCCTATCCTAATTCAGACCCTCCAATTCACACTACCCCGTGATGTTTTTCTCACTCCTACTAGTGAATGTAATGTAACACACACCCATACAATGCGCACCACCCCGTGATGTTTTTCTCACTCCTACTAGTGAATGTAATGTAACACACACCCATACAATGCGCACCACCCCATGATGTTTTTCTCACTCCTACTAGTGAATGTAATGTAACACACACCCATACAATGCGCACCACCCCATGATGTTTTTCTCACTCCTACTAGTGAATGTAATGTAAAACACGCCCAAACATTGCGCACCAACCCGTGATGTTTTTTTCACTCCTACTAGTGAATGTAATGTAACACACACCCATACAATGCGCACCACCCCACAATGTTTTTCAGAAACCTATCCTACAATGCCACTGCATGTTCCGTGACCTCCCCATGCTGACCACCCCGCGGTGCTTTTCTCCATCCTACATTGCCACTCACTGCCTATCCTAATTCAGACCCTCCGATTCACACCATCCCGTGATGTTTTTCTCACTCCTACTAGTGAATGTAATGTAACACACACCCATACAAAGTGCACCACCCCGTGATGTTTTTCTCACTCCTACTAGTGAATATAATGTAACACACACATACAATGCCCACCACCCCGCGATATTTTTCAGAAACCTATCCTACATTGCCACTGCATGTTCCCTGACCTCCCCATGCTGACCACCCCGCGGTGCTTTTCTCCATCCTACATTGCCACTCACTGCCTATCCTAATTCAGACCCTCCGATTCACACCACCCCGTGATGTTTTTCTCACTCCTACTAGTGAATGTAATGTAACACACACCCATACAATGCGCACCACCCCACAATGTTTTTCAGAAACCTATCCTACAATGCCACTGCATGTTCCGTGACCTCCCCATGCTGACCACCCCGCGGTGCTTTTCTCCATCCTACATTGCCACTCACTGCCTATCCTAATTCAGACCCTCCGATTCACACCATCCCGTGATGTTTTTCTCACTCCTACTAGTGAATGTAATGTAACACACACCCATACAATGTGCACCACCCCGTGATGTTTTTCTCACTCCTACTAGTGAATGTAATGTAACACACACCCATACAATGCCCACCACCCCGCGATGTTTTTCAGAAACCTATCCTACATTGCCACTGCATGTTCCCTGACCTCCCCATGCTGACCACCCCGCGGTGCTTTTCTCCATCCTACATTGCCACTCACTGCCTATCCTAATTCAGACCCTCCGATTCACACCACCCCGTGATGTTTTTCTCACTCCTACTAGTGAATGTAATGTAACACACACCCATACAATGCGCACCACCCCGCGATGTTTTTCAGAAACCTATCCTACATTGCCACTGCATGTTCCCTGACCTCCCGATGCTGACCACCCACGGTACTTGTCTCCAACCTACATTGCAACTCACTGCCTATCCTAATTCAGACCCTCCGATTCACACCAACCCGTGATGTTTTTCTCACTCCTACTAGTGAATGTAATGTAACACACACCCATACAATGCGAACCACCCCGCGATGTTTTTTAGAAACCTATCCTACATTGCCACTGCATGTTCCCTGACCTCCCCATGCTGACCACACCGCGGTGCTTTTCTCCATCCTACATTGCCACTCACTGCCTATCCTAATACAGACCCTCCGATTCACACCACCCCGTGATGTTTTTCTCACTCCTACTAGTGAATTTAATGTAACACACACCCATACAATGGGCACCACCCCGTGATGTTTTTCTCACACCTACTAGTGAATGTAATGTAACACACACCCATACAATGCGCACCACCCCGTGATGTTTTTCTCACTCCTACTAGTGAATGTAATGTAACACACACCCATACAATGCGCACCACCCCGCGATATTTTTCAGAAACCTATCCTACATTGCCACTGCATGTTCCCTGACCTCCCGATGCTGACCACCCCGCGGTGCTTGTCTCCATCCTACATTGCCACTCACTGCCTATCCTAATTCAGACCCTCCGATGCACACCACCCTGTGATGTTTTTCTCACTCCTACTAGTGAATGTAATGTATAACACACCCATACAATGCGCACCACCCCGTGATGTTTTTCTCACTCCTTCTAGTGAATGTAACGTAACCCACCCATACAATGTGCACCACCCCGCAATGTTTTTAAGAAACCTATCCTACATTGCCACTGCATGTTCCCTGACCTCCCCATGCTGACCACCCCGCGGTGCTTTTCTCCATCCTACATTGCCACTCACTGCCTATCCTAATTCAGACCCTCCGATTCACGCCAACCCGTGATGTTTTTCTCACTCCTACTAGTGAATGTAATGTAACACACACCCATACAATGCGCACCACCCCGCGATGTTTTTCAGAAACCTATCCTACATTGCCACTGCATGTTCCCTGACCTCCCCATGCTGACCACCCCGCGGTGCTTTTCTCCATCCTACATTGCCACTCATGCCTATCCTAATTCAGACCCTCCGATTCACACCACCCCGTGATGTTTTTCTCACACCTACTAGTGAATGTAACGTAACACACACCCATACAATGCGCACCACCCCGTGATGTTTTTCTCACTCCTACTAGTGAATGTAACGTAACACACACCCATACAATGCGCACCACCCTGCGATGTTTTTCAGAAACCTATCCTACATTGTCACTGCATGTTCCCTGACCTCCTGATGCTGACCACCCGCAGTACTTGTATCCATCCTACATTGCCACTCACTGCCTATCCTAATTCAGACCCTCCGATTCACACCACCCCGTGATGTTTTTCTCACTCCTACTAGTGAATGTAATGTAACACACACCCATACAATGCGACCACCCCGCGATGTTTTTCAGAAACCTATCCTACATTGCCACTGCATGTTCCCTGACCTCCCCATGCTGACCACACCGCGGTGCTTTTCTCCATCCTACATTGCCACTCACTGCCTATCCTAATACAGACCCTCCGATTCAAACCACCCCGTGATGTTTTTCTCACTGCTACTAGTGAATGTAATGTAACACACACCCATACAATGGGCACCACCCCGTGATGTTTTTCTTACTCCTACTAGTGAATGTAATGTAACACACACCCATACAATACGCACCACCCCGCGATGTTTTTCAGAAACCTATCCTACATTGCCACTGCACGTTCCCTGACCTCCCCATGCTGACCACCCCGCGGTGCTTTTCTCCATCCTACATTGCCACTCACTGCCTATCCTAATTCAGACCCTCCGATTGACACCAACCCGTGATGTTTTTCTCACTCCTACTAGTGAATGTAATGTAACACACACACATACAATGTGCACCACCCCGTGATGTTTTTCTAACTCCTACTATTGAATGTAATGTAACACACACCCATACAATGCGCACCACCTCGCGATGTTTTTCAGAAACCTATCCTACATTGCCACTGCACGTTCCCTGAACTCCCCATGCTGACCACCCCGCGGTGCTTTTCTCCATCCTACATTGCCACTCACTGCCTATCCTAATTCAGACCCTCCAATTCACACTACCCCGTGATGTTTTTCTCACTCCTACTAGTGAATGTAATGTAACACACACCCATACAATGCGCACCACCCCGTGATGTTTTTCTCACTCCTACTAGTGAATGTAATGTAACACACACCCATACAATGCGCACCACCCCATGATGTTTTTCTCACTCCTACTAGTGATTGTAATGTAACACACACCCATACAATGCGCACCACCCCATGATGTTTTTCTCACTCCTACTAGTGAATGTAATGTAAAACACGCCCAAACATTGCGCACCAACCCGTGATGTTTTTTTCACTCCTACTAGTGAATGTAATGTAACACACACCCATACAATGCGCACCACCCCACAATGTTTTTCAGAAACCTATCCTACAATGCCACTGCATGTTCCGTGACCTCCCCATGCTGACCACCCCGCGGTGCTTTTCTCCATCCTACATTGCCACTCACTGCCTATCCTAATTCAGACCCTCCGATTCACACCATCCCGTGATGTTTTTCTCACTCCTACTAGTGAATGTAATGTAACACACACCCATACAAAGTGCACCACCCCGTGATGTTTTTCTCACTCCTACTAGTGAATATAATGTAACACACACATACAATGCCCACCACCCCGCGATATTTTTCAGAAACCTATCCTACATTGCCACTGCATGTTCCCTGACCTCCCCATGCTGACCACCCCGCGGTGCTTTTCTCCATCCTACATTGCCACTCACTGCCTATCCTAATTCAGACCCTCCGATTCACACCACCCCGTGATGTTTTTCTCACTCCTACTAGTGAATGTAATGTAACACACACCCATACAATGCGCACCACCCCACAATGTTTTTCAGAAACCTATCCTACAATGCCACTGCATGTTCCGTGACCTCCCCATGCTGACCACCCCGCGGTGCTTTTCTCCATCCTACATTGCCACTCACTGCCTATCCTAATTCAGACCCTCCGATTCACACCATCCCGTGATGTTTTTCTCACTCCTACTAGTGAATGTAATGTAACACACACCCATACAATGTGCACCACCCCGTGATGTTTTTCTCACTCCTACTAGTGAATGTAATGTAACACACACCCATACAATGCCCACCACCCCGCGATGTTTTTCAGAAACCTATCCTACATTGCCACTGCATGTTCCCTGACCTCCCCATGCTGACCACCCCGCGGTGCTTTTCTCCATCCTACATTGCCACTCACTGCCTATCCTAATTCAGACCCTCCGATTCACACCACCCCGTGATGTTTTTCTCACTCCTACTAGTGAATGTAATGTAACACACACCCATACAATGCGCACCACCCCGCGATGTTTTTCAGAAACCTATCCTACATTGCCACTGCATGTTCCCTGACCTCCCGATGCTGACCACGCACGGTACTTGTCTCCAACCTACATTGCAACTCACTGCCTATCCTAATTCAGACCCTCCGATTCACACCAACCCGTGATGTTTTTCTCACTCCTACTAGTGAATGTAATGTAACACACACCCATACAATGCGAACCACCCCGCGATGTTTTTTAGAAACCTATCCTACATTGCCACTGCATGTTCCCTGACCTCCCCATGCTGACCACACCGCGGTGCTTTTCTCCATCCTACATTGCCACTCACTGCCTATCCTAATACAGACCCTCCGATTCACACCACCCCGTGATGTTTTTCTCACTCCTACTAGTGAATTTAATGTAACACACACCCATACAATGGGCACCACCCCGTGATGTTTTTCTCACTCCTACTAGGGAATGTAATGTAACACACACACATACAATGCGCACCACCCCGTGATGTTTTTATAACTCCTACTATTGAATGTAATGTAACACACACCCATACAATGAGCACCACCCCGCGATGTTTTTCAGAAACCTATCCTACATTGCCACTGAACGTTCCCTGAACTCCCCATGCTGACCACCCCGCGGTGCTTTTCTCCATCCTACATTGCCACTCACTGCCTATCCAAATTCAGACCCTCCAATTCACACTTCCCCGTGATGTTTTTCTCACTCCTACTAGTGAATGTAATGTAACATACACCCATACAATGCGCACCACCCCGTGATGTTTTTCTCACTCCTACTAGTGAATGTAATGTAACACACACCCATACAATGGGCACCACCCCGTGATGTTTTTCTCACTCCTACTAGTGAATGTAATGTAACACACACCCATACAATGAGCACCACCCCGCGATGTTTTTCAGAAACCTATCCTACATTGCCACTGCATGTTCCCTGACCTCCCCATGCTGAACACCCCGCGGTGCTTTTCTCCATCCTACATTGCCAATCACTGCCTATCCTAATTCAGACCCTCCGATTCACACCACTCCCATGATGTTTTTCTCACTCCTACTAGAGAAAGTAATGTAACAGAAACCCATACAATGCGCACCACCCCGCGATGTTTTTCAGAAACGTATCCTACATTGCCACTGCATGTTCTCTGACCTCCCGATGCTGACCACCCACGGTACTTGTCTCCAACCTACATTGCCACTCACTGCCTATCCTAATTCAGACCCTCTGATTCACACCACCCCGTGATGTTTTTCTCACTCCTACTAGTGAAAGTAATGTAACACACACCCATACAATACGCACCACCCCGCGATGTTTTTCAGAAACCTATCCTACATTGCCACTGCACGTTCCCTGTCTTCCCCATGCTGACCACCCCCGGTGCTTTTCTCGTTCCTACATTGCCACTCACTGCCTATCCTAATTCAGACCCTCCGATTCACACCACCACGTGATGTTTTTCTCACTCCTACTAGTGAATTTAATTTAACACACACCCATACAATGCGCACCACCCCGCGATGTTTTTCAGAAACCTATACTACATTGCCACTGCATGTTCCCTTACCTCCCCATGCTGACCACCCCGCGGTGCTTTTCTCCATCCTACATTGTCACTCAGTGCCTATCCTAATTCAGACCCTCCGATTCACACCACCCCGTGATGTTTTTCTCACTCCTACTAGTGAATGTAATGTAACACACACCCATACAATGCGACCACCCCGCGATGTTTTTCAGAAACCTATCCTACATTGCCACTGCATGTTCCCTGACCTCCCCATGCTGACCACACCGCGGTGCTTTTCTCCATCCTACATTGCCACTCACTGCCTATCCTAATACAGACCCCCCGATTCAAACCACCCCGTGATGTTTTTCTCACTCCTACTAGTGAATGTAATGTAACACACACCCATACAATGGGCACCACCCCGTGATGTTTTTCTTACTCCTACTAGTGAATGTAATGTAACACACACCCATACAATACGCACCACCCCGCGATGTTTTTCAGAAACCTATCCTACATTGCCACTGCACGTTGCCTGACCTCCCCATGCGGACCAACCCGCGGTGCTTTTCTCCATCCTACATTGCCACTCACTGCCTATCCTAATTCAGACCCTCCGATTCACACCAACCCGTGATGTTTTTCTCACTCCTACTAGTGAATGTAATGTAACACACACACATACAATGTGCACCACCCCGTGATGTTTTTCTAACTCCTACTATTGAATGTAATGTAACACACACCCATACAATGCGCACCACCTCGCGATGTTTTTCAGAAACCTATCCTACATTGCCACTGCACGTTCCCTGAACTCCCCATGCTGACCACCCCGCGGTGCTTTTCTCCATCCTACATTGCCACTCACTGCCTATCCTATTTCAGACCCTCCAATTCACACTACCCCGTGATGTTTTTCTCACTCCTACTAGTGAATGTAATGTAACACACACCCATACAATGCGCACCACCCCGTGATGTTTTTCTCACTCCTACTAGTGAATGTTATGTAACACACACCCATACGATGCGCACCACCCCATGATGTTTTTCTCACTCCTACTAGTGAATGTAATGTAACACACACCCATACAATGCGCACCACCCCATGATGTTTTTCTCACTCCTACTAGTGAATGTAATGTAAAACACGCCCAAACATTGCGCACCACCCCGTGATGTTTTTTTCACTCCTACTAGTGAATGTAATGTAACACACACCCATACAATGCGCACCACCCCACAATGTTTTTCAGAAACCTATCCTACAATGCCACTGCATGTTCCGTGACCTCCCCATGCTGACCACCCCGCGGTGCTTTTCTCCATCCTACATTGCCACTCACTGCCTATCCTAATTCAGACCCTCCGATTCACACCATCCCGTGATGTTTTTCTCCCTCCTACTAGTGAATGTAATGTAACACACACCCATACAATGCGCACCACCCCGTGATGTTTTTCTCACTCCTACTAGTGAATGTAATGTAACACACACCCATACAATGGGCACCACCCCGTGATGTTTTTCTCACTCCTACTAGTGAATGTAATGTAACACACACCCATACAATGAGCACCACCCCGCGATGTTTTTCAGAAACCTATCCTACATTGCCACTGCATGTTCCCTGACCTCCCCATGCTGAACACCCCGCGGTGCTTTTCTCCATCCTACATTGCCAATCACTGCCTATCCTAATTCAGACCCTCCGATTCACACCACCCCCATGATGTTTTTCTCACTCCTACTAGTGAATGTAATGTAACAGAAACCCATACAATGCGCACCACCCCGCGATGTTTTTCAGAAACGTATCCTACATTGCCACTGCATGTTCTCTGACCTCCCGATGCTGACCACCCACGGTACTTGTCTCCAACCTACATTGCCACTCACTGCCTATCCTAATTCAGACCCTCCGATTCACACCACTCCGGGATGTTTTTCTCACTCCTACTAGTGAATGTAATGTAACACACACCCATACAATGCGCACCACCCCGTGATGTTTTTCTCACTCCTACTAGTGAATGGAATGTAACACACACCCATACAATGCGCACCACCCCGCGATGTTTTTCAGAAACCTATCCTACATTGCCACTGCATGTTCCCTGACCTCCCCATGCTGACCACCCAGCGGTGCTTTTCTCCATCCTACATTGCCACTCACTGCCTATCCTAATTCAGATCCTCCGATTCACACCACCCCGTGATGTTTTTCTAACTCCTACTAGTGAATGTAATGTAACACACACCCATACAATGCGCACCACCCCGCGATATTTTTCAGAAACCTATCCTACATTGCCACTGCATGTTCCCTGACCTCCCCATGCTGACAACCCCGCGATGCTTTTCTCCATCCTACATTGCCACTCAGTGCCTATCCTAATTCAGACCCTCCGATACACACCACCCCGTGATGTTTTTCTCACTCCTACTAGTGAATGTAATGTAACACACACCCATACAATGCGCACCACCCCGCGATGTTTTTCAGAAACCTATCCTACATTGCCACTGCATGTTCCCTGACCTCCCCATGCTGACCACCCCGCGGTGCTTTTCTCCATCCTACATTGCCACTCACTGCCTATCCTAATACAGACCCTCCGATTCACACCACACCGTGATGTTTTTCTCACTCCTACTAGTGAATGTAATGTAACACACACCCATAAAATGTGCACCACCCCGTGATGTTTTTCTCACTCCTACTAGTGAATGTAATGTAACACACACCCATACAATGCCAACCACCCCGTGATGTTTTTCAGAAACCTATCCTACATTGCCACTGCATGTTCCCTGACCTCCCCATGCTGAACACCCCGCGGTGCTTTTCTCCATCCTATATTGCCACTCACTGCCTATCCTAATTCAGACCCTCCGATTCACACCACCCCGTGATGTTTTTCTCACTCCTAATAGTGAATGTAATGTAACACACACCCATACAATGCGCACCACCCCGCGGTGTTTTTCAGAAACCTATCCTACATTGCCACTGCATGTTCCCTGACCTCCCCATGCTGACCACCCCGCGTTGCTTTTCTCCATCCTACATTGCCACTCATGCCTATCCTAATTCAGACCCTCCTATTCACACCACCCCGTGATGTTTTTCTCACACCTACTAGTGAATGTAATGTAACACACACCCATACAATGCGCACCACCCCGTGATGTGTTTCTCACTCCTACTAGTTAATGTAATGTAACACACATCCATACAATGTGCACCACCCCGCGATGTTTTTCAGAAACATATCCTACATTGCCACTGCATGTTTCCGGAACTCCCCATGCTGACCACCCCGCGGTGCTTCTCTCCATCCTACATTGCCACTCACTGCCTATCCTAAATCAGACCCTTCGATTCACACCAAGCCGTGATGTTTTTCTCACTCCTACTAGTGAATATAGTGTAACACAAACCCATACAATGCGCACCACCCCGTGATGTTTTTCTCACTCCTACTAGTGAATGTAATGTAACACACACCCATACAATGTGCACCACCCCGCGATGTTTTTCACAAACCTATCCTACATTGCC
Source organism: Cavia porcellus (assembly GCF_034190915.1). Lineage (NCBI taxonomy): Eukaryota > Metazoa > Chordata > Mammalia > Rodentia > Caviidae > Cavia > Cavia porcellus. Next base: position 47,719,245 of record NW_026947514.1, on the reverse strand, counting down.
ACTGCATGTTCCCTGACCTCCCCATGCTGACCACCCCGCAGTGCTTTTCTCGATCCTACATTGCCACTCACTGCCTATCCTAATTCAGACCCTCCAATTCACACCACCCCGTGATGTTTTTCTCACTACTACTAGTGAATGTAATGTAACACACACCCATACAATTCGCACCACCCCGCGAAGTTTTTCAGAAACCTATCCTACATTGCCACTGCATGTTCCCTACCTCCCCTTGGTGACCACCCCACGGTGCTTTTCTCCATCCTACATTGCCACTCACTGCCTATCCTAATTCAGACCCTCCGATTCACACCACCCCGTGATGTTTTTCTCACTCTTACTAGTGAATGTAATGTAACACACACCCATACAATGCACACCACCCCGTGATGTTTTTCTCACTACTACTAGTGAATGTAATGTAACACACACCCATACAATGCGCACCACCCCGCGATATTTTTCAGAATCCTATCCTACATTGCCACTGCATGTTCCCTGACCTCCCCATGCTGACCACCCCGCGGTGCTTTTCTCCATCCTACATTGCCACTCAGTGCCTATCCTAATTCAGACCCTCGGATACACACCACCCCGTGATGTTTTTCTCACTCCTACTAGTGAATGGAATGTAACACACACCCATACAATGCGCACCACCCCGCGATGTTTTTCAGAAACCTATCCTACATTGCCACTGCATGTTCCCTGACCTCCCCATGCTGACACCCCGCGTTGCTTTTCTCATCCTACATTGCCACTCATGCCTATCCTAATTCAGACCCTCCGATTGACACCACCCCGTGATGTTTTTCTCACACCTACTAGTGAATGTAATGTAACACACACCCATACAATGCGCACCACCCCGTGATGTTTTTCTCACTCCTACTAGTGAATGTAATGTAACACACACCCATACAATGCGCACCACCCCGCGATGTTTTTCAGAAACCTATCCTACATTGCCACTGCATGTTCCCTGACCTCCCCATGCTGACCACCCCGCGGTGCTTTTCTCCATCCTACATTGCCACTCATGCCTATCCTAATTCAGACCCTCCGATTCACACCACCCCGTGATGTTTTTCTCACACCTACTAGTGAATGTAACGTAACACACACCCATACAATGCGCACCACCCCGTGATGTTTTTCTCACTCCTACTAGTGAATGTAATGTAACACACACCCATACAATGCGCACCACCCTGCGATGTTTTTCAGAAACCTATCCTACATTGCCACTGCATGTTCCCTGACCTCCCGATGCTGACCACCCGCAGTACTTGTATCCATCCTACATTGCCACTCACTGCCTATCCTAATTCAGACCCTCCGATTCACACCACCCCGTGATGTTTTTCTCACTCCTACTAGTGAATGTAATGTAACACACACCCATACAATGCGACCACCCCGCGATGTTTTTCAGAAACCTATCCTACATTGCCACTGCATGTTCCCTGACCTCCCCATGCTGACCACACCGCGGTGCTTTTCTCCATCCTACATTGCCACTCACTGCCTATCCTAATACAGACCCTCCGATTCAAACCACCCCGTGATGTTTTTCTCACTGCTACTAGTGAATGTAATGTAACACACACCCATACAATGGGCACCACCCCGTGATGTTTTTCTTACTCCTACTAGTGAATGTAATGTAACACACACCCATACAATACGCACCACCCCGCGATGTTTTTCAGAAACCTATCCTACATTGCCACTGCACGTTCCCTGACCTCCCCATGCTGACCACCCCGCGGTGCTTTTCTCCATCCTACATTGCCACTCACTGCCTATCCTAATTCAGACCCTCCGATTCACACCAACCCGTGATGTTTTTCTCACTCCTACTAGTGAATGTAATGTAACACACACACATACAATGTGCACCACCCCGTGATGTTTTTCTAACTCCTACTATTGAATGTAATGTAACACACACCCATACAATGCGCACCACCTCGCGATGTTTTTCAGAAACCTATCCTACATTGCCACTGCACGTTCCCTGAACTCCCCATGCTGACCACCCCGCGGTGCTTTTCTCCATCCTACATTGCCACTCACTGCCTATCCTAATTCAGACCCTCCAATTCACACTACCCCGTGATGTTTTTCTCACTCCTACTAGTGAATGTAATGTAACACACACCCATACAATGCGCACCACCCCGTGATGTTTTTCTCACTCCTACTAGTGAATGTAATGTAACACACACCCATACAATGCGCACCACCCCATGATGTTTTTCTCACTCCTACTAGTGAATGTAATGTAACACACACCCATACAATGCGCACCACCCCTTGATGTTTTTCTCACTCCTACTAGTGAATGTAATGTAAAACACGCCCAAACATTGCGCACCACCCCGTGATGTTTTTTTCACTCCTACTAGTGAATGTAATGTAACACACACCCATACAATGCGCACCACCCCACAATGTTTTTCAGAAACCTATCCTACAATGCCACTGCATGTTCCGTGACCTCCCCATGCTGACCACCCCGCGGTGCTTTTCTCCATCCTACATTGCCACTCACTGCCTATCCTAATTCAGACCCTCCGATTCACACCATCCCGTGATGTTTTTCTCACTCCTACTAGTGAATGTAATGTAACACACACCCATACAAAGTGCACCACCCCGTGATGTTTTTCTCACTCCTACTAGTGAATATAATGTAACACACACATACAATGCCCACCACCCCGCGATATTTTTCAGAAACCTATCCTACATTGCCACTGCATGTTCCCTGACCTCCCCATGCTGACCACCCCGCGGTGCTTTTCTCCATCCTACATTGCCACTCACTGCCTATCCTAATTCAGACCCTCCGATTCACACCACCCCGTGATGTTTTTCTCACTCCTACTAGTGAATGTAATGTAACACACACCCATACAATGCGCACCACCCCACAATGTTTTTCAGAAACCTATCCTACAATGCCACTGCATGTTCCGTGACCTCCCCATGCTGACCACCCCGCGGTGCTTTTCTCCATCCTACATTGCCACTCACTGCCTATCCTAATTCAGACCCTCCGATTCACACCATCCCGTGATGTTTTTCTCACTCCTACTAGTGAATGTAATGTAACACACACCCATACAAAGTGCACCACCCCGTGATGTTTTTCTCACTCCTACTAGTGAATGTAATGTAACACACACCCATACAATGCCCACCACCCCGCGATGTTTTTCAGAAACCTATCCTACATTGCCACTGCATGTTCCCTGACCTCCCCATGCTGACCACCCCGCGGTGCTTTTCTCCATCCTACATTGCCACTCACTGCCTATCCTAATTCAGACCCTCCGATTCACACCACCCCGTGATGTTTTTCTCACTCCTACTAGTGAATGTAATGTAACACACACCCATACAATGCGCACCACCCCGCGATGTTTTTCAGAAACCTATCCTACATTGCCACTGCATGTTCCCTGACCTCCCGATGCTGACCACCCACGGTACTTGTCTCCAACCTACATTGCAACTCACTGCCTATCCTAATTCAGACCCTCCGATTCACACCAACCCGTGATGTTTTTCTCACTCCTACTAGTGAATGTAATGTAACACACACCCATACAATGCGAACCACCCCGCGATGTTTTTTAGAAACCTATCCTACATTGCCACTGCATGTTCCCTGACCTCCCCATGCTGACCACACCGCGGTGCTTTTCTCCATCCTACATTGCCACTCACTGCCTATCCTAATACAGACCCTCCGATTCACACCACCCCGTGATGTTTTTCTCACTCCTACTAGTGAATGTAATGTAACACACACCCATACAATGGGCACCACCCCGTGATGTTTTTCTCACTCCTACTAGGGAATGTAATGTAACACACACACATACAATGCGCACCACCCCGTGATGTTTTTCTAACTCCTACTATTGAATGTAATGTAACACACACCCATACAATGCGCACCACCCCGCGATGTTTTTCAGAAACCTATCCTACATTGCCACTGCACGTTCCCTGAACTCCCCATGCTGACCACCCCGCGGTGCTTTTCTCCATCCTACATTGCCACTCACTGCCTATCCAAATTCAGACCCTCCAATTCACACTACCCCGTGATGTTTTTCTCACTCCTACTAGTGAATGTAATGTAACATACACCCATACAATGCGCACCACCCCGTGATGTTTTTCTCACTCCTACTAGTGAATGTAATGTAACACACACCCATACAATGGGCACCACCCCGTGATGTTTTTCTCACTCCTACTAGTGAATGTAATGTAACACACACCCATACAATGAGCACCACCCCGCGATGTTTTTCAGAAACCTATCCTACATTGCCACTGCATGTTCCCTGACCTCCCCATGCTGAACACCCCGCGGTGCTTTTCTCCATCCTACATTGCCAATCACTGCCTATCCTAATTCAGACCCTCCGATTCACACCACTCCCATGATGTTTTTCTCACTCCTACTAGAGAATGTAATGTAACAGAAACCCATACAATGCGCACCACCCCGCGATGTTTTTCAGAAACGTATCCTACATTGCCACTGCATGTTCTCTGACCTCCCGATGCTGACCACCCACGGTACTTGTCTCCAACCTACATTGCCACTCACTGCCTATCCTAATTCAGACCCTCCGATTCACACCACCCCGTGATGTTTTTCTCACTCCTACTAGTGAATGTAATGTAACACACACCCATACAATACGCACCACCCCGCGATGTTTTTCAGAAACCTATCCTACATTGCCACTGCACGTTCCCTGTCTTCCCCATGCTGACCACCCCCGGTGCTTTTCTCGTTCCTACATTGCCACTCACTGCCTATCCTAATTCAGACCCTCCGATTCACACCACCCCGTGATGTTTTTCTCACTCCTACTAGTGAATTTAATTTAACACACACCCATACAATGCGCACCACCCCGCGATGTTTTTCAGAAACCTATACTACATTGCCACTGCATGTTCCCTTACCTCCCCATGCTGACCACCCCGCGGTGCTTTTCTCCATCCTACATTGTCACTCAGTGCCTATCCTAATTCAGACCCTCCGATTCACACCACCCCGTGATGTTTTTCTCACTCCTACTAGTGAATGTAATGTAACACACACCCATACAATGCGCACCACCCCGTGATGTTTTTCTCACTCCTACTAGTGAATGTAATGTAACACACACCCATACAATGCGCAACACCCCGCGATTTTTTTCAGAAACATATCCTACATTGCCACTGCATATTCCCTGACCTCCCCATGCTGACCACCCCGCGTTGCTTTTCTCCATCCTACATTGCCACTCATGCTTATCCTAATTCAGACCCTCCGATTCACACCACCCCGTGATGTTTTTCTCACACCTACTAGTGAATGTAATGTAACACACACCCATACAATGCGCACCACCCCGTGATGTTTTTCTCACTCCTACTAGTGAATGTAATGTAACACACACCCATACAATGCGCACCACCCCGCGATATTTTTCAGAAACCTATCCTACATTGCCACTGCATGTTCCCTGACCTCCCGATGCTGACCACCCCGCGGTGCTTGTCTCCATCCTACATTGCCACTCACTGCCTATCCTAATTCAGACCCTCCGATTCACACCACCCCGTGATGTTTTTCTCACTCCTACTAGTGAATGTAATGTAACACACACCCATATAATGCGCACCACCCCGCGATGTTTTTCAGAAACCTATCCTACATTGCCACTGCATGTTCCCTGACCTCCCCATGCTGACCACCCAGCGGTGCTTTTCTCCATCCTACATTGCCACTCACTGCCTATCCTAATTCAGACCCTCCGATGCACACCACCCTGTGATGTTTTTCTCACTCCTACTAGTGAATGTAATGTATCACACACCCATACAATGCGCACCACCCCGTGATGTTTTTCTCACTCCTACTAGTGAATGTAACGTAACACACACCCATACAATGTGCACCACCCCGCAATGTTTTTAAGAAACCTATCCTACATTGCCACTGCATGTTCCCTGACCTCCCCATGCTGACCACCCCGCGGTGCTTTTCTCCATCCTACATTGCCACTCACGGCCTATCCTAATTCAGACCCTCCGATTCACGCCACCCCGTGATGTTTTTCTCACTCCTACTAGTGAATGTAATGTAACACACACCCATACAATGCGCACCACCCCGCGATGTTTTTCAGAAACCTATCCTACATTGCCACTGCATGTTCCCTGACCTCCCCATGCTGACCACCCCGCGGTGCTTTTCTCCATCCTACATTGCCACTCATGCCTATCCTAATTCAGACCCTCCGATTCACACCACCCCGTGATGTTTTTCTCACACCTACTAGTGAATGTAACGTAACACACCCCCATACAATGCGCACCACCCCGTGATGTTTTTCTCACTCCTACTAGTGAATGTAATGTAACACACACCCATACAATGCGCACCACCCCGCGATGTTTTTCAGAAACCTATCCTACATTGCCACTGCATGTTCCCTGACCTCCCGATGCTGACCACCCGCAGTACTTGTATCCATCCTACATTGCCACTCACTGCCTATCCTAATTCAGAACCTCCGATTCACACCACCCCGTGATGTTTTTCTCACTCCTACTAGTGAATGTAATGTAACACACACCCATACAATGCGACCACCCCGCGATGTTTTTCAGAAACCTATCCTACATTGCCAGTGCATGTTCCCTGACCTCCCCATTCTGACCACACCGCGGTGCTTTTCTCCATCCTACATTGCCACTCACTGCCTATCCTAATACAGACCCTCCGATTCAAACCACCCCGTGATGTTTTTCTCACTCCTACTAGTGAATGTAATGTAACACACACACATACAATGTGCACCACCCCGTGATGTTTTTCTAACTCCTACTATTGAATGTAATGTAACACACACCCATACAATGCGCAACACCTCGCGATGTTTTTCAGAAACCTATCCTACATTGCCACTGCACGTTCCCTGAACTCCCCATGCTGACCACCCCGCGGTGCTTTTCTCCATCCTACATTGCCACTCACTGCCTATCCTAATTCAGACCCTCCGATTCACACCAACCCGTGATGTTTTTCTCACTCCTACTAGTGAATGTAATGTAACACACACACATACAATGTGCACCACCCCGTGATGTTTTTCTAACTCCTACTATTGAATGTAATGTAACACACACCCATACAATGCGCACCACCTCGCGATGTTTTTCAGAAACCTATCCTACATTGCCACTGCACGTTCCCTGAACTCCCCATGCTGACCACCCCGCGGTGCTTTTCTCCATCCTACATTGCCACTCACTGCCTATCCTAATTCAGACCCTCCAATTCACACTACCCCGTGATGTTTTTCTCACTCCTACTAGTGAATGTAATGTAACACACACCCATACAATGCGCACCACCCCGTGATGTTTTTCTCACTCCTACTAGTGAATGTAATGTAACACACACCCATACAATGCGCACCACCCCATGATGTTTTTCTCACTCCTACTAGTGAATGTAATGTAACACACACCCATACAATGCGCACCACCCCATGATGTTTTTCTCACTCCTACTAGTGAATGTAATGTAAAACACGCCCAAACATTGCGCACCACCCCGTGATGTTTTTTTCACTCCTACTAGTGAATGTAATGTAACACACACCCATACAAAGTGCACCACCCCGTGATGTTTTTCTCACTCCTACTAGTGAATATAATGTAACACACACATACAATGCGCACCACCCCGCGATGTTTTTCAGAAACCTATCCTACATTGCCACTGCACGTTCCCTGAACTCCCCATGCTGACCACCCCGCGGTGCTTTTCTCCATCCTACATTGCCACTCACTGCCTATCCAAATTCAGACCCTCCAATTCACACTACCCCGTGATGTTTTTCTCACTCCTACTAGTGAATGTAATGTAACATACACCCATACAATGCGCACCACCCCGTGATGTTTTTCTCACTCCTACTAGTGAATGTAATGTAACACACACCCATACAATGGGCACCACCCCGTGATGTTTTTCTCACTCCTACTAGTGAATGTAATGTAACACACACCCATACAATGAGCACCACCCCGCGATGTTTTTCAGAAACCTATCCTACATTGCCACTGCATGTTCCCTGACCTCCCCATGCTGAACACCCCGCGGTGCTTTTCTCCATCCTACATTGCCAATCACTGCCTATCCTAATTCAGACCCTCCGATTCACACCACCCCCATGATGTTTTTCTCACTCCTACTAGTGAATGTAATGTAACAGAAACCCATACAATGCTCACCACCCCGCGATGTTTTTCAGAAACGTATCCTACATTGCCACTGCATGTTCTCTGACCTCCCGATGCTGACCACCCACGGTACTTGTCTCCAACCTACATTGCCACTCACTGCCTATCCTAATTCAGACCCTCCGATTCACACCACCCCGTGATGTTTTTCTCACTCCTACTAGTGAATGTAATGTAACACACACCCATACAATACGCACCACCCCGCGATGTTTTTCAGAAACCTATCCTACATTGCCACTGCACGTTCCCTGTCTTCCCCATGCTGACCACCCCCGGTGCTTTTCTCGTTCCTACATTGCCACTCACTGCCTATCCTAATTCAGACCCTCCGATTCACACCAACCCGTGATGTTTTTCTCACTGCTACTAGTGAATGTAATGTAACACACACACATACAATGCGCACCACCCCGTGATGTTTTTCTAACTCCTACTATTGAATGTAATGTAACACACAGCCATACAATGCGCACCACCCCGCGATGTTTTTCAGAAACCTATCCTACATTGCCACTGCATGTTCCCTGACATCCCCTTGGTGACCACACCGCGGTGCTTTTCTCCATCCTACATTGCGACTCACTGCCTATCCTAATTCAGACCCTCCAATTCACACTACCCCGTGATGTTTTTCTCACTCCTACTAGTGAATGTAATGTAACATACACCCATACAATGCGCACCACCCCGTCATGTTTTTCTCACTCCTACTAGTGAATGTAATGTAACACACACCCATACAATGCGCACCACCCCGTGATGTTTTTCTCACTCCTACTAGTGAATGTAATGTAACACACACCCATACAATTCGCACCACCCCGCGATGTTTTTCAGAAACCTATCCTACATTGCCACTGCATGTTCCCTGACCTCCCCATGCTGACCACCCCGCGGTGCTTTTCTCCATCCTACATTGCCACTCACTGCCTATCCTAATTCAGACCCTCCGATTCACACCACCCCGTGATGTTTTTCTCACTCCTACTAGTGAATGTAATGTAACACACACCCATACAATGCGCACCACCCCGTGATGTTTTTCTCACTCCTTCTAGTTAATGTAATGTAACACACATCCATACAATGTGCACCACCCCGCGATGTTTTTCAGAAACCTATCCTACATTGCCACTGCAAGTTCCCTGACCTCCCCATGCTGACCACCCCGCGGTGCTTTTCTCCATCCTACATTGCCACTCACTGCCTATCCTAATACAGTCCCTCCAATTCACACCACACCGTGATGTTTTTCTCACTCCTACTAGTGAATGTAATGTAACACTCACCCATACAATGCGCACCTCCCCGCGATGTTTTTCAGAAACCTATCCTACATTGCCACTACATGTTCCCTGACCTTCCCATGCTGACCACTCCGCGGTGCTTTTCTCCGTCCTACATTGCCACTCACTGCCTATCCTAATACAGACCCTCCGATTCACACCACCCCGTGGTGTTTTTCTCACTCCTAGTAGTGAATGTAATGTAACACACACCCATACAATGCGCACCACCCCGTGATGTTTTTCTCACTCCTACTATTGAATGTAATGTAACACACACCCATACAATGCGCACCACCCCGCGATGTTTTTCAGAAACCTATCCTACATTGCCACTGCACGTTCCCCGACTTCCCCATGCTGACCACCCCGCGGTGCTTTTCTCCATCCTACATTGCCATTCACTGCCTATCCTAATTCAGACCCTCCAATTCACACCACACCGTGATGTTTTCTCACTCCTACTAGTGAATGTAATGTAACACACACCCATACAATGCGCACCACCCCGTGATGTTTTTCTCACTCCTACTAGTGAATGTAATGTAACACACACCCATACAATGCGCACCACCCCGCGATGTTTTTCAGAAACGTATCCTACATTGCCACTGCATGTTCTCTGACCTCCCAATGCTGACCACCCACGGTACTTGTCTCCAACCTACATTGCCACTCACTGCCTATCCTAATTCAGACCCTCCGATTCACACCACCCCGTGATGTTTTTCTCACTCCTACTAGTGAATGTAATGTAACACACCCCCATACAATACGCACCACCCCGCGATGTTTTTCAGAAACCTATCCTACATTGCCACTGCACGTTCCCTGTCTTCCCCATGCTGACCACCCCCGGTGCTTTTCTCATTCCTACATTGGCACTCACTGCCTATCCTAATTCAGACCCTCCGATTCACACCAACCCGTGATGTTTTTCTCACTGCTACTAGTGAATGTAATGTAACACACACACATACAATGCGCACCACCCCGTGATGTTTTTCTAACTCCTACTATTGAATGTAATGTAACACACAGCCATACAATGCGCACCACCCCGCGATGTTTTTCAGAAACCTATCCTACATTGCCACTGCATGTTCCCTGACCTCCCCTTGGTGACCACCCCGCGGTGCTTTTCTCCATCCTACATTGCGACTCACTGCCTATCCTAATTCAGACCCTCCAATTCACACTACCCCGTGATGTTTTTCTCACTCCTACTAGTGAATGTAATGTAACATACACCCATACAATGCGCACCACCCCGTGATGTTTTTCTCACTCCTACTAGTGAATGTAATGTAACACACACCCATACAATGCGCACCACCCCGTGATGTTTTTCTCACTCCTAGTAGTGAATGTAATGTAACACACACCCATACAATTCGCACCACCCCGCGATGTTTTTCAGAAACCTATCCTACATTGCCATTGCACGTTCCCTGACCTCCCCATGCTGACCACCCCGCGGTGCTTTTCTCCATCCTACATTGCCACTCACTGCCTATCTTAATTCAGACCCTCCGATTCACAGCACCCCGTGATGTTTTTCTCACTCCTACCAGTGAATGTAATGTAACACACACCCATACAATGCGCACCACCCCGTGATGTTTTTCTCACTCCTACTAGTGAATGTAATGTAACACACACCCATACAATGCGCACCACCCCGCGATGTTTTTCAGAAACCTATCCTACATTGCCACTGCATGTTCCCTGACTTCCCCATGCTGACCACCCGGCGGTGCTTTTCTCCATCCTACATTGCCACTCACTGCATATCCTAATTCAGACCCTCCGATTCACACCAACCCGTGATGTTTTTCTCACTCCTACTAGTGAATATAATGTAACACACACCCATGCAATGCGCACCACCCCGCTATGTTTTTCAGAAACCTATCCTACATTGCCACTGCATGTTCCCTGACCTCCCCATGCTGACCACCACCGGTGCTTTTCTCGTTCCTACATTGCCACTCACTGCCTATCCTAATTCAGACCCTCCGATTCACACCAACCCGTGATGTTTTTCTCACTGCTACTAGTGAATGTAATGTAACACACACACATACAATGCGCACCACCCCGCGATGTTTTTCAGAAACCTATCCTACTTTGCCACTGCATGTTCCCTGACCTCCCCATGCTGACCACCCCGCGGTGCTTTTCTCCATCCTACATTGCCACTCACAGCCTATCCTAATTCAGACCCTCCGATTCACACCACCCCCTGATGTTTTTCTCAGTCCTACTAGTGAATGTAATGTAACACACACCCATACAATGCGCACCACCCCATGATGTTTTTCTCACTCCTACTAGTGAATGTAATGTAACACACACCCATACAATGCGCACCACCCCGCGATCTTTTTCAGAAACATATCCTACATTGCCACTGCATGTTCCCTGACCTCCCCATGCTGACCACCCCGCAGTGCTTTTCTCCATCCTACATTGCCACTCACTGCCTATCCTAATTCAGACCCTCCGATTCACACCACCCCGTGATGTTTTTCTCACTCCTACTAGTGAATGTAATGTAACACACACCCATACAATGCGCACCACCCCGTGATGTTTTTCTCACTCCTACTAGTGAATGTAATGTAACACACACCCATACAATGCGCACCACCCCGTGATGTTTTTCTCACTCCTACTAGTGAATTTAATGTAACACACACCCATACAATGCGCACCACCCCGCGATGTTTTTCAGAAACGTATCCTACATTGCCACTGCATGTTCTCTGACCTCCCGATGCTGACCACCCACGGTACTTGTCTCCAACCTACATTGCCACTCACTGCCTATCCTAATTCAGACCCTCCGATTCACACCACCCCGTGTTGTTTTTCTCACTCCTACTAGTGAATGTAATGTAACACACCCCCATACAATACGCACCACCCCGCGATGTTTTTCAGAAACCTATCCTACATTGCCACTGCACGTTCCCTGTCTTCCCCATGCTGACCACCCCCGGTGCTTTTCTCGTTCCTACATTGCCACTCACTGCCTATCCTAATTCAGACCCTCCGATTCACACCAACCCGTGATGTTTTTCTCACTGCTACTAGTGAATGTAATGTAACACACACATACAATGCGCACCACCCCGTGATGTTTTTCTAACTCCTACTATTGAATGTAATGTAACACACAGCCATACAATGCGCACAACCCCGCGATGTTTTTCAGAAACCTATCCTACATTGCCACTGCATGTTCCCTGACCTCCACTTGGTGACCTCCCCGCGGTGCTTTTCTCCATCCTACATTGCGACTCACTGCCTATCCTAATTCAGACCCTCCAATTCACACTACCCCGTGATGTTTTTCTCACTCCTACTAGTGAATGTAATGTAACATACACCCATACAATGCGCACCACCCCGTGATGTTTTTCTCACTCCTACTAGTGAATGTAATGTAACACACACCCATACAATGCGCACCACCCCGTGATGTTTTTCTCACTCCTAGTAGTGAATGTAATGTAACACACACCCATACAATTCGCACCACCCCGCGATGTTTTTCAGAAACCTATCCTACATTGCCATTGCACGTTCCCTGACCTCCCCATGCTGACCACCCCGCGGTGCTTTTCTCCATCCTACATTGCCACTCACTGCCCATCTTAATTCAGACCCTCCGATTGACACCACCCCGTGATGTTTTTCTCACTCCTACCAGTGAATGTAATGTAACACACACCCATACAATGCGCACCACCCCGTGATGTTTTTCTCACTCCTACTAGTGAATGTAATGTAACACACACCCATACAATGCGCACCACCCCGCGATGTTTTTCAGAAACCTATCCTACATTGCCACTGCATGTTCCCTGACTTCCCCATGCTGACCACCCGGCGGTGCTTTTCTCCATCCTACATTGCCACTCACTGCCTATCCTAATTCAGACCCTCCGATTCACACCACCCCGTGATGTTTTTCTCACTCCTACTAGTGAATATAATGTAACACACACCCATACAATGCGCACCACCCCGCGATGTTTTTCAGAAACCTATCCTACATTGCCACTGCATGTTCCCTGACCTCCCCATGCTGACCACCCCCGGTGCTTTTCTCGTTCCTACATTGCCACTCACTGCCTATCCTAATTCAGACCCTCCGATTCACACCAACCCGTGATGTTTTTCTCACTGCTACTAGTGAATGTAATGTAACACACACACATACAATGCGCACCACCCCGCGATGTTTTTCAGAAACCTATCCTACTTTGCCACTGCATGTTCCCTGACCTCCCCATGCTGACCACCCCGCGGTGCTTTTCTCCATCCTACATTGCCACTCACTGCCTATCCTAATTCAGACCCTCCGATTCACACCACCCCCTGTTGTTTTTCTCAGTCCTACTAGTGAATGTAATGTAACACACACCCATACAATGCGCACCACCCCATGATGTTTTTCTCACTCCTACTAGTGAATGTAATGTAACACACACCCATACAATGCGCACCACCCCGCGATCTTTTTCAGAAACATATCCTACATTGCCACTGCATGTTCCCTGACCTCCCCATGCTGACCACCCCGCGGTGCTTTTCTCCATCCTACATTGCCACTCACTGCCTATCCTAATTCAGACCCTCCGATTCACACCACCCCGTGATGTTTTTCTCACTCCTACTAGTGAATGTAATGTAACACACACCCATACAATGCGCACCACCCCGTGATGTTTTTCTCACTCCTACTAGTGAATGTAATGTACCACACACCCATACAATGCGCACCACCCTGCGATGTTTTTCAGAAACCTATCCTACATTGCCACTGTATGTTCCCTGACCTCCCCATGCTGACCACCCCGCGGTGCTTTTCTCCATCCTACATTGCCACTCACTGCCTATCCTAATTAAGACCCTCCGATTCACACCACCCCGTGATGTTTTTCTCACTCCTACTAGTGAATGTAATGTAACACACACCCATACAATGCGCACCACCCCGTGATGTTTTTCTCACTCCTTCTAGATAATGTAATGTAACACACATCCATACAATGTGCACCACCCCGCGATGTTTTTCAGAAACCTATCCTACATTGCCACTGCAAGTTCCCTGACCTCCCCATGCTGACCACCCCGCGGTGCTTTTCTCCATCCTACATTGCCACTCACTGCCTATCCTAATACAGACCCTCCGATTCACACCACCCCGTGGTGTTTTTCTCACTCCTAGTAGTGAATGTAATGTAACACACACCCATACAATGCGCACCACCCCGTGATGTTTTTCTCACTCCTACTATTGAATGTAATGTAACACACACCCATACAATGCGCACCACCCCGAGATGTTTTTCAGAAACCTATCCTACATTGCCACTGCACGTTCCCCGACTTCCCCATGCTGACCACCCCGCGGTGCTTTTCTCCATCCTACATTGCCATTCACTGCCTATCCTAATTCAGACCCTCCAATTCACACCACACCGTGATGTTTTCTCACTCCTACTAGTGAATGTAATGTAACACACACCCATACAATGCGCACCACCCCGTGATGTTTTTCTCACTCCTACTAGTGAATGTAATGTAACACACACCCATACAATGCGCACCACCCCGCGGTGTTTTTCAGAAACCTATCCTATATTGCCACTGCATGTTCCCTGACCTCCCCATGCTGACCACCCCGCGGTGCTTTTCTCCATCCTACATTGCCACTCACTGCCTATCCTAATTCAGACCCTCCGATTCACACCACCCCGTGATGTTTTTCTCACTCCTACTAGTGAATATAATGTAACACACACCCATACAATGCGCACCACCCCGCGATGTTTTTCAGAAACCTATCCTACATTGCCACTGCATGTTCCCTAACCTCCCCATGCTGACCACCCCCGGTGCTTTTCTCGTTCCTACATTGCCACTCACTGCCTATCCTAATTCAGACCCTCCGATTCACACCAACCCGTGATGTTTTTCTCACTGCTACTAGTGAATGTAATGTAACACACACACATACAATGCGCACCACCCCGCGATGTTTTTCAGAAACCTATCCTACTTTGCCACTGCATGTTCCCTGACCTCCCCATGCTGACCACCCCGCGGTGCTTTTCTCCATCCTACATTGCCACTCACTGCCTATCCTAATTCAGACCCTCCGATTCACACCACCCCGTGATGTTTTTCTCACTCCTACTAATGAATGTAATGTAACACACACCCATACAATGCGCACCACCCCGTGATGTTTTTCTCACTCCTACTAGTGAATGTAATGTACCACACACCCATACAATGCGCACCACCCTGCGATGTTTTTCAGAAACCTATCCTACATTGCCACTGCATGTTCCCTGACCTCCCCATGCTGACCACCCCGCGGTGCTTTTCTCCATCCTACATTGCCACTCACTGCCTATCCTAATTCAGACCCTCCGATTCACACCACCCCGTGATGTTTTTCTCACTCCTACTAGTGAATGTAATGTAACACACACCCATACAATGCGCACCACCCCGTGATGTTTTTCTCACTCCTTCTAGTTAATGTAATGTAACACACATCCATACAATGTGCACCACCCCGCGATGTTTTTCAGAAACCTATCCTACATTGCCACTGCAAGTTCCCTGACCTCCCCATGCTGACCACCCCGCGGTGCTTTTCTCATTCCTACATTGCCACTCACTGCCTATCCTAATTCAGACCCTCCGATTCACACCACCCCGTGATGTTTTTCTCACTCCTACTAGTGAATATAATGTAACACACACCCATACAATGCGCACCACCCGGCGATGTTTTTCAGAAACCTATCCTACATTGCCACTGCATGTTCCCTGACCTCCCCATGCTGACCACCCCCGGTGCTTTTCTCGTTCCTACATTGCCACTCACTGCCTATCCTAATTCAGACCCTCCAATTCACACCAACCCGTGATGTTTTTCTCACTGCTACTAGTGAATGTAATGTAACACACACACATACAATGCGCACCACCCCGCGATGTTTTTCAGAAACCTATCCTACTTTGCCACTGCATGTTCCCTGACCTCCCCATGCTGACCACCCCGCGGTGCTTTTCTCCATCCTACATTGCCACTCACTGCCTATCCTAATTCAGACCCTCCGATTCACACCACCCCCTGATGTTTTTCTCAGTCCTACTAGTGAATGTAATGTAACACACACCCATACAATGCGCACCACCCCATGATGTTTTTCTCACTCCTACTAGTGAATGTAATGTAACACACACCCATACAATGCGCACCACCCCTCGATCTTTTTCAGAAACATATCCTACATTGCCACTGCATGTTCCCTGACCTCCCCATGCTGACCACCCCGCGGTGCTTTTCTCCATCCTACATTGCCACGCACTGCCTATCCTAATTCAGACCCTCCGATTCACACCACCCCGTGATGTTTTTCTCACTCCTACTAGTGAATGTAATGTAACACACACCCATACAATGCGCACCACCCCGTGATGTTTTTCTCACTCCTACTAGTGAATGTAATGTAACACACACCCATACAATGCGCACCACCCTGCGATGTTTTTCAGAAACCTATCCTACATTGCCACTGCATGTTCCCTGACCTCCCCATGCTGACCACCCCGCGGTGCTTTTCTCCATCCTACATTGCCACTCACTGCCTATCCTAATACAGACCCTCCGATTCACACCACCCCTGGTGTTTTTCTCACTCCTAGTAGTGAATGTAATGTAACACACACCCATACAATGCGCACCACCCCGTGATGTTTTTCTCACTCCTACTATTGAATGTAATGTAACACACACCCATACAATGCGCACCACCCCGCGATGTTTTTCAGAAACCTATCCTACATTGCCACTGCACGTTCCCCGACTTCCCCATGCTGACCACCCCGCGGTGCTTTTCTCCATCCTACATTGCCATTCACTGCCTATCCTAATTCAGACCCTCCAATTCACACCACACCGTGATGTTTTCTCACTCCTACTAGTGAATGTAATGTAACACACACCCATACAATGCGCACCACCCCGTGATGTTTTTCTCACTCCTACTAGTGAATGAAATGTAACACACACCCATACAATGCGCACCACCCCGCGGTGTTTTTCAGAAACCTATCCTATATTGCCACTGCATGTTCCCTGACCTCCCCATGCTGACCACCCCGCGGTGCTTTTCTCCATCCTACATTGCCACTCACTGCCTATCCTAATTCAGACCCTCCGATTCACACCACCCCGTGATGTTTTTCTCACTCCTACTAGTGAATGTAATGTAACACACACCCATACAATGCGCACCACCCCGTGATGATTTTCTCACTCCTACTAGTGAATGTAATGTAACACACACCCATACAATGCGCACCACCCTGCGATGCTTTTCAGAAACCTATCCTACATTGCCACTGCATGTTCCCTGACCTCCCCATGCTGACCACCCCGCGGTGCTTTTCTCCATCCTACATTGCCACTCACTGCCTATCCTAATTCAGACCCTCCGATTCACACCACCCCGTGATGTTTTTCTCACTCCTACTAGTGAATGTAATGTAACACAAACCCATACAATGCGCACCACCCCGTGATGTTTTTCTCACTCCTACTATTTAATGTAATGTAACACACATCCATACAATGTGCACCACAACGCGAAGTTTTTCAGAAACCTATCCTACATTGCCACTGCATGTTCCCTGACCTCCCCATGCTGACCACCCCGCGGTGCTTTTCTCCATCCTACATTGCCACTCACTGCCTATCCTAATTCAGACCCTCCGATTCACACCACCCCGTGATGGTTTTCTCACTCCTACTAGTGAATGTAGGGTAACACACACCCATACAATGCGCACCACCACGTGATGTTTTTCTCACTCCTACTAGTGAATGTAATGTAACACACAACCATACAATGCGCACCACAACGCGAAGTTTTTCAGAAACCTATCCTACATTGCCACTGCATGTTCCCTGACCTCCCCATGCTGACCACCCCCGGTGCTTTTCTCGTTCCTATATTGCCACTCACTGCCTATCCTAATTCAGACCCTCCGATTCACACCAACCCGTGATGTTTTTCTCACTGCTACTAGTGAATGTAATGTAACACACACACATACAATGCGCACCACCCCGCGATGTTTTTCAGAAACCTATCCTACTTTGCCACTGCATGTTCCCTGACCTCCCCATGCTGACCACCCCGCGGTGCTTTTCTCCATCCTACATTGCCACTCACTGCCTATCCTAATTCAGACCCTCCGATTCACACCACCCCCTGATGTTTTTCTCAGTCCTACTAGTGAATGTAATGTAACACACACCCATACAATGCGCACCACCCCATGATGTTTTTCTCACTCCTACTAGTGAATGTAATGTAACACACACCCATACAATGCGCACCACCCCGCGATCTTTTTCAGAAACATATCCTACATTGCCACTGCATGTTCCCTGACCTCCCCATGCTGACCACCCCGCGGTGCTTTTCTCCATCCTACATTGCCACGCACTGCCTATCCTAATACAGACCCTCCGATTCACACCACCCCGTGATGTTTTTCTCACTCCTACTAGTGAATGTAATGTAACACACACCCATACAATGCGCACCACCCCGTGATGTTTTTCTCACTCCTACTAGTGAATGTAATGTAACACACACACATACAATGCGCACCACCCTGCGATGTTTTTCAGAAACCTATCCTACATTGCCACTGCATGTTCCCTGACCTCCCCATGCTGACCACCCCGCGGTGCTTTTCTCCATCCTACATTGCCACTCACTGCCTATCCTAATTCAGACCCTCCGATTCACACCACCCCGTGATGTTTTTCTCACTCCTACTAGTGAATGTAATGTAACACACACCCATACAATGCGCACCACCCCGTGATGTTTTTCTCACTCCTTCTAGTTAATGTAATGTAACACACATCCATACAATGTACACCACAATGCGATGTTTTTCAGAAACCTATCCTACATTGCCACTGCAAGTTCCCTGACCTCCCCATGCTGACCACCCCGCGGTGCTTTTCCCATCCTACATTGCCACTCACTGCCTATCCTAATACAGACCCTCCGATTCACACCACCCCGTGGTGTTTTTCTCACTCCTAGTAGTGAATGTAATGTAACACACACCCATACAATGCGCACCACCCCGTGATGTTTTTCTCACTCCTACTATTGAATGTAATGTAACACACACCCATACAATGCGCACCACCCCGCGATGTTTTTCAGAAACCTATCCTACATTGCCACTGCACGTTCCCCGACTTCCCCATGCTGACCACCCCGCGGTGCTTTTCCCATCCTACATTGCCATTCACTGCCTATCCTAATTCAGACCCTCCAATTCACACCACACCGTGATGTTTTCTCACTCCTACTAGTGAATGTAAAGTAACACACACCCATACAATGCGCACCACCCCGTGATGTTTTTCTCACTCCTAGTAGTGAATGTAATGTAACACACACCCATACAATGCGCACCACCCCGCGGTGTTTTTCAGAAACCTATCCTATATTGCCACTGCATGTTCCCTGACCTCCCCATGCTGACCACCCCGCGGTGCTTTTCTCCATCCTACATTGCCACTCACTGCCTATCCTAATTCAGACCCTCCGATTCACACCACCCCGTGATGTTTTTCTCACTCCTACTAGTGAATGTAATGTAACACACACCCATACAATGCGCACCACCCCGTGATGATTTTCTCACTCCTACTAGTGAATGTAATGTAACACACACCCATACAATGCGCACCACCCTGCGATGCTTTTCAGAAACCTATCCTACATTGCCACTGCATGTTCCCTGACCTCCCCATGCTGACCACCCCGCGGGGCTTTTCTCCATCCTACATTGCCACTCACTGCCTATCCTAATTCAGACCCTCCGATTCACACCACCCCGTGATGATTTTCTCACTCCTACTAGTGAATGTAATGTAACACAAACCCATACAATGCGCACCACCCCGTGATGTTTTTCTCACTCCTACTATTTAATGTAATGTAACACACATCCATACAATGTGCACCACAACGCGAAGTTTTTCAGAAACCTATCCTACATTGCCACTGCATGTTCCCTGACCTCCCCATGCTGACCACCCCGCGGTGCTTTTCTCCATCCTACATTGCCACTCACTGCCTATCCTAATTCAGACCCTCCGATTCACACCACCCCGTGATGGTTTTCTCACTCCTACTAGTGAATGTAGGGTAACACACACCCATACAATGCGCACCACCACGTGATGTTTTTCTCACTCCTACTAGTGAATGTAATGTAACACACAACCATACAATGCGCACCACAACGCGAAGTTTTTCAGAAACCTATCCTACATTGCCACTGCATGTTCCCTGACCTCCCCATGCTGACCACCCCGCGGTGCTTTTCTCCATCCTACATTGCCACTCACTGCCTATCCTAATTCAGACCCTCCGATTCACACCACCCCGTGATGTTTTTCTCACTCCTACTAGTGAATGAAATGTAACACACACCCATACAATGCGCACCACCCCGTGATGTTTTTCTCACTCCTACTAGTGAATGTAATGTAACACACACCCATACAATGCGCACCACCCCGCGATATTTTTCAGAAACCTATCCTACATTGCCACTGCATGTTCCCTGACCTCCCCATGCTGACCACCCCGCGGTGCTTTTCTCCATCCTACATTGCCACTCAGTGCCTATCCTAATTCAGACCCTCTGATACACACCACCCCGTGATGTTTTTCTCACTCCTACTAGAGAATGTAACACACACCCATACAATGCGCACCACCCCGTGATGTTTTTCTCACTCCTACTATTGAATGTAATGTAACACACACCCATACAATGCGCACCACCCTGCGATGTTTTTCAGAAACCTATCCTACATTGCCACTGCACGTTCCCTGACTTCCCCATGCTGACCACCCCGCGGTGCTTTTCTCCATCCTACATTGCCATTCACTGCCTATCCTAATTCAGACCCTCCAAGTCACACCACCCCGTGATGTTTTTCTCACTCCTACTAGTGAATGTAATGTAACACACACCCATACAATGCGCACCACCCCGTGATGTTTTTCTCACTCCTACTAGTGAATGTAATGAAACACACACCCATACAATGCACACCTCCCCGTGATGTTTTTCTCACTCCTACTAGTGAATGTAATGTAACACACACCCATACAATTCGCACCACCCCGCGATATTTTTCAGAAACCTATCCTACATTTCCACTGCATGTTCCCTGACCTCCCGATGCTGACCACCCCGCGGTGCTTTTCTCCATCCCACATTGCCATTCAGTGCCTATCCTAATTCAGACCCCCCGATACACACCACCCCGTGATGTTTTTCTCACTCCTACTAGTGAATGTAATGTAACACACACCCATAGAGTGCGCACCACACCGCGATGTTTTTCAGAAACCTATCCTACATTGCCACTGCATGTTCCCTGACCTCCCCATGCGGACCACCCTGCGGTGCTTTTCTCCATCCTACATTGCCACTCACTGCCTATCCTTATTCAGACCCTCCGATTCACACCACCCCGTGATGTTTTTTTCACTCCTACTAGTGAATGTAATGTAACACACACGCATACAATGCGCACCACCCCGTGATGTTTTTCTCACTCCTACTAGTGAATGTAATGTAACACACACACATACAATGCGCACCACCCCGCGATGTTTTTGAGAAACCTATACTACATTGCCACTGCATGTTCCCTGACCTCCCCATGCTGACCACCCCGCGGTGCTTTTCTCCATCCTACATTGCCACTCACTGCCTATCCTAATTCAGACCCTCCGATTCACACCACCCCGTGATGTTTTTTTCACTCCTACTAGTGAATGTAATGTAACACACACCCATACAATGCGCACCACCCCGTGATGTTTTTCTCACTCCTACTAGTGAATGTAATGTAACACACACACATACAAGGCGCACCACCCCGCGATGTTTTTGAGAAACCTATACTACATTGCCACTGCATGTTCCCTGACCTCCCCATGCTGACCACCCCACGGTGCTTTTCTCCATCCTACATTGCCACTCACTGCCTATCCTAATTCAGACACTCCGATTCACACCACCCCGTGATGTTTTTCTCATTCCTACTAGTGAATGTAATGTAACACACACCCATACAATGCGCACCACCCCGCGATGTTTTTCAGAAACCTATCCTACATTGCCACTGCATGTTCCCTGACCTCCCCATGCTGACCACCCCGCGGTGCTTTTCTCCATCCTACATTGCCACTCACTGCCTATCCTAATACAGACCCTCCGATTCACACCACCCCGTGATGTTTTCTCACTCCTACTAGTGAATGTAATGTAACACACACCCATACAATGCGCACCACCCTGTGATGTTTTTCTCACTCCTACTAGTGAATATAATGTAACACACACCCATACAATGCGCACAACCCCGCAATGTTTTTCAGAAACCTATCCTACATTGCCACTGCACGTTCCCTGACCTCCCCATGCTGACCACACCGCGGTGCTTTTCTCCATCCTACATTGCCAGTCACTGCCTATACTAATTCAGACCCTCCGATTCACACCAGCCCGTGATGTTTTTCTCACTCCTACTAGTGAATGTAATGTAACACACAACCATACAATGCGCACCACCCCGTGATGTTTTTCTCACTCCTACTATTGATTGTAATATAACACACACCCATACAATGCGCACCAGCCCGCGATGTTTTTCAGAAACCTATCCTACATTGCCACTGCAGGTTCCCTGACCTCCCCATGCTGACCACCCCGAGGTGCTTTTCTCCATCCTACATTGCCACTCACTGCGTATCCTAATTCAGACCCTCCGATTCACACCACCCCGTGATGTTTTTCTCACTCCTACTAGTGAATGTAATGTAACACACAACCATACAATGCGCACCACCCCGTGATGTTTTTCTCACTCCTACTAGTGAATGTAATGTAACACACACCCATACAATGCCCACCACCCTGCGATGTTTTTCAGAAACCTATCCTACATTGCCACTGCACGTTTCCTGACCTCCCCATGCTGACCACCCCGCGGTGCTTTTCTCCATCCTACATTGCCACTCACTGCCTGTCCTAATTCAGAGCCTCCGATTCACACCACCCCATGATGTTTTTCTCATTCCTATTAGTGAATGTAATGTAACACACACCCATACAATGCGCACCACCCCGTGATGTTTTTCTCACTGCTACTAGTGAATGTAATGTAAAACACACCCATACAATGCGCACCACCCCGCGATGTTTTTCAGAAACCTATCCTACATTGCCACTGCATGTTCCCTGACCTCCCCATGCTGACCACCCCGCGGTGCTTTTCTCCATCCTACATTGCCACTCACTGCCTATCCTAATTCAGACCCTCCGATTCACACCACCCCGTGATGTTTTTCTCACTCTTACTAGTGAATGTAATGTAACACACACCCATATAAGGCACACCACCCCGTGATGTTTTTCTCACTCCTACTAGTGAATGCAATGTAACACACACCAGTACAATGCGCACCACCCCGCGATGTTTTTCAGAAACCTATCTTACATTGCCACTGCACGTTCCCTGACCTCCCCATGCTGACCACCCCGCGGTGCTTTTCTCCATCCTACATTGCCACTCACTGGGTATCCTAATTCAGACCCTCCGATTCACACCACCCCATGATGTTTTTCTCACTCCTACTAGTGAATGTAATGTAACACACACCCATAAAATGCGCACCACCCCGTGATGTTTTTCTCACTCCTACTAGTGAATGTAATGTAACACACACCCATACAATGCCCACCACCCTGCGATGTTTTTCAGAAACCTATCCTACATTGCCACTGCATGTTCCCTGACCTCCCCATCCTGACCACCCCGCGGTGCTTTTCTCCATCCTACATTGTCACTCACTGCCTATCCTAATACAGACCCTCCGATTCACACCACCCCGTGATGTTTTTCTCACTCCTAGTAGTGAATGTAATGTAACACACACCCATACAATGCGCATCACCCCGTGATGTTTTTCTCACTCCTACTAGTGAATGTAATGTAACACACACCCATTCAATGCGCACCACCCCGTGATGTTTTTCTCACTCCTACTAGTTAATGTAATGTAACACACATCCATACAATGTGCACCTCCCCGCGATGTTTTTCAGAAACCTATCCTTCATTGCCATTGCATGTTCCCTGACCTCCCCATGCTGACCACCCCGCGGTGCTTTTCTCCATCCTACATTGCCACTCACTGCCTATCCTAATTCAGACCCTCCGATTCACACCACCCCGTGATGTTTTTCTCACTCTTACTAGTGAATGTAATGTAACAGACCCCCATACAATGCGCACCACCCCGTGATGTTTTTCTCACTCCTATTAGTGAATGTAATGTAACACACACCCATGCAATGCGCACCACCCCGCGATGTTTTTCAGAAACCTATCCTATATTGCCACTGCATGTTCCCTGACCTCCCCATGCTGACCACCCCGCGGTGCTTTTCTCCATCCTACATTGCCACTCACTGCCTATCCTAATTCAGACCCTCCGATTCACACCACCCCGTGATGTTTTTCTCACTCCTACTAGTGAATGTAGTGTAACACACACCCATTCAATGCGCACCACCCCGTGATGTTCTTCTCACTCCTACTAGTGAATGTAATGTAACACACACCCATACAATGCGCACCACCCCGCGATGTTTTTCAGAAACCTATCCTACATTGCCACTGCACGTTCCCTGACCTCCACATGCTGACCACCCCGCGGTGCTTTTCTCCATCCTACATTGCCACTCACTGCGTATCCTAATTCAGACCCTCCTATTCACACCACCCCGTGATGTTTTTCTCACTCCTACTAGTGAATGTAATGTAACACACACCCATACAATGCGCACCACCCCGTGATGTTTTTCTCACTCCTACTAGTGAATGTAATGTAACACACACCCATACAATGCCCACCACCCTGCGATGTTTTTCAGAATCCTATCCTACATTGCCACTGCACGTTTCCTGACCTCCCCATGCTGACCACCCCGCGGTGCTTTTCTCCATCCTACATTGCCACTCACTGCCTATCCTAATGCAGACCCTCCGATTCACACCACCCCATGATGTATTTCTCACTCCTACTAGTGAATGTAATGTAACACATACCCATACAATGCGCACCACCCCGTGATGTTTTTCTCACTGCTACTAGTGAATGTAATGTAAAACACACCCATACAATGCGCACCACCCCGCGATGTTTTTCAGAAACCTATCCTACATTGCCACTGCATGTTCCCTGACATCCCCATGCTGACCACCCCGCGGTGCTTTTCTCCATCCTACATTGCCACTCACTGCCTATCCTAATACAGACCCTCGGATTCACACCACCCCGTGATGTTTTTCTCACTCCTAGTAGTGAATGTAATGTAACACACACCCATACAATGTGCACCACCCCGTGATGTTTTTCTCACTCCTACTAGTGAATGTAATGTAAAACACACCCATACAATGCGCACCACCCTGCGATGTTTTTCAGAAACCTATCCTACATTGCCACTGCATGTTCCCTGACCTCCCCATGCTGACCACCCCGCGATGCTTTTCTCCATCCTACATTGCCACTCACTGCCTATCCTAATTCAGACCCTCCGATTCACACCACCCCGTGATGTTTTTCTCACTCCTACTAGTGAATGTAATGTAACACACACCCATACAATGCGCACCACCCCGTGATGTTTTTCTCACTCCTACTAGTTAATGTAATGTAACACACATCCATACAATGCGCACCACCCCGCGATGTTTTTCATTAACCTATCCTACATTGCCATTGCATGTTCCCTGACCTCCCCATGCTGACCACCCCGTGGTGCTTTTCTCCATCCTACATTGCCACTCACTGCCTATCCTAATTCAGACCCTCTGATTCACACCACCCCGTGATGTTTTTCTCACTCTTACTAGTGAATGTAATGTAACAGACACCCATACAATGCGCACCACCCCGTGATGTTTTTCTCACTCCTATTAGTGAATGTAATGTAACACACACCCATGCAATGCGCACCACCCCGCGATGTTTTTCAGAAACCTATCCTACATTGCCACTGCATGTTCCCTGACCTCCCCATGCTGACCACCCCACGGTGCTTTTCTCCATCCTACATTGCCACTCACTGCCTATCCTAATTCAGACCCTCCGATTCACACCACCCCGTGATGTTTTCCTCACTCCTACTAGTTAATGTAGTGTAACACACACCCATACCATGCGCACCACCCCGCGATGTTTTTCAGAAACCTATCCTACATTGCCACTGCATGTTCCCTGACCTCCCCATGCTGACCACCCCGCGGAGCTTTTCTCCATCCTACATTGCCACTCACTGCCTATCCTAATTCAGACCCTCCGATTCACACCACACCGTGATGTTTTTCTCACTCCTACTAGTGAATGTAATGTAACACACACCCATACAATGCGCACCACCCCGTGATGTTTTTCTCACTCCTACTAGTGAATGTAATGTAACACACACCCATACAATGCGCACCACCCCGTGATGTTTTTCTCACTCCTACTAGTGAATGTAATGTAACACACACCCATACAATGTGCACCACCCCGCGATATTTTTCAGAAACCTATCCTACATTTCCACTGCATGTTCCCTGACTTCCCCATGCTGACCACCCCGCGGAGCTTTTCTCCATCCTACATTGCCACTCAGTGCCTATCCTAATTCAGACCCTCCGATACACACCACCCCGTGATGTTTTTCTCACTCCTACTAGTGAATGTAATGTAACACACACCCATACAATGCGCACCACCCCGCGATCTTTTTCAGAAACCTATCCTACATTGCCACTGCATGTTCCCTGACCTCCCCATGCTGACCACCCCGCGGTGCTTTTCTCCATCCTACATTGCCACTCACTGCCTATCCTAATACAGACCCTCCGATTCAAACCACCCCGTGGTGTTTTCTCACTCCTAGTAGTGAATGTAATGTAACACACACCCATACAATGCGCACCACCCCGTGATGTTTTTCTCACTCCTACTATTGAATGTAATGTAACACACACCCATACAATGCGCACCACCCCGCGATGTTTTTCAGAAACCTATCCTACATTGCCACTGCACGTTCCCCGACTTCCCCATGCTGACCACCCCGCGGTGCTTTTCTCCATCCTACATTGCCATTCACTGCCTATCCTAATTCAGACCCTCTGATTCACACCACACCGTGATGTTTTCTCACTCCTACTAGTGAATGTAAAGTAACACACACCCATACAATGCGCACCACCCCGTGATGTTTTTCTCACTCCTACTAGTGAATGTAATGTAACACACACCCATACAATGCGCACCACCCCGCGGTGTTTTTCAGAAACCTATCCTATATTGCCACTGCATGTTCCCTGACCTCCCCATGCTGACCACCCCGCGGTGCTTTTCTCCATCCTACATTGCCACTCACTGCCTATCCTAATTCAGACCCTCCGATTCACACCACCCCGTGATGTTTTTCTCACTCCTACTAGTGAATGTAATGTAACACACACCCATACAATGCGCACCACCCCATGATGATTTTCTCACTCCTACTAGTGAATGTAATGTAACACACACCCATACAATGCGCACCACCCTGCGATGCTTTTCAGAAACCTATCCTACATTGCCACTGCATGTTCCCTGACCTCCCCATGCTGACCACCCCGCGGGGCTTTTCTCCATCCTACATTGCCACTCACTGCCTATCCTAATTCAGACCCTCCGATTCACACCACCCCGTGATGTTTTTCTCACTCCTACTAGTGAATGTAATGTAACACAAACCCATACAATGCGCACCACCCCGTGATGTTTTTCTCACTCCTACTATTTAATGTAATGTAACACACATCCATACAATGTGCACCACAACGCGAAGTTTTTCAGAAACCTATCCTACATTGCCACTGCATGTTCCCTGACCTCCCCATGCTGACCACCCCGCGGTGCTTTTCTCCATCCTACATTGCCACTCACTGCCAATCCTAATTCAGACCCTCCGATTCACACCACCCCGTGATGGTTTTCTCACTCCTACTAGTGAATGTAGGGTAACACACACCCATACAATGCGCACCACCACGTGATGTTTTTCTCACTCCTACTAGTGAATGTAATGTAACACACAACCATACAATGCGCACCACAAAGCGAAGTTTTTCAGAAACCTATCCTACATTGCCACTGCATGTTCCCTGACCTCCCCATGCTGACCACCCCGCGGTGCTTTTCTCCATCCTACATTGCCACTCACTGCCTATCCTAATTCAGACCCTCCGATTCACACCACCCCGTGATGTTTTTCTCACTCCTACTAGTGAATGTAACACACACCCATACAATGCGCACCACCCCGTGATGTTTTTCTCACTCCTACTATTGAATGTAATGTAACACACACCCATACAATGCGCACCACCCTGCGATGTTTTTCAGAAACCTATCCTACATTGCCACTGCACGTTCCCTGACTTACCCATGCTGACCACCCCGCGGTGCTTTTCTCCATCCTACATTGCCATTCACTGCCTATCCTAATTCAGACCCTCCAAGTCACACCACCCCGTGATGTTTTTCTCACTCCTACTAGTGAATGTAATGTAACACACACCCATACAATGCGCACCACCCCGTGATGTTTTTCTCACTCCTACTAGTGAATGTAATGAAACACACACCCATACAATGCACACCTCCCCGTGATGTTTTTCTCACTCCTACTAGTGAATGTAATGTAACACACACCCATACAATTCGCACCACCCCGCGATATTTTTCAGAAACCTGTCCTACATTTCCACTGCATGTTCCTTGACCTCCCGATGCTGACCACCCCGCGGTGCTTTTCTCCATCCCACATTGCCACTCAGTGCCTATCCTAATTCAGACCCCCCGATACACACCACCCCGTGATGTTTTTCTCACTCCTACTAGTGAATGTAATGTAACACACACCCATAGAGTGCGCACCACACCGCGATGTTTTTCAGAAACCTATCCTACATTGCCACTGCATGTTCCCTGACCTCCCCATGCGGACCACCCTGCGGTGCTTTTCTCCATCCTACATTGCCACTCACTGCCTATCCTTATTCAGACCCTCCGATTCACACCACCCCGTGATGTTTTTTTCACTCCTACTAGTGAATGTAATGTAACACACACGCATACAATGCGCACCACCCTGTGATGTTTTTCTCACTCCTACTAGTGAATGTAATGTAACACACACACATACAATGCGCACCACCCCGCGATGTTTTTGAGAAACCTATTCTACATTGCCACTGCATGTTCCCTGACCTCCCCATGCTGAGCACCCCGCGGTGCTTTTCTCCATCCTACATTGCCACTCACTGCCTATCCTAATTCAGACCCTCCGATTCACACCACCCCGTGATGTTTTTCTCATTCCTACTAGTGAATGTAATGTAACACACACCCATACAATGCGCACCACCGCGCGATGTTTTTCAGAAACCTATCCTACATTGCCACTGCATGTTCCCTGACCTCCCCATGCTGACCACCCCGCAGTGCTTTTCTCCATCCTACATTGCCACTCACTGCCTATCCTAATACAGACCCTCCGATTCACACCACCCCGTGATGTTTTCTCACTCCTACTAGTGAATGTAATGTAACACACACCCATACAATGCGCACCACCCTGTGATGTTTTTCTCACTCCTACTAGTGAATATAATGTAACACACACCCATACAATGCGCACAACCCCGCAATGTTTTTCAGAAACCTATCCTACATTGCCACTGCACGTTCCCTGACCTCCCCATGCTGACCACACCGCGGTGCTTTTCTCCATCCTACATTGCCAGTCACTGCCTATACTAATTCAGACCCTCCGATTCACACCAGCCCGTGATGTTTTTCTCACTCCTACTAGTGAATGTAATGTAACACACAACCATACAATGCGCACCACCCCGTGATGTTTTTCTCACTCCTACTATTGATTGTAATATAACACACACCCATACAATGCGCACCAGCCCGCGATGTTTTTCAGAAAAGTATCCTACATTGCCACTGCAGGTTCCCTGACCTCCCCATGCTGACCACCCCGAGGTGCTTTTCTCCATCCTACATTGCCACTCACTGCGTATCCTAATTCAGACCCTCCGATTCACACCACCCCGTGATGTTTTTCTCACTCCTACTAGTGA
This sequence comes from Cavia porcellus, assembly GCF_034190915.1. Classification (NCBI taxonomy): domain Eukaryota; kingdom Metazoa; phylum Chordata; class Mammalia; order Rodentia; family Caviidae; genus Cavia; species Cavia porcellus. Next base: position 47,688,240 of record NW_026947514.1, on the reverse strand, counting down.
ATGTAATGTAACACACACCCATACAATGCGCACCACCCCGTGATGTTTTTCTCAATCCTACTAGTGAATGTAATGTAACACACACCCATACAATGCCCACCACCCTGCGATGTTTTTCAGAAACCTATCCTACATTGCCACTGCACGTTTCCTGACCTCCCCATGCTGACCACCCCGCGGTGCTTTTCTCCATCCTACATTGCCACTCACTGCCTGTCCTAATTCAGAGCCTCCGATTCACACCACCCCATGATGTTTTTCTCACTCCTATTAGTGAATGTAATGTAACACACACCCATACAATGCGCACCACCCCGTGATGTTTTTCTCACTGCTACTAGTGAATGTAATGTAAAACACACCCATACAATGCGCACCACCCCGCGATGTTTTTCAGAAACCTATCCTACATTGCCACTGCATGTTCCCTGACCTCCCCATGCTGACCACCCCGCGGTGCTTTTCTCCATCCTACATTGCCACTCACTGCCTATCCTAATTCAGACCCACCAATTCACACCACCCCGTGATGTTTCTCTCACTCCTACTAGTGAATGTAATGTAACACACACCCATACAATGCGCACCACCCCGCGATGTTTTTCACAAACCTATCCTACATTGCCACTGCATGTTCCCTGACCTCCCCATGCTGACCACCCCGCGGTGCTTTTCTCCATCCTACATTGCCACTCACTGCCTATCCTAATATAGACCCTCCGATTCACACCACCCCATGATGTTTTTCTCACTCCTACTAGTGAATGTAATGTAACACACACCCATACAATGCGCACCACCCTGTGATGTTTTTCTCACTCCTACTAGTGAATATAATGTAACACACACCCATACAATGCGCACCACCCCGCAATGTTTTTCAGAAACCTATCCTACATTGCCACTGCACGTTCCCTGACCTCCCTATGCTGACCACCCCGCGGTGCTTTTCTCCATCCTACATTGCCACTCACTTCCTATACTAATTCAGACCCTCCGATTCACACCAGCCCGTGATGTTTTTCTCACTCCTACTAGTGAATGTAATGTAACACACACCCATACAGTGCGCACCACCCCGTGATGTTTTTCTCACTCCTACTATTGAATGTAATGTAACACACACCCATACAAGGCACACCACCCCGTGATGTTTTTCTCACTCCTACTAGTGAATGCAATGTAACACACACCAGTACAATGCGCACCACCCCGCGATGTTTTTCAGAAACCTATCTTACATTGCCACTGCACGTTCCCTGACCTCCCCATGCTGACCACCCCGCGGTGCTTTTCTCCATCCTACATTGCCACTCACTGGGTATCCTAATTCAGACCCTCCGATTCACACCACCCCATGATGTTTTTCTCACTCCTACTAGTGAATGTAATGTAACACACACCCATACAATGCGCACCACCCCGTGATGTTTTTCTCACTCCTACTAGTGAATGTAATGTAACACACACCCATACAATGCCCACCACCCTGCGATGTTTTTCAGAAACCTATCCTACATTGCCACTGCATGTTCCCTGACCTCCCCATCCTGACCACCCCGCGGTGCTTTTCTCCATCCTACATTGTCACTCACTGCCTATCCTAATACAGACCCTCCGATTCACACCACCCCGTGATGTTTTTCTCACTCCTAGTAGTGAATGTAATGTAACACACACCCATACAATGCGCACCACCCCGTGATGTTTTTCTCACTCCTACTAGTGAATGTAATGTAACACACACCCATTCAATGCGCACCACCCCGTGATGTTTTTCTCACTCCTACTAGTTAATGTAATGTAACACACATCCATACAATGTGCACCTCCCCGCGATGTTTTTCAGAAACCTATCCTACATTGCCATTGCATGTTCCCTGACCTCCCCATGCTGACCACCCCGCGGTGCTTTTCTCCATCCTACATTGCCACTCACTGCCTATCCTAATTCAGACCCTCCGATTCACACCACCCCGTGATGTTTTTCTCACTCTTACTAGTGAATGTAATGTAACAGACCCCCATACAATGCGCACCACCCCGTGATGTTTTTCTCACTCCTATTAGTGAATGTAATGTAACACACACCCATGCAATGCGCACCACCCCGCGATGTTTTTCAGAAAACTATCCTATATTGCCACTGCATGTTCCCTGACCTCCCCATGCTGACCACCCCGCGGTGCTTTTCTCCATCCTACATTGCCACTCACTGCCTATCCTAATTCAGACCCTCCGATTCACACCACCCCGTGATGTTTTTCTCACTCCTACTAGTGAATGTAGTGTAACACACACCCATTCAATGCGCACCACCCCGTGATGTTCTTCTCACTCCTACTAGTGAATGTAATGTAACACACACCCATACAATGCGCACCACCCCGCGATGTTTTTCAGAAACCTATCCTACATTGCCACTGCACGTTCCCTGACCTCCACATGCTGACCACCCCGCGGTGCTTTTCTCCATCCTACATTGCCACTCACTGCGTATCCTAATTCAGACCCTCCTATTCACACCACCCCGTGATGTTTTTCTCACTCCTACTAGTGAATGTAATGTAACACACACCCATACAATGCGCACCACCCCGTGATGTTTTTCTCACTCCTACTAGTGAATGTAATGTAACACACACCCATACAATGCCCACCACCCTGCGATGTTTTTCAGAAACCTATCCTACATTGCCACTGCACGTTTCCTGACCTCCCCATGCTGACCACCCCGCGGTGCTTTTCTCCATCCTACATTGCCACTCACTGCCTATCCTAATGCAGACCCTCCGATTCACACCACCCCATGATGTATTTCTCACTCCTACTAGTGAATGTAATGTAACACATACCCATACAATGCGCACCACCCCGTGATGTTTTTCTCACTGCTACTAGTGAATGTAATGTAAAACACACCCATACAATGCGCACCACCCCGCGATGTTTTTCAGAAACCTATCCTACATTGCCACTGCATGTTCCCTGACCTCCCCATGCTGACCACCCCGCGGTGCTTTTCTCCATCCTACATTGCCACTCACTGCCTATCCTAATACAGACCCTCGGATTCACACCACCCCGTGATGTTTTTCTCACTCCTAGTAGTGAATGTAATGTAACACACACCCATACAATGTGCACCACCCCGTGATGTTTTTCTCACTCCTACTAGTGAATGTAATGTAAAACACACCCATACAATGCGCACCACCCTGCGATGTTTTTCAGAAACCTATCCTACATTGCCACTGCATGTTCCCTGACCTCCCCATGCTGACCACCCCGCGATGCTTTTCTCCATCCTACATTGCCACTCACTGCCTATCCTAATTCAGACCCTCCGATTCACACCACCCCGTGATGTTTTTCTCACTCCTACTAGTGAATGTAATGTAACACACACCCATTCAATGCGCACCACCCCGTGATGTTTTTCTCACTCCTACTAGTTAATGTAATGTAACACACATCCATACAATGTGCACCTCCCCGCGATGTTTTTCAGAAACCTATCCTACATTGCCATTGCATGTTCCCTGACCTCCCCATGCTGACCACCCCGCGGTGCTTTTCTCCATCCTACATTGCCACTCACTGCCTATCCTAATTCAGACCCTCCGATTCACACCACCCCGTGATGTTTTTCTCACTCTTACTAGTGAATGTAATGTAACAGACCCCCATACAATGCGCACCACCCCGTGATGTTTTTCTCACTCCTATTAGTGAATGTAATGTAACACACACCCATGCAATGCGCACCACCCCGCGATGTTTTTCAGAAAACTATCCTATATTGCCACTGCATGTTCCCTGACCTCCCCATGCTGACCACCCCGCGGTGCTTTTCTCCATCCTACATTGCCACTCACTGCCTATCCTAATTCAGACCCTCCGATTCACACCACCCCGTGATGTTTTTCTCACTCCTACTAGTGAATGTAGTGTAACACACACCCATTCAATGCGCACCACCCCGTGATGTTCTTCTCACTCCTACTAGTGAATGTAATGTAACACACACCCATACAATGCGCACCACCCCGCGATGTTTTTCAGAAACCTATCCTACATTGCCACTGCACGTTCCCTGACCTCCACATGCTGACCACCCCGCGGTGCTTTTCTCCATCCTACATTGCCACTCACTGCGTATCCTAATTCAGACCCTCCTATTCACACCACCCCGTGATGTTTTTCTCACTCCTACTAGTGAATGTAATGTAACACACACCCATACAATGCGCACCACCCCGTGATGTTTTTCTCACTCCTACTAGTGAATGTAATGTAACACACACCCATACAATGCCCACCACCCTGCGATGTTTTTCAGAAACCTATCCTACATTGCCACTGCACGTTTCCTGACCTCCCCATGCTGACCACCCCGCGGTGCTTTTCTCCATCCTACATTGCCACTCACTGCCTATCCTAATGCAGACCCTCCGATTCACACCACCCCATGATGTATTTCTCACTCCTACTAGTGAATGTAATGTAACACATACCCATACAATGCGCACCACCCCGTGATGTTTTTCTCACTGCTACTAGTGAATGTAATGTAAAACACACCCATACAATGCGCACCACCCCGCGATGTTTTTCAGAAACCTATCCTACATTGCCACTGCATGTTCCCTGACCTCCCCATGCTGACCACCCCGCGGTGCTTTTCTCCATCCTACATTGCCACTCACTGCCTATCCTAATACAGACCCTCGGATTCACACCACCCCGTGATGTTTTTCTCACTCCTAGTAGTGAATGTAATGTAACACACACCCATACAATGTGCACCACCCCGTGATGTTTTTCTCACTCCTACTAGTGAATGTAATGTAAAACACACCCATACAATGCGCACCACCCTGCGATGTTTTTCAGAAACCTATCCTACATTGCCACTGCATGTTCCCTGACCTCCCCATGCTGACCACCCCGCGATGCTTTTCTCCATCCTACATTGCCACTCACTGCCTATCCTAATTCAGACCCTCCGATTCACACCACCCCGTGATGTTTTTCTCACTCCTATTAGTGAATGTAATGTAACACACACCCATACAATGCGCACCACCCCGTGATGTTTTTCTCACTCCTACTAGTTAATGTAATGTAACACACATCCATACAATGCGCACCACCCCGCGATGTTTTTCATTAACCTATCCTACATTGCCATTGCATGTTCCCTGACCTCTCCATGCTGACCACCCCGCGGTGCTTTTCTCCATCCTATATTGCCACTCACTGCCTATCCTAATTCAGACCCTCTGATTCACACCACCCCGTGATGTTTTTCTCACTCTTACTAGTGAATGTAATGTAACAGACACCCATACAATGCGCACCACCCCGTGATGTTTTTCTCACTCCTATTAGTGAATGTAATGTAACACACACCCATGCAATGCGCACCACCCCGCGATGTTTTTCAGAAACCTATCCTACATTGCCACTGCATGTTCCCTGACCTCCCCATGCTGACCACCCCACGGTGCTTTTCTCTATCCTACATTGCCACTCACTGCCTATCCTAATTCAGACCCTCCGATTCACACCACCCCGTGATGTTTTCCTCACTCCTACTAGTTAATGTAGTGTAACACACACCCATACCATGCGCACCACCCCGCGATGTTTTTCAGAAACCTATCCTACATTGCCACTGCATGTTCCCTGACCTCCCCATGCTGACCACCCCGCGGAGCTTTTCTCCATCCTACATTGCCACTCACTGCCTATCCTAAATCAGACCCTCCGATTCACACCACACCGTGATGTTTTTCTCACTCCTACTAGTGAATGTAATGTAACACACACCCATACAATGCGCACCACCCCGTGATGTTTTTCTCACTCCTACTAGTGAATGTAATGTAACACACACCCATACAATGTGCACCACCCCGCGATATTTTTCAGAAACCTATCCTACATTTCCACTGCATGTTCCCTGACTTCCCCTTGCTGACCACCCCGCGGAGCTTTTCTCCATCCTACATTGCCACTCAGTGCCTATCCTAATTCAGAACCTCCGATACACACCACCCCGTGATGTTTTTCTCACTCCTACTAGTGAATGTAATGTAACACACACCCATACAATGCGCACCACCCCGCGATCTTTTTCAGAAACCTATCCTACATTGCCACTGCATGTTCCCTGACCTCCCCATGCTGACCACCCCGCGGTGCTTTTCTCCATCCTACATTGCCACTCACTGCCTATCCTAATTCAGACCCTCCGATTCACACAACCCCGTGATGTTTTTTTCACTCCTACTAGTGAATGTAATGTAACACGCACCCATACAATGCGCACCACCCCGTGATGTTTTTCTCACTCCTACTAGTTAATGTAATGTAACACACATCCATACAATGTGCACCACCCCGCGATGTTTTTCAGAAACCTATCCTACATTGCCACTGCATGTTCCCTGACCACCCCATGCTGACCACCCCGCGGTGCTTCTCTCCATCCTACATTGCCACTCACTGCCTATCCTAATTCAGACCCTCCGATTCACACCACCCCGTGATGTTTTTCTCACTCCTACTAGTGAATGTAATGTAACACGCACCCATACAATGCGCACCACCCCGTGATGTTTTTCTCACTCCTACTAGTGAATGTAATGTAACACACACCCATACAATGCGCACCACCCCGTGATGTTTTTCTCACTCCTACTAGTGAATGTTATGTAACACACACCCATACAATGCGCACCACCCCGTGATGTTTTTCTCACTCCTACTAGTGAATGTTATGTAACACACACCCATACAATGCGCACCACCCAGCGATAATTTTCAGAAACCTATCTTACATTGCCACTGCATGTTCCCTGACCTCCCCATGCTGACCACTCCGCGGTGCTTTTCTCCATCCTACATTGCCACTCAGTGCCTATCCTAATTCAGACCCTCCGATACACACCACCCCGTGATGTTTTTCTCACTCCTACTAGTGAATGTAATGTAACACACACCCATACAGTGCGCACCACACCGCGATGTTTTTCAGAAACCTATCCTACATTGCCACTGCATGTTCCCAGACCTCGCGATGCTGACCACACCGCGGTGCTTTTCTCCATACTACATTGCCACTCACTGCCTATCCTTATTCAAACCCTCCGATTCACACCACCCCATGATGTTTTTCTCACTCCTACTAGTGAATGTAATGTAACGCACACCCATACAATGCGCACCACACCGTGATGTTTTTCTCACTCCTACTAGTGAATGTAATGTAACACACACCCATACAATGCGCACAACCCTGCGATGATTTTCAGAAACCTATCCGACATTGCCACTGCACGTTTCCTGACCTCCCCATGCTGACCACCCCGCGGTGCTTTTCTCCATCCTACATTGCCACTCACTGCCTATCCTAATGCAGACCCTCCGATTCACACCTCCCCATGATGTATTTCTCACTCCTACTAGTGAAAGTAATGTAACACACACCCATACAATGCGCACCACCCCGTGATGTTTTTCTCACTGCTACTAGTGAATGTAGTGTAAAACACACCCATACAATGCGCACCACCCCGCGATGTTTTTCAGAAACCTATCCTACATTGCCACTGCATGTTCCCTGACCTCCCCATGCTGACCACCCCGCGGTGCTTTTCTCCATCCTACATTGCCACTCACTGCCTATCCTAATACAGACCCTCCGATTCACACCACCCCGTGATGTTTTTCTCACTCCTAGTAGTGAATGTAATGTAACACACACCCATACAATGCGCAAGACCCCGTGATGTTTTTCTCACTCCTACTAGTTAATGTAATGTAACACACATCCATACAATGCGCACCACCCCGCGATGTTTTTCAGAAACCTATCCTACATTGCCATGGCATGTGCCCTGACCTCCCCATGCTGACCACACCACGGTGCTTTTCTCCATCCTACATTGCCACTCACTGCCTATCCTAATTCAGACCCTCCGATTCACACCTCCCCGTGATGTTTTTCTCACTCCTACTAGTTAATGTAGTGTAACACACACCCATACAATGCGCACCACCCCGCGATGTTTTTCAGAAACCTATCCTACATTGCCACTGCATGTTCCCTGACCTCCCCATGGTGAGCACCCCGTGGTGCTTTTCTCCATCCTACATTGCCACTCACTGCCTATCCTAATTCAGACCCTCCGATTCACACCACACCGTGATGTTTTTCTCACTCCTACTAGTGAATGTAATGTAACACACGCCCATACAATGCGCACCACCCCGTGATGTTTTTCTCACTCCTACTAGTGAATGTAATGTAACACACACCCATACAATGCGCACCACCCCGCGATATTTTTCAGAAACCTATCCTACATTTCCACTGCATGTTCCCTGACCTCCCCATGCTGACCACCCCGCGGTGCTTTTCTCCATCCTACATTGCCACTCAGTGCCTATCGTAATTCAGACCCTCCGATACACACCACCCCGGTTTGTTTTTCTCACTGCTACTAGTGAATGTAATGTAACACACACCCATACAGTGCGCACCACACCGCGATGTTTTTCAGAAACCTATCCTACATTGCCACTGCATGTTCCCTGACCTCACCATGCTGACCACCCCGCGGTGCTTTTCTCCATCCTACATTGCCACTCACTGCCTATCCTTATTCAGACCCTCCGATTCACACCACCCCGTGATGTTTTTCTCACTCCTACTAGTGAATGTAATGTAACACACACCCATACAATGCGCACCACCCCGTGATGTTTTTCTCACTCCTACTAGTGAATGTAATGTAACACACACCCATACAATGTGCACTACCCCGCGATCTTTTTCAGAAACCTATCCTACATTGCCACTGCATGTTCCCTGACCTCCCCATGCTGACCACCCCGCGGTGCTTTTCTCCATCCTACATTGCCACTCACTGCCTATCCTAATTCAGACCGTCCGATTCACACCACCCCGTGATGTTTTTTTCACTCCTACTAGTGAATGTAATGTAACACGCACCCATACAATGCTCACCACCCCGTGATGTTTTTCTCACTCCTACTAGTGAATGTAATGTAACACACACCCATACAATGCGCACCATCCTGCGATGTTTTTCAGAAACCTATCCTACATTGCCACTGCATGTTCCCTGACCTCCCCATGCTGACCACCCCGCGGTGCTTTTCTCCATCCTACATTGCCACTCACTGCCTATCCCAATTCAGACCCTCCGATTTACACCACCCCGTGATGTTTTTCTCACTCCTACTAGTGAATGTAATGTAACACACACCCATACAATGCGCACCACCCCGTGATGTTTTTCTCACTCCTACTAGTTAATGTAATGTAACACACATCCATACAATGTGCACCACCCCGCGATGTTTTTCAGAATCCTATCCTACATTGCCACTGCATGTTCCCTGACCTCCCCATGCTGACCACCCCGCGGTGCTTCTCTCCATCCTACATTGCCACTCACTGCCTATCCTAATTCAGACCCTCCGATTTACACCACCCCGTGATGTTTTTCTCACTCCTACTAGTGAATGTAATGTAACACACACCCATACAATGCGCACCACCCCGTGATGTTTTTCTCACTCCTACTAGTGAATATAATGTAACACACACCCATACAATGCGCACCACCCCGCGATGTTTTTCACAAACCTATCCTACATTGCCACTGCACGTTCCCTGACCTCCCCATGCTGACCACCCCGCGGTGCTTTTCTCCATCCTACATTGCCACTCACTGCCTATACTAATTCAGACCCTCCGATTCACACCAGCCCGTGATGTTTTTCTCACTCCTACTAGTGAATGTAATGTAACACACACCCATACAATGCGCACCACCCCGTGATGTTTTTCTCACTCCTACTATTGAATGTAATGTAACACACACCCATACAGTGCGCACCACACCGCGATGTTTTTCAGAAACCTATCCTACATTGCCACTGCACGTTCCCTGACCTCCCCATGCTGACCACCCCGCGGTGCTTTTCTGCATCCTACATTGCCATTCACTGCCTATCCTAATTCAGACCCTCCAATTCACACCACCCCGTGATGTTTTTCTCACTCCTACTAGTGAATGTAATGTAACACACACCCATACAATGCGCACCACCCTGCGATGTTTTTCAGAAACCTATCCTACATTGCCACTGCATGTTCCCTGACCTCCCCATGCTGACCACCCCGCGGTGCTTTTCTCCATCCTACATTGCCACTCACTGCCTACCCTAATTCAAACCCTCCGATTTACACCACCCCGTGATGTTTTTCTCACTCCTACTAGTTAATGTAATGTAACACACATCCATACAATGCGCACCACCCCGCGATGTTTTTCAGAAACCTATCCTACATTGCCATTGCATGTTCCCTAACCTCCCCATGCTGACCACCCCGCGGTTCTTTTCTCCATCCTACATTGCCACTCACTGCCTATCCTAATTCAGACCCTCTGATTCACACCACCCCGTGATGTTTTTCTCACTCTTACTAGTGAATGTAATGTAACACACACCCATACAATGCGCACCACCCCGTGATGTTTTTCTCACTCCTACTAGTGAATGTAATGTAACACACACCCATACAATGCGCACCACCCCGCGATATTTTTCAGAAACCTATCCTACATTTCCACTGCATGTTCCCTGACCTCCCCATGCTGACCACCCCGCGGTGCTTTTCTCCATCCTACATTGCCACTCAGTGCCTATCGTAATTCGGACCCTTCGATACACACCACCCCGTGATGTTTTTCTTACTCCTACTAGTGAATGTAATGTAACACACACCCATACAGTGCGCACCACACCGCGATGTTTTTCAGAAACCTATCCTACATTGCCACTTCATGTTCCCTCACCTCGCCATGCTGACCACCCCGCGGTGCTTTTCTCCATCCTACATTGCCACTCACTGCCTATCCTTATTCAGACCCTCCGATTCACACCGCCCCGTGATGTTTTTCTCACTCCTACTAGTGAATGTAATGTAACGCATACCCATACAATGCGCACCACCCCGTGATGTTTTTCTCACTCCTACTAGTGAATGTAATGTAACACACACCCATACAATGCGCACCACCCCGCGATCTTTTTCAGAAACCTATCCTACATTGCCACTGCATGTTCCCTGACCTCCCCATGCTGACCACCCCGCGGTGCTTTTCTCCATCCTACATTGCCACTCACTGCCTATCCTAATTCAGACCCTCCGATTTACACCACCCCGTGATGTTTTTCTCACTCCTACTAGTGAATGTAATGTAACACACACCCATACAATGCGCACCACCCCGTGATGTTTTTATCACTCCTACTAGTTAATGTAATGTAACACACATCCATACAATGTGCACCACGCCGCGATGTTTTTCAGAAACATATCCTACATTGCCACTGCATGTTCCCTGACCTCCCCATGCTGACCACCCCGCGGTGCTTCTCTCCATCCTACATTGCCACTCACTGCCTATCCTAATTCAGACCCTCCGATTCACACCACCCCGTGATGTTTTTCTCACTCCTACTAGTGAATGTAATGTAACACACACCCATACAATGCGCACCACCCCGTGATGTTTTTCTCACTCCTACTAGTGAATATAATGTAACACACACCCATACAATGCGCATCACCCCGCGATGTTTTTCACAAACCTATCCTACATTGCCACTGCATGTTCCCTGACCTCCCCATGCTGACCACCCCTCGGTGCTTTTCTCCATCCTACATTGCCACTCACTGCCTATCCTAATACAGACCCTCCGATTCACACCACCCCGTGATGTTTTTCTCACTCCTACTAGTGAATGTAATGTAACACACACCCATACAATGCGCACCACCCCGTGATGTTTTTCTCACTCCTACTAGTGAATATAATGTAACACACACCCATACAATGCGCACCACCCCGCAATGTTTTTCAGAAACCTATCCTACAGTGATACTGCACGTTCCCTGACCTCCCCATGCTGACCACCCCGCGGTGCTTTTCTCCATCCTACATTGCCACTCACTGCCTATACTAATTCAGACCCTCCGATTCACACCAGCCCGTGATGTTTTTCTCACTCCTACTAGTGAATGTAATGTAACACGCACCCATACAATGCGCACCACCCCGTGATGTTTTTCTCACTCCTACTAGTGAATGTAATGTAACACACACCCATACAATGCGCACCACCCCGTGATGTTTTTCTCACTCCTACTAGTGAATGTTATGTAACACACACCCATACAATGCGCACCACCCCGTGATGTTTTTCTCACTCCTACTAGTGAATGTTATGTAACACACACCCATACAATGCGCACCACCCAGCGATAATTTTCAGAAACCTATCTTACATTGCCACTGCATGTTCCCTGACCTCCCCATGCTGACCACTCCGCGGTGCTTTTCTCCATCCTACATTGCCACTCAGTGCCTATCCTAATTCAGACCCTCCGATACACACCACCCCGTGATGTTTTTCTCACTCCTACTAGTGAATGTAATGTAACACACACCCATACAGTGCGCACCACACCGCGATGTTTTTCAGAAACCTATCCTACATTGCCACTGCATGTTCCCAGACCTCGCGATGCTGACCACACCGCGGTGCTTTTCTCCATACTACATTGCCACTCACTGCCTATCCTTATTCAGACCCTCCGATTCACACCACCCCATGATGTTTTTCTCACTCCTACTAGTGAATGTAATGTAACGCACACCCATACAATGCGCACCACACCGTGATGTTTTTCTCACTCCTACTAGTGAATGTAATGTAACACACACCCATACAATGCGCACAACCCTGCGATGATTTTCAGAAACCTATCCGACATTGCCACTGCACGTTTCCTGACCTCCCCATGCTGACCACCCCGCGGTGCTTTTCTCCATCCTACATTGCCACTCACTGCCTATCCTAATGCAGACCCTCCGATTCACACCTCCCCATGATGTATTTCTCACTCCTACTAGTGAAAGTAATGTAACACACACCCATACAATGCGCACCACCCCGTGATGTTTTTCTCACTGCTACTAGTGAATGTAGTGTAAAACACACCCATACAATGCGCACCACCCCGCGATGTTTTTCAGAAACCTATCCTACATTGCCACTGCATGTTCCCTGACCTCCCCATGCTGACCACCCCGCGGTGCTTTTCTCCATCCTACATTGCCACTCACTGCCTATCCTAATACAGACCCTCCGATTCACACCACCCCGTGATGTTTTTCTCACTCCTAGTAGTGAATGTAATGTAACACACACCCATACAATGCGCAAGACCCCGTGATGTTTTTCTCACTCCTACTAGTTAATGTAATGTAACACACATCCATACAATGCGCACCACCCCGCGATGTTTTTCAGAAACCTATCCTACATTGCCATGGCATGTTCCCTGACCTCCCCATGCTGACCACACCACGGTGCTTTTCTCCATCCTACATTGCCACTCACTGCCTATCCTAATTCAGACCCTCCGATTCACACCTCCCCGTGATGTTTTTCTCACTCCTACTAGTTAATGTAGTGTAACACACACCCATACAATGCGCACCACCCCGCGATGTTTTTCAGAAACCTATCCTACATTGCCACTGCATGTTCCCTGACCTCCCCATGGTGAGCACCCCGTGGTGCTTTTCTCCATCCTACATTGCCACTCACTGCCTATCCTAATTCAGACCCTCCGATTCACACCACACCGTGATGTTTTTCTCACTCCTACTAGTGAATGTAATGTAACACACGCCCATACAATGCGCACCACCCCGTGATGTTTTTCTCACTCCTACTAGTGAATGTAATGTAACACACACCCATACAATGCGCACCACCCCGCGATATTTTTCAGAAACCTATCCTACATTTCCACTGCATGTTCCCTGACCTCCCCATGCTGACCACCCCGCGGTGCTTTTCTCCATCCTACATTGCCACTCAGTGCCTATCGTAATTCAGACCCTCCGATACACACCACCCCGGTTTGTTTTTCTCACTGCTACTAGTGAATGTAATGTAACACACACCCATACAGTGCGCACCACACCGCGAAGTTTTTCAGAAACCTATCCTACATTGCCACTGCATGTTCCCTGACCTCACCATGCTGACCACCCCGCGGTGCTTTTCTCCATCCTACATTGCCACTCACTGCCTATCCTTATTCAGACCCTCCGATTCACACCACCCCGTGATGTTTTTCTCACTCCTACTAGTGAATGTAATGTAACACACACCCATACAATGCGCACCACCCCGTGATGTTTTTCTCACTCCTACTAGTGAATGTAATGTAACACACACCCATACAATGTGCACTACCCCGCGATCTTTTTCAGAAACCTATCCTACATTGCCACTGCATGTTCCCTGACCTCCCCATGCTGACCACCCCGCGGTGCTTTTCTCCATCCTACATTGCCACTCACTGCCTATCCTAATTCAGACCGTCCGATTCACACCACCCCGTGATGTTTTTTTCACTCCTACTAGTGAATGTAATGTAACACGCACCCATACAATGCTCACCACCCCGTGATGTTTTTCTCACTCCTACTAGTGAATGTAATGTAACACACACCCATACAATGCGCACCATCCTGCGATGTTTTTCAGAAACCTATCCTACATTGCCACTGCATGTTCCCTGACCTCCCCATGCTGACCACCCCGCGGTGCTTTTCTCCATCCTACATTGCCACTCACTGCCTATCCCAATTCAGACCCTCCGATTTACACCACCCCGTGATGTTTTTCTCACTCCTACTAGTGAATGTAATGTAACACACACCCATACAATGCGCACCACCCCGTGATGTTTTTCTCACTCCTACTAGTTAATGTAATGTAACACACATCCATACAATGTGCACCACCCCGCGATGTTTTTCAGAATCCTATCCTATATTGCCACTGCATGTTCCCTGACCTCCCCATGCTGACCACCCCGCGGTGCTTCTCTCCATCCTACATTGCCACTCACTGCCTATCCTAATTCAGACCCTCCGATTTACACCACCCCGTGATGTTTTTCTCACTCCTACTAGTGAATGTAATGTAACACACACCCATACAATGCGCACCACCCCGTGATGTTTTTCTCACTCCTACTAGTGAATATAATGTAACACACACCCATACAATGCGCACCACCCCGCGATGTTTTTCACAAACCTATCCTACATTGCCACTGCACGTTCCCTGACCTCCCCATGCTGACCACCCCGCGGTGCTTTTCTCCATCCTACATTGCCACTCACTGCCTATACTAATTCAGACCCTCCGATTCACACCAGCCCGTGATGTTTTTCTCACTCCTACTAGTGAATGTAATGTAACACACACCCATACAATGCGCACCACCCCGTGATGTTTTTCTCACTCCTACTATTGAATGTAATGTAACACACACCCATACAGTGCGCACCACACCGCGATGTTTTTCAGAAACCTATCCTACATTGCCACTGCACGTTCCCTGACCTCCCCATGCTGACCACCCCGCGGTGCTTTTCTGCATCCTACATTGCCATTCACTGCCTATCCTAATTCAGACCCTCCAATTCACACCACCCCGTGATGTTTTTCTCACTCCTACTAGTGAATGTAATGTAACACACACCCATACAATGCGCACCACCCTGCGATGTTTTTCAGAAACCTATCCTACATTGCCACTGCATGTTCCCTGACCTCCCCATGCTGACCACCCCGCGGTGCTTTTCTCCATCCTACATTGCCACTCACTGCCTACCCTAATTCAGACCCTCCGATTTACACCACCCCGTGATGTTTTTCTCACTCCTACTAGTTAATGTAATGTAACACACATCCATACAATGCGCACCACCCCGCGATGTTTTTCAGAAACCTATCCTACATTGCCATTGCATGTTCCCTAACCTCCCCATGCTGACCACCCCGCGGTTCTTTTCTCCATCCTACATTGCCACTCACTGCCTATCCTAATTCAGACCCTCTGATTCACACCACCCCGTGATGTTTTTCTCACTCTTACTAGTGAATGTAATGTAACAGACACCCATACAATGCGCACCACCCCGTGATGTTTTTCTCACTCCTATTAGTGAATGTAATGTAATACACACCCATGCAATGCGCACCACCCCGCGATGTTTTTCAGAAACCTATCCTACATTGCCACTGCATGTTCCCGGACCTCCCCATGCTGACCACCCCACGGTGCTTTTCTCCATCCTACATTGCCACTCACTGCCTATCCTAATTCAGACCCTCGGATTCACACCACCCCGTGATGTTTTTCTCACTCCTACTAGTTAATGTAGTGTAACACACACCCATACAATGCGCACCACCCCGCGATGTTTTTCAGAAACCTATCCTACATTGCCACTGCATGTTCCCTGACCTCCCCATGGTGAGCACCCCGTGGTGCTTTTCTCCATCCTACATTGCCACTCATTTCCTATCCTAATTCAGACCCTCCGATTCACACCACACCGTGATGTTTTTCTCACTCCTACTAGTAAATGTAATGTAACACACACCCATACAATGCGCACCACCCCGTGATGTTTTTCTCACTCCTACTAGTGAATGTAATGTAACACACACCCATACAATGCGCACCACCCCGCGATATTTTTCAGAAACCTATCCTACATTTCCACTGCATGTTCCCTGACCTCCCCATGCTGACCACCCCGCGGTGCTTTTCTCCATCCTACATTGCCACTCAGTGCCTATCGTAATTCGGACCCTTCGATACACACCACCCCGTGATGTTTTTCTTACTCCTACTAGTGAATGTAATGTAACACACACCCATACAGTGCGCACCACACCGCGATGTTTTTCAGAAACCTATCCTACATTGCCACTTCATGTTCCCTCACCTCGCCATGCTGACCACCCCGCGGTGCTTTTCTCCATCCTACATTGCCACTCACTGCCTATCCTTATTCAGACCCTCCGATTCACACCGCCCCGTGATGTTTTTCTCACTCCTACTAGTGAATGTAATGTAACGCATACCCATACAATGCGCACCACCCCGTGATGTTTTTCTCACTCCTACTAGTGAATGTAATGTAACACACACCCATACAATGCGCACCACCCCGCGATCTTTTTCAGAAACCTATCCTACATTGCCACTGCATGTTCCCTGACCTCCCCATGCTGACCACCCCGCGGTGCTTTTCTCCATCCTACATTGCCACTCACTGCCTATCCTAATTCAGACCCTCCGATTTACACCACCCCGTGATGTTTTTCTCACTCCTACTAGTGAATGTAATGTAACACACAC
The DNA here is from genome assembly GCF_034190915.1 of Cavia porcellus. NCBI lineage: Eukaryota > Metazoa > Chordata > Mammalia > Rodentia > Caviidae > Cavia > Cavia porcellus. The sequence continues at coordinate 47,670,887 of NW_026947514.1, read as the reverse complement.
CCATACAATGCGCACCACCCCGTGATGTTTTTATCACTCCTACTAGTTAATGTAATGTAACACACATCCATACAATGTGCACCACGCCGCGATGTTTTTCAGAAACATATCCTACATTGCCACTGCATGTTCCCTGACCTCCCCATGCTGACCACCCCGCGGTGCTTCTCTCCATCCTACATTGCCACTCACTGCCTATCCTAATTCAGACCCTCCGATTCACACCACCCCGTGATGTTTTTCTCACTCCTACTAGTGAATGTAATGTAACACACACCCATACAATGCGCACCACCCCGTGATGTTTTTCTCACTCCTACTAGTGAATATAATGTAACACACACCCATACAATGCGCATCACCCCGCGATGTTTTTCACAAACCTATCCTACATTGCCACTGCATGTTCCCTGACCTCCCCATGCTGACCACCCCTCGGTGCTTTTCTCCATCCTACATTGCCACTCACTGCCTATCCTAATACAGACCCTCCGATTCACACCACCCCGTGATGTTTTTCTCACTCCTACTAGTGAATGTAATGTAACACACACCCATACAATGCGCACCACCCCGTGATGTTTTTCTCACTCCTACTAGTGAATATAATGTAACACACACCCATACAATGCGCACCACCCCGCAATGTTTTTCAGAAACCTATCCTACAGTGATACTGCACGTTCCCTGACCTCCCCATGCTGACCACCCCGCGGTGCTTTTCTCCATCCTACATTGCCACTCACTGCCTATACTAATTCAGACCCTCCGATTCACACCAGCCCGTGATGTTTTTCTCACTCCTACTAGTGAATGTAATGTAACACACACCCATACAATGCGCACCACCCCGTGATGTTTTTCTCACTCCTACTATTGAATGTAATGTAACACACACCCATACAATGCGCACCAGCCCGCGATGTTTTTCAGAAACCTATCCTACATTGCCACTGCACGTTCCCTGACCTCCCCATGCTGACCACCCCGCGGTGCTTTTCTCCATCCTACATTGCCATTCACTGCCTATCCTAATTCAGACCCTCCAATTCACACCACCCCGTGATGTTTTTCTCACTCCTACTAGTGAATGTAATTTAACACACACCCATACAATGCGCACCACCCTGCGATGTTTTTCAGAAACCTATCCTACATTGCCACTGCATGTTCCCTGACCTCCCCATGCTGACCACCCCGCGGTGCTTTTCTCCATCCTACATTGCCACTCACTGCCTATCCTAATTCAGACCCTGCGATTTACACCACCCCGTGATGTTTTTCTCACTCCTACTAGTGAATGTAATGTAACACACACCCATACAATGCGCACCACCCCGTGATGTTTTTCTCACTCCTACTAGTTAATGTAATGTAACACACATCCATACAATGTGCACCACCCCGCGATGTTTTTCAGAAAACTATCCTACATTGCCACTGCATGTTCCCTGACCTCCCCATGCTGACCACCCCGCGGTGCTTCTCTCCATCCTACATTGCCACTCACTGCCTATCCTAATTCAGACCCTCCGATTCACACCACCCCGTGATGTTTTTCTCACTCCTACTAGTGAATGTAGTGTAACACACACCCATACAATGCGCACCACCCCGCGATGTTTTTGAGAAACCTATACTACATTGCCACTGCATGTTTCCTGACCTCCCCATGCTGACCACCCCGCGGTGCTTTTCTCCATCCTACATTGCCACTCACTGCCTATTCTAATTCAGACCCTCCAATTCACACCACCCCGTGATGTTTTTCTCACTCCTACTAGTGAATGTAATGTAACACACACCCATACAATGCGCACCACCCCGCGATGTTTTTCACAAACCTATCCTACATTGCCACTGCATGTTCCCTGACCTCCCCATGCTGACCACCCCGCGGTGCTTTTCTCCATCCTACATTGCCACTCACTGCCTATCCTAATACAGACCCTCCGATTCACACCACCCCGTGATGTTTTTCTCACTCCTACTAGTGAATGTAATGTAACACACACCCATACAATGCGCACCACCCCGTGATGTTTTTCTCACTCCTACTAGTGAATATAATGTAACACACACCCATACAATGCGCACCATCCCGCAATGTTTTTCAGAAACCTATCCTACAGTGCCACTGCACGTTCCCTGACCTCCCCATGCTGACCACCCCGCGGTGCTTTTCTCCATCCTACATTGCCACTCAGTGCCTATACTAATTCAGACCCTCCGATTCACACCAGCCCGTGATGTTTTTCTCACTCCTACTAGTGAATGTAATGTAACACACACCCATACAATGCGCACCACCCCGTGATGTTTTTCTCATTCCTACTATTGAATGTAATGTAACACACACCCATACAATGCGCACCAGCCCGCGATGTTTTTCAGAAACCTATCCTACATTGCCACTGCACGTTCCCTGACCTCCCCATGCTGACCACCCCGCGGTGCTTTTCTCCATCCTACATTGCCATTCACTGCCTATCCTAATTCAGACCCTCCAATTCACACCACCCCGTGATGTTTTTCTCACTCCTACTAGTGAATGTAATGTAACACACACCCATACAATGCGCACCACCCTGCGATGTTTTTCAGAAACCTATCCTACATTGCCACTGCATGTTCCCTGACCTCCCCATGCTGACCACACCGCGGTGCTTTTCTCCATCCTACATTGCCACTCACTGCCTATCCTAATTCAGACCCTCCGATTTACACCACCCCGTGATGTTTTTCTCACTCCTACTAGTGGATGTAATGTAACACACACCCATACAATGCGCACCACCCCGTGATGTTTTTCTCACTCCTACTAGTTAATGTAATGTAACACACATCCATACAATGTGCACCACCCCGCGATGTTTTTCAGAAAACTATCCTACATTGCCACTGCATGTTCCCTGACCTCCCCATGCTGACCACCCCGCGGTGCTTCTCTCCATCCTACATTGCCACTCACTGCCTATCCTAATTCAGACCCTCCGATTCACACCACCCCGTGATGTTTTTCTCACTCCTACTAGTGAATGTAGTGTAACACACACCCATACAATGCGCACCACCCCGTGATGTTTTTCTCAATCCTACTAGTGAATGTAATGTAACACACACCCATACAATGCGCACCACCCCGCGATGTTTTTGAGAAACCTATACTACATTGCCACTGTATGTTTCCTGACCTCCCCATGCTGACCACCCCGCGGTTCTTTTCTCCATCCTACATTGCCACTCACTGCCTATTCTAATTCAGACCCTCCAATTCACACCACCCCGTGATGTTTTTCTCACTCCTACTAGTGAATGTAATGTAACACACACCCATACAATGCGCACCACCCCGCGATGTTTTTCACAAACCTATCCTACATTGCCACTGCATGTTCCCTGACCTCCCCATGCTGACCACCCCGCGGTGCTTTTCTCCATCCTACATTGCCACTCACTGCCTATCCTAATACAGACCCTCCGATTCACACCACCCCGTGATGTTTTTCTCACTCCTACTAGTGAATGTAATGTAACACACACCCATACAATGCGCACCACCCCGTGATGTTTTTCTCACTCCTACTAGTGAATATAATGTAACACACACCCATACAATGCGCACCACCCCGCAATGTTTTTCAGAAACCTATCCTACAGTGCCACTGCACGTTCCCTGACCTCCCCATGCTGACTTCCCCGCGGTGCTTTTCTCCATCCTACATTGCCACTCACTGCCTATACTAATTCAGACCCTCCGATTCACACCAGCCCGTGATGTTTTTCTCACTCCTCCTAGTGAATGTAATGTAACACACACCCATACAATGCGCACCATCCCGTGATGTTTTTCTCACTCCTACTATTGAATGTAATGTAACACACACCCATACAATGCGCACCAGCCCGCGATGTTTTTCAGAAACCTATCCTACATTGCCACTGCATGTTCCCTGACCTCCCCATGCTGACCACCCCGCGGTGCTTCTCTCCATCCTACATTGCCACTCACTGCCTATCCGAATTCAGACACTCCGATTCACACCAGCCCGTGATGTTTTTCTCACTCCTAATAGTGAATGTAATGTAACACACACCCATACAATGCGCACCACCCCGTGATGTTTTTCTCACTCCTACTAGTTAATGTAATGTAACACACATCCATACAATGTGCACCACCCCGCGATGTTTTTCAGAAACCTATCCTACATTGCCACAGCATGTTCCCTGACCTCCCCATGCTGACCACCCCGCGGTGCTTCTCTCCATCCTACGTTGCCACTCACTGCCTATCCGAATTCAGACCCTCCGATTCACACCACCCCGTGATGTTTTTCTCACTCCTACTAGTGAATATAGTGTAACACACACCCATACAATGCGCACCACCCCGTGATGTTTTTCTCACTCCTACTAGTGAATGTTATGTAACACACACCCATACAATGCGCACCACCCCGCGATATTTTTCAGAAACCTATCTTACATTGCCACTGCATGTTCCCTGACCTCCCCATGCTGACCACCCCGCGGTGCTTTTCTCCATCCTACATTGCCACTCAGTGCCTATCCTAATTCAGACCCTCTGATACACACCACCCCGTGATGTTTTTCTCACTCCTACTAGTGAATGTAATGTAACACACAACCATACAGTGCGCACCACACAGCGATGTTTTTCAGAAACTTATCCTACATTGCCACTGCATGTTCCCTGACCTCGCCATGCTGACCACCCCGCGGTGCTTTTCTCCATCCTACATTGCCACTCAGTGCTTATCCTAATTCAGACCCTCTGATACACACCACCCCGTGATGTTTTTCTCACTCCTACTAGTGAATGTAATGTAACACACACCCATACAATGCGCACCACCCCGTGATGTTTTTCTCACTCCTACTATTGAATGTAATGTAACACACACCCATACAATGCGCACCAGCCCGCGATGTTTTTCAGAAACCTATCCTACATTGCCACTGCACGTTCCATGACCTCCCCATGCTGACCACCCCGCGGTGCTTTTCTCCATCCTACATTGCCATTCACTGCCTATCCTAATTCAGACCCTCCAATTCACACCACCCCGTGATGTTTTTCTCACTCCTACTAGTGAATGTAATGTAACACACACCCATACAATGCGCACCACCCTGCGATGTTTTTCAGAAACCTATCCTACATTGCCACTGCATGTTCCCTGACCTCCCCATGCTGACCACCCCGCGGTGCTTTTCTCCATCCTACATTGCCACCCACTGCCTATCCTAATTCAGACCCTCCGATTTACACCACCCCGTGATGTTTTTCTCACTCCTACTAGTGAATGTAATGTAACACACACCCATACAATGCGCACAACCCCGTGATGTTTTTCTCACTCCTACTACTTAATGTAATGTAACACACATCCATACAATGTGCACCACCCCGCGATGTTTTTCAGAAACCTATCCTACATTGCCACTGCATGTTCCCTGACCTCCCCATGGTGACCACCCCGCGGTGCTTCTCTCCATCCTACATTGCCACTCACTGCCTATCCGAATTCAGACCCTCCGATTCACACCACCCCGTGATGTTTTTCTCACTCTTACTAGTGAATGTAGTGTAACACACACCCATACAATGAGCACCACCCCGTGATGTTTTTCTCACTCCTACTAGTGAATGTTATGTAACACACACCCATACAATGCGCACCACCCCGCGATATTTTTCAGAAACCTATCTTACATTGCCACTGCATGTTCCCTGACCTCCCCATGCTGACCACCCCGCGGTGCTTTTCTCCATCCTACATTGCCACTCATTGCCTATCCTAATTCAGACCCTCCGATTCACACCACACCGTCATGTTTTTCTCACTCCTACTAGTAAATGTAATGTAACACACACCCATACAATGCGCACCACCCCGTGATGTTTTTCTCACTCCTACTAGTGAATGTAATGTAACACACATCCATACAATATGCACCACCCCGCGATATTTTTCAGAAACCTATCCTACATTTCCACTGCATGTTCCCTGACCTCCCCATGCTGACCATCCCGCGGTGCTTTTCTCCATCCTACATTGCCACTCAATGCCTATCGTAATTCAGACCCTCCGATACACACCACCCCGTGATGTTTTTCTCACTCCTACTAGTGAATGTAATGTAACACACACCCATACAATGCGCACCACCCCGCGATCTTTTTCAGAAACCTATCCTACATTGCCACTGCATGTTCCCTGACCTCCCCATGCTGACCACCCCGCGGTGCTTTTCTCCATCCTACATTGCCACTCACTGCCTATCCTAATTCAGACCCTCCGATTTACACCACCCCGTGATGTTTTTCTCACTCCTACTAGTGAATGTAATGTAACACACACCCATACAATGCGCACCACCCCGTGATGTTTTTATCACTCCTACTAGTTAATGTAATGTAACACACATCCATACAATGTGCACCACGCCGCGATGTTTTTCAGAAACCTATCCTACATTGCCACTGCATGTTCCCTGACCTCCCCATGCTGACCACCCCGCGGTGCTTCTCTCCATCCTACATTGCCACTCACTGCCTATCCTAATTCAGACCCTCCGATTCACACCACCCCGTGATGTTTTTCTCACTCCTACTAGTGAATGTAATGTAACACACACCCATACAATGCGCACCACCCCGTGATGTTTTTCTCACTCCTACTAGTGAATATAATGTAACACACACCCATACAATGCGCACCACCCCGCGATGTTTTTCACAAACCTATCCTACATTGCCACTGCATGTTCCCTGACCTCCCCATGCTGACCACCCCGCGGTGCTTTTCTCCATCCTACATTGCCACTCACTGCCTATCCTAATACAGACCCTCCGATTCACACCACCCCGTGATGTTTTTCTCACTCCTACTAGTGAATGTAATGTAACACACACCCATACAATGCGCACCACCCCGTGATGTTTTTCTCACTCCTACTAGTGAATATAATGTAACACACACCCATACAATGCGCACCACCCCGCAATGTTTTTCAAAACCTATCCTACAGTGCCACTGCACGTTCCCTGACCTCCCCATGCTGACCACCCCGCGGTGCTTTTCTCCATCCTACATTGCCACTCACTGCCTATACTAATTCAGACCCTCCGATTCACACCAGCCCGTGATGTTTTTCTCACTCCTACTAGTGAATGTAATGTAACACACACCCATACAATGCGCACCACCCCGTGATGTTTTTCTCACTCCTACTATTGAATGTAATGTAACACACACCCATACAATGCGCACGAGCCCGCGATGTTTTTCAGAAACCTATCCTACATTGCCAATGCACGTTCCCTGACCTCCCCATGCTGACCACCCCGCGGTGCTTTTCTCCATCCTACATTGCCATTCACTGCCTATCCTAATTCAGACCCTCCAATTCACACCACCCCGTGATGTTTTTCTCACTCCTACTAGTGAATGTAATGTAACACACACCCATACAATGCGCACCACCCTGCGATGTTTTTCAGAAACCTATCCTACATTGCCACTGCATGTTCCCTGACCTCCCCATGCTGACCACCCCGCGGTGCTTTTCTCCATTCTACATTGCCACTCACTGCCTATCCTAATTCAGACCCTCCGATTTACACCACCCCGTGATGTTTTTCTCACTCCTACTAGTGAATGTAATGTAACACACACCCATACAATGCGCACCACCCCGTGATGTTTTTCTCACTCCTACTAGTGAATGTAATGTAACACACATCCATACAATGTGCACCACCCCGCGATGTTTTTCAGAAAACTATCCTACATTGCCACTGCATGTTCCCTGACCTCCCCATGCTGACCACCCCGCGGTGCTTCTCTCCATCCTACATTGCCACTCACTGCCTATCCTAATACAGACCCTCCGATTCACACCACCCGGTGATGTTTTTCTCACTCCTACTAGTGAATGTAGTGTAACACACACCCATACAATGCGCACCACCCCGTGATGTTTTTCTCACTCCTACTAGTGAATGTAATGTAACACACACCCATACAATGCGCACCACCCCGCGATGTTTTTGAGAAACCTATACTACATTGCCACTGCATGTTTCCTGACCTCCCCATGCTGAACACCCCGCGGTGCTTTTCTCCATCCTACATTGCCACTCACTGCCTATTCTAATTCAGACACTCCAATTCACACCACCCCGTGATGTTTTTCTCACTCCTACTAGTGAATGTAATGTAACACACACCCATACAATGCGCACCACCCCGCGATGTTTTTCACAAACCTATCCTGCATTGCCACTGCATGTTCCCTGACCTCCCCATGCTGACCACCCCGCGGTGCTTTTCTCCATCCTACATTGCCACTCACTGCCTATCCTAATACAGACCCTCCGATTCACACCACTCCGTGATGTTTTTCTCACTCCTACTAGTGAATGTAATGTAACACACACCCATACAATGCGCACCACCCCGTGATGTTTTTCTCACTCCTACTATTGAATGTAATGTAACACACACCCATACAATGCGCACCAGCCCGCGATGTTTTTCAGAAACCTATCCTACATTGCCACTGCATGTTCCCTGACCTCCCCATGCTGACCACCCCGCGGTGCTTCTCTCCATCCTACATTGCCACTCACTGCCTATCCGAATTCAGACCCTCCGATTCACACCAGCCCGTGATGTTTTTCTCACTCCTAATAGTGAATGTAATGTAACACACACCCATACAATGCGCACCACCCCGTGATGTTTTTCTCACTCCTACTAGTTAATGTAATGTAACACACATCCATACAATGTGCACCACCCCGCGATGTTTTTCAGAAACCTATCATACATTGCCACTGCATGTTCCCTGACCTCCCCATGCTGACCACCCCGCGGTGCTTCTCTCCATCCTATGTTGCCACTCACTGCCTATCCGAATTCAGACCCTCCGATTCACACCACCCCGTGATGTTTTTCTCACTCCTACTAGTGAATGTAGTGTAACACACACCCATACAATGCGCACCACCCCGTGATGTTTTTCTCACTCCTACTAGTGAATGTTATGTAACACACACCCATACAATGCGCACCACCCCGCGATATTTTTCAGAAACCTATCTTACATTGCCACTGCATGTTCCCTGACCTCCCCATGCTGACCACCCCGCGGTGCTTTTCTCCATCCTACATTGCCACTCAGTGCCTATCCTAATTCAGGCCCTCCGATACACACCACCCCGTGATGTTTTTCTCACTCCTACTAGTGAATGTAATGTAACACACAACCATACAGTGCGCACCACACAGCGATGTTTTTCAGAAACTTATCCTACATTGCCACTGCATGTTCCCTGACCTCGCCATGCTGACCACCCCGCGGTGCTTTTCTCCATCCTACATTGCCACTCACTGCCTATCCTAATTCAGACCCTCCAATTCACACCACCCCGTGATGTTTTTCTCACTCCTACTAGTGAATGTAATGTAACACACACCCATACAATGCGCACCACCCCGCGATGTTTTCACAAACCTATCCTACATTGCCACTGCATGTTCCCTGACCTCCCCATGCTGACCACCCCGCGGTGCTTTTCTCCATCCTACATTGCCACTCACTGCCTATCCTAATACAGACCCTCCGATTCACACCACCCCGTGATGTTTTTCTCACTCCTACTAGTGAATGTAATGTAACACACACCCATACAATGCGCACCACCCCGTGATATTTTTCTCACTCCTACTAGTGAATATAATGTAACACACACCCATACAATGCGCACCACCCCGCAATGTTTTTCAGAAACGTATCCTACAGTGCCACTGCACGTTCCCTGACCTCCCCATGCTGACCACCCCGCGTTGCTTTTCTCCATCCTACATTGCCACTCACTGCCTATACTAATTCAGACCCTCCGATTCACACCAGCCCGTGATGTTTTTCTCACTCCTACTAGTGAATGTAATGTAACACACACCCATACAATGCGCACCACCCCGTGATGTTTTTCTCACTCCTACTATTGAATGTAATGTAACACACACCCATACAATGCGCACCAGCCCGCGATGTTTTTCAGAAACCTATCCTACATTGCCACTGCACGTTCCCTGACCTCCCCATGCTGACCACCCCGCGGTGCTTTTCTCCATCCTACATTGCCATTCACTGCCTATCCTAATTCAGACCCTCCAATTCACACCACCCCGTGATGTTTATCTCACTCCTACTAGTGAATGTAATGTAACACACACCCATACAATGCGCACAACCCCGTGATGTTTTTCTCACTCCTACTACTTAATGTAATGTAACACACATCCATACAATGTGCACCACCCCGCGATGTTTTTCAGAAACCTATCCTACATTGCCACTGCATGTTCCCTGACCTCCCCATGCTGACCACCCCGCGGTGCTTCTCTCCATCCTACATTGCCACTCACTGCCTATCCGAATTCAGACCCTCCGATTCACACCACCCCGTGATGTTTTTCTCACTCCTACTAGTGAATGTAGTGTAACACACACCCATACAATGAGCACCACCCCGTGATGTTTTTCTCACTCCTACTAGTGAATGTTATGTAACACACACCCATACAATGCGCACCACCCCGCGATATTTTTCAGAAACCTATCTTACATTGCCACTGCATGTTCCCTGACCTCCCCATGCCTACCACCCCGCGGTGCTTTTCTCCATCCTACATTGCCACTCACTGCCTATCCTAATAGAGACCCTCCGATTCACACCACACCGTGATGTTTTTCTCACTCCTACTAGTGAATGTAATGTAACACACACCCATACAATGCGCACCACCCCGTGATGTTTTTCTCACTCCTACTAGTGAATATAATGTAACACACACCCATACAATGCGCACCACCCCGCAATGTTTTTCAGAAACCTATCCTACAGTGCCACTGCACGTTCCCTGACCTCCCCATGCTGACCACCCCGCGGTGCTTTTCTCCATCCTACATTGCCACTCACTGCCTATACTAATTCAGACCCTCCGATTCACACCAGCCCGTGATGTTTTTCTCACTCCTACTAGTGAATGTAATGTAACACACACCCATACAATGCGCACCACCCCGTGATGTTTTTCTCACTCCTACTAGTGAATGTAATGTAACACACACCCATACAATGCGCACCACCCCGTGATGTTTTTCTCACTCCTACTAGTGAATGTAATGTAACACACACCCATACAATGCGCACCAGCCCGCGATGTTTTTCAGAAACCTATCCTACATTGCCACTTCACGTTCCCTGACCTCCCCATGCTGACCACCCCGCGGTGCTTTTCTCCATCCTACATTGCCATTCACTGCCTATCCTAATTCAGACCCTCCAATTCACACCACCCCGTGATGTTTTTCTCACTCCTACTAGTGAATGTAATGTAACACACACCCATACAATGCGCACCACCCTGCGATGTTTTTCAGAAACCTATCCTAAATTGCCACTGCATGTTCCCTGACCTCCCCATGCTGACCACCCCGCGGTGCTTTTCTCCATCCTACATTGCCGCTCACTGCCTATCCTAATTCAGACCCTCCGATTTACACCACCCCGTGATGTTTTTCTCACTCCTACTAGTGAATGTAATGTAACACACACCCATACAATGCGCACCACCCCGTGATGTTTTTCTCACTCCTACTAGTGAATGTAATGTAACACACATCCATACAATGTGCACCACCCCGCGATGTTTTTCAGAAACCTATCCTACATTGCCAGTGCATGTTCCTTGACCTCCCCATGCTGACCACCCCGCGGTGCTTCTCTCCATCCTACATTGCCACTCACTGCCTATCCAAATTCAGACCCTCCGATTCACACCACCCCGTGATGTTTTTCTCACTCCTACTAGTGAATGTAGTGTAACACCCACCCATTCAATGCGCACCACCCCGTGATGTTTTTATCACTCCTACTAGTGAATGTTATGTAACACACACCCATACAATTCGCACCACCCCGCGATATTTTTCAGAAACCTATCTTACATTGCCACTGCATGTTCCCTGACCTCCCCATGCTGACCACCCCGCGGTGCTTTTCTCCATCCTACATTGCCACTCACTGCCTATCCTAATACAGACCCTCCGATTCACACCACCCCGTGATGTTTTTCTCACTCCTACTAGTGAAAGTAATGTAACACACACCCATACAATGCGCACCACCCCGTGATGTTTTTCTCACTCCTACTAGTGAATATAATGTAACACACACCCATACAATGCGCACCACCCCGCAATGTTTTTCAGAAACCTATCCTACAGTGCCACTGCACATTCCCTGACCTCCCCATGCTGACCACCCCGCGGTGCTTTTCTCCATCCTACATTGCCACTCACTGCCTATACTAATTCAGAACCTCCGATTCACACCAGCCCGTGATGTTTTTCTCACTCCTACTAGTGAATGTAATGTACCACACACCCATACAATGCGCACCACCCCGTGATGTTTTTCTCACTCCTACTATTGAATGTAATGTAACACACACCCATACAATGCGCACAAGCCCGCGATGTTTTTCAGAAACCTATCCTACATTGCCACTGCACTTTCCCTGACCTCCCCATGCTGACCACACCGCGGTGCTTTTTTCCATCCTACATTGCCATTCACTGCCTATCCTAAGTCAGACCCTCCAATTCACACCACCCCGTGATGTTTTTCTCACTCCTACTAGTGAATGTAATGTAACACACACCCATACAATGCGCACCACTCTGCGATGTTTTTCAGAAACCTATCCTACATTGCCACTGCATGTTCCTTGACCTCCCCATGCTGACCACCCCGCGGTGCTTTTCTCCATCCTACATTGCCACTCACTGCCTATCCTAATTCAGACCCTCCGATTTACACCACCCCGTGATGTTTTTCTCACTCCTACTAGTGAATGTAATGTAACACACACCCATACAATGCGCACCACCCCGTGATGTTTTTCTCACTCCTACTAGTTAATGTAATGTAACACACATCCATACAATGTGCACCACCCCGCGATGTTTTTCAGAAACCTATCCTACATTGCCACTGCATGTTCCCTGACCTCCCCATGCTGACCACCCCGCGGTGCTTCTCTCCATCCTACATTGCCACTCACTGCCTATCCGAATTCAGACCCTCCGATTCACACCACCCCGTGATGTTTTTCTCACTCCTACTAGAGAATGTAGTGTAACACACATCCATACAATGCGCACCACCCCGTGATGTTTTTCTCACTCCTACTAGTGAATGTTATGTAACACACACCCATACAATGCGCACCACCCCGTGATATTTTTCAGAAACCTATCTTACATTGCCACTGCATGTTCCCTGACCTCCCCATGCTGACCAGCCCGCGGTGCTTTTCTCCACCCTACATTGCCACTCAGTGCCTATCCTAATTCAGACCGTCCGATACACACCACCCCGTGATGTTTTTCTCACTCCTACTAGTGAATGTAATGTAACACACACCCATACAGTGCGCACCACACCGCGATGTTTTTCAGAAACCTATCCTACATTGCCACTGCATGTTCCCTGACCTCGCCATGCTGACCACCCCGCGGTGCTTTTCTCCATCCTACATTGCCACTCACTGCCTATCCTTATTCAGACCCTCCGATTCACACCACCCCGTGATGTTTTTCTCACTCCTACTAGTGAATATAATGTAACACACACCCATACAATGCGCACCACCCCGCAATGTTTTTCAGAAACCTATCCTACAGTGCCACTGCAAGTTCCCTGACCTCCCCATGCTGACCACCCCGCGGTGCTTTTCTCCATCCTACATTGCCACTCACTGCCTATACTCATTCAGACCCTCCGATTCACACCAGCCCGTGATGTTTTTCTCACTCCTACTAGTGAATGTAATGTAACACACACCCATACAATGCGCACCACCCCGTGATGTTTTTCTCACTCCTACTATTGAATGTAATGTAACACACACCCATACAATGCGCACCAGCCCGCGATGTTTTTCAGAAACCTATCCTACATTGCCACTGCACATTCCCTGACCTCCCCATGCTGACCACCCCGCGGTGCTTTTCTCCAACCTACATTGCCATTCACTGCCTATCCTAATTCAGACCCTCCAATTCACACCACCCCGTGATGTTTTTCTCACTCCTACTAGTGAATGTAATGTAACACACACCCATACAATGCGCACCACCCCGTGATGTTTTTCTCACTCCTACTGGTGAATGTTATGTAACACACACCCATACAATGCGCACCACCCCGCGATATTTTTCAGAAACCTATCCTACAGTGCCACTGCACATTCCCTGACCTCCCCATGCTGACCACCCCGCGGTGCTTTTCTCCATCCTACATTGCCACTCACTGCCTATACTAATTCAGAACCTCCGATTCACACCAGCCCGTGATGTTTTTCTCACTCCTACTAGTGAATGTAATGTACCACACACCCATACAATGCGCACCACCCCGTGATGTTTTTCTCACTCCTACTATTGAATGTAATGTAACACACACCCATACAATGCGCACAAGCCCGCGATGTTTTTCAGAAACCTATCCTACATTGCCACTGCACTTTCCCTGACCTCCCCATGCTGACCACCCCGCGGTGCTTTTTTCCATCCTACATTGCCATTCACTGCCTATCCTAAGTCAGACCCTCCAATTCACACCACCCCGTGATGTTTTTCTCACTCCTACTAGTGAATGTAATGTAACACACACCCATACAATGCGCACCACTCTGCGATGTTTTTCAGAAACCTATCCTACATTGCCACTGCATGTTCCTTGACCTCCCCATGCTGACCACCCCGCGGTGCTTTTCTCCATCCTACATTGCCACTCACTGCCTATCCTAATTCAGACCCTCCGATTTACACCACCCCGTGATGTTTTTCTCACTCCTACTAGTGAATGTAATGTAACACACACCCATACAATGCGCACCACCCCGTGATGTTTTTCTCACTCCTACTAGTTAATGTAATGTAACACACATCCATACAATGTGCACCACCCCGCGATGTTTTTCAGAAACCTATCCTACATTGCCACTGCATGTTCCCTGACCTCCCCATGCTGACCACCCCGCGGTGCTTCTCTCCATCCTACATTGCCACTCACTGCCTATCCGAATTCAGACCCTCCGATTCACACCACCCCGTGATGTTTTTCTCACTCCTACTAGAGAATGTAGTGTAACACACATCCATACAATGCGCACCACCCCGTGATGTTTTTCTCACTCCTACTAGTGAATGTTATGTAACACACACCCATACAATGCGCACCACCCCGTGATATTTTTCAGAAACCTATCTTACATTGCCACTGCATGTTCCCTGACCTCCCCATGCTGACCAGCCCGCGGTGCTTTTCTCCACCCTACATTGCCACTCAGTGCCTATCCTAATTCAGACCGTCCGATACACACCACCCCGTGATGTTTTTCTCACTCCTACTAGTGAATGTAATGTAACACACACCCATACAGTGCGCACCACACCGCGATGTTTTTCAGAAACCTATCCTACATTGCCACTGCATGTTCCCTGACCTCGCCATGCTGACCACCCCGCGGTGCTTTTCTCCATCCTACATTGCCACTCACTGCCTATCCTTATTCAGACCCTCCGATTCACACCACCCCGTGATGTTTTTCTCACTCCTACTAGTGAATATAATGTAACACACACCCATACAATGCGCACCACCCCGCAATGTTTTTCAGAAACCTATCCTACAGTGCCACTGCAAGTTCCCTGACCTCCCCATGCTGACCACCCCGCGGTGCTTTTCTCCATCCTACATTGCCACTCACTGCCTATACTCATTCAGACCCTCCGATTCACACCAGCCCGTGATGTTTTTCTCACTCCTACTAGTGAATGTAATGTAACACACACCCATACAATGCGCACCACCCCGTGATGTTTTTCTCACTCCTACTATTGAATGTAATGTAACACACACCCATACAATGCGCACCAGCCCGCGATGTTTTTCAGAAACCTATCCTACATTGCCACTGCACATTCCCTGACCTCCCCATGCTGACCACCCCGCGGTGCTTTTCTCCAACCTACATTGCCATTCACTGCCTATCCTAATTCAGACCCTCCAATTCACACCACCCCGTGATGTTTTTCTCACTCCTACTGGTGAATGTTATGTAACACACACCCATACAATGCGCACCACCCCGCGATATTTTTCAGAAACCTATCCTACAGTGCCACTGCACGTTCCCTGACCTCCCCATGCTGACCACCCCGCGGTGCTTTTCTCCATCCTACATTGCCACTCACTGCCTATCCTTATTCAGACCCTCCGATTCACACCACCCCGTGATGTTTTTCTCACTCCTACTAGTGAATGTAATGTAACACACATCCATACAATGTGCACCACCCCGCGATATTTTTCAGAAACCTATCCTACATTGCCACTGCATGTTCCCTGACCTCCCCATGCTGACCACCCCGCGGTTCTTCTCTGCATCCTACATTGCCACTCACTGCCTATCCGAATTCAGACCCTCCGATTCACACCACCCCGTGATGTTTTTCTCACTCCTACTAGTGAATGTAGTGTAACACACACCCATACAATGCGCACCACCCCGTGATGTTTTTCTCACTCCTACTAGTGAATGTTATGTAACACACACCCATACAATGCGCACCACCCCGCGATCTTTTTCAGAAACCTATCTTACATTGCCACTGCATGTTCCCTGACCTCCCCATGCTGACCACCCCGCGGTGCTTTTCTCCACCCTACATTGCCACTCAGTGCCTATCCTAATTCAGACCCTCCGATACACACCACCCCGTGATGTTTTTCTCACTCCTACTAGTGAATGTAATGTAACACACACCCATACAGTGCAAACCACACCGCGATATTTTTCAGAAACCTATCCTACATTGCCACTGCATGTTCCCTGACCTCGCCATGCTGCCCACCCCGCGGTGCTTTTCTCCATCCTACATTGACACTCACTGCCTATCCTTATTCAGCCCCTCCGATTCACACCACCCCGTGATGTTTTTCTCACTCCTACTAGTGAATGTAATGTAACGCACACCCATACAATGCGCACCACCCCGTGATGTTTTTCTCACTCCTACTAGTGAATGTAATGTAACACACACCCATACAATGCGCACCACCCCGCGATCTTTTTCAGAAACCTATCCTACATTGCCACTTCATGTTCCCTGACCTCCCCATGCTGACCACCCCGCGGTGCTTTTCTCCATCTTACATTGCCACTCACTGCCTATCCTAATTCTGACCCTCCGATTCACACCACCCCGTGATGTTTTTTTCACTCCTACTAGTGAATGTAATGTAACACGCACCCATACAATGCGCACCACCCCGTGATGTTTTTCTCACTCCTACTAGTGAATGTAATGTAACACACACCCATACAATGCGCACCACCCTGCGATGTTTTTCAGAAACCTATCCTACATTGCCACTGCATGTTCCCTGACCTCCCCATGCTGACCACCCCGCGGTGCTTTTCTCCATCCTACATTGCCACTCACTGCCTATCCTAATTCAGACCCTCCGATTTACACCACCCCGTGATGTTTTTCTCACTCCTACTAGTGAATGTAATGTAACACACACCCATACAATGCGCACCACCCCGTGATGTTTTTCTCACTCCTACTAGTGAATGTAATGTAACACACACCCATACAAGGCACACCACCCCGTGATGTGTTTCTCACTCCTACTAGTGAATGCAATGTAACACACACCCATACAATGCGCACCACTCCGCGATGTTTTTCAGAAACCTATCCTACATTGCCACTGCACGTTCCCTGACCTCCCCATGCTGACCACCCCGCGGTGCTTTTCTCCATCCTACATTGCCACTCACTGCGTATCCTAATTCAGACCCTCCGATTCACACCACCCCGTGATGTTTTTCTCTCTCCTACTAGTGAATGTAATGTAACACACACCCATACAATGCGCACCACCCCGCGATGCATTTGAGAAACCTATACTACATTGCCACTGCATGTTTCCTGACCTCCCCATGCTGACCACCCCGCGGTGCTTTTCTCCATCCTACATTGCCATTCACTGCCTATCCTAATTCAGACCCTCCAATTCACACCACCCCGTGATGTTTTTTTCACTCCTCCTAGTGAATGTAATGTAACACACACCCATAAAATGCGCACCACCCCGTGATGTTTTTCTCACTCCTACTAGTGAATGTAATGTAACACACACCCATACAATGCGCACCACCCCGTGATGTTTTTCTCACTCCTACTAGTGAATGTAATGTAACACACACCCATACAATGCCCAACACCCTGCGATGTTTTTCAGAAACCTATCCTACATTGCCACTGCATGTTCCCTGACCTCCCCATGCTGACGACCCCGCGGTGCCTTTCTCCATCCTACATTGCCACTCACTGCCTATCCGAATTCAGACCCTCCGATTCACACCACCCCGTGATGTTTTTCTCACTCCTAGTAGTGAATGTAATGTAACACACACCAATACAATGCGCACCACCCCGTGATGTTTTTCTCACTCCTACTAGTGAATGTAATGTAACACACACCCATACAATGCGCACCACCCCGTGATGTTTTTCTCACTCCTACTAGTGAATGTAATGTAACACACACCCATACAAGGCACACCACCCCGTGATGTGTTTTTCACTCCTACTAGTGAATGCAATGTAACACACACCCGTACAATGCGCACCACTCCGCGATGTTTTTCAGAAACCTATCCTACATTGCCACTGCACGTTCCCTGACCTCCCCATGCTGACCACCCCGCGGTGCTTTTCTCCATCCTACATTGCCACTCACTGCGTATCCTAATTCAGACCCTCCGATTCACACCACCCCGTGATGTTTTTCTCTCTCCTACTAGTGAATGTAATGTAACACACACCCATACAATGCGCACCACCCCGCGATGTTTTTGAGAAACCTATACTACATTGCCACTGCATGTTTCCTGACCTCCCCATGCTGACCACCCCGCGGTGCTTTTCTCCATCCTACATTGCCACTCACTGCCTATCCTAATTCAGAACCTCCGATTTACACCACCCCGTGATGTTTTTCTCACTCCTACTAGTGAATGTAATGTAACACACACCCATACAATGCGCACCACCCCGTGATGTTTTTCTCACTCCTACTAGTGAATGTAATGTAACACACACCCATACAATGCGCACCACCCTGCGATGTTTTTCAGAAACCTATCCTACATTGCCACTGCATGTTCCCTGACCTCCCCATGCTGACCACCCCGCGGTGCTTTTCTCCATCCTACATTGCCACTCACTGCCTCTCCTAATTCAGACCCTCCGATTTACACCACCCCGTGATGTTTTTCTCACTCCTACTAGTGAATGTAATGTAACACACACCCATACAATGCGCACCACCCCGTGATGTTTTTCTCCCTCCTACTAGTTAATGTAATGTAACACACATCCATACAATGTGCACCACCCCGCGATGTTTTTCAGAAACCTATCCTACATTGCCACTGCATGTTCCCTGACCTCCCCATGCTGACCACCCCGCGCTGCTTCTCTCCATCCTACATTGCCACTCACTGCCTATCCTAATTCAGACCCCCCGATTCACACCACCCCGTGATGTTTTTCTCACTCCTACTAGTGAATGTAGTGTAACACACACCCATACAATGCGCACCACCCCGTGATGTTTTTCTCACTCCTACTAGTGAATGTAATGTAACACACACCCATACAAGGCACACCACCCCGTGATGTGTTTCTCACTCCTACTAGTGAATGCAATGTAACACACACCCGTACAATGCGCACCACCCCGTGATGTTTTTCTCACTCCTACTAGTTAATGTAATGTAACACACATCCATACAATGTGCACCACCCCGCGATGTTTTTCAGAAACCTATCCTACATTGCCACTGCATGTTCCCTGACCTCCCCATGCTGACCACCCCGCGGTGCTTTTCTCCATCCTACATTGCCACTCACTGCCTCTCCTAATTCAGACCCTCCGATTTACACCACCCCGTGATGTTTTTCTCACTCCTACTAGTGAATGTAATGTAACACACACCCATACAATGCGCACCACCCCGTGATGTTTTTCTCCCTCCTACTAGTTAATGTAATGTAACACACATCCATACAATGTGCACCACCCCGCGATGTTTTTCAGAAACCTATCCTACATTGCCACTGCATGTTCCCTGACCTCCCCATGCTGACCACCCCGCGCTGCTTCTCTCCATCCTACATTGCCACTCACTGCCTATCCTAATTCAGACCCCCCGATTCACACCACCCCGTGATGTTTTTCTCACTCCTACTAGTGAATGTAGTGTAACACACACCCATACAATGCGCACCACCCCGTGATGTTTTTCTCACTCCTACTAGTGAATGTAATGTAACACACACCCATACAAGGCACACCACCCCGTGATGTGTTTCTCACTCCTACTAGTGAATGCAATGTAACACACACCCGTACAATGCGCACCACCCCGTGATGTTTTTCTCACTCCTACTAGTTAATGTAATGTAACACACATCCATACAATGTGCACCACCCCGCGATGTTTTTCAGAAACCTATCCTACATTGCCACTGCATGTTCCCTGACCTCCCCATGCTGACCACCCCGCGGTGCTTCTCTCCATCCTACATTGCCACTCACTGCCTATACTAATTCAGACCCTCCAATTCACACCACCCCGTGATGTTTTTCTCACTCCTACTAGTGAATGTAGTGTAACACACACCCATACAATGCGCACCACCCCGTGATGTTTTTCTCACTCCTACTAGTGAATGTAATGTAACACACACCCATACAATGCGCACCACCCCGCGATGTTTTTGAGAAACCTATACTACATTGCCACTGCATGTTTCCTGACCTCCCCATGCTGACCACCCCGCGGTGCTTTTCTCCATCCTACATTGCCACTCACTGCCTATCCTCATTCAGACCCTCCAATTCACACCACCCCGTGATGTTTTTCTCACTCCTACTAGTGAATGTAATGTAACACACACCCATACAATGCGCCCCACCCCGTGATGTTTTTCTCACTCCTACTAGTGAATGTAATGTAACACACACCCATACAATGCGCACCACCCCGCGATGTTTTTGAGAAACCTATACTACATTGCCAATGCATGTTTCCTGACCTCCCCATGCTGACCACCCCGCGGTGCTTTTCTCCATCCTACATTGCCACTCACTGCCTATCCTAATACAGACCCTCCGATTCACACCACCCCGTGATGTTTTTCTCACTCCTACTAGTGAATGTAATGTAACACACACCCATACAATGCGCCCCACCCCGTGATGTTTTTCTCACTCCTACTAGTGAATATAATGTAACACACACCCGTACAATGCGCACCACCCCGCGATGTTTTTTAGAAACCTATCCTACATTGCCACTGCACGTTCCCTGACCTCCCTATGCTGACCACCCCGCGGTGCTTTTCTCCATCCTACATTGCCACTCACTGCCTATACTAATTCAGACCCTCCGATTCACACCAGCCCGTGATGTTTTTCTCACTCCTACTAGTGAATGTAATGTAACACACACCCATACAATGCGCACCACCCCGTGATGTTTTTCTCACTCCTACTATTGAATGTAATGTTACACACACCCATACAATGCGCACCAGCCCGCGATGTTTTTCAGAAACCTATCCTACATTGCCACTGCACGTTCCCTGACCTCCCCATGTTGACCACCCCGTGGTGCTTTTCTCCATCCTACATTGCCATTCACTGAATATCCTAATTCAGACCCTCCAATTCACACCAAACCGTGATGTTTTTCTCACTCCTACTAGTGAATGTAATGTAACACACACCCATACAATGCGCACCACCCCGTGATGTTTTTCTCACTCCTACTAGTGAATGTAATGTAACACACACCCATACAAGGCACACCACCCCGTGATGTGTTTCTCACTCCTACTAGTGAATGCAATGTAACACACACCCGTACAATGCGCACCACTCCGCGATGTTTTTCAGAAACCTATCCTACATTGCCACTGCACGTTCCCTGACCTCCCCATGCTGACCACCCCGCGGTGCTTTTCTCCATCCTACATTGCCACTCACTGCGTATCCTAATTCAGACCCTCCGATTCACACCACCCCGTGATGTTTTTCTCTCTCCTAATAGTGAATGTAATGTAACACACACCCATACAATGCGCACCACCCCGTGATATTTTTCTCACTCCTACTAGTGAATGTAATGTAACACACACCCATACAATGCCCAACACCCTGCGATGTTTTTCAGAAACCTATCCTACATTGCCACTGCATGTTCCCTGACCTCCCCATGCTGACCACCCCGCGGTGCCTTTCTCCATCCTACATTGCCACTCACTGCCTATCCGAATTCAGACCCTCCGATTCACACCACCCCGTGATGTTTTTCTCACTCCTAGTAGTGAATGTAATGTAACACACACCAATACAATGCGCACCACCCCGTGATGTTTTTCTCACTCCTACTAGTGAATGTAATGTAACACACACCCATAAAATGCGCACCACCCCGCGATGTTTTTCAGAAACCTATCCTACATTGCCACTGCATGTTCCCTGACCTCGCCATGCTGACCACCCCGCGGTGCTTTTCTCCATCCTACATTGCCTCTCACTGCCTATCCTTATTCAGACCCTCCGATTCACACCAACCCATGATGTTTTTCTCACTCCTACTAGTGAATGTAATGTAACGCACACCCATACAATGCGCACCACCCCGTAATGTTTTTCTCACTCCTACTAGTGAATGTAATGTAACACACACCCATACAATGCGCACCACTCCGCGATCTTTTTCAGAAACCCATCCTACATTGCCACTGCATGTTCCCTGACCTCCCCATGCTGACCACCCCGCGGTGCTTTTCTCCATCCTACATTGCCACTCACTGCCTATCCTAATGCAGACCCTCCAATTCACACCACCCCGTGATATTTTTTTCACTCCTACTAGTGAATGTAATGTAACACGCACCCATACAATGCGCACCACCCCGTGATGTTTTTCTCACTCCTACTAGTGAATGTAATGTAACACACACCCATACAATGCGCACCAACCTGCGATGTTTTTCAGAAACCTATCCTACATTGCCACTGCATGTTCGCTGACCTCCCCATGCTGACCACCCCGCGGTGCTTTTCTCCATCCTACATTGCCACTCACTGCCTATCCTAATTCAGACCCTCCGATTTACACCACCCCGTGATGTTTTTCTAACTCCTACTAGTGAATGTAATGTAACACACACCCATACAATGCGTACCACCCCGTGATGTTTTTCTCACTCCTACTAGTTAATGTAATGTAACACACATCCATACAATGTGCACCACCCCGCGATGTTTTTCAGAAACCTATCCTACATTGCCACTGCATGTTCCCTGACCTCCCCATGTTGACCACACCGCGGTGCTTCTCTCCATCCTACATTGCCACTCACTGCCTATCCTAATTCAGACTCTCCGATTCACACCACCCCGTGATGTTTTTCTCACTCCTACTAGTGAATGTAGTGTAACACACACCCATACAATGCGCACCACCCCGTGATGTTTTTCTCACTCCTACTAGTGAATGTAATGTAACACACACCCATACAATGTGCACCACCCCGTGATGTTTTTCTCACTCCTACTAGTGAATGTAATGTAACACACACCCATACAATGCGCACCAGCCCGCGATGTTTTTCAGAAACCTATCCTACATTGCCACTGCACGTTTCCTGACCTCCCCATGCTGACCACCCCGCGGTACTTTTCTCCATCCTACATTGCCATTCACAGCCTATCCTAATTCAGACCCTCCAATTCACACCACCCCGTGATGTTTTTCTCACTCCTACTAGTGAATGTAATGTAACACACACCCATACAATGCGCACCACCCCGTGATGTTTTTCTCACTCCTACTAGTGAATGTAATGTAACACACACCCATACAAGGCACACCACCCCGTGATGTTTTTCTCACTCCTACTAGTGAATGCAATGTAACACACACCCGTACAATGCGCACCACCCGCGATGTTTTTCAGAAACCTATCCTACATTGCCACTGCACGTTCCCTGACCTCCCCATGCTGACCACCCCGCGGTGCTTTTCTCCATCCTACATTGCCACTCACTGCCTATCCTAATTCAGACCCTCCGATTCACACCACCACGTGATGTTTTTCTCACTCTTACTAGTGAATGTAATGTAACAGACACCCATACAATGCGCACCACCCCATGATGTTTTTCTCACTCCTATTAGTGAATGTAATGTAACACACACCCATACAATGCGCACGACCCCGCGATGTTTTTCAGAAACCTATCCTACATTGCCACTGCATGTTCCCTGACCTCCCCATGCTGACCACCCCGCGGTGCTTTTCTCCATCCTACATTGCCACTCAGTGCCTATCCTAATTCTGACCCTCCGATACACACCACCCCGTGATGTTTTTCTCACTCCTACTAGTGAATGTAATGTAACACACACCCATACAGTGCGCACCACACCGCGATGTTTTTCAGAAACCTATCCTACATTGCCACTGCATGTTCCCTGACCTCGCCATGCTGACCACCCCGCGGTGCTTTTCTCCATCCTACATTGCCTCTCACTGCCTATCCTTATTCAGACCCTCCGATTCACACCAACCCATGATGTTTTTCTCACTCCTACTAGTGAATGTAATGTAACGCACACCCATACAATGCGCACCACCCCGTAATGTTTTTCTCACTCCTACTAGTGAATGTAATGTAACACACACCCATACAATGCGCACCACTCCGCGATCTTTTTCAGAAACCCATCCTACATTGCCACTGCATGTTCCCTGACCTCCCCATGCTGACCACCCCGCGGTGCTTTTCTCCATCCTACATTGCCACTCACTGCCTATCCTAATGCAGACCCTCCAATTCACACCACCCCGTGATATTTTTTTCACTCCTACTAGTGAATGTAATGTAACACGCACCCATACAATGCGCACCACCCCGTGATGTTTTTCTCACTCCTACTAGTGAATGTAATGTAACACACACCCATACAATGCGCACCAACCTGCGATGTTTTTCAGAAACCTATCCTACATTGCCACTGCATGTTCGCTGACCTCCCCATGCTGACCACCCCGCGGTGCTTTTCTCCATCCTACATTGCCACTCACTGCCTATCCTAATTCAGACCCTCCGATTTACACCACCCCGTGATGTTTTTCTAACTCCTACTAGTGAATGTAATGTAACACACACCCATACAATGCGTACCACCCCGTGATGTTTTTCTCACTCCTACTAGATAATGTAATGTAACACACATCCATACAATGTGCACCACCCCGCGATGTTTTTCAGAAACCTATCCTACATTGCCACTGCATGTTCCCTGACCTCCCCATGTTGACCACACCGCGGTGCTTCTCTCCATCCTACATTGCCACTCACTGCCTATCCTAATTCAGACTCTCCGATTCACACCACCCCGTGATGTTTCTCTCACTCCTACTAGTGAATGTAGTGTAACACACACCCATACAATGCGCACCACCCCGTGATGTTTTTCTCACTCCTACTAGTGAATGTAATGTAACACACACCCATACAATGTGCACCACCCCGTGATGTTTTTCTCACTCCTACTAGTGAATGTAATGTAACACACACCCATACAATGCGCACCAGCCCGCGATGTTTTTCAGAAACCTATCCTACATTGCCACTGCACGTTTCCTGACCTCCCCATGCTGACCACCCCGCGGTACTTTTCTCCATCCTACATTGCCATTCACAGCCTATCCTAATTCAGACCCTCCAATTCACACCACCCCGTGATGTTTTTCTCACTCCTACTAGTGAATGTAATGTAACACACACCCATACAATGCGCTCCACCCCGTGATGTTTTTCTCACTCCTACTAGTGAATGTAATGTAACACACACCCATACAAGGCACACCACCCCGTGATGTTTTTCTCACTCCTACTAGTGAATGCAATGTAACACACACCCGTACAATGCGCACCACCCGCGATGTTTTTCAGAAACCTATCCTACATTGCCACTGCACGTTCCCTGACCTCCCCATGCTGACCACCCCGCGGTGCTTTTCTCCATCCTACATTGCCACTCACTGCCTATCCTAATTCAGACCCTCCGATTCACACCACCACGTGATGTTTTTCTCACTCTTACTAGTGAATGTAATGTAACAGACACCCATACAATGCGCACCACCCCATGATGTTTTTCTCACTCCTATTAGTGAATGTAATGTAACACACACCCATACAATGCGCACGACCCCGCGATGTTTTTCAGAAACCTATCCTACATTGCCACTGCATGTTCCCTGACCTCCCCATGCTGACCACCCCGCGGTGCTTTTCTCCATCCTACATTGCCACTCCCTGCCTATCCTAATTCAGACCCTCCGATTCACACCACCCCGTGATGTTTTTCTCACTCCTACTAGTGAATGTAATGTAACACACACCCATGCAATGCGCACCACCCCGTGATGTTTTTCAAACTCCTACTAGTGAATGTAATGTAACACACACCCATACAATGCGCACCACCCCGCGATGTTTTTCAGAAATCTATCCTACATTGCCACTGCATGTTCCCTGACCTCCCCATGCTGACCACCCCATGGTGCTTTTCTCCATCCTACATTGCCACTCACTGCCTATCCTAATTCAGAACCTCCGATTTACACCACCCCGTGATGTTTTTCTCACTCCTACTAGTGAATGTAATGTAACACACACCCATACAATGCGCTCCACCCCGTGATGTTTTTCTCACTCCTACTAGTGAATGTAATGTAAGACACACCCATACAATGCGCACCACCCTGCGATGTTTTTCAGAAACCTATCCTACATTGCCACTGCATGTTCCCTGACCTCCCCATGCTGACCACCCCGCGGTGCTTTTCTCCATCCTACATTGCCACTCACTGCCTATCCTAATTCAGACCCTCCGATTTACACCACCCCGTGATGTTTTTCTCACTCCTACTAGTGAATGTAATGTAACACACACCCATACAATGCGCACCACCCCGTGATGATTTTCTCACTCCTACTAGTTAATGTAATGTAACACACATCCATACAATGTGCACCACCCCGCGATGTTTTTCAGAAACCTATCCTACATTGCCACTGCATGTTCCCTGACCTCCCCATGCTGACCACCCCGCGGTGCTTCTCTCCATCCTACATTGCCACTCACTGCCTATCCTAATTCAGACCCTCCGATTCACACCACCCCGTGATGTTTTTCTCACTCCTACTAGTGAATGTAGTGTAACACACACCCATACAATGCGCACCACCCCGTGATGTTTTTCTCACTCCTAATAGTGAATGTAATGTAACACACACCCATACAATGCACACCACCCCGCGATGTTTTTGAGAAACCTATACTACATTGCCACTGCATGTTTAATGACCTCCCCATGCTGACCACCCCGCGGTGCTTTTCTCCATCCTACATCGCCACTCACTGCCTATCCTAATTCAGACCCTCCAATTCACACCACCCCGTGATGTTTTTCTCACTCCTACTAGTGAATGTAATGTAACACACACCCAGACAATGCGCACCACCCCGCGATGTTTTTCACAAACCTATCCTACATTGCCCCTGCATGTTCCCTGACCTCCCCATGCTGACCACCCCGCGGTGCTTTTCTCCATCCTACATTGCAACTCACTGCCTATCCTAATACAGACCCTCCGATTCACACCACCCCGTGATGTTTTTCTCACTCCTACTAGTGAATGTAATGTAACACACACCCATACAATGCGCCCCACCCCGTGATGTTTTTCTCACTCCTACTAGTGAATATAATGTAACACACACCCATACAATGCGCACCACCCCGCAATGTTTTTCAGAAACCTATCCTACATTGCCACTGCACGTTCCCTGACCTCCCCATGCTGACCACCCCGCAGTGCTTTTCTGCATCCTACATTTCCACTCACTGCCTATACTAATTCAGACCCTCCGATTCACACCAGCCCGTGATGTTTTTCTCACTCCTACTAGTGAATGTAATGTAACACACACCCATACAATGCGCACCACCCCGTGATGTTTTTCTCACTCCTACTATTGAATGTAATGTAACACACACCCATACAATGCGCACCAGCCCGCGATGTTTTTCAGAAACCTATCCTACATTGCCACTGCACGTTCCCTGACCTCCCCATGCTGACCACCCCGTGGTGCTTTTCTCCATCCTACATTGCCATTCACTGCCTATCCTAATTCAGACCCTCCAATTCACACCACCCCGTGATGTTTTTCTCACTCCTACTAGTGAATGTAATGTAACACACACCCATACAATGCGCACCACCCCGCGATCTTTTTCAGAAACCTATCCTACATTGCCACTGCATGTTCCCTGACCTCCCCATGCTGACCACCCCGCGGTGCTTTTCTCCATCCTACATTGCCACTCACTGCCTATCCTAATTCAGACCCTCCGATTCACACCACCCCGTGATATTTTTTTCACTCCTACTAGTGAATGTAATGTAACACGCACCCATACAATGCGCACCACCCCGTGATGTTTTTCTCACTCCTACTAGTGAATGTAATGTAACACACACCCATACAATGCGCACCAACCTGCGATGTTTTTCAGAAACCTATCCTACATTGCCACTGCATGTTCGCTGACCTCCCCATGCTGACCACCCCGCGGTGCTTTTCTCCATCCTACATTGCCACTCACTGCCTATCCTAATTCAGACCCTCCGATTTACACCACCCCGTGATGTTTTTCTCACTCCTACTAGTGAATGTAATGTAACACACACCCATACAATGCGCACTACCCCGTGATGTTTTTCTCACTCCTACTAGTTAATGTAATGTAACACACATCCATACAATGTGCACCACCCCGCGATGTTTTTCAGAAACCTATCCTACATTGCCACTGCATGCTCCCTGACCTCCCCATGTTGACCACCCCGCGGTGCTTCTCTCCATCCTACATTGCCACTCACTGCCTATCCTAATTCAGACACTCCGATTCACACCACAACGTGATGTTTTTCTCACTCCTACTAGTGAATGTAGTGTAACACACACCCATACAATGCGCACCACCCCGTGATGTTTTTCTCACTCCTACTAGTGAATGTAATGTAACACACACCCATACAATGCACACCACCCCGCGATGTTTTTGAGAAACCTATACTACATTGCCACTGCATGTTTCCTGACCTCCCCATGCTGACCACCCCGCGGTGCTTTTCTCCATCCTACATTGCCACTCACTGCCTATCCTAATTCAGACCCTCCTATTCACACCACCCCGTGATGTTTTTCTCACTCCTACTAGTGAATGTAATGTAACACACACCCATACAATGCGCACCACCCCGCGATGTTTTTCACAAACCTATCCTACATTGCCACTACACGTTCCCTGACCTCCCCATGCTGACCACCCCGCGGTGCTTTTCTCCATCCTACATTGCCACTCACTGCCTATACTAATTCAGTCCCTCCGATTCACACCAGCCCGTGATGTTTTTCTCACTCCTACTAGTGAATGTAATGTAACACACACCCATACATTGTGCACCACCCCGTGATGTTTTTCTCACTCCTACTAGTGAATGTAATGTAACACACACCCATACAATGCGCACCAGCCCGCGATGTTTTTCAGAAACCTATCCTACATTGCCACTGCACGTTCCCTGACCTCCCCATGCTGACCACCCCGCGGTGCTTTTCTCCATCCTACATTGCCATTCACTGCCTATCCTAATTCAGACCCTCCAATTCACACCACCCCCTGATGTTTTTCTCACTCCTACTAGTGAATGTAATGTAACACACACCCATACAATGCGCACTACCCCGTGATGTTTTTCTCACTCTTACTAGTGAATGTAATGTAACACACACCCATACAAGGCACACCACCCCTTGATGTTTTTCTCACTCCTACTAGTGAATGCAATGTAACACACACCCGTACAATGCGCACCACCCCGCGATGTTTTTTAGAAACCTATCCTACATTGCCACTGCACGTTCCCTGACCTCCCCATGCTGACCACCCCGCGGTGCTTTTCTCCATCCTACATTGCCACTCACTGCCTATCCTAATTCAGACCCTCCGATTCACACCACCCCGGGATGTTTTTCTCACTCCTACTAGTGAATGTAATGTAACACACACCCATGCCATGCGCACCACCCCGTGATGTTTTTCTCACTCCTACTAGTGAATGTAATGTAACACACACCCATACAATGCGCACCACCCCGCGATGTTTTTCAGAAATCTATCCTACATTGCCACTGCATGTTCCCTGACCTCCCCATGCTGACCACCCGCGGTGCTTTTCTCCATCCTACATTGCCACTCACTGCCTATTCTAATTCAGAACCTCCGATTTACACCACCCCGTGATGTTTTTCTCACTCCTACTAGTGAATGTAATGTAACACACACCCATACAATGCGCACCACCCCGTGATGTTTTTCTCACTCCTACTAGTTAATGTAATGTAACACACGTCCATACAATGTGCACCACCCCGCAATGTTTTTCAGAAACCTATCCTACATTGCCACTGCATGTTCCCTGACCTCCCCATGCTGACCACCCCGCGGTGCTTCTCTCCATCCTACATTGCCACTCACTGCCTATCCTAATTCAGACCCTCCGATTCACACCACCCCGTGATGTTTTTCTCACTCCTACTAGTGAATGTAGTGTAACACACACCCATACAATGCGCACCACCCCGTGATGTTTTTCTCACTCCTACTAGTGAATGTAATGTAACACACACCCATACAATGCGCACCACCCCGCGATGTTTTTGAGAAACCTATACTACATTGCCACTGCATGTTTCCTGACCTCCCCATGCTGACCACCCCGCGGTGCTTTTCTCCATCCTACATTGCCACTCACTGCCTATCCTAATTCAGACCCTCCAATTCACACCACCCCGTGATGTTTTTCTCACTCCTACTAGTGAATGTAATGTAACACACACCCATACAATGCGCACCACCCCGTGATGTTTTTCTCACTCCTACTAGTGAATGTAATGTAACACACACCCATACAATGCGCACCAGCCCGCGATGTTTTTCAGAAACCTATCCTACATTGCCACTGCACGTTCCCTGACCTCCCCATGCTGACACCCCGCGGTGCTTTTCTCCATCCTACATTGCCATTCACTGCCTATCCTAATTCAGACCCTCCAATTCACACCACCCCGTGATGTTTTCTCACTCCTACTAGTGAATGTAATGTAACACACATCCATACAATGCGCACCACCCCGTGATGTTTTTCTCACTCCTACTAGTGAATGTAATGTAACACACACCCATACAAGGCACACCACCCCGTGATGTTTTTCTCACTCCTACTAGTGAATGTAATGTAACACACACCCATACAATGCGCACCAGCCCGCGATGTTTTTCAGAAACCTATCCTACATTGCCACTGCACGTTCCCTGACCTCCCCATGCTGACCACCCCGCGGTGCTTTTCTCCATCCTACATTGCCATTCACTGCCTATCCTAATTCAGACCCTCCAATTCACACCACCCCGTGATGTTTTTCTCACTCCTACTAGTGAATGTAATGTAACACACACCCATACAATGCGCACCACCCCGCGATCTTTTTCAGAAACCTATCCTACATTGCCACTGCATGTTCCCTGACCTCCCTATGCTGACCACCCCGCGGTGCTTTTCTCCATCCTACATTGCCACTCACTGCCTATCCTAATTCAGACCCTCCGATTCACACCACCCCGTGATATTTTTTTCACTCCTACTAGTGAATGTAATGTAACACGCACCCATACAATGCGCACTACCCCGTGATGTTTTTCTCACTCCTACTAGTGAATGTAATGTAACACACACCCATACAATGCGCACCAACCTGCGATGTTTTTCAGAAACCTATCCTACATTGCCACTGCATGTTCGCTGACCTCCCCATGCTGACCACCCCGCGGTGCTTTTCTCCATCCTACATTGCCACTCACTGCCTATCCTAATTCAGACCCTCCGATTTACACCACCCCGTGATGTTTTTCTCACTCCTACTAGTGAATGTAATGTAACACACACCCATACAATGCGCACTACCCCGTGATGTTTTTCTCACTCCTACTAGTTAATGTAATGTAACACACATCCATACAATGTGCACCACCCCGCGATGTTTTTCAGAAACCTATCCTACATTGCCACTGCATGTTCCCTGACCTCCCCATGTTGACCACCCCGCGGTGCTTCTCTCCATCCTACATTGCCACTCACTGCCTATCCTAATTCAGACCCTCCAATTCACACCACCCCGTGATGTTTTTCTCACTCCTACTAGTGAATGTAATGTAACACACACCCATACAATGCGCACCACCCCGGGATGTTTTTCTCACTCCTACTAGTGAATGTAATTTAACACACACCCATACAATGCACACCACCCCGCGATGTTTTTGAGAAACCTATACTACATTGCCACTGCATGTTTCCTGACCTCCCCATGCTGACCACCCCGCGGTGCTTTTCTCCATCCTACATTGCCACTCACTGCCTATCCTAATTCAGACCCTCCAATTCACACCACCCCGTGATGTTTTTCTCACTCCTACTAGTGAATGTAATGTAACACACACCCATACAATGCGCACCACCCCGCGATGTTTTTCACAAACCTATCCTACATTGCCACTACACGTTCCCTAACCTCCCCATGCTGACCACCCCGCGGTGCTTTTCTCCATCCTACATTGCCACTCACTGCCTATACTAATTCAGTCCCTCCGATTCACACCAGCCCGTGATGTTTTTCTCACTCCTACTAGTGAATGTAATGTAACACACACCCATACAATGTGCACCACCCCGTGATGTTTTTCTCACTCCTACTAGTGAATGTAATGTAACACACACCCATACAATGCGCACCAGCCCGCGATGTTTTTCAGAAACCTATCCTACATTGCCACTGCACGTTCCCTGACCTCCCCATGCTGACCACCCCGCGGTGCTTTTCTCCATCCTACATTGCCATTCACTGCCTATCCTAATTCAGACCCTCCAATTCACACCACCCCGTGATGTTTTTCTCACTCCTACTAGTGAATGTAATGTAACACACACCCATACAATGCGCACTACCCCGTGATGTTTTTCTCACTCCTACTAGTGAATGTAATGTAACACACACCCATACAAGGCACACCACCCCGTGATGTTTTTCTCACTCCTACTAGTGAATGCAATGTAACACACACCCGTACAATGCGCACCACCCCGCGATGTTTTTTAGAAACCTATCCTACATTGCCACTGCACGTTCCCTGACCTCCCCATGCTGACCACCCCGCGTTGCTTTTCTCCATCCTACATTGCCACTCACTGCCTATCCTAATTCAGACCCTCCGATTCACACCACCACGTGATGTTTTTCTCACTCTTACTAGTGAATGTAATGTAACAGACACCCATACAATGCGCACCACCCCGTGATGTTTTTCTCACTCCTATTAGTGAATGTAATGTAACACACACCCATGCAATGCGCATGACTCCGCGATGTTTTTCAGAAACCTATCCTACATTGCCACTGCATGTTCCCTGACCTCCCCATGCTGACCACCCCGCGGTGCTTTTCTCCATCCTACATTGCCACTCACTGCCTATCCTAATTCAGACCCTCCGATTCACACCACCCCGTGATGTTTTTCTCACTCCTACTAGTGAATGTAATGTAACACACACCCATGCCATGCGCACCACCCCGTGATGTTTTTCTCACTCCTACTAGTGAATGTAATGTAACACACACCCATACAATGCGCACCACCCGGCGATGTTTTTCAGAAATCTATCCTACATTGCCACTGCATGTTCCCTGACCTCCCCATGGTGACCACCCCGCGGTGCTTTTCTCCATCCTACATTGCCACTCACTGCCTATCCTAATTCAGAACCTCTGATTTACACCACCCCGTGATGTTTTTCTCACTCCTACTAGTGAATGTAATGTAACACACACCCATACAATGCGCACCACCCCGTGATGTTTTTCTCACTCCTACTAGTTAATGTAATGTAACACACATCCATATAATGTGCACCACCCCGCGATGTTTTTCAGAAACCTATCCTACATTGCCACTGCATGTTCCCTGACCTCCCCATGCTGACCACCCCGCGGTGCTTCTCTCCATCCTACATTGCCACTCACTACCTATCCTAATTCAGACCCTCCGATTCACACCACCCCGTGATGTTTTTCTCACTCCTACTAGTGAATGTAGTGTAACACACACCCATACAATGCGCACCACCCCGTGATGTTTTTCTCACTCCTACTAGTGAATGTAAGGTAACACACACCCATACAATGCGCACCACCCCGCGATGTTTTTGAGAAACCTATACTACATTGCCACTGCATGTTTCCTGACCTCCCCATGCTGACCACCCCGCGGTGCTTTTCTCCATCCTACATTGCCACTCACTGCCTATCCTAATTCAGACCCTCCAATTCACACCACCCCGTGATGTTTTTCTCACTCCTACTAGTGAATGTAATGTAACACACACCCATACATTGCGCACCACCCCGCGATGTTTTTCACAAACCTATCCTACATTGCCACTGCATGTTCCCTGACCTCCGCATGCTGACCACCCCGCGGTGCTTTTCTCCATCCTACATTGCCACTCACTGCCTATCCTAATACAGACCCTCCGATTCACACCACCCCGTGATGTTTTTCTCACTCCTACAAGTGAATGTAATGTAACACACACCCATACAATGCGCACCACCCCGTGATGTTTTTCTCACTCCTACTAGTGAATATAATGTAACACACACCCATACAATGCGCACCACCCCGCAATGTTTTTCAGAAACCTATCCTACATTGCCACTGCACGTTCCCTGACCTCCCCATGCTGACCACCCCGCGGTGCTTTTCTGCATCCTACATTGCCACTCACTGCCTATACTAATTCAGACCCTCCGATTCACACCAGCCCGTGATGTTTTTCTCACTCCTACTAGTGAATGTAATGTAACACACACCCATACAATGCGCACCACCCCGTGATGTTTTTCTCACTCCTACTAGTGAATGTAATGTAACACACACCCATACAATGCGCACCAGCCCCCGATGTTTTTCAGAAACCTATCCTACATTGCCACTGCACGTTCCCTGACCTCCCCATGCTGACCACCCCGCCGTGCTTTTCTCCATCCTACATTGCCATTCACTGCCTATCCTAATTCAGACCCTCCAATTCACACCACCCCGTGATGTTTTTCTCACTCCTACTAGTGAATGTAATGTAACACACACCCATACAAGGCACACCACCCCGTGATGTTTTTCTCACTCCTACTAGTGAATGCAATGTAACACACACCCGTACAATGCGCACCACCCCGCGATGTTTTTCAGAAACCTTTCCTACATTGCCACTGCAGGTTCCCTGACCTCCCCATGCTGACCACCCCGC
This sequence comes from Cavia porcellus, assembly GCF_034190915.1. Lineage (NCBI taxonomy): Eukaryota > Metazoa > Chordata > Mammalia > Rodentia > Caviidae > Cavia > Cavia porcellus. Next base: position 47,635,108 of record NW_026947514.1, on the reverse strand, counting down.
GGTGCTTTTCTCCATCCTACATTGCCACTCACTGCGTATCCTAATTCAGACCCTCCGATTCACACCACCCCGTGATGTTTTTCTCACTCGTACTAGTGAATGTTATGTAACACACACCCATACAATGCGCACCACCCCGTGATGTTTTTCTCACTCCTACTAGTGAATGTAATGTAACACACACCCATACAATGCCCACCACCCTGCGATGTTTTTCAGAAACCTATCCTACATTGCCACTGCATGTTCCCTGACCTCCCCATGCTGACCACCCCGCGGTGCTTTTCTCCATCCTACATTGCCACTCACTGCCTATCCTAATACAGACCCTCCGATTCACACCATGCCGTGATGTTTTTCTCACTCCTAGTAGTGAATGTAATGTAACACACACCCATACAATGCGCACCACCCCGTGATGTTTTTCTCACTCCTACTAGTGAATGTAATGTAACACACACCCATTCAATGCGCACCACCCCGTGATGTTTTTCTCACTCCTACTAGTTAATGTAATGTAACACACATCCATATAATGCGCACCACCCCGCGATCTTTTTCAGAAACCTATCCTACATTGCCATTGCATGTTCCCTGACCTCCCCATGCTGACCACCCCGCGGTGCTTTACTCCATCCTACATTGCCACTCACTGCCTATCCTAATTCAGACCCTCCGATTCACACCACCACGTGATGTTTTTCTCACTCTTACTAGTGAATGTAATGTAACAGACACCCATACAATGCGCACCACCCCGTGATGTTTTTCTCACTCCTATTAGTGAATGTAATGTAACACACACCCATGCAATGCGCACCACCCCGCGATGTTTTTCAGAAACCTATCCTACATTGCCACTGCATGTTCCCTGACCTCCCCATGCTGACCACCCCGCGGTGCTTTTCTCCATCCTACATTGCCACTCACTGCCTATCCTAATTCAGACCCTCCGCTTCACACCACCCCGTGATGTTTTTCTCACTCCTATTAGTGAATGTAATGTAACACACACCCATACAATGCGCACCACCCCGCGATCTTTTTTAGAAACCTATCCTACATTGCCACTGCATGTTCCCTGACCTCCCCATGCTGACCACCCGCGGTGCTTTTCTCCATCCTACATTGCCACTCACTGCCTATCCTAATTCAGAACCTCCGATTCACACCACCCCGTGATGTATTTTTCACTCCTACTAGTGAATGTAATGTAACACACACCCATACAATGCGCACCACCTCGTGATGTTTTTCTCACTCCTATTGGTGAAACACACACCCATACAATGCGCACCACCGCGCGGTATTTTTCAGAAACCTATCCTACATTGCCACGGCATGTTCCCTGACCTCCCAATGCTGACCACCCCGCGGTGCTTTTCTCCATCCTACATTGCCACTCAGTGAATATCCTAATTCAGACCCTCCGATACACACAACCCCGTGATGTTTTTGTCACTCCTACTAGTGAATGTAATGTAACACACACCCATACAATGCGCACCACACCAAGATGTTTTTCAGAAACCTATCCTACATTGCCACTGCATGTTCCCTGACCTCCCCATGCTGCCCACCCCGCGGTGCTTTTCTCCATCCTACATTGCCACTCACTGCCTATCCTAATTCAGGCCCTCCGATTCACACCACCCCGTGATGTTTTTCTCACTCCTACTAGTGAATGTAATGTAAAACACACCCATACAATGCGCACCACCCCGTGATGTTTTTCTCACTCCTACCTGTGAATGTAATGTAACACACACCCATACAATGCGCACCACCCCGCGATGTTTTTCAGAATCCTATCCTACATTGCCACTGCATGTTCCCTGACCTCCCCATGCTGACCACCCCGCCGTGCTTTTCTCCATCCTACATTGCCACTCACTGCCTATCCTAATTCAGACCCTCCGCTTCACACCACCCCGTGATGTTTTTCTCACTCCTATTAGTGAATGTAATGTAACACACACCCATACAATGCGCACCACCCCGCGATCTTTTTTAGAAACCTATCCTACATTGCCACTGCATGTTCCCTGACCTCCCCATGCTGACCACCCGCGGTGCTTTTCTCCATCCTACATTGCCACTCACTGCCTATCCTAATTCAGAACCTCCGATTCACACCACCCCGTGATGTATTTTTCACTCCTACTAGTGAATGTAATGTAACACACACCCATACAATGCGCACCACACCGCTATGTTTTTCAGAAACCTATCCTACATTGCCACTGCATGTTCCCTGACCTCCCCATGCTGACCACACCGCGGTGCTTTTCTCCATCCTACATTGCCACTCACTGCCTATCCTAATTCAGACCCTCCGATTCAAACCACCCTGTGATGTTTTTCTCACTCCTACTAGTGAATGTAATGTAACACACACCCATACAATACGCACCACCCCGTGATGTTTTTCTCACTCCTACTAGTGAATGTAATGTAACACACACACATACAATGCGCACCACCCCGCGATGTTTTTCAGAAACCTATCCTACATTGCCACTGCATGTTCCCTGACCTCCCCATGCAGACCACCCCGCGGTGCTTTTCTCCATCCTACATTGCCACTCACTGCCTATCCTAATTCAGACCCTCCGATTCACACCACCCCTTGATGTTTTTCTCACTCTTACTAGTGAATGTAATGTAACAGACACCCATACAATGCGCACCACCCCGTGATGTTTTTCTCACTCCTACTAGTGAATGTAATGTAACACACACCCATACAATGCGCACCACCCCGCGATATTTTTCAGAAACCTATCCTACATTGCCACTGCATGTTCCCTGACCTCCCCATGGTGACCACCCCGCAGTGCTTTTCTCCATCCTACATTGCCACTCACTGCCTATCCTAATTCAGACCCTCCGATTCACACCACCCCGTGATGTTTTTCTCACTCCTACTAGTGAATGTAATGTAACACACACCCATACAATGCGCACCACCTCGTGATGTTTTTCTCACTCCTACTAGTGAAACACACACCCATACAATGCGCACCACCGCGCGATATTTTTCAGAAACCTATCCTACATTGCCACGGCATGTTCCCTGACCTCCCCATGCTGACCACCCCGCGGTGCTTTTCTCCATCCTACATTGCCACTCAGTGAATATCCTAATTCAGACCCTCCGATACACACAACCCCGTGATGTTTTTGTCACTCCTACTAGTGAATGTAATGTAACACACACCCATACAATGCGCACCACACCAAGATGTTTTTCAGAAACCTATCCTACATTGCCACTGCATGTTCCCTGACCTCCCCATGCTGACCACCCCGCGGTGCTTTTCTCCATCCTACATTGCCACTCACTGCCTATCCTAATTCAGGCCCTCCGATTCACACCACCCCGTGATGTTTTTCTCACTCCTACTAGTGAATGTAATGTAAAACACACCCATACAATGCGCACCACCCCGTGATGTTTTTCTCACTCCTACCTGTGAATGTAATGTAACACACACCCATACAATGCGCACCACCCCGCGATGTTTTTCAGAATCCTATCCTACATTGCCACTGCATGTTCCCTGACCTCCCCATGCTGACCACCCCGCGGTGCTTTTCTCCATCCTACATTGCCACTCACTGCCTATCCTAATTCAGACCCTCCGATTCACACCACCCCGTGATGTTTTCATCACTCCTACTAGTGAATGTAATGTAACACACACCCATACAATGCGCACCACCCCGTGATGTTTTTCTCACTCCTACTAGTGAATGTAATGTAACACACACCCATACAATGCGCACCACCCCGCGATCTTTTTCAGAAACCTATGCTGCATTGCCACTGCATGTTCCCTGACCTCCCCATGCTGACCACCCCACGGTGCTTTTCTCCATCCTACATTGCCACTCACTGCCTATCCTAATTCAGACCCTCCGCTTCACACCAACCCGTGATGATTTTCTCACTCCTACTAGTGAATGTAATGTAACACACACCCATACAATGTGCACCACCCCGTGATGTTTTTCTCACTCCTACTAGTTAATGTAATGTAACACATATCCATACAATGCGCACAACCCCGCGATGTTTTTCAGAAACCTATCCTACATTGCCACTGCATGTTCCCTGACCTCCCCATGCTGACCACCCCGCGGTGCTTTTCTCCATCCTATATTGCCACTCACTGCCTATCCTAATTCAGACCCTCCGATTCACACCACCCCGTGTTGTATTTCTCACACTTACTAGTGAATGTAATGTAACAGACACCCATACAATGCGCACCACCCCGTGATGTTTTTCTCACTCCTCTTAGTGAATGTAATGTAACACACACCCATGCAATGCGCACCACCCCGCGATGTTTTTCAGAAACCTATCCTACATTGCCACTGCATGTTCCCTGACCTGACAAAGCTGACAACCCCGCGGTGCTTTTCTCCATCCTACATTGCCACTCATTGCCTATCCAAATTAAGACCCTCCGATTCACAACACCCCGTTATGTTTTTCTCACTCCTACTAGTGAATGTTGTGTAACACACACCCATACAATGCGCACCACCCTGTGATGTTTTTCTCACACCTACTAGTGAATGTAATGTAACACACACCCATACAATGCGCACCACCCCGTGATGTTTTTCTCACTCCTACTAGTGAATGTAATGTAACCCACACCCATACAATGCCCACCACCCCGCGATGTTTTTCAGAAACTTATCCTACATTGCCACTGCATGTTCCCTGACCTCCCCATGCTGACCACCCCGCGGTGCTGTTCTCCATCCTACATTGCCACTCACTGCCTATCCTAATTCAGACCCTCCGATTCACACCACCCCGTGATGTTTTTCTCACTCCTACTAGTGAATGTAATGTAACAGACACCCATACAATGCGCACCATCCCGTGATGTTTTTCTCACTCCTATTAGTGAAAGTAATGTAACACACACCCATGCAATGTGCACCACCCCGCGATGTTTTTCAGAAACCTATCCTACATTGTCACTGCACGTTCCCTGACCTCCCCATGCTGACCACACCGCGGTGCTTTTCTCCATCCTACATTGCCACTCACTGCCTATACTAATTCAGACCCTCCGATTCACACCACCCCGTGATGTTTTTCTCACTCCTACTAGTGAATGTAAAGTAACACACACCCATACAATGCGAACCACCCCGTGATGTTTTTCTCACTCCTACTAGTGAATGTAATGTAACACACACCCATACAATGCGCACCACCCCGTGATGTTTTTCTCCCTCCTACTAGTGAATGTAATGTAACACACACCCATACAATGCGCACCACCCCGCCATGTTTTTCAGAAACCTATCCTACATTGCCACTGCATGTTCCCTGACCACCCCATGCTGACCACCCCGCGGTGCTTTTTTCCATCGTACATTGCCACTCACTGCCTATCCTAATTCAGACCCTCCGATTCACACCACCCCGTGATGTTTTTCTCACTCCTACTAGTGAATGTAATGTAACACACACCCATACAATGCGCACCACCCCGTGATGTTTTTCTCATTCCTACTAGTGAATGTAATGTAACACACACCCATACAATGCGCACCACCCCGCGATGTTTTTCAGTAACCTATCCTACATTGCCACTGCATGTTCCCTGACCTCCCTATGCTGACCACCCCGTGTGCTTTTCTCCATCCTACATTGCCACTCAATGCCTATCCTAATTCAGACCCTCCGATTCACACCACCCCGTGATGTTTTTCTCACTCCTACTAGTGAATGTAATGTAACACACACCCATACTATGCGCACCACCCCGTGATGTTTTTCTCACTCCTACTAGTGAATGTAATGTAACACACACCCATGCAATGCGCACCACGCCGCGATGTTTTTCAGAAACCTATCCTACATTGCCACTGCATTTTCCCTGACCTCCCCATGCTTACCACCCCGCGCTGCTTTTCTCCATCCTACATTGCCACTCACTCCCTATCCTAATTCAGACCCTCCGATTCACACCACCCCGTGATGTTTTTCTCACTCCTACTAGTGAATGTAATGTAACACACAGCCATACAATGCGCACCACCCCGTGATGTTTTTCTCACTCCTACTAGTGAATGTAATGTAACACACACCCATACAATGCGCACCACCCCGCAATGTTTTTCAGTAACCTATCTTACATTGCCACTGCATGTTCCCTCACCTCCCCATGCTGACCACCCCGTGTGCTTTTCTCCATCCTACATTGCCACTCAATGCCTATCCTAATTCAGACCCTCCGATTCACACCACCCCGTGATGTTTTTCTCACTCCTACTAGTGAATGTAATGTAACACACACCCATACAATGCGCACCACCCCGTGATGTTTTTCTCACTCCTACTAGTGAATGTAATGTAACACACACCCATGCAATGCGCACCACCCCGCGATGTTTTTCAGAAACCTATCCTACATTGCCACTGCATGTTCCCTGACCTCCCCATGCTGACCACCCCGCGGTGCTTTTCTCCATCCTACATTGCCACTCACTCCCTATCCTAATTCAGACCCTCCGATTCACACCACCCCGTGATGTTTTTCTCACTCCTACTACTGAATGTAATGTAACACACACCCACACAATGCGCACCACCCCGTGATGTTTTTCTCACTCCTACTAGTGAATGTAATGTAACACACACCCATACAATGAGCACCACCCCGCGATGTTTTTCAGAAACTTATCCTACATTGCCACTGCATGTTCCCTTACCTCCCCATGCTGACCACCCCGCGGTGCTTTTCTCCATCCTATATTGCCACTCACTGCCTATCCTAATTCAGACCCTCCGATTCACACCACCCCGTGTTGTTTTTCTCACTCCTACTAGTGAATGTAATGTAACAGACACCCATACAATGCGCACCACCCCGTGTTGTTTTTCTCACTCCTATTAGTGAAAGTAATGTAACACACACCCATGCAATGCGCACCACCCCGCGATGTTTTTCAGAAACCTATCCTACATTGCCACTGCACGTTCCCTGACCTCCCCATGCTGACCACCCCGCGGTGCTTTTCTCCATCCTACATTGCCACTCACTGCCTATCCTAATTCACACCCTCCAATTCACACCACCCCGTGATGTTTTTCTCACTCCTACTAGTGAATGTAAAGTAACACACACCCATACAATGCGAACCACCCCGTGATGTTTTTCTCACTCCTACTAGTGAATGTAATGTAACACACACCCATACAATGCGCACCACCCCGTGATGTTTTTCTCACTCCTACTAGTGAATGTAAGGTAACACACACCCATACAATGCGCACCACCCCGCCATGTTTTTCAGAAACCTATCCTACATTGCCACTGCATGTTCCCTGACCTCCCCATGCTGACCACCCCGTGTGCTTTTCTCCATCCTACATTGCCACTCACTTCCTATCCTAATTCAGACCCTCCGATTCACACCACCCCGTGATGTTTTTCTCACTCCTGCTAGTGAATGTAATGTAAAACACACCCATACAATGCGCACCACCCCGTGATGTTTTCTCACTCCTACTAGTGAATGTAATGTAACACACACCCATACAATGCGCACCACCCTGCGATGTTTTTCAGAATCCTATCCTACATTGGCACTGCATGTTCCCTAACCTCCACATGCTGACAATCCGCGGTGTTTTTCTCCATCCTACATTGCCACTCACTGCCTATCCTAATTCAGACCCTCCAATTCACACCACCCCGTGATGTTTTTCTCACTCCTACTAGTGAATATAACGTAACACACACCCATACAATGCGCACCACCCCGTGATGTTTTTCTCACTCCTACTAGTGAATGTAATGTAACACACACCCATACAATGCCCACCACCCCGCGATGTTTTTCAGAAACCTATCCTACATTGCCATTGCATGTTCCCTGACCTCCCCATGCTGACCACCCCGCCGTGCTTTTCTCCATCCTACATTGCCACTCACTGCCTATCCTAATTCAGACCCTCCGATTCACACCACCCCGTGATGTTTTTCTCAATCCTACTAGTGAATGTAATGTAACACACACCCATACAATACGCACCACCCCGTGATGTTTTTCTCACTCCTACTAGTGAATGTAATGTAACACACACACATACAATGCGCATGACGCCGCGATGTTTTTCAGAAACCTATCCTACATTGCCACTGCTTGTTCCCTGACCTCCCCATGCAGACCACCCCGCGGTGCTTTTCTCCATCCTACATTGCCACTCACTGCCTATCCTAATTCAGACCTTCCGATTCACACCAACCCGTGATGTTTTTCTCACTCCTACTAGTGAATGTAATGTAACACACACCCATACAATGCGCACCACACCAAGATGTTTTTCAGAAACCTATCCTACATTGCCACTGCATGTTCCCTGACCTCCCCATGCTGACCACCCCGCGGTGCTTTTCTCCATCCTACATTGCCACTCACTTCCTATCCCAATTCAGGCCCTCCGATTCACACCACCCCGTGATGTTTTTCTCACTCCTACTAGTGAATGTAATGTAAAACACACCCATACAATGCGCACCACCCCGTGATGTTTTTCTCACTCCTACTAGTGAATGTAATGTAACACACACCCATACAATGCGCACCACCCCGCGATGTTTTTCAGAATCCTATCCTACATTGCCACTGCATGTTCCCTGACCTCCCCATGCTGACCACCCCGCGGTGCTTTTCTCCATCCTACATTGCCACTCACTGCCTATCCTAATTCAGTCCCTCCGATTCACACCACCCCGTGATGTTTTCATCACTCCTACTAGTGAATGTAATGTAACACACAGCCATACAATGCGCACCACCCCGTGATGTTTTTCTCACTCCTACTAGTGAATGTAATGTAACACACACCCATACAATGCGCACCACCCCGCAATGTTTTTCAGTAACCTATCTTACATTGCCACTGCATGTTCCCTCACCTCCCCATGCTGACCACCCCGTGTGCTTTTCTCCATCCTACATTGCCACTCAATGCCTATCCTAATTCAGACCCTCCGATTCACACCACCCCGTGATGTTTTTCTCACTCCTACTATTGAATGTAATGTAACACACACCCATACAATGCGCACCACCCCGTGATGTTTTTCTCACTCCTACTAGTGAATGTAATGTAACACACACCCATGCAATGCGCACCACCCCGCGATGTTTTTCAGAAACCTATCCTACATTGCCACTGCATGTTCCCTGACCTCCCCATGCTGACCACCCCGCGGTGCTTTTCTCCATCCTACATTGCCACTCACTCCCTATCCTAATTCAGACCCTCCGATTCACACCACCCCGTGATGTTTTTCTCACTCCTACTAGTGAATGTAATGTAACACACACCCACACAATGCGCACCACCCCGTGATGTTTTTCTCACTCCTACTAGTGAATGTAATGTAACACACACCCATACAATGAGCACCACCCCGCGATGTTTTTCAGAAACTTATCCTACATTGCCACTGCATGTTCCCTTACCTCCCCATGCTGACCACCCCGCGGTGCTTTTCTCCATCCTATATTGCCACTCACTGCCTATCCTAATTCAGACCCTCCGATTCACACCACCCCGTGTTGTTTTTCTCACTCCTACTAGTGAATGTAATGTAACAGACACCCATACAATGCGCACCACCCCGTGTTGTTTTTCTCACTCCTATTAGTGAAAGTAATGTAACACACACCCATGCAATGCGCACCACCCCGCGATGTTTTTCAGAAACCTATCCTACATTGCCACTGCACGTTCCCTGACCTCCCCATGCTGACCACCCCGCGGTGCTTTTCTCCATCCTACATTGCCACTCACTGCCTATCCTAATTCACACCCTCCAATTCACACCACCCCGTGATGTTTTTCTCACTCCTACTAGTGAATGTAAAGTAACACACACCCATACAATGCGAACCACCCCGTGATGTTTTTCTCACTCCTACTAGTGAATGTAATGTAACACACACCCATACAATGCGCACCACCCCGTGATGTTTTTCTCACTCCTACTAGTGAATGTAAGGTAACACACACCCATACAATGCGCACCACCCCGCCATGTTTTTCAGAAACCTATCCTACATTGCCACTGCATGTTCCCTGACCTCCCCATGCTGACCACCCCGTGTGCTTTTCTCCATCCTACATTGCCACTCACTTCCTATCCTAATTCAGACCCTCCGATTCACACCACCCCGTGATGTTTTTCTCACTCCTGCTAGTGAATGTAATGTAAAACACACCCATACAATGCGCACCACCCCGTGATGTTTTCTCACTCCTACTAGTGAATGTAATGTAACACACACCCATACAATGCGCACCACCCTGCGATGTTTTTCAGAATCCTATCCTACATTGGCACTGCATGTTCCCTAACCTCCACACGCTGACAATCCGCGGTGTTTTTCTCCATCCTACATTGCCACTCACTGCCTATCCTAATTCAGACCCTCCAATTCACACCACCCCGTGATGTTTTTCTCACTCCTACTAGTGAATATAACGTAACACACACCCATACAATGCGCACCACCCCGTGATGTTTTTCTCACTCCTACTAGTGAATGTAATGTAACACACACCCATACAATGCCCACCACCCCGCGATGTTTTTCAGAAACCTATCCTACATTGCCATTGCATGTTCCCTGACCTCCCCATGCTGACCACCCCGCCGTGCTTTTCTCCATCCTACATTGCCACTCACTGCCTATCCTAATTCAGACCCTCCGATTCACACCACCCCGTGATGTTTTTCTCAATCCTACTAGTGAATGTAATGTAACACACACCCATACAATACGCACCACCCCGTGATGTTTTTCTCACTCCTACTAGTGAATGTAATGTAACACACACACATACAATGCGCATGACGCCGCGATGTTTTTCAGAAACCTATCCTACATTGCCACTGCTTGTTCCCTGACCTCCCCATGCAGACCACCCCGCGGTGCTTTTCTCCATCCTACATTGCCACTCACTGCCTATCCTAATTCAGACCTTCCGATTCACACCACCCCGTGATGTTTTTCTCACTCCTACTAGTGAATGTAATGTAACACACACCCATACAATGCGCACCACACCAAGATGTTTTTCAGAAACCTATCCTACATTGCCACTGCATGTTCCCTGACCTCCCCATGCTGACCACCCCGCGGTGCTTTTCTCCATCCTACATTGCCACTCACTTCCTATCCCAATTCAGGCCCTCCGATTCACACCACCCCGTGATGTTTTTCTCACTCCTACTAGTGAATGTAATGTAAAACACACCCATACAATGCGCACCACCCCGTGATGTTTTTCTCACTCCTACTAGTGAATGTAATGTAACACACACCCATACAATGCGCACCACCCCGCGATGTTTTTCAGAATCCTATCCTACATTGCCACTGCATGTTCCCTGACCTCCCCATGCTGACCACCCCGCGGTGCTTTTCTCCATCCTACATTGCCACTCACTGCCTATCCTAATTCAGTCCCTCCGATTCACACCACCCCTTGATGTTTTCATCACTCCTACTAGTGAATGTAATGTAACACACACCCATACAATGCGCACCACCCCGTGATGTTTTTCTCACTCCTACTAGTGAATGTAATGTAACACACACCCATACAATGCGCACCACCCCGCGATGTTTTTCAGAAACCTATGCTGCATTGCCACTGCATGTTCCCTGACCTCCCCATGCTGACCACCCCGCGGTGCTTTTCTCCATCCTACATTGCCACTCACTGCCTATCCTAATTGAGACCCTCCGCTTCACACCAACCCGTGATGATTTTCTCACTCCTACTAGTGAATGTAATGTAACACACACCCATACAATGTGCACCACCCCGTGATGTTTTTCTCACTCCTACTAGTTAATGTAATGTAACACATATCCATACAATGCGCACAACCCCGCGATGTTTTTCAGAAACCTATCCTACATTGCCACTGCATGTTCCCTGACCTCCCCATGCTGAAAACCCCGCGGTGCTTTTCTCCATCCTATATTGCCACTCACTGCCTATCCTAATTCAGACCCTCCGATTCACACCACCCCGTGTTGTATTTCTCACACTTACTAGTGAATGTAATGTAACAGACACCCATACAATGCGCACCACCCCGTGATGTTTTTTTCACTCCTCTTAGTGAATGTAATGTAACACACACCCATGCAATGCACACCACCCCGCGATGTTTTTCAGAAACCTATCCTACATTGCCACTGCATGTTCCCTGACCTGCCCATGCTGACCACCCCGTGTGCTTTTCTCCATCCTACATTGCCACTGATTGCCTATCCAAATTAAGACCGTCCGATTCACAACACCCCGTTATGTTTTTCTCACTCCTACTAGTGAATGTTGTGTAACACACACACATACAATGCGAACCACCCCGTGATGTTTTTCTCACTCCTACTAGTGAATGTAATGTAACACACACCCATACAATGCGCACCATCCCGTGATGTTTTTCTCACTCCTACTAGTGAATGTAATGTAACACACACCCATACAATGCGCACCACCCCGCCATGTTTTTCAGAAACCTATCCTACATTGCCACTGCATGTTCCCTGACCTCCCCATGGTGACCACCCCGCGGTGCTTTTCTCCATCCTATATTGCCACTCACTGCCTATCCTAATTCAGACCCTCCGATTCACACTACCCCGTGATGTTTTTCTCACTCCTACTAGTGAATGTAATGTAACACACACCCATACAATGCGAACCACCCCGTGATGTTTTTCTCAATCCTTCTAGTGAATGTAATATAACACACACCCATACAATGCGCACCACCCCGTGATGTTTTTCTCACTCCTACTAGTGAATGTAATGTAACACACACCCATACAATGCGCACCACCCCGCCATGTTTTTCAGAAACCTATCCTACATTGCCACTGCATGTTCCCTGACCACCCCATGCTGACCACCCCGCGGTGCTTTTCTCCATCCTACATTGCCACTCACTGCCTATCCTAATTCAGACCCTCCGATTCACACCACCCCGTGATGATTTTCTCACTCCTACTAGTGAATGTAATGTAACACACACCCATACAATGTGCACCACCCCGTGATGTTTTTCTCACTCCTACTAGTTAATGTAATGTAACACATATCCATACAATGCGCACAACCCCGCGATGTTTTTCAGAAACCTATCCTACATTGCCACTGCATGTTCCCTGACCTCCCCATGCTGAAAACCCCGCGGTGCTTTTCTCCATCCTATATTGCCACTCACTGCCTATCCTAATTCAGACCCTCCGATTCACACCACCCCGTGTTGTATTTCTCACACTTACTAGTGAATGTAATGTAACAGACACCCATACAATGCGCACCACCCCGTGATGTTTTTTTCACTCCTCTTAGTGAATGTAATGTAACACACACCCATGCAATGCACACCACCCCGCGATGTTTTTCAGAAACCTATCCTACATTGCCACTGCATGTTCCCTGACCTGCCCATGCTGACCACCCCGTGTGCTTTTCTCCATCCTACATTGCCACTGATTGCCTATCCAAATTAAGACCGTCCGATTCACAACACCCCGTTATGTTTTTCTCACTCCTACTAGTGAATGTTGTGTAACACACACCCATACAATGCGCACCACCCCGCCATGTTTTTCAGAAACCTATCCTACATTGCCACTGCATGTTCCCTGACCTCCCCATGCTGACCACCCCGTGTGCTTTTCTCCATCCTACATTGCCACTCAATGCCTATCCTAATTCAGACCCTCCGATTCACACCACCCCGTGATGTTTTTCTCACTCCTACTAGTGAATGTAATGTAACACACACCCATACTATGCGCACCACCCCGTGATGTTTTTGTCACTCCTACTAGTGAATGTAATGTAACACACACCCATGCAATGCGCACCACCCTGCGATGTTTTTCAGAAACCTATCCTACATTGCCACTGCATGTTCCCTGACCTCCCCATGCTTACCACCCCGCGCTGCTTTTCTCCATCCTACATTGCCACTCACTCCCTATCCTAATTCAGACCCTCCGATTCACACCACCCCGTGATGTTTTTCTCACTCCTACTAGTGAATGTAATGTAACACACACCCATACAATGCGCACCACCCCGTGATGTTTTTCTCACTCCTACTTGTGAATGTAATGTAACACACACCCATACAATGCGCACCACCCCGCAATGTTTTTCAGTAACCTATCTTACATTGCCACTGCATGTTCCCTCACCTCCCCATGCTGACCACACCGTGTGCTTTTCTCCATCCTACATTGCCACTCAATGCCTATCCTAATTCAGACCCTCCGATTCACACCACCCCGTGATGTTTTTCTCACTCCTACTAGTGAATGTAATGTAACACACACCCATACAATGCGCACCACCCCGTGATGTTTTTCTCACTCCTACTAGTGAATGTAATGTAACACACACCCATGCAATGCGCACCACCCCGCGATGTTTTTCAGAAACCTATCCTACATTGCCACTGCATGTTCCCTGACCTCCCCATGCTGACCACCCGGCGGTGCTTTTCTCCATCCTACATTGCCACTCACTCCCTATCCTAATTCAGACCCTCCGATTCACACCACCCCGTGATGTTTTTCTCACTCCTACTAGTGAATGTAATGTAACACACACCCACACAATGCGCACCACCCCGTGATGTTTTTCTCACTCCTACTAGTGAATGTAATGTAACCCACACCCATACAATGAGCACCATCCCGCGATGTTTTTCAGAAACTTATCCTACATTGCCACTGCACGTTCCCTGACCTCCCCATGCTGACCACCCCACGGTAGTTTTCTCCATCCTACATTGCCTCTCACTGCCTATCCAAATTCAGACCCTCCAATTCACACCACCCCGTGATGTTTTTTTCACGCCTACTAGTGAATGTAATGTAACACACACCAATACAATGCGTACCACCCCGTGATGTTTTTCTCACTCCTACTAGTGAATGTAATGTAACACACACCCATACAATGTGCACCACCCCGTGATGTTTTTCTCACTCCTACTAGTGAATGCAATGTAACACAAACCCATAAAATGCGCACCACCCCGCGATCTTTTTCAGAAAGCTATCCTACATTGCCACTGCATGTTCCCTGACCTCCCCATGCTGACCACCCCGCGGTGCTTTTCTCCAACCTACATTGCCACTCACTGCCTATCCTAATTCAGACCCTCCGATTCACACCACCCCGTGATGTTTTTCTCACTCCTACTAGTGAATGTAATGTAACACACACACATACAATGCGAACCACCCCGTGATGTTTTTCTCACTCCTACTAGTGAATGTAATGTAACACACACCCATACAATGCGCACCATCCCGTGATGTTTTTCTCACTCCTACTAGTGAATGTAATGTAACACACACCCATACAATGCGCACCACCCCGCCATGTTTTTCAGAAACCTATCCTACATTGCCACTGCATGTTCCCTGACCTCCCCATGGTGACCACCCCGCGGTGCTTTTCTCCATCCTATATTGCCACTCACTGCCTATCCTAATTCAGACCCTCCGATTCACACTACCCCGTGATGTTTTTCTCACTCCTACTAGTGAATGTAATGTAACACACACCCATACAATGCGAACCACCCCGTGATGTTTTTCTCAATCCTTCTAGTGAATGTAATATAACACACACCCATACAATGCGCACCACCCCGTGATGTTTTTCTCACTCCTACTAGTGAATGTAATGTAACACACACCCATACAATGCGCACCACCCCGCCATGTTTTTCAGAAACCTATCCTACATTGCCACTGCATGTTCCCTGACCACCCCATGCTGACCACCCCGCGGTGCTTTTCTCCATCCTACATTGCCACTCACTGCCTATCCTAATTCAGACCCTCCGATTCACACCACCCCGTGATGATTTTCTCACTCCTACTAGTGAATGTAATGTAACACACACCCATACAATGTGCACCACCCCGTGATGTTTTTCTCACTCCTACTAGTTAATGTAATGTAACACATATCCATACAATGCGCACAACCCCGCGATGTTTTTCAGAAACCTATCCTACATTGCCACTGCATGTTCCCTGACCTCCCCATGCTGAAAACCCCGCGGTGCTTTTCTCCATCCTATATTGCCACTCACTGCCTATCCTAATTCAGACCCTCCGATTCACACCACCCCGTGTTGTATTTCTCACACTTACTAGTGAATGTAATGTAACAGACACCCATACAATGCGCACCACCCCGTGATGTTTTTTTCACTCCTCTTAGTGAATGTAATGTAACACACACCCATGCAATGCACACCACCCCGCGATGTTTTTCAGAAACCTATCCTACATTGCCACTGCATGTTCCCTGACCTGCCCATGCTGACCACCCCGTGTGCTTTTCTCCATCCTACATTGCCACTGATTGCCTATCCAAATTAAGACCGTCCGATTCACAACACCCCGTTATGTTTTTCTCACTCCTACTAGTGAATGTTGTGTAACACACACCCATACAATGCGCACCACCCCGCCATGTTTTTCAGAAACCTATCCTACATTGCCACTGCATGTTCCCTGACCTCCCCATGCTGACCACCCCGTGTGCTTTTCTCCATCCTACATTGCCACTCAATGCCTATCCTAATTCAGACCCTCCGATTCACACCACCCCGTGATGTTTTTCTCACTCCTACTAGTGAATGTAATGTAACACACACCCATACTATGCGCACCACCCCGTGATGTTTTTGTCACTCCTACTAGTGAATGTAATGTAACACACACCCATGCAATGCGCACCACCCTGCGATGTTTTTCAGAAACCTATCCTACATTGCCACTGCATGTTCCCTGACCTCCCCATGCTTACCACCCCGCGCTGCTTTTCTCCATCCTACATTGCCACTCACTCCCTATCCTAATTCAGACCCTCCGATTCACACCACCCCGTGATGTTTTTCTCACTCCTACTAGTGAATGTAATGTAACACACACCCATACAATGCGCACCACCCCGTGATGTTTTTCTCACTCCTACTTGTGAATGTAATGTAACACACACCCATACAATGCGCACCACCCCGCAATGTTTTTCAGTAACCTATCTTACATTGCCACTGCATGTTCCCTCACCTCCCCATGCTGACCACACCGTGTGCTTTTCTCCATCCTACATTGCCACTCAATGCCTATCCTAATTCAGACCCTCCGATTCACACCACCCCGAGATGTTTTTCTCACTCCTACTATTGAATGTAATGTAACACACACCCATACAATGCGCACCACCCCGTGATGTTTTTCTCACTCCTACTAGTGAATGTAATGTAACACACACCCATGCAATGCGCACCACCCCGCGATGTTTTTCAGAAACCTATCCTACATTGCCACTGCATGTTCCCTGACCTCCCCATGCTGACCACCCGGCGGTGCTTTTCTCCATCCTACATTGCCACTCACTCCCTATCCTAATTCAGACCCTCCGATTCACACCACCCCGTGATGTTTTTCTCACTCCTACTAGTGAATGTAATGTAACACACACCCACACAATGCGCACCACCCCGTGATGTTTTTCTCACTCCTACTAGTGAATGCAATGTAACACAAACCCATAAAATGCGCACCACCCCGCGATCTTTTTCAGAAAGCTATCCTACATTGCCACTGCATGTTCCCTGACCTCCCCATGCTGACCACCCCGCGGTGCTTTTCTCCAACCTACATTGCCACTCACTGCCTATCCTAATTCAGACCCTCCGATTCACACCACCCCGTGATGTTTTTCTCACTCCTACTAGTGAATGTAATGTAACACACACACATACAATGCGAACCACCCCGTGATGTTTTTCTCACTCCTACTAGTGAATGTAATGTAACACACACCCATACAATGCGCACCATCCCGTGATGTTTTTCTCACTCCTACTAGTGAATGTAATGTAACACACACCCATACAATGCGCACCACCCCGCCATGTTTTTCAGAAACCTATCCTACATTGCCACTGCATGTTCCCTGACCTCCCCATGGTGACCACCCCGCGGTGCTTTTCTCCATCCTATATTGCCACTCACTGCCTATCCTAATTCAGACCCTCCGATTCACACTACCCCGTGATGTTTTTCTCACTCCTACTAGTGAATGTAATGTAACACACACCCATACAATGCGAACCACCCCGTGATGTTTTTCTCAATCCTTCTAGTGAATGTAATATAACACACACCCATACAATGCGCACCACCCCGTGATGTTTTTCTCACTCCTACTAGTGAATGTAATGTAACACACACCCATACAATGCGCACCACCCCGCCATGTTTTTCAGAAACCTATCCTACATTGCCACTGCATGTTCCCTGACCACCCCATGCTGACCACCCCGCGGTGCTTTTCTCCATCCTACATTGCCACTCACTGCCTATCCTAATTCAGACCCTCCGATTCACACCACCCCGTGATGATTTTCTCACTCCTAATAGTGAATGTAATGTAACACACACCCATACAATGCGCACCACCCCGTGATGTTTTTCTCACTCCTACTAGTGAATGTAATGTAACACACACCCATACAATGCGCACCACCCCGCAATGTTTTTCAGTAACCTATACTACATTGCCACTGCATGTTCCCTGACCTCCCCATGCTGACCACCCCATGTGCTTTTCTCCATCCTACATTGCCACTCAATGCCTATCCTAATTCAGACCCTCCGATTCACACCACCCCGTGATGCTTTTCTCACTCCTACTAGTGAATGTAATGTAACACACACCCATACAATGCGCACCACCCCGCAATGTTTTTCAGTAACCTATCCTACATTGCCACTGCATGTTCCCTGACCTCCCCATGCTGACCACCCCCTGTGCTTTTCTCCATGCTACATTGCCACTCAATGCCTATCCTAATTCAGACCCTCCGATTCACACCACCCCGTGATGTTTTTCTCACTCCTACTAGTGAATGTAATGTAACACACACCCATACAATGCGCACCACCCCGTGATGTTTTTCTCACTCCTACTAGTGAATGTAATGTAACACACACCCATGCAATGCGCACCACCCCGCGATGTTTTTCAGAAACCTATCCTACATTGCCACTGCATGTTCCCTGACCTCCCCATGCTGACCACCCCGCGGTGCTTTTCTCCATCCTACATTGCCACTCACTGCCTATCCTAATTCAGACCCTCCGCTTCACACCACCCCGTGATGTTTTTCTCACTCCTACTAGTGAATGTAATGTAACACACACCCATACAATGCGCACCACCCTGTGATGTTTTTCTCACTCCTACTAGTGAATGTAATGTAACACACACCCATACAATGCCCACCACCCCGTGATGTTTTTCAGAAACCTATCCTACATTGCCACTGCATGTTCCCTGACCTCCCCATGCTGACCACCCCGCGATGCTTTTCTCCATCCTACATTGCCACTCACTGCCTATCCTAATTCAGACCCTCCGATTCACACCACACCGTGATGTTTTTCTCACTCCTACTAGTGAATGTAATGTAACACACACCCATACAATGCGCACCACCCCGTGATGTTTTTCTCACTCCTACTAGTGAATGTAATGTAACACACACCCATACAATGCGCACCACCCCGCGATATTTTTCAGAAACCTATCCTAAATTGCCACTGCATGTTCCCTGACCTCCCCATGCTGACCAACCCGCGGTGCTTTTCTCCATCCTACATTGCCACTCAGTGCCTATCCTAATTCAGACCCTCCGATACACACCACCCCGTGATGTTTTTCTCACTCCTACTAGTGAATGTAATGTAACACACACCCATACAATGCGCACCACACCGCGATGTTTTTCAGAAACCTATCCTACATTGCCACTGCATTTTCCCTGACCTCCCCATGCTCACCACCCCGTGGTGCTTTTCTCCATCCTACATTGCCACTCACTGCCTATCCTAATTCAGACCCTCCGATTCACACCACCCCGTGATGTTTTTCTCACTCCTTATAGTGAAAGTAATGTAACACACACCCATACAATGCGCACGACCCCGTGATGTTTTTCTCACTCCTACTAGTGAATGTAATGTAACACACACCCATACAATGCGCACCACCCCGCAGTGTTTTTCAGAAACCTATCCTACATTGCCACTGCATGTTCCCTGACCTCCCCATGCTGACCACCCCGCGGTGCTTTTCTCCATCCTACATTGCCACTCACTCCCTATCCTAATTCAGACCCTCTGATTCACACCACCCCGTGATGTTTTTCTCACTCCTACTAGTGAATGTAATGTAACACACACCCATACAATGCGCACCACCCCGTGATGTTTTTCTCACTCCTACTAGTGAATGTAATGTAACACACACCCATACAATGCGCACCACCCCGCCATGTTTTTCAGAAACCTATCCTACATTGCCACTGCATGTTCCCTGACCACCACATGCTGACCACCCCGCGGTGCTTTTCTCCATCCTACATTGCCACTCACTGCCTATCCTAATTCAGACCCTCCGATTCACACCACCCCGTGATGTTTTTCTCACTCCTACTAGTGAATGTAATGTAACACACACCCATACAATGCGAACCACCCGGTGATGTTTTTCTCATTCCTACTAGTGAATGTAATGTAACACACACCCATACAATGCGCACCACCCCGCGATGTTTTTCAGTAACCTATCCTACATTGCCACTGCATGTTCCCTGACCTCCCCATGCTGATCACCCCGTGTGCTTTTCTCCATCCTACATTGCCACTCAATGCCTATCCTAATTCAGACCCTCCGATTCACACCACCCCGTGATGTTTTTCTCACTCCTACTAGTGAATGTAATGTAACACACACCCATACTATGCGCACCACCCCGTGATGTTTTTCTCACTCCTACTAGTGAATGTAATGTAACACACACCCATGCAATGCGCACCACCTTGCGATGTTTTTCAGAAACCTATCCTACATTGCCACTGCATGTTCCCTGACCTCCCCATGCTTACCACCCCGCGCTGCTTTTCTCCATCCTACATTGCCACTCACTCCCTATCCTAATTCAGACCCTCCGATTCACACCACCCCGTGATGTTTTTCTCACTCCTACTAGTGAATGTAATGTAACACACACCCATACAATGCGCACCACCCCGTGATGTTTTTCTCACTCCTACTTGTGAATGTAATGTAACACACACCCATACAATGCGCACCACCCCGCAATGTTTTTCAGTAACCTATCTTACATTGTCACTGCATGTTCCCTCACCTCCCCATGCTGACCACACCGTGTGCTTTTCTCCATCCTACATTGCCACTCAATGTCTATCCTAATTCAGACCCTCCGATTCACACCACCCCGTGATGTTTTTCTCACTCCTACTAGTGAATGTAATGTAACACACACCCATACAATGCGCACCACCCCGTGATATTTTTCTCACTCCTACTAGTGAATGTAATGTAACACACACCCATGCAATGCGCACCACCCCGCGATGTTTTTCAGAAACCTATCCTACATTGCCACTGCATGTTCCCTGACCTCCCCATGCTGACCACCCCGCGGTGCTTTTCTCCATCCTACATTGCCACTCACTCCCTATCCTAATTCAGACCCTCCGATTCACACCACCCCGTGATGTTTTTCTCACTCCTACTAGTGAATGTAATGTAACACACACCTACACAATGCGCACCACCCCGTGATGTTTTTCTCACTCCTACTAGTGAATGTAATGTAACACACACCCATACAATGAGCACCATCCCTTGATGTTTTTCAGAAACTTATCCTACATTGCCACTGCACGTTCCCTGACCTCCCCATGCTGACCACCCCACGGTAGTTTTCTCCATCCTACATTGCCTCTCACTGCCTATCCAAATTCAGACCCTCCAATTCACACCACCCCGTGATGTTTTTTTCACGCCTACTAGTGAATGTAATGTAACACACACCAATACAATGTGTACCACCCCGTGATGTTTTTCTCACTCCTACTAGTGAATGTAATGTAACACACACCCATACAATGCGCACCACCCCGTGATGTTTTTCTCACTCCTACTAGTGAATGCAATGTAAAACAAACCCATACAATGCGCACCACCCCGCGATCTTTTTCAGAAAGCTATCCTACATTGCCACTGCATGTTCCCTGACCTCCCCATGCTGACCACCCCGCGGTGCTTTTCTCCAACCTACATTGCCACTCACTGCCTATCCTAATTCAGACCCTCCGATTCACACCACCCCGTGATGTTTTTCTCACTCCTACTAGTGAATGTAATGTAACACACACACATACAATGCGAACCACCCCGTGATGTTTTTCTCACTCCTACTAGTGAATGTAATGTAACACACACCCATACAATGCGCACCATCCCGTGATGTTTTTCTCACTCCTACTAGTGAATGTAATGTAACACACACCCATACAATGCGCACCACCCCGCCATGTTTTTCAGAAACCTATCCTACATTGCCACTGCATGTTCCCTGACCTCCCCATGGTGACCACCCCGCGGTGCTTTTCTCCATCCTACATTGCCACTCACTGCCTATCCTAATTCAGACCCTCCGATTCACACCACCCCGTGATGTTTTTCTCACTCCTACTAGTGAATGTAATGTAACACACACCCATACAATGCGAACCACCCCGTGATGTTTTTCTCAATCCTTCTAGTGAATGTAATGTAACACACACCCATACAATGCGCACCACCCCGTGATGTTTTTCTCACTCCTACTAGTGAATGTAATGTAACACACACCCATACAATGCGCACCACCCCGCAATGTTTTTCAGTAACCTATACTACATTGCCACTGCATGTTCCCTGACCTCCCCATGCTGACCACCCCATGTGCTTTTCTCCATCCTACATTGCCACTCAATGCCTATCCTAATTCAGACCCTCCGATTCACACCACCCCGTGATGCTTTTCTCACTCCTACTAGTGAATGTAATGTAACACACACCCATACAATGCGCACCACCCCGCAATGTTTTTCAGTAACCTATCCTACATTGCCACTGCATGTTCCCTGACCTCCCCATGCTGACCACCCCGTGTGCTTTTCTCCATGCTACATTGCCACTCAATGCCTATCCTAATTCAGACCCTCCGATTCACACCACCCCGTGATGTTTTTCTCACTCCTACTAGTGAATGTAATGTAACACACACCCATACAATGCGCACCACCCCGTGATGTTTTTCTCACTCCTACTAGTGAATGTAATGTAACACACACCCATGCAATGCGCACCACCCCGCGATGTTTTTCAGAAACCTATCCTACATTGCCACTGCATGTTCCCTGACCTCCCCATGCTGACCACCCCGCGGTGCTTTTCTCCATCCTACATTGCCACTCACTGCCTATCCTAATTCAGACCCTCCGCTTCACACCACCCCGTGATGTTTTTCTCACTCCTACTAGTGAATGTAATGTAACACACACCCATACAATGCGCACCACCCCGTGATGTTTTTCTCACGCCTACTAGTGAATGTAATGTAACACACACCCATACAATGCCCACCACCCCGTGATGTTTTTCAGAAACCTATCCTACATTGCCACTGCATGTTCCCTGACCTCCCCATGCTGACCACCCCGCGATGCTTTTCTCCATCCTGCATTGCCACTCACTGCCTATCCTAATTCAGACCCTCCGATTCACACCACACCGTGATGTTTTTCTCACTCCTACTAGTGAATGTAATGTAACACACACCCATACAATGCGCACCACCCCGTGATGTTTTTCTCACTCCTACTAGTGAATGTAATGTAACACACACCCATACAATGCGCACCACCCCGCGATATTTTTCAGAAACCTATCCTAAATTGCCACTGCATGTTCCCTGACCTCCCCATGCTGACCAACCCGCGGTGCTTTTCTCCATCCTACATTGCCACTCAGTGCCTATCCTAATTCAGACCCTCCGATACACACCACCCCGTGATGTTTTTCTCACTCCTACTAGTGAATGTAATGTAACACACACCCATACAATGCGCACCACACCGCGATGTTTTTCAGAAACCTATCCTACATTGCCACTGCATTTTCCCTGACCTCCCCATGCTCACCACCCCGTGGTGCTTTTCTCCATCCTACATTGCCACTCACTGCCTATCCTAATTCAGACCCTCCGATTCACACCACCCCGTGATGTTTTTCTCACTCCTTATAGTGAAAGTAATGTAACACACACCCATGCAATGCGCACCACCCCGTGATGTTTTTCTCACTCCTACTAGTGAATGTAATGTAACACACACCCATACAATGCGCACCACCCCGCAGTGTTTTTCAGAAACCTATCCTACATTGCCATTGCATGTTCCCTGACCTCCCCATGCTGACCACCCCGCGGTGCTTTTCTCCATCCTACATTGCCACTCACTCCCTATCCTAATTCAGACCCTCTGATTCACACCACCCCGTGATGTTTTTCTCACTCCTACTAGTGAATGTAATGTAACACAGACCCATACAATGCGCACCACCCCGTGATGTTTTTCTCACTCCTACTAGTGAATGTAATGTAACACACACCCATACAATGCGCACCACCCCGCGATGTTTTTCAGAATCTTATCCTACATTGCCACTGCATGTTCCCTGACCTCCCCATGCTGACCACCCCGCGGTGCTTTTCTCCATCCTACATTGCCACTCACTGCCTATCCTAATTCAGACCCTCCGATTCACACCACCCCGTGATGTTTTTCTCACTCCTAGTAGTGAATGTAATGTAACAGACACCCATACAATGCGCACCACCCCGTGATCATTTTTTCACTCCTATTAGTGAAAGTAATGTAACACACACCCATGCAATGCGCACCACCCCGCGATGTTTTTCAGAAACCTATCCTACATTGCCACTGCACGTTCCCTGACCTCCCCATGCTGACCACCCCGCGGTGCTTTTCTCCATTTTACATTGCCACTCACTACCTATCCTAATTCAGACCCTCCGATTCACACCACCCCGTGACTTTTTTCTCACTCCTACTAGTGAATGTAATGTAACACACACCCATACAATGCGAACCACCCCGTGATGTTTTTCTCACTCCTACTAGTGAATGTAATGTAACACACACCTATACAATGCGCACCACCCCGTGATGTTTTTCTCACTCCTACTAGTGAATATAATGTAACACACACCCATACAATGCGCACCACCCCGCGATGTTTTTCAGAAACCTATCCTACATTGCCACTGCATGTTCCCTGACCACCCCATGCTGACCACCCCGCGGTGCTTTTCTCCATCCTACATTGCCACTCACTTCCTATCCTAATTCAGACCCTCCGATTCACAGAACCCTGTGATGTTTTTCTCACTCCTACTAGTGAATGTAATGTAACACACACCCATACAATGCGCACCACCCCGTGATGTTTTTCTCACTCCTACTAGTGAATGTAATGTAACACACACCCATACAATGCGCACCACCCCGCAATGTTTTTCAGTAACCTATCCTACATTGCCACTGCATGTTCCCTGACCTCCCCATGCTGACCACCCCGTGTGCTTTTCTCCATCCTACATTGCCACTCACTGCCTATCCTAATTCAGACCCTCCGATTCAAACCACCCCGTGATGTTTTTCCCACTCCTACTAGTGAATGTAAGGTAACACACACCCATACAATGCGCACCACCCCGTGATGTTTTTCTCACTCCTACTAGTGAATGTAATGTAACACACACCCATGCAATGCGCACCACCCCGCGATGTTTTTCAGAAACCTATCCTACATTGCCACTGCATGTTCCCTGACCTCCCCATGCTGACCACCCCGTGTGCTTTTCTCCATCCTACATTGCCACTCACTGCCTATCCTAATTCAGACACTCCGATTCACACCACCCCGTGATGTTTTTCTCAATCCTACTAGTGAATGTATAGTAACACACACCCATGCAATGCGCAGCACCCCGCGATGTTTTTCAGAAACCTATCCTACATTGCCACTGCATGTTCCCTGACCTCCCCATGCTGACCACCCCGCGGTGCTTTTATCCATCCTACATTGCCACTCACTGCCTATCCTAATTCAGACCCTCCGATTCACACCACCCTGTGATGTTTTTCTCACTCTTACTAGTGAATGTAATGTAACACACACCCATACAATGCGCACCACCCCGCGATGTTTTTCAGAAACCTATCCTACATTGCCACTGCACGTTCCCTGACCTCCCCATGCTGACCACCCCACGGTAGTTTTCTCCATCCTACATTGCCTCTCACTGCCTATCCAAATTCAGACCCTCCAATTCACACCAACCCGTGATGTTTTTCTCTCGCCTACTAGTGAATGTAATGTAACACACACCAATACAATGCGTACCACCCCGTGATGTTTTTCTCACTCCTACTAGTGAATGTAATGTAACACACACCCATACAATGCGCACCACCCCGTGATGTTTTTCTCACTCCTACTAGTGAATGCAATGTAACACACACCCATACAATGCGCACCACCCCGCGATCTTTTTCAGAAAGCTATCCTACATTGCGACTGCATGTTCCCTGACCTCCCCATGCTGACCACACCACGGTGCTTTTCTCCATCCTACATTGCCACTCACTGCCTATCCTAATTCAGTCCCTCCGATTCACACCACCCCGTGATGTTTTTCACACTCCTACTAGTGAATGTAATGTAACACACACCCATACAATGCGCACCACCCCGTGATATTTTTCTCACTCGTACTAGTTAATGTAATGTAACACACATCCATACAATGCGCACCACCCCGCGATGTTTTTCATAAACCTATCCTACATTTCCACTGCATGTTCCCTGACCTCCCCATGCTGACCACCTCGCGGTGCTTTTCTCCATCATACATTGCCACTCACTGCCTATCCTAATTCAGACCCTCCGATTCACACCACCCCGTGATATTTTTCTCACTCCTACTAATGAATGTAATGTAACAGACACCCATACAATGCGCACCACCCCGTGATGATTTTCTCACTCCTATTAGTGAATGCAATATAACACACACCCATACAATGCGCACCACCCCGCGATCTTTTTCAGAAACCTATCCTACAATGCCACTGCATGTTCCCTGACCTCCCCATGCTGACAACCTCGCGGTGCTTTTCTCCATCCAACATTGCCACTCACTGCCTATCCTAATTCAGACCCTCCGATTCACACCACACCGTGATGTTTTTCTCACTCCTACTAGTGAATGTAATGTAACACACACCCATACAATGCGCACCACCCCACAATAGTTTTCAGTAACCTATCCTACATTGCCACTGCATGTTCCCTGACCTCCCCATGCTGACCACCCCGTGTGCTTTTCTCCATCCTACATTGCCACTCACTGCCTATCCTAATTCTGACCCTCCGATTCACACCACCCCATGATGTTTTTCTCACTCCTACTAGTGAATGTAATGTAACAAACACCCATACAATGCGCACCACACCGTGATGTTTTTCTCACTCCTACTAGTGAATATAATGTAACACACACCCATGCAATGTACACCACCCCGCGATGTTTTTCCGAAACCTATCCTACATTGCCACTGCATGTTCCCTGACCTCCCCATGCTGAACACCCCGTGGTGCTTTTCTCCATCCTACATTGCCACTCACTGCCTATCCTAATTCAGACCCTCCGATTCACACCACCCCGTGATGTTTTTCTCACTCCTACTAGTGAATGTAATGTAACACACACCCATACAATGCGCACCACCCCGTGATGTTTTTCTCACTCCTACGAGTGAATGTAATGTAACACAAACCCATACATTGTGCACCACCCCGCGATGTTTTTCAGAAACCTATCCTACATTGCCACTGCATGTTCCCTGACCTCCCCATGCTGACCACCCCGCGGTGCTTTTCTCCATCCTACATTGCCACTCACTGCCTATCCTAATTCAGACCCTCCGATTCACACCACCCCGTGATGTTTTTCTCACTCCTACTAGTGAAAGTAATGTAACAGACACCCATACAATGCGCACCACCCCGTGATGTTTTTCTCACTCCTATTAGTGAAAGTAATGTAAAACACACCCATGCAATGCGCACCACCCCGCGATATTTTTCAGAAACCTATCCTACATTGCCACTGCACGTTCCCTGACCTCCCCATGCTGACCACCCCGCGGTGCTTTTCTGCATCCTACATGGCCACTCACTGCCTATCCTAATTCAGACCCTCCAATTCACACCACCCCGTGCTGTTTTTCTCACTCCTACTAGTGAATGTAATGTAACACACACCCATACAATGCGAACCACCCCGTGATGTTTTTCTCACTCCTACTAGTGAATGTAATGTAACACACACCCATACAATGCGCACCACCCCGTGATGTTTTTCTCACTCCTACTAGTGAATATAATGTAACACACACCCATACAATGCGCACCAACCCGCCATGTTTTTCAGAAACCTATCCTACATTGCCACTGCATGTTCCCTGACCACCACATGCTGACCACCCCGCGGTGCTTTTCTCCATCCTACATTGCCACTCACTGCCTATCCTAATTCAGACCCTCCGATTCACACCACCCCGTGATGTTTTTCTCACTCCTACTAGTGAATGTAATGTAACACACACCCATACAATGCGCACCACCCCGTGATGTTTTTCTCACTCCTACTAGTGAATGTAGTGTAACACACACCCATACAATGCGCACCACTCCGCAATGTTTTTCAGTAACCTATCCTACATTGCCACTGCATGTTCCCTGACCTCCCCATGCTGACCACCCCGCGGTGCTTTTCTCCATCCTACATTGCCACTCACTGCCTATCCTAATTCAGAGTCTCCGATTCACACCACCCTGTGATGTTTTTCTCACTCCTACTAGTGAATGTAATGTAACACACACCCATACAATGCGCACCACCCCGCGATGTTTTTCAGAAACCTATCCTACATTGCCACTGCACGTTCCCTGACCTCCCCATGCTGACCACCCCACGGTAGTTTTCTCCATCCTACATTGCCTCTCACTGCCTATCCAAATTCAGACCCTCCAATTCACACCATCCCGTGATGTTTTTCTCACGCCTACTAGTGAATGTAATGTAACACACACCAATACAATGCGTACCACCCCGTGATGTTTTTCTCAATCCTACTAGTGAATGTAATGTAACACACACCCATACAATGCGCACCACCCCGTGATGTTTTTCTCACTCCTACTAGTGAATGCAATGTAACACACACCCATACAATGCGCACCACCCAGCGATCTTTTTCAGAAAGCTATCCTACATTGCCACTGCATGTTCCCTGACCTCCCCATGCTGACCACCCTGCGGTGCTTTTCTCCATCCTACATTGCCACTCACTGCCTATCCTAATTAGACCCTCCAATTCACACCACCCCGTGATGTTTTTCTCACTCCTACTAGTGAATGTAATGTAACACACACCCATACAATGCGAACCACCCCGTGATGTTTTTCTCACTCCTACTAGTGAATGTAATGTACCACACACCCATACAATGCGCACCATCCCGTGATGTTTTTCTCACTCCTACTAGTGAATGTAATGTAACACACACCCATACAATGCGCACCACCCCGCCATGTTTTTCAGAAACCTATCCTACATTGCCACTGCATGTTCCCTGACCTCCCCATGCTGACCACCCCGCGGTGCTTTTCTCCATCCTACATTGTCACTCCCTGCCTATCCTAATTCAGACCCTCCGATTCACACCACCCCGTGATGTTTTTCTCACTCCTACTAGTGAATGTAATGTAACACACACCCATACAATGCGAACCACCCCGAGATGTTTTTCTCACTCCTTCTAGTGAATGTAATGTAACACACACCCATACAATGCGCACCACCCCGTGATGTTTTTCTCACTCCTACTAGTGAATGTAATGTAACACACACCCATACAATGCGCACCACCCCGCCATGTTTTTCAGAAACCTATCCTACATTGCCACTGCATGTTCCCTGACCACCCCATGCTGACCACCCCGCGGTGCTTTTCTCCATCCTACATTACCACTCACTGCCTATCCTAATTCAGACCCTCCGATTCACACCACCCCGTGATGTTTTTCTCACTCCTACTAGTGAATGTAATGTAACACACACCCATACAATGCGAACCACCCCGTGATGTTTTTCTCACTCCTTCTAGTGAATGTAATGTAACACACACCCATACAATGCGCACCACCCCGTGATGTTTTTCTCACTCCTACTAGTGAATGTAATGTAACACACACCCATACAATGCGCACCACCCCGCCATGTTTTTCAGAAACCTATCCTACATTGCCACTGCATGTTCCCTGACCTCCCCATGCTGACCACCCCGCGGTGCTTTTCTCCATCCTACATTGCCACTCACTGCCTATCCTAATTCAGACCCTATGATTCAAACCACCTCGTGATGTTTTTCTCATTCCTGCTAGTGAATGAAATGTTACACACCCATACAATGCGCACCACCCCACGATGTTTTTCAGAAACCTATCCTACGTTGCCAGTGCATGTTGCCTGACCTCCCGATGCTGACTACCCCGTGGTGCTTTTCTCCATCCTACATTGCCACTCACTGCCTATCCTAATTCAGACCCTATGATTCACACCACCCTGTGATGTTTTTCCCATTCCTGCTAGTGAATGGAATGTTACAAACCCATACAATGCGCATCACCCCGCGATGTTTTTCAGAAACCTATCCTACATTGCCACTGCATGTTGCCTGACCTTCCCATGCTGACCAACCCGTGGTGCTTTTCTCCATCCTACATTGCCACTCACTGCCTATCCTAATTCAGACCCTAGGATTCACACCACCCCGTGATGTTTTTCTCATTCCTGCTAGTGAATGTAATGTTACACACCCATACAATGCGCACAACACCGCGATGTTTTTCAGAAACCTATCCTACATTGCCACTGCATGTTGCCTGACCTCCCCATGCTGACCACCCCGCGGGGCTTCTCTCCATCCTACATTGCCACTCACTGCCTATCCTAATTCAGACCCTATGAATCACACTACCCCGTGATTTTTTCTCACTCCTGCTAGTGAATGTAATGTTACACACCCATACAATGCGCACCGCCCCGCGATGTTTTTCAGAAACCTATCCTACATTGCCACTGCATGTTGCCTGACCTCCCCATGCTGACCACCCCGTGGTGCTTTTCTCCATCCTACATTGCCACTCACTGCCTATCCTAATTCAGACCCTATGATTCACACCACCCCGTGATTTTTTCTCACTCCTGCTAGTGAATGTAATGTTACACAACCATACAATGCCCACCACCTCGCGATGATTTTCAGAAACCTATCCTACATTGCCACTGCATTTTGCCTGACCTCCCGATGCTGACCACCCCTTGGTGCTCTTCTCCATCCTACATTGCCACTCACTGCCTATCCTAATTCAGACCCTATGATTCACACCACCCCGTGATATTTTTCTCACTCCTACTAGTGAATGTAATGTTACACACCCATACAATGCGCACCACCCCGCGATGTTTTTCAGAAAGCTATGCTACATTGCCACTGCCTGTTGCCTGTCCTGCTCATGCTGACCACCCCGTGGTGCTTTTCTCCATCCTACATTGCCACTCACTGCCTATCCTAATTCAGACCCTATGATTCACACCACCCCATGATATTTTTCTCACTCCTACCAGTGAATGTAATGTTACACACCCATACAATGCGCACCACCCCGCGATGTTTTTCAGAAACCTATCCTACATTCCCACTGCATGTTGCGTGACCTCCCGATGCTGACCACCCCTTGGTGCTCTTCTCCATCCTACATTGCCACTCACTGCCTATCCTAATTCAGACCCTATGATTCACACCACCCCGTGATATTTTTCTCACTCCTACTAGTGAATGTAATGTTACACACCCATACAATGCGCACCACCCCGCGATGTTTTTCAGAAAGCTATGCTACATTGCCACTGCCTGTTGCCTGACCTGCTCATGCTGACCACCCCGTGGTGCTTTTCTCCATCCTACATTGCCACTCACTGCCTATCCTAATTCAGACCCTATGATTCACACCACCCCATGATATTTTTCTCACTCCTACCAGTGAATGTAATGTTACACACCCATACAATGCGCACCACCCCGCGATGTTTTTCAGAAACCTATCCTACATTCCCACTGCATGTTGCGTGACCTCCCCATGCTGACCACCCCATGGTGCCTTTCTCCATCCTACATTGCCACACACTGCCTACCCTAATTCAGACCCTATGATTCACACCACACCGTGATGTTTTTCTCACTCCTACTAGTGAATGTAATGGTACACACCCATACAATGCGCACCACACGCGATGTTTTTCAGAAACCTATCCTAAATTGCCACTTCATGTTGCCTGACCTCCCCATGCTGACCACCCCGTGGTGCATTTCTCCATCCTACATTGCCACTGACTGCCTATCCTAATTCAGACCCTATGATTCACACCACCCCGTGATGTTTTTCTCACTCCTACTAGTGAATGAAATGTTACACACAATACAATGCGCTCCACCCCGCGATGTTTTTCAGAAACGTATCCTAAATTGCCACTGCATGTTGCCTGACCTCCCCATGCTGACCACCCCGTGGTGCTTTTCTCTATCCTACATTGCCCCTGACTGCCTATCCTAATTGAGACCCTAAGATTCACACCACCCCGTGATGTTTTTCTCACTCCTACTAGTGAATGAAATGTTACACACCCAAACAACGCGCACAACCACGCGATGTTTTTCAGAAACCTATCCTAAATTGCCACTGCATGTTGCCTGACCTCCCCATGTTGAACACCCCGTGGTGCATTTCTCCATCCTACGTTGCCACTCACTGCCTATCCTAATTCAGACCCTAAGATTCACACCACCCCGTGATGTTTTTCGATTTCCTGCTAGTGAATGTTATGTTACACACCCATACAATGCGCACCACCCTGCGATGTTTCTCAGAAACCTATCGTATATTGCCAATGCATGTTGCCTGACCTCCCCATGCTGACCACCCCGTGGTGCTTTTCTCCATCCTACATTGCCACTCACTGCCTATCCTAATTCAGACCCTATGATTCACACCTCCCCGTGATGTTTTTCTCATTCCTGCTAGTGAATGTAATGTTACACACCCATACAAGGCGCACCACCCGGGATGTTTTTCAGAAACCTATCCTACATTGACACTGCATGTTGCCTGACCTCTCCATGCTTACCACCCCGTGGGGCTTTTCTCCATCCTACATTGCCACTCACTGCCTATCCTAATTCAGACCCTATGATTCACAACACTCCGTGATGTTTTTCTCACTCTTGCTAGTGAATATAATGTTACACACCCATACAATGCGCACCACCCCGCGATGTTTTTCAGAAACCAATCCTACATTGCCACTGCATCTTGCCTGACATCCCCATGCTGAGCACCCCGTGGTGCTTTTCTCTATCCTACATTGCCACTCACTGCCTATACTAATTCAGACCCTATAATTCACACAACCCCGTGATGTTTTTTTCACTCCTGCTAGTGAATGTAATGTTACACACCCAT
Organism: Cavia porcellus; assembly: GCF_034190915.1. NCBI lineage: Eukaryota > Metazoa > Chordata > Mammalia > Rodentia > Caviidae > Cavia > Cavia porcellus. The sequence continues at coordinate 47,601,392 of NW_026947514.1, read as the reverse complement.
ACAATGCGCACCACCCCGCGATGTTTTTCAGAAACCTATCCTACATTGCCACTGCATGTTGCCTGACCTCCCCATGCTGACCACCCCGTGGTGCTTTTCTCCATCCTACATTGCCACACACTGCCTATCCTAATTCAGACCCTATGATTCACACCACCCCGTGATGTTTTTCTCGGTCCTCCTAGTGAATGTAATGTTACACACACATACAATGCGCACCACCCCGCCATGTTTTTCAGAAACCTATCCTACAATGCCACTGCAAGTTACCTGACCTCCCCATACTGACCACCCCATGGTGCTTTTCTCCATCCTACATTGCCACTCACTTCCTATCCTAATTCAGACCCTATGATTCACACCACCCCGTGATGTTTTTCTCACTCCTGCTAGTGAATGTATTGTTACACACCCATACAATGCGCACCACCCCGCGCTGTTTTTCAGAAACCTATCCTACATTGCCAATGCATGTTGCCTGACCTCCCCATGCTGACCACCCAGCGGTGCTTTTCTCCATCCTACATTGCCACCCACTGCCTATCCTAATTCAGACCCTATGATTCACACCACCCCGTGATATTTTTCTCACTCTTGCTAGTGAATGTAATGTTACACACCCATACAATGCACACCACCCCGCGATGTTTTTCAGAATCCTATCCTACATTGCCACAGCATGTTTCGTGACCTCCCCATGCTGACCACCCCGTGGTGCTTTTCTCCATCCTGCATTGCCACTCACTGCCTATCCTAATTCAGACCCTATGATTCACACCACCCCATGATGTTTTTCTCATTCCTGCTAGTGAATGTAATGTTACACACCCATACAATACGCACCACCCCGCGATGTTTTTCAGAAACCTATCCTACATTGCCACTGCATGTTGCCTGACCTCCCCATGCTGACCACCCCGTGGTGCTTTTCTCCATCCTACATTGCCACTCACTGCCTATCCTAATTCAGACCCTAGGATTCACACCATCCCGTGATGTTTTTCTCATTCCTGCTTGTGAATGTAATGTTACACACCCATGCAATGTGAACCACCCTGCGATGTTTTTCAGAAACCTATCCTATATTGCCACTGCATGTTTCCTGACCTCCCCATGCTGACCACCCCGTGGTGCTTTTCTCCATCCTACATTGCCACTCACTGCCTATCCTAATTCAGACCCTGTGATTCACACCACCCCGTGATGTTTTTCTCATTCCTGCTAGTGAATGTTATGTTACACACCCATACAATGCGCACCACCCCGCGATGTTTTTCAGAAAACTATCCTACATTGCCACTGCATGTTGCCTGACCTCCCCATGCTGACCACCCCGTGGTGCTTTTCTCCATTCTACATTGCCACTCACTGCCTATCCTAATTCAGACGCTATGATTCACAACCCCCGTGATGTTTCTCTCACTCCTACTAGTGAATGTAATGTTACACACCCATAGAATGCGCACCACAACGCGATGTTTTTCAGAAAGCTATCCTACATTGCCACTGCATGTTGCCTGACCTCCCCATGCTGACCACACCGCGGTGCTTTTCTCCATCCTACAATGCCACTCACTGCCTATCCTAATTCTGACCCTATGATTCACACCACCCCGTGATGTTTTTCTCACTCCTGCTAGTGAATGTAATGTTACACACCCATACAATGCGCACCAACCCACGATGTTTTTCAGAAACCTATCCTACATTGCCACATCATGTTGCCTGTCCTCCCCATGCTGACCACCCCGTGGTGCTTTTCTCCATCCTACATTGCCACTCATTGCCTATCCTAATTCAGACCCTATGATTCACACCACCCCGTGATGTTTTTCTCACTCCTGCTAGTGAATGTAATTTTACACACCCATACAATGCACAACACCCCGCGATGTTTTTCAGAAACCTATTCTACATTGCCACTGCATGTTGCCTGACCTCCCCATGCTGACCACCCCGTGGTGCTTTTCTCCAACCTACATTGCCACTCACTGCCTATCGTCATTCAGTCCCTATGATTCACACCACCCCGTGATGTTTTTCTCACTCCTGCTAGTGAATGTAATGTTACACACCCATACAATGCGCACCACCCCGCGATGTTTTTCAGAAACCTATCCTACATTGCCACTGCTTGTTGCCTCACCTCCCCATGCTGACCACCCCGTGGTGCGTTTCTCCATCCTACATTGCCACTCACTGCCTATCCTAATTCAGAACCTATGATTCACACCACCCCGTGATGTTTTTCTCATTCCTGCTAGTTAATGTAATGTTACACACCCATACAATGCGCACCACCCCGCGATGTTTTTCAGAAACCTACCCTACATTGCCACTGCATGTTGCCTGACCTCCCCATGCTGACCACCCCGTGGTGCTTTTCTCCAACCTACATTGCCACTGACTGCCTATCCTAATTCAGACCCTATGATTCACACCACCCACTGATGTTCTTCTCACTCCTGGTAGTGAATGTAATGTTATACACCCAAACAATGCGCACAACCACGCGATGTTTTTCAGAAACCTATCCAACATTGCCACTGCATGTTGCCTGACCTCCCCATGCTGACCTCCCCTGTCGATGTCCGCTCCCGGCCGGCAGGAAGGACACACGACAAAGTCTGGCAGTGGACAACCTTTTCTTTTATTTTTCTTCTCCGTACAGCCTGCCCTGGGATCGCTCCCAGCCGAAGCCTCCTCTGGTCCGCTCCCCGCGGCTCCTTCTGGGCTTCGCTCCGAAGCCTCTACCGGTCCGCTCTCCGCGGCTCCTTTTGGGCTTCTACTTCCGGGCTTCTACCGGGCTTCCTCTTCCCCCCCAGGGGTGGCACCAGTATATATACGGATACAGTGTCCAATCATGTTAAAGTAAGCAAGGCAAACTGATTGGCTAACATCATCAGTTGCCAGGTAGACTATATTGTTGAGCGGGTTGCTTACGCGGTAAGCAGGAAACTAACGTGCTCGATGGGAGGGGTAATCTACCTCAGGCTTCACTCTTTACTACAGGCCTCACGTCTGCCAAGTGAGGCGACCGGGCTCGGGGCTGCGGCTCCCAACATCTCCCCCTTTTTTATTTTTTATGAATGTGCGCATCGTAGCCCTTTCTGGACTGGGTGCAGAGGCTTATGCCCTATGCGTAGGCCCACCGTAGGTCCTTGGCTTAGACCCTGGTCGGCCGTCCCATGGTCTGCCATGGCCCTGAGGCCCTCGTCCTTTTTCTAGGGCCAGGCACAAACTGGACGGAACCTGGATGCACACAAGCTTGCACTCATTTTCTCTCCGTAAAGAAATCCCCTCGGAGAGAAATTTAGACCTGGGCAGCATCTAACAGTCCAGCGGCTTACGTGCAGGATGGGGTAGGGCCTGGCTTAGGTTGAGTCGCACCGGGGGAGTACGCTCTTACCCGTCATTGACTCTCCTACCCAGCTATGTCATAATTTTTTAGAGGAGGAATGTGGGAAGCTCACCACCCCTAGACTCGGTCGTAGGCTAGGCGAGCGAGCCATGCATATGCCTGAGGATCTTCTTGTCCATTTTGGGCTACCGCTATTTCTATTCATCTTGTTGGTTGGTCTGTGATGGATCTCCGGTAGGGCAGGTCTGATCTTCAGTCGAGGGCTTTGTTGCCCGTGTCAGTCTCTCCGGTACCCACAGTGGTTCTCGTCCCGGTTCCTGTGGGAAAACACAAACCGCGCCTCGGTTCCAGCTGACCACTGGATCCGGGCCCATCCATTGTCCTGTCAGGACATCTTTCCACTTCACCCACCCTTTATGGTTGGGGGAAGGGTTGCAGTGCTCCACAGCTGGGGAGCGATTATCATTATTTAAATTTAAAAAATTGTGTGTGAATAGTGCCATGGATAATCGTGCCTTTGGGGCCAGGCCTTGGCCTACTCCCCCTTTTTGTTTTTGTAAAATTTCTTTGAGGCTTCTATGAGCCCTCTCAATGATTCCTTGACCTTGGGGATTGTATGGGATACCATGTTTTAATTGAACCTCCATCATTTTGCAGAACTCATTGAAGGCTTTGCCTATATAGGCTGGTCCATTATCAGTTTTTAACATTTTTGGTTTGCCCCATGCGGCCCAAGCCGCCAGGCAATGATTGATCACATTAGACACTTTTTCACCTGTTTCTCTGTTGCAAATATGATGTGAGAACAGGTGTCTGTGGAAACATGAACATATTTAAGAGTTCCAAACTCCTGTATATGTGTGATGTCCATCTGCCAAACATCACCAGGGATCAAACCTCGAGGGTTTACTCCCATCGGTATGGCAGGTTTGTATGTGGCACAGGAGTCACATAGTCGCACGATATCTCGTGCATCTGCTGTGGAAACATGGAAATGGTTTGCTAGTGTCCTGGCATTGACATGAAACTTATCATGGAAGGCACGGGCTCGCTCGATTGGTGTTAGTAAGGTAAAAATCCATAACGGGCGAGTGGCAGTGTCAGCAGCCGCATTCCCCTGTGCCATAGGCCCTGGCAGGGATGTATGTGCTCTTATGTGGGTGGTGAAGACCTTATGGTGTCTGTTCTGAAGCAATGTCTGGATAGACAGGAACAGCCCAGCCACTGTGGAAGTGGATCTAATTAAACCGGCAGTCTCAAGCACTTGCATAGCATTGACCACATACCTAGAATCGGAGACAATATTAATGGCTTCTGAGAACCGTTCAAGAATCATTTTAACGATCTGCAGTTCTACCACCTGAGGCTGATCTGGTTCAAATTGTATGGTAACCGGGGGCTTGCCTAGGATCACATAGGCGCCTATCCCCGTCTTGGAGCCATCTGTGTATATTGTAGTTGCTGGGACTAATGGCTCAGAGGCAGTAACCTTTGGAAAAATTATAGGGTGCTGAGTGACAAATGACAAGATAGGGTCTTTAGGGTATTGATTGTTTATATCCCCATGGAAAACACATCTCAGAATGGCCCAAGTATCTATGCAGGCAGCCAGGGTCTTGATCTGGCTGGCGGTATAGGGTACTCGGATGGCTTGTGGTCCTGAGCCAAAATGTTGGACAGCTCTATCATGCGCTTCAAGGGCCAATGAAGCGACTGCCTCCGGGTAATGCTCTATGACTTTTGCAGGTGAGACCTTAGGGTGTATCCACAGTAATGGTCCTTTCTGCCAAATCACCGCTGTAGGCTGTAGACTAGTCTGTAGCAAACAGACATCAAAGGGTCGCCCTGGTTCAATTCTGTGTAAGGTAGCCCCACCTAAGGCTTTTTTCACTCTCTGTAAGGCAGCTCTTGCCTCAGGAGTGAGCCTCCTGTGGGAGGCTATATCTGGGTCTCCCTTTAGAAGGTCGAACAGGGGTTTGAGATCTGAATTTGGTATATGTAAATATGGCCTAATCCAATTAATGTCTCCCAATAGTTTTTGCATGTCATTTAGGGTCCTAACGCCATCTGTCCTAATGGTGACCTTCTGTATAAGTCTGGAGGCGACACTGAGGTCCACACCTGCTGACCCAGGGGTGGCCCTTGTTGAAGGCTGCCATCCTGAGCTGTCCTGTCTCTGGGGCGGGGGCCCGCCTGTGAAGGGGGCCCCCTCTGGCCGTTTTTTGGCCCTCTAGCATCTCGTCCACAAATACGGTTGCCCTGAGCATCAAAGACCGACCTACACTCCTCAGCTTTGTGTGATCCCCTCTTGCATCGCCCACAAACATATGGTTCTTCATTCCTAGGATGGGGCCTAGCATCTGCATTGTTTGGGCAATGACGTTTAATGTGTCCTGGCTCCCCGCAGGCAAAACACCCTTTAGCCTTACATTCCCCTTCTAACCCGCGAGGTCCCCTCTGCTGTACAGCCGCGGCCAGGAGAGCAGCCACTCCCGAGTTGGAGAGCGGCCCCCCTATCTCTCTGCATATCCTAATCCAGGCGTTGAGGTCCTTGTTCTTATGAGGAGCTATCGCTGCCTTGCACTCCTTTGTACATTGCTCAAAAATCAGCTGCCTTACCAGCGGTCGAGCCACTCCCGGATCAGAAAATATCTTATCGGCAGCATCTTGCATTCGGGCCACAAAGTCAACAAATGGCTCTGTGGTACCCTGAATTATTTTTGAAAGACACAAGGAGGCTGTTCCGGCACCACTTACCTGCTTCCAGGCGCGGAGCCCTATGGCATTGATTTGTTCATAGACAGCGCCGGGGAACTGAGTCTGATCATCAGCGTGCCGACCTTCTCCCATAAGCATTTCCTTGTTCCACCCCCGGTTTCCCCGATTGGCGTTTCTCTCAGCCTGCTCTGCAGAGAACTCTGCGTACCAGGCTCGCCAATCCAGGTAATTACCCGAGGGCAGACACGCCTTTGCCAGCTGAATCCAGTCCGCGGGGGTGAGGGGCCCAGAAGACAGATTCTCCAGCATGGCAATGGTGTAAGGCGCAGTCGGCCCAAAGGTTGTAACTGCATTTTTAAGTTCTCTAATCTGCTTTATCTCAAAAGGCTCCCATACATTGCGTCCCTGGCCCATAGCTACTTGTACAGGAAATATCCCGTAGGGGCCACTATCTATCCCAGGTGGATGTACCTCATGAGACAAGCGTCCCCCCTGCCAAAGCCGCCTGTAAAAATACCGACCCGCCGGCGGCGGAGCATAAGACAGCGGCCGTGATTGGGCGGAAAATGGGGGCCCGTGCATCACTTCCTGTTCTGGCGAAAGGGGAGGGAGCTCCCAGGCGGCCGCCTCGTGGCGAGGGATCGCCTCCCTCTCGCGCCGGGGAGCGCTCAGGAGCTCTCTACTCCTCCGCAGACCAAGTTGAGCGGAGCACAATTCACGGCGCAACGCTGGGAAGGAACCCTGCGACTCCTTATCGAGCGACTTAGGCTCCTGACAGCTGGTCTCTTTGGCCTCCTTGCCATTCAACTTTCCCTCGTCCTCGGAGTCAGACGACTCCGAGGCTAGAGCCCCGTCCTTCTCCTTAGCATCTTTGTTCCCCTTGACGGGCCCCACTCGGGAGCTCCCCGACTGGGCCTGCTCAAATACCCTGCGTACTTTTGTAAGCTCTTGAGAGCTTTCTCCACAACCACCCTCGCTCTTAGTGTTGCTACCTAGCATGTTTCCCATTTTTTAATATGTTACTCACCGCGTGAGGCCCAAGGAATCCGCCACTTACGCGTGAGCCTGAGGGGAGTCTAAAAGCCCTGTAGGTGCGCGCCACCCAGAGCCCAGGCTTATCCCCAACTCACCTGTCTCGCAGCTCTGTACTGGAGCGTTGTCCACTGTCACGTCTCGGGGGTGATCAGTCCCCGGGCGGGCCTCCAAATGTCGTAGTCCGCTCCCGGCCAGCAGGAAGGACACACGACAAAGTCTGGCAGTGGACAACCTTTTCTTTTATTCTTCTTCTCCGTACAGCCTGCCCTGGGATCGCTCCCAGCCGAAGCCTCCTCTGGTCCGCTCCCCGCGGCTCCTTCTGGGCTTCGCTCCGAAGCCTCTACCGGTCCACTCTCCGCGGCTCCTTTTGGGCTTCTACTTCCGGGCTTCTACCGGGCTTCCTCTTCCCCCCCAGGGGTGGCACCAGTATATATACGGATACAGTGTCCAATCATGTTAAAGTAAGCAAGGCAAGTTGATTGGCTAACATCATCAGTTGCCAGGCAGACTATATTATTGAGCGGGTTGCTTACGCGGTAAGCAGGAAACTAACGTGCTCGATGGGAGGGGTAATCTACCTCAGGCTTCACTCTTTACTACAGGCCTCACGTCTGCCAAGTGAGGCGACCGGGCTCGGGGCTGCGGCTCCCAACACACCCCGTGGTGCTTTTCTCCATCCTACATTGCCACTCACTGCCTATCCTAATTCAGACCCTATGATGTACACCATCCCGTGATGTTTTTCTCATTCCTGCTAGTGAATGTAATGTTACACAGCCATACAATGCGCACCACCCCGCGATGTTTTTCAGAAACCTATCCTACATTGCCACTGCATGTTGCCTGACCTCCCCATGCTGACCACCCCGTGGTGCGTTTCTCCATCCTACATTGCCACTCACTGCCTATCCTAATTCAGACCCTATGATGCACACCATCCCGTGATGTTTTTCTCATTCCTGCTAGTGAATGTAATGTTACACACCCATACAATGCGCACCAGCCCACGTTGTTTTTCAGAAACCTCTCCTACATTGCCAGTGCATGTTGCCTGACCTCCCCATGCTGACCACCTCGTGGTGCTTTTCTCCATCCTACATTGCCACACACTGCCTATGCTAATTCAGACCCTATGATTCACACCCCCCAGTGATGTTTTTCTCATTCCGGCTAGTGAATGTTTTGTTACACACCCATACAATGCGCACTACCCGGGATGTTTTTCAGAAACCTAGCCTACATTGCCACTGCATGTTGCCTGACCTCCCCATGCTGACCACCCCGTGGTGCATTTCTCCATCCTACATTGCCACTCACTGCCTATCCTAATTCAGACCCTATGATTCACACCACCCCGTGATGTTTTTCTCACTCCTACTAGTGAATGTAATGTTACACAGCCATACAATGCGCACCAGACCGCGATGTTTTTCAGAAACCTATCCTACATTGCCACTGCATGTTGCCTGACCTCCCCATGCTGACCACCCCGTGGTGCTTCTCTCCATCCTACGTTGCCACTCACTGCCTATACTAATTCAGACCCTATGATTCACACCACCTCGTGATGTTTTTCTCATTCCTGCTAGTGAGTGTAATGTTACACACCCATACAATGCGCACCACCCCGCGATGTTTCTCAGAAACCTATCCTACATTGCCGCTGCATGTTGCCTGACCTCCCCATGCTGACCACCCCGTGGTGCGTTTCTCCATCCTACATTGCCACTCACTGCCTATACTAATTCAGATCCTATGAATCACACCACCCCGTGATGTTTTTCTCACTCCTACTAGTGAATGTAATGTTACACAGCCATACAATGCGCACCACACCGCGATGTTTTTCAGAAACCTATCCTACATTGCCACTGCATGTTGCCTGACCTCCCCATGCTGACCACCCCGTGGTGCTTTTCTCCATCCTACATTGCCACTCACTGCCTATCCTAATTCAGACCCTATGATGCACACCATCCCGTGATGTTTTTCTCATTCCTGCTAGTGAATGTAATGTTACACACCCACACAATGCGCACCACCCCACGATGTTTTTCAGAAACCTCTCCTACATTGCCACTGCATTTTGCCTGACCTCCCCATGCTGACCACCCCGTGATGCTTTTCTCCATCCTACATTGCCACTCACTGCCTATGCTAATTCAGACCCTATGATTTACACCCCCCCGTGATGTTTTTCTCATTCCTGCTAGTGAATGTAATGTTACACAACCATACAATGCGCACCACAAAGCGATGTTTTTCAGAAACCTATCCTACATTGTCACTGCATGTTGCCTGACCTCCCCATGCTGACCACCCCGTGGTGCTTCTCTCCATCCTACGTTGCCAGTCATTGCCTATACTAATTCAGACCCTATGATTCACACCACCCCGTGATGTTTTTCTCATTCCTGCTAGTGAGTGTAATGTTACACACCCATACAATGCGCACCACCCCGCGATGTTTCTCAGAAACCTATCCTACATTGCCACTGCATGTTGCCTGACCTCCCCATGCTGACCACCCCGTGGTGCTTTTCTCCATCCTACATTGCCACTCACTGCCTATTCTAATTCAGACCCTATGATTCACACCACCCCGTGATTTTTTCTCACTCCTGCTAGTGAATGTAATGTTACACACCCAAACAATGCGCACCAGCCCGCGATGATTTTCAGAAACCTATCCTACATTGCCACTGCATGTTGCCTGACCTCCCCATGCTGACCACCCCGTGGTGCTTTTCTCCATCCTACATTGCCACTCACTGCCTATCCTAATTCAGTCCCTATGATTCACACCACCCTGTGATGTTTTTCTCACTCCTCCTAGTGAATGTAATGTTACACACACATACAATGCGCACCACCCCGTGATGTTTTTCAGAAACCTATCCTACATTGCCACTGCATTTTGCCTGACCTCCCCATGCTGACCACCCCATGGTGCTTTTCTAGATCCTACATTGCCACTCACTGCCTATCCTAATTCAGACCCTATGATTCACACCACCCCGTGATGATTTTCTCACTCCTCCTAGTGAATGTAATGTTACACACCCATACAATGCGCACCACCCCGCAATGTTTTTCAGAAACCTATCCTACATTGCCACTGCAGATTGCCTGACCTCCCCATGCTGACCACCCCGCGGTGCTTTTCTCCATCCTACATTGCCACTCACTGCCTATCCTAATTCAGACCCTATGATTCACACCACCCCGTGATGTTTTTCTCACTCCTACTAGTGAATGTAATGTTACACACCCATACAATGCGCACAACCCCGCGATGTTTTTCAGAAATCTATCCTACATTGCCACTGGATGTTGCCTGACCTCCCCATGCTGACCACCCCGTGGTGCTTTTCTCTATCCTCCATTGCCACTCACTGCCTATCCTAATTCAGACCCTATGAATTCACACAACCCCGTGATGTTTTTCTCACTCCTGCTAGTGAATGTAATGTTACACACACATACAATGCACACCACCCCGCGATGTTTTTCAGAAACCAATCCTACATTGCCAGTGCATGTTGCCTGACATCCCCATGCTGAGCACCTTGTGGTGCTTTTCTCCATCCTACATTGCCACTCACTGCCTATCCTAATTCAGACCCTATGATTCACACCACCCCGTGATGATTTTGTCACTCCTACTAGTGAATGTAATGTTACACACCCATACAATGCGCACCACCCCGCGATGTTTTTCTGAAACCTATCCTACATTGCCACTGCATGTTGCCTGACCTCCCCATGCTGACCACCCCGTGGTGCTTTTCTCCATCCTACATTGCCACTCACTGCCTATCCTAATTCAGACCCTATGATTCACACCACCCCGTGATGTTTTTCTCACTCCTCCTAGTGAATGTAATGTTACACACCCATACAATGCGCACCACCCCGCGATGTTTTTCAGAAACCTATCCTACATTGCCCCTGCATGTTGCCTGACCTCCCCATGCTGACCACCCCGTGGTGCTTTTCTCCATCCTACATTGCCACTCACTGCCTATCCTAATTCAGACCCTAAGATTCACACCACCCCGTGATGTTTTTCTCATTCCTGCTAGTGAATGTTATGTTACACACCCATACAATGCGCACCACGCCGCGATGTTTTTCAGAAACCTATCCTACATTGCCACTGCATGTTGCCTGACCTCCCCATGCTGACCACCCCGTGGTGCTTTTCTCCATCCTACATTGCCAGTCACTGCCTATCCTAATTCAGACCCTATGATTCACAGCACCCCGTGATGTTTTTCTCATTCCTGCTAGTGAATGTAATGTTACACACCCATACAATGCGCACCACCCCGTGATGTTTTTCAGAAACCTATCCTACATTGCCACTGCATGTTGCCTGACCTCCCCATGCTGACCACCCCGTGGTGCTTTTCTCCATCCTACATTGCCACTCACTGCCTATCCTAATTCAGACCCTATGATTCACACCACCCCGTGATTTTTTGTCATTCCTGCTAGTGAATGTAATGTTACACAGCCATACAATGCGCACCACCCCGTGATGTTTTTCAGAAACCTATCCTACATTGCCACTGCATGTTGCCTGACCTCCCCATGCTGACCACCCCGTGGTGCTTTTCTCCATCCTACATTGCCACTCACTGCCTATCCTAATTCAGACCCTATGATTCACACCACCCGGTGATGTTTTTCTCACTCCTGCTAGTGAATGTAATGTTACACACCCAAACAATGTGCACAGCCACGCGATGTTTTTCAGAAACCTATCCTACATTGCCACTGCATGTTGCCTGACCTCACAATTCTGACCACCCCGTGGTGCTTTTCACCATCCTACATTGCCACTCACTGCCTATCCTAATTCAGACCCTATGATTCACACCATCCCGTGATGTTTTTCTCATTCCTGCTAGTGAATGTAATGTTACACACCCATACAATGCGAACCACCCCTCGATGTTTTTCAGAAACCTATCCTACATTGCCACTGCATGTTGCCTGAACTCCCCATGCTGACGACCCCGTGGTGCTTCTCTCCATCCTACGTTTCCAGTCACTGCCTATACTAATTCAGACCCTATGATTCACACCACCCCGTGATGTTTTTCTCATTCCTGCTAGTGAGTGTAATGTTACACACCCATAAAATGCGCACCACCCCGCGATGTTTCTCAGAAACCTATCCTACATTGCCACTGCATGTTGCATGACCTCCCCATGCTGACCACCCCGTGGTGCTTTTCTCCATCCTACATTGCCACTCATTGCCTATCCTAATTCAGACCCTATGATTCACACCACCCCGTGATGTTTTTCTCACTCCTGCTAGTGAATGTAATTTTACACACCCATACAATGCACAACACCCCGCGATGTTTTTCAGAAACCTATTCTACATTGCCACTGCATGTTGCCTGACCTCCCCATGCTGACCACCCCGTGGTGCTTTTCTCCAACCTACATTGCCACTCACTGCCTATCGTCATTCAGTCCCTATGATTCACACCACCCCGTGATGTTTTTCTCACTCCTGCTAGTGAATGTAATGTTACACACCCATACAATGCGCACCACCCCGCGATGTTTTTCAGAAACCTATCCTACATTGCCACTGCTTGTTGCCTCACCTCCCCATGCTGACCACCCCGTGGTGCGTTTCTCCATCCTACATTGCCACTCACTGCCTATCCTAATTCAGAACCTATGATTCACACCACCCCGTGATGTTTTTCTCATTCCTGCTAGTTAATGTAATGTTACACACCCATACAATGCGCACCACCCCGCGATGTTTTTCAGAAACCTACCCTACATTGCCACTGCATGTTGCCTGACCTCCCCATGCTGACCACCCCGTGGTGCTTTTCTCCAACCTACATTGCCACTGACTGCCTATCCTAATTCAGACCCTATGATTCACACCACCCACTGATGTTCTTCTCACTCCTGGTAGTGAATGTAATGTTATACACCCAAACAATGCGCACAACCACGCGATGTTTTTCAGAAACCTATCCAACATTGCCACTGCATGTTGCCTGACCTCCCCATGCTGACCTCCCCTGTCGATGTCCGCTCCCGGCCGGCAGGAAGGACACACGACAAAGTCTGGCAGTGGACAACCTTTTCTTTTATTTTTCTTCTCCGTACAGCCTGCCCTGGGATCGCTCCCAGCCGAAGCCTCCTCTGGTCCGCTCCCCGCGGCTCCTTCTGGGCTTCGCTCCGAAGCCTCTACCGGTCCGCTCTCCGCGGCTCCTTTTGGGCTTCTACTTCCGGGCTTCTACCGGGCTTCCTCTTCCCCCCCAGGGGTGGCACCAGTATATATACGGATACAGTGTCCAATCATGTTAAAGTAAGCAAGGCAAACTGATTGGCTAACATCATCAGTTGCCAGGTAGACTATATTGTTGAGCGGGTTGCTTACGCGGTAAGCAGGAAACTAACGTGCTCGATGGGAGGGGTAATCTACCTCAGGCTTCACTCTTTACTACAGGCCTCACGTCTGCCAAGTGAGGCGACCGGGCTCGGGGCTGCGGCTCCCAACATCTCCCCCTTTTTTATTTTTTATGAATGTGCGCATCGTAGCCCTTTCTGGACTGGGTGCAGAGGCTTATGCCCTATGCGTAGGCCCACCGTAGGTCCTTGGCTTAGACCCTGGTCGGCCGTCCCATGGTCTGCCATGGCCCTGAGGCCCTCGTCCTTTTTCTAGGGCCAGGCACAAACTGGACGGAACCTGGATGCACACAAGCTTGCACTCATTTTCTCTCCGTAAAGAAATCCCCTCGGAGAGAAATTTAGACCTGGGCAGCATCTAACAGTCCAGCGGCTTACGTGCAGGATGGGGTAGGGCCTGGCTTAGGTTGAGTCGCACCGGGGGAGTACGCTCTTACCCGTCATTGACTCTCCTACCCAGCTATGTCATAATTTTTTAGAGGAGGAATGTGGGAAGCTCACCACCCCTAGACTCGGTCGTAGGCTAGGCGAGCGAGCCATGCATATGCCTGAGGATCTTCTTGTCCATTTTGGGCTACCGCTATTTCTATTCATCTTGTTGGTTGGTCTGTGATGGATCTCCGGTAGGGCAGGTCTGATCTTCAGTCGAGGGCTTTGTTGCCCGTGTCAGTCTCTCCGGTACCCACAGTGGTTCTCGTCCCGGTTCCTGTGGGAAAACACAAACCGCGCCTCGGTTCCAGCTGACCACTGGATCCGGGCCCATCCATTGTCCTGTCAGGACATCTTTCCACTTCACCCACCCTTTATGGTTGGGGGAAGGGTTGCAGTGCTCCACAGCTGGGGAGCGATTATCATTATTTAAATTTAAAAAATTGTGTGTGAATAGTGCCATGGATAATCGTGCCTTTGGGGCCAGGCCTTGGCCTACTCCCCCTTTTTGTTTTTGTAAAATTTCTTTGAGGCTTCTATGAGCCCTCTCAATGATTCCTTGACCTTGGGGATTGTATGGGATACCATGTTTTAATTGAACCTCCATCATTTTGCAGAACTCATTGAAGGCTTTGCCTATATAGGCTGGTCCATTATCAGTTTTTAACATTTTTGGTTTGCCCCATGCGGCCCAAGCCGCCAGGCAATGATTGATCACATTAGACACTTTTTCACCTGTTTCTCTGTTGCAAATATGATGTGAGAACAGGTGTCTGTGGAAACATGAACATATTTAAGAGTTCCAAACTCCTGTATATGTGTGATGTCCATCTGCCAAACATCACCAGGGATCAAACCTCGAGGGTTTACTCCCATCGGTATGGCAGGTTTGTATGTGGCACAGGAGTCACATAGTCGCACGATATCTCGTGCATCTGCTGTGGAAACATGGAAATGGTTTGCTAGTGTCCTGGCATTGACATGAAACTTATCATGGAAGGCACGGGCTCGCTCGATTGGTGTTAGTAAGGTAAAAATCCATAACGGGCGAGTGGCAGTGTCAGCAGCCGCATTCCCCTGTGCCATAGGCCCTGGCAGGGATGTATGTGCTCTTATGTGGGTGGTGAAGACCTTATGGTGTCTGTTCTGAAGCAATGTCTGGATAGACAGGAACAGCCCAGCCACTGTGGAAGTGGATCTAATTAAACCGGCAGTCTCAAGCACTTGCATAGCATTGACCACATACCTAGAATCGGAGACAATATTAATGGCTTCTGAGAACCGTTCAAGAATCATTTTAACGATCTGCAGTTCTACCACCTGAGGCTGATCTGGTTCAAATTGTATGGTAACCGGGGGCTTGCCTAGGATCACATAGGCGCCTATCCCCGTCTTGGAGCCATCTGTGTATATTGTAGTTGCTGGGACTAATGGCTCAGAGGCAGTAACCTTTGGAAAAATTATAGGGTGCTGAGTGACAAATGACAAGATAGGGTCTTTAGGGTATTGATTGTTTATATCCCCATGGAAAACACATCTCAGAATGGCCCAAGTATCTATGCAGGCAGCCAGGGTCTTGATCTGGCTGGCGGTATAGGGTACTCGGATGGCTTGTGGTCCTGAGCCAAAATGTTGGACAGCTCTATCATGCGCTTCAAGGGCCAATGAAGCGACTGCCTCCGGGTAATGCTCTATGACTTTTGCAGGTGAGACCTTAGGGTGTATCCACAGTAATGGTCCTTTCTGCCAAATCACCGCTGTAGGCTGTAGACTAGTCTGTAGCAAACAGACATCAAAGGGTCGCCCTGGTTCAATTCTGTGTAAGGTAGCCCCACCTAAGGCTTTTTTCACTCTCTGTAAGGCAGCTCTTGCCTCAGGAGTGAGCCTCCTGTGGGAGGCTATATCTGGGTCTCCCTTTAGAAGGTCGAACAGGGGTTTGAGATCTGAATTTGGTATATGTAAATATGGCCTAATCCAATTAATGTCTCCCAATAGTTTTTGCATGTCATTTAGGGTCCTAACGCCATCTGTCCTAATGGTGACCTTCTGTATAAGTCTGGAGGCGACACTGAGGTCCACACCTGCTGACCCAGGGGTGGCCCTTGTTGAAGGCTGCCATCCTGAGCTGTCCTGTCTCTGGGGCGGGGGCCCGCCTGTGAAGGGGGCCCCCTCTGGCCGTTTTTTGGCCCTCTAGCATCTCGTCCACAAATACGGTTGCCCTGAGCATCAAAGACCGACCTACACTCCTCAGCTTTGTGTGATCCCCTCTTGCATCGCCCACAAACATATGGTTCTTCATTCCTAGGATGGGGCCTAGCATCTGCATTGTTTGGGCAATGACGTTTAATGTGTCCTGGCTCCCCGCAGGCAAAACACCCTTTAGCCTTACATTCCCCTTCTAACCCGCGAGGTCCCCTCTGCTGTACAGCCGCGGCCAGGAGAGCAGCCACTCCCGAGTTGGAGAGCGGCCCCCCTATCTCTCTGCATATCCTAATCCAGGCGTTGAGGTCCTTGTTCTTATGAGGAGCTATCGCTGCCTTGCACTCCTTTGTACATTGCTCAAAAATCAGCTGCCTTACCAGCGGTCGAGCCACTCCCGGATCAGAAAATATCTTATCGGCAGCATCTTGCATTCGGGCCACAAAGTCAACAAATGGCTCTGTGGTACCCTGAATTATTTTTGAAAGACACAAGGAGGCTGTTCCGGCACCACTTACCTGCTTCCAGGCGCGGAGCCCTATGGCATTGATTTGTTCATAGACAGCGCCGGGGAACTGAGTCTGATCATCAGCGTGCCGACCTTCTCCCATAAGCATTTCCTTGTTCCACCCCCGGTTTCCCCGATTGGCGTTTCTCTCAGCCTGCTCTGCAGAGAACTCTGCGTACCAGGCTCGCCAATCCAGGTAATTACCCGAGGGCAGACACGCCTTTGCCAGCTGAATCCAGTCCGCGGGGGTGAGGGGCCCAGAAGACAGATTCTCCAGCATGGCAATGGTGTAAGGCGCAGTCGGCCCAAAGGTTGTAACTGCATTTTTAAGTTCTCTAATCTGCTTTATCTCAAAAGGCTCCCATACATTGCGTCCCTGGCCCATAGCTACTTGTACAGGAAATATCCCGTAGGGGCCACTATCTATCCCAGGTGGATGTACCTCATGAGACAAGCGTCCCCCCTGCCAAAGCCGCCTGTAAAAATACCGACCCGCCGGCGGCGGAGCATAAGACAGCGGCCGTGATTGGGCGGAAAATGGGGGCCCGTGCATCACTTCCTGTTCTGGCGAAAGGGGAGGGAGCTCCCAGGCGGCCGCCTCGTGGCGAGGGATCGCCTCCCTCTCGCGCCGGGGAGCGCTCAGGAGCTCTCTACTCCTCCGCAGACCAAGTTGAGCGGAGCACAATTCACGGCGCAACGCTGGGAAGGAACCCTGCGACTCCTTATCGAGCGACTTAGGCTCCTGACAGCTGGTCTCTTTGGCCTCCTTGCCATTCAACTTTCCCTCGTCCTCGGAGTCAGACGACTCCGAGGCTAGAGCCCCGTCCTTCTCCTTAGCATCTTTGTTCCCCTTGACGGGCCCCACTCGGGAGCTCCCCGACTGGGCCTGCTCAAATACCCTGCGTACTTTTGTAAGCTCTTGAGAGCTTTCTCCACAACCACCCTCGCTCTTAGTGTTGCTACCTAGCATGTTTCCCATTTTTTAATATGTTACTCACCGCGTGAGGCCCAAGGAATCCGCCACTTACGCGTGAGCCTGAGGGGAGTCTAAAAGCCCTGTAGGTGCGCGCCACCCAGAGCCCAGGCTTATCCCCAACTCACCTGTCTCGCAGCTCTGTACTGGAGCGTTGTCCACTGTCACGTCTCGGGGGTGATCAGTCCCCGGGCGGGCCTCCAAATGTCGTAGTCCGCTCCCGGCCAGCAGGAAGGACACACGACAAAGTCTGGCAGTGGACAACCTTTTCTTTTATTCTTCTTCTCCGTACAGCCTGCCCTGGGATCGCTCCCAGCCGAAGCCTCCTCTGGTCCGCTCCCCGCGGCTCCTTCTGGGCTTCGCTCCGAAGCCTCTACCGGTCCACTCTCCGCGGCTCCTTTTGGGCTTCTACTTCCGGGCTTCTACCGGGCTTCCTCTTCCCCCCCAGGGGTGGCACCAGTATATATACGGATACAGTGTCCAATCATGTTAAAGTAAGCAAGGCAAGTTGATTGGCTAACATCATCAGTTGCCAGGCAGACTATATTATTGAGCGGGTTGCTTACGCGGTAAGCAGGAAACTAACGTGCTCGATGGGAGGGGTAATCTACCTCAGGCTTCACTCTTTACTACAGGCCACACGTCTGCCAAGTGAGGCGACCGGGCTCGGGGCTGCGGCTCCCAACACACCCCGTGGTGCTTTTCTCCATCCTACATTGCCACTCACTGCCTATCCTAATTCAGACCCTATGATGTACACCATCCCGTGATGTTTTTCTCATTCCTGCTAGTGAATGTAATGTTACACAGCCATACAATGCGCACCACCCCGCGATGTTTTTCAGAAACCTATCCTACATTGCCACTGCATGTTGCCTGACCTCCCCATGCTGACCACCCCGTGGTGCGTTTCTCCATCCTACATTGCCACTCACTGCCTATCCTAATTCAGACCCTATGATGCACACCATCCCGTGATGTTTTTCTCATTCCTGCTAGTGAATGTAATGTTACACACCCATACAATGCGCACCAGCCCACGTTGTTTTTCAGAAACCTCTCCTACATTGCCAGTGCATGTTGCCTGACCTCCCCATGCTGACCACCTCGTGGTGCTTTTCTCCATCCTACATTGCCACACACTGCCTATGCTAATTCAGACCCTATGATTCACACCCCCCAGTGATGTTTTTCTCATTCCGGCTAGTGAATGTTTTGTTACACACCCATACAATGCGCACTACCCGGGATGTTTTTCAGAAACCTAGCCTACATTGCCACTGCATGTTGCCTGACCTCCCCATGCTGACCACCCCGTGGTGCATTTCTCCATCCTACATTGCCACTCACTGCCTATCCTAATTCAGACCCTATGATTCACACCACCCCGTGATGTTTTTCTCACTCCTACTAGTGAATGTAATGTTACACAGCCATACAATGCGCACCAGACCGCGATGTTTTTCAGAAACCTATCCTACATTGCCACTGCATGTTGCCTGACCTCCCCATGCTGACCACCCCGTGGTGCTTCTCTCCATCCTACGTTGCCACTCACTGCCTATACTAATTCAGACCCTATGATTCACACCACCTCGTGATGTTTTTCTCATTCCTGCTAGTGAGTGTAATGTTACACACCCATACAATGCGCACCACCCCGCGATGTTTCTCAGAAACCTATCCTACATTGCCGCTGCATGTTGCCTGACCTCCCCATGCTGACCACCCCGTGGTGCGTTTCTCCATCCTACATTGCCACTCACTGCCTATACTAATTCAGATCCTATGAATCACACCACCCCGTGATGTTTTTCTCACTCCTACTAGTGAATGTAATGTTACACAGCCATACAATGCGCACCACACCGCGATGTTTTTCAGAAACCTATCCTACATTGCCACTGCATGTTGCCTGACCTCCCCATGCTGACCACCCCGTGGTGCTTTTCTCCATCCTACATTGCCACTCACTGCCTATCCTAATTCAGACCCTATGATGCACACCATCCCGTGATGTTTTTCTCATTCCTGCTAGTGAATGTAATGTTACACACCCACACAATGCGCACCACCCCACGATGTTTTTCAGAAACCTCTCCTACATTGCCACTGCATTTTGCCTGACCTCCCCATGCTGACCACCCCGTGATGCTTTTCTCCATCCTACATTGCCACTCACTGCCTATGCTAATTCAGACCCTATGATTTACACCCCCCCGTGATGTTTTTCTCATTCCTGCTAGTGAATGTAATGTTACACAACCATACAATGCGCACCACAAAGCGATGTTTTTCAGAAACCTATCCTACATTGTCACTGCATGTTGCCTGACCTCCCCATGCTGACCACCCCGTGGTGCTTCTCTCCATCCTACGTTGCCAGTCATTGCCTATACTAATTCAGACCCTATGATTCACACCACCCCGTGATGTTTTTCTCATTCCTGCTAGTGAGTGTAATGTTACACACCCATACAATGCGCACCACCCCGCGATGTTTCTCAGAAACCTATCCTACATTGCCACTGCATGTTGCCTGACCTCCCCATGCTGACCACCCCGTGGTGCTTTTCTCCATCCTACATTGCCACTCACTGCCTATTCTAATTCAGACCCTATGATTCACACCACCCCGTGATTTTTTCTCACTCCTGCTAGTGAATGTAATGTTACACACCCAAACAATGCGCACCAGCCCGCGATGATTTTCAGAAACCTATCCTACATTGCCACTGCATGTTGCCTGACCTCCCCATGCTGACCACCCCGTGGTGCTTTTCTCCATCCTACATTGCCACTCACTGCCTATCCTAATTCAGTCCCTATGATTCACACCACCCTGTGATGTTTTTCTCACTCCTCCTAGTGAATGTAATGTTACACACACATACAATGCGCACCACCCCGTGATGTTTTTCAGAAACCTATCCTACATTGCCACTGCATTTTGCCTGACCTCCCCATGCTGACCACCCCATGGTGCTTTTCTAGATCCTACATTGCCACTCACTGCCTATCCTAATTCAGACCCTATGATTCACACCACCCCGTGATGATTTTCTCACTCCTCCTAGTGAATGTAATGTTACACACCCATACAATGCGCACCACCCCACAATGTTTTTCAGAAACCTATCCTACATTGCCACTGCAGATTGCCTGACCTCCCCATGCTGACCACCCCGCGGTGCTTTTCTCCATCCTACATTGCCACTCACTGCCTATCCTAATTCAGACCCTATGATTCACACCACCCCGTGATGTTTTTCTCACTCCTACTAGTGAATGTAATGTTACACACCCATACAATGCGCACAACCCCGCGATGTTTTTCAGAAATCTATCCTACATTGCCACTGGATGTTGCCTGACCTCCCCATGCTGACCACCCCGTGGTGCTTTTCTCTATCCTCCATTGCCACTCACTGCCTATCCTAATTCAGACCCTATGAATTCACACAACCCCGTGATGTTTTTCTCACTCCTGCTAGTGAATGTAATGTTACACACACATACAATGCACACCACCCCGCGATGTTTTTCAGAAACCAATCCTACATTGCCAGTGCATGTTGCCTGACATCCCCATGCTGAGCACCTTGTGGTGCTTTTCTCCATCCTACATTGCCACTCACTGCCTATCCTAATTCAGACCCTATGATTCACACCACCCCGTGATGATTTTGTCACTCCTACTAGTGAATGTAATGTTACACACCCATACAATGCGCACCACCCCGCGATGTTTTTCTGAAACCTATCCTACATTGCCACTGCATGTTGCCTGACCTCCCCATGCTGACCACCCCGTGGTGCTTTTCTCCATCCTACATTGCCACTCACTGCCTATCCTAATTCAGACCCTATGATTCACACCACCCCGTGATGTTTTTCTCACTCCTCCTAGTGAATGTAATGTTACACACCCATACAATGCGCACCACCCCGCGATGTTTTTCAGAAACCTATCCTACATTGCCACTGCATGTTGCCTGACCTCCCCATGCTGACCACCCCGTGGTGCTTTTCTCCATCCTACATTGCCACTCACTGCCTATCCTAATTCAGACCCTAAGATTCACACCACCCCGTGATGTTTTTCTCATTCCTGCTAGTGAATGTTATGTTACACACCCATACAATGCGCACCACGCCGCGATGTTTTTCAGAAACCTATCCTACATTGCCACTGCATGTTGCCTGACCTCCCCATGCTGACCACCCCGTGGTGCTTTTCTCCATCCTACATTGCCAGTCACTGCCTATCCTAATTCAGACCCTATGATTCACAGCACCCCGTGATGTTTTTCTCATTCCTGCTAGTGAATGTAATGTTACACACCCATACAATGCGCACCACCCCGTGATGTTTTTCAGAAACCTATCCTACATTGCCACTGCATGTTGCCTGACCTCCCCATGCTGACCACCCCGTGGTGCTTTTCTCCATCCTACATTGCCACTCACTGCCTATCCTAATTCAGACCCTATGATTCACACCACCCCGTGATTTTTTGTCATTCCTGCTAGTGAATGTAATGTTACACAGCCATACAATGCGCACCACCCCGCGATGTTTTTCAGAAACCTATCCTACATTGCCACTGCATGTTGCCTGACCTCCCCATGCTGACCACCCCGTGGTGCTTTTCTCCATCCTACATTGCCACTCACTGCCTATCCTAATTCAGACCCTATGATTCACACCACCCGGTGATGTTTTTCTCACTCCTGCTAGTGAATGTAATGTTACACACCCAAACAATGTGCACAGCCACGCGATGTTTTTCAGAAACCTATCCTACATTGCCACTGCATGTTGCCTGACCTCACAATTCTGACCACCCCGTGGTGCTTTTCACCATCCTACATTGCCACTCACTGCCTATCCTAATTCAGACCCTATGATTCACACCATCCCGTGATGTTTTTCTCATTCCTGCTAGTGAATGTAATGTTACACACCCATACAATGCGAACCACCCCTCGATGTTTTTCAGAAACCTATCCTACATTGCCACTGCATGTTGCCTGAACTCCCCATGCTGACGACCCCGTGGTGCTTCTCTCCATCCTACGTTTCCAGTCACTGCCTATACTAATTCAGACCCTATGATTCACACCACCCCGTGATGTTTTTCTCATTCCTGCTAGTGAGTGTAATGTTACACACCCATAAAATGCGCACCACCCCGCGATGTTTCTCAGAAACCTATCCTACATTGCCACTGCATGTTGCATGACCTCCCCATGCTGACCACCCCGTGGTGCTTTTCTCCATCCTACATTGCCACTCACTGCCTATACTAATTCAGATCCTATGATTCACACCACAACGTGATGTTTTTCTCACTCCTACTAGTGAATGTAATGTTACACAGCCATACAATGCGCACCACCCCGCGATGTTTTTCAGAAACCTATCCTACTTTGCCACTGCATGTTTCCTGACCTCCCCATGCTGACCACCCCGTGGTGCTTTTCTCCATCCTACATTGCCACTCACTGCCTATTCTAATTCAGACCCTCTGATTCACACCACCCCGTGATTTTTTCTCACTGCTGATAGTGAATGTAATGTTACACACCCAAACAATGCGCACCAGCCCGCGATAATTTTCAGAAACCTATCCTACATTGCCACTGCATGTTGCCTGACCTCCCCATGCTGACCACCCCGTGGTGCTTTTCTCCATCCTACATTGCCACTCACTGCCTATCCTAATTCAGACCCTATGATTCACACCACCCTGTGATGTTTTTCTCACTCCTCCTAGTGAATGTAATGTTACACACACATACAATGCGCACCACCCCGCGATGTTTTTCAGAAACCTATCCTACATTGCCACTGCATTTTGCCTGACCGCCCCATGCTGACCACCCCATGGTGCTTTTCTAGATCCTACATTGCCACTCACTGCCTATCCTAATTCAGACCCTATGATTCACACCACCCCGTGATGTTTTTCTCACTCCTCCTAGTGAATGTAATGTTACACACCCATACAATGCGCACCACCCCGCAATGTTTTTCAGAAACCTATCCTACATTGCCACTGCAGATTGCCTGACCTCCCCATGCTGACCAACCCGCGGTGCTTTTCTCCATCCTACATTGCCACTCACTGCCTATCCTAATTCAGACCCTATGATTCACACCACCCCGTGATGTTTTTCTCACCCCTACTAGTGAATGTAATGTCACACACCCATACAATGCGCACAACCCCGCGATGTTTTTCAGAAATCTATCCTACATTGCCACTGCATGTTGCCTGACCTCCCCATGCTGACCACCCCGTGGTGCTTTTCTCTATTCTCCATTGCCACTCACTGCCTATCCTAATTCAGACCCTATGAATTCACACCACCCCGTGATGTTTTTCTCACTCCTGCTAGTGAATGTAATGTTACACACCCATACAATGCGCACCACCCCGCGATGTTTTTCAGAAACCAATCCTACATTGCCACTGCATGTTGCCTGACCTCCCCATTCTGACAACCCCGTGGTGCTTTTCTCCATCCTACATTGCCACTCACTGCCTATCCTAATTCAGACCCTATGATTCACACCACCCCGTGATGTTTTTCTCACTCCTCCTAGTGATTGTAATGTTACAAACCCATACAATGCGCACCACCCCGCGATGTTTTTCAGAAACCTATCCTACATTGCCACTGCATGTTGCCTGACCTCGCCATGCTGACCACCCCGTGGTGCTTTTCTCCATCCTACATTGCCACTCACTGCCTATCCTAATTCAGACCCTAAGATTCACACCACCCCGTGATGTTTTTCTCATTCCTGCTAGTGAATGTTATGTTACACACCCATACAATGCGCACCACGCCGCGATGTTTTTCAGAAACCTATCCTACATTGCCACTGCATGTTGCCTGACCTCCCCATGCTGACCACCCCGTGGTGCTTTTCTCCATCCTAAATTGCCAGTCACTGCCTATACTAATTCAGACCCTATGATTCACACCACCCCGTGATGTTTTTCTCATTCCTGCTAGTGAATGTAATGTTACACACCCATACAATGCGCACCACCCCGTGATGTTTTTCAGAAACCTATCCTACATTGCCACTGCATGTTGCCTGACCTCCCCATGCTGACCACCCCGTGGTGCTTTTCTCCATCCTACATTGCCACTCACTGCCTATCCTAATTCAGACCCTATGATTCACACCACCCCATGATTTTTTGTCATTCCTGCTAGTGAATGTAATGTTACACAGCCATACAATGCGCACCACCCCGCGATGTTTTTCAGAAACCTATCCTACATTGCCACTGCATGTTGCCTGACCTCCCCATGCTGACCACCCCGTGGTGCTTTTCTCCATCCTACATTGCCACTCACTGCCTATCCTAATTCAGACCCTGTGATTCACACCACCCGGTGATGTTTTTCTCACTCCTGCTAGTGAATGTAATGTTACACACCCAAACAATGTGCACAGCCATGCGATGTTTTTCAGAAACCTATTCTACATTGCCACTGCATGTTGCCTGACCTCCCCATTCTGACCACCCCGTGGTGCTTTTCACCATCCTACATTGCCACTCACTGCCTATCCTAATTCAGACCCTATGATTCACACCATCCCGTGATGTTTTTCTCATTCCTGCTAGTGAATGTAATGTTACACACCCATACAATGCGAACCACCCCGCGATGTTTTTCAGAAACCTATCCTACATTGCCACTGCATGTTGCCTGAACTCCCCATGCTGACCAGCCCGTGGTGCTTCTCTCCATCCTACGTTGCCAGTCACTGCCTATACTAATTCAGATCCTATGATTCACACCACCCCGTGATGTTTTTCTCAATCCTACTAGTGAATGTAATGTTACACAGCCATACAATGCGCACCACCCCGCGATGTTTTTCAGAAACCTATCCTACATTGCCACTGCATGTTTCCTGACCTCCCCTTGCTGACCACCCCGTGGTGCTTTTCTCCATCCTACATTGCCACTCACTGCCTATACTAATTCAGACCCTATGATTCACACCACCCCGTGATGTTTTTCTCAATCCTACTAGTGAATGTAATGTTACACAGCCATACAATGCGCACCACCACGCGATGTTTTTCAGAAACCTATCCTACATTGCCACTGCAGATTGCCTGACCTCCCCATGCTGACCACCACGCGGTGCTTTTCTCCATCCTACATTGCCACTCACTGCCTATCCTATTTCAGACCCTATGATTCACAACACCCCTTGATGTTTTTCTCACTCCTACTAGTGAATGTAATGTTACACACCCATACAATGCGCACCACCACGCGATGTTTTTCAGAAACCAATCCTACATTGCCACTGCATGTTGCCTGACATCCCCATGCTGAGCACCCTGTGGTGCTTTTCTCCAATCTACATTGCCACTCACTGCCTATCCTAATTCAGACCCTATGATTCACACCACCCCGTGATGATTTTGTCACTCCTACTAGTGAATGTAATGTTACACACCCATACATTGCGCACCACCCCGCGATGTTTTTCAGAAACCTATCCTACATTGCCACTGCATGTTGCCTGACATCCCCATGCTGACCACCCTGTGGTGCTTTTCTCCATCCTACATTGCCACTCACTGCCTATCCTAATTCAGACCCTATGATTCACACACCCCCGTGATGTTTTTCTCATTCCTGCTAGTGAATGTTATGTTACACACCCATACAATGCGCACCATCCAGGATGTTTTTCAGAAACCTATCCTACATTGCCACTGCATGTTGCCTGACCTCCCCATGCTGACCACCCCGTGGTGCTTTTCTCCATCCTACATTGCCACTCACTGCCTATCCTAATTCAGATCCTATGATTCACACCACCCCGTGATGTTTTTCTCACTCCTGCTAGTGAATGTAATGTTAAACACCCATACAATGCGCACCACCCCGCGATGTTTTTCAGAAACCTATCCTACATTGCCACTGCAGATTGCCTGACCTCCCCATGCTGACCAACCCGCGGTGCTTTTCTCCATCCTACATTGCCACTCACTGCCTATCCTAATTCAGACCCTATGATTCACACCACCCCGTGATGTTTTTCTCACCCCTACTAGTGAATGTAATGTCACACACCCATACAATGCGCACAACCCCGCGATGTTTTTCAGAAATCTATCCTACATTGCCACTGCATGTTGCCTGACCTCCCCATGCTGACCACCCCGTGGTGCTTTTCTCTATCCTCCATTGCCACTCACTGCCTATCCTAATTCAGACCCTATGAATTCACACCACCCCGTGATGTTTTTCTCACTCCTGCTAGTGAATGTAATGTTACACACCCATACAATGCGCACCACCCCGCGATGTTTTTCAGAAACCAATCCTACATTGCCACTGCATGTTGCCTGACCTCCCCATTCTGACCACCCCGTGGTGCTTTTCTCCATCCTACATTGCCACTCACTGCCTATCCTAATTCAGACCCTATGATTCACACCACCCCGTGATGTTTTTCTCACTCGTCCTAGTGATTGTAATGTTACACACCCATACAATGCGCACCACCCCGCGATGTTTTTCAGAAACCTATCCTACATTGCCACTGCATGTTGCCTGACCTCGCCATGCTGACCACCCCGTGGTGCTTTTCTCCATCCTACATTGCCACTCACTGCCTATCCTAATTCAGACCCTAAGATTCACACCACCCCGTGATGTTTTTCTCATTCCTGCTAGTGAATGTTATGTTACACACCCATACAATGCGCACCACGCCGCGATGTTTTTCAGAAACCTATCCTACATTGCCACTGCATGTTGCCTGACCTCCCCATGCTGACCACCCCGTGGTGCTTTTCTCCATCCTAAATTGCCAGTCACTGCCTATCCTAATTCAGACCCTATGATTCACACCACCCCGTGATGTTTTTCTCATTCCTGCTAGTGAATGTAATGTTACACACCCATACAATGCGCACCACCCCGTGATGTTTTTCAGAAACCTATCCTACATTGCCACTGCATGTTGCCTGACCTCCCCATGCTGACCACCCCGTGGTGCTTTTCTCCATCCTACATTGCCACTCACTGCCTATCCTAATTCAGACCCTATGATTCACACCACCCCATGATTTTTTGTCATTCCTGCTAGTGAATGTAATGTTACACAGCCATACAATGCGCACCACCCCGCGATGTTTTTCAGAAACCTATCCTACATTGCCACTGCATGTTGCCTGACCTCCCCATGCTGACCACCCCGTGGTGCTTTTCTCCATCCTACATTGCCACTCACTGCCTATCCTAATTCAGACCCTGTGATTCACACCACCCGGTGATGTTTTTCTCACTCCTGCTAGTGAATGTAATGTTACACACCCAAACAATGTGCACAGCCATGCGATGTTTTTCAGAAACCTATTCTACATTGCCACTGCATGTTGCCTGACCTCCCCATTCTGACCACCCCGTGGTGCTTTTCACCATCCTACATTGCCACTCACTGCCTATCCTAATTCAGACCCTATGATTCACACCATCCCGTGATGTTTTTCTCATTCCTGCTAGTGAATGTAATGTTACACACCCATACAATGCGAACCACCCCGCGATGTTTTTCAGAAACCTATCCTACATTGCCACTGCATGTTGCCTGAACTCCCCATGCTGACCAGCCCGTGGTGCTTCTCTCCATCCTACGTTGCCAGTCACTGCCTATACTAATTCAGATCCTATGATTCACACCACCCCGTGATGTTTTTCTCAATCCTACTAGTGAATGTAATGTTACACAGCCATACAATGCGCACCACCCCGCGATGTTTTTCAGAAACCTATCCTATATTGCCACTGCATGTTTCCTGACCTCCCCTTGCTGACCACCCCGTGGTGCTTTTCTCCATCCTACATTGCCACTCACTGCCTATACTAATTCAGACCCTATGATTCACACCACCCCGTGATTTTTTCTCACTCCTGCTAGCGAATGTAATGTTACACACCCAAACAATGCGCAACAGCCCGCGATGATTTTCAGAAACCTATCCTACATTGCCACTGCATGTTGCCTGACCTCCCCATGCTGACCACCCCGTGGTGCTTTTCTAGATCCTACATTGCCACTCACTGCCTATCCTAATTCAGACCCTATGATTCACACCACCCCGTGATGTTTTTCTCACTCCTCCTAGTGAATGTAATGTTACACACCCATACAATGCGCACCACCACGCGATGTTTTTCAGAAACCTATCCTACATTGCCACTGCAGATTGCCTGACCTCCCCATGCTGACCACCACGCGGTGCTTTTCTCCATCCTACATTGCCACTCACTGCCTATCCTATTTCAGACCCTATGATTCACAACACCCCTTGATGTTTTTCTCACTCCTACTAGTGAATGTAATGTTACACACCCATACAATGCGCACCACCACGCGATGTTTTTCAGAAACCAATCCTACATTGCCACTGCATGTTGCCTGACATCCCCATGCTGAGCACCCTGTGGTGCTTTTCTCCAATCTACATTGCCACTCACTGCCTATCCTAATTCAGACCCTATGATTCACACCACCCCGTGATGATTTTGTCACTCCTACTAGTGAATGTAATGTTACACACCCATACATTGCGCACCACCCCGCGATGTTTTTCAGAAACCTATCCTACATTGCCACTGCATGTTGCCTGACATCCCCATGCTGACCACCCTGTGGTGCTTTTCTCCATCCTACATTGCCACTCACTGCCTATCCTAATTCAGACCCTATGATTCACACACCCCCGTGATGTTTTTCTCATTCCTGCTAGTGAATGTTATGTTACACACCCATACAATGCGCACCACCCAGGATGTTTTTCAGAAACCTATCCTACATTGCCACTGCATGTTGCCTGACCTCCCCATGCTGACCACCCCGTGGTGCTTTTCTCCATCCTACATTGCCACTCACTGCCTATCCTAATTCAGATCCTATGATTCACACCACCCCGTGATGTTTTTCTCACTCCTGCTAGTGAATGTAATGTTAAACACCCATACAATGCGCACCACCCCGCGATGTTTTTCAGAAACCAATCCTACATTGCCACTGCATGTTGCCTGACCTCCCCATGCTGACCACCCCGTGGTGCTTTTCTCCATCCTACATTGCCACTCACTGCCTATCCTAATTCACACCCTATGATTCACACCACCCCGTGATTTTTTCTCACTCCTGCTAGTGAATGTAACGTTACACACCCATACAATGCGAACCACCCCGCGATGTTTTTCAGAAAGCTATCCTACATTGCCACTGCATGTTGCCTGACCACCCCATGCTGACCAGCCCGTGGTGCTTCACTCAATCCTACGTTGCCACTCACTGCCTATCCTAATTTAGACTCTATGATTCACACCACCCCGTGATGTTTTTCTCACTCCTGCTAGTGAATGTAATGTTGCACACCCATACAAAGAGCACCACCCCGCGATGTTTTTCAGAAACCAATCCTACATTGCCACTGCATGTTGCCTGACCTCCCCACGCTGACCAACCCGTGGTGCTTTTCTCCATCCTACATTGCCACTCACTGCCTATCCTAATTCAGACCCTATAATTCACACCATCCCATGATGTTTTTCTCACTCCTGCTAGTGCATGTAATGTTGCACACCCATACAATGCGCACCACCCCGCAATGTTTTTCAGAAACCTATCCTACATTGCCACTGCATGTTGCCTGACTTCCCCATGCTGACCACCCCGTGGTGCTTTTCTCCATCCTACATTTCCACTCACTGCCTATCCTAATTCACACCCTATGATTCACACCACCCCATGATTTATTCTCACTCCTGCTAGTGAATGTAACGTTACACACCCATACAATGCGAACCACCCCGCGATGTTTTTCAGAAACCTATCCTACATTGCCACTGCATGTTGCCTGACCTCCCCATGCTGACCACCCCGTGGTGCTTCTCTCCATCCTACGTTGCCACTCACTGCCTATACTAATTCAGACCCTATGATTCACACCACCCCGTGATGTTTTTCTCATTCCTGCTAGTGAGTGTAATGTTACACACCCATACAATGCGCACCACCCCGCGATGTTTCTCAGAAACCTATCCTACATTGCCACTGCATGTTGCCTGACCTCCCCATGCTGACCACCCCGTGGTGCTTTTCTCCATCCTACATTGCCACTCACTGCCTATCCTAATTCAGACCCTATGATTCACACCACCCCGTGATGTTGTTCTCACTCCTCCTAGTGAATGTAATGTTAGACACCCATACAATGCGCACCACCCCGCGATGTTTTCCAGAAACCTATCCTACATTGCCACTGCATGTTGCCTGACCTCCCCATGCTGACCACCCCGTGGAGCTTTTCTCCATCCTACATTGCCACTCACTGCCTATCCTAATTCAGACCCTAAGATTCACACCACCCCGTGATGTTTTTCTCATTCCTGTTAGTGAATGTTATGTTACACACCCATACAATGCGCACCACGCCGCGATGTTTTTCAGAAACCTATCCTACATTGCCACTGCATGTTGCCTGACCTCCCCATGCTGACCACCCCGTGGTGCTTTTCTCCATCCTACATTGCCAGTCACTGCCTATCCTAATTCAGACCCTATGATTCACACCACCCCGTGATGTTTTTCTCATTCCTGCTAGTGAATGTAATGTTACACACCCATACAATGCGCACCACCCCGCGATGTTTTTCAGAAACCTATCCTACATTGCCACTGCATGTTGCCTGACCTCCCCATGCTGACCACCCCGTGGTGCTTTTCTCCATCCTACATTGCCACTCACTGCGTATCCTAATTCAGACCCTATGATTCACACCACCCCGTGATCTTTTTGTCATTCCTGCTAGTGAATGTAATGTTACACAGCCATACAATGCGCACCACCACGCGATGTTTTTCAGAAACCTATCCTACATTGCCACTGCATGTTGCCTGACCTCCCCATGCTGACCACCCCGTGGTGCTTTTCTCCATGCTACATTGCCACTCACTGCCTATCCTAATTCAGATCCTATGATTCACACCACCCGGTGATGTTTTTCTCACTCCTGCTAGTGAATGTAATGTTACACACCCAAACAATGTGCACAGCCACGTGATGTTTTTCAGAAACCTATCCTACATTGCCACTGCATGTTGCCTGACCTCCCCATGCTGACCACCCCGTGGTGCTTTTCACCATCCTACATTGCCACTCACTGCCTATCCTAATTCAGACCCTATGATTCACACCATCCCGTGATGTTTTTCTCACTCCTGCTAGTGAATGTAATGTTGCACACCCATACAATGCGCACCACCCCAAGATGTTTTTCAGAAACCTATCCTACATTGCCACTGCATGTTGCCTGACCTCCCCATGCTGACCACCCCGTGGTGCTTTTCTCCATCCTACATTGCCACTCACTGCCTATCCTAATTCACACCCTATGATTCACACCACCCCGTGATTTTTTCTCACTCCTGCTAGTGAATGTAACGTTACACACCCATACAATGCGAACCACCCCGCGATGTTTTTCAGAAAGCTATCCTACATTGCCACTGCATGTTGCCTGACCACCCCATGCTGACCAGCTCGTGGTGCTTCACTCAATCCTACGTTGCCACTCACTGCCTATCCTAATTTAGACTCTATGATTCACACCACCCCGTGATGTTTTTCTCACTCCTGCTAGTGAATGTAATGTTGCACACCCATACAAAGAGCACCACCCCGCGATGTTTTTCAGAAACCAATCCTACATTGCCACTGCATGTTGCCTGACCTCCCCACGCTGACCAACCCGTGGTGCTCTTCTCCATCCTACATTGCCACTCACTGCCTATCCTAATTCAGACCCTATAATTCACACCATCCCATGATGTTTTTCTCACTCCTGCTAGTGCATGTAATGTTGCACACCCATACAATGCGCACCACCCCACGATGTTTTTCAAAAACCTATCCTACATTGCCACTGCATGTTGCCTGACTTCCCCATGCTGACCACCCCGTGGTGCTTTTCTCCATCCTACATTGCCACTCACTGCCTATCCTAATTCACACCCTATGATTCACACCACCCCGTGATTTATTCTCACTCCTGCGAGTGAATGTAACGTTACACACCCATACAATGCGAACCACCCCGCGATGTTTTTCAGAAACCTATCCTACATTGCCACTGCATGCTGCCTGACCTCCCCATGCTGACCACCCCGTGGTGCTTCTCTCCATCCTACGTTGCCACTCACTGCCTATACTAATTCAGACCCTATGATTCACACCACCCCGTGATGTTTTTCTCATTCCTGCTAGTGAGTGTAATATTACACACCCATACAATGTGCACCACCCCGCGATGTTTCTCAGAAACCTATCCTACATTGCCACTGCATGTTGCCTGACCTCCCCATGCTGACCACCCCGTGGTGCTTTTCTCCATCCTACATTGCCACTCACTGCCTATCCTAATTCAGACCCTATGATTCACACCACCCCGTGATGTTTTTCTCACTCCTCCTAGTGAATGTAATGTTAGACACCCATACAATGCGCACCACCCCGCGATGTTTTCCAGAAACCTATCCTACATTGCCACTGCATGTTGCCTGACCTCCCCATGCTGACCACCCCGTGGTGCTTTTCTCCATCCTACATTGCCACTCACTGCCTATCCTAATTCAGACCCTAAGATTCACACCACCCCGTGATGTTTTTCTCATTCCTGCTAGTGAATGTTATGTTACACACCCATACAATGCGCACCACGCCGCGATGTTTTTCAGAAACCTATCCTACATTGCCACTGCATGTTGCCTGACCTCCCCATGCTGACCACCCCGTGGTGCTTTTCTCCATCCTACATTGCCAGTCACTGCCTATCCTAATTCAGACCCTATGATTCACACTACCCCGTGATGTTTTTCTCATTCCTGCTAGTGAATGTAATGTTACACACCCATACAATGCGCACCACCCCGCGATGTTTTTCAGAAACCTATCCTACATTGCCACTGCATGTTGCCTGACCTCCCCATGCTGACCACCCCGTGGTGCTTTTCTCCATCCTACATTGCCACTCACTGCGTATCCTAATTCAGACCCTATGATTCACACCATCCCGTGATCTTTTTGTCATTCCTGCTAGTGAATGTAATGTTACACAGCCATACAATGCGCACCACCCCGCGATGTTTTTCAGAAACCTATCCTACATTGCCACTGCATGTTGCCTGACCTCCCCATGCTGACGACCCCGTGGTGCTTTTCTCCATGCTACATTGCCACTCACTGCCTATCCTAATTCAGACCCTATGATTCACACCACCCGGTGATGTTTTTCTCACTCCTGCTAGTGAATGTAATGTTACACACCCAAACAATGTGCACAGCCACGCGATGTTTTTCAGAAACCTATCCTACATTGCCACTGCATGTTGCCTGACCTCCCCATGCTGACCACCCCGTGGTGCTTTTCACCATCCTACATTGCCACTCACTGCCTATCCTAATTCAGACCCTATGATTCACACCATCCCGTGATGTTTTTCTCATTCCTGCTAGTGAATGTAATGTTACACAGCCATACAATGCGCACCACCCCGCGATGTTTTTCAGAAACCTATCCTACATTGCCACTGCATGTTTCCTGACCTCCCCATGCTGACCACCCCGTGGTGCTTTTCTCCATCCGACATTGCCACTCACTGCCTATCCTAATTCAGACCCTATGATTCACACCACCCCGTGATGATTTTGTCACTCCTGCTAGTGAATGTAATGTTACACACCCATACAATGGGCACCACCCCGCGATGTTTTTCTGAAACCTATCCTACATTGCCACTGCATGTTGCCTGACCTCACCATGCTGACCACCCCGTGGTGCTTTTCTCCATCGTACATTGCGACTCACTGCCTATCCTAATTCAGACCCTATGATTCACACCACCCCGTGATGTTTTTCTCACTCCTCCTAGTGAATGTAATGTTACACACCCATACAATGCGCACCACCCCGCGATGTTTTTCAGAAGCCTATCCTACATTGCCACTGCATGTTGCCTGACCTCCCCATGCTGACCACCCCGTGGTGCTTTTCTCCATCCTACATTGCCACTCACTGCCTATCCTAATTCAGACCCTATGATTCACACCACCCCGTGATGTTTTTCTCACTCCTGCTAGTGAATGTAATGTTGCACACCCATACAATGCGCACCACCCCGCGATGTTTTTCAGAAACCTATCCTACATTGCCACTGCATGTTGCCTGACCTCCCCATGCTGACCAGCCCGTGGTGCTTTTCTCCATCCTACATTGCCACTCACTGCCTATCCTAATTCAGACCCTATGATTCACACACCCCCGTGATGTTTTTCTCATTCCTGCTAGTGAATGTTATGTTACACACCCATACAATGTGCACCACTCGGGATGTTTTTCAGAAACCTATCCTACATTGCCACTGCATGTTGCCTGACCTCCCCATGCTGACCACCCCGTGGTGCTTTTCTCCATCCTACATTGCCACTCACTGCCTATCCTAATTCAGATCCTATGATTCACACCACCCCGTGATGTTTTTCTCACTCCTGCTAGTGAATGTAATGTTAAACACACATACAATGCGCACCACCCCGCGATGTTTTTCAGAAACCAATCCTACATTGCCACTGCATGTTGCCTGACCTCACCATGCTGACCACCCCGTGGTGCTTTTCTCCATCCTACATTGCCACACACTGCCTATCCTAATTCAGACCCTATGATTCACACCATCCCGTGATGTTTTTCTCACTCCTGCTAGTGAATGTAATGTTGCACACCCATACAATGCGCACCACCCCCAGATGTTTTTCAGAAACCTATCCTACATTGCCACTGCATGTTGCCTGACCTCCCCAATTTGACCACCCCGTGGTGCTTTTCTCCATCCTACATTGCCACTCACTGCCTATCCTAATTCACACCCTATGATTCACACCACCCCGTGATTTTTTCTCACTCCTGCTAGTGAATGTAACGTTACACACCCATACAATGCGAACCACCCCGCGATGTTTTTCAGAAACCTATCCTACATTGCCACTGCATGTTGCCTGACCTCCCCATGCTGACCAGCCCGTGGTGCTTCACTCAATCCTACGTTGCCACTCACTGCCTATCCTAATTTAGACTCTATGATTCACACCACCCCATGATGTTTTTCTCACTCCTGCTAGTGAATGTAATGTTGCACACCCATACAAAGAGCACCACCCCGCGATGTTTTTCAGAAACCAATCCTACATTGCCACTGCATGTTGCCTGACCTCCCCACGCTGACCAACCCGTGGTGCTTTTCTCCATCCTACATTGCCACTCACTGCCTATCCTAATTCAGACCCTATGATTCACACCATCCCGTGATGTTTTTCTCACTCCTGCTAGTGCATGTAATGTTGCACACCCATACAATGCGCACCACCCCACGATGTTTTTCAGAAACCTATCCTACATTGCCACTGCATGTTGCCTGACTTCCCCATGCTGACCACCCCGTGGTGCTTTTCTCCATCCTACATTGCCACTCACTGCCTATCCTAATTCACACCCTATGATTCACACCACCCCGTGATTTATTCTCACTCCTGCTAGTGAATGTAACGTTACACACCCATGCAATGCGAACC
This sequence comes from Cavia porcellus, assembly GCF_034190915.1. Taxonomy (NCBI): domain Eukaryota; kingdom Metazoa; phylum Chordata; class Mammalia; order Rodentia; family Caviidae; genus Cavia; species Cavia porcellus. The sequence goes on along the minus strand of NW_026947514.1, from coordinate 47,565,012 downwards.
ACCCCGCGATGTTTTTCAGAAACCTATCCTACATTGCCACTGCATGTTGCCTGACCTCCCCATGCTGACCACCCCGTGGTGCTTCTCTCCATCCTACGTTGCCACTCACTGCCTATACTAATTCAGACCCTATGATTCACACCACCCCGTGATGTTTTTCTCATTCCTGCTAGTGAATGTAATGTTACACACCCATACAATGTGCACCACCCCGCGATGTTTTTCAGAAACCTATCCTACATTGCCACTGCATGCTGCCTGACCTCCCCATGCTGACCACCCCGTGGTGCTTTTCTCCATCCTACATTGCCACTCACTGCCTATCCTAATTCAGACCCTATGATTCACACCACCCTGTGATGTTTTTCTCACTCCTCCTAGTGAATGTAATGTTACACACACATACAATGCGCACTACCCCGCGATGTTTTTCAGACACCTATCCTACTTTGCCACTGCATGTTGCCTGACCTCCCCATGCTGACCACCCCGTGATGCTTTTCTCTATCCTACATTGCCACTCACTGCCTATCCTAATTCAGACCCTATGAATTCACACCACCCCGTGATGTTTTTCTCACTCCTGCTAGTGAATGTAATGTTACACACCCATACAATGCGCACCACTCCGCGATGTTTTTCAGAAACCAATCCTACATTGCCACTGCATGTTGCCTGACATCCCCATGCTGAGCACCCTGTGGTGCTTTTCTCCATCCTACATTGCCACTCACTGCCTATCCTAATTCAGACCCTATGATTCACACCACCCCGTGATGATTTTGTCACTCCTACTAGTGAATGTAATGTTACACACCCATACAATGCGCACCACCCCGCGATGTTTTTCTGAAACCTATCCTACATTGCCACAGCATGTTGCCTGACCTCCCCATGCTGACCACCCCGTGGTGCTTTTCTCCATCCTACATTGCCACTCACTGCCTATCCTTATTCAGACCCTATGATTCACACCACCCCGTGATGTTTTTCTCACTCCTCCTAGTGAATGTAATGTTACACACCCATACAATGCGCACCACCCCGCGATGTTTTTCAGAAACCTATCCTACATTGCCACTGCATGTTGCCTGACCTCCCCATGCTGACCACCCCGTGGTGCTTTTCTCCATCCTACATTGCCACTCACTGCCTATCCTAATTCAGACCCTAAGATTCACACCACCCCGTGATGTTTTTCTCATTCCTGCTAGTGAATGTTATGTTACACACCCATACAATGCGCACCACGCCGCGATGTTTTTCAGAAACCTATCCTACATTGCCACTGCATGTTGCCTGACCTCCCCATGCTGACCACCCCGTGGTGCTTTTCTCCGTCCTACATTGCCAGTCACTGCCTATCCTAATTCACACCCTATGATTCACACCACCCCGTGATGTTTTTCGCATTCCTGCTAGTGAATGTAATGTTACACACCCATACAATGCGCACCACCCCGCGATGTTTTTCAGAAACCTATCCTACATTGCCACTGCATGTTGCCTGACCTCCCCATGCTGACCACCCCGTGGTGCTTTTCTCCATCCTACATTGCCACTCACTGCGTATCCTAATTCAGACCCTATGATTCACACCACCCCGTGATCTTTTTGTCATTCCTGCTAGTGAATGTAATGTTACACAGCCATACAATGCGCACCACCCCGCGATGTTTCTCAGAAACCTATCCTACATTGCCACTGCATGTTGCCTGACCTCCCCATGCTGACCACCCCGTGGTGCTTTTCTCCATCCTACATTGCCACTCACTGCCTATCCTAATTCAGACCCTATGATTCACACCACCCGGTGATGGTTTTCTCACTCCTGCTAGTGAATGTAATGTTACACACCCAAACAATGTGCACAGCCACGCGATGTTTTTCAGAAACCTATCCTACATTGCCACTGCATGTTGCCTGACCTCCCCATGCTGACCACCCCGTGGTGCTTTTCTAGATCCTACATTGCTACTCACTGCCTATCCTAATTCAGACCCTATGATTCACACCACCTCGTGATATTTTTCTCACTCCTCCTAGTGAATGTAATGTTACACACCCATACAATGCGCACCACCACGCGATGTTTTTCAGAAACCTATCCTACATTGCCACTGCAGATTGCCTGACCTCCGCATGCTGACCACCCCGCGGTGCTTTTCTCCATCCTACATTGCGACTCACTGCCTATCCTAATTCAGACCCTATGATTCACAACTCCCCGTGATGTTTTTCTCACTCCTACTAGTGAATGTAATGTTACACACCCATACAATGCGCACCACCCCGCGATGTTTTTCAGAAATCTATCCTACATTGCCACTGCATGTTGCCTGACAGCCCCATGCTGACCACCCCGTGGTGCTTTTCTCTATCCTACATTGCCACTCACTGCCTATCCTAATTCAGACCCTATGAATTCACACCACCCCGTGATGTTTTTCTCACTCCTGCTAGTGAATGTAATGTTACACACCCATACAATGCGCACCACCCCGCGATGTTTTTCAGAAACCAATCCTACATTGCCACTGCATGTTGCCTGACATCCCCATGCTGAGCACCCTGTGGTAATTTTCTCCATCCTACATTGCCACTCACTGCCTATCCTAATTCAGACCCTATGATTCACACCACCCGGTGATGTTTTTCTCACTCCTGCTAGTGAATGTAATGTTACACACCCAAACAATGTGCACAGCCACGCGATGTTTTTCAGAAACCTATCCTACATTGCCACTGCATGTTGCCTGACCTCCCCATGCTGACCAACCCGTGGTGCTTTTCACCATCCTACATTGCCACTCACTGCCTATCCTAATTCAGACCCTATGATTCACACCATCCCGTGATGTTTTTCTCATTCCTGCTAGTGAATGTAATGTTACACACCCATACAATGCGAACCACCCCGCGATGTTTTTCAGAAACCTATCCTACGTTGCCACTGCATGTTGCCTGACCTCCCCATGCTGACCACCCCGTGGTGCTTCTCTCCATCCTACGTTGACAGTCACTGCCTATACTAATTCAGACCCTATGATTCACATCACCCCGTGATGTTTTTCTCATTCCTGCTAGTGAGTGTAATGTTACACACCCATAAAATGCGCACCACCCTGCGATGTTTCTCAGAAACCTATCCTACATTGCCACTGCATGTTGCCTGACCTCCCCATGCTGACCACCCCGTGGTGCTTCTCTCCATCCTATGTTGACAGTCACTGCCTATCCTAATTCAGACCCTATGATTCACACCATCCCGTGATGTTTTTCTCATTCCTGCTAGTGAATGTAATGTTACACACCCATACAATGCGAACCACCCCGCGATGTTTTTCAGAAACCTATCCTACATTGCCACTGCATGTTGCCTGACCTCCCCATGCTGACCACCCCGTGGTGCTTTTGTCCATCCTACATTGCCACTCACTGCCTATCCTAATTCAGATCCCATGATTCACACCACCCCGTGATGTTTTTCTCACTCCTACTAGTGAATGTAATGTTACACAGCCATACAATGCGCACCACCCCGCGATGTTTTTCAGAAACCTATCCTACATTTCCACTGCATGTTTCCTGACCTCCCCATGCTGACCACCCCGTGGTGCTTTTCTCCATCCTACATTGCCACTCACTGCCTATCCTAATTCAGACCCTATGATTCACACCACCCCGTGATTTTTTCTCACTCCTGCTAGTGAATGTAATGTTACACACCCAAACAATGCGCAACAGCCCGCGATGATTTTCAGAAACCTATCCTACATTGCCACTGCATGTTGCCTGACCTCCCCATGCTGACCACCCCGTGGTGCTTTTCTCCATCCTACATTGCCACTCACTGCCTATCCAAATTCAGACCCTATGATTCACACCACCCTGTGATGTTTTTCTCACTTCTCCTAGTGAATGTAATATTAAACACACATACAATGCGCACTACCCCGCGATGTTTTTCAGAAACCTATCCTACATTGCCACTGCATGTTGCCTGACCTCCCCATGCTGACCACCCCGTGGTGCTTTTCTAGATCCTACATTGCTACTCCCTGCCTATCCTAATTAAGACCCTATGATTCACACCACCTCGTGATATTTTTCTCACTCCTCCTAGTGAATGTAATGTTACACACCCATACAATGCGCACCACCACGCGATGTTTTTCAGAAACCTATCCTACATTGCCACTGCAGATTGCCTGACCTCCGCATGCTGACCACCCCGCGGTGCTTTTCTCCATCCTACATTGCGACTCACTGCCTATCCTAATTCAGACCCTATGATTCACAACTCCCCGTGATGTTTTTCTCACTCCTACTAGTGAATGTAATGTTACACACCCATACAATGCGCACCACCCCGCGATGTTTTTCAGAAATCTATCCTACATTGCCACTGCATGTTGCCTGACATCCCCATGCTGACCACCCCGTGGTGCTTTTCTCTGTCCTACATTGCCCCTCACTGCCTATCCTAATTCAGACCCTATGAATTCACACCACCCCGTGATGTTTTTCTCACTCCTGCTAGTGAATGTAATGTTACACACCCATACAATGCGCACCACCCCGCGATGTTTTTCAGAAACCAATCCTACATTGCCACTGCATGTTGCCTGACATCCCCATGCTGAGCACCCTGTGGTGCTTTTCTCCATCCTACATTGCCACTCACTGCCTATCCTAATTCAGACCCTATGATTCACACCACCCCGTGATGATTTTGTCACTCATACTTGTGAATGTAATGTTACACACCCATACAATGCGCACCACCCCGCGATGTTTTTCTGAAACCTATCCTACATTGCCACTGCATGTTGCCTGACCTCCCCATGCTGACCACCCCGTGGTGCTTTTCTACATCCTACATTGCCACTCACTGCCTATCCTAATTCACACCCTATGATTCACACCACCCCGTGATGTTTTTCTCACTCCTCCTAGTGAATGTAATGTTACACACCCATACAATGCGCACCACCCCGCGATGTTTTTCAGAAACCTATCCTACATTGCCACTGCATGTTGCCTGACCTCCCCATGCTGACCACCCCGTGGTGCTTTTCTCCATCCTACATTGCCACTCACTGCCTATCCTAATTCAGACACTAAGATTCACACCACCCCGTGATATTTTTCTCATTCCTGCTAGTGAATGTTACGTTACACACCCATACAATGCGCACCACCCCGCGATGTTTTTCAGAAACCTATCCTCCATTGCCACTGCATGTTGCCTTACCTCCCCATGCTGACCAGCCCGTGGTGCTTTTCTCCATCCTACATTGCCAGTCACTGCCTATCCTAATTCAGACCCTATGATTCACACCACCCCGTGATGTTTTTCTCATTCCTGCTAGTGAATGTAATGTTACACACCCATACAATGCGCACCACCCCGCGATGTTTTTCAGAAACCTATCCTACATTGCCACTGCATGTTGCCTGACCTCCCCATGCTGACCACCCCGTGGTGCTTTTCTCCATCCTACATTGCCACTCACTGCCTATCCTAATTCAGACCCTATGATTCACACCACCCCGTGATCTTTTTGTCATTCCTGCTAGTGAATGTAATGTTACACAGCCATACAATGCGCACCACCCCGCGATGTTTTTCAGAAACCTATCCTACATTGCCACTGCATGTTGCCTGACCTCCCCATGCTGACCACCCCGTGGTGCTTTTCTCCATCCTACATTGCCACTCACTGCCTATCCTAATTCAGACCCTATGATTCACACCACCCGGTGATGTTTTTCTCACTCCTGCTAGTGAATGTAATGTTACACACCCAAACAATGTGCACAGCCACGCGATGTTTTTCAGAAACCTGTCCTACATTGTCACTGCATGTTGCCTGACCTCCCCATGCTGACCACCCCTTGGTTCTTTTCACCATCCTACATTGCCACTCACTGCCTATCCTAATTCAGACCCTATGATTCACACCATCCCGTGATGTTTTTCTCATTCCTGCTAGTGAATGTAATGTTACACACCCATACAATGCGAACCACCCCGCGATGTTTTTCAGAAACCTATCCTACATTGCCACTGCATGTTTCCTGACCTCCCCATGCTGACCACCCCGTGGTGCTTTTCTCCATCCTACATTGCCACTCACTGCCTATCCTAATTCAGACCCTATGATTCACACCATCCCGTGATGTTTTTCTCACTCCTGCTAGTGAATGTAATGTTGCACACCCATACAATGCGCACCACCCCAAGATGTTTTTCAGAAACCTATCCTACATTGCCACTGCATGTTGCCTGACCTCCCCATGCTGACCACCCCGTGGTGCTTTTCTACATCCTACATTGCCACTCACTGCCTATCCTAATTCACACCCTATGATTCACACCACCCCGTGATTTTTTCTCACTCCTGCTAGTGAATGTAACGTTACACACCCATACAATGCGAACCACCCCGCGATGTTTTTCAGAAACCTATCCTACATTGCCACTGCATGTTGCCTGACCTCCCCATGCTGACCAGCCCGTGGTGCTTCACTCAATCCTACGTTGCCACTCACTGCCTATCCTAATTTAGACTCTATGATTCACACCACCCCATGATGTTTTTCTCACTCCTGCTAGTGAATGTAATGTTGCACACCCATACAAAGAGCACCACCCCGCGATGTTTTTCAGAAACCAATCCTACATTGCCACTGCATGTTGCCTGACCTCCCCACGCTGACCAACCCGTGGTGCTTTTCTCCATCCTACATTGCCACTCACTGCCTATCCTAATTCAGACCCTATGATTCACACCATCCCGTGATGTTTTTCTCACTCCTGCTAGTGCATGTAATGTTGCACACCCATACAATGCGCACCACCCCACGATGTTTTTCAGAAACCTATCCTACATTGCCACTGCATGTTGCCTGACTTCCCCATGCTGACCACCCCGTGGTGCTTTTCTCCATCCTACATTGCCACTCACTGCCTATCCTAATTCACACCCTATGATTCACACCACCCCGTGATTTATTCTCACTCCTGCTAGTGAATGTAACGTTACACACCCATACAATGCGAACCACCCCGCGATGTTTTTCAGAAACCTATCCTACATTGCCACTGCATGTTGCCTGACCTCCCCATGCTGACCACCCCGTGGTGCTTCTCTCCATCCTACGTTGCCACTCACTGCCTATACTAATTCAGACCCTATGATTCACACCACCCCGTGATGTTTTTCTCATTCCTGCTAGTGAATGTAATGTTACACACCCATACAATGTGCACCACCCCGCGATGTTTTTCAGAAACCTATCCTACATTGCCACTGCATGCTGCCTGACCTCCCCATGCTGACCACCCCGTGGTGCTTTTCTCCATCCTACATTGCCACTCACTGCCTATCCTAATTCAGACCCTATGATTCACACCACCCTGTGATGTTTTTCTCACTCCTCCTAGTGAATGTAATGTTACACACACATACAATGCGCACTAACCCGCGATGTTTTTCAGACACCTATCCTACTTTGCCACTGCATGTTGCCTGACCTCCCCATGCTGACCACCCCGTGATGCTTTCCTCTATCCTACATTGCCACTCACTGCCTATCCTAATTCAGACCCTATGAATTCACACCACCCCGTGATGTTTTTCTCACTCCTGCTAGTGAATGTAATGTTACACACCCATACAATGCGCACCACCCCGCGATGTTTTTCAGAAACCAATCCTACAGTGCCACTGCATGTTGCCTGACATCCCCATGTTGAGCACCCTGTGGTGCTTTTCTCCATCCTACATTGCCACTCACTGCCTATCCTAATTCAGACCCTATGATTCACACCACCCCGTGATGATTTTGTCACTCCTACTAGTGAATGTAATGTTACACACCCATACAATGCGCACCACCCCGCGATGTTTTTCTGAAACCTATCCTACATTGCCACAGCATGTTGCCTGACCTCCCCATGCTGACCACCCCGTGGTGCTTTTCTCCATCCTACATTGCCACTCACTGCCTATCCTTATTCAGACCCTATGATTCACACCACCCCGTGATGTTTTTCTCACTCCTCCTAGTGAATGTAATGTTACACACCCATACAATGCGCACCACCCCGCGATGTTTTTCAGAAACCTATCCTACATTGCCACTGCATGTTGCCTGACCTCTCCATGCTGACCACCCCGTGGTGCTTTTCTCCATCCTACATTGCCACTCACTGCCTATCCTAATTCAGACCCTAAGATTCACACCACCACGTGATGTATTTCTCATTCCTGCTAGTGAATGTTATGTTACACACCCATACAATGCGCACCACGCCGCGATGTTTTTCAGAAACCTATCCTACATTGCCACTGCATGTTGCCTGACCTCCCCATGCTGACCACCCCGTGGTGCTTTTCTCCGTCCTACATTGCCAGTCACTGCCTATCCTAATTCACACCCTATGATTCACACCACCCCGTGATGTTTTTCGCATTCCTGCTAGTGAATGTAATGTTACACAGCCATACAATGCGCACCACCCCGCGATGTTTTTCAGAAACCTATCCTACATTGCCACTGCATGTTGCCTGACCTCCCCATGCTGACCACCCCGTGGTGCTTTTCTCCATCCTACATTGCCACTCACTGCGTATCCTAATTCAGACCCTATGATTCACACCACCCCGTTATCTTTTTGTCATTCCTGCTAGTGAATGTAATGTTACACAGCCATACAATGCGCACCACCCCGCGATGTTTTTCAGAAACCTATCCTACATTGCCACTGCATGTTGCCTGACCTCCCCATGCTGACCACCCCGTGGTGCTTTTCTCCATCCTACATTGCCACTCACTGCCTATCCTAATTCAGACCCTATGATTCACACCACCCGGTGATGTTTTTCTCACTCCTGCTAGTGAATGTAATGTTACACACCCAAACAATGTGCACAGCCACGAGATGTTTTTCAGAAACCTATCCTACATTGCCACTGCATGTTGCCTGACCTCCCCATGCTGACCAACCCGTGGTGCTTTTCACCATCCTACATTGCCACTCACTGCCTATCCTAATTCAGACCCTATGATTCACACCATCCCGTGATGTTTTTCTCATTCCTGCTAGTGAATGTAATGTTACACACCCATACAATGCGAACCACCCCGCTATGTTTTTCAGAAACGTATCCTACATTGCCACTGCATGTTGCCTGACCTCCCCATGCTGACCACCCCGTGGTGCTTCTCTCCATCCTAAGTTGACAGTCACTGCCTATACTAATTCAGACCCTATGATTCACATCACCCCGTGATGTTTTTCTCATTCCTGCTAGTGAGTGTAATGTTACACACCCATAAAATGCGCACCACCCTGCGATGTTTCTCAGAAACCTATCCTACATTGCCACTGCATGTTGCCTGACCTCCCCATGCTGACGACCCCGTGGTGCTTTTCTTCATCCTACATTGCCACTCACTGCCTATCCTAATTCAGACCCTATGATTCACACCACCCCGTGATTTTTTCTCACTCCTGCTAGTGAATGTAATGTTACACACCCAAACAATGCGCAACAGCCCGCGATGATTTTCAGAAACCTATCCTACATTGCCACTGCATGTTGCCTGACCTCCCCATGCTGACCACCCCGTGGTGCTTTTCTCCATCCTACATTGCCACTCACTGCCTATCCTAATTCAGACCCTATGATTCACACCACCCTGTGATGTTTTTCTCACTTCTCCTAGTGAATGTAATGTTAAACACACATACAATGCGCACTACCCCGCGATGTTTTTCAGAAACCTATCCTACATTGCCACTGCATGTTGCCTGACCTCCCCATGCTGACCACCCCGTGGTGCTTTTCTAGATCCTACATTGCTACTCACTGCCTATCCTAATTCAGACCCTATGATTCACACCACCTCGTGATATTTTTCTCACTCCTCCTAGTGAATGTAATGTTACACACCCATACAATGCGCACCACCACGCGATGTTTTTCAGAAACCTATCCTACATTGCCACTGCAGATTGCCTGACCTCCGCATGCTGACCACCCCGCGGTGCTTTTCTCCATCGTACATTGACACTCACTGCCTATCCTAATTCAGACCCTATGATTCACAACTCCCCGTGATGTTTTTCTCACTCCTACTAGTGAATGTAATGTTACCCACCCATACAATGCACACCACCCCGCGATGTTTTTCAGAAATCTATCCTACATTGCCACTGCATGTTGCCTGACATCCCCATGCTGACCACCCCGTGGTGCTTTTCTCTATCCTACATTGCCACTCACTGCCTATCCTAATTCAGACCCTATGAATTCACACCACCCCGTGATGTTTTTCTCACTCCTGCTAGTGAATGTAATGTTACACACCCATACAATGCGCACCACCCCACGATGTTTTTCAGAAACCAATCCTACATTGCCACTGCATGTTGCCTGACATCCCCATGCTGAGCACCCTGTGGTGCTTTTCTCCATCCTACATTGCCACTCACTGACTATCCTAATTCAGACCCTATGATTCACACCACCCCGTGATGATTTTGTCACTCATACTTGTGAATGTAATGTTACACACCCATACAATGCGCACCACCCCGCGATGTTTTTCTGAAACCTATCCTACATTGCCACTGCATGTTGCCTGACCTCCCCATGCTGACCACCCCGTGGTGCTTTTCTCCATCCTACATTGCCACTCACTGCCTATCCTAATTCAGACCCTATGATTCACACCACCCCGTGATGTTTTTCTCACTCCTCCTAGTGAATGTAATGTTACACACCCATACAATGCGCACCACCCCGCGATGTTTTTCAGAAACCTATCCTACATTGCCACTTCATGTTGCCTGACCTCCCCATGCTGACCACCCCGTGGTGCTTTTCTCCATCCTACATTGCCACTCACTGCCTATCCTAATTCAGACCCTAAGATTCACACCACCCCGTTATATTTTTCTCATTCCTGCTAGTGAATGTTACGTTACACACCCATACAATGCGCACCACCCCGCGATGTTTTTCAGAAACCTATCCTACATTGCCACTGCATGTTGCCTGACCTCCCCATGCTGACTAGCCCGTGGTGCTTCACTCAATCCTACGTTGCCACTCCCTGCCTATCCTAATTTAGACTCTATGATTCACACCACCCCATGATGTTTTTCTCACTCCTGCTAGTGAATGTAATGTTGCACACCCATACAAAGAGCACCACCCCGCGATGTTTTTCAGAAACCAATCCTACATTGCCACTGCATGTTGCCTGACCTCCCCACGCTGACCAACCCGTGGTGCTTTTCTCCATCCTACATTGCCACTCACTGCCTATCCTAATTCAGACCCTATGATTCACACCATCCCGTGATGTTTTTCTCACTCCTGCTAGTGCATGTAATGTTGCACACCCATACAATGCGCACCACCCCACGATGTTTTTCAGAAACCTATCCTACATTGCCACTGCATGTTGCCTGACTTCCCCATGCTGACCACCCCGTGGTGCTTTTCTCCATCCTACATTGCCACTCACTGCCTATCCTAATTCACACCCTATGATTCACACCACCCCGTGATTTATTCTCACTCCTGCTAGTGAATGTAACGTTACACACCCATACAATGCGAACCACCCCGCGATGTTTTTCAGAAACCTATCCTACATTGCCACTGCATGTTGCCTGACCTCCCCATGCTGACCACCCCGTGGTGCTTCTCTCCATCCTACGTTGCCACTCACTGCCTATACTAATTCAGACCCTATGATTCACACCACCCCGTGATGTTTTTCTCATTCCTGCTAGTGAATGTAATGTTACACACCCATACAATGTGCACCACCCCGCGATGTTTTTCAGAAACCTATCCTACATTGCCACTGCATGCTGCCTGACCTCCCCATGCTGACCACCCCGTGGTGCTTTTCTCCATCCTACATTGCCACTCACTGCCTATCCTAATTCAGACCCTATGATTCACACCACCCTGTGATGTTTTTCTCACTCCTCCTAGTGAATGTAATATTACACACACATACAATGCGCACTACCCCGCGATGTTTTTCAGACACCTATCCTACTTTGCCACTGCATGTTGCCTGACCTCCCCATGCTGACCACCCCGTGATGCTTTCCTCTATCCTACATTGCCACTCACTGCCTATCCTAATTCAGACCCTATGAATTCACACCACCCCGTGATGTTTTTCTCACTCCTGCTAGTGAATGTAATGTTACACACCCATACAATGCGCACCACCCCGCGATGTTTTTCAGAAACCAATCCTACATTGCCACTGCATGTTGCCTGACATCCCCATGTTGAGCACCCTGTGGTGCTTTTCTCCATCCTACATTGCCACTCACTGCCTATCCTAATTCAGACCCTATGATTCACACCACCCCGTGATGATTTTGTCACTCCTACTAGTGAATGTAATGTTACACACCCATACAATGCGCACGACCCCGCGATGTTTTTCTGAAACCTATCCTACATTGCCACAGCATGTTGCCTGACCTCCCCATGCTGACCACCCCGTGGTGCTTTTCTCCATCCTACATTGCCACTCACTGCCTATCCTTATTCAGACCCTATGATTCACACCACCCCGTGATGTTTTTCTCACTCCTCCTAGTGAATGTAATGTTACACACCCATACAATGCGCACCACCCCGCGATGTTTTTCAGAAACCTATCCTACATTGCCACTGCATGTTGCCTGACCTCCCCATGCTGACCACCCCGTGGTGCTTTTCTCCATCCTACATTGCCACTCACTGCCTATCCTAATTCAGACCCTAAGATTCACACCACCACGTGATGTATTTCTCATTCCTGCTAGTGAATGTTATGTTACACACCCATACAATGCGCACCACGCCGCGATGTTTTTCAGAAACCTATCCTACATTGCCACTGCATGTTGCCTGACCTCCCCATGCTGACCACCCCGTGGTGCTTTTCTCCGTCCTACATTGCCAGTCACTGCCTATCCTAATTCACACCCTATGATTCACACCACCCCGTGATGTTTTTCGCATTCCTGCTAGTGAATGTAATGTTACACAGCCATACAATGCGCACCACCCCGCGATGTTTTTCAGAAACCTATCCTACATTGCCACTGCATGTTGCCTGACCTCCCCATGCTGACCACCCCGTGGTGCTTTTCTCCATCCTACATTGCCACTCACTGCGTATCCTAATTCAGACCCTATGATTCACACCACCCCGTGATCTTTTTGTCATTCCTGCTAGTGAATGTAATGTTACACAGCCATACAATGCGCACCACCCCGCGATGTTTTTCAGAAACCTATCCTACATTGCCACTGCATGTTGCCTGACCTCCCCATGCTGACCACCCCGTGGTGCTTTTCTCCATCCTACATTGCCACTCACTGCCTATCCTAATTCAGACCCTATGATTCACACCACCCGGTGATGTTTTTCTCACTCCTGCTAGTGAATGTAATGTTACACACCCAAACAATGTGCACAGCCACGCGATGTTTTTCAGAAACCTATCCTACATTGCCACTGCATGTTGCCTGACCTCCCCATGCTGAACAACCCGTGGTGCTTTTCACCATCCTACATTGCCACTCACTGCCTATCCTAATTCAGACCCTATGATTCACACCATCCCGTGATGTTTTTCTCATTCCTGCTAGTGAATGTAATGTTACACACCCATACAATGCGAACCACCCCGCGATGTTTTTCAGAAACGTATCCTACATTGCCACTGCATGTTGCCTGACCTCCCCATGCTGACCACCCCGTGGTGCTTCTCTCCATCCTAAGTTGACAGTCACTGCCTATACTAATTCAGACCCTATGATTCACATCACCCCGTGATGTTTTTCTCATTCCTGCTAGTGCGTGTAATGTTACACACCCATAAAATGCGCACCACCCTGCGATGTTTCTCAGAAACCTATCCTACATTGCCACTGCATGTTGCCTGACCTCCCCATGCTGACGACCCCGTGGTGCTTTTCTTCATCCTACATTGCCACTCACTGCCTATCCTAATTCAGACACTATGATTCACACCACCCCGTGATTTTTTCTCACTCCTGCTAGTGAATGTAATGTTACACACCCAAACAATGCGCAACAGCCCGCGATGATTTTCAGAAACCTATCCTACATTGCCACTGCATGTTGCCTGACCTCCCCATGCTGACCACCCCGTGGTGCTTTTCTCCATCCTACATTGCCACTCACTGCCTATCCTAATTCAGACCCTATGATTCACACCACCCTGTGATGTTTTTCTCACTTCTCCTAGTGAATGTAATGTTAAACACACATACAATGCGCACTACCCCGCGATGTTTTTCAGAAACCTATCCTACATTGCCACTGCATGTTGCCTGACCTCCCCATGCTGACCACCCCGTGGTGCTTTTCTAGATCCTACATTGCTACTCACTGCCTATCCTAATTCAGACCCTATGATTCACACCACCTCGTGATATTTTTCTCACTCCTCCTAGTGAATGTAATGTTACACACCCATACAATGCGCACCACCACGCGATGTTTTTCAGAAACCTATCCTACATTGCCACTGCAGATTGCCTGACCTCCGCATGCTGACCACCCCGCGGTGCTTTTCTCCATCCTACATTGCCACTCACTGCCTATCCTAATTCAAACCCTATGATTCACAACTCCCCGTGATGTTTTTCTCACTCCTACTAGTGAATGTAATGTTACCCACCCATACAATGCGCACCACCCCGCGATGTTTTTCAGAAATCTATCCTACATTGCCACTGCATGTTGCCTGACATCCCCATGCTGACCACCCCGTGGTGCTTTTCTCTATCCTACATTGCCACTCACTGCCTATCCTAATTCAGACCCTATGAATTCACACCACCCCGTGATGTTTTTCTCACTCCTGCTAGTGAATGTAATGTTACACACCCATACAATGCGCACCACCCCACGATGTTTTTCAGAAACCAATCCTACATTGCCACTGCATGTTGCCTGACATCCCCATGCTGAGCACCCTGTGGTGCTTTTCTCCATCCTACATTGCCACTCACTGACTATCCTAATTCAGACCCTATGATTCACACCACCCCGTGATGATTTTGTCACTCATACTTGTGAATGTAATGTTACACACCCATACAATGCGCACCACCCCGCGATGTTTTTCTGAAACCTATCCTACATTGCCACTGCATGTTGCCTGACCTCCCCATGCTGACCACCCCGTGGTGCTTTTCTCCATCCTACATTGCCACTCACTGCCTATCCTAATTCAGACCCTATGATTCACACCACCCCGTGATGTTTTTCTCACTCCTCCTAGTGAATGTAATATTACACACCCATACAATGCGCACCACCCCGCGATGTTTTTCAGAAACCTATCCTACATTGCCACTTCATGTTGCCTGACCTCCCCATGCTGACCACCCCGTGGTGCTTTTCTCCATCCTACATTGCCACTCACTGCCTATCCTAATTCAGACCCTAAGATTCACACCACCCCGTGATATTTTTCTCATTCCTGCTAGTGAATGTTACGTTACACACCCATACAATGCGCACCACCCCGCGATGTTTTTCAGAAACCTATCCTACATTGCCACTGCATGTTGCCTGACCTCCCCATGCTGACCACCCCGTGGTGCTTTTCTCCATCCTACATTGCCAGTCACTGCCTATCCTAATTCAGACCCTATGATTCACACCACCCCGTGATGTTTTTCTCATTCCTGCTAGTGAATGTAATGTTACACACCCATACAATGCGCACCACCCCACGATGTTTTTCAGAAACCTATCCTACATTGCCACTGCATGTTGCCTGACCTCACCATGCTGACCACCCCGTGGTGCTTTTCTCCATCCTACATTGCCACTCACTGCCTATCCTAATTCAGACCCTATGATTCACACCACCCCGTGATCTTTTTGTCATTCCTGCTAGTGAATGTAATGTTACACAGCCATACAATGCGCACCACCCCGCGATGTTTTTCAGAAACCTATCCTACATTGCCACTGCATGTTGCCTGACATCCCCATGCTGACCACCCTGTGGTGCTTTTCTCCATCCTACATTGCCACTCACTGCCTATCCTAATTCAGACCCTATGATTCACACCACCCGGTGATGTTTTTCTCACTCCTGCTAGTGAATGTAATGTTACACACCCAAACAATGTGCACAGCCACGCGATGTTTTTCAGAAACCTGTCCTACATTGCCACTGCATGTTGCCTGACCTCCCCACGCTGACCACCCCGTGGTTCTTTTCACCATCCTACATTGCCACTCACTGCCTATCCTAATTCAAACCCTATGATTCACACCATCCCGTGATGTTTTTCTCATTCCTGCTAGTGAATGTAATGTTACACACCCATACAATGCGAACCACCCCGCGATGTTTTTCAGAAACCTATCCTACATTGCCACTGCATGTTGCCTGACCTCCCCATGCTGACCACCCCGTGGTGCTTCTCTCCATCCTACGTTGCCAGTCACTGCCTATACTAATTCAGACCCTATGATTCACACCACCCCGTGATGTTTTTCTCATTCCTGCTAGTGAGTGTAATGTTACACACCCATAAAATGCGCACCACCCTGCGATGTTTCTCAGAAACCTATCCTACATTGCCACTGCATGTTGCCTGACCTCCCCATGCTGACCACCCCGTGGTGCTTTTCTCCATCCTACATTGCCACTCACTGCCTATACTAATTCAGATCCTATGATTCACACCACCCCGTGATGTTTTTCTCACTCCTACTAGTGAATGTAATGTTACACAGCCATACAATGCGCACCACCCCGCGATGTTTTTCAGAAACCTATCCTACATTGCCACTGCATGTTTCCTGACCTCCCCATGCTGACCACCCCGTGGTGCTTTTCTCCATCCTACATTGCCACTCACTGCCTATCCTAATTCAGACCCTATGATTCACACCAACCCGTGATTTTTTCTCACTCCTGCTAGTGAATGTAATGTTACACACCCAAACAATGCGCAACAGCCCGTGATGATTTTCAGAAACCTATCCTACATTGCCACTGCATGTTGCCTGACCTCCCCATGCTGACCTCCCCGTGGTGCTTTTCTCCATCCTACATTGCCACTCACTGCCTATCCTAATTCAGACCCTATGATTCACACCACCCTGTGATGTTTTTCTCACTCCTCCTAGTGAATGTAATGTTAAACACACATACAATGCGCACTACCACGCGATGTTTTTCAGAAACCTATCCTACATTGCCACTGCATGTTGCCTGACCTCCCCATGCTGACCACCCCGTGGTGCTTTTCTAGATCCTACATTGCCACTCACTGCCTATCCTAATTCAGACCCTATGATTCACACCACCCCGTGATGTTTTTCTCACTCCTACTAGTGAATGTAATGTTACACACCCATACAATGCGCACCACCCCGCGATGTTTTTCAGAAATCTATCCTACATTGCTACTGCATGTTGCCTGACATCCCCATGCTGACCACCCCGTGGTGCTTTTCTCTATCCTACATTGCCACTCACTGCCTATCCGAATTCGGACCCTATGAATTCACACCACCCCGTGATGTTTTTCTCACTCCTGCTAGTGAATGTAATGTTACACACCCATACAATTCGCACCACCCCGCGATGTTTTTCAGAAATCAATCCTACATTGCCACTGCATGTTGCCTGACATCCCCATGCTGAGCACCCTGTGGTGCTTTTCTCCATCCTACATTGCCACTCACTGCCTATCCTAATTCAGACCCTATGATTCACACCACCCCGTGATGATTTTGTCACTCATACTTGTGAATGTAATGTTACACACCCATACAATGCGCACCACCCCGCGATGTCTTTCTGAAACCTATCCTACATTGCCACTGCATGTTGCCTGACCTCCCCATGCTGACCACCCCGTGGTGCTTTTCTCTATCCTACATTGCCACTCACTGCCTATCCTAATTCAGACCCTATGATTCACACCACCCCGTGATGTTTTTCTCACTCCTCCTAGTGAATGTAATGTTACACACCCATACAATGCGCACCACCCCGCGATGTTTTTCAGAAACCTATCCTACATTGCCACTGCATGTTGCCTGACCTCCCCATGCTGACCACCCCGTGGTGCTTTTCTCCATCCTACATTGCCACTCACTGCCTATCCTAATTCAGACCCTAAGATTCACACCACCCCGTGATATTTTTCTCATTCCTGCTAGTGAATGTTATGTTACACACCCATACAATGCGCACCACCCGGGATGTTTTTCAGAATCCTATCCTACATTGCCACTGCATGTTGCCTGACCTCCCCATGCTGACCACCCCGTGGTGCTTTTCTCCATCCTACATTGCCACTCACTGCCTATCCTAATTCAGACCCTATGATTCACACCACCCCGTGATCTTTTTGTCATTCCTGCTAGTGAATGTAATGTTACACAGCCATACAATGCGCACCACCCCGCGATGTTTTTCAGAAACCTATCCTACATTGCCACTGCATGTTGCCTGACCTCCCCATGCTGACCACCCCGTGGTGCTTTTCTCCATCCTACATTGCCACTCACTGCCTATCCTAATTCAGACCCTAAGATTCACACCACCCCGTGATATTTTTCTCATTCCTGCTAGTGAATGTTATGTTACACACCCATACAATGCGCACCACCCGGGATGTTTTTCAGAATCCTATCCTACATTGCCACTGCATGTTGCCTGACCTCCCCATGCTGACCACCCCGTGGTGCTTTTCTCCATCCTACATTGCCACTCACTGCCTATCCTAATTCAGACGATATGATTCACACCACCCGGTGATGTTTTTCTCACTCCTGCTAGTGAATGTCATGTTACACACCCAAACAATGTGCACAGCCACGCGATGTTTTTCAGAAACCTATCCTACATTGACAATGCATGTTGCCTGACCTCCCCATGCTGACCACCCTGTGGTGCTTTTCTCCATCCTACATTGCCACTCACTGACTATCCTAATTCAGACCCTATGATTCACACCATCCCGTGATGTTTTTCTCATTCCTGCTAGTGAATGTAATGTTACACACCCATACAATGCGAACCGCCCCGCGATGTATTTCAGAAACCTATCCTACATGCGACTGCATGTTGCCTGACCTCCCCATGCTGACCACCCCGTGGTGCTTCTCTCCATCCTACGTTGCCACTCACTGCCTATCCTAATTCAGACCCTATGATTCACACCACCCCGTGATGTTTTTCTCACTCCTGCTAGTGAATGTAATGTTGCACACCCATACAATGCGCACCACCCCGCGATGTTTTTCAGAAACCAATCCTACATTGCCACTGCATGTTGCCTGACTTCCCCATGCTGACCACCCCGTGGTGCTTTTCTCCATCCTACATTGCCACTCACTGCCTATCCTAATTCAGACGCTATGATTCACACCATCCCGTGATGTTTTTCTCTCTCCTGCTAGTGAATGTAATGTTGCACACCCATACAATGCGCACCACCCCACGATGTTTTTCAGAAACCTATCCTACATTGCCACTGCATGTTGCCTGACCTCCCCATGCTGACCACCCCGTGGTGCTTTTCTCCATCCTACATTGCCACTCACTTCCTCTCCTAATTCACACTCTATGATTCACACCTCCCCGTGATTTTTTCTCACTCCTGCTAGTGAATGTAACGTTACACACCCATACAATGCGAACCACCCCGGGATGTTTTTCAGAAACCTATCCTACATTGCCACTGCATGTTGCCTGACCTCCCCATGCTGACCACCCCGTGGTGCTTTTCTCCATCCTACATTGCCACTCACTGCCTATCCTAATTCAGACCCTATGATTCACACACCCCCGTGATGTTTTTCTCATTCCTGCTAGTGAATGTTATGTTACACACCCATACAATGCGCACCACCCGGGATGTTTTTCAGAAACCTATCCTACATTGCCACTGCATGTTGCCTGACCTCCCCATGCTGACCACCCCGTGGTGCTTTTCTCCATCCTACATTGCCACTAACTGCCTATCCTAATTCAGATCCTATGATTCACACCACCCCGTGATGTTTTTCTCACTCCTACTAGTGAATGTAATGTTAAACACCCATACAATGCGCACCACCCCGCGATGTTTTTCAGAAACCAATCCTACATTGCCCCTGCATGTTGCCTGACCTCCCCATGCTGACCACCCCGTGGTGCTTTTCTCCATCCTAAATTGCCACTCACTGCCTATCCTAATTCAGACCCTATGATTCACAACATCCCGTGATGTTTTTCTCACTCCTGCTAGTGAATGTAATGTTGCACACCCATACAATGCGCACCACCCCAAGATGTTTTTCAGAAACCTATCCTACATTGCCACTGCATATTGCCTGACCTCCCCATGCTGACCACCCCTTGGTGATTTTCTCCATCCTACATTGCCACTCACTGCCTATCCTAATTCAGACCCTATGATTCACACCACCCGGTGATGTTTTTCTCACTCCTGCTAGTGAATGTAATGTTAAACACACATACAATGCGCACTAGCCCGCGGTGTTTTTCAGAAACCTATCCTACATTGCCACTGAATGTTGTCTGACCTCCCCATGCTGACCACCCCGTGGTGCTTTTCTAGATCCTACATTGCCACTCACTGCCTATCCTAATTCAGACCCTATGATTCACACCACCCCGTGATGTTTTTCTCATTCCTGCTAGTGAATGTAATGTTACACACCCATAAAATGCGCACCACCCCGCGATGTTTTTCAGAAACCTATCCTACATTGCCACTGCATGATGCCTGACCTCCCCATGCTGACCACCCCGTGGTGCTTTTCTCCATCCTACATTGCCACTAACTGCCTATCCTAATTCAGATCCTATGATTCACACCACCCCGTGATGTTTTTCTCACTCCTACTAGTGAATGTAATGTTAAACACCCATACCATGCGCACCACCCCGGGATGTTTTTCAGAAACCAATCCTACATTGCCACTGCATGTTGCCTGACCTCCCCATGCTGACCACCCCATGGTGCTTTTCTCCATCCTACATTGCCACTCACTGCCTATCCTAATTCAGACCCTATGATTCACACCATCCCGTGATGTTTTTCTCACTCCTGCTAGTGAATGTAATGTTGCACACCCATACAATGCGCACCACCCCAAGATGTTTTTCAGAAACCTATCCTACATTGCCACTGCATGTTGCCTGACCTCCCCATGCTGACCACCCCATGGTGCTTTTCTCCATCCTACATTGCCACTCACTGCCTATCCTAATTCACACCCTATGATTCACACCATCCCGTGATGTTTTTCTCATTCCTGCTAGTGAATGTAATGTTACACACCCATACAATGCGCACAACCACGCGATGTTTTTCAGAAACCTATCCTATATTGCCACTGCATGTTGCCTGACCTCGGCATGCTGACCACCCCGTGGCGCTTTTCTCCATCCTACATTGCCTCTCACTGCCTATCCTAATTCAGACCCTATGATTCACACCATCCCGTGATGTTTTTCTCATTCCTGCTAGTGAATGGTATGTTACACACTCATACAATGCGCACCACTCGGGATGTTTTTCAGAAACCTATCCTACATTGCCACTGCATGTTGCCTGACCTCCCCATGCTGACCACCCCGTGGTGCTTTTCTCCATCCTACATTGCCACTAACTGCCTATCCTAATTCAGACCCTATGATTCACACCACCCCGTGATGTTTTTCTCACTCCTGCTAGTAAATGTAATGTTACACACCCATACAATGCGCACCACCTCGCGATGTTTTTCAGAAACCTATCCTACATTGCCACTGCATATTGCCTGACCTCCCCATGCTGACCACCCCGCGGTGCTTTTCTCCATCCTACATTGCCACTCACTGCCTATCCTAATTCAGACCCTATGATTCACACCATGCTGTGATGTTTTTCTCACTCCTGCTAGTGAATGTAATGTTGCACACCCATACAATGCGCACCACCCCAAGATGTTTTTCAGAAACCTATCCTACATTGCCACTGCATGCTGCCTGACCACCCCATGCTGACCACCCCGTGGTGCTTTTCTCCATCCTACATTGCCACTCACTGCCTATCCTAATTCAGACCCTATGATTCACACCACCCTGTGATGTTTTTCTCACTCCTCCTAGTGAATGTAATGTTACACACACATACAATGCGCACTACCCCGCGATGTTTTTCAGACACCTATCCTACTTTGCCACTGCATGTTGCCTGACCTCCCCATGCTGACCACCCCGTGGTGCTTTTCTCTATCCTACATTGCCACTCACTGCCTATCCTAATTCAGACCCTATGAATTCACACCACCCCGTGATGTTTTTCTCACTCCTGCTAGTGAATGTAATGTTACACACCCATACAATGCGCACCACCCCGCGATGTTTTTCAGAAACCAATCCTACATTGCCACTGCATGTTGCCTGACATCCCCATGCTGAGCACCCTGTGGTGCTTTTCTCCATCCTACATTGCCACTGACTGCCTATCCTAATTCAGACCCTATGATTCACACCACCCCGTGATGATTTTGTCACTCCTACTAGTGAATGTAATGTTACACACCCATACAATGCGCACCACCCCGCGATGTTTTTCTGAAACATATCCTACATTGCCACAGCATGTTGCCTGACCTCCCCATGCTGACCACCCCGTGGTGTTTTTCTCCATCCTACATTGCCACTCACTGCCTATCCTAATTCAGACCCTATGATTCACACCACCCCGTGATGTTTTTCTCACTCCTCCTAGTGAATGTAATGTTACACACCCATACAATGCGCACCACCCCGCGATGTTTTTCAGAAACCTATCCTACATTGCCACTGCATGTTGCCTGACCTCCCCATGCTGACCACCCCGTGGTGCTTTTCTCCATCCTACATTGCCACTCACTGCCTATACTAATTCAGATCCTATGATTCACACCACCCCGTGATGTTTTTCTCACTCCTACTAGTCAATGTAATGTTACACAGCCATAAATGCGCACCACCCCGCGATGTTTTTCAGAAACCTATCCTACATTGCCACTGCATGTTTCCTGACCTCCCCATGCTGACCACCCCGTGGTGCTTTTCTCCATCCTACATTGCCACTCACTGCCTATCCTAATTCAGACCCTATGATTCACACCACCCCGTGATTTTTTCTCACTCCTGCGAGTGAATGTAATGTTACACACCCAAACAATGCGCAACAGCCCGCGATGATTTTCAGAAACCTATCCTACATTGCCACTGCATGTTGCCTGACCTCCCCATGCTGACCACCCCGTGGTGCTTTTCTCCATCCTACATTGCCACTCACTGCCTATCCTAATTCAGACCCTATGATTCACACCACCCCGTGATGTTTTTCTCACTCCTGCTAGTGAATGTAATGTTGCACACCCATACAATGCGGACCACCCCGCGATGTTTTTCAGAAACCTATCCTACATTGCCACTGCATATTGCCTGACCTCCCCATGCTGACCACCCCGTGGTGCTTTTCTCCATCCTACATTGCCACTCACTGCCTATCCTAATTCAGACCCTATGATTCACACCATCCCGTGATGTTTTTCTCACTCCTGCTAGTGCATGTAATGTTGCACACCCATACAATGCGCACCACCCCACGATGTTTTTCAGAAACCTATCCTACATTGCCACTGCATGTTGCCTGACTTCCCCATGCTGACCACCCCGTGGTGCTTTTCTCCATCCTACATTGCCACTCACTGCCTATCCTAATTCACATCCTATGATTCACACCACCCCGTGATTTATTCTCACTCCTGCTAGTGAATGGAACGTTACACACCCATACAATGCGAACCACCCCGCGATGTTTTTCAGAAACCTATCCTACATTGCCACTGCATGTTGCCTGACCTCCCCATGCTGACCACCCCGTGGTGCTTCTCTCCATCCTACGTTGCCACTCACTGCCTATACTAATTCAGACCCTATGATTCACACCACCCCGTGATGTTTTTCTCACTCCTGCTAGTGAATGTAATGTTACACACCCATACAATGTGCACCACCCCGCGATGTTTTTCAGAAACCTATCCTACATTGCCACTGCATGCTGCCTGAACTCCCCATGCTGACCACCCCGTGGTGCTTTTCTCCATCCTACATTGCCACTCACTGCCTATCCTAATTCACACCCTATGATTCACACCACCCCGTGATGTTTTTGTCATTCCTGCTAGTGAATGTAATGTTACACAGCCATACAAGCGCACCACCCCGCGATGTTTTTCAGAAACCTATCCTACATTGCCACTGCATGTTGCCTGACCTCCCCATGCTGACCACCCCGTGGTGCTTTTCTCCATCCTACATTGCCACTCACTGCCTATCCTAATTCAGACCCTATGAATTCACACCACCCCGTGATGTTTTTCTCACTCCTGCTAGTGAATGTAATGTTACACACCCATACAATGCGCACCACCCCGCGATGTTTTTCAGAAACCAATCCTACATTGCCACTGCATGTTGCCTGACATCCACATGCTGAGCACCCCGTGGTGCTTTTCTCCATCCTACATTGCCACTCACTGCCTATCCTAATTCAGACCCTATGATTCACACCACCCCGTGATGATTTTGTCACTCCTACTAGTGAATGTAATGTTACACACCCATACAATGCGCACCACCCCGCGATGTTTTTCTGAAACCTATCCTACATTGCCATTGCATGTTGCCTGACCTCCCCATGCTGACCACCCCGTGGTGCTTTTCTCCATCCTACATTGCCACTCACTGCCTATCCTAATTCAGACCCTATGATTCACACCACCCCGTGATGTTTTTCTCACTCCTCCTAGTGAATGTAATGTTACACACCCATACAATGCGCACCACCCCACGATGTTTTTCAGAAACCTATCCTACATTGCCACTGCATGTTGCCTGACCTCCCCATGCTGACCACCCCGTGGTGCTTTTCTCCATCCTACCTTGCCACTCTCTGCCTATCCTAATTCAGACCCTAAGATACACACCACCCCGTGATGTTTTTCTCATTCCTGCTAGTGAATGTTATGGTACACACCAATACAATGCGCACCACCCAGCGATGTTTTTCAGAAACCTATCCTACATTGCCACTGCATGTTGCCTGACCTCCCCATGCTGACCACCCCGTGGTGCTTTTCTCCATCCTACATTGCCGGTCACTGCCTATCCTAATTCACACCCTATGATTCACACCACCCCGTGATGTTTTTCTCATTCCTGCTAGTGAATGTAATGTTACACACCCATACAATGCGCACCACCCCGCGATGTTTTTCAGAAACCTATCCTACATTGCCACTGCATGTTGCCTGACCTCCCCATGCTGACCACCCCGTGGTGCTTTTCTCCATCCTACATTGCCACTCACTGCCTATCCTAATTCAGACCCTATGATTCACACCACCCCGTGATGTTTTTCTCACTCCTCCTAGTGAATGTAATGTTACACACCCATACAATGCGCACCACCCCACGATGTTTTTCAGAAACCTATCCTACATTGCCACTGCATGTTGCCTGACCTCCCCATGCTGACCACCCCGTGGTGCTTTTCTCCATCCTACCTTGCCACTCTCTGCCTATCCTAATTCAGACCCTAAGATACACACCACCCCGTGATGTTTTTCTCATTCCTGCTAGTGAATGTTATGGTACACACCAATACAATGCGCACCACCCAGCGATGTTTTTCAGAAACCTATCCTACATTGCCACTGCATGTTGCCTGACCTCCCCATGCTGACCACCCCGTGGTGCTTTTCTCCATCCTACATTGCCGGTCACTGCCTATCCTAATTCAGACCCTATGATTCACACCACCCCGTGATATTTTTCTCATTCCTGCTAGTGAATGTAATGTTACACACCCATACAATGCGCACCACCCCGCGATGTTTTTCAGAAACCTATCCTACATTGCCACTGCATGTTGCCTGACCTCCCCATGCTGACCACCCCGTGGTGCTTTTCTCCATCCTACATTGCCACTCACTGCCTATCCTAATTCAGACCCTATGATTCACACCACCCCTTGATGTTTTTTTCATTCCTGCTAGTGAATGTAATGTTACACAGCCATACAATGCGCACCACCCCGCGATGTTTTTCAGAAACCTATCCTACATTGCCACTGCATGTTGCCTGACCTCCCCATGCTGACCACCCCGTGGTGCTTCTCTCCATCCTACGTTGCCACTCACTGCCTATCCTAATTCAGACCCTATGATTCACACCACCCCGTGATGTTTTTCTCACTCCTGCTAGTGAATGTAATGTTGCACACCCATACAATGCGCACCACCCCGCGATGTTTTTCAGAAACCTATCCTACATTGCCACTGCATGTTGACTGACGTCCCCATGCTGACCACCCGCGGTGCTTTTCTCCATCCGACATTGCCACTCACTGCCTATCCTAATTGAGACCCTATGACTCACACCACCCCGTGATGTTTTTCTCACTCCTACTAGTGAATGTAATGTTACACACCCATACAATGCGCACCAACCGCGATGTTTTTCAGAAACCTATCCTACATTGCCAATGCATGTTGCTTGACCTCCCCATGCTGACCACCCCGTGGTGCTTTTCTCCATCCTACATTGCCACTCACTGCCTATCCTAATTCACACCCTATGATTCACACCAACCCGTGATTTTTTCTCACTCCTGCTAGTGAATGTAACGTTACACACCCATACAATTCGAACCACCCCGCGATGTTTTTCAGTAACCTATCCTACATTGAAACTGCATGTTGCCTGACCTCCCCATGCTGACCACCCCGTGGTGCTTTTCTCCATCCTACATTGCCACTCACTGCCTATCCTAATTCAGACCCTATGATTCACACCCCCCCCGTGATGTTTTTCTCATTCCTGCTAGTGAATGTTATGTTACACACCCATACAATGCACACCACCCGGGATGTTTTTCAGAAACCTATCCTACATTGCCACTGCATGTTGCCTGACCTCCCCATGCCGACCACCCAGTGGTGCTTTTCTCCATCCTACATTGCCACTCACTGCCTATCCTAATTCAGACCCTATGATTCACACCATCCCGTGATGTTTTTCTCACTCCTGCTGGTGAATGTAATGTTGCACACCCATACAATGCGCACCACCCCACGATGTTTTTCAGAAACCTATCCTACATTGCCACTGCATGTTGCCTGACCTCCCCATGCTGACCACCCCGTGGTGCTTTTCTCCATCCTACATTGCCACTCACTGCCTATCCTAATTCAGACCCTATGATTCACAGCACCCCGTGATTTTTTCTCACTCCTGCTAGTGAATGTAACGTTACACACCCATACAATGCGAACCACCACGCGATGTTTTTCAGAAACCTATCCTACATTGCCACTGCATGTTGCCTGACCTCCCCGTGCTGACTACCCCGTGGTGCTTTTATCCATCATACATTGCCACTCACTGCCTATCCTAATTCAGACCCTATGATTCACACCCCCCCCCGTGATGTTTTTCTCATTCCTGCTAGTGAATGTTATGTTACACACCCATACAATGCGCACCACCCGGGATGTTTTTCAGAAACCTATCCTACATTGCCACTGCATGTTGCCTGACCTCCCCATGCTGACCACCCCGTGGTGCTTTTCTCCATCCTACATTGCCACTCACTGCCTATCCTAATTCAGACCCTATGATTCACACCACCCCGTGATGTTTTTCTCTCTCCTGATAGTGAATGTAATGTTACACACCCATACAATGCGCACCACCCCGCGATGTTTTTCAGAAACCTATCCTACATTGCCACTGCATGTTGCCTGATCTCCCCATGTTGACCACCCCGCGGTGCTTTTCTCAATCCTACATTGCAACTCACTGCCTATCCTAATTCAGATCCTATGATTCACACCACCCCGTGATTTTTTCTCACTCCTGCTAGTGAATGTAACGTTACACACCCATACAATGCGAACCACCCCGCGATGTTTTTCAGAAACCTATCCTACATTGCCACTGCATGTTGCCTGACCTCCCCATGCTGACCACCCCGCGGTGCTTTTCTCCATCCGACATTGCCACTCTCTGCCTATCCTAATTGAGACCCTATGACTCACACCACCCCGTGATGTTTTTCTCACTACTACTAGTGAATGTAATGTTACACACCCATACAATGCGCACCAACCGCGATGTTTTTCAGAAACCTATCCTACATTGCCAATGCATGTTGCTTGACCTCCCCATGCTGACCACCCCGTGGTGCTTTTCTCCATCCTACATTGCCACTCACTGCCTATCTTAATTCAGACCCTATGATTCTCACCATCCCGTGATGTTTTTCTCACTCCTGCTAGTGAATGTAATGTTGCATACCCATACAATGCGCACCACCCCACGATGTTTTTCAGAAACATATCCGACATTGCCTCTGCATGTTGCCTGACCTCCCCATCCTGACCACCCCGTGGTGCTTTTCTCCATCCTACATTGCCACTCACTGCCTATCCTAATTCACACCCTATGATTGACACTACCCCGTGATTTTTTCTCACTCCTGCTAGTGAATGTAACATTACACACCCATACAATGCGAACCACCCCGCGATGTTTTTCAGAAACCTATCCTACATTGCCACTGCATGTTGCCTGACCTCCCCAATTTGACCACCCCGTGGTGCTTTTCTCCATCCTACATTGCCACTCACTGCCTATCCTAATTCAGACCCTATGATTCTTACCATCCCGTAATGTTTTTCTCACTCCTGCTAGTGAATGTAATGTTTCACACCCATACAATGCGCACCACCCCGCGATGTTTTTCAGAAACCTATCCTACATTGCCACTGCATGTTGCCTGACCTCCCCATGCTGACCACCCCGTGGTGCTTTTCTCCATCCTACATTGCCATTCACTGCCTATCCTAATTCACACCCTATGATTCACACCACCCCGTGATTTTTTCTCACTCCTGTTAGTGAATGTAACGTTACACACCCATACAATTCGAACCACCCCGCGATGTTTTTCAGAAACCTATCCTACATTGCCACTACATGTGGCCTGAGCTCCCCATGCTGACCACCCCGTGGTGCTTTTCTCCATCCTACATTGCCACTCACTGCCTATCCTAATTCAGACCCTATGATTCACACCCCCCCCATGATGTTTTTCTCATTCCTGCTAGTGAATGTTATGTTACACACCCATACAAGCGCACGACCCGGGATGTTTTTCAGAAACCTATCCTACATTGCCACTGCACGTTGCTTGACCTCCCCATGCTGACCACCCCGTGGTGCTTTTCTCCATCCTACATTGCCACTCACTGCCTATCCTAATTAAGACCCTATGATTCACAGCACCCCGTGATTTTTTCTCACTCCTGCTAGTGAATGTAACGTTACACACCCATACAATGCGAACCACCCCGCGATGTTTTTCAGAAACCTATCCTACATTGCCACTGCATGTTGCCTGACCTCCCCGTGCTGACCACCCCGTGGTGCTTTTCTTCATCATACATTGCCACTCACTGCCTATCCTAATTCAGACCCTATGATTCACACCCCCCCCGTGATGTTTTTCTCATTCCTGCTAGTGAATGTTATGTTACACACCCATACAATGCGCACCACCTGGGATGTTTTTCAGAAACCTATCCTACATTGCCACTGCATGTTGCCTGACCTCCCCATGCTGACCACCCCGTGGTGCTTTTCTCCATCCTACATTGCCACTCACTGCCTATCCTAATTCAGACCCTATGATTCACACCATCCCGTGATGTTTTTCTCACTCCTGCTGGTGAATGTAATGTTGCACACCCATACAATGCGCACCACCCCACGATGTTTTTCAGAAACATATCCTATATTGCCACTGCATGTTGCCTGACCTCCCCATGCTGACCACCCCGTGGTGCTTTTCTCCATCCTACATTGCCACTCACTGCGTATCCTAATTCAGACCCTATGATTCACACCACCCCGTGATGTTTTTCTCACTCCTGCTAGTGAATGTAATGTTACACACCCATACAATGCGCAGCACCCCGCGATGTTTTTCAGAAACCTATCCTACATTGCCACTGCATATTGCCTGATCTCCCCATGCTGACCACCCCGTGGTGCTTTTCTCCATCCTACATTGCCACTCACTGCCTATCCTAATTCAGATCCTATGATTCACACCACCCCGTGATGTTTTTCTCACTCAGACTAGTGAATGTAATGTTACACACCCATACAATGCGCACCACCCCGCGATGTTTTTCAGAAACCAATCCTACATTCCCACTTCATGTTGCCTGACTTCCCCATGCTGACCACCCCGTGGTTCTTTTCTCCATCCGACATTGCCACTCACTGCCTATCCTAATTCAGATCCTATGATTCACACCATCCCGTGATGTTTTTCTCACTCCTGCTAGTGAATGTAATGTTGCACACCCA
This sequence comes from Cavia porcellus, assembly GCF_034190915.1. Classification (NCBI taxonomy): domain Eukaryota; kingdom Metazoa; phylum Chordata; class Mammalia; order Rodentia; family Caviidae; genus Cavia; species Cavia porcellus. The sequence continues at coordinate 47,534,465 of NW_026947514.1, read as the reverse complement.
TACAATGTGCACCACCCCACGATGTTTTTCAGAAACTTATCCTACATTGCCACTGCATGTTGCGTGACCTCCCCATGCTGACCACCCCGTGGTGCTTTTCTCCATCCTACATTGCCACTCACTGGGTATCCTAATTCAGACCCTATGATTCACACCACCCCGTGATGTTTTTCTCACTCCTGCTAGTGAATGTAATGTTACACACCCATACAATGCGCACCACCCGCGATGTTTTTCAGAAACCTATCCTACATTGCCACTGCATATTGCCTGACCTCCCCATGCTGACCACCCCGCGGTGCTTTTCTCCATCCGACATTGCCACTCACTGCCTATCATAATTGAGACCCTATGACTCACACCACCCCGTGATGTTTTTCTCACTCCTACTAGTGAATGTAATGTTACACACCCATACAATGCGCACCACCCCGCGATGTTTTTCAGAAACCTATCCTACATGGCCACTGCATGTTGCTTGACCTCCCCATGCTGACCACCCCGTGGTGCTTTTCTCCATCCTACATTGCCACTCACGGACTATCCTAATTCAGACCCTATGATTCACACCAACCCGTGATGTTTTTCTCATTCCTGCTAGTGAATGTAATGTTACACACCCATACAATGCGAACCACCCCGAGATGTTTTTCAGAAACCTATCCTACATTGCCACTGCATGTTGCCTGACCTCCCCATGCTGACCACCCCGTGGTGCTTCTCTCCATCCTACGTTGCCACTCACTGCCTATCCTAATTCAGACCCTATGATTTACACCACCCCGTGATGTTTTTCTCACTCCTGCTAGTGAATGTAATGTTGCACACCCATACAATGCGCACCACCCCGCGATGTTTTTCAGAAACCAATCCTACATTGCCAATGCATGTTGCCTGACCTCCCCATGCTGACCACCCCGTGGTGCTTTTCTCCATCCTACATTGCCATTCACTGCCTATCCTAATTCAGACCCTATGATTCACACCATTCCGTGATGTTTTTCTCACTCCTGCTAGTGCATGTAATGTTGCACACCCATACCATGCGCACCACCCCAAGATGTTTTTCAGAAACCTATCCTACATTGCCACTGCATGTTGCCTGACCTCCCCATGCTGACCACCCCGTGGTGCTTTTCTCCATCCTACATTGCCCGTCACTGCCTATCCTAATTCAGACCCTATGATTCACACCACCCCGTGATGTTTTTCTCATTCCTGCTAGTGAATGTAATGTTACACACCCATACAATGCGCACCACCCCGCGATGTTTTTCAGAAACCTATCCTACATTGCCACTGCATGTTGCCTGACCTCCCCATGCTGACCACCCCGTGGTGCTTTTCTCCATCCTACATTGCCACTCACTGCCTATCCTAATTCAGACCCTATGATTCACACCACCCCGTGATGTTTTTCTCACTCCTCCTAGTGAATGTAATGTTACACACCCATACAATGCGCACCACCCCACGATGTTTTTCAGAAACCTATCCTACATTGCCACTGCATGTTGCCTGACCTCCCCATGCTGACCACCCCGTGGTGCTTTTCTCCATCCTACCTTGCCACTCTCTGCCTATCCTAATTCAGACCCTAAGATACACACCACCCCGTGATGTTTTTCTCATTCCTGCTAGTGAATGTTATGGTACACACCAATACAATGCGCACCACCCAGCGATGTTTTTCAGAAACCTATCCTACATTGCCACTGCATGTTGCCTGACCTCCCCATGCTGACCACCCCGTGGTGCTTTTCTCCATCCTACATTGCCGGTCACTGCCTATCCTAATTCAGACCCTATGATTCACACCACCCCGTGATGTTTTTCTCATTCCTGCTAGTGAATGTAATGTTACACACCCATAAAATGCGCACCACCCCGCGATGTTTTTCAGAAACCTATCCTACATTGCCACTGCATGTTGCCTGACCTCCCCATGCTGACCACCCCGTGGTGCTTTTCTCCATCCTACATTGCCACTCACTGCCTATCCTAATTCAGACCCTATGATTCACACCACCCCGTGATGTTTTTTTCATTCCTGCTAGTGAATGTAATGTTACACAGCCATACAATGCGCACCACCCCGCGATGTTTTTCAGAAACCTATCCTACATTGCCACTGCATGTTGCCTGACCTCCCCATGCTGACCACCCCGTGGTGCTTTTCTCCATCCTACATTGCCACTCACTGCCTATCCTAATTCAGACCCTATGATTCACACCACCCCGTGATGTTTTTGTCATTCCTGCTAGTGAATGTAATGTTACACAGCCATACAATGCGCACCACCCCGCGATGTTTTTCAGAAACCTATCCTACATTGCCACTGCATGTTGCCTGACCTCCCCATGCTGACCACCCCGTGGTGCTTCTCTCCATCCTACGTTGCCACTCACTGCCTATCCTAATTCAGACCCTATGATTCACACCACCCCGTGATGTTTTTCTCACTCCTGCTAGTGAATGTAATGTTGCACAGCCATACAATGCGCACCACCCCGCGATGTTTTTCAGAAACCTATCCTACATTGCCACTGCATGTTGCCTGACGTCCCCATGCTGACCACCCGCGGTGCTTTTCTCCATCCGACATTGCCACTCACTGCCTATCCTAATTGAGACCCTATGACTCACACCACCCCGTGATGTTTTTCTCACTCCTACTAGTGAATGTAATGTTACACACCCATACAATGCGCACCAACCGCGATGTTTTTCAGAAACCTATCCTACATTGCCAATGCATGTTGCTTGACCTCCCCATGCTGACCACCCCGTGGTGCTTTTCTCCATCCTACATTGCCACTCACTGCCTATCCTAATTCACACCCTATGATTCACACCAACCCGTGATTTTTTCTCACTCCTGCTAGTGAATGTAACGTTACACACCCATACAATTCGAACCACCCCGCGATGTTTTTCAGTAACCTATCCTACATTGCCACTGCATGTTGCCTGACCTCCCCATGCTGACCACCCCGTGGTGCTTTTCTCCATCCTACATTGCCACTCACTGCCTATCCTAATTCAGACCCTATGATTCACACCCCCCCCGTGATGTTTTTCTCATTCCTGCTAGTGAATGTTATGTTACACACCCATACAATGCACACCACCCGGGATGTTTTTCAGAAACCTATCCTACATTGCCACTGCATGTTGCCTGACCTCCCCATGCCGACCACCCAGTGGTGCTTTTCTCCATCCTACATTGCCACTCACTGCCTATCCTAATTCAGACCCTATGATTCACACCATCCCGTGATGTTTTTCTCACTCCTGCTGGTGAATGTAATGTTGCACACCCATACAATGCGCACCACCCCACGATGTTTTTCAGAAACCTATCCTACATTGCCACTGCATGTTGCCTGACCTCCCAATGCTGACCACCCCGTGGTGCTTTTCTCCATCCTACATTGCCACTCACTGCCTATCCTAATTCAGACCCTATGATTCACAGCACCCCGTGATTTTTTCTCACTCCTGCTAGTGAATGTAACGTTACACACCCATACAATGCGAACCACCACGCGATGTTTTTCAGAAACCTATCCTACATTGCCACTGCATGTTGCCTGACCTCCCCGTGCTGACTACCCCGTGGTGCTTTTATCCATCATACATTGCCACTCACTGCCTATCCTAATTCAGACCCTATGATTCACACCCCCCCCCGTGATGTTTTTCTCATTCCTGCTAGTGAATGTTATGTTACACACCCATACAATGCGCACCACCCGGGATGTTTTTCAGAAACCTATCCTACATTGCCACTGCATGTTGCCTGACCTCCCCATGCTGACCACCCCGTGGTGCTTTTCTCCATCCTACATTGCCACTCACTGCCTATCCTAATTCAGACCCTATGATTCACACCACCCCGTGATGTTTTTCTCTCTCCTGATAGTGAATGTAATGTTACACACCCATACAATGCGCACCACCCCGCGATGTTTTTCAGAAACCTATCCTACATTGCCACTGCATGTTGCCTGATCTCCCCATGTTGACCACCCCGCGGTGCTTTTCTCCATCCTACATTGCAACTCACTGCCTATCCTAATTCAGATCCTATGATTCACACCACCCCGTGATTTTTTCTCACTCCTGCTAGTGAATGTAACGTTACACACCCATACAATGCGAACCACCCCGCGATGTTTTTCAGAAACCTATCCTACATTGCCACTGCATGTTGCCTGACCTCCCCATGCTGACCACCCCGCGGTGCTTTTCTCCATCCGACATTGCCACTCTCTGCCTATCCTAATTGAGACCCTATGACTCACACCACCCCGTGATGATTTTCTCACTACTACTAGTGAATGTAATGTTACACACCCATACAATGCGCACCAACCGCGATGTTTTTCAGAAACCTATCCTACATTGCCAATGCATGTTGCTTGACCTCCCCATGCTGACCACCCCGTGGTGCTTTTCTCCATCCTACATTGCCACTCACTGCCTATCTTAATTCAGACCCTATGATTCTCACCATCCCGTGATGTTTTTCTCACTTCTGCTAGTGAATGTAATGTTGCACACCCATACAATGCGCACCACCCCGCGATGTTTTTCAGAAACCAATCTTACATTGCCACTGCATGTTGCCTGACCTCCCCATGCTGACCAACCCATGGTGCTTTTCTCCATCCTACATTGCCACTCACTGCCTATCCTAATTCAGACCCTATGATTCACACCCCCGCGTGATGTTTTTCTCATTCTTGCTAGTGAATGTAATGTTACACACCCATACAATGCGCACCACCCCGCGATGTTTTTCAGAAACCTATCCTACATTGCCACTGCATATTGCCTGACCTACCCATGCTGACCACTCCGCGGTGCTTTTCTCCATCCTACATTGCGACTCACTGCCTATCCTAATTGAGACCCTATGACTCACACCACCCCGTGATGTTTTTCTCACTACTACTAGTGAATGTAATGTTACACACCCATACAATGCGCACCAACCGCGATGTTTTTCAGAAACCTATCCTACATTGCCAATGCATGTTGCTTGACCTCCCCATGCTGACCACCCCGTGGTGCTTTTCTCCATCCTACATTGCCACTCACTGCCTATCCTAATTCACACCCTATGATTGACACTACCCCGTGATTTTTTCTCACTCCTGCTAGTGCATGTAACATTACACACCCATACAATGCGAACCACCCCGCGATGTTTTTCAGAAACCTATCCTACATTGCCACTGCATGTTGCCTGACCTCCCCAATTTGACCACCCCGTGGTGCTTTTCTCCATCCTACATTGCCACTCACTGCCTATCCTAATTCAGACCCTATGATTCATACCATCCCGTAATGTTTTTCTCACTCCTGCTAGTGAATGTAATGTTTCACACCCATACAATGCGCACCACCCCGCGATGTTTTTCAGAAACCTATCCTACATTGCCACTGCATGTTGCCTGACCTCCCCATGCTGACCACCCCGTGGTGCTTTTCTCCATCCTACATTGCCACTCACTGCCTATCCTAATTCACACCCTATGATTCACACCACCCCGTGATTTTTTCTCACTCCTGTTAGTGAATGTAACGTTACACACCCATACAATTCGAACCACCCCGCGATGTTTTTCAGAAACCTATCCTACATGGCCACTACATGTGGCCTGAGCTCCCCATGCTGACCACCCCGTGGTGCTTTTCTCCATCCTACATTGCCACTCACTGCCTATCCTAATTCAGACCCTATGATTCACACCCCCCCCATGATGTTTTTCTCATTCCTGCTAGTGAATGTTATGTTACACACCCATACAAGCGCACGACCCGGGATGTTTTTCAGAAACCTATCCTACATTGCCACTGCACGTTGCTTGACCTCCCCATGCTGACCACCCCGTGGTGCTTTTCTCCATCCTACATTGCCACTCACTGCCTATCCTAATTCAGACCCTATGATTCACAGCACCCCGTGATTTTTTCTCACTCCTGCTAGTGAATGTAACGTTACACACCCATACAATGCGAACCACCCCGCGATGTTTTTCAAAAACCTATCCTACATTGCCACTGCATGTTGCCTGACCTCCCCGTGCTGACCACCCCGTGGTGCTTTTCTTCATCATACATTGCCACTCACTGCCTATCCTAATTCAGACCCTATGATTCACACCCCCCCCGTGATGTTCTTCTCATTCCTGCTAGTGAATGTTATGTTACACACCCATACAATGCGCACCACCTGGGATGTTTTTCAGAAACCTATCCTACATTGCCACTGCATGTTGCCTGACCTCCCCATGCTGACCACCCCGTGGTGCTTTTCTCCATCCTACATTGCCACTCACTGCCTATCCTAATTCAGACCCTATGATTCACACCATCCGGTGATGTTTTTCTCACTCCTGCTGGTGAATGTAATGTTGCACACCCATACAATGCGCACCACCCCACGATGTTTTTCAGAAACATATCCTATATTGCCACTGCATGTTGCCTGACCTCCCCATGCTGACCACCCCGTGGTGCTTTTCTCCATCCTACATTGCCACTCACTGCGTATCCTAATTCAGACCCTATGATTCACACCACCCCGTGATGTTTTTCTCACTCCTGCTAGTGAATGTAATGTTACACACCCATACAATGCGCAGCACCCCGCGATGTTTTTCAGAAACCTATCCTACATTGCCACTGCATATTGCCTGATCTCCCCATGCTGACCACACCGTGGTGCTTTTCTCCATCCTACATTGCGACTCACTGCCTATCCTAATTCAGATCCTATGATTCACACCACCCCGTGATGTTTTTCTCACTCAGACTAGTGAATGTAATGTTACACACCCATACAATGCGCACCACCCCGCGATGTTTTTCAGAAACCAATCCTACATTCCCACTTCATGTTGCCTGACTTCCCCATGCTGACCACCCCGTGGTTCTTTTCTCCATCCGACATTGCCACTCACTGCCTATCCTAATTCAGATCCTATGATTCACACCATCCCGTGATGTTTTTCTCACTCCTGCTAGTGAATGTAATGTTGCACACCCATACAATGTGCACCACCCCACGATGTTTTTCAGAAACTTATCCTACATTGCCACTGCATGTTGCGTGACCTCCCCATGCTGACCACCCCGTGGTGCTTTTCTCCATCCTACATTGCCACTCACTGGGTATCCTAATTCAGACCCTATGATTCACACCACCCCGTGATGTTTTTCTCACTCCTGCTAGTGAATGTAATGTTACACACCCATACAATGCGCACCACCCCGCGATGTTTTTCAGAAACCTATCCTACATTGCCACTGCATATTGCCTGACCTCCCCATGCTGACCACCCCGCGGTGCTTTTCTCCATCCGACATTGCCACTCACTGCCTATCATAATTGAGACCCTATGACTCACACCACCCCGTGATGTTTTTCTCACTCCTACTAGTGAATGTAATGTTACACACCCATACAATGCGCACCACCCCGCGATGTTTTTCAGAAACCTATCCTACATGGCCACTGCATGTTGCTTGACCTCCCCATGCTGACCACCCCGTGGTGCTTTTCTCCATCCTACATTGCCACTCACTGACTATCCTAATTCAGACCCTATGATTCACACCAACCCGTGATGTTTTTCTCATTCCTGCTAGTGAATGTAATGTTACACACCCATACAATGCGAACCACCCCGAGATGTTTTTCAGAAACCTATCCTACATTGCCACTGCATGTTGCCTGACCTCCCCATGCTGACCACCCCGTGGTGCTTCTCTCCATCCTACGTTGCCACTCACTGCCTATCCTAATTCAGACCCTATGATTTACACCACCCCGTGATGTTTTTCTCACTCCTGCTAGTGAATGTAATGTTGCACACCCATACAATGCGCACCACCCCGCGATGTTTTTCAGAAACCTATCCTACATTGCCACTGCATGTTGCCTGACCTCCCCATGCTGACCACCCCGCGGTGCTTTTCTCCATCCGACATTGCCACTCACTGCCTATCCTAATTGAGACCCTATGACTCACACCACCCCGTGATGTTTTTCTCACTCCTACTAGTGAATGTAATGTTACACACCCATACAATGCGCACCAACCGCGATGTTTTTCAGAAACCTATCCTACATTGCCAATGCATGTTGCTTGACCTCCCCATGCTGACCACCCCGTGGTGCTTTTCTCCATCCTACATTGCCACTCACTGCCTATCCTAATTCACACCCTATGATTCACACCAACCCGTGATTTTTTCTCACTCCTGCTAGTGAATGTAACGTTACACACCCATACAATTCGAACCACCCCGCGATGTTTTTCAGAAACCTATCCTACATTGCCACTACGTGTGGCCTGACCTCCCCATGCTGACCACCCCGTGGTGCTTTTCTCCATCCTACATTGCCACTCACTGCCTATCCTAATTCAGACCCTGTGATTCACACCCCCCCCGTGATAATTTTCTCATTCCTGCTAGTGAATGTTATGTTACACACCCATACAAGCGCACCACCCGGGACGTTTTTCAGAAACCTATCCTACATTGCCACTGCATGTTGCCTGACCTCCCCATGCTGACCACCTCGTGGTGCTTTTCTCCATCCTACATTGCCACTCACTGCCTATCCTAATTCAGACCATATGATTCACACCATCCCGTGATGTTTTTCTCACTCCTGCTGGTGAATGTAATGTTGCACACCCATACAATGCGCACCACCCCACGATGTTTTTCAGAAACCTATCCTACATTGCCACTGCATGTTGCCTGACCTCCCCATGCTGACAACCCCGTGGTGCTTTTCTCCATCCTACATTGCCACTCACTGCCTATCCTAATTCAGACCCTATGATTCACTGCACCCCGTGATTTTTTCTCACTCCTGCTAGTGAATGTAACGTTACACACCCATTCAATGCGAACCAGCACGCGATGTTTTTCAGAAACCTATCCTACATTGCCACTGCATGTTGCCTGACCTCCCCGTGCTGACCACCCCGTGGTGCTTTTCTCCATCATATATTGCCCCTCACTGCCTATCCTAATTCAGACCCTATGATTGACACCCCCCCCGTGATGTTTTTCTCATTCCTGCTAGTGAATGTTATGTTACACACCCATACAATGCGCACCACCCGGGATGTTTTTCAGAAACCTATCCTACATTGCCACTGCATGTTGCCTGACCTCCCCATGCTGACCACCCCGTGATGCTTTTCTCCATCCTACATTGCCACTCACTGCCTATCCTAATTCAGACCCTATGATTCACACCACCCCGTGATGTTTTTCTCTCTCCTGATAGTGAATGTAATGTTACACACCCATACAATGCGCAACACCCCGCGATGTTTTTCAGAAACCTATCCTACATTGCCACTGCATATTGCCTGATCTCCCCATGCTGACCACCCCGCGGTGCTTTTCTCCATCCTACATTGCCACTCACTGCCTATCCTAATTCAGATCCTATGATTCACACCACCCCGTGATGTTTTTCTCACTCCTGCTAGTGAATGTAATGTTACACACCCATACAATGCGCACCAACCGCGATGTTTTTCAGAAACCTATCCTACATTGCCAATGCATGTTGCTTGACCTCCCCATGCTGACCACCCCGTGGTGCTTTTCTCCATCCTACATTGCCACTCACTGCCTATCTTAATTCAGACCCTATGATTCTCACCATCCCGTGATGTTTTTCTCACTCCTGCTAGTGAATGTAATGTTGCACACCCATACAATGCGCACCACCCCACGATGTTTTTCAGAAACATATCCGACATTGCCTCTGCATGTTGCCTGACCTCCCCATCCTGACCACCCCGTGGTGCTTTTCTCCATCCTACATTGCCACTCACTGCCTATCCTAATTCACACCCTATGATTGACACTACCCCGTGATTTTTTCTCACTCCTGCTAGTGAATGTAACATTACACACCCATACAATGCGAACCACCCCGCGATGTTTTTCAGAAACCTATCCTACATTGCCACTGCATGTTGCCTGACCTCCCCAATTTGACCACCCCGTGGTGCTTTTCTCCATCCTACATTGCCACTCACTGCCTATCCTAATTCAGACCCTATGATTCATACCATCCCGTAATGTTTTTCTCACTCCTGCTAGTGAATGTAATGTTTCACACCCATACAATGCGCACCACCCCACGATGTTTTTCAGAAACCTATCCTACATTGCCACTGCATGTTGCCTGACGTCCCCATGCTGACCACCCCGTGGTGCTTTTCTCCATCCTACATTGCCACTCACTGCCTATCCTAATTCACACCCTATGATTCACACCACCCCGTGATTTTTTCTCACTCCTGCTAGTGAATGTAACGTTACACACCCATACAATTCGAACCACCCCGCGATGTTTTTCAGAAACCTATCCTACATTGCCACTACATGTGGCCTGACCTCCCCATGCTGACCACCCCGTGGTGCTTTTCTCATCCTACATTGCCACTCACTGCCTATCCTAATTCAGACCCTATGATTCACACCCCCCCCGTGATGTTTTTCTCATTCCTGCTAGTGAATGTTATGTTACACAACCATACAAGCGCACGACCCGGGATGTTTTTCAGAAACCTATCCTACATTGCCACTGCACGTTGCTTGACCTCCCCATGCTGACCACCCCGTGGTGCTTTTCTCCATCCTACATTGCCACTCACTGCCTATCCTAATTCAGACCCTATGATTCACACCATCCCGTGATGTTTTTCTCACTCCTGCTGGTGAATGTAAAGTTGCACAGCCATACAATGCGCACCACCCCACGATGTTTTTCAGAAACATATCCTACATTGCCACTGCATGTTGCCTGACCTCCCCATGCTGACCACCCCGTGGTGCTTTTCTCCATCCTACATTGCCACTCACTGCGTATCCTAATTCAGACCCTATGATTCACACCACCCCGTGATGTTTTTCTCACTCCTGCTAGTGAATGTAATGTTACACACCCATACAATGCGCACCACCCCGCGATGTTTTTCAGAAACCTATCCTACATTGCCACTGCATATTGCCTGATCTCCCCATGCTGACCAACCCGCGGTGCTTTTCTCCATCCTACATTGCCACTCACTGCCTATCCTAATTCAGATCCTATGATTCACACCACCCCGTGATGTTTTTCTTACTCAGACTAGTGAATGTAATGTTACACACCCATACAATGCGCACCACCCCGCGATGTTTTTCAGAAACCAATCCTACATTCCCACTTCATGTTGCCTGACTTCCCCATGCTGACCACCCCGTGGTTCTTTTCTCCATCCGACATTGCCACTCACTGCCTATCCTAATTCAGACCCTATGATTCACACCATCCCGTGATGTTTTTCTCACTCCTGCTAGTGAATGTAATGTTGCACACCCATACAATGCGCACCACCCCACGATGTTTTTCAGAAACTTATCCTACATTGCCACTGCATGTTGCCTGACCTCCCCATGCTGACCACCCCGTGGTGCTTTTCTCCATCCTACATTGCCACTCACTGCGTATCCTGATTCAGACCCTATGATTCACACCACCCCGTGATGTTTTTCTCACTCCTGCTAGTGAATGTAATGTTACACACCCATACAATGCGCACCACCCCGCGATGTTTTTCAGAAACCTATCCTACATTGCCACTGCATATTGCCTGACCTCCCCATGCTGACCACCCCGCGGTGCTTTTCTCCATCCGACATTGCCACTCACTGCCTATCCTAATTGAGACCCTATGACTCACACCACCCCGTGATGTTTTTCTCACTCCTACTAGTGAATGTAATGTTACACACCCATACAATGCGCACCACCCCGCGATGTTTTTCAGAAACCTATCCTACATTGCCAATGCATGTTGCTTGACCTCCCCATGCTGACCACCCCGTGGTGCTTTTCTCCATCCTACATTGCCACTCACTGCCTATCCTAATTCACACCCTATGATTCACACTACCCCGTGATTTTTTCTCACTCCTCCTAGTGAATGTAACATTACACACCCATACAATGCGAACCACCCCGCGATGTTTTTCAGAAACCTATCCTACATTGCCACTGCATGTTGCCTGACCTCCCCAATTTGACCACCCCGTGGTGCTTTTCTCCATCCTACATTGCCACTCACTGCCTATCCTAATTCAGACCCTATGATTCATACCATCCCGTGATGTTTTTCTCACTCCTGCTAGTGAATGTAATGTTTCACACCCATACAATGCGCACCACCTCACGATGTTTTTCACAAACCTATCCTACATTGCCACTGCATGTTGCCTGACCTCCCCATGCTGACCACCCCGTGGTGCTTTTCTCCATCCTACATTGCCACTCACTGCCTATCCTAATTCACACGCTATGATTCACACCACCCCGTGATTTTTTCTCACTCCTGCTAGTGAATGTAACGTTACACACCCATACAATTCGAACCACCCCGCGATGTTTTTCAGAAACCTATCCTACATTGACACTACATGTGGCCTGACCTCCCCATGCTGACCACCCCGTGGTGCTTTTCTCCATCCTACATTGCCACTCACTGCCTATCCTAATTCAGACCCTATGATTCACACCCCCCCCGTGATGTTTTTCTCATTCCTGCTAGTGAATGTTATGTTACACACCCATACAAGCGCACCACCCGGGATGTTTTTCAGAAACCTATCCTACATTGCCACTGCATGTTGCTTGACCTCCCCATGCTGACCACCCCGTGGTGCTTTTCTCCATCCTACATTGCCACTCACTGCCTATCCTAATTCAGACCCTATGATTCACAGCACCCCGTGATTTTTTCTCACTCCTGCTAGTGAATGTAACGTTACACACCCATAAAATGCGAACCACCCCTCGATGTTTTTCAGAAACCTATCCTACATTGCCACTGCATGTTGCCTGACCTCCCCGTGCTGACCACCCCGTGGTGCTTTTCTTCATCATACATTGCCACTCACTGCCTATCCTAATTCAGACCCTATGATTCACACCCCCCCCGTGAAGTTTTTCTCATTCCTGCTAGTGAATGTTATGTTACACACCCATACAATGCGCACCACCCGGGATGTTTTTCAGAAACCTATCCTACATTGCCACTGCATGTTGCCTGACCTCCCCATGCTGACCACCCCGTGGTGCTTTTCTCCATCCTACATTGCCACTCACTGCCTATCCTAATTCAGACCCTATGATTCACACCATCCCGTGATGTTTTTCTCACTCCTGCTGGTGAATGTAATGTTGCACACCCATACAATGCGCACCACCCCACGATGTTTTTCAGAAACATATACTACATTGCCACTGCATGTTGCCTGACCTCCCCATGCTGACCACCCCGTGGTGCTTTTCTCCATCCTACATTGCCACTCACTGCCTATCCTAATTCAGACCCTATGATTGACACCACCCCGTGATGTTTTTCTCACTCCTGCTAGTGAATGTAATGTTACACACCCATACAATGCGCACCACCCCGCGATGTTTTTCAGAAACCTATCCTACATTGCCACTGCATGTTGCCTGACCTCCCCATGCTGAACACCCCGTGGTGCTTTTCTCCATCCTAAATTGCCACTCACTGCCTATCCTAATTCACACACTATGATTCACACCACCCCGTGATTTTTTCTCACTCCTGCTAGTGAATGTAACGTTACACACCCATAAAATGCGAACCACCCCGCGATGATTTTCAGAAACCTATCCTACATTGCCACTGCATGTTGCCTGACCTCCCCATGCTGACCACCCCGTGGTGCTTCTCTCCATCCTACGTTGCCACTCACTGCCTATCCTAATTCAGACCCTATGATTCACACCACCTCGTGATGTTTTTCTCACTCCTGCTCGTGAATGTAATGTTGCACACCCATACAATGCGCACCACCCCGCGATGTTTTTCAGAAACCAATCCTACATTGCCAAAGCATGTTGCCTGACCTCCCCATGCTGACCACCCCGTGGTGCTTTTCTCCATCCTACATTGCCATTCACTGCCTATCCTAATTCAGACCCCATGATTTACACCATTCCGTGATGTTTTTCTCTCTCCTGCTAGTGCATGTAATGTTGCACACCCATACCATGTGCACCACCCCAATATGTTTTTCAGAAACATATCCTACATTGCCACTGCATGTTGCCTGACCTCCCCATGCTGACCACCCTGTGGTGCTTTTCTCCATCCTACATTGCCACTCACTGCCTATCCTAATTCACACCCTATGATTCACACCACCCCGTGATTTTTTCTCACTCCTGCTAGTGAATGTAACGTTACACAACCATACAATGCGAACCACACCGCAATGCTTTTCAGAAACCTATCCTACATTGCCACTGCATGTTGCCTGACCTCTCCTTGCTGACCACCCCGTGGTGCTTCCCTCCATCCTACGTTGCTACTCACTGCCTATACTAATTCAGACCCTATGATTCACACCACACTGTGATGTTTTTCTCACTCCTGCTAGTGAATGTAATGTTACACACCCATACAATGCGCACCACCCCGCGATGTTTTTCAGAAACCTATCCTACATTGCCCCTGCATGTTACCTGACCTCCCTATGCTGACCACCCCGTCGTGCTTTTCTTCATCCTACATTGCCACTCACTGCCTATACTAATTCAGACCCTATGATTCACACCACCCCGTGATGTTTTTCTCACTCCTCCTAGTGAATGTAATGTTACACACCCATACAATGCGCAACACCCTGCAAAGTTTTTCTGAAACCTATCCTACATTGCCACTGCATGTTGCCTGACCTCCCCATGCTGACCACCCCGTGGTGCTTTTCTCCATCCTACATTGCCACTCACTGCCTCTCCTAATTCAGACCCTAAGATTCACACCACCCCGTGATGTTTTTCTCATTCCTGATAGTGAATGTTATGTTACACACCCATACAATGCGCACCACCCCGCGATGTTTTTCAGAAACCTATCCTACATTGCCACTGCATGTTGCCTAACCTCCCCATGCTGACCACCCCGTGGTGCTTTTCTCCATCCTACATTGCCACTCACTGCCTATCCTAATTCAGACCCTATGATTCACACCACCCAGTGACGTTTTTCTCATTCCTGCTAGTGAATGTTATGTTACACACCCATACAATGCGCACCACCCTGCGATGTTTTTCAGAAACCTATCCTACATTGCCACTGCATGTTGCCTGACCTCCCCATGCTGACCACCCCGTAATGCTTTTCTCCATCCTACATTGCCACTCACTGCCTATCCTAATTCAGACCCTAAGATTCACACCACCCCGTGATGTTTTTCTCATTCCTGCTAGTGAATGTTATGTTACACAGCCATACAATGCGCACCACCCCGCGATGTTTTTCAGAAACCTATCCTACATTGCCACTGCATGTTGCCTGACCTCCCCAATTTGACCACCCCGTGGTGCTTCTCTCCATCCTACGTTGCCACTCACTGCCTATCCTAATTCAGACCCTATGATTCACACCACCCCGTGATGTTTTTCTCACTCCTGCTAGTGAATGTAATGTTGCACACCCATACAATGCGCACCACCCCGCGATGTTTTTCAGAAACCAATCTTACATTGCCACTGCATATTGCCTGACCTCCCCATGCTGACCAACCCATGGTGCTTTTCTCCATCCTACATTGCCACTCACTGCCTATCCTAATTCAGACCCAATGATTCACACCATCCCGTGATGTTTTTCTCACTCCTGCTGGTGAATGTAATGTTGCACACCCATACAATGCGCACCACCCCACGATGTTTTTCAGAAACCTATCCTACATTGCCACTGCATGTTGCCTGACCTCCCCATGCTGACCACCCCACGGTGCTTTTCTCCATTCTACATTGCCACTCACTGCCTCTCCTAATTCAGACCCTATGATTCACACCCCCCCCCGTGATGTTTTTCTCATTCCTGCTAGTGAATGTTATGCTACACACCCATACAATGCGCACCACCTGGGATGTTTTTCAGAAACCTATCGTACATTGCCACTGCATGTTGCCTGACCTCCCCATGCTGACCACCCCGTGGTGCTTTTCTCCATCCTACATTGCCACTCACTTCCTATCCTAATTCAGACCCTATGATTCACACCATCCCGTGATGTTTTTCTCACTCCTGCTGGTGAATGTAATGTTGCACAGCCATACAATGCGCGCCACCCCACGATGTTTTTCAGAAACATATCCTACATTGCCACTGCATGTTACCTGACCTCCCCATGCTGACCACCCCGTGGTGCTTTTCTCCATCCTACATTGCCACTCACTGCGTATCCTAATTCAGACCCTATGATTCACACCACCCCGTGATGTTTTTCTCACTCCTGCTAGTGAATGTAATGTTACACACCCATACAATGCACACCACCCCGCGATGTTTTTCAGAAACCTATCCTACATTGCCACTGCATATTGCCTGATCTCCCCATGCTGACCAACCCGCGGTGCTTTTCTCCATCCTACATTGCCACTCACTGCGTATCCTAATTCAGACCCTATGATTCACACCACCCCGTGATGTTTTTCTCACTCCTGCTAGTGAATGTAATGTTACACACCCATACAATGCGCACCACCCCGCGATGTTTTTCAGAAACCTATCCTACATTGCCACTGCATATTGCCTGACCTCCCCATGCTGACCACCCCGCGGTGCTTTTCTCCATCCGACATTGCCACTCACTGCCTATCCTAATTGAGACCCTATGACTCACACCACCCCGTGATGTTTTTCTCACTCCTACTAGTGAATGTAATGTTACACACCCATACAATGCGCACCACCCCGCGATGTTTTTCAGAAACCTATCCTACATTGCCAATGCATGTTGCTTGACCTCCCCATGCTGACCACCCCGTGGTGCTTTTCTCCATCCTACTTTGCCACTCACTGCCTATCCTAATTCACACCCTATGATTCACACTACCCCGTGATTTTTTCTCACTCCTCCTAGTGAATGTAACATTACACACCCATACAATGCGAACCACCCCACGATGTTTTTCAGAAACCTATCCTACATTGCCACTGCATGTTGCCTGACCTCCCCAATTTGACCACCCCGTGGTGCTTTTCTCCATCCTACATTGCCACTCACTGCCTATCCTAATTCAGACCCTATGATTCATACCATCCCGTGATGTTTTTCTCACTCCTGCTAGTGAATGTAATGTTTCACACCCATACAATGCGCACCACCTCACGATGTTTTTCACAAACCTATCCTACATTGCCACTGCATGTTGCCTGACCTCCCCATGCTGACCACCCCGTGGTGCTTTTCTCCATCCTACATTGCCACTCACTGCCTATCTTAATTCACACGCTATGATTCACACCACCCCGTGATTTTTTCTCACTCCTGCTAGTGAATGTAACGTTACACACCCATACAATTCGAACCACCCCGCGATGTTTTTCAGAAACCTATCCTACATTGACACTACATGTGGCCTGACCTCCCCATGCTGACCACCCCGTGGTGCTTTTCTCCATCCTACATTGCCACTCACTGCCTATCCTAATTCAGACCCTATGATTCACACCCCCCCCGTGATGTTTTTCTCATTCCTGCTAGTGAATGTTATGTTACACACCCATACAAGCGCACCACCCGGGATGTTTTTCAGAAACCTATCCTACATTGCCACTGCATGTTGCTTGACCTCCCCATGCTGACCACCCCGTGGTGCTTTTCTCCATCCTACATTGCCACTCACTGCCTATCCTAATTCAGACCCTATGATTCACAGCACCCCGTGATTTTTTCTCACTCCTGCTAGTGAATGTAACGTTACACACCCATAAAATGCGAACCACCCCGCGATGTTTTTCAGAAACCTATCCTACATTGCCACTGCATGTTGCCTGACCTCCCCGTGCTGACCACCCCGTGGTGCTTTTCTTCATCATACATTGCCACTCACTGCCTATCCTAATTCAGACCCTATGATTCACACCCCCCCGTGAAGTTTTTCTCATTCCTGCTAGTGAATGTTATGTTACACACCCATACAATGCGCACCACCCGGGATGTTTTTCAGAAACCTATCCTACATTGCCACTGCATGTTGCCTGACCTCCCCATGCTGACCACCCCGTGGTGCTTTTCTCCATCCTACATTGCCACTCACTGCCTATCCTAATTCAGACCCTATGATTCACACCATCCCGTGATGTTTTTCTCACTCCTGCTGGTGAATGTAATGTTGCACACCCATACAATGCGCACCACCCCACGATGTTTTTCAGAAACATATACTACATTGCCACTGCATGTTGCCTGACCTCCCCATGCTGACCACCCCGTGGTGCTTTTCTCCATCCTACATTGCCACTCACTGCGTATCCTAATTCAGACCCTATGATTCACACCACCCCGTGATGTTTTTCTCACTCCTGCTAGGGAATGTAATGTTACACACCCATACAATGCGCACCACCCCGCGATGTTTTTCAGAAACCTATCCTACATTGCCACTGCATGTTGCCTGACCTCCCCATGCTAAACACCCCGTGGTGCTTTTCTCCATCCTAAATTGCCACTCAATGCCTATCCTAATTCACACACTATGATTCACACCACCCCGTGATTTTTTCTCACTCCTGCTAGTGAATGTAACGTTACACACCCATAAACTGCGAACCACCCCGCGATGATTTTCAGAAACCTATCCTACATTGCCACTGCATGTTGCCTGACCTCCCCATGCTGACCACCCCGTGGTGCTTCTCTCCATCCTACGTTGCCACTCACTGCCTATCCTAATTCAGACCCTATGATTCACACCCCCCCCCCCGTGATGTTTTTCTCATTCCTGCTAGTGAATGTTATGTTACACACCCATACAAGCGCACCACCCGGGATGTTTTTCAGAAACCTATCCTACATTGCCACTGCATGTTGCTTGACCTCCCCATGCTGACCACCCCGTGTTGCATTTCTCCATCCTACATTGCCACTCACTGCCTATCCTAATTCAGACCCTATGATTCACAGCACCCCGTGATTTTTTCTCACTCCTGCTAGTGAATGTAACGTTACACACCCATACAATGCGAACCACCCCGCGATGTTTTTCAGAAACCTATCCTACATTGCCACTGCATGTTGCCTGACCTCCCCGTGCTGACCACCCCGTGGTGCTTTTCTTCATCATACATTGCCACTCACTGCCTATCCTAATTCAGACCCTATGATTCACACCCCCCCCGTGAAGTTTTTCTCATTCCTGCTAGTGAATGTTATGTTACACACCCATACAAAGCGCACCACCCGGGATGTTTTTCAGAAACCTATCCTACATTGCCACTGCATGTTGCCTGACCTCCCCATGCTGACCACCCCGTGGTGCTTTTCTCCATCCTACATTGCCACTCACTGCCTATCCTAATTCGGACCCTATGATTCACACCATCCCGTGATGTTTTTCTCACTCCTGCTGGTGAATGTAATGTTGCACACCCATACAATGCGCACCACCCCACGATGTTTTTCAGAAACATATCCTACATTGCCACTGCATGTTGCCTGACCTCCCCATGCTGACCACCCCGTGGTGCTTTTCTCCATCCTACATTGCCACTCACTGCCTATCCTAATTCAGACCCTATGATTGACACCACCCCGTGATGTTTTTCTCACTCCTGCTAGTGAATGTAATGTTACACACCCGTACAATGCGCACCACCCCGCGATGTTTTTCAGAAACCTATCCTACATTGCCACTGCATGTTGCCTGACCTCCCCATGCTGAACACCCCGTGGTGCTTTTCTCCATTCTAAATTGCCACTCACTGCCTATCCTAATTCACACACTATGATTCACACCACCCCGTGATTTTTTCTCACTCCTGCTAGTGAATGTAACGTTACACACCCATAAAATGCGAACCACCCCGCGATGATTTTCAGAAACCTATCCTACATTGCCACTGCATGTTGCCTGACCTCCCCATGCTGACCACCCCGTGGTGCTTCTCTCCATCCTACGTTGCCACTCACTGCCTATCCTAATTCAGACCCTATGATTCACACCACCTCGTGATGTTTTTCTCACTCCTGCTCGTGAATGTAATGTTGCACACCCATACAATGCGCACCACCCCGCGATGTTTTTCAGAAACCAATCCTACATTGCCAATGCATGTTGCCTGACCTCCCCATGCTGACCACCCCGTGGTGCTTTTCTCCATCCTACATTGCCATTCACTGCCTATCCTAATTCAGACCCCATGATTTACACCATTCCGTGATGTTTTTCTCACTCCTGCTAGTGCATGTAATGTTGCACACCCATACCATGTGCACCACCCCAATATGTTTTTCAGAAACATATCCTACATTGCCACTGCATGTTGCCTGACCTCCCCATGCTGACCACCCTGTGGTGCTTTTCTCCATCCTACATTGCCACTCACTGCCTATCCTAATTCACACCCTATGATTCACACCACCCCGTGATTTTTTCTCACTCCTGCTAGTGAATGTAACGTTACACACCCATACAATGCGAACCACACCGCAATGCTTTTCAGAAACCTATCCTACATTGCCACTGCATGTTGCCTGACCTCTCCTTGCTGACCACCCCGTGGTGCTTTTCTCCATCCTACATTGCCACTCACTGCCTCTCCTAATTCAGACCCTAAGATTCACACCACCCCGTGATGTTTTTCTCATTCCTGATAGTGAATGTTATGTTACACACTCATACAATGCGCACCACCCCGCGATGTTTTTCAGAAACCTATCCTACATTGCCACTGCATGTTGCCTGACCTCCACATGCTGACCACCCCGTGGTGCTTTTCTCCATCCTACATTGCCACTCACTGCCTATCCTAATTCAGACCCTATGATTCACACCACCCCGTGACGTTTTTCTCATTCCTGCTAGTGAATGTTATGTTACACACCCATACAATGCGCACCACCCTGCGATGTTTTTCAGAAACCTATCCTACATTGCCACTGCATGTTGCCTGACCTCCCCATGCTGACCACCCCGTGGTGCTTTTCTCCATCCTACATTGCCACTCACTGCCTATCCTAATTCAGACACTAAGATTCACACCACCCCGTGATGTTTTTCTCATTCCTGCTAGTGAATGTTATGTTACACACCCATACAATGCGCACCACCCCGCGATGTTTTTCAGAAACCTATCCTACATTGCCACTGCATGTTGCCTGACCTCCCCAATTTGACCACCCCGTGGTGCTTCTCTCCATCCTACGTTGCCACTCACTGCCTATCCTAATTCAGACCCTATGATTCACACCACCCCGTGATGTTTTTCTCACTCCTGCTAGTGAATGTAATGTTGCACACCCATACAATGCACACCACCCCGCGATGTTTTTCAGAAACCAATCTTACATTGCCACTGCATGTTGCCTGACCTCCCCATGCTGACCAACCCATGGTGCTTTTCTCCATCCTACATTGCCACTCACTGCCTATCCTAATTCAGACCCTATGTTTCACACCATCCCGTGATGTTTTTCTCACTCCTGCTGGTGAATGTAATGTTGCACACCCATACAATGCGCACCACCCCACGATGTTTTTCAGAAACTTATCCTACATTGCCACTGCATGTTGCCTGACCTCCCCATGCTGACCACCCCACGGTGCTTTTCTCCATTCTACATTGCCACTCACTGCCTCTCCTAATTCAGACCCTAAGATTCACACCACCCCGTGATGTTTTTCTCATTCCTGATAGTGAATGTTATGTTACACACCCATACAATGCGCACCACCCCGCGATGTTTTTCAGAAACCTATCCTACATTGCCACTGCATGTTGCCTGACCTCCCCGTGCTGACCACCCCGTGGTGCTTTTCTCCATCCTACATTGCCACTCACTGCCTATCCTAATTCAGACCCTATGATTCACACCACCCCGTGACGTTTTTCTCATTCCTGCTAGTGAATGTTATGTTACACACCCATACAATGCGCACCACCCCGCGATGTTTTTCAGAAACCTATCCTACATTGCCACTGCATGTTGCCTGACCTCCCCAATTTGACCACCCCGTGGTGCTTCTCTCCATCCTACGTTGCCACTCACTGCCTATCCTAATTCAGACCCTATGATTCACACCACCCCGTGATGTTTTTCTCACTCCTGCTAGTGAATGTAATGTTGCACACCCATACAATGCGCACCACCCCGCGATGTTTTTCAGAAACCAATCCTACATTGCCACTGCATGTTGCCTGACCTCCCCATGCTGACCAACCCATGGTGCTTTTCTCCATCCTACATTGCCACTCACTGCGTATCCTAATTCAGACCCTATGATTCACACCACCCCGTGATTTTTTCTCACTCCTGCTAGTGAATGTAACATTACACACCCATACAATGCGAACCACCCCGCGATGTTTTTCAGAAACCTATCCTACATTGCCACTTCATGTTGCCTGACCTCCCCATGCTGACCACCCCGTGGTGCTTCTCTCCATCCTACGTTGCCACTCACTGCCTATACTAATTCAGACCCTATGATTCACACCACCCCGTGATGTTTTTCTCATTCCTGCTAGTGAATGTAATGTTGCACACCCATACAATGCGCACCACCCCGCAATGTTTTTCAGAAACCAATCCTACATTGCCACTGCATGTTGCCTGACCTCCCCATGCTGACCACCCTGTGGTGCTTTTCTCCATCCTACATTGCCACTCACTGCCTATCCTAATTCAGACCCTATGATTCACACCATCCCGTGATGTTTTTCTGACTCCTGCTAGTGAATGTAATGTTTCACACCCATACAATGCGCACCACCCCACGATGTTTTTCAGAAACCAATCCTACATTGCCACTGCATGTTGCCTGACCTCCCCATGCTGACCACCCCGTGATGCTTTTCTCCATCCTACATTGCCACTCACTGCCTATCCTAATTCAGACACTATGATTCACACCACCCGGTGATGTTTTTCTCACTCCTGCTAGTGAATGTAATGTTACACACCCAAACAATGCGCACAACCACGCGATGTTTTTCAGAAACCTATCCTACATTGCCACTGCATGTTGCCTGACCTCCCCATGCTGACCACCCCGCGGTGCTTTTCTCCATCCTACATTGCCACTCACTACCTATCCTAATTGAGACCCTATGATTCACACCACCCCGTGATGTTTTTTTCACTCCTACTAGTGAATGTAATGTTACACAGCCATACAATGCGCACCACCCCGCGATGTTTTTCAGAAACCTATCCTACATTGCCAATGCATGTTGCCTGACCTCCCCATGCTGACCACCCCGTGGTGCTTTTCTCCATCCTACATTGCCACTCACTGCCTATCCTAATTCAGACCCTATGATTCACCCCATCCCGTGATGTTTTTCTCACTCCTGCTAGTGATTGTAATGTTGCACACTCATACAATGCGCACCACCCCACGATTTTTTTCAGAAACTTATCCTACATTGCCACTGCATGTTGCCTGACCTCCCCATGCTGACCACCCCGTGGTGCTTTTCTCCATCCTACATTGCCACTCACTGCCTATCCTAAATCACACCCTATGATTCACACCACCCCGTGATTTTTTCTCACTCCTGCTAGTGAATGTAACATTACACACCCATGCAATGAGAACCACCCCGCGATGTTTTTCAGAAACCTATCCTACATTGGCACTGCATGTTGCCTGACCTCCCCATGCTGACCACCCCGTGGTGCTTTTGTCCATCCTACATTGCCACTCACTGCCTATCCTAATTCAGACCCTATGATTCACACCACCCCGTGATGTTTTTCTCACTCCTGCTAGTGAATGTAATGTTACACACCCATACAATGCGCACCACCCCGCGATGTTTTTCAGAAACGTATCCTACATTGCCACTGCATATTGCCTGACCTCCCCATGCTGACCCCCCCGTGGTGCTTTTCTCCATCCTACATTGCCACTCACTGACTATCCTAATTCAGACCGTATGATTCACACCACCCCGTGATGTTTTTCTCACTCCTACTAGTGAACGTAATGTTACACACCCATACAATGCGCACCAACCCCGCGATGTTTTTCAGAAACCTATCCTACATTGCCACTGCAGATTGCCTGACCTCCCCATGCTGACCACCCCGCGGTGCTTATCTCCATCCTACATTGCCACTCACTGCCTATCCTAACTCAGACCCTATGATTCACACCACCCCGTGATGTTTTTCTCACTCCTACTAGTGAATGTAATGTTACACACCCATACAATGCGCACCACCCCGCGATGTTTTTCAGAAACCTATCCTACATTGCCACTGCATGTTGCCTGTCCTCCCCATGCTGACCACCCCGTGGTGCTTTTCTCCATCCTACATTGCCACTCACTGCCTATCCTAATTCAGACCCTATGATTCACACCACCCCGTGATGTTTTTCTCACTCCTCCTAGTGAATGTAATGTTACACACCCATACAATGCGCACCACCCCGCGATGTTTTTCAGAAACCTATCCTACATTGCCACTGCATGTTGCCTGACCTCCCCATGCTGACTACCCCGTGGTGCTTTTCTCCATCCTACATTGCCAATCCCTGCCTATCCTAATTCAGACCCTAAGATTCACACCACCCCGTGATGTTTTTCTCATTCCTGCTAGTGAATGTTATTTTACACACACATACAATGCGCACCACCCCGCGATGTTTTTCAGAAACCTATCCTATATTGCCACTGCATGTTGCCTGACCTCCCCATGCTGACCACCCCGTGGTGCTTTTCTCCATCCTACATTGCCAGTCACTGCCTATCCTAATTCAGATCCTATGATTCACACCACCCCGTGATGTTTTTCTCATTCCTGCTAGTGAATGTAATGTTACACACCCATACAATGCGCACCACCCCGCGATGTTTTTCAGAAACATATTCTTCATTGCCACTGCATGTTGCCTGACCTCCACATGCTGACCACCCCGTGGTGCTTTTCTCCATCCTACATTGCCACTCACTGCCTATCCTAATTCAGACCCTATGATTCACACCACCCCGTGATCTTTTTGTCATTCCTGCTAGTGAATGTAATGTTACACAGCCATACAATGCGCACCACCCCGCGATGTTTTTCAGAAACCTATCCTACATTGCCACTGCATGTTGCCTGACCTCCCCATGCTGACCACCCCGTGGTGCTTTTCTCCATCCTACATTGCCACTCACTGCCTATCCTAATTCAGACCCTATGATTCACACCACCCGGTGATGTTTTTCTCACTCCTGCTAGTGAATGTAATGTTACACACCCAAACAATGCGCACAACCACGCGATGTTTTTCAGAAACCTATCCTACATTGCCACTGCATGTTGCCTGACCTCCTTAAGCTGACCACCCCGTGGTGCTTTTCTCCATCCTACATTGCCACTCACTGACTATCCTAATTCAGACCCTATGATTCACACCATCCCGTGATGTTTTTCTCATTCCTGCTAGTGAATGTAATGTTACACACCCATACAATGCGAACCACCCCGCGATGTTTTTCAGAAACCTATCCTACATTGCCACTGCATGTTGCCTGACCTCCCCATGCTGACCACCCCGTGGTGCTTCTCTCCATCCTACATTGCCACTCACTGCCTATCCTAATTCAGATACTATGATTCACACCACCCCGTGATGTTTTTCTCACTCCTACTAGTGAATGTAATGTTAAACACCCATACAATGCGCACCACCCCGCGATGTTTTTCAGAAACCTATCCTACATTGCCACTGCATGTTGCCTGACCTCCCCATGCTGACCACCCCGTGGTGCTTTTCTCCATCCTACATTGCCACTCCCTGCCTATCCTAATTCAGACCCTAAGATTCACACCACCCCGTGATGTTTTTCTCATTCCTGCTAGTGAATGTTATTTTACACACCCATACAATGCGCACCACCCTGCGATGTTTTTCAGAAACCTATCCTACATTGCCACTGCATGTTGCCTGACCTCCCCATGCTGACCACCCCGTGGTGCTTTTCTCCATCCTACATTGCCACTCACTGCCTATCCTAATTCAGACCCTATGATTCACACCCCCCCCGTGAAGTTTTTCTCATTCCTGCTAGTGAATGTTATGTTACACACCCATACAATGCGCACCACCCGGGATGTTTTTCAGAAACCTATCCTACATTGCCACTGCATGTTGCCTGACCTCCCCATGCTGACCACCCCGTGGTGCTTTTCTCCATCCTACATTGCCACTCACTGCCTATCCTAATTCAGACCCTATGATTCACACCATCCCGTGATGTTTTTCTCACTCCTGCTGGTGAATGTAATGTTGCACACCCATACAATGCGCACCACCCCACGATGTTTTTCAGAAACATATACTACATTGCCACTGCATGTTGCCTGACCTCCCCATGCTGACCACCCCGTGGTGCTTTTCTCCATCCTACATTGCCACTCACTGCGTATCCTAATTCAGACCCTATGATTCACACCACCCCGTGATGTTTTTCTCACTCCTGCTAGTGAATGTAATGTTACACACCCATACAATGCGCACCACCCCGCGATGTTTTTCAGAAACCTATCCTACATTGCCACTGCATGTTGCCTGACCTCCCCATGCTAAACACCCCGTGGTGCTTTTCTCCATCCTAAATTGCCACTCAATGCCTATCCTAATTCACACACTATGATTCACACCACCCCGTGATTTTTTCTCACTCCTGCTAGTGAATGTAACGTTACACACCCATAAACTGCGAACCACCCCGCGATGATTTTCAGAAACCTATCCTACATTGCCACTGCATGTTGCCTGACCTCCCCATGCTGACCACCCCGTGGTGCTTCTCTCCATCCTACGTTGCCACTCACTGCCTATCCTAATTCAGACCCTATGATTCACACCCCCCCCGTGATGTTTTTCTCATTCCTGCTAGTGAATGTTATGTTACACACCAATACATGCGCACCACCCGGGATGTTTTTCAGAAACCTATCCTACATTGCCACTGCATGTTGCTTGACCTCCCCATGCTGACCACCCCGTGGTGCATTTCTCCATCCTACATTGCCACTCACTGCCTATCCTAATTCAGACCCTATGATTCACAGCACCCCGTGATTTTTTCTCACTCCTGCTAGTGAATGTAACGTTACACACCCATAAAATGCGAACCACCCCGCGATGTTTTTCAGAAACCTATCCTACATTGCCACTGCATGTTGCCTGACCTCCCCGTGCTGACCACCCCGTGGTGCTTTACTTCATCATACATTGCCACTCACTGCCTATCCTAATTCAGACCCTATGATTCACACCCCCCCCCGTGAAGTTTTTCTCATTCCTGCTAGTGAATGTTATGTTACACACCCATACAATGCGCACCACCCGGGATGTTTTTCAGAAACCTATCCTACATTGCCACTGCATGTTGCCTGACCTCCCCATGCTGACCACCCCGTGGTGCTTCTCTCCATCCTACGTTGCCACTCACTGCCTATCCTAATTCAGACCCTATGATTCACACCACCTCGTGATGTTTTTCTCACTCCTGCTCGTGAATGTAATGTTGCACACCCATACAATGCGCACCACCCCGCGATGTTTTTCAGAAACCAATCCTACATTGCCAATGCATGTTGCCTGACCTCCCCATGCTGACCACCCCGTGGTGCTTTTCTCCATCCTACATTGCCATTCACTGCCTATCCTAATTCAGACCCCATGATTTACACCATTCCGTGATGTTTTTCTCACTCCTGCTAGTGCATGTAATGTTGCACACCCATACCATGTGCACCACCCCAATATGTTTTTCAGAAACATATCCTACATTGCCACTGCATGTTGCCTGACCTCCCCATGCTGACCAACCTGTGGTGCTTTTCTCCATTCTACATTGCCACTCACTGCCTATCCTAATTCACACCCTATGATTCACACCACCCCGTGATTTTTTCTCACTCCTGCTAGTGAATGTAACGTTACACACCCATACAATGCGAACCACACCGCAATGCTTTTCAGAAACCTATCCTACATTGCCACTGCATGTTGCCTGACCTCTCCTTGCTGACCACCCCGTGGTGCTTCTCTCCATCCTACGTTGCCACTCACTGCCTATACTAATTCAGACCCTATGATTCACACCACACTGTGATGTTTTTCTCACTCCTGCTAGTGAATGTAATGTTACACACCCATACAATGCGCACCACCCCACGATGTTTTTCAGAAACCTATCCTACATTGCCACTGCATGTTGCCTGACCTCCCCATGCTGACCACCCCACGGTGCTTTTCTCCATTCTACATTGCCACTCACTGCCTCTCCTAATTCAGACCCTAAGATTCACACCACCCCGTGATGTTTTTCTCATTCCTGATAGTGAATGTTATGTTACACACCCATACAATGCGCACCACCCCGCGATGTTTTTCAGAAACGTATCCTACATTGCCACTGCATGTTGCCTGACCTCCCCAGGCTGACCACCCCGTGGTGCTTTTCTCCATCCTACATTGCCACTCACTGCCTATCCTAATTCAGACCCTATGATTCACACCACCCCGTGACGTTTTTCTCATTCCTGCTAGTTAATGTTATGTTACACACCCATACAATGCGCACCACCCTGCGATGTTTTTCAGAAACCTATCCTACATTGCCACTGCATGTTGCCTGACCTCCCCATGCTGACCACCCCGTGGTGCTTTTCTCCATCCTACATTGCCACTCACTGCCTATCCTAATTCAGACCCTAAGATTCACACCACCCCGTGATGTTTTTTCTCATTCCTGCTAGTGAATGTTATGTTACACACCCATACAATGCGCACCACCCCGCGATGTTTTTCAGAAACCTATCCTACATTGCCACTGCATGTTGCCTGACCTCCCCAATTTGACCAACCCGTGGTGCTTCTCTCCATCCTACGTTGCCACTCACTGCCTATCCTAATTCAGACCCTATGATTCACACCACCCCGTGATGTTTTTCTCACTCCTGCTAGTGAATGTAATGTTGCACACCCATACAATGCGCACCACCCCGCGATGTTTTTCAGAAACCAATCCTACATTGCCACTGCATGTTGCCTGACCTCCCCATGCTGACCAACCCATGGTGCTTTTCTCCATCCTACATTGCCACTCACTGCGTATCCTAATTCAGACCCTATGATTCACACCACCCCGTGATTTTTTCTCACTCCTGCTAGTGAATGTAACATTACACACCCATACAATGCGAACCACCCCGCGATGTTTTTCAGAAACCTATCCTACATTGCCACTTCATGTTGCCTGACCTCCCCATGCTGACCACCCCGTGGTGCTTCTCTCCATCCTACGTTGCCACTCACTGCCTATACTAATTCAGACCCTATGATTCACACCACCCCGTGATGTTTTTCTCATTCCTGCTAGTGAATGTAATGTTGCACACCCATACAATGCGCACCACCCCGCGATGTTTTTCAGAAACCAATCCTACATTGCCACTGCATGTTGCCTGACCTCCCCATGCTGACCACCCTGTGGTGCTTTTCTCCATCCTACATTGCCACTCACTGCCTATCCTAATTCAGACCCTATGATTCACAACATCCCGTGATGTTTTTCTGACTCCTGCTAGTGAATGTAATGTTTCACACCCATACAATGCGCACCACCCCACGATGTTTTTCAGAAACCAATCCTACATTGCCACTGCATGTTGCCTGACCTCCCCATGCTGACCACCCCGTGATGCTTTTCTCCATCCTACATTGCCACTCACTGCCTATCCTAATTCAGACACTATGATTCACACCACCCGGTGATGTTTTTCTCACTCCTGCTAGTGAATGTAATGTTACACACCCAAACAATGCGCACAACCACGCGATGTTTTTCAGAAACCTATCCTACATTGCCACTGCATGTTGCCTGACCTCCCCATGCTGACCACCCCGTGGTGCTTTTGTCCATCCTACATTGCCACTCACTGCCTATCCTAATTCAGACCCTATGATTCACACCACCCCGTGATGTTTTTCTCACTCCTGCTAGTGAATGTAATGTTACACACCCATACAATGCGCACCACCCCGCGATGTTTTTCAGAAACGTATCCTACATTGCCACGGCATATTGCCTGACCTCCCCATGCTGACCCCCCCGTGGTGCTTTTCTCCATCCTACATTGCCACTCACTGACTATCCTAATTCAGACCGTATGATTCACACCACCCCGTGATGTTTTTCTCACTCCTACTAGTGAACGTAATGTTACACACCCATACAATGCGCACCACCCCGCGATGTTTTTCAGAAACCTATCCTACATTGCCACTGCATGTTGCCTGACCTCCCCATGCTGACCACCCCGTGGTGCTTTTCTCCATCCTACATTGCCACTCCCTGCCTATCCTAATTCAGACCCTAAGATTCACACCACCCCGTGATGTTTTTCTCATTCCTGCTAGTGAATGTTATTTTACACACACATACAATGCGCACCATCCCGCGATGTTTTTCAGAAACCTATCCTGTATTGCCACTGCATGTTGCCTGACCTCCCCATGCTGACCACCCCGTGGTGCTTTTCTCCATCCTACATTGCCAGTCACTGCCTATCCTAATTCAGATCCTATGATTCACACCACCCCGTGATGTTTTTCTCATTCCTGCTAGTGAATGTAATGTTACACACCCATACAATGCGCACCACCCCGCGATGTTTTTCAGAAACATATCCTTCATTGCCACTGCATGTTGCCTGACCTCCACATGCTGACCACCCCGTGGTGCTTTTCTCCATCCTACATTGCCACTCACTGCCTATCCTAATTCAGACCCTATGATTCACACCACCCCGTGATCTTTTTGTCATTCCTGCTAGTGAATGTAATGTTACACAGCCATACAATGCGCACCACCCCGCGATGTTTTTCAGAAACCTATCCTACATTGCCACTGCATGTTGCCTGACCTCCCCATGCTGACCACCCCGTGGTGCTTTTCTCCATCCTACATTGCCACTCACTGCCTATCCTAATTCAGACCCTATGATTCACACCACTCGGTGATGTTTTTCTCACTCCTGCTAGTGAATGTAATGTTACACACCCAAACAATGCGCACAACCACGCGATGTTTTTCAGAAACCTATCCTACATTGCCACTGCATGTTGCCTGACCTCCTTATGCTGACCACCCCGTGGTGCTTTTCTCCATCCTACATTGCCACTCACTGACTATCCTAATTCAGACCCTATGATTCACACCATCCCGTGATGTTTTTCTCATTCCTGCTAGTGAATGTAATGTTACACACCCATACAATGCGAACCACCCCGCGATGTTTTTCAGAAACCTATCCTACATTGCCACTGCATGTTGCCTGACCTCCCCATGCTGACCACCCCGTGGTGCTTCTCTCCATCCTACGTTGCCACTCACTGCCTATCCTAATTCAGACCCTATGATTCACACCACCCCGTGATGTTTTTCTCACTCCTGCTAGTGAATGTAATGTTGCACACCCATACAATGCGCACCACCCCGTGATGTTTTTCAGAAACCAATCCTACATTGCCACTGCATGTTGCCTGACTTCCCCATGCTGACCACCCCGTTGTGCTTTTCTCCATCCTACATTGCCACTCACTGCCTATCCTAATTCAGACCCTATGATTCACACCATCCCGTGATGTTTTTCTCTCTCCTGCTAGTGAATGTAATGTTGCACACCCATACAATGCGCACCACCCCACGATGTTTTTCAGAAACCTATCCTACATTGCCACTGCATGTTGCCTGACCTCCCCATGCTGACCACCCCGTGGTGCTTTTCTCCATCCTACATTGCCACTCACTGCCTATCCTAATTCACACTCTATGATTCACACCACCCCGTGATTTTTTCTCACTCCTGCTAGTGAATGTAACGTTACACACCCATACAATGCGAACCACCCCGGGATGTTTTTCAGAAACCTATCCTACATTGCCACTGCATGTTGCCTGACCTCCCCATGCTGACCACCCCGTGGTGCTTTTCTCCATCCTACATTGCCACTCACTGCCTATCCTAATTCAGACCATATGATTCACACCACCCCGTGATGTTTTTCTCACTCCTGCTAGTGAATGTAATGTTACACACCCATACAATGCGCACCACCCCGCGATGTTTTTCAGAAACCTATACTATATTGCCACTGCATATTGCCTGACCTCCCCATGCTGACAATCCCGCGGTGCTTTTCTCCATCCTACATTGCCACTCACTGCCTATCCTAATTCAGATACTATGATTCACACCACCCTGTGATGTTTTTCTCACTCCTACTAGTGAATGTAATGTTAAACAGCCATACAATGCGCACCACCCCGCGATGTTTTTCAGAAACCTATCCTACATTGCCACTGCATGTTGCCTGACCTCCCCATGCTGACCACCCCGGGGTGCTTTTCTCCATCCTACATTGCCACTCACTGCCTATCCTAATTCAGACCCTATGATTCACACCATCCCGTGATGTTTTTCTCACTCCTGCTAGTGAATGTAATGTTGCACACCCATACAATGCGCACCACCCCAAGATGTTTTTCAGAAACCTATCCTACATTGCCACTGCATGTTGCCTGACCTCCCCATGCTGACCACCCCGTGGTGCTTTTCTCCATCCTACATTGCCACTCACTGCCTATCCTAATTCACACCCTATGATTCACACCACCCCGTGATTTTTTCTCACTCCTGCTAGAGAATGTAACGTTACACACCCATACAATGCGAACCACCCCGCGATGTTTTTCAGAAACCTATCTTACATTGCCACTGCATCTTGCCTGACCTCCCCATGCTGACCAGCCCGTGGTGCTTCTCTCAATCCTACGTTGCCACTCACTGCCTATCCGAATTCAGACTCTATGATTCACACCACCCCGTGATGTTTTTCTCATTCCTGCTAGTGAATGTAATGTTACACACCCATACAATGCGCACCACCCCGTGATGTTTTTCAGAAACCTATCCTATATTGCCACTGCATGTTGCCTGACCTCCCCATGCTGACCACCCCGTGGTGCTTTTCTCCATCCTACATTGCCACTCACTGCGTATCCTAATTCAGACCCTATGATTCACACCACCCCGTGATGTTTTTCTCACTCCTGCTAGTGAATGTAATGTTACACACCCATACAATGCGCACCACCCCGCGATGTTTTTCAGAAACCTATCCTACATTGCCACTGCATGTTGCCTGACCTCCCCATGCTGAACACCCCGTGGTGCTTTTCTCCATCCTAAATTGCCACTCACTGCCTATCCTAATTCACACACTATGATTCACACCACCCCGTGATTTTTTCTCACTCCTGCTAGTGAATGTAACGTTACACACCCATAAAATGCGAACCACCCCACGATGATTTTCAGAAACCTATCCTACATTGCCACTGCATGTTGCCTGACCTCCCCATGCTGACCACCCCGTGCTGCTTCTCTCCAACCTACGTTGCCACTCACTGCCTATACTAATTCAGACCCTATGATTCACACCACCCTGTGATGTTTTTCTCACTCCTGCTAGTGAATGTAATGTTACACACCCATACAATGCGCACCACCCCGCGATGTTTTTCAGAAACCTATCCTACATTGCCCCTGCATGTTGCCTGACCTCCCTATGCTGACCACCCCGTGGTGCTTTTCTTCATCCTACATTGCCACTCACTGCCTATACTAATTCAGACCCTATGATTCAAACCACCCCGTGATGTTTTTCTCACTCCTCCTAGTGAATGTAATGTTACACACCCATACAATGCGCAACACCCTGCAAAGTTTTTCAGAAACCTATCCTACATTGCCACTGCATGTTGCCTGACCTCCCCATGCTGACCACCCCGTGGTGCTTTTCTCCATCCTACATTGCCACTCACTGCCTCTCCTAATTCAGACCCTAAGATTCACACCACCCCGTGATGTTTTTCTCATTCCTGATAGTGAATGTTATGTTACACACCCATACAATGCGCACCACCCCGCGATGTTTTTCAGAAACCTATCCTACATTGCCACTGCATTTTGCCTGACCTCCCCATGCTGACCACCCCGTGGTGCTTTTCTCCATCCTACATTGCCACTCACTGCCTATCCTAATTCAGACCCTATGATTCACACCACCCCGTGACGTTTTTCTCATTCCTGCTAGTGAATGTTATGTTACACACCCATACAATGCGCACCACCCTGCGATGTTTTTCAGAAACCTATCCTACATTGCCACTGCATGTTGCCTGACCTCCCCATGCTGACCACCCCGTGGTGCTTTTCTCCATCCTACATTGCCACTCACTGCCTATCCTAATTCAGACCCTAAGATACACACCACCCCGTGATGTTTTTCTCATTCCTGCTAGTGAATGTTATGTTACACACCCATACAATGCGCACCACCCCGCGATGTTTTTCAGAAACCTATCCTACATTGCCACTGCATGTTGCCTGACTTCCCCAATTTGACCACCCCGTGGTGCTTCTCTCCATGCTACGTTGCCACTCACTGCCTATCCTAATTCAGACCCTATGATTCACACCACCCCGTGATGTTTTTCTCACTCCTGCTAGTGAATGTAATGTTGCACACCCATACAATGCGCACCACCCCGCGATGTTTTTCAGAAACCAATCCTACATTGCCACTGCATGTTGCCTGACCTCCCCATGCTGACCAACCCATGGTGCTTTTCTCCATCCTACATTGCCACTCACTGCCTATCCTAATTCAGACCCTATGATTCACACCATCCCATGATGTTTTTCTCACTCCTGCTGGTGAATGTAAAGTTGCACACCCATACAATGCGCACCACCCCACGATGTTTTTCAGAAACCTATCCTACATTGCCACAGCATGTTGCCTGACCTCCCCATGCTGACCACCCCACTGTGCTTTTCTCCATTCTACATTGCCACTCACTGCCTATCCTAATTCAGACCCTATGATTCACACCACCCCGTGATTTTTTCTCACTCCTGCTAGTGAATGTAACGTTACACACCCATACAATGCGAACCACCCCGCGATGTTTTTCAGAAACCTATCCTACATTGCCACTGCATGTTGCCTGACCTCCCCGTGCTGACCACCCCGTGGTGCTTTTCTCCATCCTACATTGCCACTCACTGCCTATCCTAATTCAGACCCTATGACTCACACCATCCCGTGATGTTTTTCTCACTCCTGCTGGTGAATGTAATGTTGCACACCCATACAATGCGCACCACCCCACGATGTTTTTCAGAAACTTATCCTACATTGCCACTGCATGTTGCCTGACCTCCCCATGCTGACCACCCCGTGGTGCTTTTCTCCATCCTACATTGCCACTCACTGCGTATCCTAATTCAGACCCTATGATTCACACCACCCCGTGATGTTTTTCTCACTCCTACTAGTGAATGAAATGTTACACACCCATACAATGCGCACCACCCCACGATGTTTTTCAGAAACTTATCCTACATTGCCACTGCATGTTGCCTGACCTCCCCATGCTGACCACCCCGTGGTGCTTTTTTCCATCCTACATTGCCACTCACTGCCTATCCTAATTCAGACCCTATGATTCACCCCATCCCGTGATGTTTTTCTCACTCCTGCTAGTGATTGTAATGTTGCACACCCATACAATGCGCACCACCCCACGATGTTTTTCAGAAACTTATCCTACATTGCCAATGCATGTTGCCTGACCTCCCCATGCTGACCACCCTGTGGTGCTTTTCTCCATCCTACATTGCCACTCACTGCCTATCCTAAATCACACCCTATGATTCACACCACCCCGTGATTTTTTCTCACTCCTGCTAGTGAATGTAACATTACACACCCATGCAATGCGAACCACCCCGCGATGTTTTTCAGAAACCTATCCTACATTGGCACTGCATGTTGCCTGACCTCCCCATGCTGACCACCCCGTGGTGCTTTTCTCCATCCTACATTGCCACTCACTGCCTATCCTCATTCAGACGCTATGATTCACACCCCCCCCGTGATGTTTTTCTCGTTCCTGCTAGTGTATGTTATGTTACACACCCATACAATTCGCACCACCCGGGATGTTTTTCAGAAACCTATCCTACATTGCCACTGCATGTTGCCTGACCTCCCCATGCTGACCCCCCCGTGGTGCTTTTCTCCATCCTACATTGCCACTCACTGACTATCCTAATTCAGACCGTATGATTCACACCACCCCGTGATGTTTTTCTCACTCCTACTAGTGAACGTAATGTTACACACCCATACAATGCGCACCAACCCCGCGATGTTTTTCAGAAACCTATCCTACATTGCCACTGCAGATTGCCTGACCTCCCCATGCTGACCACCCCGCGGTGCTTTTCTCCATCCTACATTGCCACTCACTGCCTATCCTAATTCAGACCCTATGATTCACACCACCCCGTGATGTTTTTCTCACTCCTACTAGTGAATGTAATGTTACACACCCATACAATGCGCACCACCCCCGATGTTTTTCAGAAACCTATCCTACATTGCCACTGCATGTTGCCTGTCCTCCCCATGCTGACCACCCCGTGGTGCTTTTCTCCATCCTACATTGCCACTCACTACCTATCCTAATTCAGACCCTATGATTCACACCACCCCGTGATGTTTTTCTCACTCCTCCTAGTGAATGTAATGTTACACACCCATACAATGCGCACCACCCCGCGATGTTTTTCAGAATCCTATCCTACATTGCCACTGCATGTTGCCTGACCTCCCCATGCTGACCACCCCGTGGTGCTTTTCTCCATCCTACATTGCCACTCACTGCCTATCCTAATTCAGACCCTAAGATTCACACCACCCCGTGATGTTTTTCTCATTCCTGCTAGTGAATGTTATGTTACACACACATACAATGCGCACCACCCCGCGATGTTTTTCAGAAACCTATCCTACATTGCCACTGCATGTTGCCTGACCTCCCCATGCTGACCACCCCGTGGTGCTTTTCTCCATCCTACATTGCCAGTCACTGCCTATCCTAATTCAGACCCTATGATTCACACCACCCCGTGATGTTTTTCTCATTCCTGCTAGTGAATGTAATGTTACACACCCATACAATGCGCACCACCCCGCGATGTTTTTCAGAAACATATCCTTCATTGCCACTGCATGTTGCCTGACCTCCACATGCTGACCACCCCGTGGTGCTTTTCTCCATCCTACATTGCCACTCACTGCCTATCCTAATTCAGACCCTATGATTCACACCACCCCGTGATCTTTTTGTCATTCCTGCTAGTGAATGTAATGTTACACAGCCATACAATGCGCATCACCCCGCGATGTTTTTCAGAAACCTATCCTACATTGCCACTGCATGTTGCCTGACCTCCCCATGCTGACCACCCCGTGGTGCTTTTCTCCATCCTACATTGCCACTCACTGCCTATCCTAATTCAGACCCTATGATTCACACCACCCGGTGATGTTTTTCTCACTCCTGCTAGTGAATGTAATGTTACACACCCAAACAATGCGCACAACCACGCGATGTTTTTCAGAAACCTATCCTACATTGCCACTGCATGTTGCCTGACCTCCTTATGCTGACCACCCCGTGGTGCTTTTCTCCATCCTACATTGCCACTCACTGACTATCCTAATTCAGACCCTATGATTCACACCATCCCGTGATGTTTTTCTCATTCCTGCTAGTGAATGTAATGTTACACACCCATACAATGCGCACCACCCCGCGATGTTTTTCAGAAACCTATCCTACATTGCCACTGCATGTTGCCTGACCTCCCCATGCTGACCACCCCGTGGTGCTTCTCTCCATCCTACGTTGCCACTCACTGCCTATCCTAATTCAGACCCTATGATTCACACCACCCCGTGATGTTTTTCTCACTCCTGCTAGTGAATGTAATGTTGCACACCCATACAATGCGCACCACCCCGTGATGTTTTTCAGAAACCAATCCTACATTGCCACTGCATGTTGCCTGACTTCCCCATGCTGACCACCCCGTTGTGCTTTTCTCCATCCTACATTGCCACTCACTGCCTATCCTAATTCAGACCCTATGATTCACACCATCCCGTGATGTTTTTCTCTCTCCTGCTAGTGAATGTAATGTTGCACATCCATACAATGCGCACCACCCCATGATGTTTTTCAGAAACCTATCCTACATTGCCACGGCATGTTGCCTGACCTCCCCATGCTGACCACCCCGTGGTGCTTTTCTCCATCCTACATTGCCACTCACTGCCTATCCTAATTCACACTCTATGATTCACACCACCCCGTGATTTTTTCTCACTCCTGCTAGTGAATGTAACGTTACACACCCATACAATGCGAACCACCCCGGGATGCTTTTCAGAAACCTATCCTACATTGCCACTGCATGTTGCCTGACCTCTCCTTGCTGACCACCCCGTGGTGCTTCTCTCCATCCTACGTTGCCACTCACTGCCTATACTAATTCAGACCCTATGATTCACACCACCCTGTGATGTTTTTCTCACTCCTGCTAGTGAATGTAATGTTACACACCCATACAATGCGCACCACCCCGTGATGTTTTTCTCACTCCTACTAGTGAATGTAATGTTACACACCCATACAATGCGCACCACCCCCGATGTTTTTCAGAAACCTATCCTACATTGCCACTGCATGTTGCCTGTCCTCCCCATGCTGACCACCCCGTGGTGCTTTTCTCCATCCTACATTGCCACTCACTACCTATCCTAATTCAGACCCTATGATTCACACCACCCCGTGATGTTTTTCTCACTCCTCCTAGTGAATGTAATGTTACACACCCATACAATGCGCACCACCCCGCGATGTTTTTCAGAATCCTATCCTACATTGCCACTGCATGTTGCTTGACCTCCCCATGCTGACCACCCCGTGGTGCTTTTCTCCATCCTACATTGCCACTCACTGCCTATCCTAATTCAGACCCTAAGATTCACACCACCCCGTGATGTTTTTCTCATTCCTGCTAGTGAATGTTATGTTACACACACATACAATGCGCACCACCCCGCGATGTTTTTCAGAAACCTATCCTACATTGCCACTGCATGTTGCCTGACCTCCCCATGCTGACCACCCCGTGGTGCTTTTCTCCATCCTACATTGCCAGTCACTGCCTATCCTAATTCAGACCCTATGATTCACACCACCCCGTGATTTTTTCTCATTCCTGCTAGTGAATGTAATGTTACACACCCATACAATGCGCACCACCCCGCGATGTTTTTCAGAAACATATCCTTCATTGCCACTGCATGTTGCCTGACCTCCACATGCTGACCACCCCGTGGTGCTTTTCTCCATCCTACATTGCCACTCACTGCCTATCCTAATTCAGACCCTATGATTCACACCACCCCGTGATCTTTTTGTCATTCCTGCTAGTGAATGTAATGTTACACAGCCATACAATGCGCACCACCCCGCGATGTTTTTCAGAAACCTATCCTACATTGCCACTGCATGTTGCCTGACCTCCCCATGCTGACCACCCCGTGGTGCTTTTCTCCATCCTACATTGCCACTCACTGCCTATCCTAATTCAGACCCTATGATTCACACCACCCGGTGATGTTTTTCTCACTCCTGCTAGTGAATGTAATGTTACACACCCAAACAATGCGCACAACCACGCGATGTTTTTCAGAAACCTATCCTACATTGCCACTGCATGTTGCCTGACCTCTTTATGCTGACCACCCCGTGGTGCTTTTCTCCATCCTACATTGCCACTCACTGACTATCCTAATTCAGACCCTATGATTCACACCATCCCGTGATGTTTTTCTCATTCCTGCTAGTGAATGTAATGTTACACACCCATACAATGCGCACCACCCCGCGATGTTTTTCAGAAACCTATCCTACATTGCCACTGCATGTTGCCTGACCTCCCCATGCTGACCACCCCGTGGTGCTTCTCTCCATCCTACGTTGCCACTCACTGCCTATCCTAATTCAGACCCTATGATTCACACCACCCCGTGATGTTTTTCTCACTCCTGCTAGTGAATGTAATGTTGCACACCCATACAATGCGCACCACCCCGTGATGTTTTTCAGAAACCAATCCTACATTGCCACTGCATGTTGCCTGACTTCCCCATGCTGACCACCCCGTTGTGCTTTTCTCCATCCTACATTGCCACTCACTGCCTATCCTAATTCAGACCCTATGATTCACACCATCCCGTGATGTTTTTCTCTCTCCTGCTAGTGAATGTAATGTTGCACATCCATACAATGCGCACCACCCCACGATGTTTTTCAGAAACCTATCCTACATTGCCACTGCATGTTGCCTGACCTCTCCTTGCTGACCACCCCGTGGTGCTTCTCTCCATCCTACGTTGCCACTCACTGCCTATACTAATTCAGACCCTATGATTCACACCACCCTGTGATGTTTTTCTCACTCCTGCTAGTGAATGTAATGTTACACACCCATACAATGCGCACCACCCCGCGATGTTTTTCAGAAACCTATCCTACATTGCCCCTGCATGTTGCCTGACCTCCCTATGCTGACCACCCCGTGGTGCTTTTCTTCATCCTACATTGCCACTCACTGCCTATACTAATTCAGACCCTATGATTCACACCACCCCGTGATGTTTTTCTCACTCTTTCTAGTGAATGTAATGTTACACACCCATACAATGCGCAACACCCTGCAAAGTTTTTCAGAAACCTATCCTACATTGCCACTGCATGTTGCCTGACCTCCCCATGCTGACCGCCCCGTGGTGCTTTTCTCCATCCTACATTGCCACTCACTGCCTCTCCTAATTCAGACCCTAAGATTCACACCACCCCGTGATGTTTTTCTCATTCCTAATAGTGAATGTTATGTTACACACCCATGCAATGCGCACCACCCCGCGATGTTTTTCAGAAACCTATCCTACATTGCCACTGCATGTTGCCTGACCTCCCCATGCTGACCACCCCGTGGTGCTTTTCTCCATCCTACATTGCCAGTCACTGCCTATCCTAATTCAGACCCTATGAATCACACCACCCCGTGATGTTTTTCTCATTCCTGCTAGTGAATGTAATGTTACACACCCATACAATGCGCACCACCCCGCGATGTTTTTCAGAAACCTATCCTACATTGCCACTGCATGTTGCCTGACCTCCCCAATTTGACCACCCCGTGGTGCTTCTCTCCATCCTACGTTGCCACTCACAGCCTATCCTAATTCAGACCCTATGATTCACAATACCCCGTGATGTTTTTCTCACTCCTGCTAGTGAATGTAATGTTGCACACCCATACAATGCGCACCACCCCGCGATGTTTTTCAGAAACCAATCCTACATTGCCACTGCATTTTGCCTGACCTCCCCATGCTGACCACCCCGTGGTGCTTTTCTCCATCCTACATTGCCACTCACTGCCTATCCTAATTCACACTCTATGATTCACACCACCCCGTGATTTTTTCTCACTCCTGCTAGTGAATGTAACGTTACACACCCATACAATGCGAACCACCCCGGGATGTTTTTCAGAAACCTATCCTACATTGCCACTGCATGTTGCCTGACCTCCCCATGCTGACCACCCCGTGGTGCTTTTCTCCATCTTACATTGCCACTCACTGCCTATCCTAATTCAGACCCTATGATTCACACCATCCCGTGATGTTTTTCTCACTCCTGCTAGTGAATGTAATGTTGCACAACCATACAATGCGCACCACCCCAAGATGTTTTTCAGAAACCTATCCTACATTGCCACTGCATGTTGCCTGACCTCCCCATGCTGACCACCCCGTGGTGCTTTTCTCCATCCTATATTGCCAGTCACTGCCTATC
This sequence comes from Cavia porcellus, assembly GCF_034190915.1. Classification (NCBI taxonomy): domain Eukaryota; kingdom Metazoa; phylum Chordata; class Mammalia; order Rodentia; family Caviidae; genus Cavia; species Cavia porcellus. The sequence goes on along the minus strand of NW_026947514.1, from coordinate 47,492,507 downwards.
CTAATTCAGACCCTATGATTCACACCATCCCGTGATGTTTTTCTCACTCCGGCTAGTGCAAGTAATGTTGCACACCCATACAATGCGCACCACCCCACGATGTTTTTCAGAAACCTATCCTACATTGCCACTGCATGTTGCCTGACCTCCCCATGCTGACCACCCCGTGGTGCTTTTCTCCATCCTACATTGCCACTCACTGCCTATCCTAATTCAGACCCTATGATTCACACCCCCCCGTGATGTTTTTCTCATTCTTGCTAGTGAATGTTATGTTACACACCCATACAATGCGCACCACCCGGGATGTTTTTCAGAAACCTATCCTACATTGCCACTACATGTTGCCTGACCTCCCCATGCTGACCACCCCGTGGTGCTTTTCTCCATCCTACATTGCCACTCACTGCCTATCCTAATTCAGACCCTATGATTCACACCCCCCCGTGATGTTTTTCTCATTCTTGCTAGTGAATGTTATGTTACACACCCATACAATGCGCACCACCCTGCGATGTTTTTCAGAAACCTATCCTACATTGCCACTGCATGTTGCCTGACCTCCCCATGCTGACCACCCCGTGGTGCTTTTCTCCATCCTCCATTGCCAGTCACTGCCTATCCTAATTCAGACCCTATGATTCACACCACCCCGTGATGTTTTTCTCATTCCTGCTAGTGAATGTAATGTTACACACCCATACAATGCGCACCACCCCGCGATGTTTTTCAGAAACCTATCCTCCATTGCCACTGCATGTTGCCTGACCTCCACATGCTAACCACCCCGTGGTGCTTTTCTCCATCCTACATTGCCACTCATTGCCTATCCTAATTCAGACCCTATGATTCACACCACCCCGTTATCTTTTTGTCATTCCTGCTAGTGAATGTAATGTTACACAGCCATACAATGCGCACCACCCCGCGATGTTTTTCAGAAACCTTTCCTACATTGCCACTGCATGTTGCCTGACCTCCCCATGCTGACCACCCCGTGGTGCTTTTCTCCATCCTAAATTGCCACTCACTGCCTATCCTAATTCAGACCCGATGATTCACACCACCCGGTGATGTTTTTCTCACTCCTGCTAGTGAATGTAATGTTACACACCCAAACAATGCGCACAACCACGCGATGTTTTTCAGAAACCTATCCTACATTGCCACTGCATGTTGCCTGACCTCCTTATGTTGACCACCCCGTGGTGCTTTTCTCCATCCTACATTGCCACTCACTGACTATCCTAATTCAGACCCTATGATTCACACCATCCCGTGATGTTTTTATCATTCCTGCTAGTGAATGTAATGTTACACACCCATACAATGCGAACCACCCTGCGATGTTTTTCAGAAACCTATCCTACATTGCCACTGCATGTTGCCTGACCTCCCCATGCTGACCACCCCGTGGTGCTTTTCTTCATCCTACATTGCCACTCACTGCCTATACTAATTCAGACCCTATGATTCACACCACCCCGTGATGTTTTTCTCACTCCTCCTAGTGAATGTAATGTTACACACCCATACAATGCGCAACACCCTGCAAAGTTTTTCAGAAACCTATCCTACATTGCCACTGCATGTTGCCTGACCTCCCCATGCTGACCACCCCGTGGTGCTTTTCTCCATCCTACATTGCCACTCACTGCCTATCCTAATTCAGACCCTATGATTCACACCACCCCGTGATGTTTTTCTCATTCCTGCTAGTGAATGTAATGTTACACACCCATACAATGCGCACCATACCGCGATGTTTTTCAGAAACCTATCCTACATTGCCACTGCATGTTGCCTGACCTCCCCAATTTGACCACCCCGTGGTGCTTCTCTCCATCCTACGTTGCCACTCACTGCCTATCCTAATTCAGACCCTATGATTCACACCACCCCGTGATGTTTTTCTCACTCCTGCTAGTGAATGTAATGTTACACAGCCATACAATGCGCACCACCCCGCGATGTTTTTCAGAAACCAATCCTACATTGCCACTGCATTTTGCCTGACCTCCCCATGCTGACCACCCCGTGGTGCTTTTCTCCATCCTACATTGCCACTCAGTGCCTATCCTAATTCACACTCTATGATTCACACCACCCCGTGATTTTTTCTCACTCCTGCTAGTGAATGTAACGTTACACACCCATACAATGCGAACCACCCCGCGATGTTTTTCAGAAACCTATCCTACATTGCCACTGCATGTTGCCTGACCTCCCCATGCTGACCACCCCGTGGTGCTTTTCTCCATCCTACATTGCCACTCACTGCCTATCCTAATTCAGACCCTATGATTCACACCATCCCGTGATGTTTTTCTCACTCCTGCTAGTGAATGTAATGTTGCACACCCATACAATGCGCACCACCCCGCGATGTTTTTCAGAAACCTATCCTACATTGCCACTGCATGTTGCCTGACCTCCCCATGCTGACCACCCCGTGGTGCTTTTCTCCATCCTACATTGCCACTCACTGCCTATCCTAATTCACACGCTATGATTCACACCACCCCGTGATTTTTTCTCACTCCTGCTAGTGAATGTAACGTTACACACCCATACAATGCGAACCACCCCGCGATGTTTTTCAGAAACCTATCTTACATTGCCACTGCATCTTGCCTGACCTCCCCATGCTGACCAGCCCGTGGTGCTTCTCTCAATCCTACGTTGCCACTCAATGCCTATCCTAATTCAGACTCTATGATTCACACCACCCCGTGATGTTTTTCTCACTCCTGCTAGTGAATGTAATGTTGCACACCCATACAAAGAGCACCACCCCGCGATGTTTTTCAGAAACCAATCCTACATTGCCACAGCATGTTGCCTGACCTCCCCACGCTGACCCACCCGTGGTGCTTTTCTCCATCCTACATTGCCAGTCACTGCCTATCCTAATTCAGACCCTATGATTCACACCATCCCGTGATGTTTTTCTCACTCCGGCTAGTGCATGTAATGTTGCACACCCATACAATGCGCACCACCCCACGATGTTTTTCAGAAACCTATCCTACATTGCCACTGCATGTTGCCTGACTTCCCCATGCTGACCACCCCGTGGTGCTTTTCTCCATCCTACATTGCCACTCACTGCCTATCCTAATTCACACCCTATGATTCACACCACCGCGTGATTTTTTCTCACTCCTGCTAGTGAATGTAACGTTACACACCCATAAAATGCGCACCACCCCGCGATGTTTTTCAGAAACCAATCCTGCATTGCCACTGCATGTTGCCTGACCTCCCCAATTTGACCACCCCGTGGTGCTTTTCTCCATCCTACATTGCCACTCACTGCCTATCCTAATTGAGACCCTATGATTCACACCACCCCGTGATGTTTTTCTCACTCCTACTAGTGAATGTAATGTTACACACCCATACAATGCGCACCACCCCGCGATGTTTTTCAGAAACCTATCCTACATTGCCAATGCATGTTGCCTGACCTCCCCATGCTGACCCCCCCGTGGTGCTTTTCTCCATCCTACATTGCCACTCACTGACTATCCTAATTCAGACCGTATGATTCACACCACCCCGTGATGTTTTTCTCACTCCTACTAGTGAACGTAATGTTACACACCCATACAATGCGCACCAACCCCGCGATGTTTTTCAGAAACATATCCTATATTGCCACTGCAGATTGCCTGACCTCCCCATGCTGACTACCCCGCGGTGCTTTTCTCCATCCTACATTGCCACTCACTGCCTATCCTAATTCAGACCCTATGATTCACACCACCCCGTGATGTTTTTCTCACTCCTACAAGAGAATGTAATGTTACACACCCATACAATGCGCACCACCCCGCGATGTTTTTCAGAAACCTATCCTACATTGCCACTGCATGTTGCCTGTCCTCCCCATGCTGACCACCCCGTGGTGCTTTTCTCCATCCTACATTGCCACTCACTGCCTATCCTAATTCAGACCCTATGATTCACACCACCCCGTGATGTTTTTCTCACTCCTCCTAGTGAATGTAATGTTACACACCCATACAATGCGCACCACCCCGTGATGTTTTTCAGAAACCTATCCTACATTGCCACTGCATGTTGCCTGACCTCCCCATGCTGACCACCCCGTGGTGCTTTTCTCCATCCTACATTGCCACTCACTGCCTATCCTAATTCAGACCCTAAGATTCACACCACCCCGTGATGTTTTTCTCATTCCTGCTAGTGAATGTTATGTTACACACATATACAATGCGCACCACCCCGCGATCTTTTTCAGAAACCTATCCTACATTGCCACTGCATGTTGCCTGACCTCCCCATGCTGACCACCCCGTGGTGCTTTTCTCCATCCTCCATTGCCAGTCACTGCCTATCCTAATTCAGACCCTATGATTCACACCACCCCGTGATGTTTTTCTCATTCCTGCTAGTGAATGTAATGTTACACACCCATACAATGCGCAACACCCCGCGATGTTTTTCAGAAACCTATCCTACATTGCCACTGCATGTTGCCTGACCTCCACATGCTGACCACCCCGTGGTGCTTTTCTCCATCCTACATTGCCACTCATTGCCTATCCTAATTCAGACCCTATGATTCACACCACCCCGTTATCTTTTTGTCATTCCTGCTAGTGAATGTAATGTTACACAGCCATACAATGCGCACCACCCCGCGATGTTTTTCAGAAACCTATCCTACATTGCCACTGCATGTTGCCTGACCTCCCCATGCTGACCACCCCGTGGTGCTTTTCTCCATCCTAAATTGCCACTCACTGCCTATCCTAATTCAGACCCTATGATTCACACCACCCGGTGATGTTTTTCTCACTCCTGCTAGTGAATGTAATGTTACACACCCAAACAATGCGCACAACCACGCGATGTTTTTCAGAAACCTATCCTACATTGCCACTGCATGTTGCCTGACCTCCTTATGTTGACCACCCCGTGGTGCTTTTCTCCATCCTTCATTGCCACTCACTGACTATCCTAATTCAGACCCTATGATTCACACCATCCCGTGATGTTTTTATCATTCCTGCTAGTGAATGTAATGTTACACACCCATACAATGCGAACCACCCTGCGATGTTTTTCAGAAACCTATCCTACATTGCCACTGCATGTTGCCTGACCTCCCCATGCTGACCACCCCGTGGTGCTTCTCTCCATCCTACGTTGCCACTCACTGCCTATCCTAATTCAGACCCTATGATTCACACCACCCCGTGATGTTTTTCTCACTGCTGCTAGTGAATGTAATGTTACACACCCATACAATGCGCACCACCCCGCGATGTTTTTCAGAAACCTATCCTACATTGCCACTGCATGTTGCCTGACCTCCCCATGCTGACCAACCCGTGTTACTTTTCTCCATCCTACATTGCCACTCACTGCCTATCCTAATTCAGACCCTAAGATTCACACCACCCCGTGATGTTTTTCTCATTCCTGCTAGTGAATGTTATGTTACACACATATACAATGCGCACCACCCCGCGATCTTTTTCAGAAACCTATCCTACATTGCCACTGCATGTTGCCTGACCTCCCCATGCTGACCACCCCGTGGTGCTTTTCTCCATCCTCCATTGCCAGTCACTGCCTATCCTAATTCAGACCCTATGATTCACACCACCCCGTGATGTTTTTCTCATTCCTGCTAGTGAATGTAATGTTACACACCCATACAATGCGCACCAACCCGCGATGTTTTTCAGAAACCTATCCTCCATTGCCACTGCATGTTGCCTGACCTCCACATGCTGACCACCCCGTGGTGCTTTTCTCCATCCTACATTGCCACTCATTGCCTATCCTAATTCAGACCCTATGATTCACACCACCCCGTTATCTTTTTGTTATTCCTGCTAGTGAATGTAATGTTACACAGCCATACAATGCGCACCACCCCGCGATGTTTTTCAGAAACCTATCCTACATTGCCACTGCATGTTGCCTGACCTCCCCAAGCTGACCACACCGTGGTGCTTTTCTCCATCCTAAATTGCCACTCACTGCCTATCCTAATTCAGACCCTATGATTCACACCACCCGGTGATGTTTTTCTCACTCCTGCTAGTGAATGTAATGTTACACACCCAAACAATGCGCACAACCACGCGATGTTTTTCAGAAACCTATCCTACATTGCCACTGCATGTTGCCTGACCTCCTTATGTTGACCACCCCGTGGTGCTTTTCTCCATCCTACATTGCCACTCACTGACTATCCTAATTCAGACCCTATGATTCACACCATCCCGTGATGTTTTTATCATTCCTGCTAGTGAATGTAATGTTACACACCCATACAATGCGAACCACCCTGCGATGTTTTTCAGAAACCTATCCTACATTGCCACTGCATGTTGCCTGACCTCCCCATGCTGACCACCCCGTGGTGCTTCTCTCCATCCTACGTTGCCACTCACTGCCTATCCTAATTCAGACCCTATGATTCACACCACCCCGTGATGTTTTTCTCCATCCTACATTGCCACTCAGTGCCTATCCTAATTCACACTCTATGATTCACACCACCCCGTGATTTTTTCTCACTCCTGCTAGTGAATGTAACGTTACACACCCATACAATGCGAACCACCCCGCGATGTTTTTCAGAAACCTATCCTACATTGCCACTGCATGTTGCCTGACCTCCCCATGCTGACCACCCCGTGGTGCTTCTCTCCATCCTACTTTGCCACTCACTGCCTATCCTAATTCAGACCCTATGATTCACACCACCCCGTGATGTTTTTCTCACTGCTGCTAGTGAATGTAATGTTGCATACCCATACAATGCGCACCACCCCGTGATGTTTTTCAGAAACCAATCCTACATTGCCACTGCATGGTGCCTGACTTCCCCATGCTGACCACCCCGTTGTGCTTTTCTCCATCCTACATTGCCACTCACTGCCTATCCTAATTCAGACCCTATGATTCACACCATCCCGTGATGTTTTTCTCTCTCCTGCTAGTGAATGTAATGTTGCACACCCATACAATGCGCACCACCCCACGATGTTTTTCAGAAACCTATCCTACATTGCCACTGCATGTTACCTGACCTCCCCATGCTGACCACCCCGTGGTGCTTTTCTCCATCCTACATTGCCACTCACTGCCTATCCTAATTCACACTCTATGATTCACAACACCCCGTGATTTTTCCTCACTCCTGCTAGTGAATGTAACGTTACACACCCATACAATGCGAACCACCCGGGGATGTTTTTCAGAAACCTATCCTACATTGCCACTGCATGTTGCCTGACCTCCCCATGCTGACCACCCCGTGGTGCTTTTCTCCATCCTACATTGCCACTCACTGCCTATCCTAATTCAGACCCTATGATTCACACCACCCCGTGATGTTTTTCTCATTCCTGCTAGTGAATGTAATGTTACACACCCATACAATGCGCACCACCCCGCGATGTTTTTCAGAAACCTATCCTCCATTGCCACTGCATATTGCCTGACCTCCCCATGCTGAGCACCCCGCGGTGCTTTTCTCCATCCTACATTGCCACTCATTGCCTATCCTAATTCAGATACTATGATTCACACCACCCCGTGATGTTTTTCTCACTCCTACTAGTGAATGTAATGTTAAACACCCATACAATGCGCACCACCCCGCGATGTTTTTCAGAAACCTATCCTACATTGCCACTGCATGTTGCCTGCCCTCCCCATGCTGACCACCCCGTGGTGCTTTTCTCCATCCTACATTGCCACTCACTGCCTATCCTAATTCAGACCCTAAGATTCACACCACCCCGTGATTTTTTTCTCATTCCTGCTAGTGAATGTTATGTTACACACCCATACAATGAGCACCACCCTGCGATGTTTTTCAGAAACCTATCCTACATTGCCACTGCATGTTGCCTGACCTCCCCATGCTGACCACCCCGTGGTGCTTTTCTCCATCCTACATTGCCAGTCACTGCCTATCCTAATTCAGACCCTATGATTCACACCACCCCGTGATGTTTTTCTCATTCCTGCTAGTGAATGTAATGTTACACACCCATACAATGCGCACCACCCCGCGATGTTTTTCAGAAACCTATCCTACATTGCCACTGCATGTTGCCTGACCTCCCCATGCTGACCACGCCGTGGTGCTTTTCTCCATCCTACATTGCCACTCACTGCCTATCCTAATTCAGACCCTATGATTCACACCACCCCGTGATCTTTTTGTCATTCCTGCTAGTGAATGTAATGTTACACACCCATACAATGCGAACCACCCCGCGATGTTTTTCAGAAACCTATCCTACATTGCCACTGCATGTTGCCTGACCTCCCCATGCTGACCACCCCGTGGTGCTTCTCTCCATCCTACGTTGCCACTCACTGCCTATCCTAATTCAGACCCTATGCTTCACACCACCCCGTGATGTTTATCTCACTCCTGCTAGTGAATGTAATGTTGCACACCCATACAATGCGCACCACCCCGTGATGTTTTTCAGAAACCAATCCTACATTGCCACTGCATGTTGCCTGACTTCCCAATGCTGACCACCCCGTTGTGCTATTCTCCGTCCTATATTGCCACTCACTGCCTATCCTAATTCAGACCCTATGATTCACACCATCCCGTGATGTTTTTCTCTCTCCTGCTAGTGAATGTAATGTTGCACACCCATACAATGCGCACCACCCCACGATGTTTTTCAGAAACCTATCCTACATTGCCACTGCATTTTGCCTGACCTCCCCATGCTGACCACCCCGTGGTGCTTTTCTCCATCCTACATTGCCACTCACTGCCTATCCTAATTCACACTCTATGATTCACACCACCCCGTGATTTTTTCTCACTCCTGCTAGTGAATGTAACGTTAAACACCCATACAATGCGAACCACCCCGGGATGTTTTTCAGAAACCTATCCTACATTGCCACTGCATGTTGCCTGACCTCCCCATGCTGACCACCCCGTGGTGCTTTTCTCCATCCTACATTGCCACTCACTGCCTATCCTAATTCAGACCCTATGATTCACACCCCCCCGTGATGTTTTTCTCATTCCTGCTAGTGAATGTTTTGTTACACACCCATACAATGCGCACCACCCGGGATGTTTTTCAGAAACCTATCCTACATTGCCACTGCATGTTGCCTGACCTCCCCATGCTGACCACCCCGTGGTGCTTTTCTCCATCCTACGTTGCCACTCACTACCTATCCTAATTCAGACCCTATGATTCACACCACCCCGTGATGTTTCTCTCACTCCTGCTAGTGAATGTAATGTTACACACCCATACAATGTGCACCACCCCGCGATGTTTTTCAGAAACCTATCCTACGTTGCCACTGCATGTTGCCTGACTTCCCCATGCTGACCACCCCGTGGTGCTTTTCTGCATCCTACATTGCCACTCACTGCCTATCCTAATTCAGACCCTGTGATTCACACCACCCCGTGATGTTTTTCTCACTCCTACTAGTGAATGTAATGTTAAACACCCATACAATGCGCACCACCCCGCGATGTTTTTCAGAAACCTATCCTACATTGCCACTGCATGTTGCCTGACCTCCCCATGCTGACCACCCCGTGGTGCTTTTCTCCATCCTACATTGCCACTCACTGCCTATCCTAATTCAGACCCTAAGATTCACACCACCCCGTGATTTTTTTCTCATTCCTGCTAGTGAATGTTATGTTACACACCCATACAATGAGCACCACCCTGCGATGTTTTTCAGAAACCTATCCTACATTGCCACTGCATGTTGCCTGACCTCCCCATGCTGACACCCCGTGGTGCTTTTCTCCATCCTACATTGCCAGTCACTGCCTATCCTAATTCAGACCCTATGATTCACACCACCCCGTGATGTTTTTCTCATTCCTGCTAGTGAATGTAATGTTACACACCCATACAATGCGCACCACCCCGCGATGTTTTTCAGAAACCTATCCTACATTGCCACTGCATGTTGCCTGACCTCCCCATGCTGACCACGCCGTGGTGCTTTTCTCCATCCTACATTGCCACTCACTGCCTATCCTAATTCAGACCCTATGATTCACACCACCCCGTGATCTTTTTGTCATTCCTGCTAGTGAATGTAATGTTACACACCCATACAATGCGAACCACCCCGCGATGTTTTTCAGAAACCTATCCTACATTGCCACTGCATGTTGCCTGACCTCCCCATGCTGACCACCCCGTGGTGCTTCTCTCCATCCTACGTTGCCACTCACTGCCTATCCGAATTCAGACCCTATGCTTCACACCACCCCGTGATGTTTATCTCATTCCTGCTAGTGAATGTAATGTTGCACACCCATACAATGCGAACCACCCCGGGATGTTTTTCAGAAACCAATCCTACATTGCCACTGCATGTTGCCTGACTTCCCAATGCTGACCACCCCGTTGTGCTATTCTCCGTCCTATATTGCCACTCACTGCCTATCCTAATTCAGACCCTATGATTCACACCATCCCGTGATGTTTTTCTCTCTCCTGCTAGTGAATGTAATGTTGCACACCCATACAATGCGCACCACCCCACGATGTTTTTCAGAAACCTATCCTACATTGCCACTGCATTTTGCCTGACCTCCCCATGCTGACCACCCCGTGGTGCTTTTCTCCATCCTACATTGCCACTCACTACCTATCCTAATTCAGACACTATGATTCACACCACCCCGTGATGTTTCTCTCACTCCTGCTAGTGAATGTAATGTTACACACCCATACAATGTGCACCACCCCGCGATGTTTTTCAGAAACCTATCCTACGTTGCCACTGCATGTTGCCTGACCTCCCCATGCTGACCACCCCGTGGTGCTTTTCTGCATCCTACATTGCCACTCACTGCCTATCCTAATTCAGACCCTATGATTGACACCACCCCGTGATGTTTTTGTCATTCCTGCTAGTGAATGTAATGTTACACACCCATACAATGCGCACCACCCCGCGATGTTTTTCAGAAACCTATCCTACATTGCCACTGCATGTTGCCTGACCTCCCCATGCTGACCACGCCGTGGTGCTTTTCTCCATCCTACATTGCCTCTCACTGCCTATCCTAATTCAGACCCTATGATTCACACCACCCCGTGATCTTTTTGTCATTCCTGCTAGTGAATGTAATGTTACACACCCATACAATGCGAACCACCCCGCGATGTTTTTCAGAAACCTATCCTACATTGCCACTGCATGTTGCCTGACCTCCCCATGCTGACCACCCCGTGGTGCTTCTCTCCATCCTACATTGCCACTCACTGCCTATCCTAATTCAGACCCTATGCTTCACACCACCCCGTGATGTTTTTCTCACTCCTGCTAGTGAATGTAATGTTGCACACCCATACAATGCGCACCACCCCGTGATGTTTTTCAGAAACCAATCCTACATTGCCACTGCATGTTGCCTGACTTCCCCATGCTGACCACCCCGTGGTGCTTTTCTCCATCCTATATTGCCATTCACTGCCTATCCTAATTCAGACCCTATGATTCACACCATCCCGTGATGTTTTTCTCTCTCCTGCTAGTGAATGTAATGTTGCACACCCATACAATGCGCACCACCCCACGATGTTTTTCAGAAACCTATCCTACATTGCCACTGCATTTTGCCTGACCTCCCCATGCTGACCACCCCGTGGTGCTTTTCTCCATCCTACATTGCCACTCACTGCCTATCCTAATTCACACTCTATGATTCACACCACCCCGTGATTTTTTCTCACTCCTGCTAGTGAATGTAACGTTAAACACCCATACAATGCGAACCACCCCGGGATGTTTTTCAGAAACCTATCCTACATTGCCACTGCATGTTGCCTGACCTCCCAAAGCTGACCACCCCGTGGTGCTTTTCTCCATCCTACATTGCCACTCACGGCCTATCCTAATTCAGACCCTATGATTCACACCCCCCCGTGATGTTTTTCTCATTCCTGCTAGTGAATGTTTTGTTACACACCCATACAATGCGCACCACCCGGGATGTTTTTCAGAAACCTATCCTACATTGCCACTGCATGTTGCCTGACCTCCCCATGCTGACCACCCCGTGGTGCTTTTCTCCATCCTACATTGCCACTCACTACCTATCCTAATTCAGACCCTATGATTCACACCACCCCGTGATGTTTTTCTCACTCTTGCTAGTGAATGTAATGTTACACACCCATACAATGCGCACCACCCCGCGATGTTTTTCAGAAACCTATTCTACATTGCCACTGCATGTTGCATGACCTCCCCATGCTGACCACCCCGTGGTGCTTTTCTGCATCCTAAATTGCCACTCACTGCCTATCCTAATTCAGACCCTAAGATTCACACCACCCCGTGATGTTTTTCTCATTCCTGCTAGTGAATGTTATGTTACACACGCATACAATGCGCACCACCCCGCGATATTTTTCAGAAACCTATCCTACATTGCCACTGCATGTTGCCTGACCTCCCCATGCTGACCACCCCGTGGTGCTTTTCTCCATCCTACATTGCCAGTCACTGCCTATCCTAATTGAGACCCTATGATTCACACCACCCCGTGATGTTTTTCTCATTCCTGCTAGTGAATGAAATGTTACACACCCATACAATGCGCACCACCCCGCGATGTTTTTCAGAAACCTATCCTACATTGCCACTGCATGTTGCCTGACCTCCCCATGCTGACCACCCCGTTGTGCTTTTCTCCATCCTACATTGCCAGTCACTGCGTATCCTAATTCAGACCCTATGATTCATACCACCCCGTGATGTTTTTCTCACTCCTGCTAGTGAATGTAATGTTACACACCCATACAATGCGCACCACCCCGCGATGTTTTTCAGAAACCTATCCTACATTGCCACTGCATATTGCCTGACCTCCCCATGCTGACCACCCCGCGGTGCTTTTCTCCATCCTACATTGCCACTCACTGCCTATCCTAATTGAGACCCTATGATTCACACCACCCCGTGATGTTTTTCTCACTCCTACTAGTAAATGTAATGTTACACACCCATACAATGTGCACCACCCCGCGATGTTTTTCAGAAACCTATCCTACATTGCCAGTGCATGTTGCCTGACCTCACCATGCTGACCACCCCGTGGTGCTTTTCTCCATCCTACATTGCCACTCACTGCCTATCCTAATTCAGACCCTATGATTCACACCATCCCGTGATGTTTTTCTCACTTCTGCTAGTGAATGTAATGTTGCACACCCATACAATGCGCACCACCCCACGATGTTTTTCAGAAACTTATCCTACATTGCCACAGCATGATGCCTGACCTCCCCATGCTGACCACCCCGTGGTGCTTTTCTCCATCCTACATTGCCACTCACTGCCTATCCTAAATCACACCCTATGATTCACACCACCCGGTGATGTTTTTCTCACTCCTGCTAGTGAATGTAACATTACACACCCATGCAATGCGAACCAACCCGGGATGTTTTTCAGAAACCTATCCTACATTGCCACTGCATGTTGCCTGAACTCCCCATGCTGACCACCCCGTGGTGCTTTTCTCCAACATACATTGCCACTCACTGCCTATCCTAATTCAGACCCTATGATTAACACCACCCCGTGATGTTTTTCTCACTCCTGCTAGTGAATGTAATGTTACACACCCATACAATGCGCACAACCCCGCGATGTTTTTCAGAAACGTATCCTACATTGCCACTGCATATTGCCTGACCTCCCCATGCTGACCCCCCCGTGGTGCTTTTCTCCATCCTACATTGCCACTCACTGACTATCCTAATTCAGACCGTATGATTCACACCACCCCGTGATGTTTTTCTCACTCCTACTAGTGAACGTAATGTTACACACCCATACAATGCGCACCAACCCCGCGATGTTTTTCAGAAACCTATCCTACATTGCCACTGCAGATTGCCTGACCTCCCCATGCTGACCACCCCGCGGTGCTTTTCTCCATCCTACATTGCCACTCACTGCCTATCCTAATTCAGACCCTATGATTCACACCACCCCGTGATGTTTTTCTCACTCCTACTAGTGAATGTAATGTTACACACCCATACAATGCGCACCACCCCGTGATGTTTTTCAGAAACCTATCCTACATTGCCACTGCATGTTGCCTGTCCTCCCCATGCTGACCACCCCGTGGTGCTTTTCTCCATCCTACATTGCCACTCACTGCCTATCCAAATTCAGACCCTATGATTCACACCACCCCGTGATGTTTTTCTCACTCCTCCTAGTGAATGTAATGTTACACACCCATACAATGCGCACCACCCCGCGATGTTTTTCAGAAACCTATCCTACATTGCCACTGCATGTTGCCTGACCTCCCCATGCTGACCACCCCGTGGTGCTTTTCTCCATCCTACATTGCCACTCACTGCCTATCCTAATTCAGACCCTAAGATTCACACCACCCCGTGATGTTTTTCTCATTCCTGCTAGTGAATGTTATGTTACACACACATACAATGCGCACCACCACGCGATCTTTTTCAGAAAACTATCCTACATTGCCACTGCATGTTGCCTGACCTCCCCATGCTGACCACCCCGTGGTGCTTTTCTCCATCCTCCATTGCCAGTCACTGCCTATCCTAATTCAGACCCTATGATTCACACCACCCCGTGATGTTTTTCTCCTTCCTGCTAGTGAATGTAATGTTACACACCCATACAATGCGCACCACCCCGCGATGTTTTTCAGAAACCTATCCTCCATTGCCACTGCATGTTGCCTGACCTCCACATGCTGACCACCCCTTGGTGCTTTTCTCCATCCTACATTGCCACTCATTGCCTATCCTAATTCAGACCCTATGATTCACACCACCCCGTTATCTTTTTGTCATTGCTGCTAGTGAATGTAATGTTACACAGCCATACAATGCGCACCACCCCGCGATGTTTTTCAGAAACCTATCCTACATTGCCACTGCATGTTGCCTGACCTCCCCATGCTGACCACCCCGTGGTGCTTTTCTCCATCCTACATTGCCACTCACTGCCTATCCTAATTCAGACCCTATGATTCACACCACCCGGTGTTGTTTTTCTCACTCCTGCTAGTGAATGTAATGTTACACACCCAAACAATGCGCACAACCACGGGATGTTTTACAGAAACCTATCCTACATTGCCACTGCATGTTGCCTGACCTCCTTATGCTGACCACCCCGTCGTGCTTTTCTCCATCCTACATTGCCACTCACTGCCTATCCTAATTCACACTCTATGATTCACACCACCCCGTGATTTTTTCTCACTCCTGCTAGTGAATGTAACGTTACACACCCATACAATGCGAACCACCCCGGGATGTTTTTCAGAAACCTATCCTACATTGCCACTGCATGTTGCCTGACCTCCCCATGCTGACCACCCCGTGGTGCTTTTCTCCATCCTACATTGCCACTCACTGCCTATCCTAATTCAGACCCTATGATTCACACCACCCCGTGATGTTTTTCTCACTCCTGCTAGTGAATGTAATGTTACACACCCATACAATGCGCACCACCCCGCGATGTTTTTCAGAAACCTATCCTACATTGCCACTGCATATTGCCTGACCTCCCCATGCTGACAACCCCGCGATGCTTTTCTCCATCCTACATTGCCACTCACTGCCTATCCTAATTCAGATACTATGATTCACACCACCCCGTGATGTTTTTCTCACTCCTACTAGTGAACGTAATGTTAAACACCCATACAATGCGCACCACCCCGCGATGTTTTTCAGAAACCTATCCTACATTGCCACTGCATGTTGCCTGACCTCCCCATGCTGACCACCCCGTGGTGCTTTTCTCCATCCTACATTGCCAGTCACTGCCTATCCTAATTCAGACCCTAAGATTCAAACCACCCCGTGATTTTTTTCTCATTCCTGCTAGTGAATGTTATGTTACACACCCATACAATGCGCACCACCATGCGATGTTTTTCAGAAACCTATCCTACATTGCCACTGCATGTTGCCTGACCTCCCCATGCTGACCACGCCGTGGTGCTTTTCTCCATCCTACATTGCCACTCACTGCCTATCCTAATTCAGACCCTATGATTCACACCACCCCGTGATCTTTTTGTAATTCTTGCTAGTGAATGTAATGTTACACACCGATACAATGCGAACCACCCCGCGATGTTTTTCAGAAACCTATCCTACATTGCCACTGCATGTTGCCTGACCTCCCCATGCTGACCACCCCGTGGTGCTTCTCTCCATCCTTCATTGCCACTCACTGCCTATCCTAATTCAGACCCTATGCTTCACACCAACCCGTGATGTTTTTCTCACTCCTGCTAGTGAATGTAATGTTGCACACCCATACAATGCGCACCACCATGTGATGTTTTTCAGAAACCAATCCTACATTGCCACTGCATGTTGCCTGACTTCCCCATGCTGACCACCCCGTTGTGCTTTTCTCAATCCTATATTGCCACTCACTGCCTATACTAATTCAGACCCTATGATTCACACCATCCCGTGATGTTTTTCTCTCTCCTGCTAGTGAATGTAATGTTGCACACCCATACAATGCGCACCACCCCACGATGTTTTTCAGAAACCTATCCTACATTGCCACTGCATTTTGCCTGACCTCCCCATGCTGACCACCCCGTGGTGCTTTTCTCCATCCTACATTGCCACTCACTGCCTATCCTAATTCACACTCTATGATTCACACCACCCCGTGATTTTTTCTCACTCCTGCTAGTGAATGTAACGTTAAACACCCATACAATGCGAACCACCCCGGGATGTTTTTCGGAAACCTATCCTACATTGCCACTGCATGTTGCCTGACCTCCCCATGCTGACCAACCCGTGGTGCTTTTCTCCATCCTACATTGCCACTCACTACCTATCCTAATTCAGACCCTATGATTCACACCACCCCGTGATGTTTTTCTCACTCCTGCTAGTGAATGTAATGTTACACACCCATACAATGCGCACCACCCCGCGATGTTTTTCAGAAACCTATCCTACATTGCCACTGCATGTTGTCTGACCTCCCCATGCTGACCACCCCGTGGTGCTTTTCTGCATCCTACATTGCCACTCACTGCCTATCCTAATTCAGACCCTATGATTCACACCACCCCGTGATGTTTTTCTCATTCCTGCTAGTGAATGTAATGTTACACACCCATACAATGCGCACCACCCCGCGATGTTTTTCAGAAACCTATCCTACATTGCCACTGCATGTTGCCTGACCTCCCCATGCTGACCACGCCGTGGTGCTTTTCTCCATCCTACATTGCCACTCACTGCCTATCCTAATTCAGACCCTATGATTCACACCACCCCGTGATCTTTTTGTCATTCCTGCTAGTGAATGTAATGTTACACACCCATACAATGCGAACCACCCCGCGATGTTTTTCAGAAACCTATCCTACATTGCCACTGCATGTTGCCTGACCTCCCCATGCTGACCACCCCGTGGTGATTCTCTCCATCCTACATTGCCACTCACTGCCTATCCTAATTCAGACCCTATGCTTCACACCACCCCGTGATGTTTTTCTTACTCCTCCTAGTAAATGTAATGTTGCACACCCATACAATGCGCACCACCCCGCGATGTTTTTCAGAAACCTATCCTACATTGCCACTGCATGTTGCCTGACCTCCCCATGCTGACCACCCCGTGGTGCTTTTCTGCATCCTAAATTGCCACTCACTGCCTATCCTAATTCAGACCCTAAGATTCACACCACCCCGTGATGTTTTTCTCATTCCTGCTAGTGAATGTTATGTTACACACCCATACAATGCGCACCACCCCGCGATGTTTTTCAGAAACCTATCCTACATTGCCACTGCATGTTGCCTGACCTCCCCATGCTGACCACCCCGTGGTGCTTTTCTCCATCCTACATTGCCAGTCACTGCCTATCCTAATTGAGACCCTATGATTCACACCACCCCGTGATGTTTTTCTCATTCCTGCTAGTGAATGAAATGTTACACACCCATACAATGCGCACCACCCCGCGATGTTTTTCAGAAACCTATCCTACATTGCCACTGCATGTTGCCTGACCTCCCCATGCTGACCACCCCGTTGTGCTTTTCTCCATCCTACATTGCCACTCACTGCGTATCCTAATTCAGACCCTATGATTCATACCACCCCGTGATGTTTTTCTCACTCCTGCTAGTGAATGTAATGTTACACACCCATACAATGCGCACCACCCCGCGATGTTTTTCAGAAACCTATCCTACATTGCCACTGCATATTGCCTGACCTCCCCATGCTGACCACCCCGCGGTGCTTTTCTCCATCCTACATTGCCACTCACTGCCTATCCTAATTGAGACCCTATGATTCACACCACCCCGTGATGTTTTTCTCACTCCTACTAGTAAATGTAATGTTACACACCCATACAATGTGCACCACCCCGCGATGTTTTTCAGAAACCTATCCTACATTGCCAGTGCATGTTGCCTGACCTCACCATGCTGACCACCCCGTGGTGCTTTTCTCCATCCTACATTGCCACTCACTGCCTATCCTAATTCAGACCCTATGATTCACATCATCCCGTGATGTTTTTCTCACTTCTGCTAGTGAATGTAATGTTGCACACCCATACAATGCGCACCACCCCACGATGTTTTTCAGAAACTTATCCTACATTGCCACTGCATGATGCCTGACCTCCCCATGCTGACCACCCCGTGGTGCTTTTCTCCATCCTACATTGCCACTCACTGCCTATCCTAAATCACACCCTATGATTCACACCACCCCGTGATGTTTTTCTCACTCCTGCTAGTGAATGTAACATTACACACCCATGCAATGCGAACCAACCCGGGATGTTTTTCAGAAACCTATCCTACATTGCCACTGCATGTTGCCTGACCTCCCCATGCTGACCCCCCCGTGGTGCTTTTCTCCATCCTACATTGCCACTCACTGACTATCCTAATTCAGACCGTATGATTCATACCACCCCGTGATGTTTTTCTCACTCCTACTAGTGAACGTAATGTTACACACCCATACAATGCGCACCAACCCCGCGATGTTTTTCAGAAACCTATCCTACATTGCCACTGCAGATTGCCAGACCTCCCCATGCTGACCACTCCGCGGTGCTTTTCTCCATCCTACATTGCCACTCACTGCCTATCCTAATTCAGACCCTATGATTCACACCACCCCGTGATGTTTTTCTCACTCCTACTAGTGAATGTAATGTTACACACCCATACAATGCGCACCACCCCGTGATGTTTTTCAGAAACCTATCCTACATTGCCACTGCATGTTGCCTGTCCTCCCCATGCTGACCACCCCGTGGTGCTTTTCTCCATCCTACATTGCCACTCACTGCCTATCCTAATTCAGACCCTATGATTCACACCACCCCGTGATGTTTTTCTCACTCCTCCTAGTGAATGTAATGTTACACACCCATACAATGCGCACCACCCCGCGATGTTTTTCAGAAACCTATCCTACATTGCCACTGCATGTTGCCTGACCTCCCCATGCTGACCACCCCGTGGTGCTTTTCTCCATCCTACATTGCCACTCACTGCCTATCCTAATTCAGACCCTAAGATTCACACCACCCCGTGATGTTTTTCTCATTCCTGCTAGTGAATGTTATGTTACACACACATACAATGCGCACCACCCCGCGATCTTTTTCAGAAAACTATCCTACATTGCCACTGCATGTTGCCTGACCTCCCCATGCTGACCACCCCGTGGTGCTTTTCTCCATCCTCCATTGCCAATCACTGCCTATCCTAATTCAGACCCTATGATTCACACCACCCCGTGATGTTTTTCTCCTTCCTGCTAGTGAATGTAATGTTACACACCCATACAATGCGCACCACCCCGCGATGTTTTTCAGAAACCTATCCTCCATTGCCACTGCATGTTGCCTGACCTCCACATGCTGACCACCCCTTGGTGCTTTTCTCCATCCTACATTGCCACTCATTGCCTATCCTAATTCAGACCCTATGATTCACACCACCCCGTTATCTTTTTGTCATTCCTGCTAGTGAATGTAATGTTACACAGCCATACAATGCGCACCACCCCGCGATGTTTTTCAGAAAACTATCCTACATTGCCACTGCATGTTGCCTGACCTCCCCATGCTGACCACCCCGTGGTGCTTTTCTCCATCCTACATTGCCACTCACTGCCTATCCTAATTCAGACCCTATGATTCACACCACCCGGTGATGTTTTTCTCACTCCTGCTAGTGAATGTAATGTTACACACCCAAACAATGCGCACAACCACGGGATGTTTTTCAGAAACCTATCCTACATTGCCACTGCATGTTGCCTGACCTCCTTATGCTGACCACCCCGTCGTGCTTTTCTCCATCCTACATTGCCACTCACTGACTATCCTAATTCAGACCCTATGATTCACACCATCCCGTGATGTTTTTATCATTCCTGCTAGTGAATGTAATGTTACACACCCATACAATGCAAACCACCCTGCGATGTTTTTCAGAAACCTATCCTACATTGCCACTGCATGTTGCCTGACCTCCCCATGCTGACCACCCCGTGGTGCTTCTCTCCATCCTACGTTGCCACTCACTGCCTATCCTAATTCAGACCCTATGATTCACACCACCCCGTGATGTTTTTCTCACTCCTGCTAGTGAATGTAATGTTGCATACCCATACAATGCGCACCACCCCGTGATGTTTTTCAGAAACCAATCCTACATTGCCACTGCATGGTGCCTGACTTCCCCATGCTGACCACCCCGTTGTGCTTTTCTCCATCCTACATTGCCACTCACTGCCTATCCTAATTCAGACCCTATGATTCACACCATCCCGTGATGTTTTTCTCTCTCCTGCTAGTGAATGTAATGTTGCACACCCATACAATGCGCACCACCCCACGATGTTTTTCAGAAACCTATCCTACATTGCCACTGCATGTTACCTGACCTCCCCATGCTGACCACCCCGTGGTGCTTTTCTCCATCCTACATTGCCACTCACTGCCTATCCTAATTCACACTCTATGATTCACACCACCCCGTGATTTTTTCTCACTCCTGCTAGTGAATGTAACGTTACACACCCATACAATGCGAACCACCCCGGGATGTTTTTCAGAAACCTATCCTATATTGCCACTGCATGTTGCCTGACCTCCCCATGCTGACCACCCCGTGGTGCTTTTCTCCATCCTACATTGCCACTCACTGCCTATCCTAATTCAGACCCTATGATTCACACCACCCCGTGATGTTTTTCTCACTCCTGCTAGTGAATGTAATGTTACACACCCATACAATGCGCACCACCCCGCGATGTTTTTCAGAAACCTATCCTACATTGCCACTGCATATTGCCTGACCTCCCCATGCTGACCACCCCGCGGTGCTTTTCTCCATCCTACATTGCCACTCACTGCCTATCCTAATTCAGATACTATGATTCACACCACCCCGTGATGTTTTTCTCACTCCTACTAGTGAACGTAATGTTAAACACCCATACAATGCGCACCACCCCGCGATGTTTTTCAGAAACCTATCCTACATTGCCACTGCATGTTGCCTGACCTCCCCATGCTGACCACCCCTTGGTGCTTTTCTCCATCCTACATTGCCAGTCACTGCCTATCCTAATTCAGACCCTAAGATTCAAACCACCCCGTGATTTTTTTCTCATTCCTGCTAGTGAATGTTATGTTACACACCCATACAATGCGCACCACCATGCGATGTTTTTCAGAAACCTATCCAACATTGCCACTGCATGTTGCCTGACCTCCACATGCTGACACCCCGTGGTGCTTTTCTCCATCCTACATTGCCAGTCACTGCCTATCCTAATTCAGACCCTATGATTCACACCACCCCGTGATGTTTTTCTCATTCCTACTAGTGAATGTAATGTTACACACCCATACAATGCGCACCACCCCGCGATGTTTTTCAGAAACCTATCCTACATTGCCACTGCATGTTGCCTGACCTCCCCATGCTGACCACGCCGTGGTGCTTTTCTCCATCCTACATTGCCACTCACTGCCTATCCTAATTCAGACCCTATGATTCACACCACCCCGTGATCTTTTTGTAATTCCTGCTAGTGAATGTAATGTTACACACCCATACAATGCGAACCACCCCGCGATGTTTTTCAGAAACCTATCCTACATTGCCACTGCATGTTGCCTGACCTCCCCATGCTGACCACCCCGTGGTGCTTCTCTCCATCCTACATTGCCACTCACTGCCTATCCTAATTCAGACCCTATGCTTCACACCACCCCGTGATGTTTTTCTCACTCCTGCTAGTGAATGTAATGTTGCACACCCATACAATGCGCACCACCACGTGATGTTTTTCAGAAACCAATCCTACATTGCCACTGCATGTTGCCTGACTTCCCCATGCTGACCACCCCGTTGTGCTTTTCTCAATCCTATATTGCCACTCACTGCCTATACTAATTCAGACCCTATGATTCACACCATCCCGTGATGTTTTTCTCTCTCCTGCTAGTGAATGTAATGTTGCACACCCATACAATGCGCACCACCCCACGATGTTTTTCAGAAACCTATCCTACATTGCCACTGCATTTTGCCTGACGTCCCCATGCTGACCACCCCGTGGTGCTTTTCTCCATCCTACATTGCCACTCACTGCCTATCCTAATTCACACTCTATGATTCACACCACCCCGTGATTTTTTCTCACTCCTGCTAGTGAATGTAACGTTAAACACCCATACAATGCGAACCACCCCGGGATGTTTTTCAGAAACCTATCCTACATTGCCACTGCATGTTGCCTGAACTCCCCATGCTGACCAACCCGTGGTGCTTTTCTCCATCCTACATTGCCAGTCACTACCTATCCTAATTCAGACCCTATGATTCACACCACCCCGTGATGTTTTTCTCACTCCTGCTAGTGAATGTAATGTTACACACCCATACAATGCGCACCACCCCGCGATGTTTTTCAGAAACCTATCCTACATTGCCACTGCATGTTGCCTGACCTCCCCATGCTGACCACCCCGTGGTGCTTTTCTGCATCCTACATTGCCACTCACTGCCTATCCTAATTCAGACCCTATGATTCACACCACCCCGTGATGTTTTTCTCATTCCTGCTAGTGAATGTAATGTTACACACCCATACAATGCGCACCACCCCGCGATGTTTTTCAGAAACCTATCCTACATTGCCACTGCATGTTGCCTGACCTCCCCATGCTGACCACGCCGTGGTGCTTTTCTCCATCCTACATTGCCACTCACTGCCTATCCTAATTCAGACCCTATGATTCACACCACCCCGTGATCTTTTTGTCATTCCTGCTAGTGAATGTAATGTTACACACCCATACAATCCGAACCACCCCGCGATGTTTTTCAGAAACCTATCCTACATTGCCACTGCATGTTGCCTGACCTCCCCATGCTGACCACCCCGTGGTGCTTCTCTCCATCCTACATTGCCACTCACTGCCTATCCTAATTCAGACCCTATGCTTCACACCACCCCGTGATGTTTTTCTTACTCCTCCTAGTGAATGTAATGTTGCACACCCATACAATGCGCACCACCCCGTGATGTTTTTCAGAAACCAATCCTACATTGCCACTGCATGTTGCCTGACTTCCCCATGCTGACCACCCCGTTGTGCTTTTCTCCATCCTATATTGCCACTCACTGCCTATCCTAATTCAGACCCTATGATTCACACCATCCCGTGATGTTTTTCTCTCTCCTGCTAGTGAATGTAATGTTGCACACCCATACAATGTGCACCACCCCACGATGTTTTTCAGAAACCTATCCTACATTGCCACTGCATTTTGCCTGACCTCCCCATGCTGACCACCCCGTGGTGCTTTTCTCCATCCTACATTGCCACTCACTGCCTATCCTAATTCACACTCTATGATTCACACCACCCCGTGATTTTTTCTCACTCCTGCTAGTGAATGTAACGTAAAACACCCATACAATGCGAACCACCCCGGGATGTTTTTCAGAAACCTATCCTACATTGCCACTGCATGTTGCCTGACCTCCCAATGCTGACCACCCCGTGGTGCTTTTCTCCATCCTACTTTGCCACTCACTGCCTATCCTAATTCAGACCCTATGATTCACACCCCCCCGTGATGTTTTTCTCATTCCTGCTAGTGAATGTTTTGTTACACACCCATACAATGCGCACCACCCGGGATGTTTTTCAGAAACCTATCCTACATTGCCACTGCATGTTGCCTGACCTCCTTATGCTGACCACCCCGTGGTGCTTTTCTCCATCCTACATTGCCACTCACTGACTATCCTAATTCAGACCCTATGATTCACACCATCCCGTGATGTTTTTCTCATTCCTGCTAGTGAATGTAATGTTACACACCCATACAATGCGCACCACCCCGCGATGTTTTTCAGAAACCTATCCTACATTGCCACTGCATGTTGCCTGACCTCCCCATGCTGACCACCCCGTGGTGCTTTTCTACATCCTACATTGCCACTCACTGCCTATACTAATTCCGACCCTATGATTCACACCACCCCGTGATGTTTTTCTCACTCCTGCTAGTGAATGTAATGTTACACAACCATACAATGCGCACCACCCCGCGATGTTATTCAGAAACCTATCCTACATTGCCACTGCATGTTGCCTGACCTCCCCATGCTGACCACCCCGTGGTGCTTTTCTCCATCCTACATTGCCACTCACTGCCTATCCTAATTCAGACCCTAAGATTCACACCACCCCGTGATGTTTTTCTCATTCCTGCTAGTGAATGTTATGTTACACACACATACAATGCGCACCACCCCGCGATCTTTTTCAGAAAACTATCCTACATTGCCACTGCATGTTGCCGGACCTCCCCATGCTGACCACCCCGTGGTGCTTTTCTCCATCCTCCATTGCCAGTCACTGCCTATCCTAATTCAGACCCTATGATTCACACTACCCCGTGATGTTTTTCTCATTCCTGCTAGTGAATGTAATGTTACACACCCATACAATGCGCACCACCCCGCGATGTTTTTCAGAAACCTATCCTCCATTGCCACTGCATGTTGCCTGACCTCCACATGCTGACCACCCCGTGGTGCTTTTCTCCATCCTACATTGCCACTCATTGCCTATCCTAATTCAGACCCTATGATTCACACCACCCCGTTATCTTTTTGTCATTGCTGCTAGTGAATGTAATGTTACACAGCCATACAATGCGCACCACCCCGCGATGTTTTTCAGAAACCTATCCTACATTGCCACTGCATGTTGCCTGACCTCCCCATGCTGACCACCCCGTGGTGCTTTTCTCCATCCTACATTGCCACTCACTGCCTATCCTAATTCAGACCCTATGATTCACACCACCCGGTGATGTTTTTCTCACTCCTGCTAGTGAATGTAATGTTACACTCCCAAACAATGCGCACAACCACGCGATGTTTTTCAGAAACCTATCCTACATTGCCACTGCATGTTGCCTGACCTCCCCATGCTGACCACCCCGTGGTGCTTTTCTCCATCCTACATTGCCACTCACTGCCTATCCTAATTCAGACCCTATGATTCACACCCCCCCGTGATGTTTTTCTCATTCTTGCTAGTGAATGTTATGTTACACACCCATACAATGCGCACCACCCGGGATGTTTTTCAGAAACCTATCCTACATTGCCACTGCATGTTGCCTGACCTCCCCATGCTGAACACCCCGTGGTGCTTCTCTCCATCCTACGTTGCCACTCACTGCCTATCCTAAATCAGACCCTATGATTCACACCACCCCGTGATGTTTTTCTCACTCCTACTAGTGAACGTAATGTTAAACACCCATACAATGCGCACCACCCCGCGATGTTTTTCAGAAACCAATCCTACATTGCCACTGCATGGTGCCTGACTTCCCCATGCTGACCACCCCGTTGTGCTTTTCTCCATCCTACATTGCCACTCACTGCCTATCCTAATTCAGACCCTATGATTCACACCATCCCGTGATGTTTTTCTCACTCCTGCTAGTGCATGTAATGTTGCACACCCATACAATGCGCACCACCCCACGATGTTTTTCAGAAACCTATCCTACATTGCCACTGCATGTTGCCTGACTTCCCCATGCTGACCACCCCGTGGTGCTTTTCTCCATCCTACATTGCCACTCACTGCCTATCCTAATTCACACCCTATGATTCACACCACCCCGTCATTTATTCTCACTCCTGCTAGTGAATGTAACGTTACACACCCATACAATGCGAACCACCCCGCGATGTTTTTCAGAAACCTATCCTACATTGCCACTGCATGTTGCCTGACCTCCCCATGCTGACCACCCCGTGGTGCTTCTCTCCATCCTACGTTGCCACTCACTGCCTATACTAATTCAGACCCTATGATTCACACCAGCCTTGATGTTTTTCTCATTCCTGCTAGTGAATGTAATGTTACACACCCATACAATGTGCACCACCCCGCGATGTTTTTCAGAAACCTATCCTACATTGCCACTGCATGCTGCCTGAACTCCCCATGCTGACCACCCCGTGGTGCTTTTCTCCATCCTACATTGCCACTCACTGCCTATCCTAATTCAGACCCTATGATTCACACCACCCCGTGATGTTTTTGTCATTCCTGCTGGTGAATGTAATGTTACACAGCCATACAAGCGCACCACCCCGCGATGTTTTTCAGAAACCTATCCTACATTGCCACTGCATGTTGCCAGAACTCCCCATGCTGACCACCCCGTGGTGCTTTTCTCCATCCTACATTGCCACTCACTGCCTATCCTAATTGAGACCCTATGATTCACACCACCCCGTGATGTTTTTCTCACTCCTACTAATGAAGGTAATGTTACACACCCATACAATGCGCACCACCCCGCGATGTTTTTAAGAAACCTATCCTACATTGCCAATGCATGTTGCCTGACCTCCCCATGCTGACCACCCCGTGGTGCTTTTCTCCATCCTACATTGCCACTCACTGCCTATCCTAATTCAGACCCTATGATTCCTACCACCCGGTGATGTTTTTCTCACTCCTGCTAGTGAATGTAATGTGACACACCCAAACAATGCGCACAACCACGCGATGTTTTTCAGAAACCTATCCTATATTGCCACTGCATGTTGCCTGACCTCCCCATGCTGACCACCGCGTGGTGCTTTTCTCCATCCTACATTGCCATTAACTGCCTATCCTAATTCAGACCCTATGATTCACACCACCCCGTGATGTTTTTCTCACTCCTGCTAGTGAATGTAATGTTACACACCCATACAATGCACACCACCCCGCGATGTTTTTCAGAAACCTATCCTACATTGCCACTGCATATGGCCTGACCTCCCCATGC
This sequence comes from Cavia porcellus, assembly GCF_034190915.1. Classification (NCBI taxonomy): domain Eukaryota; kingdom Metazoa; phylum Chordata; class Mammalia; order Rodentia; family Caviidae; genus Cavia; species Cavia porcellus. Next base: position 47,465,049 of record NW_026947514.1, on the reverse strand, counting down.
TGACCACCCCGTGGTGCTTTTCTCCATCCTACATTGCCAGTCACTGCCTATCCTAATTCAGACCCTATGATTCACACCACCCCGTGATGTTTTTCTCACTCCTACTAGTGAATGTAATGTTACACACCCATACAATGCGCACCACCCCGCGATGTTTTTCAGAAACCTATCCTACATTGCCACTGCATATTGCCTGACCTCCCCATGCTGACCACCCCGTGGTGCTTTTCTCCATCCTACATTGCCAGTCACTGCCTATCCTAATTCAGATCCTATGATTCACACCACCCCGTGATGTTTTTCTCACTCCTACTAGTGAATGTAATGTTACACACCCATACAATGCGCACCACCCCGCGATGTTTTTCAGAAACCTATCCTACATTGCCACTGCATGTTGCCTGACCTCCCCATGCTGACCACCCTGTGGTGCTTTTCTCCATCCTACATTGCCACTCACTGCCTATCCTAATTCAGACCCTATGATTCACACCACATCGTGATGTTTTTCTCACCCCTCCTAGTGAATGTAGTGTTACACACCCATACAATGCGCACCACCCCTTGATGTTTTTCAGAAACCTATACTACATTGCCAATGCATGTTGCCTGACCTCCCCATGCTGACTACCCCGTGGTGCTTTTCTCCATCCTACATTGCCACTCACTGCCTATCCTAATTCAGACCCTATGATTCACACCATCCCGTGATGTTTTTCTCACTCCTGCTAGTGAATGTAATGTTGCACACCCATACAATGCGCACCACCCCAAGATGTTTTTCAGAAACCTATCCTACATTGCCACTGCATGTTGCCTGACCTCCCCATGCTGACCACCCCGTGGTGCTTTTCTCCATCCTACATTGCCACTCACTGCCTATCCTAATTCACACCCTATGATTCACACCACCCGTGATTTTTTCTCACTCCTGCTAATGAATGTAACGTTACACACCCATACAATGCGCACCACCCCTTGATGTTTTTCAGAAACCTATACTACATTGCCAATGCATGTTGGCTGACCTCCCCATGCTGACTACCCCGTGGTGCTGTTCTCCATCCTACATTGCCACTCACTGCCTATCCTAATTCAGACAATATGATTCACACCATCCCGTGATGTTTTTCTCACTCCTGCTAGTGCATGTAATGTTGCACACCCATACAATGCGCACCACCCCACGATGTTTTTCAGAAACCTATCCTACATTGCCACTGCATGTTGCCTGACTTCCCCATGCTGACCACCCCGTGGTGCTTTTCTCCATCCTACATTGCCACTCACTGTCTATCCTAATTCACACCCTATGATTCACACCACCCCGTGATTTATTCTCACGCCTGCTAGTGAATGTAACGTTACACACCCATACAATGTGCACCACCCCGCGATGTTTTTCAGAAACGTATCCTACATTCCCACTGCATGCTGCCTGAACTCCCCATGCTGACCACCCCGTGGTGCTTTTCTCCATCCTACATTGCCACTCACTGCCTATCCTAATTCAGACCCTATGATTCACAATACCCCGTGATGTTTTGTCATTTCTGCTAGTGAATGTAATGTTACACAGCCATACAAGCGCACCACCCCGCGATGTTTTTCAGAAACCTATCCTACATTGCCACTGCATGTTGCCTGAACTCCCCATGCTGACCACCCCGTAGTGCTTTTCTCCATCCTACATTGCCACTCACTGCCTATCCTAATTCAGACCCTATGATTCACACAACCCCGTGATGTTTTTGTCATTCCTGCTAGTGAATGTAATGTTACACAGCCATACAAGCGCACCACCCCGCGATGTTTTTCAGAAACCTATCCTACATTGCCACTGCATGTTGCCTGACCTCCCCATGCTGACCACCCCGTGGTGCTTTTCTCCATCCTACATTGCCACTCACTGCCTATCCTAATTCAGACCCTATGATTCACACCCCCCCGTGATGTTTTTCTCATTCTTGCTAGTGAATGTTATGTTACACACCCATACAATGCGCACCACCCGGGATGTTTTTCAGAAACCTATCCTACATTGCCACTGCATGTTGCCTGACCTCCCCATGCTGACCACCCCGTGGTGCTTTTCTCCATCCTACATTGCCACTCACTGCCTATCCTAATTCAGACCCTATGATTCCTACCACCCGGTGATGTTTTTCTCACTCCTGCTAGTGAATGTAATGTGACACACCCAAACAATGCGCACAACCACGCGATGTTTTTCAGAAACCTATCCAATATTGCCACTGCATGTTGCCTGACCTCCCCATGCTGACCACCCCGTGGTGCTTTTCTCCATCCTACATTGCCTCTCACTGCCTATCCTAATTCAGACCCTATGATTCACACCACCCCGTGATGTTTTTCTCACTCCTGCTAGTGAATGTAATGTTACACACCCATGCAATGCGCACCACCCCGCGATGTTTTTCAGAAACCTATCCTACATTGCCACTGCATATTGCCTGACCTCCCCATGCTGACCACCCTGCGGTGCTTTTCTCCATCCTACATTACCACTCACTGCCTATCCTCATTCAGACCCTATGATTCACACCACCCCGTGATGTTTTTCTCACTCCTACTAGTGAATGTAATGTTACAGACCCATACAATGCGCACCACCCCGCGATGTTTTTCAGAAACCTATCCTACATTGCCACTGCATGTTGCCTGACCTCCCCATGCTGACCACCCCGTGGTGCTTTTCTCCATCCTACATTGCCACTCACTCCCTATCCTAATTCAGACCCTATGATTCACACCACATCGTGATGTTTTTCTCACTCCTCCTAGTGAATGTAATGTTACACACCCATACAATGCGCACCACCCCGCGATGTTTTTCAGAAACCTATCCTACATTGCCAATGCATGTTGCCTGACCTCCCCATGCTGACTACCCCGTGGTGCTTTTCTCCATCCTACATTGCCACTCACTGCCTATCCTAATTCAGACCCTATGATTCACACCATCCCGTGATGTTTTTCTCACTCCTGCTAGTGAATGTAATGTTGCACACCCATACAATGCGCACCACCCCAAGATGTTTTTCACAAACCTATCCTACATTGCCACTGCATGTTGCCTGACCTCCCCATGCTGACCACCCCGTGGTGCTTTTCTCCATCCTACATTGCCACTCACTGCCTTTCCTAATTCACACCCTATGATTCACACCACCCGTGATTTTTTCTCACTCCTGCTAGTGAATGTAACGTTACACACCCATACAATGCGAACCACCCCGCGATGTTTTTCAGAAACCTATCCTACATTGCCACTGCATGTTGCCTGACCTCCCCATGCTGAGCATCCCGTCGTGCTTCTCTCAATCCTACGTTGCCACTCACTGCCTATCCTAATTCAGACTCTATGATTCACACCACCCCGTGATGTTTTTCTCACTCCTGCTAGTGAATGTAATGTTGCACACCCATACAAAGAGCACCACCCCGCGATGTTTTTCAGAAACCAATCCTACATTGCCACTGCATGTTGCCTGACCTCCCCACGCTGACCAACCCGTGGTGCTTTTCTCCATCCTACATTGCCACTCACTGCCTATCCTAATTCACACCCTATGATTCACACCACCCCGTGATTTATTCTCACACCTGCTAGTGAATGAAACGTTACACACCCATACAATGGGAACCACGCCGCGATGTTTTTCAGAAACCTATCCTACATTGCCACTGCATGTTGCCTGACCTCCCCATGCTGACCACCCCGTGGTGCTTCTCTCCATCCTACGTTGCCACTCACTGCCTATACTAATTCAGACCCTATGATTCACACCACCCCGTGATGTTTTTCTCATTCCTGCTAGTGAATGTAATGATACACACCCATACAATGTGCACCACCCCGCGATGTTTTTCAGAAACCTATCCTACATTGCCACTGCATGCTGCCTGAACTCCCCACGCTGACCACCCCGTGGTGCTTTTCTCCATCCTACATTGCCACTCACTGCCTATCCTAATTCAGACCCTATGATTCACACCACCCCGTGATGTTTTTGTCATTCCTGCTGGTGAATGTAATGTTACAAAGCCATACAAGCGCACCACCCCGCGATGTTTTTCAGAAACCTATCCTACATTGCCACTGCATGTTGCCTGAACTCCCCATGCTGACCACCCCGTGGTGCTTTTTTTCATCCTACATTGCCACTCACTGCCTATCCTAATTCAGACCCTATGATTCACACCACCCCGTGATGTTTTTCTCATTCCTGCTAGTGAATGTAATGTTACACAGCCATACAAGCGCACCACCCCGCGATGTTTTTCAGAAACCTATCCTACATTGCCACTGCATGTTGCCTGACCTCCCCATGCTGACCACCCCGTGGTGCTTTTTTCCATCCTACATTGCCACTCACTGCCTATCCTAATTCAGACCCTATGATTCACACCACCCGGTGATGTTTTTCTCACTCCTGCTAGTGAATGTAATGTTACACACCCAAACAATGCGCACAACCACGCGATGTTTTTCAGAAACCTATCCTACATTGCCACTGCATGTTGCCTGACCTCCCCATGCTGACCACCCCGTGGTGCTTTTCTCCATCCTACATTGCCACTCACTGCCTATCCTAATTCAGACCCTATGATTCACACCACATCGTGATCTTTTTCTCACTCCTCCTAGTGAATGTAATGTTACACACCCATACAATGCGCACCACCCCGCGATGTTTTTCAGAAAGCTATCCTACATTGCCACTGCATATTGCCTGACCTCCCCATGCTGACCACCCCGTGGTGCTTTTCTCCATCCTACATTGCCACTCACTGCCTATCCTTTTTCAGACCCTATGATTCACACCACCCCGTGATGTTTTTCTCACTCCTACTAGTGAATGTAATGTTACACACCCATACAATGCGCACCACCCCGCGATGTTTTTCAGAAACCTATCCTACATTGCCACTGCATGTTGCCTGACCTCCCCATGCTGACCACCCCGTGGTGCTTTTCTCCATCCTACATTGCCACTCACTGCCTATCCTAATTCAGACCCTATGATTCACACCACATCGTGATGTTTTTCTCACTCCTCCTAGTGAATGTAGTGTTACACACCCATACAATGCGCACCACCCCGTGATGTTTTTCAGAAACCTATCCTACATTGCCAATGCATGTTGCCTGACCTCCCCATGCTGACTACCCCGTGGTGCTTTTCTCCATCCTACATTGCCACTCAGTGCCTATCCTAATTCAGACCCTATGATTCACACCATCCCGTGATGTTTTTCTCACTCCTGCTAGTGAATGTAATGTTGCACACCCATACAATGCGCACCACCCCAAGATGTTTTTCAGAAACCTATCCTACATTGCCACTGCATGTTGCCTGACCTCCCCATGCTGACCACCCCGTGGTGCTTTTCTCCATCCTACATTGCCACTCACTGCCTATCCTAATTCAGACCCTATGATTCACACCACCCCGTGATTTATTCACACTCCTGCTAGTGAATGTAACGTTACACACCCATACAATGCGAACCACCCCGCGATGTTTTTCAGAAACCTATCCTACATTGCCACTGCATGTTGCCTGACCTCCCCATGCTGACCACCCCGTGGTGCTTCTCTCAATCCTACGTTGCCACTCACTGCCTATACTAATTCAGACCCTATGATTCACACCACCCCGTGATGTTTTTCTCATTCCTGCTAGTGAATGTAATGTTACACACCCATACAATGTGCACCACCCCGCGATGTTTTTCAGAAACCTATCCTACATTGCCACTGCATGCTGCCTGAACTCCCCATGCTGACCACCCCGTGGTGCTTTTCTCCATCCTACATTGCCACTCACTGCCTATCCTAATTCAGACCCTATGATTCACACCACCCCGTGATGTTTTTGTCATTCCTGCTGGTGAATGTAATGTTACACAGCCATACAAGCGCACCACCCCGCGATGTTTTTCAGAAACCTATCCTACATTGCCACTGCATGTTGCCTGAACTCCCCATGCTGACCACCCCGTGGTGCTTTTCTCCATCCTACATTGCCACTCACTGCCTATCCTAATTCAGACCCTATGATTCACACCACCCCGTGATGTTTTTGTCATTCCTGCTAGTGAATGTAATGTTACACAGCCATACAAGCGCACCACCCCGCGATGTTTTTCAGAAACTTATCCTACATTGCCACTGCATGTTGCCTGACCTCCCCATGCTGACCACCCCGTGGTGCTTTTCTCCATCCTACATTGCCACTCACTGCCTATCCTAATTCACATCCTATGATTCACACCACCCGTGATTTTTTCTCACTCCTGCTAATGAATGTAACGTTACACACCCATACAATGCGAACCACCCCGCGATGTTTTACAGAAACCTATCCTACATTGCCACTGCATGTTGCCTGACCTCCCCATGCTGACCAGCCCGTGGTGCTTCTCTCAATCCTACATTGCCACTCACTGCCTATCCTAATTCAGACTCTATGATTCACACCACCCCGTGATGTTTTTCTCAGTCCTGCTAGTGAATGTAATGTTGCACACCCATACAAAGAGCACCACCCCGCGATGTTTTTCAGAAACCAATCCTACATTGCCCCTGCATGTTGCCTGACCTCCCCACGCTGACCAACCCGTGGTGCTTTTCTCCATCCTACATTGCCACTCACTGCCTATCCTAACTCAGACCCTATGATTCACACCATCCCGTGATGTTTTTCTCACTCCTGCTAGTGCATGTAATGTTGCACACCCATACAATGCGCACCACCCCGCGATGTTTTTCAGAAACCAATCCTACATTGCCCCTGCATGTTGCCTGACCTCCCCACGCTGACCAACCCGTGGTGCTTTTCTCCATCCTACATTGCCACTCACTGCCTATCCTAATTCAGACCCTATGATTCACACCACCCCGTGATTTATTCTCACTCCTGCTAGTGAATGTAATGTTACACACCCATACAATGCGAACCACCCCGCGATGTTTTTCAGAAACCTATCCTACATTGCCACTGCATGTTGCCTGAACTCCCCATGCTGACCACCCGGTGGTGCTTTTCTCCATCCTACATTGCCACTCAATGCCTATCCTAATTCAGACCCTATGATTCACACCACCCCGTGATGTTTTTGTCATTCCTGCTAGTGAATGTAATGTTGCACACCCATACAAAGAGCACCACCCCGCGATGTTTTTCAGAAACCAATCCTACATTGCCACTGCATGTTGCCTGACCTCCCCACGCTGACCAACCCGTGGTGCTTTTCTCCATCCTACATTGCCACTCACTGCCTATCCTAATTCAGACAATATGATTCACACCATCCCGTGATGTTTTTCTCACTCCTGCTAGTGCATGTAATGTTGCACACCCATACAATGCGCACCACCCCACGATGTTTTTCAGAAACCTATCCTACATTGCCACTGCATGTTGCCTAACTTCCCCATGCTGACCACCCCGTGGTGCTTTTCTCCATCCTACATTGCCACTCACTGCCTATCCTAATTCAGACCCTATGATTCACACCACCCCGTGATTTATTCTCACTCCTACTAGTGAATGTAACGTTACACACCCATACAATGCGAACCACCCCGCGATGTTTTTCAGAAGCCTATCCTACATTGCCACTGCATGTTGCCTGACCTCCCCATGCTGACCACCCCGTGGTGCTTCTCTCCATCCTACGTTGCCACTCACTGCCAATACTAATTCAGACCCTATGATTCACACCACCCCGTGATGTTTTTCTCATTCCTGCTAGTGAATGTAATGTTACACACCCATACAATGTGCACCAACCCGCGATGTTTTTCGGAAACCTATCCTACATTGCCACTGCATGCTGCCTGAACTCCCCATGCTGACCACCCCGTGGTGCTTTTCTCGATCCTACATTGCCACTCACTGCCTATCCTAATTCAGACCCTATGATTCACACCACCCCGTGATGTTTTTGTCATTCCTGCTGGTGAATGTAATGTTACACAGCCATACAAGCGCACCACCCCGCGATGTTTTTCAGAAACCTATCCTACATTGCCACTGCATGTTGCCTGAACTCCCCATGCTGACCACCCCGTGGTGCTTTTCTCCATCCTACATTGCCACTCACTGCCTATCCTAATTCAGACCCTATGATTCACACCACCCCGTGATGTTTTTGTCATTCCTGCTAGTGACTGTAATGTTACACAGCCATATAAGCGCACCACCCCGCGATGTTTTTCAGAAAACTATCCTACATTGCCACTGCATGTTGCCTGACCTCCCCATGCTGACCACCCCGTGGTGCTTTTCTCCATCCTACATTGCCACTCACTGCCTATCCTAATTCACACCCTATGATTCACACCACCCGTGATTTTTTCTCACTCCTGCTAATGAATGTAACGGTACACACCCATACAATGCGAACCACCCCGCGATGTTTTACAGAAACCTATCCTACATTGCCACTGCATGTTGCCTGACCTCCCCATGCTGACCAGGCGGTGGTGCTTCTCTCAATCCTACGTTGCCACTCACTGCCTATCCTAATTCAGACTCTATGATTCACACCACCCCGTGATGTTTTTCTCAGTATTGCTAGTGAATGTAATGTTGCACACCCATACAAAGAGCACCACCCCGCGATGTTTTTCAGAAACCAATCCTACATTGCCACTGCATGTTGCCTGACCTCCCCACGCTGACCAACCCGTGGTGCTTTTCTCCATCCTACATTGCCACTCACTGCCTATCCTAATTCAGACCCTATGATTCACACCACCCCGTGATTTATTCTCACTCCTGCTAGTGAATGTAACGTTACACACCCATACAATGCGAACCACCCCGCGATGTTTTTCAGAAACCTATCCTACATTGCCACTGCATGTTGCCTGACCTCCCCATGCTGACCACCCCGTGGTGCTTCTCTCCATCCTATGTTGCCACTCACTGCCTATACTAATTCAGACCCTATGATTCACACCACCCCGTGATGTTTTTCTCATTCCTGCTAGTGAAGGTAATGTTACACACCCATACAATGTGCACCACCCCGCGATGTTTTTCAGAAACCTATCCTACATTGCCACTGCATGCTGCCTGAACTCCCCACGCTGACCACCCCGTGGTGCTTTTCTCCATCCTACATTGCCACTCACTGCCTATCCAAATTCAGACCCTATGATTCACACCACCCCGTGATGTTTTTGTCATTCCTGCTAGTGAATGTAATGTTACACAGCCATACAAGCGCACCACCCCGCAATGTTTTTCAGAAACCTATCCTACATTGCCACTGCATGTTGCCTGACCTCCCCATGCTGACCACCCCGTGGTGCTTTTCTCCATCCTACATTGCCACTCACTGCCTATCCAAATTCAGACCCTATGATTCACACCACCCCGTGATGTTTTTGTCATTCCTGCTAGTGAATGTAATGTTACACAGCCATACAAGCGCACCACCCCGCGATGTTTTTCAGAAACCTATCCTACATTGCCACTGCATGTTGCCTGAACTCCCCATGCTGACCACCCCGTGGTGCTTTTCTCCATCCTACATTGCCACTCACTGCCTATCCTAATTCAGACCCTATGATTCACACCACCCGGTGATGTTTTTCTCACTCCTGCTAGTGAATGTAATGTTACACACCCAAACAATGCGCACAACCACGCGATGTTTTTCAGAAACCTATCCTACATTGCCACTGCATGTTGCCTGACCTCCCCATGCTGACCACCCCGTGGTGCTTTTCTCCATCCTACATTGCCACTCACTGCCTATCCTAATTCAGACCCTATGATTCACACCCCCGCGTGATGTTTTTCTCATTCTTGCTAGTGAATGTAATGTTACACACCCATACAATGCGCACCACCCCGCGATGTTTTTCAGAAACCTATCCTACATTGCCACTGCATATTGCCTGACCTACCCATGCTGACCACTCCGCGGTGCTTTTCTCCATCCTACATTGCGACTCACTGCCTATCCTAATTGAGACCCTATGATTCACACCACCCCGTGATGTTTTTCTCACTCCTACTAGTGAATGTAATGTTACACACCCATACAATGCGCACCACCCCGCGATGTTTTTCAGAAACCTATCCTACATTGCCAATGCATGTTGCCTGACCTCCCCATGCTGACCACCCCGTGGTGCTTTTCTCCATCCTACATTGCCACTCACTGCCTATCCTAATTCAGACCCTATGATTCCTACCACCCGGTGATGTTTTTCTCACTCCTGCTAGAGAATGTAATGTGACACACCCAAACAATGCGCACAACCACGCGATGTTTTTCAGAAACCTATCCTATATTGCCACTGCATGTTGCCTGACCTCCCCATGCTGACCACCCCGTGGCGCTTTTCTCCATCCTACATTGCCTCTCACTGCCTATCCTAATTCAGACCCTATGATTCACACCATCCCGTGATGTTTTTCTCATTCCTGCTAGTGAATGTTATGTTACACACTCATACAATGTGCACCACTCGGGATGTTTTTCAGAAACCTATCCTACATTGCCACTGCATGTTGCCTGACCTCCCCATGCTGACCACCCCGTGGTGCTTTTCTCCATCCTACATTGCCACTAACTGCCTATCCTAATTCAGACCCTATGATTCACACCACCCCGTGATGTTTTTCTCACTAGTACTAGTGAATGTAATTTTACACACCCATACAATGCGCACTACCCCGCGATATTTTTCAGAAACCTATCCTACGTTGCCACTGCATGTTGCCTGACCTCCCCATGCTGACCACCCCGTTGTGCTTTTCTCCATCCTACATTGCCACTCACTGCCTATCCTAATTCAGACCCTATGATTCACACCACATCGTGATGTTTTTCTCACTCCTCCTAGTGAATGTAATGTTACACACCCATACAATGCGCACCACCCCGCGATGTTTTTCAGAAACCTATCCTACATTGCCAATGCATGTTGCCTGACCTCCCCATGCTGACTACCCCGTGGTGCTTTTCTCCATCCTACATTGCCACTCACTGCCTTTCCTAATTCAGACCCTATGATTCACACCATCCCGTGATGTTTTTCTCACTCCTGCTGGTGAATGTAATGTTGCACACCCATACAATGCGCACCACCCCAAGATATTTTTCAGAAACCTATCCTACATTGCCACTGCATGTTGCCTGACCTCCCCATGCTGACCACCCCGTGGTGCTTTTCTCCAACCTACATTGCCACTCACTGCCTATCCTAATTCACACCCTATGATTCACACCACCCGTGATTTTTTCTCACTCCTGCTAGTGAATGTAACGTTACACACCCATACAATGCGAACCACCCCGCGATGTTTTTCAGAAACCTATCCTACATTGCCACTTCATGTTGCCTGACCTCCCCATGCTGACCAGCCCGTGGTGCTTCTCTCAATCCTACGTTGCCACTCACTGCCTATCCTAATTCAGACTCTATGATTCACACCACCCCGTGATGTTTTTCTCACTCCTGCTAGTGAATGTAATGTTGAACACCCATAGAAAGAGCACCACCCCGCGATGTTTTTCAGAAACCAATCCTACATTGCCACTGCATGTTGCCTGACCTCCCCACGCTGACCAACCCGTGGTGCTTTTCTCCATCATACATTGCCACTCACTGCCTATCCTAATTCAGACCCTATGATTCACACCATCCCGTGATGTTTTTCTCACTCCTGCTAGTGCATGTAATGTTGCACACCCATACAATGCGCACCACCCCACGATGCTTTTTAAGAAACCTATCCTACATTGCCACTGCATGTTGCCTGACTTCCACGTGCTGACCACCCCGTGGTGCTTTACTCCATCCTATATTGCCACTCACTGCCTATCCTAATTCACACCCTATGATTCACACCACCCCGTGATTTATTCTCACTCCTGCTAGTGAATGTAACGTTACACACCCATACAATGCGAACCACCCCGCGATGTTTTTCAGAAACCTATCCTACATTGCCACTGCATGTTGCCTGACCTCCCCATGCTGACCACCCCGTGGTGCTTTTCTCCATCCTACATTGCCACTCACTGCCTATCCTAATTCAGACCCTATGATTCACACCCCCCCGTGATGTTTTTCTCATTCTTGCTAGTGAATGTAATGTTACACACCCATACAATGCGCACCACCCCGCGCTGTTTTTCAGAAACCTATCCTACATTGCCACTGCATATTGCCTGACCTCCCCATGCTGACCACCGCGCGGTGCTTTTCTCCATCCTACATTGCCACTCACTGCCTATCCTAATTGAGACCCTATGATTCACACCACCCCGTGATGTTTTTCTCACTCCTACTAGTGAATGTAATGTTACACACCCAAACAATGCGCACAACTACGCGATGTTTTACAGAAACCTATCCTACATTGCCACTGCATGTTGCCTGACCTCCCCATGCTGACCACCCCGTGGTGCTTTTCTCCATCCTACATTGCCACTCACTGCCTATCCTAATTCAGACCCTATGATTCACACCCCCCCGTGATGTTTTTCTCTTTCTTGCTAGTGAATGTTATGTTACACACCCATACAATGCGCACCACCCGGGATGTTTTTCAGAAACCTATCCTACATTGCCACTGCATGTTGCCTGACCTCCCCATGCTGACCACCCCGTGGTGCTTTTCTCCATCCTACATTGCCACTCACTGCGTATCCTAATTCAGACCCTATGATTCATACCACCCCGTGATGTTTTTCTCACTCCTGCTAGTGAATGTAATGTTACACACCCATACAATGCGCACCACCCCGCGATGTTTTTCAGAAACCTATCCTACATTGCCACTGCATATTGCCTGACCTCCCCATGCTGACCACTCCGCGGTGCTTTTCTCCATCCTACATTGCCACTCACTGCCTATCCTAATTGAGACCCTATGATTCACACCACCCCGTGATGTTTTTCTCACTCCTACTAGTGAATGTAATGTTACACACCCATACAATGCGCACCACCCCGCGATGTATTTCAGAAACCTATCCTACATTGCCAATGCATGTTGCCTGACCTCCCCATGTTGACCACCCCGTGGTGCTTTACTCCATCCTACATTGCCACACACTGCCTATCCTAATGAAGACCCTATGATTCACACCCCCCCGTGATGTTTTTCTCACTGCTGCTAGTGCATGTAATGTTGCACACCCATACAAAGAGCACCACCCCGCGATGTTTTTCAGAAACCAATCCTACATTGCCACTGCATGTTGCCTGACCTCCCCACAATGACCAACCCGTAGTGCTTTTCTCCATCCTACATTGCCACTCACTGCCTATCCTAATTCAGACCCTATGATTCACACCATCCCGTGATGTTTTTCTCACTCCTGCTTGTGCATGTAATGTTGCACACCCATACAATGCGCACCACCCGACGATGTTTTTCAGAAACCTATCCTACATTGCCACTGCATGTTGCCTGACTTCCCCATGCTGACCACCCCGTGGTGCTTTTCTCCATCCTACATTGCCACTCACTGCCTATCCTAATTCACACCCTATGATTCACACCACCCCGTGATTTATTCTCACTCCTGCTAGTGAATGTAACGTTACACACCCATACAATGCGCACCACCCCGCGATGTTTTTCAGAAACCTATCCTACATTGCCACTGCATGTTGCCTGACCTCCCCATGCTGACCACCCCGTGGTGCTTCTCTCCATCCTACGTTGCCACTCACTGCCTATACTAATTCAGACCCTATGATTCACACCACCCCGTGATGTTTTTCTCATTCTTGCTAGTGAATGTAATGTTACACACCCATACAATGTGCACCACCCCGCGATGTTTTTCAGAAACCTATCCTACATTGCCACTGCATGCTGCCTGAACTCCCCATGCTGACCACCCCGTGGTGCTTTTCTCCATCCTACATTGCCACTCACTGCCTATCCTATACAGACCCTATGATTCACACCACCCCGTGATGTTTTTGTCATTCCTGCTAGTGAATGTAATGTAACACAGCCATACAATGCGCACCACCCCGCGATGTTTTTCAGAAACCTATCCTACATTGCCACTGCATGTTGCCTGACCTCCCCATGCTGACCACCCCGTGGTTCTTTTCTCCATCCTACATTGCCACTCACTGCCTATCCTAAATCACACCCTATGATTCACACCACCCCGTGATTTTTTCTCACTCCTGCTAGTAAATGTAACATTACGCACCCATGCAATGCGAACCACCCTGCGATGTTTTTCAGAAACCTATCCTACATTGCCACTGCATGTTGCCTGACCTCCCCATGCTGACCACCCCGTGGTGCTTTTCTCCATCCTACATTGCCACTCACTGCCTATCCTAATTCAGACCCTATGATTCACACCCCCCGTGATGTTTTTCTCATTCCTGCTAGTGAATGTTATGTTACACACCCATACAATGCGCACCACCCGGGATGTTTTTCAGAAATCTATCCTACATTGCCACTGCATGTTGCCTGAACTCCCCATGCTGACCACCCCGTGGTGCTTTTCTCCATTCTACATTGCCACTCACTGCCTATCCTAATTCAGACCCTATGATTCACACCATCCCGTGATGTTTTTCTCACTCCTGCTAGTGCATGTAATGTTGCACACCCATACAATTCGCACCAACCCACGATGTTTTTCAGAAACCTATCCTACATTGCCACTGCATGTTGCCTGACTTCCCCATGCTGACCACCCCGTGGTGCTTTTCTCCATCCTACATTGCCACTCACTGCCTATCCTAATTCACACCCTATGATTCACACCACCCCGTTATGTTTTTGTCATTCCTGCTAGTGAATGTAATGTTACACAGCCATACAAGCGCACCACCCCGCAATGTTTTTCAGAAACCTATCCTACATTGCCACTGCATGTTGCCTGACCTCCCCATGCTGACCAGCCCGTGGTGCTTTTCTCCATCCTACATTGCCACTAACTGCCTAACCAAATTCAGACCCTATGATTGACACCACCCCGTGATGTTTTTGTCATTCCTGCTAGTGAATGTAATGTTACACAGCCATACAAGCGCACCACCCCGCGATGTTTTTCAGAAACCTATCCTACATTGCCACTGCATGTTGCCTGAACTCCCCATGCTGACCACCATGTGGTGCTTTTCTCCATCCTACATTGCCACTCACTGCCTATCCTAATTCAGACCCTATGATTCACACCACCCCGTGATGTTTTTGTCATTCCTGCTAGTGAATGTAATGTTACACAGCCATACAAGCGCACCACCCCGCGATGTTTTTCAGAAACCTATCCTACATTGCCACTGCATGTTGCCTGACCTCCCCATGCTGACCACCCCGTGGTGCTTTTCTCCATCCTACATTGCCACTCACTGCCTATCCTAATTTAGACCCTATGATTCACACCACCCGGTGATGTTTTTCTCACTCCTGCTAGTGAATGTAATGTTACACTCCCAAACAATGCGCACAACCACGCGATGTTTTTCAGAAACCTATCCTACATTGGAACTGCATGTTGCCTGACCTCCCCATGCTGACCACCCCGTGGTGCTTTTCTCCATCCTACATTGCCACTCACTGCCTATCCTAATTCAGACCCTATGATTCACACCACCCGGTGATGTTTTTCTCACTCCTGCTAGTGAATGTAATGTTACACTCCCAAACAATGCGCACAACCACGCGATGTTTTTCAGAAACCTATCCTACATTGCCACTGCATGTTGCCTGACCTCCCCATGTTGACCACCCGTGGTGCTTTACTCCATCCTACATTGCCACACACTGCCTATCCTAATGAAGACCCTATGATTCACACCCCCCCGTGATGTTTTTCTCACTGCTGCTAGTGCATGTAATGTTGCACACCCATACAAAGAGCACCACCCCGCGATGTTTTTCAGAAACCAATCCTACATTGCCACTGCCTGTTGCCTGACCTCCCCACGCTGACCAACCCGTAGTGCTTTTCTCCATCCTACATTGCCACTCACTGCCTATCCTAATTCAGACCCTATGATTCACACCATCCCGTGATGTTTTTCTCACTCCTGCTTGTGCATGTAATGTTGCACACCCATACAATGCGCACCACCCGACGATGTTTTTCAGAAACCTATCCTACATTGCCACTGCATGTTGCCTGACTTCCCCATGCTGACCACCCCGTGGTGCTTTTCTCCATCCTACATTGCCACTCACTGCCTATCCTAATTCACACCCTATGATTCACACCACCCCGTGATTTATTCTCACTCCTGCTAGTGAATGTAACGTTACACACCCATACAATGCGCACCACCCCGCGATGTTTTTCAGAAACCTATCCTACATTGCCACTGCATGTTGCCTGACCTCCCCATGCTGACCACCCCGTGGTGCTTCTCTCCATCCTACGTTGCCACTCACTGCCTATACTAATTCAGACCCTATGATTCACACCACCCCGTGATGTTTTTCTCATTCTTTCTAGTGAATGTAATGTTACACACCCATACAATGTGCACCACCCCGCGATGTTTTTCAGAAACCTATCCTACATTGCCACTGCATGCTGCCTGAACTCCCCATGCTGACCACCCCGTGGTGCTTTTCTCCATCCTACATTGCCACTCACTGCCTATCCTATACAGACCCTATGATTCACACCACCCCGTGATGTTTTTGTCATTCCTGCTAGTGAATGTAATGTAACACAGCCATACAATGCGCACCACCCCGCGATGTTTTTCAGAAACCTATCCTACATTGCCACTGCATGTTGCCTGACCTCCCCATGCTGACCACCCCGTGGTGCTTTTCTATATCCTACATTGCCACTCACTGCCTATCCTAATTCAGACCCTATGATTCACACCACCCGGTGATGTTTTTCTCACTCCTGCTAGTGAATGTAATGTTACACACCCAAACAATGCGCACAACCACGCGATGTTTTTCAGAAACCTATCCTACATTGCCACTGCATGTTGCCTGACCTCCCCATGCTGACCACCCCGTGGTGCTTTTCTCCATCCTACATTGCCTCTCACTGCCTATCCTAATTCAGACCCTATGATTCACACCATCCCGTGATGTTTTTCTCATTCCTGCTAGTGAATGTTATGTTACACACTCATACAATGCGCACCACCCGGGATGTTTTTCAGAAACCTATCCTACATTGCCACTGCATGTTGCCTGACCTCCCCATGCTGACCACCCCGTGGTGCTTTTCTCCATCCTACATTGCCACTAACTGCCTATCCTAATTCAGACCCTATGATTCACACCACCCCGTGATGTTTTTCTCACTCCTGCTAGTGAATGTAATGTTACACACCCATGCAATGCGCACCACCCCGCGATGTTTTTCAGAAACCTATCCTACATTGCCACTGCATATTGCCTGACCTCCCCATGCTGACCACCCCGCGGTGCTTTTCTCCATCCTACATTGCCACTCACTGCCTATCCTAATTCAGACCCTATGATTCACACCACCCCGTGATGTTTTTCACACTCCTACTAGAGAATGTAATGTTAGACACCCATACAATGCGCACCACCCCGCGATGTTTTTCAGAAACCTATCCTACATTGCCACTGCATGTTGCCTGACCTCCCCATGCTGACCACCCTCTGGTGCTTTTCTCCATCCTACATTGCCACTCACTGCCTATCCTAATTCAGACCCTATGATTCACACCACATCGTGATGTTTTTCTCACTCCTCCTAGTGAATGTAATGTTACACACCCATACAATGCGCACCACCCCGCGATGTTTTTCAGAAACCTATCCTACATTGCCAATGCATGTTGCCTGACCTCCCCATGCTGACTACCCCGTGGTGCTTTTCTCCATCCTACATTGCCACTCACTGCCTATCCTAATTCAGACCCTATGATTCACACCATCCCGTGATGTTTTTCTCACTCCTGCTAGTGAATGTAATGTTGCACACCCATACAATGCGCACCACCCCACGATGTTTTTCAGAAACTTATCCTACATTGCCACTGCATGTTGCCTGACCTCCCCATGCTGACCACCCCGTGGTGCTTTTCTCCATCCTATATTGCCACTCACTGCCTATCCTAAATCACACCCTATGATTCACACCACACCGTGATTTTTTCTCACTCCTGCTAGTGAATGTAACATTACACACCCATGGAATGCGAACCACCCCGCGATGTTTTTCAGAAACCTATCCTACATTGCCACTGCATGTTGCCTGACCTCCCCATGCTGACCAACCCGTGGTGCTTTTCTCCATCCTACATTGCCACTCACTGCCTATCCTAATTCAGACCCTATGATTCACACCCCCCCCGTGATGTTTTTCTCATTCCTGCTAGTGAATGTTATGTTACACACCCATACAATGCGCACCACCCGGGATGTTTTTCAGAAACCTATCCTACATTGCCACTGCATGTTGCCTGACCTCCCCATGCTGACCACCCCGTGGTGCTTTTCTCCATCCTACATTGCCACTCACTGCCTATCCTAATTCAGACCCTATGATTTACACCACCCCGTGATGTTTTTCTCACTGCTGCTAGTGAATGTAATGTTACACACCCATACAATGCGCACCACCCCGCGATGTTTTTCAGAAACTTATCCTACATTGCCACTGCATATTGCCTGACCTCCCCATGCTGACCACCCCGTGGTTCTTTTCTCCATCCTACATTGCCACTCACTGCCTATCCTAAATCACACCCTATGATTCACACCACCCCGTGATTTTTTCTCACTCCTGCTAGTAAATGTAACATTACGCACCCATGCAATGCGAACCACCCTGCGATGTTTTTCAGAAACCTATCCTACATTGCCACTGCATGTTGCCTGACCTCCCCATGCTGACCACCCCGTGGTGCTTTTCTCCATCCTACATTGCCACTCACTGCCTATCCTAATTCAGACCCTATGATTCACACCCCCCGTGATGTTTTTCTCATTCCTGCTAGTGAATGTTATGTTACACACCCATACAATGCGCACCACCCGGGATGTTTTTCAGAAATCTATCCTACATTGCCACTGCATGTTGCCTGAACTCCCCATGCTGACCACCCCGTGGTGCTTTTCTCCATTCTACATTGCCACTCACTGCCTATCCTAATTCAGACCCTATGATTCACACCATCCCGTGATGTTTTTCTCACTCCTGCTAGTGCATGTAATGTTGCACACCCATACAATTCGCACCAACCCACGATGTTTTTCAGAAACCTATCCTACATTGCCACTGCATGTTGCCTGACTTCCCCATGCTGACCACCCCGTGGTGCTTTTCTCCATCCTACATTGCCACTCACTGCCTATCCTAATTCACACCCTATGATTCACACCACCCCGTGATGTTTTTGTCATTCCTGCTAGTGAATGTAATGTTACACAGCCATACAAGCGCACCACCCCGCAATGTTTTTCAGAAACCTATCCTACATTGCCACTGCATGTTGCCTGACCTCCCCATGCTGACCACCCCGTGGTGCTTTTCTCCATCCTACATTGCCACTCACTGCCTATCCAAATTCAGACCCTATGATTCACACCACCCCGTGATGTTTTTGTCATTCCTGCTAGTGAATGTAATGTTACACAGCCATACAAGCGCACCACCCCGCGATGTTTTACAGAAACCTATCCTACATTGCCACTGCATGTTGCCTGAACTCCCCATGCTGACCACCCCGTGGTGCTTTTCTCCATCCTACATTGCCACTCACTGCCTATCCTAATTCAGACCCTATGATTCACACCACCCCGTGATGTTTTTGTCATTCCTGCTAGTGAATGTAATGTTACACAGCCATACAAGCGCACCACCCCGCGATGTTTTTCAGAAACCTATCCTACATTGCCACTGCATGTTGCCTGACCTCCCCATGCTGACCACCCCGTGGTGCTTTTCTCCATCCTACATTGCCACTCACTGCCTATCCTAATTCAGACCCTATGATTCACACCACCCGGTGATGTTTTTCTCACTCCTGCTAGTGAATGTAATGTTACACTCCCAAACAATGCGCACAACCACGCGATGTTTTTCAGAAACCTATCCTACATTGGAACTGCATGTTGCCTGACCTCCCCATGCTGACCACCCCGTGGTGCTTTTCTCCATCCTACATTGCCACTCACTGCCTATCCTAATTCAGACCCTATGATTCACACCACCCGGTGATGTTTTTCTCACTCCTGCTAGTGAATGTAATGTTACACTCCCAAACAATGCGCACAACCACGCGATGTTTTTCAGAAACCTATCCTACATTGCCACTGCATGTTGCCTGACCTCCCCATGCTGACCACCCCGTGGTGCTTTTCTCCTTCCTACATTGCCACTCACTGCCTATCCTAATTCAGACCCTATGATTCACACCACCCCGTGATGTTTTTCTCATTCTTGCTAGTGAATGTTATGTTACACACCCATACAATGCGCACCACCCGGGATGTTTTTCAGAAACCTATCCTACATTGCCACTGCATGTTGCCTGACCTCCCCATGCTGACCAGCGGGTTGTGCTTTTCTCCATCCTACATTGCCACTCACTGCCTATCCTAATTCAGACCCTATGATTCACACCACCCGGTGATGTTTTTCTCACTCCTGCTAGTGAATGTAATGTGACACACCCAAACAATGCGCACAACCACGCGATGTTTTTCAGAAACCTATCCTATATTGCCACTGCATGTTGCCTGACCTCCCCATGCTGACCACCCCGTGGTGCTTTTCTCCATCCTACATTGCCTCTCACTGCCTATCCTAATTCAGACTCTATGATTCACACCACCCCGTGATGTTTTTCTCAGTCCTGCTAGTGAATGTAATGTTGCACACCCATACAAAGAGCACCACCCCGCGATGTTTTTCAGAAACCAATCCTACATTGCCACTGCATGTTGCCTGACCTCCCCACGCTGACCAACCCGTGGTGCTTTTCTCCATCCTACATTGCCACTCACTGCCTATCCTAATTCAGACAATATGATTCACACCATCCCGTGATGTTTTTCTCACTCCTGCTAGTGCATGTAATGTTGCACACCCATACAATGCGCACCACCCCACGATGTTTTTCAGAAACCTATCCTACATTGCCACTGCATGTTGCCTGACTTCCCCATGCTGACCACCCCGTGGTGCTTTTCTCCATCCTACATTGCCACTCACTGCCTATCCTAATTCAGACCCTATGATTCACACCACCCCGTGATTTATTCTCACTCCTACTAGTGAATGTAACGTTACACACCCATACAATGCGAACCACCCCGCGATGTTTTTCAGAAGCCTATCCTACATTGCCACTGCATGTTGCCTGACCTCCCCATGCTGACCACCCCGTGGTGCTTCTCTCCATCCTACGTTGCCACTCACTGCCAATACTAATTCAGACCCTATGATTCACACCACCCCGTGATGTTTTTCTCATTCCTGCTAGTGAATGTAATGTTACACACCCATACAATGTGCACCACCCCGCGATGTTTTTCGGAAACCTATCCTACATTGCCACTGCATGCTGCCTGAACTCCACATGCTGACCACCCCGTGGTGCTTTTCTCGATCCTACATTGCCACTCACTGCCTATCCTAATTCAGACTCTATGATTCACACCACCCCGTGATGTTTTTGTCATTCCTGCTGGTGAATGTAATGTTACACAGCCATACAAGCGCACCACCCCGCGATGTTTTTCAGAAACCTATCCTACATTGCCACTGCATGTTGCCTGAACTCCCCATGGTGACCACCCCGTGGTGCTTTTCTCCATCCTACATTGCCACTCACTGCCTATCCTAATTCAGACCCTATGATTCACACCACCCCGTGATGTTTTTGTCATTCCTGCTAGTGACTGTAATGTTACACAGCCATACAAGCGCACCACCCCGCGATGTTTTTCAGAAAACTATCCTACATTGCCAATGCATGTTGCCTGACCTCCCCATGCTGACCACCCCGTGGTGCTTTTCTCCATCCTACATTGCCACTCACTGCCTATCCTAATTCACACCCTATGATTCACACCACCCGTGATTTTTTCTCACTCCTGCTAATGAATGTAACGGTACACACCCATACAATGCGAACCACCCCGCGATGTTTTACAGAAACCTATCCTACATTGCCACTGCATGTTGCCTGACCTCCCCATGCTGACCAGCCCGTGGTGCTTCTCTCAATCCTACGTTGCCACTCACTGCCTATCCTAATTCAGACTCTATGATTCACACCACCCCGTGATGTTTTTCTCAGTATTGCTAGTGAATGTAATGTTGCACACCCATACAAAGAGCACCACCCCGCGATGTTTTTCAGAAACCAATCCTACATTGCCACTGCATGTTGCCTGACCTCCCCACGCTGACCAACCCGTGGTGCTTTTCTCCATCCTACATTGCCACTCACTGCCTATCCTAATTCAGACCCTATGATTCACACCACCCCGTGATTTATTCTCACTCCTGCTAGTGAATGTAACGTTACACACCCATACAATGCGAACCACCCCGCGATGTTTTTCAGAAACCTATCCTACATTGCCACTGCATGTTGCCTGACCTCCCCATGCTGACCACCCCGTGGTGCTTCTCTCCATCCTATGTTGCCACTCACTGCCTATACTAATTCAGACCCTATGATTCACACCACCCCGTGATGTTTTTCTCATTCCTGCTAGTGAATGTAATGTTACACACCCATACAATGTGCACCACCCCGCGATGTTTTTCAGAAACCTATCCTACATTGCCACTGCATGCTGCCTGAACTCCCCACGCTGACCACCCCGTGGTGCTTTTCTCCATCCTACATTGCCACTCACTGCCTATCCTAATTCAGACCCTATGATTCACACCACCCCGTGATGTTTTTGTCATTCCTGCTGGTGAATGTAATGTTACACAGCCATACAAGCGCACCACCCCGCGATGTTTTTCAGAAACCTATCCTACATTGCCACTGCATGTTGCCTGAACTCCCCATGCTGACCACCCCGTGGTGCTTTTCTCCATCCTACATTGCCACTCACTGCCTATCCTAATTCAGACCCTATGATTCACACCGCCCCGTGATGTTTTTCTCATTCCTGCTAGTGAATGTAATGTTACACAGCCATACAAGCGCACCACCCCGCGATGTTTTTCAGAAACCTATCCTACATTGCCACTGCATGTTGCCTGACCTCCCCATGCAGACCACCCCGTGGTGCTTTTCTCCATCCTACATTGCCACTCCCTGCCTATCCTAATTCATACCCTATGATTCACACCACCCGGTGATGTTTTTCTCACTCCTGCTAGTGAATGTAATGTTACACACCCAAACAATGCGCACAACCACGCGATGTTTTTCAGAAACCTATCCTACATTGCCACTGCATGTTGCCTGACCTCCCCATGCTGACCACCCCGTGGTGCTTTTCTCCATCCTACATTGCCACTCACTGCCTATCCTAATTCAGACCCTATGATTCACACCCCCGCGTGATGTTTTTCTCATTCTTGCTAGTGAATGTTATGTTACACACCCATACAATGCGCACCACCCGGGATGTTTTTCAGAAACCTATCCTACATTGCCACTGCATGTTGCCTGACCTCCCCATGCTGACCACCCCGTGGTGCTTTTCTCTATCCTACATTGCCACTCACTGCGTATCATAATTCAGACCCTATGATTCATACCACCCCGTGATGTTTTTCTCACTCCTGCTAGTGAATGTAATGTTACACACCCATACAATGCGCACCACCCCGCGATGTTTTTCAGAAACCTATCCTACATTGCCACTGCATATTGCCTGACCTACCCATGCTGACCACTCCGCGGTGCTTTTCTCCATCCTACATTGCCACTCACTGCCTATCCTAATTGAGACCCTATGATTCACACCACCCCGTGATGTTTTTCTCACTCCTACTAGTGAATGTAATGTTACACACCCATACAATGCGCACCACCCCGCGATGTTTTTCAGAAACCTATCCTACATTGCCAATGCATGTTGCCTGACCTCCCCATGCTGACCACCCCGTGGTGCTTTTCTCCATCCTACATTGCCACTCACTGCCTATCCTAATTCAGACCCTATGATTCCTACCACCCGGTGATGTTTTTCTCACTCCTGCTAGTGAATGTAATGTGACACACCCAAACAATGCGCACAACCACGCGATGTTTTTCAGAAACCTATCCTATATTGCCACTGCATGTTGCCTGACCTCCCCATGCTGACCACCCCGTGGCGCTTTTCTCCATCCTACATTGCCTCTCACTGCCTATCCTAATTCAGACCCTATGATTCACACCATCCCGTGATGTTTTTCTCATTCCTGCTAGTGAATGTTATGTTACACACTCATACAATGCGCACCACTCGGGATGTTTTTCAGAAACCTATCCTACATTGCCACTGCATGTTGCCTGACCTCCCCATGCTGACCACCCCGTGGTGCTTTTCTCCATCCTACATTGCCACTAACTGCCTATCCTAATTCAGACCCTATGATTCACACCACCCCGTGATGTTTTTCTCACTCCTGCTAGTTAATGTAATGTTACACACCCATACAATGCGCACCACACCGCGATGTTTTTCAGAAACCTATCCTACATTGCCACTGCATATTGCCTGACCTCCCCATGCTGACCACCCCGCGGTGCTTTTCTCCATCCTACATTGCCACTCACTGCCTATCCTAATTCAGACCCTATGATTCACACCACCCCGTGATGTTTTTCTCACTAGTACTAGTGAATGTAATTTTACACACCCATACAATGCGCACTACCCCGCGATGTTTTACAGAAACCTATCCTACGTTGCCACTGCATGTTGCCTGACCTCCCCATGCTGACCACCCCGTTGTGCTTTTCTCCATCCTACATTGCCACTCACTGCCTATCCTAATTCAGACCCTATGATTCACAACACATCGTGATGTTTTTCTCACTCCTCCTAGGGAATGTAATGTTACACACCCATACAATGCGCACCACCCCGCGATGTTTTTCAGAAACCTATCCTACATTGCCAATGCATGTTGCCTGACCTCCCCATGCTGACTACCCCGTGGTGCTTTTCTCCATCCTACATTGCCACTCACTGCCTTTCCTAATTCAGACCCTATGATTCACACCATCCCGTGATGTTTTTCTCACTCCTGCTAGTGAATGTAATGTTGCACACCCATACAATGCGCACCACCCCAAGATATTTTTCAGAAACCTATCCTACATTGCCACTGCATGTTGCCTGACCTCCCCATGCTGACCACCCCGTGGTGCTTTTCTCCAACCTACATTGCCACTCACTGCCTATCCTAATTCACACCCTATGATTCACACCACCCGTGATTTTTTCTCACTCCTGCTAGTGAATGTAACGTTACACACCCATACAATGCGAACCACCCCGCGATGTTTTTCAGAAACCTATCCTACATTGCCACTTCATGTTGCCTGACCTCCCCATGCTGACCAGCCCGTGGTGCTTCTCTCAATCCTACGTTGCCACTCACTGCCTATCCTAATTCAGACTCTATGATTCACACCACCCCGTGATGTTTTTCTCACTCCTGCTAGTGAATGTAATGTTGAACACCCATAGAAAGAGCACCACCCCGCGATGTTTTTCAGAAACCAATCCTACATTGCCACTGCATGTTGCCTGACCTCCCCACGCTGACCAACCCGTGGTGCTTTTCTCCATCCTACATTGCCACTCACTGCCTATCCTAATTCAGACCCTATGATTCACACCATCCCGTGATGTTTTTCTCACTCCTGCTATTGCATGTAATGTTGCACACCCATACAATGCGCACCACCCCACGATGCTTTTTAAGAAACCTATCCTACATTGCCACTGCATGTTGCCTGACTTCCACATGCTGACCACCCCGTGGTGCTTTACTCCATCCTATATTGCCACTCACTGCCTATCCTAATTCACACCCTATGATTCACACCACCCCGTGATTTATTCTCACTCCTGCTAGTGAATGTAACGTTACACACCCATACAATGCGAACCACCCCGCGATGTTTTTCAGAAACCTATCCTACATTGCCACTGCATGTTGCCTGACCTCCCCATGCTGACCACCCCGTGGTGCTTTTCTCCATCCTACATTGCCACTCACTGCCTATCCTAATTCAGACCCTATGATTCACACCCCCCCGTGATGTTTTTCTCATTCTTGCTAGTGAATGTAATGTTACACACCCATACAATGCGCACCACCCCGCGATGTTTTTCAGAAACCTATCCTACATTGCCACTGCATATTGCCTGACCTCCCCATGCTGACCACCGCGCGGTGCTTTTCTCCATCCTACATTGCCACTCACTGTCTATCCTAATTCAGACCCTATGATTCACACCACCCCGTGATGTTTTTCTCACTCCTACTAGTGAATGTAATGTTACACACCCAAACAATGCGCACAACTACGCGATGTTTTACAGAAACCTATCCTACATTGCCACTGCATGTTGCCTGACCTCCCCATGCTGACCACCCCGTGGTGCTTTTCTCCATCCTACATTGCCACTCACTGCCTATCCTAATTCAGACCCTATGATTCACACCCCCCCGTGATGTTTTTCTCTTTCTTGCTAGTGAATGTTATGTTACACACCCATACAATGCGCACCACCCGGGATGTTTTTCAGAAACCAATCCTACATTGCCACTGCATGTTGCCTGACCTCCCCACGCTGACCAACCCGTAGTGCTTTTCTCCATCCTACATTGCCACTCACTGCCTATCCTAATTCAGACCCTATGATTCACACCATCCCGTGATGTTTTTCTCACTCCTGCTTGTGCCTGTAATGTTGCACACCCATACAATGCGCACCACCCGACGATGTTTTTCAGAAACCTATCCTACATTGCCACTGCATGTTGCCTGACTTCCCCATGCTGACCAACCCGTGGTGCTTTTCTCCATCCTACATTGCCACTCACTGCCTATGTTAATTCACACCCTATGATTCACACCACCCCGTGATTTATTCTCACTCCTGCTAGTGAATGTAACGTTACACACCCATACAATGCGCACCACCCCGCGATGTTTTTCAGAAACCTATCCTACATTGCCACTGCATGTTGCCTGACCTCCCCATGCTGACCACCCCGTGGTGCTTCTCTCCATCCTACGTTGCCACTCACTGCCTATACTAATTCAGACCCTATGATTCACACCACCCCGTGATGTTTTTCTCATTCTTGCTAGTGAATGTAATGTTACACACCCATACAATGTGCACCACCCCGCGATGTTTTTCAGAAAACTATCCTACATTGCCACTGCATGTTGCCTGACCTCCCCATGCTGACCACCCCGTGGTGCTTTTCTATATCCTACATTGCCACTCACTGCCTATCCTAATTCAGACCCTATGATTCACACCACCCGGTGATGTTTTTCTCACTCCTGCTAGTGAATGTAATGTTACACACCCAAACAATGCGCACAACCACGCGATGTTTTTCAGAAACCTATCCTACATTGCCACTGCATGTTGCCTGACCTCCCCATGCTGACCACCCCGTGGTGCTTTTCTCCATCCTACATTGCCTCTCACTGCCTATCCTAATTCAGACCCTATGATTCACACCATCCCGTGATGTTTTTCTCATTCCTGCTAGTGAATGTTATGTTACACACTCATACAATGCGCACCACCCGGGATGTTTTTCAGAAACCTATCCTACATTGCCACTGCATGTTGCCTGACCTCCCCATGCTGACCACCCCGTGGTGCTTTTCTCCATCCTACATTGCCACTAACTGCCTATCCTAATTCAGACCCTATGATTCACACCACCCCGTGATGTTTTTCTCACTCCTGCTAGTGAATGTAATGTTACACACCCATGCAATGCGCACCACCCCGCGATGTTTTTCAGAAACCTATCCTACATTGCCACTGCATATTGCCTGACCTCCCCATGCTGACCACCCCGCGGTGCTTTTCTCCATCCTACATTGCCACTCACTGCCTATCCTAATTCAGACCCTATGATTCACACCACCCCGTGATGTTTTTCACACTCCTACTAGAGAATGTAATGTTACACACCCATACAATGCGCACCACCCCGCGCTGTTTTTCAGAAACCTATCCTACATTGCCACTGCATGTTGCCTGACCTCCCCATGCTGACCACCCTCTGGTGCTTTTCTCCATCCTACATTGCCACTCACTGCCTATCCTAATTCAGACCCTATGATTCACACCACATCGTGATGTTTTTCTCACTCCTCCTAGTGAATGTAATGTTACACACCCATACAATGCGCACCACCCCGCGATGTTTTTCAGAAACCTATCCTACATTGCCAATGCATGTTGCCTGACCTCCCCATGCTGACTACCCCGTGGTGCTTTTCTCCATCCTACATTGCCACTCACTGCCTATCCTAATTCAGACCCTATGATTCACACCATCCCGTGATGTTTTTCTCACTCCTGCTAGTGAATGTAATGTTGCACACCCATACAATGCGCACCACCCCACGATGTTTTTCAGAAACTTATCCTACATTGCCACTGCATGTTGCCTGACCTCCCCATGCTGACCACCCCGTGGTGCTTTTCTCCATCCTATATTGCCACTCACTGCCTATCCTAAATCACACCCTATGATTCACACCACACCGTGATTTTTTCTCACTCCTGCTAGTGAATGTAACATTACACACCCATGGAATGCGAACCACCCCGCGATGTTTTTCAGAAACCTATCCTACATTGCCACTGCATGTTGCCTGACCTCCCCATGCTGACCAACCCGTGGTGCTTTTCTCCATCCTACATTGCCACTCACTGCCTATCCTAATTCAGACCCTATGATTCACACCCCCCCCGTGATGTTTTTCTCATTCCTGCTAGTGAATGTTATGTTACACACCCATACAATGCGCACCACCCGGGATGTTTTTCAGAAACCTATCCTACATTGCCACTGCATGTTGCCTGACCTCCCCATGTTGACCACCCCGTGGTGCTTTTCTCCATCCTACATTGCCACTCACTGCCTATCCTAATTCAGACCCTATGATTCACACCACCCCGTGATGTTTTTCTCACTGCTGCTAGTGAATGTAATGTTACACACCCATACAATGCGCACCACCCCGCGATGTTTTTCAGAAACTTATCCTACATTGCCACTGCATATTGCCTGACCTCCCCATGCTGACCACCCCGTGGTTCTTTTCTCCATCCTACATTGCCACTCACTGCCTATCCTAAATCACACCCTATGATTCACACCACCCCGTGATTTTTTCTCACTCCTGCTAGTAAATGTAACATTACGCACCCATGCAATGCGAACCACCCTGCGATGTTTTTCAGAAACCTATCCTACATTGCCACTGCATGTTGCCTGACCTCCCCATGCTGACCACCCCGTGGTGCTTTTCTCCATCCTACATTGCCACTCACTGCCTATCCTAATTCAGACCCTATGATTCACACCCCCCGTGATGTTTTTCTCATTCCTGCTAGTGAATGTTATGTTACACACCCATACAATGCGCACCACCCGGGATGTTTTTCAGAAATCTATCCTGCATTGCCACTGCATGTTGCCTGAACTCCCCATGCTGACCACCCCGTGGTGCTTTTCTCCATTCTACATTGCCACTCACTGCCTATCCTAATTCAGACCCTATGATTCACACCATCCCGTGATGTTTTTCTCACTCCTGCTAGTGCATGTAATGTTGCACACCCATACAATTCGCACCAACCCACGATGTTTTTCAGAAACCTATCCTACATTGCCACTGCATGTTGCCTGACTTCCCCATGCTGACCACCCCGTGGTGCTTTTCTCCATCCTACATTGCCACTCACTGCCTATCCTAATTCACACCCTATGATTCACACCACCCCGTGATTTATTCTCACTCCTGCTAGTGAATGTAACGTTACACACCCATACAATGCGAACCACCCCGCGATGTTTTTCAGAAACCTATCCTACATTGCCACTTCATGTTGCCTGACCTCCCCATGCTGACCACCCCGTGGTGCTTCTCTCCATCCTAGGTTGCCACTCACTGCCTATACTAATTCAGACCCTATGATTCACACCACCTCGTGATGTTTTTCTCATTCCTGCTAGTGAATGTAATGTTACACACCCATACAATGTGCACCACCCCGCGATGTTTTTCAGAAACCTATCCTACATTGCCACTGCATGCTGCCTGAACTCCCCATGCTGACCACCCCATGGTGCTTTTCTCCATCCTACATTGCCACTCACTGCCTATCCTAATTCAGACCCTATGATTCACACCACCCCGTGAAGTTTTTGTCATTCCTGCTAGTGAATGTAATGTTACACAGCCATACAAGCGCACCACCCCGCGATGTTTTTCAGAAACCTATCCTACATTGCCACTGCATGTTGCCTGACCTCCCCATGCTGACCACCCCGTGGTGCTTTTCTCCATCCTACATTGCCACTCACTGCCTATCCTAATTCAGACCCTATGATTCACACCACCCGGTGATGTTTTTCTCACTCCTGCTAGTGAATGTAATGTTACACACCCAAACAATGCGCACAACCACGCGATGTTTTTCAGAAACCTATCCTACATTGCCACTGCATGTTGCCTGACCTCCACTTGTTGACCACCCCGTGGTGCTTTTCTCCATCCTACATTGCCACTCACTGCCTATCCTAATTCAGACCCTATGATTCACACCCCCCCGTGATGTTTTTCTCATTCTTGCTAGTGAATGTTATGTTACACACCCATACAATGCGCACCACCTGGGATGTTTTTAAGAAACCTATCCTACATTGCCACTGCATGTTGCCTGACCTCCCCATGCTGACCACCCCGTGGTGCTTTTCTCCATCCTACATTGTCACTCACTGCGTATCCTAATTCAGACCCTATGATTCATACCACCCCGTGATGTTTTTCTCACTCCTGCTAGTGAATGTAATGTTACACACCCATACAATGCGCACCACCCCGCGATGTTTTTCAGAAACCTATCCTACATTGCCATTGCATATTGCCTGACCTCCCCATGCTGACCACCCCACGGTTCTTTTCTCCATCCTACATTGCCACTCACTGCCTATCCTAATTGAGACCCTATGATTCAGACCACCCCGTGATGTTTTTCTCACTCCTACTAGTGAATGAAATGTTACACACCCATACAATGCGCACCACCCCGCGATGTATTTCAGAAACTTATCCTACATTGCCACTGCATGTTGCCTGACCTCCCCATGCTGACCACCCCGTGGTGCTTTTCTCCATCCTACATTGCCACTCACTGCCTATCCTAAATCACACCCTATGATTCACACCACCCCGTGATTTTTTCTCACTCCTGCTAGTGAATGTAACATTACACACCCATGCAATGCGAACCACCCCGCGATGTTTTTCAGAAACCTATCCTACATTGCCACTGCATGTTGCCTGACCTCCCCATGCTGACCACCCCGTGGTGCTTTTCTCCATCCTACATTGCCACTCACTGCCTATCCTAATTCACACCCTATGATTCACACCCCCCCCCGTGATGTTTTTCTCATTCCTGCTAGTGAATGTTATGTTACACACCCATACAATGCGCACCACCCGGGATGTTTTTCAGAAACCTATCCTACATTGCCACTGCATGTTGCCTGACCTCCCCATGTTGACCACCCTGTGGTGCTTTTCTCCATCCTACATTGCCACTCACTGCCTATCCTAATTCAGACCCTATGATTCACACCACCCCGTGATGTTTTTCTCACTCCTTCTAGTGAATGTAATGTTACACACCCATACAATGCGCACCACCCAGCGATGTTTTTCAGAAACGTATCCTACATTGCCACTGCATATTGCCTGACCTCCCCATGCTGACCACCCCGTGGTGCTTTTCTCCATCCTACATTGCCATTCACTGCCTATCCTAATTCAGATCCTATGATTCACACCACCCCGTGATGTTTTTCTCACTCCTACTAGTGAATGTAATGTTACTCACATATACAATGCGCACCACCCCGCGATGTTTTTGAGAAACCAATCCTACATTGCCAATGCATGTTGCCTGACCTCCCCATGCTGACCACCCCGTGGTGCTTTTCTCCATCCTACATTGCCACTCACTGCCTATCCTAATTGAGACCCTATGATTCACACGATCCCGTGATGTTTTTCTCACTCCTGCTAGTGAATGTAATGTTGCACACCCATACAATGTGCACCACCCCACGATGTTTTTCAGAAACCTATCGTACATTGCCACTGCATGTTGCCTGACCTCCGTATGCTGACCACCCCGTGGTGCTTTTCTCCATCCTACATTGCCACTCACTGCCTATCCTAATTCACACCCTAAGATTCACACCACCCCGTGATTTTTTCTCACTCCGGCTAGTGAATGTAACTTTACACACCCATACAATGCGAAACACCCCGCGATGTTTTTCAGAAACCTATCCTACATTGCCACTGCATGTTGCCTGACCTCCCCATGCTGACCACCCCGTGGTGCTTCTCTCCATCCTACGTTGCCACTCACTGCCTATCCTAATTCAGACCCTATGATTCACACCACCCCGTGATGTTTTTCTCACTCCTGCTAGTGAATGTAATGTTGCACACCCATACAATACGCACCACCCCGCGATGTTTTTCAGAAACCAATCCCACATTGCCACTGTATGTTGCCTGACCTCCCCATGCTGACCACCCCGTGGTGCTTTTGTCCATCCTACATTGCCACTCACTGCCTATCCTAATTCAGACCCTATGATTCACACCACCCCGTGATGTTTTTGTCATTCCTGCTAGTGAATGTAATGTTACACAGCCATACAAGCGCCCCACCCCGCGATGTTTTTCAGAAACCTATCCGACTTTGCCACTGCATGTTGCCTGACCTCCCCATGCTGACCACCCCGTGGTGCTTTTCTCCATCCTACATTGCCACTCACTGCGTATCCTAATTCAGACCCTATGATTCACACCACCCGGTGATGTTTTTCTCACTCCTGCTAGTGAATGTAATGTTACACACCCATACAATGCGCAGCACCCTGCGATGTTTTTCAGAAACCTATCCTACATTGCCACTGCATGTTGCCTGACCTCCCCATGCTGACCACCCCGTGGTTCTTTTCTCCATCCTACATTGCCTCTCACTGCCTATCCTAAATCACACCCTATGATTCACACCACCCCGTGATTTTTTCTCACTCCTGCTAGTGAATGTTATGTTACACACCCATACAATGCGCACCACCCGGGATGTTTTTCAGAAACCTATCCTACATTGCCACTGCATGTTGCTTGACCTCCCCATGCTGACCACCCCGTGGTGCTTTTCTCCATCCGACATTGCCACTCACTGCCTATCCTAATTCAGACCCTATGATTCACACCACCCCGTGATGTTTTTCTCACTCCTGCTAGTGAATGTAATGTTACACACCCATACAATGCGCACCACCCCGCGATGTTTTTCAGAAACGTATCCTACATTGCCACTGCATGTTGCCTGACCTCCCCATGCTGACCACCCCGCGGTGCTTTTCTCCATCCTACATTGCCACTCACTGCCTATCCTAATGAAGACCCTATGATTCACACCATCCCGTGATGTTTTTCTCACTCCTGCTAGTGAATGTAATGTTGCACACCCATACAATGTGCACCACCCCACGATGTTTTTCAGAAAACTATCCTACATTGCCACTGCATGTTGCCTGACCTCCCCATGCTGACCACCCCGTGGTGCTTTTCTCCATCCTTCATTGCCACTCACTGCCTATCCTAATTCACACACTATGATTCACACCAACCTGTGATTTTTTCTCACTCCTGCTAGTGAATGTAACGTTACACACCCATAAAATGCGAACCACCCCGCGATGTTTTTCAGAAACCTATCCTACATTGCCACTGCATGTTGCCTGACCTCCCCATGCTGACCACCCCGTGGTGCTTCTCTCCATCCTACGTTGCCACTCACTGCCTATCCTAATTCAGACCCTATGATTCACACCACCCCGTGATGTTTGTTTCACTCCTGGTAGTGAATGTAATGTTGCACACCCATACAATGTGCACCACCCCGCGATGTTTTTCAGAAACGTATCCTACATTGCCACTGCATGTTGCCTGACCTCCCCATGCTGACCACCCCTGGTGCTTTTCTCCATCCTACATTGCCACTCACTGCCTATCCTAATTCAGACCCTATGATTCACACCACCCGGTGATGTTTTTCTCACTCCTGCTAGTGAATGTAATGTTACACACCCAAACAATGCGCACAACCACGCGATGTTTTTCAGAAAACTATCCTACATTGCCAATGCATGTTGCCTGACCTCCCCATGCTGACTACCCCGTGGTGCTTTTCTCCATCCTACATTGCCACTCACTGCCTATCCTAATTCAGACCCTATGATTCACACCATCCCGTGATGTTTTTCTCACTCCTGCTAGTGAATGTAATGTTGCACACCCATACTATGCGCACCACCCCACGATGTTTTTCAGAAACCTATCCTACATTGCCAATGCATGTTTCCTGACTTCCCCATGCTGACCACCCCGTGGTGCTTTTCTCCATCCTACATTGCCACTCACTGCCTATCCTAATTCACACCCTATGATTCACACCACCCCGTGATTTTTTCTCACTCCTGCTAGTGAATGTAACATTACACACCCATGCAATGCGAACCACCCTGCGATGTTTTTCAGAAACCTATCCTACATTGCCACTGCATGTTGCCTGACCTCCATATGCTGACCACCCCGTGGTGCTTTTCTCCATCGTACATTGCCACTCACTGCCTATCCTAATTCAGACCCTATGATTCACACCCCCCCGTGATGTTTTTCTCATTCCTGCTAGTGAATGTTATGTTACACACCCATACAATGCGCACCACCCGGGATGTTTTTCAGAAACCTATCCTACATTGCCACTGCATGTTGCCTGACCTCCCCATGCTGACCACCCCGTGGTGCTTTTCTCCATCCTACATTGCCACTCACTGCCTATCCTAATTCAGACCCTATGATTCACAACACCCCTGATGTTTTTCTCACTCCTGCTAGTGAATGTAATGTTACACACCCATACAATGCGCACCACCCCGCGATGTTTTTCAGAAACGTATCCTACATTGCCACTGCATATTGCCTGACCTCCCCATGCTGACCACTCCGTGGTGCTTTTCTCCATCCTACATTGCCACTCACTGCCTATCCTAATTCAGATCCTATGATTCACACCACCCCGTGATGTTTTTCTCACTCCTACTAGTGAATGTAATGTTACACACCCAAACAATGCGCACCACCCCGCGATGTTTTTGAGAAAGCAATCCTACATTGCCAATGCATGTTGCCTGACCTCCCCATGCTGACCACCCCGTGGTGCTTTTCTCCATCCTACATTGCCACTCACTGCCTATCCTAATTAAGACCCTATGATTCACACCATCCCGTGATGTTTTTCTCACTCCTGCTAGTGAATGTAATGTTGCACACCCATACAATGTGCACCACCCCACGATGTTTTTCAGCAAACTATCCTACATTGCCCCTGCATGTTGCCTGACCTCCCCATGCTGACCACCCCGTGGTGCTTTTCTCCATCCTACATTGCCACTCACTGCCTATCCTAATTCACACCTATGATTCACACCAACCCGTGATTTTTTCTCACTCCTGCTAGTGAATGTAACGTTACACACCCATACAATGCGAACCACCCCGCGATGTTTTTCAGAAACCTATCCTACATTGCCACTGCATGTTGCCTAACCTCCCCATGCTGACCACCCCGTGGTGCTTCTCTCCATCCTACGTTGCCACTCACTGCCTATCCTAATTCAGACCCTATGATTCACACCACCCCGTGATGTTTTTTTCACTCCTGGTAGTGAATGTAATGTTGCACACCCATACATTGCGCACCGCCCCGCGATGTTTTTCAGAAACCAATCCTACATTGCCACTGTATGTTGCCTGACCTCCCCATGCTGACCACCCCGTGGTGCTTTTCTCCATCCTACATTGCCACTCACTGCCTATCCTTATTCAGACCCTATGATTCACACCACCCCGTGATGTTTTTCTCTTTCCTGCTAGTGAATGTAATGTTACACAGCCATACAATGCGCACCACCCCGCGATGTTTTTCAGAAACCTATCCTACATTGCAACTGCATGTTGCCTGACCTCCCCATGCTGACCACCCCGTGGTGCTTTTCTCCATCCTACATTGCCACTCACTGCCTATCCTAATTCAGACGCTATGATTCACACCACCCGGTGATGTTTTTCTCACTCCTGCTAGTGAATGTAATGTTACACACCCAAACAATGCGCACAACCACGCGATGTTTTTCAGAAACCTATCCTACATTGCCAATGCATGTTGCCTGACCTCCCCATGCAGACCACCCCGTGGTGCTTTTCTCCATCCTACATTGCCACTCACTGCCTATCCTAATTCAGACCCTATGATTCACACCGTCCCGTGATGTTTTTCTCACTCGTGCTAGTGAATGTAATGTTGCACACCCATACAATGCGCACCACCCCACGATGTTTTTCACAAACTTATCCTACATTGCCACTGCATGTTGCCTGACCTCCCCATGCTGACCACCCCGTGGTTCTTTTCTCCATCCTGCATTGACACTCACTGCCTATCCTAAATCACACCTTATGATTCACACCACCCCGTGATTTTTTCTCACTCCTGCTAGTGAATGTAACATTACACACCCATGCAATGCGAACCACCCTGCGATGTTTTTCAGAAACCTATCCTACATTGCCACTGCATGTTGCCTGACCTCCCCATGCTGACCACCCCGTGGTGCTTTTCTCCATCCTACATTGCCACTCACTGCCTATCCTAATTCAGACCCTATGTTTCACACCACCGCCTGATGTTTTTCTCACTCCTGCTAGTGAATGTAATGTTACACACCCATACAATGCGCACCACCCGGGATGTTTTTCAGAAACCTATCCTACATTGCCACTGCATGTTGCCTGAACTCCCCATGCTGACCACCCCATGGTGCTTTTCTCCATCCTACATTGCCACTCACTGCCTATCCTAATTCAGACCCCATGATTCACACCACCCCGTGATGTTTTTCTCACTCCTGCTAGTGAATGTAATGTTACACACCCATACAATGCGCACCACCCCGCGATGTTTTTCAGAAACGTATCCTACATTGCCACTGCATATTGCCTGACCTCCCCATGCTGACCACCCCGTGGTGCTTTTCTCCGTCCTACATTGCCACTCACTGCCTATCCTAATTCAGATCCTATGATTCACACCACCCCGTGATGTTTTTCTCACTCCTACTAGTGAATGTAATGTTACACACCCATACAATGCGCACCACCCCGCGATGTTTTTGAGAAACCAATCCTACATTGCCAATGCATGTTGCCTGACCTCCCCATGCTGACCACCCCGTGGTGCTTTTCTCCATCCTACATTGCCACTCACTGCCTATCCTAATTGAGACCCTATGATTCACACCATCCCGTGATGTTTTTCTCACTCCTGCTAGTGAATGTAATGTTGCACACCCATACAATGTGCACCACCACACGATGTTTTTCAGAAAACTATCCTACATTGCCACTGCATGTTGCCTGACCTCCCCATGCAGACCACCCCGTGGTGCTTTTCTCCATCCTACATTGCCACTCACTGCCTATCCTAATGCACACCCTATGATTCACACCAATCCGTGATTTTTTCTCACTCCTGCTAGTGAATGTAACGTTACACACCAATACAATGCGAACCACCCCGCGATGTTTTTCAGAAACCTATCCTACATTGCCACTGCATGTTGCCTGACCTCCCCATGCTGACCACCCCGTGGCGCTTCTCTCCATCCTACGTTGCGACTCACTGCCTATCCTAATTCAGACCTTATGATTCACACCACCCGGTGATGTTTTTCTCACTCCTGCTAGTGAATGTAATGTTACACACCCAAACAATGCGCACAACCACGCGATGTTTTTCAGAAACCTATCCTACATTGCCACTGCATGTTGCCTGACCTCCCCATGCTGACCACCCCGTGGTGCTTTTCTCCACCCCACATTGCCACTCACTGCCTATCCTAATTCAGACCCTATGATTCACACCATCCCGTTATGTTTTTCTCATTCCTGCTAGTGAATGTAATGTTACACACCCATACAATGCGCACCACCCCGCGATGTTTTTCAGAAACTTATCCTGCATTGCCACTGCATGTTGCCTGACCTCCCCATGCTGACCACCCCGTGGTGCTTTTCTCCATCCTTCAATGCCACTCACTGCCTATCCTAATTCACACCCTATGATTCACACCACCACGTGATTTTTTTTCACTCCTGCTAGTGAATGGAACATTACACACCCATACAATGCGCACCACCCCGCGATGTTTTTCAGAAACCTATCCTACATTGCCAATGCATGTTGCCTGACCTCCCCATGCTGACCACCCCGTGGTGCTTTTCTCCATCCTACATTGCCACTCACTGCCTATCGTAATTGAGACCCTATGATTCACACCATCCCGTGATGTTTTTCTCACTCCTGCTAGTGAATGTAATGTTGCACACCCATACAATGTGCACCAACCCACGATGTTTTTCAGAAAACTATCCTACATTGCCACTGCAGGTTGCCTGACCTCCCCATGCTGA
Organism: Cavia porcellus; assembly: GCF_034190915.1. NCBI lineage: Eukaryota > Metazoa > Chordata > Mammalia > Rodentia > Caviidae > Cavia > Cavia porcellus. Next base: position 47,426,237 of record NW_026947514.1, on the reverse strand, counting down.
CCACCCCGTGGTGCTTTTCTCCATCCTACATTGCCACTCACTGCCTATCCTAATTCACACCCTATGATTCACACGAACCCGTGATTTTTTCTCACTCCTGCTAGTGAATGTAACGTTACACACACATACAATGCGAACCACCCCGCGATGTTTTTCAGAAACCTATCCTACATTGCCACTGCATGTTGCCTGACCTCGCCATGCTGACCACCCCGTGGTGCTTCTCTCCATCCTATGTTGCCACTCACTGCCTATCCTAATTCAGACCCTATGACTCACACCACCCCGTGAGGGTTTTTTCACTCCTGGTAGTGAATGTAATGTTGCACACCCATACAATGCGCACCACCCCGCGATGTTTTTCAGAAACCAATCCTACATTGCCACTGTATGTTGCCTGACCTCCCCATGCTGACCACCCCGTGGTGCTTTTCTCCATCCTATATTGCCACTCACTGCCTATCCTTATTCAGACCCTATGATTCACACCACCCCGTGATGTTTTTCTATTTCCTGCTAGTGAATGTAATGTTACACACCCATACAATGCGCACCACCCGGGATGTTTTTCAGAAACCTATCCTACATTGCCACTGCATGTTGCCTGAACTCCCCATGCTGACCACCCCGTGGTGCTTTTCTCCATGCTACATTGCCACTCACTGCCTATCCTAATTCAGACCCTATGATTCACACCACCCCGTGATGTTTTTCTCACTCCTGCTAGTGAAGGTAATGTTACACACCCATACAATGCGCACCACACCGCGATGTTTTTCAGAAACGTATCCTACATTGCCACTGCATATTGCCTGACCTCCCCATGCTGACCACCCCGTGGTGCTTTTCTCCATCCTACATTGCCACTCACTGCTTATCCTAATTCAGATCCTATGATTCACACCACCCCGTGATATTTTTCTCACTCCTACTAGTGAATGTAATGTTACACACCCATACAATGCGCACCACCCCGCGATGTTTTTGAGAAACCAATCCTACATTGCCAATGCATGTTGCCTGACCTCCCCATGCTGACCACCCCGTGGTGCTCTTCTCCATCCTACATTGCCACTCACTGCCTATCCTAATTGAGACCCTATGATTCACACCATCCCGTGATGTTTTTCTCACTCCTGCTAGTGAATGTAATGTTGCACACCCATACAATGTGCACCACCACACGATGTTTTTCAGAAAACTATCCTACATTGCCACTGCATGTTGCCTGACCTCCCCATGCTGACCACCCCGTGGTGCTTTTCTCCATCCTACATTGCCACTCACTGCCTATCCTAATTCACACCCTATGATTCACACCACCCCGTGATTTTTTCTCACTCCTGCTAGTGAATGTAACGTTACACACCCATACAATGCGAACCACCCCGCGATGTTTTTCAGAAACCTATCCTAAATTGCCACTGCATGTTGCCTGACCTCCCCATGCTGACCACCCCGTGGTGCTTCTCTCCATCATACGTTGCCACTCACTGCCTATCCTAATTCAGACCTTATGATTCACACCACCCCGTGATGTTTTTTTCACTCCTGGTAGTGAATGTAATGTTGCACACCCATACAATGCGCACCACCCCGCGATGTTTTTCAGAAACCAATCCTACATTGCCACTGCATGTTGCCTGACCTCCCCATGCTGACCACCCCGTGATGCTTCTCTCCATCCTACGTTGCCACTCACTGCCTATCCTAATTCAGACCCTATGATTCACACCACCCCGTGATGTTTTTCTCACTCCTGCTAGTTAATGTAATGTTGCACACCCATACAATGCGCACCACCCCGCGATGTTTTTCAGAAACCAATCCTACATTGCCACTGCATGTTGCCTGACCTCCCCAAGCTGACCAAACCCTGGTGCTTTTCTCAATCCTACATTGCCACTCACTGCCTATCCTAATGCAGACCCTATGATTCACACCATCCCGTGATGTTTTTCTCACTCCTGCTAGTGCATGTAATGTTGCACACCCAAACAATGCGCACCACCCCACGATGTTTTTCAGAAACCTATCCTACATTGCCACCTCATGTTGCCTGATGTCCCCATGCTGACCACCCCGTGGTGCTTTTCTCCATCCTACATTGCCACTCACTGCCTATCCTAATTCACACCCTATGATTCACACCACCCCGTGATTTATTCTCACTCCTGCTAGTGAATGTAACGTTACACACCCATACAATGCGAACCACCCCGCGATGTTTTTCAGAAACCTATCCTACATTGCCACTGCATGTTGCCTGACCTCCCCATGCTGACCACCCCGTGGTGCTTCTCTCCATCCTACGTTGCCACTCACTGCCTATACTAATTCAGACCCTATGATTCACACAACCCCGTGATGTTTTTCTCATTCCTGCTAGTGAATGTAATGTTACACAGCCATACAATGCGCACCACCCCGCGATGTTTTTCAGAAACCTATCCTACATTGCCACTGCATGTTGCCTGAACTCCCCATGCTGACCACCCCGTGGTGCTTTTCTCCATCCTACATTGCCACTCACTGCCTATCCTAATTCAGACCCTATGATTCACACCACCCGGTGATGTTTTTCTCACTCTTGCTAGTGAATGTAATGTTACACACCCAAACAATTCGCACAACCACGCGATGTTTTTTAGAAACCTATCCTACATTGCCACTGCATGTTGCCTGACCTCCCCATGCTGACCACCCCGTGGTGCTTTTCTCCATCCTACATTGCCACTCACTGCCTATCCTAATTCAGACCCTATGATTCACACCATCCCGTGATGTTTTTCTCATTCCTGCTAGTGAATGTAATGTTACACACCCATACAATGCGCACCACCCCACGATGTTTTTCAGAAACTTATCCTACATTGCCACTGCATGTTGCCTGACCTCCCCATGCTGACCACCCCGTGGTGCTTTTCTCCATCCTATATTGCCACTCACTGCCTATCCTAATTCAGACCCTATGATTCACATCCCCCCGTGATGTTTTTCTCATTCTTGCTAGTGAATGTTATGTTACACACCCATACAATGCGCACCACCCGGGATGTTTTTCAGAAACCTATCCTACATTGCCACTGCATGTTGCCTGACCTCCCCATGCTGACCACCCTGTGGTGCTTTTCTCCATCCTACATTGCCACTCACTGCCTATCCTAATTCAGACCCTATGAATCACAGCACCCCGTGATGTTTTTCTCACTCCTGCTAGTGAATGTAATGTTACACACCCATACAATGAGCACCACCCCGCGATGTTTTTCAGAAACCTATCCTACATTACCAATGCATGTTGCCTGACCTCCCCATGCTGACCACCCCGTGGTGCTTTTCTCCATCCTACATTGCCACTCACTGCCTATCCTAATTCAGACCCTATGATTCACACCATCCCGTGATGTTTTTCTCACTCCTGCAAGTGAATGTGATGTTCCATACCCATACAATGCGCACGTCCCCACGATGTTTTTCAGAAACCTATCCTACATTGCCACTGCATGTTGCATGACCTCCCCATGCTGACCACCCCGTGGTGCTTTTCTCCATCCTACATTGCCACTCACTGCCTATCCTAATTCACACCCTATGATTCACACCACCCCGTGATTTTTTCTCACTCCTGCTAGTGAATGTAACGTAACACACCCATACAATGCGAACAACCCCGCGATGTTTTTCAGAAACCTATCCTACATTGCCACTGCATGTTGCCTGACCTCCCCATGCTGACCACCACGTGGTGCTTCTCTCCATCCTACGTTGCCACTCCCTGCCTATCCTAATTCAGACCCTATGATTCACACCACCCCGTGATGTTTTTCTCACTCCTGCTAGTGAATGTAATGTTGCACACCCATACAATGCGCACCACCCCGCGATGTTTTTCAGAAACCAATCCTACATTGCCACTGCTTGTTGCCTGACCTCCCCACACTGACCAACCCGTGGTGCTTTTCTCCATCCTACATTGCCACTCACTGCCTATCCTAATTCAGACCCTATGATTCACACCCCCCCGTGATGTTTTTCTCATTCTTGCTAGTGAATGTTATGTTATACACCCATACAATGCGCACCACCCGGGATGTTTTACAGAAACCTATCCTACATTGCCACTTCATGTTGCCTGACCTCCCCATGCTGACCAACCCGTGGTGCTTTTCTCCATCCTACATTGCCACTCACTGCGTATCCTAATTCAGACCCTATGATTCACACCACCCCGTGATGTTTTTCTCACTCCTGCTAGTGAATGTAATGTTACACACCCATACAATGTGCACCACCCCGCGATGTTTTTCAGAAACCTATCCTACATTGCCACTGCATATTGCCTGACCTCCCCATGCTGACCACCCTGCGGTGCTTTTCTCCATCCTACATTGCCACTCACTGCCTATCCTAATTGAGACCCTATGATTCACACCACCCCATGATGTTTTTCTCACTCCTACTAGTGAATGTAATGTTACACACCCATACAATGCGCACCACCCCGCGATGTTTTTCACAAACCTATCCTACATTGCCAATGCATGTTGCCTGACCTCCCCATGCTGACCACCCCGTGGTGCTTTTCTCCATCCTACATTGCCACTCACTGCCTATCCTAATTCAGACCCTATGATTCACATCCCCCCGTGATGTTTTTCTCATTCTTGCTAGTGAATGTTATGTTACACACCCATACAATGCGCACCACCCGGGATGTTTTTAAGAAACCTATCCTACATTGCCAATGCATGTTGCCTGACCTCCCCATGCTGACCACCACGTGGTGCTTTTCTCCATCCTACATTGCCACTCACTGCCTATCCTAATTCAGACCCTATGATTCACACCACCCCGTGATGTTTTTCTCACTCCTGCTAGTGAATGTTATGTTACACACCCATACAATGCGCACCACCCGGGATGTTTTTCAGAAACCTATCCTACATTGCCACTGCATGTTGCCTGACATCCCCATGCTGACCACCCCGTGGTGCTTTTCTCCATCCTACATTGCCACTCACTTCCTATCCTAATTCACACCCTATGATGCACACCACCCCGTGATTTTTTCTCACTCCTGCTAGTGAATGTAACGTTACACACCCATACAGTGCGAACCACCCGGCGATGTTTTTCAGAAACCTATCCTACATTGCCACTGCATGTTGCCTGACCTCCCCAAGCTGACCACCCCGTGGTGCTTCTCTCCATCCTACGTTGCCACTCACTGCCTATCCTAATTCAGACCCTATGATTCACACCACCCCGTGATGTTTTTATCCCTCCTGCTAGTGAATGTAATGTTGCACATCCATACAATGCGCACCACCCCGCGATGTTTTTCAGAAACCAATCCTACATTGCCTCTGCATGTTGCCTGACCTCCCCTCGCTGACCAACCCGTGGTGCTTTTCTCCATCCTACATTGCCACTCACTGACTATCCTAATTCAGACCCTATGATTCACACCATCCCGTGATGTTTTTCTCACTCCTGCTAGTGCATGTAATGTTGCACACCCATACAATGCGCACCACCAAACGATGTTTTTCAGAAACCTATCCTACATTGCCACTGCATGTTGCCTGACCTCCCCATGCTGACCACCCCGTGGTGCTTCTCTCCATCCTACGTTGCCACTCACTGCCTATCCTAATTCAGACCCTATGATTCACACCACCCCGTGATGTTTTTCACACTCCTGCTAGTGAATGTAATGTTGCACACCCATACAATGCGCACCTCCCCGCGATGTTTTTCAGAAACCAATCCTACATTGCCACTGCATGTTGCCTGACCTCCCCACACTGACCAACCCGTGGTGCTTTTCTCCATCCTACATTGCCACTCACTGCCTATCCTAATTCAGACCCTATGATTTAAACCATCCCGTGATGTTTTTCTCACTCCTGCTAGTGCATGTTATGTTGCACACCCAAACAATGCGCACCACCCCACGATGTTTTTCAGAAACCTATCCTACGTTGTCACTGCATGTTGCCTGACCTCCCCATGCTGACCACCCCGTGGTGCTTTTCTCCATCCTACATTGCCACTCACTGCCTATCCTAATTCACACCCTATGATTCACACCACCCCGTGATTTATTCTCACTGCTGCTAGTGAATGTAACGTTACACACCCATACAATGCGAACCACCCCGCGATTTTTTTCAGAAACCTATCCTACATTGCCACTGCATGTTGCCTGACCTCCCCATGTTGACCACCCCGTGGTGCTTTTCTCCATCCTACATTGCCACTCACTGGCTATCCTAATTCAGACCCTATGATTCACACCCCCCCGTGATGTTTTTCTCATTCTTGCTAGTGAATGTTATGTTACACACCCATACAATGCGCACCACCCGGGATGTTTTACAGAAACCTATCCTACATTGCCACTGCATGTTGCCTGACCTCCCCATGCTGACCAACCCGTGGTGCTTTTCTCCATCCTACATTGCCACTCACTGCGTATCCTAATTCAGACCCTATGATTCACACCACCCCGTGATGTTTTTCTCACTCCTGCTAGTGAATGTAATGTTACACACCCATACAATGTGCACCACCCCGCGATGTTTTTCAGAAACCTATCCTACATTGCCACTGCATATTGCCTGACCTCCCCATGCTGACCACCCTGCGGTGCTTTTCTCCATCCTACATTGCCACTCACTGCCTATCCTAATTGAGACCCTATGATTCACACCACCCCGTGATGTTTTTCTCACTCCTACTAGTGAATGTAATGTTACACACCCATACAATGCGCACCACCCCGCGATGTTTTTCAGAAACCTATCCTACATTGCCAATGCATGTTGCCTGACCTCCCCATGCTGACCACCCCGTGGTGCTTTTCTCCATCCTACATTGCCACTCACTGCCTATCCTAATTCAGACCCTATGATTCACATCCCCCCGTGATGTTTTTCTCATTCTTGCTAGTGAATGTTATGTTACACACCCATACAATGCGCACCACCCGGGATGTTTTTAAGAAACCTATCGTACATTGCCAATGCATGTTGCCTGACATCCCCATGCTGACCACCACGTGGTGCTTTTCTCCATCCTACATTGCCACTCACTGCCTATCCTAATTCAGACCCTATGATTCACACCACCCCGTGATGTTTTTCTCACTCCTGCTACTGAATGTAATGTTACACACCCAAACCATGCGCACAACCACGCGATGTTTTTCAGAATCCTATCCTACATTGCCACTGCATGTTGCCTGACCTCCCAATGCTGACCACCCCGTGGTGCTTTTCTCCATCCCACATTGCCACTCACTGCCTATCCTAATTCAGACCCTATGATTAACAAGCCCCCCGTGATGTTTTTCTCATTCCTATTAGTGAATGTAATGTTGCACACCCATACAATGCGCACCACCCCGCGATGTTTTTCAGAAACTAATCCTACTTTGCCACTGCATGTTGCCTGACCTCCCCACGCTGTCCAACCCGTGGTGCTTTTCTCCATCCTACATTGCCACTCACTGCCTATCCTAATTCAGACCCTATGATTCACACCATCCCGTGATGGTATTCTCACTCCTGCTAGTGCATGTAATGTTGCACACCCATACAATGCGCACCACCCCACGATGTTTTTCAGAAACCTATCCTACATTGCCACTGCATGTTGCCTGACCTTCCCATGCTGACCACCCCGTGGTGCTTTTCTCCATCCTACATTGCCACTCACTGCCTATCCTAATTCACACCCTATGATTCACACCACCCTGTGATTTACTCTCACTCCTGCTAGTGAATGTAACGTGACACACCCATACAATGCGAACCACCCCGCGATGTTTTTCAGAAACCTATCCTACATTGCCACTGCATGTTGCCTGACCTCCCCATGCTGACCAGCCCGTGGTGCTTTTCTCCATCCTACATTGCCACTCACTGCCTCTCCTAATTCAGACCCTATGATTCACACCACCCGGTGATGTTTTCCTCACTCCTGCTAGTGAATGTAATGTTACACACCCAAACAATGCTCACAACCACGCGATGTTTTTCAGAAACCTATCCTACATTGCCACTGCATGTTGCCTGACTTCCCCATGCTGACCACCCCGTGGTGCTTTTCTCCATCCTACATTGCCACTCACTGCCTATCCTAATTCAGACCCTATGATTCACACTATCCCGTGATGTTTTTCTCATTCCTGCTAGTGAATGTAATGTTACACACCCATACAATGCGCACCACCCCGCGATGTTTTTCAGAAACTTATCCTACATTGCCACTGCATGATGCCTGACCTCCCCATGCTGACCACCCCGTGGTGCTTTTCTCCATCCTACATTGCCACTCACTGCCTATCCTAATTCAGACCCTATGATTCACACCCCCCCGTGATGTTTTTCTCATTCTTGCTAGTGAATGTTATGTTACACACCCATACAATGCGCACCACCCGGGATATTTTTCAGAAACCTATCCTACATTGCCACTGCATGTTGCCTGTCCTCCCCATGCTGACCACCCCGTGGTGCTTTTCTCCATCCTACATTGCCACTCACTGCGTATCCTAATTCAGACCCTATGATTCACACCACCCCGTGATGTTTTTCTCACTCCTGCTAGTGAATGTAATGTTACACACCCATACAATGCGCACCACCCCGCGATGTTTTTCAGAAAACTATCTTACATTGCCACAGCATCTTGCCTAACCTCCCCATGCTGACCACTCCGTGGTGCTTTTCTCCATCCTACATTGCCACTCACTGCCTATCCTAATTCAGACCCTATGATTCACACCATCCCTTGATGTTTTTCTCACTCCTGCTAGTGAATGTGATGTTGCACACCCATACAATGCGCACCACCCCGCGATGTTTTTCAGAAACCTATCCTACATTGCCTCTGCATGTTGCCTGACCTCCCCATGCTGACCACCCCGTGGTGCTTTTCTCCATCCTACATTGCCACTCACTGCCTATCCTAATTCACACCCTATGATTCACACCACCCCGTGATTTTTTCTCACTCCTGCTAGTGAATGTAACGTTACACACCCATACAATGCGAACCACCCTGCGATGTTTTTGAGAAACCTATCCTACATTGCCACTGCATGTTGCCTGACCTCCCCATGCTGACCACCCCATGGTGCTTCTCTCCATCCTACGTTGCCACTCACGGCCTATCCTAATTCAGACCCTATGATTCACAAGCCCCCGTGATGTTTTTCTCATTCCTGCTAGTGAATGTTATGTTACACACCCATACAATGCGCACCACGCGGGATGTTTTTCAGAAACCTATCCTACATTGCCACTGCATGTTGCCTGACCTCCCCATGCTGACCACCCCGTGGTGCTTTTCTCCATCCTACATTGCCACTCACTGCCTATCCTAATTCAGACCCTATGATTCACACCACCCCGTGATGTTTTTCTCACTCCTGCTAGTGAATGTAATGTTACACACCCATACAATGCGCACCACCCCGCGATGTTTTTCAGAAACCTATCCTACATTGCCCCTGCATATTGCCTGACCTCCCCATGCTGACCACCCCGCGGTGCTTTTCTCCATCCTACATTGCCACTCACTGCCTATCCTAATTCAGATCCTATGATTCACACCACCCCGTGATGTTTTTCTCACTCCTACTAGTGAATGTAATGTTACACACCCATAAAATGCGCACCACCCCGCGATGTTTTTCAGAAACCAATCCTGCATTGCCACTGCATGTTGCCTGACCTCCCCAATTTGACCACCCCGTGGTGCTTTTCTCCATCCTACATTGCCACTCACTGCCTATCCTAATTCAGACCCTATGATTCACACCATCCCGTGATGTTTTTCTCACTCCTGCTAGTTAATGTAATGTTGCACACCCATACAATGCGCACCACCCCACGAAGTTTTTCAGAAACCTGTCCTACATTGCCACTCTATGTTGCCTGACCTCCCGATGCTGAAGACACTGTGGTGCTTTTCTCCATCCTACATTGCCACTCACTGCCTATCCTAATTCATACCCTATTATTCACACCACCCCGTGATTTTTTCTCACTCCTGCTAGTGAATGTAACGTTACACACCCATACTATGTGAACCACCCCGCGATGTTTTTCAGAAACCTATCCTACATTGCCACTGCATGTTGCCGGACCTCCCCATGCTTACCACCCCATGGTGCTTCTCTCCATCCTACGTTGCCACTCACTGCCTATCCTAATTCAGACCCTATGATTCACACCACCCGGTGATGTTTTTCTCACTCCTGCTAGTGAATGTAATGTTACACACCCAAACCATGCGCATAACCACGCGATGTTTTTCAGAATCATATCCTACATTGCCACTGCATGTTGCCTGACCTCCCCATGCTGACCACCCCGTGGTGCTTTTCTCCATCCTACATTGCCACTCACTGCCTATCCTAATTCAGACCCTATGATTCACACTATCCCGTGATGTTTTTCTCATTCCTGCTAGTGAATGTAATGTTACACACCCATACAATGCGCACCACCCCGCGATGTTTTTCAGAAACTTATCCTACATTGCCACTGCATGTTGCCTGACCTCCCCATGCTGAACACCCCGTGGTGCTTTTCTCCATCCTACATTGCCACTCACTGCCTATCCTAATTCAGACGCTATGATTCACACCCCCCCCGTGATGTTTTTCTCATTCCTGCTAGTGAATGTTATGTTACACACCCATACAATGCGCACCACACGGGATGTTTTTCAGAAACCTATCCTACATTGCCACTGCATGTTGCCTGACCTCCCCATGCTGACCACCCCGTGGTGCTTTTCTCCATCCTACATTGCCACTCACTGCGTATCCTAATTCAGACCCTATGATTCACACCACCCCGTGATGTTTTTCTCACTCCTGCTAGTGAATGTAATGTTACACACCCATTCAATGCGCACCACCCCGCGATTTTTTCAGAAACCTATCCTACATTGCCACTGCATGTTGCCTGAACTCCCCATGCTGACCACCCCGTAGTGCTTTTCTCCATCCTACATTGCCACTCACTGCCTATCCTAATTCAGGCCCTATGATTCAAACGATCCCTTGATGTTTTTCTCACTCCTGCTAGTGAATGTTATGTTGCACACCCATACAATGCGCACCACCCCACGATGTTTTTCAGAAACCTATCCTACATTGCCACTGCATGTTGCCTGACCTCCCCATGCTGACCACCCCGTGGTGCTTTTCTCCATCCTAAATTGCCACTCACTGCCTATCCTAATTCACACCCTATGATTCACACCACCCCGTTATTTTTTCTCACTCCTGCTAGTGAATGTAATGTTACACACCCATACAATGCGCACCACCCCGCGATGTTTTTCAGAAACTTATCCTACATTGCCACTGCATGATGCCTGACCTCCCCATGCTGACCACCCCGTGGTGCTTTTCTCTTTTTTTTTTTTTTTTTTTTTTTTTTTCCATTTTTTTTTTAATTTTATTTAAGGAGAAAAGAAAAAAAAAGGAGGGAAAGGGTACAAGTTATACAGATTTACAGAAAAAAAATGAACAGTAGGAAATCACTAGTTAATGGATTACATATTGTCATCTTAGAAATAATTGTTCAAGTCACAAAATTAAAGCTTGTAAAGTGGACATTCCATCAATGATACTGCAAACAGTTCTGTTCATTGATCCAATAAAACTCTGTGATATCATTTTCTATCTTATACACTTAAATATACATGCAGTTATATAGTTTGGAGCACTTTCTTTTCCTCTCTTTTGTACCATGACTATTACACATTTTGGGTTTCATTGCTCCCACGGTTCTTATTACTTTTTTGGAAGAGAGTAAAACCAAATGTGACATAACAGAACAGAATCGGTCAAGTCAAAAGGGTGGACATAATAGATAATGTAAAACCATAATACAAGGTGATCAACAATGGTTACCATAATGCCTCCCGCTATCTCTAATAGAATTGCCTATATCATTAGTTATAATACAATTGAACAAAACAGTAAAGAATAAAACCGACAAAACCAAAACATTGGAGACATTGTAGTCTTCAAAAGTAGATAAAAGTCAACAAGAATGGGCGTCATAATGAATCTCATTATCTTCACAGCTGATGCCTAAACTTTCGAACCTGATACTATCCAGCAAAACAGAATAGAGGAACATCAGTTAAAAACCAGATGGTGAGAGTAATACAGGGCTTTAAATCAAGGTAATGAAAAGTCAAAGTGGGTTACTATAATATATCCTGCTATTTTTTTCCTTTAATTAAAAGGATAAAGATAAAAAAGTAAATAATGGAGTGGAGATTGAGATAAAAGAGGGCATAACAACGAAACAGCGCAGATCAAAACATAACCATTTAAGCAGAATAGGGTTTCACCACCAGATAATCCTAACCTAAACGTAGTTACCATATTGTTTCTTTCTTTGAAATCCTTGAGTACAACTTCGTATACTGTAGCATTAAGTATATCAAAACAATGTAAAACCATTCAAGAGAATGACAGTATTACAGAGTATTTAGAATCAACTAACAAAATGAACAATGGTTTCTGTATAATCTCCTTGTCTTTAAAAGGTTTTTGCTTATACTATCGTACATAATAAAATCCAATAAGATACAGCCTATTTAGACCATTGGAGACAGAAGGACAAAAGCTAGATGAGACTTCAAAACAAGATGATACTAAATCTGTATTACCTATTAAGATGTCATTTTCTCCAAAATAGCTGTTCCTATCATCCAATCTTCTCTGCCTCATTTCTGTTAAGCTCTTTTTCTGTCCGTAGCTGTCAGTTTGTCTTCTTCATTTTGTTCTCTGCTCCATTCGTTGTGGCCTCTCTGCCATTATTTCTGCATTCTTTGTATTTTTCTTTTTTTAGAATATCCTGCAATACTCTCTGTAGAGTTGAATTGGTGGTTGCAAATTCCCCCAGTTCTTCTTTATCCTGGAAGCACCTTGTTTTTCCATCAATTTCCAGGGACAGTTGTGCAGGATATCTCAATCTTGGCTGGAGATTATTATCTTTCAATGCTTGAATTATTTCCCCCCACGCTCTTCGTGATTTGATGGTTTGTGCAGAGAAATCTGCTGTAATTCTGATGGGTGTTCCCTTGTAAGTGGTCTGTTTCTTGTCTCTTACAGCTTTTAATATTCTGTTCTTGTATTGAATTTCTGGAATTTTTATTATTATATGCCTGGGTGTTGCTCTGTTTGGGTTGTAGGTAGCTGGGGTCCTGTATGCCTCATACATCTGAGTATCTTTACCTTTTGCTAAATTAGGAAAATTCTCCTGGATTATTTCTGTGAGTAGCTTTTGTAGTTCACTTGTTTGTGTCCCTACTTCTTCTTTTATGTTCTTAATCCTTAAGTTATGGATCCTCTTATCATCTTCTTGTCTTTGTATTATTGCTGTTTGTTTCTTTGTTATTTTTAAGAAGTTTTTCATTTCATTCTCCCATATTACAAGTCTGCCCTCCAGTTCAGATAGTCTGTCCTTAGTTTCTTTCAAGCTGTTATGCCAGTCTTCTATAGACTTCTTAGTATCTTGGTAGTCCCTTTGAACCTGCTTCACGTATTCTATGCTTTCTCTGTTTTCTCCATCAAACAATTCTCCCCTTTTTTTCTGTTCTTCCATTCCACCACCTGTTTTTTCTTGGGTGGTACTTAGCATTTCTCTAACTATTCTGCATACTTCTAGCTTCAGGTCATTGATAACTTCATTCCTGAATTGGTCTATGAGGCTCTCTATATGGTGCCTTATGTGTATTGGTGTGGTGTCTGCTATTGCCTGTTTCTCAGAATTGGGGGCCGAGGAGCCTTTCTTGTTGCTGCCTCTTCCCATGCTGCCTCTTCTTCTCTGTTCCTTATATATGCAAGCTTATATAAGAGGCCCAGCTTCTCTCCCAGTCAGCCACAGCCTGATCGAATTGCGCCAGTTAGTTGTTCCCGCTCACCGCTGGGCACCAGGGAGTTACGGACCAGGCAGCCTACGCGTCTCCCCTCCCGGCCACCGTCAGGCTCTGGGATCTGGGTTGGGACAGCCTACCAGGTCCGCCGGCAGCTTCACGCAGGCCAGGGACTTTTCACCAATTCCGCCTGAGAGGGGGATGTGTGGCTGGAGTCGCCACCGCGCCCTGCTCCCGCAGGACTGCTCGGGCCCAGAAAGTCCTCTGCTGGAGTCAAACTGTGGTAGAGTGTCAGTTTCTCTCACTCACCTCACCACAAGTCAGTGCACACCTCCCTGCCGTTCGCAGATTGCCGTTCTCAGAGCTTCTGCACGTCTCTCCCCTTGCTGAGCCACTGTAGAGGCAGCCAGCCGCCGCGCGGCGGGAAACCCAAATCACGGCTTACAATGGCGCGGTTCCAGCCTCCACACCGAGTCTTTTCTGTTCCTGTTTTAGCACCAGGACTGCATTCCAAGTTGGCTTCTCTCAGCCCAGTTCGTTCCTGAGTCAGCAGAGCATATCTCTACCGACTTATGTCTCCTTAGTCCGCACCATTCCTGGCTTCTGAGCCGAGTCTTTCAGAGAGCCTCCGGTAGTTGCTGTTATCTGTCCGCCATGTTCTCCCGGAAGTCCCTGAGCACAAGAATTGAGAAGTAGGTTAATTTCTCTCCCCCGTGTCTGCCTACCGCTGCTGCTAACCTGCTGTCCACCTCTCCACCTCACAGAGAGGGCCAGACCCCCACTCTGCCTCTCAATTTACTGCCACCTCCCACCCACAGCAGCACCCAGCCGTGGTGCTTTTCTCCATCCTACATTGCCACTCACTGCCTATCCTAATTCAGACCCTATGATTCATTCCCCCCGTGATGTTTTTCTCATTCTTGCTAGTGAATGTTATGTTACACACCCATACAATGCGCACCACCCGGGATGTTTTTCAGAAACCTATCCTACATTGCCACTGCATTTTGCCTGTCCTCCCCATGCTGACCACCCCGTGGTGCTTTTCTACATCCTACATTGGCACTCACTGCCTATCCTAATTCAGACCCTATGATTCACACCACCCCGTGATGTTTTTCTCACTCCTGCTAGTGAATGTAATGTTACACACCCATACAATGCGCACCACCCCGCGATGTTTTTCAGAAAACTATCTTACATTGCCACAGCATCTTGCCTAACCTCCCCATGCTGACCACTCCATGGTGCTTTTCTCCATCCTACATTGCCACTCACTGCCTATCCTAATTCAGACCCTATGATTCACACCACCCCGTGATGTTTTTGTCATTCCTGCTAGTGAATGTAATGTTACACACCCATACAATGCGCACCACCCCGCGATGTTTTTCAGAAACCTATCCTATATTGCCACTGCATGTTGCCTGACCTCCCCATGCTGACCACCCCGTGGTGCTTTTCTCCATCCTACATTGCCACTCACTGCCTATCCTAATTCAGATCCTATGATTCACACCACCCCGTGATGTTTTTCTCACTCCTACTAGTGAATGTAATGTTACACACCCATAAAATGCGCACCACCCCGCGATGTTTTTCAGAAACCAATCCTACATTACCACTGCATGTTGCCTGACCTCCCCAATTTGACCAACCCGTGGTGCTTTTGTCCATCCTACATTGCCACTCACTGCCTATCCTTATTCAGACCCTATTATTCACACCATCCCGTGATGTTTTTCTCACTCCTGCTAGTGAATGTAATGTTGCACACCCATACAATGCGCACCACCCCACGATGTTTTTCAGAAACCTGTCCTACATTGCCACTGCATGTTGCCTGACCTCCCCAGGCTGACCACCCCGTGGTGCTTTTCTCCATCCTACATTGCCACTCACTGCCTATCCTAATTCACACCCTATTATTCACACCACCCCGTGATTTTTTCTCACTCCTGCTAGTGAATGTAACGTTACACACCCATACAATGCGAACCACCCTGCGATGTTTTTGAGAAACCTATCCTACATTGCCACTGCATGTTGCCTGACCTCCCCATGCTGACCACCCCATGGTGCTTCTCTCCATCCTACGTTGCCACTCACGGCCTATCCTAATTCAGACCCTATGATTCACAAGCCCCCGTGATGTTTTTCTCATTCCTGCTAGTGAATGTTATGTTACACACCCATACAATGCGCACCACGCGGGATGTTTTTCAGAAACCTATCCTACATTGCCACTGCATGTTGCCTGACCTCCCCATGCTGACCACCCCGTGGTGCTTTTCTCCATCCTACATTGCCACTCACTGCCTATCCTAATTCAGACCCTATGATTCACACCACCCCGTGATGTTTTTCTCACTCCTGCTAGTGAATGTAATGTTACACACCCATACAATGCGCACCACCCCGCGATGTTTTTCAGAAACCTATCCTACATTGCCCCTGCATATTGCCTGACCTCCCCATGCTGACCACCCCGCGGTGCTTTTCTCCATCCTACATTGCCACTCACTGCCTATCCTAATTCAGATCCTATGATTCACACCACCCCGTGATGTTTTTCTCACTCCTACTAGTGAATGTAATGTTACACACCCATAAAATGCGCACCACCCCGCGATGTTTTTCAGAAACCAATCCTGCATTGCCACTGCATGTTGCCTGACCTCCCCAATTTGACCACCCCGTGGTGCTTTTCTCCATCCTACATTGCCACTCACTGCCTATCCTAATTCAGACCCTATGATTCACACCATCCCGTGATGTTTTTCTCACTCCTGCTAGTGAATGTAATGTTGCACACCCATACAATGCGCACCACCCCACGAAGTTTTTCAGAAACCTGTCCTACATTGCCACTCTATGTTGCCTGACCTCCCGATGCTGAAGACACTGTGGTGCTTTTCTCCATCCTACATTGCCACTCACTGCCTATCCTAATTCATACCCTATTATTCACACCACCCCGTGATTTTTTCTCACTCCTGCTAGTGAATGTAACGTTACACACCCATACTATGTGAACCACCCCGCGATGTTTTTCAGAAACCTATCCTACATTGCCACTGCATGTTGCCGGACCTCCCCATGCTTACCACCCCATGGTGCTTCTCTCCATCCTACGTTGCCACTCACTGCCTATCCTAATTCAGACCCTATGATTCACACCACCCGGTGATGTTTTTCTCACTCCTGCTAGTGAATGTAATGTTACACACCCAAACCATGCGCATAACCACGCGATGTTTTTCAGAATCATATCCTACATTGCCACTGCATGTTGCCTGACCTCCCCATGCTGACCACCCCGTGGTGCTTTTCTCCATCCTACATTGCCACTCACTGCCTATCCTAATTCAGACCCTATGATTCACACTATCCCGTGATGTTTTTCTCATTCCTGCTAGTGAATGTAATGTTACACACCCATACAATGCGCACCACCCCGCGATGTTTTTCAGAAACTTATCCTACATTGCCACTGCATGTTGCCTGACCTCCCCATGCTGAACACCCCGTGGTGCTTTTCTCCATCCTACATTGCCACTCACTGCCTATCCTAATTCAGACGCTATGATTCACACCCCCCCCGTGATGTTTTTCTCATTCCTGCTAGTGAATGTTATGTTACACACCCATACAATGCGCACCACACGGGATGTTTTTCAGAAACCTATCCTACATTGCCACTGCATGTTGCCTGACCTCCCCATGCTGACCACCCCGTGGTGCTTTTCTCCATCCTACATTGCCACTCACTGCGTATCCTAATTCAGACCCTATGATTCACACCACCCCGTGATGTTTTTCTCACTCCTGCTAGTGAATGTAATGTTACACACCCATTCAATGCGCACCACCCCGCGATTTTTTCAGAAACCTATCCTACATTGCCACTGCATGTTGCCTGAACTCCCCATGCTGACCACCCCGTAGTGCTTTTCTCCATCCTACATTGCCACTCACTGCCTATCCTAATTCAGGCCCTATGATTCAAACGATCCCTTGATGTTTTTCTCACTCCTGCTAGTGAATGTTATGTTGCACACCCATACAATGCGCACCACCCCACGATGTTTTTCAGAAACCTATCCTACATTGCCACTGCATGTTGCCTGACCTCCCCATGCTGACCACCCCGTGGTGCTTTTCTCCATCCTAAATTGCCACTCACTGCCTATCCTAATTCACACCCTATGATTCACACCACCCCGTGATTTTTTCTCACTCCTGCTAGTGAATGTAATGTTACACACCCATACAATGCGCACCACCCCGCGATGTTTTTCAGAAACTTATCCTACATTGCCACTGCATGATGCCTGACCTCCCCATGCTGACCACCCCGTCGTGCTTTTCTCTTTTTTTTTTTTTTTTTTTTTTTTTTTTCATTTTTTTTTTAATTTTATTTAAGGAGAAAAGAAAAAAAAAGGAGGGAAAGGGTACAAGTTATACAGATTTACAGAAAAAAAATGAACAGTAGGAAATCACTAGTTAATGGATTACATATTGTCATCTTAGAAATAATTGTTCAAGTCACAAAATTAAAGCTTGTAAAGTGGACATTCCATCAATGATACTGCAAACAGTTCTGTTCATTGATCCAATAAAACTCTGTGATATCATTTTCTATCTTATACACTTAAATATACATGCAGTTATATAGTTTGGAGCACTTTCTTTTCCTCTCTTTTGTACCATGACTATTACACATTTTGGGTTTCATTGCTCCCACGGTTCTTATTACTTTTTTGGAAGAGAGTAAAACCAAATGTGACATAACAGAACAGAATCGGTCAAGTCAAAAGGGTGGACATAATAGATAATGTAAAACCATAATACAAGGTGATCAACAATGGTTACCATAATGCCTCCCGCTATCTCTAATAGAATTGCCTATATCATTAGTTATAATACAATTGAACAAAACAGTAAAGAATAAAACCGACAAAACCAAAACATTGGAGACATTGTAGTCTTCAAAAGTAGATAAAAGTCAACAAGAATGGGCGTCATAATGAATCTCATTATCTTCACAGCTGATGCCTAAACTTTCGAACCTGATACTATCCAGCAAAACAGAATAGAGGAACATCAGTTAAAAACCAGATGGTGAGAGTAATACAGGGCTTTAAATCAAGGTAATGAAAAGTCAAAGTGGGTTACTATAATATATCCTGCTATTTTTTTCCTTTAATTAAAAGGATAAAGATAAAAAAGTAAATAATGGAGTGGAGATTGAGATAAAAGAGGGCATAACAACGAAACAGCGCAGATCAAAACATAACCATTTAAGCAGAATAGGGTTTCACCACCAGATAATCCTAACCTAAACGTAGTTACCATATTGTTTCTTTCTTTGAAATCCTTGAGTACAACTTCGTATACTGTAGCATTAAGTATATCAAAACAATGTAAAACCATTCAAGAGAATGACAGTATTACAGAGTATTTAGAATCAACTAACAAAATGAACAATGGTTTCTGTATAATCTCCTTGTCTTTAAAAGGTTTTTGCTTATACTATCGTACATAATAAAATCCAATAAGATACAGCCTATTTAGACCATTGGAGACAGAAGGACAAAAGCTAGATGAGACTTCAAAACAAGATGATACTAAATCTGTATTACCTATTAAGATGTCATTTTCTCCAAAATAGCTGTTCCTATCATCCAATCTTCTCTGCCTCATTTCTGTTAAGCTCTTTTTCTGTCCGTAGCTGTCAGTTTGTCTTCTTCATTTTGTTCTCTGCTCCATTCGTTGTGGCCTCTCTGCCATTATTTCTGCATTCTTTGTATTTTTCTTTTTTTAGAATATCCTGCAATACTCTCTGTAGAGTTGAATTGGTGGTTGCAAATTCCCCCAGTTCTTCTTTATCCTGGAAGCACCTTGTTTTTCCATCAATTTCCAGGGACAGTTGTGCAGGATATCTCAATCTTGGCTGGAGATTATTATCTTTCAATGCTTGAATTATTTCCCCCCACGCTCTTCGTGATTTGATGGTTTGTGCAGAGAAATCTGCTGTAATTCTGATGGGTGTTCCCTTGTAAGTGGTCTGTTTCTTGTCTCTTACAGCTTTTAATATTCTGTTCTTGTATTGAATTTCTGGAATTTTTATTATTATATGCCTGGGTGTTGCTCTGTTTGGGTTGTAGGTAGCTGGGGTCCTGTATGCCTCATACATCTGAGTATCTTTACCTTTTGCTAAATTAGGAAAATTCTCCTGGATTATTTCTGTGAGTAGCTTTTGTAGTTCACTTGTTTGTGTCCCTACTTCTTCTTTTATGTTCTTAATCCTTAAGTTATGGATCCTCTTATCATCTTCTTGTCTTTGTATTATTGCTGTTTGTTTCTTTGTTATTTTTAAGAAGTTTTTCATTTCATTCTCCCATATTACAAGTCTGCCCTCCAGTTCAGATAGTCTGTCCTTAGTTTCTTTCAAGCTGTTATGCCAGTCTTCTATAGACTTCTTAGTATCTTGGTAGTCCCTTTGAACCTGCTTCACGTATTCTATGCTTTCTCTGTTTTCTCCATCAAACAATTCTCCCCTTTTTTTCTGTTCTTCCATTCCACCACCTGTTTTTTCTTGGGTGGTACTTAGCATTTCTCTAACTATTCTGCATACTTCTAGCTTCAGGTCATTGATAACTTCATTCCTGAATTGGTCTATGAGGCTCTCTATATGGTGCCTTATGTGTATTGGTGTGGTGTCTGCTATTGCCTGTTTCTCAGAATTGGGGGCCGAGGAGCCTTTCTTGTTGCTGCCTCTTCCCATGCTGCCTCTTCTTCTCTGTTCCTTATATATGCAAGCTTATATAAGAGGCCCAGCTTCTCTCCCAGTCAGCCACAGCCTGATCGAATTGCGCCAGTTAGTTGTTCCCGCTCACCGCTGGGCACCAGGGAGTTACGGACCAGGCAGCCTACGCGTCTCCCCTCCCGGCCACCGTCAGGCTCTGGGATCTGGGTTGGGACAGCCTACCAGGTCCGCCGGCAGCTTCACGCAGGCCAGGGACTTTTCACCAATTCCGCCTGAGAGGGGGATGTGTGGCTGGAGTCGCCACCGCGCCCTGCTCCCGCAGGACTGCTCGGGCCCAGAAAGTCCTCTGCTGGAGTCAAACTGTGGTAGAGTGTCAGTTTCTCTCACTCACCTCACCACAAGTCAGTGCACACCTCCCTGCCGTTCGCAGATTGCCGTTCTCAGAGCTTCTGCACGTCTCTCCCCTTGCTGAGCCACTGTAGAGGCAGCCAGCCGCCGCGCGGCGGGAAACCCAAATCACGGCTTACAATGGCGCGGTTCCAGCCTCCACACCGAGTCTTTTCTGTTCCTGTTTTAGCACCAGGACTGCATTCCAAGTTGGCTTCTCTCAGCCCAGTTCGTTCCTGAGTCAGCAGAGCATATCTCTACCGACTTATGTCTCCTTAGTCCGCACCATTCCTGGCTTCTGAGCCGAGTCTTTCAGAGAGCCTCCGGTAGTTGCTGTTATCTGTCCGCCATGTTCTCCCGGAAGTCCCTGAGCACAAGAATTGAGAAGTAGGTTAATTTCTCTCCCCCGTGTCTGCCTACCGCTGCTGCTAACCTGCTGTCCACCTCTCCACCTCACAGAGAGGGCCAGACCCCCACTCTGCCTCTCAATTTACTGCCACCTCCCACCCACAGCAGCACCCAGCCGTGGTGCTTTTCTCCATCCTACATTGCCACTCACTGCCTATCCTAATTCAGACCCTATGATTCATTCCCCCCGTGATGTTTTTCTCATTCTTGCTAGTGAATGTTATGTTACACACCCATACAATGCGCACCACCCGGGATGTTTTTCAGAAACCTATCCTACATTGCCACTGCATTTTGCCTGTCCTCCCCATGCTGACAACCCTGTGGTGCTTTTCTACATCCTACATTGGCACTCACTGCCTATCCTAATTCAGACCCTATGATTCACACCACCCCGTGATGTTTTTCTCACTCCTGCTAGTGAATGTAATGTTACACACCCATACAATGCGCACCACCCCGCGATGTTTTTCAGAAAACTATCTTACATTGCCACAGCATCTTGCCTAACCTCCCCATGCTGACCACTCCATGGTGCTTTTCTCCATCCTACATTGCCACTCACTGCCTATCCTAATTCAGACCCTATGATTCACACCACCCCGTGATGTTTTTGTCATTCCTGCTAGTGAATGTAATGTTACACACCCATACAATGCGCACCACCCCGCGATGTTTTTCAGAAACCTATCCTATATTGCCACTGCATGTTGCCTGACCTCCCCATGCTGACCACCCCGTGGTGCTTTTCTCCATCCTACATTGCCACTCACTGCCTATCCTAATTCAGACCCTATGATTCACACCATCCCTTGATGTTTTTCTCACTCCTGCTAGTGAATGTGATGTTGCACACCCATACAATGCGCACCACCCGGGATGTTTTTCAGAAACCTATCCTACATTGCCTCTGCATGTTGCCTGACCTCCCCATGCTGACCACCCCGTGGTGCTTTTCTCCATCCTACATTGCCACTCACTGCCTATCCTAATTCAGACCCTATGATTCACACCACCCCGTGATTTTTTCTCACTCCTGCTAGTGAATGTAACGTTACAGATCCATACAATGCGAACCACCCCGCTATGTTTTTCCGAAACCTATCCTACATTGCCACTGCATGTTGCCTGACCTCCCCATGCTGACCACCCCGTGGTGCTTTTCTCCATCCTACATTGCCACTCACTGCCTATCCTAATTCAGACCCTATGATTCACAAGCCCCCCGTGATGTTTTTCTCATTCCTGCTAGTGAATGTTATGTTACACTCCCATACAATGCGCACCACCCGGGATGTTTTTCAGAAACCTATCCTACATTGCCACTGCATGTTGCCTGACCTCCCCATGCTGACCACCCCGTGGTGCTTTTCTCCATCCTACATTGCCACTCACTGCCTATCCTAATTCAGACCCTATGATTCACACCACCCCGTGATGTTTTTCTCACTCCTGCCAGTGAATGTAACATTACACACACATACAATGCGAACCACCCCGCGATGTTTTTCAGAAACCTATCCTACATTGCCACTGCATATTGCCTGACCTCCCCATGCTGACCACCCCGCGGTGCTTTTCTCCATCCTACATTGCCACTCACTGCGTATCCTAATTCACACCCTATGATTCACACCACCCCGTGATGTTTTTCTCACTCCTACTAGTGAATGTAATGTTACACACCCATAAAATGCGCACCACTCCGCGATGTTTTTCAGAAACCAATCCTACATTGCCACTGCATGTTGCCTGACCTCCCCAATTTGACCACCCCGTTGTGCTTTTCTCCATCCTACATTTCCACTCACTGCCTATCCTAATTCAGACCCTATGATTCACATGACCCCGTGATGTTTTTCTCACTCCTGCTAGTGAATGTAATGTTGCACACCCATACAATGCGCACCACCCCGCGATGTTTTTCAGAAACCAATCTTACATTGCCACTGCATGTTGCCTGACCTCCCTATGCTGACCACCCCATGGTGCTTCTCTCCATCCTACGTTGCCACTCACTGCCTATCCTAATTCAGACCCTATGATTCACACCACCCGGTGATGTTTTTCTCACTCCTTCTAGTGAATGTTATGTTACACACCCAAACCATGCGCACAACCACGCGATGTTTTTCAGAATCCTATCCTACATTGCCACTGCATGTTGCCTGACCTCCCCATGCTGACCACCCCGTGGTGCTTTTCTCCATCCTACATTGCCACTCACTGCCTATCCGAATTCAGACCCTATGATTCACACTATCCCGTGATGTTTTTCTCATTCCTGCTAGTGAATGTAATGTTACACACCCATACAATGCGCAACACTCCGCGATGTTTTTCAGAAACTAATCCTACATTGCCACTGCATGTTGCCTGACCTCCCCACGCTGACCACCCCGTGGTGCTTTTCTCCATCCTACATTGCCACTCACTGCCTATCCTAATTCAGACCCCATGATTCACACCCCCCCGTGATGTTTTTCTCATTCCTCCTAGTGAACGTTATGTTACACACCCATACAATGCGCACCACCCGAGATGTTTTTCAGAAACCTATCCTACATTGCCACTGCATGTTGCCTGACCTCCCCATGCTGACCACCCCGTGGTGCTTTTCTCCATCCTACATTGCCACTCACTGCGTATACTAATTCAGAACCTATGATTCACACCACCCCGTGATGTTTTTCTCACTCCTGCTAGTGAATGTAATGTTACACACCCATACAACGCGCACCACCCCGCGATGTTTTTCAGAAACCTATCTTACATTGCCACAGCATGTTGCCTGACCTCCCCATGCTGACCACCCCATGGTGCTTTTCTCCATCCTACATTGCCACTCACTGCCTATCCTAATTCACACCCTATGATTCACACCACCCCGTGATGTATTCTCACTCCTGCCAGTGAATGTAACATTACACACACATACAATGCGAACCACCCCGCGATGTTTTTCAGAAACCTATCCTACATTGCCACTGCATATTGCCTGACCTCCCCATGCTGACCACCCCGCGGTGCTTTTCTCCATCCTACATTGCAACTCACTGCGTATCCTAATTCACACCCTATGATTCACACCACCCCGTGATGTTTTTCTCACTCCTACTAGTGAATGTAATGTTACACACCCATAAAATGCGCACCACCCCGCGATGTTTTTCAGAAACCAATCCTACATTGCCACTGCATGTTGCCTGACCTCCCCAATTTGACCACCCCGTTGTTCTTTTCTCCATCCTACATTTCCACTCACTGCCTATCCTAATTCAGACCCTATGATTCACACGACCCCGTGATGTTTTTCTCACTCCTGCTAGTGAATGTAATGTTGCACACCCATACAATGTGCACCACCCCGCGATGTTTTTCAGAAACCAATCCTGCATTGCCACTGCATGTTGCCTGACCTCACTACGCAGACCAACCCGTGGTGCTTTTCTCCATCCTACATTGCCACTCACTGCCTATCCTAATTCAGACCCTATGGTTCACACCATCCCGTGATGTTTTTCTCACTCCTGCTAGTGCATGTAATATTGCACACCCATACAATGCGCACCACCCCACGATGTTTTTCAGAAACCTATCCTACATTGCCACTGCATGTTGCCTGACCTCCACATGCTGACCACCCCGTGGTGCTTTTCTCCATCCTACATTGCCACTCACTGCTTATCCTAATTCACACCCTATGATTCACACCACCCCGTGATTTATTCTCACTCCTGCTAGTGAATGTGATGTTGCACACCCATACAATGCGCACCACCCCGCGATGTTTTTCAGAAACCTATCCTACATTGCCTCTGCATGTTGCCTGACCTCCCCATGCTGACCACCCCGTGGTGCTTTTCTCCATCCTACATTGCCACTCACTGCCTATCCTAATTCACACACTATGATTCACACCACCCCGTGATTTTTTCTCACTCCTGCTAGTGAATGTAACGTTACAAACCCATACAATGCGAACCACCCCGCTATGTTTTTCCGAAACCTATCCTACATTGCCACTGCATGTTGCCTGACCTCCCCATGCTGACCACCCCGTGGTGCTTTTCTCCATCCTACATTGCCACTCAATGCCTATCCTAATTCAGACCCTATGATTCACAAGCCCCCCGTGATGTTTTTCTCATTCCTGCTAGTGAATGTTATGTTACACTCCCATACAATGCGCACCACCCGGGATGTTTTTCAGAAACCTATCCTACATTGCCACTGCATGTTGCCTGACCTCCCCATGCTGACCACCCCGTGGTGCTTTTCTCCATCCTACATTGCCACTCACTGCCTATCCTAATTCAGACCCTATGATTCACACCACCCCGTGATGTTTTTCTCACTCCTGCTAGTGAATGTAATGTTACACACCCATACAATGCGCACCACCCCGCGATGTTTTTCAGAAACCTATCCTACATTGCCACTGCATATTGCCTGACCTCCCCATGCTGACCACCCCGCGGTGCTTTTCTCCTTCCTACATTGCCACTCACTGCCTATCCTAATTCAGATCCTATGATTCACACCACCCCGTGATGTTTTTCTCACTCCTACTAGTGAATGTAATGTTACACACCCATAAAATGCGCACCACCCCGCGATGTTTTTCAGAAACCAATCCTACATTACCACTGCATGTTGCCTGACCTCCCCAATTTGACCAACCCGTGGTGCTTTTGTCCATCCTACATTGCCACTCACTGCCTATCCTTATTCAGACCCTATTATTCACACCATCCCGTGATGTTTTTCTCACTCCTGCTAGTGAATGTAATGTTGCACACCCATACAATGCGCACCACCCCACGATGTTTTTCAGAAACCTGTCCTACATTGCCACTGCATGTTGCCTGACCTCCCCAGGCTGACCACCCCGTGGTGCTTTTCTCCATCCTACATTGCCACTCACTGCCTATCCTAATTCACACCCTATTATTCACACCACCCCGTGATTTTTTCTCACTCCTGCTAGTGAATGTAACGTTACACACCCATACAATGCGAACCACCCTGCGATGTTTTTGAGAAACCTATCCTACATTGCCACTGCATGTTGCCTGACCTCCCCATGCTGACCACCCCATGGTGCTTCTCTCCATCCTACGTTGCCACTCACGGCCTATCCTAATTCAGACCCTATGATTCACAAGCCCCCGTGATGTTTTTCTCATTCCTGCTAGTGAATGTTATGTTACACACCCATACAATGCGCACCACGCGGGATGTTTTTCAGAAACCTATCCTACATTGCCACTGCATGTTGCCTGACCTCCCCATGCTGACCACCCCGTGGTGCTTTTCTCCATCCTACATTGCCACTCACTGCCTATCCTAATTCAGACCCTATGATTCACACCACCCCGTGATGTTTTTCTCACTCCTGCTAGTGAATGTAATGTTACACACCCATACAATGCGCACCACCCCGCGATGTTTTTCAGAAACCTATCCTACATTGCCCCTGCATATTGCCTGACCTCCCCATGCTGACCACCCCGCGGTGCTTTTCTCCATCCTACATTGCCACTCACTGCCTATCCTAATTCAGATCCTATGATTCACACCACCCCGTGATGTTTTTCTCACTCCTACTAGTGAATGTAATGTTACACACCCATAAAATGCGCACCACCCCGCGATGTTTTTCAGAAACCAATCCTGCATTGCCACTGCATGTTGCCTGACCTCCCCAATTTGACCACCCCGTGGTGCTTTTCTCCATCCTACATTGCCACTCACTGCCTATCCTAATTCAGACCCTATGATTCACACCATCCCGTGATGTTTTTCTCACTCCTGCTAGTGAATGTAATGTTGCACACCCATACAATGCGCACCACCCCACGAAGTTTTTCAGAAACCTGTCCTACATTGCCACTCTATGTTGCCTGACCTCCCGATGCTGAAGACACTGTGGTGCTTTTCTCCATCCTACATTGCCACTCACTGCCTATCCTAATTCATACCCTATTATTCACACCACCCCGTGATTTTTTCTCACTCCTGCTAGTGAATGTAACGTTACACACCCATACTATGTGAACCACCCCGCGATGTTTTTCAGAAACCTATCCTACATTGCCACTGCATGTTGCCGGACCTCCCCATGCTTACCACCCCATGGTGCTTCTCTCCATCCTACGTTGCCACTCACTGCCTATCCTAATTCAGACCCTATGATTCACACCACCCGGTGATGTTTTTCTCACTCCTGCTAGTGAATGTAATGTTACACACCCAAACCATGCGCATAACCACGCGATGTTTTTCAGAATCATATCCTACATTGCCACTGCATGTTGCCTGACCTCCCCATGCTGACCACCCCGTGGTGCTTTTCTCCATCCTACATTGCCACTCACTGCCTATCCTAATTCAGACCCTATGATTCACACTATCCCGTGATGTTTTTCTCATTCCTGCTAGTGAATGTAATGTTACACACCCATACAATGCGCACCACCCCGCGATGTTTTTCAGAAACTTATCCTACATTGCCACTGCATGTTGCCTGACCTCCCCATGCTGAACACCCCGTGGTGCTTTTCTCCATCCTACATTGCCACTCACTGCCTATCCTAATTCAGACGCTATGATTCACACCCCCCCCGTGATGTTTTTCTCATTCCTGCTAGTGAATGTTATGTTACACACCCATACAATGCGCACCACACGGGATGTTTTTCAGAAACCTATCCTACATTGCCACTGCATGTTGCCTGACCTCCCCATGCTGACCACCCCGTGGTGCTTTTCTCCATCCTACATTGCCACTCACTGCGTATCCTAATTCAGACCCTATGATTCACACCACCCCGTGATGTTTTTCTCACTCCTGCTAGTGAATGTAATGTTACACACCCATTCAATGCGCACCACCCCGCGATTTTTTCAGAAACCTATCCTACATTGCCACTGCATGTTGCCTGAACTCCCCATGCTGACCACCCCGTAGTGCTTTTCTCCATCCTACATTGCCACTCACTGCCTATCCTAATTCAGGCCCTATGATTCAAACGATCCCTTGATGTTTTTCTCACTCCTGCTAGTGAATGTTATGTTGCACACCCATACAATGCGCACCACCCCACGATGTTTTTCAGAAACCTATCCTACATTGCCACTGCATGTTGCCTGACCTCCCCATGCTGACCACCCCGTGGTGCTTTTCTCCATCCTAAATTGCCACTCACTGCCTATCCTAATTCACACCCTATGATTCACACCACCCCGTGATTTTTTCTCACTCCTGCTAGTGAATGTAATGTTACACACCCATACAATGCGCACCACCCCGCGATGTTTTTCAGAAACTTATCCTACATTGCCACTGCATGATGCCTGACCTCCCCATGCTGACCACCCCGTGGTGCTTTTCTCTTTTTTTTTTTTTTTTTTTTTTTTTTTTTCATTTTTTTTTTAATTTTATTTAAGGAGAAAAGAAAAAAAAAGGAGGGAAAGGGTACAAGTTATACAGATTTACAGAAAAAAAATGAACAGTAGGAAATCACTAGTTAATGGATTACATATTGTCATCTTAGAAATAATTGTTCAAGTCACAAAATTAAAGCTTGTAAAGTGGACATTCCATCAATGATACTGCAAACAGTTCTGTTCATTGATCCAATAAAACTCTGTGATATCATTTTCTATCTTATACACTTAAATATACATGCAGTTATATAGTTTGGAGCACTTTCTTTTCCTCTCTTTTGTACCATGACTATTACACATTTTGGGTTTCATTGCTCCCACGGTTCTTATTACTTTTTTGGAAGAGAGTAAAACCAAATGTGACATAACAGAACAGAATCGGTCAAGTCAAAAGGGTGGACATAATAGATAATGTAAAACCATAATACAAGGTGATCAACAATGGTTACCATAATGCCTCCCGCTATCTCTAATAGAATTGCCTATATCATTAGTTATAATACAATTGAACAAAACAGTAAAGAATAAAACCGACAAAACCAAAACATTGGAGACATTGTAGTCTTCAAAAGTAGATAAAAGTCAACAAGAATGGGCGTCATAATGAATCTCATTATCTTCACAGCTGATGCCTAAACTTTCGAACCTGATACTATCCAGCAAAACAGAATAGAGGAACATCAGTTAAAAACCAGATGGTGAGAGTAATACAGGGCTTTAAATCAAGGTAATGAAAAGTCAAAGTGGGTTACTATAATATATCCTGCTATTTTTTTCCTTTAATTAAAAGGATAAAGATAAAAAAGTAAATAATGGAGTGGAGATTGAGATAAAAGAGGGCATAACAACGAAACAGCGCAGATCAAAACATAACCATTTAAGCAGAATAGGGTTTCACCACCAGATAATCCTAACCTAAACGTAGTTACCATATTGTTTCTTTCTTTGAAATCCTTGAGTACAACTTCGTATACTGTAGCATTAAGTATATCAAAACAATGTAAAACCATTCAAGAGAATGACAGTATTACAGAGTATTTAGAATCAACTAACAAAATGAACAATGGTTTCTGTATAATCTCCTTGTCTTTAAAAGGTTTTTGCTTATACTATCGTACATAATAAAATCCAATAAGATACAGCCTATTTAGACCATTGGAGACAGAAGGACAAAAGCTAGATGAGACTTCAAAACAAGATGATACTAAATCTGTATTACCTATTAAGATGTCATTTTCTCCAAAATAGCTGTTCCTATCATCCAATCTTCTCTGCCTCATTTCTGTTAAGCTCTTTTTCTGTCCGTAGCTGTCAGTTTGTCTTCTTCATTTTGTTCTCTGCTCCATTCGTTGTGGCCTCTCTGCCATTATTTCTGCATTCTTTGTATTTTTCTTTTTTTAGAATATCCTGCAATACTCTCTGTAGAGTTGAATTGGTGGTTGCAAATTCCCCCAGTTCTTCTTTATCCTGGAAGCACCTTGTTTTTCCATCAATTTCCAGGGACAGTTGTGCAGGATATCTCAATCTTGGCTGGAGATTATTATCTTTCAATGCTTGAATTATTTCCCCCCACGCTCTTCGTGATTTGATGGTTTGTGCAGAGAAATCTGCTGTAATTCTGATGGGTGTTCCCTTGTAAGTGGTCTGTTTCTTGTCTCTTACAGCTTTTAATATTCTGTTCTTGTATTGAATTTCTGGAATTTTTATTATTATATGCCTGGGTGTTGCTCTGTTTGGGTTGTAGGTAGCTGGGGTCCTGTATGCCTCATACATCTGAGTATCTTTACCTTTTGCTAAATTAGGAAAATTCTCCTGGATTATTTCTGTGAGTAGCTTTTGTAGTTCACTTGTTTGTGTCCCTACTTCTTCTTTTATGTTCTTAATCCTTAAGTTATGGATCCTCTTATCATCTTCTTGTCTTTGTATTATTGCTGTTTGTTTCTTTGTTATTTTTAAGAAGTTTTTCATTTCATTCTCCCATATTACAAGTCTGCCCTCCAGTTCAGATAGTCTGTCCTTAGTTTCTTTCAAGCTGTTATGCCAGTCTTCTATAGACTTCTTAGTATCTTGGTAGTCCCTTTGAACCTGCTTCACGTATTCTATGCTTTCTCTGTTTTCTCCATCAAACAATTCTCCCCTTTTTTTCTGTTCTTCCATTCCACCACCTGTTTTTTCTTGGGTGGTACTTAGCATTTCTCTAACTATTCTGCATACTTCTAGCTTCAGGTCATTGATAACTTCATTCCTGAATTGGTCTATGAGGCTCTCTATATGGTGCCTTATGTGTATTGGTGTGGTGTCTGCTATTGCCTGTTTCTCAGAATTGGGGGCCGAGGAGCCTTTCTTGTTGCTGCCTCTTCCCATGCTGCCTCTTCTTCTCTGTTCCTTATATATGCAAGCTTATATAAGAGGCCCAGCTTCTCTCCCAGTCAGCCACAGCCTGATCGAATTGCGCCAGTTAGTTGTTCCCGCTCACCGCTGGGCACCAGGGAGTTACGGACCAGGCAGCCTACGCGTCTCCCCTCCCGGCCACCGTCAGGCTCTGGGATCTGGGTTGGGACAGCCTACCAGGTCCGCCGGCAGCTTCACGCAGGCCAGGGACTTTTCACCAATTCCGCCTGAGAGGGGGATGTGTGGCTGGAGTCGCCACCGCGCCCTGCTCCCGCAGGACTGCTCGGGCCCAGAAAGTCCTCTGCTGGAGTCAAACTGTGGTAGAGTGTCAGTTTCTCTCACTCACCTCACCACAAGTCAGTGCACACCTCCCTGCCGTTCGCAGATTGCCGTTCTCAGAGCTTCTGCACGTCTCTCCCCTTGCTGAGCCACTGTAGAGGCAGCCAGCCGCCGCGCGGCGGGAAACCCAAATCACGGCTTACAATGGCGCGGTTCCAGCCTCCACACCGAGTCTTTTCTGTTCCTGTTTTAGCACCAGGACTGCATTCCAAGTTGGCTTCTCTCAGCCCAGTTCGTTCCTGAGTCAGCAGAGCATATCTCTACCGACTTATGTCTCCTTAGTCCGCACCATTCCTGGCTTCTGAGCCGAGTCTTTCAGAGAGCCTCCGGTAGTTGCTGTTATCTGTCCGCCATGTTCTCCCGGAAGTCCCTGAGCACAAGAATTGAGAAGTAGGTTAATTTCTCTCCCCCGTGTCTGCCTACCGCTGCTGCTAACCTGCTGTCCACCTCTCCACCTCACAGAGAGGGCCAGACCCCCACTCTGCCTCTCAATTTACTGCCACCTCCCACCCACAGCAGCACCCAGCCGTGGTGCTTTTCTCCATCCTACATTGCCACTCACTGCCTATCCTAATTCAGACCCTATGATTCATTCCCCCCGTGATGTTTTTCTCATTCTTGCTAGTGAATGTTATGTTACACACCCATACAATGCGCACCACCCGGGATGTTTTTCAGAAACCTATCCTACATTGCCACTGCATTTTGCCTGTCCTCCCCATGCTGACCACCCCGTGGTGCTTTTCTACATCCTACATTGGCACTCACTGCCTATCCTAATTCAGACCCTATGATTCACACCACCCCGTGATGTTTTTCTCACTCCTGCTAGTGAATGTAATGTTACACACCCATACAATGCGCACCACCCCGCGATGTTTTTCAGAAAACTATCTTACATTGCCACAGCATCTTGCCTAACCTCCCCATGCTGACCACTCCATGGTGCTTTTCTCCATCCTACATTGCCACTCACTGCCTATCCTAATTCAGACCCTATGATTCACACCACCCCGTGATGTTTTTGTCATTCCTGCTAGTGAATGTAATGTTACACACCCATACAATGCGCACCACCCCGCGATGTTTTTCAGAAACCTATCCTATATTGCCACTGCATGTTGCCTGACCTCCCCATGCTGACCACCCCGTGGTGCTTTTCTCCATCCTACATTGCCACTCACTGCCTATCCTAATTCAGACCCTATGATTCACACCATCCCTTGATGTTTTTCTCACTCCTGCTAGTGAATGTGATGTTGCACACCCATACAATGCGCACCACCCGGGATGTTTTTCAGAAACCTATCCTACATTGCCTCTGCATGTTGCCTGACCTCCCCATGCTGACCACCCCGTGGTGCTTTTCTCCATCCTACATTGCCACTCACTGCCTATCCTAATTCAGACCCTATGATTCACACCACCCCGTGATTTTTTCTCACTCCTGCTAGTGAATGTAACGTTACAGATCCATACAATGCGAACCACCCCGCTATGTTTTTCCGAAACCTATCCTACATTGCCACTGCATGTTGCCTGACCTCCCCATGCTGACCACCCCGTGGTGCTTTTCTCCATCCTACATTGCCACTCACTGCCTATCCTAATTCAGACCCTATGATTCACAAGCCCCCCGTGATGTTTTTCTCATTCCTGCTAGTGAATGTTATGTTACACTCCCATACAATGCGCACCACCCGGGATGTTTTTCAGAAACCTATCCTACATTGCCACTGCATGTTGCCTGACCTCCCCATGCTGACCACCCCGTGGTGCTTTTCTCCATCCTACATTGCCACTCACTGCCTATCCTAATTCAGACCCTATGATTCACACCACCCCGTGATGTTTTTCTCACTCCTGCTAGTGAATGTAACGTTACACACCCATACAACGCGCACCACCCCGCGATGTTTTTCAGAAACCTATCTTACATTGCCACAGCATGTTGCCTGACCTCCCCATGCTGACCACCCCGTGGTGCTTTTCTCCATCCTACATTGCCACTCACTACCTATCCTAATTCACACGCTATGATTCACACCACCCCGTGATGTATTCTCACTCCTGCCAGTGAATGTAACATTACACACACATACAATGCGAACCACCCCGCGATGTTTTTCAGAAACCTATCCTACATTGCCACTGCATATTGCCTGACCTCCCCATGCTGACCACCCCGCGGTGCTTTTCTCCATCCTACATTGCCACTCACTGCGTATCCTAATTCACACCCTATGATTCACACCACCCCGTGATGTTTTTCTCACTCCTACTAGTGAATGTAATGTTACACACCCATAAAATGCGCACCACTCCGCGATGTTTTTCAGAAACCAATCCTACATTGCCACTGCATGTTGCCTGACCTCCCCAATTTGACCACCCCGTTGTGCTTTTCTCCATCCTACATTTCCACTCACTGCCTATCCTAATTCAGACCCTATGATTCACATGACCCCGTGATGTTTTTCTCACTCCTGCTAGTGAATGTAATGTTGCACACCCATACAATGCGCACCACCCCGCGATGTTTTTCAGAAACCAATCTTACATTGCCACTGCATGTTGCCTGACCTCCCTATGCTGACCACCCCATGGTGCTTCTCTCCATCCTACGTTGCCACTCACTGCCTATCCTAATTCAGACCCTATGATTCACACCACCCGGTGATGTTTTTCTCACTCCTTCTAGTGAATGTTATGTTACACACCCAAACCATGCGCACAACCACGCGATGTTTTTCAGAATCCTATCCTACATTGCCACTGCATGTTGCCTGACCTCCCCATGCTGACCACCCCGTGGTGCTTTTCTCCATCCTACATTGCCACTCACTGCCTATCCTAATTCAGACCCTATGATTCACACTATCCCGTGATGTTTTTCTCATTCCTGCTAGTGAATGTAATGTTACACACCCATACAATGCGCAACACTCCGCGATGTTTTTCAGAAACTAATCCTACATTGCCACTGCATGTTGCCTGACCTCCCCACGCTGACCACCCCGTGGTGCTTTTCTCCATCCTACATTGCCACTCACTGCCTATCCTAATTCAGACCCCATGATTCACACCCCCCCGTGATGTTTTTCTCATTCCTCCTAGTGAACGTTATGTTACACACCCATACAATGCGCACCACCCGAGATGTTTTTCAGAAACCTATCCTACATTGCCACTGCATGTTGCCTGACCTCCCCATGCTGACCACCCCGTGGTGCTTTTCTCCATCCTACATTGCCACTCACTGCGTATACTAATTCAGAACCTATGATTCACACCACCCCGTGATGTTTTTCTCACTCCTGCTAGTGAATGTAATGTTACACACCCATACAACGCGCACCACCCCGCGATGTTTTTCAGAAACCTATCTTACATTGCCACAGCATGTTGCCTGACCTCCCCATGCTGACCACCCCATGGTGCTTTTCTCCATCCTACATTGCCACTCACTGCCTATCCTAATTCACACCCTATGATTCACACCACCCCGTGATGTATTCTCACTCCTGCCAGTGAATGTAACATTACACACACATACAATGCGAACCACCCCGCGATGTTTTTCAGAAACCTATCCTACATTGCCACTGCATATTGCCTGACCTCCCCATGCTGACCACCCCGCGGTGCTTTTCTCCATCCTACATTGCCACTCACTGCGTATCCTAATTCACACCCTATGATTCACACCACCCCGTGATGTTTTTCTCACTCCTACTAGTGAATGTAATGTTACACACCCATAAAATGCGCACCACCCCGCGATGTTTTTCAAAAACCAATCCTACATTGCCACTGCATGTTGCCTGACCTCCCCAATTTGACCACCCCGTTGTTCTTTTCTCCATCCTACATTTCCACTCACTGCCTATCCTAATTCAGACCCTATGATTCACACGACCCCGTGATGTTTTTCTCACTCCTGCTAGTGAATGTAATGTTGCACACCCATACAATGTGCACCACCCCGCGATGTTTTTCAGAAACCAATCCTGCATTGCCACTGCATGTTGCCTGACCTCACTACGCAGACCAACCCGTGGTGCTTTTCTCCATCCTACATTGCCACTCACTGCCTATCCTAATTCAGACCCTATGGTTCACACCATCCCGTGATGTTTTTCTCACTCCTGCTAGTGCATGTAATATTGCACACCCATACAATGCGCACCACCCCACGATGTTTTTCAGAAACCTATCCTACATTGCCACTGCATGTTGCCTGACCTCCACATGCTGACCACCCCGTGGTGCTTTTCTCCATCCTACATTGCCACTCACTGCTTATCCTAATTCACACCCTATGATTCACACCACCCCGTGATTTATTCTCACTCCTGCTAGTGAATGTAATGTTACACACCCATACAATGCGAACCACCCGGCGATGTTTTTCAGAAACCTATCCTACATTGCCACTGCATGTTGCCTGACCTCCCCATGCTGACCACACCGTGGTGCTTCTCTCCATCCTACGTTGCCACTCACTGCCTATACTAATTCAGACCCTATGATTCACACCACCCCGTAATGTTTTTCTCATTCCTGCTAGTGAATGTAATGTTACACACCCATACAATGCGAACCACCCCGCGATGTTTTTCAGAAACCTATCCTACATTGCCACTGCATGTTGCCTGAACTCCCCATGCTGAGCACCCCGTGGTGCTTTTGTCCATCCTACATTGCTACTCACTGCCTATCCTAATTCAGACCCTATGATTCACACCACCCCGTGATGTTTTTGTCATTCCTGCTAGTGAATGTAATGTTACACAGCCATACAATGCGCACCACCCCGCGATGTTTTTCAGAAACCTATCCTACATTGCCACTGCATGTTGCCTGACCTCCCCATGCTGACCACCCCGTGGTGCTTTTCTCCATCCTACATTGCCACTCACTGCCTCTCCTAATTCAGACCCTATTATTCACACCACCCGGTGATGTTTTTCTCACTCCTGCTAGTGAATGTAATGTTACACACTCAAACCATGTGCACAACCACGGGATGTTTTTCAGAAACCTATCCTACATTGCCACTGCATGTTGCCTGACCTCCCCATGCTGACCACCCCGTGGTGCTTTTCTCCATCCTACATTGCCACTCACTGCCTATCCTAATTCAGACCCTATGATTCACACCATACCGTGATGTTTTTCTCATTCCTGCTAGTGAATGTAATGTTACACACCCATACAATGCGCACCACCCCGCGATGTTTTTCAGAAACTTATCCTACATTGCCACTGCATGTTGCCTGACCTCCCCATGCTGACCACCCCGTGGTGCTTTTCTCCATCCTACAGTGCCACTCACTGCCTATCCTAATTCAGACCCTATGATACACACCCCCCGTGATGTTTTTTTCATTCCTGCTAGTGAATGTTATGTTACACACCCATACAATGCGCACCACCCGGGATGTTTTTCAGAAACCTATCCTACATTGTCACTGCATGTTGCCTGACCTCCCCATGCTGACCACCCCGTGGTGCTTTTCTCCATCCTACATTGCCACTCACTGCCTATCCTATTTCAGACCCTATGATTCACACCACCCCGTGATGTTTTTCTCACTCCTGTTAGTGAATGTAATGTTACACACCCATACAATGCGCACCACCCCGTGATGTTTTTCAGAAACCTATCCTACATTGCCACTGCATATTGCCTGACCTCCCCATGCTGAACACCCCGCGGTGCTTTTCTCCATCCGACATTGCCACTCACTGCCTATCCTAATTGAGACCCTATGATTCACACCACCCCGTGATGTTTTTCTCACTCCTACTAGTGAATGTAATGTTACACACCCATACAATGCGCACCACCCCGCGATGTTTTTCAGAAACCTATCCTACATTGCCAATGCATGTTGCCTGACCTCCCCATGCTGACCACCCCGTGGTGCTTCTCTCCATCCTACGTTGCCACTCACTGCCTATCCTAATTCACACCCTATGATTCACACCACCCCGTGATGTTTTTCTCACTCCTGCTAGTGAATGTAATGTTGCACACCCATACAATGCGCACCACCCCGCGGTGTTTTTCAGAAACCAATCCTACATTGCCACTGCATGTTGCCTGGCCTCCCCATGCTGACCACCCCGCGATGCTTTTCTCCATCCTACATTGCCACTCACTGCCTATCCTAATTCACACCCTATGATTCACACCACGCCGTGATGTTTTTCTCACTCCTACTAGTGAATGTAATATTACACACCCATACAATGCGCACCACCCCGCGATGTTTTTCAGAAACCTATCCTACATTGCCAATGCATGTTGCCTGACCTCCCCATGCTGACCACCCCGTGGTGCTTTTCTCCATCCTACATTGCCACTCACTGCCTATCCTATTTCAGACCCTATGATTCACACCATCCCGTGATGTTTTTCTCACTCCTGCTAGTGAATGTAATGTTGCACAACCATACAATGCGCACCACCCCACGATGTTTTTCAGAAACCTATGCTACATTGCCACTGCATGTTGCCTGACCTCCCCATGCTGAACACCCCGTGGTGCTTTTCTCCATCCTACATTGCCACTCACTGCCTATCCTAATTCACACCCTATGTTTCACACCACCCCGTGATTTTTTCTCACTCCTGCTTGTGAATGTAACATTACACACCCATACAATGCGAACCACCCCGCGATGTTTTTCAGAAACCTATCCTACATTGCCACTGCATGTTGCCTGACCTCCCCATGCTGACCACCCCGTGGTGCTTTTCTCCATCCTACATTGCCACTCACTGCCTCTCCTAATTCAGACCCTATTATTCACACCACCCGGTGATGTTTTTCTCACTCCTGCTAGTGAATGTAATGTTACACACTCAAACCATGTGCACAACCACGGGATGTTTTTCAGAAACCTATCCTACATTGCCACTGCATGTTGCCTGACCTCCCCATGCTGACCACCCCGTGGTGCTTTTCTCCATCCTACATTGCCACTCACTGCCTATCCTAATTCAGACCCTATGATTCACACCATACCGTGATGTTTTTCTCATTCCTGCTAGTGAATGTAATGTTACACACCCATACAATGCGCACCACCCCGCGATGTTTTTCAGAAACTTATCCTACATTGCCACTGCATGTTGCCTGACCTCCCCATGCTGACCACCCCGTGGTGCTTTTCTCCATCCTACAGTGCCACTCACTGCCTATCCTAATTCAGACCCTATGATACACACCCCCCCGTGATGTTTTTTTCATTCCTGCTAGTGAATGTTATGTTACACACCCATACAATGCGCACCACCCGGGATGTTTTTCAGAAACCTATCCTACATTGTCACTGCATGTTGCCTGACCTCCCCATGCTGACCACCCCGTGGTGCTTTTCTCCATCCTACATTGCCACTCACTGCCTATCCTATTTCAGACC
Source organism: Cavia porcellus (assembly GCF_034190915.1). Classification (NCBI taxonomy): domain Eukaryota; kingdom Metazoa; phylum Chordata; class Mammalia; order Rodentia; family Caviidae; genus Cavia; species Cavia porcellus. Next base: position 47,387,131 of record NW_026947514.1, on the reverse strand, counting down.
CTATGATTCACACCACCCCGTGATGTTTTTCTCACTCCTGTTAGTGAATGTAATGTTACACACCCATACAATGCGCACCACCCCGTGATGTTTTTCAGAAACCTATCCTACATTGCCACTGCATATTGCCTGACCTCCCCATGCTGAACACCCCGCGGTGCTTTTCTCCATCCGACATTGCCACTCACTGCCTATCCTAATTGAGACCCTATGATTCACACCACCCCGTGATGTTTTTCTCACTCCTACTAGTGAATGTAATGTTACACACCCATACAATGCGCACCACCCCGCGATGTTTTTCAGAAACCTATCCTACATTGCCAATGCATGTTGCCTGACCTCCCCATGCTGACCACCCCGTGGTGCTTCTCTCCATCCTACGTTGCCACTCACTGCCTATCCTAATTCACACCCTATGATTCACACCACCCCGTGATGTTTTTCTCACTCCTGCTAGTGAATGTAATGTTGCACACCCATACAATGCGCACCACCCCGCGGTGTTTTTCAGAAACCAATCCTACATTGCCACTGCATGTTGCCTGGCCTCCCCATGCTGACCACCCCGCGATGCTTTTCTCCATCCTACATTGCCACTCACTGCCTATCCTAATTCACACCCTATGATTCACACCACGCCGTGATGTTTTTCTCAATCCTACTAGTGAATGTAATATTACACACCCATACAATGCGCACCACCCCGCGATGTTTTTCAGAAACCTATCCTACATTGCCAATGCATGTTGCCTGACCTCCCCATGCTGACCACCCCGTGGTGCTTTTCTCCATCCTACATTGCCACTCACTGCCTATCCTATTTCAGACCCTATGATTCACACCATCCCGTGATGTTTTTCTCACTCCTGCTAGTGAATGTAATGTTGCACACCCATACAATGCGCACCACCCCACGATGTTTTTCAGAAACCTATGCTACATTGCCACTGCATGTTGCCTGACCTCCCCATGCTGACCACCCCGTGGTGCTTTTCTCCATCCTACATTGCCACTCACTGCCTATCCTAATTCACACCCTATGTTTCACACCACCCCGTGATTTTTTCTCACTCCTGCTAGTGAATGTAACATTACACACCCATACAATGCGAACCACCCCGCGATGTTTTTCAGAAACCTATCCTACATTGCCACTGCATGTTGCCTGACCTCCCCAATTTGACCACCCCGTGGTGCTTCTCTCCATCCTACGTTGCCACTCACTGCCTATCCTAATTCACACCCTATGATACACACCACCCCGTGATGTTTTTCTCACTCCTGCTAGTGAATGTTATGTTACACACCCATACAATGCGCACCACCCGGGATGTTTTTCAGAACCCTATCCTACATTGCCACTGCATGTTGCCTGTCCTCTACATGCTGACCACCCCGTGGTGCTTTTCTCCATCCTACATTGCCACTCACTGCCTATCCTAATTCACACCCTATGATTCACACCACCCCGTGATTTTTTCTCACTCCTGCTAGTGAATGTAACGTTACACACCCATACAATGCGAACCACCCCGCGATGTTTTTGAGAAACCTATCCTACATTGCCACTGCATGTTGCCTGACCTCCCCATGCTGACCACCCCGTGGTGCTTCTCTCCATCCTACATTGCCACTCACTGCCTATCCTAATTCAGACCCTATGATTCACACCATCCCGTGATGTTTTTCTCACTCCTGCTAGTGAATGAAATGTTGCACATCCATACAATGCGCACTACCCCGGGATGTTTTTCAGAAACCAATCCTACATTGCCACTGCATGTTGCCTGACCTCCCCACGCTGACCAACCCTTGGTGCTTTTCTCCATCCTACATTGCCACTCACTGCCTATCTTAATTCAGACCCTATGATTCACACCATCCCGTGATGTTTTTCTCACTCCTGCAAGTGCATGTAATGTTGCACACCCATACAATGCGCACCAGCCCACGATGTTTTTCAGAAACCTATCCTACATTGCCACTGCATGTTGCCTGACCTCCCCATGCTGACCACCCCGTGGTGCTTTTCTCCATCCTACATTGCCACTCACTGCTTATCCTAATACACACCCTATAATTCACACCACCCCGTGATTTATTCTCACTCTTGCTAGTGAATGTAATGTTAAACACCCATACAATGCGAACCACCCCGTGATGTTTTTCAGAAACCTATCCTACATTGCCCCTGCATGTTGCCTGACCTCCCCATGCTGTCCACCCCGTGGTGCTTCTCTCCATCCTACGTTGCCACTCACTGCCTATACTAATTCAGACCCTAAGATTCACACCACCCAGTGATGTTTTTCTCATTCATGCTAGTGAATGTAATGTTACACACCCATACAATGTGCTCCATCCCGCGATGTTTTTCAGAAACCTATCCTACATTGCCACTGCAGGTTGCCTGAACTCCCCATGCTGACCATCCCTTGGTGCTTTTGTTCATCCTACATTGCCACTCACTGCCTATCCTAATTCAGACCCTATGATTCACACCCCCCCGTGATGTTTTTCTCATTCCTGCTAGTGAATGTTATGTTACACACCCATACAATGCACACCACCCGGGATGTTTTTCAGAAACCTATCATACATTGCCACTGCATGTTGCCTGACCTCCCCATGCTGACCACCGCGTGGTGCTTTTCTCCATCCTACATTGCCACTCACTGCGTATCCTAATTCAGACCCTATGATTCACACCACCCCGTGATGTTTTTCTCACTCCTGCTAGTGAATGCAATGTTACACACCCATACAATGCGCACCACCCCGCGATGTTTTTCAGAAACCTATCCTACATTGCCACTGCATATTGCCTGACCTCGCCATGCTGACCACCCCGCGGTGCTTTTCTCCATCCGACATTGCCACTCACTGCCTATCCTAATTCAGACCCTGTGATTCACACCACCCCGTGATGTTTTTCTCACTCCTACTAGTGAATGTAATGTTGCACACCCATACAATGCGCTCCACCCCACGATGTTTTTCAGAAACCTATCCTACATTGCCACTGCATGTTGCCTGACCTCCCCATGCTGACCACCCCGTGGTGCTTTTCTCCATCCTACATTGCCACTCACTGCCTATCCTAATTCACACCCTATGATTCACACCACCCCGTGATTTTTTGTCACTCCTGCTAGTGAATGTAACATTACACACCCATACAATGCGAACCACCCCGCGATGTTTTTCAGAAAACTATCCTACATTGCCACTGCATGTTGCCTGACCTCCCCAATTTGACCACCCCGTGGTGCTTCTCTCCATCCTACGTTGCCACTCACTGCCTATCCTAATTCAGACCCTATGATTCACACCACCCCGTGATGTTTTTCTCACTCCTGCTAGTGAATGTAATGTTGCACACCCATACAATGTGCACCACCCCGCGATGTTTTTCAGAAACCTATCCTACATTGCCTCTGCATGTTGCCTGACCTCCCAATGCTGACCACCCCGTGGTGCTTTTCTCCATCCTACATTGCCACTCACTGCCTATCCTAATTCAGACCCTATGATTCACACCACCCCGTGATTTTTTCTCACTCCTGCTAGTGAATGTAATGTTGCACACCCATACAATGCGCACCACCCCGCGATGTTTTTCAGAAACCAATCCTACATTGCCACTGCATGTTGCCTGACCTCCCCAATTTGACCACCCCGTGGTGCTTTTCTCCATCCTACATTGCCACTCACTGCCTATCCTAATTCAGACCCTATGATTCACACCATCCCGTGATGTTTTTCTCACTCCTGCTGGTGAATGTAATGTTGCACACCCATACAATGCGCACCACCCCACGATGTTTTTCAGAAACCTATCCTACATTGCCACTGCATGTTGCCTGACCTCCCCAATTTGACCACCCCGTGGTGCTTCTCTCCATCCTACGTTGCCACTCACTGCCTATCCTAATTCACACCCTATGATTCACACCACCCCGTGATGTTTTTCTCACTCCTGCTAGTGAATGTAATGTTGCACACCCATACAATGCGCACCACCCCGCGGTGTTTTTCAGAAACCAATCCTACATTGCCACTGCATGTTGCCTGGCCTCCCCATGCTGACCACCCCGCGATGCTTTTCTCCATCCTACATTGCCACTCACTGCCTATCCTAATTCAGACCCTATGATTCACACCACCCCGTGATGTTTTTCTCACTCCTACTAGTGAATGTAATGTTACACACCCATACAATGCGCACCACCCCGCGATGTTTTTCAGAAACCTATCCTACATTGCCAATGCATGTTGCCTGACCTCCCCATGCGGACCACCCCGTGGTGCTTTTCTCCATCCTACATTGCCACTCACTGCCTATCCTAATTTAGACCCTATGATTCACACCATCCCGTGATGTTTTGCTCACTCCTGCTAGAGAATGTAATGTTGCACACCCATACAATGCGCACCACCCCACGATGTTTTTCAGAAACCTATGCTACATTGCCACTGCATGTTGCCTGACCTCCCCATGCTGACCACCCCGTGGTGCTTTTCTCCATCCTACATTGCCACTCACTGCCTATCCTAATTCACACCCTATGATTCACACCACCCCGTGATTTTTTCTCACTCCTGCTAGTGAATGTAACATTACACACCCATACAATGCGAACCACCCCGCGATGTTTTTCAGAAACCTATCCTACATTGCCACTGCATGTTGCCTGACCTCCCCAATTTGACCACCCCGTGGTGCTTCTCTCCATCCTACGTTGCCACTCACTGCCTATCCTAATTCACACCCTATGATTCACACCACCCCGTGATGTTTTTCTCACTCCTGCTAGTGAATGTTATGTTACACACCCATACAATGCGCACCACCCGGGATGTTTTTCAGAACCCTATCCTACATTGCCACTGCATGTTGCCTGTCCTCTACATGCTGACCACCCCGTGGTGCTTTTCTCCATCCTACATTGCCACTCACTGCCTATCCTAATTCACACCCTATGATTCACACCACCCCGTGATTTTTTCTCACTCCTGCTAGTGAATGTAATGTTACACACCCATACAATGCGAACCACCCCGCGATGTTTTTGAGAAACCTATCCTACATTGCCCCTGCATGTTGCCTGACCTCCCCATGCTGACCACCCCGTGGTGCTTCTCTCCATCCTACATTGCCACTCACTACCTATCCTAATTCAGACCCTATGATTCACACCACCCCGTGATGTTTTTCTCACTCCTGCTAGTGAATGTAATGTTGCACATCCATACAATGCGCACTACCCCGCGATGTTTTTCAGAAACCAATCCTACATTGCCACTGCATGTTGCCTGACCTCCCCATGCTGACCAACCCGTGGTGCTTTTCTCCATCCTACATTGCCACTCACTGCCTATCCTAATTCAGACCCTATGATTCACACCATCCCGTGATGTTTTTCTGACTCCTGCAAGTGCATGTAATGTTGCACACCCATACAATGTGCACCAGCCCACGATGTTTTTCAGAAACCTATCCTACATTGCCACTGCATGTTGCCTGACCTCCCCATGCTGACCACCCCGTTGTGCTTTTCTCCATCCTACATTGCCACTCACTGCTTATCCTAATTCACACCCTATGATTCACACCACCCCGTGATTTATTCTCACTCCTGCTAGTGAATGTAATGTTACACACCCATACAATGCGAACCACCCCGCGATGTTTTTCAGAAACCTATCCTACATTGCCCCTGCATGTTGCCTGACCTCCCCATGCTGACCACCGCGTGGTGCTTCTCTCCATCCTACGTTGCCACTCACTGCCTATACTAATTCAGACCCTAAGATTCACACCACCCAGTGATGTTTTTCTCATTCATGCTAGTGAATGTAATGTTACACACCCATACAATGCGCACCATCCCGCGATGTTTTTCAGAAACCTATCCTACATTGCCACTGCAGGTTGCCTGAACTCCCCATGCTGACCATCCCTTGGTGCTTTTGTTCATCCTACATTGCCACTCACTGCCTATCCTAATTCAGACCCTATGATTCACACCCCCCCGTGATGTTTTTCTCATTTCTGCTAGTGAATGTTATGTTACACACCCATACAATGCGCACCACCCGGGATGTTTTTCAGAAACCTATCATACATTGCCACTGCATGTTGCCTGACCTCCCCATGCTGACCACCGCGTGGTGCTTTTCTCCATCCTACATTGCCACTCACTGCGTATCCTAATTCAGACCCTATGATTCACACCACCCCGTGATGTTTTTCTCACTCCTGCTAGTGAATGCAATGTTACACACCCATAAAATGCGCACCACCCCGCGATGTTTTTCAGAAACCTATCCTACATTGCCACTGCATATTGCCTGACCTCCCCATGCTGACCACCCCGCGGTGCTTTTCTCCATCCGACATTGCCACTCACTGCGTATCCTAATTCAGACCCTATGATTCACACCACCCCGTGATGTTTTTCTCACTCCTACTAGTGAATGTAATGTTACACACCCATACAATGCGCACCACCCCGCGATGTTTTTCAGAAACCTATCCTACATGCCAATGCATGTTGCCTGACCTCCCCATGCTGACCACCCCGTGGTGCTTTTCTCCATCCTACATTGCCACTCATTGCCTATCCTAATTCAGACCCTATGATTCACACCATCCCATGATGTTTTTCTCACTCCTGCTAGTGAATGTAATGTTGCACACCCATACAATGCGCTCCACCCCACGATGTTTTTCAGAAACCTATCCTACATTGCCACTGCATGTTGCCTGACCTCCCCATGCTGACCAGCCCGTGGTGCTTTTCTCCATCCTACATTGCCACTCACTGCCTATCCTAATTCACACCCTATGATGCACACCACCCCGTGATTTTTTGTCACTCCTGCTAGTGAATGTAACATTACACACCCATGCAATGCGAACCACCCCGCGATGTTTTTCAGAAAACTATCCTACATTGCCACTGCATGTTGCCTGACCTCCCCAATTTGACCACCCCGTGGTGCTTCTCTCCATCCTACGTTGCCACTCACTGCCTATCCTAATTCAGACCCTATGATTCACACCACCCCGTGATGTTTTTCTCACTCCTGCTAGTGAATGTAATGTTGCACACCCATACAATGCGCACCACCCCGCGATGTTTTTCAGAAACCTATCCTACATTGCCACTGCATGTTGCCTTACCTCCCCATGCTGACCACCCAGTGGTGCTTTTCTCCATCCTACATTGCCACTCACTGCCTATCCTAATTCAGACCCTATGATTCACACCACTCCGTGATTTTTTCTCACTCCTGCTAGTGAATGTAACGTTACACACCCATACAATGCGAACCGCCCCGCGATGTTTATCAGAAACCTATCCTACATTGCCACTGCATGTTGCCTGACCTCCCGGTGCTGACCACCCCGTGGAGCTTTTCTCCATCCTACATTGCCATTCACTGCCTATCCTAATTCAGACCCTATGATTCACACCCCCCCCCCGTGGTGTTTTTCTCATTCCTGCTAGTGAATGTTATGTTATACACCCATACAATGCGCACCACCCGGGATGTTTTTCAGAAACCTATCCTACATTGCCACTGCATGTTGCCTGACCTCCCCATGCTGACCACCCCGTGGTGCTTTTCTCCATCCTACATTGCCACTCACTGCCTATCCTAATACAGACCCTATGATTCACACCACCCCGTGATGTTTTTCTCACTCCTGCTAGTGAATGTAATGTTACACACCCATACAATACGCACCACCCCGCGATGTTTTTCAGAAACCTATCCTACATTGCCATTGCATGTTGCCTGACCTCCCTATGCTGACCACCCCGTGGTGCTTTTCTCCATCCTACATTGAAACTCACTGCCTATCCTAATTCAGACCCTATGATTCACACCATCCCGTGATGTTTTTCTCACTCCTGCTAGTCAATGTAATGTTGCACACCCATACAATGCGCACCACCCCACGATGTTTTTCAGAAACCTATCCTACATTGCCACTGCATGTTGCCTGACCTCCCCATGCTGACCACCCCGTGGTGCTTTTCTCCATCCTACATTGCCACTCACTGCGTATCCTAATTCAGACCCTATGATTCACACCACCCCGTGATGTTTTTCTCACTCCTGCTAGTGAATGTAATGTTGCACACCCATACAATGCGCACCACCCCGCGATGTTTTTCAGAAACCAATCCTACATTGCCACTGCATGTTGCCTGACCTCCCCATGCTGACCACCCCGTGGTGCTTTTCTCCATACTACATTGCCACTCACTGCCTATCCTAATTCAGACCCTATGATTCACACCATCCCGTGATGTTTTTCTCACTCCTGCTGGTGAATGTAATGTTGCACACCCATACAATGCGCACCACCCCACGATGTTTTTCAGAAACCTATCCTACATTGCCACTGCATGTTGCCTGACCTCCCCATGCTGACCACCCCGTGGTGCTTTTCTCCATCCTACATTGCCACTCACTGCCTATCCTAATTCAGACCCTATGATTCACAGCACCCCGTGATTTTCTCTCACTCCTGCTAGTGAATGTAAAGTTACACACCCATACAATGCGAACCACCCCGCGATGTTTTTCAGAAACCTATCCTACATTGCCACTGCATGTTGCCTGACCTCCCCGTGCTGACCACCCCGTGGTGCTTTTCTCCATCCTACATTGCCACTCACTGCCTATCCTAATTCAGACCCTATGATTCACACCCCCCCCCCCGTGATGTTTTTCTCATTCCTGCTAGTGAATGTTATGTTACACACCAATACAATGCGCACCACCCGGGATGTTTTTCAGAAACCTATCCTACATTGCCACTGCATGTTGCCTGACCTCCCCATGCTGACCACCCCGTGGTGCTTTTTTCCATCCTACATTGCCACTCACTGCCTATCCTAATTCAGACCCTATGATTCACACCACCCCGTGATGTTTTTCTCACTCCTGCTAGTGAATCTTATGTTACACACCCATACAATGCGAACCACCCCGCGATGTTTTTCAGAAACCTATCCTACATTGCCACTGCATGTTGCCTGACCTCCCCGTGCTGACCACCCCGTGGAGCTTTTCTCCATCCTACATTGCCACTCACTGCCTATCCTAATTAAGACCCTATGATTCACACCCCCCCCCGTGGTGTTTTTCTCATTCCTGCTAGTGAATGTTATGTTATACACCCATACAATGCGCACCACCCGGGATGTTTTTCAGAAACCTATCCTACATTGCCACTGCATGTTGCCTGACCTCCCCATGCTGACCACCCCGTGGTGCTTTTCTCCATCCTACATTGCCACTCACTGCCTATCCTAATTCAGACCCTATGATTCACACCACCCCGTGATGTTTTTCTCACTCCTGCTAGTGAATGTAATGTTACACACCCATACAATGCGCACCACCCCGCGATGTTTTTCAGAAACCTATCCTACATTGCCACTGCATGTTGCCTGACCTCCCCATGCTGACCACCCCGTGGTGCTTTTCTCCATCCTACATTGAAACTCACTGCCTATCCTAATTCAGACCCTATGATTCACACCATCCCGTGATGTTTTTCTCACTCCTGCTAGTGAATGTAATGTTGCACACCTATACAATGCGCACCACCCCACGATGTTTTTCAGAAACCTATCCTACATTGCCACTGCATGTTGCCTGACCTCCCCATGCTGACCACCCCGTGGTGCTTTTCTCCATCCTACATTGCCACTCACTGCGTATCCTAATTCAGACCCTATGATTCACACCACCCCGTGATGTTTTTCTCACTCCTGCTAGTGAATGTAATGTTGCACACCCATACAATGCGCACCACCCCGCGATGTTTTTCAGAAACCAATCCTACATTGCCACTGCATGTTGCCTGACCTCCCCATGCTGACCACCCCGTGGTGCTTTTCTCCATCCTACATTGCCACTCACTGCCTATCCTAATTCAGACCCTATGATTCACACCATCCCATGATGTTTTTCTCACTCCTGCTGGTGAATGTAATGTTGCACACCCATACAATGCGCACCACCCCACGATGTTTTTCAGAAACCTATCCTACATTGCCACTGCATGTTGCCTGACCTCCCCATGCTGACCACCCCGTGGTGCTTTTCTCCATCCTACATTGCGACTCACTGCCTATCCTAATACAGACCCTATGATTCACAGCACCCCGTGATTTTCTCTCACTCCTGCTAGTGAATGTAACGTTACACACCCATACAATGCGAACCACCCCGCGATGTTTTTCAGAAACCTATCCTACATTGCCACTGCATGTTGCCTGACCTCCCCGTGCTGACCACCCCGTGGTGCTTTTCTCCATCCTACATTGCCACTCACTGCCTATCCTAATTCAGACCCTATGATTCACACCCCCCCCGTGATGTTTTTCTCATTCCTGCTAGTGAATGTTATGTTACACACCAATACAATGCGCACCACCCGGGATGTTTCGGAAACCTATCCTACATTGCCACTGTATGTTGCCTGACCTCCCCATGCTGACCACCCCGTGGTGCTTTTTTCCATCCTACATTGCCACTCACTGCCTATCCTAATTCAGACCCTATGATTCACACCACCCCGTGATGTTTTTCTCACTCCTACTAGTGAATGTAATGTTACACACCCATACAATGCGCACCACCCCGCGATGTTTTTCAGAAACCAATCCTACATTCCCACTGCATGTTGCCTGACCTCCCCATGCTGACCACCCCGTGGTGCTTTTCTCCATCCTACATTGCCACTCACTGCCTATCCTAATTCAGACCCTATGATGCACACCATCCCGTGATGTTTTTCTCACTCCTGCTAGTGAATGTAATGTTGCACACCCATACAATGCGCACCACCCCACGATGTTTTTCAGAAACTTATCCTACATTGCCACTGCATGTTGCCTGACCTCCCCATGCTGACCACCCCGTGGTGCTTTTCTCCATCCTACATTGCCACTCACTGCCTATCCTAATTCACACCCTATGATTCACACCACCCCGTGATTTTTTCTCACTCCTGCTAGTGAATGTAACGTTACACACCCATACAATGCGAACCACCCCGCGATGTTTTTCAGAAACCTATCCTACATTGCCACTACATGTGGCCTGACCTCCCCGTGCTGACCACCCCGTGGTGCTTTTCTCCATCCTACATTGCCAGTCACTGCCTATCCTAATTCAGACCCTATGATTCACACCCCCCCCCGTGATGTTTTTCTCATTCCTGCTAGTGAATGTTATGTTACACACCCATACAAGCGCACCACCCGGGATGTTTTTCAGAAACCTATCCTACATTGCCACTGCATGTTGCCTGACCTCCCCATGCTGCCCACACCGTGGTGCTTTTCTCCATCCTACCTTGCCACTCACTGCCTATCCTAATTCAGACCCTATGATTCACACCACCCCGTGATGTTTTTCTCTCTCCTGCTAGTGAATGTAATGTTACACACCCATACAATGCGCACCACCCCGCGATGTTTTTCAGAAACCTATCCTACATTGCCACTGCATATTGCCTGACCTCCCCATGCTGACCACCCCGAGGTGCTTTTCTCCATCCTACATTGCCACTCACTGCCTATCCTAATTCAGATCCTATGATTCACACCACCCCGTGATGTTTTACTCACTCCTACTAGTGAATGTAATGTTACACACCCATACAATGCGCACCACACCCCGATGTTTTTCAGAAACCAATCCTACATTACCACTGCATGTTGCCTGACCTCCCCATGCTGACCACCCCGTGGTGTTTTTCTCCATCCTACATTGCCACTCATTGCCTATCCTAATTCACACCCTATGATTCACACCACCCGGTGATGTTTTTCTCACTCCTGCTAGTGAATGTAATGTTACACAACCAAACAATGCGCACAACCACGCGATGTTTTTCAGAAACCTATCCTACATTGCCACTGCATGTTGCCTGACCTCCTTATGTTGACCACCCCGTGGTGCTTTTCTCCATCCTACATTGCCACTCACTGACTATCCTAATTCAGACCCTATGATTCACACCATCCCGTGATGTTTTTATCATTCCTGCTAGTGAATGTAATGTTACACACCCATACAATGCGAACCACCCTGCGATGTTTTTCAGAAACCTATCCTACATTGCCACTGCATGTTGCCTGACCTCCCCATGCTGACCACCCCGTGGTGCTTCTCTCCATCCTACGTTGCCACTCACTGCCTATCCTAATTCAGACCCTATGATTCACACCACCCCGTGATGTTTTTCTCATTCCTGCTAGTGAATGTAATGTTACACACCCATACAATGTGCACCACCCCGCGATGTTTTTCAGAAACCAATCCTACATTGCCACTGCATGTTGCCTGACCTCCCCATGCTGACCACCCCGTGGTGCTTTTCTCCATCCTACATTGCCACTCACTGCCTATCCTAATTCAGACCCTATGATTCACACCATCCCGTGATGTTTTTCTCACTCCTGCTGGTGAATGTAATGTTGTACACCCATACAATGCGCACCAACCCACGATGTTTTTCAGAAACCTATCCTACATTGCCACTGCATGTTGCCTGACCTCCCCATGCTGACCACCCCGTGGTGCTTTTCTCCATCCTACATTGCCACTCACTGCCTATCCTAATTCAGACCCTATGATTCACACCACCCCGTGATGTTTTTCTCACTCCTGCTAGTGAATGTAATGTTACACACTCATACAATGCGCACCACCCCGCGATGTTTTTCAGAAACGTATCCTACATTGCCACTGCATGTGGCCTGACCTCCCCATGCTGACCACCCAGTGGTGCTTTTCTCCATCCTACATTGCCACTCACTACCTATCCTAATTCAGACCCCATGATTCACACAATCCCGTGATGTTTTTCTCACTCTTGCTAGTGAATGTAATGTTTCACACCCATACAATGCGCACCACCCCACGATGTTTTTCAGAAACATATCCTACATTGCCACTGCATGTTGCCTGAGCTCCCCATCCTGACCACCCCGTGGTGCTTTTCTCCATCCTACATTGCCACTCACTGCCTATCCTAATTCACACCCTATGATTCACACTACCCCGTGATTTTTTCTCACTCCTGCTAGTGAATGTAACATTACACACCCATACAATGCGAACCACCCCGCGATGTTTTTCAGAAACCTATCGTACATTCCCACTGCATGTTGCCTGACCTCCACAATTTGACCACCCCGTGGTGCTTTTCTCCATCCTACATTGCCACTCACTGCCTATCCTAATTCAGACCCTATGATTCACACCATCCCGTGATGTTTTTCTCACTCCTGCTAGTGAATGTAATGTTTCACACCCATACAATGCGCACCACCCCACGATGTTTTTCAGAAACCTATCCTACATTGCCACTGCATGTTGCCTGACCTCCACATGCTGACCACCCCGTGGTGCTTTTCTCCATCCTACATTGCCACTCACTGCCTATCCTAATTCACACCCTATGATTCACAGCACCCCGTGATTTTTTCTCACTCCTGCTAGTGAATGTAACGTTACACACCCATACAATGCGAACCACCCCGCGATGTTTTTCAGAAACCTATCCTACATTGCCACTACATGTGGCCTGACCTCCCCGTGCTGACCACCCCGTGGTGCTTTTCTCCATCCTACATTGCCACTCACTGCCTATCCTAATTCAGACCCTATGATTCACACCCCCCCGTGATGTTTTTCTCATTCCTGCTAGTGAATGTTATGTTACACACCCATACAAGCGCCCCACACGGGATGTTTTTCAGAAACCTATCCTACATTGCCACTGCATGTTGCCTGACCTCCCCATGCTGACCACCCCGTGGTGCTTTTCTCCATCCTACATTACCACTCACTGCCTATCCTAATTCAGACCCTATGATTCACACCACCGCGTGATGTTTTTCTCATTCCTGCTAGTGAATGTAATGTTACACACCCATACAATGTGCACCACCCCGCGATGTTTTTCAGAAACCTATCCTACATTGCCACTGCATATTGCCTGACCTCCCCATGCTGACCACCCTGAGGTGCTTTTCTCCATCCTACATTGCCACTCACTGCCTATCCTAATTCAGATCCTATGATTCACACCACCCCGTGATGTTTTTCTCACTCGTACTAGTGAATGTAATGTTACACACCCATACAATGTGCACCACACCGCGATGTTTTTCAGAAACCTATCTTACATTCCCACTGCATGTTGCCTGACCTCCCCATGCTGACCACCCCGTGGTGCTTTTCTCCATCCTACATTGCCACTCACTGCCTATCCTAATTCAGACCCTATGATTCACACCACCCCGTGATGTTTTTCTCACTCCTCATAGTGAATGTAATGTTACACACACATACAATGCGCACCACAACGCGATGTTTTTCAGAAACCTATCCTACATTGCCACTGCATGTTGCCTGACCTCCCCATGCTGACCACCCCGTGGTGCTTTTCTCCATCCGACATTGCCACTCACTGCCTATCCTAATTGAGACCCTATGACTCACACCATCCCGTGATGTTTTTCTCACTCCTGCTAGTGAATGTAATGTTGCACACCCATACAATGCGCACCACCCCACGATGTTTTTCAGAAACCTATCCTACATTGCCACTGCATGTTGCCTGACCTCCCCATGCTGAACACCCCGTGGTGCTTTTCTCCATCCTAAATTGCCACTCACTGCCTATCCTAATTCACACCCTATGATTCACACCACCCCGTGATTTTTTCTCACTCCTGCTAGTGAATGTAACGTTACACACCCATACAATGCGAACCACCCCGCGATGTTTTTCAGAAACCTATCCTACATTGCCACTGCATGTTTCCTGACCTCCCCATGCTGACCAACCCGTGGTGCTTCTCTCCATCCTACGTTGCCACTCACTGCCTATCCTAATTCAGACCCTATGATTCACACCACCTCGTGATGTTTTTCTCACTCCTGCTCGTGAATGTAATGTTGCACACCCATACAATGTGCACCACCCCGCGATGTTTTTCAGAAAGCTATCCTACATTGCCACTGCATGTTGCCTGACCTCCCTATGCTGACCACCCCGTGGTGCTTTTCTTCTTCCTACATTGCCACTCACTGCCTATACTAATTCAGACCCTATGATTCACACCACCCCGTGATTTTTTCTCACTCCTACTAGTGAATGTAATGTTACACAGCCATACAATGCGCACCACCCCGCGATGTTTTTCACAATCCTATCCTACATTGCCACTGCATGTTGCCTGACCTCCCCATGCTGACCACCCCGTGGTGCTTTTCTCCATCCTACATTCCCACTCACTGCCTATCCTAATTCAGACCCTATGATTCACAACACCCCGTGATGTTTTTCTCACTCTTCCTAGTGAATGTAATGTTACACACCCATACAATGCGCAACACCCCGCGAAGTTTTTCAGAAACCTATCCTACATTGCCACTACATGTTGCCTGACCTCCCCATGCTGACCACCCCGTGGTGCTTTTCTCCATCCTACATTGCCACTCACTGCTTCTCCTAATTCAGACCCTAAGATTCACACCACCCTGTGATGTTTTTCTCATTCCTGATAGTGAATGTTATGTTACACACCCATACAATGCGCACCACCCCGCGATGTTTTTCAGAAACCTATCCTACATTGCCACTGCATGTTGCCTGAACTCCCCATGCTGACCACCCCGTGGTGCTTTTCTCCATCCTACATTGCCACTCACTGCCTGTCCTAATTCAGACCCTATGATTCACACCACCCCGTGACGTTTTTCTCATTCCTGCTAGTGAATGTTATGTTACACACCCATACAATGCGCACCACCCCGCGATGTTTTTCAGAAACCTATCCTACATTGCCTCTGCATGTTGCCTGACCTCCCCATGCTGACCACCCCGTGGTGCTTTTCTCCATCCTACATTGCCACTCACTGCCTATCCTAATACAGACCCTATGATTCACAGCACCCCGTGATTTTCTCTCACTCCTGCTAGTGAATGTAACGTTACACACCCATACAATGCGAACCACCCCGCGATGTTTTTCAGAAACCTATCCTACATTGCCACTGCATGTTGCCTGACCTCCCCGTGCTGACCACCCCGTGGTGCTTTTCTCCATCCTACATTGCCACTCACTGCCTATCCTAATTCAGACCCTATGATTCACACCCCCCCCGTGATGTTTTTCTCATTCCTGCTAGTGAATGTTATGTTACACACCAATACAATGCGCACCACCCGGGATGTTTCGGAAACCTATCCTACATTGCCACTGTATGTTGCCTGACCTCCCCATGCTGACCACCCCGTGGTGCTTTTTTCCATCCTACATTGCCACTCACTGCCTATCCTAATTCAGACCCTATGATTCACACCACCCCGTGATGTTTTTCTCACTCCTACTAGTGAATGTAATGTTACACACCCATACAATGCGCACCACCCCGCGATGTTTTTCAGAAACCAATCCTACATTCCCACTGCATGTTGCCTGACCTCCCCATGCTGACCACCCCGTGGTGCTTTTCTCCATCCTACATTGCCACTCACTGCCTATCCTAATTCAGACCCTATGATGCACACCATCCCGTGATGTTTTTCTCACTCCTGCTAGTGAATGTAATGTTGCACACCCATACAATGCGCACCACCCCACGATGTTTTTCAGAAACTTATCCTACATTGCCACTGCATGTTGCCTGACCTCCCCATGCTGACCACCCCGTGGTGCTTTTCTCCATCCTACATTGCCACTCACTGCCTATCCTAATTCACACCCTATGATTCACACCACCCCGTGATTTTTTCTCACTCCTGCTAGTGAATGTAACGTTACACACCCATACAATGCGAACCACCCCGCGATGTTTTTCAGAAACCTATCCTACATTGCCACTACATGTGGCCTGACCTCCCCGTGCTGACCACCCCGTGGTGCTTTTCTCCATCCTACATTGCCAGTCACTGCCTATCCTAATTCAGACCCTATGATTCAAACCCCCCCCGTGATGTTTTTCTCATTCCTGCTAGTGAATGTTATGTTACACACCCATACAAGCGCACCACCCGGGATGTTTTTCAGAAACCTATCCTACATTGCCACTGCATGTTGCCTGACCTCCCTATGCTGCCCACACCGTGGTGCTTTTCTCCATCCTACCTTGCCACTCACTGCCTATCTTAATTCAGACCCTATGATTCACACCACCCCGTGATGTTTTTCTCTCTCCTGCTAGTGAATGTAATGTTACACACCCATACAATGCGCACCACCCCGCGATGTTTTTCAGAAACCTATCCTACATTGCCACTGCATATTGCCTGACCTCCCCATGCTGACCACCCCGAGGTGCTTTTCTCCATCCTACATTGCCACTCACTGCCTATCCTAATTCAGATCCTATGATTCACACCACCCCGTGATGTTTTTCTCACTCCTACTAGTGAATGTAATGTTACACACCCATACAATGCGCACCACACCCCGATGTTTTTCAGAAACCAATCCTACATTACCACTGCATGTTGCCTGACCTCCCCATGCTGACCACCCCGTGGTGTTTTTCTCCATCCTACATTGCCACTCATTGCCTATCCTAATTCACACCCTATGATTCACACCACCCGGTGATGTTTTTCTCACTCCTGCTAGTGAATGTAATGTTACACAACCAAACAATGCGCACAACCACGCGATGTTTTTCAGAAACCTATCCTACATTGCCACTGCATGTTGCCTGACCTCCTTATGTTGACCACCCCGTGGTGCTTTTCTCCATCCTACATTGCCACTCACTGACTATCCTAATTCAGACCCTATGATTCACACCATCCCGTGATGTTTTTATCATTCCTGCTAGTGAATGTAATGTTACACACCCATACAATGCGAACCACCCTGCGATGTTTTTCAGAAACCTATCCTACATTGCCACTGCATGTTGCCTGACCTCCCCATGCTGACCACCCCGTGGTGCTTCTCTCCATCCTACGTTGCCACTCACTGCCTATCCTAATTCAGACCCTATGATTCACACCACCCCGTGATGTTTTTCTCATTCCTGCTAGTGAATGTAATGTTACACACCCATACAATGTGCACCACCCCGCGATGTTTTTCAGAAACCAATCCTACATTGCCACTGCATGTTGCCTGACCTCCCCATGCTGACCACCCCGTGGTGCTTTTCTCCATCCTACATTGCCACTCACTGCCTATCCTAATTCAGACCCTATGATTCACACCATCCCGTGATGTTTTTCTCACTCCTGCTGGTGAATGTAATGTTGTACACCCATACAATGCGCACCAACCCACGATGTTTTTCAGAAACCTATCCTACATTGCCACTGCATGTTGCCTGACCTCCCCATGCTGACCACCCCGTGGTGCTTTTCTCCATCCTACATTGCCACTCACTGCCTATCCTAATTCAGACCCTATGATTCACACCACCCCGTGATGTTTTTCTCACTCCTGCTAGTGAATGTAATGTTACACACTCATACAATGCGCACCACCCCGCGATGTTTTTCAGAAACGTATCCTACATTGCCACTGCATGTTGCCTGACCTCCCCATGCTGACCACCCAGTGGTGCTTTTCTCCATCCTACATTGCCACTCACTACCTATCCTAATTCAGACCCCATGATTCACACAATCCCGTGATGTTTTTCTCACTCTTGCTAGTGAATGTAATGTTTCACACCCATACAATGCGCACCACCCCACGATGTTTTTCAGAAACATATCCTACATTGCCACTGCATGTTGCCTGACCTCCCCATCCTGACCACCCCGTGGTGCTTTTCTCCATCCTACATTGCCACTCACTGCCTATCCTAATTCACACCCTATGATTCACACTACCCCGTGATTTTTTCTCACTCCTGCTAGTGAATGTAACATTACACACCCATACAATGCGAACCACCCCGCGATGTTTTTCAGAAACCTATCGTACATTCCCACTGCATGTTGCCTGACCTCCACAATTTGACCACCCCGTGGTGCTTTTCTCCATCCTACATTGCCACTCACTGCCTATCCTAATTCAGACCCTATGATTCACACCATCCCGTGATGTTTTTCTCACTCCTGCTAGTGAATGTAATGTTTCACACCCATACAATGCGCACCACCCCACGATGTTTTTCAGAAACCTATCCTACATTGCCACTGCATGTTGCCTGACCTCCACATGCTGACCACCCCGTGGTGCTTTTCTCCATCCTACATTGCCACTCATTGCCTATCCTAATTCACACCCTATGATTCACAGCACCCCGTGATTTTTTCTCACTCCTGCTAGTGAATGTAACGTTACACACCCATACAATGCGAACCACCCCGCGATGTTTTTCAGAAACCTATCCTACATTGCCACTACATGTGGCCTGACCTCCCCGTGCTGACCACCCCGTGGTGCTTTTCTCCATCCTACATTGCCACTCACTGCCTATCCTAATTCAGACCCTATGATTCACACCCCCCCGTGATGTTTTTCTCATTCCTGCTAGTGAATGTTATGTTACACACCCATACAAGCGCCCCACACGGGATGTTTTTCAGAAACCTATCCTACATTGCCACTGCATGTTGCCTGACCTCCCCATGCTGACCACCCCGTGGTGCTTTTCTCCATCCTACATTACCACTCACTGCCTATCCTAATTCAGACCCTATGATTCACACCACCGCGTGATGTTTTTCTCATTCCTGCTAGTGAATGTAATGTTACACACCCATACAATGTGCACCACCCCGCGATGTTTTTCAGAAACCTATCCTACATTGCCACTGCATATTGCCTGACCTCCCCATGCTGACCACCCTGAGGTGCTTTTCTCCATCCTACATTGCCACTCACTGCCTATCCTAATTCAGATCCTATGATTCACACCACCCCGTGATGTTTTTCTCACTCGTACTAGTGAATGTAATGTTACACACCCATACAATGTGCACCACACCGCGATGTTTTTCAGAAACCTATCTTACATTCCCACTGCATGTTGCCTGACCTCCCCATGCTGACCACCCAATGGTGCTTTTCTCCATCCTACATTGCCACTCACTGCCTATCCTAATTCAGACCCTATGATTCACACCACCCCGTGATGTTTTTCTCACTCCTCATAGTGAATGTAATGTTACACACACATACAATGCGCACCACAACGCGATGTTTTTCAGAAACCTATCCTACATTGCCACTGCATGTTGCCTGACCTCCCCATGCTGACCACCCCGTGGTGCTTTTCTCCATCCGACATTGCCACTCACTGCCTATCCTAATTGAGACCCTATGACTCACACCATCCCGTGATGTTTTTCTCACTCCTGCTAGTGAATGTAATGTTGCACACCCATACAATGCGCACCACCCCACGATGTTTTTCAGAAACCTATCCTACATTGCCACTGCATGTTGCCTGACCTCCCCATGCTGAACACCCCGTGGTGCTTTTCTCCATCCTAAATTGCCACTCACTGCCTATCCTAATTCACACCCTATGATTCACACCACCCCGTGATTTTTTCTCACTCCTGCTAGTGAATGTAACGTTACACACCCATACAATGCGAACCACCCCGCGATGTTTTTCAGAAACCTATCCTACATTGCCACTGCATGTTTCCTGACCTCCCCATGCTGACCAACCCGTGGTGCTTCTCTCCATCCTACGTTGCCACTCACTGCCTATCCTAATTCAGACCCTATGATTCACACCACCTCGTGATGTTTTTCTCACTCCTGCTCGTGAATGTAATGTTGCACACCCATACAATGTGCACCACCCCGCGATGTTTTTCAGAAAGCTATCCTACATTGCCACTGCATGTTGCCTGACCTCCCTATGCTGACCACCCCGTGGTGCTTTTCTTCTTCCTACATTGCCACTCACTGCCTATACTAATTCAGACCCTATGATTCACACCACCCCGTGATTTTTTCTCACTCCTACTAGTGAATGTAATGTTACACAGCCATACAATGCGCACCACCCCGCGATGTTTTTCACAATCCTATCCTACATTGCCACTGCATGTTGCCTGACCTCCCCATGCTGACCACCCCGTGGTGCTTTTCTCCATCCTACATTCCCACTCACTGCCTATCCTAATTCAGACCCTATGATTCACAACACCCCGTGATGTTTTTCTCACTCTTCCTAGTGAATGTAATGTTACACACCCATACAATGCGCAACACCCCGCGAAGTTTTTCAGAAACCTATCCTACATTGCCACTACATGTTGCCTGACCTCCCCATGCTGACCACCCCGTGGTGCTTTTCTCCATCCTACATTGCCACTCACTGCTTCTCCTAATTCAGACCCTAAGATTCACACCACCCTGTGATGTTTTTCTCATTCCTGATAGTGAATGTTATGTTACACACCCATACAATGCGCACCACCCCGCGATGTTTTTCAGAAACCTATCCTACATTGCCACTGCATGTTGCCTGAACTCCCCATGCTGACCACCCCGTGGTGCTTTTCTCCATCCTACATTGCCACTCACTGCCTGTCCTAATTCAGACCCTATGATTCACACCACCCCGTGACGTTTTTCTCATTCCTGCTAGTGAATGTTATGTTACACACCCATACAATGCGCACCACCCCGCGATGTTTTTCAGAAACCTATCCTACATTGCCTCTGCATGTTGCCTGACCTCCCCATGCTGACCACCCCGTGGTGCTTTTCTCCATCCTACATTGCCACTCACTGCCTATCCTAATACAGACCCTATGATTCACAGCACCCCGTGATTTTCTCTCACTCCTGCTAGTGAATGTAACGTTACACACCCATACAATGCGAACCACCCCGCGATGTTTTTCAGAAACCTATCCTACATTGCCACTGCATGTTGCCTGACCTCCCCGTGCTGACCACCCCGTGGTGCTTTTCTCCATCCTACATTGCCACTCACTGCCTATCCTAATTCAGACCCTATGATTCACACCCCCCCCCGTGATGTTTTTCTCATTCCTGCTAGTGAATGTTATGTTACACACCAATACAATGCGCACCACCCGGGATGTTTCGGAAACCTATCCTACATTGCCACTGTATGTTGCCTGACCTCCCCATGCTGACCACCCCGTGGTGCTTTTTTCCATCCTACATTGCCACTCACTGCCTATCCTAATTCAGACCCTATGATTCACACCACCCCGTGATGTTTTTCTCACTCCTACTAGTGAATGTAATGTTACACACCCATACAATGCGCACCACCCCGCGATGTTTTTCAGAAACCAATCCTACATTCCCACTGCATGTTGCCTGACCTCCCCATGCTGACCACCCCGTGGTGCTTTTCTCCATCCTACATTGCCACTCACTGCCTATCCTAATTCAGACCCTATGATGCACACCATCCCGTGATGTTTTTCTCACTCCTGCTAGTGAATGTAATGTTGCACACCCATACAATGCGCACCACCCCACGATGTTTTTCAGAAACTTATCCTACATTGCCACTGCATGTTGCCTGACCTCCCCATGCTGACCACCCCGTGGTGCTTTTCTCCATCCTACATTGCCACTCACTGCCTATCCTAATTCACACCCTATGATTCACACCACCCCGTGATTTTTTCTCACTCCTGCTAGTGAATGTAACGTTACACACCCATACAATGCGAACCACCCCGCGATGTTTTTCAGAAACCTATCCTACATTGCCACTACATGTGGCCTGACCTCCCCGTGCTGACCACCCCGTGGTGCTTTTCTCCATCCTACATTGCCAGTCACTGCCTATCCTAATTCAGACCCTATGATTCACACCCCCCCCGTGATGTTTTTCTCATTCCTGCTAGTGAATGTTATGTTACACACCCATACAAGCGCACCACCCGGGATGTTTTTCAGAAACCTATCCTACATTGCCACTGCATGTTGCCTGACCTCCCCATGCTGCCCACACCGTGGTGCTTTTCTCCATCCTACCTTGCCACTCACTGCCTATCCTAATTCAGACCCTATGATTCACACCACCCCGTGATGTTTTTCTCTCTCCTGCTAGTGAATGTAATGTTACACACCCATACAATGCGCACCACCCCGCGATGTTTTTCAGAAACCTATCCTACATTGCCACTGCATATTGCCTGACCTCCCCATGCTGACCACCCCGAGGTGCTTTTCTCCATCCTACATTGCCACTCACTGCCTATCCTAATTCAGATCCTATGATTCACACCACCCCGTGATGTTTTTCTCACTCCTACTAGTGAATGTAATGTTACACACCCATACAATGCGCACCACACCCCGATGTTTTTCAGAAACCAATCCTACATTACCACTGCATGTTGCCTGACCTCCCCATGCTGACCACCCCGTGGTGTTTTTCTCCATCCTACATTGCCACTCATTGCCTATCCTAATTCACACCCTATGATTCACACCACCCGGTGATGTTTTTCTCACTCCTGCTAGTGAATGTAATGTTACACAACCAAACAATGCGCACAACCACGCGATGTTTTTCAGAAACCTATCCTACATTGCCACTGCATGTTGCCTGACCTCCTTATGTTGACCACCCCGTGGTGCTTTTCTCCATCCTACATTGCCACTCACTGACTATCCTAATTCAGACCCTATGATTCACACCATCCCGTGATGTTTTTATCATTCCTGCTAGTGAATGTAATGTTACACACCCATACAATGCGAACCACCCTGCGATGTTTTTCAGAAACCTATCCTACATTGCCACTGCATGTTGCCTGACCTCCCCATGCTGACCACCCCGTGGTGCTTCTCTCCATCCTACGTTGCCACTCACTGCCTATCCTAATTCAGACCCTATGATTCACACCACCCCGTGATGTTTTTCTCATTCCTGCTAGTGAATGTAATGTTACACACCCATACAATGTGCACCACCCCGCGATGTTTTTCAGAAACCAATCCTACATTGCCACTGCATGTTGCCTGACCTCCCCATGCTGACCACCCCGTGGTGCTTTTCTCCATCCTACATTGCCACTCACTGCCTATCCTAATTCAGACCCTATGATTCACACCATCCCGTGATGTTTTTCTCACTCCTGCTGGTGAATGTAATGTTGTACACCCATACAATGCGCACCAACCCACGATGTTTTTCACAATCCTATCCTACATTGCCACTGCATGTTGCCTGACCTCCCCATGCTGACCACCCCGTGGTGCTTTTCTCCATCCTACATTCCCACTCACTGCCTATCCTAATTCAGACCCTATGATTCACAACACCCCGTGATGTTTTTCTCACTCTTCCTAGTGAATGTAATGTTACACACCCATACAATGCGCAACACCCCGCGAAGTTTTTCAGAAACCTATCCTACATTGCCACTACATGTTGCCTGACCTCCCCATGCTGACCACCCCGTGGTGCTTTTCTCCATCCTACATTGCCACTCACTGCTTCTCCTAATTCAGACCCTAAGATTCACACCACCCTGTGATGTTTTTCTCATTCCTGATAGTGAATGTTATGTTACACACCCATACAATGCGCACCACCCCGCGATGTTTTTCAGAAACCTATCCTACATTGCCACTGCATGTTGCCTGAACTCCCCATGCTGACCACCCCGTGGTGCTTTTCTCCATCCTACATTGCCACTCACTGCCTGTCCTAATTCAGACCCTATGATTCACACCACCCCGTGACGTTTTTCTCATTCCTGCTAGTGAATGTTATGTTACACACCCATACAATGCGCACCACCCCGCGATGTTTTTCAGAAACCTATCCTACATTGCCTCTGCATGTTGCCTGACCTCCCCATGCTGACCACCCCGTGGTGCTTTTCTCCATCCTACATTGCCACTCACTGCCTATCCTAATACAGACCCTATGATTCACAGCACCCCGTGATTTTCTCTCACTCCTGCTAGTGAATGTAACGTTACACACCCATACAATGCGAACCACCCCGCGATGTTTTTCAGAAACCTATCCTACATTGCCACTGCATGTTGCCTGACCTCCCCGTGCTGACCACCCCGTGGTGCTTTTCTCCATCCTACATTGCCACTCACTGCCTATCCTAATTCAGACCCTATGATTCACACCCCCCCCGTGATGTTTTTCTCATTCCTGCTAGTGAATGTTATGTTACACACCAATACAATGCGCACCACCCGGGATGTTTCGGAAACCTATCCTACATTGCCACTGTATGTTGCCTGACCTCCCCATGCTGACCACCCCGTGGTGCTTTTTTCCATCCTACATTGCCACTCACTGCCTATCCTAATTCAGACCCTATGATTCACACCACCCCGTGATGTTTTTCTCACTCCTACTAGTGAATGTAATGTTACACACCCATACAATGCGCACCACCCCGCGATGTTTTTCAGAAACCAATCCTACATTCCCACTGCATGTTGCCTGACCTCCCCATGCTGACCACCCCGTGGTGCTTTTCTCCATCCTACATTGCCACTCACTGCCTATCCTAATTCAGACCCTATGATGCACACCATCCCGTGATGTTTTTCTCACTCCTGCTAGTGAATGTAATGTTGCACACCCATACAATGCGCACCACCCCACGATGTTTTTCAGAAACTTATCCTACATTGCCACTGCATGTTGCCTGACCTCCCCATGCTGACCACCCCGTGGTGCTTTTCTCCATCCTACATTGCCACTCACTGCCTATCCTAATTCACACCCTATGATTCACACCACCCCGTGATTTTTTCTCACTCCTGCTAGTGAATGTAACGTTACACACCCATACAATGCGAACCACCCCGCGATGTTTTTCAGAAACCTATCCTACATTGCCACTACATGTGGCCTGACCTCCCCGTGCTGACCACCCCGTGGTGCTTTTCTCCATCCTACATTGCCAGTCACTGCCTATCCTAATTCAGACCCTATGATTCACACCCCCCCCGTGATGTTTTTCTCATTCCTGCTAGTGAATGTTATGTTACACACCCATACAAGCGCACCACCCGGGATGTTTTTCAGAAACCTATCCTACATTGCCACTGCATGTTGCCTGACCTCCCCATGCTGCCCACACCGTGGTGCTTTTCTCCATCCTACCTTGCCACTCACTGCCTATCCTAATTCAGACCCTATGATTCACACCACCCCGTGATGTTTTTCTCTCTCCTGCTAGTGAATGTAATGTTACACACCCATACAATGCGCACCACCCCGCGATGTTTTTCAGAAACCTATCCTACATTGCCACTGCATATTGCCTGACCTCCCCATGCTGACCACCCCGAGGTGCTTTTCTCCATCCTACATTGCCACTCACTGCCTATCCTAATTCAGATCCTATGATTCACACCACCCCGTGATGTTTTTCTCACTCCTACTAGTGAATGTAATGTTACACACCCATACAATGCGCACCACACCCCGATGTTTTTCAGAAACCAATCCTACATTACCACTGCATGTTGCCTGACCTCCCCATGCTGACCACCCCGTGGTGTTTTTCTCCATCCTACATTGCCACTCATTGCCTATCCTAATTCACACCCTATGATTCACACCACCCGGTGATGTTTTTCTCACTCCTGCTAGTGAATGTAATGTTACACAACCAAACAATGCGCACAACCACGCGATGTTTTTCAGAAACCTATCCTACATTGCCACTGCATGTTGCCTGACCTCCTTATGTTGACCACCCCGTGGTGCTTTTCTCCATCCTACATTGCCACTCACTGACTATCCTAATTCAGACCCTATGATTCACACCATCCCGTGATGTTTTTATCATTCCTGCTAGTGAATGTAATGTTACACACCCATACAATGCGAACCACCCTGCGATGTTTTTCAGAAACCTATCCTACATTGCCACTGCATGTTGCCTGACCTCCCCATGCTGACCACCCCGTGGTGCTTCTCTCCATCCTACGTTGCCACTCACTGCCTATCCTAATTCAGACCCTATGATTCACACCACCCCGTGATGTTTTTCTCATTCCTGCTAGTGAATGTAATGTTACACACCCATACAATGTGCACCACCCCGCGATGTTTTTCAGAAACCAATCCTACATTGCCACTGCATGTTGCCTGACCTCCCCATGCTGACCACCCCGTGGTGCTTTTCTCCATCCTACATTGCCACTCACTGCCTATCCTAATTCAGACCCTATGATTCACACCATCCCGTGATGTTTTTCTCACTCCTGCTGGTGAATGTAATGTTGTACACCCATACAATGCGCACCAACCCACGATGTTTTTCAGAAACCTATCCTACATTGCCACTGCATGTTGCCTGACCTCCCCATGCTGACCACCCCGTGGTGCTTTTCTCCATCCTACATTGCCACTCACTGCCTATCCTAATTCAGACCCTATGATTCACACCACCCCGTGATGTTTTTCTCACTCCTGCTAGTGAATGTAATGTTACACACTCATACAATGCGCACCACCCCGCGATGTTTTTCAGAAACGTATCCTACATTGCCACTGCATGTTGCCTGACCTCCCCATGCTGACCACCCAGTGGTGCTTTTCTCCATCCTACATTGCCACTCACTACCTATCCTAATTCAGACCCCATGATTCACACAATCCCGTGATGTTTTTCTCACTCTTGCTAGTGAATGTAATGTTTCACACCCATACAATGCGCACCACCCCACGATGTTTTTCAGAAACATATCCTACATTGCCACTGCATGTTGCCTGACCTCCCCATCCTGACCACCCCGTGGTGCTTTTCTCCATCCTACATTGCCACTCACTGCCTATCCTAATTCACACCCTATGATTCACACTACCCCGTGATTTTTTCTCACTCCTGCTAGTGAATGTAACATTACACACCCATACAATGCGAACCACCCCGCGATGTTTTTCAGAAACCTATCGTACATTCCCACTGCATGTTGCCTGACCTCCACAATTTGACCACCCCGTGGTGCTTTTCTCCATCCTACATTGCCACTCACTGCCTATCCTAATTCAGACCCTATGATTCACACCATCCCGTGATGTTTTTCTCACTCCTGCTAGTGAATGTAATGTTTCACACCCATACAATGCGCACCACCCCACGATGTTTTTCAGAAACCTATCCTACATTGCCACTGCATGTTGCCTGACCTCCACATGCTGACCACCCCGTGGTGCTTTTCTCCATGCTACATTGCCACTCACTGCCTATCCTAATTCACACCCTATGATTCACAGCACCCCGTGATTTTTTCTCACTCCTGCTAGTGAATGTAACGTTACACACCCATACAATGCGAACCACCCCGCGATGTTTTTCAGAAACCTATCCTACATTGCCACTACATGTGGCCTGACCTCCCCGTGCTGACCACCCCGTGGTGCTTTTCTCCATCCTACATTGCCACTCACTGCCTATCCTAATTCAGACCCTATGATTCACACCCCCCCGTGATGTTTTTCTCATTCCTGCTAGTGAATGTTATGTTACACACCCATACAAGCGCCCCACCCGGGATGTTTTTCAGAAACCTATCCTACATTGCCACTGCATGTTGCCTGACCTCCCCATGCTGACCACCCCGTGGTGCTTTTCTCCATCCTACATTACCACTCACTGCCTATCCTAATTCAGACCCTATGATTCACACCACCGCGTGATGTTTTTCTCATTCCTGCTAGTGAATGTAATGTTACACACCCATACAATGTGCACCACCCCGCGATGTTTTTCAGAAACCTATCCTACATTGCCACTGCATATTGCCTGACCTCCCCATGCTGACCACCCTGAGGTGCTTTTCTCCATCCTACATTGCCACTCACTGCCTATCCTAATTCAGATCCTATGATTCACACCACCCCGTGATGTTTTTCTCACTCGTACTAGTGAATGTAATGTTACACACCCATACAATGTGCACCACACCGCGATGTTTTTCAGAAACCTATCTTACATTCCCACTGCATGTTGCCTGACCTCCCCATGCTGACCACCCCGTGGTGCTTTTCTCCATCCTACATTGCCACTCACTGCCTATCCTAATTCAGACCCTATGATTCACACCACCCCGTGATGTTTTTCTCACTCCTCATAGTGAATGTAATGTTACACACACATACGATGCGCACCACAACGCGATGTTTTTCAGAAACCTATCCTACATTGCCACTGCATGTTGCCTGACCTCCCCATGCTGACCACCCCGTGGTGCTTTTCTCCATTCGACATTGCCACTCACTGCCTATCCTAATTGAGACCCTATGACTCACACCATCCCGTGATGTTTTTCTCACTCCTGCTAGTGAATGTAATGTTGCACACCCATACAATGCGCACCACCCCACGATGTTTTTCAGAAACCTATCCTACATTGCCACTGCATGTTGCCTGACCTCCCCATGCTGAACACCCCGTGGTGCTTTTCTCCATCCTAAATTGCCACTCACTGCCTATCCTAATTCACACCCTATGATTCACACCACCCCGTGATATTTTCTCACTCCTGCTAGTGAATGTAACGTTACACACCCATACAATGCGAACCACCCCGCGATGTTTTTCAGAAACCTATCCTACATTGCCACTGCATGTTTCCTGACCTCCCCATGCTGACCAACCCGTGGTGCTTCTCTCCATCCTACGTTGCCACTCACTGCCTATCCTAATTCAGACCCTATGATTCACACCACCTCGTGATGTTTTTCTCACTCCTGCTCGTGAATGTAATGTTGCACACCCATACAATGTGCACCACCCCGCGATGTTTTTCAGAAAGCTATCCTACATTGCCACTGCATGTTGCCTGACCTCCCTATGCTGACCACCCCGTGGTGCTTTTCTTCTTCCTACATTGCCACTCACTGCCTATACTAATTCAGACCCTATGATTCACACCACCCCGTGATTTTTTCTCACTCCTACTAGTGAATGTAATGTTACACAGCCATACAATGCGCACCACCCCGCGATGTTTTTCACAATCCTATCCTACATTGCCACTGCATGTTGCCTGACCTCCCCATGCTGACCACCCCGTGGTGCTTTTCTCCATCCTACATTCCCACTCACTGCCTATCCTAATTCAGACCCTATGATTCACAACACCCCGTGATGTTTTTCTCACTCTTCCTAGTGAATGTAATGTTACACACCCATACAATGCGCAACACCCCGCGAAGTTTTTCAGAAACCTATCCTACATTACCACTACATGTTGCCTGACCTCCCCATGCTGACCACCCCGTGGTGCTTTTCTCCATCCTACATTGCCACTCACTGCTTCTCCTAATTCAGACCCTAAGATTCACACCACCCTGTGATGTTTTTCTCATTCCTGATAGTGAATGTTATGTTACACAGCCATACAATGCGCACCACCCCGCGATGTTTTTCAGAAACCTATCCTACATTGTCACTGCATGTTGCCTGAACTCCCCATGCTGACCACCCCGTGGTGCTTTTCTCCATCCTACATTGCCACTCACTGCCTGTCCTAATTCAGACCCTATGATTCACACCACCCCGTGACGTTTTTCTCATTCCTGCTAGTGAATGTTATGTTACACACCCATACAATGCGCACCACCCCGCGATGTTTTTCAGAAACCTATCCTACATTGCCTCTGCATGTTGCCTGACCTCCACATGCTGACCACCCCGTGGTGCTTTTCTCCATCCTACATTGCCACTCACTGCCTATCCTAATTCAGACCCTAACATTCACACCACCCGTGATGTTTTTCTCATTCCTGCTAGTGAATCTTATGTTACACACCCATACAATGCGCACCACCCCGCGATGTTTTTCAGAAACCTATCCTACATTGCCACTGCATGTTGCCTGACCTCCCCAATTTGACCACCCCGTGGTGCTTCTCTCCATCCTACGTTGCCACTCACTGCCTATCCTAATTCAGACCCTATGATTCACACCACCCCGTGATGTTTTTCTCACTCCTGCTAGTGAATGTAATGTTGCACACCCATACAATGCGCACCACCCCGCGATGTTTTTCAGAAACCAATCCTACATTGCCACTGCATGTTGCCTGACCTCCCCATGCTGACCGCCCCGCGGTGCTTTTCTCCATCCTACATTGCCACTCACTGCCTATCCTAATTCAGACCCTATGATTCACACCATCCCGTGATGTTTTTCTCACTCCTGCTGGTGAATGTAATGTTGCACACCCATACAATGCGCACCACCCCACGATGTTTTTCAGAAACCTATCCTACATTGCCACTGCATGTTGCCTGACCTCCCCGTGCTGACCACCCCGTGGTGCTTTTCTCCATCCTACATTGCCACTCACTGCCTATCCTAATTCAGACCCTATGATTCACACAACCCCGTGATTTTTTCTCACTCCTGCTAGTGAATGTAACGTTACACACCCATACAATGTGAACCACCCCGCGATGTTTTTCAGAAACCTATCCTACATTGACACTGCATGTTGCCTGACCTCCCCGTGCTGATCACACGGTGGTGCTTTTCTCCATCCTACATTGACACTCACTGCCTATCCTAATTCAGACCCTATGATTCACACCCCCCAGTGATGTTTTTCTCATTCCTGCTAGTGAATGTTATGTTACACACCCATACAATGCGCAACACCCGGGATGTTTTTCAGAAACCCATCCTACATTGCCACTGCATGTTGCATGACCTCCCCATGCTGACCACCCCGTGGTGCTTTTCTCCATCCTACATTGCCACTCACTGCCTATCCTAATTCAGACCCTATGATTCACACCACCCCGTGATGTTTTTCTCACTCCTGCTAGTGAATGTAATGTTACACACCCATACAATGCGCACCACCCCGCGATGTTTTTCAAAAACCTATCCTACATTGCCACTGCATATTGCCTGACCTCCCCATGCTGACCACACCACGGTGCTTTTCTCCATCCTACATTGCCACTCACTGCCTATCCTAATTCAGATCCTATGATTCACACCAGCCCGTGATGTTTTTCTCACTCCTACTAGTGAATGTAATGTTACACACCCATACAATGCGCACCACCACGCGATGTTTTTCAGAAACCTATCCTACATTCCCACTGCATGTTGCCTGACCTCCCCATGCTGACCACTCCGTGGTTCTTTTCTCCATCCTACATTGCCACTCACTGCCTATCCTAATTCAGACCCTATGATTCACACCATCCCGTGATGTTTTTCTCACTCCTGCTAGTGAATGTAATGTTACACACCCATACAATGCGCACCACCCCACGATATTTTTCAGAAACTTATCCTACATTGCCACTGCATGTTGCCTGACCTCCACATGCTGACCACCCCATGGTGCTTTTCTCCATCCTACATTGCCACTCACTGCGTATCCTAATTCAGACCCTATGATTCACACCACCCCGTGATGTTTTTCTCACTCCTGCTAGTGAATGTAATGTTACACACCCATACAATGCGCAGTACCCCGCCATGTTTTTCAGAAACCTATCCTACATTGCCACTGCATATTACCTAACCTCCCCATGCTGACCGCCCCGCGGTGCTTTTCTCCATCCGACATTGCCACTCACTGCCTATCCTAATTGAGACCCTATGACTCACACCACCCCGTGATGTTTTTCTCACTCCTACTAGTGAATGTAATGTTACACACCCATACAATGCGCACCACCCCGCGATGTTTTTCAGAAACCTATCCTACATTGCCAATGCATGTTGCTTGACCTCCCCATGCTGACCACCCCGTGGTGCTTTTCTCCATGCTACATTGCCACTCACTGCCTATCCTAATTCAGACCCTATGATTCACACCATCCCGTGATGTTTTTCTCACTCCTGCTAGTGAATGTAATGTTGCACACCCATACAATGCGCACCACCCCACGATGTTTTTCAAAAACCTATCCTACATTGCCACTGCATGTTGCCTGACCTCCCCATGCTGACCACCCCGTGGTGCTTTTCTCCATCCTACATTGCCACTCACTGCCTATCCTAATTCACACCCTATGATTCACACCACCCCGTGATTTTTTCTCACTCCTGCTAGTAAATGTAACATTACACACCCATACAATGCGTACCACCCCGCGATGTTTTTCAGAAACCTATCCTACATTGCCACTGCATGTTGCCTGACCTCCCCAATTTGACCACCCCGTGGTGCTTCTCTCCATCCTACGTTGCCACTCACTGCCTATCCTAATTCAGACCCTATGATTCACACCCCCCCCGTGATGTTTTTCTCATTCCTGCTAGTGAATGTTATGTTACACACCCATACAATGCACACA
Organism: Cavia porcellus; assembly: GCF_034190915.1. Taxonomy (NCBI): domain Eukaryota; kingdom Metazoa; phylum Chordata; class Mammalia; order Rodentia; family Caviidae; genus Cavia; species Cavia porcellus. The sequence continues at coordinate 47,353,821 of NW_026947514.1, read as the reverse complement.
ACCCGGGATGTTTTTCAGAAACCTATCCTACATTGCCACTGCATGTTGCCAGACCTCCTCATGCTGACCACCCAGTGGTGCTTTTCTCCATCCTACATTGCCACTCACTGCCTATCCTAATTCAGACCCTATGATTCACACCATCCCGTGATGTTTTTCTCACTCCTGCTGGTGAATGTAATGTTGCACACCCATACAATGCGCACCACCCCACGATGTTTTTCAGAAACCTATCCTACATTGCCACTGCATGTTGCCTGACCTCCCCATGCTGACCACCCCGTGGTGCTTTTCTCCATCCTACATTGCCACTCACTGCCTATCCTAATTCAGAACCTATGATTCACAGCACCCCGTGATTTTTTCTCACTCCTGCTAGTGAATGTAACGTTACACACCCATACAATGCGAACCACCCCGCGATGTTTTTCAGAAACCTATCCTACATTGCCACTGCATGTTGCCTGACCTCCCCGTGCTGACCACCCCGTGGTGCTTTTCTTCATCATACATTGCCACTCACTGCCTATCCTAATTCAGACCCTATGATTCACACCATCCCGTGATGTTTTTCTCACTCCTGCTGGTGAATGTAATGTTGCACACCCATACAATGCGCACCACCCCACGATGTTTTTCAGAAACCTATCCTACATTGCCACTGCATGTTGCCTGACCTCCCCGTGCTGACCACCCCGTGGTGCTTTTCTCCATCCTACATTGCCACTCACTGCCTATCCTAATTCAGACCCTATGATTCACACAACCCCGTGATTTTTTCTCACTCCTGCTAGTGAATGTAACGTTACACACCCATACAATGCGAACCACCCCGTGATGTTTTTCACAAACCTATCCTACATTGACACTGCATGTTGCCTGACCTCCCCGTGCTGATCACACAGTGGTGCTTTTCTCCATCCTACATTGACACTCACTGCCTATCCTAATTCAGACCCTATGATTCACACCCCCCCGTGATGTTTTTCTCATTCCTGCTAGTGAATGTTATGTTACACACCCATACAATGCGCACCACCCGGGATGTTTTTCAGAAACCTATCCTACATTGCCACTGCATGTTGCCTGACCTCCCCATGCTGACCACCCCGTGGTGCTTTTCTCCATCCTACATTGCCACTCACTGCCTATCCTAATTCACACCCTATGATTGACACTACCCCGTGATTTTTTCTCACTCCTGCTAGTGAATGTAACGTTACACACCCATACAATGCGAACCACCCCGTGATGTTTTTCACAAACCTATCCTACATTGACACTGCATGTTGCCTGACCTCCCCGTGCTGATCACACGGTGGTGCTTTTCTCCATCCTACATTGACACTCACTGCCTATCCTAATTCAGACCCTATGATTCACACCACCCCGTGATGTTTTTCTCACTCCTGCTAGTGAATGTAATGTTACACACCCATACAATGCGCAGTACCCCGCCATGTTTTTCAGACACCTATCCTACATTGCCAGTGCATGTTGCCTGACCTCCCCATGCTGACCACCCCGCGGTGCTTTTCTCCATCCGACATTGCCACTCACTGCCTATCCTAATTGAGACCCTATGACTCACACCACCCCGTGATGTTTTTCTCACTCCTACTAGTGAATGTAATGTTACACACCCATACAATGCGCACCAACCGCGATGTTTTTCAGAAACCTATCCTACATTGCCAATGCATGTTGCTTGACCTCCCCATGCTGACCACCCCGTGGTGCTTTTCTCCATCCTACATTGCCACTCACTGCCTATCTTAATTCAGACCCTATGATTCTCACCATCCCGTGATGTTTTTCTCACTCCTGCTAGTAAATGTAATGTTGCACACCCATACAATGCGCACCACCCCACGATGTTTTTCAGAAACCTATCCTACATTGCCACTGCATGTTGCCTGACCTCCCCATGCTGACCACCCCGTGGTGCTTTTCTCCATCCTACATTGCCACTCACTGCCTATCCTAATTCAGACCCTATGATTCATACCATCCCGTAATGTTTTTCTCACTCCTGCTAGTGAATGTAATGTTTCACACCCATACAATGCGCACCACCCCACGATGTTTTTCAGAAACCTATCCTACATTGCCATTGCATGTTGCCTGACCTCCCCATGCTGACCACCCCGTGGTGCTTTTCTCCATCCTACATTGCCACTCACTGCCTATCCTAATTCACACCCTATGATTCACACCACCCCGTGATTTTTTCTCACTCCTGCTAGTGAATGTAACGTTACACACCCATACAATTCGAACCACCCCGCGATGTTTTTCAGAAACCTATCCTACATTGCCACTACATGTGGCCTGACCTCCCCATGCTGACCACCCCGTGGTGCTTTTCTCCATCCTACATTGCCACTCACTGCCTATCCTAATTCAGACCCTATGATTCACACCCCCCCCGTGATGTTTTTCTCATTCCTGCTAGTGAATGTTATGTTACACACCCATACAAGCGCACGACCCGGGATGTTTTTCAGAAAACTATCCTACATTGCCACTGCACGTTGCTTGACCTCCCCATGCTGACCACCCCGTGGTGCTTTTCTCCATCCTACATTGCCACTCACTGCCTATCCTAATTCAGACCCTATGATTCACAGCACCCCGTGATTTTTTCTCACTCCTGCTAGTGAATGTAACGTTACACACCCATACAATGCGAACCACCCCGCGATGTTTTTCAGAAACCTATCCTACATTGCCACTGCATGTTGCCTGACTTCCCCGTGCTGACCACCCCGTGGTGCTTTTCTTCATCATAGATTGCCACTCACTGCCTATCCTAAATCAGACCCTATGATTCACACCCCCCCCCCGTGATGTTTTTCTCATTCCTGCTAGTGAATGTTATGTTACACACCCATACAATGCACACCACCCGGGATGTTTTTCAGAAACCTCTCCTACATTGCCACTGCATGTTGCCTGACCTCCCCATGCCGACCACCCAGTGGTGCTTTTCTCCATCCTACATTGCCACTCACTGCCTATCCTAATTCAGACCCTATGATTCACACCATCCCGTGATGTTTTTCTCACTCCTGCTGGTGAATGTAATGTTGCACACCCATACAATGCGCACCACCCCACGATGTTTTTCAGAAACCTATCCTACATTGCCACTGCATGTTGCCTGACCTCCCCATGCTGACCACCCCGTGGTGTTTTTCTCCATCCTACATTGCCACTCACTGCCTATCCTAATTCAGACCCTATGATTCACAGCACCCCGTGATTTTTTCTCACTCCTTCTAGTGAATGTAACGTTACACACCCATACAATGCGAACCACCACGCGATGTTTTTCAGAAACCTATCCTACATTGCCACTGCATGTTGCCTGACCTCCCCGTGCTGACCACCCCGTGGTGCTTTTCTCCATCATACATTGCCACTCACTGCCTATCCTAATTCAGACCCTATGATTCACACCCCCCCCCGTGATGTTTTTCTCACTCCTGCTAGTGAATGTTATGTTACACACCCATACAATGCGCACCACCCGGGATGTTTTTCAGAAACCTATCCTACATTGCCACTGCATGTTGCCTGACCTCCCCATGCTGACCACCCCGTGGTGCTTTTCTCCATCCTACATTGCCACTCACTGCCTATCCTAATTCAGACCCTATGATTCACACCACCCCGTGATGTTTTTCTCTCTCCTGATAGTGAATGTAATGTTACACACCCATACAATGCGCACCACACCGCGATGTTTTTCAGAAACCTATCCTACATTGCCACTGCATATTGCCTGATCTCCCCATGCTGACCACCCCGCGGTGCTTTTCTCCATCCTACATTGCCACTCACTGCCTATCCTAATTGAGACCCTATGACTCACACCACCCCGAGATGTTTTTCTCACTCCTACTAGTGAATGTAATGTTACACACCCATACAATGCGCACCAACCGCGATGTTTTTCAGAAACCTATCCTACATTGCCAATGCATGTTGCTTGACCTCCCCATGCTGACCACCCCGTGGTGCTTTTCTCCATCCTACATTGCCACTCACTGCCTATCTTAATTCAGACCCTATGATTCTCACCATCCCGTGATGTTTTTCTCACTCCTGCTAGTTAATGTAATGTTGCACACCCATACAATGCGCACCACCCCACGATGTTTTTCAGAAACATATCCGACATTGCCTCTGCATGTTGCCTGACCTCCCCATCCTGACCACCCCGTGGTGCTTTTCTCCATCCTACATTGCCACTCACTGCCTATCCTAATTCACACCCTATGATTGACACTACCCCGTGATTTTTTCTCACTCCTGCTAGTGAATGTAACGTTACACACCCATACAATGCGAACCACCCCGCGATGTTTTTCAGAAACCTATCCTACATTGCCACTGCATGTTGTCTGACCTGCCCGTGCTGACCACCCCGTGGTGCTTTTCTTCATCATACATTGCCACTCACTGCCTATCCTAATTCAGACCCTATGATTCACACCCCCCCCGTGATGTTTTTCTCATTCCTGCTAGTGAATGTTATGTTACACACCCATACAATGCACACCACCCGGGATGTTTTTCAGAAACCTATCCTACATTGCCACTGCATGTTGCCTGACCTCCCCATGCTGACCACCCCGTGGTGCTTTTCTCCATCCTACATTGCCACTCACTGCCTATCCTAATTCAGGCCCTATGATTCACACCATCCCGTGATGTTTTTCTCACTCCTGCTGGTGAATGTAATGTTGCACACCCATACAATGCGCACCACCCCACGATGTTTTTCAGAAACATATCCTACATTGCCACTGCATGTTGCCTGACCTCCCCATGCTGACCACCCCGTGGTGCTTTTCTCCATCCTACATTGCCACTCACTGCGTATCCTAATTCAGACCCTATGATTCACACCACCCCGTGATGTTTTTCTCACTCCTGCTACTGAATGTAATGTTACACACTCATACAATGCGCACCACCCCGCGATGTTTTTCAGAAACCTATCCTACATTGCCACTGCATGTTGCCTGACCTCCCCATGCTGAACACCCCGTGGTGCTTTTCTCCATATAAATTGCCACTCACTGCCTATCCTAATTCACACACTATGATTCACACCACCCCGTGATTTTTTCTCACTCCTGCTAGTGAATGTAACGTTACACACCCATAAAATGCGAACCACCCCGCGATGATTTTCAGAAACCTATCCTACATTGCCACTGCATGTTGCCTGACCTCCCCATGCTGACCACCCCGTGGTGCTTCTCTCCATCCTACGTTGCCACTCACTGCCTATCCTAATTCAGACCCTATGATTCACACCCCCCCGTGATGTTTTTCTCATTCCTGCTAGTGAATGTTATGTTACACACCAATACAAGAGCACCACCCGGGATGTTTTTCAGAAACCTATCCTACATTGCCACTGCATGTTGCTTGACCTCCCCATGCTGACCACCCCGTGGTGCATTTCTCCATCCTACATTGCCACTCACTGCCTATCCTAATTCAGACCCTATGATTCACAGCACCCCGTGATTTTTTCTCACTCCTGCTAGTGAATGTAACGTTACACACCCATAAAATGCGAACCACCCCGCGATGTTTTTCAGAAACCTATCCTACATTGCCACTGCATGTTGCCTGACCTCCCCGTGCTGACCACCCCGTGGTGCTTTTCTTCATCATACATTGCCACTCAATGCCTATCCTAATTCAGACCCTATGATTCACACCCCCCCCCCCGTGAAGTTTTTCTCATTCCTGCTAGTGAATGTTATGTTACACACCCATACAATGCGCACCACCCGGGATGTTTTTCAGAAACCTATCCTACATTGCCACTGCATGTTGCCTGACCTCCCCATGCTGACCACCCCGTGGTGCTTTTCTCCATCCTACATTGCCACTCACTGCCTATCCTAATTCAGACCCTATGATTCACACCATCCCGTGATGTTTTTCTCACTCCTGCTGGTGAATGTAATGTTGCACACCCATACAATGCGCACCACCCCACGATGTTTTTCAGAAACATATCCTACATTGCCACTGCATGTTGCCTGACCTCCCCATGCTGACCACCCCGTGGTGCTTTTCTCCATCCTACATTGCCACTCACTGCGTATCCTAATTCAGACCCTATGATACACACCACCCCGTGATGTTTTTCTCACTCCTGCTAGTGAATGTAATGTTACACACCCATACAATGCGCACCAACCCGCGATGTTTTTCAGAAACCTATCCTACATTGCCACTGCATGTTGCCTGACCTCCCCATGCTGAACACCCCGTGGTGCTTTTCTCCATCCTAAATTGCCACTCACTGCCTATCCTAATTCACACACTATGATTCACAACACCCCGTGATTTTTTCTAACTCCTGCTAGTGAATGTAACGTTATACACCCATAAAATGCGAACCACCCCGCGATGATTTTCAGAAACCTATCCTACATTGCCACTGCATGTTGCCTGACCTCCCCATGTTGACCACCCCGTGGTGCTTCTCTCCATCCTACGTTGCCACTCACTGCCTATCCTAATTCAGACCCTATGATTCCACCACCTCGTGATGTTTTTCTCACTCCTGCTCGTGAATGTAATGTTGCACACCCATACAATGCGCACCACCCCGCGATGTTTTTCAGAAACCAATCCTACATTGCCAATGCATGTTGCCTGACCTCCCCATGCTGACCACCCCGTGGTGCTTTTCTCCATCCTACATTGCCATTCACTGCCTACCCTAATTCAGACCCTATGATTCACACCATTCCGTGATGTTTTTCTCACTCCTGCTAGTGCATGTAATGTTGCACACACATACCATGCGCACCACCCCAAGATGTTTTTCAGAAACATATCCTACATTGCCACTGCATGTTGCCTGACCTCCCCATGCTGACCACCCTGTGGTGCTTTTCTCCATCCTACATTGCCACTCACTGCCTATCCTAATTCACACCCTATGATTCACACCACCCCGTGATTTTTTCTCACTCCTGCTAGTGAATGTAACGTTACACACCCATACAATGCGAACCACACCGAAATGCTTTTCAGAAACCTATCCTACATTGCCACTGCATGTGGCCTGACCTCTCCTTGCTGACCACCCCGTGGTGCTTCTCTCCATCCTACGTTGCCACTCACTGCCTATACTAATTCAGACCCTATGATTCACACCACCCTGTGATGTTTTTCTCACTCCTGCTAGTGAATGTAATGTTACACACCCATACAATGCGCACCACCCCGCGATGTTTTTCAGAAACCTATCCTACATTGCCCCTGCATGTTGCCTGACCTCCCTATGCTGACCACCCCGTGGTGCTTTTCTTCATCCTACATTGCCACTCACTGCCTATACTAATTCAGACCCTATGATTCACACCAACCCGTGATGTTTTTCTCACTCCTCCTAGTGAATGTAATGTTACACACCCATACAATGCGCAACACCCTGCAAAGTTTTTCAGAAACCTATCCTACATTGCCACTGCATGTTGCCTGACCTCCCCATGCTGACCACCCCGTGGTGCTTTTCTCCATCCTACATTGCCACTCACTGCCTATCCTAATTCAGACCCTAAGATTCACACCACCCCGTGATGTTTTTCTCATTCCTGCTAGTGAATGTTATGTTACACACACATACAATGCGCACCACCCCGCGATGTTTTTCAGAAACCTATCCTACATTGCCACTGCATGTTGCCTGACCTCCCCATGCTGACCACCCCGTGGTACTTTTCTCCATCCTACATTGCCAGTCACTGCCTATCCTAATTCAGACCCTATGATTCACACCACCCCGTGATGTTTTTCTCATTCCTGCTAGTGAATGTAATGTTACACACCCATACAATGCGCACCACCCCGCGATGTTTTTCAGAAACATATCCTTCATTGCCACTGCATGTTGCCTGACCTCCACATGCTGACCACCCCGTGGTGCTTTTCTCCATCCTACATTGCCACTCACTGCCTATCCTAATTCAGACCCTATGATTCACACCACCCCGTGATCTTTTTGTCATTCCTGCTAGTGAATGTAATGTTACACAGCCATACAATGCGCACCACCCCGCGATGTTTTTCAGAAACCTATCCTACATTGCCACTGCATGTTGCCTGACCTCCCCATGCTGACCACCCCGTGGTGCTTCTCTCCATCCTACGTTGCCACTCACTGCCTATCCTAATTCAGACCCTATGATTCACACCACCCGGTGATGTTTTTCTCACTCCTGCTAGTGAATGTAATGTTACACACCCAAACAATGCACACAACCACGCGATGTTTTTCAGAAACCTATCCTACATTGCCACTGCATGTTGCCTGACCTCCTTATGCTGACCACCCCGTGGTGCTTTTCTCCATCCTACATTGCCACTCACTGACTATCCTAATTCAGACCCTATGATTCACACCATCCCGTGATGTTTTTCTCATTCCTGCTAGTGAATGTAATGTTACACACCCATACAATGCGAACCACCCCGCGATGTTTTTCAGAAACCTATCCTACATTGCCACTGCATGTTGCCTGACCTCCCCATGCTGACCACCCCGTGGTGCTTCTCTCCATCCTACGTTGCCACTCACTGCCTATCCTAATTCAGACCCTATGATTCACACCACCCCGTGATGTTTTTCTCACTCCTGCTAGTGAATGTAATGTTGCACACCCATACAATGCGCACCACCCCGTGATGTTTTTCAGAAACCAATCCTACATTGCCACTGCATGTTGCCTGACTTCCCCATGCTGACCACCCCGTTTGCTTTTCTCAATCCTACATTGCCACTCACTGCCTATCCTAATTCAGACCCTATGATTCACACCATCCCGTGATGTTTTTCTCTCTCCTGCTAGTGAATGTAATGTTGCACACCCATACAATGCGCACCACCCCACGATGTTTTTCAGAAACCTATCCTACATTGCCACTGCATGTTGCCTGACCTCCCCATGCTGACCACCCCGTGGTGCTTTTCTCCATCCTACATTGCCACTCACTGCCTATCCTAATTCACACTCTATGATTCACACCACCCCGTGATTTTTTCTCACTCCTGCTAGTGAATGTAACGTTACACACCCATACAATGCGAACCACCCCGGGATGTTTTTCAGAAACCTATCCTACATTGCCACTGCATGTGGCCTGACCTCCCCATGCTGACCACCCCGTGGTGCTTTTCTCCATCCTACATTGCCACTCACTGCCTATCCTAATTCAGACCCTATGATTCACACCACCCCGTGATGTTTTTCTCACTCCTGCTAGTGAATGTAATGTTACACACCCATACAATGCGCACCACCCCGCGATGTTTTTCAGAAACCTATCCTACATTGCCACTGCATATTGCCTGACCTCCCCATGCTGACAACACCGCGGTGCTTTTCTCCATCCTACATTGCCACTCAATGCCTATCCTAATTCAGATACTATGATTCACACCACCCCGTGATGTTTTTCTCACTCCTACTAGTGAATGTAATGTTAAACACCCATACAATGCGCACCACCCCGCGATGTTTTTCAAAACCTATCCTACATTGCCACTGCATGTTGCCTGACCTCCCCATGCTGACCACCCCGTGGTGCTTTTCTCCATCCTACATTGCCACTCACTGCCTATCCTAATTCAGACATTATGATTCACACCACCCCGTGATGTTTTTCTCACTCCTGCTAGTGAATGTAATGTTACACACCCATACAATGCGCACCACCCCGCGATGTTTTTCAGAAACCTATCCTACATTGCTACTGCATATTGCCTGACCTCCCCATGCTGACAACCCCGCGGTGCTTTTCTCCATCCTACATTGCCACTCACTGCCTATCCTAATTCAGACCCTATGATTCACACCACCCGGTGATGTTTTTCTCACTCCTGCTAGTGAATGTAATGTTAAACACCCAAACAATGCACACAACCACGCGATGTTTTTCAGAAACCTATCCTACATTGCCACTGCATGTTGCCTGACCTCCTTATGCTGACCACCCCGTGGTGCTTTTCTCCATCCTACATTGCCACTCACTGCCTATCCTAATTCAGACCCTATGATTCACACCACCCCGTGATCTTTTTGTCATTCCTGCTAGTTAATGTAATGTTACACACCCATACAATGCGAACCACCCCGCGATGTTTTTCAGAAACCTATCCTACATTGCCACTGCATGTTGCCTGACCTCCCCATGCTGACCACCCCGTGGTGCTTCTCTCCATCCTACGTTGCCACTCACTGCCTATCCTAATTCAGACCCTATGCTTCACACCACCCCGTGATGTTTTTCTCACTCCTGCTAGTGAATGTAATGTTGCACACCCATACAATGCGCACCACCCCGTGATGTTTTTCAGAAACCAATCCTACATTGCCACTGCATGTTGCCTGACTTCCCCATGCTGACCACCCCGTTGTGCTTTTCTCCATCCTATATTGCCACTCACTGCCTATCCTAATTCAGACCCTATGATTCACACCATCCCGTGATGTTTTTCTCTCTCCTGCTAGTGAATGTAATGTTGCACACCCATACAATGCGCACCACCCCGCGATGTTTTTCAGAAACCTATCCTACATTGCCACTGCATTTTGCCTGACCTCCCCATGCTGACCACCCCGTGGTGCTTTTCTCCATCCTACATTGCCACTCACTGCCTATCCTAATTCACACTCTATGATTCACACCACCCCGTGATTTTTTCTCACTCCTGCTAGTGAATGTAACGTTACACACCCATACAATGCGAACCACCCCAAGATGTTTTTCAGAAACCTATCCTACATTGCCACTGCATGTTGCCTGACCTCCCCATGCTGACCACCCCGTGGTGCTTTTCTCCATCCTACATTGCCACTCACTGCCTATCCTAATTCACACCCTATGATTCACACCACCCCGTGATTTTTTCTCACTCCTGCTAGTGAATGTAACGTTACACACCCATACAATGCGAACCACCCTGCGATGTTTTTCAGAAACCTATCTTACATTGCCACTGCATCTTGCCTGACCTCCCCATGCTGACCAGCCCGTGGTGCTTCTCTCAATCCTACGTTGCCACTCACTGCCTATCCTAATTCAGACTCTATGATTCACACCACCCCGTGATGTTTTTCTCACTCCTGCTAGTGAATGTAATGTTGCACACCCATACAAAGAGCACCAACCCGCGATGTTTTTCAGAAACCAATCCTACATTGCCACTGCATGTTGCCTGACCTCCCCACGCTGACCCACCCGTGGTGCTTTTCTCCATCCTACATTGCCAGTCACTGCCTATCCTAAATTAGACCCTATGATTCACACCATCCCGTGATTTTTTCTCACTCCGGCTAGTGCATGTAATTTTGCACACCCATACAATGCGCACCACCCCACGATGTTTTTCAGAAACCTATCCTACATTGCCACTGCATGTTGCCTGACTTCCCCATGCTGACCACCCCGTGGTGCTTTTCTCCATCCTACATTGCCACTCACTGCCTATCCTAATTCACACCCTATGATTCACACAACCCCGTGATTTATTCTCACTCCTGCTAGTGAATGTAACGTTACACACCCATACAATGCGAACCACCCCGCGATGTTTTTCAGAAACCTATCCTACATTGCTACTCCATGTTGCCTGACCTCCCCATGCTGACCACCCCGTGGTGCTTCTCTCCATCCTACGTTGCCACTCACTGCCTATACTAATTCAGACCCTATGATTCACACCACCCCGTGATGTTTTTCTCATGCCTGCTAGTGAATGTAATGTTACACACCCATACAATGTGCACCACCCCGCGATGGTTTTCAGAAAACTATCCTACATTGCCACTGCATGCTGCCTGAACTCCCCATGCTGACCACCCCGTGGTGCTTTTCTCCATCCTACATTGCCACTCACTGCCTATCCTAATTCAGACCCTATGATTCACACCACCCCGTGATGTTTTTGTCATTCCTGCTAGTGAATGTAATGTTACACAGCCATACAAGCGCAACACCCCGCGATGTTTTTCAGAAACCTATGCTACATTGCCACTGCATGTTGCCTGACCTCCCCATGCTGACCACCCCGTGGTGCTTTTCTCCATCCTACATTGCCACTCACTGCCTATCCTAATTCACACCCTATGATTCACACCACCCGGTGATGTTTTTCTCACTCCTGCTAGTGAATGTAATGTTACACACCCAAACAATGCGCACAACCACGCGATGTTTTTCAGAAACCTATCCTACATTGCCACTGCATGTTGCCTGACCTCCCCATGCTGACCACCCCGTGGTGCTTTTCTCCATCCTACATTGCCACTCACTGCCTATCCTAATTCAGACCCTATGATTCACACCCCCCCGTGATGTTTTTCTCATTCTTGCTAGTGAATGTAATGTTACACACCCATACAATGCGCACCACCCCGCGATGTTTTTCAGAAACCTATCCTACATTGCCACTGCATATTGCCTGACTTCCCCATGCTGACCACCCCGCGGTGCTTTTCTCCATCCTACATTGCCACTCACTGCCTATCCTAATTGAGACCCTATGATTCACACCACCCCGTGATGTTTTTCTCACTCCTACTAGTGAATGTAATGTTACACACCCATACATTGCGCACCACCCTGCTTTGTTTTTCAGAAACCTATCCTACATTGCCAATGCATGTTGCCTGACCTCACCATGCTGACCACCCCATGGTGCTTTTCTCCATCCTACATTGCCACTCACTGCCTATCCTAATTCAGACCCTATGATTCACACCATCCCGTGTTGTTTTTCTCACTCCTGCTAGTGAATGTAATGTTGCACACCAATACAATGCGCACCACCCCACGATGTTTTTCAGAAACTTATCCTACATTGCCACTGCATGATGCCTGACCTCCCCATGCTGACCACCCCGTGGTGCTTTTCTCCATCCTACATTGCCACTCACTGCCTATCCTAAATCACACCCTATGATTCACACCACCCCGTGATTTTTTCTCACTCCTGCTAGTGAATGTAACATTACACACCCATGCAATGCGAACCAACCCGGGATGTTTTTCAGAAACCTATCCTACATTGCCACTGCATGTTGCCTGACCTCCCCATGCTGACCACCCCTTGGTGCTTTTCTCCAACCTACTTTGCCACTCACTGCCTATCCTAATTCAGACCCTATGATTCACACCACCCCGTGATGTTTTTCTCACTCCTGCTAGTGAATGTAATGTTACACACCCATACAATGCGCACCACCCCGCGATGTTTTTCAGAAACGTATCCTACATTGCCACTGCATATTGCCTGACCTCCCCATGCTGACCCCCCCGTGGTGCTTTTCTCCATCCTACATTGCCACTCACTGACTATCCTAATTCAGACCGTATGATTCACACCACCCCGTGATGTTTTTCTCACTCCTACTGGTGAACGTAATGTTACACACCCATACAATGCGCACCAACCCCGCGATGTTTTTCAGAAACCTATCCTACATTGCCACTGCAGATTGCCTGACCTCCCCATGCTGACCACCCCGCGGTGCTTTTCTCCATCCTACATTGCCACTCACTGCCTATCCTAATTCAGACCCTATGATTCACACCACCCCGTGATGTTTTTCTCACTCCTACTAGTGAATGTAATGTTACACACCCATACAATGCGCACCACCCCGCGATGTTTTTCAGAAACCTATCCTACATTGCCACTGCATGTTGCCTGTCCTCCCCATGCTGACCACCCCGTGGTGCTTTTCTCCATCCTACATTGCCACTCACTGCCTATCCTAATTCAGACCCTATGATTCACACCACTCCGTGATGTTTTTCTCACTCCTCCTAGTGAATGTAATGTTACACACCCATACAATGCGCACCACCCCGCGATGTTTTTCAGAAACCTATCCTACATTGCCACTGCATGTTGCCTAACCTCCCCATGCTGACCACCCCGTGGTGCTTTTCTCCATCCTACATTGCCACTCATTGCCTATCCTAATTCAGACACTAAGATTCACACCACCCCGTGATGTTTTTCTCATTCCTGCTAGTGAATGTTTTGTTACACACACATACAATGCGCACCACCCCGCGATGTTTTTCAGAAACCTATCCTACATTGCCACTGCATGTTGCCTGACCTCCCCATGCTGACCACCCCGTGGTGCTTTTCTCCAACCTCCATTGCCAGTCACTGCCTATCCTAATTCAGACCCTATGATTCACACCACCCCGTGATGTTTTTCTCATTCCTGCTAGTGAATGTAATGTTACACCCCCATACAATGCGCACCACCCCGCGATGTTTTTCAGAAACCTATCCTCCATTGCCACTGCATGTTGCCTGACCTCCACATGCTGACCACCCCGTGGTGCTTTTCTCCATCCTACATTGCCACTCATTGCCTATCCTAATTCAGACCCTATGATTCACACCACCCCGTTATCTTTTTGTCATTCCTGCTAGTGAATGTAATGTTACACAGCCATACAATGCGCACCACCCCGCGATGTTTTTCAGAAACCTATCCTACATTGCCACTGCATGTTGCCTGACCTCCCCATGCTGACCACCCCGTGGTGCTTTTCTCCATCCTACATTGCCACTCACTGCCTATCCTAATTCAGACCCTATGATTCACACCACCCGGTGATGTTTTTCTCACTCCTGCTAGTGAATGTAATGTTACACACCCAAACAATGCGCACAACCACGCGATGTTTTTCAGAAACCTATCCTACATTGCCACTGCATGTTGCCTGACCTCCTTATGCTGACCACCCCGTGGTGCTTTTCTCCAACCTACATTGCCACTCACTGACTATCCTAATTCAGACCCTATGATTCACACCATCCCGTGATGTTTTTCTCATTCCTGCTAGTGAATGTACTGTTACACACCCATACAATGCGAACCACCCTGCGATGTTTTTCAGAAACCTATCCTACATTGCCACTGCATGTTGCCTGACCTCCCCATGCTGACCACCCCGTGGTGCTTCTCTCCATCCTACGTTGCCACTCACTGCCTATCCTAATTCAGACCCTATGATTCACACCACCCCGTGACGTTTTTCTCACTCCTGCTAGTGAATGTAATGTTGCATACCAATACAATGCGCACCACCCCGTGATGTTTTTCAGAAACCAATCCTACATTGCCACTGCATGGTGCCTGACTTCCCCATGCTGACCACCCCGTTGTGCTTTTCTCCATCCTACATTGCCACTCACTGCCTATCCTAATTCAGACCCTATGATTCACACCATCCCGTGATGTTTTTCTCTCTCCTGCTAGTGAATGTAATGTTGCACACCCATACAATGCGCACCACCCCACGATGTTTTTCAGAAACCTATCCTACATTGCCACTGCATGTTACCTGACCTCCCCATGCTGACCACCCCGTGGTGCTTTTCTCCATCCTACATTGCCACTCACTGCCTATCCTAATTCACACTCTATGATTCACACCACCCCGTGATTTTTTCTCACTCCTGCTAGTGAATGTAATGTTACACACCCATACAATGCGCACCACCCCGCGATGTTTTTCAGAAACCTATCCTACATTGCTACTGCATGTTGCCTGACCTCCCCATGCTGACCAACCCGTGGTGCTTCTCTCCATCCTACGTTGCCACTCACTGCCTATACTAATTCAGACCCTATGATTCACACCACCCCGTGATGTTTTTCTCATGCCTGCTAGTGAATGTAATGTTACACACCCATACAATGTGCACCACCCCGCGATGGTTTTCAGAAAACTATCCTACATTGCCACTGCATGCTGCCTGAACTCCCCATGCTGACCACCCCGTGGTGCTTTTCTCCATCCTACATTGCCACTCACTGCCTATCCTAATTCAGACCCTATGATTCACACCACCCCGTGATGTTTTTGTCATTCCTGCTAGTGAATGTAATGTTACACAGCCATACAAGCGCAACACCCCGCGATGTTTTTCAGAAACCTATGCTACATTGCCACTGCATGTTGCCTGACCTCCCCATGCTGACCACCCCGTGGTGCTTTTCTCCATCCTACATTGCCACTCACTGCCTATCCTAATTCACACCCTATGATTCACACCACCCGGTGATGTTTTTCTCACTCCTGCTAGTGAATGTAATGTTACACACCCAAACAATGCGCACAACCACGCGATGTTTTTCAGAAACCTATCCTACATTGCCACTGCATGTTGCCTGACCTCCCCATGCTGACCACCCCGTGGTGCTTTTCTCCATCCTACATTGCCACTCACTGCCTATCCTAATTCAGACCCTATGATTCACACCCCCCCGTGATGTTTTTCTCATTCTTGCTAGTGAATGTAATGTTACACACCCATACAATGCGCACCACCCCGCGATGTTTTTCAGAAACCTATCCTACATTGCCACTGCATATTGCCTGACTTCCCCATGCTGACCACCCCGCGGTGCTTTTCTCCATCCTACATTGCCACTCACTGCCTATCCTAATTGAGACCCTATGATTCACACCACCCCGTGATGTTTTTCTCACTCCTACTAGTGAATGTAATGTTACACACCCATACATTGCGCACCACCCTGCTTTGTTTTTCAGAAACCTATCCTACATTGCCAATGCATGTTGCCTGACCTCACCATGCTGACCACCCCATGGTGCTTTTCTCCATCCTACATTGCCACTCACTGCCTATCCTAATTCAGACCCTATGATTCACACCATCCCGTGTTGTTTTTCTCACTCCTGCTAGTGAATGTAATGTTGCACACCCATACAATGCGCACCACCCCACGATGTTTTTCAGAAACTTATCCTACATTGCCACTGCATGATGCCTGACCTCCCCATGCTGACCACCCCGTGGTGCTTTTCTCCATCCTACATTGCCACTCACTGCCTATCCTAAATCACACCCTATGATTCACACCACCCCGTGATTTTTTCTCACTCCTGCTAGTGAATGTAACATTACACACCCATGCAATGCGAACCAACCCGGGATGTTTTTCAGAAACCTATCCTACATTGCCACTGCATGTTGCCTGACCTCCCCATGCTGACCACCCCTTGGTGCTTTTCTCCAACCTACATTGCCACTCACTGCCTATCCTAATTCAGACCCTATGATTCACACCACCCCGTGATGTTTTTCTCACTCCTGCTAGTGAATGTAATGTTACACACCCATACAATGCGCACCACCCCGCGATGTTTTTCAGAAACGTATCCTACATTGCCACTGCATATTGCCTGACCTCCCCATGCTGACCCCCCCGTGGTGCTTTTCTCCATCCTACATTGCCACTCACTGACTATCCTAATTCAGACCGTATGATTCACACCACCCCGTGATGTTTTTCTCACTCCTACTGGTGAACGTAATGTTACACACCCATACAATGCGCACCAACAACGCGATGTTTTTCAGAAACCTATCCTACATTGCCACTGCAGATTGCCTGACCTCCCCATGCTGACCACCCCGCGGTGCTTTTCTCCATCCTACATTGCCACTCACTGCCTATCCTAATTCAGACCCTATGATTCACACCACCCCGTGATGTTTTTCTCACTCCTACTAGTGAATGTAATGTTACACACCCATACAATGCGCACCACCCCGCGATGTTTTTCAGAAACCTATCCTACATTGCCACTGCATGTTGCCTGTCCTCCCCATGCTGACCACCCCGTGGTGCTTTTCTCCATCCTACATTGCCACTCACTGCCTATCCTAATTCAGACCCTATGATTCACACCACTCCGTGATGTTTTTCTCACTCCTCCTAGTGAATGTAATGTTACACACCCATACAATGCGCACCACCCCGCGATGTTTTTCAGAAACCTATCCTACATTGCCACTGCATGTTGCCTAACCTCCCCATGCTGACCACCCCGTGGTGCTTTTCTCCATCCTACATTGCCACTCATTGCCTATCCTAATTCAGACACTAAGATTCACACCACCCCGTGATGTTTTTCTCATTCCTGCTAGTGAATGTTTTGTTACACACACATACAATGCGCACCACCCCGCGATGTTTTTCAGAAACCTATCCTACATTGCCACTGCATGTTGCCTGACCTCCCCATGCTGACCACCCCGTGGTGCTTTTCTCCATCCTACATTGCCACTCACTGCCTATCCTAATTCAGACCCTATGATTCACACCACCCGGTGATGTTTTTCTCACTCCTGCTAGTGAATGTAATGTTACACACCCAAACAATGCGCACAACCACGCGATGTTTTTCAGAAACCTATCCTACATTGCCACTGCATGTTGCCTGACCTCCTTATGCTGACCACCCCGTGGTGCTTTTCTCCAACCTACATTGCCACTCACTGACTATCCTAATTCAGACCCTATGATTCACACCATCCCGTGATGTTTTTCTCATTCCTGCTAGTGAATGTACTGTTACACACCCATACAATGCGAACCACCCTGCGATGTTTTTCAGAAACCTATCCTACATTGCCACTGCATGTTGCCTGACCTCCCCATGCTGACCACCCCGTGGTGCTTCTCTCCATCCTACGTTGCCACTCACTGCCTATCCTAATTCCGACCCTATGATTCACACCACCCCGTGACGTTTTTCTCACTCCTGCTAGTGAATGTAATGTTGCATACCAATACAATGCGCACCACCCCGTGATGTTTTTCAGAAACCAATCCTACATTGCCACTGCATGGTGCCTGACTTCCCCATGCTGACCACCCCGTTGTGCTTTTCTCCATCCTACATTGCCACTCACTGCCTATCCTAATTCAGACCCTATGATTCACACCATCCCGTGATGTTTTTCTCTCTCCTGCTAGTGAATGTAATGTTGCACACCCATACAATGCGCACCACCCCACGATGTTTTTCAGAAACCTATCCTACATTGCCACTGCATGTTACCTGACCTCCCCATGCTGACCACCCCGTGGTGCTTTTCTCCATCCTACATTGCCACTCACTGCCTATCCTAATTCACACTCTATGATTCACACCACCCCGTGATTTTTTCTCACTCCTGCTAGTGAATGTAATGTTACACACCCATACAATGCGCACCACCCCGCGATGTTTTTCAGAAACCTATCCTACATTGCTACTGCATATTGCCTGACCTCCCCATGCTGACAACCCCGCGGTGCTTTTCTCCATCCTACATTGCCACTCACTGCCTATCCTAATTCAGACCCTATGATTCACACCACCCGGTGATGTTTTTCTCACTCCTGCTAGTGAATGTAATGTTAAACACCCAAACAATGCACACAACCACGCGATGTTTTTCAGAAACCTATCCTACATTGCCACTGCATGTTGCCTGACCTCCTTATGCTGACCACCCCGTGGTGCTTTTCTCCATCCTACATTGCCACTCACTGCCTATCCTAATTCAGACCCTATGATTCACACCACCCCGTGATCTTTTTGTCATTCCTGCTAGTTAATGTAATGTTACACACCCATACAATGCGAACCACCCCGCGATGTTTTTCAGAAACCTGTCCTACATTGCCACTGCATGTTGCCTGACCTCCCCATGCTGACCACCCCGTGGTGCTTCTCTCCATCCTACGTTGCCACTCACTGCCTATCCTAATTCAGACCCTATGCTTCACACCACCCCGTGATGTTTTTCTCACTCCTGCTAGTGAATGTAATGTTGCACACCCATACAATGCGCACCACCCCGTGATGTTTTTCAGAAACCAATCCTACATTGCCACTGCATGTTGCCTGACTTCCCCATGCTGACCACCCCGTTGTGCTTTTCTCCATCCTATATTGCCACTCACTGCCTATCCTAATTCAGACCCTATTATTCACACCATCCCGTGATGTTTTTCTCATTCCTGCTAGTGAATGTAATGTTGCACACCCATACAATGCGCACCACCCCGCGATGTTTTTCAGAAACCTATCCTACATTGCCACTGCATTTTGCCTGACCTCCCCATGCTGACCACCCCGTGGTGCTTTTCTCCATCCTACATTGCCACTCACTGCCTATCCTAATTCACACTCTATGATTCACACCACCCCGTGATTTTTTCTCACTCCTGCTAGTGAATGTAACGTTACACACCCATACAATGCGAACCACCCCAAGATGTTTTTCAGAAACCTATCCTACATTGCCACTGCATGTTGCCTGACCTCCCCATGCTGACCACCCCGTGGTGCTTTTCTCCATCCTACATTGCCACTCACTGCCTATCCTAATTCACACCCTATGATTCACACCACCCCGTGATTTTTTCTCACTCCTGCTAGTGAATGTAACGTTACACACCCATACAATGCGAACCACCCTGCGATGTTTTTCAGAAACCTATCTTACATTGCCACTGCATCTTGCCTGACCTCCCCATGCTGACCAGCCCGTGGTGCTTCTCTCAATCCTACGTTGCCACTCACTGCCTATCCTAATTCAGACTCTATGATTCACACCACCCCGTGATGTTTTTCTCACTCCTGCTAGTGAATGTAATGTTGCACACCCATACAAAGAGCACCACCCCGCGATGTTTTTCAGAAACCAATCCTACATTGCCACTGCATGTTGCCTGACCTCCCCACGCTGACCCACCCGTGGTGCTTTTCTCCATCCTACATTGCCAGTCACTGCCTATCCTAATTTAGACCCTATGATTCACACCATCCCGTGATGTTTTTCTCACTCCGGCTAGTGCATGTAATTTTGCACACCCATACAATGCGCACCACCCCACGATGTTTTTCAGAAACCTATCCTACATTGCCACTGCATGTTGCCTGACTTCCCCATGCTGACCACCCCGTGGTGCTTTTCTCCATCCTACATTGCCACTCACTGCCTATCCTAATTCACACCCTATGATTCACACAACCCCGTGATTTATTCTCACTCCTGCTAGTGAATGTAACGTTACACAACCATACAATGCGAACCACCCCGCGATGTTTTTCAGAAACCTATCCTACATTGCTACTGCATGTTGCCTGACCTCCCCATGCTGACCACCCCGTGGTGCTTCTCTCCATCCTACGTTGCCACTCACTGCCTATACTAATTCAGACCCTATGATTCACACCACCCCGTGATGTTTTTCTCATGCCTGCTAGTGAATGTAATGTTACACACCCATACAATGTGCACCACCCCGCGATGGTTTTCAGAAAACTATCCTACATTGCCACTGCATGCTGCCTGAACTCCCCATGCTGACCACCCCGTGGTGCTTTTCTCCATCCTACATTGCCACTCACTGCCTATCCTAATTCAGACCCTATGATTCACACCACCCCGTGATGTTTTTGTCATTCCTGCTAGTGAATGTAATGTTACACAGCCATACAAGCGCAACACCCCGCGATGTTTTTCAGAAACCTATGCTACATTGCCACTGCATGTTGCCTGACCTCCCCATGCTGACCACCCCGTGGTGCTTTTCTCCATCCTACATTGCCACTCACTGCCTATCCTAATTCACACCCTATGATTCACACCACCCGGTGATGTTTTTCTCACTCCTCCTAGTGAATGTAATGTTACACACCCAAACAATGCGCACAACCACGCGATGTTTTTCAAAAACCTATCCTACATTGCCACTGCATGTTGCCTGACCTCCCCATGCTGACCACCCCGTGGTGCTTTTCTCCATCCTACATTGCCACTCACTGCCTATCCTAATTGAGACCCTATGATTCACACCACCCCGTGATGTTTTTCTCACTCCTACTAGTGAATGTAATGTTACACACCCATACATTGCGCACCACCCTGCTTTGTTTTTCAGAAACCTATCCTACATTGCCAATGCATGTTGCCTGACCTCACCATGCTGACCACCCCATGGTGCTTTTCTCCATCCTACATTGCCACTCACTGCCTATCCTAATTCAGACCCTATGATTCACACCATCCCGTGTTGTTTTTCTCACTCCTGCTAGTGAATGTAATGTTGCACACCCATACAATGCGCACCACCCCACGATGTTTTTCAGAAACTTATCCTACATTGCCACTGCATGATGCCTGACCTCCCCATGCTGACCACCCCGTGGTGCTTTTCTCCATCCTACATTGCCACTCACTGCCTATCCTAAATCACACCCTATGATTCACACCACCCCGTGATTTTTTCTCACTCCTGCTAGTGAATGTAACATTACACACCCATGCAATGCGAACCAACCCGGGATGTTTTTCAGAAACCTATCCTACATTGCCACTGCATGTTGCCTGACCTCCCCATGCTGACCAACCCTTGGTGCTTTTCTCCAACCTACATTGCCACTCACTGCCTATCCTAATTCAGACCCTATGATTCACACCACCCCGTGATGTTTTTCTCACTCCTGCTAGTGAATGTAATGTTACACACCCATACAATGCGCACCACCCCGCGATGTTTTTCAGAAACGTATCCTACATTGCCACTGCATATTGCCTGACCTCCCCATGCTGACCCCCCCGTGGTGCTTTTCTCCATCCTACATTGCCACTCACTGACTATCCTAATTCAGACCGTATGATTCACACCACCCCGTGATGTTTTTCTCACTCCTACTAGTGAACGTAATGTTACACACCCATACAATGCGCACCAACCCCGCGATGTTTTTCAGAAACCTATCCTACATTGCCACTGCAGATTGCCTGACCTCCCCATGCTGACCACCCCGCGGTGCTTTTCTCCATCCTACATTGCCACTCACTGCCTATCCTAATTCAGACCCTATGATTCACACCACCCCGTGATGTTTTTCTCACTCCTACTAGTGAATGTAATGTTACACACCCATACAATGCGCACCACCCCGCGATGTTTTTCAGAAACCTATCCTACATTGCCACTGCATGTTGCCTGTCCTCCCCATGCTGACCACCCCGTGGTGCTTTTCTCCATCCTACATTGCCACTCACTGCCTATCCTAATTCAGACCCTATGATTCACACCACTCCGTGATGTTTTTCTCACTCCTCCTAGTGAATGTAATGTTACACACCCATACAATGCGCACCACCCCGCGATGTTTTTCACAAACCTATCCTACATTGCCACTGCATGTTGCCTAACCTCCCCATGCTGACCACCCCGTGGTGCTTTTCTCCATCCTACATTGCCACTCACTGCCTATCCTAATTCAGACACTAAGATTCACACCACCCCGTGATGTTTTTCTCATTCCTGCTAGTGAATGTTTTGTTACACACACATACAATGCGCACCACCCCGCGATGTTTTTCAGAAACCTATCCTACATTGCCACTGCATGTTGCCTGACCTCCCCATGCTGACCACCCCGTGGTGCTTTTCTCCAACCTCCATTGCCAGTCACTGCCTATCCTAATTCAGACCCTATGATTCACACCACCCCGTGATGTTTTTCTCATTCCTGCTAGTGAATGTAATGTTACACCCCCATACAATGCGCACCACCCCGCGATGTTTTTCAGAAACCTATCCTCCATTGCCACTGCATGTTGCCTGACCTCCACATGCTGACCACCCCGTGGTGCTTTTCTCCATCCTACATTGCCACTCATTGCCTATCCTAATTCAGACCCTATGATTCACACCACCCCGTTATCTTTTTGTCATTCCTGCTAGTGAATGTAATGTTACACAGCCATACAATGCGCACCACCCCGCGATGTTTTTCAGAAACCTATCCTACATTGCCACTGCATGTTGCCTGACCTCCCCATGCTGACCACCCCGTGGTGCTTTTCTCCATCCTACATTGCCACTCACTGCCTATCCTAATTCAGACCCTATGATTCACACCACCCGGTGATGTTTTTCTCACTCCTGCTAGTGAATGTAATGTTACACACCCAAACAATGCGCACAACCACGCGATGTTTTTCAGAAACCTATCCTACATTGCCACTGCATGTTGCCTGACCTCCTTATGCTGACCACCCCGTGGTGCTTTTCTCCAACCTACATTGCCACTCACTGACTATCCTAATTCAGACCCTATGATTCACACCATCCCGTGATGTTTTTCTCATTCCTGCTAGTGAATGTAATGTTACACACCCATACAATGCGAACCACCCTGCGATGTTTTTCAGAAACCTATCCTACATTGCCACTGCATGTTGCCTGACCTCCCCATGCTGACCACCCCGTGGTGCTTCTCTCCATCCTACGTTGCCACTCACTGCCTATCCTAATTCAGACCCTATGATTCACACCACCCCGTGACGTTTTTCTCA
The DNA here is from genome assembly GCF_034190915.1 of Cavia porcellus. NCBI lineage: Eukaryota > Metazoa > Chordata > Mammalia > Rodentia > Caviidae > Cavia > Cavia porcellus. The sequence goes on along the minus strand of NW_026947514.1, from coordinate 47,329,559 downwards.
CTCCTGCTAGTGAATGTAATGTTGCATACCAATACAATGCGCACCACCCCGTGATGTTTTTCAGAAACCAATCCTACATTGCCACTGCATGGTGCCTGACTTCCCCATGCTGACCACCCCGTTGTGCTTTTCTCCATCCTACATTGCCACTCACTGCCTATCCTAATTCAGACCCTATGATTCACACCATCCCGTGATGTTTTTCTCTCTCCTGCTAGTGAATGTAATGTTGCACACCCATACAATGCGCACCACCCCACGATGTTTTTCAGAAACCTATCCTACATTGCCACTGCATGTTACCTGACCTCCCCATGCTGACCACCCCGTGGTGCTTTTCTCCATCCTACATTGCCACTCACTTCCTATCCTAATTCACACTCTATGATTCACACCACCCCGTGATTTTTTCTCACTCCTGCTAGTGAATGTAACGTTACACACCCATACAATGCGAACCACCCCGGGATGTTTTTCAGAAACCTATCCTACATTGCCACTGCATGTTGCCTGACCTCCCCATGCTGACCACCCCGTGGTGCTTTTCTCCATCCTACATTGCCACTCACTGCCTATCCTAATTCAGACCCTATGATTCACACCACCCCGTGATGTTTTTCTCACTCCTGCTAGTGAATGTAATGTTACACACCCATACAATGCGCACCACCCCGCGATGTTTTTCAGAAACCTATCCTACATTGCCACTGCATATTGCCTGACCTACCCATGCTGACCACCCCGCGGTGCTTTTCTCCATCCTACATTGCCACTCACTGCCTATCCTAATTCAGATACTATGATTCACACCACCCCGTGATGTTTTTCTCACTCCTACTAGTGAATGTAATGTTAAACACCCATACAAGGCGCACCACCCCGCGATGTTTTTCAGAAACCTATCCTACATTGCCACTGCATGTTGCCTGACCTCCCCATGCTGACCACCCCGTGGTGCTTTTCTCCATCCTACATTGCCACTCACTGCCTATCCTAATTCAGACCCTATGATTCACACCCCCCCCCGTGATGTTTTTCTCATTCCTGCTAGTGAATGTTTTGTTACACACCCATACAATGCGCACCACCCGGGATGTTTTTCAGAAACCTATCCTACATTGCCACTGCATGTTGCCTGACCTCCCCATGCTGACCACGCCGTGGTGCTTTTCTCCATCCTACATTGCCACTCACTGCCTATCCTAATTCAGACCCTATTATTCACACCACCCCGTGATCTTTTTGTCATTCCTGCTAGTGAATGTAATGTTACACACCCATACAATGCGAACCACCCCGCGATGTTTTTCAGAAACCTATCCTACATTGCCACTGCATGTTGCCTGACCTCCCCATGCTGACCACCCCGTGGTGCTTCTCTCCATCCTACATTGCCACTTAGTGCCTATCCTAATTCAGACCCTATGCTTCACACCACCCCGTGATGTTTTTCTCACTCCTGCTAGTGAATGTAATGTTGCACACCCATACAATGCGCACCACCCCGTGATGTTTTTCAGAAACCAATCCTACATTGCCACTGCATGTTGCCTGACTTCCCCATGCTGACCACCCCGTTGTGCTTTTCTCCATCCTATATTGCCACTCACTGCCTATCCTAATTCAGACCCTATGATTCACACCATCCCGTGATGTTTTTCTCTCTCCTGCTAGTGAATGTAATGTTGCACACCCATACAATGCGCACCACCCCACGATGTTTTTCAGAAACCTATCCTACATTGCCACTGCATTTTGCCTGACCTCCCCATGCTGACCACCCCGTGGTGCTTTTCTCCATCCTACATTGCCACTCACTGCCTATCCTAATTCACACTCTATGATTCACACCACCCCGTGATTTTTTCTCACTCCTGCTAGTGAATGTAACGTTAAACACCCATACAATGCGAACCACCCCGGGATGTTTTTCAGAAACCTATCCTACATTGCCACTGCATGTTGCCTGACCTCCCAATGCTGACCACCCCGTGGTGCTTTTCTCCATCCTACATTGCCACTCACTGCCTATCCTAATTCAGACCCTATGATTCACACCCCCCCGTGATGTTTTTCTCATTCCTGCTAGTGAATGTTTTGTTACACACCCATACAATGCGCACCACCCGGGATGTTTTTCAGAAACCTATCCTACATTGCCACTGCATGTTGCCTGACCTCCCCATGCTGACCACCCCGTGGTGCTTTTCTCCATCCTACATTGCCACTCACTACCTATCCTAATTCAGACCCTATGATTCACACCACCCCGTGATGTTTTTCTCACTCCTGCTAGTGAATGTAATGTTACACACCCATACAATGCGCACCAGCCCGCGATGTTTTTCAGAAACCTATCCTACATTGCCACTGCATGTTGCCTGACCTCCCCATGCTGACCACCCCGTGGTGCTTTTCTCCATCCTACATTGCCACTCACTGCCTATCCTAATTCAGACCCTATGATTCACACCCCCCCGTGATGTTTTTCTCATTCCTGCTAGTGAATGTTTTGTTACACACCCATACAATGCGCACCACCCGGGATGTTTTTCAGAAACCTATCCTACATTGCCACTGCATGTTGCCTGACCTCCCCATGCTGACCACCCCGTGGTGCTTTTCTGCATCCTACATTGCCACTCACTGCCTATCCTAATTCAGACCCTATGATTCACACCACCCCGTGATGTTTTTCTCATTCCTGCTAGTGAATGTAATGTTACACAACCATACAATGCGCACCACCCCGCGATGTTTTTCAGAAACCTATCCTACATTGCCACTGCATGTTGCCTGACCTCCCCATGCTGACCACGCCGTGGTGCTTTTCTCCATCCTACATTGCCACTCACTGCCTATCCTAATTCAGACCCTATGATTCACACCACCCCGTGATCTTTTTGTCATTCCTGCTAGTGAATGTAATGTTACACACCCATACAATGCGAACCACCCCGCGATGTTTTTCAGAAACCTATCCTACATTGCCACTGCATGTTGCCTGACCTCCCCATGCTGACCACCCCGTGGTGCTTCTCTCCATCCTACATTGCCACTCACTGCCTATCCTAATTCAGACCCTATGCTTCACACCACCCCGTGATGTTTTTCTCACTCTTGCTAGTGAATGTAATGTTGCACACCCATACAATGCGCACCACCCCGTGATGTTTTTCAGAAACCAATCCTACATTGCCACTGCATGTTGCCTGACTTCCCCATGCTGACCACCCCGTTGTGCTTTTCTCCATCCTATATTGCCACTCACTGCCTATCCTAATTCAGACCCTATGATTCACACCATCCCGTGATGTTTTTCTCTCTCCTGCTAGTGAATGTAATGTTGCACACCCATACAATGCGCACAACCCCACGATGTTTTTCAGAAACCTATCCTACATTGCCACTGCATTTTGCCTGACCTCCCCATGCTGACCACCCCGTGGTGCTTTTCTCCATCCTACATTGCCACTCACTGCCTATCCTAATTCACACTCTATGATTCACACCACCCCGTGATTTTTTCTCACTCCTGCTAGTGAATGTAACGTTAAACACCCATACAATGCGAACCACCCCGGGATGTTTTTCAGAAACCTATCCTACATTGCCACTGCATGTTGCCTGACCTCTCAATGCTGACCACCCCGTGGTGCTTTTCTCCATCCTACATTGCCACTCACTGCCTATCCTAATTCAGACCCTATGATTCACACCCCCCCGTGATGTTTTTCTCATTCCTGCTAGTGAATGTTTTGTTACACACCCATACAATGCGCACCACCCGGGATGTTTTTCAGAAACCTATCCTACATTGCCACTGCATGTTGCCTGACCTCCCCATGCTGACCACCCCGTGGTGCTTTTCTCCATCCTACATTGCCAGTCACTGCCTATCCTAATTCAGACCCTATGATTCACACCACCCCGTGATGTTTCTCTCATTCCTGCTAGTGAATGTAATGTTACACACCCATACAATGCGCACCACCCCGCGATGTTTTTCAGAAACCTATCCTACATTGCCACTGCATGTTGCCTGACCTCCACATGCTGACCACCCCGTGGTGCTTTTCTCCATCCTACATTGCCACTCACTGCCTATCCTAATTCAGACCCTATGATTCACACCACCCGGTGATGTTATTCTCACTCCTGCTAGTGAATGTAATGTTACACACCCAAACAATGCGCACAACCACGTGATGTTTTTCAGAAACCTATCATACATTGCCACTGCATGTTGCCTGACCTCCTTATGCTGACCACCCCGTGGTGCTTTTCTCCATCCTACATTGCCACTCACTGACTATCCTAATTCAGACCCTATGATTCACACCATCCCGTGATGTTTTTCTCATTCCTGCTAGTGAATGTAATGTTACACACCCATACAATGCGAACCACTCCGCGATGTTTTTCAGAAACCTATCCTACATTGCCACTGCATGTTGCCTGACCTCCCCATGCTGACCACCCCGTGGTGCTTCTCTCCATCCTACGTTGCCACTCACTGCCTATCCTAATTCAGACCCTATGATTCACACCATCCCGTGATGTTTTTCTGTCTCCTGCTAGTGAATGTAATGTTGCACACCCATACAATGCGCACCACCCCACGATGTTTTTCAGAAACCTATCCTACATTGCCACTGCATGTTGCCTGACCTCCCCATGCTGACCACCCCGTGGTGCTTTTCTCCATCTTACATTGCCACTCACTGCCTATCCTAATTCACACTCTATGATTCACACCACCCCGTGATTTTTTCTCACTCCTGCTAGTGAATGTAACGTTACACACCCATACAATGCGAACCACCCCGGGATGTTTTTCAGAAACCTATCCTACATTGCCACTGCATGTTGCCTGACCTCCCCATGCTGACCACCCCGTGGTGCTTTTCTCCATCCTACATTGCCACTCACTGCCTATAGTAATTCAGACCCTATGATTCACACCCCCCGTGATGTTTTTCTCATTCCTGCTAGTGAATGTTATGTTACACACCCATACAATGCGCACCACCCATGATGTTTTTCAGAAACCTATCCTACATTGCCACTGCATGTTGCCTGACCTCCCCATGCTGACCAACCCGTGGTGCTTTTCTCCATCCTACATTGCCACTCACTGCCTATCCTAATTCAGACCCTATGATTCACACCACCCCGTGATGTTTTTCTCACTCCTGCTAGTGAATGTAATGTTACACAACCATACAATGCGCACCACCCCGCGATGTTTTTCAGAAACCTATCCTACATTGCCACTGCATATTGCCTGACCTCCCCATGCTGACCACCCCGCGGTGCTTTTCTCCATCCTACATTGCCACTCACTGCCTATACTAATTCAGATCCTATGATTCACACCACCCCGTGATGTTTTTCTAACTCCTACTAGTGAATGTAATGTTAAACACCCATACAATGCGCACCACCCCGCGATGTTTTTCAGAAACCAATACTACATTGCCACTGCATGTTGCCAGACCTCCCCATGCTGACCACCCCGTGGTGCTTTTCTCCATCCTACATTGCCACTCACTGCCTATCCTAATTCACACCCTATGATTCACACCACCCCGTGATTTTTTCTCACTCCTGCTAGTGAATGTAATGTTACACACCCATACAATGCGCACCACCCCGCGATGTTTTTCAGAAACCTATCCTACATTGCCACTGCATGTTGCCTGACCTCCCCATGCTGACCACCCCGTGGTGCTTTTCTGCATCCTACATTGCCACTCACTGCCTATCCTAATTCAGACCTTATGATTCACACCACCCCGTGATGTTTTTCTCATTCCTGCTAGTGAATGTAATGTTACACACCCATACAATGCGCACCACCCCGCGATGTTTTTCAGAAACCTATCCTACATTGCCACTGCATGTTGCCTGACCTCCCCATGCTGACCACGCCGTGGTGCTTTTCTCCATCCTACATTGCCACTGACTGCCTATCCTAATTCAGACCCTATGATTCACACCACCCCGTGATCTTTTTGTCATTCCTGCTAGTGAATGTAATGTTACACACCCATACAATGCGAACCACCCCGCGATGTTTTTCAGAAACCTATCCTACATTGCCACTGCATGTTGCCTGACCTCCCCATGCTGACCACCCCGTGGTGCTTCTCTCCATCCTACATTGCCACTCACTGCCTATCCTAATTCAGACCCTATGCTTCACACCACCCCGTGATGTTTTTCTCACTCCTGCTAGTGAATGTAATGTTGCACACCCATACAATGCGCACCACCCCGTGATGTTTTTCAGAAACCAATCCTACATTGCCACTGCATGTTGCCTGACTTCCCCATGCTGACCACCCCGTTGTGCTTTTCTCCATCCTATATTGCCACTCACTGCCTATCCTAATTCAGACCCTATGATTCACACAATCCCGTGATGTTTTTCTCTCTACTGCTAGTGAATGTAATGTTGCACACCCATACAATGCGCACCACCCCACGATGTTTTTCAGAAACCTATCCTACATTGCCACTGCATTTTGCCTGACCTCCCCATGCTGACCACCCCGTGGTGCTTTTCTCCATCCTACATTGCCACTCACTGCCTATCCTAATTCACACTCTATGATTCACACCACCCCGTGATTTTTTCTCACTCCTTCTAGTGAATGTAACGTTAAACACCCATACAATGCGAACCTCCCCGGGATGTTTTTCAGAAACCTATCCTACATTGCCACTGCATGTTGCCTGACCTCCCAATGCTGACCACCCCGTGGTGCTTTTCTCCATCCTACATTGCCACTCACTGCCTATCCTAATTCAGACCCTATGATTCACACCCCCCCGTGATGTTTTTCTCATTCCTGCTAGTGAATGTTTTGTTACACACCCATACAATGCGCACCACCCGGGATGTTTTTCAGAAACCTATCCTACATTGCCACTGCATGTTGCCTGACGTCCCCATGCTGACCACCCCGTGGTGCTTTTCTCCATCCTACATTGCCACTCACTACCTATCCTAATTCAGACCCTATGATTCACACCACCCCGTGATGTTTTTCTCACTCCTGCTAGTGAATGTAATGTTACACACCCATACAATGCGCACCAGCCCGCGATGTTTTTCAGAAACCTATCCTACATTGCCACTGCATGTTGCCTGACCTCCCCATGCTGACCACCCCGTGGTGCTTTTCTGCATCCTACATTGCCACTCACTGCCTATCCTAATTGAGACCCTAAGATTCACACCACCCCGTGATGTTTTTCTCATTCCTGCTAGTGAATGTTATGTTACACACCCATACAATGCGCACCACCCTGCGATGTTTTTCAGAAACCTATCCTACATTGCCACTGCATGTTGCCTGACCTCCCCATGCTGACCACCTGTGGTGCTTTTCTCCATCCTACATTGCCAGTCACTGCCTATCCTAATTCAGACCCTATGATTCACACCACCCCGTGATGTTTTTCTCATTCCTGCTAGTGAATGTAATGTTACACACCCATACAATGCGCACCACCCCACGATGTTTTTCAGAAACCTATCCTACATTGCGACTGCATGTGGCCTGACCTCCACATGCTGACCACCCCTTGGTGCTTTTCTCCATCCTACATTGCCACTCACTGCCTATCCTAATTCAGACCCTATGATTCACACCACCCCGTGATCTTTTTGTCATTCCTGCTAGTGAATGTAATGTTACACAGCCATACAATGCGCACCACCCCGCGATGTTTTTCAGAAACCTATCCTACATTGCCACTGCATGTTGCCTGAGCTCCCCATGCTGACCACCCCGTGGTGCTTTTCTCCATCCTACATTGCCACTCACTGCCTATCCTAATTCAGACCCTATGATTCACACCACCCGGTGATGTTATTCTCACTCCTGCTAGTGAATGTAATGTTACACACCCAAACAATGCGCACAACCACGTGATGTTTTTCAGAAACCTATCATACATTGCCACTGCATGTTGCCTGACCTCCTTATGCTGACCACCCCGTGTTGCTTTTCTCCATCCTACATTGCCACTCACTGACTATCCTAATTCAGACCCTATGATTCACACCATCCCGTGATGTTTTTCTCATTCCTGCTAGTGAATGTAATGTTACACACCCATACAATGCGAACCACTCTGCGATGTTTTTCAGAAACCTATCCTACATTGCCACTGCATGTTGCCTGACCTCCCCATGCTGACCACCCCGTGGTGCTTCTCTCCATCCTACGTTGCCACTCACTGCCTATCCTAATTCAGACCCTATGATTCACACCACCCCGTGATGTTTTTCTCACTCCTGCTAGTGAATGTAATGTTGCACACCCTAACAATGCGCACCTCCCGCGATGTTTTTCAGAAACCAATCCTACATTGCCACTGCATGTTGCCTGACTTCCCCATGCTGACCACCCCGTTGTGCTTTTCTCCATCCTGCATTGCCACTCACTGCCTATCCTAATTCAGACCCTATGATTCACACCACCCCGTGATGTTTTTCTGTCTCCTGCTAGTGAATGTAATGTTGCACACCCATACAATGCGCACCACCCCACGATGTTTTTCAGAAACCTATCCTACATTGCCACTGCATGTTGCCTGACCTCCCCATGCTGACCACCCCGTGGTGCTTTTCTCCATCCTACATTGCCACTCACTGCCTATCCTAATTCACACTCTATGATTCACACCACCCCGTGATTTTTTCTCACTCCTGCTAGTGAATGTAACATTACACACCCATACAATGCGAACCACCCCGGGATGTTTTTCAGAAACCTATCCTGCATTGCCACTGCATGTTGCCTGACCTCCCCATGCTGACCACCCCGTGGTGCTTTTCTCCATCCTACATTGCCACTCACTGCCTATAGTAATTCAGACCCTATGATTCGAACCCCCCCGTGATGTTTTTCTCATTCCTGCTAGTGAATGTTATGTTACACACCCATACAATGCGCACCACCCAGGATGTTTTTCAGAAACCTATCCTACATTGCCACTGCATGTTGCCTGACCTCCCCATGCTGACCACCCCGTGGTGCTTTTCTCCATCCTACATTGCCACTCACTGCCTATCCTAATTCACACCCTATGATTCACACCACCCCGTGATTTTTTCTCTCTCCTGCTAGTGAATGTAACGTTACACACCCATACAATGCGAACCACCCCGCGATGTTTTTCAGAAACCTATCCTACATTGCCACTGCATGTTGCCTGACCTCCCCATGCTGACCAACCGGTGGTGCTTCTCTCAATCCTACGTTGCCACTCACTGCCTATCCTAATTCAGACTCTATGATTCACACCACCCCGTGATGTTTTTCTCACTCCTGCTAGTGAATGTAATGTTGCACACCCAAACAAAGAGCTCCACCCCGCGATGTTTTTCAGAAACCAATCCTACATTGCCACTGCATGTTGCCTGACCTCCCCACGCTGACCAACCCGTGGTGCTTTTCTCCATCCTACATTGCCACTCACTGCCTATCCTAATTCAGACCCTATGATTCACACCATCCCGTGATGTCTTTCTCACTCCTGCTAGTGCATGTAATGTTGCACACACATACAATGCACACCACCCCACGATGTTTTTCAGAAACCTATCCTACATTGCCACTGCATGTTGCCTGACTTCCCCATGCTGACCACCCCTTGGTGCTTTTCTCCATCCTACATTGCCACTCACTGCCTATCCTAATTCACACCCTATGATTCACACCACCCCGTGATCTTTTTGTCATTCCTGCTAGTGAATGTAATGTTACACACCCATGCAATGCGCACCACCCATGATGTTTTTCAGAAACCTATCCTACATTGCCACTGCATGTTGCCTGACCTCCTTATGCTGACCACCCCGTGTTGCTTTTCTCCATCCTACAAAGCCACTCACTGACTATCCTAATTCAGACCCTATGATTCACACCATCCCGTGATGTTTTTCTCATTCCTGCTAGTGAATGTAATGTTACACACCCATACAATGCGCACCACCCCGCGATGTTTTTCAGAAACCTATCCTACATTGCCACTGCATGTTGCCTGACCTCCCCATGCTGACCACCCCGTGGTGCTTTTCTGCATCCTACATTGCCACTCACTGCCTATCCTAATTCAGACCTTATGATTCACACCACCCCGTGATGTTTTTCTCATTCCTGCTAGTGAATGTAATGTTACACACCCATACAATGCGCACCACCCCGCGATGTTTTTCAGAAACCTATCCTACATTGCCACTGCATGTTGCCTGACCTCCCCATGCTGACCACGCCGTGGTGCTTTTCTCCATCCTACATTGCCACTGACTGCCTATCCTAATTCAGACCCTATGATTCACACCACCCCGTGATCTTTTTGTCATTCCTGCTAGTGAATGTAATGTTACACACCCATACAATGCGAACCACCCCGCGATGTTTTTCAGAAACCTATCCTACATTGCCACTGCATGTTGCCTGACCTCCCCATGCTGACCACCCCGTGGTGCTTCTCTCCATCCTACATTGCCACTCACTGCCTATCCTAATTCAGACCCTATGCTTCACACCACCCCGTGATGTTTTTCTCACTCCTGCTAGTGAATGTAATGTTGCACACCCATACAATGCGCACCACCCCGTGATGTTTTTCAGAAACCAATCCTACATTGCCACTGCATGTTGCCTGACTTCCCCATGCTGACCACCCCGTTGTGCTTTTCTCCATCCTATATTGCCACTCACTGCCTATCCTAATTCAGACCCTATGATTCACACAATCCCGTGATGTTTTTCTCTCTACTGCTAGTGAATGTAATGTTGCACACCCATACAATGCGCACCACCCCACGATGTTTTTCAGAAACCTATCCTACATTGCCACTGCATTTTGCCTGACCTCCCCATGCTGACCACCCCGTGGTGCTTTTCTCCATCCTACATTGCCACTCACTGCCTATCCTAATTCACACTCTATGATTCACACCACCCCGTGATTTTTTCTCACTCCTTCTAGTGAATGTAACGTTAAACACCCATACAATGCGAACCTCCCCGGGATGTTTTTCAGAAACCTATCCTACATTGCCACTGCATGTTGCCTGACCTCCCAATGCTGACCACCCCGTGGTGCTTTTCTCCATCCTACATTGCCACTCACTGCCTATCCTAATTCAGACCCTATGATTCACACCCCCCCGTGATGTTTTTCTCATTCCTGCTAGTGAATGTTTTGTTACACACCCATACAATGCGCACCACCCGGGATGTTTTTCAGAAACCTATCCTACATTGCCACTGCATGTTGCCTGACGTCCCCATGCTGACCACCCCGTGGTGCTTTTCTCCATCCTACATTGCCACTCACTACCTATCCTAATTCAGACCCTATGATTCACACCACCCCGTGATGTTTTTCTCACTCCTGCTAGTGAATGTAATATTACACACCCATACAATGCGCACCAGCCCGCGATGTTTTTCAGAAACCTATCCTACATTGCCACTGCATGTTGCCTGACCACCCCATGCTGACCACCCCGTGGTGCTTTTCTGCATCCTACATTGCCACTCACTGCCTATCCTAATTGAGACCCTAAGATTCACACCACCCCGTGATGTTTTTCTCATTCCTGCTAGTGAATGTTATGTTACACACCCATACAATGCGCACCACCCTGCGATGTTTTTCAGAAACCTATCCTACATTGCCACTGCATGTTGCCTGACCTCCCCATGCTGACCACCCCGTGGTGCTTTTCTCCATCCTACATTGCCAGTCACTGCCTATCCTAATTCAGACCCTATGATTCACACCACCCCGTGATGTTTTTCTCATTCCTGCTAGTGAATGTAATGTTACACACCCATACAATGCGCACCACCCCGCGATGTTTTTCAGAAACCTATCCTACATTGCGACTGCATGTGGCCTGACCTCCACATGCTGACCACCCCTTGGTGCTTTTCTCCATCCTACATTGCCACTCACTGCCTATCCTAATTCAGACCCTATGATTCACACCACCCCGTGATCTTTTTGTCATTCCTGCTAGTGAATGTAATGTTACACAGCCATACAATGCGCACCACCCCGCGATGTTTTTCAGAAACCTATCCTACATTGCCACTGCATGTTGCCTGAGCTCCCCATGCTGACCACCCCGTGGTGCTTTTCTCCATCCTACATTGCCACTCACTGCCTATCCTAATTCAGACCCTATGATTCACACCACCCGGTGATGTTATTCTCACTCCTGCTAGTGAATGTAATGTTACACACCCAAACAATGCGCACAACCACGTGATGTTTTTCAGAAACCTATCATACATTGCCACTGCATGTTGCCTGACCTCCTTATGCTGACCACCCCGTGTTGCTTTTCTCCATCCTACATTGCCACTCACTGACTATCCTAATTCAGACCCTATGATTCACACCATCCCGTGATGTTTTTCTCATTCCTGCTAGTGAATGTAATGTTACACACCCATACAATGCGAACCACTCTGCGATGTTTTTCAGAAACCTATCCTACATTGCCACTGCATGTTGCCTGACCTCCCCATGCTGACCACCCCGTGGTGCTTCTCTCCATCCTACGTTGCCACTCACTGCCTATCCTAATTCAGACCCTATGATTCACACCACCCCGTGATGTTTTTCTCACTCCTGCTAGTGAATGTAATGTTGCACACCCTAACAATGCGCACCACCCGCGATGTTTTTCAGAAACCAATCCTACATTGCCACTGCATGTTGCCTGACTTCCCCATGCTGACCACCCCGTTGTGCTTTTCTCCATCCTGCATTGCCACTCACTGCGTATCCTAATTCAGACCCTATGATTCACACCACCCCGTGATGTTTTTCTGTCTCCTGCTAGTGAATGTAATGTTGCACACCCATACAATGCGCACCACCCCACGATGTTTTTCAGAAACCTATCCTACATTGCCACTGCATGTTGCCTGACCTCCCCATGCTGACCACCCCGTGGTGCTTTTCTCCATCCTACATTGCCACTCACTGCCTATCCTAATTCACACTCTATGATTCACACCACCCCGTGATTTTTTCTCACTCCTGCTAGTGAATGTAACATTACACACCCATACAATGCGAACCACCCCGGGATGTTTTTCAGAAACCTATCCTGCATTGCCACTGCATGTTGCCTGACCTCCCCATGCTGACCACCCCGTGGTGCTTTTCTCCATCCTACATTGCCACTCACTGCCTATAGTAATTCAGACCCTATGATTCGAACCCCCCCGTCATGTTTTTCTCATTCCTGCTAGTGAATGTTATGTTACACACCCATACAATGCGCACCACCCAGGATGTTTTTCAGAAACCTATCCTACATTGCCACTGCATGTTGCCTGACCTCCCCATGCTGACCACCCCGTGGTGCTTTTCTCCATCCTACATTGCCACTCACTGCCTATCCTAATTCACACCCTATGATTCACACCACCCCGTGATTTTTTCTCTCTCCTGCTAGTGAATGTAACGTTACACACCCATACAATGCGAACCACCCCGCGATGTTTTTCAGAAACCTATCCTACATTGCCACTGCATGTTGCCTGACCTCCCCATGCTGACCAACCGGTGGTGCTTCTCTCAATCCTACGTTGCCACTCACTGCCTATCCTAATTCAGACTCTATGATTCACACCACCCCGTGATGTTTTTCTCACTCCTGCTAGTGAATGTAATGTTGCACACCCAAACAAAGAGCTCCACCCCGCGATGTTTTTCAGAAACCAATCCTACATTGCCACTGCATGTTGCCTGACCTCCCCACGCTGACCAACCCGTGGTGCTTTTCTCCATCCTACATTGCCACTCACTGCCTATCCTAATTCAGACCCTATGATTCACACCATCCCGTGATGTCTTTCTCACTCCTGCTAGTGCATGTAATGTTGCACACCCATACAATGCACACCACCCCACGATGTTTTTCAGAAACCTATCCTACATTGCCACTGCATGTTGCCTGACTTCCCCATGCTGACCACCCCTTGGTGCTTTTCTCCATCCTACATTGCCACTCACTGCCTATCCTAATTCACACCCTATGATTCACACCACCCCGTGATCTTTTTGTCATTCCTGCTAGTGAATGTAATGTTACACACCCATGCAATGCGCACCACCCATGATGTTTTTCAGAAACCTATCCTACATTGCCACTGCATGTTGCCTGACCTCCTTATGCTGACCACCCCGTGTTGCTTTTCTCCATCCTACAAAGCCACTCACTGACTATCCTAATTCAGACCCTATGATTCACACCATCCCGTGATGTTTTTCTCATTCCTGCTAGTGAATGTAATGTTACACACCCATACAATGCGAACCACTCTGCGATGTTTTTCAGAAACCTATCCTACATTGCCACTGCATGTTGCCTGTCCTCCCCATGCTGACCACCCCGTGGTGCTTCTCTCCATCCTACGTTGCCACTCACTGCCTATCCTAATTCAGACCCTATGATTCACACCACCCCGTGATGTTTTTCTCACTCCTGCTAGTGAATGTAATGTTGCACACCCTAACAATGCGCACCACCCGCGATGTTTTTCAGAAACCAATCCTACATTGCCACTGCATGTTGCCTGACTTCCCCATGCTGACCACCCCGTTGTGCTTTTCTCCATCCTGCATTGCCACTCACTGCCTATCCTAATTCAGACCCTATGATTCACACCACCCCGTGATGTTTTTCTGTCTCCTGCTAGTGAATGTAATGTTGCACACCCATACAATGCGCACCACCCCACGATGTTTTTCAGAAACCTATCCTACATTGCCACTGCATGTTGCCTGACCTCCCCATGCTGACCACCCCGTGGTGCTTTTCTCCATCCTACATTGCCACTCACTGCCTATCCTAATTCACACTCTATGATTCACACCACCCCGTGATTTTTTCTCACTCCTGCTAGTGAATGTAACATTACACACCCATACAATGCGAACCACCCCGGGATGTTTTTCAGAAACCTATCCTGCATTGCCACTGCATGTTGCCTGACCTCCCCATGCTGACCACCCCGTGGTGCTTTTCTCCATCCTACATTGCCACTCACTGCCTATAGTAATTCAGACCCTATGATTCAAACCCCCCCGTGATGTTTTTCTCATTCCTGCTAGTGAATGTTATGTTACACACCCATACAATGCGCACCACCCAGGATGTTTTTCAGAAACCTATCCTACATTGCCACTGCATGTTGCCTGACCTCCCCATGCTGACCACCCCGCGGTGCTTTTCTCCATCCTACATTGCCACTCACTGCCTATCCTAATTCAGATACTATGATTCACACCACCCCGTGATGTTTTTCTGTCTCCTGCTAGTGAATGTAATGTTGCACACCCATACCATGCGCACCACCCCAAGATGTTTTTCAGAAACCTATCCTACATTGCCACTGCATGTTGCCTGACCTCCCCATGCTGACCACCCCGTGGTGCTTTTCTCCATCCTACATTGCCACTCACTGCCTATCCTAATTCACACCCTATGATTCACACCACCCCGTGATTTTTTCTCACTCCTGCTAGTGAATGTAACGTTACACACCCATACAATGCGTACCACCCCGCGATGTTTTTCAGAAACCTATCCTACATTGCCACTGCATGTTGCCTGACCTCCCCATGCTGACCAACCGGTGGTGCTTCTCTCAATCCTACGTTGCCACTCACTGCCTATCCTAATTCAGACTCTATGATTCACACCACCCCGTGATGTTTTTCTCACTCCTGCTAGTGAATGTAATGTTGCACACCCAAACAAAGAGCTCCACCCCGCGATGTTTTTCAGAAACCAATCCTACATTGCCACTGCATGTTGCCTGACCTCCCCACGCTGACCAACCCGTGGTGCTTTTCTCCATCCTACATTGCCACTCACTGCCTATCCTAATTCAGACCCTATGATTCACACCATCCCGTGATGTCTTTCTCACTCCTGCTAGTGCATGTAATGTTGCACACCCATACAATGCGCACCACTCCACGATGTTTTTCAGAAACCTATCCTACATTGCCACTGCATGTTGCCTGACTTCCCCATGCTGACCACCCCTTGGTGCTTTTCTCCATCCTACATTGCCACTCACTGCCTATCCTAATTCACACCCTATGATTCACACCACCCCGTGATTTATTCTCACTCCTGCTAGGGAATGTAACGTTACACATCCATACAATGCGAACCACCCGCGATGTTTTTCAGAAACCTATCCTACATTGCCACTGCATGTTGCCTGACCTCCCCATGCTGACCACCCCGTGGTGCTTTTCTCCATCCTACATTGCCACTGACTGACTATCCTAATTCACACCCTATGATTCACACCACCCCGTGATTTATTCTCACTCCTGCTAGGGAATATAACGTTACACACCCATACAATGCGAACCACCCCTCGATGTTTTTCAGAAACCTATCCTACATTGCCACTGCACGTTGCCTGACCTCCCCATGCTGACCACCCCGTGGTGCTTTTCTCCATCCTACATTGCCACTCACTGCCTATCCTAATTCAGACCCTATGATTCACACCACCCGGTGATGTTTTTCTCATTCCTGCTAGTGAATGTTATGTTACACACTCATACAATGCGCACCACCCGGGATGTTTTTTAGAAACCTATCCTACATTGCCACTGCATGTTGCCTGACCTCCCCATGCTGACCACCCCGTGGTGCTTTTCTCCATCCTACATTGCCACTCACTGCCTATCCTAATTCAGACCCTATGATTCATACCACCCCGTGATGTTTTTCTCACTCCTGCTAGTGAATGTAATGTTACACACCCATACAATGCGCACCACCCCGCGATGTTTTTCAGAAACCTATCCTACATTGCCACTGCATATTGCCTGACCTCCCCATGCTGACCACCCCGCGGTGCTTTTCTCCATCCTACATTGCCACTCACTGCCTATCCTAATTCAGACCCTATGATTCACACCACATCGTGATGTTTTTCTCACTCCTCCTAGTGAATGTAATGTTACACACCCATACAATGCGCACCACCCCGCGATGTTTCTCAGAAACCTATCCTACATTGCCAATGCATGTTGCCTGACCTCCCCATGCTGACTACACCGTGGTGCTTTTCTCCATCCTACATTGCCACTCACTGCCTATCCTAATTCAGACCCTATGATTCACACCATCCCGTGATGTTTTTCTCACTCCTGCTAGTGAATGTAATGTTGCACACCCATACAATGCGCACCACCCCAAGATGTTTTTCAGAAACATATCCTACATTGCCACTGCATGTTGCCTGACCTCCCCATGCTGACCACCCCGTGGTGCTTTTCTCCATCCTACACTGACACTCACTGCCTATCCTAATTCACACCGTATGATTCGCACCACCCGTGATTTTTTCTCACTCCTGCTAGTGAATGTAACGTTACACACCCATACAATGCGAACCACCCCGCGATGTTTTCCAGAAACCTATCTTACATTGCCACTGCATATTGCCTGACCTCCCCATGCTGACCAGCCCGTGGTGCTTCTCTCAATCCTACGTTGCCACTCACTGCCTATCCTAATTCAGACTCTATGATTCACACCACCCCGTGATGTTTTTCTCACTCCTGCTAGTGAATGTAATGTTGCACACCCATACAAAGAGCACCACCCCGCGATGTTTTTCAGAAACCAAAAATCCTACATTGCCACTGCATGTTGCCTGACCTCCCCACGCTTACCAACCCGTGGTGCTTTTCTCCATTCTACATTGCCACTCACTGCCTATCCTAATTCAGACCCTATGATTCACACCATCCCGTGATGTTTTTCTCACTCCTGCTAGTGCATGTAATGTTGCACACCCATACAATGCGCACCACCCCACGATGTTTTTCAGAAACCTAACCTACATTGCCACAGCCTGTTGCCTGACTTCCCCATGCTGACCACCCCGTGGTGCTTTTCTCCATCCTACATTGCCACTCACTGCCTATCCTAATTCACACCCTATGATTCACACCACCCCGTGATTTATTCTCACTCCTGCTAGTGAATGTAACTTTGCACACCCATACAATGCGAACCACCCCGCGATGTTTTTCAGAAACCTATCCTACATTGCCACTGCATGTTGCCTGACCTCCCCATGCTCACCACCCCGTGGTGCTTCTCTCCATCCTACGTTGCCACTCACTGCCTATACTAATTCAGACCCTATGATTCACACCACCCCGTGATGTTTTAATCATTCCTGCTAGTGAATGTAATGTTACACACCCATACAATGTGCACCACCCCGCGATGTTTTTAAGAAACGTATCCTACATTCCCACTGCATGCTGCCTGAACTCCCCATGCTGACCACCCCGTGGTGCTTTTCTCCATCCTACATTGCCACTCACTGCCTATCCTAATTCAGACCCTATGATTCACACCACCCCGTGATGTTTTTGTCATTCCTGCTGGTGAATGTAATGTTACACAGCCATACAAGCGCACCACCCCGCGATGTTTTTCAGAAACCTATCCTACATTGCCACTGCATGTTGCCTGAACTCCCCATGCTGACCACCCCGTGGTGCTTTTCTAAATCCTACATTGCCACTCACTGCCTATCCTAATTCAGACCCTATGATTCACACCACCCCGTGATGTTTTTGTCATTCCTGCTGGTGAATGTAATGTTACACAGCCATACAAGCGCACCACCCCGCGATGTTTTTCAGAAACCTATCCTACATTGCCACTGCATGTTGCCTGACCTCCCCATGCTGACCACCCCGTGGTGCTTTTCTCCATCCTACATTGCCACTCACTGCCTATCCTAATTCAGACCCTATGATTCACACCACCCCGTGATGTTTTTGTCATTCCTGCTAGTGAATGTTATGTTACACAGCCATACAAGCGCACCACCCCGCGATGTTTTTCAGAAACCTATCCTACATTGCCACTGCATGTTGCCTGACCTCCCCATGCTGACCACCCCGTGGTGATTTTCTCCATCCTACATTGCCACTCACTGCCTATCCTAATTCAGACCCTATGATTCACACCACCCGGTGATGTTTTTCTCACTCCTGCTAGTGAATGTAATGTTACACTCCCAAACAATGCGCACAACCACGCGATATTTTTCAGAAACCTATCCTACATTGCCACTGCATGTTGCCTGACCTCACCATGCTGACCACCCCGTGGTGCTTTTCTCCATCCTACATTGCCACTCACTGCCTATCCTAATTCAGACCCTATGATTCACACCCCCCCGTGATGTTTTTCTCATTCTTGCTAGTGAATGTTATGTTACACACCCATACAATGCGCACCACCCGGGATGTTTTTCAGAAACCTATCCTACATTGCCACTGCATGTTGCCTGACCTCCCCATGCTGACCACCCCGTGGTGCTTTTCTCCATCCTACATTGCCACTCACTGCCTATCCTAATTCAGACCCTATGATTCCTACCACCCGGTGATGTTTTTCTCACTCCTGCTAGTGAATGTAATGTGACACACCCAAACAATGCGCACAACCACGCGATGTTTTTCAGAAACCTATCCTATATTGCCACTGCATGTTGCCTGACCTCCCCATGCTGACCACCCCGTGGTGCTTTTCTCCATCCTACATTGCCTCTCACTGCCTATCCTAATTCAGACCCTATGATTCACACCATCCCGTGATGTTTTTCTCATTCCTGCTAGTGAATGTTATGTTACACACTCATACAATGCGCACCACCCGGGATGTTTTTCAGAAACCTATCCTACATTGCCACTGCATGTTGCCTGACCTCCCCATGCTGACCACCCCGTGGTGCTTTTCTCCATCCTACATTGCCACTAACTGCCTATCCTAATTCAGACCCTATGATTCACACCACCCCGTGATGTTTTTCTCACTCCTGCTAGTGAATTTAATGTTACACACCCATGCAATGCGCACCACCCCGCGATGTTTTTCAGAAACCTATCCTACATTGCCACTGCATATTGCCTGACCTCCCCATGCTGACCACCCCGCGGTGCTTTTCTCCATCCTACATTGCCACTCACTGCCTATCCTAATTCAGACCCTATGATTCACACCACCACGTGATGTTTTTCTCACTCCTACTAGTGAATGTAATGTTACAGACCCATACAATGCGCACCACCCCGCGATGTTTTTCAGAAACCTAACCTACATTGCCACTGCATGTTGCCTGACCTCCCCATGCTGACCACCCCGTGGTGCTTTTCTCCATCCTACATTGCCACTCACTGCCTATCCTAATTCAGACCCTATGATTCACACCACATCGTGATGTTTTTCTCACTCCTCCTAGTGAATGTAATGTTACACACCCATACAATGCGCACCACCCCGCGATGTTTTTCAGAAACCTATCCTACATTGCCAATGCATGTTGCCTGACCTCCCCATGCTGACTACCCCGTGGTGCTTTTCTCCATCCTACATTGCCACTCACTGCCTATCCTAATTCAGACCCTATGATTCACACCATCCCGTGATGTTTTTCTCACTCCTGCTAGTGAATGTAATGTTGCACACCCATACAATGCGCACCACCCCAAGATGTTTTTCAGAAACCTATCCTACATTGCCACTGCATGTTGCCTGACCTCCCCATGCTGACCACCCCGTGGTGCTTTTCTCCATCCTACATTGCCACTCACTGCCTATCCTAATTCACACCCTATGATTCACACCACCCGTGATTTTTTCTCACTCCTGCTAGTGAATGTAACGTTACACACCCATACAATGCGAACCACCCCGCGATGTTTTTCAGAAACCTATCCTACATTGCCACTGCATGTTGCCTGACCTCCCCATGCTGAGGAGCCCGTGGTGCTTCTCTCAATCCTACGTTGCCACTCACTGCCTATCCTAATTCAGACTCTATGATTCAACAACCCCGTGATGTTTTTCTCACTCCTGCTAGTGAATGTAATGTTGCACACCCATACAAAGAGCACCACCCCGCGATGTTTTTCAGAAACCAATCCTACATTGCCACTGCATGTTGCCTGACCTCCCCACGCTGACCAACCCGTGGTGCTTTTCTCTATCCTACATTGCCACTCACTGCCTATCCTAATTCAGACCCTATGATTCACACCATCCCGTGATGTTTTTCTCACTCCTGCTAGTGCATGTAGTGTTGCACACCCATACAATGCGCACCACCCCACGATGTTTTTGAGAAACCTATCCTACATTGCCACTGCATGTTGCCTGACTTCCGCATGCTGACCACCCCGTGGTGCTTTTCTCCATCCTACATTGCCACTCACTGTCTATCCTAATTCACACCCTATGATTCACACCACCCCGTGATTTATTCTCACACCTGCTAGTGAATGTAACGTTACACACCCATACAATGCGAACCACCCCACGATGTTTTTCAGAAACCTATCCTACATTGCCACTGCATGTTGCCTGACCTCCCCATGCTGACCACCCCGTGGTGCTTCTCTCCATCCTACGTTGCCACTCACTGCCTATACTAATTCAGACCCTATGATTCACACCACCCCGTGATGTTTTTCTCATTCCTGCTAGTGAATGTAATGTTACACACCCATACAATGTGCACCACCCCGCGATGTTTTTCAGAAACCTCTCCTACATTGCCACTGCATGCTGCCTGAACTCCCCATGCTGACCACCCCGTGGTGCTTTTCTCCATCCTATATTGCCACTCACTGCCTGTCCTAATTCAGACCCTATGATTCACACCACCCCGTGATGTTTTTGTCATTCCTGCTGGTGAATGTAATGTTACACAGCCATACAAGCGCACCACCCCGCGATGTTTTTCAGAAACCTATCCTACATTGCCACTGCATGTGGCCTGAACTCCCCATGCTGACCACCCCGTGGTGCTTTTCTCCATCCTACATTGCCACTCACTGCCTATCCTAATTCAGACCCTATGATTCACACCACCCCGTGATGTTTTTCTCATTCCTGCTAGTGAATGTAATGTTACACAGCCATACAAGCGCACCACCCCGCGATGTTTTTCAGTAACCTATCCTACATTGCCACTGCATGTTGCCTGACCTCCCCATGCTGACCACCCCGTGGTGCTTTTCTCCATCCTACATTGCCACTCACTGCCTATCCTAATTCAGACCCTATGATTCACACCACCCGGTGATGTTTTTCTCACTCCTGCTAGTGAATGTAATGTTACACACCCAAACAATGCGCACAACCACGCGATGTTTTTCAGAAACCTATCCTACATTGCCACTGCATGTTGCCTGACCTACCCATGCTGACCACCCCGTGGTGCTTTTCTCCATCCTACATTGCCACTCACTGCCTATCCTAATTCAGACCCTATGATTCACACCCCCCCGTGATGTTTTTCTCATTCTTGCTAGTGAATGTTATGTTACACACCCATACAATGCGCACCACCCGGGATGTTTTTCAGAAACCCATTCTACATAGCCACTGCATGTTGCCTGACCTCCCCATGCTGACCACCCCGTGGTGCTTTTCTCCATCCTACATTGCCACTCACTGCGTATCCTAATTCAGACCCTATGATTCATACCACCCCGTGATGTTTTTCTCACTCCTGCTAGTGAATGTAATGTTACACACCCATACAATGCGCACCACCCCGCGATGTTTTTCAGAAACCTATCCTACATTGCCACTGCATATTGCCTGACCTCCCCATGCTGACCACCCCGCGGTGCTTTTCTCCATCCTACATTGCCACTCACTGCCTATCCTAATTGAGACCCTATGATTCACACCACCCCGTGATGTTTTTCTCACTCCTACTAGTGAATGTAATGTTACACACCCATACAATGCGCACCACCCCGCGATGTTTTTAAGAAACCTATCCTACATTGCCAATGCATGTTGCCTGACCTCCCCATGCTGACCACCCCGTGGTGCTTTTCTCCATCCTACATTGCCACTCACTGCCTATCCTAATTCAGACCCTATGATTCCTACCACCCGGTGATGTTTTTCTCACTCCTGCTAGTGAATGTAATGTGACACACCCAAACAATGCGCACAACCACGCGATGTTTTTCAGAAACCTATCCTATATTGCCACTGCATGTTGCCTGACCTCCCCATGCTGACCACCCCGTGGCGCTTTTCTCCATCCTACATTTCCTCTCACTGCCTATCCTAATTGAGACCCTATGATTCACACCATCCCGTGATGTTTTTGTCATTCCTGCTAGTGAATGTAATGCTACACAGCCATACAAGCGCACCACCCCGCGATGTTTTTCAGAAACCTATCCTACATTGCCACTGCATGTTGCCTGACCTCCCCATGGTGACCACCACGTGGTGCTTTTCTCCATCCTACATAGCCACTAACTGCCTATCCTAATTCAGACCCTATGATTCACACCACCCTGTGATGTTTTTCTCACTCCTGCTAGTGAATGTAATGTTACACACCCATACAATGCGCACCACCCCGCGATGTTTTTCAGAAACCTATCCTACATTGCCACTGCATATTGCCTGACCTCCCCATGCTGACCACCCCGTGGTGCTTTTCTCCATCCTACATTGCCACTCACTGCCTATCCTAATTGAGACCCTATGATTCACACCACCCCGTGATGTTTTTCTCACTCCTACTAGTGAATGTAATGTTACACACCCATACAATGCGCACCACCCCGCGATGTTTTTCAGAAACCTATCCTACATTGCCACTGCATGTTGCCTGACCTCCCCATGCTGACCACCCCGTGGTGCTTTTCTCCATCCTACATTGCCACTCACTGCCTATCCTAATTCAGACCCTATGATTCACACCACATCGTGATGTTTTTCTCACTCCTCCTAGTGAATGTAGTGTTACACACCCATACAATGCGCACCACCCCGTGATGTTTTTCAGAAACCTATCCTACATTGCCAATGCATGTTGCCTGACCTCCCCATGCTGACTACCCCGTGGTGCTTTTCTCCATCCTACATTGCCACTCACTGCCTATCCTAATTCAGACCCTATGATTCACACCATCCCGTGATGTTTTTCTCACTCCTGCTAGTGAATGTAATGTTGCACACCCATACAATGCGCACCACCCCAATATGTTTTTCAGAAACCTATCCTACATTGCCACTGCATGTTTCCTGACCTCCCCATGCTGACCACCCCGTGGTGCTTTTCTCCATCCTACATTGCCACTCACTGCCTATCCTAATTCACACCCTATGATTCACACCACCCGTGATTTTTTCTCACTCCTGCTAATGAATGTAACGTTACACACCCATACAATGCGAACCACCCTGCGATGTTTTACAGAAACCTATCCTACATTGCCACTGCATGTTGCCTGACCTCCCCATGCTGACCAGCCCGTGGTGCTTCTCTCAATCCTACGTTGCCACTCACTGCCTATCCTAATTCAGACTCTATGATTCACACCACCCCGTGATGTTTTTCTCAGTCCTGCTAGTGAATGTAATGTTGCACACCCATACAAAGAGCACTACCCCGCGATGTTTTTCAGAAACCAATCCTACATTGCCACTGTATGTTGCCTGACCTCCCCACGCTGACCAACCCGTGGTGCTTTTCTCCATCCTACATTGCCATTCACTGCCTATCCTAATTCAGACCCTATGATTCACACCATCCCGTGATGTTTTTCTCACTCCTGCTAGTGCATGTAATGTTGCACACCCATACAATGCGCACCACCCCACGATATTTTTCAGAAACCTATCCTACATTGCCACTGCATGTTGCCTGACTTCCCCATGCTGACCACCCCGTGGTGCTTTTCTCCATCCTACTTTGCCACTCACTGCCTATACTAATTCAGACCCTATGATTCACACCACCCCGTGATTTATTCTCACTCCTGCTAGTGAATGTAACGTTACACACCCATACAATGCGAACCACCCCGCGATGCTTTTCAGAAACCTATCCTACATTGCCACTGCATGTTGCCTGACCTCCCCATGCTGACCACCCCGTGGTGCTTCTCTCCATCCTACGTTGCCACTCACTGCCTATACTAATTCAGACCCTATGATTCACACCACCCCGTGATGTTTTTCTCATTCCTGCTAGTGAATGTAATGTTACACACCCATACAATGTGTACCACCCCGCGATGTTTTTCAGAAACCTATCCTACATTGCCACTGCATGCTGCCTGAACTCCCCATGCTGACCACCCCGTGGTGCTTTTCTCCATCCTACATTGCCACTCACTGCCTATCCTAATTCAGACCCTATGATTCACACCACCCCGTGATGTTTTTGTCATTTCTGCTGGTGAATGTAATGTTACACAGCCATACAAGCGCACCACCCCGCGATGTTTTTCAGAAACCTATCCTACATTGCCACTGCATGTTGCCTGAACTCCCCATGCTGACCACCCCGTGGTGCTTTTCTCCATCCTACATTGCCACTCACTGCCTATCCTAATTCAGACCCTATGATTCACACCACCCCGTGATCTTTTTGTCATTCCTGCTAGTGAATGTAATGTTACACAGCCATACAAGCGCACCACCCCGCGATGTTTTTCAGAAACCTATCCTACATTGCTACTGCATGTTGCCTGACCTCACAATGCTGACCACCCCATGGTGCTTTTCTCCATTCTACATTGCCACTCACTGCCTATCCTAATTCACATCCTATGATTCACACCACCCGTGATTTTTTCTCACTCCTGCTAATGAATGTAACGTTACACACCCATACAATGCGAACCACCCTGCGATGTTTTACAGAAACCTATCGTTCATTGCCACTGCATGTTGCCTGACCTCCCCATGCTGACCAGCCCGTGGTGCTTCTCTCAATCCTACGTTGCCACTCACTGCCTATCCTAATTCAGACTCTATGATTCACACCACCCCGTGATGTTTTGCTCAGTCCTGCTAGTGAATGCAATGTTGGACACCCATACAAAGAGCACCACCCCGCGATGTTTTTCAGAAACCAATCCTACATTGCCCCTGCATGTTGCCTGACCTCCACACGCTGACCAACCCGTGGTGCTTTTCTCCATCCTACATTGCCACTCACTGCCTATCCTAATTCAGACCCTATGATTCACACCATCCCGTGATGTTTTTCTCACTCCTGCTAGTGCATGTAATGTTGCACACCCATACAATGCGCACCACCCCACGATGTTTTTCAGAAACCTATCCTACATTGCCACTGCATGTTGCCTGACCTCCCCATGCTGACCACCCCGTGGCGCTTTTCTCCATTCTACATTGCCTCTCACTGCCTATCCTAATTCAGACCCTATGATTCACACCACCCCGTGATGTTTTTCTCATTCCTGCTAGTGAATGTAATGTTACACACCCATACAATGTGTACCACCCCGCGATGTTTTTCAGAAACCTATCCTACATTGCCACTGCATGCTGCCTGAACTCCCCATGCTGACCACCCCGTGGCGCTTTTCTCCATCCTACATTGCCACTCACTGCCTATCCTAATTCAGACCCTATGATTCACACCACCCGTGATTTTTTCTCACTCCTGCTAGTGAATGTAACGTTACACACCCATACAATGCGAACCACCCCGCGATGTTTTTCAGAAACCTATCCTACATTGCCACTGCATGTTGCCTGACCTCCCCATGCTGAGGAGCCCGTGGTGCTTCTCTCAATCCTACGTTGCCACTCACTGCCTATCCTAATTCAGACTCTATGATTCACACCAACCCGTGATGTTTTTCTCACTCCTGCTAGTGAATGTAATGTTGCACACCCATACAAAGAGCACCACCCCGCGATGTTTTTCAGAAACCAATCCTACATTGCCACTGCATGTTGCCTGACCTCCCCACGCTGACCAACCCGTGGTGCTTTTCTCTATCCTACATTGCCACTCACTGCCTATCCTAATTCAGACCCTATGATTCACACCATCCCGTGATGTTTTTCTCACTCCTGCTAGTGCATGTAGTGTTGCACACCCATACAATGCGCACCACCCCACGATGTTTTTGAGAAACCTATCCTACATTGCCACTGCATGTTGCCTGACTTCCGCATGCTGACCACCCCGTGGTGCTTTTCTCCATCCTACATTGCCACTCACTGCCTATCCTAATTCACACCCTATGATTCACACCACCCCGTGATTTATTCTCACACCTGCTAGTGAATGTAACGTTACACACCCATACAATGCGAACCACCCCACGATGTTTTTCAGAAACCTATCCTACATTGCCACTGCATGTTGCCTGACCTCCCCATGCTGACCACCCCGTGGTGCTTCTCTCCATCCTACGTTGCCACTCACTGCCTATACTAATTCAGACCCTATGATTCACACCACCCCGTGATGTTTTTCTCATTCCTGCTAGTGAATGTAATGTTACACACCCATACAATGTGCACCACCCCGCGATGTTTTTCAGAAACCTCTCCTACATTGCCACTGCATGCTGCCTGAACTCCCCATGCTGACCACCCCGTGGTGCTTTTCTCCATCCTACATTGCCACTCACTGCCTGTCCTAATTCAGACCCTATGATTCACACCACCCCGTGATGTTTTTGTCATTCCTGCTGGTGAATGTAATGTTACACAGCCATACAAGCGCACCACCCCGCGATGTTTTTCAGAAACCTATCCTACATTGCCACTGCATGTGGCCTGAACTCCCCATGCTGACCACCCCGTGGTGCTTTTCTCCATCCTACATTGCCACTCACTGCCTATCCTAATTCAGACCCTATGATTCACACCACCCCGTGATGTTTTTCTCATTCCTGCTAGTGAATGTAATGTTACACAGCCATACAAGCGCACCACCCCGCGATGTTTTTCAGTAACCTATCCTACATTGCCACTGCATGTTGCCTGACCTCCCCATGCTGACCACCCCGTGGTGCTTTTCTCCATCCTACATTGCCACTCACTGCCTATCCTAATTCAGACCCTATGATTCACACCACCCGGTGATGTTTTTCTCACTCCTGCTAGTGAATGTAATGTTACACACCAAAACAAGGCGCACAACCACGCGATGTTTTTCAGAAACCTATCCTACATTGCCACTGCATGTTGCCTGACCTACCCATGCTGACCACCCCGTGGTGCTTTTCTCCATCCTACATTGCCACTCACTGCCTATCCTAATTCAGACCCTATGATTCACACCCCCCCGTGATGTTTTTCTCATTCTTGCTAGTGAATGTTATGTTACACACCCATACAATGCGCACCACCTGGGATGTTTTTCAGAAACCCATTCTACATAGCCACTGCATGTTGCCTGACCTCCCCATGCTGACCACCCCGTGGTGCTTTTCTCCATCCTACATTGCCACTCACTGCCTATCCTAATTCAGACCCTATGATTCATACCACCCCGTGATGTTTTTCTCACTCCTGCTAGTGAATGTAATGTTACACACCCATACAATGCGCACCACCCCGCGATGTTTTTCAGAAACCTATCCTACATTGCCACTGCATATTGCCTGACTTCCCCATGCTGACCACCCCGCGGTGCTTTTCTCCATCCTACATTGCCACTCACTGCCTATCCTAATTGAGACCCTATGATTCACACCACCCCGTGATGTTTTTCTCACTCCTACTAGTGAATGTAATGTTACACACCCATACAATGCGCACCACCCCGCGATGTTTTTAAGAAACCTATCCTACATTGCCAATGCATGTTGCCTGACCTCCCCATGCTGACCACCCCGTGGTGCTTTTCTCCATCCTACATTGCCACTCACTGCCTATCCTAATTCAGACCCTATGATTCCTACCACCCGGTGATGTTTTTCTCACTCCTGCTAGTGAATGTAATGTGACACACCCAAACAATGCGCACAACCACGCGATGTTTTTCAGAAACCTATCCTATATTGCCACTGCATGTTGCCTGACCTCCCCATGCTGACCACCCCGTGGCGCTTTTCTCCATCCTACATTTCCTCTCACTGCCTATCCTAATTGAGACCCTATGATTCACACCATCCCGTGATGTTTTTGTCATTCCTGCTAGTGAATGTAATGTTACACAGCCATACAAGCGCACCACCCCGCGATGTTTTTCAGAAACCTATCCTACATTGCCACTGCATGTTGCCTGACCTCCCCATTGTGACCACCGCGTGGTGCTTTTCTCCATCCTACATAGCCACTAACTGCCTATCCTAATTCAGACCCTATGATTCACACCACCCCGTGATGTTTTTCTCACTCCTGCTAGTGAATGTAATGTTACACACCCATACAATGCGCACCACCCCGCGATGTTTTTCAGAAACCTATCCTACATTGCCACTGCATATTGCCTGACCTCCCCATGCTGACCACCCCGTGGTGCTTTTCTCCATCCTACATTGCCACTCACTGCCTATCCTAATTGAGACCCTATGATTCACACCACCCCGTGATGTTTTTCTCACTCCTACTAGTGAATGTAATGTTACACACCCATACAATGCGCACCACCCCGCGATGTTTTTCAGAAACCTATCCTACATTGCCACTGCATGTTGCCTGACCTCCACATGCTGACCACCCCGTGGTGCTTTTCTCCATCCTACATTGCCACTCACTGCCTATCCTAATTCAGACCCTATGATTCACACCACATCGTGATGTTTTTCTCACTCCTCCTAGTGAATGTAGTGTTACACACCCATACAATGCGCACCACCCCGTGATGTTTTTCAGAAACCTATCCTACATTGCCAATGCATGTTGCCTGACCTCCCCATGCTGACTACCCCGTGGTGCTTTTCTCCATCCTACATTGCCACTCACTGCCTATCCTAATTCAGACCCTATGATTCACACCATCCCGTGATGTTTTTCTCACTCCTGCTAGTGAATGTAATGTTGCACACCCATACAATGCGCACCACCCCAAGATGTTTTTCAGAAACCTATCCTACATTGCCACTGCATGTTTCCTGACCTCCCCATGCTGACCACCCCGTGGTGCTTTTCTCCATCCTACATTGCCACTCACTGCCTATCCTAATTCACACCCTATGATTCACACCACCCGTGATTTTTTCTCACTCCTGCTAATGAATGTAACGTTACACACCCATACAATGCGAACCACCCTGCGATGTTTTACAGAAACCTATCCTACATTGCCACTGCATGTTGCCTGACCTCCCCATGCTGACCAGCCCGTGGTGCTTCTCTCAATCCTACGTTGCCACTCACTGCCTATCCTAATTCAGACTCTATGATTCACACCACCCCGTGATGTTTTTCTCAGTCCTGCTAGTGAATGTAATGTTGCACACCCATACAAAGAGCACTACCCCGCGATGTTTTTCAGAAACCAATCCTACATTGCCACTGTATGTTGCCTGACCTCCCCACGCTGACCAACCCGTGGTGCTTTTCTCCATCCTACATTGCCATTCACTGCCTATCCTAATTCAGACCCTATGATTCACACCATCCCGTGATGTTTTTCTCACTCCTGCTAGTGCATGTAATGTTGCACACCCATACAATGCGCACCACCCCACGATATTTTTCAGAAACCTATCCTACATTGCCACTGCATGTTGCCTGACTTCCCCATGCTGACCACCCCGTGGTGCTTTTCTCCATCCTACATTGCCACTCACTGCCTATACTAATTCAGACCCTATGATTCACACCACCCCGTGATTTATTCTCACTCCTGCTAGTGAATGTAACGTTACACACCCATACAATGCGAACCACCCCGCGATGCTTTTCAGAAACCTATCCTACATTGCCACTGCATGTTGCCTGACCTCCCCATGCTGACCACCCCGTGGTGCTTCTCTCCATCCTACGTTGCCACTCACTGCCTATACTAATTCAGACCCTATGATTCACACCACCCCGTGATGTTTTTCTCATTCCTGCTAGTGAATGTAATGTTACACACCCATACAATGTGTACCACCCCGCGATGTTTTTCAGAAACCTATCCTACATTGCCACTGCATGCTGCCTGAACTCCCCATGCTGACCACCCCGTGGTGCTTTTCTCCATCCTACATTGCCACTCACTGCCTATCCTAATTCAGACCCTATGATTCACACCACCCCGTGATGTTTTTGTCATTTCTGCTGGTGAATGTAATGTTACACAGCCATACAAGCGCACCACCCCGCGATGTTTTTCAGAAACCTATCCTACATTGCCACTGCATGTTGCCTGAACTCCCCATGCTGACCACCCCGTGGTGCTTTTCTCCATCCTACATTGCCACTCACTGCCTATCCTAATTCAGACCCTATGATTCACACCACCCCGTGATCTTTTTGTCATTCCTGCTAGTGAATGTAATGTTACACAGCCATACAAGCGCACCACCCCGCGATGTTTTTCAGAAACCTATCCTACATTGCTACTGCATGTTGCCTGACCTCACAATGCTGACCACCCCGTGGTGCTTTTCTCCATTCTACATTGCCACTCACTGCCTATCCTAATTCACATCCTATGATTCACACCACCCGTGATTTTTTCTCACTCCTGCTAATGAATGTAACGTTACACACCCATACAATGCGAACCACGCTGCGATGTTTTACAGAAACCTATCCTTCATTGCCACTGCATGTTGCCTGACCTCCCCATGCTGACCAGCCCGTGGTGCTTCTCTCAATCCTACGTTGCCACTCACTGCCTATCCTAATTCTGACTCTATGATTCACACCACCCCGTGATGTTTTTCTCAGTCCTGCTAGTGAATGTAATGTTGGACACCCATACAAAGAGCACCACCCCGAGATGTTTTTCAGAAACCAATCCTACATTGCCCCTGCATGTTGCCTGACCTCCCCACGCTGACCAACCCGTGGTGCTTTTCTCCATCCTACATTGCCACTCACTGCCTATCCTAATTCAGACCCTATGATTCACACCATCCCGTGATGTTTTTCTCACTCCTGCTAGTGCATGTAATGTTGCACACCCATACAATGCGCACCACCCCACGATGTTTTTCAGAAACCTATCCTACATTGCCACTGCATGTTGCCTGACCTCCCCATGCTGACCACCTCGTGGCGCTTTTCTCCATCCTACATTGCCTCTCACTGCCTATCCTAATTCAGACCCTATGATTCACACCACCCCGTGATGTTTTTCTCATTCCTGCTAGTGAATGTAATGTTACACACCCATACAATGTGTACCACCCCGCGATGTTTTTCAGAAACCTATCCTACATTGCCACTGCATGTTGCCTGAACTCCCCATGCTGACCACCCCGTGGCGCTTTTCTCCATCCTACATTGCCACTCACTGCCTATCCTAATTCAGACCCTATGATTCACACCACCCCGTGATTTATTCTCACTCCTGCTAGTGAATGTAAGGTTACACACCCATACAATGCGCACCACCCGGGATGTTTTTCAGAAACCTATCCTACATTGCCCCCCCTGCATGTTGCCTGACCTCCCCATGCTGACCACCCAGTGGTGCTTTTCTCCATCCTACATTGTCACTCACTGCGTATCCTAATTCAGACCCTATGATTCATACCACCCCGTGATGTTTTTCTCACTCCTGCTAGTGAATGTAATGTTACACACCCATACAATACGCACCACCCCGCGATGTTTTTCAGAAACCTATCCTACATTGAACCTGCATATTGCCTGACCTCCCCATGCTGACCACTCCGCGGTGCTTTTCTCCATCCTACATTGCCACTCACTGCTTATCCTAATTGAGACCCTATGATTCACACCACCCCGTGATGTTTTTCTCACTCCTACTAGTGAATGTAATGTTACACACCCATACAATGCGCACCACCCCGCGATGTTTTTCAGAAACCTATCCTACATTGCCAATGCATGTTGCCTGACCTCCCCATTCTGACCACCCCGTGGTGCTTTTCTCCATCCTACATTGCCACTCACTGCCTATCCTAATTCAGACCCTATGATTCCTACCACCCCGTGATGTTTTTCTCACTCCTGCTAGTGAATGTAATGTGACACACCCAAACAATGCGCACAACCACGCGATGTTTTTCAGAAACCTATCCTATATTGCCACTGCATGTTGCCTGACCTCCCCATGCTGACCACCCC
The DNA here is from genome assembly GCF_034190915.1 of Cavia porcellus. Lineage (NCBI taxonomy): Eukaryota > Metazoa > Chordata > Mammalia > Rodentia > Caviidae > Cavia > Cavia porcellus. The sequence continues at coordinate 47,296,432 of NW_026947514.1, read as the reverse complement.
GTGGCGCTTTTCTCCATCCTACATTGCCTCTCACTGCCTATCCTAATTCAGACCCTATGATTCACACCATCCCGTGATGTTTTTCTCATTCCTGCTAGTGAATGTTATGTTACACACTCATACAATGCGCATCACCCGGGATGTTTTTCAGAAACCTATCCTACATTGCCACTGCATGTTGCCTGACCTCCCCATGCTGACCACCCCGTGGTGCTTTTCTCCATCCTACATTGCCACTAACTGCCTATCCTAATTCAGACCCTATGATTCACACCACCCCGTGATGTTTTTCTCACTCCTGCTAGTGAATGTAATGTTACACACCCATACAATGCGCACCACCCGCGATGTTTTTCAGAAACCTATCCTACATTGCCACTGCATATTGCAGACCTCCCCATGCTGACCACCCCACGGTGCTTTTCTGCATCCTACATTGCCACTCACTGTCTATCCTAATTCAGACCCTATGATTCACACCACCCCGTGATGTTTTTCTCACTCCTACTAGTGAATGTAATGTTACACACCCATACAATGCGCACCACCCCGCGATGTTTTTCAGAAACCTATCCTACATTGCCAATGCATGTTGCCTGACCTCCCCATGCTGACTACCTCGTGGTGCTTTTCTCCATCCTACATATCCACTCACTGCCTATCCTAATTCAGACCCTATGATTCACACCACCCCGTGATGTTTTTGTCATTCCTGCTAGTGAATGTAATGTTACACAGCCATACAAGCGCACCACCCCGCGATGTTTTTCAGAAACCTATCCTACATTGCCACTGCATGTTGCCTGACCTCCCCATGCTGACCACCCCGTGGTGCTTTTCTCCATCCTACATTGCCACTCACTGCGTATCCTAATTCAGATCCTATGATTCACACCACCCGGTGATGTTTTTCTCACTCCTGCTAGTGAATGTAATGTTACACTCCCAAACAATGCGCACAACCACGCGATGTTTTTCAGAAACCTATCCTACATTGCCACTGCATGTTGCCTGACCTCCCCATGCTGACCACCCCGTGGTGCTTTTCTCCATCCTACATTGCCACTCACTGCCTATCCTAATTCAGACCCTATGATTCACACCACCCGGTGATGTTTTTCTCACTCCTGCTAGTGAATGTAATGTTACACTCCCAAACAATGCGCACAACCACGCGATGTTTTTCAGAAACCTATCCTACATTGCCACTGCATGTTGCCTGACCTCCCCATGCTGACCACCCCGTGGTGCTTTTCTCCATCCTACATTGCCTCTCACTGCCTATCCTAATTCAGACCCTATGATTCACACCCCCCGTGATGTTTTTCTCATTCTTGCTAGTGAATGTTATGTTACACACCCATACAATGCGCACCACCCGGGATGTTTTTCAGAAACCTATCCTACATTGCCACTGCATGTTGCCTGACCTCCCCATGCTGACCACCCCGTGGTGCTTTTCTCCATCCTACATTGCCACTCACTGCCTATCCTAATTCAGACCCTATGATTCCTACTACCCGGTGATGTTTTTCTCACTCCTGCTAGTGAATGTAATGTGACACACCCAAACAATGCGCACAACCACGCGATGTTTTTCAGAAACCTATCCTATATTGCCACTGCATGTTGCCTGACCTCCCCATGCTGACCACCCCGTGGTGCTTTTCTCCATCCTACATTGACTCTCACTGCCTATCCTAATTCAGACCCTATGATTCACACCATCCCGTGATGTTTTTCTCATTCCTGCTAGTGAATGTTATGTTACACTACAATGTTATGTTACTCATACAATGCGCACCACCCGGGATGTTTTTCAGAAACCTATCCTACATTGCCACTGCATGTTGCCTGACCTCCCCATGCTGACCACCCCGTGGTGCTTTTCTCCATCCTACATTGCCACTAACTGCCTATCCTAATTCAGACCCTATGATTCACACCACCCCGTGATGTTTTTCTCACTCCTGCCAGTGAATGTAATGTTACACACCCATGCAATGCGCACCACCCCGCGATGTTTTTCTCACTCCTACTAGTGAATGTAATGTTACACACCCATACAATGCGCACCACCCCGCGATGTTTTTCAGAAACCTATCCTACATTGCCACTGCATGTTGCCTGACCTCCCCATGCTGACCACCCCGTGGTGCTTTTCTCCATCCTACATTGCCACTCACTGCCTATCCTAATTCAGACCCTATGATTCACACCACATCGTGATGTTTTTCTCACTCCTCCTAGTGAATGTAATGTTACACACCCATACAATGCGCACCACCCCGCGATGTTTTTCAGAAACCTATCCTACATTGCCAATGCATGTTGCCTGACCTCCCAATGCTGACTACCCCGTGGTGCTTTTCTCCATCCTACATTGCCACTCACTGCCTATCCTAATTCAGACCCTATGATTCACACCATCCCGTGATGTTTTTCTCACTCCTGCTAGTGAATGTAATGTTGCACACCCATACAATGCGCACCACCCCAAGATGTTTTTCAGAAACCTATCCTACATTGCCACTGCATGTTGCCTGACCTCCCCATGCTGACCACCCCGTGGTGCTTTTCTCCATCCTACATTGCCACTCACTGCCTATCCTAATTCACACCCTATGATTCACACCACCCGTGATTTTTTCTCACTCCTGCTAGTGAATGTAACGTTACACACCCATACAATGCGAACCACCCTGCGATGTTTTTCAGAAACCTATCCTACATTGCCACTGCATGTTGCCTGACCTCCCCATGCTGACCAGCCCGTGGTGCTTCTCTCAATCCTACGTTGCCACTCACTGCCTATCCTAATTCTGACTCTATGATTCACACCACCCCGTGATGTTTTTCTCAGTCCTGCTAGTGAATGTAATGTTGCACACCCATACAAAGAGCACCACCCCGCGATGTTTTTCAGAAACCAATCCTACATTGCCACTGCATGTTGCCGGACCTCCCCACGCTGACCAACCCGTGGTGCTTTTCTCCATCCTACATTGCCACTCACTGCCTATCCTAATTCAGACCCTATGATTCACACCATCCCGTGATGTTTTTCTCACTCCTGCTAGTGCATGTAATGTTGCACACCCATACAATGCGCACCACCCCACGATGTTTTTCAGAAACCTATCCTACATTGCCACTGCATGTTGCCTGACTTCCCCATGCTGACCACCCCGTGGTGCTTTTCTCCATCCTACGTTGCCACTCACTGCCTATCCTAATTCACACCCTATGATTCACACCACCCCGTGATTTATTCTCACTCCTGCTAGTGAATGTAATGTTACACACCCATACAATGTGCACATCCCCGCGATGTTTTTCAGAAACCTATCCTACATTGCCACTGCATGCTGCCTGAACTCCCCATGCTGACCACCCCGTGGTGCTTTTCTCCATCCTACATTGCCACTCACTGCCTATCCTAATTCAGACCCTATGATTCACACCACCCCGTGATGTTTTTGTCATTCCTGCTGGTGAATGTAATGTTACACAGCCATACAAGCGCACCACCCCGCGATGTTTTTCAGAAACCTATCCTACATTGCCACAGCATGTTGCCTGAACTCCCCATGCTGACCACCCCGTGGTGCTTTTCTCCATCCTACATTGCCACTCACTGCCTATCCTAATTCAGACCCTATGATTCACACCACCCCGTGATGTTTTTCTCATTCCTGCTAGTGAATGTAATGTTACACAGCCATACAAGCGCACCACCCCGCGATGTTTTTCAGAAACCTATCCTACATTGCCACTGCATGTTGCCTGACCTCCCCATGCTGACCACCCCGTGGTGCTTTTCTCCATCCTACATTGCCACTCACTGCCTATCCTAATTCAGACCCTATGATTCACACCACCCGGTGATGTTTTTCTCACTCCTGCTAGTGAATGTAATGTTACGCACCCAAACAATGCGCACAACCACGCGATGTTTTTCAGAAACCTATCCTACATTGCCACTGCATGTTGCCTGACCTCCCCATGCTGACCACCCCGTGGTGCTTTTCTCCATCCTACATTGCCACTCACTGCCTATCCTAATTCAGACCCTATGATTCACACCCCCCCGTGATGTTTTTCTCATTCTTGCTAGTGAATGTTATGTTACACACCCATACAATGCGCACCACCCGGGATGTTTTTCAGAAACCTATCCTACATAGCCACTGCATGTTGCCTGACCTCCCCATGCTGACCACCCCGTGGTGCTTTTCTCCATCCTACATTGCCACTCACTGCCTATCCTAATTCAGACCCTATGATTCATACCACCCCGTGATGTTTTTCTCACTCCTTCTAGTGAATGTAATGTTACACACCCATACAATGCGCACCACCCCGCGATGTTTTTCAGAAACCTATCCTACATTGCCACTGCATATTGCCTGACCTCCCCATGCTGACCACTCCGCGGTGCTTTTCTCCATCCTACATTGCCACTCACTGCCTATCCTAATTGAGACCCTATGATTCACACCACCCCGTGATGTTTTTCTCACTCCTAGTAGTGAAGGTAATGTTACACACCCATACAATGCGCACCACCCCGCGATGTTTTTAAGAAACCTATCCTACATTGCCAGTGCATATTGCCTGACCTCCCCATGCTGACCACCCCGTGGTGCTTTTCTCCATCCTACATTGCCACTCACTGCCTATCCTAATTCAGACCCTATGATTCCTACCACCCGGTGATGTTTTTCTCACTCCTGCTAGTGAATGTAATGTGACACACCCAAACAATGCGCACAACCACGCGATGTTTTTCAGAAACCTATCCTATATTGCCACTGCATGTTGCCTGACCTCCCCATGCTGACCACCCCGTGGCGCTTTTCTCCATCCTACATTGCCTGTCACTGCCTATCCTAATTCAGACCCTATGATTCACACCATCCCGTGATGTTTTTCTCATTCCTGCTAGTGAATGTTATGTTACACACTCATACAATGCGCACGACCCGGGATGTTTTTCAGAAACCTATCCTACATTGCCACTGCATGTTGCCTTACCTCCCCATGCTGACCACCGCGTGGTGCTTTTCTCCATCCTACATTGCCACTAACTGCCTATCCTAATTCAGACCCTATGATTCACACCACCCCGTGATGTTTTTCTCACTCCTACTAGTGAATGTAATGTTACACAACCATACAATGCGCACCACCCCGCGATGTTTTTCAGAAACCTATCCTACATTGCCACTGCATATTGCCTGACCTCCCCATGCTGACCAGCCCGTGGTGCTTTTCTCCATCCTACATTGCCACTCACTGCCTATCCTAATTCAGACCCTATGATTCACACCACCCCGTGATGTTTTTCTCACTCCTACTAGTGAATGTAATGTTACACACCCATACAATGCGCACCACCCCGCGATGTTTTTCAGAAACCTATCCTACATTGCCACTGCATGTTGCCTGACCTCCCCATGCTGACCACCCCGTGGTGCTTTTCTCCATCCTACATTGCCACTCACTGCCTATCCTAATTCCGACCCTATGATACACACCACATCGTGATGTTTTTCTCACTCCTCCTATTGAATGTAGTGTTACACACCCATACAATGCGCACCACCCCTTGATGTTTTTCAGAAACCTATCCTACATTGCCAATGCATGTTGCCTGATCTCCCCATGCTGACTACCCCGTGGTGCTTTTCTCCATCCTACATTGCCACTCACTGCCTATCCTAATTCAGACCCTATGATTCACACCATCCCGTGATGTTTTTCTCACTCCTGCTAGTGAATGTAATGTTGCACACCCATACAATGCGCACCACCCCAAGATGTTTTTCAGAAACCTATCCTACATTGCCACTGCATGTTGCCTGACCTCCCCATGCTGACCACCCCGTGGTGCTTTTCTCCATCCTACATTGCCACTCACTGCCTATCCTAATTCACACCCTATGATTCACACCACCCGTGATTTTTTCTCACTCCTGCTAATGAATGTAACGTTACACACCCATACAATGCGAACCACCCCGCGATGTTTTACAGAAACCTATCCTACATTGCCACTGCATGTTGCCTGACCTCCCCATGCTGACCAGCCCGTGGTGCTTCTCTCAATCCTACGTTGCCACTCACTGCCTATCCTAATTCAGACTCTATGATTCACACCACCCCGTGATGTTTTTCTCAGTCCTGCTAGTGAATGTAATGTTGCACACCCATACAAAGAGCACCACCCCGCGATGTTTTTCAGAAACCAATCCTACATTGCCACTGCATGTTGCCTGACCTCCCCACGCTGACCAACCCGTGGTGCTTTTCTCCATCCTACATTGCCACTCACTGCCTATCCTAATTCAGACCCTATGATTCACACCACCCCGTGATTTATTCTCACTCCTGCTAGTGAATGTAACGTTACACACCCATACAATGCGAACAACCCCGCGATGTTTTTCAGAAAGCTATCCTACATTGCCACTGCATGTTGCCTGACCTCCCCATGCTGACCACCCCGTGGTGCTTCTCTCCATCCTACGTTGCCACTCACTGCCTATACTAATTCAGACCCTATGATTCACACCACCCCGTGATGTTTTTCTCATTCCTGCTAGTGAATGTAATGTTACACACCCATACAATGTGCACCACCCCGCGATGTTTTTCAGAAACCTATCCTACATTGCCACTGCATGCTGCCTGAACTCCCCATGCTGACCACCCCGTGGTGCTTTTCTCCATCCTACATTGCCACTCACTGCCTATCCTAATTCAGACCCTATGATTCACACCACCCCGTGATGTTTTTGTCATTCCTGCTGGTGAATGTAATGTTACACAGCCATACAAGCGCACCACCCCGCGATGTTTTTCAGAAACCTATCCTACATTGCCACTGCATGTTGCCTGAACTCCCCATGCTGACCACCCCATGGTGCTTTTCTCCATCCTACATTGCCACTCACTGCCTATCCTAATTCAGACCCTATGATTCACACCACCCCGTGATGTTTTTGTCATTCCTGCTAGTGAATGTAATGTTACACAGCCATACAAGCGCACCACCCCGCGATGTTTTTCAGAATCCTATCCTACATTGCCACTGCATGTTGCCTGACCTCCCCATGCTGACCAGCCCGTGGTGCTTCTCTCAATCCTACGTTGCCACTCACTCCCTATCCTAATTCAGACTCTATGATTCACACCACGCCGTGATGTTTTTCTCAGTCCTGCTTGTGAATGTAATGTTGCACAACCATACAAAGAGCACCACCCCGCGATGTTTTTCAGAAACCTATCCTACATTGCCACTGCATGTTGCCTGACCTCCCCACGCTGACCAACCCGTGGTGCTTTTCTCCATCCTACATTGCCACTCACTGCCTATCCTAATTCACAACCTATGATTCACACCACCCCGTGATTTATTCTCACTCCTGCTAGTGAATGTAACGTTACACACCCATACAATGCGAACCACCCCGCGATGTTTTTCAGAAACCTATCCTACATTGCCACTGCATGTTGCCTGACCTCCCCATGCTGACCACCCCGTGGTGCTTCTCTCCATCCTATGTTGCCACTCACTGCCTATACTAATTCAGACCCTATGATTCACACCACCCCGTGATGTTTTTCTCATTCCTGCTAGTGAATGTAATGTTACACACCCATACAATGTGCACCACCCCGCGATGTTTTTCAGAAACCTATCCTACATTGCCACTGCATGCTGCCTGAACTCCCCATGCTGACCACCCCGTGGTGCTTTTCTCCATCCTACATTGCCACTCACTGCCTATCCTAATTCAGACCCTATGATTCACACCACCCCGTGATGTTTTTGTCATTCCTGCTGGTGAATGTAATGTTACACAGCCATAGAAGCGCACCACCCCGCGATGTTTTTCAGAAACCTATCCTACGTTGCCACTGCATGTTGCCTGAACTCCCCATGCTGACCACCCCGTGGTGCTTTTCTCAATCCTACATTGCCACTCACTGCCTATCCTAATTCAGACCCTATGATTCACACCACCCCGTAATGTTTTTCTCATTCCTGCTAGTGAATGTAATGTTACACAGCCATACAAGCGCACGACCCCGCGATGTTTTTCAGAAACCTATCCTACATTGCCACTGCATGTTGCCTGACCTCCCCATGCAGACCACCCCGTGGTGCTTTTCTCCATCCTACATTGCCACTCCCTGCCTATCCTATTTCAGACCCTATGATTTACACTACCCGGTGATGTTTTTCTCACTCCTGCTAGTGAATGTAATGTTACACACCCAAACAATGTGCACAACCACGCGATGTTTTTCAGAAACCTATCCTACATTGCCACTGCATGTTGCCTGACCTCCCCATGCTGACCACCCCGTGGTGCTTTTCTCCATCCTACATTGCCACTCACTGCCTATCCTAATTTAGACCCTATGATTCACACCCCCCCGTGATGTTTTTCTCATTCTTGCTAGTGAATGTTATGTTACACACCCATACAATGCGCACCACCTGGGATGTTTTTCAGAAACCTATCCTACATTGCCACTGCATGATGCCTGACCTCCCCATGCTGACCACCCCGTGGTGCTTTTCTCCATCCTACATTGCCACTCACTGCGTATCCTAATTCAGACCCTATGATTCATACCACCCCGTGATGTTTTTCTCACTCCTGCTAGTGAATGTAATGTTACACACCCATACAATGCGCACCACCCCGCGATGTTTTTCAGAAACATATCCTACATTGCCACTGCATATTTCCTGACCTCCCCATGCTGACCACTCCGCGGTGCTTTTCTCCATCCTACATTGCCACTCACTGCCTATCCTAATTGAGACCCTATGATTCACACCACCCCGTGATGTTTTTCTCACTCCTACTAGTGAATGTAATGTTACACACCCATACAATGCGCACCACCCCGCGATGTTTTTCAGAAACCTATCCTACATTGCCAATGCATGTTGCCTGACCTCCCCATGCTGACCACCCCGTGGTGCTTTTCTCCATCCTACATTGCCACTCACTGCCTATCCTAATTCAGACCCTATGATTCCTACCACCCGGTGATGTTTTTCTCACTCCTGCTAGTGAATGTAATGTGACACACCCAAACAATGCGCACAACCACGCGATGTTTTTCAGAAACCTATCCTATATTGCCACTGCATGTTGCCGGACCTCCCCATGCTGACCACCCCGTGGCGCTTTTCTCCATCCTACATTGCCTCTCACTGCCTATCCTAATTCAGACCCTATGATTCACACCATCCCGTGATGTTTTTCTCATTCCTGCTAGTGAATATTATGTTACACACTCATACAATGCGCACCACCCGGGATGTTTTTCAGAAACCTATCCTACATTGCCACTGCATGTTGCCTGACCTCCCCATGCTGACCACCCCGTGGTGCTTTTCTCCATCCTACATTGCCACTAACTGCCTATCCTAATTCAGACCCTATGATTCACACCACCCCGTGATGTTTTTCTCACTCCTGCTAGTGAATGTAATGTTACACACCCATACAATGCGCACCACCCCGCGATGTTTTTCAGAAACCTATCCTACATTGCCACTGCATGTTGCCTGACCTCCCCATGCTGACCACCCCGTGGTGCTTTTCTCCATCCTACATTGCCACTCACTGCCTATCCTAATTCAGACCCTATGATTCACACCACATCGTGATGTTTTTCTCACTCCTCCTAGTGAATGTAATGTTACACACCCATACAATGCGCACCACCCCGCGATGTTTTTCAGAAACCTATCCTACATTGCCACTGCATGTTGCCTGACCTCCCCATGCTGACCACCCCGTGGTGCTTTTCTCCATCCTACATTGCCACTCACTGCCTATCCTAATTCAGACCCTATGATTCACACCCCCCCGTGATGTTTTTCTCATTCTTGCTAGTGAATGTTATGTTACACAACCATACAATGCGCACCACCTGGGATGTTTTTCAGAAACCTATCCTACATTGCCACTGCATGTTGCCTGACCTCCCCACGCTGACCAACCCGTGGTGCTTTTCTCCATCCTACATTGCCACTCACTGCCTATCCTAATTCACAACCTATGATTCACACCACCCCGTGATTTATTCTCACTCCTGCTAGTGAATGTAACGTTACACACCCATACAATGCGAACCACCCCGCGATGTTTTTCAGAAACCTATCCTACATTGCCACTGCATGTTGCCTGACCTCCCCATGCTGACCACCCCGTGGTGCTTCTCTCCATCCTATGTTGCCACTCACTGCCTATACTAATTCAGACCCTATGATTCACACCACCCCGTGATGTTTTTCTCATTCCTGCTAGTGAATGTAATGTTACACACCCATACAATGTGCACCACCCCGCGATGTTTTTCAGAAACCTATCCTACATTGCCACTGCATGCTGCCTGAACTCCCCATGCTGACCACCCCGTGGTGCTTTTCTCCATCCTACATTGCCACTCACTGCCTATCCTAATTCAGACCCTATGATTCACACCACCCCGTGATGTTTTTGTCATTCCTGCTGGTGAATGTAATGTTACACAGCCATAGAAGCGCACCACCCCGCGATGTTTTTCAGAAACCTATCCTACGTTGCCACTGCATGTTGCCTGAACTCCCCATGCTGACCACCCCGTGGTGCTTTTCTCAATCCTACATTGCCACTCACTGCCTATCCTAATTCAGACCCTATGATTCACACCACCCCGTAATGTTTTTCTCATTCCTGCTAGTGAATGTAATGTTACACAGCCATACAAGCGCACGACCCCGCGATGTTTTTCAGAAACCTATCCTACATTGCCACTGCATGTTGCCTGACCTCCCCATGCAGACCACCCCGTGGTGCTTTTCTCCATCCTACATTGCCACTCCCTGCCTATCCTATTTCAGACCCTATGATTTACACTACCCGGTGATGTTTTTCTCACTCCTGCTAGTGAATGTAATGTTACACACCCAAACAATGTGCACAACCACGCGATGTTTTTCAGAAACCTATCCTACATTGCCACTGCATGTTGCCTGACCTCCCCATGCTGACCACCCCGTGGTGCTTTTCTCCATCCTACATTGCCACTCACTGCCTATCCTAATTTAGACCCTATGATTCACACCCCCCCGTGATGTTTTTCTCATTCTTGCTAGTGAATGTTATGTTACACACCCATACAATGCGCACCACCTGGGATGTTTTTCAGAAACCTATCCTACATTGCCACTGCATGATGCCTGACCTCCCCATGCTGACCACCCCGTGGTGCTTTTCTCCATCCTACATTGCCACTCACTGCGTATCCTAATTCAGACCCTATGATTCATACCACCCCGTGATGTTTTTCTCACTCCTGCTAGTGAATGTAATGTTACACACCCATACAATGCGCACCACCCCGCGATGTTTTTCAGAAACTTATCCTACATTGCCACTGCATATTTCCTGACCTCCCCATGCTGACCACTCCGCGGTGCTTTTCTCCATCCTACATTGCCACTCACTGCCTATCCTAATTGAGACCCTATGATTCACACCACCCCGTGATGTTTTTCTCACTCCTACTAGTGAATGTAATGTTACACACCCATACAATGCGCACCACCCCGCGATGTTTTTCAGAAACCTATCCTACATTGCCAATGCATGTTGCCTGACCTCCCCATGCTGACCACCCCGTGGTGCTTTTCTCCATCCTACATTGCCACTCACTGCCTATCCTAATTCAGACCCTATGATTCCTACCACCCGGTGATGTTTTTCTCACTCCTGCTAGTGAATGTAATGTGACACACCCAAACAATGCGCACAACCACGCGATGTTTTTCAGAAACCTATCCTATATTGCCACTGCATGTTGCCGGACCTCCCCATGCTGACCACCCCGTGGCGCTTTTCTCCATCCTACATTGCCTCTCACTGCCTATCCTAATTCAGACCCTATGATTCACACCATCCCGTGATGTTTTTCTCATTCCTGCTAGTGAATATTATGTTACACACTCATACAATGCGCACCACCCGGGATGTTTTTCAGAAACCTATCCTACATTGCCACTGCATGTTGCCTGACCTCCCCATGCTGACCACCCCGTGGTGCTTTTCTCCATCCTACATTGCCACTAACTGCCTATCCTAATTCAGACCCTATGATTCACACCACCCCGTGATGTTTTTCTCACTCCTGCTAGTGAATGTAATGTTACACACCCATACAATGCGCACCACCCCGCGATGTTTTTCAGAAACCTATCCTACATTGCCACTGCATGTTGCCTGACCTCCCCATGCTGACCACCCCGTGGTGCTTTTCTCCATCCTACATTGCCACTCACTGCCTATCCTAATTCAGACCCTATGATTCACACCACATCGTGATGTTTTTCTCACTCCTCCTAGTGAATGTAATGTTACACACCCATACAATGCGCACCACCCCGCGATGTTTTTCAGAAACCTATCCTACATTGCCACTGCATGTTGCCTGACCTCCCCATGCTGACCACCCCGTGGTGCTTTTCTCCATCCTACATTGCCACTCACTGCCTATCCTAATTCAGACCCTATGATTCACACCCCCCCGTGATGTTTTTCTCATTCTTGCTAGTGAATGTTATGTTACACAACCATACAATGCGCACCACCTGGGATGTTTTTCAGAAACCTATCCTACATTGCCACTGCATGTTGCCTGACCTCCCCATGCTGACCACCCCGTGGTGCTTTTCTCCATCCTACATTGCCACTCACTGCGTATCCTAATTCAGACCCTATGATTCATACCACCCCGTGATGTTTTTCTCACTCCTGCTAGTGAATGTAATGTTACACACCCATACAATGCGCACCACCCCGCGATGTTTTTCAGAAACATATCCTACATTGCCACTGCATATTGCCTGACCTCCCCATGCTGACCACTCCGCGGTGCTTTTCTCCATCCTACATTGCCACTCACTGCCTATCCTAATTCAGATCCTATGATTCACACCACCCCGTGATGTTTTTCTAACTCCTACTAGTGAATGTAACGTTACACACCCATACAATGCGAACCACCCCGCGATGTTTTTCAGAAACCTATCCTACATTGCCACTGCATGTTGCCTGACCTCCCAATGCTGACCAGCCCGTGGTGCTTCTCTCAATCCTACGTTGCCACTCACTGCCTATCCTAATTCAGACCCTATGATTCACACCACCCCGTGATGTTTTTGTCATTCCTGCTGGTGAATGTAATGTTACACAGCCATACAAGCGCACCACCCCGCGATGTTTTTCCGAAACCTATCCTACATTGCCACTGCATGTTGCCTGACCTCCCCATGCTGACCACCCCGTGGTGCTTTTCTCCATCCTACATTGCCACTCACTGCCTATCCTAATTCAGACCCTATGATTCACACCACATCGTGATGTTTTTCTCACTCCTCCTAGTGAATGTAGTGTTACACACCCATACAATGCGCACCACCCCGTGATGTTTTTCAGAAACCTATCCTACATTGCCAATGCATGTTGCCTGACCTCCCCATGCTGACCACCCCGTGGTGCTTTTCTCCATCCTACATTGCCACTCACTGCCTATCCTAATTCAGACCCTATGATTCACACCCCCCCGTGATGTTTTTCTCTTTCTTGCTAGTGAATGTTATGTTACACACCCATACAATGCGCACCACCCGGGATGTTTTTCAGAAACCTATCCTACATTGCCACTGCATGTTGCCTGACTTCCCCATGCTGACCACCCCGTGGTGCTTTTCTCCATCCTACATTGCCACTCACTGCGTATCCTAATTCAGACCCTATGATTCATACCACCCCGTGATGTTTTTCTCACTCCTGCTAGTGAATGTAATGTTACACACCCATACAATGCGCACCACCCCGCGATGTTTTTCAGAAACCTATCCTACATTGCCACTGCATATTGCCTGACCTCCCCATGCTGACAACTCCGCGGTGCTTTTCTCCATCCTACATTGCCACTCACTGCCTATCCTAATTGAGACCCGATGATTCACACCACCCCGTGATGTTTTTCTCACTCCTACTAGTGAATGTAATGTTACACACCCATACAATGCGCACCACCCCGCGATGTATTTCAGAAACCTATCCTACATTGCCAATGCATGTTGCCTGACCTCCCCATGCTGACCACCCCGTGGTGCTTTTCTCCATCCTACATTGCCACTCACTGCCTATCCTAATGAAGACCCTATGATTCACACCCCCCCGTGATGTTTTTCTCACTCCTGCTAGTGCATGTAATGTTGCACACCCATACAATGCGCACCACCCGACGATGTTTTTCAGAAACCTATAATACATTGCCACTGCATGTTGCCTGACCTCCCCATGCTGACCACCCCGTGGTGCTTCTCTCCATCCTACATTGCCACTCACTGCCTATACTAATTCAGACCCTATGATTCACACCACCCCGTGATGTTTTTCTCATTCTTGCTAGTGAATGTAATGTTACACACCCATGCAATGCGCACCACCCCGCGATGTTTTTCAGAAACCTATCCTACATTGCCACTGCATATTGCCTGACGTCCCCATGCTGACCACCCCGCGGTGCTTTTCTCCATCCTACATTGCCACTCACTGCCTATCCTAATTCAGACCCTATGATTCACACCACCCCGTGATGTTTTTCACACTCCTACTAGTGAATGTAATGTTACACACCCATACAATGCGCACCACCCCGCGCTGTTTTTCAGAAACCTATCCTACATTGCCACTGCATGTTGCCTGACCTCCCCATGCTGACCACCCTGTGGTGCTTTTCTCCATCCTACATTGCCACTCACTGCCTATCCTAATTCAGACCCTATGATTCACACCATATCGTGATGTTTTTCTCACTCCTCCTAGTGAATGTAAAGTTACACACCCATACAATGCGCACCACCCCGCGATGTTTTTCAGAAACATATCCTACATTGCCAATGTATGTTGCCTGACCTCCCCATGCTGATTACCCCGTGGTGCTTTTCTCCATCCTACATTGCCACTCACTGCCTATCCTAATTCAGACCCTATGATTCACACCACCCCGTGATGTTTTTCACACTCCTACTAGTGAATGTAATGTTACACACCCATACAATGCGCACCACCCCGCGCTGTTTTTCAGAAACCTATCCTACATTGCCACTGCATGTTGCCTGACCTCCCCATGCTCACCACCCTGTGGTGCTTTTCTCCATCCTACATTGCCACTCACTGCCTATCCTAATTCAGACCCTATGATTCACACCATATCGTGATGTTTTTCTCACTCCTCCTAGTGAATGTAATGTTACACACCCATACAATGCGCACCACCCCGCGATGTTTTTCAGAAACCTATCCTACATTGCCAATGCATGTTGCCTGACCTCCCCATGCTGATTACCCCGTGGTGCTTTTCTCCATCCTACATTGCCACTCACTGCCTATCCTAATTCAGACCCTATGATTCACACCATCCCGTGATGTTTTTCTCACTCCTGCTAGTGAATGTAATGTTCCACACTCATACAATGCGCACCACCCCAAGATGTTTTTCAGAAACCTATCCTACATTGCCACTGCATGTTGCCTGACCTCCCCATGCTGACCACCCCGTGGTGCTTTTCTCCATCCTACATTGCCACTCACTGCCTATCCTAATTCAGACCTTATGATTCACACCATCCCGTGATGTTTTTCTCACTCCTGCTAGTGAATGTAATGTTGCACACCCATACAATGCGCACCACCCCACGATGTTTTTCAGAAACTTATCCTACATTGCCACTGCATGTTGCCTGACCTCCCCATGCTGACCACCCCGTGGTGCTTTTCTCCATCCTACATTGCCACTCACTGCCTATCCTAAATCACACCCTATGATTCACACAACCCCGTGATTTTTTCTCACTCCTGCTAGTGAATGTAACATTACACACCCATGCAATGCGAACCACCCCGCGATGTTTTTCAGAAACCTATCCTACATTGCCACTGCATGTTGCCTGACCTCCCCATGCTGACCACCCCGTGGTGGTTTTCTCCATCCTACATTGCCACTCAGTGCCTATCCTAATTCAGACCCTATGATTCACACCCCCCCCGTGATGTTTTTCTCATTCCTGCTAGTGAATGTTATGTTACACACCCATACAATGCGCACCACCCCTGATGTTTTTCAGAAACCTATCCTACATTGCCACTGCATGTTGCCTGACCTCCCCATGCTGACCACCCCGTGGTGCTTTTCTCCATCCTACATTGCCACTCACTGCCTATCCTAATTCAGACCCTATGATTCACACCACCCCGTGATGTTTTTCTCACTGCTGCTAGTGAATGTAATGTTACACACCCATACAATGCGCACCACCCCGCGATGTTTTTCAGAAACTTATCCTACATTGCCACTGCATGTTGCCTGACCTCCCCATGCTGACCACCCCGTGGTTCTTTTCTCCATCCTACATTGCCACTCACTGCCTATCCTAAATCACACCCTATGCTTCACACCACCCCGTGATTTTTTCTCACTCCTGCTAGTGAATGTAACATTACGCACCCATGCAATGCGAACCACCCTGCGATGTTTTTCAGAAACCTATCCTACATTGCCACTGCATGTTGCCTGACTTCCCCATGCTGACCACCCCGTGGTGCTTTTCTCCATCCTACATTGCCACTCACTGCCTATCCTAATTCAGACCCTATGATTCACACCCCCCCCGTGATGTTTTTCTCATTCCTGCTAGTGAATGTTATGTTACACAACCATACAATGCGCACCACCCGGGATGTTTTTCAGAAATCTATCCTACATTGCCACTGCATGTTGCCTGAACTCCCCATGCTGACCACCCCGTGGTGCTTTTCTCCATTCTACATTGCCACTCACTGCCTATCCTAATTCAGACCCTATGATTCACACCATCCCGTGATGTTTTTCTCACTCCTGCTAGTGCATGTAATGTTGCACACCCATACAATTCGCACCACCCCACGATGTTTTTCAGAAACCTATCCTACATTGCCACTGCATGTTGCCTGACTTCCCCATGCTGACCACCCCGTGGTGCTTTTCTCCATCCTACATTGCCACTCACTGCCTATCCTAATTCACACCCTATGATTCACACCACCCCGTGATTTATTCTCACTCCTGCTAGTGAATGTAACGTTACACACCCATACAATGCGAACCACCCCGCGATGTTTTTCAGAAACCTATCCTACATTGCCACTTCATGTTGCCTGACGTCCCCATGCTGACCACCCCGTGGTGCTTCTCTCCATCCTACGTTGCCACTCACTGCCTATACTAATTCAGACCCTATGATTCACACCACCCGGTGATGTTTTTCTCATTCCTGCTAGTGAATATAATGTTACACACCCATACAATGTGCACCACCCCGCGATGTTTTTCAGAAACCTATCCTACATTGCCACTGCATGCTGCCTGAACTCCCCATGCTGACCACCCCGTGGTGCTTTTCTCCATCCTACATTGCCACTCACTACCTATCCTAATTCAGCCCCTATGATTCACACCACCCCGTGATGTTTTTGTCATTCCTGCTAGTGAATGTAATGTTACACAGCCATACAAGCGCACCACCCCGCGATGTTTTTCAGAAACCTATCCTACATTGCCACTGCATGTTGCCTGACCTCCCCATGCTGACCACCCCGTGGTGCTTTTCTCCATCCTACATTGCCACTCACTGCCTATCCTAATTCAGACCCTATGATTCACACCACCCGATGATGTTTTTCTCACTCCTGCTAGTGAATGTAATGTTACACACCCAAACAATGCGCACAACCACGCGATGTTTTTCAGAAACCTATCCTACAATCCCACTGCATGTTGCCTGACCTCCACATGCTGACCACCCCGTGGTGCTTTTCTCCATCCTACATTGCCACTCACTGCCTATCCTAATACAGACCTTATGATTCACACCCCCCCGTGATGTTTTTCTCATTCTTGCTAGTGAATGTTATGTTACACACCCATACAATGCGCACCACCCGGGATGTTTTTAAGAAACCTATCCTACATTGCCACTGCATGTTGCCTGACCTCCCCATGCTGACCACCCCGTGGTTCTTTTCTCCATCCTACATTGCCACTCACTGCCTATCCTAATTCAGACCCTCCGATTCACACCACCCTGTGATGTTTTTCTCACTCCTACTAGTGAATGTAATGTATCACACACCCATACAATGCGCACCACCCCGTGATGTTTTTCTCACTCCTACTAGTGAATGTAACGTAACACACACCCATACAATGCGCACCACCCGGGATGTTTTTAAGAAACCTATCCTACATTGCCACTGCATGTTGCCTGACCTCCACATGCTGACCACCCCGCGGTGCTTTTCTCCATCCTACATTGCCACTCACTGCCTATCCTAATTGAGACCCTATGATTCACACCACCCCGTGATGTTTTTCTCACTCCTACTAGTGAATGTAATGTTACACACCCACACAATGCGCACCACCCCGCGATGTTTTTCAGAAACCTATCCTACATTGCCAATGCATGTTGCCTGATCTCCCCATGCAGACCACCCCGTGGTGCTTTTCTCCATCGTACATGGCCACTCACTGCCTATCCTAATTCAGACCCTATGATTCACAGCGTCCCGTGATGTTTTTCTCACTCCTGCTAGTGAATGTAATGTTGCACACCCATACAATGCGCACCACCCCACGATGTTTTTCAGAAACTTATCCTACATTGCCACTGCATGTTGCCTGACCTCCCCATGCTGACCACCCCGTGGTTCTTTTCTCCATCCTACATTGCCACTCACTGCCTATCCTAAATCACACCCTATGATTCACACCACCCCGTGATTTTTTCTCACTCCTGCTAGTGAATGTAACATTACACACCCATGCAATGCGAACCACCCTGCGATGTTTTTGAGAAACCTATCCTACATTGCCACTGCATGTTGCCTGACCTCCCCATGCTGACCACCCCGTGGTGCTTTTCTCCATCCTACATTGCCACTCACTGCCTATCCTAATTCAGACCCTATGATTCACACCCCCCCCCCCCGTGATGTTTTTCTCATTCCTGCTAGTGAATGTTATGTTACACACCCATACAATGCGCACCACCCGGGATGTTTTTCAAAAACCTATCCTACATTGCCACTGCATGTTGCCTGACCTCCCCATGCTGACCACCCCGTGGTGCTTTTCTCCATCCTACATTGCCACTCACTGCCTATCCTAATTCAGACCCTATGATTCACACCACCCCGTGATGTTTTTCTCACTCCTGCTAGTGAATGTAATGTTACACACCCATACAATGCGCACCACCCCGCGATGTTTTTCAGAAACCTATCCTACATTGCCACTGCATGTTGCCTGACCTCCCCATGCTGACCACCCCGTGGTGCTTTTCTCCATCCTACATTGCCACTCACTGCCTATCCTAATTCAGATCCTATGATTCACACCACCCCGTGATGTTTTTCTCACTCCTACTAGTTAATGTAATGTTACACATCCATACAATGCGCACCACCCCGCGATGTTTTTGAGAAACCAATCCTACATTGCCAATGCATGTTGCCTGACCTCCCCATGCTGACCACTCCGCGGTGCTTTTCTCCATCCTACATTGCCACTCACTGCCTATCCTAAAGAAGACCCTATGATTCACACCCCCCCGTGATGTTTTTCTCACTCCTGCTAGTGCATGTAATGTTGCACACCCATACAAAGAGCACCACCCCGCGATGTTTTTCAGAAACCAATCCTACATTGCCACTGCATGTTGCCTGACCTCCCCACGCTGACCAACCCGTAGTGCTTTTCTCCATCCTACATTGCTACTCACTGCCTATCCTAATTCAGACCCTATGATTCACACCATCCCGTGATGTTTTTCTCACTCCTGTTAGTGCATGTAATGTTGCACACCCATACAATGCGCACCACCCGACGATGTTTTTCAGAAACCTATCCTACATTGCCACTGCATGTTGCCTGACTTCCCCATGCTGACCAGCCCGTGGTGCTTTTCTCCATCCTACATTGCCACTCACTGCCTATCCTAATTCACACCCTATGATTCACACCACCCCGTGATTTATTCTCACTCCTGCTAGTGAATGTAACGTTACACACCCATACAATGCGAACCACCCCGCGATGTTTTTCAGAAACCTATCCTACATTGCCACTGCATGTTGCCTGACCTCCCCATGCTGACCACCCCGTGGTGCTTCTCTCCATCCTACATTGCCACTCACTGCCTATACTAATTCAGACCCTATGATTCACACCACCCCGTGATGTTTTTCTCATTCTTGCTAGTGAATGTAATGTTACACACCCATACAATGTGCACCACCCCGCGATGTTTTTCAGAAACCTATCCTACATTGCCACTGCATGCTGCCTGAACTCCCCATGCTGACCACCCCGTGGGGCTTTTCTCCATCCTACATTGCCACTCACTGCCTATCCTAATGCAGACCCTATGATTCACACCACCCCGTGATGTTTTTGTCATTCCTGCTAGTGAATGTAATGTTACACAGCCATACAAGCGCACCACCCC
The DNA here is from genome assembly GCF_034190915.1 of Cavia porcellus. Taxonomy (NCBI): domain Eukaryota; kingdom Metazoa; phylum Chordata; class Mammalia; order Rodentia; family Caviidae; genus Cavia; species Cavia porcellus. The sequence continues at coordinate 47,275,800 of NW_026947514.1, read as the reverse complement.
GCGATGTTTTTCAGAAACCTATCCTACATTGCCACTGCATGTTGCCTGACCTCCCCATGCTGACCACCCCGTGGTGCTTTTCTATATCCTACATTGCCACTCACTGCCTATCCTAATTCAGACCCTATGATTCACACCACCCGGTGATGTTTTTCTCACTCCTGCTAGTGAATGTAATGTTACACACCCAAACAATGCGCACAACCACGCGATGTTTTTCAGAAACCTATCCTACATTGCCACTGCATGTTGCCTGACCTCCCCATGCTGACCACCCCGTGGTGCTTTTCTCCATAATACATTGCCTCTCACTGCCTATCCTAATGAAGACCCTATGATTCACACCACCCCGTGATGTTTTTCTCACTCCTACTAGTGAATGTAATGTTACTCACATATACAATGCGCACCACCCCGCGATGTTTTTGAGAAACCAATCCTACATTGCCAATGCATGTTGCCTGACCTCCCCATGCTGACCACCCCGTGGTGCTTTTCTCCATCCTACATTGCCACTCACTGCCTATCCTAATTGAGACCCTATGATTCACACGATCCCGTGATGTTTTTCTCACTCCTGCTAGTGAATGTAATGTTGCACACCCATACAATGTGCACCACCCCACGATGTTTTTCAGAAACCTATCCTACATTGCCACTGCATGTTGCCTGACCTCCCTATGCTGACCACCCCGTGGTGCTTTTCTCCATCCTACATTGCCACTCACTGCCTATCCTAATTCACACCCTATGATTCACACCACCCCGTGATTTTTTCTCACTCCTGCTAGTGAATGTAACGTTACACACCCATACAATGCGAACCACCCCGCGATGTTTTTCAGAAACCTATCCTACATTGCCACTGCATGTTGCCTGACCTCCCCATGCTGACCACACCGTGGTGCTTCTCTCCATCCTACGTTGCCACTCACTGCCTATCCTAATTCAGACCCTATGATTCACACCACCCCGTGATGTTTTTCTCACTCCTGCTAGTGAATGTAATGTTGCACACCCATACAATACGCACCACCCCGGGATGTTTTTCAGAAACCAATCCAACATTGCCACTGCATGTTGCCTGACCTCCCCATGCTGACCACCCCGTGGTGCTTTTCTCCATTCTACATTGCTACTCACTGCCTATCCTAATTCAGACCCTATGATTCACAACACCCCGTGATGTTTTTGTCATTCCTGCTAGTGAATGTAATGTAACACAGCCATACAAGCGCACCACCCCGCGATGTTTTTCAGAAACCTATCCGACTTTGCCACTGCATGTTGCCTGACCTCCCCATGCTGACCACCCCGTGGTGCTTTTCTCCATCCTACATTGCCACTCACTGCCTATCCTAATTCAGACCCTATGATTCACACCACCCGGTGATGTTTTTCTCACTCCTGCTAGTGAATGTAATGTTACACACCCATACAATGCGCAGCACCCTGCGATGTTTTTCAGAAACTTATCCTACATTGCCACTGCATATTGCCTGACCTCCCCATGCTGACCACCCCGCGGTGCTTTTCTCCATCCTACATTGCCACTCACTGCCTATCCTAATTGAGACCCTATGATTCACACCACCCCGTGATGTTTTTCTCACTCCTACTAGTGAATGTAATGTTACACACCCACACAATGCGCACCACCCCGCGATGTTTTTCAGAAACCTATCCTACATTGCCAATGCATGTTGCCTGACCTCCCCATGCAGACCACCCCGTGGTGCTTTTCTCCATCCTACATTGCCACTCACTGCCTATCCTAATTCAGACCCTATGATTCACACCGTCCCGTGATGTTTTTCTCACTCCTGCTAGTGAATGTAATGTTGCACACCCATACAATGCGCACCACCCCAAGATGTTTTTCAGAAACTTATCCTACATTGCCACTGCATGTTGCCTGACCTCCCCAGGCTGACCACCCCGTGGTTCTTTTCTCCATCCTACATTGCCACTCACTGCCTATCCTAAATCACACCCTATGATTCACACCACCCCGTGATTTTTTCTCACTCCTGCTAGTGAATGTAACATTACACACCCATGCAATGCGAACCACCCTGCGATGTTTTTGAGAAACCTATCCTACATTGCCACTGCATGTTGCCTGACCTCCCCATGCTGACCACCCCGTGGTGCTTTTCTCCATCCTACATTGCCACTCACTGCCTATCCTAATTCAGACCCTATGATTCACACCCCCACCCGTGATGTTTTTCTCACTCCTACTAGTGAATGTAATGTTACACACCCATACAATGCGCACCACCCCGCGATGTTTTTGAGAAACCAGTCCTACATTGCCAATGCATGTTGCCTGACCTCCCCATGCTGACCACCCCGTGGTGCTTTTCTCCATCCTGCATTGCCACTCACTGCCTATCCTAATTCAGACCCTATGATTCACACCACCCCGTGATGTTTTTCTCACTCCTGCTAGTGAATGTAATGTTACACACCCATACAATGCGCACCACCCCGCGATGTTTTTCAGAAACGTATCCTACATTGCCACTGCATATTGCCTGACCTCCCCATGTTGACCACACCGTGGTGCTTTTCGCCATCCTACATTGCCACTCACTGCCTATCCTAATTCAGATCCTATGATTAACACCACCCCGTGATTTTTTTCTCACTCCTACGAGTGAATGTAATGTTACTCACCCATACAATGCGCACCACCCCGCGATGTTTTTGAGAAACCAGTCCTACATTGCCAATGCATGTTGCCTGACCTCCCCATGCTGACCACCCCGTGGTGCTTTTCTCCATCCTACATTGCCACTCACTGCCTATCCTAATTGAGACCCTATGATTCACACCATCCCGTGATGTTTTTCTCACTCCTGCTAGTGAATGTAATGTTGCACACCCATACAATGTGCACCACCCCACGATGTTTTTCAGAAACCTATCCTGCATTGCCACTGCATGTTGCCTGACCTCCCCAGGCTGACCACCCCGTGGTGCTTTTCTCCATCCTACATTGCCACTCACTGCCTATCCTAATTGAGACCCTATGATTCACACCATCCCGTGATGTTTTTCTCACTCCTGCTAGTGAATGTAATGTTACACACCCAAACAATGTGCACAACCACGCGATGTTTTTCAGAAACCTATCCTACATTGCCACTGCATGTTGCCTGACCTCCCCATGCTGACCACCCCGTGGTGCTTTGCTCCATCCTACATTGCCACTCACTGTTTATCCTAATTCAGACCCTATGATTCACACCCCCCCGTGAGGTTTTTCTCATTCTTGCTAGTGAATGTTATGTTACACACCCATACAATGCGCACCACCCGGGATGTTTTTCAGAAACCTATCCTACATTGCCAATGAATGTTGCCTGACCTCCCCATGCAGACCACCCCGTGGTGCTTTTCTCCATCCTACATTGCCACTCACTGCCTATCCTAATTCAGACCCTATGATTCACACCGTCCCGTGATGTTTTTCTCACTCCTGCTAGTGAATGTAATGTTGCACACCCATACAATGCGCACCACCCCACGATGTTTTTCAGAAACTTATCCTACATTGCCACTGCATGTTGCCTGACCTCCCCATGCTGACCACCCCGTGGTTCTTTTCTCCATCCTACATTGCCTCTCACTGCCTATCCTAAATCACACCCTATGATTCACACCACCCCGTGATTTTTTCTAACTCCTGCTAGTGAATGTAACATTACACATCCATGCAATGCGAACCACCCTGCGATGTTTTTCAGAAACCTATCCTACATTGCCGCTGCATGTTGCCTGACCTCCCCATGCTGACCACCCCGTGGTGCTTTTCTCCATCCTACTTTGCCACTCACTGCCTATCCTAATTCAGACCCTATGATTCACACCCCCCCCGTGATGTTTTTCTCATTCCTGCTAGTGAATGTTATGTTACACACCCATACAATGCGCACCACCCGGGATGTTTTTCAGAAACCTATCCTACATTGCCACTGCATGTTGCCTGACCTCCCCATGCTGACCACCCCGTGGTGCTTTTCTCCATCCTACATTGCCACTCACTGCCTATCCTAATTCAGACCCTATGATTCACACCACCCCGTGATGTTTTTCTCACTCCTGCTAGTGAATGTAATGTTACACACCCATACAATGCGCACCACCCCGCGATGTTTTTCAGAAACGTATCCTACATTGCCACTGCATATTGCCTGACCTCCCCATGCTGACCAACCCGTGGTGCTTTTCTCAATCCTACATTGCCACTCACTGCCTGTCCTAATTCAGATCCTATGATTCACACCACCCCGTGATGTTTTTCTCACTCCTACTAGTAAATGTAATGTTACACACCCATACAATGCGCACCACCCCGCGATGTTTTTGAGAAACCAATCCTACATTGCCAATGCATGTTGCCTGACCTCCCCATGCTGACCACCCCGTGGTGCTTCTCTCCATCCTACGTTGCCACTCACTGCCTATCCTAATTCAGACCCTATGATTCACACCACCCCGTGATGTTATTTTCACTCCTGGTAGTGAATGTAATGTTGCACACCCATACAATGCGCACCACCCCGCGATGTTTTTCAGAAACGTATCCTACTTTGCCACTGCATGTTGCCTGACCTCCCCATGCTGACCACCCCGTGGTGCTTTTCTCCATCCAACATTGCCACTCACTGCCTACCCTAATTCAGACCCTATGATTCACACCACCCGGTGATGTTTTTCTCACTCCTGCTAGTGAATGTAATGTTACACACCCAAACATTGCGCACAACCACGCGATGTTTTTCAGAAAACTATCCTACATTGCCAATGCATGTTGCCTGACCTCCCCATGCAGACCACCCCGTGGTGCTTTTCTCCATCCTACATTGCCACTCACTGCCTATCCTAAATCACCCACTATGATTCACAAAACCCCGTGATTTTTTCTCACTCCTGCTAGTGAATGTAACATTACACACCCATGCAATGCGAACCACCCCGCGATGTTTTTCAGAAACCTATCCTACATTGCCACTGCATGTTGCCTGACCTCCCCATGCTGACCACCCCATGGTGCTTTTCTCCATCCTACATTGCCACTCACTACCTATCCTAATTCAGACCCTATGATTCACACCCCCCCCGTGATGTTTTTCTCATTCCTGCTAGTGAATGTTATGTTACACACCCATACAATGCGCACCTCCCGGGATGTTTTTCAGAAACCTATCCTACATTGCCAATGCATGTTGCCTGACCTCCCCATGCTGACCACCCCGTGGTGCTTTTCTCCATCCTACATTGCCACTCACTGCCTATCCTAATTCAGACCCTATGATTCACACCACCCCGTGATGTTTTTCTCACTCCTGCTAGTGAATGTAATGTTACACACCCATACAATGCGCACCACCCCGCGATGTTTTTCAGAAACGTATCCTATATTGCCACTGCATATTGCCTGACCTCCCCATGTTGACCACACCGTGGTGCTTTTCGCCATCCTACATTGCCACTAACTGCCTATCCTAATTCAGATCCTATGATTAACACCACCCCGTGATTTTTTTCTCACTCCTACGAGTGAATGTAATGTTACTCACCCATACAATGCGCACCACCCCGCGATGTTTTTGAGAAACCAATCCTACATTGCCAATGCATGTTGCCTGACCTCCCCATGCTGACCACCCCGTGGTGCTTTTCTCCATCCTACATTGCCACTCACTGCCTATCCTAATTGAGACCCTATGATTCACACCATCCCGTGATGTTTTTCTCACTCCTGCTAGTGAATGTAATGTTGCACACCAATACAATGTGCACCACCCCACGATGTTTTTCAGAAACCTATCCTGCATTGCCACTGCATGTTGCCTGACCTCCCCAGGCTGACCACCCCGTGGTGCTTTTCTCCATCCTACATTGCCACTCACTTCCTATCCTAATTCAGACCCTATGATTCACACCACCCCGTGATGTTTTTGTCATTCCTGCTAGTGAATGTAATGTTACACAGCCATACAAGCGCACCACCCCGCGATGTTTTTCAGAAACCTATCCGACATTGTCACTGCATGTTGCCTGACCTCCCCATGCTGACCACCCCGTGGTGCTTTTCTCCATCCTACATTGCCACTCACTGCCTATCCTAATTCAGACCCTATGATTCACACCACCCGGTGATGTTTTTCTCACTCCTGCTAGTGAATGTAATGTTACACACCCAAACAATGTGCACAACCACGCGATGTTTTTCAGAAACCTATCCTACATTGCCACTGCATGTTGCCTGACCTCCCCATGCTGACCACCCCGTGGTGCTTTGCTCCATCCTACATTGCCACTCACTGCTTATCCTAATTCAGACCCTATGATTCACACCCCCCCGTGATGTTTTTCTCATTCTTGCTAGTGAATGTTATGTTACACACCCATACAATGCGCACCACCCGGGATGTTTTTCAGAAACCTATCCTACATTACCAATGCATGTTGCCTGACCTCCCCATGCAGACCACCCCGTGGTGCTTTTCTCCATCCTACATTGCCACTCACTGCCTATCCTAATTCAGACCCTATGATTCACACCGTCCCGTGATGTTTTTCTCACTCCTGCTAGTGAATGTAATGTTGCACACCCACACAATGCGCACCACCCCACGATGTTTTTCAGAAACTTATCCTACATTGCCACTGCATGTTGCCTGACCTCCCCATGCTGACCACCCCGTGGTTCTTTTCTCCATCCTACATTGCCTCTCACTGCCTATCCTAAATCACACCCTATGATTCACACCACCCCGTGATTTTTTCTAACTCCTGCTAGTGAATGTAACATTACACATCCATGCAATGCGAACCACCCTGCGATGTTTTTCAGAAACCTATCCTACATTGCCGCTGCATGTTGCCTGACCTCCCCATGCTGACCACCCCGTGGTGCTTTTCTCCATCCTACTTTGCCACTCACTGCCTATCCTAATTCAGACCCTATGATTCACACCCCCCCCGTGATGTTTTTCTCATTCCTGCTAGTGAATGTTATGTTACACACCCATACAATGCGCACCACCCGGGATGTTTTTCAGAAACCTATCCTACATTGCCACTGCATGTTGCCTGACCTCCCCATGCTGACCACCCCGTGGTGCTTTTCTCCATCCTACATTGCCACTCACTGCCTATCCTAATTCAGACCCTATGATTCACACCACCCCGTGATGTTTTTCTCACTCCTGCTAGTGAATGTAATGTTACACACCCATACAATGCGCACCACCCCGCGATGTTTTTCAGAAACGTATCCTACATTGCCACTGCATATTGCCTGACCTCCCCATGCTGACCACCCCGTGGTGCTTTTCTCAATCCTACATTGCCACTCACTGCCTGTCCTAATTCAGATCCTATGATTCACACCACCCCGTGATGTTTTTCTCACTCCTACTAGTGAATGTAATGTTACACACCCATACAATGCGCACCACCCCGCGATGTTTTTGAGAAACCAATCCTACATTGCCAATGCATGTTGCCTGACCTCCCCATGCTGACCACCCCATGGTGCTTTTCTCCATCCTACATTGCCACTCACTGCCTATCCTAATTGAGACCCTATGATTCACACCATCCCGTGATGTTTTTCTCACTCCTGCTAGTGAATGTAATGTTGCACACACATACAATGTGCACCACCCCACGATGTTTTTCAGAAAACTATCCTACATTGCCACTGCATGTTGCCTGACCTCCCCATGCTGACCACCCCGTGGTGCTTCTCTCCATCCTACATTGCCACCCACTGCCTATCCTAATTCACACCCTATGATTCACACCAACCTGTGATTTTTTCTCAGTCCTGTTAGTGAATGTAACGTTACACACCCATACAATGCGAACCACCCCGCGATGTTTTTCAGAAACCTATCCTACATTGCCACTGCATGTTGCCTGACCTCCCCATGCTGACCACCCCGTGGTGCTTCTCTCCATCCTACGTTGCCACTCACTGCCTATCCTAATTCAGACCCTATGATTCACACCACCCTGTGATGTTTTGTTCACTCCTGGTGGTGAATGTAATGTTGCACACCCATACAATGCGCACCACCCCGCGATGTTTTTCAGAAACGTATCCTACTTTGCCACTGCATGTTGCCTGACCTCCCCATGCTGACCACCCCGTGGTGCTTTTCTCCATCCTACATTGCCACTCACTGCCTATCCTAATTCAGACCCTATGATTCACACCACCCGGTGATGTTTTTCTCACTCCTGCTAGTGAATGTAATGTTACACACCCAAACAATGCGCACAACCACGCGATGTTTTTCAGAAAACTATCCTACATTGCCAATGCATGTTGCCTGACCTCCCCATGCACACCACCCCGTGGTGCTTTTCTCCATCCTACATTGCCACTCACTGCCTATCCTAATTCAGACCCTATGATTCACACCGTCCCGTGATGTTTTTCTCACTCCTGCTAGTGAATGTAATGTTGCACACCCATACAATGCGCACCACCCCACGATGTTTTTCAGAAACTTATCCTACATTGCCAATGCATGTTGCCTGACCTCCCCATGCTGACCACCCCGTGGTTCTTTTCTCCATCCTACATTGCCACTCACTGCCTATCCTAAATCACACCCTATGATTCACACCACCCCGTGATTTTTTCTCACTCCTGCTAGTGAATGTAACATTACACACCCATGCAATGCGAACCACCCTGCGATGCTTTTCAGATACATATCCTACATTGCCACTGCATGTTCCGTGACCTCCCCATGCTGACCACCCCGTGGTGCTTTTCTCCAACCTACATTGCCACTCACTGCCTATCCTAATTCAGACACTATGATTCACACCCCGCCCCGTGATGTTTTTCTCATTCCTGCTAGTGAATGTTATGTTACACACCCATACAATGCGCACCACCCGGGATGTTTTTCAGAAACCTATCCTACATTGCCACTGCATGTTGCCTGAACTCCCCATGCTGACCACCCGTGGTGCCTTTCTCCATCCTACATTGCCACTCACTGCCTATCCTAATTCAGACCCTATGATTCACACCACCCCGTGATGTTTTTCTCACTCCTGCTAGTGAATGTAATGTTACACACCCATACAATGCGCACCACCCCGCGATGTTTTTCAGAAACGTATCCTACATTGCCACTGCATATTGCCTGACCTCCCCATGCTGACCACCCCGTGGTGCTTTTCTCCATCTTACATTGCCACTCACTGCCTATCCTAATTCAGATCCTATGATTCACACGACCCCGTGATGTTTATCTCACTCCTACTAGTGAATGTAATGTTACACACACATACAATGCGCACCACCCCGCGATGTTTTTGAGAAACCAATCCTACATTGCCAATGTATGTTGCCTGACCTCCCCATGCTGACCACCCCGTGGTTCTTTTCTCCATCCTACATTGCCACTCACTGCGTATCCTAATTCAGACCCTGTGATTCACACCACCCCGTAATGTTTTTCTCACTCCTGCTAGTGAATGTAATGTTACACACCCATACAATGCGCACCACCCCGCGATGTTTTTCAGAAACCTATCCTACATTGCCACTGCATATTGCCTGACCTCCCCATGCTGACCACCCCGCGGTGCTTTTCTCCATCCTGCATTGAAACTCACTGCCTATCCTTATTGAGACCCTATGATTCCCACACCACCCCGTGATGTTTTTCTCACTCCTACTAGTGAATGTAATGTTACACACCCATACAATGCGCACCACCCCGCGATGTTTTTCAGAAACCTATCCTACATTGCCAATGCATGTTGCCTGACCTCCCCATGCTGACTACCCCGTGGTGCTTTTCTCCATCCTACATTGCCACTCACTGCCTATCCTAATTCAGACCCTATGATTCACACCATCCCGTGATGTTTTTCTCACTCATGCTAGTGAATGTAATGTTGCACACCCATACTATGCGCACCACCTGACGATGTTTTTCAGAAACCTATCCTACATTGCCAATGCATGTTTCCTGACTTCCCCATGCTGACCACGCCGTGGTGCTTTTCTCCATCCTACATTGCCACTCACTGCCTATCCTAATTCACACCCTATGATTCACACCACCCCGTGATTTTTTCTCACTCCTGCTAGTGAATGTAACATTACACACCCATGCAATGCGAACCACCCTGCGATGTTTTTCAGAAACCTATCCTACATTGCCACTGCATGTTGCCTGACCTCCATATGCTGACCACCCCGTGGTGCTTTTCTCCATCCTACATTGCCACTCACTGCATATCCTAATTCAGACCCTATGATTCACACACCCCCCCGTGATGTTTTTCTCATTCCTGCTAGTGAATATTATGTTACACACCCATACAATGCGCACCACCCGGGATGTTTTTCAGAAACCTATCCTACATTGCCACTGCATGTTGCCTGACCTCCCCATGCTGACCACCCCGTGGTGCTTTTCTCCATCCTACATTGCCACTCACTGCCTATCCTAATTCAGACCCTATGATTCACAACACCCCTGATGTTTTTCTCACTCCTGCTAGTGAATGTAATGTTACACACCCATACAATGCGCACCACCCCGCGATGTTTTTCAGAAACGTATCCTACATTGCCACTGCATATTGCCTGACCTCCCCATGCTGACCACCCGGTGGTGCTTTTCTCCATCCTACATTGCCACTCACTGCCTATCCTAATTCAGATCCTATGATTCACACCACCCCGTGATGTTTTTCTCACTCCTACTAGTGAATGTAATGTTACACACCCATACAATGCGCACCACCCCGCGATGTTTTTGAGAAACCAATCCTACATTGCCAATGCATGTTGCCTGACCTCCCCATGCTGACCACCCCGTGGTGCTTTTCTCCATCCTACATTGCCACTCACTGCCTATCCTAATTGAGACCCTATGATTCACACCATCCCGTGATGTTTTTCTCACTCCTGCTAGTGAATGTAATGTTGCACACCCATACAATGTGCACCACCCCACGATGTTTTTCAGAAAACTATCCTACATTGCCACTGCATGTTGCCTGACCTCCCCATGCTGAGCACCCCGTGGTGCTTTTCTCCATCCTACATTGCCACTCACTGCCTATCCTAATTCACACCCTATGATTCACACCAACCCGTGATTTTTTCTCACTCCTGCTAGTGAATGTAATGTTACACACCCATACAATGCGAACCACCCCGCGATGTTTTTCAGAATACTATCCTACATTGCCACTGCATGTTGCCTAACCTCCCCATGCTGACCACCCCGTGGTGCTTCTCTCCATCCTACGTTGCCACTCACTGCCTATCCTAATTCAGACCCTATGATTCACACCACCCCGTGATGTTTTTTTCACTCCTGGTAGTGAATGTAATGTTGCACACCCATACAATGCGCACCACCCCGCGATGTTTTTCAGAAACCAATCCTACATTGCCACTGCATGTTGCCTGACCTCCCATTGCTGACCACCCCGTGGTGCTTTTCTCCATCCTACATTGCCACTCACTGCCTATCCTTATTCAGACCCTATGATTCACACCACCCCGTGATGTTTTTCTCTTTCCTGCTAGTGAATGTAATGTTACACAGCCATACACTGTGCACCACCACGCGATGTTTTTCAGAAACCTATCCGACATTGCCAATGCATGTTGCCTGACCTCCCCATGCTGACCACCCCGTGGTGCTTTTCTCCATCCTACATTGCCACTCACTGCCTATCCTAATTCAGACCCTATGATTCACACCACCCGGTGATGTTTTTCTCACTCCTGCTGGTGAATGTAATGTTACACACCCAAACAATGCGCACAACCACGCGATGTTTTTCAGAAACCTATCCTACATTGCCAATGCATGTTGCCTGACCTCCCCATGCAGACCACCCCGTGGTGCTTTTCTCCATCCTACATTGCCACTCACTGCCTATCCTAATTCAGACCCTATTATTCACACCACCCCGTGATGTTTTTCTCACTCCTGCTAGTGAATGTAATGTTGCACACCCATACTATGCGCACCACCCCACGATGTTTTTCAGAAACCTTTCCTACATTGCCAATGCACGTTTCCTGACTTCCCCATGCTGACCACCCCGTGGTGCTTTTCTCCATCCTACATTGCCACTCACTGCCTATCCTAATTCACACCCTATGATTCACACCACCCCGTGATTTTTTCTCACTCCTGCTAGTGAATGTAACATTACACACCCATGCAATGAGAACCACCCTGCATTGTTTTTCAGAAACCTATCCTACATTGCCACTGCATGTTGCCTGACCTCCCCATGCTGACCACCCCGTGGTGCTTTTCTCCATCCTACATTGCCAATCACTGCCTATCCTAATTCAGACCCTATGATTCACACCACCCGGTGATGTTTTTCTCACTCCTGCTAGTGAATGTAATGTTACACACCCAAACAATGCGCACAACCACGCGATGTTTTTCAGAAACCTATCCTACATTGCCACTGCATGTTGCCTGACCTCCCCATGCAGACCACCCCGTGGTGCTTTTCTCCATCCTACATTGCCACTCACTGCCTATCCTAATTCAGACCCTATGATTCACACCGTCCCGAGATGTTTTTCTCACTCCTGCTAGTGAATGTAATGTTGCACACCCATACAATGCGCACCACCCCAAGATGTTTTTCAGAAACTTATCCTACATTGCCACTGCATGTTGCCTGACCTCCCCATGCTGACCACCCCGTGGTTCTTTTCTCCATCCTACATTGCCACTCACTGCCTATCCTAAATCACACCCTATGATTCACACCACCCCGTGATTTTTTCTCACTCCTGCTAGTGAATGTAACATTACACACCCATGAAATGCGAACCACCCTGCGATGTTTTTCAGAAACCTATCCTACATTGCCACTGCATGTTGCCTGACCTAAACATGCTGACCACCCCGTGGTGCTTTTCTCCATCCTACATTGCCACTCACTGCCTATCCTAATTCAGACCCTATGTTTCACACCACCGCGTGATGTTTTTCTCACTCCTGCTAGTGAATGTAATGTTACACACCCATACAATGCGCACCACCCGGGATGTTTTTCAGAAACCTATCCTACATTGCCACTGCATGTTGCCTGAACTCCCCATGCTGACCACCCCGTGGTGCTTTTCTCCATCCTACATTGCCACTCACTGCCTATCCTAATTCAGACCCTATGATTCACACCACCCCGTGATGTTTTTCTCACTCCTGCTAGTGAATGTAATGTTACACACCCATACAATGCGCACCACCCCGCGATGTTTTTCAGAAACGTATCCTACATTGCCACTGCTTATTGCCTGACCTCCCCATGCTGACCACCCCGTGGTGCTTTTCTCCATCCTACATTGCCACTCACTGCCTATTCTAATTCAGATCCTATGATTCACACCACCCCGTGATGTTTTTCTCACTCCTACTAGTGAATGTAATGTTACACACCCATACAATGCGCACCACCCCGCGATGTTTTTGAGAAACCAATCCTACATTGCCAATGCATGTTGCCTGACCTCCCCATGCTGACCACCCCGTGGTGCTTTTCTCCATCCTACATTGCCACTCACTGCCTATCCTAATTGAGACCCTATGATTCACACAATCCAGTGATGTTTTTCTAACTCCTGCTAGTGAATGTAATGTTGCACACCCATACAATGTGCACCACCACACGATGTTTTTCAGAAACCTATCCTACATTGCCACTGCATGTTGCCTGACCTCCCCATGCTGACCACCCCGTGGTGCTTTTCTCCATCCTATATTGCCACTCACTGCCTATCCTAATTCAGACCCTATGATTCACACCACCCGGTGATGTTTTTCTCACTCCTGCTAGTGAATGTAATGTTACACACCCAAACAATGCGCACAACCACGCGATGTTTTTCAGAAACCTATCCTACATTGCCACTGCATGTTGCCTGACCTCCCCATGCTGACCACCCCGTGGTGCTTTTCTCCACCCTACATTGCCACTCACTGCCTATCCTAATTCAAACCCTATGATTCACACCATCCCGTTATGTTTTTCTCATTCCTGCTAGTGAATGTAATGTTACACACCCATACAATGCGCACCACCCCGCGATGTTTTTCAGAAACTTATCCTACATTGCCACTGCATGTTGCCTGACCTCCCCATGCTGACCACCCCGTGGTGCTTTTCTCCACCCTACATTGCCACTCACTGCCTATCCTAATTCAGACCCTATGATTCACACCCCCCCGTGATGTTTTTCTCATTCCTGCTAGTGAATGTTATGTTACACACCCATACAATGCACACCACCCGGGATGTTTTTCAGAAACCTATCCTTCATTGCCACTGCATGTTGCCTGACCTCCCCATGCTGACCACCCCGTGGTGCTTTTCTCCATCCTACATTGCCACTCACTGCCTATCCTAATTCACACCCTATGATTCACACCACCCCGTGATTTTTTTTCACTCCTGCTAGTGAATGGAACATTACACACCCATACAATGCGCACCACCCCGCGATGTTTTTCAGAAACCTATCCTACATTGCCAATGCATGTTGCCTGACCTCCCCATGCTGACCACCCCGTGGTGCTTTTCTGCATCCTACATTGCCACTCACTGCCTATCGTAATTGAGACCCTATGATTCACACCATCCCGTGATGTTTTTCTCACTCCTGCTAGTGAATGTAATGTTGCACACCCTTACAATGTGCACCACCCCACGATGTTTTTCAGAAAACTGTCCTACATTGCCACTGCATGTTGCCTGACCTCCCCATGCTGACCACCCCGTGGTGCTTTTCTCCATCCTACATTGCCACTCACTGCCTATCCTAATTCACACCCTATGATTCACACCAACCCGTGATTTTTTCTCACTCCTGCTAGTGAATGTAACGTTACACACCCATGAAATGCGAACCACCCCGCGATGTTTTTCAGAAACCTATCCTACATTGCCACTGCATGTTGCCTGACCTCCCCGTGCTGACCACCCCGTGGTGCTTTTCTTCATCATACATTGCCACTCACTGCCTATCCTAATTCAGTCCCTATGATTCACACCCCCCCCGTGAAGTTTTTCTCATTCCTGCTAGTGAATGTTATGTTAGACACCCATACAATGCGCACCACCCGGGATGTTTTTCAGAAACCTATCCTACATTGCCACTGCATGTTGCCTGACCTCCCCATGCTGACCACCCCGTGGTGCTTTTCTCCATCCTACATTGCCACTCACTGCCTATCCTAATTAAGACCCTATGATTCACACCACCCCGTGATGTTTTTCTCACTCCTGCTAGTGAATGTAATGTTACACACCCATACAATGCGCACCACCCCGCGATGTTTTTCAGAAACGTATCCTACATTGCCACTACATATTTCCTGACCTCCTCATGCTGACCACCCCGTGGTGCTTTTCTCCATCCTACATTGCCACTCACTGCCTATCCTAATTCAGATCCTATGATTCACACCACCCCGTGATGTTTTTCTCACTCCTACTAGTGAATGTAGTGTTACACACCCATACAATGCGCACCACCCCGCGATGTTTTTGAGAAAGCAATCCTACATTGCCAATGCATGTTGCCTGACCTCCCCATGCTGACCACCCCGTGGTGCTTTTCTCCATCCTACATTGCCACTCACTGCCTATAGTAATTGAGACCCTATGATTCACACCATCCCGTGATGTTTTTCTCACTCCTGCTAGTGAATGTAATGTTGCACACCCATACAATGTGCACCACCCCATGATGTTTTTCAGAAAACTATCCTACATTGCCACTGCATGTTGCCTGACCTCCCCATGCTGACCACCCCGTGGTGCTTTTCTCCATCCTACATTGCCACTCACTGCCTATCCTAATTCACACCCTATGATTCACACCAACCCGTGATTTTTTCTCACTCCTGCTAGTGAATGTAACGTTACACACCCATACAATGCGAACCACCCCGCGATGTTTTTCAGAAACATATCCTACATTGCCACTCCATGTTGCCTAACCTCCCAATGCTGACCACCCCGTGGTGCTTCTCTCCATCCTACGTTGCCACTCACTGCCTATCCTAATTCAGACCCTATGATTCACACCACCCCGTGATGTTTTTTTCACTCCTGGCAGTGAATGTAATGTTGCCCACCCATACATTGCGCACCACCCCGCGATGTTTTTTAGAAACCAATCCTACATTGCCACTGTATGTTGCCTGACCTCCCCATGCTGACCACCCCGTGGTGCTTTTCTCCATCCTACATTGCCACTCACTGCCTATCCTTATTCAGACCCTATGATTCACACCACCCCGTGATGTTTTTCTCTTTCCTGCTAGTGAATGTAATGTTACACAGCCATACAATGCGCACCACCCCGCGATGTTTTTCAGAAACCTATCCTACATTGCCAATGCATGTTGCCTGACCTCCCCATGCTGACCACCCCATGGTGCTTTTCTCCATCCTACATTGCCACTCACTGCCTATCGTAATTGAGACCCTATGATTCACACCATCCCGTGATGTTTTTGTCACTCCTGCTAGTGAATGTAATGTTGCACACCCATACAATGTGCACCACCCCACGATGTTTTTCAGAAAACTATCCTACATTGCCACTGCATGTTGCCTGACCTCCCCATGCTGACCACCCCGTGGTGCTTTTCTCCACCCTACATTGCCACTCACTGCCTATCCTAATTCAGACCCTATGATTCACACCCCCCCGTGATGTTTTTCTCATTCCTGCTAGTGAATGTTATGTTACACACCCATACAATGCACACCACCCGGGATGTTTTTCAGAAACCTATCCTACATTGCCACTGCATGTTGCCTGACCTCCCCATGCTGACCACCCCGTGGTGCTTTTCTCCATCCTACATTGCCACTCACTGCCTATCGTAATTGAGACCCTATGATTCACACCATCCCGTGATGTTTTTCTCACTCCTGCTAGTGAATGTAATGTTGCACACCCATACAATGTGCACCACCCCACGATGTTTTTCAGAAAACTATCCTACATTGCCACTGCATGTTGCCTGACCTCCCCATGCTGACCACCCCGTGGTGCTTTTCTCCATCCTACATTGCCACTCACTGCCTATCCTAATTCACACCCTATGATTCACACCAACCCGTGATTTTTTCTCACTCCTGCTAGTGAATGTAACGTTACACACCCATACAATGCGAACCACCCCGCGATGTTTTTCAGAAACCTATCCTACATTGCCACTGCATGTTGCCTGACCTCCCCATGCTAACCACCCCGTGGTGCTTCTCTCCATCCTACGTTGCCACTCACTGCCTATCCTAATTCAGACCCTATGATTCACACCACCCCGTGATGTTTTTTTCACTCCTGGTAGTGAATGTAATGTTGCACACCCATACAATGCGCACTACCCCGCGATGTTTTTCAGAAACCAATCCTACATTGCCACTGTATGTTGTCTGACCTCCCCATGCTGACCACCCCGTGGTGCTTTTCTCCATCCTACATTGCCACTCACTGCCTATCCTAATTCAGACCCTATGATTCACACCACCCCGTGATGTTTTTCTCTTTCCTGCTAGTGAATGTAATGTTACACAGCCATACAATGCGCACCACCCCGCGATGTTTTTCAGAAACCTATCCTACATTGCCACTGCATGTTGCCTGACCTCCCCATGCTGACCACCCCGTGGTGCTTTTCTCCATCCTACATTGCCACTCACTGCCTATCCTAATTCAGACCCTATGATTCACACCACCCGGTGATGTTTTTCTCACTCCTGCTAGTGAATGTAATGTTACACACCCAAACAATGCGCACAACCACGCGATGTTTTTCAGAAACCTATCCTACATTGCCAATGCATGTTGCCTGACCTCCCCATGCAGACCACCCCGTGGTGCTTTTCTCCATCCTACATTGCCACTCACTGCCTATCCTAATTCAGACCCTATGATTCACACCGTCCCGTGATGTTTTTCCCACTCCTGCTAGTGAATGTAATGTTGCACACCCATACAATGCGCCCCACCCCACGATGTTTTTCAGAAACTTATCCTACATTGCCACTGCATGTTGCCTGACCTCCCCATGCTCACCACCCCGTGGTTCTTTTCTCCATCCTACATTGCCACTCACTGCCTATCCTAAATCACACCCTATGATTCACACCACCCCGTGATTTTTTCTCACTCCTGCTAGTGAATGTAACATTACACACCCATGCAATGCGAACCACCCTGCGATGTTTTTCAGAAACCTATCCTACATTGCCACTGCATGTTGCCTGACCTCCCCATGCTGACCACCCCGTGGTGCTTTTCTCCATCCTACATTGCCACTCACTGCCTATCCTAATTCAGACCCTATGATTCACACCATCCCGTGATGTTTTTCTCACTCCTGCTAGTGAATGTAATGTTACACACCCATACAATGCGCACCACCCGGGATGTTTTTCAGAAACCTATCCTACATTGCCACTGCATGTTGCCTGAACTCCCCATGCTGAACACCCCGTGGTGCTTTTCTCCATCCTACATTGCCACTCACTGCCTATCCTAATTCAGACCCTATGATTCACACCACCCCGTGATGTTTTTCTCACTCCTGCTAGTGAATGTAATGTTACACACCCATACAATGCGCACCACCCCGCGACGTTTTTCAGAAACGTATCCTACATTGCCACTGCATATTGCCTGACCTCCCCATGCTGACCACCCCGTGGTGCTTTTCTCCATCCTACATTGCCACTCACTGCCTATCCTAATTCAGATCCTATGATTCGCACCACCCCGTGATGTTTTTCTCACTCCTACTAGTGAATGTAATGTTACACACCCATACAATGCGCACCACCCCGCGATGTTTTTGAGAAACCAATCCTAAATTGCCAATGCATGTTGCCTGACCTCCCCATGCTGACCACCCCGTGGTGCTTTTCTCCATCCTACATTGCCACTCACTGCCTATCCTAATTGAGACCCTATGATTCACACCATCCCGTGATGTTTTTCTCACTCCTGCTAGTGAATGTAATGTTGCACACCCATACAATGTGCACCACCACACGATGTTTTTCAGAAAACTATCCTACATTGCCACTGCATGTTGCCTGACCTCCCCATGCTGACCACCCCGTGGTGCTTTTCTCCATCCTACATTGCCACTCACTGCCTATCCTAATTCACACCCTATGATTCACACCAACCCGTCATTTTTTCTCACTCCTGCTTGTGAATGTAACGTTACACACCCATACAATGCGAACCACCCCGCGATGTTTTTCAGAAACCTATCCTACATTGCCACTGCATGTTGCCTGACCTCCCCATGCTGACCAACCCGTGGTGCTTTTCTCCATCCTACATTGCCACTCACTGCGTATCCTAATTCAGACCCTATGATTCACACCACCCCGTGATGTTTTTCTCACTCCTGCTAGTGAATATAATGTTACACACCCATACAATGTGCACCACCCCGCGATGTTTTTCAGAAACCTATCCTACATTGCCACTGCATATTGCCTGACCTCCCCATGCTGACCACCCTGCGGTGCTTTTCTCCATCCTACATTGCCACTCACTGCCTATCCTAATTGAGACCCTATGATTCACACCACCCCGTGATGTTTTTCTCATTCTTGCTAGTGAATGTTATGTTACACACCCATATAATGCGCACCACCCGGGATGTTTTTAAGAAACCTATCGTACATTGCCAATGCATGTTGCCTGACCTCCCCATGCTGACCACCACGTGGTGCTTTTCTCCATCCTACATTGCCACTCACTGCCTATCCTAATTCAGACCCTATGATTCACACCACCCCGTGATGTTTTTCTCACTCCTGCTAGTGAATGTAATGTTACACACCCATACAATGTGCACCACCCCGCGATGTTTTTCAGAAACCTATCCTACATTGCCACTGCATATTGCCTGACCTCCCCATGCTGACCACCCCGCGGTGCTTTTCTCTATCCTACATTGCCACTCACTGCCTGTCCTAATTGGGACCCTATGATTCACACCACCCCGTTATGTTTTTCTCACTACTACTAGTGAATGTAATGTTACACACCCATACAATGCGCACCACCCCGCGATGTTTTTCAGAAACCTGTCCTACATTGCAACTGCATGTTGCCTGACCTCCCCATGCTGACCACCCCGTGGTGCTTTTCTCCATCCTACATTGCCACTCACTGCCAATCCTAATTCACACCCTATGATTCACACCACCCCGTGATTTTTTCTCACTCCTGCTAGTGAATGTAACGTTACACACCCATACAGTGCGAACCACCCGGCGATGTTTTTCAGAAACCTATCCTACATTGCCACTGCATGTTGCCTGACCTCCCCATGCTGACCACCCCGTGGTGCTTTTCTCCATCCTACATTGCCACTCACTGGCTATCCTAATTCAGACCCTATGATTCACACCCCCCCGTGATGTTTTTCTCATTCTTGCTAGTGAATGTTATGTTACACACCCATACAATGCGCACCACCCGGGATGTTTTACAGAAACCTATCCTACATTGCCACTGCATGTTGCCTGACCTCCCCATGCTGACAAACCCGTGGTGCTTTTCTCCATCCTATATTGACACTCACTGCGTATCCTAATTCAGACCCTATGATTCACACCACCCCGTGATGTTTTTCTCACTCCTGCTAGTGAATGTAATGTTACACACCCATACAATGTGCACCACCCCGCGATGTTTTTCAGAAACCTATCCTACATTGCCACTGCATATTGCCTGACCTCCCCATGCTGACCACCCCGTGGTGCTTTTCTCCATCCTACATTGCCACTCACTGCCTATCCTAATTCACACCCTATGATTCACACCATCCCGTGATTTTTTCTCACTCCTGCTAGTGAATGTAACGTTACACAACCATACAATGCGCACCACCCGGGATGTTTTACAGAAACCTATCCTACATTGCCACTGCATGTTGCCTGACCTCCCATGCTGACCAACCCGTGGTGCTTTTCTCCATCCTACATTGCCACTCACTGCGTATCCTAATTCAGACCCTATGATTCACACCACCCCGTGATGTTTTTCTCACTCCTGCTAGTGAATATAATGTTACACACCCATACAATGTGCACCACCCCGCGATGTTTTTCAGAAACCTATCCTACATTGCCACTGCATATTGCCTGACCTCCCCATGCTGACCACCCTGCGGTGCTTTTCTCCATCCTACATTGCCACTCACTGCCTATCCTAATTGAGACCCTATGATTCACACCACCCCGTGATGTTTTTCTCATTCTTGCTAGTGAATGTTATGTTACACACCCATATAATGCGCACCACCCGGGATGTTTTTAAGAAACCTATCGTACATTGCCAATGCATGTTGCCTGACCTCCCCATGCTGACCACCACGTGGTGCTTTTCTCCATCCTACATTGCCACTCACTGCCTATCCTAATTCAGACCCTATGATTCACACCACCCCGTGATGTTTTTCTCACTCCTGCTAGTGAATGTAATGTTACACACCCATACAATGCGCACCACCCCGCGATGTTTTTCAGAAACCTATCCTACATTGCCACTGCATATTGCCTGACCTCCCCATGCTGACCACCCCGCGGTGCTTTTCTCTATCCTACATTGCCACTCACTGCCTGTCCTAATTGGGACCCTATGATTCACACCACCCCGTTATGTTTTTCCCACTACTACTAGTGAATGTAATGTTACACACCCATACAATGCGCACCACCCCGCGATGTTTTTCAGAAACCTGTCCTACATTGCAACTGCATGTTGCCTGACCTCCCCATGCTGACCACCCCGTGGTGCTTTTCTCCATCCTACATTGCCACTCACTGCCAATCCTAATTCACACCCTATGATTCACACCACCCCGTGATTTTTTCTCACTCCTGCTAGTGAATGTAACGTTACACACCCATACAGTGCGAACCACCCGGCGATGTTTTTCAGAAACCTATCCTACATTGCCACTGCATGTTGCCTGACCTCCCCATGCTGACCACCCCGTGGTGCTTTTCTCCATCCTACATTGCCACTCACTGGCTATCCTAATTCAGACCCTATGATTCAAACCCCCCCGTGATGTTTTTCTCATTCTTGCTAGTGAATGTTATGTTACACACCCATACAATGCGCACCACCCGGGATGTTTTACAGAAACCTATCCTACATTGCCACTGCATGTTGCCTGACCTCCCCATGCTGACAAACCCGTGGTGCTTTTCTCCATCCTATATTGACACTCACTGCGTATCCTAATTCAGACCCTATGATTCACACCACCCCGTGATGTTTTTCTCACTCCTGCTAGTGAATGTAATGTTACACACCCATACAATGTGCACCACCCCGCGATGTTTTTCAGAAACCTATCCTACATTGCCACTGCATATTGCCTGACCTCCCCATGCTGACCACCCTGCGGTGCTTTTCTCCATCCTACATTGCCACTCACTGCCTATCCTAATTGAGACCCTATGATTCACACCACCCCGTGATGTTTTTCTCACTCCTTCTAGTGAATGTAATGTTACACACCCATACAATGCGCACCACCCCGCGATGTTTTTCAGAAACCTATCCTACATTGCCAATGCATGTTGCCTGACCTCCCCATGCTGACCACCCCGTGGTGCTTTTCTCCATCCTACATTGCCACTCACTGCCTATCCTAATTCAGACCCTATGATTCACATCCCCCCGTGATGTTTTTCTCATTCTTGCTAGTGAATGTTATGTTACAAACCCATATAATGCGCACCACCCGGGATGTTTTTAAGAAACCTATCGTACATTGCCAATGCATGTTGCCTGACCTCCCCATGCTGACCACCACGTGGTGCTTTTCTCCATCCTACATTGCCACTCACTGCCTATCCTAATTCAGACCCTATGATTCACACCACCCCGTGATGTTTTTCTCACTCCTGCTAGTGAATGTAATGTTACACACCCATACAATGCGCACCACCCCGCGATGTTTTTCAGAAACCTATCCTACATTGCCACTGCATATTGCCTGACCTCCCCATGCTGACCACCCCGCGGTGCTTTTCTCTATCCTACATTGCCACTCACTGCCTGTCCTAATTGAGACCCTATGATTCACACCACCCCGTGATGTTTTTCTCACTACTACTAGTGAATGTAATGTTACACACCCATACAATGCGCACCACCCCGCGATGTTCTTCAGAAACCTATCCTACATTGCCAATGCATGTTGCCTGACCTCCCCATGCTGACCACCCCGTGGTGCTTTTCTCCATCCTACATTGCCACTCACTGCCTATCCTAATTCAGACCCTCTGATTCTCACCATCCCGTGATGTTTTTCTCACTCCTGCTAGTGAATGTGATGTTGCATACCCATACAATGCGCACCTCCCCACGATGTTTTTAAGAAACCTATCCTACATTGCCACTGCATGTTGCCTGACCTCCCCATGCTGACCACCCCGTGGTGCTATTCTCCATCCTACATTGCCACTCACTGCCTATCCTAATTCACAACCTATGATTCACACCACACCGTGATTTTTTCTCACTCCTGCTAGTGAATGTAACATTACACACCCATACAATGCGAACCACCCCGCGATGTTTTTCAGAAACTTATCCTACATTGCCACTGCATGTTGCCTGACCTCCCCATGCTGACCACCCCGTGGTGCTTTTCTCCATCCTACATTGCCACTCACTGCCTATCCTAATTCAGAGCCTATGATTCACAAGCCCCCCGTGATGTTTTTCTCATTCCTGCTAGTGAATGTTATGTTACACACCCATACAATGCGCACCACCCGGGATGTTTTTCAGAAACCTATCCTACATTGCCACTGCATGTTGCCTGACCTCCCCATGCTGACCACCCCGTGGTGCTTTTCTCCATCCTACATTGCCACTCACTGCCTATCCTAATTCACACCACCCCGTGATTTTTTCTCATTCCTGCTAGTGAATGTAACGTGACACACCCATACAGTGCGAACCACCCGGCGATGTTTTTCAGAAACCTATCCTACATTGCCACTGCATGTTGCCTGACCTCCCCATGCTGACCACCCCGTGGTGCTTCTCTCCATCCTACGTTGCCACTCACTGCCTATCCTAATTCAGACCCTATGATTCACACCACCCCGTGATGTTTTTCTCCTCCTGCTAGTGAATGTAATGTTGCACACCCATACAATGCGCACCACCCCGCGATGTTTTTCAGAAACCAATCCTACATTGCCATTGCATGTTGCCTGACCTCCCCACGCTGACCAACCCGTGGTGCTTTTCTCCATCCTACATTGCCACTCACTGACTATCCTAATTCAGACCCTATGATTCAAACCATCCCGTGATGTTTTTCTCACTCCTGCTAGTGCATGTAATGTTGCACACCCATACAATGCGCACCACCCCACGATGTTTTTCAGAAACCTATCCTACATTGCCACTGCATGTGGCCTGACCTCCCCATGCTGACCACCCCGTGGTGCTTTTCTCCATCCTACATTGCCACTCACTGCCTATCCTCATTCACACCCTATGATTCACACCATCCCGTGATGTTTTTCTCACTCCTGCTAGTGCATGTAATGTTGCACACCCATACAATGCGCACCACCCCACGATGTTTTTCAGAAACCTATCCTACATTGCCACTGCATGTTGCCTGACCTCCACATACTGACCAACCCGTGGTGCTTTTCTCCATCCTACATTGCCACTCACTGCCTATAATAATACAGACCCTATGATTCACACCCCCCCGTGATGTTTTTCTCATTCTTGCTAGTGAATGTTATGTTACACACCCATACAATGCGCACCACCCGGGATGTTTTTCAGAAACCTATCCTACATTGCCAATGCATGTTGCCTGACCTCCCCATGCTGACCACCACGTGGTGCTTTTCTCCATCCTACATTGCCACTCACTGCCTATCCTAATTCAGACCCTATGATTCACACCACCCCGTGATGTTTTTCTCACTCCTGCTAGTGAATGTAATGTTACACACCCATACAATGCGCACCACCCCGCGATGTTTTTCAGAAACCTATCCTACATTGCCACTGCATATTGCCTGACCTCCCCATGCTGACCACCCCGGGGTGCTTTTCTCTATCCTACATTGCCACTCACTGCCTGTCCTAATTGAGACCCTATGATTCACACCACCCCGTGATGTTTTTCTCACTCCTACTAGTGAATGTAATGTTACACACCCATACAATGCGCACCACCCCGCGATGTTTTTCAGAAACCTATCCTACATTGCCAATGCATGTTGCCTGACCTCCCCATGCTGACCACCCCGTGGTGCTTTTCTCCATCCTACATTGCCACTCACTGCCTAACCTAATTCACACCCTATGATTCACACCACACCGTGATTTTTTCTCACTCCTGTTAGTGAATGAAACATTACACACCCATACAATGCGAACCACCGCGCGATGTTTTTCAGAAACTTATCCTACATTGCCACTGCATGTTGCCTGACCTCCCCATGCTGACCACCCCGTGGTGCTTTTCTCCATCCTACATTGCCACTCACTGCCTATCCTAATTCAGACCCTATGATTCACAAGCCCCCCGTGATGTTTTTCTCATTCCTGCTAGTGAATGTTATGTTACACACCCATACAATGCGCACCACCCGGGATGTTTTTCAGAAACCTATCCTACATTGCAACTGCATGTTGCCTGACCTCCCCATGCTGACCACTCCGTGGTGCTTTTCTCCATCCTACATTGCCACCCACTGCCTATCCTAATTCACACCCTATGATTCACACCACCCCGTGATTTTTTCTCACTCCTGCTAGTGAATGTAACGTGACACACCCATACAGTGCGAACCACCCGGCGATGTTTTTCAGAAACCTATCCTACATTGCCACTGCATGTTGCCTGACCTCCCCATGCTGACCACCCCGTGGTGCTTCTCTACATCCTATGTTGCCACTCACTGCCTATCCTAATTCAGACCCTATGATTCACACCACCCCGTGATGTTTTTCTCATTCCTGCTAGTGAATGTAATGTTGCACACCCATACAATGCGCACCACCCTGCGATGTTTTTCAGAAACCAATCCTACATTGCCATTGCATGTTGCCTGACCTCCCCACGCTGACCAACCCGTGGTGCTTTTCTCCATCCTACATTGCCACTCACTGACTATCCTAATTCAGACCCTATGATTCAAACCATCCCGTGATGTTTTTCTCACTCCTGCTAGTGCATGTAATGTTGCACACCCATACAATGCGCACCACCCCACGATGTTTTTCAGAAACCTATCCTACATTGCCACTGCATGTTGCCTGACCTCCACATACTGACCAACCCGTGGTGCTTTTCTCCATCCTACATTGCCACTCACTGCCTATAATAATACAGACAGTATGATTCACACCCCCCCGTGATGTTTTTCTCATTCTTGCTAGTGAATGTTATGTTACACACCCATACAATGCGCACCACCTGTGATGTTTTTCAGAAACCTATCCTACATTGCCACTGCATGTTGCCTGACCTCCCCATGCTGACCAACCCGTGGTGCTTTTCTCCATCCTACATTGCCACTCACTGCGTATCCTAATTCAGACCCTATGATTCACACCACCCCGTGATGTTTTTCTCACTCCTGCTAGTGAATGTAATGTTACACACCCAAACAATGCGCACCACCCCGCGATGTTTTTCAGAAACTTATCCTACATTGCCACTGCATATTGCCTGACCTCCCCATGCTGACCACCCCGTTATGCTTTTCTCCAACCTACATTGCCACTCACTGCCTATCCTAATTGAGACCCTATGATTCACATCACCCCGTGATGTTTTTCTCACTCCTACTAGTGAATGTAATGTTACACACCCATACAATGCGCACCACCCCGCGATGTTTTTCAGAAACCTATCCTACATTGCCAGTGCATGTTGCCTGACCTCCCCATGCTGACCACCCCGTGGTGCTTTTCTCCATCCTACATTGCCACTCACTGCCTATCCTAATTCAGACCCTATGATTCACACCATCCCGTGATGTTTTTCTCACTCCTGCTAGTGAATGTGATGTTGCACACCCATACAATGCGCACCACCCCACGATGTTTTTCAGAAACTTATCCTACATTGCCACTGCATGTTGCCTGACCTCCCCATGCTGACCACCCCGTGGTGCTTTTCTCCATCCTACATTGCCACTCACTGCCTATCCTAATTCAGAGCCTATGATTCACAAGCCCCCCGTGATGTTTTTCTCATTCCTGCTAGTGAATGTTATGTTACACACCCATACAATGCGCACCACCCGGGATGTTTTTCAGAAACCTATCCTACATTGCCACTGCATGTTGCCTGACCTCCCCATGCTGACCACCCCGTGGTGCTTTTCTCCATCCTACATTGCCACTCACTGCCTATCCTAATTCACACCACCCCGTGATTTTTTCTCACTCCTGCTAGTGAATGTAACGTGACACACCCATACAGTGCGAACCACCCGGCGATGTTTTTCAGAAACATATCCTACATTGCCACTGCATGTTGCCTGACCTCCCCATGCTGACCACCCCGTGGTGCTTCTCTCCATCCTACGTTGCCACTCACTGCCTATCCTAATTCAGACCCTATGATTCACACCACCCCGTGATGTTTTTCTCCTCCTGCTAGTGAATGTAATGTTGCACACCCATACAATGCGCACCACCCCGCGATGTTTTTCAGAAACCAATCCTACATTGCCATTGCATGTTGCCTGACCTCCCCACGCTGACCAACCCGTGGTGCTTTTCTCCATCCTACATTGCCACTCACTGACTATCCTAATTCAGACCCTATGATTCAAACCATCCCGTGATGTTTTTCTCACTCCTGCTAGTGCATGTAATGTTGCACACCCATACAATGCGCACCACCCCACGATGTTTTTCAGAAACCTATCCTACATTGCCACTGCATGTGGCCTGACCTCCCGATGCTGACCACCCCGTGGTGCTTTTCTCCATCCTACATTGCCACTCACTGCCTATCCTCATTCACACCCTATGATTCACACCATCCCGTGATGTTTTTCTCACTCCTTCTAGTGCATGTAATGTTGCACACCCATACAATGCGCACCACCCCACGATGTTTTTCAGAAACCTATCCTACATTGCCACTGCATGTTGCCTGACCTCCACATACTGACCAACCCGTGGTGCTTTTCTCCATCCTACATTGCCACTCACTGCCTATAATAATACAGACCCTATGATTCCCACCCCCCCGTGATGTTTTTCTCATTCTTGCTAGTGAATGTTATGTTACACACCCATACAATGCGCACCACCCGGGATGTTTTTCAGAAACCTATCCTACATTGCCAATGCATGTTGCCTGACCTCCCCATGCTGACCACCACGTGGTGCTTTTCTCCATCCTACATTGCCACTCACTGCCTATCCTAATTCAGACCCTATGATTCACACCACCCCGTGATGTTTTTCTCACTCCTGCTAGTGAATGTAATGTTACACACCCATACAATGCGCACCACCCCGCGATGTTTTTCAGAAACCTATCCTACATTGCCACTGCATATTGCCTGACCTCCCCATGCTGACCACCCCGCGGTGCTTTTCTCTATCCTACATTGCCACTCACTGCCTGTCCTAATTGAGACCCTATGATTCACACCACCCCGTGATGTTTTTCTCACTCCTACTAGTGAATGTAATGTTACACACCCATACAATGCGCACCACCCCGCGATGTTTTTCAGAAACCTATCCTACATTGCCAATGCATGTTGCCTGACCTCCCCATGCTGACCACCCCGTGGTGCTTTTCTCCATCCTACATTGCCACTCACTGCCTATCCTAATTCAGACCCTCTGATTCACACCATCCCGTGATGTTTTTCTCACTCCTGCTAGTGAATGTGATGTTGCATACCCATACAATGCGCACCTCCCCACGATGTTTTTCAGAAACCTATCCTACATTGCCACTGCATGTTGCCTGACCTCCCCATGCTGACCACCCCGTGGTGCTTTTCTCCATCCTACATTGCCACTCACTGCCTATCCTAATTCACACCCTATGATTCACACCACACCGTGATTTTTTCTCACTCCTGTTAGTGAATGAAACATTACACACCCATACAATGCGAACCACCCCGCGATGTTTTTCAGAAACTTATCCTACATTGCCACTGCATGTTGCCTGACCTCCCCATGCTGACCACCCCGTGGTGCTTTTCTCCATCCTACATTGCCACTCACTGCCTATCCTAATTCAGAGCCTATGATTCACAAGCCCCCCGTGATGTTTTTCTCATTCCTGCTAGTGAATGTTATGTTACACACCCATACAATGCGCACCACCCGGGATGTTTTTCAGAAACCTATCCTACATTGCCACTGCATGTTGCCTGACCTCCCCATGCTGACCACCCCGTGGTGCTTTTCTCCATCCTACATTGCCACTCACTGCCTATCCTAATTCACACCACCCCGTGATTTTTTCTCACTCCTGCTAGTGAATGTAACGTGACACACCCATACAGTGCGAACCACCCGGCGATGTTTTTCAGAAACATATCCTACATTGCCACTGCATGTTGCCTGACCTCCCCATGCTGACCACCCCGTGGTGCTTCTCTCCATCCTACGTTGCCACTCACTGCCTATCCTAATTCAGACCCTATGATTCACACCACCCCGTGATGTTTTTCTCCTCCTGCTAGTGAATGTAATGTTGCACACCCATACAATGCGCACCACCCCGCGATGTTTTTCAGAAACCAATCCTACATTGCCATTGCATGTTGCCTGACCTCCCCACGCTGACCAACCCGTGGTGCTTTTCTCCATCCTACATTGCCACTCACTGACTATCCTAATTCAGACCCTATGATTCAAACCATCCCGTGATGTTTTTCTCACTCCTGCTAGTGCATGTAATGTTGCACACCCATACAATGCGCACCACCCCACGATGTTTTTCAGAAACCTATCCTACATTGCCACTGCATGTGGCCTGACCTCCCCATGCTGACCACCCCGTGGTGCTTTTCTCCATCCTACATTGCCACTCACTGCCTATCCTCATTCACACCCTATGATTCACACCATCCCGTGATGTTTTTCTCTCTCCTTCTAGTGCATGTAATGTTGCACACCCATACAATGCGCACCACCCCACGATGTTTTTCAGAAACCTATCCTACATTGCCACTGCATGTTGCCTGACCTCCACATACTGACCAACCCGTGGTGCTTTTCTCCATCCTACATTGCCACTCACTGCCTATAATAATACAGCCCCTATGATTCCCACCCCCCCGTGATGTTTTTCTCATTCTTGCTAGTGAATGTTATGTTACACACCCATACAATGCGCACCACCCGGGATGTTTTTCAGAAACCTATCCTACATTGCCAATGCATGTTGCCTGACCTCCCCATGCTGACCACCACGTGGTGCTTTTCTCCATCCTACATTGCCACTCACTGCCTATCCTAATTCAGACCCTATGATTCACACCACCCCGTGATGTTTTTCTCACTCCTGCTAGTGAATGTAATGTTACACACCCATACAATGCGCACCACCCCGCGATGTTTTTCAGAAACCTATCCTACATTGCCACTGCATATTGCCTGACCTCCCCATGCTGACCACCCCGCGGTGCTTTTCTCTATCCTACATTGCCACTCACTGCCTGTCCTAATTGAGACCCTATGATTCACACCACCCCGTGATGTTTTTCTCACTCCTACTAGTGAATGTAATGTTACACACCCATACAATGCGCACCACCCCGCGATGTTTTTCAGAAACCTATCCTACATTGCCAATGCAAGTTGCCTGACCTCCCCATGCTGACCACCCCGTGGTGCTTTTCTCCATCCTACATTGCCACTCACTGCCTATCCTAATTCAGACCCTCTGATTCACACCATCCCGTGATGTTTTTCTCACTCCTGCTAGTGAATGTGATGTTGCATACCCATACAATGCGCACCTCCCCACGATGTTTTTCAGAAACCTATCCTACATTGCCACTGCATGTTACCTGACCTCCCCATGCTGACCACCCCGTGGTGCTTTTCTCCATCCTACATTGCCACTCACTGCCTATCCTAATTCACACCCTATGATTCACACCACACCGTGATTTTTTCTCACTCCTGTTAGTGAATGAAACATTACACACCCATACAATGCGAACCACCCCGCGATGTTTTTCAGAAACTTATCCTACATTGCCACTGCATGTTGCCTGACCTCCCCATGCTGACCACCCCGTGGTGCTTTTCTCCATCCTACATTGCCACTCACTGCCTATCCTAATTCAGACCCTATGATTCACAAGCCCCCCGTGATGTTTTTCTCATTCCTGCTAGTGAATGTTATGTTACACACCCATACAATGCGCACCACCCGGGATGTTTTTCAGAAACCTATCCTACATTGCAACTGCATGTTGCCTGACCTCCCCATGCTGACCACCCCGTGGTGCTTTTTTCCATCCTACATTGCCACTCACTGCCTATCCTAATTCACATCCTATGATTCACACCACCCCGTGATTTTTTCTCACTCCTGCTAGTGCATGTAACGTGACACACCCATACAGTGCGAACCACCCGGCGATGTTTTTCAGAAACCTATCCTACATTGCCACTGCATGTTGCCTGACCTCCCCATGCTGACCACCCCGTGGTGCTTCTCTCCATCCTACGTTGCCACTCACTGCCTATCCTAATTCAGACCCTATGATTCACACCACCCCGTGATGTTTTTCTCATTCCTGCTAGTGAATGTAATGTTGCACACCCATACAATGCGCACCACCCCGCGATGTTTTTCAGAAACCAATCCTACATTGCCACTGCATGTTGCCTGACCTCCACATACTGACCAATCCGTCGTGCTTTTCTCCATCCTACATTGCCACTCACTGCCTATAATAATACAGACAGTATGATTCACACCCCCCCGTGATGTTTTTCTCATTCTTGCTAGTGAATGTTATGTTACACACCCATACAATGCGCACCACCTGTGATGTTTTTCAGAAACCTATCCTACATTGCCACTGCATATTGCCTGACCTCCCCATGCTGACCACCCCGTTATGCTTTTCTCCAACCTACATTGCCACTCACTGCCTATCCTAATTGAGACCCTATGATTCACACCACCCCGTGATGTTTTTCTCACTCCTACTAGTGAATGTAATGTTACACACCCATACAATGAGCACCACCCCGCGATGTTTTTCAGAAACCTATCCTACATTGCCAGTGCATGTTGCCTGACCTCCCCATGCTGACCACCCCGTGGTGCTTTTCTCCATCCTACATTGCCACTCACTGCCTATCCTAATTCAGACCCTATGATTCACACCATCCCCTGATGTTTTTCTCACTCCTGCTAGTGAATGTGATGTTGCACACCCATACAATGCGCACCACCCCACGATGTTTTTCAGAAACCTATCCTACATTGCCACTGCATGTTGCCTGACCTCCCCATGCTGACCACCCCGTGGTGCTTTTCTCCATCCTACATTGCCACTCACTGCCTATCCTAATTCACACCACCCCGTGATTTTTTCTCACTCCTGCTAGTGAATGTAACGTGACACACCCATACAGTGTGAACCACCCGGCAATGTTTTTCAGAAACCTATCCTACATTGCCACTGCATGTTGCCTGACCTCCCCATGCTGACCACCCCGTGGTGCTTCTCTCCATCCTACATTGCCACTCACTGCCTATCCTAATTCAGACCCTATGATTCACACTACCCCATGATGTTTTTCTCCTCCTGCTAGTGAATGTAATGTTGCACACCCATACAATGCGCACCACCCCGCGATGTTTTTCAGAAACCAATCCTACATTGCCATTGCATGTTGCCTGACCTCCCCACGCTGACCAACCCGTGGTGCTTTTCTCCATCCTACATTGCCACTCACTGACTATCCTAATTCAGACCCTATGATTCAAACCATCCCGTGATGTTTTTCTCACTCCTGCTAGTGCATGTAATGTTGCACACCCATACAATGCGCACCACCCCACGATGTTTTTCAGAAACCTATCCTACATTGCCACTGCATGTGGCCTGACCTCCCCATGCTGACCACCCCGTGGTGCTTTTCTCCATCCTACATTGCCACTCACTGCCTATCCTCATTCACACCCTATGATTCACACCATCCCGTGATGTTTTTCTCACTCCTGCTAGTGAATGTTTTGTTACACACCCATACAATGCGCACCACCCCACGATGTTTTTCAGAAACCTATCCTACATTACCACTGCATGTTGCCTGACCTCCACATACTGACCAACCCGTGGTGCTTTTCTCCATCCTACATTGCCACTCACTGCCTATAATAATACAGACCCTATGATTCACACCCCCCCGTGATGTTTTTCTCATTCTTGCTAGTGAATGTTATGTTACACACCCATACAATGCGCACCACCCGGGATGTTTTTCAGAAACCTATCCTACATTGCCAATGCATGTTGCCTGACCTCCCCATGCTGACCACCACGTGGTGCTTTTCTCCATCCTACATTGCCACTCACTGCCTATCCTAATTCAGACCCTATGATTCACACCACCCCGTGATGTTTTTCTCACTCCTGCTAGTGAATGTAATGTTACACACCCATACAATGCGCACCACCCCGCGATGTTTTTCAGAAACCTATCCTACATTGCCACTGCATGTTGCCTGACCTCCCCATGCTGACCACCCCGCGGTGCTTTTCTCTATCCTACATTGCCACTCACTGCCTGTCCTAATTGAGACCCTATGATTCACACCACCCCGTGATGTTTTTCTCACTCCTACTAGTGAATGTAATGTTACACACCCATACAATGCGCACCACCCCGCGATGTTTTTCAGAAACCTATCCTACATTGCCAATGCATGTTGCCTGACCTCCCCATGCTGACCACCCCGTGGTGCTTTTCTCCATCCTACATTGCCACTCACTGCCTATCCTAATTCAGACCCTCTGATTCACACCATCCCGTGATGTTTTTCTCACTCCTGCTAGTGAATGTGATGTTGCATACCCATACAATGCGCACCTCCCCACGATGTTTTTCAGAAACCTATCCTACATTGCCACTGCATGTTGCCTGACCTCCCCATGCTGACCACCCCGTGGTGCTTTTCTCCATCCTACATTGCCACTCACTGCCTATCCTAATTCACACCCTATGATTCACACCACACCGTGATTTTTTCTCACTCCTGTTAGTGAATGAAACATTACACACCCATACAATGCGAACCACCCCGCGATGTTTTTCAGAAACTTATCCTACATTGCCACTGCATGTTGCCTGACCTCCCCATGCTGACCACCCCGTGGTGCTTTTCTCCATCCTATATTGCCACTCACTGCCTATAATAATACAGACAGTATGATTCACACCCCCCCGTGATGTTTTTCTCATTCTTGCTAGTGAATGTTATGTTACACACCCATACAATGCGCACCACCTGTGATGTTTTTCAGAAACCTATCCTACATTGCCACTGCATGTTGCCTGACCTCCCCATGCTGACCACCCCGTGGTGCTTTTCTCCATCCTACATTGCCACTCACTGCGTATCCTAATTCAGACCCTATGATTCACACCACCCCGTGATGTTTTTCTCACTCCTGCTAGTGAATGTAATGTTACACACCCATACAATGCGCACCACCCCGCGATGTTTTTCAGAAACTTATCCTACATTGCCACTGCATATTGCCTGACCTCCCCATGCTGACCACCCCGTTATGCTTTTCTCCAACCTACATTGCCACTCACTGCCTATCCCAATTGAGACCCTATGATTCACACCACCCCGTGATGTTTTTCTCACTCCTACTAGTGAATGTAATGTTACACACCCATACAATGCGCACCACCCCGCGATGTTTTTCAGAAACCTATCCTACATTGCCAGTGCATGTTGCCTGACCTCCCCATGCTGACCACCCCGTGGTGCTTTTCTCCATCCTACATTGCCACTCACTGCCTATCCTAATTCAGACCCTATGATTCACACCATCCCGTGATGTTTTTCTCACTCCTGCTAGTGAATGTGATGTTGCACACCCATACAATGCGCACCACCCCACGATGTTTTTCAGAAACCTATCCTACATTGCCACTGCATATTGCCTGACCTCCCCATGCTGACCACCCCCTGGTGCTTTTCTCCATCCTACATTGCCACTCACTGCCTATCCTAATTCACACCCTACGATGCACACCACTCCGTGATTTTTTCTCACTCCTGCTAGTGAATGTAACGTTACACACCCATACATTGCGAACCACCCGGCGATGTTTTTCAGAAACCTATCCTACATTGCCACTGCATGTTGCCTGACCTCCCCATGCTGACCACCCCGTGGTGCTTCTCTCCATCCTACGTTGCCACTCACTGCCTATCCTAATTCAGACCCTATGATTCACACCACCCCGTGATGTTTTTCTCCCTCCTGCTAGTGAATGTAATGTTGCACACCCATACAATGCGCACCACCCCGCGATGTTTTTCAGAAACCAATCCTTCTTTGCCACTGCATGTTGCCTGACCTCCCCACGCTGTCCAACCCGTGGTGCTTTTCTCCATCCTACATTGCCACTCACTGCCTATCCTAATTCAGACCCTATGATTCACACCATCCCGTGATGTTATTCTCACTCCTGCTAGTGCATGTAATGTTGCACACCCATACAATGCGTACCACCCCACGATGTTTTTCAGAAACCTATCCTACATTGCCACTGCATGTTGCCTGACCTCCCCATGCTGACCACCCCTTGGTGCTTTTCTCCATCCTACATTGCCACTCACTGCCTATCCTAATTCACACCCTATGATTCACACCACCCTGTGATTTATTCTCATTCCTGCTAGTGAATGTAACGTTACACACCCATACAATGCGAACCACCCCGCGATGTTTTTCAGAAACCTATCCTACATTGCCACTGCATGTTGCCTGAACTCCCCATGCTGACCACCCCGTAGTGCTTTTCTCCATCCTATATTGCCACTCACTGCCTATCCTAATTCAGACCCTATGATTCACACCACCCCGTGATGTTTTTGTCATTCCTGCTAGTGAATGTATTGTTACACAGCCATACAATGCGCACAACCCCGCGATGTTTTTCAGGAACCTATCCTACATTGCCACTGCATGTTGCCTGACCTCCCCATGCTGACCACCCCGTGGTGCTTTTCTCCATCCTACATTGCCACTCACTGCCTATCCTAATTCAGACCCTATCATTCACACCACCCGGTGATGTTTTTCTCACTCCTGCTAGTGCATGTAATGTTACACACCCAAACAATGCTCACAACCACGCGATGTTTTTCAGAAACCTATCCTACATTGCCACTGCATGTTGCCTGACTTCCCCATGCTGACCACCCATGGTGCTTTTCTCCATCCTACATTGCCACTCACTGCCTATCCTAATTCACACCCTATGATTCACACCACCCCGTGATTTTTTCTCATTCCTCCTAGTGAATGTAACATTACACACCCATACAATGCGAACCACCCCGCGATGTTTTTCAGAAACCTATCCTACATTGCCACTGCATGTTGCCTGACCTCCCCATGCTGACCACCACGTGGTGCTTTTCTCCATCCTACATTGCCACTCACTGCCTATCCTAATTCACACCACCCCGTGATTTTTTCTCACTCCTGCTAGTGAATGTAACGTGACACACCCATACAGTGCGAACCACCCTGCGATGTTTTTCAGAAACCTATCCTACATTGCCACTGCATGTTGCCTGACCTCCCCATGCTGACCACCCCGTGGTGCTTCTCTCCATCCTACGTTGCCACTCACTGCCTATCCTAATTCAGACCCTATGATTCACACCACCCCGTGATGTTTTTCTCCTCCTGCTAGTGAATGTAATGTTGCACACCCATACAATGCGCACCACCCCGCGATGTTTTTCAGAAACCAATCCTACCTTGCCATTGCATGTTGCCTGTCCTCCCCACGCTGACCAACCCGTGGTGCTTTTCTCCATCCTACATTGCCACTCACTGACTATCCTAATTCAGACCCTATGATTCAAACCATCCCGTGATGTTTTTCTCATTCCTGCTAGTGCATGTAATGTTGCACACCCATACAATGCGCACCACCCCACGATGTTTTTCAGAAACCTATCCTACATTGCCACTGCATGTTGCCTGACCTCCAACTACTGACCAAACCGTGGTGCTTTTCTCCATCCTACATTGCCACTCACTGCCTATAATAATACAGACCCTATGATTCACACCCCCCCGTGATGTTTTTCTCATTCTTGCTAGTGAATGTTATGTTACACACCCATACAATGCGCACCACCCGGGATGTTTTTCAGAAACCTATCCTACATTGCCAATGCATGTTGCCTGACCTCCCCATGCTGACCACCACGTGTTGCTTTTCTCCATCCTACATTGCCACTCACTGCCTATCCTTATTCAGACCCTATGATTCACACCACCCCGTGATGTTTTTCTCACTCCTGCTAGTGAATGTAATGTTACACACCCATACAATGCGCACCACCCCGCGATGTTTTTCAGAAACCTATCCTACATTGCCACTGCATATTGCCTGACCTCCCCATGCTGACCACCCCGCGGTGCTTTTCTCTATCCTACATTGCCACTCACTGCCTGTCCTAATTGAGACCCTATGATTCACACCACCCCGTGATGTTTTTCTCACTCCTACTAGTGAATGTAATGTTACACACCCATACAATGCACACCACCCCGCGATGTTTTTCAGAAACCTATCCTACATTGCCAATGCATGTTGCCTGACCTCCCCATGCTGACCACCCCGTGGTGCTTTTCTGCATCCTACATTGCAACTCACTGCCTATCCTAATTCAGACCCTATGATTCAAACCATCCCGTGATGTTTTTCTCATTCCTGCTAGTGCATGTAATGTTGCACACCCATACAATGCGCACCACCCCACGATGTTTTTCAGAAACCTATCCTACATTGCCACTGCATGTTGCCTGACCTCCACATACTGACCAACCCGTGGTGCTTTTCTCCATCCTACATTGCCACTCACTGCCTATAATAATACAGACCCTATGATTCACACCCCCCCGTGATGTTTTTCTCATTCTTGCTAGTGAATGTTATGTTACACACCCATACAATGCGCACCACCCGGGATATTTTTCAGAAACCTATCCTACTTTGCCAATGCATGTTGCCTGACCTCCCCATGCTGACCACCACGTGTTGCTTTTCTCCATCCTACATTGCCACTCACTGCCTATCCTTATTCAGACCCTATGATTCACACCACCCAGTGATGTTTTTCTCACTCCTGCTAGTGAATGTAATGTTACACACCCATACAATGCGCACCACCCCGCGATGTTTTTCAGAAACCTATCCTACATTGCCACTGCATATTGCCTGACCTCCCCATGCTGACCACCCCGCGGTGCTTTTCTCTATCCTACATTGCCACTCACTGCCTGTCCTAATTGAGACCCTATGATTCACACCACCCCGTGATGTTTTTCTCACTCCTACTAGTGAATGTAATGTTACACACCCATACAATGCGCACCACCCCGCGATGTTTTTCAGAAACCTATCCTACATTGCCAATGCATGTTGCCTGACCTCCCCATGCTGACCACCCCGTGGTGCTTTTCTCCATCCTACATTGCCACTCACTGCCTATCCTAATTCAGACCCTATGATTCACACCATCCCGTGATGTTTTTCTCACTCCTGCTAGTGAATGTGATGTTGCATACCCATACAATGCGCACCTCCCCACGATGTTTTTCAGAAACCTATCCTACATTGCCACTGCATGTTGCCTGACCTCCTCATGCTGACCACCCCGTGGTGCTTTTCTCCATCCTACATTGCCACTCACTGCCTATCCTAATTCACACCCTATGATTCACACCACACCGTGATTTTTTCTCACTCCTGTTAGTGAATGAAACATTACACACCCATACAATGCGAACCACCCCGCGATGTTTTTCAGAAACTTATCCTACATTGCCACTGCATGTTGCCTGACCTCCCCATGCTGACCACCCCGTGGTGCTTTTCTCCATCCTACATTGCCACTCACTGCCTATCCTAATTCAGACCCTATGATTCACAAGCCCCCCGTGATGTTTCTCTCATTCCTGCTAGTGAATGTTATGTTACACACCCATACAATGCGCACCACCCGGCGATGTTTTTCAGAAACCTATCCTACATTGCAACTGCATGTTGCCTGACCTCCCCATGCTGACCACCCCGTGGTGCTTCTCTCCATCCTACGTTGCCACTCACTGCCTATCCTAATTCAGACCCTATGATTCACACCACCCCGTGATGTTTTTCTCATTCCTGCTAGTGAATGTAATGTTGCACACCCATACAATGCGCACCACCCCGCGATGTTTTTCAGATACCAATCCTACTTTGCCATTGCATGTTGCCTGACCTACCCACGCTGACCAACCCGTGGTGCTTTTCTCCATCCTACATTGCCACTCACTGACTATCCTAATTCAGACCCTATGATTCAAACCATCCCGTGATGTTTTTCTCACTCCTGCTAGTGCATGTAATGTTGCACACCCATACAATGCGCACCACCCCACGATGTTTTTCAGAAACCTATCCTACATTGCCACTGCATGTTGCCTGACCTCCACATACTGACCAACCCGTGGTGCTTTTCTCCATCCTACATTGCCACTCACTGCCTATAATAATACAGACAGTATCATTCACACCCCCCCGTGATGTTTTTCTCATTCTTGCTAGTGAATGTTATGTTACACACCCATACAATGCGCACCACCTGTGATGTTTTTCAGAAACCTATCCTACATTGCCACTGCATGTTGCCTGACCTCCCCATGCTGACCAACCCGTGGTGCTTTTCTCCATCCTACATTGCCACTCACTGCGTATCCTAATTCAGACCCTATGATTCACACCACCCCGTGATGTTTTTCTCACTCCTGCTAGTGAATGTAATGTTACACACCCATACAATGCGCACCACCCCGCGATGTTTTTCAGAAACTTATCCTACATTGCCACTGCATATTGCCTGACCTCCCCATGCTGACCACCCGATTATGCTTTTCTCCAACCTACATTGCCACTCACTGCCTATCCTAATTGAGACCCTATGATTCACACCACCCCGTGATGTTTTTCTCACTCCTACTAGTGAATGTAATGTTACACACCCATACAATGCGCACCACCCCGCGATGTTTTTCAGAAACCTATCCTACATTGCCAGTGCATGTTGCCTGACCTCCCCATGCTGACCACCCCTTGGTGCTTTTCTCCATCCTACATTGCCACTCACTGCCTATCCTAATTCAGACCCTATGATTCACACCATCCCGTGATGTTTTTCTCACTCCTGCTAGTGAATGTGATGTTGCACACCCATACAATGCGCACCACCCCACGATGTTTTTCAGAAACCTATCCTACATTGCCACTGCATGTTGCCTGACCTCCCCATGCTGACCACCCCGTGGTGCTTTTCTCCATCCTACATTGCCACTCACTGCCTATCCTAATTCACACACTATGATTCACACCACCCCGTGATTTTTTCTCATTCCTCCTAGTGAATGTAACATTACACACCCATACAATGCGAACCACCCCGCGATGTTTTTCAGAAACCTATCCTACATTGCCACTGCATGTTGCCTGACCTCCCCATGCTGACCACCGCGTGGTGCTTTTCTCCATCCTACATTGCCACTCACTGCCTATCCTAATTCACACCCTACGATTCACACCACCCCGTGATTTTTTCTCACTCCTGCTAGTGAATGTAACGTTACACACCCATACAATGCGAACCACCCGGCGATGTTTTTCAGAAACCTATCCTACATTGCCACTGCATGTTGCCTGACCTCCCCATGCTCACCACCCCGTGGTGCTTCTCTCCATCCTACGTTGCCACTCACTGCCTATCCTAATTCAGACCCTATGATTCACACCACCCCGTGATGTTTTTCTCCCTCCTGCTAGTGAATGTAATGTTGCACACCCATACAATGCGCACCACCCCGCGATGTTTTTCAGAAACCAATCCTTCTTTGCCACTGCATGTTGCCTGACCTCCCCACGCTGTCCAACCCGTGGTGCTTTTCTCCATCCTACATTGCCACTCACTGCCTATCCTAATTCAGACCCTATGATTCACACCATCCCGTGATGTTATTCTCACTCCTCTAGTGCATGTAATGTTGCACACCCATACAATGCGCACCACCCCACGATGTTTTTCAGAAACCTATCCTACATTGCCACTGCATGTTGCCTGACCTCCCCATGCTGACCACCCCGTGGTGCTTTTCTCCATCCTACATTGCCACTCACTGCCTATCCTAATTCACACCCTACGATTCACACCACCCTGTGATTTATTCTCATTCCTGCTAGTGAATGTAACGTTACACACCCATACAATGCGAACCACCCCGCGATGTTTTTCAGAAACCTATCCTACATTGCCACTGCATGTTGCCTGAACTCCCCATGCTGACCACCCCGTAGTGCTTTTCTCCATCCTACATTGCCACTCACTGCCTATCCTAATTCAGACCCTATGATTCACACCACCCCGTGATGTTTTTGTCATTCCTGCTAGTGAATGTAATGTTACACAGCCATACAATGCGCACCACCCCGCGATGTTTTTCAGGAACCTATCCTACATTGCCACTGCATGTTGCCTGACCTCCCCATGCTGACCACCCCGTGGTGCTTTTCTCCATCCTACATTGCCACTCACTGCCTATCCTAATTCAGAACCTATCATTCACACCACCCGGTGATGTTTTTCTCACTCCTGCTAGTGCATGTAATGTTACACACCCAAACAATGCTCACAACCACGCGATGTTTTTCAGAAACCTATCCTACATTGCCATTGCATGTTGCCTGACTTCCCCATGCTGACCACCCATGGTGCTTTTCTCCATCCTACATTGCCACTCACTGCCTATCCTAATTCAGACCCTATGATTCACACTATCCCGTGATGTTTTTCTCATTCCTGCTTGTGAATGTAATGTTTCACACCCATACAATGCGCACCACCCCGCGATGTTTTTCAGAAACTTATCCTACATTGCCACTGCATCATGCCTGACCTCCCCATGCTGACCACCCCGTGGTGCTTTTCTCCATCCTACATTGCCACAAACTGCCTATGCTAATTCAGACCCTATGATTCACAACCCCCCGTGATGTTTTTCTCATTCTTGCTAGTGAATGTTATGTTACACACCCATACAATGCGCACCACCCGGGATGTTTTTCAGAAACCTATACTACATTGCCACTGCATGTTGCCTGTCCTCCCCATGCTGACCACCCCGTGGTGCTTTTCTCCATCCTACATTGCCACTCACTGCGTATCCTAATTCAGACCCTATGATTCACACCACCCCGTGATGTTTTTCTCACTCCTGCTAGTGAATGTAATGTTACACACCCATACAATGCGCACCACCCCGCGATGTTTTTCAGAAACCTATCTTACATTGCCACAGCATCTTTCCTAACCTCCCCATGCTGACAACTCCGTGGTGCTTTTCTCCATCCTACATTGCCACTCACTGCCTATCCTAATTCAGACCCTATGATTCACACCACCCCGTGATGTTTTTGTCATTCCTGCTAGTGAATGTAATGTTACACACCCATACAATGCGCACCACCCCGCGATGTTTTTCAGAAACCTATCCTACATTGCCAATGCATGTTGCCTGACCTCCCCATGCTGACCACCCCGTGGTGCTTTTCTCCATCCTACATGGCCACTCACTGCCTATCGTAATTCACACCCTATGATTCACACCACCCCGTGATTTTTTCTCATTCCTGCTAGTGAATGTCACATTACACACCCATACAATGCGAACCACCCCGCGATGTGTTTCAGAAACCTATCCTACATTGCCACTGCATGTTGCCTGACCTCCCCATGCTGACCACCCCGTGGTGCTTTTCTCCATCCTACATTGCCACTCACTGCCTATCCTAATTCAGACCCTATGATTAACAAGCCCCCCGTGATATTTTTCTCATTTCTGCTAGTGAATGTTATGTTACACACCCATACAATGCGCACAACCCGGGATGTTTTTCAGAAACCTATCCTACATTGCCACTGCATGTTGCCTGACCTCCCCATGCTGACCACCGCGTGGTGCTTTTCTCCATCCTACATTGCCACTCACTGCCTATTCTAATTCACACCCTACGATTCACAACACCCCGTGATTTTTTCTCACTCCTGCTAGTGAATGTAACGTTACACACCCATACAATGCGAACCACCCGGCGATGTTTTTCAGAAACCTATCCTACATTGCCAGTGCATGTTGCCTGACCTCCCCATGCTGACCACCCCGTGGTGCTTCTCTCCATCCTACGTTGCCACTCACTGCCTATCCTAATTCAGACCCTATGATTCACACCACCCCGTGATGTTTTTCTCCCTCCTGCTAGTGAATGTAATGTTGCACACCCATACAATGCGCACCACCCCGCGATGTTTTTCAGAAACCAATCCTACTTTGCCACTGCATGTTGCCTGACCTCCCCATGCTGACCACCCCGTGGTGCTTTTCTCCATCCTACATTGCCACTCACTGCCTATCCTAATTCAGACCCTATGATTCACACCACCCGGTGATGTTTTTCTCACTCCTGCTAGTGAATGTAATGTTACACACCCAAACAAAGCTCACAACCACGCGATGTTTTTCAGAAACCTATCCTACATTGCCAATGCATGTTGCCTGACTTCCCCATGCTGACCACCCATGGTGCTTTTCTCCATCCTACATTGCCACTCACTGCCTATCCTAATTCAGACCCTATGATTCACACTATCCCGTGATGTTTTTCTCATTCCTGCTAGTGAATGTAATGTTACACACCCATACAATGCGCACCACCCCGCGATGTTTTTCAGAAACTTATCCTACATTGCCACTGCATGATGCCTGACCTCCCCATGCTGACCACCCCGTGGTGCTTTTCTCCATCCTACATTGCCACTCACTGCCTATCCTAATTCAGACCCTATGATTCACACCCCCCCGTGATGTTTTTCTCATTCTTGCTAGTGAATG
Organism: Cavia porcellus; assembly: GCF_034190915.1. Taxonomy (NCBI): domain Eukaryota; kingdom Metazoa; phylum Chordata; class Mammalia; order Rodentia; family Caviidae; genus Cavia; species Cavia porcellus. Next base: position 47,231,463 of record NW_026947514.1, on the reverse strand, counting down.
TTATGTTACACACCCATACAATGCGCACAACCCGGGATGTTTTTCAGAAACCTATCCTACATTGCCACAGCATCTTTCCTAACCTCCCCATGCTGACAACTCCGTGGTGCTTTTCTCCATCCTACATTGCCACTCACTGCATATCCTAATTCAGACCCTATGATTCACACCACCCCGTGATGTTTTTCTCACTCCTGCTAGTGAATGTAATGTTACACACCCGTACAATGCGCACCACCCGCGATGTTTTTCAGAAACCTATCTTAAATTGCCACGGCATCTTTCCTAACCTCCCCAAGCTGACAACTCCGTGGTGCTTTTCTCCATCCTACATTGCCACTCACTGCATATCCTAATTCAGACCCTATGATTCACACAACCCCGTGATGTTTTTGTCATTCCTGCTAGTGAATGTAATGTTACACACTCATACAATGCGCACCACCCCGCGATGTTTTTCAGAAACCTATCCTACATTGCCACTGCATGTTGCCTGACTTCCCCATGCTGAACACCCATGGTGCTTTTCTCCATCCTACATTGCCACTCACTGCCTATCCTAATTCAGACCCTATGATTCACACTATCCCGTGATGTTTTTCTCATTCCTGCTAGTGAATGTAATGTGACACACCCATACAATGCGCACCACCCCGCGATGTTTTTCAGAAACTTATCCTACATTGCCACTGCATGATGCCTGTCCTCCATATGCTGACCACCCCGTGGTGCTTTTCTCCATCCTAAATTGCCACTCACTGCGTATCCTAATTCAGACCCTATGATTCACACCACCCCGTGATGTTTTTGTCATTCCTGCTAGTGAATGTAATGTTACACACCCATACAATGCGCACCACCCCGCGATGTTTTTCAGAAACCTATCCTACATTGCCACTGCATGTTGCCTGCCCTCCCCATGCTGACCACCCCGTGGTGCTTTTCTCCATCCTACATGGCCACTCACTGCCTATCGTAATTCACACCCTATGATTCACTCCACCCCGTGATTTTTTCTCATTCCTGCTAGTGAATGTCACATTACACACCCATACAATGCGAACCACCCCGCGATGTTTTTCAGAAACCTATCCTACATTGCCACTGCATGTTGCCTGACCTCCCCATGCTGACCACCCCGTGGTGCTTTTCTCCATCCTACATTGCCACTCACTGCCTATCCTAATTCAGACCCTATGATTAACAAGCCCCCCGTGATGTTTTTCTCATTCCTGCTAGTGAATGTTATGTTAAACACCCATACAATGCGCACCACCCGGGATGTTTTTCAGAAACCTATCCTACATTGCCACTGCATGTTGCCTGACCTCCCCATGCTGACCACCGCGTGGTGCTTTTCTCCATCCTACATTGCCACTCACTGCCTATCCTAATTCACACCCTACGATTCACACCACCCCGTGATTTTTTCTCACTCCTGCTAGTGAATGTAACGTTACACACCCATACAATGCGAACCACCCGGCGATGTTTTTCAGAAACCTATCCTACATTGCCACTGCATGTTGCCTGACCTCCCCATGCTGACCACCCCGTGGTGCTTCTCTCCATCCTACGTTGCCACTCACTGCCTATCCTAATTCAGACCCTATGATTCACAACACCCCATGATGTTTTTCTCCCTCCTGCTAGTGAATGTAATGTTACACACCCATACAATGCGCACCACCCCGCGATGTTTTTCAGAAACCAATCCTACTTTGCCACTGCATGTTGCCTGACCTCCCCATGCTGACCACCCCGTGGTGCTTTTCTCCATCCTACATTGCCACTCACTGCCTATCCTAATTCAGACCCTATGATTCACACCACCCGGTGATGTTTTTCTCACTCCTGCTAGTGAATGTAATGTTACACACCCAAACAAAGCTCACAACCACGCGATGTTTTTCAGAAACCTATCCTACATTGCCAATGCATGTTGCCTGACTTCCCCATGCTGACCACCCATGGTGCTTTTCTCCATCCTACATTGCCACTCACTGCCTATCCTAATTCAGGCCCTATGATTCACACTATCCCGTGATGTTTTTCTCATTCCTGCTAGTGAATGAAATGTTACACACCCATACAATGCGCACCACCCCGCGATGTTTTTCAGAAACTTATCCTACATTGCCACTGCATGATGCCTGACCTCCCCATGCTGACCACCCCGTGGTGCTTTTCTCCATCCTACATTGCCACTCACTGCCTATCCTAATTCAGACCCTATGATTCACACCCCCCCGTGATGTTTTTCTCATTCTTGCTAGTGAATGTTATGTTACACACCCATACAATGCGCACCACCCGGGATGTTTTTCAGAAACCTATCCTACATTGCCACAGCATCTTTCCTAACCTCCCCATGCTGACAACTCCGTGGTGCTTTTCTCCATCCTACATTGCCACTCACTGCGTATCCTAATTCAGACCCTATGATTCACACCTCCCCGTGATGTTTTTCTCACTCCTGCTAGTGAATGTAATGTTACACACCCGTACAATGCGCACCACCCGCGATGTTTTTCAGAAACCTATCTTACATTGCCACAGCATCTTTCCTAACCTCCCCATGCTGACAACTCCGTGGTGCTTTTCTCCATCCTACATTGCCACTCACTGCCTATCCTAATTCAGACCCTATTATTCACACCACCCCGTGATGTTTTTGTCATTCCTGCTAGTGAATGTAATGTTACACACCCATACAATGCGCACCACCCCGCGATGTTTTTCAGAAACCTATCCTACATTGCCACTGCATGTTGCCTGACTTCCCCATGCTGACCACCCATGGTGCTTTTCTCCATCCTACATTGCCACTCACTGCCTATCCTAATTCAGACCCTATGATTCACACTATCCCGTGATGTTTTTCTCATTCCTGCTAGTGAATGTAATGTTACACACCCATACAATGCGCACCACCCCGCGATGTTTTTCAGAAACTTATCCTACATTGCCACTGCATGATGCCGGTCCTCCCCATGCTGACCACCCCGTGGTGCTTTTCTCCATCCTACATTGCCACTGACTGCGTATTCTAATTCAGACCCTATGATTCACACCACCCCGTGATGTTTTTCTCACTCCTGCTAGTGAATGTAATTTTACACACCCGTACAATGCGCACCACCCGCGATGTTTTTCAGAAACCTATCTTACATTGCCACAGCATCTTTCCTAACCTCCCCATGCTGACAACTCCGTGGTGCTTTTCTCCATCCTACATTGCCACTCACTGCCTATCCTAATTCAGACCCTATGATTCACACCACCCCGTGATGTTTTTGTCATTCCTGCTAGTGAATGTAATGTTACACACCCATACAATGCGCACCACCCCGCGATGTTTTTCAGAAACCTATCGTACATTGCCAATGCATGTTGCCTGACCTCCCCATGCTGACCACCCCGTGGTGCTTTTCTCCATCCTACATGGCCACTCACTGCCTATCGTAATTCACACCCTATGATTCACACCACCCCGTGATTTTTTCTCATTCCTGCTAGTGAATGTCACATTACACACCCATACAATGCGAACCACCCCGCGATGTTTTTCAGAAACCTATCCTACATTGCCACTGCATGTTGCCTGACCTCCCCATGCTGACCACCCCGTGGTGCTTTTCTCCATCCTACATTGCCACTCACTGCCTATCCTATTTCAGACCCTATGATTAACAAGCCCCCCGTGATGTTTTTCTCATTCCTGCTAGTGAATGTTATGTTACACACCCATACAATGCGCACCACCCGGGATGTTTTTCAGAAACCTATCCTACATTGCCACTGCATGTTGCCTGACCTCCCCATGGTGACCACCGCGTGGTGCTTTTCTCCATCCTACATTGCCACTCACTGCCTATCCTAATTCACACCCTACGATTCACACCACCCCGTGATTTTTTCTCACTCCTGCTAGTGAATGTAACGTTACACACCCATACAATGCGAACCACCCGGCGATGTTTTTCAGAAACCTATCCTACATTGCCACTGCATGTTGCCTGACCTCCCCATGCTGACCACCCCGTGGTGCTTCTCTCCATCCTACGTTGCCACTCACTGCCTGTCCTAATTCAGAACCCATGATTCACACCACCACGTGATGTTTTTCTCCCTCCTGCTAGTGAATGTAATGTTGCACACCCATACAATGCGCACCACCCCGCGATGTTTTTCAGAAACCAATCCTACTTTGCCACTGCATGTTGCCTGACCTCCCCATGCTGACCACCCCGTGGTGCTTTTCTCCATCCTACATTGCCACTCACTGCCTATCCTAATTCAGACCCTATGATTCACACCACCCGGTGATGTTTTTCTCACTCCTGCTAGTGAATGTAATGTTACACACCCAAACAAAGCTCACAACCACGCGATGTTTTTCAGAAACCTATCCTACATTGCCACTGCATGTTGCCTGACTTCCCCATGCTGACCACCCATGGTGCTTTTCTCCATCCTACATTGCCACTCACTGCCTATCCTAATTCAGACCCTATGATTCACACCACCCCGTGATGTTTTTCTCACTCCTGCTAGTGAATGTAATGTTACACACCCGTACAATGCGCACCACCCGCGATGTTTTTCAGAAACCTATCTTACATTGCCACAGCATCTTTCCTAACCTCCCCATGCTGACAACTCCGTGGTGCTTTTCTCCATCCTACATTGCCACTCACTGCCTATCCTAATTCAGACCCTATGATTCACACCACCCCGTGATGTTTTTGTCATTCCTGCTAGAGAATGTAATGTTACACACCCATACAATGCGCACCACCCCGCGATGTTTTTCAGAAACCTATCCTACATTGCCAATGCATGTTGCCTGACCTCCCCATGCTGACCACCCCGTGGTGCTTTTCTCCATCCTACATGGCCACTCACTGCCTATCCTAATTCACACCCTATGATTCACACCACCCCGTGATTTTTTCTCATTCCTGCTAGTGAATGTAACATTACACACCCATACAATGCGAACCACCCCGCGATGTTTTTCAGAAACCTATCCTACATTGCCACTGCATGTTGCCTGACCTCCGCATGCTGACCACCCCGTGGTGCTTTTCTTCATCCTACATTGCCACTCACTGCCTATCCTAATTCAGACCCTATGATTCACACCATCCCGTGATGTTATTCTCACTCCTGCTAGTGCATGTAATTTTGCACACCCATACAATGCGCACCACCCCATGATGTTTTTCAGAAACCTATCCTATATTGCCACTGCATGTTGCCTGACCTCCCCATGCTGACCACCCCGTGGTGCTTTTCTCCATCCTACATTGCCACTCACTGCCTATCCTAATTCACACCCTATGATTCACACCATCCCTTGATGTTTTTCTCACTCCTGCTAGTGAATGTGATGTTGCACACCCATACAATGCGCACCACCCCACGATGTTTTTCAGAAACCTATCCTACATTGCCTCTGCATGTTGCCTGACCTCCCCATGCTGACCACCCCGTGGTGCTTTTCTCCATCCTACATTGCCACTCACTGCCTATCCTAATTCACACCCTATGATTCACACCACCCCGTGATTTTTTCTCACTCCTGCTAGTGAATGTAACGTTACAGACCCATACAATGCGAACCACCCCGCGATGTTTTTCCGAAACCTATCCTACATTGCCACTGCATGTTGCCTGACCTCCCAATGATGACCACCCCATGGTGCTTCTCTCCATCCTACGTTGCCACTCACGGCCTATCCTAATTCAGACCCTATGATTCACAAGCCACCGTGATGTTTTTCTCATTCCTGCTAGTGAATGTTATGTTACACACCCATACAATGCGCACCACGCGGGATGTTTTTCAGAAACCTATCCTACATTGCCACTGCATGTTGCCTGACCTCCCCATGCTGACCACCCTGTGGTGCTTTTCTCCATCCTACATTGCCACTCACTGCCTATCCTAATTCAGACCCTATGATTCACACCACCCCGTGATGTTTTTCTCACTCCTGCTAGTGAATGTAATGTTACACACCCATACAATGCGCACCACCCCGCGATGTTTTTCAGAAACCTATCCTATATTGCCCCTGCATATTACCTGACCTCCCCATGCTGACCACCCCGCGGTGCTTTTCTCCATCCTACATTGCCACTCACTGCCTATCCTAATTCAGATCCTATGATTCACACCACCCCGTGATGTTTTTCTCACTCCTACTAGTGAATGTAATGTTACACACACATAAAATGCGCACCACCCCGCGATGTTTTTCAGAAACCAATCCTGCATTGCCACTGCATGTTGACTGACCTCCCCAATTTGACCACCCCGTGGTGCTTTTCTCCATCCTACATTGCCACTCACTGCCTATCCTAATTCAGACCCTATGATTCACACCATCCCGTGATGTTTTTCTCACTCCTGCTAGTGAATGTAATGTTGCACGCCCATACAATGCGCACCACCCCACGATGTTTTTCAGAAACCTGTCCTACATTGCCACTGCATGTTGCCTGACCTCCCCATGCTGACCACCCTGTGGTGCTTTTCTCCATCCTACATTGCCACTCACTGCCTATCCTAATTCACACCCTATTATTCACACCACCCCGTGATTTTTTCTCACTCCTGCTAGTGAATGTAACGTTACACACCCATACTATGCGTACCACCCCGCGATGTTTTTCAGAAACCTATCCTACATTGCCACTGCATGTTGCCTGACCTCCCCATGCTGACCACCCCATGGTGCTTCTCTCCATCCTACGTTGCCACTCACTGCCTATCCTAATTCAGACCCTATGATTCACACCACCCGGTGATGTTTTTCTCACTCCTGCTAGTGAATGTAATGTTACACACCCAAACCATGCGCACAACCACGCGATGTTTTTCAGAATCCTATCCTACATTGCCACTGCATGTTGCCTGACCTCCCCATGCTGACCACCCCGTGGTGCTTTTCTCCATCCTACATTGCCACTCACTGCCAATCTTAATTCAGACCCTATGATTAACAAGCCCCCCGTGATGTTTTTCTCATTCCTGCTAGTGAATGTTATGTTACACACCCATACAATGCGCACCACCCGGGATTTTTTTCAGAAACCTATCCTACATTGCCACTGCATGTTGCCTGACCTCCCCATGCTGACCACCGCGTGGTGCTTTTCTCCATCCTACATTGCCACTCACTGCCTATCCTAATTCACACCCTACGATTCACACCACCCCGTGATTTTTTCTCACTCCTGCTAGTGAATGTAACGTTACACACCCATACAATGCGAACCACCCGGCGATGTTTTTCAGAAACCTATCCTACATTGCCACTGCATGTTGCCTGACCTCCCCATGCTGACCACCACGTGGTGCTTTTCTCCATCCTACATTGCCACTCACTGCCTATCCTAATTCACACCCTATTATTCACACCACCCCGTGATTTTTTCTCACTCCTGCTAGTGAATGTAACGTTACACACCCATACAATGCGAACCACCCCGCGATGTTTTTGAGAAACCTATCCTACATTGCCACTGCATGTTGCCTGACCTCCCCATGCTGACCACCCCATGGTGCTTCTCTCCATCCTACGTTGCCACTCACGGCCTATCCTAATTCAGACCCTATGATTCACAAGCCCCCGTGATGTTTTTCTCACTCCTGCTAGTGAATGTAATGTTACACACCCATACAATGCGCACCACCCCGCGATGTTTTTCAGAAACATATCCTACATTGCCCCTGCATATTGCCTGACCTCCCCATGCTGACCACCCCGCTGTGCTTTTCTCCATCCTACATTGCCACTCACTGCCTATCCTAATTCAGATCCTATGATTCACACCACCCCGTGATGTTTTTCTCACTCCTACTAGTGAATGTAATGTTACACACCCATAAAATGCGCACCACCCCGCGATGTTTTTCAGAAACCAATCCTGCATTGCCACTGCATGTTGCCTGACCTCCCCAATTTGACCACCCCGTGGTGCTTTTCTCCATCCTACATTGCCACTCACTGCCTATCCTAATTCAGACCCTATGATTCACACCATCCCGTGATGTTTTACTCACTCCTGCTAGTGAATGTAATGTTGCACACCCATACAATGCGCACCACCCCACGATGTTTTTCAGAAACCTGTCCTACATTGCCACTGCATGTTGCCTGACCTCCCCATGCTGACCACCCCGTGGTGCTTTTCTCCATCCTACATTGCCACTCACTGCCTATCCTAATTCAGACCCTATGATTCACACCACCCCGTGATGTTTTTCTCACTCCTGCTAGTGAATGTAATGTTACACACCCATACAATGCGCACCACCCCGCGATGTTTTTCAGAAACTTATCCTACATTGCCACTGAATATTGCCTGACCTCCCCATGCTGACCACCCTCCGGTGCTTTTCTCCATCCTACATTGCCACTCACTGCCTATCCTAATTCAGATCCTATGATTCACACCACCCCGTGATGTTTTTCTCACTCCTACTAGTGAATGTAATGTTACACACCCATAAAATGCGCACCACCCCGCGATGTTTTTCAGAAACCAATCCTACATTGCCACTGCATGTTGCCTGACCTCCCCAATTTGACCACCCCGTGGTGCTTTTGTTCATCCTTCATTGCCACTCACTGCCTATCCTAATTCAGACCCTATGATTCACACCATCCCGTGATGTTTTTCTCACTCCTGCTAGTGAATGTAATGTTGCACACCCATACAATGCGCACCACCCCACGATGTTTTTCAGAAACCTGTCCTACATTGCCACTGCATGTTGCCTGACCTCCCCATGCTGACCACCCCGTGGTGCTTTTCTCCATCCTACATTGCCATTCACTGCCTATCCTAATTCACACCCTGTTATTCACACCACCCCGTGATTTTTTCTCACTCCTGCTAGTGAATGTAACGTTACACACCCATACAATGCGAACCACCCTGCGATATTTTTGAGAAACCTATCCTACATTGCCACTGCATGTTGCCTGACCTCCCCATGCTGACTACCCCATGGTGCTTCTCTCCATCCTACGTTGCCACTCACTGCCTATCCTAATTCAGACCCTATGATTCACAAGCCCCCCGTGATGTTTTTCTCATTACTGCTAGTGAATGTTATGTTACACACCCATACAATGAGCACCACCCGGGATGTTTTTCAGAAACCTATCCTACATTGCCACTGCATGTTGCCTGACCTCCCCATGCTGACCACCCCGTGGTGCTTTTCTCCATCCTCTATTGCCACTCACTGCCTATCCTAATTCAGACCCTATGATTCACACCACCCCGTGATGTTTTTCTCACTCCTGCTAGTGAATGTAATGTTACACACCCATACAATGCGCACCACCCCGCGATGTTTTTCAGAAACCTATCCTACATTGCCACTGCATGTTGCCTGACCTCCCCATGCTGACCACCCCGCGGTGCTTTTCTCCATCCTACATTGCCACTCACTGCCTATCCTAATTCAGATCCTATGATTCACACCACCCCGTGATGTTTTTCTCACTCCTACTAGTGAATGTAATGTTACACACCCATAAAATGCGCACCACCCCGCGATGTTTTTCAGAAACCAATCCTACATTGCCACTGCATTTTGCCTGACCTCCCCAATTTGACCACCCCGTGTTGCTTTTGTCCATCCTACATTGCCACTCACTGCCTATCCTAATTCAGACCATATGATTCACACCATCCCGTGATGTTTTTCTCACTCCTGCTAGTGAATGTAATGTTGCACACCCATACAATGCGCACCACCCCACGATGTTTTTCAGAAACCTGTCCTACATTGCCACTGCATGTTGCCTGACCTCCCCATGCTGACCACTCCGTGGTGCTTTTCTCCATCCTACATTGCCACTCACTGCCTATCCTAATTCACACCCTATTATTCACACCACCCCGTGATTTTTTCTCACTCCTGCTAGTGAATGTAACGTTACAAACCCATACAATGTGAACCACCCCGCGATATTTTTGAGAAACCTATCTTACATTGCCACTGCATGTTGCCTGACCTCCCCATGCTGACCACCCCATGGTGCTTCTCTCCATCCTACGTTGCCACTCACTGCCTATCCTAATTCAGACCCTATGATACACAAGCCCCCCGTGATGTTTTTCTCATTCCTGCTAGTGAATGTTATGTTACACACCCATACAATGCGCACCACGCGGGATGTTTTTCAGAAACCTATCCTACATTGCCACTGCATGTTGCCTGACCTCCCCATGCTGACCACCCCGTGGTGCTTTTCTCCATCCTACATTGCCGCTCACTGCCTATCCTAATTCAGACCTTATGATTCACACCCCCCCCTTGATGATTTTCTCATTCCTGCCAGTGAATGTTATGTTACACACCCATACAATGCGCACCACCCGGGATGTTTTTCAGAAACCTATCCTACATTGCCACTGCATGTTGCCTGACCTCCCCATGCTGACCACCCCGTGGTGCTTTTCTCCATCCTACATTGCCACTCACTGCGTATCCTAATTCAGACCCTATGATTCACACCACCCTGTGATGTTTTTCTCACTCCTGCTAGTGAATGTAATGTTACACACCCATACAATGCGCACCACCCCGCGATGTTTTTCAGAAACCTATCCTACATTGCCACTGCATGTTGCCTGAACTCCCCATGCTGACCACCCCGTAGTGCTTTTCTCCATCCTACATTGCCATTCACTGCCTATCCTAATTCAGACCCTATGATTCACACCACCCCGTGATGCTTTTGTCATTCCTGCTAGTGAATGTAATGTTACACACCCATACAATGCGCACCACCCCGCGATGTTTTTCAGAAACCTATCCTACATTGCCAATGCATGTTGCCTGACCTCCCCATGCTGACCACACCGTGGTGCTTTTCTCCATCCTACATTGCCACTCACTGCCTATCCTAATTCAGACCCTATGATTCACACCATCCCTTGATGTTTTTCTCACTCCTGCTAGTGAATGTGATGTTGCACACCCATACAATGCGCACCACCCCACGATGTTTTTCAGAAACCTATCCTACATTGCCACTGCCTGTTGCCTGTCCTCCCCATGCTGACCACCCGGTGGTGCTTTTCTCCATCCTACATTGCCACTCACTGCGTATCCTAATTCAGACCCTATGATTCACACCACCCCGTGAGGTTTTTCTCACTCCTGCTAGTGAATGTAATGTTACACACCCATACAATGCGCACCACCCCGCGATGTTTTTCAGAAAACTATCTTACATTGCCACAGCATCTTGCCTAACCTACCCATGCTGACCACTCCGTGGTGCTTTTCTCCATCCTACATTGCCACTCACTGCCTATCCTAATTCAGACCCTATGATTCACACCACCCCATGTTGTTTTTGTCATTCCTGCTAGTGAATGTAATGTTACACAGCCATACAATGCGCACCACCCCGCGATGTTTTTCAGAAACCTATCCTACATTGCCACTGCATGTTGCCTGACCTCCCCATGCTGACCACCCCGTGGTGCTTTTCTCCATCCTACATTGCCACTCACTGCCTATCCTAATTCAGACCCTATGATTCACACCATCCCTTGATGTTTTTCTCACTCCTGCTAGTGAATGTGATGTTGCACACCCATACAATGCGCACCACCCCACGATGTTTTTCAGAAACCTATCCTACATTGCCACTGCATGTTGCCTGACCTCCCCATGCTGACCACCCCGTGGTGCTTTTCTCCATCCTACATTGCCACTCACTGCCTATCCTAATTCACACCCTATGATTCACACCACTCCGTGATTTTTTCTCACTCCTGCTAGTGAATGTAACGTTACAGACCCATACAATGCGAACCACCCCGCGATGTTTTTCCGAAACCTATCCTACATTGCCACTGCATGTTGCCTGTCCTCCCCATGCTGACCACCCCGTGGTGCTTTTCTCCATCCTACATTGCCACTCACTGCCTATCCTAATTCAGACCCTATGATTCACAAGCCACCCGTGATGTTTTTCTCATTCCTGCTAGTGAATGTTATGTTACACACCCATACAATGCGCACCACCCGGGATGTTTTTCAGAAACCTATCCTACATTGCCACAGCATGTTGCCTGACCTCCCCATGCTGACCAGCCCGTGGTGCTTTTCTCCATCCTACATTGCCACTCACTGCCTATCCTAATTCAGACCCTATGATTCACACCACCCCGTGAAGTTTTTCTCTCTCCTGCTAGTGAATGTAATGTTACACACCCATACAATGCGCACCACCCCGCGATGTTTTTCAGAAACCTATCCTACATTGCCACTGCATATTGCCTGACCTCCCCATGCTGACCACCCCGCTGTGCTTTTCTCCATCCTACATTGCCACTCACTGCCTATCCTAATTCAGATCCTATGATTCACACCACCCCGTGATGTTTTTCTCACTCCTACTAGTGAATGTAATGTTACTCACCCATAAAATGCGCACCACCCCACGATGTTTTTCAGAAACCAATCCTACATTGCCACTGCATGTTGCCTGACCTCCCCAATTTGACCACCCCGTGGTGCTTTTGTCCATCCTACATTGCCACTCACTGCCTATCCTAATTCAGACCCTATTATTCACACCATCCCGTGATGTTTTTCTCACTCCTGCTAGTGAATGTAATGTTGCACACCCATACAATGCGAACCACCCCACGATGTTTTTCAGAAACCTGTCCTACATTGCCACTGCATGTTGCCTGACCTCCCCATGCTGACCACCCCGTGGTGCTTTTCTCCATCCTACATTGCCACTCACTGCCTATCCTAATTCACACCCTATTATTCACACCACCCCGTGATTTTTTCTCACTCCTGCTAGTGAATGTAACGTTACACACCCATACAATGCGAACCACCCCGTGATGTTTTTCAGAAACCTATCCTACATTGCCACTGCATGTTGCCTGACCTCCCCATGCTGACCACCCCATGGTGCTTCTCTCCATCCTACGTTGCCACTCACGGCCTATCCTAATTCAGACCCTATGATTCACAAGCCCCCGTGATGTTTTTCTCATTCCTGCTAGTGAATGTTATGTTACACACCCATACAATGCGCACCACACGGGATGTTTTTCAGAAACCTATCCTACATTGCCACTGCATGTTGCCTGACCTCCCCATGCTGACCACCCTGTGGTGCTTTTCTCCATCCTACATTGCCACTCACTGCCTATCCTAATTCACACCCTATTATTCACACCACCCCGTGATTTTTTCTCACTCCTGCTAGTGAATGTAACGTTACACACCCATACAATGCGAACCACCCCGCGATGTTTTTCAGAAACCTATCCTACATTGCCACTCCATGTTGCCTGACGTCCCCATGCTGACCACCCCATGGTGCTTCTCTCCATCCTACGTTGCCACTCACTGCCTATCCTAATTCAGACCCTATGATTCACACGACCCGGTGATGTTTTTCTCACTCCTGCTAGTGAATGTAAAGTTACACACCCAAACCATGCGCACAACCACGCGATGTTTTTCAGAATCCTATCCTACATTGCCACTGCATGTTGCCTGACCTCCCCATGCTGACCACCCCGTGGTGCTTTTCTCCATCCTACATTGCCACTCACTGCCTATCCTAATTCAGACCCTATGATTCACACGATCCCTTGATGTTTTTCTCACTCCTGCTAGTGAATGTGATGTTGCACACCCATACAATGCGCACCACCCCACGATGTTTTTCAGAAACCTATCCTACATTGCCACTGCATGTTGCCTGACCTCCCCATGCTGACCACCCCGTGGTGCTTTTCTCCATCCTAAATTGCCACTCACTGCCTATCCTAATTCACACCCTATGATTCACACCACCCCGTGACTTTTTCTCACTCCTGCTAGTGAATGTAACTTTACACACCCATACAATGCGAACCACCCCGCGATGTTTTTCAGAAACCTATCCTACATTGCCACTGCATGTTGCCTGACCTCGCCATGCTGACCACCCCGTGGTGCTTTTCTCCATCCTACATTGCCACTCACTGCCTATCCTAATTCAGACCCTATGATTCACAAGCCCCCCGTGATGTTTTTCTCATTCCTGCTAGTGAATGTTATGTTACACACCCATACAATGCGCACCACCCGGGATGTTTTTCAGAAACCTATCCTACATTGCCACTGCATGTTGCCTGACCTCCCCATGCTGACCACCCCGTGGTGCTTTTCTCCATCCTACATTGCCACTCACTGCCTATCCTAATTCAGACCCTATGATTCACACCACCCCGTGATGTTTTTCTCACTCCTGCTAGTGAATGTAATGTTGCACACCCATACAATGCGCACCACCCCATGATGTTTTTCAGAAACCTGTCCTACATTGCCACTGCATGTTGCCTGACCTCCCCATGCTGACCACCCCGTGGTGCTTTTCTCCATCCTACATTGCCACTCACTGCCTATCCTAATTCAGACCCTATGATTCACAAGCCCCCCGTGATGTTTTTCTCATTCCTGCTAGTGAATGTTATGTTACACACCCATACAATGCGCACCACCCGGGATGTTTTTCAGAAACCTATCCTATATTGCCACTGCATGTTGCCTGACCTCCCCATGCTGACCACCCCGTGGTGCTTTTCTCCATCCTCTATTGCCACTCACTGCCTATCCTAATTCAGACCCTATGATTCACTCCACCCCGTGATGTTTTTCTCACTCCTGCTAGTGAATGTAATGTTACACACCCATACAATGCGCACCACCCCGCGATGTTTTTCAGTAACCTATCCTACATTGCCACTGCATATTGCCTGACCTCCCCATGCTGACCACCCCGCGGTGTTTTTCTCCATCCTACATTGCCACTCACTGCCTATCCTAATTCAGATCCTATGATTCACACCACCCCGTGATGTTTTTCTCATTCCTACTAGTGAATGTAATGTTACACACCCATACAATGCGCACCACCCCGCGATGTTTTTCAGAAACCAATCCTACATTGCCACTGCATTTTGCCTGACCTCCCCAATTTGACCACCCCGTGGTGCTTTTGTCCATCCTACATTGCCACTCACTGCCTATCCTAATTCAGACCCTATGATTCACACCATCCCGTGATGTTTTTCTCACTCCTGCTAGTGAATGTAATGTTGCACACCCATACAATGCGCACCACATCACGATGTTTTTCAGAAACCTGTCCTACATTGCCACTGCATGTTGCCTGACCTCCCCATGCTGACCACCCCGTGGTGCTTTTCTCCATCCTACATTGCCACTCACTGCCTATCCTAATTCACACCCTATTATTCACACCACCCCGTGATTTTTTCTCACTCCTGCTAGTGAATGTAACGTTACACACCCATACAATGCGAACCACCCCGCGATATTTTTGAGAAACCTATCCTACATTGGCACTGCATGTTGCCTGACCTCCCCATGCTGACCACCCCATGGTGCTTCTCTCCATCCTACGTTGCCACTCACTGCCTATCCTAATTCAGACTCTATGATTCACAAGCCCCCCGTGATGTTTTTCTCATTCCTGCTAGTGAATGTTATGTTACACACCCATACAATGCGCACCACCCGGGATGTTTTTCAGAAACCTATCCTACATTGCCACTGCCTGTTGCCTGACCTCCCCATGCTGACCACCCCGTGGTGCTTTTCTCCATCGTACATTGCCACTCACTGCCTATCCTAATTCAGACCCTATGATTCACACCCCCCCCTTGATGATTTTCTAATTCCTGCTAGTGAATGTTATGTTACACACCCATACAATGCGCACCACCCGGGATGTTTTTCAGAAACCTATCCTACATTGCCACTGCATGTTGCCTGACCTCCCCATGCTGACCACCCCGTGGTGCTTTTCTCCATCCTACATTGCCACTCACTGCGTATCCTAATTCAGACCCTATGATTCACACCACCCCGTGATGTTTTTCTCACTCCTGCTAGTGAATGTAATGTTACACACCCATACAATGCGCACCACCCCGCGATGTTTTTCAGAAACCTATCCTACATTGCCACTGCATGTTGCCTGAACTCCCCATGCTGACCACCCCGTAGTGCTTTTCTCCATCCTACATTGCCATTCACTGCCTATCCTAATTCAGACCGTATGATTCACACCACCCCGTGATGCTTTTGTCATTCCTGCTAGTGAATGTAATGTTACACACCCATACAATGCGCACCACCCCGCGATGTTTTTCAGAAACCTATCCTAAATTGCCAATGCATGTTGCCTGACCTCCCCATGCTGACCACACCGTGGTGCTTTTCTCCATCCTACATTGCCACTCACTGCCTATCCTAATTCAGACCCTATGATTCACACCATCCCTTGATGTTTTTCTCACTCCTGCTAGTGAATGTGATGTTGCACACCCATACAATGCGCACCACCCCACGATGTTTTTCAGAAACCTGTCCTACATTGCCACTGCATGTTGCCTGACCTCCCCATGCTGACCACCCCGCGGTGCTTTTCTCCATCCTATATTGCCACTCACTGCCTATCCTTATTCAGACCCTATGATTCACACCACCCCGTGATGTTTTTCTCACTCCTCCTAGTGAATGAAATGTTACACACACATACAATGCGCACCAACCCGCGATATTTTTCAGAAACCTATCCTACATTGCCACTGCATGTTGCCTGACCTCCCCATGCTGACCACCCCGTGGTGCTTTTCTCCATCCTACATTGCGACTCACTGCCTATCCTAATTCACATCCTATGATTCACACCACCCCGTGATTTTTTCTCACTCCTGCTAGTGAATGTAACGTTACAGACCCATACAATGCGAACCACCCCGCGATGTTTTTCCGAAACCTATCCTACATTGCCACTGCATGTTGCCTGACCTCCCCATGCTGACCACCCCGTGGTGCTTTTCTCCATCCTACATTGCCACTCACTGCCTATCCTAATTCAGACCCTATGATTCACAAGCCCCCCGTGATGTTTTTCTCATTCCTGCTAGTGAATGTTATGTTACACACCCATACAATGCGCACCACCCGGGATGTTTTTCTGAAACCTATCCTACATTGCCACTGCATGTTGCCTGACCTCCCCATGCTGACCACCCCGTGGTGCTTTTCTCCATCCTACATTGCCACTCACTGCCTATCCTAATTCAGACCCTATGATTCACACCACCCCGTGATGTTTTTCTCACTCCTGCTAGGGAATGTAATGTTACACACCCATACAATGCGCACCACCCCGCGATGTTTTTCAGAAACCTATCCTACATTGCCACTGCATATTGCCTGACCTCCCCATGCTTACCACCCCGCGGTGCTTTTCTCCATCCTACATTGCCACTCACTGCCTATCCTAATTCAGATCCTATGATTCACACCACCCCGTGATGTTTTTCTCACTCCTACTAGTGAATGTAATGTTACACACCCATAAAATGCGCACAACCCCGCGGTGTTTTTCAGAAACCAATCCTACATTGCCACTACATGTTGCCTGACCTCCCCAATTTGACCACCCCGTGGTGCTTTTTTCCATCCTACATTGCCACTCAATGCCTATCCTAATTCAGACCCTATTATTCACACCATCCCGTGATGTTTTTCTCACTCCTGCTAGTGAATGTAATGTTGCACACCCATACAATGCGCACCACCCCACGATGTTTTTCAGAAACCTGTCCTACATTGCCACTGCATGTTGCCTGACCTCCCCATGCTGACCACCCTGTGGTGCTTTTTTCCATCCTACATTGCCACTCACTGCCTATCCTAATTCACACCCTATTATTCACACCACCCCATGATTTTTTCTCACTCCTGCTAGTGAATGTAACGTTACACACCCATACAATGCGAACCACCCCTCGATGTTTTTCAGAAACCTATCCTACATTGCCACTCCATGTTGCCTGACCTCCCCATGCTGACCACCCCATGGTGCTTCTCTCCATCCTACGTTGCCAATCACTGCCTATCCTAATTCAGACCCTATGATTCACACCACCCGGTGATGTTTTTCTCACTCCTGCTAGTGAATGTAATGTTACACACCCAAACCATGCGCACAACCACGCGATGTTTTTCAGAATCCTATCCTACATTGCCACTCCATGTTGCCTGACCTCCCCATGCTGACCACCCCGTGGTGCTTTTCTCCATCCTACATTGCCACTCACTGCCTATCCTAATTCAGACCCTATGATTCACACTATCCCGTGATGTTTTTCTCATTCCTGCTAGTGAATGTAATGTTACACACCCATACAATGCGCACCACCCCGCGATGTTTTTCAGAAACTTATCCTACATTGCCACTGCAGGTTGCCTGACCTCCCGATGCTGACCACCCCGTGGTGCTTTTCTCCATCCTACATTGCCACTCACTGCCTATCCTAATTCAGACCCTATGATTCACACCCCCCCCCGTGATGTTTTTCTCATTCCTGCTAGTGAATGTTATGTTACACACCCATACAATGCGCACCACCCGGGATGTTTTTCAGAAACCTATCCTACATTGCCACTGCATGTTGCCTGACCTCCCTATTCTGACCACCCCGTGGTGCTTTTCTCCATCCTACATTGCCACTCACTGCGTATCCTAATTCAGACCCTATGATTCACACCACCCCGTGATGTTTTTCTCACTCCTGCTAGTGAATGTAATGTTACACACCCATGCAATTCGCACCACCCCGCGATTTTTTCAGAAACCTATCCTACATTGCCACTGCATGTTGCCTGAACTCCCCATGCTGACCACCCCGTAGTGCTTTTCTCCATCCTACATTGCCACTCACTGCCTATCCTAATTCAGACCCTATGATTCACACCACCCCGTGATGCTTTTGTCATTCCTGCTAGTGAATGTAATGTTACACACCCATACAATGCGCACCACCCCGCGATGTTTTTCAGAAACCTATCCTACATTGCCAATGGATGTTGCCTGACCTCCCCATGCTGACCACACCGTGGTGCTTTTCTCCATCCTACATTGCCACTCACTACCTATCCTAATTCAGACCCTATGATTCACACGATCCCTTGATGTTTTTCTCACTCCTGCTAGTGAATGTGATGTTGCACACCCATACAATGCGCACCACCCCACGATGTTTTTCAGAAACCTATCCTACATTGCCACTGCATGTTGCCTGACCTCCCCATGCTGACCACCCCGTGGTGCTTTTCTCCATCCTACATTGCCACTCACTGCCTATCCTAATTCAGACCCTATGATTCACAAGCCCCCCGTGATGTTTTTCTCATTCCTGCTAGTGAATGTTATGTTACACACCCATACAATGCGCACCACCCGTGATGTTTTTCAGAAACCTATCCTACATTGCCACTGCATGTTGCCTGACCTCCCCATGCTGACCACCCCGTGGTGCTTTTCTCCATCCTACATTGCCACTCACTGCCTATCCTAATTCAGTCCCTATGATTCACACCACCCCGTGATGTTTTTCTCACTCCGGCTAGTGAATGTAATGTTACACACCCATACAATGCGCACCACCCCGCGATGTTTTTCAGAAACCTATCCTACATTGCCACTGCATATTGCCTGACCTCCCCATGCTGACCACCCTGCGGTGCTTTTCTCCATCCTACATTGCCACTCACTGCCTATCCTAATTCAGATCCTATGATTCACACCACCCCGTGATGTTTTTCTCACTCCTACTAGTGAATGTAATGTTACACACCCATAAAATGCGCACCACCCCGCGATGTTTTTCAGAAACCAATCCTACATTGCCACTGCATGTTGCCTGACCTCCCCAATTTGACCACCCCGTGGTGCTTTTGTCCATCCTACATTGCCACTCACTGCCTATCCTAATTCAGACCCTATGATTCACACCATCCCGTGATGTTTTTCTCACTCCTGCAAGTGAATGTAATGTTGCACACCCATACAATGCGCACCACCCCACGATGTTTTTCAGAAACCTGTCCTACATTGCCACTGCATGTTGCCTGACCTCCCCATGCTGACCACCCCGTGGTGCTTTTCTCCATCCTACATTGCCATTCACTGCCTATCCTAATTCACACCCTATTATTCACACCACCCCGTGATTTTTTCTCATTCCTGCTAGTGAATGTTATGTTACACACCCATACAATGCGCACCACTCGGGATGTTTTTCAGAAACCTATCCTATATTGCCACTGCATGTTGCCTGACCTCCCCATGCTGACCACCCCGTGGTGCTTTTCTCCATCGTCTATTGCCACTCACTGCCTATCCTAATTCAGACCCTATGATTCACACCACCCCGTGATGTTTTTCTCACTCCTGCTAGTGAATGTAATGTTACACACCCATACAATGCGCACCACCCCGCGATGTTTTTCAGAAACCTATCCTACATTGCCACTGCATATTGCCTGACCTCCCCATGCTGACCACCCCGCGGTGCTTTTCTCCATCCTACATTGCCACTCACTGCCTATCCTAATTCAGATCCTATGATTCACACCACCCCGTGATGTTTTTCTCACTCCTACTAGTGAATGAAATGTTACACACCCATAAAATGCGCACCACCCCGCGATGTTTTTCAGAAACCAATCCTACATTGCCACTGCATTTTGCCTGACCTCCCCAATTTGACCACCCCGTGGTGCTTTTGTCCATCCTACATTGCCACTCACTGCCTATCCTAATTCAGACCCTATGATTCACACCATCCCGTGATGTTTTTCTCACTCCTGCTAGTGAATGTAATGTTGCACACCCATACAATGCGCACCACCCCACGATGCTTTTCAGAAACCTGTCCTACATTGCCACTGCATGTTGCCTGACCTCCCCATGCCGACCACCCCGTGGTGCTTTTCTCCATCCTACATTGCCACTCACTGCCTATCCTAATTCACACCCTATTATTCACACCACCCCGTGATTTTTTCTCACTCCTCCTAGTGAATGTAACGTTACACGCCCATACAATGCGAACCACCCCGCGATGTTTTTCAGAAACCTATCCTACATTGCCACTGCATGTTGCCTGACCTCCCCATGCTGACCACCCCATGGTGCTTCTCTCCATCCTACGTTGCCACTCACTGCCTATCCTAATTCAGATCCTATGATTCACAAGCCCCCCGTGATGTTTTTCTCATTCCTGCTAGTGAATGTTATGTTACACACCCATACAATGCGCACCACCCGGGATGTTTTTCAGAAACCTATCCTACAATGCCACTGCATGTTGCCTGACCTCCCCATGCTGACCACCCCGTGGTGCTTTTCTCCATCCTACATTGCCACTCACTGCCTATCCTAATTCAGACCCTATGATTCACACCACCCCGTGATGTTTTTCTCACTCCTGCTAGTGAATGTAATGTTACACACCCATACAATGCACACCGCCCCGCGATGTTTTTCAGAAACCTATCCTACATTGCCACTGCATATTGCCTAACCTCCCCATGCTGACCACCCCGCTGTGCTTTTCTCCATCCTACATTGCCACTCACTGCCTATCCTAATTCAGATCCTATGATTCACACCACCCCGTGATGTTTTTCTCACTCCTACTAGTGAATGTAATGTTACACACCCATAAAATGCGCACCACCCCGCGATGTTTTTCAGAAACCAATCCTACATTGCCACTGCATGTTGCCTGACCTCCCCAATTTGACCACCCCGTGGTGCTTTTTTCCATCCTACATTGCCACTCACTGCCTATCCTAATTCAGACCCTATTATTCACACCATCCCGTGATGTTTTTCTCACTCCTGCTAGTGAATGTAATGTTGCACACCCATACAATGCGCACCACCCCACGATGTTTTTCAGAAACCTGTCCTACATTGCCACTGCATGTTGCCTGACCTCCCCATGCTGACCACCCTGTGGTGCTTTTCTCCATCCTACATTGCCACTCACTGCCTATCTTAATTCAGACCCTATGATTCACACTATCCCGTGATGTTTTTCTCATTCCTGCTAGTGAATGTAATGTTACACACCCATACAATGCGCACCACCCCGCGATGTTTTTCAGAAACCTGTCCTACATTGCCACTGCATGTTGCCTGACCTCCCCATGCTGACCACCCCGTGGTGCTTTTCTCCATCCTACATTGCCACTCACTGCCTATCCTAATTCACACCCTATTATTCACACCACCCCGTGATTTTTTCTCACTCCTGCTAGTGAATGTAACGTTACACACCCATACAATGCGAACCACCCCGCGATATTTTTGAGAAACCTATCCTACATTGGCACTGCATGTTGCCTGACCTCCCCATGCTGACCACCCCATGGTGCTTCTCTCCATCCTACGTTGCCACTCACTGCCTATCCTAATTCAGACTCTATGATTCACAAGCCCCCCGTGATGTTTTTCTCATTCCTGCTAGTGAATGTTATGTTACACACCCATACAATGCGCACCACCCGGGATGTTTTTCAGAAACCTATCCTACATTGCCACTGCATGTTGCCTGACCTCCCCATGCTGACCACCCCGTGGTGCTTTTCTCCATCGTACATTGCCACTCACTGCCTATCCTAATTCAGACCCTATGATTCACACCCCCCCTTGATGATTTTCTAATTCCTGCTAGTGAATGTTATGTTACACACCCATACAATGCGCACCACCCGGGATGTTTTTCAGAAACCTATCCTACATTGCCACTGCATGTTGCCTGACCTCCCCATGCTGACCACCCCGTGGTGCTTTTCTCCATCCTACATTGCCACTCACTGCGTATCCTAATTCAGACCCTATGATTCACACCACCCCGTGATGTTTTTCTCACTCCTGCTAGTGAATGTAATGTTACACACCCATACAATGTGCACCACCCCGCGATGTTTTTCAGAAACCTATCCTACATTGCCACTGCATGTTGCCTGAACTCCCCATGCTGACCACCCCGTAGTGCTTTTCTCCATCCTACATTGCCATTCACTGCCTATCCTAATTCAGACCGTATGATTCACACCACCCCGTGATGCTTTTGTCATTCCTGCTAGTGAATGTAATGTTACACACCCATACAATGCGCACCACCCCGCGATGTTTTTCAGAAACCTATCCTAAATTGCCAATGCATGTTGCCTGACCTCCCCATGCTGACCACACCGTGGTGCTTTTCTCCATCCTACATTGCCACTCACTGCCTATCCTAATTCAGACCCTATGATTCACACCATCCCTTGATGTTTTTCTCACTCCTGCTAATGAATGTGATGTTGCACACCCATACAATGCGCACCACCCCACGATGTTTTTCAGAAACCTGTCCTACATTGCCACTGCATGTTGCCTGACCTCCCCATGCTGAGCACCCCGCGGTGCTTTTCTCCATCCTATATTGCCACTCACTGCCTATCCTTATTCAGACCCTATGATTCACACCACCCCGTGATGTTTTTCTCACTCCTCCTAGTGAATGTAATGTTACACACACATACAATGCGCACCAACCCGCGATGTTTTTCAGAAACCTATCCTACATTGCCACTGCATGTTGCCTGACCTCCCCATGCTGACCACCCCGTGGTGCTTTTCTCCATCCTACATTGCGACTCACTGCCTATCCTAATTCACATCCTATGATTCACACCACCCCGTGATTTTTTCTCACTCCTGCTAGTGAATGTAACGTTACAGACCCATACAATGCGAACCACCCCGCGATGTTTTTCCGAAACCTATCCTACATTGCCACTGCATGTTGCCTGACCTCCCCATGCTGACCACCCCGTGGTGCTTTTCTCCATCCTACATTGCCACTCACTGCCTATCCTAATTCAGACCCTATGATTCACAAGCCCCCCGTGATGTTTTTCTCATTCCTGCTAGTGAATGTTATGTTACACACCCATACAATGCGCACCACCCGGGATGTTTTTCAGAAACCTATCCTACATTGCCACTGCATGTTGCCTGACCTCCCCATGCTGACCACCCCGTGGTGCTTTTCTCCATCCTACATTGCCACTCACTGCCTATCCTAATTCAGACCCTATGATTCACACCACCCCGTGATGTTTTTCTCACTCCTGCTAGTGAATGTAATGTTACACACCCATACAATGCGCACCACCCCGCGATGTTTTTCAGAAACCTATCCTACATTGCCACTGCATATTGCCTGACCTCCCCATGCTGACCACCCCGCGGTGCTTTTCTCCATCCTACATTGCCACTCACTGCCTATCCTAATTCAGATCCTATGATTCACACCACCCCGTGATGTTTTTCTCACTCCTACTAGTGAATGTAATGTTACACACCCATAAAATGCGCACCACCCCGCGGTGTTTTTCAGAAACCAATCCTACATTGCCACTACATGTTGCCTGACCTCCCCAATTTGACCACCCCGTGGTGCTTTTTTCCATCCTACATTGCCACTCAATGCCTATCCTAATTCAGACCCTATTATTCACACCATCCCGTGATGTTTTTCTCACTCCTGCTAGTGAATGTAATGTTGCACACCCATACAATGCGCACCACCCCACGATGTTTTTCAGAAACCTGTCCTACATTGCCACTGCATGTTGCCTGACCTCCCCATGCTGACCACCCTGTGGTGCTTTTCTCCATCCTACATTGCCACTCACTGCCTATCCTAATTCACACCCTATTATTCACACCACCCCATGATTTTTTCTCACTCCTGCTAGTGAATGTAACGTTACACACCCATACAATGCGAACCACCCCTCGATGTTTTTCAGAAACCTATCCTACATTGCCACTCCATGTTGCCTGACCTTCCCATGCTGACCACCCCATGGTGCTTCTCTCCATCCTACGTTGCCAATCACTGCCTATCCTAATTCAGACCCTATGATTCACACCACCCGGTGATGTTTTTCTCACTCCTGCTAGTGAATGTAATGTTACACACCCAAACCATGCGCACAACCACGCGATGTTTTTCAGAATCCTATCCTACATTGCCACTCCATGTTGCCTGACCTCCCCATGCTGACCACCCCGTGGTGCTTTTCTCCATCCTGCATTGCCACTCACTGCCTATCCTAATTCAGACCCTATGATTCACACTATCCCGTGATGTTTTTCTCATTCCTGCTAGTGAATGTAATGTTACACACCCATACAATGCGCACCACCCAGCGATGTTTTTCAGAAACTTATCCTACATTGCCACTGCAGGTTGCCTGACCTCCCGATGCTGACCACCCCGTGGTGCTTTTCTCCATCCTACATTGCCACTCACTGCCTATCCTAATTCAGACCCTATGATTCACACCCCCCCCCCCCGTGATGTTTTTCTCATTCCTGCTAGTGAATGTTATGTTACACACCCATACAATGCGCACCACCCGGGATGTTTTTCAGAAACCTATCCTACATTGCCACTGCATGTTGCCTGACCTCCCTATTCTGACCACCCCGTGGTGCTTTTCTCCATCCTACATTGCCACTCACTGCGTATCCTAATTCAGACCCTATGATTCACACCACCCCGTGATGTTTTTCTCACTCCTGCTAGTGAATGTAATGTTACACACCCATGCAATGCGCACCACCCCGCGATTTTTTCAGAAACCTATCCTACATTGCCACTGCATGTTGCCTGAACTCCCCATGCTGACCACCCCGTAGTGCTTTTCTCCATCCTACATTGCCACTCACTGCCTATCCTAATTCAGACCCTATGGTTCACACCACCCCGTGATGCTTTTGTCATTCCTGCTAGTGAATGTAATGTTACACACCCATACAATGCGCACCACCCCGCGATGTTTTTCAGAAACCTATCCTACATTGCCAATGGATGTTGCCTGACCTCCCCATGCTGACCACACCGTGGTGCTTTTGTCCATCCTACATTGCCACTCACTGCCTATCCTAATTCAGACCCTATGATTCACACCATCCCGTGATGTTTTTCTCACTCCTGCAAGTGAATGTAATGTTGCACACCCATACAATGCGCACCACCCCACGATGTTTTTCAGAAACCTGTCCTACATTGCCACTGCATGTTGCCTGACCTCCCCATGCTGACCACCCCGTGGTGCTTTTCTCCATCCTACATTGCCATTCACTGCCTATCCTAATTCACACCCTATTATTCACACCACCCCGTGATTTTTTCTCATTCCTGCTAGTGAATGTTATGTTACACACCCATACAATGCGCACCACTCGGGATGTTTTTCAGAAACCTATCCTATATTGCCACTGCATGTTGCCTGACCTCCCCATGCTGACCACCCCGTGGTGCTTTTCTCCATCGTCTATTGCCACTCACTGCCTATCCTAATTCAGACCCTATGATTCACACCACCCCGTGATGTTTTTCTCACTCCTGCTAGTGAATGTAATGTTACACACCCATACAATGCGCACCACCCCGCGATGTTTTTCAGAAACCTATCCTACATTGCCACTGCATATTGCCTGACCTCCCCATGCTGACCACCCCGCGGTGCTTTTCTCCATCCTACATTGCCACTCACTGCCTATCCTAATTCAGATCCTATGATTCACACCACCCCGTGATGTTTTTCTCACTCCTACTAGTGAATGAAATGTTACACACCCATAAAATGCGCACCACCCCGCGATGTTTTTCAGAAACCAATCCTACATTGCCACTGCATTTTGCCTGACCTCCCCAATTTGACCACCCCGTGGTGCTTTTGTCCATCCTACATTGCCACTCACTGCCTATCCTAATTCAGACCCTATGATTCACACCATCCCGTGATGTTTTTCTCACTCCTGCTAGTGAATGTAATGTTGCACACCCATACAATGCGCACCACCCCACGATGCTTTTCAGAAACCTGTCCTACATTGCCACTGCATGTTGCCTGACCTCCCCATGCCGACCACCCCGTGGTGCTTTTCTCCATCCTACATTGCCACTCACTGCCTATCCTAATTCACACCCTATTATTCACACCACCCCGTGATTTTTTCTCACTCCTCCTAGTGAATGTAACGTTACACGCCCATACAATGCGAACCACCGGGCGATGTTTTTCAGAAACCTATCCTACATTGCCACTGCATGTTGCCTGACCTCCCCATGCTGACCACCCCATGGTGCTTCTCTCCATCCTACGTTGCCACTCACTGCCTATCCTAATTCAGATCCTATGATTCACAAGCCCCCCGTGATGTTTTTCTCATTCCTGCTAGTGAATGTTATGTTACACACCCATACAATGCGCACCACCCGGGATGTTTTTCAGAAACCTATCCTACATTGCCACTGCATGTTGCCTGACCTCCCCATGCTGACCACCCCGTGGTGCTTTTCTCCATCCTACATTGCCACTCACTGCCTATCCTAATTCAGACCCTATGATTCACACCACCCCGTGATGTTTTTCTCACTCCTGCTAGTGAATGTAATGTTACACACCCATACAATGCACACCGCCCCGCGATGTTTTTCAGAAACCTATCCTACATTGCCACTGCATATTGCCTAACCTCCCCATGCTGACCAACCCGCTGTGCTTTTCTCCATCCTACATTGCCACTCACTGCCTATCCTAATTCAGATCCTATGATTCACACCACCCCGTGATGTTTTTCTCACTCCTACTAGTGAATGTAATGTTACACACCCATAAAATGCGCACCACCCCGCGATGTTTTTCAGAAACCAATCCTACATTGCCACTGCATGTTGCCTGACCTCCCCAATTTGACCACCCCGTGGTGCTTTTTTCCATCCTACATTGCCACTCACTGCCTATCCTAATTCAGACCCTATTATTCACACCATCCCGTGATGTTTTTCTCACTCCTGCTAGTGAATGTAATGTTGCACACCCATACAATGCGCACCACCCCACGATGTTTTTCAGAAACCTGTCCTACATTGCCACTGCATGTTGCCTGACCTCCCCATGCTGACCACCCTGTGGTGCTTTTCTCCATCCTACATTGCCACTCACTGCCTATCTTAATTCAGACCCTATGATTCACACTATCCCGTGATGTTTTTCTCATTCCTGCTAGTGAATGTAATGTTACACACCCATACAATGCGCACCACCCCGCGATGTTTTTCAGAAACCTGTCCTACATTGCCACTGCATGTTGCCTGACCTCCCCATGCTGACCACCCCGTGGTGCTTTTCTCCATCCTACATTGCCACTCACTGCCTATCTTAATTCAGACCCTATGATTCACACTATCCCGTGATGTTTTTCTCATTCCTGCTAGTGAATGTAATGTTACACACCCATACAATGCGCACCACCCCGCGATGTTTTTCAGAAACTTATCCTACATTGCCACTGCATGTTGCCTGACCTCCCCATGCTGACCACCCCGTGGTGCTTTTCTCCATCCTACATTGCCACTCACTGCCTATCCTAATTCAGACCCTATGATTCACACCCCCCCCGTGATGTTTTTCTCATTCCGGCTAGTGAATGTAATGTTACACACCCATACAATGCGCACCACCCCGCGATGTTTTTCAGAAACCTATCCTACATTGCCAATGGATGTTGCCTGACCTCCCCATGCTGACCACACCGTGGTGCTTTTCTCCATCCTACATTGCCACTCACTGCCTATCCTAATTCAGACCCTATGATTCACACGATCCCTTGATGTTTTTCTCACTCCTGCTAGTGAATGTGATGTTGCACACCCATACAATGCGCACCACCCCACGATGTTTTTCAGAAACCTATCCTACATTGCCACTGCATGTTGCCTGACCTCCCCATGCTGACCACCCCGTGGTGCTTTTCTCCATCCTAAATTGCCACTCACTGCCTATCCTAATTCACACCCTATGATTCACACCACCCCGTGACTTTTTCTCACTCCTGCTAGTGAATGTAACTTTACACACCCATACAATGCGAACCACCCCGCGATGTTTTTCAGAAACCTATCCTACATTGCCACTGCATGTTGCCTGACCTCGCCATGCTGACCACCCCGTGGTGCTTTTCTCCATCCTACATTGCCACTCACTGCCTATCCTAATTCAGACCCTATAATTCACAAGCCCCCCGTGATGTTTTTCTCATTTCTGCTAGTGAATGTTATGTTACACACCCATACAATGCGCAAAACCCGGGATGTTTTTCAGAAACCTATCCTACATTGCCACTGCATGTTGCCTGACCTCCCCATGCTGACCACCCCGTGGTGCTTTTCTCCATCCTACATTGCCACTCACTGCCTATCCTAATTCAGACCCTATGATTCACACCACCCCGTGATGTTTTTCTCACTCCTGTTAGTGAATGTAATGTTGCACACCCATACAATGCGCACCACCCCACGATGTTTTTCAGAAACCTGTCCTACATTGCCACTGCATGTTGCCTGACCTCCCCATGCTGACCACCCCGTGGTGCTTTTCTCCATCCTACATTGCCACTCACTGCCTATCCTAATTCACACCCTATTATTCACACCACCCCGTGATTTTTTCTCACTCCTGCTAGTGAATGTAACGTTACACACCCATACAATGCGAACCACCCCGCGATGTTTTTGAGAAACCTATCCTACATTGCCACTGCATGTTGCCTGACCTCCCCATGCTGACCACCCCATGGTGCTTCTCTCCATCCTACCTTGCCACTCACGGCCTATCCTAATTCAGACCCTATGATTCACAAGCCCCCGTGATGTTTTTCTCATTCCTGCTAGTGAATGTTATGTTACACACCCATACTATGCGCACCACGCGGGATGTTTTTCAGAAACCTATCCTACATTGCCACTGCATGTTGCCTGACCTCCCCATGCTGACCACCCCGTGGTGCTTTTCTCCATCCTACATTGCCACTCACTGCCTATCCTAATTAGTCCCTATGATTCACACCACCCCGTGATGTTTTTCTCACTCCTGCTAGTGAATGTAATGTTACACACCCATACAATGCGCACCACCCCGCGATGTTTTTCAGAAACCTATCCTACATTGCCCCTGCATATTGCCTGACCTCCCAATGCTGACCACCCCGCGGTGCTTTTCTCCATCCTACATTGCCACTCACTGCCTATCCTAATTCAGATCCTATGATTCACACCACCCCGTGATGTTTTTCTCACTCCTACTAGTGAATGTAATGTTACACACCGATAAAATGCGCACCACCCCGCGATGTTTTTCAGAAACCAATCCTGCATTGCCACTCCATGTTGCCTGACCTCCCCAATTTGACCACCCCGTGGTGCTTTTCTCCATCCTACATTGCCACTTACTGCCTATCCTAATTCAGACCCTATGATTCACACCATCCCGTGATGTTTTTCTCACTCCTGCTAGTGAATGTAATGTTGCACACACATACAATGCGCACCACCCTACGATGTTTTTCAGAAACCTGTCCTACATTGCCACTGCATGTTGCCTGACCTCCCCATGCTGACCACCCTGTGGTGCTTTTCTCCATCCTACATTGCCACTCACTGCCTATCCTAATTCACACCCTATTATTCACACCACCCCGTGATTTTTTCTCACTCCTGCTAGTGAATGTAACGTTACACACCCATACAATGCGAACCACCCCTCGATGTTTTTCAGAAACCTATCCTACATTGCCACTCCATGTTGCCTGACCTCCCCATGCTGACCACCCCATGGTGCTTCTCTCCATCCTACGTTGCCACTCACTGCCTATCCTAATTCAGACCCTATGATTCACACCACCCGGTGATGTTTTTCTCACTCCTGCTAGTGAATGTAATGTTACACACCCAAACCATGCGCACAACCACGCGATGTTTTTCAGAATCCTATCCTACATTGCCACTCCATGTTGCCTGACCTCCCCATGCTGACCACCCCGTGGTGCTTTTCTCCATCCTACATTGCCACTCACTGCCTATCCTAATTCAGACCCTATGATTCACACTATCCCGTGATGTTTTTCTCATTCCTGCTAGTGAATGTAATGTTACACACCCATACAATGCGCTCCACCCCGCGATGTTTTTCAGAAACTTATCCTACATTGCCACTGCAGGTTGCCTGACCTCCCGATGCTGACCACCCCGTGGTGCTTTTCTCCATCCTACATTGCCACTCACTGCCTATCCTAATTCAGACCCTATGATTCACACCCCCCCGTGATGTTTTTCTCATTCCTGCTAGTGAATGTTATGTTACACACCCATACAATGCGCACCACCCGGGATGTTTTTCAGAAACCTATCTTACATTGCCACTGCATGTTGCCTGACCTCCCCATGCTGACCACCCCGTGGTGCTTTTCTCCATCCTACATTGCCACTCACTGCGTATCCTAATTCAGACCCTATGATTCACACCACCCCATGTTGTTTTTCTCACTCCTGCTAGTGAATGTAATGTTACACACCCATTCAATGCGCACCACCCCGCGATTTTTTCAGAAACCTATCCTACATTGCCACTGCATGTTGCCTGAACTCCCCATGCTGACCACCCCGTAGTGCTTTTCTCCATCCTACATTGCCACTCACTGCCTATCCTAATTCAGACCCTATGATTCACACCACCCCGTGATGCTTTTGTCATTCCTGATAGTGAATGTAATGTTACACACCCATACAATGCCCACCACCCCGCGATGTTTTTCAGAAACCTATCCTACATTGCCAATGGATGTTGCCTGACCTCCCCATGCTGACCACACCGTAGTGCTTTTCTCCATCCTACATTGCCACTCACTACCTATCCTAATTCAGACCCTATGATTCACACGATCCCTTGATGTTTTTCTCACTCCTGCTAGTGAATGTGATGTTGCACACCCATACAATGCGCACCACCCCACGATGTTTTTCAGAAACCTATCCTACATTGCCACTGCATGTTGCCTGACCTCCCCATGCTGACCACCCCGTGGTGCTTTTCTCCATCCTAAATTGCCACTCACTGCCTATCCTAATTCACACCCTATGATTCACACCACCCCGTGACTTTTTCTCACTCCTGCTAGTGTATGTAACGTTACACACCCATACAATGCGAACCACCCCGCGATGTTTTTCTGAAACATATCCTACATTGCCACTGCATGTTGCCTGACCTCCCCATGCTGACCACCCCGTGGTGCTTTTCTCCATCCTACATTGCCACTCACTGCCTATCCTAATTCAGACACTATGATTCACAAGCCCCCCGTGATGTTTTTCAAATTCCTGCTAATGAATGTTATGTTACACACCCATACAATGCGCACCACCCGTGATGTTTTTCAGAAACCTATCCTACATTGCCACTGCATGTTGCCTGACCCCCCATGCTGACCACCCCGTGGTGCTTTTCTCCATCCTACATTGCCACTCACTGCCTATCCTAATTCAGACCCTATGATTCACACCACCCCGTGATGTTTTTCTCACTCCTGCTAGTGAATGTAATGTTACACACCCATACAATGCGCACAACCCCGCGATGTTTTTCAGAAACCTATCCTACATTGCCACTGCATATTGCCTGACCTCCCCATGCTGACCACCCTGCGGTGCTTTTCTCCATCCTACATTGCCACTCACTGCCTATCCTAATTCAGATCCTATGATTCACACCACCCCGTGATGTTTTTCTCACTCCTACTAGTGAATGTAATGTTACACACTCATAAAATGCGCACCACCCCGCGATGTTTTTCAGAAACCAATCGTACATTGCCACTGCATGTTGCCTGACCTCCCCAATTTGACCACCCCGTGGTGCTTTTGTCCATCCTACATTGACACTCACTGCCTATCCTAATTCAGACCCTATGATTCACACCATCCCGTGATGTTTTTCTCACTCCTGCTAGTGAATGTAATGTTGCACACCCATACAATGCGCACCACCCCACCATGTTTTTCAGAAACCTGTCCTACATTGCCACTGCATGTTGCCTGACCTCCCCATGCTGACTACCCCGTGGTGCTTTTCTCCATCCTACATTGCCATTCACTGCCTATCCTAATTCACACCCTATTATTCACACCACCCCGTGATTTTTTCTCATTCCTGCTAGTGAATGTTATGTTACACACCCATACAATGCGCACCACTCCGGATGTTTTTCAGAAACCTATCCTATATTGCCACTGCATGTTGCCTGACCTCCCCATGCTGACCACCCCGTGGTGCTTTTCTCCATCCTACATTGCCACTCACTGCCTATCCTAATTCAGACCCTATGATTCACACCACCCCGTGATGTTTTTCTCACTCCTGCTAGTGAATGTAATGTTACACACCCATACAATGCGCACCACCCCGCGATGTTTTTCAGAAACCTATCCTACATTGCCACTGCATATTGCCTGACCTCCCCATGCTGACCACCCCGCGGTGCTTTTCTCCATCCTACATTGCCACTCACTGCGTATCCTAATTCAGATCCTATGATTCACACCACCCCGTGATGTTTTTCTCACTCCTACTAGTGAATGTAATGTTACACACCCATAAAATGCGCACCACCCCGCGATGTTTTTCAGAAACCAATCCTACATTGCCACTGCATTTTGCCTGACCTCCCCAATTTGACCACCCCGTGGTGCTTTTGTCCATCCTACATTGCCACTCACTGCCTATCCTAATTCAGACCCTATGATTCACACCATCCCGTGATGTTTTTCTCACTCCTGCTAGTGAATGTAATGTTGCACACCCATACAATGCGCACCATCCCACGATGTTTTTCAGAAACCTGTCCTACATTGCCACTGCATGTTGCCTGACCTCCCCATGCTGACCACACCGTGGTGCTTTTCTCCATCCTACATTGCCACTCACTGCCTATCCTAATTCACACCCTATTATTCACACCACCCCGTGATTTTTTCTCACTCCTCCTAGTGAATGTAACGTTACACGCCCATACAATGCGAACCACCCCGCGATATTTTTGAGAAACCTATCCTACATTGCCACTGCATGTTGCCTGACCTCCCCATGCTGACCACCCCATGGTGCTTCTCTCCATCCTACGTTGCCACTCACTGCCTATCCTAATTCAGATCCTATGATTCACAAGCCCCCCGTGATGTTTTTCTCATTCCTGATAGTGAATGTTATGTTACACACCCATACAATGCGCACCACCCGGGATGTTTTTCAGAAACCTATCCTACATTGCCACTGCATGTTGCCTGACCTCCCCATGCTGACCACCCCGTTGTGCTTTTCTCCATCCTACATTGCCACTCACTGCGTATCCTAATTCAGACCCTATGATTCACACCACCCCGTGATGTTTCTCTCACTCCTGCTAGTGAATGTAATGTTACACACCCATTCAATGCGCACCACCCCGCGATTTTTTCAGAAACCTATCCTACATTGCCACTGCATGTTGCCTGACCTCCCCATGCTGACCACCCCGTGGTGCTTTTCTCCATCCTACATTGCCACTCACTGCCTATCCTAATTCAGACCCTATGATTCACACCACCCCGTGATGTTTTTCTCACTCCTGCTAGTGAATGTAATGTTACACACCCATACAATGCGCACCACCCCGCGATGTTTTTCAGAAACCTATCCTACATTGCCACTGCATATTGCCTGACCTCCCCATGCTGACCACCCCGCGGTGCTTTTCTCCATCCTACATTGCCACTCACTGCCTATCCTAATTCAGATCCTATGATTCACACCACCCCGTGATTTTTTCTCACTCCTGCTAGTGAATGTAACGTTACACACCCATACAATGAGAACCACCCCGCGATATTTTTGAGAAACCTATCCTACATTGCCACTGCATGTTGCCTGACCTGCCCATGCTGACCACCCCATGCTGCTTCTCTCCATCCTACGTTGCCACTCACTGCCTATCCTAATTCAGACCCTATGATTCACAAGCCCCCCGTGATGTTTTTCTCATTCCTGCTAGTGAATGTTATGTTACACACCCATACAATGCGCACCACCCGGGATGTTTTTCAGAAACCTATCCTATATTGCCACTGAATGTTGCCTGACCTCCCCATGCTGACCAAACCGTGGTGCTTTTCTCCATCCTCTATTGCCACTCACTGCCTATCCTAATTCAGACCCTATGATTCACACCACCCCGTGATGTTTTTCTCACTCCTGCTAGTGAATGTAATGTTACACACTCATACAATGCGCACCACCCCGCGATGTTTTTCAGAAACCTATCCTACATTGCCACTGCATATTGCCTGACCTCCCCATGCTGACCACCCCGCGGTGCTTTTCTCCATCCTACATTGCCACTCACTGCCTATCCTAATTCAGATCCTATGATTCACACCACCCCGTGATGTTTTTCTCACTCCTACTAGTGAATGTAATGTTACACACCCATAAAATGCGCACCACCCCGCGATGTTTTTCAGAAACCAATCCTACATTGCCACTGCATTTTGCCTGACCTCCCCAATTTGACCACCCCGTGGTGCTTTTATCCATCCTACATTGCCACTCACTGCCTATCCTAATTCAGACCCTATGATTCACACCATCCCGTTATGTTTTTCTCACTCCTGCTAGTGAATGTAATGTTGCACACCCTTACAATGCGCACCACCCCACGATGTTTTTCAGAAACCTGTCCTACATTGCCACTGCATGTTGCCTGACCTCCCCATGCTGACCACCCCGTGGTGCTTTTCTCCATCCTACATTGCCACTCACTGCCTATCCTAATTCACACCCTATTATTCACACCACCCCGTGATTTTTTCTCACTCCTCCTAGTGAATGTAACGTTACACGCCCATACAATGCGAACCACCCCGCGATATTTTTGAGAAACCTATCCTACATTGCCACTGCATGTTGCCTGACCTCCCCATGCTGACCACCCCATGGTGCTTCTCTCCATCCTACGTTGCCACTCACTGCCTATCCTAATTCAGATCCTATGATTCACAAGCCCCCCGTGATGTTTTTCTCATTCCTGATAGTGAATGTTATGTTACACACCCATACAATGCGCACCACCCGGGATGTTTTTCAGAAACCTATCCTACATTGCCACTGCATGTTGCCTGACCTCCCCATGCTGACCACCCCGTTGTGCTTTTCTCCATCCTACATTGCCACTCACTGCGTATCCTAATTCAGACCCTATGATTCACACCACCCCGTGATGTTTCTCTCACTCCTGCTAGTGAATGTAATGTTACACACCCATGCAATGCGCACCACCCCGCGATTTTTTCAGAAACCTATCCTACATTGCCACTGCATGTTGCCTGAACTCCCCATGCTGACCACCCCGTGGTGCTTTTCTCCATCCTACATTGCCACTCACTGCCTATCCTAATTCAGACCCTATGATTCACACCACCCCGTGATGTTTTTCTCACTCCTGCTAGTGAATGTAATGTTACACACCCATACAATGCGCACCACCCCGCGATGTTTTTCAGAAACCTATCCTACATTGCCACTGCATATTGCCTGACCTCCCCATGCTGACCACCCCGCGGTGCTTTTCTCCATCCTACATTGCCACTCACTGCCTATCCTAATTCAGATCCTATGATTCACACCACCCCGTGATTTTTTCTCACTCCTGCTAGTGAATGTAACGTTACACACCCATACAATGAGAACCACCCCGCGATATTTTTGAGAAACCTATCCTACATTGCCACTGCATGTTGCCTGACCTCCCCATGCTGACCACCCCATGCTGCTTCTCTCCATCATACGTTGCCACTCACTGCCTATCCTAATTCAGACCCTATGATTCACAAGCCCCCCGTGTTGTTTTTCTCATTCCTGCTAGTGAATGTTATGTTACACACCCATACAATGCGCACCACCCGGGATGTTTTTCAGAAACCTATCCTATATTGCCACTGAATGTTGCCTGACCTCCCCATGCTGACCAAACCGTGGTGCTTTTCTCCATCCTCTATTGCCACTCACTGCCTATCCTAATTCAGACCCTATGATTCA
The DNA here is from genome assembly GCF_034190915.1 of Cavia porcellus. NCBI lineage: Eukaryota > Metazoa > Chordata > Mammalia > Rodentia > Caviidae > Cavia > Cavia porcellus. Next base: position 47,194,532 of record NW_026947514.1, on the reverse strand, counting down.
CACCACCCCGTGATGTTTTTCTCACTCCTGCTAGTGAATGTAATGTTACACACCCATACAATGCGCACCACCCCGCGATGTTTTTCAGAAACCTATCCTACATTGCCACTGCATATTGCCTGACCTCCCCATGCTGACCACCCCGCGGTGCTTTTCTCCATCCTACATTGCCACTCACTGCCTATCCTAATTCAGATCCTATGATTCACACCACCCCGTGATGTTTTTCTCACTCCTACTAGTGAATGTAATGTTACACACCCATAAAATGCGCACCACCCCGCGATGTTTTTCAGAAACTAATCCTACATTGCCACTGCATTTTGCCTGACCTCCCCAATTTGACCACCCCTTGGTGCTTTTGTCCATCCTACATTGCCACTCACTGCCTATCCTAATTCAGACCCTATGATTCACACCATCCCGTGATGTTTTTCTCACTCCTGCTAGTGAATGTAATGTTGCACACCCATACAATGCGCACCACCCCACGATGTTTTTCAGAAACCTGTCCTACATTGCCACTGCATGTTGCCTGACCTCCCCATGCTGACCACCCCGTGGTGCTTTTCTCCATCCTACATGGCCACTCACTGCCTATCCTAATTCACACCCTATTATTCACACCACCCCGTGATTTTTTCTCACTCCTGCTAGTGAATGTAACATTACACACCCATACAATGCGAACCACCCCGCGATATTTTTGAGAAACCTATCCTACATTGCCACTGCATGTTGCCTGACCTCCCCATGCTGACCACCCCATGGTACTTCTCTCCATCCTACGTTGCCACTCATTGCCTATCCTAATTCAGACCCTATGATTCACAAGCCCCCCGTGATGTTTTTCTCATTCCTGATAGTGAATGTTTTGTTACACACCCATACAATGCGCACCACCCGGGATGTTTTTCAGAAACCTATCCTACATTGCCACTGCATGTTGCCTGACCTCCCCATGCTGACCACCCCGTGGTGCTTTTCTCCATCCTACATTGCCATTCACTGCCTATCCTAATTCAGACCCTATGATTCACACCACCCGTGATGCTTTTGTCATTCCTGCTAGTGAATGTAATGTTACACACCCATACAATGCGCACCACCCCGCGATGTTTTTCAGAAACCTATCCTACATTGCCAATGCATGTTGCCTGACCTCCCCATGCTGACCACACCGTGGTGCTTTTCTCCATCCTACATTGCCACTCACTGCCTATCCTAATTCAGACCCTATGATTCACACCATCCCTTGATGTTTTTCTCATTCCTGCTAGTGAATGAGATGTTGCACACCCATACAATGCGCACCACCCCACGATGTTTTTCAGAAACCTATCCTACATTGCCACTGCATGTTGCCTGACCTCCCCATGCTGACCACCCCGTGGTGCTTTTCTCCATCCTAAATTGCCACTCACTGCCTATCCTAATTCACACCCTATGATTCACACCACCCCGTGATTTTTTCTCACTCCTGCTAGTGAATGTAACGTTACACACCCATACAATGCGAACCACCCCGCGATGTTTTTCTGAAACCTATCCTACATTGCCACTGCATGTTGCCTGACCTCCCCATGCTGACCACCCCGCGGTGCTTTTCTCCATCCTACATTGCCACTCACTGCCTATCCTAATTCAGATCCTATGATTCACACCACCCCGTGATGTTTTTCTCACTCCTATTAGTGAATGTAATGTTACACACCCATAAAATGCGCACCACCCCGCGATGTTTTTCAGAAACCAATCCTACATTGCCACTGCATGTTGCCAGACCTCCCCAATTTGACCACCACGTGGTGCTTTTGTCCATCCTACATTGCCACTCACTGCCTATCCTAATTCAGACCCTATGATTCACACCATCCCTTGATGTTTTTCTCACTCCTGCTAGTGAATGTAATGTTGCACACCCATACAATGCGCACCACCCCAAGATGTTTTTCAGAAACCTATCCTACATTGCCACCGCATGTTGCCTGACCTCACCATGCTGACCACCCCGTGGTGCTTTTCTCCATCCTAAATTGCCACTCACTGCCTATCCTAATTCACACCCTATGATTCACACCACCCCGTGATTTTTTCTCACTCCTGCTAGTGAATGTAACGTTACACACCCATACAATGCGAACCACCGCTCGATGTTTTTCTGAAACCTATCCTACATTGCCACTGCATGTTGCCTGACCTCCCCATGCTGACCACCCCGTGGTGCTTTTCTCCATCCTACATTGCCACTCACTGCCTATCCTAATTCAGACCCTATGATTCACAAGCCCCCCGTGATGTTTTTCTCATTCCTGCTAGTGAATGTTATGTTACACACCCATACAATGCGCACCACCTGGGATGTTTTTCAGAAACCTATCCTACATTGCCACTGCATGTTGCCTGACCTCCCCAATTTGACCACCCCGTGGTGCTTCTCTACATCCTATGTTGCCACTCACTGCCTATCCTAATTCAGACCCTATGATTCACACCACCCCGTGATGTTTTCTCACTCCTGCTAGTGAATGTAATGTTGCACACCCATACAATGCGCACCACCCCGCGATGTTTTTCAGAAACCAATCCTACATTGCCACTGCATGTTGCCTGACCTCCCCATGCTGACCACCCCTTGGTGCTTCTCTCCATCCTAAGTTGCCACTCACTGCCTATACTAATTCAGACCCTGGGATTCACACCACCCCGTGATGTTTTTCTCACTCCTACTAGTGAATGTAATGTTACACACCCATACAATGTGCACCACGCAGGATGTTTTTCAGAATCCTATCCTACATTGCCACTGCATGTTGCCTGACCTCCCCATGCTGACCACCCCGTGGTGCTTTTCTCCATCCTACATTGCCACTCACTGCCTATCCTAATTCAGACCCTATGATTCACACCACCCCGTGATGTTTTTCTCACTCCTGCTAGAGAATGTAATGTTACACACCCATACAATGCGCACCACCCCGCGATGTTTTTCAGAAACCTATCCTACATTGCCACTGCATATTGCCTGACCTCCCCATGCTGACCACCCCGCGGTGCTTTTCTCCATCCTACATTGCCACTCACTGCCTATCCTAATTCAGATCCTATGATTCACACCACCCCGTGATGTTTTTCTCACTCCTACTAGTGAATGTAATGTTACACACCCATAAAATGCGCACCACCCCGCGATGTTTTTCAGAAACCAATCCTACATTGCCACTGCATGTTGCCTGACCTCCCCAATTTGACCACCCCGTGGTGCTTTTCTCCATCCTACATTGCCACTCACTGCCTATCCTAATTCAGACCCTATGATTCACACGATCCCGTGATGTTTTTCTCACTCCTGCTAGTGAATGTAATGTTGCACACCCATACAATGCGCAACACCCCACGATGTTTTTCAGAAACCTGTCCTACATTGCCACTGCATGTTGCCTGACCTCCCCATGCTGACCACCCCGTGGTGCTTTTCTCCATCCTACATTGCCACTCACTGCCTATCCTAATTCACACCCTATTATTCACACCACCCCGTGATTTTTTCTCACTCCTGCTAGTGAATGTAACGTTACACACCCATACAATGCGAACCACCCCGCGATGTTTTTGAGAAACCTATCCTACATTGCCACTGCATGTTGCCTGACCTCCCCATGCTGACCACCCCATGGTGCTTCTCTCCATCCTACGTTGCCACTCACTGCCTATCCTAATTCAGACCCTATGATTCACACCACCCGGTGATGTTTTTCTCACTCCTGCTAGTGAATGTAATGTTACACACCCAAACCATGCGCACAACCACGCGATGTTTTTCAGAATCCTATCGTACATTGCCACTGCATGATGCCTGACCTCCCCATGCTGACCACCCCGTGGTGCTTTTCTCCATCCTACATTGCCACTCACTGCCTATCCTAATTCAGACCCTATGATTCACACTATCCCGTGATGTTTTTCTCATTCCTGCTAGTGAATGTAATGTTACACACCCATACAATGCGCACCACCCCGCGATGTTTTTCAGAAACTTATCCTACATTGCCACTGCATGTTGCCTGACCTCCCCATGCTGACCACCCCGTGGTGCTTTTCTCCATCCTACATTGCCACTCACTGCCTATCCTAATTCAGACCCTATGATTCACACCCCCCCGTGATGTTTTTCTCACTCCTGCTAGTGAATGTGATGTTGCACACCCATACAATGCGCACCACCCCACGATGTTTTTCAGAAACCTATCATACATTGCCACTGCATGTTGCCTGACCTCCCCATGCTGACCACCCCGTGGTGCTTTTCTCCATCATAAATTGCCTCTCACTGCCTATCCTAATTCACACCCTATGATTCACACCACCCCGTGATTTTTTCTCACTACTGCTAGTGAATGTAACGTTACACACCCATACAATGCGAACCACCCCGCGATGTTTTTCCGAAACCTATCCTACATTGCCACTGCAAGTTGCCTGCCCTCCCCATGCTGACCACCCCGTGGTGCTTTTCTCCATCCTACATTGCCACTCACTGCCTATCCTAATTCAGACCCTATGATTCACAAGCCCCCCGTGATGTTTTTCTCATTCCTGCTAGTTAATGTTATGTTACACACCCATACAATGCGCACCACCCGGGAAGTTTTTCAGAAACCTATCCTACATTGCCCCTGCATGTTGCCTGACCTCCACATTCTGACCAGCCCGTGGTGCTTTTCTCCATCCTACATTGCCACTCACTGCCTATCCTAATTCAGACCCTATGATTCACACCACCCCGTGATGTTTTTCTCACTCCTTCTAGTGAATGTAATGTTACACACCCATACAATGCGCACCACCCCGCGATGTTTTTCAGAAACCTATCCTACATTGCCACTGCATATTGCCTGACCTCCCCATGCTGACCACCCCGCGGTGCTTTTCTCCATCCTACATTGCCACTCACTGCCTATCCTAATTCAGACCCTATGATTCACACCATCCCGTGATGTTCTTCTCACTCCTGCTAGTGAATGTAATGTTGCACACCCATACAATGCGCACCACCCCACGATGTTTTTCAGAAACCTGTCCTACATTGCCACTGCATGTTGCCTGACCTCCCCATGCTGACCACCCCGTGGTGCTTTTCTCCATCCTACATTGCCACTCACTGCCTATCCTAATTCACACCCTATTATTGACACCACCCCGTGATTTTTTCTCACTCCTGCTAGTGAATGTAACGTTACACATCCATACAATGCGAACCACCCCGCGATGTTTTTGAGAAACCTATCCTACATTGCCACTGCATGTTGCCTGACCTCCCCATGCTGACCACCCCATGGTGCTTCTCTCCATCCTACGTTGCCACTCACTGCCTATCCTAATTCAGACCCTATGATTCACACCACCCGGTGATGTTTTTCTCACTCCTGCTAGTGAATGTAATGTTACACACCCAAACCATGCGCACAACCACGCGATGTTTTTCAGAAACCTATCCTACATTGCCACTGCATGTTGCCTGACCTCCCCATGCTGACCACCCCGTGGTGCTTTTCTCCATCCTACATTGCCACTCACTGCCTATCCTAATTCAGACCCTATGGTTCACAGTATCCCGTGATGTTTTTCTCATTCCTGCTAGTGAATGTAATGTTACACACCCATACAATGCGCACCACCCCGCGATATTTTTCAGAAACATATCCTACATTGCCACTGCATGTTGCCTGAACTCCCCATGCTGACCACCCCGTGGTGCTTTTCTCCATCCTACATTGCCACTCACTGCCTATCCTAATTCAGACCCTATGATTCACACCCCCCCGTGATGTTTTTCTCATTCCTGCTAGTGAATGTTATGTTACACACCCATACAATGAGCACCACCCGGGATGTTTTTCAGAAACCTAGCCTACATTGCCACTGCATTTTGCCTGACCTCCCCATGCTGACCACCCCGTGGTGCTTTTCTCCATCCTACATTGCCACTCACTGCGTATCCTAATTCAGACCCTATGATTCACACCACCCCGTGATGTTTTTCTCACTCCTGCTAGTGAATGTAATGTTACACACCCTTAAAATGCGCACCACCCCGCGATGTTTTTCAGAAACCTATCCTACATTGCCACTGCATGTTGCCTGACCTCCCCAATTTGACCACCCCGTGGTGCTTTTCTCCATCCTACATTGCCACTCACTGCCTATCCTAATTCAGACCCTATGATTCACACCACCCCGTGATGTTTTTGTCATTCCTGCTAGTGAATGTAATGTTACACACCCATACAATGCGCACCACCCCGCGATGTTTTTCAGAAACCTATCCTACATTGCCAATGCATGTTGCCTGACCTCCCCATGCTGACCACCCCGTGGTGCTTTTCTCCATCATAAATTGCCACTCACTGCCTATCCTAATTCACACCCTATGATTCACACTACCCCGTGATTTTTTCTCACTACTGCTAGTGAATGTAACGTTACACACCCATACAATGCGCACCAACCCGCGATGTTTTTCCGAAACCTATCCTACATTGCCACTGCAAGTTGCCTGACCTCCCCATGCTGACCACCCCGTGGTGCTTTTCTCCATCCTACATTGCCACTCACTGCCTATCCTAATTCAGACCCTATGATTCACAAGCCCCCCGAGATGTTTTTCTCATTCCTGCTAGTGAATGTTATGTTACACACCCATACAATGCGCACCACACGGGATGTTTTTCAGAAACCTATCCTACATTGCCCCTGCATGTTGCCTGACCTCCCCATGCTGACCACCCCGTGGTGCTTTTCTCCATCCTACATTGCCACTCACTGCCTATCCTAATTCAGACCCTATGATTCACAACACCCCGTGATGTTTTTCTCACTCCTTCTAGTGAATGTAACGTTACACACCCATACAATGCGCACCACCCCGCGATGTTTTTCAGAAACCTATCCTACATTGCCACTGCATATTGCCTGACCTCCCCATGCTGACCACCCCGCAGTGCTTTTCTCCATCCTACATTGCCACTCACTGCCTATCCTAATTCAGATCCTATGATTCACACCACCCCGTGATGTTTTTCTCACTCCTACTAGTGAATGTAATATTACACACCCATAAAATGCGCACCACCCCGCGATGTTTTTCAGAAACCAATCCTACATTGCCACTGCATGTTGCCTGACCTCCCCACTTTGACCACCCCGTGGTGCTTTTCTCCATCCTACATTGCCACTCACTGCCTATCCTAATTCAGACCCTATGATTCACACCATCCCGTGATGTTTTTCTCACTCCTGCTAGTGAATGTAATGTTGCACACCCACAATGCGCACCACCCCACGATGTTTTTCAGAAACCTGTCCTACGTTGCCACTGCATGTTGCCTGACCTCCCCATGCTGACCACCCCGTGGTGCTTTTCTCCATCCTACATTGCCACTCACTGCCAATACTAATTCACACCCTATTATTGACACCACCCCGTGATTTTTTCTCACTCCTGCTAGTGAATGTAACGTTACACATCCATACAATGCGAACCACCCCGCGATGTTTTTGAGAAACCTATCCTACATTGCCACTGCATGTTGCCTGACCTCCCCATGCTGACCACCCCATGGTGCTTCTCGCCATCCTACGTTGCCACTCACTGCCTATCCTAATTCAGACCCTATGATTCACACCACCCGGTGATGTTTTTCTCACTCCTGCTAGTGAATGTAATGTTACACACCCAAACCATGCGCACAACCACGCGATGTTTTTCAGAAACCTATCCAACATTGCCACTGCATGTTGCCTGACCTCCCCATGCTGACCACCCCGTGGTGCTTTTCTCCATCCTACATTGCCACTCACTGCCTATCCTAATTCAGACCCTATGATTCACACTATCCCGTGATGTTTTTCTCATTCCTCCTAGTGAATGTAATGTTACACACCCATACAATGCGCACCACCCGGCGATGTTTTTCAGAAACCTATCCTACATTGCCACTGCATGTTGCCTGACCTCCCCATGCTGACCACCCCGTGGTGCTTTTCTCCATCCTACATTGCCACTCACTGCCTATCCTAATTCAGACCCTATGATTCACACCCCCCAGTAATGTTTTTCTCATTCCTGCTAGTGAATGTTATGATACACACCCACACAATGCCCACCACCCGGGATGTTTTTGAGAAACCTATCCTACATTGCCACTGCATGTTGCCTGACCTCCCCATGCTGACCACCCCATGGTGCTTCTCTCCATCCTACGTTGCCACTCACTGCCTATCCTAATTCAGACGCTATGATTCACACCACCCGGTGATGTTTTTCTCACTCCTGCTAGTGAATGTTATGTTACACACCCAAACCATGCGCAAAACCACGCGATGTTTTTCAGAATCCTATCCTACATTGCCACTGCATGTTGCCTGACCTCCCCATGCTGACCACCCCGTGGTGCTTTTCTCCATTCTACATTGCCACTCACTGCCTATCCTAATTCAGACCCTATGATTCACACTATCCCGTGATGTTTTTCTCATTCCTGCCAGTGAATGTAATGTTACACACCCATACAATGCGCACCACCCCGCGATGTTTTTCAGAAACTAATCCTACATTGCCACTGCATGTTGCCTGACCTCCCCATGCTGACCACCCCGTGGTGCTTTTCTCCATCCTACATTGCCACTCACTGCCTATCCTAATTCAGACCCTATGATTCACACCACCCCGTGATGTTTTTCTCACTCCTGCTAGAGAATGTAATGTTACACACCCATACAATGCGCACCACCCCGCGATGTTTTTCAGAAACCTATCCTACATTGCCACTGCATATTGCCTGACCTCCCCATGCTGACCACCCCGCGGTGCTTTTCTCCATCCTACATTGCCACTCACTGCCTATCCTAATTCAGATCCTATGATTCACACCACCCCGTGATGTTTTTCTCACTCCTACTAGTGAATGTAATGTTACACACCCATAAAATGCGCACCACCCCGCGATGTTTTTCAGAAACCAATCCTACATTGCCACTGCATGTTGCCTGACCTCCCCAATTTGACCACCCCGTGGTGCTTTTCTCCATCCTACATTGCCACTCACTGCCTATCCTAATTCAGACCCTATGATTCACACGATCCCGTGATGTTTTTCTCACTCCTGCTAGTGAATGTAATGTTGCACACCCATACAATGCGCAACACCCCACGATGTTTTTCAGAAACCTGTCCTACATTGCCACTGCATGTTGCCTGACCTCCCCATGCTGACCACCCCGTGGTGCTTTTCTCCATCCTACATTGCCACTCACTGCCTATCCTAATTCACACCCTATTATTCACACCACCCCGTGATTTTTTCTCACTCCTGCTAGTGAATGTAACGTTACACACCCATACAATGCGAACCACCCCGCGATGTTTTTGAGAAACCTATCCTACATTGCCACTGCATGTTGCCTGACCTCCCCATGCTGACCACCCCATGGTGCTTCTCTCCATCCTACGTTGCCACTCACTGCCTATCCTAATTCAGACCCTATGATTCACACCACCCGGTGATGTTTTTCTCACTCCTGCTAGTGAATGTAATGTTACACACCCAAACCATGCGCACAACCACGCGATGTTTTTCAGAATCCTATCGTACATTGCCACTGCATGATGCCTGACCTCCCCATGCTGACCACCCCGTGGTGCTTTTCTCCATCCTACATTGCCACTCACTGCCTATCCTAATTCAGACCCTATGATTCACACTATCCCGTGATGTTTTTCTCATTCCTGCTAGTGAATGTAATGTTACACACCCATACAATGCGCACCACCCCGCGATGTTTTTCAGAAACTTATCCTACATTGCCACTGCATGTTGCCTGACCTCCCCATGCTGACCACCCCGTGGTGCTTTTCTCCATCCTACATTGCCACTCACTGCCTATCCTAATTCAGACCCTATGATTCACACCCCCCCGTGATGTTTTTCTCACTCCTGCTAGTGAATGTGATGTTGCACACCCATACAATGCGCACCACCCCACGATGTTTTTCAGAAACCTATCATACATTGCCACTGCATGTTGCCTGACCTCCCCATGCTGACCACCCCGTGGTGCTTTTCTCCATCATAAATTGCCTCTCACTGCCTATCCTAATTCACACCCTATGATTCACACCACCCCGTGATTTTTTCTCACTACTGCTAGTGAATGTAACGTTACACACCCATACAATGCGAACCACCCCGCGATGTTTTTCCGAAACCTATCCTACATTGCCACTGCAAGTTGCCTGCCCTCCCCATGCTGACCACCCCGTGGTGCTTTTCTCCATCCTACATTGCCACTCACTGCCTATCCTAATTCAGACCCTATGATTCACAAGCCCCCCGTGATGTTTTTCTCATTCCTGCTAGTTAATGTTATGTTACACACCCATACAATGCGCACCACCCGGGAAGTTTTTCAGAAACCTATCCTACATTGCCCCTGCATGTTGCCTGACCTCCACATTCTGACCAGCCCGTGGTGCTTTTCTCCATCCTACATTGCCACTCACTGCCTATCCTAATTCAGACCCTATGATTCACACCACCCCGTGATGTTTTTCTCACTCCTTCTAGTGAATGTAATGTTACACACCCATACAATGCGCACCACCCCGCGATGTTTTTCAGAAACCTATCCTACATTGCCACTGCATATTGCCTGACCTCCCCATGCTGACCACCCCGCGGTGCTTTTCTCCATCCTACATTGCCACTCACTGCCTATCCTAATTCAGACCCTATGATTCACACCATCCCGTGATGTTCTTCTCACTCCTGCTAGTGAATGTAATGTTGCACACCCATACAATGCGCACCACCCCACGATGTTTTTCAGAAACCTGTCCTACATTGCCACTGCATGTTGCCTGACCTCCCCATGCTGACCACCCCGTGGTGCTTTTCTCCATCCTACATTGCCACTCACTGCCTATCCTAATTCACACCCTATTATTGACACCACCCCGTGATTTTTTCTCACTCCTGCTAGTGAATGTAACGTTACACATCCATACAATGCGAACCACCCCGCGATGTTTTTGAGAAACCTATCCTACATTGCCACTGCATGTTGCCTGACCTCCCCATGCTGACCACCCCATGGTGCTTCTCTCCATCCTACGTTGCCACTCACTGCCTATCCTAATTCAGACCCTATGATTCACACCACCCGGTGATGTTTTTCTCACTCCTGCTAGTGAATGTAATGTTACACACCCAAACCATGCGCACAACCACGCGATGTTTTTCAGAAACCTATCCTACATTGCCACTGCATGTTGCCTGACCTCCCCATGCTGACCACCCCGTGGTGCTTTTCTCCATCCTACATTGCCACTCACTGCCTATCCTAATTCAGACCCTATGGTTCACAGTATCCCGTGATGTTTTTCTCATTCCTGCTAGTGAATGTAATGTTACACACCCATACAATGCGCACCACCCCGCGATATTTTTCAGAAACATATCCTACATTGCCACTGCATGTTGCCTGAACTCCCCATGCTGACCACCCCGTGGTGCTTTTCTCCATCCTACATTGCCACTCACTGCCTATCCTAATTCAGACCCTATGATTCACACCCCCCCGTGATGTTTTTCTCATTCCTGCTAGTGAATGTTATGTTACACACCCATACAATGAGCACCACCCGGGATGTTTTTCAGAAACCTAGCCTACATTGCCACTGCATTTTGCCTGACCTCCCCATGCTGACCACCCCGTGGTGCTTTTCTCCATCCTACATTGCCACTCACTGCGTATCCTAATTCAGACCCTATGATTCACACCACCCCGTGATGTTTTTCTCACTCCTGCTAGTGAATGTAATGTTACACACCCTTAAAATGCGCACCACCCCGCGATGTTTTTCAGAAACCTATCCTACATTGCCACTGCATGTTGCCTGACCTCCCCAATTTGACCACCCCGTGGTGCTTTTCTCCATCCTACATTGCCACTCACTGCCTATCCTAATTCAGACCCTATGATTCACACCACCCCGTGATGTTTTTGTCATTCCTGCTAGTGAATGTAATGTTACACACCCATACAATGCGCACCACCCCGCGATGTTTTTCAGAAACCTATCCTACATTGCCAATGCATGTTGCCTGACCTCCCCATGCTGACCACCCCGTGGTGCTTTTCTCCATCATAAATTGCCACTCACTGCCTATCCTAATTCACACCCTATGATTCACACTACCCCGTGATTTTTTCTCACTACTGCTAGTGAATGTAACGTTACACACCCATACAATGCGCACCAACCCGCGATGTTTTTCCGAAACCTATCCTACATTGCCACTGCAAGTTGCCTGACCTCCCCATGCTGACCACCCCGTGGTGCTTTTCTCCATCCTACATTGCCACTCACTGCCTATCCTAATTCAGACCCTATGATTCACAAGCCCCCCGAGATGTTTTTCTCATTCCTGCTAGTGAATGTTATGTTACACACCCATACAATGCGCACCACACGGGATGTTTTTCAGAAACCTATCCTACATTGCCCCTGCATGTTGCCTGACCTCCCCATGCTGACCACCCCGTGGTGCTTTTCTCCATCCTACATTGCCACTCACTGCCTATCCTAATTCAGACCCTATGATTCACAACACCCCGTGATGTTTTTCTCACTCCTTCTAGTGAATGTAACGTTACACACCCATACAATGCGCACCACCCCGCGATGTTTTTCAGAAACCTATCCTACATTGCCACTGCATATTGCCTGACCTCCCCATGCTGACCACCCCGCAGTGCTTTTCTCCATCCTACATTGCCACTCACTGCCTATCCTAATTCAGATCCTATGATTCACACCACCCCGTGATGTTTTTCTCACTCCTACTAGTGAATGTAATATTACACACCCATAAAATGCGCACCACCCCGCGATGTTTTTCAGAAACCAATCCTACATTGCCACTGCATGTTGCCTGACCTCCCCACTTTGACCACCCCGTGGTGCTTTTCTCCATCCTACATTGCCACTCACTGCCTATCCTAATTCAGACCCTATGATTCACACCATCCCGTGATGTTTTTCTCACTCCTGCTAGTGAATGTAATGTTGCACACCCACAATGCGCACCACCCCACGATGTTTTTCAGAAACCTGTCCTACGTTGCCACTGCATGTTGCCTGACCTCCCCATGCTGACCACCCCGTGGTGCTTTTCTCCATCCTACATTGCCACTCACTGCCAATACTAATTCACACCCTATTATTGACACCACCCCGTGATTTTTTCTCACTCCTGCTAGTGAATGTAACGTTACACATCCATACAATGCGAACCACCCCGCGATGTTTTTGAGAAACCTATCCTACATTGCCACTGCATGTTGCCTGACCTCCCCATGCTGACCACCCCATGGTGCTTCTCGCCATCCTACGTTGCCACTCACTGCCTATCCTAATTCAGACCCTATGATTCACACCACCCGGTGATGTTTTTCTCACTCCTGCTAGTGAATGTAATGTTACACACCCAAACCATGCGCACAACCACGCGATGTTTTTCAGAAACCTATCCAACATTGCCACTGCATGTTGCCTGACCTCCCCATGCTGACCACCCCGTGGTGCTTTTCTCCATCCTACATTGCCACTCACTGCCTATCCTAATTCAGACCCTATGATTCACACTATCCCGTGATGTTTTTCTCATTCCTCCTAGTGAATGTAATGTTACACACCCATACAATGCGCACCACCCGGCGATGTTTTTCAGAAACCTATCCTACATTGCCACTGCATGTTGCCTGACCTCCCCATGCTGACCACCCCGTGGTGCTTTTCTCCATCCTACATTGCCACTCACTGCCTATCCTAATTCAGACCCTATGATTCACACCCCCCAGTAATGTTTTTCTCATTCCTGCTAGTGAATGTTATGATACACACCCACACAATGCCCACCACCCGGGATGTTTTTGAGAAACCTATCCTACATTGCCACTGCATGTTGCCTGACCTCCCCATGCTGACCACCCCATGGTGCTTCTCTCCATCCTACGTTGCCACTCACTGCCTATCCTAATTCAGACGCTATGATTCACACCACCCGGTGATGTTTTTCTCACTCCTGCTAGTGAATGTTATGTTACACACCCAAACCATGCGCAAAACCACGCGATGTTTTTCAGAATCCTATCCTACATTGCCACTGCATGTTGCCTGACCTCCCCATGCTGACCACCCCGTGGTGCTTTTCTCCATTCTACATTGCCACTCACTGCCTATCCTAATTCAGACCCTATGATTCACACTATCCCGTGATGTTTTTCTCATTCCTGCCAGTGAATGTAATGTTACACACCCATACAATGCGCACCACCCCGCGATGTTTTTCAGAAACTAATCCTACATTGCCACTGCATGTTGCCTGACCTCCCCATGCTGACCACCCCGTGGTGCTTTTCTCCATCCTACATTGCCACTCACTGCCTATCCTAATTCAGACACTATGATTCACACCCCCCCGTGATGTTTTTCTCATTCCTGCTAGTGAATGTTATGTTACACACCCATACAATGCGCACCACCCGGGATGTTTTTCAGAAACCTATCCTACATTGCCACTGCATGTTGCCTGACCTCCCCATGCTGACCACCCCGTGGTGCTTTTCTCCATCCTACATTGCCACTCACTGCGTATCCTAATTCAGACCCTATGATTCACACCTCCCCGTGATGTTTTTCTCACTCCTGCTAGTGAATGTAATGTTACACACCCATACAATGCGCACCACCCCGCGATGTATTTCAGAAACCTATCCTACATTGCCACTGCATGTTGCCTGTACTCCCCATGCTGACCACCCCGTAATGCTTTTCTCCATCCTACATTGCCACTCACTGCCTATCCTAATTCAGACCCTATGATTCACACCATCCCGTGATGTTTTTCTCATTCCTGCTAGTGAATGTAATGTTACACACCCATACAATGCGCAACACCCCGAGATGATTTTCAGAAACCTATCCTACATTACCACTGCATGTTGCCTGCCCTCCCCATGCTGACCACCCCGTGGTGCTTTTCTCCATCCTACATTGCCCCTCACTGCGTATCCTAATTCAGACCCTATGATTCACACCCCCCCCCGTGATGTTTTTCTCATTCCTGCTAGTGAATGTAACATTACACACACATACAATGCGAACCACCCCGCGATGTTTTTCAGAAACCTATCCTACATTGCCACTGCATGTTGCCTGACCTCCCAATGCTGACCACCACGTGGTGCTTCTCTCCATCCTACGTTGCCACTCACTGCCTATACTAATTCAGACGCTATGATTCACACCACCCCGTGATGTTTTTCTCATTCCTGCTAGTGAATGTAATGTTACAAACCCATACAATGCGCACCAACCCGCGATGTTTTTCAGAAACCTATCCTACATTGCCACTGCATGTTGCCTGACCTCCCAATGCTAACCACCCCGTAGTGCTTTTCTCCATCCTACATTGCCACTCACTGCCTATACTAATTCAGACCCTATGATTCACACCACCCCGTGATGTTTTTCTCATTCCTGCTAGTGAATGTAATGTTACACACCCGTACAATGCGCACCACACCGCGATGTTTTTCAGAAACCTATCCTACATTGCCAATGCATGTTGCCTGACCTCCCCATGCTGACCACCCCGTGGTGCTTTTCTCCATCCTACATTGCCACTCACTGCCTATACTAATTCAGACCCTATGATTCCCACCATCCCTTGATGTTTTTGTCACTCCTGCTAGTGAATGTGATGTTGCACACCCAAACCGTGCGCACAACCACGCGATGTTTTTCAGAAACCTATCCTACATTGCCACTGCATGTTGCCTGACCTCCCCATGCTGACCACCCCGTGGTGCTTTTCTCCATCCTACATTGCCACTCACTGCCTATCCTAATTCAGACCTATGGTTCACAGTATCCCGTGATGTTTTTCTCATTCCTGCTAGTGAATGTAATGTTACACACCCATACAATGCGCACCACCCCGCGATATTTTTCAGAAACATATCCTACATTGCCACTGCATGTTGCCTGACCTCCCCATGCTGACCACCCCGTGGTGCTTTTCTCCATCCTACCTTGCCACTCACTGCCTATCCTAATTCAGACCCTATGATTCACACCCCCCCCGTGATGTTTTTCTCATTCCTGCTAGTGAATGTTATGTTACACACCCATACAATGAGCACCACCCGGGATGTTTTTCAGAAACCTAGCCTACATTGCCACTGCATTTTGCCTGACCTCCCCATGCTGACCACCCCGTGGTGCTTTTCTCCATCCTACATTGCCACTCACTGCGTATCCTAATTCAGACCCTATGATTCACACCACCCCGTGATGTTTTTCTCACTCCTGCTAGTGAATGTAATGTTACACACCCTTAAAATGCGCACCACCCCGCGATGTTTTTCAGAAACCTATCCTACATTGCCACTGCATGTTGCCTGACCTCCCCAATTTGACCACCCCGTGGTGCTTTTCTCCATCCTACATTGCCACTCACTGCCTATCCTAATTCAGACCCTATGATTCACACCACCCCGTGATGTTTTTGTCATTCCTGCTAGTGAATGTAATGTTACACACCCATACAATGCGCACCACCCCGCGATGTTTTTCAGAAACCTATCCTACATTGCCAATGCATGTTGCCTGACCTCCCCATGCTGACCACCCCGTGGTGCTTTTCTCCATCCTACCTTGCCACTCACTGCCTATCCTAATTCACACCCTATGATTCACACCACCCCGTGATTTTTTCTCACTACTGCTAGTGAATGTTATGTTACACACCCATACAATGAGCACCACCCGGGATGTTTTTCAGAAACCTAGCCTACATTGCCACTGCATTTTGCCTGACCTCCCCATGCTGACCACCCCGTGGTGCTTTTCTCCATCCTACATTGCCACTCACTGCCTATCCTAATTCAGACCTATGGTTCACAGTATCCCGTGATGTTTTTCTCATTCCTGCTAGTGAATGTAATGTTACACACCCATACAATGCGCACCACCCCGCGATATTTTTCAGAAACATATCCTACATTGCCACTGCATGTTGCCTGACCTCCCCAATTTGACCACCCCGTGGTGCTTTTGTCCATCCTACATTGCCACTCACTGCCTATCCTAATTCAGACCCTATGATTCACACCACCCCGTGATGTTTTTGTCATTCCTGCTAGTGAATGTAATGTTACACACCCATACAATGCGAACCACCCCGCGATGTTTTGCCGAAACCTATCCTACATTGCCACTGCAAGTTGCCTGACCTCCCCATGCTGACCACCCCGTGGTGCTTTTCTCCATCCTACATTGCCACTCACTGCCTATCCTAATTCAGACCCTATGATTCACAAGCCCCCCGTGATGTTTTTCTCATTCCTGCTAGTGAATGTTATGTTACACACCCATACAATGCGCACCACCCGGGATGTTTTTCAGAAACCTATCCTACATTGCCCCTGCATGTTGCCTTACCTCCCCATGCTGACCACCCCGTGGTGCTTTTCTCCATCCTACATTGCCACTCACTGCCTATCCTAATTCAGACCCTATGATTCACACCACCCCGTGATGTTTTTCTCACTCCTTCTAGTGAATGTAATGTTACACACCCATACAATGCGCACCACCCCGCGATGTTTTTCAGAAACCTATCCTACATTGCCACTGCATATTGCCTGACCTCCCCATGCTGACCACCCCGCGGTGCTTTTCTCCATCCTACATTGCCACTCACTGCCTATCCTAATACAGATCCTATGATTCACACCACCCCGTGATGTTTTTCTCACTCCTACTAGTGAATGTAATATTACACACCCATAAAAAGCGCACCACCCCGCGATGTTTTTCAGAAACCAATCCTACATTGCCACTGCATGTTGCCTGACCTCCCCACTTTGACCACCCCGTGGTGCTTTTCTCCATCCTACATTGCCACTCACTGCCTATCCTAATTCAGACCCTATGATTCACACCATCCCGTGATGTTTTTCTCACTCCTGCTAGTGAATGTAATGTTGCACACCCACAATGCGCGCCACCCCACGATGTTTTTCAGAAACCTGTCCTACATTGCCACTGCATGTTGCCTGACCTCCCCATGCTGACCACCCCGTGGTGCTTTTCTCCATCCTACATTGCCACTCACCTCCAATACTAATTCACACCCTATTATTGACACCACCCCGTGATTTTTTCTCACTCCTGCTAGTGAATGTAACGTTACACATCCATACAATGCGAACCACCCCGCGATGTTTTTGAGAAACCTATCCTACATTGCCACTGCATGTTGCCTGACCTCCCCATGCTGACCACCCCATGGTGCTTCTCTCCATCCTACGTTGCCACTCACTGCCTATCCTAATTCAGACCCTATGATTCACACCACCCGGTGATGTTTTTCTCACTCCTGCTAGTGAATGTAATGTTACACACCCAAACCATGCGCACAACCACGCGATGTTTTTCAGAAACCTATCCAACATTGCCACTGCATGTTGCCTGACCTCCCCATGCTGACCACCCCGTGGTGCTTTTCTCCATCCTACATTGCCACTCACTGCCTATCCTAATTCAGACCCTATGATTCACACTATCCCGTGATGTTTTTCTCATTCCTGCTAGTGAATGTAATGTTACACACCCATACAATGCGCACCACCCGGCGATGTTTTTCAGAAACCTATCCTACATTGCCACTGCATGTTGCCTGACCTCCCCATGCTGACCACCCCGTGGTGCTTTTCTCCATCCTACATTGCCACTCACTGCCTATCCTAATTCAGACCCTATGATTCACACCCCCCCGTAATGTTTTTCTCATTCCTGCTAGTGAATGTTATGTTACACACCCATACAATGCCCACCACCCGGGATGTTTTTGAGAAACCTATCCTACATTGCCACTGCATGTTGCCTGACCTCCCCATGCTGACCACACCATGGTGCTTCTCTCCATCCTACGTTGCCACTCACTGCCTATCCTAATTCAGACCCTATGATTCACACCACCCGGTGATGGTTTTCTCACTCCTGCTAGTGAATGTTATGTTACACACCCAAACCATGCGCACAACCACGCGATGTTTTTCAGAATCCTATCCTACATTGCCACTGCATGTTGCCTGACCTCCCCATGCTGACCACCCCGTGGTGCTTTTCTCCATCCTACATTGCCACTCACTGCCTATCCTAATTCAGACCCTATGATTCACACTATCCCGTGATGTTTTTCTCATTCCTGCTAGTGAATGTAATGTTACACACCCATACAATGCGCACCACCCCGCGATGTTTTTCAGAAACTAAGCCTACATTGCCACTGCATGTTGCCTGACATCCCCATGCTGAGCACCCCGTGGTGCTTTTCTCCATCCTACATTGCCACTCACTGCCTATCCTAATTCAGACCCTATGATTCACACCCCCCCGTGATGTTTTTCTCATTCCTGCTAGTGAATGTTATGTTACACACCCATACAATGCGCACCACATGGGATGTTTTTCAGAAACCTATCCTACATTGCCACTGCATGTTGCCTGACCTCCCCATGATGACCACCCCGTGGTGCTTTTCTCCATCCTACATTGCCACTCACTGCGTATCCTAATTCAGACCCTATGATTCACACCTCCCCGTGATGTTTTTCTCACTCCTGCTAGTGAATGTAATGTTACACACCCATACAATGCGCACCACCCCGCGATGTATTTCAGAAACCTATCCTACATTGCCACTGCATGTTGCCTGTACTCCCCATGCTGACCACCCCGTAGTGCTTTTCTCCATCCTACATTGCCACTCACTGCCTATCCTAATTCAGACCCTATGATTCACACCATCCCGTGATGTTTTTCTCATTCCTGCTAGTGAATGTAATGTTACACACCCATACAATGCGCAACACCCCGCGATGATTTTCAGAAACCTATCCTACATTGCCACTGCATGTTGCCTGCCCTCCCCATGCTGACCACCCCGTGGTGCTTTTCTCCATCCTACATTGCCCCTCACTGCGTATCCTAATTCAGACCCTATGATTCACACCACCCCGTGATGTTTTTCTCATTCCTGCTAGTGAATGTAACATTACACACACATACAATGCGAACCACCCCGCGATGTTTTTCAGAAACCTATCCTACATTGCCACTGCATGTTGCCTGACCTCCCAATGCTGACCACCACGTGGTGCTTCTCTCCATCCTACGTTGCCACTCACTGCCTATACTAATTCAGACGCTATGATTCACACCACCCCGTGATGTTTTTCTCATTCCTGCTAGTGAATGTAATGTTACAAACCCATACAATGCGCACCACCCTCGATGTTTTTCAGAAACCTATCCTACATTGCCACTGCATGTTGCCTGACCTCCCAATGCTGACCACCCCGTAGTGCTTTTCTCCATCCTACATTGCCACTCACTGCCTATCCTAATTCAGACCCTATGATTCACACCACCCCGTGATGTTTTTGTCATTCCTGCTAGTGAATGTAATGTTACACAACCGTACAATGCACACCACCCCGCGATGTTTTTCAGAAATCTATCCTACATTGCCAATGCATGTTGCCTGACCTCCCCATGCTGACCACCCCGTGGTGCTTTTCTCCATCCTACATTGCCACTCACTGCCTATACTAATTCAGACCCTATGATTCCCACCATCCCTTGATGTTTTTCTCACTCCTGCTAGTGAATGTGATGTTGCACACCCATACAATGTGCACCACCCCACGATGTTTTTCAGAAACCTATCCTACATTGCCACTGCATGTTGCCTGACCTCCCCATGCTGACCACCCCGTGGTGCTTTTCTCCATCCTTCATTGCCACTCACTGCCTATCCTAATTCACAACCTATGATTCACACCACCCCGTGATTTTTTCTCACTCCTGCTAGTGAATGTAACGTTACACACCCATACAATGCGAACCAAACCCGCGATGTTTTTCCGAAACCTATCCTACATTGCCACTGCATGTTGCCTGACCTCCCCATGCTGACCACCCCGTGGTGCTTTTCTCCATCCTACATTGCCACTCACTGCCTATCCTAATTCAGACACTATGATTCACACCCCCCCGTGATGTTTTTCTCATTCCTGCTAGTGAATGTTATGTTACACACCCATACAATGCGCACCACCCGGGATGTTTTTCAGAAACCTATCCTACATTGCCACTGCATGTTGCCTGACCTCCCCATGCTGACCACCCCGTGGTGCTTTTCTCCATCCTACATTGCCACTCACTGCGTATCCTAATTCAGACCCTATGATTCACACCTCCCCGTGATGTTTTTCTCACTCCTGCTAGTGAATGTAATGTTACACACCCATACAATGCGCACCACCCCGCGATGTATTTCAGAAACCTATCCTACATTGCCACTGCATGTTGCCTGTACTCCCCATGCTGACCACCCCGTAATGCTTTTCTCCATCCTACATTGCCACTCACTGCCTATCCTAATTCAGACCCTATGATTCACACCATCCCGTGATGTTTTTCTCATTCCTGCTAGTGAATGTAATGTTACACACCCATACAATGCGCAACACCCCGAGATGATTTTCAGAAACCTATCCTACATTACCACTGCATGTTGCCTGCCCTCCCCATGCTGACCACCCCGTGGTGCTTTTCTCCATCCTACATTGCCCCTCACTGCGTATCCTAATTCAGACCCTATGATTCACACCCCCCCGTGATGTTTTTCTCATTCCTGCTAGTGAATGTAACATTACACACACATACAATGCGAACCACCCCGCGATGTTTTTCAGAAACCTATCCTACATTGCCACTGCATGTTGCCTGACCTCCCAATGCTGACCACCACGTGGTGCTTCTCTCCATCCTACGTTGCCACTCACTGCCTATACTAATTCAGACGCTATGATTCACACCACCCCGTGATGTTTTTCTCATTCCTGCTAGTGAATGTAATGTTACAAACCCATACAATGCGCACCAACCCGCGATGTTTTTCAGAAACCTATCCTACATTGCCACTGCATGTTGCCTGACCTCCCAATGCTAACCACCCCGTAGTGCTTTTCTCCATCCTACATTGCCACTCACTGCCTATACTAATTCAGACCCTATGATTCACACCACCCCGTGATGTTTTTCTCATTCCTGCCAGTGAATGTAATGTTACACACCCGTACAATGCGCACCACACCGCGATGTTTTTCAGAAACCTATCCTACATTGCCAATGCATGTTGCCTGACCTCCCCATGCTGACCACCCCGTGGTGCTTTTCTCCATCCTACATTGCCACTCACTGCCTATACTAATTCAGACCCTATGATTCCCACCATCCCTTGATGTTTTTCTCACTCCTGCTAGTGAATGTGATGTTGCACACCCAAACCATGCGCACAACCACGCGATGTTTTTCAGAAACCTATCCTACATTGCCACTGCATGTTGCCTGACCTCCCCATGCTGACCACCCCGTGGTGCTTTTCTCCATCCTACATTGCCACTCACTGCCTATCCTAATTCAGACCTATGGTTCACAGTATCCCGTGATGTTTTTCTCATTCCTGCTAGTGAATGTAATGTTACACACCCATACAATGCGCACCACCCCGCGATATTTTTCAGAAACATATCCTACATTGCCACTGCATGTTGCCTGACCTCCCCATGCTGACCACCCCGTGGTGCTTTTCTCCATCCTACATTGCCACTCACTGCCTATCCTAATTCAGACCCTATGATTCACACCCCCCCCCGTGATGTTTTTCTCATTCCTGCTAGTGAATGTTATGTTACACACCCATACAATGAGCACCACCCGGGATGTTTTTCAGAAACCTAGCCTACATTGCCACTGCATTTTGCCTGACCTCCCCATGCTGACCACCCCGTGGTGCTTTTCTCCATCCTACATTGCCACTCACTGCGTATCCTAATTCAGACCCTATGATTCACACCACCCCGTGATGTTTTTCTCACTCCTGCTAGTGAATGTAATGTTACACACCCATAAAATGCGCACCACCCCGCGATGTTTTTCAGAAACCTATCCTACATTGCCACTGCATGTTGCCTGACCTCCCCAATTTGACCACCCCGTGGTGCTTTTGTCCATCCTACATTGCCACTCACTGCCTATCCTAATTCAGACCCTATGATTCACACCACCCCGTGATGTTTTTGTCATTCCTGCTAGTGAATGTAATGTTACACACCCATACAATGCGCACCACCCCGCGATGTTTTTCAGAAACCTATCCTACATTGCCAATGCATGTTGCCTGACCTCCCCATGCTGACCACCCCGTGGTGCTTTTCTCCATCATAAATTGCCACTCACTGCCTATCCTAATTCACACCCTATGATTCACACCACCCCGTGATTTTTTCTCACTACTGCTAGTGAATGTAACGTTACACACCCATACAATGCGAACCACCCCGCGATGTTTTGCCGAAACTTATCCTACATTGCCACTGCAAGTTGCCTGACCTCCCCATGCTGACCACCCCGTGGTGCTTTTCTCCATCCTACATTGCCACTCACTGCCTATCCTAATTCAGACCCTATGATTCACAAGCCCCCCGTGATGTTTTTCTCATTCCTGCTAGTGAATGTTATGTTACACACCCATACAATGCGCACCACCCGGGATGTTTTTCAGAAACCTATCCTACATTGCCCCTGCATGTTGCCTTACCTCCCCATGCTGACCACCCCGTGGTGCTTTTCTCCATCCTACATTGCCACTCACTGCCTATCCTAATTCAGACCCTATGATTCACACCACCCCGTGATGTTTTTCTCACTCCTTCTAGAGAATGTAATGTTACACACCCATACAATGCGCACCACCCCGCGATGTTTTTCAGAAACCTATCCTACATTGCCACTGCATATTGCCTGACCTCCCCATGCTGACCACCCCGCGGTGCTTTTCTCCATCCTACATTGCCACTCACTGCCTATCCTAATTCAGATCCTATGATTCACACCACCCCGTGATGTTTTTCTCACTCCTACTAGTGAATGTAATATTACACACCCATAAAAAGCGCACCACCCCGCGATGTTTTTCAGAAACCAATCCTACATTGCCACTGCATGTTGCCTGACCTCCCCACTTTGACCACCCCGTGGTGCTTTTCTCCATCCTACATTGCCACTCACTGCCTATCCTAATTCAGACCCTATGATTCACACCATCCCGTGATGTTTTTCTCACTCCTGCTAGTGAATGTAATGTTGCACACCCACAATGCGCACCACCCCACGATGTTTTTCAGAAACCTGTCCTACATTGCCACTGCATGTTGCCTGACCTCCCCATGCTGACCACCCCGTGGTGCTTTTCTCCATCCTACATTGCCACTCACTGCCAATACTAATTCACACCCTATTATTGACACCACCCCGTGATTTTTTCTCACTCCTGCTAGTGAATGTAACGTTACACATCCATACAATGCGAACCACCCCGCGATGTTTTTGAGAAACCTATCCTACATTGCCACTGCATGTTGCCTGACCTCCCCATGCTGACCACCCCATGGTGCTTCTCTCCATCCTACGTTGCCACTCACTGCCTATCCTAATTCAGACCCTATGATTCACACCACCCGGTGATGTTTTTCTCACTCCTGCTAGTGAATGTAATGTTACACACCCAAACCATGCGCACAACCACGCGATGTTTTTCAGAAACCTATCCAACATTGCCACTGCATGTTGCCTGACCTCCGCATGCTGACCACCCCGTGGTGCTTTTCTCCATCCTACATTGCCACTCACTGCCTATCCTAATTCAGACCCTATGATTCACACTATCCCGTGATGTTTTTCTCATTCCTGCTAGTGAATGTAATGTTACACACCCATACAATGCGCACCACCCGGCGATGTTTTTCAGAAACCTATCCTACATTGCCACTGCATGTTGCCTGACCTCCCCATGCTGACCACCCCGTGGTGCTTTTCTCCATCCTACATTGCCACTCACTGCCTATCCTAATTCAGACCCTATGATTCACACCCCCCCGTAATGTTTTTCTCATTCCTGCTAGTGAATGTTATTTTACACACCCATACAATGCCCACCACCCGGGATGTTTTTGAGAAACCTATCCTACATTGCCACTGCATGTTGCCTGACCTCCCCATGCTGACCACCCCATGGTGCTTCTCTCCATCCTACGTTGCCACTCACTGCCTATCCTAATTCAGACCCTATGATTCACACCACCCGGTGATGTTTTTCTCACTCCTGCTAGTGAATGTTATGTTACACACCCAAACCATGCGCACAACCACGCGATGTTTTTCAGAATCCTATCCTACATTGCCACTGCATGTTGCCTGACCTCCCCATGCTGACCACCCCGTGGTGCTTTTCTCCATCCTACATTGCCACTCACTGCCTATCCTAATTCAGACCCTATGATTCACACTATCCCGTGATGTTTTTCTCATTCCTGCTAGTGAATGTAATGTTACACACCCATACAATGCGCACCACCCCACGATGTTTTTCAGAAACTAATCCTACATTGCCACTGCATGTTGCCTGACCTCCCCATGCTGACCACCCCGTGGTGCTTTTCTCCATCCTACATTGCCACTCACTGCCTATCCTAATTCAGACCCTATGATTCACACCCCCCCGTGATGTTTTCCTCATTCCTGCTAGTGAATGTAATGTTACACACCCATACAATGCGCACCACACGGGATGTTTTTCAGAAACCTATCCTACATTGCCACTGCATGTTGCCTGACCTCCCCATGCTGACCACCCCGTGGTGCTTTTCTCCATCCTACATTGCCACTCACTGCGTATCCTAATTCAGACCCTATGATTCACACCTCCCCGTGATGTTTTTCTCACTCCTGCTAGTGAATGTAATGTTACACACCCATACAATGCGCACCACCCCGCGATGTATTTCAGAAACCTATCCTACATTGCCACTGCATGTTGCCTGTACTCCCCATGCTGACCACCCCGTAGTGCTTTTCTCCATCCTACATTGCCACTCACTGCCTATCCTAATTCAGACCCTATGATTCACACCATCCCGTGATGTTTTTCTCATTCCTGCTAGTGAATGTAATGTTACACACCCATACAATGCGCAACACCCCGCGATGATTTTCAGAAACCTATCCTACATTGCCACTGCATGTTGCCTGCCCTCCCCATGCTGACCACCCCGTGGTGCTTTTCTCCATCCTACATTGCCCCTCACTGCGTATCCTAATTCAGACCCTATGATTCACACCACCCCGTGATGTTTTTCTCATTCCTGCTAGTGAATGTAACATTACACACACATACAATGCGAACCACCCCGCGATGTTTTTCAGAAACCTATCCTACATTGCCACTGCATGTTGCCTGACCTCCCAATGCTGACCACCACGTGGTGCTTCTCTCCATCCTACGTTGCCACTCACTGCCTATACTAATTCAGACGCTATGATTCACACCACCCCGTGATGTTTTTCTCATTCCTGCTAGTGAATGTAATGTTACAAACCCATACAATGCGCACAACCCCGCGATGTTTTTCAGAAACCTATCCTACATTGCCACAGCATGTTGCCTGACCTCCCAATGCTGACCACCCCGTAGTGCTTTTCTCCATCCTACATTGCCACTCACTGCCTATCCTAATTCAGACCCTATGATTCACACCAACCCGTGATGTTTTTGTCATTCCTGCTAGTGAATGTAATGTTACACAACCGTACAATGCACACCACCCCGCGATGTTTTTCAGAAATCTATCCTACATTGCCAATGCATGTTGCCTGACCTCCCCATGCTGACCACCCCGTGGTGCTTTTCTCCATCCTACATTGCCACTCACTGCCTATACTAATTCAGACCCTATGATTCCCACCATCCCTTGATGTTTTTCTCACTCCTGCTAGTGAATGTGATGTTGCACACCCATGCAATGTGCACCACCCCACGATGTTTTTCAGAAACCTATCCTACATTGCCACTGCATGTTGCCTGACCTCCCCATGCTGACCACCCCGTGGTGCTTTTCTCCATCCTTCATTGCCACTCACTGCCTATCCTAATTCACAACCTATGATTCACACCACCCCGTGATTTTTTCTCACTCCTGCTAGTGAATGTAACGTTACACACCCATACAATGCGAACCAAACCCGCTATGTTTTTCCGAAACCTATCCTACATTGCCACTGCATGTTGCCTGA
Source organism: Cavia porcellus (assembly GCF_034190915.1). Taxonomy (NCBI): domain Eukaryota; kingdom Metazoa; phylum Chordata; class Mammalia; order Rodentia; family Caviidae; genus Cavia; species Cavia porcellus. Next base: position 47,167,201 of record NW_026947514.1, on the reverse strand, counting down.
CCTCCCGATGCTGACCACCACGTGGTGCTTTTCTCCATCCTACATTGCCACTCACTGCCTATCCTAATTCAGACCCTATGATTCACAAGCCCCCCGTGATGTTTTTATCATTCCTGCTAGTGAATGTAATGTTACACACCCATACAATGCGCACCACCCGGGATGTTTTTCAGAAACCTATCCTACATTGCCACTGCATGTTGCCTCACCTCCCCATGCTGACCACCCCGTGGTGCTTTTCTCCATCCTACATTGCCACTCACTGCCTATCCTAATTCAGACCCTATGATTCACACCACCCCGTGATGTTTTTCTCACTCCTGCTAGTGAATGTAATGTTACACACCCATACAATGCGCACCACCCCTCGATGTTTTTCAGAAACCTATCCTACATTGCCACTGCTTATTGCCTGACCTCCCCATGCTCACCACCCCGCGGTGCTTTTCTCCATCCTACATTGCCACTCACTGCGTATTCTAATTCACACCCTATGATTCACACCACCCCGTGATGTTTTTCTCACTCCTACTAGTGAATGTAATGTTACACATCCATAAAATGCGCACCACCCCGCGATGTTTTTCAGAAACCAATCCTACATTGCCACTGCATGTTGCCTGACCTCCCCAATTTGACCACCCCGTTGTGCTTTTCTCCATCCTACATTGCCACTCACTGCCTATCCTAATTCAGACCCTATGATTTACACGACCCCGTGATGTTTTTCTCACTCCTGCTAGTGAATGTAATGTTGCACACCCATACAATGCGCACCACCCCGCGATGTTTTTCAGAAACCAATCCTACATTGCCACTGCATGTTGTCTGACCTCACCACGCAGACCAACCCGTGGTGCTTTTCTCCATCCTACATTGCCACTCACTGCCTATCCTAATTCAGACCCTATGGTTCATACCATCCCGTGATGTTTTTCTCACTCCTGCTAGTGCATGTAATGTTGCACACCCATACAATGCGCACCACCCCACGATGTTTTTCAGAACCCTATCCTACATTGCCACTGCATGTTGCCTGACCTCCCCATGCTGACCACCCCGTGGTGCTTTTCTCCATCCTACATTGCCACTCACTGCTTATCCTAATTCACACCCTATGATTCACACCACCCTATGATTTATTCTCACTCCTGCTAGTGAATGTAATGTTACACACCCATACAATGCGCACCACCCGGCGATGTTTTTCAGAAACCTATCCTACATTGCCACTGCATGTTGCCTGACCTCCCCATGCTGACCACCCCATGGTGCTTCTCTCCATCCTACGTTGCCACTCACTGCCTATCCTAATTCAGACCCTATGATTCACACCACCCGGTGATGTTTTTTTCACTCCTGCTAGTGAATGTAATGTTACACACCCAAACCATGCGCACAACCACCCGATGTTTTTCAGAAACCTATCCAACATTGCCACTGCATGTTGCCTGACCTCCCCCTGCTGACCACCCCGTGGTGCTTTTCTCCATCCTACATTGCCACTCACTGCCTATCCTAATTCAGACCCTATGATTCACACTATCCCGTGATGTTTTTCTCATTCCTGCTAGTGAATGTAATGTTACACACCCATACAATGCGCACCACCCGGCGATGTTTTTCAGAAACCTATCCTACATTGCCACTGCATGTTGCCTGACCTCACCATGCTGACCACCCCGTGGTGCTTTTCTCCATCCTACATTGCCACTCACTGCCTATCCTAATTCAGACCCTATGATTCACACCCCCCCGTAATGTTTTTCTCATTCCTGCTAGTGAATGTTATGTTACACACCCATACAATGCGCACTACCCTGCGATGTATTTCAGAAACCTATCCTACATTGCCACTGCATGTTGCCTGTACTCCCCATGCTGACCACCCCGTAGTGCTTTTCTCCATCCTACATTGCCACTCACTGCCTATCCTAATTCAGACCCTATGATTCACACCATCCCGTGATGTTTTTCTCATTCCTGCTAGTGAATGTAATGTTACACACCCATACAATGCGCAACACCCTGCGATGATTTTCAGAAACCTATCCTACATGGCCACTGCATGTTGCCTGCCCTCCCCATGCTGACCACCCCGTGGTGCTTTTCTCCATCCTACATTGCCCCTCACTGCGTATCCTAATTCAGACCTTATGATTCACACCCCCCCGTGATGTTTTTCTCATTCCTGCTAGTGAATGTAACATTACACACACATACAATGCGAACCACCCCGCGATGTTTTTCAGAAACCTATCCTACATTGCCACTGCATGTTGCCTGACCTCCCCATGCTGACCACCACGTGGTGCTTCTCTCCATCCTACGTTGCCACTCACTGCCTATACTAATTCAGACCCTATGATTCCCACCATCCCTTGATGTTTTTCTCACTCCTGCTAGTGAATGTGATGTTGCACACCCATACAATGTGCACCACCTCACGATGTTTTTCAGAAACCTATCCTACATTGCCACTGCATGTTGCCTGACCTCCCCATGCTGACCACCCCGTGGTGCTTTTCTCCATCCTTCATTGCCACTCACTGCCTATCCTAATTCACAACCTATGATTCACACAACCCCGTGATTTTTTCTCACTCCTGCTAGTGAATGTAACGTTACACACCCATACAATGCGAACCAAACCCGCGATGTTTTTCCGAAACCTATCCTACATTGCCACTGCATGTTGCCTGACCTCCCGATGCTGACCACCACGTGGTGCTTTTCTCCATCCTACATTGCCACTCACTGCCTATCCTAATTCAGACCCTATGATTCACAAGCCCCCCGTGATGTTTTTATCATTCCTGCTAGTGAATGTAATGTTACACACCCATACAATGCGCACCACCCGGGATGTTTTTCAGAAACCTATCCTACATTGCCACTGCATGTTGCCTCACCTCCCCATGCTGACCACCCCGTGGTGCTTTTCTCCATCCTACATTGCCACTCACTGCCTATCCTAATTCAGACCCTATGATTCACACCACCCCGTGATGTTTTTCTCACTCCTGCTAGTGAATGTAATGTTACACACCCATACAATGCGCACCACCCCTCGATGTTTTTCAGAAACCTATCCTACATTGCCACTGCTTATTGCCTGACCTCCCCATGCTGACCACCCCGCGGTGCTTTTCTCCATCCTACATTTCCACTCACTGCGTATTCTAATTCACACCCTATGATTCACACCACCCCGTGATGTTTTTCTCACTCCTACTAGTGAATGTAATGTTACACACCCATAAAATGCGCACCACCCCGCGATGTTTTTCAGAAACCAATCCTACATTGCCACTGCATGTTGCCTGACCTCCCCAATTTGACCACCCCGTTGTGCTTTTCTCCATCCTACATTGCCACTCACTGCCTATCCTAATTCAGACCCTATGATTTACACGACCCCGTGATGTTTTTCTCACTCCTGCTAGTGAATGTAATGTTGCACACCCATACAATGCGCACCACACCGCGATGTTTTTTAGAAACCAATCCTACATTGCCACTGCATGTTGTCTGACCTCACCACGCAGACCAACCCGTGGTGCTTTTCTCCATCCTACATTGCCACTCACTGCCTATCCTAATTCAGACCCTATGGTTCATACCATCCCGTGATGTTTTTCTCACTCCTGCTAGTGCATGTAATGTTGCACACCCATACAATGCGCACCACCCCACGATGTTTTTCAGAACCCTATCATACATTGCCACTGCATGTTGCCTGACCTCCCCATGCTGACCACCCCGTGGTGCTTTTCTCCATCCTACATTGCCACTCACTGCTTATTAATTCACACCCTATGATTCACACCACCCCATGATTTATTCTCACTCCTGCTAGTGAATGTAATGTTACACACCCATACAATGCGCACCACCCGGCGATGTTTTTCAGAAACCTATCCTACATTGCCACTGCATGTTGCCTGACCTCCCCATGCTTACCACCCCATGGTGCTTCTCTCCATCCTACGTTGCCACTCACTGCCTATCCTAATTCAGACCCTATGATTCACACCACCCGGTGATGTTTTTTTCACTCCTGCTAGTGAATGTAATGTTACACACCCAAACCATGCGCACAACCACCCGATGTTTTTCAGAAACCTATCCAACATTGCCACTGCATGTTGCCTGACCTCCCCATGCTGACCACCCCGTGGTGCTTTTCTCCATCCTACATTGCCACTCACTGCCTATCCTAATTCAGACCCTATGATTCACACCCCCCGTGATGTTTTTCTCATTCCTGCTAGTGAATGTTATGTTACACACCCATACAATGCGCACCACCCGGGATGTTTTTCAGAAACCTATCCTACATTGCCACTGCATGTTGCCTGACCTCCCCATGCTGACCACCCCGTGGTGCTTTTCTCCATCCTACGTTGCCACTCATTGCGTATCCTAATTCAGACCCTATGATTCACACCTCCCCGTGATGTTTTTCTGACTCCTGCTAGTGAATGTAATGTTACACACCCATACAATGCGCACTACCACGCGATGTATTTCAGAAACCTATCCTACATTGCCACTGCATGTTGCCTGTACTCCCCATGCTGACCACCCCGTAGTGCTTTTCTCCATCCTACATTGCCACTCACTGCCTATCCTAATTCAGACCCTATGATTCACACCATCCCGTGATGTTTTTCTCATTCCTGCTAGTGAATGTAATGTTACACACCCATACAATGCGCAACACCCTGCGATGATTTTCAGAAACCTATCCTACATGGCCACTGCATGTTGCCTGCCCTCCCCATGCTGACCACCCCGTGGTGCTTTTCTCCATCCTACATTGCCCCTCACTGCGTATCCTAATTCAGACCTTATGATTCACACCCCCCCGTGATGTTTTTCTCATTCCTGCTAGTGAATGTAACATTACACACACATACAATGCGAACCACCCCGCGATGTTTTTCAGAAACCTATCCTACATTGCCACAGCATGTTGCCTGACCTCCCCATGCTGACCACCACGTGGTGCTTCTCTCCATCCTACGTTGCCACTCACTGCCTATACTAATTCAGACGCTATGATTCACACCACCCCGTGATGTTTTCTCATTCCTGCTGGTGAATGTAATGTTACAAACCCATACAATGCGCACCACCCCGCGATGTTTTTCAGAAACCTATCCTACATTGCCACTGCATGTTGCCTGACCTCCCCATGCTGACCACCCCGTAGTGCTTTTCTCCATCCTACATTGCCACTCACTGCCTATCCTAATTCAGACCCTATGATTCACACCACCCCGTGATGTTTTTGTCATTCTTGCTAGTGAATGTAATGTTACACACCCATACAATGCGCACCACCCCGCGATGTTTTTCAGAAACCTATCCTACATTGCCAATGCATGTTGCCTGACCTCCCCATGCTGACCACGCCGTGGTGCTTTTCTCCATCCTACATTGCCACTCACTGCCTATACTAATTCAGACCCTATGATTCCCACCATCCCTTGATGTTTTTCTCACTCCTGCTAGTGAATGTGATGTTGCAAACCCATACAATGCGCACCACCCCACGATGTTTTTTAGAAACCTATCCTACATTGCCACTGCATGTTGCCTGACCTCCCCATGCTGACCACCCCGTGGTGCTTTTCTCCATCCTACATTGGCACTCACTGCATATCCTAATTCACAACCTATGATTCACACCACCCCGTGATTTTTTCTCACTCCTGCTAGTGAATGTAACGTTACACACCCATACAATGCGAACCACCCCGCGATGTTTTTCCGAAACCTATCCTACATTGCCACTGCATGTTGCCTGACCTCCCGATGCTGACCACCACGTGGTGCTTTTCTCCATCCTACATTGCCACTCACTGCCTATCCTAATTCAGACCCTATTATTCACAAGCCCCCCGTGATATTTTTATCATTCCTGCTAGTGAATGTAATGTTACACACCCATACAATGCGCACCACCCGGGATGTTTTTCAGAAACCTATCCTACATTGCCACTGCATGTTGCCTGACCTCCCCATGCTGACCACCCCGTGGTGCTTTTCTCCATCCTACATTGCCACTCACTGCCTATCCTAATTCACACCCTATGATTCACACCACCCCGTGATGTTTTTCTCACTCCTGGTAGTTAATGTAATGTTACACACCCATACAATGCGCAGCACCCCTCGATGTTTTTCAGAAACCTATCCTACATTGCCACTGCATATTGCCTGACCTCCCCATGCTGACCACCCCGCGGTGCTTTTCTCCATCCTACATTGCCACTCACTGCGTATCCTAATTCACACCCTATGATTCACACCACCCCGTGATGTTTTTCTCACTCCTACTAGTGGATGTAATGTTACACACCCATAAAATGGGCACCACCCCGCGATGTTCTTCAGAAACCAATCCTACATTGCCACTGCATGTTGCCTGACCTCCCCAATTTGACCACCCCGTTGTGCTTTTCTCCATCCTACATTGCCACTCACTGCCTATCCTAATTCAGACCCTATGATTCACACGACCCCGTGATGTTTTTCTCACTCCTGCTAGTGAATGTAATGTTGCACACCCATACAATGCGCACCACCCCGCGATGTTTTTCAGAAACCAATCCTACATTGCCACTGCATGTTGCCTGACCTCACCACGCAGACCAACCCGTGGTGCTTTTCTCCATCCTACATTGCCACTCACTGCCTATCCTAATTCAGACCCTATGGTTCACACCATCCCGTGATGTTTTTCTCACTCCTGCTAGTGCATGTAATGTTGCACACCCATACAATGCGCACCACCCCACGATGTTTTTCAGAACCCTATCCTACATTGCCACTGCATGTTGCCTGACCTCCCCATGCTGACCACCCCGTGGTGCTTTTCTCCATACTACATTGCCACTCACTGCTTATCCTAATTCACACCCTATGATTCACACCACCCCGTGATTTATTCTCACTCCTGCTAGTGAATGTAATGTTACACACCCAAACCATGCGCACAACCACGCGATGTTTTTCAGAAACCTATCCTACATTGCCACTGCATGTTGCCTGACCTCCCCATGCTGACCATCCCGTGGTGCTTTTCTCCATCCTACATTGCCACTCACTGCCTATCCTAATTCAGACCCTATGATTCACACTATCCCGTGATGTTTTTCTCATTCCTGCTAGTGAATGTAATGTTACACACCCGTACAATGCGCACCACACCGCGATGTTTTTCAGAAACCTATCCTACATTGCCAATGCATGTTGCCTGACCTCCCCATGCTGACCACCCCGTGGTGCTTTTCTCCATCCTACATTGCCACTCACTGCCTATACTAATTCAGACCCTATGATTCCCACCATCCCTTGATGTTTTTCTCACTCCTGCTAGTGAATGTGATGTTGCACACCCAAACCATGCGCACCACCCCGCGATATTTTTCAGAAACATATCCTACATTGCCACTGCATGTTGCCTGACCTCCCCATGCTGACCACCCCGTGGTGCTTTTCTCCATCCTACATTGCCACTCACTGCCTATCCTAATTCAGACCCTATGATTCACACCCCCCCGTGATGTTTTTCTCATTCCTGCTAGTGAATGTTATGTTACACACCCATAAAATGCGCACCACCCCGCGATGTTTTTCAGAAACCTATCCTACATTGCCACTGCATGTTGCCTGACCTCCCCAATTTGACCACCCCGTGGTGCTTTTGTCCATCCTACATTGCCACTCACTGCCTATCCTAATTCAGACACTATGATTCACACCACCCGTGATGTTTTTGTCATTCCTGCTAGTGAATGTAATGTTACACACCCATACAATGCGCACCACCCCGCGATGTTTTTCAGAAACCTATCCTACATTGCCAATGCATGTTGCCTGACCTCCCCATGCTGACCACCCCGTGGTGCTTTTCTCCATCATAAATTGCCACTCACTGCCTATCCTAATTCACACCCTATGATTCACACCACCCCGTGATTTTTTCTCACTACTGCTAGTGAATGTAACGTTACACACCCATACAATGCGAACCACCCCGCGATGTTTTTCCGAAACCTATCCTACATTGCCACTGCAAGTTGCCTGACCTCCCCATGCTGACCACCCCGTGGTGCTTTTCTCCATCCTACATTGCCACTCACTGCCTATCCTAATTCAGACCCTATGATTCACAAGCCCCCCGTGATGTTTTTCTCATTCCTGCTAGTGAATGTTATGTTACACACCCATACAATGCGCACCACCCGGGATGTTTTTCAGAAACCTATCCTACATTGCCCCTGCATGTTGCCTTACCTCCCCATGCTGACCACCCCGTGGTGCTTTTCTCCATCCTACATTGCCACTCACTGCCTATCCTAATTCAGACCCTATGATTCACACCACCCCGTGATGTTTTTCTCACTCCTTCTAGTGAATGTAATGTTACACACCCATACAATGCGCACCACCCCGCGATGTTTTTCAGAAACCTATCCTACATTGCCACTGCATATTGCCTGACCTCCCCATGCTGACCACCCCGCGGTGCTTTTCTCCATCCTACATTGCCACTCACTGCCTATCCTAATTCAGATCCTATGATTCACACCACCCCGTGATGTTTTTCTCACTCCTACTAGTGAATGTAATATTACACACCCATAAAAAGCGCACCACCCCGCGATGTTTTTCAGAAACCAATCCTACATTGCCACTGCATGTTGCCTGACCTCCCCACTTTAACCACCCCGTGGTGCTTTTCTCCATCCTACATTGCCACTCACTGCCTATCCTAATTCAGACCCTATGATTCACACCATCCCGTGATGTTTTTCTCACTCCTGCTAGTGAATGTAATGTTGCACACCCACAATGCGCACCACCCCACGATGTTTTTCAGAAACCTGTCCTACATTGCCACTGCATGTTGCCTGACCTCCCCATGCTGACCACCCCGTGGTGCTTTTCTCCATCCTACATTGCCACTCACTGCCAATACTAATTCACACCCTATTATTGACACCACCCCGTGATTTTTTCTCACTCCTGCTAGTGAATGTAACGTTACACATCCATACAATGCGAACCACCCCGCGATGTTTTTGAGAAACCTATCCTACATTGCCACTGCATGTTGCCTGACCTCCCCATGCTGACCACCCCATGGTGCTTCTCTCCATCCTACGTTGCCACTCACTGCCTATCCTAATTCAGACCCTATGATTCACACCACCCGGTGATGTTTTTCTCACTCCTGCTAGTGAATGTAATGTTACACACCCAAACCATGCGCACAACCACGCGATGTTTTTCAGAAACCTATCCAACATTGCCACTGCATGTTGCCTGACCTCCCCATGCTGACCACCCCGTGGTGCTTTTCTCCATCCTACATTGCCACTCACTGCCTATCCTAATTCAGACCCTATGATTCACACTATCCCGTGATGTTTTTCTCATTCCTGCTAGTGAATGTAATGTTACACACCCATACAATGCGCACCACCCGGCGATGTTTTTCAGAAACCTATCCTACATTGCCACTGCATGTTGCCTGACCTCCCCATGCTGACCACCCGGTGGTGCTTTTCTCCATCCTACATTGCCACTCACTGCCTATCCTAATTCAGACCCTATGATTCACACCCCCCCGTAATGTTTTTCTCATTCCTGCTAGTGAATGTTATGTTACACACCCATACAATGCCCACCACCCGGGATGTTTTTGAGAAACCTATCCTACATTGCCACTGCATGTTGCCTGACCTCCCCATGCTGACCACCCCATGGTGCTTCTCTCCATCCTACGTTGCCACTCACTGCCTATCCTAATTCAGACCCTATGATTCACACCACCCGGTGATGTTTTTCTCACTCCTGCTAGTGAATGTTATGTTACACACCCAAACCATGCGCACAACCACGCGATGTTTTTCAGAATCCTATCCTACATTGCCACTGCATGTTGCCTGACCTCCCCATGCTGACCACCCCGTGGTGCTTTTCTCCATCCTACATTGCCACTCACTGCCTATCCTAATTCAGACCCTATGATTCACACTATCCCGTGATGTTTTTCTCATTCCTGCTAGTGAATGTAATGTTACACACCCATACAATGCGCACCACCCCGCGATGTTTTTCAGAAACTAATCCTACATTGCCACTGCATGTTGCCTGACGTCCCCATGCTGACCACCCCGTGGTGCTTTTCTCCATCCTACATTGCCACTCACTGCCTATCCTAATTCAGACCCTATGATTCACACCCCCCCGTGATGTTTTTCTCATTCCTGCTAGTGAATGTTATGTTACACACCCATACAATGCGCACCACCTGGGATGTTTTTCAGAAACCTATCCTACATTGCCACTGCATGTTGCCTGACCTCCCCATGCTGACCACCCCATGGTGCTTTTCTCCATCCTACATTGCCACTCACTGCGTATCCTAATTCAGACCCTATGATTCACACCTCCCCGTGATGTTTTTCTCACTCCTTCTAGTGAATGTAATGTTACACACCCATACAATGCGCACCACCCCCCGATGTATTTCAGAAACCTATCCTACATTGCCACTGCATGTTGCCTGTACTCCCCATGCTGACCACCCCGTAGTGCTTTTCTCCATTTTACATTGCCACTCACTGCCTATCCTAATTCAGACCCTATGATTCACACCATCCCGTGATGTTTTTCTCATTCCTGCTAGTGAATGTAATGTTACACACCCATACAATGCGCAACACCCCGCGATGATTTTCAGAAACCTATCCTACATTGCCACCGCATGTTGCCTGCCCTCCCCATGCTGACCACCCCGTGGTGCTTTTCTCCATCCTACATTGCCCCTCACTGCGTATCCTAATTCAGACCCTATGATTCACACCACCCCGTGATGTTTTTCTCATTCCTGCTAGTGAATGTAACATTACACACACATACAATGCGAACCACCCCGCGATGTTTTTCAGAAACCTATCCTACATTGCCACTGCATGTTGCCTGACCTCCCAATGCTGACCACCACGTGGTGCTTCTCTCCATCCTACGTTGCCACTCACTGCCTATACTAATTCAGACGCTATGATTCACACCACCCCGTGATGTTTTTCTCATTCCTGCTAGTGAATGTAATGTTACAAACCCATACAATGCGCACCACCCCGCAATGTTTTTCAGAAACCTATCCTACATTGCCACTGCATGTTGCCTGACCTCCCAATGCTGACCACCCCGTAGTGCTTTTCTCCATCCTACATTGCCACTCACTGCCTATCCTAATTCAGACCCTATGATTCACACCACCCCGTGATGTTTTTGTCATTCCTGCTAGTGAATGTAATGTTACACACCCGTACAATGCGCACCACCCCGCGATGTTTTTCAGAAATCTATCCTACATTGCCAATGCATGTTGCCTGACCTCCCCATGCTGACCACCCCGTGGTGCTTTTCTCCATCCTACATTGCCACTCACTGCCTATACTAATTCAGACCCTATGATTCCCACCATCCCTTGATGTTTTTCTCACTCCTGCTAGTGAATGTGATGTTGCACACCCATACAATGCGCACCACCCCACGATGTTTTTCAGAAACCTATCCTACATTGCCACTGCATGTTGCCTGACCTCCCCATGCTGACCACCCCGTGGTGCTTTTCTCCATCCTTCATTGCCACTCACTGCCTATCCTAATTCACAACCTATGATTCACACCACCCCGTGATTTTTTCTCACTCCTGCTAGTGAATGTAACGTTACACACCCATACAATGCGAACCACCCCGCGATGTTTTTCCGAAACCTATCCTACATTGCCACTGCATGTTGCCTGACCTCCCGATGCTGACCACCACGTGGTGCTTTTCTCCATCCTACATTGCCACTCACTGCCTATCCTAATTCAGACCCTATGATTCACAAGCCCCCCGTGATGTTTTTATCATTCCTGCTAGTGAATGTAATGTTACACACCCATATAATGCGCACCACCCGGGATGTTTTTCAGAAACCTATCCTACATTGCCACTGCATGTTGCCTCACCTCCCCATGCTGACCACCCCGTGGTGCTTTTCTCCATCCTACATTGCCACTCACTGCCTATCCTAATTCAGACCCTATGATTCACACCACCCCGTGATGTTTTTCTCACTCCTGCTAGTGAATGTAATGTTACACACCCATACAATGCGCACCACCCCTCGATGTTTTTCAGAAACCTATCCTACATTGCCACTGCTTATTGCCTGACCTCCCCATGCTGACCACCCCGCGGTGCTTTTCTCCATCCTACATTGCCACTCACTGCGTATTCTAATTCACACCCTATGATTCACACCACCCCGTGATGTTTTTCTCACTCCTACTAGTGAATGTAATGTTACACACCCATAAAATGCGCACCACCCCGCGATGTTTTTCAGAAACCAATCCTACATTGCCACTGCATGTTGCCTGACCTCCCCAATTTGACCACCCCGTTGTGCTTTTCTCCATCCTACATTGCCACTCACTGCCTATCCTAATTCAGACCCTATGATTTACACGACCCCGTGATGTTTTTCTCACTCCTGCTAGTGAATGTAATGTTGCACACCCATACAATGCGCACCACCCCGCGATGTTTTTCAGAAACCAATCCTACATTGCCACTGCATGTTGTCTGACCTCACCACGCAGACCAACCCGTGGTGCTTTTCTCCATCCTACATTGCCACTCACTGCCTATCCTAATTCAGACCCTATGGTTCACACCATCCCGTGATGTTTTTCTCACTCCTGCTAGTGCATGTAATGTTGCACACCCATACAATGCGCACCACCCCACGATGTTTTTCAGAACCCTATCCTACATTGCCACTGCATGTTGCCTGACCTCCCCATGCTGACCACCCCGTGGTCCTTTTCTCCATCCTACATTGCCACTCACTGCTTATCCTAATTCACACCCTATGATTCACACCACCCCATGATTTATTCTCACTCCTGGTAGTGAATGTAATGTTACACACCCATACAATGCGCACCACCCGGCGATGTTTTTCAGAAACCTATCCTACATTGCCACTGCATGTTGCCTGACCTCACCATGCTGACCACCCCGTGGTGCTTTTCTCCATCCTACATTGCCACTCACTGCCTATCCTAATTCAGACCCTACGATTCACACCCCCCCGTAATGTTTTTCTCATTCCTGCTAGTGAATGTTATGTTACACACCCATACAATGCGCACCACCCGGGATGTTTTTGAGAAACCTATCCTACATTGCCACTGCATGTTGCCTGACCTCCCCATGCTGACCACCCCATGGTGCTTCTCTCCATCCTACGTTGCCACTCACTGCCTATCCTAATTCAGACCCTATGATTCACACCACCCGGTGATGTTTTTCTCACTCCTGCTAGTGAATGTTATGTTACACACCCAAACCATGCGCACAACCACGCGATGTTTTTCAGAATCCTATCCTACATTGCCACTGCATGTTGCCTGACCTCCCCATGCTGACCACCCCGTGGTGCTTTTCTCCATCCTACATTGCCACTCACTGCCTATCCTAATTCAGACCCTATGATTCACACTATCCCGTGATGTTTTTCTCATTCCTGCTAGTGAATGTAATGTTACACACCCATACAATGCGCACCACCCCGCGATGTTTTTCAGAAACTAATCCTACATTGCCACTGCATGTTGCCTGACCTCCCCATGCTGACCACCCCGTGGTGCTTTTCTCCATCCTACATTGCCACTCACTGCCTATCCTAATTCAGACCCTATGATTCACACCCCCCCGTGATGTTTTTCTCATTCCTGCTAGTGAATGTTATGTTACACACCCATACAATGCGCACCACCCGGGATGTTTTTCAGAAACCTATCCTACATTGCCACTGCATGTTGCCTGACCTCCCCATGCTGACCACCCCGTGGTGCTTTTCTCCATCCTACGTTGCCACTCACTGCGTATCCTAATTCAGACCCTATGATTCACACCTCCCCGTGATGTTTTTCTCACTCCTGCTAGTGAATGTAATGTTACACACCCATACAATGCGCACTACCCCGCGATGTATTTCAGAAACCTATCCTACATTGCCACTGCATGTTGCCTGTACTCCCCATGCTGACCACCCCGTAGTGCTTTTCTCCATCCTACATTGCCACTCACTGCCTATCCTAATTCAGACCCTATGATTCACACCATCCCGTGATGTTTTTCTCATTCCTGCTAGTGAATGTAATGTTACACACCCATACAATGCGCAACACCCTGCGATGATTTTCAGAAACCTATCCTACATTGCCACTGCATGTTGCCTGCACTCCCCATGCTGACCACCCCGTGGTGCTTTTCTCCATCCTACATTGCCCCTCACTGCGTATCCTAATTCAGACCTTATGATTCACACCCCCCCGTGATGTTTTTCTCATTCCTGCTAGTGAATGTAACATTACACACACATACAATGCGAACCACCCCGCGATGTTTTTCAGAAACCTATCCTACATTGCCACTGCATGTTGCCTGACCTCCCCATGCTGACCACCACGTGGTGCTTCTCTCCATCCTACGTTGCCACTCACTGCCTATACTAATTCAGACGCTATGATTCACACCACCCCGTGATGTTTTCTCATTCCTGCTGGTGAATGTAATGTTACAAACCCATACAATGCGCACCACCCCGCGATGTTTTTCAGAAACCTATCCTACATTGCCACTGCATGTTGCCTGACCTCCCCATGCTGACCACCCCGTAGTGCTTTTCTCCATCCTACATTGCCACTCACTGCCTATCCTAATTCAGACCCTATGATTCACACCACCCCGTGATGTTTTTGTCATTCTTGCTAGTGAATGTAATGTTACACACCCATACAATGCGCACCACCCCGCGATGTTTTTCAGAAACCTATCCTACATTGCCAATGCATGTTGCCTGACCTCCCCATGCTGACCACGCCGTGGTGCTTTTCTCCATCCTACATTGCCACTCACTGCCTATACTAATTCAGACCCTATGATTCCCACCATCCCTTGATGTTTTTCTCACTCCTGCTAGTGAATGTGATGTTGCACACCCATACAATGCGCACCACCCCACGATGTTTTTCAGAAACCTATCCTACATTGCCACTGCATGTTGCCTGACCTCCCCATGCTGACCACCCCGTGGTGCTTTTCTCCATCCTACATTGGCACTCACTGCATATCCTAATTCACAACCTATGATTCACACCACCCCGTGATTTTTTCTCACCATTGCTAGTGAATGTAACGTTACACACCCATACAATGCGAACCACCCCGCGATGTTTTTCCGAAACCTATCCTACATTGCCACTGCATGTTGCCTGACCTCCCGATGCTGACCACCACGTGGTGCTTTTCTCCATCCTACATTGCCACTCACTGCCTATCCTAATTCAGACCCTATGATTCACAAGCCCCCCGTGATATTTTTATCATTCCTGCTAGTGAATGTAATGTTACACACCCATACAATGCGCACCACCCGGGATGTTTTTCAGAAACCTATCCTACATTGCCACTGCATGTTGCCTCACCTCCCCATGCTGACCACCCCGTGGTGCTTTTCTCCATCCTACATTGCCACTCACTGCCTATCCTAATTCAGACCCTATGATTCACACCACCCCGTGATGTTTTTCTCACTCCTGCTAGTTAATGTAATGTTACACACCCATACAATGCGCAGCACCCCTCGATGTTTTTCAGAAACCTATCCTACATTGCCACTGCATATTGCCTGACCTCCCCATGCTGACCACCCCGCGGTGCTTTTCTCCATCCTACATTGCCACTCACTGCGTATCCTAATTCACACCCTATGATTCACACCACCCCGTGATGTTTTTCTCACTCCTACTAGTGAATGTAATGTTACACACCCATAAAATGGGCACCACCCCGAGATGTTTTTCAGAAACCAATCCTACATTGCCACTGCATGTTGCCTGACCTCCCCAATTTGACCACCCCGTTGTGCTTTTCTCCATCCTACATTGCCACTCACTGCCTATCCTAATTCAGACCCTATGATTCTCACGACCCCGTGATGTTTTTCTCACTCCTGCTAGTGAATGTAATGTTGCACACCCATACAATGCGCACCACCCCGCGATGTTTTTCAGAAACCAATCCTACATTGCCACTGCATGTTGCCTGACCTCACCACGCAGACCAACCCGTGGTGCTTTTCTCCATCCTACATTGCCACTCACTGCCTATCCTAATTCAGACCCTATGGTTCACACCATCCCGTGATGTTTTTCTCACTCCTGCTAGTGCATGTAATGTTGCACACCCATACAATGCGCACCACCCCACGATGTTTTTCAGAACCCTATCCTACATTGCCACTGCATGTTGCCTGACCTCCCCATGCTGACCACCCCGTGGTGCTTTTCTCCATCCTACATTGCCACTCACTGCTTATCCTAATTCACACCCTATGATTCACACCACCCCGTGATTTATTCTCACTCCTGCTAGTGAATGTAATGTTACACACCCAAACCATGCGCACAACCACGCGATGTTTTTCAGAAACCTATCCTACATTTTCACTGCATGTTGCCTGACCTCCCCATGCTGACCATCCCGTGGTGCTTTTCTCCATCCTACATTGCCACTCACTGCCTATCCTAATTCAGACCCTATGATTCACACTATCCCGTGATGTTTTTCTCATTCCTGCTAGTGAATGTAATGTTACACACCCATACAATGCGCATCACCCGGCGATGTTTTTCAGAAACCTATCCTACATTGCCACTGCATGTTGCCTGACCTCCCCAAGCTGACCACCCCGTGGTGCTTTTCTCCATCCTACATTGCCACTCACTGCGTATCCTAATTCAGACCCTATGATTCACACCACCCCGTGATGTTTTTCTCATTCCTGCTAGTGAATGTTATGTTACACACCCATACAATGCGCACCACCCGGGATGTTTTTCAGAAACCTATCCTACATTGCCACTGCATGTTGCCTGACCTCCCCATGCTGACCACCCCGTGGTGCTTTTCTCCATCCTACATTGCCACTCACTGCGTATCCTAATTCAGGCCCTATGATTCACACCACCCCGTGATGTTTTTCTCACTCCTGCTAGTGAATGTAATGTTACACACCCATACAATGCGCACCACCCCGCGATGTTTTTCAGAAACCTATCCTACATTGCCACTGCATGTTGCCTGACCTCCCCAATTTGACCACCCCGTGGTGCTTTTCTCCATCCTACATTGCCACTCACTGCCTATCCTAATTCAGACCCTTTGATTGACACGATCCCGTGATGTTTTTCTCATTCCTGCTAGTGAATGTAATGTTGCACACCCATACAATGCGCACCACCCCACGATGTTTTTCAGAAACCTGTCCTACATTGCCACTGCATGTTGCCTGACCTCCCCATGCTCACCACCCCGTGGTGCTTTTCTCCATCCTACATTGCCACTCACTGCCTATCCTAATTCACACCCTATTATTCACACCACCCCGTGATTTTTTCTCACTCCTGCTAGTGAATGTAACGTTACACACCCATACAATGCGAACCACCCGCGATGTTTTTGAGAAACCTACCCTACATTGCCACTGCATGTTGCCTGACCTCCCCATGCTGACCACCCCATGGTGCTTCTCTCCATCCTACGTTGCCACTCACTGCCTATCCTAATTCAGATCCTATGATTCACACCACCCGGTGATGTTTTTCTCACTCCTGCTAGTGAATGTTATGTTACACACCCAAACCATGCGCACAACCACGCGATATTTTTCAGAATCCTATCCTACATTGCCACTGCATGTTGCCTGACCTCCCCATGCTGACCACCCCGTGGTGCTTTTCTCCATCCTACATTGCCACTCACTACCTATCCTAATTCAGACCCTATGATTCACACTATCCCGTGATGTTTTTCTCATTCCTGCTAGTGAATGTAATGTTACACACCCATACAATGCGCACCACCCCGCGATGTTTTTCAGAAACTAATCCTACATTGCCACTGCATGTTGCCTGACCTCCCCATGCTGACCACCAGGTGGTGCTTTTCTCCATCCTACATTGCCACTCACTGCCTATCCTAATTCAGACCCTATGATTCACACCCCCCCGTGATGTTTTTCTCATTCCTGCTAGTGAATGTTATGTTACACACCCATACAATGCGTACCACCCGGGATGTTTTTCAGAAACCTATCCTACATTGCCACTGCATGTTGCCTGACCTCCCCATGCTGACCACCCCGTGGTGCTTCTCTCCATCCTACGTTGCCACTCACTGCCTATACTAATTCAGACCCTATGATTCACACCACCCCGTAATGTTTTTCTCATTCCTGCTAGTGAATGAAATGTTACACACCCATACAATGCGCACCACCCCGTGATGTTTTTCAGAAACCTATCCTACATTGCCACTGCATGTTGCCTGAACTCCACATGCTGAGCACCCCGTGGTGCTTTTCTCCATCCTACATCGCTACTCACTGCCTATCCTAATTCAGACCCTATGATTCACACCACCCCGTGATGTTTTTGTCATTCCTGCTAGTGAATGTAATGTTACACAGCCATACAATGCGCACCACCCCGCGATGTTTTTCAGAAACCTATCCTACATTGCCACTGCATGTTGCCTGACCTCCCCATGCTGACCACCCCGTGGTGCTTTTCTCCATCCTACATTGCCACTCACTGCCTATCCTAATTCAGACCCTATGATTCACACCATACCGTGATGTTTTTCTCATTCCTGCTAGTGAATGTAATGTTACACACCCATACAATGCGCACCACCCCGCGATGTTTTTCAGAAACTTATCCTACATTGCCACTGCATGTTGCCTGACCTCCCCATGCTGACCACCCCGTGGTGCTTTTCTCCATCCTACATTGCCCCTCACTGCGTATCCTAATTCAGACCCTATGATTCACACCCCCCCATGATGTTTTTCTCATTCCTGCTAGTGAATGTTATGTTACACACCCATACAATGCGCACCACCCGGGATGTTTTTCAGAAACCTATCCTACATTGCCACTGCATGTTGCCTGACCTCCCCATGCTGACCACCCCGTGGTGCATTTCTCCATTCTACATTGCCACTCACTGCGTATCCTAATTCAGACCCTATGATTCACACCTCCCCGTGATGTTTTTCTCACTCCTGCTAGTGAATGTAATGTTACCCACCTATACAACGCGCACCACCCCGCGATGTTTTTCACAAACCTATCTTACATTGCCACAGCATGTTGCCTGACCTCCCCATGCTGACCACCCCGTGGTGCTTTTCTCCATCCTACATTGCCACTCACTGCCTATCCTAATTCACACCCTATGATTCACACCACCCCGTGATGTATTCTCACTCCTGCCAGTGAATGTAACATTACACACACATACAATGCGAACCACCCCGCGATGTTTTTCAGAAACCTATCCTACATTGCCACTGCATGTTGCCTGACCTCCCCATGCTGACCACCACGTGGTGCTTCTCTCCATCCTACGTTGCCACTCACTGCCTATACTAATTCAGACGCTATGATTCACACCACCCCGTGATGTTTTTCTCATTCCTGCTAGTGAATGTAATGTTACACACCCATACAATGCGCACCACCCCGCGATGTTTTTCAGAAACCTATCCTACATTGCCACTGCATGTTGCCTGAACTCCCCATGCTGACCACCCCGTAGTGCTTTTCTCCATCCTACATTGCCACTCACTGCCTATCCTAATTCAGACCCTATGATTCACACCACCCCGTGATGTTTTTGTCATTCCTGCTAGTGAATGTAATGTTACACACCCATACAATGCGCACCACCCCGCGATGTTTTTCAGAAACCTATCCTACATTGCCAATGCATGTTCCCTGACCTCCCCATGCTGACCACCCCGTGGTGCTTTTCTCCATCCTACATTGCCACTCACTGCCTATCCTAATTCAGACCCTATGATTCACACCACCCCGTGATGTTTTTGTCATTGCTGCTAGTGAATGTAATGTTACACACCCATACAATGCGCACCACCCCGCGATGTTTTTCAGAAACCTATCCTACATTGCCACTGCATGTTGCCTGTCCTCCCCATGCTGACCACCCCGTGGTGCTTTTCTCCATCCTACATTGCCACTCACTGCGTATACTAATTCAGACCCTATGATTCACACCACCCCGTGATGTTTTTCTCAATCCTGCTAGTGAATGTAATGTTACACACCTATGCAACGCGCACCGCCCCGCGATGTTTTTCAGAAACCTATCTTACATTGCCACAGCATGTTGCCTGACCTCCCCATGCTGACCACCCCGTGGTGCTTTTCTCCATCCTACATTGCCACTCACTGCCTATCCTAATTCACACCCTATGATTCACACCACCCCGTGATGTATTCTCACTCCTGCCAGTGAATGTAACATTACACACACTTACAATGCGAACCACCCCGCAATGTTTTTCAGAAACCTATCCTACATTGCCACTGCATGTTGCCTGACCTCCCCATGCTGACCACCACGTGGTGCTTCTCTCCATCCTACGTTGCCACTCACTGCCTATACTAATTCAGACGCTATGATTCACACCACCCCGTGATGTTTTTCTCATTCCTGCTAGTGAATGTAATGTTACACACCCATACAATGCGCACCACCCCGCGATGTTTTTCAGAAACCTATCCTACATTGCCACTGCATGTTGCCTGAACTCCACATGCTGACCACCCCGTAGTGCTTTTCTCCATCCTACATTGCCACTCACTGCCTATCCTAATTCAGACCCTATGATTCACACCACCCCGTGATGTTTTTGTCATTTCTGCTAGTGAATGTAATGTTACACACCCATACAATGCGCACCACCCCGCGATGTTTTTCAGAAACCTATCCTACATTGCCACTGCATGTTGCCTGACCTCCCCATGCTGACCACCCCGTGGTGCTTTTCTCCATCCTACATTGCCACTCACTGCCTATCCTAATTCAGACCCTATTATTCACACGACCCGGTGATGTTTTTCTCACTCCTGCTAGTGAATGTAATGTTACACACCCAAACCATGCGCACAACCACGCGATGTTTTTCAGAAACCTATCCTACATTGCCACTACATGTTGCCTGACCTCCCCATGCTGACCACCCCGTGGTGGTTTTCTCCATCCTACATTGCCACTCACTGCCTATCCTAATTCACAACCTATGATTCACACCACCCCGTGATTTTTTCTCACTCCTGCTAGTGAATGTAACGTTACACACCCATACAATGCGAACCACCCCGCGATGTTTTTCCGAAACCTATCCTACATTGCCACTGCATGTTGCCTGACCTCCCGATGCTGACCACCACGTGGTGCTTTTCTCCATCCTACATTGCCACTCACTGCCTATCCTAATTCAGACCCTATGATTCACAAGCCCCCCGTGATGTTTTTCTCATTCCTGCTAGTGAATGTAATGTTACACACCCATACAATGCGCACCACCCCGGATGTTTTTCAGAAACCTATCCTACATTGCCACTGCATGTTGCCTGACCTCCCCATGCTGACCACCCCGTGGTGCTTTTCTCCATCCTACATTGCCACTCACTGCCTATCCTAATTCAGACCCTATGATTCACACCACCCCGTGATGTTTTTCTCACTCCTGCTATTGAATGTAATGTTACACACCCATACAATGCGCACCACCCCTCGATGTTTTTCAGAAACCTATCCTACATTGCCACTGCATATTGCCTGACCTCCCCATGCTGACCACCCCGTGGTGCTTTTCTCCATCCTATATTGCCACTCACTGCCTATCCTAATTCAGACCCTATGATTCACACCACCCCGTGATGTTTTTCTCTCTCCTGCTAGTGAATGTAATGTTACACACCCATACAATGCGCACCACCCCGCGATGTTTTTCAGAAACTTATCCTACATTGCCACTGCATATTGCCTGACCTCCCCAATTTGACCACCCCGTTGTGCTTTTCTCCATCCTACATGTCCACTCACTGCCTATCCTAATTCAGACCCTATGATTCACACGACCCCGTGATGTTTTTCTCACTCCTGCTAGTGAATGTAATGTTGCACACCCATACAATGCGCACCACCCCGCGATGTTTTTCAGAAACCAATCCTACATTGCCACTGCATGTTGCCTGACTTCACCACGCAGACCAACCCGTGGTGCTTTTCTCCATCCTACATTGCCACTCACTGCCTATCCTAATTCAGACCCTATGATTCACACCACCCCGTGATTTATTCTCACTCCTGCTGGTGAATATAATGTTACACACCCATACAATGCGAACCACCCGGCGATGTTTTTCAGAAACCTATCCTATATTGCCACTGCATGTTGCCTGACCTCCCCATGCTGACCACCCCGTGGTGCTTCTCTCCATCCTACGTTGCCACTCACTGCCTATACTAATTCAGACCCTATGATTCACACCACCCCGTAATGTTTTTCTCATTCCTGCTAGTGAATGGAATGTTACACACCCATACAATGCGCACCACCCCGCGATGTTTTTCAGAAACCTATCCTACATTGCCACTGCATGTTGCGTGAACTCCACATGCTGAGCACCCCGTGGTGCTTTTGTCCATCCTACATCGCTACTCACTGCCTATCCTAATTCAGACCCTATGATTCACACCACCCCGTGATGTTTTTGTCATTCCTGCTAGTGAATGTAATGTTACACAGCCATACAATGCGCACCACCCCGCGATGTTTTTCAGAAACCTATCCTACATTGCCACTGCATGTTGCCTGACCTCCCCATGCTGACCACCCCGTGGTGCTATTCTCCATCCTACATTGCCACTCACTGCCTATCCTAATTCAGACCCTATGATTCACACCATACCGTGATGTTTTTCTCATTCCTGCTAGTGAATGTAATGTTACACACCCATACAATGCGCACCACCCCGCGATGTTTTTCAGAAACTTATCCTACATTGCCACTGCATGTTGCCTGACCTCCCCATGCTGACCACCCCGTGGTGCTTTTCTCCATCCTACATTGCCACTCACTGCCTATCCTAATTCAGACCCTATGATTCACACCCCCCCGTGATGTTTTTTTCATTCCTGCTAGTGAATGTTATGTTACACACCCATACAATGCACACCACCCGGGATGTTTTTCAGAAACCTATCCTACATTGCCACTGCATGTTGCCTGACCTCCCCATGCTGACCACCCCGTGGTGCTTTTCTCCATGCTACATTGCCACTCACTGCCTATCCTAATTCAGACCCTATGATTCACACCCCCCCGTGATGTTTTTTTCATTCCTGCTAGTGAATGTTATGTTACACACCCATACAATGCGCACCACCCGGGATGCTTTTCAGAAACCTATCCTACATTGCCACTGCATGTTGCCTGACCTACCCAATTTGACCACCCCGTTGTGTTTTTCTCCATCCTACATGTCCACTCACTGCCTATCCTAATTCAGACCCTATGATTCACACGACCCCGTGATGTTTTTCTCACTCCTGCTAGTGAATGTAATGTTGCACACCCATACAATGCGCACCACCCCGCGATGTTTTTCAGAAACCAATCCTACATTGCCACTGCATGTTGCCTGACCTCACCACGCAAACCAACCCGTGGTGCTTTTCTCCATCCTACATTGCCACTCACTGCCTATCCTAATTCAGACCCTATGATTCACACCACCCCGTGATTTATTCTCACTCCTGCTAGTGAATGTAATGTTACACACCCATACAATGCGAACCACCCGGCGATGTTTTTCAGAAACCTATCCTATATTGCCACTGCATGTTGCCTGACCTCCCCATGCTGACCACCCCGTGGTGCTTCTCTCCATCCTACGTTGCCACTCACTGCCTATACTAATTCAGACCCTATGATTCACACCACCCCGTAATGTTTTTCTCATTCCTGCTAGTGAATGAAATGTTACACACCCATACAATGCGCACCACCCCGCGATGTTTTTCAGAAACCTATCGTACATTGCCACTGCATGTTGCCTGAACTCCACATGCTGAGCACCCCGTGGTGCTTTTGTCCATCGTACATTGCTACTCACTGCCTATCCTAATTCAGACCCTATGATTCACACCACCCCGTGATGTTTTTGTCATTCCTTCTAGTGAATGTAATGTTACACAGCCATAAAATGCGCACCACCCCGCGATGTTTTTCAGAAACCTATCCTACATTGCCACTGCATGTTGCCTGACCTCCCCATGCTGACCATCCCGTGGTGCTTTTCTCCATCCTACATTGCCACTCACTGCCTATCCTAATTCAGACCCTATTATTCACACGACCCGGTGATGTTTTTCTCACTCCTGCTAGTGAATGTAATGTTACACACCCAAACCATGCGCACAACCACGCGATGTTTTTCAGAAACCTATCCTACATTGCCACTGCATGTTGCCTGACCTCCCCATGCTGACCACCCCGTGGTGCTTTTCTCCATCCTACATTGCCACTCACTGCGTATCCTAATTCAGACCCTATGATTCACACCATACCGTGATGTTTTTCTCATTCCTGCTAGTGAATGTAATGTTACACACCCATACAATGCGCACCACCCCGCGATGTTTTTCAGAAACTTATCCTACATTGCCACTGCATGTTGCCTGACCTCCCCATGCTGACCACCCCGTGGTGCTTTTCTCCATCCTACATTGCCACTCACTGCCTATCCTAATTCAGACCCTATGATTCACACCCCCCCGTGATGTTTTTTTCATTCCTGCTAGTGAATGTTATGTTACACACCCATACAATGCGCAACACCCGGGATGTTTTTCAGAAACCTATCCTACATTGCCACTGCATGTTGCCTGACCTCCCCATGCTGACCACCCCGTGGTGCTTTTCTCCATGCTACATTGCCACTCACTGCCTATCCTAATTCAGACCCTATGATTCACACCCCCCCGTGATGTTTTTTTCATTCCTGCTAGTGAATGTTATGTTACACACCCATACAATGCGCACCACCCGGGATGCTTTTCAGAAACCTATCCTACATTGCCACTGCATGTTGCCTGACCTCCCCATGCTGACCACCCCGTGGTGCTTTTCTCCATCCTACATTGCCACTCACTGCTTATCCTAATTCACACCCTATGATTCACACCACCCCGTGATTTATTCTCACTCCTGCTAGTGAATGTAATGTTACACACCCATACAATGCGCACCACCCGGCGATGTTTTTCAGAAACCTGTCCTACATTGCCACTGGATGTTGCCTGACCTACCCAATTTGACCACCCCGTTGTGTTTTTCTCCATCCTACATGTCCACTCACTGCCTATCCTAATTCAGACCCTATGATTCACACGACCCCGTGATGTTTTTCTCACTCCTGCTAGTGAATGTAATGTTGCACACCCATACAATGCGCACCACCCCGCGATGTTTTTCAGAAACCAATCCTACATTGCCACTGCATGTTGCCTGACCTCACCACGCAGACCAACCCGTGGTGCTTTTCTCCATCCTACATTGCCACTCACTGCCTATCCTAATTCAGACCCTATGATTCACACCACCCCGTGATTTATTCTCACTCCTGCTAGTGAATGTAATGTTACACACCCATACAATGCGAACCACCTGGCGATGTTTTTCAGAAACCTATCCTATATTGCCACTGCATGTTGCCTGACCTCCACATGCTGACCACCCCGTGGTGCTTCTCTCCATCCTACGTTGCCACTCACTGCCTATACTAATTCAGACCCTATGATTCACACCACCCCGTAATGTTTTTCTCATTCCTGCTAGTGAATGAAATGTTACACACCCATACAATGCGCACCACCCCGCGATGTTTTTCAGAAACCTATCCTACATTGCCACTGCATGTTGCCTGAACTCCACATGCTGAGCACCCCGTGGTGCTTTTGTCCATCCTACATTGCTACTCACTGCCTATCCTAATTCAGACCCTATGATTCACACCACCCCTTGATGTTTTTGTCATTCCTGCTAGTGAATGTAATGTTACACAGCCATACAATGTGCACCACCCCGCGATGTTTTTCAGAAACCTATCCTACATTGCCACTGCATGTTGCCTGACCTCCCCATGCTGACCACCCCGTGGTGCTTTTCTCCATCCTACATTGCCACTCACTGCCTATCCTAATTCAGACCCTATTATTCACACGACCCGGTGATGTTTTTCTCACTCCTGCTAGTGAATGTAATGTTACACACCCAAACCATGCGCACAACCACGCGATGTTTTTCAGAAACCTATCCTACATTGCCACTGCATGTTGCCTGACCTCCCCATGCTGACCACCCCGTGGTGCTTTTCTCCATCCTACATTGCCACTCACTGCCTATCCTAATTCAGACCCTATGATTCACACCATACCGTGATGTTTTTCTCATTCCTGCTAGTGAATGTAATGTTACACACCCATACAATGCGCACCACCCCGCGATGTTTTTCAGAAACTTATCCTACATTGCCACTGCATGTTGCCTGACCTCCCCATGCTGACCACCCCGTGGTGCTTTTCTCCATCCTACATTGCCACTCACTGCCTATCCTAATTCAGACCCTATGATTCACACCACCCCGTGATGTTTTTTTCATTCCTGCTAGTGAATGTTATGTTACACACCCATACAATGCGCACCACCCCGCGATGTTTTTCAGAAACCTATCCTACATTGCCACTGCATGTTGCCTGACCTCCCCATGCTGACCACCCCGTGGTGCTTTTCTCCATCCTACATTGCCACTCACTGCCTATCCTAATTCAGACCCTATGATTCACACCCCCCCGTGATGTTTTTTTCATTCCTGCTAGTGAATGTTATGTTACACACCCATACAATGCGCACCACCCGGGATGCTTTTCAGAAACCTATCCTACATTGCCACTGCATGTTGCCTGACCTCCCCATGCTGACCACCCCGTGGTGCTTTTCTCCATCCTACATTGCCACTCACTGCTTATCCTAATTCACACCCTATGATTCACACCACCCCGTGATTTATTCTCACTCCTGCTAGTGAATGTAATGTTACACACCCATACAATGCGCACCACCCGGCGATGTTTTTCAGAAACCTATCCTACATTGCCACTGCATGTTGCCTGACCTCCCCATGCTGACCACCCCATGGTGCTTCTCTCCATCCTACGTTGCCACTCACTGCCTATCCTAATTCAGACCCTATGATTCACACCACCCGGTGATGTTTTTCTCACTCCTGCTAGTGAATGTAATGTTACACACCCAAACCATGCGCACAACCACGCGATGTTTTTCAGAAACCTATCCTACATTGCCACTGCATGTTGCCTGACCTCCCCATGCTGACCACCCCGTGGTGCTTTTCTCCATCCTACATTGCCACTCACTGCCTATCCTAATTCAGACCCTATGATTCACACTATCCCGTGATGTTTTTCTCATTCCTGCTAGTGAATGTAATGTTACACACCCATACAATGCGCACCACCCGGCGATGTTTTTCAGAAACCTATCCTACATTGCCATTGCATGTTGCCTGACCTCCCCATGCTGACCACCCCGTGGTGCTTTTCTCCATCCTACATTGCCACTCACTGCCTATCCTAATTCAGACCCTATGATTCACACCCCCCCCGTAATGTTTTTCTCATTCCTGCTAGTGAATGTTATGTTACACACCCATACAATGCGCACCACCCGGGATGTTTTTCAGAAACCTATCCTACATTGCCACTGCATGTTGCCTGACCTCCCCATGCTGACCACCCCGTGGTGCTTTTCTCCATCCTACATTGCCCCTCACTGCGTATCCTAATTCAGACCCTATGATTCACACCACCCCGTGATGTTTTTCTCACTCCTGCTAGTGAATGTAATGTTACACACCCATACAATGCGCACCACCCCGCGATGTTTTTCAGAAACCTATCCTACATTGCCACTGCATGTTGCCTGACCTCCCCAATTTGACCACCCCGTGGTGCTTTTCTCCATCCTACATTGCCACTCACTGCCTATCCTAATTCAGACCCTATGATTCACACCACCCCGTGATGTTTTTCTCATTCCTGCTAGTGAATGTAATGTTGCACACCCATACAATGCGCACCACCCCACGATGTTTTTCAGAAACCTGTCCTACATTGCCACTGCATGTTGCCTGACCTCCCCATGCTGACCACCCCGTGGTGCTTTTCTCCATCCTACATTGCCACTCACTGCCTATCCTATTTCACACCCTATTATTCACACCACCCCGTGATTTTTTCTCACTCCTGCTAGTGAATGTAACGTTACACACCCATACAATGCGAACCACCCCGCGATGTTTTTGAGAAACCTATCCTACATTGCCACTGCATGTTGCCTGACCTCCCCATGCTGACCACCCCATGGTGCTTCTCTCCATCCTACGTTGCCACTCACTGCCTATGCTAATTCAGACCCTATGATTCACACCACCCGGTGATGTTTTTCTCACTCCTTCTAGTGAATGTTATGTTACACACCCAAACCATGCGCACAACCACGCGATGTTTTTCAGAATCCTATCCTACATTGCCACTGCATGTTGCCTGACCTCCCCATGCTGACCACCCCGTGGTGCTTTTCTCCATCCTACATTGCCACTCACTGCCTATCCTAATTCAGACCCTATGATTCACACTATCCCGTGATGTTTTTCTCATTCCTGCTAGTGAATGTAATGTTACACACCCATACAATGCGCACCACCCCGCGATGTTTTTCAGAAACTAATCCTACATTGCCACTGCATGTTGCCTGACCTCCCCATGCTGACCACCCCGTGGTGCTTTTCTCCATCCTACATTGCCACTCACTGCCTATCCTAATTCAGACCCTATGATTCACACCCCCCCGTGATTTTTCCTCATTCCTCCTAGTGAACGTTATGTTACACACCCATACAATGCGCACCACCCGAGATGTTTTTCAGAAACCTATCCTACATTGCCACTGCATGTTGCCTGACCTCCCCATGCTGACCACCCCTTGGTGCTTTTCTCCATCCTACATTGCCACTCACTGCGTATACTAATTCAGAACCTATGATTCACACCACCCCGTGATGTTTTTCTCACTCCTGCTAGTGAATGTAATGTTACACACCCATACAACGCGCACCACCCCGCGATGTTTTTCAGAAACCTATCTTACATTGCCACAGCATGTTGCCTGACCTCCCCATGCTGACCACCCCGTGGTGCTTTTCTCCATCCTACATTGCCACTCACTGCCTATCCTAATTCACACCCTATGATTCACACCACCCCGTGATGTATTCTCACTCCTGCCAGTGAATGTAACATTACACACACATACAATGCGAACCACCCCGCGATGTTTGTCAGAAACCTATCCTACATTGCCACTGCATATTGCCTGACCTCCCCATGCTGACCACCCCGCGGTGCTTTTCTCCATCCTACATTGCCACTCACTGCGTATCCTAATTCACACCCTATGATTCACACCACCCCGTGATGTTTTTCTCACTCCTACTAGTGAATGTAATGTTACACACCCATAAAATGCGCACCACCCCGCGATGTTTTTCAGAAACCAATCCTACATTGCCACTGCATGTTGCCTGACCTCCCCAATTTGACCACCCCGTTGTGCTTTTCTCCATCCTACATTTCCACTCACTGCCTATCCTAATTCAGACCCTATGATTCACACGACCCCGCGATGTTTTTCTCACTCCTGCTAGTGAATGTAATGTTGCACACCCATACAATGCGCACCACCCCGCGATGTTTTTCAGAAACCAATCCTACATTGCCACTGCATGTTGCCTGACCTCAACACGCAGACCAACCCGTGGTGCTTTTCTCCATCCTACCTTGCCACTCACTGCCTATCCTAATTCAGACCCTATGGTTCACACCATCCCGTGATGTTTTTCTCACTCCTGCTAGTGAATGTAATGTTGCACACCCATACAATGCGCACCACCCCACGATGTTTTTCAGAAACCTATCCTACATTGCCACTGCATGTTGCCTGACCTCCCCATGCTGACCACCCCGTGGTGCTTTTCTCCATCCTACATTGCCACTCACTGCTTATCCTAATTCACACCCTATGATTCACACCACCCCGTGATTTATTCTCTCTCCTGCTAGTGAATGTAATGTTACACACCCATACAATGCGAACCACCCGGCGATGTTTTTCGGAAACCTATCCTACATTGCCACTGCATGTTGCCTGACCTCCCCATGCTGACCACCCCGTGGTGCTTCTCTCCATCCTACGTTGCCACTCACTGCCTATACTAATTCAGACCCTATGATTCACACCACCCCGTAATGTTTTTCTCATTCCTGCTAGTGAATGTAATGTTACACACCCATACAATGCGCCCCACCCCGCGATGTTTTTCAGAAACCTATCCTACATTGCCACTGCATGTTGCCTGTACTCCCCATGCTGAGCACCCCGTGGTGCTTTTGTCCATCCTACATTGCTACTCACTGCCTATCCTAATTCAGACCCTATGATTCACACCACCCCGTGATGTTTTTGTCATTCCTGCTAGTGAATGTAATGTTACACAGCCATACAATGCGCACCACCCCGCGATGTTTTTCAGAAACCTATCCTACATTGCCACTGCATGTTGCCTGACCTCCCCATGCTGACCACCCCGTGGTGCTTTTCTCCATCCTACATTGCCACTCACTGCCTATCCTAATTCAGGCCCTATTATTCACACCACCCGGTGATGTTTTTCTCACTCCTGCTAGTGAATGTAATGTTACACACCCAAACCATGCGCACAACCACGCGATGTTTTTCAGAAACCTATCCTACATTGCCACTGCATGTTGCCTGACCTCCCCATGCTGACCACCCCGTGGTGCTTTTCTCCATCCTACATTGCCACTCACTGCCTATCCTAATTCAGACCCTATGATTCACACCATACCGTGATGTTTTTCTCATTCCTGCTAGTGAATGTAATGTTACACACCCATACAATGCGCACCACCCCGCGATGTTTTTCAGAAACTTATCCTACATTGCCACTGCATGTTGCCTGACCTCCCCATGCTGACCACCCCGTGGTGCTTTTCTCCATCCTACATTGCCACTCACTGCCTATCCTAATTCAGACCCTATGATACACACCCCCCCGTGATGTTTTTTTCATTCCTGCTAGTGAATGTTATGTTACACACCCATACAATGCGCACCACCCGGGATGTTTTTCAGAAACCTATCCTACATTGCCACTACATGTTGCCTGACCTCCCGATGCTGACCACCCCGTGGTGCTTTTCTCCATCCTACATTGCCACTCACTGCGTATCCTAATTCAGACCCTATGATTCACACCACCCCATGATGTTTTTCTCACTCCTGCTAGTGAATGTAATGTTACACACCCATACAATGCGCACCACCCCGTGATGTTTTTCAGAAACCTATCCTACATTGCCACTGCATATTGCCTGACCTCCCCATGCTGACCACCCCGTGGTGCTTTTCTCCATCCTACATTGCCACTCACTGCCTATCCTATTTCAGACCCTATGATTCACACCATCCCGTGATGTTTTTCTCACTCCTGCTAGTGAATGTAATGTTGCACACCCATACAATGCGCACCACCCCACCATGTTTTTCAGAAACCTATCCTACATTGCCACTGCATGTTGCCTGACCTCCCCATGCTGACCACCCCGTGGTGGTTTTCTCCATCCTACATTGCCACTCACTGCCTATCCTAATTCACACCCTATGATTCACACCACCCCGTGATTTTTTCTCACTCCTGCTAGTGAATGTAACATTACACACCCATACAATGCGAACTACCCCGCGATGTTTTTCAGAAACCTATCCTACATTGCCACTGCATGTTGCCTGACCTCCCCAATTTGACCACCCCGTGGTGCTTCTCTCCATCCTACGTTGCCACTCACTGCCTATCCTAATTCACACCCTATGATTCACACCACCCCGTGATGTTTTTCTCACTCCTTATAGTGAATGTAATGTTGCACACCCATACAATGCGCACCACCCCGCGGTGTTTTTCAGAAACCAATCCTACATTGCCACTTCATGTTGCCTTTCCTCCCCATTCTGACCACCCCGCGATGCTTTTCTCCATCCTACATTGCCACTCACTGCCTA
This sequence comes from Cavia porcellus, assembly GCF_034190915.1. NCBI lineage: Eukaryota > Metazoa > Chordata > Mammalia > Rodentia > Caviidae > Cavia > Cavia porcellus. The sequence goes on along the minus strand of NW_026947514.1, from coordinate 47,134,948 downwards.
TCCTAATTGAGTCCCTATGATTCACACCACCCCGTGATGTTTTTCTCACTCCTGCTAGTGAATGTTATGTTACGCACCCATACAATGCGCACCACCCGGGATGTTTTTCAGAACCCTATCCTACATTGCCACTGCATGTTGCCTGTCCTCTACATGCTGACCACCCCGTGGTGCTTTTCTCCATCCTACATTGCCACTCACTGCCTATCCTAATTCACACCCTATGATTCACACCACCCCGTGATTTTTTCTCACTCCTGCTAGTGAATGTAACGTTACACACCCATACAATGCGAACCACCCCGCGATGTTTTTGAGAAACCTATCCTACATTGCCACTGCATGTTGCCTGACCTCCCCATGCTGACCACTGCGTGGTGCTTCTCTCCATCCTACATTGCCACTCACTGCCTATCCTAATTCAGACCCTATTATTCACACCACCCCGTGATGTTTTTCTCACTCCTGCTAGTGAATGTAATGTTGCACATCCATACAATGCGCACCACCCCGCGATGTTTTTTAGAAACCAATCCTACATTGCCACTGCATGTTGCCTGACCTCCCCACGCTGACCAACCCGTGGTGCTTTTCTCCATCCTACATTGCCACTCACTGCCTATCCTAATTCAGACCCTATGATTCACACCATCCCGTGATGTTTTTCTCACTCCTGCAAGTGCATGTAATGTTGCACACCCATACAATGCGCACCACCCCATGATGTTTTTCAGAAACCTATCCTACATTGCCACTGCATGTTGCCTGACCTCCCCATGCTGACCACCCCGTGGTGCTTTTCTCCATCCTACATTGCCACTCACTGCTTATCCTAATTCACACCCTATGATTCACACCACCCCGTGATTTATTCTCACTCCTGCCAGTGAATGTAATGTTACACACCCATACAATGCGAACCACCCCGCGATGTTTTTCAGAAACCTATCCTACATTGCCCCTGCATGTTGCCTGACCTCCCCATGCTGTCCACCCCGTGGTGCTTCTCTCCATCCTACGTTGCCACTCACTGCCTATACTAATTCAGACCGTAAGATTCACACCACCCAGTGATGTTTTTCTCATTCATGCTAGTGAATGTAATGTTACACACCCATACAATGCGCACCATCCCGCGATGTTTTTCAGAAACCTATCCTACATTGCCACTGCAGGTTGCCTGAACTCCCCATGCTGACCATCCCGTGGTGCTTTTGTTCATTCTAAATTGCCACTCACTGCCTATCCTAAGTCAGACACTATGATTCACACAACCCCGTGATTTTTTGTCACTCCTGCTAGTGAATGTAACATTACACACCCATACAATGCGAACCACCCCGCGATGTTTTTCAGAAACCTATCCTACATTGCCACTGCATGTTGCCTGACCTCCCCATGCTGACCACCCCGTGGTGCTTTTCTCCATCCTACATTGCCACTCACTGCCTATCCTAATTCACACCCTATGATGCACACCACCCCGTGAGTTTTTGTCACTCCTGCTAGTGAATGTAACATTACACACCCATACAATGCGAACCACCCCGCGATGTTTTTCAGAAAACTATCCTACATTGCCACTGCATGTTGCCTGACCTCCCCAATTTGACCACCCCGTGGTGCTTCTCTCCATCCTACGTTGCCACTCACTGCCTATCCTAATTCAGACCCTATGATTCACACCACCCCGTGATGTTTTTCTCACTCCTGCTAGTGAATGTAATGTTGCACACCCATACAATGCGCACCACCCCGCGATGTTTTTCAGAAACCTATCCTACATTGCCACTGCATGTTGCCTGACCTCCCCATGCTGACCACCCCGTGGTGCTTTTCTCCATCCTACATTGCCACTCACTGCCTATCCTAATTCAGACCCTATGATACACACCCCCCCGTGATGTTTTTTTCATTCCTGCTAGTGAATGTTATGTTACACACCCATACAATGCGCACCACCCGGGATGTTTTTCAGAAACCTATCCTACATTGCCACTACATGTTGCCTGACCTCCCGATGCTGACCACCCCGTGGTGCTTTTCTCCATCCTACATTGCCACTCACTGCGTATCCTAATTCAGACCCTATGATTCACACCACCCCGTGATGTTTTTCTCACTCCTGCTAGTGAATGTAATGTTACACACCCATACAATGCGCACCACCCCGTGATGTTTTTCAGAAACCTATCCTACATTGCCACTGCATATTGCCTGACCTCCCCATGCTGACCACCCCGTGGTGCTTTTCTCCATCCTACATTGCCACTCACTGCCTATCCTATTTCAGACCCTATGATTCACACCATCCCGTGATGTTTTTCTCACTCCTGCTAGTGAATGTAATGTTGCACACCCATACAATGCGCACCACCCCACCATGTTTTTCAGAAACCTATCCTACATTGCCACTGCATGTTGCCTGACCTCCCCATGCTGACCACCCCCTGGTGCTTTTCTCCATCCTACTTTGCCACTCACTGCCTATCCTAATTCACACCCTATGATTCACACCACCCCGTGATTTTTTCTCACTCCTGCTAGTGAATGTAACATTACACACCCATACAATGCGAAATACCCCGCGATGTTTTTCAGAAACCTATCCTACATTGCCACTGCATGTTGCCTGACCTCCCCAATTTGACCACCCCGTGGTGCTTCTCTCCATCCTACGTTGCCACTCACTGCCTATCCTAATTCACACCCTATGATTCACACCACCCCGTGATGTTTTTCTCACTCCTTATAGTGAATGTAATGTTGCACACCCATACAATGCGCACCACCCCGCGGTGTTTTTCAGAAACCAATCCTACATTGCCACTTCATGTTGCCTTTCCTCCCCATTCTGACCACCCCGCGATGCTTTTCTCCATCCTACATTGCCACTCACTGCCTATCCTAATTGAGTCCCTATGATTCACACCACCCCGTGATGTTTTTCTCACTCCTGCTAGTGAATGTTATGTTACGCACCCATACAATGCGCACCACCCGGGATGTTTTTCAGAACCCTATCCTACATTGCCACTGCATGTTGCCTGTCCTCTACATGCTGACCACCCTGTGGTGCTTTTCTCCATCCTACATTGCCACTCACTGCCTATCCTAATTCACACCCTATGATTCACACCACCCCGTGATTTTTTCTCACTCCTGCTAGTGAATGTAACGTTACACACCCATACAATGCGAACCACCCCGCGATGTTTTTGAGAAACCTGTCCTACATTGCCACTGCATGTTGCCTGACCTCCCCATGCTGACCACTGCGTGGTGCTTCTCTCCATCCTACATTGCCACTCACTGCCTATCCTAATTCAGACCCTATTATTCACACCACCCCGTGATGTTTTTCTCACTCCTGCTAGTGAATGTAATGTTGCACATCCATACAATGCGCACCACCCCGCGATGTTTTTTAGAAACCAATCCTACATTGCCACTGCATGTTGCCTGACCTCCCCACGCTGACCAACCCTTGGTGCTTTTCTCCATCCTACATTGCCACTCACTGCCTATCCTAATTCAGACCCTATGATTCACACCATCCCGTGATGTTTTTCTCACTCCTGCAAGTGCATGTAATGTTGCACACCCATACAATGCGCACCACCCCACGATGTTTTTCAGAAACCTATCCTACATTGCCACTGCATGTTGCCTGACCTCCCCATGCTGACCACCCCGTGGTGCTTTTCTCCATCCTACATTGCCACTCACTGCTTATCCTAATTCACACCCTATGATTCACACCACCCCGTGATTTATTCTCACTCCTGCCAGTGAATGTAATGTTACACACCCATACAATGCGAACCACCCCGCGATGTTTTTCAGAAACCTATCCTACATTGCCCCTGCATGTTGCCTGACCTCCCCATGCTGTCCACCCCGTGGTGCTTCTCTCCATCCTACGTTGCCACTCACTGCCTATACTAATTCAGACCCTAAGATTCACACCACCCAGTGATGTTTTTCTCATTCATGCTAGTGAATGTAATGTTACACACCCATACAATGCGCACCATCCCGCGATGTTTTTCAGAAACCTATCCTACATTGCCACTGCAGGTTGCCTGAACTCCCCATGCTGACCATCCCGTGGTGCTTTTGTTCATCCTACATTGCCACTCACTGCCTATCCTAAGTCAGACCCTATGATTCACACCACCCCGTGATTTTTTGTCACTCCTGCTAGTGAATGTAACATTACACACCCATACAATGCGAACCACCCCGCGATGTTTTTCAGAAACCTATCCTACATTGCCACTGCATGTTGCCTGACCTCCCCATGCTGACCACCCAGTGGTGCTTTTCTCCATCCTACATTGCCACTCACTGCCTATCCTAATTCAGACCCTATGATTCACACCACCCCGTGATTTTTTCTCACTCCTGCTAGTGAATGTAACGTTACACACCCATACAATGCGAACCACCCCGCGATGTTTATCAGAAACCTATCCTACATTGCCACTGCATGTTGCCTGACCTCCCCGTGCTGACCACCCCGTGGTGCTTTTCTCCATCCTACATTGCCACTCACTGCCTATCCTAATTCAGACCCTATGATTCACACCCCCCCCGTGGTGTTTTTCTCATTCCTGCTAGTGAATGTTATGTTATAGACCCATACAATGCGCACCACCCGGGATGTTTTTCAGAAACCTATCCTACATTGCCACTGCATGTTGCCGGACCTCCCCATGCTGACCACCCCGTGGTGCTTTTCTCCATCCTACATTGCCACTCACTGCCTATCCTAATTCACACCCTATGATTCACACCATCCCGTGATGTTTTTCTCACTCCTGCTAGTGAATGTAATGTTGCACACCCATACAATGCGCACCACCCCAAGATGTTTTTCAGAAACCTATCCTACATTGCCACTGCATGTTGCCTGACCTCCCCATGCTGACCACCCCGTGGTGCTTTTCTCCATCCTACATTGCCACTCACTGCGTATCCTAATTCAGACCCTATGATTCACACCACCCCGTGATGTTTTTCTCACTCCTGCTAGTGAATGTAATGTTGCACACCCATACAATGCGCACCACCCCGCGATGTTTTTCAGAAACCAATCCTACATTGCCACTGCATGTTGCCTGACCTCCCCATGCTGACCACCCCGTGGTGCTTTTCTCCATCCTACATTGCCACTCACTGCCTATCCTAATTCAGACCCTATGATTCACACCATCCCGTGATGTTTTTCTCACTCCTGCTGGTGAATGTAATGTTGCACACCCATACAATGCGCACCACCCCACGATGTTTTTCAGAAACCTATCCTACATTGCCACTGCATGTTGCCTGACCTCCCCATGCTGACCACCCCGTGGTGCTTTTCTCCATCCTACATTGCCACTCACTGCCTATCCTAATTCAGACCCTATGATTCACAGCACCCCGTGATTTTTTCTCACTCCTGCTAGTGAATGTAACGTTACACACCCATACAATGCGCACCACCCCACGATGTTTTTCAGAAACCTATCCTACATTGCCACTGCATGTTGCCTGACCTCCCCATGCTGACCACCCCGTGGTGCTTTTCTCCATCCTACATTGCCACTCACTGCCTATCCTAATTCACACCCTATGATTCACACCATCCCGTGATGTTTTTCTCACTCCTGCTAGTGAATGTAATGTTGCACACCCATACAATGCGCACCACCCCAAGATGTTTTTCAGAAACCTATCCTACATTGCCACTGCATGTTGCCTGACCTCCCCATGCTGACCACCCCGTGGTGCTTTTCTCCATCCTACATTGCCACTCACTGCGTATCCTAATTCAGACCCTATGATTCACACCACCCCGTGATGTTTTTCTCACTCCTGCTAGTGAATGTAATGTTGCACACCCATACAATGCGCACCACCCCGCGATGTTTTTCAGAAACCAATCCTACATTGCCACTGCATGTTGCCTGACCTCCCCATGCTGACCACCCCGTGGTGCTTTTCTCCATCCTACATTGCCACTCACTGCCTATCCTAATTCAGACCCTATGATTCACACCATCCCGTGATGTTTTTCTCACTCCTGCTGGTGAATGTAATGTTGCACACCCATACAATGCGCACCACCCCACGATGTTTTTCAGAAACCTATCCTACATTGCCACTGCATGTTGCCTGACCTCCCCATGCTGACCACCCCGTGGTGCTTTTCTCCATCCTACATTGCCACTCACTGCCTATCCTAATTCAGACCCTATGATTCACAGCACCCCGTGATTTTTTCTCACTCCTGCTAGTGAATGTAACGTTACACACCCATACAATGCGAACCACCCCGCGATGTTTTTCAGAAACCTATCCTACATTGCCAATGCATGTTGCCTGACCTCCCCGTGCTGACCACCCCGTGGTGCTTTTCTCCATCCTACATTGCCACTCACTGCCTATCCTAATTCAGACCCTATGATTCACACACCCCCCGTGATGTTTTTCTCATTCCTGCTAGTGAATGTTATGTTACACACCAATACAATGCGCACCACCCGAGATGTTTTTCGGAAACCTATCCTACATTGCCACTGCATGTTGCCTGACCTCCCCATGCTGACCACCCCGTGGTGCTTTTTTCCATCCTACATTGCCACTCACTGCCTATCCTAATTTAGACCCTATGATTCACACCACCCCGTGATGTTTTTCTCACTCCTGCTAGTGAATGTAATGTTACACACCCATACAATGCGCACCACCCCGCGATGTTTTTCAGAAACCTATCTTACATTGCCACTGCATATTGCCCGACCTCCCCATGCTGACCACCCCGCGGTGATTTTCTCCATCCTACATTGCCACTCACTGCCTATCCTAATTCAGATCCTATGATTCACACCACCCCGTGATGTTTTTCTCACTCCTGCTAGTGAATGTAATGTTACACACCCATACAATGCGCACCACCCCGCGATGTTTTTCAGAAACCAATCCTACATTCCCACTGCATGTTGCCTGACCTCCCCATGCTGACCACCCCGTGGTTCTTTTCTCCATCCTACATTGCCACTCACTGCCTATCCTAATTCAGACCCTATGATGCACACCATCCCGTGATGTTTTTCTCACTCCTGCTAGTGAATGTAATGTTGCACACCCATACAATGCGCACCACCCCACGATGTTTTTCAGAAACTTATCCTACATTGCCACTGCATGTTGCCGGACCTCCCCATGCTGACCACCCCGTGGTGCTTTTCTCCATCCTACATTGCCACTGACTGCCTATCCTAATTCAGACCCTATGATTCACACCACCCCGTGGTGTTTTTCTCACTCCTGCTAGTGAATGTAATGTTACACACTCATACAATGCGCACCACCCCGCGATGTTTTTCAGAAACGTATCCTACATTGCCACTGTATGTTGCCTGACCTCCCCATGCTGACCACCCCGTGGTGCTTTTCTCCATCCTACATTGCCACTCACTGCCTATCCTAATTCAGACCCCATGATTCACATCATCCCGTGATGTTTTTCTCACTCCTGCTAGTGAATGTAATGTTTCACACCCATACAATGCGCACCACCCCACGATGTTTTTCAGAAACCTATCCTACATTGCCACTGCATATTGCCTGACCTCCCCATGCTGACCACCGCGTGGTGCTTTTCTCCATCCTACATTGCCACTCACTGCCTATCCTAATTCACACCCTATGATTCACACCACCCCGTGATTTTTTCTCACTCCTGCTAGTGAATGTAACGTTACACACCCATACAATGCGAACCACCCCGCGATGTTTTTCAGAAACCTATCCTACATTGCCACTACATGTGGCCTGACCTACCCGTGCTGACCACCCCGTGGTGCTTTTCTCCATCCTACATTGCCAGTCACTGCCTATCCTAATTCAGACCCTATGATTCACACCCCCCCCGTGATGTTTTTCTCATTCCTGCTAGTGAATGTTATGTTACACACCCTTACAAGCGCACCACCCGGGATGTTTTTCAGAAACCTATCCTACATTGCCACTGCATGTTGCCTGACCTCCCCATGCTGCCCACCCCGTGGTGCTTTTCTCCAACCTACATTGCCACTCACTGCCTATCCTAATTCAGACCCTATGATTCACACCACCCCGTGATGTTTTTCTCTCTCCTGCTAGTGAATGTAATGTTACACACCTATACAATGCGCACCACCCCGCGATGTTTTTCAGAAACCTATCCTACATTGCCACTGCATATTGCCTGACCTCCCCATGCTGACCACCGCGAGGTGCTTTTCTCCATCCTACATTGCCACTCACTGCCTATCCTAATTCAGATCCTATGATTCACACCACCCCGTGATGTTTTTCTCACACCTACGAGTGAATGTAATGTTACACACCCATAAAATGCGCACCACACCGCGATGTTTTTCAGAAACCAATCCTACATTACCACTGCATGTTGCCTGACCTCCCCATGCTGACCACCCCGTGGTGCTTGTCTCCATCCTACATTGCCACTCACTGCCTATCCTAATTGAGACCCTATGATTCACACCATCCCGTGATGTTTTTCTCACTCCTGCTAGTGAATGTAATGTTGCACACCCATACAATGCGCACCACCCCACGATGTTTTTCAGAAACCTATCCTACATTGCCAATGCATGTTGCCTGACCTCCCCATGCTGACCACCCCGTGGTGCTTTTCTCCATCCTACATTGCCACTCACTGCGTATCCTAATTCAGACCCTATGATTCACAACACCCCGTGATATTTTTCTCACTCCTGCTAGTGAATGTAATGTTACACACCCATACAATGCGCACCACCCCGCGATGTTTTTCAGAAACCTCTCCTACATTGCCACTGCATATTGCCTGACCTCCCCATGCTGACCACCCCGCGGTGCTTTTCTCCATCCTACATTGCCACTCATTGCCTATCCTAATTCAGACACTATGATTCACACCATCCCATGATGTTTTTCTCACTTCTGCTAGGGAATGTAATGTTGCACAACCATACAAGGCGCTCCACCCCACGATGTTTTTCAGAAACCTATCCTACATTGCCACTGCATGTTGCCTGACCTCCACATGCTGACCACCCCGTGGTGCTTTTCTCCATCCTACATTGCCACTCACTGCCTATCCTAATTCACACCCTATGATTCACACCACCCTGTGATTTTTTGTCACTCCTGCTAGTGAATGTAACATTACACACCCATACAATGCGAACCACCCCGCGATGTTTTTCAGAAACTATCCTACATTGCCACTGCATGTTTCCTGACCTCCCCATGCTGACCACCCCGTGGTGCTTCTCTCCATCCTACGTTGCCACTCACTGCCTATACTAATTCAGACCCTATGATTCACACCACCCCGTGATGTTTTTCTCATTCCTGCTAGTGAATGTAATGTTACACACCCATACAATGTGCACCACCCCGCGATGTTTTTCAGAAACCAATCCTACATTGCCACTGCATGTTGCCTGACCTCCCCATGCTGACCACCCCGTGGTGCTTTTCTCCATCCTACATTGCCACTCACTGCCTATCCTAATTCAGACCCTATGATTCACACCATCCCGTGATGTTTTTCTCACTCCTGCTGGTGAATGTAATGTTGTACACCCATACAATGCGCACCAACCCACGATGTTTTTCAGAAACCTATCCTACATTGCCACTGCATGTTGCCTGACCTCCCCATGCTGACCACCCAGTGGTGCTTTTCTCCATCCTACATTGCCACTCACTGCCTATCCTAATTCAGACTCTATGATTCACAGCACCCCGTGATTTTTTCTCACTCCTGCTAGTGAATGTAACGTTACACACCCATACAATGCGAACCACCCCGCGATGTTTTTCAGAAACCTATCCTACATTGCCACTGCATGTTGCCTGACCTCCCCGTGCTGACCACCCCGTGGTGCTTTTCTCCATCCTACATTGCCACTCACTGCCTATCCTAATTCAGACCCTATGATTCACACCCCCCCCGTGATGTTTTTCTCATTCCTGCTAGTGAATGTTATGTTACACACCCATACAATGCGCACCACCCGGGATGTTTTTCAGAAACCTATCCTACATTGCCACTGCATGTTGCCTGACCTCCCCATGCTGACCACCCCGTGGTGCTTTTCTCCATCCTACGTTGCCACTCACTGCCTATCCTAATTCAGACCCTATGATTCACACCACCACGTGATGTTTTTCTCACTCCTGCTAGTGAATGTAATGTTACACACCCATACAATGCGCACCACCCCGCAATGTTTTTCAGAAACCTATCCTACATTGCCACTACATATTGCCTGACCTCCCCATGCTGACCACCCCGCGGTGCTTTTCTCCATCCTACATTGCCCCTCACTGCCTATCCTAATTCAGATCCTATGATTCACACCACCCCGTGATGTTTTTCTCACTCCTGCTAGTGAATGTAATGTTACACACCCATACAATGCGCACCACCCCACGATGTTTTTCAGAAACTTATCGTACATTGCCACTGCATGTTGCCTGACCTCCCCGTGCTGACCACCCCGTGGTGCTTTTCTCCATCATACATTGCCACTCACTGCCTATCCTAATTCAGACCTTATGATTCACACCATCCCGTGATGTTTTTCTCACTCCTGCTAGTGAATGTAATGTTGCACACCCATACAATGCGCACCACCCCGCGATGTTTTTCAGAAACCAATCCTACATTCCCACTGCATGTTGCCTGACCTCCCCATGCTGACCACGCCGTGGTTCTTTTCTCCATCCTACATTGCCACTCACTGCCTATCCTAATTCAGACCCTATGATTCACACCATCCCGTGATGTTTTTCTCACTCCTGCTAGTGTATGTAATGTTGCACACCCATACAATGCGCACCACCCCACGATGTTTTTCAGAAACTTATCCTACATTGCCACTGCATGTTGCCTGACCTCCCCATGCTGACCACCCCGTGGTGCTTTTCTCCATCCTACGATGCCACTCACTGCGTATCCTAATTCAGACCCTATGATTCACACCACCCCGTGATGTTTTTCTCACTCCTGCTAGTGAATGTAATGTTACACACCCATGCAATGCGCACCACCCCGCGATGTTTTTCAGAAACCTATCCCACATTGCCACTGCATATTGCCTGACCTCCCCATGCTGACCACCCCGCGGTGCTTTTCTCCATCCGACATTGCCACTCACTGCCTATCCTAATTGAGACCCTAGGACTCACACCACCCCGTGATGTTTTTCTCACTCCTACTAGTGAATGTAATGTTACACACCCATACAATGCGCACCACCCCGCGATGTTTTTCAGAAACCTATCCTACATTGCCAATGCATGTTGCTTGACCTCTCCATGCTGACCACCCCGTGGTGCTTTTCTCCATCCTACATTGCCACTCACTGCCTATCCTAATTCAGAACCTATGATTCACACCATCCCGTGATGTTTTTCTCACTCCTGCTAGTGAATGTAATGTTGCACACCCATACAATGCGCACCACCACACGATGTTTTTCAGAAACATATCCTACATTGCCAATGCATGTTGCCTGACCTCCCCATTCTGACCACCCCGTGGTGCTTTTCTCCATCCTACATTGCCACTCACTGCCTATCCTAATTCACACCCTATTATTCACACTACCCCGTGATTTTTTCTCACTCCTGCTAGTGAATGTAACATTACACACCCATACAATGCGAACCACCCCGCGATGTTTTTCAGAAACCTATCCTACATTGCCACTGCATGTTGCCTGACCTCCCCAATTTGACCACCCCGTGGTGCTTTTCTCCATCCTACATTGCCACTCACTGCCTATCCTAATTCAGACCCTATGATTCACACCATCCCGTGATGTTTTTCTCACTCCTGCTAGTGAATGTAATGTTTCACACCCATACAATGCGCACCACCCCACGATGTTTTTCAGAAACCTATCCTACATTGCCACTGCATGTTGCCTGACCTCCCCATGCTGACCACCCCATGGTGCTTTTCTCCATCCTACATTGCCACTCACTGCCTATCCTAATTCACACCCTATGATTCACAGCACCCCGTGATTTTTTCTCACTCCTGCTAGTGAATGTAACGTTACACACCCATACAATGCGAACCACCCCGCGATGTTTTTCAGAAACCTATCCTACATTGCCACTACATGTGGCCTGACCTCCTCGTGCTGACCACCCCGTGGTGCTTTTCTCCATCCTACATTGCCACTCACTGCCTATCCTAATTCAGACCCTATGATTCACACCCCCCCGTGATGTTTTTCTCATTCCTGCTAGTGAATGTTATGTTACACACCCATACAAGCGCCCCACCCGGGATGTTTTTCAGAAACCTATCCTACATTGCCACTGCATGTTGCCTGACCTCCCCATGCTGACCACCCCGTGGTGCTTTTCTCCATCCTACATTGCCACTCACAGCCTATCCTAATTCAAACCCTATGATTCACACCACCCCGTAATGTTTTTCTCACTCCTGCTAGTGAATGTAATGTTACACACCCATACAATGTGCACCACCCCGCGATGTTTTTCAGAAACCTATCCTACATTGCCACTGCATATTGCCTGACCTCCCCATGCTGACCACCCCGATGTGCTTTTCTCCATCCTACATTGCCACTCACTGCCTATCCGAATTCAGATCCTATGATTCACACCACCCCGTGATGTTTTTCTCACTCGTACTAGTGAATGTAATGTTACACACCCATAAAATGCGCACCACACCGCGATGTTTTTCAGAAACCAATCCTACATTACCACTGCATGTTGCCTGACCTCCCCATGCTGACCACCCCGTGGTGCTTGTCTCCATCCTACATTGCCACTCACTGCCTATCCTAATTGAGACCCTATGATTCACACCATCCCGTGATGTTTTTCTCACTCCTGCTAGTGAATGTAATGTTGCACACCCATACAATGCGCACCACCCCACGATGTTTTTCAGAAACCTATCCTACATTGCCAATGCATGTTGCCTGACCTCCCCATGCTGACCACCCCGTGGTGCTCTTCTCCATCCTACATTGCCACTCACTGCGTATCCTAATTCAGACCCTATGATTCACAACACCCCGTGATGTTTTTCTCACTCCTGCTAGTGAATGTAATGTTACACACCCATACAATGCGCACCACCCCGCGATGTTTTTCAGAAACCTCTCCTACATTGCCACTGCATATTGCCTGACCTCCCCATGCTGACCACCCCGCGGTGCTTTTCTCCATCCTACATTGCCACTCATTGCCTATCCTAATTCAGACCCTATGATTCACACCATCCCATGATGTTTTTCTCACTTCTGCTAGGGAATGTAATGTTGCACAACCATACAAGGCGCTCCACCCCACGATGTTTTTCAGAAACCTATCCTACAATGCCACTGCATGTTGCCTGACCTCCACATGCTGACCACCCCGTGGTGCTTTTCTCCATCCTACATTGCCACTCACTGCCTATCCTAATTCACACCCTATGATTCACACCACCCTGTGATTTTTTGTCACTCCTGCTAGTGAATGTAACATTACACACCCATACAATGCGAACCACCCCGCGATGTTTTTCAGAAACTATCCTACATTGCCACTGCATGTTGCCTGACCTCCCCATGCTGACCACCCCGTGGTGCTTCTCTCCATCCTACGTTGCCACTCACTGCCTATACTAATTCAGACCCTATGATTCACACCACCCCGTGATGTTTTTCTCATTCCTGCTAGTGAATGTAATGTTACACACCCATACAATGTGCACCACCCCGCGATGTTTTTCAGAAACCAATCCTACATTGCCACTGCATGTTGCCTGACCTCCCCATGCTGACCACCCCGTGGTGCTTTTCTCCATCCTACATTGCCACTCACTGCCTATCCTAATTCAGACCCTATGATTCACACCATCCCGTGATGTTTTTCTCACTCCTGCTGGTGAATGTAATGTTGTACACCCATACAATGCGCACCAACCCACGATGTTTTTCAGAAACCTATCCTACATTGCCACTGCATGTTGCCTGACCTCCCCATGCTGACCACCCAGTGGTGCTTTTCTCCATCCTACATTGCCACTCACTGCCTATCCTAATTCAGACTCTATGATTCACAGCACCCCGTGATTTTTTCTCACTCCTGCTAGTGAATGTAACGTTACACACCCATGCAATGCGAACCACCCCGCGATGTTTTTCAGAAACCTATCCTACATTGCCACTGCATGTTGCCTGACCTCCCCGTGCTGACCACCCCGTGGTGCTTTTCTCCATCCTACATTGCCACTCACTGCCTATCCTAATTCAGACCCTATGATTCACACCCCCCCCGTGATGTTTTTCTCATTCCTGCTAGTGAATGTTATGTTACACACCCATACAATGCGCACCACCCGGGATGTTTTTCAGAAACCTATCCTACATTGCCACTGCATGTTGCCTGACCTCCCCATGCTGACCACCCCGTGGTGCTTTTCTCCATCCTACGTTGCCACTCACTGCCTATCCTAATTCAGACCCTATGATTCACACCACCACGTGATGTTTTTCTCACTCCTGCTAGTGAATGTAATGTTACACACCCATACAATGCGCACCACCCCGCAATGTTTTTCAGAAACCTATCCTACATTGCCACTACATATTGCCTGACCTCCCCATGCTGACCACCCCGCGGTGCTTTTCTCCATCCTACATTGCCCCTCATTGCCTATCCTAATTCAGATCCTATGATTCACACCACCCCGTGATGTTTTTCTCACTCCTGCTAGTGAATGTAATGTTACACACCCATACAATGCGCACCACCCCACGATGTTTTTCAGAAACTTATCCTACATTGCCACTGCATGTTGCCTGACCTCCCCGTGCTGACCACCCCGTGGTGCTTTTCTCCATCATACATTGCCACTCACTGCCTATCCTAATTCAGACCTTATGATTCACACCATCCCGTGATGTTTTTCTCACTCCTGCTAGTGAATGTAATGTTGCACACCCATACAATGCGCACCACCCCGCGATGTTTTTCAGAAACCAATCCTACATTCCCACTGCATGTTGCCTGACCTCCCCATGCTGACCACGCCGTGGTTCTTTTCTCCATCCTACATTGCCACTCACTGCCTATCCTAATTCAGACCCTATGATTCACACCATCCCGTGATGTTTTTCTCACTCCTGCTAGTGTATGTAATGTTGCACACCCATACAATGCGCACCACCCCACGATGTTTTTCAGAAACTTATCCTACATTGCCACTGCATGTTGCCTGACCTCCCCATGCTGACCACCCCGTGGTGCTTTTCTCCATCCTACAATGCCACTCACTGCGTATCCTAATTCAGACCCTATGATTCACACCACCCCGTGATGTTTTTCTCACTCCTGCTAGTGAATGTAATGTTACACACCCATGCAATGCGCACCACCCCGCGATGTTTTTCAGAAACCTATCCCACATTGCCACTGCATATTGCCTGACCTCCCCATGCTGACCACCCCGCGGTGCTTTTCTCCATCTGACATTGCCACTCACTGCCTATCCTAATTGAGACCCTAGGACTCACACCACCCCGTGATGTTTTTCTCACTCCTACTAGTGAATGTAATGTTACACACCCATACAATGCGCACCACCCCGCGATGTTTTTCAGAAACCTATCCTACATTGCCAATGCATGTTGCTTGACCTCTCCATGCTGACCACCCCGTGGTGCTTTTCTCCATCCTACATTGCCACTCACTGCCTATCCTAATTCAGAACCTATGATTCACACCATCCCGTGATGTTTTTCTCACTCCTGCTAGTGAATGTAATGTTGCACACCCATACAATGCGCACCACCACACGATGTTTTTCAGAAACATATCCTACATTGCCAATGCATGTTGCCTGACCTCCCCATTCTGACCACCCCGTGGTGCTTTTCTCCATCCTACATTGCCACTCACTGCCTATCCTAATTCACACCCTATTATTCACACTACCCCGTGATTTTTTCTCACTCCTGCTAGTGAATGTAACATTACACACCCATACAATGCGAACCACCCCGCGATGTTTTTCAGAAACCTATCCTACATTGCCACTGCATGTTGCCTGACCTCCCCAATTTGACCACCCCGTGGTGCTTTTCTCCATCCTACATTGCCACTCACTGCCTATCCTAATTCAGACCCTATGATTCACACCATCCCGTGATGTTTTTCTCACTCCTTCTAGTGAATGTAATGTTTCACACCCATACAATGCGCACCACCCCACGATGTTTTTCAGAAACCTATCCTACATTGCCACTGCATGTTGCCTGACCTCCCCATGCTGACCACCCCATGGTGCTTTTCTCCATCCTACATTGCCACTCACTGCCTATCCTAATTCACACCCTATGATTCACAGCACCCCGTGATTTTTTCTCACTCCTGCTAGTGAATGTAACGTTACACACCCATACAATGCGAACCACCCCGCGATGTTTTTCAGAAACCTATCCTACATTGCCACTACATGTGGCCTGACCTCCTCGTGCTGACCACCCCGTGGTGCTTTTCTCCATCCTACATTGCCACTCACTGCCTATCCTAATTCAGACCCTATGATTCACACCCCCCCGTGATGTTTTTCTCATTCCTGCTAGTGAATGTTATGTTACACACCCATACAAGCGCCCCACCCGGGATGTTTTTCAGAAACCTATCCTACATTGCCACTGCATGTTGCCTGACCTCCCCATGCTGACCACCCCGTGGTGCTTTTCTCCATCCTACATTGCCACTCACAGCCTATCCTAATTCAGACCCTATGATTCACACCACCCCGTGATGTTTTTCTCACTCCTGCTAGTGAATGTAATGTTACACACCCATACAATGTGCACCACCCCGCGATGTTTTTCAGAAACCTATCCTACATTGCCACTGCATATTGCCTGACCTCCCCATGCTGACCACCCCGATGTGCTTTTCTCCATCCTACATTGCCACTCACTGCCTATCCGAATTCAGATCCTATGATTCACACCACCCCGTGATGTTTTTCTCACTCGTACTAGTGAATGTAATGTTACACACCCATACAATGTGCACCACAACGCGATGTTTTTCAGAAACCTATCCTACATTCCCACTGCATGTTGCCTGACCTCCCCATGCTGACCACCCCGTGGTGCTTTTCTCCATCCTACATTGCCACTCACTGCCTATCCTAATTCAGACCTTTATGATTCACACCACCCCGTGATGTTTTTCTCACTCCTCCTAGTGAATGTAATGTTACACACACATACAATGCGCACCACAACGCGATGTTTTTCAGAAACCTATCCTACATTGCCACTGCATGTTGCCTGACCTCCCCATGCTGACTACCCCGTGGTGCTTTTCTCCATCCGACATTGCCACTCACTGCCTATCCTAATTGAGACCCTATGACTCACACCACCCCGTGATGTTTTTCTCACTCTTACTAGTGAATGTAATGTTACACACACATACAATGCGCACCACAACGCGTTGTTTTTCAGCAACCTATCCTACATTGCCACTGCATGTTGCCTGACCTCCCCATGCTGACCACCCGGTGGTGCTTTTCTCCATCCTACATTGCTACTCACTGCCTATCCTAATTCAGACCCTAACATTCACACCACCCCGTGATGTTTTTCTCATTTCTGCTAGGGAATCTTATGTTACACACCCATACAATGCGCACCATCCCGCGATGTTTTTCAGAAACCTATCCAACATTGCCACTGCATGTTGCCTGACCTCCCCATGCTGACCATCCCGTGGTGCTTCTCTCCATCCTACGTTGCCACTCACTGCCTATCCTAATTCAGACCCTATGATTCACACCACCCCGTGATGTTTTTCTCACTCCTGCTAGTGAATGTAATGTTGCCCACCCATACAATGCGCACCACCCCGCGATGTTTTTCAGAAACCAATCCTACATTGCCACTGCATGTTGCCTGACCTCTCCATGCTGACCACCCCGTGGTGCTTTTCTCCATCCTACATTGCCACTCACTGCCTATCCTAATTCAGACCCTTTGATTCACACAATCCCGTGATGTTTTTCTCACTCCTGCTGGTGAATGTAATGTTGCACACCCATACAATGCGCACCACCCCACGATGTTTTTCAGAAACCTATCCTACATTGCCACTGCATGTTGCCTGACCTCCCCATGCTGACCACCCCGTGGTGCTTTTCTCCATTCTACATTGCCACTCACTGCCTATCCTAATTCAGACACTATGATTCACACCACCCCGTGATTTTTTCTCACTCCTGCTAGTGAATGTAACGTTACACACCCATACAATGCGAACCACCCCGCGATGTTTTTCAGAAACCTATCCTACATTGCCACTGCATGTTGCCTGACCTCCCCGTGCTGACCACCCCGTGGTGCTTTTCTCCATCCTACATTGCCACTCACTGCCTATCCTAATTCAGACCCTATGATTCACACAACCCCGTGATTTTTTCTCACTCCTGCTAGTGAATGTAACGTTACACACCCATACAATGCGAACCACCCCGCGATGTTTTTCGGAAACCTATCCTACATTGCCACTGCATGTTGCCTGACCTCCCCGTGCTGATCACACGGTGGTGCTTTTCTCCATCCTACATTGACACTCACTGCCTATCCTAATTCAGACCCTATGATTCACACCCTCCCGTGATGTTTTTCTCATTCCTGCTAGTGAATGTTATGTTACACACCCATACAATGCGCACCACCCGGGATGTTTTTCAGAAACCTATCCTACATTGCCACTGCATGTTGCCTGACCTCCCCATGCTGACCACCCCGTGGTGCTTTTCTCCACCCTACATTGCCACTCACTGCCTATCCTAATTCAGACCCTATGATTCACACCACCCCGTGATGTTTTTCTCACTCCTGCTAGTGAATGTAATGTTACACACCCATACAATGCGCACCACCCCGCGATGTTTTTCAGAAACCTATCCTACATTGCCACTGCATATTGCCTGACCTCCCCATGCTGACCACACCACGGTGCTTTTCTCCATCCTACATTGCCACTCACTGCCTATCCTAATTCAGATCCTATGATTCACACAACCCCGTGATGTTTTTCTCACTCCTACTAGTGAATGTAATGTTACACACCCATACATTGCGCACCACCCCGCGATGTTTTTCAGAAACCAATCCTACATTCCCACTGCATGTTGCCTGACCTCCCCATGCTGACCACTCCGTGGTTCTTTTCTCCATCCTACATTGCCACTCACTGCCTATCCTAATTCAGACCCTATGATTCACACCATCCCGTGATGTTTTTCTCACTCCTGCTAGTGAATGTAATGTTACACACCCATACAATGCGCACCACCCCACGATGTTTTTCAGAAACTTATCCTACATTGCCACTGCATGTTGCCTGACCTCCACATGCTGACCACCCCGTGGTGCTTTTCTCCATCCTACATTGCCACTCACTGCGTTTCCTAATTCAGACCCTATGATTCACACCACCCCGTGATGTTTTTCTCACTCCTGCTAGTGAATGTAATTTTGCACACCCATACAATGCGCAGTACCCCGCCATGTTTTTCAGAAACCTATCCTACATTGCCAATGCATATTACCTAACCTCCCCATGCTGACCA
This sequence comes from Cavia porcellus, assembly GCF_034190915.1. Classification (NCBI taxonomy): domain Eukaryota; kingdom Metazoa; phylum Chordata; class Mammalia; order Rodentia; family Caviidae; genus Cavia; species Cavia porcellus. The sequence goes on along the minus strand of NW_026947514.1, from coordinate 47,115,264 downwards.
CCCCGCGGTGCTTTTCTCCATCCGACATTGCCACTCACTGCCTATCCTAATTGAGACCCTATGTCTCACACCACCCCGTGATGTTTTTCTCACTCCTACTAGTGAATGTAATGTTACACACCCATACAATGCGCACCACCCCGCGATGTTTTTCAGAAACCTATCCTACATTGCCAATGCATGTTGCTTGACCTCCCCATGCTGACCACCTAGTGGTGCTTTTCTCCATCCTACATTGCCACTCACTGCCTATCCTAATTCAGACCCTATGATTCACACCATCCCGTGATGTTTTTCTCACTCCTGCTAGTGAATGTAATGTTGCACACCCATACAATGCGCACCACCCCACGATGTTTTTCAGAAACCTATCCTACATTGCCACTGCATGTTGCCTGACCTCCCGATGCTGACCACCCCGTGGTGCTTTTCTCCATTCTACATTGCCACTCACTGCCTATCCTAATTCAGACACTATGATTCACACCACCCCGTGATTTTTTCTTACTCCTGCTAGTGAATGTAACGTTACACACCCATACAATGCGAACCACCCCGCGATGTTTTTCAGAAACCTATCCTACATTGAGACTGCATGTTGCCTGACCTCCCCGTGCTGACCACCCCGTGGTGCTTTTCTCCATCCTACATTGCCACTCACTGCCTATCCTAATTCAGACCCTATGATTCACACAACCCCGTGATTTTTTCTCACTCCTGCTAGTGAATGTAACGTTACACACCCATACAATGCGAACCACCCCGCGATGTTTTTCAGAAACCTATCCTACATTGACACTGCATGTTGCCTGACCTCCCCGTGCTGATCACACGGTGGTGCTTTTCTCCATCCTACATTGACACTCACTGCCTATCCTAATTCAGACCCTATGATTCACACCCCCCCGTGATGTTTTTCTCATTCCTGCTAGTGAATGTTATGTTACACACCCATACAATGCTCACCACCCGGGATGTTTTTCAGAAACCTATCCTACATTGCCACTGCATGTTGCCTGACCTCCCCATGCTGACCACCCCGTGGTGCTTTTCTCCACCCTACATTGCCACTCACTGCCTATCCTAATTCAGACCCTATGATTCACACCACCCCGTGATGTTTTTCTCACTCCTGCTAGTGAATGTAATGTTACACACCCATACAATGCGCACCACCCCGCGATGTTTTTCAGAAACCAATCCTACATTCCCACTGCATGTTGCCTGACCTCCCCATGCTGACCACTCCGTGGTTCTTTTCTCCATCCTACATTGCCACTCACTGCCTATCCTAATTCAGACCCTATGATTCACACCATCCCGTGATGTTTTTCTCACTCCTGCTAGTGAATGTAATGTTACACACCCATACAATGCGCACCACCCCACGATATTTTTCAGAAACTTATCCTACATTGCCACTGCATGTTGCCTGACCTCCACATGCTGACCACCCCGTGGTGCTTTTCTCCATCCTACATTGCCACTCACTGCGTATCCTAATTCAGACCCTATGATTCACACCACCCCGTGATGTTTTTCTCACTCCTGCTAGTGAATGTAATGTTACACACCCATACAATGCGCACCACCCCGCCATGTTTTTCAGAAACCTATCCTACATTGCCACTGCATATTACCTAACCTCCCCATGCTGACCACCCCGCGGTGCTTTTCTCCATCCTACATTGCCACTCACTGCCTATCCTAATTGAGACCCTATGTCTCACACCACCCCGTGATGTTTTTCTCACTCCTACTAGTGAATGTAATGTTACACACCCATACAATGCGCACCACCCCGCGATGTTTTTCAGAAACCTATCCTACATTGCCAATGCATGTTGCTTGACCTCCCCATGCTGACCACCCCGTGGTGCTTTTCTCCATCCTACATTGCCACTCACTGCCTATCCTAATTCAGACCCTATGATTCACACAATCCCGTGATGTTTTTCTCACTCCTGCTAGTGAATGTAATGTTGCACACCCATACAATGCGCACCACCCCACGATGTTTTTCAGAAACCTATCCTACATTGCCACTGCATGTTGCCTGACCTCCCCATGCTGACCACCCCGTGGTGCTTTTCTCCATCCTACATTGGTACTCACTGCCTATCCTAATTCACACCCTATGATTCACACCACCCCGTGATTTTTTCTCACTCCTGCTAGTGAATGTAACATTACACACCCATACAATGCGTACCACCCCGCGATGTTTTTCAGAAACCTATCCTACATTGCCACTGCATGATGCCTGACCTCCCCAATTTGACCACCCCGTGGTACTTCTCTCCATCCTACGTTGCCACTCACTGCCTATCCTAATTCAGACCCTATGATTCACACCACCCCGTGATGTTTTTCTCACTCCTGCTAGTGAATGTAATGTTGCACACCCATACAATGCGCACCACCCCGCGATGTTTTTCAGAAAGCAATCCTACATTCCCACTGCATGTTGCCTGACCTCCCTATGCTGACCACACCGTGGTGCTTTTCTCCATCCTACATTGCCACTCACTGCCTATCCTAATTCAGACCCTATGATTCACACCATCCCGTGATGTTTTTCTCACTCCTGCTAGTGAATGTAATGTTTCACACCCATACAATCGCACCACCCCACGATGTTTTTCAGAAACCTATCCTACATTGCCACTGCATGTTGCCTGACCTCCCCATGCTGACCACCCCGTGGTGCTTTTCTCCATCCTACATTGCCACTCACTGCCTATCCTAATTCACACCCTATGATTCACACCACCACGTGATTTTTTGTCACTCCTGCTAGTGAATGTAACGTTACACACCCATACAATTCGAACCACCCCGCGATGTTTTTCAGAAACCTATCCTACATTGCCACTACATGTGGCCTGACCTCCCCATGCTGACCACCCCGTGGTGCTTTTCTCCATCCTACATTGCCACTCACTGCCTATCCTAATTTAGACCCTATGATTCACACCCCCCCCCCGTGATGTTTTTCTCATTCCTGCTAGTGAATGTTATGTTACACACCCATACAAGCGCACCACCCGGGACGTTTTTCAGAAACCTATCCTACATTGCCACTGCATGTTGCCTGACCTCCCCATCCTGACCACCCCGTGGTGCTTTTCTCCATCCTACATTGCCACTCACTGCCTATCCTAATTCAGACCCTATGATTCACAGCACCCGGTGATTTTTTCTCACTCCTGCTAGTGAATGTAACGTTACACACCCATACAATGCGAACCACCCCGCGATGTTTTTCAGAAACCTATCCTACATTGCCACTGCATGTTGCCTGACCTCCCCGTGCTGACCACCCCATGGTGCTTTTCTTCATCATAGATTGCCACTCACTGCCTATCCTAATTCAGACCCTATGATTCACACCCCCCCCGTGATGTTTTTCTCATTCCTGCTAGTGAATGTTATGTTACACACCCATACAATGCACACCACCCGGGATGTTTTTCAGAAACCTATCCTACATTGCCACTGCATGTTGCCTGACCTCCCCATGCTGACCACCCAGTGGTGCTTTTCTCCATCCTACATTGCCACTCACTGCCTATCCTAATTCAGACCCTATGATTCACACCATCCCGTGATGTTTTTCTCACTCCTGCTGGTGAATGTAATGTTGCACACCCATACAATGCGCACCACCCCACGATGTTTTTCAGAAACCTATCCTACATTGCCACTGCATGTTGCCTGACCTCCCCATGGTGACCACCCCGCGGTGCTTTTCTCCATCCGACATTGCCACTCACTGCCTATCCTAATTGAGACCCTATGACTCACACCACCCCGTGATGTTTTTCTCACTCCTACTAGTGAATGTAATGTTACACACCCATACAATGCGCACCACCCCGCGATGTTTTTCAGAAACCTATCCTACATTGATAATGCATGTTGCTTGACCTCCCCATGCTGACCACCCCGTGGTGCTTTTCTCCATCCTACATTGCCACTCACTGCCTATCCTAATTCAGACCCTATGATTCACACCATCCCGTGATGTTTTTCTCACTCCTGCTAGTGAATGTAATGTTGCACACCCATACAATGCGCACCACCCCACGATGTTTTTCAGAAACCTATCCTACATTGCCACTGCATGTTGCCTGACCTCCCCATGCTGACCACCCATTGGTGCTTTTCTCCATCCTACATTGCCACTCACTGCCTATCCTAATTCACACCCTATGATTCACACGACCCCGTGATTTTTTCTCTCTCCTGCTAGTGAATATAACATTACACACCCATACAATGCGTACCACCCCGCGATGTTTTTCAGAAACCTATCCTACATTGCCACTGCATGTTGCCTGACCTCCCCAATTTGACCACCCCGTGGTGCTTCTTTCCATCCTACGTTGCCACTCACTGCCTATCCTAATTCAGACCCTAGGATTCACACCACCCCGTGATGTTTTTCTCACTCCTGCTAGTGAATGTAATGTTGCACACCCATACAATGCGCACCACCCCGCGATGTTTTTCAGAAACCAATCCTACATTGCCACTGCATGTTGCCTGACCTCCCCATGCTGACCACCCCGTGGTGCTTTTCTCCATCCTACATTGCCACTCACTGCCTATCCTAATTTAGACCCTATGATTCACACCCCCCCCCGTGATGTTTTTCTCATTCCTGCTAGTGAATGTTATGTTACACACCCATACAAGCGCACCACCCGGGACGTTTTTCAGAAACCTATCCTACATTGCCACTGCATGTTGCCTGACCTCCCCATGCTGACCACCCCGTGGTGCTTTTCTCCATCCTACATTGCCACTCACTGCCTATCCTAATTCAGACCCTATGATTCACAGCACCCCGTGATTTTTTCTCACTCCTGCTAGTGAATGTAACGTTACACACCCATACAATGCGAACCACCCCGCGATGTTTTTCAGAAACCTATCCTACATTGCCACTGCATGTTGCCTGACCTCCCCGTGCTGACCACCCCGTGGTGCTTTTCTTCATCATAGATTGCCACTCACTGTCTATCCTAATTCAGACCCTATGATTCACACCCCCCCCCGTGATGTTTTTCTCATTCCTGCTAGTGAATGTTATGTTACACACCCATACAATGCACACCACCCGGGATGTTTTTCAGAAACCTATCCTACATTGCCACTGCATGTTGCCTGACCTCCCCATGCCGACCACCCAGTGGTGCTTTTCTCCATCCTACATTGCCACTCACTGCCTATCCTTATTCAGACCCTATGATTCACACCACCCCGTGATGTTTTTCTCTCTCCTGATAGTGAATGTAATGTTACACACCCATACAATGCGCACCACCCCGCGATGTTTTTCAGAAACCTATCCTACATTGCCACTGCATATTGCCTGATCTCCCCATGCTGACCACCCCGCGGTGCTTTTCTCCATCCTACATTGCCACTCACTGCCTATCCTAATTCAGACCTTTATGATTCACACCACCCCGTGATGTTTTTCTCACTCCTCCTAGTGAATGTAATGTTACACACACATACAATGCGCACCACAACGCGATGTTTTTCAGAAACCTATCCTACATTGCCACTGCATGTTGCCTGACCTCCCCATGCTGACTACCCCGTGGTGCTTTTCTCCATCCGACATTGCCACTCACTGCCTATCCTAATTGAGACCCTATGACTCACACCACCCCGTGATGTTTTTCTCACTCTTACTAGTGAATGTAATGTTACACACACATACAATGCGCACCACAACGCGTTGTTTTTCAGCAACCTATCCTACATTGCCACTGCATGTTGCCTGACCTCCCCATGCTGACCACCCGGTGGTGCTTTTCTCCATCCTACATTGCTACTCACTGCCTATCCTAATTCAGACCCTAACATTCACACCACCCCGTGATGTTTTTCTCATTTCTGCTAGGGAATCTTATGTTACACACCCATACAATGCGCACCATCCCGCGATGTTTTTCAGAAACCTATCCTACATTGCCACTGCATGTTGCCTGACCTCCCCATGCTGACCATCCCGTGGTGCTTCTCTCCATCCTACGTTGCCACTCACTGCCTATCCTAATTCAGACCCTATGATTCACACCACCCCGTGATGTTTTTCTCACTCCTGCTAGTGAATGTAATGTTGCCCACCCATACAATGCGCACCACCCCGCGATGTTTTTCAGAAACCAATCCTACATTGCCACTGCATGTTGCCTGACCTCTCCATGCTGACCACCCCGTGGTGCTTTTCTCCATCCTACATTGCCACTCACTGCCTATCCTAATTCAGACCCTTTGATTCACACCATCCCGTGATGTTTTTCTCACTCCTGCTAGTGAATGTAATGTTGCACACCCATACAATGCGCACCACCCCACGATGTTTTTCAGAAACCTATCCTACATTGCCACTGCATGTTGCCTGACCTCCCCATGCTGACCACCCCGTGGTGCTTTTCTCCATTCTACATTGCCACTCACTGCCTATCCTAATTCAGACACTATGATTCACACCACCCCGTGATTTTTTCTCACTCCTGCTAGTGAATGTAACGTTACACACCCATACAATGCGAACCACCCCGCGATGTTTTTCAGAAACCTATCCTACATTGCCACTGCATGTTGCCTGACCTCCCCGTGCTGACCACCCCGTGGTGCTTTTCTCCATCCTACATTGCCACTCACTGCCTATCCTAATTCAGACCCTATGATTCACACAACCCCGTGATTTTTTCTCACTCCTGCTAGTGAATGTAACGTTACACACCCATACAATGCGAACCACCCCGCGATGTTTTTCGGAAACCTATCCTACATTGCCACTGCATGTTGCCTGACCTCCCCGTGCTGATCACACGGTGGTGCTTTTCTCCATCCTACATTGACACTCACTGCCTATCCTAATTCAGACCCTATGATTCACACCCTCCCGTGATGTTTTTCTCATTCCTGCTAGTGAATGTTATGTTACACACCCATACAATGCGCACCACCCGGGATGTTTTTCAGAAACCTATCCTACATTGCCACTGCATGTTGCCTGACCTCCCCATGCTGACCACCCCGTGGTGCTTTTCTCCACGCTACATTGCCACTCACTGCCTATCCTAATTCAGACCCTATGATTCACACCACCCCGTGATGTTTTTCTCACTCCTGCTAGTGAATGTAATGTTACACACCCATACAATGCGCACCACCCCGCGATGTTTTTCAGAAACCTATCCTACATTGCCACTGCATATTGCCTGACCTCCCCATGCTGACCACACCACGGTGCTTTTCTCCATCCTACATTGCCACTCACTGCCTATCCTAATTCAGATCCTATGATTCACACAACCCCGTGATGTTTTTCTCACTCCTACTAGTGAATGTAATGTTACACACCCATACATTGCGCACCACCCCGCGATGTTTTTCAGAAACCAATCCTACATTCCCACTGCATGTTGCCTGACCTCCCCATGCTGACCACTCCGTGGTTCTTTTCTCCATCCTACATTGCCACTCACTGCCTATCCTAATTCAGACCCTATGATTCACACCATCCCGTGATGTTTTTCTCACTCCTGCTAGTGAATGTAATGTTACACACCCATACAATGCGCACCACCCCACGATGTTTTTCAGAAACTTATCCTACATTGCCACTGCATGTTGCCTGACCTCCACATGCTGACCACCCCGTGGTGCTTTTCTCCATCCTACATTGCCACTCACTGCGTTTCCTAATTCAGACCCTATGATTCACACCACCCCGTGATGTTTTTCTCACTCCTGCTAGTGAATGTAATTTTGCACACCCATACAATGCGCAGTACCCCGCCATGTTTTTCAGAAACCTATCCTACATTGCCAATGCATATTACCTAACCTCCCCATGCTGACCACCCCGCGGTGCTTTTCTCCATCCGACATTGCCACTCACTGCCTATCCTAATTGAGACCCTATGTCTCACACCACCCCGTGATGTTTTTCTCACTCCTACTAGTGAATGTAATGTTACACACCCATACAATGCGCACCACCCCGCGATGTTTTTCAGAAACCTATCCTACATTGCCAATGCATGTTGCTTGACCTCCCCATGCTGACCACCTAGTGGTGCTTTTCTCCATCCTACATTGCCACTCACTGCCTATCCTAATTCAGACCCTATGATTCACACCATCCCGTGATGTTTTTCTCACTCCTGCTAGTGAATGTAATGTTGCACACCCATACAATGCGCACCACCCCACGATGTTTTTCAGAAACCTATCCTACATTGCCACTGCATGTTGCCTGACCTCCCCATGCTGACCACCCCGTGGTGCTTTTCTCCATCCTACATTGGTACTCACTGCCTATCCTAATTCACACCCTATGATTCACACCACCCCGTGATTTTTTCTCACTCCTGCTAGTGAATGTAACATTACACACCCATACAATGCGTACCACCCCGCGATGTTTTTCAGAAACCTATCCTACATTGCCACTGCATGATGCCTGACCTCCCCAATTTGACCACCCCGTGGTGCTTCTCTCCATCCTACGTTGCCACTCACTGCCTATCCTAATTCAGACCCTATGATTCACACCACCCCGTGATGTTTTTCTCACTCCTGCTAGTGAATGTAATGTTGCACACCCATACAATGCGCACCACCCCGCGATGTTTTTCAGAAATCAATCCTACATTCCCACTGCATGTTGCCTGACCTCCCTATGCTGACCACACCGTGGTGCTTTTCTCCATCCTACATTGCCACTCACTGCCTATCCTAATTCAGACCCTATGATTCACACCATCCCGTGATGTTTTTCTCACTCCTGCTAGTGAATGTAATGTTTCACACCCATACAATCGCACCACCCCACGATGTTTTTCAGAAACCTATCCTACATTGCCACTGCATGTTGCCTGACCTCCCCATGCTGACCACCCCGTGGTGCTTTTCTCCATCCTACATTGCCACTCACTGCCTATCCTAATTCACACCCTATGATTCACACCACCACGTGATTTTTTCTCACTCCTGCTAGTGAATGTAACGTTACACACCCATACAATTCGAACCACCCCGCGATGTTTTTCAGAAACCTATCCTACATTGCCACTACATGTGGCCTGACCTCCCCATGCTGACCACCCCGTGGTGCTTTTCTCCATCCTACATTGCCACTCACTGCCTATCCTAATTTAGACCCTATGATTCACACCCCCCCCCCCGTGATGTTTTTCTCATTCCTGCTAGTGAATGTTATGTTACACACCCATACAAGCGCACCACCCGGGACGTTTTTCAGAAACCTATCCTACATTGCCACTGCATGTTGCCTGACCTCCCCATCCTGACCACCCCGTGGTGCTTTTCTCCATCCTACATTGCCACTCACTGCCTATCCTAATTCAGACCCTATGATTCACAGCACCCGGTGATTTTTTCTCACTCCTGCTAGTGAATGTAACGTTACACACCCATACAATGCGAACCACCCCGCGATGTTTTTCAGAAACCTATCCTACATTGCCACTGCATGTTGCCTGACCTCCCCGTGCTGACCACCCCGTGGTGCTTTTCTTCATCATAGATTGCCACTCACTGCCTATCCTAATTCAGACCCTATGATTCACACCCCCCCCGTGATGTTTTTCTCATTCCTGCTAGTGAATGTTATGTTACACACCCATACAATGCACACCACCCGGGATGTTTTTCAGAAACCTATCCTACATTGCCACTGCATGTTGCCTGACCTCCCCATGCTGACCACCCAGTGGTGCTTTTCTCCATCCTACATTGCCACTCACTGCCTATCCTAATTCAGACCCTATGATTCACACCATCCCGTGATGTTTTTCTCACTCCTGCTGGTGAATGTAATGTTGCACACCCATACAATGCGCACCACCCCACGATGTTTTTCAGAAACCTATCCTACATTGCCACTGCATGTTGCCTGACCTCCCCATGGTGACCACCCCGCGGTGCTTTTCTCCATCCGACATTGCCACTCACTGCCTATCCTAATTGAGACCCTATGACTCACACCACCCCGTGATGTTTTTCTCACTCCTACTAGTGAATGTAATGTTACACACCCATACAATGCGCACCACCCCGCGATGTTTTTCAGAAACCTATCCTACATTGATAATGCATGTTGCTTGACCTCCCCATGCTGACCACCCTGTGGTGCTTTTCTCCATCCTACATTGCCACTCACTGCCTATCCTAATTCAGACCCTATGATTCACACCATCCCGTGATGTTTTTCTCACTCCTGCTAGTGAATGTAATGTTGCACACCCATACAATGCGCACCACCCCACGATGTTTTTCAGAAACCTATCCTACATTGCCACTGCATGTTGCCTGACCTCCCCATGCTGACCACCCATTGGTGCTTTTCTCCATCCTACATTGCCACTCACTGCCTATCCTAATTCACACCCTATGATTCACACGACCCCGTGATTTTTTCTCTCTCCTGCTAGTGAATATAACATTACACACCCATACAATGCGTACCACCCCGCGATGTTTTTCAGAAACCTATCCTACATTGCCACTGCATGTTGCCTGACCTCCCCAATTTGACCACCCCGTGGTGCTTCTCTCCATCCTACGTTGCCACTCACTGCCTATCCTAATTCAGACCCTAGGATTCACACCACCCCGTGATGTTTTTCTCACTCCTGCTAGTGAATGTAATGTTGCACACCCATACAATGCGCACCACCCCGCGATGTTTTTCAGAAACCAATCCTACATTGCCACTGCATGTTGCCTGACCTCCCCATGCTGACCACCCCGTGGTGCTTTTCTCCATCCTACATTGCCACTCACTGCCTATCCTAATTTAGACCCTATGATTCACACCCCCCCCGTGATGTTTTTCTCATTCCTGCTAGTGAATGTTATGTTACACACCCATACAAGCGCACCACCCGGGACGTTTTTCAGAAACCTATCCTACATTGCCACTGCATGTTGCCTGACCTCCCCATGCTGACCACCCCGTGGTGCTTTTCTCCATCCTACATTGCCACTCACTGCCTATCCTAATTCAGACCCTATGATTCACAGCACCCCGTGATTTTTTCTCACTCCTGCTAGTGAATGTAACGTTACACACCCATACAATGCGAACCACCCCGCGATGTTTTTCAGAAACCTATCCTACATTGCCACTGCATGTTGCCTGACCTCCCCGTGCTGACCACCCCGTGGTGCTTTTCTTCATCATAGATTGCCACTCACTGCCTATCCTAATTCAGACCCTATGATTCACACCCCCCCCCGTGATGTTTTTCTCATTCCTGCTAGTGAATGTTATGTTACACACCCATACAATGCACACCACCCGGGATGTTTTTCAGAAACCTATCCTACATTGCCACTGCATGTTGCCTGACCTCCCCATGCCGACCACCCAGTGGTGCTTTTCTCCATCCTACATTGCCACTCACTGCCTATCCTAATTCAGACCCTATGATTCACACCACCCCGTGATGTTTTTCTCTCTCCTGATAGTGAATGTAATGTTACACACCCATACAATGCGCACCACCCCGCGATGTTTTTCAGAAACCTATCCTACATTGCCACTGCATATTGCCTGATCTCCCCATGCTGACCACCCCGCGGTGCTTTTCTCCATCCTACATTGCCACTCACTGCCTATCCTAATTCAGATACTATGATTCACACCACCCCGTGATTTTTTCTCACTCCTGCTAGTGAATGTAACGTTACACACCCATACAATGCGAACCACCCCGCGATGTTTTTCAGAAACCTATCCTACATTGCCACTGCATATTGCCTGATCTCCCCATGCTGACCACCCCGCGGTGATTTTCTCCATCCTACATTGCCACTCACTGCCTATCCTAATTCAGACCCTATGATTCACAGCACCCCGTGATTTTTTCTCACTCTTGCTAGTGAATGTAACGTTACACACCCATACAATGCGAACCACCCCGCGATGTTTTTCAGAAACCTATCCTACATTGCCACTGCATGTTGCCTGACCTCCCCGTGCTGACCACCCCGTGGTGCTTTTCTTCATCATACATTGCCACTCACTGCCTATCCTAATTCAGACCCTATGATTCACACCCCCCCCCGTGATGTTTTTCTCATTCCTGCTAGTGAATTTTATGTTACACACCCATACAATGCGCACCACCCGGGATGTTTTTCAGAAACCTATCCTACATTGCCACTGCATGTTGCCTGACCTCCCCATGCTGACCACCCCGTGGTGCTTTTCTCCATCCTACATTGCCACTCACTGCCTATCCTAATTCAGACCCTATGATTCACACCATCCCGTGATGTTTTTCTCACTCCTGCTGGTGATTGTAATGTTGCACACCCATACAATGCGCACCACCCCACGATGTTTTTCAGAAACATATCCTACATTGCCACTGTATATTGCCTGATCTCCCCAGGCTGACCACCCCGCGGTGCTTTTCTCCATCCTACATTGCCACTCACTGCCTATCCTAATTCAGATCCTATGATTCACACCACCCCGTGATGTTTTTCTCACTCAGACTAGTGAATGTAATGTTACACACCCATACAATGCGCACCACCCCGCGATGTTTTTCAGAAACAAATCCTACATTCCCACTTCATGTTGCCTGACTTCCCCATGCTGACCACCCCGTGGTTCTTTTCTCCATCCGATATTGCCACTCACTGCCTATCCTAATTCAGACCCTATGATTCACACCATCCCGTGATGTTTTTCTCACTCCTGCTAGTGAATGTAATGTTGCACACCCATACAATGCGCACCACCCCACGATGTTTTTCAGAAACTTATCCTACATTGCCACTGCATGTTGCCTGACCTCCCCATGCTGACCACCCCGTGGTGCTTTTCTCCATCCTACATTGCCACTCACTGCGTATCCTAATTCAGACCTTATGATTCACACCACCCCGTGATGTTTTTCTCACTCCTGCTAGTGAATGTAATGTTACACACCCATACAATGCGCACCACCCCGCGATGTTTTTCAGAAACCTATCCTACATTGCCACTTCATATTGCCTGACCTCCCCATGCTGACCACCTCGCGGTGCTTTTCTCCATCCGACATTGCCACTCACTGCCTATCCTAATTGAGACCCTATGACTCACACCACCCCGTGATGTTTTTCTCACTCCTACTAGTGAATGTAATGTTACACCCCCATACAATGCGCACCACCCCGCGATGTTTTTCAGAAACCTATCCTATATTGCCAATGCATGTTGCTTGACCTCCCCATGCTGACCACCCCGTGGTGCTTTTCTCCATCCTACATTGCCACTCACTGCCTATCCTAATTCAGAGCCTATGATTCATACCATCCCGTGATGTTTTTCTCACTCCTGCTAGTGAATGTAATGTTTCACACTCATACAATGCGCACCACCCCACGATGTTTTTCACAAACCTATCCTACATTGCCACTGCATGTTGCCTGACCTCCCCATGCTGACCACCCCGTGGTGCTTTTCTCCATCCTACATTGCCACTCACTGCCTATCCTAATTCACACCCTATGATTCACACCACCCCGTGATTTTTTCTCACTCCTGCTAGTGAATGTAACGTTACACACCCATACAATTCGAACCACCCCGCGATGTTTTTCAGAAACGTATCCTACATTGCCACTACATGTGGCCTGACCTCCCCATGCTGACCACCCCGTGGTGCTTGTCTCCATCCTACATTGCCACTCACTGCCTATACTAATTCAGACCCTATGATTCACACCCCCCCCGTGATGTTTTTCTCATTCCTGCTAGTGAATGTTATGTTACACACCCATACAAGCGCACCACCCGGGATGTTTTTCAGAAACCTATCCTACATTGCCACTGCATGTTGCCTGACCTCCCCATGCTGACCACCCCGTGGTGCTTCTCTCCATCCTACGTTGCCACTCACTGCCTATCCTAATTCAGACCCTATGATTCACACCCCCCCCGTGATGTTTTTCTCATTCCTGCTAGTGAATGTTATGTTACACACCCATACAAGCGCACCACCCGGGATGTTTTTCAGAAACCTATCCTACATTGCCACTGCATGTTGCTTGACCTCCCCATGCTGACCACCCCGTGGTGCATTTCTCCATCCTACATTGCCACTCACTGCCTATCCTAATTCAGACCCTATGATTCACAGCACCCCGTGATTTTTTCTCACTCCTGCTAGTGAATGTAACGTTACACACCCATAAAATTCGAACCGCCCCGCGATGTTTTTCAGAAACCTATCCTACATTGCCACTGCATGTTGCCTGACATCCCCGTGCTGACCACCCCGTGGTGCTTTTCTTCATCATACATTGCCACTCACTGCCTATCCTAATTCAGACCCTATGATTCACACCACCCCCGTGAAGTTTTTCTCATTCCTGCTAGTGAATGTTATGTTACACACCCATACAATGCGCACCACCCGGGATGTTTTTCAGAAACCTATCCTACATTGCCACTGCATGTTGCCTGACCTCCCCATGCTGACCACCCCGTGATGCTTTTCTCCATCATACATTGCCACTCACTGCCTATCCTAATTCAGACCCTATGATTCATACCATCCCGTGATGTTTTTCTCACTCCTGCTAGTGAATGTAATGTTTCACACCCATACAATGCGCACCACCCCACGATGTTTTTCACAAACCTATCCTACATTGCCACTGCATGTTGCCTGACCTCCCCATGCTGACCACCCTGTGGTGCTTTTCTCCATCCTACATTGCCATTTACTGCCTATCCTAATTCACACCCTATGATTCACACCACCCCGTGATTTTTTCTCACTCCTGCTAGTGAATGTAACGTTACACACCCATACAATTCGAACCACCCCGCGATGTTTTTCAGAAACCTATCCTACATTGCCACTACATGTGGCCTGACCTCCCCATGCTGACCACCCCGTGGTGCTTTTCTCCATCCTACATTGCCACTCACTGCCTATCCTAATTCAGACCCTATGATTCACAGCACCCCGTGATTTTTTCTCACTCCTGCTAGGGAATGTAACGTTACACACCCATAAAATGCGAACCACCCCGCGATGATTTTCAGAAAACTATCCTACATTGCCACTGCATGTTGCCTGACTTCCCCATGCTGACCACCCCGTGGTGCTTCTCTCCATCCTACGTTGCCACTCACTGCCTATCCGAATTCAGACCCTATGATTCACACACCCCCCGTGATGTTTTTCTCATTCCTGCTAGTGAATGTTATGTTACACACCCATACAAGCGCACCACCCGGGATGTTTTTCAGAAACCTATCCTACATTGCCACTGCATGTTGCTTGACCTCCCCATGCTGACCACCCCGTGGTGTATTTCTCCATCCTACATTGCCACTCACTGCCTATCCTAATTCAGACCCTATGATTCACAGCACCCCGTGATTTTTTCTCACTCCTGCTAGTGAATGTAACGTTACACACCCATAAAAATGCGAACCACCCCGCGATGTTTTTCAGAAACCTATCCTACATTGCCACTGCATGTTGCCGGACCTCCCCGTGCTGACCACCCCGTGGTGCTTTTCTTCATCATACATTGCCACTCACTGCCTATCCTAATTCAGACCCTATGATTCACACCCCCCCGTGAAGTTTTTCTCATTCCTGCTAGTTAATGTTATGTTACACACCCATACAATGCGCACCACCCGGGATGTTTTTCAGAAACCTATCCTACATTGCCACTGCATGTTGCCTGACCTCCCCATGCTGACCACCCCGTGGTGCTTTTCTCCATCCTACTTTGCCACTCACTGCCTATCCTAATTCAGACCCTATGATTCACACCATCCCGTGATGTTTTTCTCACTCCTGCTGGTGAATGTAATGTTGCACACCCATACAATGCGCACCACCCCATGATGTTTTTCAGAAACATATCCTACATTGCCACTGCATGTTGCCTGACCTCCCCATGCTGACCACCCCGTGGTGCTTTTCTCCATCCTACATTGCCACTCACTGCGTATCCTAATTCAGACCCTATGATTCACACCACCCCGTGATGTTTTTCTCACTCCTGCTAGTGAATGTAATGTTACACACCCATACAATGCGCACCACCCCGCGATGTTTTTCAGAAACCTATCCTACATTGCCACTGCAGGTTGCCTGACCTCCCCATGCTGAACACCCCGTGGTGCTTTTCTCCATCCTAAATTGCCACTCACTGCCTATCCTAATTCACACACTATGATTCACACCACCCCGTGATTTTTTCTCACTCCTGCTAGTGAATGTAACGTTACACACCCATAAAATGCGAACCACCCCGCGATGATTTTCAGAAACCTATCCTACATTGCCACTGCATGTTGCCTGACCTCCCCATGCTGACCACCCCGTGGTGCTTCTCTCCATCCTACGTTGCCACTCACTGCCTATCCTAATTCAGACCCTATGATTCACACCACCTCGTGATGTTTTTCTCACTCCTGCTCGTCAATGTAATGTTGCACACCCATACAATGCGCACCACCCCGCGATGTTTTTCAGAAACCAATCCTACATTGCCAATGCATGTTGCCTGACCTCCCCATGCTGACCACCCCGTGGTGCTTTTCTCCATCCTACATTGCCATTCACTGCCTATCCTAATTCAGACCCTATGATTCACACCATTCCGTGATGTTTTTCTCACTCCTGCTAGTACTTGTAATGTTGCACACCCATACCATGCGCACCACCCCAAGATGTTTTTCAGAAACATATCCTACATTGCCACTGCATGTTGCCTGACCTCCCCATGCTGACCACCCTGTGGTGCTTTTCTCCATCCTACATTGCCACTCACTGCCTATCCTAATTCACACCCTATGATTCACACCACCCCGTGATTTTTTCTCACTCCTGCTAGTGAATGTAACGTTACACACCCATACAATGCGAACCACTCCGCAATGCTTTTCAGAAACCTATCCTACATTGCCACTGCATGTTGCCTGACCTCTCCTTGCTGACCACCCCGTGGTGCTTCTCTCCATCCTACGTTGCCACTCACTGCCTATACTAATTCAGACCCTATGATTCACACCACCCTGTGATGTTTTTCTCACTCCTGCTAGTGAATGTAATGTTACACACCCATACAATGCGCACCACCCTGCGATGTTTTTCAGAAACCTATCCTACATTGCCACTGCATGTTGCCTGACCTCCCCATGCTGACCACCCCGTGGTGCTTTTCTCCATCCTACATTGCCACTCACTGCCTATCCTAATTCAGACCCTAAGATTCACACCACCCCGTGATGTTTTTCTCATTCCTGCTAGTGAATGTTATGTTACACACCCATACAATGCGCACCACCCCGCGATGTTTTTCAGAAACCTATCCTACATTGCCACTGCATGTTGCCTGACCTCCCCAATTTGACCACCCCGTGGTGCTTCTCTCCATCCTACGTTGCCACTCACTGCCTATCCTAATTCAGACCCTATGATTCACACCACCCCGTGATGTTTTTCTCACTCCTGCTAGTGAATGTAATGTTGCACACCCATACAATGCGCACCACCCCGCGATGTTTTTCAGAAACCAATCCTACATTGCCACTGCATGTTGCCTGACCTCCCCATGCTGACCAACCCATGGTGCTTTTCTCCATCCTAAATTGCCACTCACTGCCTATCCTAATTCAGACCCTATGATTCACACCATCCCGTGATGTTTTTCTCACTCCTGCTGGTGAATGTAATGTTGCACACCCATACAATGCGCACCACCCCACGATGTTTTTCAGAAACCTATCCTACATTGCCACTGCATGTTGCCTGACCTCCCCATGCTGACCACCCCACGGTGCTTTTCTCCATTCTACATTGCCACTCACTGCCTATCCTAATTCAGACCCTATGATTCACACCACCCCGTGATTTTTTCTCACTCCTGCTTGTGAATGTAACGTTAAACACCCATACAATGCGAACCACCCCGCGATGTTTTTCAGAAACCTATCCTACATTGCCACTGCATGTTGCCTGACCTCCCCGTGCTGACCACCCCGTGGTGCTTTTCTCCATCCTACATTGCCACTCACTGCCTATCCTAATTCAGAGCCTATGATTCACACCATCCCGTGATGTTTTTCTCACTCCTGCTGGTGAATGTAATGTTGCACACCCATACAATGCGCACCACCCCACGATGTTTTTCAGAAACTTATCTTACATTGCCACTGCATGTTGCCTGACCTCCCCATGCTAACAACCCCGTGGTGCTTTTCTCCATCCTACATTGCCACTCACTGCGTATCCTAATTCAGACCCTATGATTCACACCACCCCGTGATGTTTTTCTCACTCCTGCTAGTGAATGTAATGTTACACACCCATACAATGCGCACCACCCCGCGATGTTTTTCAGAAACCTATCCTACATTGCCACTGCATATTGCCTAACCTCCCCAGCTGACCACCCCGTGGTGCTTTTCTCCATCCGACATTGCCACTCACTGCCTATCCTAATTGAGACCCTATGACTCACACCACCCCGTGATGTTTTTCTCACTCCTACTAGTGAATGAAATGTTACACACCCATACAATGCGCACCACCCCGCGATGTTTTTCAGAAACCTATCCTACATTGCCAATGCATGTTGCTTGACCTCCCCATGCTGACCACCCGGTGGTGCTTTTCTCCATCCTACATTGCCACTCACTGCCTATCCTAATTCAGACCCTATGATTCACACCATCCCGTGATGTTTTTCTCACTCCTGCTAGTGAATGTAATGTTGCACACCCATACAATGCGCACCACCCCACGATGTTTTTCAGAAACCTATCCTACATTGCCACTGCATGTTGCCTGACCTCCCCATGCTGACCACCCCGTGGTGCTTTTCTCCATCCTAAATTGCCACTCACTGCCTATCCTAATTCACACCCTATGATTCACACCACCCCGTGATTTTTTCTCACTCCTGCTAGTGAATGTAACATTACACACCCATACAATGCGAACCACCCCGCGATGTTTTTCAGAAACCTATCCTACATTGTCACTGCATGTTGCCTGACCTCCCCAATTTGACCACCCCGTGGTGCTTCTCTCCAACCTACGTTGCCACTCACTGCCTATTCTGATTCAGACCCTATGATTCACACCACCCCGTGATGTTTTTCTCACTCCTGCTAGTGAATGTAATGTTGCACACCCATACAATGCGCACCACCCCGCGATGTTTTTCAGAAACCAATCCTACATTGCCACTGCATGTTGCCTGACCTCCCCATGCTGACCACCCCGTGGTGCTTTTCTCCATCCTACATTGCCACGCACTGCCTATCCTAATTCAGACCCTATGATTCACACCATCCCGTGATGTTTTTCTCACTCCTGCTAGTGCATGTAATGTTGCACACCCATACCATGCGCACCACCCCAAGATGTTTTTCAGAAACATATCCTACATTGCCACTGCATGTTGCCTGACCTCCCCATGCTGACCACCCCGTGGTGCTTTTCTCCATCCTACATTACCACTCACTGCCTATCCTAATTCACATCCTATGATTCACACCACCCCGTAATTTTTTCTCACTCCTGCTAGTGAATGTAATGTTACACTCCCATACAATGCGAACCGCCCCGCAATGCTTTTCAGAAACCTATCCTACATTGCCACTGCATATTGCCTTACCTCTCCTTGCTGACCACCCGGTGGTGCTTCTCTCCATCCTACGTTGCCACTCACTGCCTATACTAATTCAGACCCTATGATTCACACCACCCAGTGATGTTTTTCTCACTCCTGCTAGTGAATGTAATGTTACACACCCATACAATGCGCACCACCCCGCGATGTTTTTCAGAAACCTATCCTGCATTGCCACTGCATGTTGCCTGACCGCCCTATGCTGACCACCCCGTGGTGCTTTTCTTCATCCTACATTGCCACTCACTGCCTATACTAATTCAGACCCTATGATTCACACCACCCCGTGATGTTTTTCTCACTCCTACTAGTGAATGTAATGTTACACAGCCATACAATGGGCACCACATCGCGATGTTTTTCAGAAACCTATCCTACATTGCCACTGCATGTTGCCTGACCTCCCCATGCTGACCACCCCGTGGTGCTTTTCTCCATCCTACATTGCCACTCACTGCCTATCCTAATTCAGACCCTAAGATTCACACCACCCCGTGATGTGTTTCTCACTCCTGCTAGTGAATGTTATGTTACACACCCATACAATGCGCACCACCCGGGATGTTTTTCAGAAACCTATCCTACATTGCCACTGCATGTTGCCTGACCTCCCCATGCTGACCACGCCGTGGTGCTTTTCTCCATCCTACATTGCCACTCACTGCCTATCCTAATTCAGACCCTATGATTCACACCACCCGGTGATGTTTTTCTCACTGCTCCTAGTGAATGTAATGTTACACACCAAAACAATGTGCACAACCACGCGATGTTTTTCAGAAACCTATCCTACATAGCCACTGCATGTTGCCTGACCTCCCCATGCTGACCACCCCGTGGTGCTTTTCTCCATCGTACATTGCCACTCACTGCCTATCCTAATTCAGACCCTATGATTCACACCACCCCGTGATGTTTTTCTCATTCCTGCTAGTGAATGTAATCTTACACACCCATACAATGGGCAGCACCCCACGATTTTTTTTTTAGAAACCTATCCTACATTGCCAGTGCATGTTGCCTGACCTCCCCATGCTGACCACCCCGTGGTGCTTTTCTCCATCCTACATTGCCAGTCACTGCCTATCCTGATTCAGACCCTATGATTCACACCACCCCGTGATGTTTTTCTCATTCCTGCTAGTGAATGTAATGTTACACACCCATACAATGCGCACCACCCCGCGATGTTTTTCAGAAACCTATCCTACATTGCCACTGCATATTCCCTGACCTCCCCATGGTGACCACCCCGCGGTGCTTTTCTAAATCCTGCATTGCCACTCACTGCCTATCCTAATTCAGACCCTCCGATTCACACCACCCCGTGATGTTTTTCTCACTCCTACTAGTGAATGTAATGTTACACACCCATACAATGCGCACCACTCCGCGATGATTTTCAGAAACGTATCCTACATTGCCACTGCATGTTTCCTGACCTCCCTATGCTGACCACACCGTGGTGCTTTTCTCCGTCCTACATTGCCACTCACTGCCTATCCTAATTCAGACCCTATGATTCACATAACCCCGTCAAGTTTTTCTCACTCCTGCCAGTCAATGTAATGTTACACACCCAAACAATGCGCAC
The DNA here is from genome assembly GCF_034190915.1 of Cavia porcellus. Classification (NCBI taxonomy): domain Eukaryota; kingdom Metazoa; phylum Chordata; class Mammalia; order Rodentia; family Caviidae; genus Cavia; species Cavia porcellus. The sequence continues at coordinate 47,093,939 of NW_026947514.1, read as the reverse complement.
AACCACGCGATGTTTTGCAGAAACCTATCTTACATTGCCACTGCATGTTGCCTGACCTTTCCATGCTGACCACCCCGTGGTGCTTTTCTCCATCCTACATTGCCACTCACTGCCTATCCTAATTCACACCCTATGATTCACACCACCCCGAGATTTTTTCTCACTCCTGCTAGTGAATGTAACATTACACACCCATACAATGCGAACCACCCCGCGATGTTTTTCAGAAACCTATCCTACATTGCCACTGCATGTTGCCTGACCTCCCCAATTTGACCACCCCTTGGTGCTTCTCTCCATCCTACGTTGCCACTCACTGCCTATCCTAATTCAGACCCTATGATTCACACCAACCCGTGATGTTTTTCTCACTCCTGCTAGTGAATGTAATGTTGCACACCCATACAATGCGCACCACCCCGCGATGTTTTTCAGAAACCAATCCTACATTGCCACTGCATGTTGCCTGACCTCCCCATGCTGACCACCCCGTGGTGCTTTTCTCCATCCTACATTGCCACTCACTGCCTATCCTAATTCAGACCCTATGATTCACACCATCCCGTGATGTTTTTCTGACTCCTGCTAGTGAATGTAATGTTTCACACCCATACAATGCGCACCACCCCACGATGTTTTTCAGAAACCTATCCTACGTTGCCACTGCATATTGCCTGACCTCCCGATGCTGACCACCCGGAGGTGCTTTTCTCCATCCTACATTGCCACTCACTGCCTATCCTAATTCAGACCCTATGATTCACACCACCCCGTGATTTTTTCTCACTCCTGCTAGTGAATGTAACGTTACACACCCATACAATGCGAACCACCCCGCAATGCTTTTCAGAAACCTATCCTACATTGCCACTGCATATTGCCTGACCTCTGCTTGCTGACCACCCCGTGGTGCTTCTCTCCATCCTACGTTGCCACTCACTGCCTATACTAATTCAGACCCTATGATTCACACCACCCAGTGATGTTTTTCTCACTCCTGCTAGTGAATGTAATGTTACACACCCATACAATGCGCACCACCCCGCGATGTTTTTCAGAAACCTCTCCTGCATTGCCACTGGACGTTGCCTGACCGCCCTATGCTGACCACCCCGTGGTGCTTTTCTTCATCCTACATTGCCACTCACTGCCTATACTAATTCAGACCCTATGATTCACACCACCCCGTGATGTTTTTCTCACTCCTACTAGTGAATGTAATGTTACACAGCCATACAATGGGCACCACATCGCGATGTTTTTCAGAAACCTATCCTACATTGCCACTGCATGTTGCCTGACCTCCCCATGCTGACCACCCCGTGGTGCTTTTCTCCATCCTACATTCCCACTCACTGCCTATCCTAATTCAGACCCTAAGATTCACACCACCGCGTGATGTTTTTCTGATTCCTGCTAGTGAATCTTATGTTACACACCCATACAATGCGCACCACCCCGCGATGTTTTTCAGAAACCTATCCTACATTGCCACTGCATGTTGCCTGACCTCCCCATGCTGACCACCCCGTGGTGCTTTTCTCCATCCTACATTGCCACTCACTGCCTATCCTAATTCAGACCATAAGATTCACACCACCCCGTGATGGGTTTCTCACTCCTGCTAGTGAATGTTATGTTACACACCCATACAATGCGCACCACCCGGGATGTTTTTCAGAAACCTATCCTACATTGCCACTGCATGTTGCCTGACCTCCCCATGCTGACCACCCCGTGGTGCTTTTCTCCATCCTACATTGCCACTCACTGCCTATCCTAATTCAGACCCTATGATTCACACCACCCCGTGATGTTTTTCTCATTCCTGCTAGTGAATGTAATCTTACACACCCATACAATGCGCACCACACCACGATTTTTTTTAGAAACCTATCCTACATTGCCACTGCATGTTGCCTGACCTCCCCATGCTGACCACCCCGTGGTGCTTTTCTCCATCCTACATTGCCACTCACTGCCTATCCTAATTCAGACCCTATGATTCACACCACCCCGTGATGTTTTTCTCATTCCTGCTAGAGAATGGAATGTTACACAGCCATACAATGGGCACCACATCGCGATGTTTTTCAGAAACCTATCCTACATTGCCACTGCATGTTGCCTGACCTCCCCATGCTGACCACCCCGTGGTGCTTTTCTCCATCCTACATTCCCACTCACTGCCTATCCTAATTCAGACCCTAAGATTCACACCACCGCGTGATGTTTTTCTGATTCCTGCTAGTGAATCTTATGTTACACACCCATACAATGCGCACCACCCCGCGATGTTTTTCAGAAACCTATCCTACATTGCCACTGCATGTTGCCTGACCTCCCCGTGCTGACCACCCCGTGGTGCTTTTCTTCATCATAGATTGCCACTCACTGCCTATCCTAATTCAGACCCTATGATTCACACCCCCCCCCGTGATGTTTTTCTCATTCCTGCTAGTGAATGTTATGTTACACACCCATACAATGCACACCACCCGGGATGTTTTTCAGAAACCTATCCTACATTGCCACTGCATGTTGCCTGACCTCCCCATGCCGACCACCCAGTGGTGCTTTTCTCCATCCTACATTGCCACTCACTGCCTATCCTAATTCAGACCCTATGATTCACACCACCCCGTGATGTTTTTCTCTCTCCTGATAGTGAATGTAATGTTACACACCCATACAATGCGCACCACCCCGCGATGTTTTTCAGAAACCTATCCTACATTGCCACTGCATATTGCCTGATCTCCCCATGCTGACCACCCCGCGGTGCTTTTCTCCATCCTACATTGCCACTCACTGCCTATCCTAATTCAGATACTATGATTCACACCACCCCGTGATTTTTTCTCACTCCTGCTAGTGAATGTAACGTTACACACCCATACAATGCGAACCACCCCGCGATGTTTTTCAGAAACCTATCCTACATTGCCACTGCATATTGCCTGATCTCCCCATGCTGACCACCCCGCGGTGATTTTCTCCATCCTACATTGCCACTCACTGCCTATCCTAATTCAGACCCTATGATTCACAGCACCCCGTGATTTTTTCTCACTCTTGCTAGTGAATGTAACGTTACACACCCATACAATGCGAACCACCCCGCGATGTTTTTCAGAAACCTATCCTACATTGCCACTGCATGTTGCCTGACCTCCCCGTGCTGACCACCCCGTGGTGCTTTTCTTCATCATACATTGCCACTCACTGCCTATCCTAATTCAGACCCTATGATTCACACCCCCCCCCGTGATGTTTTTCTCATTCCTGCTAGTGAATTTTATGTTACACACCCATACAATGCGCACCACCCGGGATGTTTTTCAGAAACCTATCCTACATTGCCACTGCATGTTGCCTGACCTCCCCATGCTGACCACCCCGTGGTGCTTTTCTCCATCCTACATTGCCACTCACTGCCTATCCTAATTCAGACCCTATGATTCACACCATCCCGTGATGTTTTTCTCACTCCTGCTGGTGATTGTAATGTTGCACACCCATACAATGCGCACCACCCCACGATGTTTTTCAGAAACATATCCTACATTGCCACTGTATATTGCCTGATCTCCCCAGGCTGACCACCCCGCGGTGCTTTTCTCCATCCTACATTGCCACTCACTGCCTATCCTAATTCAGATCCTATGATTCACACCACCCCGTGATGTTTTTCTCACTCAGACTAGTGAATGTAATGTTACACACCCATACAATGCGCACCACCCCGCGATGTTTTTCAGAAACAAATCCTACATTCCCACTTCATGTTGCCTGACTTCCCCATGCTGACCACCCCGTGGTTCTTTTCTCCATCCGATATTGCCACTCACTGCCTATCCTAATTCAGACCCTATGATTCACACCATCCCGTGATGTTTTTCTCACTCCTGCTAGTGAATGTAATGTTGCACACCCATACAATGCGCACCACCCCACGATGTTTTTCAGAAACTTATCCTACATTGCCACTGCATGTTGCCTGACCTCCCCATGCTGACCACCCCGTGGTGCTTTTCTCCATCCTACATTGCCACTCACTGCGTATCCTAATTCAGACCTTATGATTCACACCACCCCGTGATGTTTTTCTCACTCCTGCTAGTGAATGTAATGTTACACACCCATACAATGCGCACCACCCCGCGATGTTTTTCAGAAACCTATCCTACATTGCCACTTCATATTGCCTGACCTCCCCATGCTGACCACCTCGCGGTGCTTTTCTCCATCCGACATTGCCACTCACTGCCTATCCTAATTGAGACCCTATGACTCACACCACCCCGTGATGTTTTTCTCACTCCTACTAGTGAATGTAATGTTACACCCCCATACAATGCGCACCACCCCGCGATGTTTTTCAGAAACCTATCCTATATTGCCAATGCATGTTGCTTGACCTCCCCATGCTGACCACCCCGTGGTGCTTTTCTCCATCCTACATTGCCACTCACTGCCTATCCTAATTCAGAGCCTATGATTCATACCATCCCGTGATGTTTTTCTCACTCCTGCTAGTGAATGTAATGTTTCACACTCATACAATGCGCACCACCCCACGATGTTTTTCACAAACCTATCCTACATTGCCACTGCATGTTGCCTGACCTCCCCATGCTGACCACCCCGTGGTGCTTTTCTCCATCCTACATTGCCACTCACTGCCTATCCTAATTCACACCCTATGATTCACACCACCCCGTGATTTTTTCTCACTCCTGCTAGTGAATGTAACGTTACACACCCATACAATTCGAACCACCCCGCGATGTTTTTCAGAAACGTATCCTACATTGCCACTACATGTGGCCTGACCTCCCAATGCTGACCACCCCGTGGTGCTTGTCTCGATCCTACATTGCCACTCACTGCCTATACTAATTCAGACCCTATGATTCACACCCCCCCCGTGATGTTTTTCTCATTCCTGCTAGTGAATGTTATGTTACACACCCATACAAGCGCACCACCCGGGATGATTTTCAGAAACCTATCCTACATTGCCACTGCATGTTGCCTGACCTCCCCATGCTGACCACCCCGTGGTGCTTCTCTCCATCCTACGTTGCCACTCACTGCCTATCCTAATTCAGACCCTATGATTCACACCCCCCCCGTGATGTTTTTCTCATTCCTGCTAGTGAATGTTATGTTACACACCCATACAAGCGCACCACCCGGGATGTTTTTCAGAAACCTATCCTACATTGCCACTGCATGTTGCTTGACCTCCCCATGCTGACCACCCCGTGGTGCATTTCTCCATCCTACATTGCCACTCACTGCCTATCCTAATTCAGACCCTATGATTCACAGCACCCCGTGATTTTTTCTCACTCCTGCTAGTGAATGTAACGTTACACACCCATAAAATTCGAACCGCCCCGCGATGTTTTTCAGAAACCTATCCTACATTGCCACTGCATGTTGCCTGACATCCCCGTGCTGACCACCCCGTGGTGCTTTTCTTCATCATACATTGCCACTCACTGCCTATCCTAATTCAGACCCTATGATTCACACCACCCCCGTGAAGTTTTTCTCATTCCTGCTAGTGAATGTTATGTTACACACCCATACAATGCGCACCACACGGGATGTTTTTCAGAAACCTATCCTACATTGCCACTGCATGTTGCCTGACCTCCCCATGCTGACCACCCCGTGATGCTTTTCTCCATCATACATTGCCACTCACTGCCTATCCTAATTCAGACCCTATGATTCATACCATCCCGTGATGTTTTTCTCACTCCTGCTAGTGAATGTAATGTTTCACACCCATACAATGCGCACCACCCCACGATGTTTTTCACAAACCTATCCTACATTGCCACTGCATGTTGCCTGACCTCCCCATGCTGACCACCCTGTGGTGCTTTTCTCCATCCTACATTGCCATTTACTGCCTATCCTAATTCACACCCTATGATTCACACCACCCCGTGATTTTTTCTCACTCCTGCTAGTGAATGTAACGTTACACACCCATACAATTCGAACCACCCCGCGATGTTTTTCAGAAACCTATCCTACATTGCCACTACATGTGGCCTGACCTCCCCATGCTGACCACCCCGTGGTGCTTTTCTCCATCCTACATTGCCACTCACTGCCTATCCTAATTCAGACCCTATGATTCACAGCACCCCGTGATTTTTTCTCACTCCTGCTAGGGAATGTAACGTTACACACCCATAAAATGCGAACCACCCCGCGATGATTTTCAGAAAACTATCCTACATTGCCACTGCATGTTGCCTGACTTCCCCATGCTGACCACCCCGTGGTGCTTCTCTCCATCCTACGTTGCCACTCACTGCCTATCCGAATTCAGACCCTATGATTCACACACCCCCCGTGATGTTTTTCTCACTCCTACTAGTGAATGTAATGTTACACAGCCATACAATGGGCACCACATCGCGATGTTTTTCAGAAACCTATCCTACATTGTCACTGCATGTTGCCTGACCTCCCCAATTTGACCACCCCGTGGTGCTTCTCTCCAACCTACGTTGCCACTCACTGCCTATTCTGATTCAGACCCTATGATTCACACCACCCCGTGATGTTTTTCTCACTCCTGCTAGTGAATGTAATGTTGCACACCCATACAATGCGCACCACCCCGCGATGTTTTTCAGAAACCAATCCTACATTGCCACTGCATGTTGCCTGACCTCCCCATGCTGACCACCCCGTGGTGCTTTTCTCCATCCTACATTGCCACGCACTGCCTATCCTAATTCAGACCCTATGATTCACACCATCCCGTGATGTTTTTCTCACTCCTGCTAGTGCATGTAATGTTGCACACCCATACCATGCGCACCACCCCAAGATGTTTTTCAGAAACCTATCCTACATTGCCACTGCATGTTGCCTGACCTCCCCATGCTGACCACCCCGTGGTGCTTTTCTCCATCCTACATTACCACTCACTGCCTATCCTAATTCACATCCTATGATTCACACCACCCCGTAATTTTTTCTCACTCCTGCTAGTGAATGTAACGTTACACTCCCATACAATGCGAACCGCCCCGCAATGCTTTTCAGAAACCTATCCTACATTGCCACTGCATATTGCCTTACCTCTCCTTGCTGACCACCCCGTGGTGCTTCTCTCCATCCTACGTTGCCACTCACTGCCTATACTAATTCAGACCCTATGATTCACACCACCCAGTGATGTTTTTCTCACTCCTGCTAGTGAATGTAATGTTACACACCCATACAATGCGCACCACCCCGCGATGTTTTTCAGAAACCTATCCTGCATTGCCACTGCATGTTGCCTGACCGCCCTATGCTGACCACCCCGTGGTGCTTTTCTTCATCCTACATTGCCACTCACTGCCTATACTAATTCAGACCCTATGATTCACACCACCCCGTGATGTTTTTCTCACTCCTACTAGTGAATGTAATGTTACACAGCCATACAATGGGCACCACATCGCGATGTTTTTCAGAAACCTATCCTACATTGCCACTGCATGTTGCCTGACCTCCCCATGCTGACCACCCCGTGGTGCTTTTCTCCATCCTACATTGCCACTCACTGCCTATCCTAATTCAGACCCTAAGATTCACACCACCCCGTGATGTGTTTCTCACTCCTGCTAGTGAATGTTATGTTACACACCCATACAATGCGCACCACCCGGGATGTTTTTCAGAAACCTATCCTACATTGCCACTGCATGTTGCCTGACCTCCCCATGCTGACCACGCCGTGGTGCTTTTCTCCATCCTACATTGCCACTCACTGCCTATCCTAATTCAGACCCTATGATTCACACCACCCGGTGATGTTTTTCTCACTGCTCCTAGTGAATGTAATGTTACACACCAAAACAATGTGCACAACCACGCGATGTTTTTCAGAAACCTATCCTACATAGCCACTGCATGTTGCCTGACCTCCCCATGCTGACCACCCCGTGGTGCTTTTCTCCATCGTACATTGCCACTCACTGCCTATCCTAATTCAGACCCTATGATTCACACCACCCCGTGATGTTTTTCTCATTCCTGCTAGTGAATGTAATCTTACACACCCATACAATGGGCAGCACCCCACGATTTTTTTTTTAGAAACCTATCCTACATTGCCAGTGCATGTTGCCTGACCTCCCCATGCTGACCACCCCGTGGTGCTTTTCTCCATCCTACATTGCCAGTCACTGCCTATCCTGATTCAGACCCTATGATTCACACCACCCCGTGATGTTTTTCTCATTCCTGCTAGTGAATGTAATGTTACACACCCATACAATGCGCACCACCCCGCGATGTTTTTCAGAAACCTATCCTACATTGCCACTGCATATTCCCTGACCTCCCCATGGTGACCACCCCGCGGTGCTTTTCTAAATCCTGCATTGCCACTCACTGCCTATCCTAATTCAGACCCTCCGATTCACACCACCCCGTGATGTTTTTCTCACTCCTACTAGTGAATGTAATGTTACACACCCATACAATGCGCACCACTCCGCGATGATTTTCAGAAACGTATCCTACATTGCCACTGCATGTTTCCTGACCTCCCCATGCTGACCACCCCGTGGTGCTTTTCTCCATCCTACATTGCCACTCACTGCCTATCCTAATTCAGACCCTATGATTCACATAACCCCGTCAAGTTTTTCTCACTCCTGCCAGTCAATGTAATGTTACACACCCAAACAATGCGCACAACCACGCGATGTTTTGCAGTAACCTATCTTACATTGCCACTGCATGTTGCCTGACCTTTCCATGCTGACCACCCCGTGGTGCTTTTCTCCATCCTACATTGCCACTCACTGCCTATCCTAATTCACACCCTATGATTCACACCACCCCGAGATTTTTTCTCACTCCTGCTAGTGAATGTAACATTACACACCCATACAATGCGAACCACCCCGCGATGTTTTTCAGAAACCTATCCTACATTGCCACTGCATGTTGCCTGACCTCCCCAATTTGACCACCCCGTGGTGCTTCTCTCCATCCTACGTTGCCACTCACTGCCTATCCTAATTCAGACCCTATGATTCACACCAACCCGTGATGTTTTTCTCACTCCTGCTAGTGAATGTAATGTTGCACACCCATACAATGCGCACCACCCCGCGATGTTTTTCAGAAACCAATCCTACATTGCCACTGCATGTTGCCTGACCTCCCCATGCTGACCACCCCGTGGTGCTTTTCTCCATCCTACATTGCCACTCACTGCCTATCCTAATTCAGACCCTATGATTCACACCACCCCGTGATTTTTTCTCACTCCTGCTAGTGAATGTAACGTTACACACCCATACAATGCGAACCACCCCGCAATGCTTTTCAGAAACCTATCCTACATTGCCACTGCATATTGCCTGACCTCTCCTTGCTGACCACCCCGTGGTGCTTCTCTCCATCCTACGTTGCCACTCACTGCCTATACTAATTCAGACCCTATGATTCACACCACCCAGTGATGTTTTTCTCACTCCTGCTAGTGAATGTAATGTTACACACCCATACAATGCGCACCACCCCGCGATGTTTTTCAGAAACCTCTCCTGCATTGCCACTGGACGTTGCCTGACCGCCCTATGCTGACCACCCCGTGGTGCTTTTCTTCATCCTACATTGCCACTCACTGCATATACTAATTCAGACCCTATGATTCACACCACCCCGTGATGTTTTTCTCACTCCTACTAGTGAATGTAATGTTACACAGCCATACAATGGGCACCACATCGCGATGTTTTTCAGAAACCTATCCTACATTGCCACTGCATGTTGCCTGACCTCCCCATGCTGACCACCCCGTGGTGCTTTTCTCCATCCTACATTCCCACTCACTGCCTATCCTAATTCAGACCCTAAGATTCACACCACCGCGTGATGTTTTTCTGATTCCTGCTAGTGAATCTTATGTTACACACCCATACAATGCGCACCACCCCGCGATGTTTTTCAGAAACCTATCCTACATTGCCACTGCATGTTGCCTGACCTCCCCATGCTGACCACCCCGTGGTGCTTTTCTCCATCCTACATTGCCACTCACTGCCTATCCTAATTCAGACCATAAGATTCACACCACCCCGTGATGGGTTTCTCACTCCTGCTAGTGAATGTTATGTTACACACCCATACAATGCGCACCACCCGGGATGTTTTTCAGAAACCTATCCTACATTGCCACTGCATGTTGCCTGACCTCCCCATGCTGACCACCCCGTGGTGCTTTTCTCCATCCTACATTGCCACTCACTGCCTATCCTAATTCAGAACCTATGATTCACACCACCCCGTGATGTTTTTCTCATTCCTGCTAGTGAATGTAATCTTACACACCCATACAATGCGCACCACACCACGATTTTTTTTTAGAAACCTATCCTACATTGCCACTGCATGTTGCCTGACCTCCCCATGCTGACCACCCCGTGGTGCTTTTCTCCATCCTACATTGCCACTCACTGCCTATCCTAATTCAGACCCTATGATTCACACCACCCCGTGATGTTTTTCTCATTCCTGCTAGAGAATGGAATGTTACACACCCATACAATGCGCACCACCCCACGATTTTTTTTTAAAACCTATCCTACATTGCCAGTGCATGTTGCCTGACCTCCCCATGCTGACCACACCGTGGTGCTTTTCTCCATCCTACATTGCCAGTCACTGCCTATCCTGATTCAGACCCTATGATTCACACCACCCCGTGATGTTTTTCTCATTCCTGCTAGTGAATGTAATGTTACACACCCATACAATGCGCACCACCCCGCGATGTTTTTCAGAAACCTATCCTACATTGCCACTGCATGTTCCCTGACCTCCCCATGGTGACCACCCCGCGGTGCTTTTCTAAATCCTACATTGCCACTCACTGCCTATCCTAATTCAGACCCTCCGATTCACACCACCCCGTGATGTTTTTCTCACTCCTACTAGTGAATGTAATGTTACACACCCATACAATGCGCACCACTCCGCGATGATTTTCAGAAACGTATCCTACATTGCCACTGCATGTTTCCTGACCTCCCCATGCTGACCACACCGTGGTGCTTTTCTCCGTCCTACATTGCCACTCACTGCCTATCCTAATTCAGACCCTATGATTCACATAACCCCGTCAAGTTTTTCTCACTCCTGCCAGTCAATGTAATGTTACACACCCAAACAATGCGCACAACCACGCGATGTTTTGCAGAAACCTATCTTACATTGCCACTGCATGTTGCCTGACCTTTCCATGCTGACCACCCCGTGGTGCTTTTCTCCATCCTACATTGCCACTCACTGCCTATCCTGATTCACACCCTATGATTCACACCACCCCGTGATTTTTTCTCACTCCTGCTAGTGAATGTAACATTACACACCCATACAATGCGAACCACCCCGCGATGTTTTTCAGAAACCTATCCTACATTGCCACTGCATGTTGCCTGACCTCCCCAATTTGACCACCCCGTGGTGCTTCTCTCCATCCTACGTTGCCACTCACTGCCTATCCTAATTCAGACCCTATGATTCACACCAACCCGTGATGTTTTTCTCACTCCTGCTAGTGAATGTAATGTTGCACACCCATACAATGCGCACCACCCCGCGATGTTTTTCAGAAACCAATCCTACATTGCCACTGCATGTTGCCTGACCTCCCCATGCTGACCACCCCGTGGTGCTTTTCTCCATCCTACATTGCCACTCACTGCCTATCCTAATTCACACCCTATGATTCACACCACCCCGTGATTTTTTCTCACTCTGCTAGAGAATGTAACGTTACACACCCATACAATGCGAACCACCAGGCGATGTTTTTCAGAAACCTATCCTACATTGCCACTACATGTGGCCGGACCTCCCCGTGCTGACCACCCCGTGGTGCTTTTCTCCATCCTACATTGCCACTCACTGCCTAACCTAATTCAGACCCTATGATTCACACCCCCCCGTGATGTTTTTCTCATTCCTGCTAGTGAATGTTATGTTACACCCCCATACAAGCGCACCACCAGGGATGTTTTTCAGATACCTATCCTACATTGATACTGCATGTTGCCTGACCTCCCCATGCTGACCACCCCGTGGTGCTTTTCTCCATACTACATTGCCACTCACTGCCTATCCTAATTCAGACCCTATGATTCACACCACACCGTGATGTTTTTCTCACTCCTGCTAGTGAATGTAATGTTACACACCCATACAATGCGCACCTACCCGCGATGTTTTTCAGAAACCTATCCTACATTGCCACTGCATATTGCCTGACCTCCCCATGCTGACCACCCGGAGGTGCTTTTCTCCATCCTACATTGCCACTCACTGCCTATCCTAATTCAGAACCTATGATTCACACCACCTCGTGATGTTTTTCTCACTCCTGCTAGTGAATGTAATGTTGCACACCCATACAATGCGCACCACCCCGCGATGTTTTTCAGAAACCAATCCTACATTGCCACTGCATGTTGCCTGACCTCCCCATGCTGACCACCCCGTGGTGCTTTTCTCCATCCTACATTGCCACTCACAGCCTATCCTAATTCAGACACTATGATTCACACCATCCCGTGATGTTTTTCTCACTCCTGCTAGTGCATGTAATGTTGCACACCCATACCATGCGCACCACCCCAAGATGTTTTTCAGAAACATATCCTACATTGCCACTGCATGTTGCCTGACCTCCCCATGCTGACCACCCCGTGGTGCTTTTCTCCATCCTACATTACCACTCACTGCCTATCCTAATTCACACCCTATGATTCACACCACCCCGTGATTTTTTCTCACTCCTGCTAGTGAATGTAACGTTACACACCCATACAATTCGAACCACCCCGCGATGTTTTTCAGAAACCTATCCTACATTGCCACTACGTGTGGCCTGACCTCCCCATGCTGACCACCCCGTGGTGCTTTTCTCCATCCTACATTGCCACTCACTGCCTATCCTAATTCAGACCCTGTGATTCACACCCCCCCGTGATGTTTTTCTCATTCCTGCTAGTGAATGTTATGTTACACACCCATACAAGCGCACCACCCGGGACGTTTTTCAGAAACCTATCCTACATTGCCACTGCATGTTGCCTGACCTCCCCATGCTGACCACCCCGTGGTGCTTTTCTCCATCCTACATTGCCACTCACTGCCTATCCTAATTCAGACCCTATGATTCACAGCACCCCGTGATTTTTTCTCACTCTTGCTAGTGAATGTAACGTTACACACCCATACAATGCGAACCACCCCGCGATGTTTTTCAGAAATATATCCTACATTGCCACTGCATGTTGCCTGACCTCCCCGTGCTGACCACCCCGTGGTGCTTTTCTTCATCATAGATTGCCACTCACTGCCTATCCTAATTCAGACCCTATGATTCACACCCCCCCCGTGATGTTTTTCTCATTCCTGCTAGTGAATGTTATGTTACACACCCATACAATGCACACCACCCGGGATGTTTTTCAGAAACCTATCCTACATTGCCACTGCATGTTGCCTGACCTCCCCATGCCGACCACCCAGTGGTGCTTTTCTCCATCCTACATTGCCACTCACTGCCTATTCTAATTCAGACCCTATGATTCACACCATCCCGTGATGTTTTTCTCACTCCTGCTGGTGAATGTAATGTTGCACACCCATACAATGCGCACCACCCCACGATGTTTTTCAGAAACCTATCCTACATTGCCACTGCATGTTGCCTGACCTCCCCATGCTGACCACCCCGTGGTGCTTTTCTCCATCCTACATTGCCACTCACTGCCTATCCTAATTCAGACCCTATTATTCACAGCACCCCGTGATTTTTTCTCACTCCTGCTAGTGAATGTAACGTTACACACCCATACAATGCGAACCACCACGCGATGTTTTTCAGAAACCTATCCTACATTGCCACTGCATGTTGCCTGACCTCCCCGTGCTGACCACCCCGTGGTGCTTTTCTCCATCATACATTGCCACTCACTGCCTATCCTAATTCAGACCCTATGATTCACACCCCCCCCGTGATGTTTTTCTCATTCCTGCTAGTGAATGTTATGTTACACACCCATACAATGCGCACCACCCGGGATGTTTTTCAGAAACCTATCCTACATTGCCACTGCATGTTGCCTGACCTCCCCATGCTGACCACCCCGTGGTGCTTTTCTCCATCCTACATTGCCACTCACTGCCTATCCTAATTCAGACCCTATGATTCACACCACCCCGTGATGTTTTTCTCTCTCCTGATAGTGAATGTAAAGTTGCACACCCATACAATGCGCACCACCCCACGATGTTTTTCAGAAACTTATTCTACATTGCCACTGCATGTTGCCTGACCTCCCCATGCTGACCACCCCGTGGTGCTTTTCTCCATCCTACATTGCCACTCACTGCGTATCCTAATTCAGACCCTATGATTCACACCACCCCGTGATGTTTTTCTCACTCCTGCTAGTGAATGTAATGTTACACACCCATACAATGCGCACCACCACGCGATGTTTTTCAGAAACCTATCCTACATTGCCACTGCATATTGCCTGACCTCCCCATGCTGACCACCCCGCGGTGCTTTTCTCCATCCGACATTGCCACTCACTGCCTATCCTAATTGAGACCCTATGACTCACACCACCCCGTGATGTTTTTCTCACTCCTACTAGTGAATGTAATGTTACACACCCATACAATGCGCACCACCCCGCGATGTTTTTCAGAAACCTATCCTACATTGCCAATGCATGTTGCTTGACCTCCCCATGCTGACCACCCCGTGGTGCTTTTCTCCATCCTACATTGCCACTCACTGCATATCTTAATTCAGACCCTATGATTCACACCATCCCGTGATGTTTTTCTCACTCCTGCTAGTGAATGTAATGTTGCACACCCATACAATGCGCACCACCCCACGATGTTTTTCAGAAACATATCCTACATTGCCACTGCATGTTGCCTGACCTCCCCATCCTGACCACCCCGTGGTGCTTTTCTCCATCCTACATTGCCACTCACTGCCTATCTTAATTCAGACCCTATGATTCACACCATCCCGTGATGTTTTTCTCACTCCTGCTAGTGAATGTAATGTTGCACACCCATACAATGCGCACCACCCCACGATGTTTTTCAGAAACATATCCTACATTGCCACTGCATGTTGCCTGACCTCCCCATCCTGACCACCCCGTGGTGCTTTTCTCCATCCTACATTGCCACTCACTGCCTATCCTAATTCACACCCTATGATTCACACTACCCCGTGATTTTTTCTCACTCCTCCTAGTGAATGTAACATTACACACCCATACAATGCGAACCACCCCGCGATGTTTTTCAGAAACCTATCCTACATTGCCACTGCATGTTGCCTGACCTCCCCAATTTGACCACCCCGTGGTGCTTTTCTCCATCCTACATTGCCACTCACTGCCTATCCTAATTCAGACCCTATGATTCATACCATCCCGTGATGTTTTTCTCACTCCTGCTAGTGAATGTAATGTTTCACACCCATACAATGCGCACCACCCCACGATGTTTTTCACAAACCTATCCTACATTGCCACTGCATGTTGCCTGACCTCCCCATGCTGACCACCCCGTGGTGCTTTTCTCCATCCTACATTGCCACTCACTGCCTATCCTAATTCACACCCTATGATTCACACCACCCCGTGATTTTTTCTCACTCCTGATAGTGAATGTAACGTTACACACCCATACAATGCGCACCACCCGGGATGTTTTTCAGAAACCTATCCTACATTGCCACTGCATGTTGCCTGACCTCCCCATGCTGAACACCCCGTGGTGCTTTTCTCCATCCTAAATTGCCACTCACTGCCTATCCTAATTCACACACTATGATTCACACCACCCCGTGATTTTTTCTCACTCCTGCTAGTGAATGTAACGTTACACACCCATAAAATGCGAACCACCCCGCGATGATTTTCAGAAACCTATCCTACATTGCCACTGCATGTTGCCTGACCTCCCCATGCTGACCACCCCGTGGTGCTTCTCTCCATCCTACGTTGCCACTCACTGCCTATCCTAATTCAGACCCTATGATTCACACCCCCCCCCATGATGTTTATCTCATTCCTGCTAGTGAATGTTATGTTACACACCCATACAAGCGCACCACCCGGGATGTTTTTCAGAAACCTATCCTACATTGCCACTGCATGTTGCTTGACCTCCCCATGCTGACCACCCCGTGGTGCATTTCTCCATCCTACATTGCCACTCACTGCCTATCCTAATTCAGACCCTATGATTCACAGCACCCCGTGATTTTTTCTCACTCCTGCTAGTGAATGTAACGTTACACACCCATAAAATGCGAACCACCGCGCGATGTTTTTCAGAAACCTATCCTACATTGCCACTGCATGTTGCCTGACCTCCCCGTGCTGACCACCCCGTGGTGCTTTTCTTCATCATACATTGCCACTCACTGCCTATCCTAATTCAGACCCTATGATTCACACCCCCCCCGTGAAGTTTTTCTCATTCCTGCTTGTGAATGTTATGTTAGACACCCATACAATGCGCACCACCCGGGATGTTTTTCAGAAACCTATCTTACATTGCCACTGCATGTTGCCTGACCTCCCCATGCTGACAACCACGTGGTGCTTTTCTCCATCCTACATTGCCACTCACTGCGTATCCTAATTCAGACCCTATGATTCACACCAGCCCGTGATGTTTTTCTCACTCCTGCTAGTGAATGTAATGTTACACACCCATACAATGCGCACCACCCCGCGATGTTTTTCAGAAACCTATCCTACATTGCCACTGCATATTGCCTAACCTCCCCAGCTGACCACCCCGTGGTGCTTTTCTCCATCCGACATTGCCACTCACTGCCTATCCTAATTGAGACCCTATGACTCACACCACCCCGTGATGTTTTTCTCACTCCTACTAGTGAATGAAATGTTACACACCCATACAATGCGCACCACCACGCGATGTTTTTCAGAAACCTATCCTACATTGCCAATGCATGTTGCTTGACCTCCCCATGCTGACCACCCGGTGGTGCTTTTCTCCATCCTACATTGCCACTCACTGCCTATCCTAATTCAGACCCTATGATTCACACCATCCCGTGTTGTTTTTCTCACTCCTGCTAGTGAATGTAATGTTGCACACCCATACAATGCGCACCACCCCACGATGTTTTTCAGAAACCTATCCTACATTGCCACTGCATGTTGCCTGACCTCCCCATGCTGACCACCCCGTGGTGCTTTTCTCCATCCTACATTGCCACTCACTGCCTATCCTAATTCACACTCTATGATTCACACCACCCCGTGATTTTTTCTCACTCCTGCTAGTGAATGTAACATTACACACCCATACAATGCGAACCACCCCGCGATGTTTTTCAGAAACCTATCCTACATTGCCACTGCATGTTGCCTGACCTCCCCAATTTGACCACCCCGTGGTGCTTCTCTCCAACCTACGTTGCCACTCACTGCCTATCCTAATTCAGACCCTATGATTCACACCACCCCGTGATGTTTTTCTCACTCCTGCTAGTGAATGTAATGTTGCACACCCATACAATGCGCACCACCCCGCGATGTTTTTCAGAAACCAATCCTACATTGCCACTGCATGTTGCCTGACCTCCCCATGCTGACCACCCCGTGGTGCTTTTCTCCATCCTACATTGCCACTCACTGCCAATCCTA
Source organism: Cavia porcellus (assembly GCF_034190915.1). Lineage (NCBI taxonomy): Eukaryota > Metazoa > Chordata > Mammalia > Rodentia > Caviidae > Cavia > Cavia porcellus. The sequence continues at coordinate 47,076,165 of NW_026947514.1, read as the reverse complement.
ATTCAGACCCCATGATTCACACCATCCCGTGATGTTTTTCTGACTCCTGCTAGTGAATGTAATGTTTCACACCCATACAATGCGCACAACCCCACGATATTTTTCAGAAACCAATCCTACATTGCCACTGCATGTTGCCTGACCTCCCCATGCTGACCACCCCGTGGTGCTTTTCTCCATCCTACATTGCCCCTCACTGCCTATCCTAATTCACACCCTATGATTCACACCACCCCGTGATTTTTTCTCACTCCGGCTAGTGAATGTAACGTTACACACCCATACAATGCAAACCACCCCGCGATGTTTTTCAGAAACCTATCCTACATTGCCACTACATGTGGCCTGACCTCCCCGTGCTGACCACCCCGTGGTGCTTTTCTCCATCCTACATTGCCACTCACTGCCTATCCTAATTCAGACCCTATGATTCACACCCCCCCGTGATGTTTTTATCATTCCTGCTAGTGAATGTTATGTTACACACCCATACAAGCGCACCACCCGGGATGTTTTTCAGAAACCTATCCTACATTGCCACTGCATGTTGCCTGACCTCCCCATGCTGACCACCCCGTGGTGCTTTTCTCCATCCTACATTGCCACTCACTGCCTATCCTAATTCAGACCTTATGATTCACACCACACCGTGATGTTTTTCTCACTCCTGCTAGTGAATGTAATGTTACACACCCATACAATGCGCACCACCCCGCGATGTTTTTCAGAAACCTATCCTACATTGCCACTGCATATTGCCTGACCTCCCCATGCTGACCACCCCGAGGTGCTTTTCTCCATCCTACATTGCCACTCACTGCCTATCCTAATTCAGACCCTATGATTCACACCACCTCGTGATGTTTTTCTCACTCCTGCTAGTGAATGTAATGTTGCACACCCATACAATGCGCACCACCCCGCGATGTTTTTCAGAAACCAATCCTACATTGCCACTGCATGTTGCCTGACCTCCCCATGCTGACCACCCCGTGGTGCTTTTCTCCATCCTACATTGCCACTCACTGCCTATCCTAATTCAGACCCTATGATTCACACCATCCCGTGATGTTATTCTCACTCCTGCTAGTGCATGTAATGTTGCACACCCATACCATGCGCACCACCCCAAGATGTTTTTCAGAAACATATCCTACATTGCCACTGCATGTTGCCTGACCTCCCCATGCTGACCACCACGTGGTGCTTTTCTCCATCCTACATTACCACTCACTGCCTATCCTAATTCACACCCTATGATTCACACCACACCGTGATTTTTTCTCACTCCTGCTAGTGAATGTAACGTTACACACCCATACAATGCGAACCACCCCGCAATGCTTTTCAGAAACCTATCCTACATTGCCACTGCATATTGCCTGACCTCTCCTTGCTGACCACCCCGTGGTGCTTCTCTCCATCCTACGTTGCCACTCACTGCCTATACTAATTCAGACCCTATGATTCACACCACCCAGTGATGTTTTTCTCACTCCTGCTAGTGAATGTAATGTTACACACCCATACAATGCGCACCACCCCGCGATGTTTTTCAGAAACCTATCCTGCATTGCCACTGCATGTTGCCTGACCGCCCTATGCTGACCACCCCGTGGTGCTTTTCTTCATCCTTCATTGCAACTCACTGCCTATACTAATTCAGACCCTATGATTCACACCACCCCGTGATGTTTTTCTCACTCCTACTAGTGAATGTAATGTAACACAGCCATACAATGGGCACCACATCGCGATGTTTTTCAGAAACCTATCCTACATTGCCACTGCATGTTGCCTGACCTCCCCATGCTGACCACCCCGTGGTGCTTTTCTCCATCCTACATTCCCACTCACTGCCTATCCTAATTCAGACCCTAAGATTCACACCACCCCGTGATGTTTTTCTGATTCCTGCTAGTGAATCTTATGTTACACACCCATACAATGCGCACCACCCCACGATGTTTTTCAGAAACCTATCCTACATTGCCACTGCATGTTGCCTGACCTCCCCATGCTGACCACCCCGTGGTGCTTTTCTCCATCCTACATTGCCACTCACTGCCTATCCTAATTCAGACCCTAAGATTCACACCACCCCGTGATGTGTTTCTCACTCCTGCTAGTGAATGTTATGTTACACACCCATACAATGCGCACCACCCGGGATGTTTTTCAGAAACCTATCCTACATTGCCACTGCATGTTGCCTGACCTCCCCATGCTGACCACCCCGTGGTGCTTTTCTCCATCCTACATTGCCACTCACTGCCTATCCTAATTCAGACCCTATGATTCACACCACCCCGTGATGTTTTTCTCATTCCTGCTAGTGAATGTAATCTTACACACCCATACAATGCGCACCACACCACGATTTTTTTTTTAGAAACCTATCCTACATTGCCACTGCATGTTGCCTGACCTCCACATGCTGACCACCCCGTGGTGCTTTTCTCCATCCTACATTGCCACTCACTGCCTATCCTAATTCAGACCCTATGATTCACACCACCCCGTGATGTTTTTCTCATTCCTGCTAGAGAATGGAATGTTACACACCCATACAATGCGCACCACCCCACGATTTTTTTTTAAAACCTATCCTACATTGCCAGTGCATGTTGCCTGACCTCCCCATGCTGACCACCCCGTGGTGCTTTTCTCCATCCTACATTGTCAGTCACTGCCTATCCTGATTCAGACCCTATGATTCACACCACCCCGTGATGTTTTTCTCATTCCTGCTAGTGAATGTAATGTTACACACCCATACAATGCGCACCACCCCGCGATGTTTTTCAGAAACCTATCCTACATTGCCACTGCATGTTCCCTGACCTCCCCATGGTGACCACCCCGCGGTGCTTTTCTAAATCCTACATTGCCACTCACTGCCTATCCTAATTCAGACCCTCCGATTCACACCACCCCGTGATGTTTTTCTCACTCCTACTAGTGAATGTAATATTACACACCCATACAATGCGCACCACTCCGCGATGATTTTCAGAAACGTATCCTACATTGCCTCTGCATGTTTCCTGACCTCCCCATGCTGACCACACCGTGGTGCTTTTCTCCGTCCTACATTGCCACTCACTGCCTATCCTAATTCAGACCCTATGATTCACATAACCCCGTCAAGTTTTTCTCACTCCTGCCAGTCAATGTAATGTTACACACCCAAACAATGCGCACAACCACGCGATGTTTTGCAGAAACCTATCTTACATTGCCACTGCATGTTGAATGACCTTTCCATGCTGACCACCCCGTGGTGCTTTTCTCCATCCTACATTGCCACTCACTGCCTATCCTAATTCACACCCTATGATTCACACCACCCCGTGATTTTTTCTCACTCCTGCAAGTGAATGTAACATTACACACCCATACAATGCGAACCACCCCGCGATGTTTTTCAGAAACCTATCCTACATTGCCACTGCATGTTGCCTGACCTCCCCAATTTGACCACCCCGTGGTGCTTCTCTCCATCCTACGTTGCCACTCACTGCCTATCCTAATTCAGACCCTATGATTCACACCAACCCGTGATGTTTTTCTCACTCCTGCTAGTGAATGTAATGTTGCACACCCATACAATGCGCACCACCCCGCGATGTTTTTCAGAAACCAATCCTACATTGCCATTGCATGTTGCCTGACCTCCCCATGCTGACCACCCCGTGGTGCTTTTCTCCATCCTACATTGCCACTCACTGCCTATCCTAATTCAGACCCTATGATTCACACCATCCCGTGATGTTTTTCTGACTCCTGCTAGTGAATGTAATGTTTCACACCCATACAATGCGCACCACCCCACGATGTTTTTCAGAAACCAATCCTACATTGCCACTGCATGTTGCCTGACCTCCCCATGCTGACCACCCCGTGGTGCTTTTCTCCATCCTACATTGCCACTCACTGCCTATCCTAATTCACACCCTATAATTCACACCACCCCGTGATTTTTTCTCACTCCTGCTAGTGAATGTAACGTTACACACCCATACAATGCGAACCACCCCGCGATGTTTTTCAGAAACCTATCCTACATTGCCACTACATGTGGCCTTACCTCCCCGTGCTGACCACCACGTGGTGCTTTTCTCCATCCTACATTGCCACTCACTGCCTATCCTAATTCAGACCCTATGATTCACACCCCCCCGTGATGTTTTTCTCATTCCTGCTAGTGAATGTTATGTTACACACACATACAAGCGCACCACCCGGGATGTTTTTCAGAAACCTATCCTACATTGCCACTGCATGTTGCCTGACCTCCATATGCTGACCACCCCGTGGTGCTTTTCTCCATCCTACATTGCCACTCACTGCCTATCCTAATTCAGACCCTAAGATTCACACCACCCCGTGATGTGTTTCTCACTTCTGCTAGTGAATGTTATGTTACACACCCATACAATGCGCACCACCCGGGATGTTTTTCAGAAACCTATCCTACATTGCAACTGCATGTTGCCTGACCTCCCCATGCTGACCACCCCGTGGTGCTTTTCTCCATCCTACATTGCCACTCACTGCCTATCCTAATTGAGACCCTAAGATTCACATCACCCCGTGATGTGTTTCTCACTTCTGCTAGTGAATGTTATGTTACACAAACATACAATGCGCACCACCCGGGATGTTTTTCAGAAACCTATCCTACATTGCAACTGCATGTTGCCTGACCTCCCCATGCTGACCACCCCGTGGTGCTTTTCTCCATCCTACATTGCCACTCACTGCCTATCCTAATTCAGACCCTATGATTCACACCACCCCGTGATGTTTTTCTCATTCCTGCTAGTGAATGTAATCTTACACACCCATACAATGCGCACCACCCCACGAATTTTTTTTTAGAAACCTATCCTACTTTGCCACTGCATGTTGCCTGACCTCCCCATGCTGACCACCCCGTGGTGCTTTTCTCCATCCTACATTGCCACTCACTGCCTATCCTAATTCAGACCCTATGATTCACACCACACCGTGATGTTTTTCTCACTCCTGCTAGTGAATGTAATGTTACACACCCATACAATGCGCACCACCCCGCGATGTTTTTCAGAAACCTATCCTACATTGCCACTGCATATTGCCTGACCTCCCCATGCTGACCACCCGGAGGTGCTTTTCTCCATCCTACATTGCCACTCACTGCCTATCCTAATTCAGACCCTATGATTCACACCACCCCGTGATTTTTGCTCACTCCTGCTAGTGAATGTAACGTTACACACCCATACAATGCGAACCACCGCGCAATGCTTTTCAGACACCTATCCTACATTGCCACTGCATATTGCCTGACCTCTCCTTGCTGACCACCCCGTGGTGCTTCTCTCCATCCTACGTTGCCACTCACTGCCTATACTAATTCAGACCCTATGATTCACACCACCCAGTGATGTTTTTCTCACTCCTGCTAGTGAATGTAATGTTACACACCCATACAATGCGCACTACCCCGCGATGTTTTTCAGAAACCTGTCCGGCATTGCCACTGCATGTTGCCTGACCGCTCTATGCTGACCACCCCGTGGTGCTTTTCTTCATCCTACATTGCCACTCACTGCCTATACTAATTCAGACCCTATGATTCACACCACCCCGTGATGTTTTTCTCACTCCTACTAGTGAATGTAATGTTACACAGCCATACAATGGGCACCACATCGCGATGTTTTTCAGAAACCTATCCTACATTGCCACTGCATGTTGCCTGACCTCCCCATGCTGACCACCCCGTGGTGCTTTTCTCCATCCTACATTCCCACTCACTGCCGATCCTAATTCAGACCCTAAGATTCACACCACCCCGTGATGTTTTTCTGATTCCTGCTAGTAAATCTTATGTTACACACCCATACAATGCGCACCACCCCGCGATGTTTTTCAGAAACCTATCCTATATTGCCACTGCATGTTGCCTGACCTCCCCATGCTGACCACCCCGTGGTGCTTTTCTCCATCCTACATTGCCACTCACTGCCTATCCTAATTCAGACCCTAAGATTCACACCACCCCGTGATGTGTTTCTCACTCCTGCTAGTGAATGTTATGTTACACACCCATACAATGCGCACCACCCGGGATGTTTTTCAGAAACCTATCCTACATTGCCACTGCATGTTGCCTGACCTCCCCATGCTGACCACCCCGTGGTGCTTTTCTCCATCCTACATTGCCACTCACTGCCTATCCTAATTCAGACCCTATGATTCACACCACCCCGTGATGTTTTTCTCATTCCTGCTAGTGAAAGTAATCTTACACACCCATACAATGCGCACCACCCCACGATTTTTTTTTTAGAAACCTATCCTACTTTGCCACTGCATGTTGCCTGACCTCCCCATGCTGACCACCCCGTGGTGCTTTTCTCCATCCTACATTGCCACTCACTGCCTATCCTAATTCAGACCCTATGATTCACACCACCCCGTGATGTTTTTCTCATTCCTGCTAGAGAATGGAATGTTACACATCCATACAATGCGCACCACCCCACGATTTTTTTTTAAAACCTATCCTACATTGCCAGTGCATGTTGCCTGACCTCCCCATGCTGACCACCCCGTGGTGCTTTTCTCCATCCTACATTGCCAGTCACTGCCTATCCTGATTCAGACCCTATGATTCACACCACCCCGTGATGTTTTTCTCATTCCTGCTAGTGAATGTAATGTTACACACCCATACAATGCGCACCACCCCGCGATGTTTTTCAGAAACCTATCCTACATTGCCACTGCATGTTCCCTGACCTCCCCATGGTGACCACCCCGCGGTGCTTTTCTAAATCCTACATTGCCACTCACTGCCTATCCTAATTCAGACCCTCCGATTCACACCACCCCGTGATGTTTTTCTCACTCCTACTAGTGAATGCAATGTTACACACCCATACAATGCGCACCACTCCGGGATGATTTTCAGAAACGTATCCTACATTGCCACTGCATGTTTCCACACCTCCCCATGCTGACCACACCGTGGTGCTTTTCTCCGTCCTACATTGCCACTCACTGCCTATCCTAATTCAGACCCTATGATTCACATAACCCCGTCAAGTTTTTCTCACTCCTGCCAGTCAATGTAATGTTACACACCCAAACAATGCGCACAACCACGCGATGTTTTGCAGAAACCTATCTTACATTGCCACTGCATGTTGCCTGACCTTTACATGCTGACCACCCCGTGGTGCTTTTCTCCATCCTACATTGCCACTCACTGCCTATCCTAATTCACACCCTATGATTCACACCACCCCGTGATTTTTTCTCACTCCTGCTAGTGAATGTAACATTACACACCCATACAATGCGAACCACCCCGCGATGTTTTTCAGAAACCTATCCTACATTGCCACTGCATGTTGCCTGACCTCCCCAAATTGACCACCCCGTGGTGCTTCTCTCCATCCTACGTTGCCACTCACTGCCTATCCTAATTCACACCCTATGATTCACACCAACCCGTGATGTTTTTCTCACTCCTTCTAGTGAATGTAATGTTACACACCCATACAATGCGCACCACCCCGCGATGTTTTTCAGAAACCAATCCTACATTGCCACTGCATGTTGCCTGACCTCCCCATGCTGACCACCCCGTGGAGCTTTTCTCCATCCTACATTGCCACTCACTGCCTATCCTAATTCAGACCCTATGATTCACACCATCCCGTGATGTTTTTCTGACTCCTGCTAGTGAATGTAATGTTTCACACACATACAATGCGCACCACCCCACGATGTTTTTCAGAAACCAATCCTACATTGCCACTGCATGTTGCCTGACCTCCCCATGCTGACCACCCCGTGGTGCTTTTCTCCATCCTACATTGCCACTCACTGCCTATCCTAATTCACACCCTATGATTCACACCACCCCGTGATTTTTTCTCACTCCTGCTAGTGAATGTAACGTTACACACCCATACAATGCGAACCACCCCGCGATGTTTTTCAGAAACCTATCCTACATTGCCACTACATGTGGCCAGACCTCCCCGTGCTGACCACCCCGTGGTGCTTTTCTCCATCCTACATTGCCACTCACTGCCTATCCTAATTCAGACCCTATGATTCACACCACACCGTGATGTTTTTCTCACTCCTGCTAGTGAATGTAATGTTACACACCCATACAATGCGCACCACCCCGCGATGTTTTTCAGAAACCTATCCCACATTGCCACTGCATATTGCCTGACCTCCCCATGCTGACCACCCGGAGGTGCTTTTCTCCATCCTACATTGCCACTCACTGCCTATCCTAATTCAGACCCTATGATTCACACCACCTCGTGATGTTTTTCTCACTCCTGCTAGTGAATGTAATGTTGCACACCCATACAATGGGCACCACCCCGCGATGTTTTTCAGAAACCAATCCTACATTGCCACTGCATGTTGCCTGACCTCCCCATGCTGACCACCCCGTGGTGCTTTTCTCCATCCTACATTGCCACTCACTGCCTATCCTAATTCAGACACTATGATTCACACCATCCCGTGATGTTTTTCTCACTCCTGCTAGTGCATGTAATGTTGCACACCCATACCATGCGCACCACCCCAAGATGTTTTTCAGAAACATATCCTACATTGCCACTGCATGTTGCCTGACCTCCCCATGCTGACCACCCCGTGGTGCTTTTCTCCATCCTACATTACCACTCACTGCCTATCCTAATTCACACCCTATGATTCACACCACCCCGTGATTTTTTCTTACTCCTGCTAGTGAATGTAACGTTACACACCCATACAATGCGAACCACCCCGCAATGCTTTTCAGAAACCTATCCTACATTGCCACTGCATATTGCCTGACCTCTCCTTGCTGACCACCCCGTGGTGCTTCTCTCCATCCTACGTTGCCACTCACTGCCTATACTAATTCAGACCCTATGATTCACACCACCCAGTGATGTTTTTCTCACTCCTGCTAGTGAATGTAATGTTACACACCCATACAATGCGCACCACCCCGCGATGTTTTTCAGAAACCTATCCTGCATTGCCACTGCATGTTGCCTGACCGCCCTATGCTGACCACCCCGTGGTGCTTTTCTTCATCCTACATTGCCACTCACTGCCTATACTAATTCAGACCCTATGATTCACACCACCCCGTGATGTTTTTCTCACTCCTACTAGTGAATGTAATCTTACACAGCCATACAATGGGCACCACATCGCGATGTTTTTCAGAAACCTATCCTACATTGCCACTGCATGTTGCCTGACCTCCCCATGCTGACCACACCGTGGTGCTTTTCTCCATCCTACATTCCCACTCACTGCCTATCCTAAATCAGACCCTAAGATTCACACCACCCCGTGATGTTTTTCTGATTCCTGCTAGTGAATCTTATGTTACACACCCATACAATGCGCACCACCCCACGATGTTTTTCAGAAACCTATCCTACATTGCCACTGCATGTTGCCTGACCTCCCCATGCTGACCACCCCGTGGTGCCTTTCTCCATCCTACATTGCCACTCACTGCCTATCCTAATTAAGACCCTAAGATTCACACCACCCCGTGATGTGTTTCTCACTCCTTCTAGTGAATGTTATGTTACACACCCATACAATGCGCACAACCACGCGATGTTTTGCAGAAACCTATCTTACATTGCCACTGCATGTTGCCTGACCTTTCCATGCTGACCACCCCGTGGTGCTTTTCTCCATCCTACATGGCCACTCACTGCCTATCCTAATTCAGACCCTATGATTCACACCACCCCGTGATGTTTTTCTCATTCCTTCTAGTGAATGTAATGTTACACACCCATACAATGCGCACCACACCGCGATGTTTTTCAGAAACCTATCCTACATTGCCACTGCATGTTGCCTGACCTCCCCATGCTGACCACCCTGTGGTGCTTTTCTCCATCCTACATTGCCACTCACTGCGTATCCTAATTCAGACCCTATGATTCACACCCCCCCTGATGTTTTTCTCATTCCTGCTAGTGAATGGTATGTTGCACACCCATACAATGCGCACCACCCGGGATGTTTTTCAGAAACCTATCATACATTGCCACTGCATATTGCCTGACCCCCCCATGCTGACCACCCCGCGGTGCTTTTCTCCATCCTACATTGCCACTCATTGCCTATCCTAATTCAGATCCTATGATTCACACCACCCCGTGATGTTTTTCTCACTCCTGCTAGTGAATGCAATGTTACACACCCATACAATGCGCACCACCCCGCGATGTTTTTCAGAAACCTATCCTACATTGCCACTGCATGTTGCCTGACCTCCCCATGCTGACCACCTCATGGTACTTTTCTCCATCCTACATTGCCACTCACTGCCTATCCTAATTCAGACCCTATGATTCACACCCCCCCGTGATGTTTTTCTCATTCCTGCTAGTGAATGTTATGTTACACACCCATACAAGCGCACCACACGGGATGTTTTTCAGAAACCTATCCTACATTGCCACTGCAAGTTGCCTGACCTCCCCATGCTGACCACCACGTGGTGCTTTTCTCCATCCTACATTGCCACTCACTGCCTATCCTAATTCAGACCCTATGATTCACACCACACCGTGATGTTTTTCTCACTCCTGCTAGTGAATGTAATGTTACACACCCATACAATGCGCACCACCTCGCGATGTTTTTCAGAAACCTATCCTACATTGCCACTGCATATTGCCTGATCTCCCCATGCTGACCACCCCGAGGTGCTTTTCTCCATCCTACATTGCCACTCACTGCCTATCCTAATTCAGACCCTATGATTCACAGCACCTCGTGATGTTTTTCTCACTCCTGCTAGTGAATGTAATGTTGCACACCCATACAATGCGCACCACCCGGGATGTTTTTCAGAAACATATCCTACATTGCCACTGCATGTTGCCTGACCTCCGCATGCTGACCACCCCGTGGTGCTTTTCTCCATCCTACATTACCACTCACTGCCTATCCTAATTCACACCCTATGATTCACACCACCCCGTGATTTTTTCTCACTCCTGCTAGTGAATGTAACGTTACACACCCATACAATGCGAACCACCCCGCAATGCTTTTCAGAAACCTATCCTACATTGCCACTGCATGTTGCCTGACCTCTCCTTGCTGACCACCCCGTGGTGCTTCTCTCCATCCTACGTTGCCACTCACTGCCTATACTAATTCAGACCCTATGATTCAAACCACCCAGTGATGTTTTTCTCACTCCTGCTAGTGAATGTAATGTTACACACCCATACAATGCGCACCACCCCGCGATGTTTTTCAGAAACCTATCCTGCATTGCCACTGCATGTTGCCTGACCGCCCTATGCTGACCACCCCGTGGTGCTTTTCTTCATCCTACATTGCCACTCACTGCCTATACTAATTCATACCCTATGATTCACACCACCCCGTGATGTTTTTCTCACTCCTACTAGTGAATGTAATGTTACACAGCCATACAATGCGCACCACATCGCGATGTTTTTCAGAAACCTATCCTACATTGCCACTGCATGTTGCCTGACCTCCCCATGCTGACCAGCCCGTGGTGCTTTTCTCCATCCTACATTCCCACTCACTGCCTATCCTAATTCAGACCCTATGATTCACACCACCCCGTGATGTTTTTCTCAATCCTCCTAGTGAATGTAAGGTTACACACCCATACAATGCGCAACACCCCACGAAGTTTTTCAGAAACCTATCCTACATTGCCACTGCATGTTGCCTGACCTCCCCATGCTGACCACCCCGTGGTGCTTTTCTCCATCCTACATTGCCACTCACTGCCTATCCTAATTCAGACCCTATGATTCACACCACCCCGTGACGTTTTTCTCATTCCTGCTAGTGAATGTTATGTTACACACCCATAGAATGCGCACCACCCCGCGATGTTTTTCAGAAACCTATCCTACATTGCCACTGCATGTTGCCTGACCTCCCCATGCTGACCACCCCGTGGTGCTTTTCTCCATCCTACATTGCCACTCACTGCCTATCCTAATTCAGACCCTAAGATTCACACCACCCCGTGATGTTTTTCTCATTCCTGCTAGTGAATCTTATGTTACACACCCATACAATGCGCACCACCCCGCGATGTTTTTCAGAAACCTATCCTACATTGCCACTGCATGTTGCCTGACCTCCCGATGCTGACCACCCCGTGGTGCCTTTCTCCATCCTACATTGCCATTCACTGCCTATCCTAATTCAGACCCTAAGATTCACAAAACCCCGTGATGTGTTTCTCACTCCTGCTAGTGAATGTTATGTTACACACCCATACAATGCGCACCACCCGGGATGTTTTTCAGAAACCTATCCTACATTGCCACTGCATGTTGCCTGACTTCCCCATGCTGACCACCCCGTGGTGCTTTTCTCCATCCTACATTGCCACTCACTGCCTATCTTAATTCAAACCCTATGATTCACACCACCCCGTGATGTTTTTCTCATTCCTGCTAGTGAATGTAATGTTACAGAGCCATACAATGGGCACCACATCGCGATGTTTTTCAGAAACCTATCCTACATTGCCTCTGCATGTTTCCTGACCTCCCCATGCTGACCACACCGTGGTGCTTTTCTCCGTCCTACATTGCCACTCACTGCCTATCCTAATTCAGACCCTATGATTCACATAACCCCGTCAAGTTTTTCTCACTCCTGCCAGTCAATGTAATGTTACACACCCAAACAATGCGCACAACCACGCGATGTTTTGCAGAAACCTATCTTACATTGCCACTGCATGTTGAATGACCTTTCCATGCTGACCACCCCATGGTGCTTTTCTCCATCCTACATTGCCACTCACTGCCTATCCTAATTCACACCCTATGATTCACACCACCCCGTGATTTTTTCTCACTCCTGCTAGTGAATGTAACATTACACACCCATACAATGCGAACCACCCCGCGATGTTTTTCAGAAACCTATCCTACATTGCCACTGCATGTTGCCTGACCTCCCAATGCTGACCACCCTGTGGTGCTTTTCTCCATCCTACATTGCCACTCACTGCGTATCCTAATTCAGACCCTATGATTCACACCCCCCCTGATGTTTTTCTCATTCCTGCTAGTGAATGGTATGTTGCACACCCATACAATGCGCACCACCCGGGATGTTTTTCAGAAACCTATCATACATTGCCACTGCATATTGCCTGACCCCCCCATGCTGACCACCCCGCGGTGCTTTTCTCCATCCTACATTGCCACTCACTGCCTATCCTAATTCAGATCCTATGATTCACACCACCCCGTGATGTTTTTCTCACTCCTGCTAGTGAATGCAATGTTACACACCCATACAATGCGCACCACCCCGCGATGTTTTTCAGAAACCTATCCTACATTGCCACTGCATGTTGCCTGACCTCCCCATGCTGACCACCTCATGGTACTTTTCTCCATCCTACATTGCCACTCACTGCCTATCCTAATTCAGACCCTATGATTCACACCCCCCCGTGATGTTTTTCTCATTCCTGCTAGTGAATGTTATGTTACACACCCATACAAGCGCACCACACGGGATGTTTTTCAGAAACCTATCCTACATTGCCACTGCAAGTTGCCTGACCTCCCCATGCTCACCACCACGTGGTGCTTTTCTCCATCCTACATTGCCACTCACTGCCTATCCTAATTCAGACCCTATGATTCACACCACACCGTGATGTTTTTCTCACTCCTGCTAGTGAATGTAATGTTACACACCCATACAATGCGCACCACCCCGCGATGTTTTTCAGAAACCTATCCTACATTGCCTCTGCATATTGCCTGATCTCCCCATGCTGACCACCCCGAGGTGCTTTTCTCCATCCTACATTGCCACTCACTGCCTATCCTAATTCAGACCCTATGATTCACAGCACCTCGTGATGTTTTTCTCACTCCTGCTAGTGAATGTAATGTTGCACACCCATACAATGCGCACCACCCGGGATGTTTTTCAGAAACATATCCTACATTGCCACTGCATGTTGCCTGACCTCCCCATGCTGACCACCCCGTGGTGCTTTTCTCCATCCTACATTACCACTCACTGCCTATCCTAATTCACACCCTATGATTCACACCACCCCGTGATTTTTTCTCACTCCTGCTAGTGAATGTAACGTTACACACCCATACAATGCGAACCACCCCGCAATGCTTTTCAGAAACCTATCCTACATTGCCACTGCATGTTGCCTGACCTCTCCTTGCTGACCACCCCGTGGTGCTTCTCTCCATCCTACGTTGCCACTCACTGCCTATACTAATTCAGACCCTATGATTCAAACCACCCAGTGATGTTTTTCTCACTCCTGCTAGTGAATGTAATGTTACACACCCATACAATGCGCACCACCCCGCGATGTTTTTCAGAAACCTATCCTGCATTGCCACTGCATGTTGCCTGACCGCCCTATGCTGACCACCCCGTGGTGCTTTTCTTCATCCTACATTGCCACTCACTGCCTATACTAATTCATACCCTATGATTCACAACACCCCGTGATGTTTTTCTCACTCCTACTAGTGAATGTAATGTTACACAGCCATACAATGCGCACCACATCGCGATGTTTTTCAGAAACCTATCCTACATTGCCACTGCATGTTGCCTGACCTCCCCATGCTGACCAGCCCGTGGTGCTTTTCTCCATCCTACATTCCCACTCACTGCCTATCCTAATTCAGACCCTATGATTCACACCACCCCGTGATGTTTTTCTCAATCCTCCTAGTGAATGTAAGGTTACACACCCATACAATGCACAACACCCCACGAAGTTTTTCAGAAACCTATCCTACATTGCCACTGCATGTTGCCTGACCTCCCCATGCTGACCACCCCGTGGTGCTTTTCTCCATCCTACATTGCCACTCACTGCCTATCCTAATTCAGACCCTATGATTCACACCACCCCGTGACGTTTTTCTCATTCCTGCTAGTGAATGTTATGTTACACACCCATAGAATGCGCACCACCCCGCGATGTTTTTCAGAAACCTATCCTACATTGCCACTGCATGTTGCCTGACCTCCCCATGCTGACCACCCCGTGGTGCTTTTCTCCATCCTACATTGCCACTCACTGCCTATCCTAATTCAGACCCTAAGATTCACACCACCCCGTGATGTTTTTCTCATTCCTGCTAGTGAATCTTATGTTACACACCCATACAATGCGCACCACCCCGCGATGTTTTTCAGAAACCTATCCTACATTGCCACTGCATGTTGCCTGACCTCCCGATGCTGACCACCCCGTGGTGCCTTTCTCCATCCTACATTGCCATTCACTGCCTATCCTAATTCAGACCCTAAGATTCACAAAACCCCGTGATGTGTTTCTCACTCCTGCTAGTGAATGTTATGTTACACACCCATACAATGCGCACCACCTGGGATGTTTTTCAGAAACCTATCCTACATTGCCACTGCATGTTGCCTGACTTCCCCATGCTGACCACCCCGTGGTGCTTTTCTCCATCCTACATTGCCACTCACTGCCTATCTTAATTCAAACCCTATGATTCACACCACCCCGTGATGTTTTTCTCATTCCTGCTAGTGAATGTAATGTTACACAGCCATACAATGGGCACCACATCGCGATGTTTTTCAGAAACCTATCCTACATTGCCTCTGCATGTTTCCTGACCTCCCCATGCTGACCACACCGTGGTGCTTTTCTCCGTCCTACATTGCCACTCACTGCCTATCCTAATTCAGACCCTATGATTCACATAACCCCGTCAAGTTTTTCTCACTCCTGCCAGTCAATGTAATGTTACACACCCAAACAATGCGCACAACCACGCGATGTTTTGCAGAAACCTATCTTACATTGCCACTGCATGTTGAATGACCTTTCCATGCTGACCACCCCATGGTGCTTTTCTCCATCCTACATTGCCACTCACTGCCTATCCTAATTCACACCCTATGATTCACACCACCCCGTGATTTTTTCTCACTCCTGCTAGTGAATGTAACATTACACACCCATACAATGCGAACCACCCCGCGATGTTTTTCAGAAACCTATCCTACATTGCCACTGCATATTGCCTGACCACTCCTTGCTGACCACCCCGTGGTGCTTCTCTCCATCCTACGTTGCCACTCACTGCCTATACTAATTCAGACCCTATGATTCACACCACCCAGTGATGTTTTTCTCACTCCTGCTAGTGAATGTAATGTTACACACCCATACAATGCGCACTACCCCGCGATGTTTTTCAGAAACCTGTCCGGCCTTGCCACTGCATGTTGCCTGACCGCCCTATGCTGACCACCCCGTGGTGCTTTTCTTCATCCTACATTGCCACTCACTGCCTATACTAATTCAGACCCTATGATTCACACCACCCCGTGATGTTTTTCTCACTCCTACTAGTGAATGTAATGTTACACAGCCATACAATGGGCACCACATCGCGATGTTTTTCAGAAACCTATCCTACATTGCCACTGCATGTTGCCTGACCTCCCCATGCTGACCACCCCGTGGTGCTTTTCTCCATCCTACATTCCCACTCACTGCCTATCCTAATTCAGACCCTAAGATTCACACCACCCGGTGATGTTTTTCTGATTCCTGCTAGTAAATCTTATGTTACACACCCATACAATGCGCACCACCCCGCGATGTTTTTCAGAAACCTATCCTACATTGCCACTGCATGTTGCCTGACCTCCCCATGCTGACCACCCCGTGGTGCTTTTCTCCATCCTACATTGCCACTCACTGCCTATCCTAATTCAGACCCTAAGATTCACACCACCCCGTCATGTGTTGCTCACTCCTGCTAGTGAATGTTATGTTACACACCCATACAATGCGCACCACCCGGGATGTTTTTCAGAAACCTATCGTACATTGCCACTGCATGTTGCCTGACCTCCCCATGCTGACCACCCCGTGGTGCTTTTCTCCATCCTACATTGCCACTCACTGCCTATCCTAATTCAGACCCTATGATTCACACCACCCCGTGATGTTTTTCTCATTCCTGCTAGTGAATGTAATCTTACACACCCATACAATGCGCACCACCCCACGATTTTTTTTTTAGAAACCTATCCTACTTTGCCACTGCATGTTGCCTGACCTCCCAATGCTGACCACCCCGTGGTGCTTTTCTCCATCCTACATTGCCACTCACTGCCTATCCTAATTCTGACCCTATGATTCACACCACCCCGTGATGTTTTTCTCATTCCTGCTAGAGAATGGAATGTTACACACCCATACAATGCGCACCACCCCACGATTTTTTTTTAAAACCTATCCTACATTGCCAGTGCATGTTGCCTGACCTCCCCATGCTGACCACCTCGTGGTGCTTTTCTCCATCCTACATTGCCAGTCACTGCCTATCCTGATTCAGACCCTATGATTCACACCACCCCGTGATGTTTTTCTCATTCCTGCTAGTGAATGTAATGTTACACACCCATACAATGCGCACCACCCCGCGATGTTTTTCAGAAACCTATCCTACATTGCCACTGCATATTGCCTGACCTCCCCATGCTGACCACACCGAGGTGCTTTTCTCCATCCTACATTGCCACTCACTGCCTATCCTAATTCAGACCCTATGATTCACAGCACCTCGTGATGTTTTTCTCACTCCTGCTAGTGAATGTAATGTTGCACAACCATACAATGCGCACCACCCGGGATGTTTTTCAGAAACCTATCCTACATTGCCACTGCATGTTGCCTGACCTCCCCATGCTGACCAGCCCGTGGTGCTTTTCTCCATCCTACATTCCCACTCACTGCCTATTCTAATTCAGACCCTATGATTCACACCACCCCGTGATGTTTTTCTCACTCCTCCTAGTGAATGTAAGGTTACACACCCATACAATGCGCAACACCCCACGAAGTTTTTCAGAAACCTATCCTACATTGCCACTGCATGTTGCCTGACCTCCCCATGCTGACCACCCCGTGGTGCTTTTCTCCATCCTACATTGCCACTCACTGCCTATCCTAATTCAGACCCTATGATTCACACCACCCCGTGACGTTTTTCTCATTCCTGCTAGTGAATGTTATGTTACACACCCATACAATGCGCACCACCCCGCGATGTTTTTCAGAAACCTATCCTACATTGCCACTGCATGTTGCCTGACCTCCCCATGCTGACCACCCCGTGGTGCTTTTCTCCATCCTACATTGCCACTCACTGCCTATCCTAATTCAGACCCTAAGATTCACACCACCCCGTGATGTTTTTCTCATTCCTGCTAGTGAATCTTATGTTACACACCCATACAATGCGCACCACCCCGCGATGTTTTTCAGAAACCTATCCTACATTGCCACTGCATGTTGCCTGACCTCCCGATGCTGACCACCCCGTGGTGCCTTTCTCCATCCTACATTGCCATTCACTGCCTATCCTAATTCAGACCCTAAGATTCACAAAACCCCGTGATGTGTTTCTCACTCCTGGTAGTGAATGTTATGTTACACACCCATACAATGCGCACCACCCGGGATGTTTTTCAGAAACCTATCCTACATTGCCACTGCATGTTGCCTGACTTCCCCATGCTGACCACCCCGTGGTGCTTTTCTCCATCCTACATTGCCACTCACTGCCTATCTTAATTCAAACCCTATGATTCACACCACCCCGTGATGTTTTTCTCATTCCTGCTAGTGAATGTAATGTTACACAGCCATACAATGGGCACCACATCGCGATGTTTTTCAGAAACCTATCCTACATTGCCTCTGAATGTTTCCTGACCTCCCCATGCTGACCACACCGTGGTGCTTTTCTCCGTCCTGCATTGCCACTCACTGCCTATCCTAATTCAGACCCTATGATTCACATAACCCCGTCAAGTTTTTCTCACTCCTGCCAGTCAATGTAATGTTACACACCCAAACAATGCGCACAACCACGCGATGTTTTGCAGAAACCTATCTTACATTGCCACTGCATGTTGAATGACCTTTCCATGCTGACCACCCCGTGGTGCTTTTCTCCATCCTACATTGCCACTCACTGCCTATCCTAATTCACACCCTATGATTCACACCACCCCGTGATTTTTTCTCACTCCTGCTAGTGAATGTAACATTACACACCCATACAATGCGAACCACCCCGCGATGTTTTTCAGAAACCTATCCTACATTGCCACTGCATATTGCCTGACCTCTCCTTGCTGACCACCCCGTGGTGCTTCTCTCCATCCTACGTTGCCACTCACTGCCTATACTAATTCAGACCCTATGATTCACACCACCCAGTGATGTTTTTCTCACTACTGCTAGTGAATGTAATGTTACACACCCATACAATGCGCACTACCCCGCGATGTTTTTCAGAAACCTGTCCGGCATTGCCACTGCATGTTGCCTGACCGCCCTATTCTGACCACCCCGTGGTGCTTTTCTTCATCCTACATTGCCACTCACTGCCTATACTAATTCAGACCCTATGATTCACACCACCCCGTGATGTTTTTCTCACTCCTACTAGTGAATGTAATGTTACACAGCCATACAATGGGCACCACATCGCGATGTTTTTCAGAAACCTATCCTACATTGCCACTGCATGTTGCCTGACCTCCCCATGCTGACCAACCCGTGGTGCTTTTCTCCATCCTACATTCCCACTCACTGCCTATCCTAATTCAGACCCTAAGATTCACACCACCCGGTGATGTTTTTCTGATTCCTGCTAGTAAATCTTATGTTACACACCCATACAATGCGCACCACCCCGCGATGTTTTTCAGAAACCTATCCTACATTGCCACTGCATGTTGCCTGACCTCCCCATGCTGACCACCCCGTGGTGCTTTTCTCCATCCTACATTGCCACTCACTGCCTATCCTAATTCAGACCCTAAGATTCACACCACCCCGTGATGTGTTTCTCACTCCTGCTAGTGAATGTTATGTTACACACCCATACAATGCGCACCACCCGGGATGTTTTTCAGAAACCTATCCTACATTGTCACTGTATGTTGCCTGACCTCCCCATGCTGACCACCCCGTGGTGCTTTTCTCCATCCTACATTGCCACTCACTGCCTATCCTAATTCAGACCCTATGATTCACACCACCCCGTGATGTTTTTCTCATTCCTGCTAGTGAAAGTAATCTTACACACCCATACAATGCGCAGCACCCCACGATTTTTTTTTTAGAAACCTATCCTACTTTGCCACTGCATGTTGCCTGACCTCCCCATGCTGACCACCCCGTGGTGCTTTTCTCCATCCTACATTGCCACTCACTGCCTATCCTAATTCAGACCCTATGATTCACACCACCCCGTGATGTTTTTCTCATTCCTGCTAGAGAATGGAATGTTACACACCCATACAATGCGCACCACCCCACGATTTTTTTTAAAACCTATCCTACATTGCCAGTGCATGTTGCCTGACCTCCCCATGCTGACCACCCCGTGGTGCTTTTCTCCATCCTACATTGCCAGTCACTGCCTATCCTGATTCAGACCCTATGATTCACACCACCCCGTGATGTTTTTCTCATTCCTGCTAGTGAATGTAATGTGACACACCCATACAATGCGCACCACCCCACGATGTTTTTCAGAAACCTATCCTACATTGCCACTGCATGTTCCCTGACCTTCCCATGGTGACCACCCCGCGGTGCTTTTCTAAATCCTACATTGCCACTCACTGCCTATCCTAATTCAGACCCTCCGATTCACACCACCCCGTGATGTTTTTCTCACTCCTACTAGTGAATGTAATGTTACACACCCATACAATGCGCACCACTCCGGGATGATTTTCAGAAACGTATCCTACATTGCCACTGCATGTTTCCAGACCTCCCCATGCTGACCACACCGTGGTGCTTTTCTCCGTCCTACATTGCCACTCACTGCCTATCCTAATTCAGACCCTATGATTCACATAACCCCGTCAAGTTTTTCTCACTCCTGCCAGTCAATGTAATGTTACACACCCAAACAATGCGCACAACCACGCGATGTTTTGCAGAAACCTATCTTACATTGCCACTGCATGTTGCCTGACCTTTCCATGCTGACCACCCCGTGGTGCTTTTCTCCATCCTACATTGCCACTCACTGCCTATCCTAATTCACACCCTATGATTCACACCACCCCGTGATTTTTTCTCACTCCTGCTACTGAATGTAACATTACACACCCATACAATGCGAACCACCCCGCGATGTTTTTCAGAAACCTATCCTACATTGCCACTGCATGTTGCCTGACCTCCCCAAATTAACAACCCCGTGGTGCTTCTCTCCATCCTACGTTGCCACTCACTGCCTATCCTAATTCAGACCCTATGATTCACACCAACCCGTGATGTTTTTCTCACTCCTGCTAGTGAATGTAATGTTGCACACCCATACAATGCGCACCACCCCGCGATGTTTTTCAGAAACCAATCCTACATTGCCACTGCATGTTGCCTGACCTCCCCATGCTGACCACCCCGTGGAGCTTTTCTCCATCCTACATTGCCACTCACTGCCTATCCTAATTCAGACCCTATGATTCACACCATCCCGTGATGTTTTTCTGACTCCTGCTAGTGAATGTAATGTTTCACACACATACAATGCGCACCACCCCATGATGTTTTTCAGAAACCAATCCTACATTGCCACTGCATGTTGCCTGACCTCCCCATGCTGACCACCCCGTGGTGCTTTTCTCCATCCTACATTGCCACTCACTGCCTATCCTAATTCACACCCTATGATTACACCACCCCGTGATTTTTTCTCACTCCTGCTAGTGAATGTAACGTTACACACCCATACAATGCGAACCACCCCGCGATGTTTTTCAGAAACCTATCCTACAATGCCACTGCATGTTGCCTGACCTCCCCGTGCTGACCACCCCGTGGTGCTTTTCTCCATCCTACATTGCCACTCACTGCCTATCCTAATTCAGACCCTATGATTCACACCCCCCCGTGATGTTTTTCTCATTCCTGCTAGTGAATGTTATGTTACACACCCATACAAGCGCACCACCCGGGATGTTTTTCAGAAACCTATCCTACATTGCCACTGCATGTTGCCTGACCTCCCCATGCTGACCACCCCATGGTGCTTTTCTCCATCCTACATTGCCACTCACTGCCTATCCTAATTCAGACCCTATGATTCACACCACACCGTGATGTTTTTCTCACTCCTGCTAGTGAATGTAATGTTACACACCCATACAATGCGCACCACCCCGCGATGTTTTTCAGAAACCTATCCCACATTGCCACTGCATATTGCCTGACCTCCCCATGCTGACCACCCGGAGGTGCTTTTCTCCATCCTACATTGCCACTCACTGCCTATCCTAATTCAGACCCTATGATTCACACCACCTCGTGATGTTTTTCTCACTCCTGCTAGTGAATGTAATGTTGCACACCCATACAATGGGCACCACCCCGCGATGTTTTTCAGAAACCAATCCTACATTGCCACTGCATGTTGCCTGACCTCCCCATGCTGACCACCCCGTGGTGCTTTTCTCCATCCTACATTGCCACTCACTGCCCATCCTAATTCAGACACTATGATTCACACCATCCCGTGATGTTTTTCTCACTCCTGCTAGTGCATGTAATGTTGCACACCCATACCATGCGCACCACCCCAAGATGTTTTTCAGAAACATATCCTACATTGCCACTGCATGTTGCCTGACCTCCCCATGCTGACCACCCCGTGGTGCTTTTCTCCATCCTACATTACCACTCACTGCCTATCCTAATTCACACCCTATGATTCACACCACCCCGTGATTTTTTCTTACTCCTGCTAGTGAATGTAACGTTACACACCCATACAATGCGAACCACCCCGCAATGCTTTTCAGAAACCTATCCTACATTGCCACTGCATATTGCCTGACCTCTCCTTCTGACCACCCCGTGGTGCTTCTCTCCATCCTACGTTGGCACTCACTGCCTATACTAATTCAGACCCTATGATTCACACCACCCAGTGATGTTTTTCTCACTCCTGCTAGTGAATGTAATGTTACACACCCATACAATGCGCACCACCCCGCGATGTTTTTCAGAAACCTATCCTGCATTGCCACTGCATGTTGCCTGACCGCCCTATGCTGACCACCCCGTGGTGCTTTTCTTCATCCTACATTGCCACTCACTGCCTATACTAATTCAGACCCTATGATTCACACCACCCCGTGATGTTTTTCTCACTCCTACTAGTGAATGTAATGTTACACAGCCATACAATGGGCATCACATCGCGATGTTTTTCAGAAACCTATCCTACATTGCCACTGCATGTTGCCTGACCTCCCCATGCTGACCACACCGTGGTGCTTTTCTCCATCCTACATTCCCACTCACTGCCTATCCTAAATCAGACCCTAAGATACACATCACCCCGTGATGTTTTTCTGATTCCTGCTAGTGAATCTTATGTTACACACCCATACAATGCGCACCACCCCGCGATGTTTTTCAGAAACCTATCCTACATTGCCACTGCATGTTGCCTGACCTCCCCATGCTGACCACCCCGTGGTGCCTTTCTCCATCCTACATTGCCACTCACTGCCTATCCTAATTCAGACCCTAAGATTCACACCACCCCGTGATGTGTTTCTCACTCCTGCTAGTGAATGTTATGTTACACACCCATACAATGCGAACCACCCGGGATGTTTTTCAGAAACGTATCCTACATTGCCACTCCATGTTGCCTGACCTCCCCATGCTGACCACCCCGTGGTGCTTTTCTCCATCCTACATTGCCACTCACTGCCTATCCTAATTCAGACCCTATGATTCACACCACCCCGTGATGTTTTTCTCATTCCTGCTAGTGAATGTAATGTTACACACCCATACAATGCGCACCACCCCACGATTTTTTTTTAGAAACCTATCCTACATTGCCACTGCATGTTGCCTGACCTCCCCATGCTGACCACCCCGTGGTGCTTTTCTCCATCCTACATTGCCACTCACTGCCTATCCTAATTCAGACCCTATGATTCACACCACCCCGTGATGTTTTTCTCATTCCTGCTAGAGAATGGAATGTTACACACCCATACTATGCGCACCACCCCACGATTTTTTTTTAAAACCTATCCTACATTGCCAGTGCATGTTGCCTGACCTCCCCATGCTGACCATCCCGTTGTGCTTTTCTCCATCCTACATTGCCAGTCACTGCCTATCCTGATTCAGACCCTATGATTCACACCACCCCGTGATGTTTTTCTCATTCCTGCTAGTGAATGTAATGTTACACACCCATACAATGCGCACCACCCCGCGATGTTTTTCAGAAACCTATCCTACATTGCCACTGCATGTTGCCTGACCTCCCCATGCTGACCACCCCGTGGTTCTTTTCTCCATCCTACATTGCCACTCACTGCCTATCCTAATTCAGACCCTATGATTCACACCACCCCGTGATGTTTTTCTCACTCCTACTAGTGAATGTAATGTTACACACCCATACAATGCGCACCACCCCGCGATGATTTTCAGAAACGTATCCTACATTGCCACTGCATGTTTCCTGGCCTCCCCATGCTGACCACGCCGTGGTGCTTTTCTCCGTCCTACATTGCCACTCACTGCCTATCCTAATTCAGACCCTATGATTCACATAACCCCGTCAAGTTTTTCTCACTCCTGCCAGTCAATGTAATGTTACACACCCAAACAATGCGCACAACCACGCGATGTTTTGCCGAAACCTATCTTACATTGCCACTGCATGTTGCCTGACCTTTCCATGCTGACCACCCCGTGGTGCTTTTCTCCATCCTACATGGCCACTCACTGCCTATCCTAATTCAGACCCTATGATTCACACCACCCCGTGATGTTTTTCTCATTCCTTCTAGTGAATGTAATGTTACACACCCATACAATGCGCACCACACCGCGATGTTTTTCAGAAACCTATCCTACATTGCCACTGCATGTTGCCTGACCTCCCCATGCTGACCACCCCGTGGTGCTTTTCTCCATCCTACATTGCCACTCACTGCGTATCCTAATTCAGACCCTATGATTCACACCCCCCCCTGATGTTTTTCTCATTCCTGCTAGTGAATGGTATGTTGCACACCCATACAATGCGCACCACCCGGGATGTTTTTCAGAAACCTATCATACATTGCCACTGCATATTGCCTGACCTCCCCATGCTGACCACCGGGGTGCTTTTCTCCATCCTACATTGCCACTCACTGCCTATCCTAATTCAGATCCTATGATTCACACCACCCCGTGATGTTTTTCTCACTCCTGCTAGTGAATGCAATGTTACACACCCATACAATGCGCACCACCCCGCGATGTTTTTCAGAAACCTATCCTACATTGCCACTGCATGTTGCCTGACCTCCCCATGCTGACCAGCCCGTGGTGCTTTTCTCCATCCTACATTGCCACTCACTGCCTATCCTAATTCAGACCCTATGATTCCCACCACCCGGTGATGTTTTTCTCACTCCTACTAGTGAATGTAATGTTACACACCCAAACAATGCGCACAACCACGCAATGTTTGTCAGAAACCTATCCTACATTGCCACTGCATGTTGCCTGACCTCCCCATGCTGACCACCTCGTGGTGCTTTTCTCCATCCTACATTGCCACTCACTGCCTATCCTAATTCAGACCCTATGATTCACACCCCCCCGTGATGTTTTTCTCATTCCTGCTAGTGAATGTTATGTTACACACCCATACAAGCGCACCACACGGGATGTTTTTCAGAAACCTATCCTGCATTGCCACTGCAAGTTGCCTGACCTCCCCATGCTGACCACCACGTGGTGCTTTTCTCCATCCTACATTGCCACTCACTGCCTATCCTAATTCAGACCCTATGATTCACACCAAACCGTGATGTTTTTCTCACTCCTGCTAGTGAATGTAATGTTACACACCCATACAATGCGCACCACCCCGCGATGTTTTTCAGAAACCTATCCTACATTGCCACTGCATATTGCCTGACCTCCCCATGCTGACCACCCCGAGGTGCTTTTCTCCATCCTACATTGCCACTCACTGCCTATCCTAATTCAGACCCTATGATTCACACCACCTCGTGATGTTTTTCTCACTCCTGCTAGTGAATGTAATGTTGCACACCCATACAATGCGCACCACCCGGGATGTTTTTCAGAAACATATCCTACATTGCCACTGCATGTTGCCTGACCTCCCCATGCTGACCACCCCGTGGTGCTTTTCTCCATCCTACATTACCACTCACTGCCTATCCTAATTCACACCCTATGATTCACACCACCCCGTGATTTTTTCTCACTCCTGCTAGTGAATGTAACGTTACACACCCATACAATGCGAACCACCCCGCAATGCTTTTCAGAAACCTATCCTACATTGCCACTGCATGTTGCCTGACCTCTCCTTGCTGACCACCCCGTGGTGCTTCTCTCCATCCTACGTTGCCACTCACTGCCTATACTAATTCAGACCCTATGATTCAAACCACCCAGTGATGTTTTTCTCACTCCTGCTAGTGAATGTAATGTTACACACCCATTCAATGCGCACCACCCCGCGATGTTTTTCAGAAACCTATCCTGCATTGCCACTGCATGTTGCCTGACCGCCCTATGCTGACCACCCCGTGGTGCTTTTCTTCATCCTACATTGCCACTCACTGCCTATACTAATTCAGACCCTATGATTCACACCACCCCGTGATGTTTTTCTCACTCCTACTAGTGAATGTAATGTTACACAGCCATACAATGCGCACCACATCGCGATGTTTTTCAGAAACCTATCCTACATTGCCACTGCATGTTGCCTGACCTCCCCATGCTGACCAGCCCGTGGTGCTTTTCTCCATCCTACATTCCCACTCACTGCCTATCCTAATTCAGACCCTATGATTCACACCACCCCGTGATGTTTTTCTCACTCCTCCTAGTGAATGTAAGGTTACACACCCATACAATGCGCAACACCCCACGAAGTTTTTCAGAAACCTATCCTACATTGCCACTGCATGTTGCCTGACCTCCCCATGCTGACCACCCCGTGGTGCTTTTCTCCATCCTACATTGCCACTCACTGCCTATCCTAATTCAGACCCTATGATTCACACCACCCCGTGACGTTTTTCTCATTCCTGCTAGTGAATGTTATGTTACACACCCATACAATGCGCACCACCCCGCGATGTTTTTCAGAAACCTATCCTACATTGCCACTGCATGTTGCCTGACCTCCCCATGCTGACCACCCCGTGGTGCTTTTCTCCATCCTACATTGACACTCACTGCCTATCCTAATTCAGACCCTAAGATTCACACCACCCCGTGATGTTTTTCTCATTCCTGCTAGTGAATCTTATGTTACACACCCATACAATGCGCACCACCCCGCGATGTTTTTCAGAAACCTATCCTACATTGCCACTGCATGTTGCCTGACCTCCCGATGCTGACCACCCCGTGGTGCCTTTCTCCATCCTACATTGCCATTCACTGCCTATCCTAATTCAGACCCTAAGATTCACAAAACCCCGTGATGTGTTTCTCACTCCTGCTAGTGAATGTTATGTTACACACCCATACAATGCGCACCACCCGGGATGTTTTTCAGAAACCTATCCTACATTGCCACTGCATGTTGCCTGACCTCCCCATGCTGACCACCCAGGGTGCTTTTCTCCATCCTACATTGCCACTCACTGCCTATCCTAATTCAGACCCTATGATTCACACCACCCCGTGATGTTTTTCTCATTCCTGCTAGTGAATGTAATGTTACACACCGATACAATGCGCACCACCCCACGATTTTTTTTTAAAACCTATCCTACATTGCCACTGCATGTTGCCTGACCTCCCCATGCTGACCACCCCGTGGTGCTTTTCTCCATCCTACATTGCCAGTCACTGCCTATCCTAATTCAGACCCTATGATTCACACCACCCCGTGATGTTTTTCTCATTCATGCTAGTGAATGTAATGTTACACACCCATACAATGCGCACCACCCCGTGATGTTTTTCAGAAAACTATCCTACATTGCCACTGCATGTTGCCTGACCTCCCCATGCTGACCACCCCGTGGTGCTTTGCTCCATCCTACATTGCCACTCACTGCCTATCCTAATTCAGACCCTATGGTTCACACCACCCCATGATGTTTTTCTCACTCCTACAAGTGAATGTAATGTTACACACCCATACAATGCGCACCACCCCGCGATGATTTTCAGAAACGTATCCTACATTGCCACTGCATGTTTCCTGTCCTCCCCTTGCTGACCACGCCGTGGTGCTTTTCTCCGTCCTACATTGCCACTCACTGCCTATCCTAATTCAGAACCTATGATTCACACCACCCCGTCTAGTTTTTCTCACTCCTGCCAGTCAATGTAATGTTACACACCCAAACAATGCGCACAACCACGCGATGTTTTGCAGAAACCTATCTTACATTGCCACTGCATGTTGCCTGACCTCCCCATGCTGACCACCCCGTGGTGCTTTTCTCCATCCTACATGGCCACTCACTGCCTATCCTAATTCAGACCCTATGATTCACACCACCCCGTGATGTTTTTCTCATTCCTTCTAGTGAATGTAATGTTACACACCCATACAATGCGCACCACACCGCGATGTTTTTCAGAAACCTATCCTACATTGCCACTGCATGTTGCCTGACCTCCTCATGCTAACCACCCCGTGGTGCTTTTCTCCATCCTACATTGCCACTCACTGCGTATCCTAATTCAGACCCTATGATTCACACCCCCCCGTGATGTTTTTCTCATTCCTGCTAGTGAATGTTATGTTACACACCCATACAGTGCGCACCACCCAGGATGTTTTTCAGAAGCCTATCCTACATTGCCACTGCATGTTGCCTGACCTCCCCATGCTGACCACCCCGTGGTGCTTTTCTCCATCCTACATTGCCACTCACTGCCTATCCTAATTCAGACCCTATGATTCACACCACCCCGTGACGTTTTTCTCATTCCTGCTAGTGAATGTTATGTTACACACCCATACAATGCGCACCACCCCGCGATGTTTTTCAGAAACCTATCCTACATTGCCACTGCATGTTGCCTGACCTCCCCATGCTGACCACCCCGTGGTGCTTTTCTCCATCCTACATTGACACTCACTGCCTATCCTAATTCAGACCCTAAGATTCACACCACCCCGTGATGTTTTTCTCATTCCTGCTAGTGAATCTTATGTTACACACCCATACAATGCGCACCACCCCGCGATGTTTTTCAGAAACCTATCCTACATTGCCACTGCATGTTGCCTGACCTCCCGATGCTGACCACCCCGTGGTGCCTTTCTCCATCCTACATTGCCATTCACTGCCTATCCTAATTCAGACCCTAAGATTCACAAAACCCCGTGATGTGTTTCTCACTCCTGCTAGTGAATGTTATGTTACACACCCATACAATGCGCACCACCCGCGATGTTTTTCAGAAACCTATCCTACATTGCCACTGCATGTTGCCTGACATCCCCGTGCTGACCACCCCGTGGTGCTTTTCTTCATCATACATTGCCACTCACTGCCTATCCTAATTCAGACCCTATGATTCACACCACCCCCGTGAAGTTTTTCTCATTCCTGCTAGTGAATGTTATGTTACACACCCATACAATGCGCACCACCCGGGATGTTTTTCAGAAACCTATCCTACATTGCCACTGCATGTTGCCTGACCTCCCCATGCTGACCACCCCGTGGTGCTTTTCTCCATCCTACATTGCCACTCACTGCCTATCCTAATTCAGACCCTATGGTTCACACCACCCCATGATGTTTTTCTC
Source organism: Cavia porcellus (assembly GCF_034190915.1). Taxonomy (NCBI): domain Eukaryota; kingdom Metazoa; phylum Chordata; class Mammalia; order Rodentia; family Caviidae; genus Cavia; species Cavia porcellus. The sequence continues at coordinate 47,046,217 of NW_026947514.1, read as the reverse complement.
ACTCCTACAAGTGAATGTAATGTTACACACCCATACAATGCGCACCACCCCGCGATGATTTTCAGAAACGTATCCTACATTGCCACTGCATGTTTCCTGTCCTCCCCTTGCTGACCACGCCGTGGTGCTTTTCTCCGTCCTACATTGCCACTCACTGCCTATCCTAATTCAGAACCTATGATTCACACCACCCCGTGATGTTTTTCTCACTCCTGCTAGTGAATGCAATGTTACACACCCATACAATGCGCACCACCCCGCGATGTTTTTCAGAAACCTATCCTACATTGCCACTGCATGTTGCCTGACCTCCCCATGCTGACCAGCCCGTGGTGCTTTTCTCCATCCTACATTGCCACTCACTGCCTATCCTAATTCAGACCCTATGATTCCCACCACCCGGTGATGTTTTTCTCACTCCTACTAGTGAATGTAATGTTACACACCCAAACAATGCGCACAACCACGCAATGTTTGTCAGAAACCTATCCTACATTGCCACTGCATGTTGCCTGACCTCCCCATGCTGACCACCTCGTGGTGCTTTTCTCCATCCTACATTGCCACTCACTGCCTATCCTAATTCAGACCCTATGATTCACACCCCCCCGTGATGTTTTTCTCATTCCTGCTAGTGAATGTTATGTTACACACCCATACAAGCGCACCACACGGGATGTTTTTCAGAAACCTATCCTACATTGCCACTGCAAGTTGCCTGACCTCCCCATGCTGACCACCACGTGGTGCTTTTCTCCATCCTACATTGCCACTCACTGCCTATCCTAATTCAGACCCTATGATTCACACCAAACCGTGATGTTTTTCTCACTCCTGCTAGTGAATGTAATGTTACACACCCATACAATGCGCACCACCCCGCGATGTTTTTCAGAAACCTATCCTACATTGCCACTGCATATTGCCTGACCTCCCCATGCTGACCACCCCGAGGTGCTTTTCTCCATCCTACATTGCCACTCACTGCCTATCCTAATTCAGACCCTATGATTCACACCACCTCGTGATGTTTTTCTCACTCCTGCTAGTGAATGTAATGTTGCACACCCATACAATGCGCACCACCCGGGATGTTTTTCAGAAACATATCCTACATTGCCACTGCATGTTGCCTGACCTCCCCATGCTGACCACCCCGTGGTGCTTTTCTCCATCCTACATTACCACTCACTGCCTATCCTAATTCACACCCTATGATTCACACCACCCCGTGATTTTTTCTCACTCCTGCTAGTGAATGTAACGTTACACACCCATACAATGCGAACCACCCCGCAATGCTTTTCAGAAACCTATCCTACATTGCCACTGCATGTTGCCTGACCTCTCCTTGCTGACCACCCCGTGGTGCTTCTCTCCATCCTACGTTGCCACTCACTGCCTATACTAATTCAGACCCTATGATTCAAACCACCCAGTGATGTTTTTCTCACTCCTGCTAGTGAATGTAATGTTACACACCCATACAATGCGCACCACCCCGCGATGTTTTTCAGAAACCTATCCTGCATTGCCACTGCATGTTGCCTGACCGCCCTATGCTGACCACCCCGTGGTGCTTTTCTTCATCCTACATTGCCACTCACTGCCTATACTAATTCAGACCCTATGATTCACACCACCCCGTGATGTTTTTCTCACTCCTACTAGTGAATGTAATGTTACACAGCCATACAATGCGCACCACATCGCGATGTTTTTCAGAAACCTATCCTACATTGCCACTGCATGTTGCCTGACCTCCCCATGCTGACCAGCCCGTGGTGCTTTTCTCCATCCTACATTCCCACTCACTGCCTATCCTAATTCAGACCCTATGATTCACACCACCCCGTGATGTTTTTCTCACTCCTCCTAGTGAATGTAAGGTTACACACCCATACAATGCGCAACACCCCACGAAGTTTTTCAGAAACCTATCCTACATTGCCACTGCATGTTGCCTGACCTCCCCATGCTGACCACCCCGTGGTGCTTTTCTCCATCCTACATTGCCACTCACTGCCTATCCTAATTCAGACCCTATGATTCACACCACCCCGTGACGTTTTTCTCATTCCTGCTAGTGAATGTTATGTTACACACCCATACAATGCGCACCACCCCGCGATGTTTTTCAGAAACCTATCCTACATTGCCACTGCATGTTGCCTGACCTCCCCATGCTGACCACCCCGTGGTGCTTTTCTCCATCCTACATTGACACTCACTGCCTATCCTAATTCAGACCCTAAGATTCACACCACCCCGTGATGTTTTTCTCATTCCTGCTAGTGAATCTTATGTTACACACCCATACAATGCGCACCACCCCGCGATGTTTTTCAGAAACCTATCCTACATTGCCACTGCATGTTGCCTGACCTCCCGATGCTGACCACCCCGTGGTGCCTTTCTCCATCCTACATTGCCATTCACTGCCTATCCTAATTCAGACCCTAAGATTCACAAAACCCCGTGATGTGTTTCTCACTCCTGCTAGTGAATGTTATGTTACACACCCATACAATGCGCACCACCCGGGATGTTTTTCAGAAACCTATCCTACATTGCCACTGCATGTTGCCTGACCTCCCCATGCTGACCACCCAGGGTGCTTTTCTCCATCCTACATTGCCACTCACTGCCTATCCTAATTCAGACCCTATGATTCACACCACCCCGTGATGTTTTTCTCATTCCTGCTAGTGAATGTAATGTTACACACCCATACAATGCGCACCACCCCACGATTTTTTTTTTAAAACCTATCCTACATTGCCACTGCATGTTGCCTGACCTCCCCATGCTGACCACCCCGTGGTGCTTTTCTCCATCCTACATTGCCAGTCACTGCCTATCCTAATTCAGACCCTATGATTCACACCACCCCGTGATGTTTTTCTCATTCATGCTAGTGAATGTAATGTTACACACCCATACAATGCGCACCACCCCGTGATGTTTTTCAGAAAACTATCCTACATTGCCACTGCATGTTTCCTGTCCTCCCCTTGCTGACCACGCCGTGGTGCTTTTCTCCGTCCTACATTGCCACTCACTGCCTATCCTAATTCAGAACCTATGATTCACACCACCCCGTCAAGTTTTTCTCACTCCTGCCAGTCAATGTAATGTTACACACCCAAACAATGCGCACAACCACGCGATGTTTTGCAGAAACCTATCTTACATTGCCACTGCATGTTGCCTGACCTCCCCATGTTGACCACGCCGTGGTGCTTTTCTCCATCCTACATTGCCACTCACTGCCTATCCTAATTCAGACCCTATGATTCACACCACCCGGTGATGTTTTTCTCACTGCTCCTAGTGAATGTAATGTTACACACCCATACAATGCGCACGACCCAGGATGTTTTTCAGAAACCTATCCTACATTGCCACTGCATGTTGCCTGACCTCCCCATGCTGACCACCCCGTGGTGCTTTTCTCCATCCTACATTGCCACTCACTGCCTATCCTAATTCAGACCCTATGATTCACACCACCCCGTGATGTTTTTCTCACTCCTGCTAGTGAATGGAATGTTACACACCCATACAATGTGCACCACGCCGCGAAGTTTTTCAGAAACCTATCCTACGTTGCCACTGCATATTGCCTGACCTCCCCTTGTTGACCACCCCGTAGTGCTTTTCTCGATCCTACATTGCCACTCACTGCCTATCCTAATTCACACCCTATGATTCACAGCACCCGGTGATTTTTTCTCACTCCTGCTAGTGAATGTAACGTAACACACCCATACAATGCGAACCACCCCGCGATGTTTTTCAGAAACCTATCCTACATTGCCACTGTATGTTGCCTGACCTCCCCATGCTGACCACCCCGTGGTGCTTTTCTCCATCCTACAATGCCACTCACTGCGTATCCTAATTAAGACCCTATGATTCACACCCCCCCTGATGTTTTTCTCATTCCTGCTAGTGAATGGTATGTTGCACACCCATACAATGCGCACCACCCGGGATGTTTTTCAGAAACCTATCATACATTGCCACTGCATATTGCCTGACCTCCCCATGCTGACCACCCCGCGGTGCTTTTCTCCATCCTACATTGCCACTCACTGCCTATCCTAATACAGATCCTATGATTCACACCACCCCGTGATGTTTTTCTCACTCCTGCTAGTGAATGGAATGTTACACACCCATACAATGCGCACCACCCCGCGATGTTTTTCAGAAACCTATCCTACATTGCCACTGCATGTTGCCTGACCTCCCCATCCTGACCAGCCCGTGGTGCTTTTCTCCATCCTACATTGCCACTCACTGCCTATCCTAATTCAGACCCTATGATTCCCACCACCCGGTGATGTTTTTCTCACTCCTACTAGTGAATGTAATGTTACACACCCAAACAATGCGCACAACCACGCAATGTATTTCAGAAACCTATCCTACATTGCCACTGCATGTTGCCTGACCTCCCCATGCTGACCACCCCGTGGTGCTTTTCTCCATCCTACATTGCCACTCACTGCCTATCCTAATTCAGACCCTATGATTCACACCATCCCGTGATGTTTTTCTCATTCCTGCTAGTGAATGTAATGTTACACACCCATACAATGCGCAACACCCCGCGATGATTTTCAGAAACCTATCCTACATTGCCACTGCATGTTGCCTGACCTCCCCATGCTGACCACCCCGTGGTGCTTTTCTCCATCCTACATTGCCCCTCACTGCGTATCCTAATTCAGACCCTATGATTCACACCCCCCCGTGATGTTTTTCTCATTCCTGCTAGTGAATGTTTTGTTACACACCCATACAGTGCGCACCACCCAGGATGTTTTTCAGAAACATATCCTACATTGCCACTGCATGTTTACTGACGTCCATATGCTGACCACCCCGTTGTGCTTTTCTCCATCCTACATTGCCACATACTGCCTAAACTAATTCAGACCCTATGATTCACACCACCCCGTGATGTTTTTCTCACTCCTGCTAGTGAATGTAATGTTACACACCCATACAATGCGCACCACCCCCCGATGATTTTCAGAAGCCTATCCTACATTGCCACTGCATATTGCCTGACCTCCCCATGCTGACCACCCCGCGGTGCTTTTCTCCATCCTACATTGCCACTCACTGCCTATCCTAATTCAGACCCTATGATTCACACCACCCCGTGATGTTTTTCTCACTCCTGCTAGGGAATGTAATGTTGCACACCCATACAATGCGCACCACCCCACGATGTTTTTCAGAAACCTATCCTACATTGCCAATGCATGTTGCCTGACCTCCCCATGCTGACCACCCCGTGGTGCTTTTCTCCATCCTACATTGCCACTCACTGCCTATCCTAATTCACACCCTATGATTCACACCACCCCGTGATTTTTTCTCACTCCTGCTAGTGAATGTAACGTTACACACACATACAATGCGAATCACCCTGCGATGTTTTTCAGAAACCTATCCTACATTGCCACTGCATGTTGCCTGACCTCCCCATGCTGACCACCCCATGGTGCTTCTCTCCATCCTACGTTGCCACTCACTGCCTATACTAATTCAGACCCTATGGTTCACACCACCCCGTGATGTTTTTCTCATTCCTGCTAGTGAGTGTAATGTTACACACCCATACAATGCGCAACACCCCGCGATGTTTCTCAGAAAGTATCCTACATTGCCACTGCATGTTGCCTGACCTCCCTATGCTGACCACCCCGTGGTGCTTTTCTTCATCCAACATTGCCACTCACTGCCTATACTAATTCAGAGCCTATGATTCACACCACCCCGTGATGTTTTTCTCACTCCTACTAGTGAATATAATGTTACACAGCCATACAATGCGCACCACCCCGCGATGTTTTTCAGAAACCTATCCTACATTGCCACTGCATGTTGCCTGACCTCCCCATGCTGACCACCCCTTGGTGCTTTTCTCCATCCTACATTGCCACTCACTGCCTATCCTAAATCAGACCCTATGATTCACACCACCCCGTGATGTTTTTCTCACTCCTGCTAGTGAATGGAATGTTACACACCCATACAATGTGCACCACCCCGTGAAGTTTTTCAGAAACCTATCCTACGTTGCCACTGCATATTGCCTGACCTCCCCTTGTTGACCACCCCGTAGTGCTTTTCTCGATCCTACATTGCCACTCACTGCCTATCCTAATTCACACCCTATGATTCACAGCACCCGGTGATTTTTTCTCACTCCTGCTAGTGAATGTAACGTTACACACCCATACAATGCGAACCACCCCGCGATGTTTTTCAGAAACCTATCCTACATTGCCACTGTATGTTGCCTGACCTCCCCATGCTGACCACCCCGTGGTGCTTTTCTCCATCCTACATTGCCACTCACTGCGTATCCTAATTAAGACCCTATGATTCACACCCCCCCTGATGTTTTTCTCATTCCTGCTAGTGAATGGTATGTTGCACACCCATACAATGCGCACCACCCGGGATGTTTTTCAGAAACCTATCATACATTGTCACTGCATATTGCCTGACCTCCCCATGCTGACCACCCCGCGGTGCTTTTCTCCATCCTACATTGACACTCACTGCCTATCCTAATTCAGATCCTATGATTCACAACACCCCGTGATGTTTTTCTCACTCCTGCTAGTGAATGGAATGTTACACACCCATACAATGCGCACCACCCCGCGATGTTTTTCAGAAACCTATCCTACATTGCCACTTCATGTTGCCTGACCTCCCCATGCTGACCAGCCCGTGGTGCTTCTCTCCATCGTACATTGCAACTCACTGCCTATCATAATTCACACCCTATGATTCACACCACCCCGTGATGTTTTTCTCACTCCTGCTAGTGAATGGAATGTTACACACCCATACAATGCGCACCACCCCGCGATGTTTTTCAGAAACCTATCCTACATTGCCACTGCATGTTGCCTGACCTCCCCATGCTGACCAGCCCGTGGTGCTTTTCTCCATCCTACATTGCCACTCACTGCCTATCCTAATTCAGACCCTATGATTCCCACCACCCGGTGATGTTTTTCTCACTCCTACTAGTGAATGTAATGTTACACACCCAAACAATGCGCACAACCACGCAATGTTTTTCAGAAACCTATCCTACATTGCCACTGCATGTTGCCTGACCTCCCCATGCTGACCACCCCGTGGTGCTTTTCTCCATCTTACATTGCCACTCACTGCCTATCCTAATTCCGACCCTATGATTCACACCACCCCGTGATGTTTTTCTCACTCCTGCTATGGAATGTAATGTTGCACACCCATACAATGCGCACCACCCCACGATGTTTTTCAGAAACCTTCCCTACATTGCCAATGCATGTTTCCTGACCTCCCCATGCTGAACACCCCGTGGTGCTTTTCTCCATCCTACATTGCCACTCACTCCCTATCCTAATTCACACCCTATGATTCACACCACCCCGTGATTTTTTCTCACTCCTGCTAGTGAATGTAACGTTACACACACATACAATGCGAATCACCCCGCGATGTTTTTCAGAAACCTATCCTACATTGCCACTGCATTTTGCCTGACCTCCCGATGCTGACCACCCCGTGGTGCTTTTCTCCATCCTACATTGCCACTCACTGCCTATCCTAATTCAGACCCTATGATTCACACCCCCCCTGATGTTTTTCTCATTCCTGCTAGTGAATGTAATGTTACACACCCAAACAATGCGCACCACCCCGCGATGTTTTTCAGAAACCTATCCTACATTGCCTCTGCATGTTGCCTGACCTCCCCTTGCTGACCAGCCCGTGGTGCTTCTCTCCATCCTACATTGCCACTCACTGCCTATCCTAATTCAGACCCTATGATTCACACCACCCCGTGATGTTTTTCTCACTCCTCCTAGTGAATGAAATGTTACACACCCATACAATGCGCACCACCCCGAGATGTTTTTCAGAAAACTATCCTATATTGCCACTGCATGTTGAATGACCTCCCCATGCTGACCACCCCGTGGTGGTTTTCTCTATCCTACATTGCCACTCACTGCCTATCCTAATTCAGACCCTATGATTCACACCAAAGCGTGATGTTTTTCTCACTCCTGCTAGTGAATGTAATGTTGCTCACCCATACAATGCGCACCACCCCGCGATATTTTTCTGAAACCAATCCTACATTGCCACTGCATGTTTCCTGACCCCCCCATGCTGACCACCCCGTGGTGCTTCTCTCCATCCTACGTTGCCTCTCACTGCCTATCCTAATCCAGACCCTATGATTCAAACCACCCCGTGATGTTTTTCTCACTCCTACTAGTGAATGTAATGTTACACACCCATACAATGCGCACCACCCCGCGATGTTTTTCAGAAACCTATCCTACATTGCCACTGCATGTTGCCTGACCTCCCCATGCTGACCAGCCCGTGGTGCTTTTCTCCATCCTACATTGCCACTCACTGCCTATCCTAATTCAGACCCTATGATTCACACCACCCCGTGATGTTTTTCTCATTCCTGCTAGTGAATGTAATGTTACACACCCATACAATGCACACCACGCCATGATGTATTTCAGAAACCTATACTACATTGCCACTGCATGTTGCCTGACCTCCCCATGCTGACTACCCCGTGGTGCTTTTCTCCATCCTACATTGCCACTCACTGCCTATCCTAATTCAGACCCTATGATTCACACCCCCCCGTAATGTTTTTCTCATTCCTGCTAGTGAATGTTATGTTACACACCCATACAATGCCCACCACCCGGGATGTTTTTGAGAAACCTATCCTACATTGCCACTGCATGTTGCCTGACCTCCCCTTGCTGACCAGCCCGTGGTGCTTCTCTCCATCCTACATTGCCACTCACTGCCTATCCTAATTCACACCCTATGATTCACACCACCCCGTGATGTTTTTCTCACTCCTGCTAGTGAATGTAAGGTTACACACCCATACAATGCGCACCACCCCGCGATGTTTTTCAGAAACCTATCCTACATTGCCACTGCATGTTTCCAGACCTCCCCATGCTGACCAGCCCGTGGTGCTTTTCTCCATCATACATTGCCACTCACTGCCTATCCTAATTCAGACCCTATGATTCCCACCACCCGGTGATGTTTTTCTCACTCCTACTAGTGAATGTAATGTTACACACCCAAACAATGCGCACAACCACGCAATGTTTTTCAGAAACCTATCCTACATTGCCACTGCATGTTGCCTGACCTCCCCATGCTGACCACCCCGTGGTGCTTTTCTCCATCCTACATTGCCACTCACTGCCTATCCTAATTCAGACCCTATGATTCACACAATCCCGTGATGTTTTTCTCATTCCTGCTAGTGAATGTAATGTTACACACCCATACAATGCGCAACACCCCGCGATGATTTTCAGAAACCTATCCTACATTGCCACTGCATGTTGCCTGCCCTCCCCATGCTGACCACCCCGTGGTGCTTTTCTCCATCCTACATTGCCCCTCACTGCGTATCGTAATTCAGACCCTATGATTCACACCCCCCCGTGATGTTTTTCTCATTCCTGCTAGTGAATGTTATGTTACACACCCATACAGTGCGCACCACCCAGGATGTTTTTCAGAAACCTATCCTACATTGCCACTGCATGTTGCCTGACCTCCCCATGCTGACCACCCCGTGGTGCTTTTCTCCATCCTACATTGCCACTCACTGCCTATCCTAATTCAGACCCTATGATTCACACCACCCCGTGATGTTTTTCTCACTCCTGCTAGTGAATGTAATGTTACACACCCATACAATGCGCACCACCCCGCGATGATTTTCAGAAGCCTATCCTACATTGCCACTGTATGTTGCCTGACCTCCCCATGCTGACCACCCCGTGGTGCTTTTCTCCATCCTACATTGCCACTCACTGCGTATCCTAATTAAGACCCTATGATTCACACCCCCCCTGATGTTTTTCTCATTCCTGCTAGTGAATGGTATGTTGCACACCCATACAATGCGCACCACCCGGGATGTTTTTCAGAAACCTATCATACATTGTCACTGCATATTGCCTGACCTCCCCATGCTGACCACCCCGCGGTGCTTTTCTCCATCCTACATTGACACTCACTGCCTATCCTAATTCAGATCCTATGATTCACAACACCCCGTGATGTTTTTCTCACTCCTGCTAGTGAATGGAATGTTACACACCCATACAATGCGCACCACCCCGCGATGTTTTTCAGAAACCTATCCTACATTGCCACTTCATGTTGCCTGACCTCCCCATGCTGACCAGCCCGTGGTGCTTCTCTCCATCGTACATTGCCACTCACTGCCTATCATAATTCACACCCTATGATTCACACCACCCCGTGATGTTTTTCTCACTCCTGCTAGTGAATGGAATGTTACACACCCATACAATGCGCACCACCCCGCGATGTTTTTCAGAAACCTATCCTACATTGCCACTGCATGTTGCCTGACCTCCCCATGCTGACCAGCCCGTGGTGCTTTTCTCCATCCTACATTGCCACTCACTGCCTATCCTAATTCAGACCCTATGATTCCCACCACCCGGTGATGTTTTTCTCACTCCTACTAGTGAATGTAATGTTACACACCCAAACAATGCGCACAACCACGCAATGTTTTTCAGAAACCTATCCTACATTGCCACTGCATGTTGCCTGACCTCCCCATGCTGACCACCCCGTGGTGCTTTTCTCCATCTTACATTGCCACTCACTGCCTATCCTAATTCCGACCCTATGATTCACACCACCCCGTGATGTTTTTCTCACTCCTGCTATGGAATGTAATGTTGCACACCCATACAATGCGCACCACCCCACGATGTTTTTCAGAAACCTTCCCTACATTGCCAATGCATGTTTCCTGACCTCCCCATGCTGAACACCCCGTGGTGCTTTTCTCCATCCTACATTGCCACTCACTCCCTATCCTAATTCACACCCTATGATTCACACCACCCCGTGATTTTTTCTCACTCCTGCTAGTGAATGTAACGTTACACACACATACAATGCGAATCACCCCGCGATGTTTTTCAGAAACCTATCCTACATTGCCACTGCATTTTGCCTGACCTCCCGATGCTGACCACCCCGTGGTGCTTTTCTCCATCCTACATTGCCACTCACTGCCTATCCTAATTCAGACCCTATGATTCACACCCCCCCTGATGTTTTTCTCATTCCTGCTAGTGAATGTAATGTTACACACCCAAACAATGCGCACCACCCCGCGATGTTTTTCAGAAACCTATCCTACATTGCCTCTGCATGTTGCCTGACCTCCCCTTGCTGACCAGCCCGTGGTGCTTCTCTCCATCCTACATTGCCACTCACTGCCTATCCTAATTCAGACCCTATGATTCACACCACCCCGTGATGTTTTTCTCACTCCTCCTAGTGAATGAAATGTTACACACCCATACAATGCGCACCACCCCGAGATGTTTTTCAGAAAACTATCCTATATTGTCACTGCATGTTGAATGACCTCCCCATGCTGACCACCCCGTGCTGGTTTTCTCTATCCTACATTGCCACTCACTGCCTATCCTAATTCAGACCCTATGATTCACACCAAAGCGTGATGTTTTTCTCACTCCTGCTAGTGAATGTAATGTTGCACACCCATACAATGCGCACCACCCCGCGATATTTTTCTGAAACCAATCCTACATTGCCACTGCATGTTTCCTGACCTCCCCATGCTGACCACCCCGTGGTGCTTCTCTCCATCCTACGTTGCCTCTCACTGCCTATCCTAATCCAGACCCTATGATTCAAACCACCCCGTGATGTTTTTCTCACTCCTACTAGTGAATGTAATGTTACACACTCATACAATGCGCACCACCCCGCGATGTTTTTCAGAAACCTATCCTACATTGCCACTGCATGTTGCCTGACCTCCCCATGCTGACCAGCCCGTGGTGCTTTTCTCCATCCTACATTGCCACTCACTGCCTATCCTAATTCAGACCCTATGATTCACACCACCCCGTGATGTTTTTCTCATTCCTGCTAGTGAATGTAATGTTACACACCCATACAATGCACACCACGCCACGATGTATTTCAGAAACCTATACTACATTGCCACTGCATGTTGCCTGACCTCGCCATGCTGACTACCCCGTGGTGCTTTTCTCCATCCTACATTGCCACTCACTGCCTATCCTAATTCAGACCCTATGATTCACACCCCCCCGTAATGTTTTTCTCATTCCTGCTAGTGAATGTTATGTTACACACCCATACAATGCCCACCACCCGGGATGTTTTTGAGAAACCTATCCTACATTGCCACTGCATGTTGCCTGACCTCCCCTTGCTGACCAGCCCGTGGTGCTTCTCTCCATCCTACATTGCCACTCACTGCCTATCCTAATTCACACCCTATGATTCACACCACCCCGTGATGTTTTTCTCACTCCTGCTAGTGAATGTAAGGTTACACACCCATACAATGCGCACCACCCCGCGATGTTTTTCAGAAACCTATCCTACATTGCCACTGCATGTTTGCAGACCTCCCCATGCTGACCAGCCCGTGGTGCTTTTCTCCATCATACATTGCCACTCACTGCCTATCCTAATTCAGACCCTATGATTCCCACCACCCGGTGATGTTTTTCTCACTCCTACTAGTGAATGTAATGTTACACACCCAAACAATGCGCACAACCACGCAATGTTTTTCAGAAACCTATCCTACATTGCCACTGCATGTTGCCTGACCTCCCCATGCTGACCACCCCGTGGTGCTTTTCTCCATCCTACATTGCCACTCACTGCCTATCCTAATTCAGACCCTATGATTCACACAATCCCGTGATGTTTTTCTCATTCCTGCTAGTGAATGTAATGTTACACACCCATACAATGCGCAACACCCCGCGATGATTTTCAGAAACCTATCCTACATTGCCACTGCATGTTGCCTGCCCTCCCCATGCTGACCACCCCGTGGTGCTTTTCTCCATCCTACATTGCCCCTCACTGCGTATCGTAATTCAGACCCTATGATTCACACCCCCCCGTGATGTTTTTCTCATTCCTGCTAGTGAATGTTATGTTACACACCCATACAGTGCGCACCACCCAGGATGTTTTTCAGAAACCTATCCTACATTGCCACTGCATGTTGCCTGACCTCCCCATGCTGACCACCCCGTGGTGCTTTTCTCCATCCTACATTGCCACTCACTGCCTATCCTAATTCAGACCCTATGATTCACACCACCCCGTGATGTTTTTCTCACTCCTGCTAGTGAATGTAATGTTACACACCCATACAATGCGCACCACCCCGCGATGATTTTCAGAAGCCTATCCTACATTGCCACTGCATATTGCCTGTCCTCCCCATGCTGACCACCCCGCGCTGCTTTTCTCCATCCTACATTGCCACTCACTGCCTATCCTAATTCAGACCCTATGATTCACACCACCCCGTGATGTTTTTCTCACTCCTGCTAGGGAATGTAATGTTGCACACCCATACAATGCGCACTACCCCACGATGTTTTTCAGAAACCTACCCTACATTGCCAATGCATGTTTCCTGACCTCCCCATGCTGACCACCCCGTGGTGCTTTTCTCCATCCTACATTGCCACTCACTCCCTATCCTAATTCACACCCTATGATTCACACCACCCCGTGATTTTTTCTCACTCCTGCTAGTGAATGTAATGTTGCACACCCATACAATGCGCACCACCCCACGATGTTTTTCAGAAACCTATCCTACATTGCCACTGCATGTTGCCTGACCTCCCCATGCTGACCTGCCCGTGGTGCTTTTCTCCATCCTACATTGCCTCTCACTGCCTATCCTAATTCACAGCCTGTGATTCACACCACCCCGTGATTTTTTCTCACTCCTGCTAGTGAATGTTATGTTACACACCCATACAATACGCACCACCCCGCGATGTTTTTCAGAAACCTATCCTACATTGCCACTGCATGTTGCCTGACCTCCCCATGCTGACCAGCCCGTGGTGCTTTTCTCCATCCTACATTGCCACTCACTGCCTATCCTAATTCAGACCCTATGATTCACACCACCGCGTGATGTTTTTCTCATTCCTGCTAGTGAATGTAATGTTACACACCCATACAATGCACACCACGCCACGATGTATTTCAGAAACCTATCCTACATTGCCACTGCATGTTGCCTGACCTCCCCATGCTGACTACCCCGTGGTGCTTTTCTCCATCCTACATTGCCACTCACTGCCTATCCTAATTCAGACCCTATGATTCACACCCCCCCGTGATGTTTTTCTCATTCCTGCTAGTGAATGTAATGTTACACACCCATACAATGCGCACCACCCCGCGATGTTTTTCAGAAACCTATCCTACATTGCCACTGCATGTTGCCTGACCTCCCCTTGCTGACCACCCCGTGGTGCTTTTCTCCATCCTACATTGCCACTCACTGCCTATCCTAATTCTGACCCTAAGATTCACACCACCCCGTGATGTTTTTCTCATTCCTGCTAGTGAATGTTATGTTACACACCCATACAATGCGCACCACCCCGCGATGTTTTTCAGAAACCTATCCAACATTGCCACTGCATGTTGCCTGACCTCCCCATGCTGACCACCCCGTGGTGCTTTTCTCCATCCTACATTGCCCCTCACTGCCTATCCTAATTCAGACCCTATGATTCACACCGCCCCTGATGTTTTTCTCATTCCTGCTAGTGAATGTAATGTTACACACCCATACAATGCGCACAACCCCGCGATGTTTTTCAGAAACCTATCCTACATTGCCACTGCATGTTGCTTGACCTCCCCATGCTGACCACCCCGTGGTGGTTTTCTCCATCCTACATTGCCACTCACTGCCTATCCTAATTCAGACCCTATGATTCTCACCACCCCGTGATGTTTTTCTCACTCCTGCTAGTGAATGTAATGTTGCACACCCATACAATGCGCACCACCCCGCGATATTTTTCAGAAACCAATCCTACATTGCCACTGCATGTTTCCTGACCTCCCCATGCTGACCACTCCGTGGTGCTTTTCTCCATCCTACATTGCCACTCACTGCCTATCCTAATTCAGACCCTATGATTCACACCACTCCGTGATGTTTTTCTCACTCCTGATAGTGAATGTAATGTTACACACCCATACAATGCGCACCACCCCGCGATGATTTTCAGAAACCTATCCTACATTGACACTGCATGTTGCCTGACCTCCCCATGCTGACCACACCGCGGTGCTTTTCTCCATCCTACATTGCCACTCACTGCCTATCCTAATTCAGATCCTATGATTCACACCACCCCGTGATGTTTTTCTCACTCCTGCTAGTGAATGTAATGTTACACACCCATACAATGTGCACCACCCCGCGATGTTTTTCAGAAACCTATCCTACATTGCCACTGAATATTGCCTGACCTCCCCATGTTGACCACCCCGTAGTGCTTTTCTCCATCCTACATTGCCACTCACTGCCTATCCTAATTCACACCCTATGATTCACAGCACCCGGTGATTTTTTCTCACTCCTGCTAGTGAATGTAACGTTACACACCCATACAATGCGAACCACCCCACGATGTTTTTCAGAAACCTATCCTACATTGCCAGTGCATGTTGCCTGACCTCCCCATGCTGACCACCCCGTGGTGCTTTTCTCCATCCTACATTGCCACTCACTGCCTATCCTAATTCAGACCCTATGATTCACACCCCCCCGTGATGTTTTTCTCATTCCCGCTAGTGAATGTAATGTTACACACCCATACAATGCGCACCACCCCGCGATGTTTTTCAGAAACCTATCCTACATTGCCACTGCATGTTTCCTGACCTCCCCATGCTGACCACTCCGTGGTGCTTTTCTCCATCCTACATTGCCACTCACTGCCTATCCTAATTGAGACCCTAAGATTCACACCTTCCAGTGATGTTTTTCTCACTCCTGCTAGTGAATGTTATGTTACACACCCATACAATGCGCACTACCCCGCGATGTTTTTCCGAAACCTATCCTACATTGCCACTGCATGTTGCCTGACCTCCCCATGTTGACCACCCCGTGGTGCTTTTCTCCATCCTACATTGCCACTGACTGCCTATCCTAATTCAGACTCTATGATTCACACCACCCCGTGATGTTTTTCTCACTCCTACTAGTGAATGTAATGTTACACACCCATACAATGCGCACCACCCCGCGATGTTTTTCAGAAACTTATCCTACATTGCCACTGCATGTTGCCTGACCTCCCCATGCTGACCACGCCGTGGTGCTTTTCTCCATCCTACATTGCCACTCACTGCCTATCCTAATTCAGACCCTATGATTCACACCCCCCGGTGATGTTTTTCTCACTGCTCCTAGTGAATGTAATGTTACACACCCAAACAATGCGCACAACCACACGATGTTTTTCAGAAACCTATCCTACATTGCCACTGCATGTTGCCTGACCTCCCCATGCTGACCACCCCGTGGCGCTTTTCTCCATCCTACATTGCCCCTCACTGCGTATCCTAATGCAGACCCTATGATTCACACCCCCCCGTGATGTTTTTCTCATTCCTGCTAGTGAATGTTATGTTACACACCCATACAATGCGCACCACCCAGGAGGTTTTTCAGAAACCTATCCTACATTGCCACTGCATGTTGCCTGACCTCCCCATGCTGACCACCCCGTGGTGCTTTTCTCCATCCTACATTGCCACTCACTGCCTATCCTAATTCAGACCCTATGATTCACACCACTCCGTGATGTTTTTCTCACTCCTGCTAGTGAATGTAATGTTACACACCCATACAATGCGCACCACCCCGCGATGATTTTCAGAAACCTATCCTACATTGCCACTGCATGTTGCCTGACCTCCCCATGCTGACCACACCGCGGTGCTTTTCTCCATCCTACATTGCCACTCACTGCCTATCCTAATTCAGATCCTATGATTCACACCACCCCGTGATGTTTTTCTCACTCCTGCTAGTGAATGTAATGTTACACACCCATACAATGTGCACCACCCCGCGATGTTTTTCAGAAACCTATCCTACATTGCCACTGCATATTGCCTGACCTCCCCATGTTGACCACCCCGTAGTGCTTTTCTCCATCCTACATTGCCACTCACTGCCTATCCTAATTCACACCCTATGATTCACAGCACCCGGTGATTTTTTCTCACTCCTGCTAGTGAATGTAACGTTACACACCCATACAATGCGAACCACCCCACGATGTTTTTCAGAAACCTATCCTACATTGCCACTGCATGTTGCCTGACCTCCCCATGCTGACCACCCCGTGGTGCTTTTCTCCATCCTACATTGCCACTCACTGCCTATCCTAATTCAGACCCTATGATTCACACCCCCCCGTGATGTTTTTCTCATTCCCGCTAGTGAATGTAATGTTACACACCCATACAATGCGCACCACCCCGCGATGTTTTTCAGAAACCTATCCTATATTGCCACTGCATGTTGAATGACCTCCCCATGCTGACCACCCCGTGGTGCTTTTCTCCATCCTACGTTTTCACTCACTGCCTATCCTAATTCAGACCCTAGGATTCACACCACCCCGTGATGTTTTTCTCATTCCTGCTAGTGAATGTTATGTTACACACCCATACATTGCGCCCCACCCTGCGATGTTTTTCAGAAACCTATCCTACATTGCCACTGCATGTTGCCTGACCTCCCCATGTTGACCACCCCGTGGTGCTTTTCTCCATCCTACATTGCCACTCACTGCCTCTCCTAATTCAGTCCCTATGATTCACACCACCCCGTGATGTTTTTCTCATTCCTGCTAGTGAATGTAATGTTACACACCCATACAATGCGCACCACCCCTCGATGTTTTTCAGAAACCTATCCTACATTGCCACTGCATATTGCCTGACCTCCCCATGCTGACCACCCCGTGGTGCTTTTCTCCATCCTACATTGCGACTCACTTCCTATCCTAATTCAGACCCTATGATTCACACCACCCCGTGATGTTTTTCTCACTCCTGCTAGTGAATGTAATGTTACACACCCATACAATGCGCACCACCCCGCGATGTTTTTCAGAAACGTATCCTACATTGCCACTGCATGTTGCTTGACCTCCCCATGCTGACCACCCCGTGGTGCTTTTCTCCATCCTACATTGCGACTCACTGCCTATCCTAATTCAGACCCTATGATTCACACCAACCGGTGATGTTTTTCTCACTCCTACTAGTGAATGTAATGTTACGCACAGAAACAATGCGCACAGCCACGCGATGTTTTTCAGAAACCTATCCTACATTGCCACTGCATGTTGCCTGACCTCCCCATGCTGACCACCCCGTGGTGCTTTTCTCCATCCTACATTGCCACTCACTGCCTATCCTAATTCAGACCCTATGATTCACACCATCCCGTGATGTTTTTCTCATTCCTGCTAGTGAATGTAATGTTACACACCCATACAATGCGCACCACCCCGCGATGTTTTTCAGAAACCTATCCTACATTGCCACTGCATGTTGCCTGTCCTCCCCATGCTGACCACCCCGTGGTGCTTTTCTCCATCCTACATTGCCTTTCACTGCCTATCCTAATTCACAGCCTGTGATTCACACCACCCCGTGATTTTTTCTCACTCCTGCTAGTGAATGTTATGTTACACACCCATACAATGCGCACCACCCTGCGATGTTTTTCAGAAACCTATCCTACATTGCCACTGTATGTTGCCTGACCTCCCCATGCTGACCACCCCGTGGTGCTTTTCTCCATCCTACATTGCCACTGACTGCCTATCCTAATTCAGACCCTATGATTCACACCACCCCGTGATGTTTTTCTCACTCCTACTAGTGAATGTAATGTTACACACCCATACAATGCGCACCACCCCGCGATGTTTTTCAGAAACGTATCCTACATTGCCACTGCATGTTGCCTGACCTCCCCATGCTGACCACGCCGTGGTGCTTTTCTCCATCCTACATTGCCACTCACTGCCTATCCTAATTCAGACCCTATGATTCACACCACCCGGTGATGTTTTTCTCACTGGTCCTAGTGAATGTAATGTTACCCACCAAAACAATGTGCACAACCACGCGATGTTTTTCAGAAACCTATACTACATTGCCACTGCATGTTGCCTGACCTCCCCATGCTGACCACTCCGTGGTGCTTTTCTCCATCCTACATTGCCACTCACTGCCTATCCTAATTCAGACCCTATGATTCACACCCCCCCGTGATGTTTTTCTCATTCCTGCTAGTGAATGTTATGTTACACACCCATACAATGCGCACCACCCAGGATGTTTTTCAGAAACCTATCCTACAGTGCCACTGCATGTTGCCTGACCTCCCCATGCTGACCACCCCGTGGTGCTTTTCTTCATCCTACATTGCCACTCACTGCCTATCCTAATTCAGACCCTATGATTCACACCACCCCGTGAAGTTTTTCTCACTCCTGCTAGTGAATGTAATGTTACACACCCATACAATGCTCACCACCCCGCGATGATTTTCAGAAACCTATCCTACATTGCCACTGCATGTTGCCTGACCTCCCCATGCTGACCACCCCGCGGTGCTTCTCTCCATCCTACATTGCCACTCACCGCCTTTCCTACTTCAGATCCTATGATTCACACCACCCCGTGATGTTTTTCTCACTCCTGCTAGTGAATGTAATGTTACACACCCATACAATGCGCACCACCCCGCGATGTTTTTCAGAAACGTATCCTACATTGCCACTGCATATTGCCTGACCTCCACATGTTGACCACCCCGTGGTGCTTTTCTCCATCCTACATTGCCACTCACTGCCTATCCTAATTCACACCCTATGATTCACAGCACCCGGTGATTTTTTCTCACTCCTGCTAGTGAATGTAACGTTACACACCCATACAATGCGAACCACCCGCGATGTTTTTCAGAAACCTATTCTACATTGCCACTGCATGATGCCTGACCTCCCCATGCTGACCACCCCGTGGTGCTTCTCTCCATCCTACGTTGCCACTCACTGCCTATACTAATTCAGACCCTATGATTCACACCACCCCGTGTTGTTTTTCTCATTCCTGCTTGAGTGTAATGTTACACACCCATACAATGCGCACCACCCCTCGATGTTTCTCAGAAACCTATCCTACATTGTCAATGCATGTTGCCTGACCTGACTATGCTGACCACCCCGTGGTGCTTTTCTTCATCCTACATTGCCACTCACTGCCTATCCTAATTCAGACCCTATGATTCACACCACCCCGTGATGTTTTTCTCACTCCTCCTTGTGAATGTAATGTTACACACCCATACAATGCGCACCACCCCGTGAGGTTTTTCAGAAACCTATCCTATATTGCCACTGCATGTTGAATGACCTCCCCATGCTGACCACCCCGTGGTGCTTTTCTCCATTCTACCTTGCCACTCACTGCCTATCCTAATTCAGACCCTAAGATTCACACAACACCGTGATGTTTTTCTCATGCCTGCTAGTGAATGTTATGTTACACACCATTACAATGCACACCACCCCGCGATGTTTTTCAGAAACCTATCCTACATTGCCACTGCATGTTGCCTGACCTCCCCCTGCTGACCACCACGTGGTGCTTTTCTCCATCCTACATTGCCACTCACTGGCAATCCTAATTCAGACCCTATGATTCACACCACCCCGTGATGTTTTTCTCATTCCTGCTAGTGAATGTAATGTTACACACCCATACAATGCACACCACGCCACGATATTTTTCAGAAACCTATCCTACATTGCCACTGCATGTTGCCTGACTTCCAGATGCTGACTACCCCGTGGTGCTTTTCTCCATCCTACATGGCCACTCACTGCCTATCCTAATTCAGACCCTATGATTCACACCCCCCGTGATGTTGTTCTCATTCCTGCTAGTGAATGTAATGTTACACACCCATACAATGCACACCACCCCGCGATGTTTTTCAGAAACCTATCCTACATTGCCACTGCATGTTGCGCGACCTCCCCATGTTGACCACCCCGTGGTGCTTTTCTCCATCCTACATTGCGACTCACTTCCTATCCTAATTCAGACCCTATGATTGACACCACCCCGTGATGTTTTTCTCACTCCTGCTAGTGAATGTAATGTTACACACCCATACAATCCGCACCACCCTGCGATGTTTTTCAGAAACCTATCCTACATTGCCACTGCATGTTGCTTGATCTCCCCATGCTGACCACCCCGTGGTGCTTTTCTCCATCCTACATTGCGACTCACTGCCTATTCTAATTCAGACCCTATGATTCACACCATCCTGTGATGTTTTTCTCACTCCTGCTAGTGAATGTAATGTTGCACACCCATACAATGCGCACCACCCCACGATGTTTTTCAGAAACCTATCCTACATTGCCACTGCATGTTGCCTGACCTCCCCATGCTGACCTGCCCGTGGTGCTTTTCTCCATCCTACATTGCCTCTCACTGCCTATCCTAATTCACAGCCTGTGATTCACACCACCCCGTGATTTTTTCTCACTCCTGCTAGTGAATGTTATGTTACACACCCATACAAATCACTACCCCTCGATGTTTTTCAGAAACCTATCCTACATTGCCACTGCATGTTGCCTGACCTCCCCATGTTGACCACCCCGTGGTGCTTTTCTCCATCCTACATTGTCACTGACTGCCTATCCTAATTCAGACCCTATGATTCACACCACCCCATGATGTTTTTCTCACTCCTACTAGTGAATGTAATGTTACACACCCATACAATGCGCACCACCCCGCGATGTTTTTCAGAAACGTATCCTACATTGCCACTGCATGTTGCCTGACCTCCCCATGCTGACCACGCCGTGGTGCTTTTCTCCATCCTACATTGCCACTCACTGCCTATCCTAATTCAGACCCTATGATTCACATCACCCGGTGATGTTTTTCTCACTCCTGCTAGTGAATGTAATGTTACACACCCATACAATGCGCACCACCCTGCGATGTTTTTCAGAAACCTATCCTACATTACCACTGCATATTGCCTGACCTCCCCAGGTTGACCACCCCGTGGTGCTTTTCTCCATCCTACATTGCCACTCACTGCCTATCCTAATTCACACCCTATGATTCACAGCACCCGGTGATTTTTTCTCACTCCTGCTAGTGAATGTAACGTTACACACCCATACAATGCGAACCACCCCGCGATGTTTTTCAGAAACCTATCCTACATTGCCACTGCATGTTGCCTGACCTCCCCATGCTGACCACCCCGTGGTGCTTCTCTCCATCCTACGTTGCCTCTCACTGCCTATCCTAATTCAGACCCTATGATTCACACCACCCCGTGATGTTTTTCTCACTCCTACTAGTGAATGTAACGTTACACACCCATACAATACGCACCACCCCGCGATGTTTTTCAGAAACCTATCCTACATTGCCACTGCATGTTGCCTGACCTCCCCATGCTGACCAGCCCGTGGTGCTTTTCTCCATCCTACATTGCCACTCACTGCCTATCCTAATTCAGACCCTATGATTCACACCACCGCGTGATGTTTTTCTCATTCCTGCTAGTGAATGTAATGTTACACACCCATACAATGCACACCACGCCACGATGTATTTCAGAAACCTATCCTACATTGCCACTGCATGTTGCCTGACCTCCCCATGCTGACTACCCCGTGGTGCTTTTCTCCATCCTACATTGCCACTCACTGCCTATCCTAATTCAGACCCTATGATTCACACCCCCCCGTGATGTTTTTCTCATTCCTGCTAGTGAATGTAATGTTACACACCCATACAATGCACACCACCCCGCGATGTTTTTCAGAAACCTATCCTACATTGCCAATGCATGTTGCCTGACCTCCCCTTGCTGACCACCCCGTGGTGCTTTTCTCCATCCTACATTGCCACTCACTGCCTATCCTAATTCAGACCCTATGATTCACACCACCCCGTGATGTTTTTCTCACTCCTCCTAGTGAATGTAATGTTACACACCCATACAATGCGCACCACCCCGCGATGTTTTTCAGAAACCTATCCTATATTGCCACTGCATGTTGAATGACCTCCCCATGCTGACCACCCCGTGGTGCTTTTCTCCATCCTACGTTGCCACTCACTGCCTATCCTAATTCAGACCCTAAGATTCACACCACCCCGTGATGTTTTTCTCATTCCTGCTAGTGAATGTTATGTTACACACCCATACAATGTGCACCACCCCGAGATGTTTTTCAGAAACCTATCCTATATTGCCACTGCATGTTGAATGACCTCCCCATTCTGACCTCCCCGTGGTGCTTTTCTCCATCCTACGTTGCCACTCACTGCCTATCCTAATTCAGACCCTATGATTCACACCACCCCGTGATGTTTTTCTCACTCCTCCTTGTGAATGTAATGTTACACACCCATACAATGCGCACCACCCCGTGAGGTTTTTCAGAAACCTATCCTATATTGCCACTGCATGTTGAATGACCTCCCCATGCTGACCACCCCGTGGTGCTTTTCTCCATCCTACCTTGCCACTCACTGCCTATCCTAATTCAGACCCTAAGATTCACACCACCCCTGATGTTTTTCTCATGCCTGCTAGTGAATGTTATGTTACACACCATTACAATGCGCACCACCCCGCGATGTTTTTCAGAAAACTATCCTACATTGCCACTGCATGTTGCCTGACCTCCCCCTGCTGACCACCACGTGGTGCTTTTCTCCATCCTACATTGCCACTCACTGGCAATCCTAATTCAGACCCTATGATTCACACCACCCCGTGATGTTTTTCTCATTCCTGCTAGTGAATGTAATGTTACACACCCATACAATGCACACCACGCCACGATATTTTTCAGAAACCTATCCTACATTGCCACTGCATGTTGCCTGACTTCCAGATGCTGACTACCCCGTGGTGCTTTTCTCCATCCTACATGGCCACTCACTGCCTATCCTAATTCAGACCCTATGATTCACACCCCCCGTGATGTTGTTCTCATTCCTGCTAGTGAATGTAATGTTACACACCCATACAATGCGCACCACCCCGCGATGTTTTTCAGAAACCTATCCTACATTGCCACTGCATGTTGCCTGACCTCCCCATGTTGACCACCCCGTGGTGCTTTTCTCCATCCTACATTGCGACTCACTTCCTATCCTAATTCAGACCCTATGATTGACACCACCCCGTGATGTTTTTCTCACTCCTGCTAGTGAATGTAATGTTACACACCCATACAATGCGCACCACCCTGCGATGTTTTTCAGAAACCTATCCTACATTGCCACTGCATGTTGCTTGATCTCCCCATGCTGACCACCCCGTGGTGCTTTTCTCCATCCTACATTGCGACTCACTGCCTATCATAATTCAGACCCTATGATTCACACCATCCAGTGATGTTTTTCTCACTCCTGCTAGTGAATGTAATGTTGCACACCCATACAATGCGCACCACCCCACGATGTTTTTCAGAAACCTATCCTACATTGCCACTGCATGTTGCCTGACCTCCCCATGCTGACCTGCCCGTGGTGCTTTTCTCCATCCTACATTGCCTCTCACTGCCTATCCTAATTCACAGCCTGTGATTCACACCACCCCGTGATTTTTTCTCACTCCTGCTAGTGAATGTTATGTTACACACCCATACAATGCGCACTACCCCGCGATGTTTTTCAGAAACCTATCCTACATTGCCACTGCATGTTGCCTGACCTCCCCATGTTGACCACCCCGTGGTGCTTTTCTCCATCCTACATTGTCACTGACTGCCTATCCTAATTCAGACCCTATGATTCACACCACCCCATGATGTTTTTCTCACTCCTACTAGTGAATGTAATGTTACACACCCATACAATGCGCACCACCCCGCGATGTTTTCCAGAAACGTATCCTACATTGCCACTGCATGTTGCCTGACCTCCCCATGCTGACCACGCCGTGGTGCTTTTCTCCATCCTACATTGCCACTCACTGCCTATCCTAATTCAGACCCTATGATTCACATCACCCGGTGATGTTTTTCTCACTCCTGCTAGTGAATGTAATGTTACACACCCATACAATGCGCACCACCCTGCGATGTTTTTCAGAAACCTATCCTACATTACCACTGCATATTGCCTGACCTCCCCATGTTGACCACCCCGTGGTGCTTTTCTCCATCCTACATTGCCACTCACTGCCTATCCTAATTCACACCCTATGATTCACAGCACCCTGTGATTTTTTCTCACTCCTGCTAGTGAATGTAACGTTACACACCCATACAATGCGAACCACCCCGCGATGTTTTTCAGAAACCTATCCTACATTGCCACTGCATGTTGCCTGACCTCCCCATGCTGACCACCCCGTGGTGCTTCTCTCCATCCTACGTTGCCTCTCACTGCCTATCCTAATTCAGACCCTATGATTCACACCACCCCGTGATGCTTTTCTCACTCCTACTAGTGAATGTAATGTTACACACCCATACAATACGCACCACCCCGCGATGTTTTTCAGAAACCTATCCTACATTGCCACTGCATGTTGCCTGACCTCCCCATGCTGACCAGCCCGTGGTGCTTTTCTCCATCCTACATTGCCACTCACTGCCTATCCTAATTCAGACCCTATGATTCACACCACCGCGTGATGTTTTTCTCATTCCTGCTAGTGAATGTAATGTTACACACCCATACAATGCACACCACGCCACGATGTATTTCAGAAACCTATCATACATTGCCACTGCATGTTGCCTGACCTCCCCATGCTGACTACCCCGTGGTGCTTTTCTCCATCCTACATTGCCACTCACTGCCTATCCTAATTCAGACCCTATGATTCACACCCCCCCGTGATGTTTTTCTCATTCCTGCTAGTGAATGTAATGTTACACACCCATACAATGCGCACCACCCCGCGATGTTTTTCAGAAACCTATCCTACATTGCCACTGCATGTTGCCTGACCTCCCCTTGCTGACCACCCCGTGGTGCTTTTCTCCATCCTACATTGCCACTCACTGCCTATCCTAATTCAGACCCTATGATTCACACCACCCCGTGATGATTTTCTCACTCCTCCTAGTGAATGTAATGTTACACACCCATACAATGCGCACCACCCCGCGATGTTTTTCAGAAACCTATCCTATATTGCCACTGCATGTTGAATGACCTCCCCATGCTGACCACCCCGTGGTGCTTTTCTCCAGCCTACGTTGCCACTCACTGCCTATCCTAATTCTGACCCTAAGATTCACACCACCCCGTGATGTTTTTCTCATTCCTGCTAGTGAATGTTATGTTACACACCCATACAATGCGCACCACCCCGCGATGTTTTTCAGAAACCTATCCAACATTGCCACTGCATGTTGCCTGACCTCCCCATGCTGACCACCCCGTGGTGCTTTTCTCCATCCTACATTGCCCCTCACTGCCTATCCTAATTCAGACCCTATGATTCACACCGCCCCTGATGTTTTTCTCATTCCTGCTAGTGAATGTAATGTTACACACCCATACAATGCGAACCACCCCACGATGTTTTTCAGAAACCTATCCTACATTGCCACTGCATGTTGCCTGACCTCCCCATGCTGACCACTCCGTGGTGCTTTTCTCCATCCTACATTGCCACTCACTGCCGATCCTAATTCAGACCCTATGATTCACACCCCCCCGTGATGTTTTTCTCATTCCCGCTAGTGAATGTAATGTTACACACCCATACAATGCGCACCACCCCGCGATGTTTTTCAGAAACCTATCCTACATTGCCACTGCATGTTGCCTGACCTGCCCATGCTGACCAGCCCGTTGTGCTTTTCTCCATCCTACATTGCCACTCACTGCCTATCCTAATTCAGACCCTATGATTCACACCACGCAGTGATGTTTTTCTCATTCCTGCTAGTGAATGTAATGTTACACACCCATACAATGCACACCACGCCACGATGTTTTTCAGAAACCTATCCTACATTGCCACTGCATGTTGCCTGACCTCCCAATGCTGACTACCCTGTGGTGCTTTTCTCCATCCTACATTGCCATTCACTGTCTATCCTAATTCAGACCCTATGATTCACACCCCCCCGTAATGTTTTTCTCATTCCTGCTAGTGAATGTAATGTTACACACCCATACAATGCGCACCACCCCGCGATGTTTTTCAGAAACCTATCCTATATTGCCACTGCATGTTGAATGACCTCCCCATGCTGACCACCCCGTGGTGCTTTTCTCCATCCTACGTTTTCACTCACTGCCTATCCTAATTCAGACCCTAGGATTCACACCACCCCGTGATGTTTTTCTCATTCCTGCTAGTGAATGTTATGTTACACACCCATACATTGCGCCCCACCCCGCGATGTTTTTCAGAAACCTATCCTACATTGCCACTGCATGTTGCCTGACCTCCCCATGTTGACCACCCCGTGGTGCTTTTCTCCATCCTACATTGCCACTCACTGCCTCTCCTAATTCAGTCCCTATGATTCACACCACCCCGTGATGTTTTTCTCATTCCTGCTAGTGAATGTAATGTTACACACCCATACAATGCACACCACGCCACGATGTTTTTCAGAAACCTATCCTACATTGCCACTGCATGTTGCCTGAACTCCTCATGCTGACTATCCCGTGGTGCTTTTCTCCATCCTACATTGCCACTCACTGCCTATCCTAATTCAGACCCTATGATTCACACCCCCCCGTGATGTTTTTCTCATTCCTGCTAGTGAATGTAATGTTACACACCCATACAATGCGCACCACCCCGCGATGTTTTTCAGAAACCTATCCTACATTGCCACTGCATGTTGCCTGACCTCCCCATGCTGACCAGCCCGTGGTGCTTTTCTCCATCCTACATTGCCACTCACTGCCTATCCTAATTCAGACCCTGTGATTCACACCACCCCGTGATGTTTTTCTCATTCCTGCTAGTGAATGTAATGTTACACACCCATACAATGCACACCACGCCACGATGTATTTCAGAAACCTATCCTACATTGCCACTGCATGTTGCCTGACCTCCCCATGCTGACTACCCCGTGGTGCTTTTCTCCATCCTACATTGCCACTCACTGCCTATCCTAATTCAGACCCTATGATTCACACCACCCGTGATGTTTTTCTCATTCTTGCTAGTGAATGTAATGTTACACACCCATACAATGTGCACCACCCCGCGATGTTTTTCAGAAACCTATCCTACATTGCCACTGCATGTTGCCTGACCTCCCCATGCTGACCTGCCCGTGGTGCTTTTCTCCATCCTACATTGCCTCTCACTGCCTATCCTAATTCACAGCCTGTGATTCACACCACCCCGTGATTTTTTCTCACTCCTGCTAGTGAATGTTATGTTACACACCCATACAAATCACTACCCCTCGATGTTTTTCAGAAACCTATCCTACATTGCCACTGCATGTTGCCTGACCTCCCCATGTTGACCACCCCGTGGTGCTTTTCTCCATCCTACATTGTCACTGACTGCCTATCCTAATTCAGACCCTATGATTCACACCACCCCATGATGTTTTTCTCACTCCTACTAGTGAATGTAATGTTACACACCCATACAATGCGCACCACCCCGCGATGTTTTTCAGAAACGTATCCTACATTGCCACTGCATGTTGCCTGACCTCCCCATGCTGACCACGCCGTGGTGCTTTTCTCCATCCTACATTGCCACTCACTGCCTATCCTAATTCAGACCCTATGATTCACACCACCCGTGATGTTTTTCTCATTCTTGCTAGTGAATGTAATGTTACACACCCATACAATGTGCACCACCCCGCGATGTTTTTCAGAAACCTATCCTACATTGCCACTGCATGTTGCCTGACCTCCCCATGCTGACCTGCCCGTGGTGCTTTTCTCCATCCTACATTGCCTCTCACTGCCTATCCTAATTCACAGCCTGTGATTCACACCACCCCGTGATTTTTTCTCACTCCTGCTAGTGAATGTTATGTTACACACCCATACAAATCACTACCCCTCGATGTTTTTCAGAAACCTATCCTACATTGCCACTGCATGTTGCCTGACCTCCCCATGTTGACCACCCCGTGGTGCTTTTCTCCATCCTACATTGTCACTGACTGCCTATCCTAATTCAGACCCTATGATTCACACCACCCCATGATGTTTTTCTCACTCCTACTAGTGAATGTAATGTTACACACCCATACAATGCGCACCACCCCGCGATGTTTTTCAGAAACGTATCCTACATTGCCACTGCATGTTGCCTGACCTCCCCATGCTGACCACGCCGTGGTGCTTTTCTCCATCCTACATTGCCACTCACTGCCTATCCTAATTCACACCCTATGATTCACAGCACCCGGTGATTTTTTCTCACTCCTGCTAGTGAATGTAACGTTACACACCCATACAATGCGAACCACCCCGCGATGTTTTTCAGAAACCTATCCTACATTGCCACTGCATGTTGCCTGACCTCCCCATGCTGACCACCCCGTGGTGATTCTCTCCATCCTACGTTGCCTCTCACTGCCTATCCTAATTCAGACCCTATGATTCACACCACCCCGTGATGTTTTTCTCACTCCTACTAGTGAATGTAACGTTACACACCCATACAATACGCACCACCCCGCGATGTTTTTCAGAAACCTATCCTACATTGCCACTGCATGTTGCCTGACCTCCCCATGCTGACCAGCCCGTGGTGCTTTTCTCCATCCTACATTGCCACTCACTGCCTATCCTAATTCAGACCCTATGATTCACACCACCGCGTGATGTTTTTCTCATTCCTGCTAGTGAATGTAATGTTACACACCCATACAA
The DNA here is from genome assembly GCF_034190915.1 of Cavia porcellus. Lineage (NCBI taxonomy): Eukaryota > Metazoa > Chordata > Mammalia > Rodentia > Caviidae > Cavia > Cavia porcellus. Next base: position 47,016,283 of record NW_026947514.1, on the reverse strand, counting down.
TGCACACCACGCCACGATGTATTTCAGAAACCTATCCTACATTGCCACTGCATGTTGCCTGACCTCCCCATGCTGACTACCCCGTGGTGCTTTTCTCCATCCTACATTGCCACTCACTGCCTATCCTAATTCAGACCCTATGATTCACACCCCCCCGTGATGTTTTTCTCATTCCTGCTAGTGAATGTAATGTTACACACCCATACAATGCACACCACCCCGCGATGTTTTTCAGAAACCTATCCTACATTGCCACTGCATGTTGCCTGACCTCCCCTTGCTGACCACCCCGTGGTGCTTTTCTCCATCCTACATTGCCACTCACTGCCTATCCTAATTCAGACCCTATGATTCACACCACCCCGTGATGTTTTTCTCACTCCTCCTAGTGAATGTAATGTTACACACCCATACAATGCGCACCACCCCGCGATGTTTTTCAGAAACCTATCCTATATTGCCACTGCATGTTGAATGACCTCCCCATGCTGACCACCCCGTGGTGCTTTTCTCCATCCTACGTTGCCACTCACTGCCTATCCTAATTCAGACCCTAAGATTCACACCACCCCGTGATGTTTTTCTCATTCCTGCTAGTGAATGTTATGTTACACACCCATACAATGTGCACCACCCCGAGATGTTTTTCAGAAACCTATCCTATATTGCCACTGCATGTTGAATGACCTCCCCATTCTGACCTCCCCGTGGTGCTTTTCTCCATCCTACGTTGCCACTCACTGCCTATCCTAATTCAGACCCTATGATTCACACCACCCCGTGATGTTTTTCTCACTCCTCCTTGTGAATGTAATGTTACACACCCATACAATGCGCACCACCCCGTGAGGTTTTTCAGAAACCTATCCTATATTGCCACTGCATGTTGAATGACCTCCCCATGCTGACCACCCCGTGGTGCTTTTCTCCATCCTACCTTGCCACTCACTGCCTATCCTAATTCAGACCCTAAGATTCACACCACCCCTGATGTTTTTCTCATGCCTGCTAGTGAATGTTATGTTACACACCATTACAATGCGCACCACCCCGCGATGTTTTTCAGAAAACTATCCTACATTGCCACTGCATGTTGCCTGACCTCCCCCTGCTGACCACCACGTGGTGCTTTTCTCCATCCTACATTGCCACTCACTGGCAATCCTAATTCAGACCCTATGATTCACACCACCCCGTGATGTTTTTCTCATTCCTGCTAGTGAATGTAATGTTACACACCCATACAATGCACACCACGCCACGATATTTTTCAGAAACCTATCCTACATTGCCACTGCATGTTGCCTGACTTCCAGATGCTGACTACCCCGTGGTGCTTTTCTCCATCCTACATGGCCACTCACTGCCTATCCTAATTCAGACCCTATGATTCACACCCCCCGTGATGTTGTTCTCATTCCTGCTAGTGAATGTAATGTTACACACCCATACAATGCGCACCACCCCGCGATGTTTTTCAGAAACCTATCCTACATTGCCACTGCATGTTGCCTGACCTCCCCATGTTGACCACCCCGTGGTGCTTTTCTCCATCCTACATTGCGACTCACTTCCTATCCTAATTCAGACCCTATGATTGACACCACCCCGTGATGTTTTTCTCACTCCTGCTAGTGAATGTAATGTTACACACCCATACAATGCGCACCACCCTGCGATGTTTTTCAGAAACCTATCCTACATTGCCACTGCATGTTGCTTGATCTCCCCATGCTGACCACCCCGTGGTGCTTTTCTCCATCCTACATTGCGACTCACTGCCTATCATAATTCAGACCCTATGATTCACACCATCCAGTGATGTTTTTCTCACTCCTGCTAGTGAATGTAATGTTGCACACCCATACAATGCGCACCACCCCACGATGTTTTTCAGAAACCTATCCTACATTGCCACTGCATGTTGCCTGACCTCCCCATGCTGACCTGCCCGTGGTGCTTTTCTCCATCCTACATTGCCTCTCACTGCCTATCCTAATTCACAGCCTGTGATTCACACCACCCCGTGATTTTTTCTCACTCCTGCTAGTGAATGTTATGTTACACACCCATACAATGCGCACTACCCCGCGATGTTTTTCAGAAACCTATCCTACATTGCCACTGCATGTTGCCTGACCTCCCCATGTTGACCACCCCGTGGTGCTTTTCTCCATCCTACATTGTCACTGACTGCCTATCCTAATTCAGACCCTATGATTCACACCACCCCATGATGTTTTTCTCACTCCTACTAGTGAATGTAATGTTACACACCCATACAATGCGCACCACCCCGCGATGTTTTCCAGAAACGTATCCTACATTGCCACTGCATGTTGCCTGACCTCCCCATGCTGACCACGCCGTGGTGCTTTTCTCCATCCTACATTGCCACTCACTGCCTATCCTAATTCAGACCCTATGATTCACATCACCCGGTGATGTTTTTCTCACTCCTGCTAGTGAATGTAATGTTACACACCCATACAATGCGCACCACCCTGCGATGTTTTTCAGAAACCTATCCTACATTACCACTGCATATTGCCTGACCTCCCCATGTTGACCACCCCGTGGTGCTTTTCTCCATCCTACATTGCCACTCACTGCCTATCCTAATTCACACCCTATGATTCACAGCACCCTGTGATTTTTTCTCACTCCTGCTAGTGAATGTAACGTTACACACCCATACAATGCGAACCACCCCGCGATGTTTTTCAGAAACCTATCCTACATTGCCACTGCATGTTGCCTGACCTCCCCATGCTGACCACCCCGTGGTGCTTCTCTCCATCCTACGTTGCCTCTCACTGCCTATCCTAATTCAGACCCTATGATTCACACCACCCCGTGATGCTTTTCTCACTCCTACTAGTGAATGTAATGTTACACACCCATACAATACGCACCACCCCGCGATGTTTTTCAGAAACCTATCCTACATTGCCACTGCATGTTGCCTGACCTCCCCATGCTGACCAGCCCGTGGTGCTTTTCTCCATCCTACATTGCCACTCACTGCCTATCCTAATTCAGACCCTATGATTCACACCACCGCGTGATGTTTTTCTCATTCCTGCTAGTGAATGTAATGTTACACACCCATACAATGCACACCACGCCACGATGTATTTCAGAAACCTATCATACATTGCCACTGCATGTTGCCTGACCTCCCCATGCTGACTACCCCGTGGTGCTTTTCTCCATCCTACATTGCCACTCACTGCCTATCCTAATTCAGACCCTATGATTCACACCCCCCCGTGATGTTTTTCTCATTCCTGCTAGTGAATGTAATGTTACACACCCATACAATGCGCACCACCCCGCGATGTTTTTCAGAAACCTATCCTACATTGCCACTGCATGTTGCCTGACCTCCCCTTGCTGACCACCCCGTGGTGCTTTTCTCCATCCTACATTGCCACTCACTGCCTATCCTAATTCAGACCCTATGATTCACACCACCCCGTGATGTTTTTCTCACTCCTCCTAGTGAATGTAATGTTACACACCCATACAATGCGCACCACCCCGCGATGTTTTTCAGAAACCTATCCTATATTGCCACTGCATGTTGAATGACCTCCCCATGCTGACCACCCCGTGGTGCTTTTCTCCAGCCTACGTTGCCACTCACTGCCTATCCTAATTCTGACCCTAAGATTCACACCACCCCGTGATGTTTTTCTCATTCCTGCTAGTGAATGTTATGTTACACACCCATACAATGCGCACCACCCCGCGATGTTTTTCAGAAACCTATCCAACATTGCCACTGCATGTTGCCTGACCTCCCCATGCTGACCACCCCGTGGTGCTTTTCTCCATCCTACATTGCCCCTCACTGCCTATCCTAATTCAGACCCTATGATTCACACCGCCCCTGATGTTTTTCTCATTCCTGCTAGTGAATGTAATGTTACACACCCATACAATGCGCACAACCCCGCGATGTTTTTCAGAAACCTATCCTACATTGCCACTGCATGTTGCTTGACCTCCCCATGCTGACCACCCCGTGGTGGTTTTCTCCATCCTACATTGCCACTCACTGCCTATCCTAATTCAGACCCTATGATTCTCACCACCCCGTGATGTTTTTCTCACTCCTGCTAGTGAATGTAATGTTGCACACCCATACAATGCGCACCACCCCGCGATATTTTTCAGAAACCAATCCTACATTGCCACTGCATGTTTCCTGACCTCCCCATGCTGACCACTCCGTGGTGCTTTTCTCCATCCTACATTGCCACTCACTGCCTATCCTAATTCACACCCTATGATTCACAGCACCCGGTGATTTTTTCTCACTCCTGCTAGTGAATGTAACGTTACACACCCATACAATGCGAACCACCCCACGATGTTTTTCAGAAACCTATCCTACATTGCCACTGCATGTTGCCTGACCTCCCCATGCTGACCACTCCGTGGTGCTTTTCTCCATCCTACATTGCCACTCACTGCCTATCCTAATTCAGACCCTATGATTCACACCCCCCCGTGATGTTTTTCTCATTCCCGCTAGTGAATGTAATGTTACACACCCATACAATGCGCACCACCCCGCGATGTTTTTCAGAAACCTATCCTACATTGCCACTGCATGTTGCCTGACCTGCCCATGCTGACCAGCCCGTTGTGCTTTTCTCCATCCTACATTGCCACTCACTGCCTATCCTAATTCAGACCCTATGATTCACACCACGCAGTGATGTTTTTCTCATTCCTGCTAGTGAATGTAATGTTACACACCCATACAATGCACACCACGCCACGATGTTTTTCAGAAACCTATCCTACATTGCCACTGCATGTTGCCTGACCTCCCAATGCTGACTACCCTGTGGTGCTTTTCTCCATCCTACATTGCCATTCACTGTCTATCCTAATTCAGACCCTATGATTCACACCCCCCCGTAATGTTTTTCTCATTCCTGCTAGTGAATGTAATGTTACACACCCATACAATGCGCACCACCCCGCGATGTTTTTCAGAAACCTATCCTATATTGCCACTGCATGTTGAATGACCTCCCCATGCTGACCACCCCGTGGTGCTTTTCTCCATCCTACGTTTTCACTCACTGCCTATCCTAATTCAGACCCTAGGATTCACACCACCCCGTGATGTTTTTCTCATTCCTGCTAGTGAATGTTATGTTACACACCCATACATTGCGCCCCACCCCGCGATGTTTTTCAGAAACCTATCCTACATTGCCACTGCATGTTGCCTGACCTCCCCATGTTGACCACCCCGTGGTGCTTTTCTCCATCCTACATTGCCACTCACTGCCTCTCCTAATTCAGTCCCTATGATTCACACCACCCCGTGATGTTTTTCTCATTCCTGCTAGTGAATGTAATGTTACACACCCATACAATGCACACCACGCCACGATGTTTTTCAGAAACCTATCCTACATTGCCACTGCATGTTGCCTGAACTCCTCATGCTGACTATCCCGTGGTGCTTTTCTCCATCCTACATTGCCACTCACTGCCTATCCTAATTCAGACCCTATGATTCACACCCCCCCGTGATGTTTTTCTCATTCCTGCTAGTGAATGTAATGTTACACACCCATACAATGCGCACCACCCCGAGATGTTTTTCAGAAACCTATCCTACATTGCCACTGCATGTTGCCTGACCTCCCCATGCTGACCAGCCCGTGGTGCTTTTCTCCATCCTACATTGCCACTCACTGCCTATCCTAATTCAGACCCTGTGATTCACACCACCCCGTGATGTTTTTCTCATTCCTGCTAGTGAATGTAATGTTACACACCCATACAATGCACACCACGCCACGATGTATTTCAGAAACCTATCCTACATTGCCACTGCATGTTGCCTGACCTCCCCATGCTGACTACCCCGTGGTGCTTTTCTCCATCCTACATTGCCACTCACTGCCTATCCTAATTCAGACCCTATGATTCACACCACCCGTGATGTTTTTCTCATTCTTGCTAGTGAATGTAATGTTACACACCCATACAATGTGCACCACCCCGCGATGTTTTTCAGAAACCTATCCTACATTGCCACTGCATGTTGCCTGACCTCCCCATGCTGACCAGCCCGTGGTGCTTTTCTCCATCCTACATTGCCACTCACTGCCTATCCTAATTCAGACCTTATGATTCAAACCACCCCGTGATGTTTTTCTCACTCCTGCTAGTGAATGTAATGTTACACACCCATACAACGCGCAAAACCCCGCGATGTTTTTCAGAAACCTATCCTACATTGCCACTGCATGTTGCTTGACCTCCCCATGCTGACCACACCGTGTTGGTTTTCTCAATCCTACATTGCCACTCCTGTCTATCCTAATTCAGACCCTATGATTCCCACCAAACCGTGATGTTTTTCTCACTCCTGCTAGTGAATGTAATGTTGCACACCCATACAATGCGCACCACCCCGCGATATTTTTCAGAAACCTATCCTACATTTCCACTGCATGTTGCCTGACCTCCCCATGTTCACCACCCCGTGGTGCTTTTCTCCATCCTACATTGCCACTGACTGCCTATCCTAATTCAGACTCTATGATTCACACCACCCCGTGATGTTTTTCTCACTCCTACTAGTGAATGTAATGTTAAACACACATACAATGCGCACCACCCCGCGATGTTTTTCAGAAACGTATCCTACACTGCCACTGCATGTTGCCTGACCTCCCCATGCTGACCACGCCGTGGTGCTTTTCTCCATCCTACATTGCCACTCACTGCCTATCCTAATTCAGACCCTATGATTCACACCACCCGGTGATGTTTTTCTCACTGCTCCTAGTGAATGTAATGTTACAACCCAAACAATGCGCACAACCACGCGATGTTTTTCAGAAACCTATCCTACATTGCCACTGCATGTTGCCTGACCTCCCCATGCTGACCACCCCGTGGCGCTTTTCTCCATCCTACATTGCCCCTCACTGCGTATCCTAATTCAGACCCTATGATTCACACCCCCCCGTGATGTTTTTTTCATTCCTGCTAGTGAATGTTATGTTACACACCCATACAATGCGCACCACCCAGGATGTTTTTCAGAAACCTATCCTACATTGCCACTGCATATTGCCTGTCCTCCCCATGCTGACCACCCTATGGTGCTTTTCTCCATCCTACATTGCCACTCACTGCCTATCCTAATTCAGACCCTATGATTCACACCACCCCGTGATGTTTTTCTCACTCCTGCTAGTGAATGTAATGTTACACACCCATACAATGCGCACCACCCCGCGATGATTTTCAGAAACCTATCCTACATTGCCACTGCATGTTGCCTGACCTCCCCATGCTGACCACCCCGCGGTGCTTTTCTCCATCCTACATTGCCACTCACTGCCTATCCTAATTCAGATCCTATGATTCACACCACCCCGTCATGTTTTTCTCACTCCTGCTAGTGAATGTAATGTTACACACCCATACAATGTGCACCACCCCGCGATGTTTTTCAGAAACCTATCCTACATTGCCACTGCATATTGCCTGACCTCCCCATGTTGACCACCCCGTAGTGCTTTTCTCCATCCTACATTGCCACTCACTGCCTATCCTAATTCACACCCTATGATTCACAGCACCCGGTGATTTTTTCTCACTCCTGCTAGTGAATGTAACGTTACACACCTATACAATGCGCACCACCCCGCGATGTTTTTCAGAAACCTATCCTATATTGCCACTGCATGTTGAATGACCTCCCCATGCTGACCACCCCGTGGTGCTTTTCTCCATCCTACGTTGCCACTCACTGCCTATCCTAATTCAGACCCTAAGATTCACACCACCCCGTGATGTTTTTCTCATTCCTGCTAGTGAATGTTATGTTACACACCCATACCATGCGCCCCACCCCGCGATGTTTTTCAGAAACCTATCCTACATTGCCACTGCATGTTGCCTGACGTCCCCATGTTGACCACCCCGTGGTGCTTTTCTCCATCCTACATTGCCACTCACTGCCTATCCTAATTCATACCCTATGATTCACACCACAACGTGATGTTTTTCTCATTCCTGCTAGTGAATGTAATGTTACACACCCATACAATGCACACCACGCCACGATGGTTTTCAGAAACCTATGCTTCATTGCCACTGCATGTTGCCTGAACTCCTCATGCTGACTACCCCGTGGTGCTTTTCTCCATCCTACATTGCCACTCACTGCCTATCCTAATTCAGACCCTATGATTCACACTCCCCCGTGATGTTTTTCTCATTCCTGCTAGTGAATGTAATGTTACACACCCATACAATGCGCACCACCCCGCGATGTTTTTCAGAAACCTATCCTACATTGCCACGGCATGTTGCCTGACCTCCGCATGCTGACCAGCCCGTGGTGCTTTTCTCCATCCTACATTGCCACTCACTGCCTATCCTAATTCAGACCCTATGATTCACACCCCCCCGTGATGTTTTTCTCATTCCTGCTAGTGAATGTTATGTTACACACCCATACAATGCTCACCACCCAGGATGTTTTTCAGAAACCTATCCTACAGTGCCACTGCATGTTGCCTGACCTCCCCATGCTGACCACCCCGTGGTGCTTTTCTTCATCCTACATTGCCACTCACTGCCTATCCTAATTCAGACCCTATGATTCACACCACCCCGTGATGTTTTTCTCACTCCTGCTAGTGAATGTAATGTTACACACCCATACAATGCGCACCACCCCGCGATGATTTTCAGAAACCTATCCTACATTGCCACTGCATGTTGCCTGACCTCCCCATGCTGACCACCCCGCGGTGCTTTTGTCCATCCTACATTGCCACTCACCGCATTTCCTACTTCAGATCCTATGATTCACACCACCCCGTGATGTTTTTCTCACTCCTGCTAGTGAATGTAATGTTACACACCCATACAATGCGCACCACCCCGCGATGTTTTTCAGAAACGTATCCTACATTGCCACTGCATATTGCCTGACCTCCCCATGTTGACCACCCCATGGTGCTTCTCTCCATCCTACGTTGCCACTCACTGCCTATACTAATTCAGACCCTATGATTCACACCACCCTGTGTTGTTTTTCTCATTCCTGCTAGTGAGTGTAATGTTACACACCCATACAATGCGCACCACCCCGCGATGTTTCTCAGAAACGTATCCTACATTGTCAATGCATGTTGCCTGACCTGACTATGCTGACCACCACGTGGTGCTTTTCTTCATCCTACATTGCCACTCACTGCCTATCCTAATTCAGACCCTATGATTCACACCACCCCGTGATGTTTTTCTCACTCCTCCTAGTGAATGTAATGTTACACACCCATACAATGCGCACCACCCCGTGAGGTTTTTCAGAAACCTATCCTATATTGCCACTGCATGTTAAATGACCTCCCCATGCTGACCACCCCGTGGTGCTTTTCTCCATCCTACCTTGCCACTCACTGCCTATCCTAATTCAGACCCTAAGATTCACACCACCCAGTGATGTTTTTCTCATGCCTGCTAGTGAATGTTATGTTACACACCATTACAATGCGCACCACATCGCGATGTTTTTCAGAAACCTATCCTACATTGCCACTGCATGTTGCCTGACCTCCCCCTGCTGACCACCACGTGGTGCTTTTCTCCATCCTACATTGCCACTCACTGCCAATCCTAATTCAGACCCTATTGTTCACACCACCCCGTGATGTTTTTCTCATTCCTGCTAGTGAATGTAATGTTACACACCCATACAATGCGCACCACCCCGCGATGTTTTTCAGAAACCTATCCTACATTGCCACTGCATGTTGCCTGTCCTACCCATGCTGACCTCCCCGTGGTGCTTTTCTCCATCCTACATTGCCTCTCACTGCCTATCCTAATTCACAGCCTGTGATTCACACCACCCCGTGATTTTTTCTCACTCCTGCTAGTGAATCTTATGTTACACACCCATACAATGCGCACCACCCTGCGATGTTTTTCAGAAACCTATCCTACATTGCCACTGCATGTTGCCTGACCTCCCCATGCTGACCAGCCCGTGGTGCTTTTCTCCATCCTACATTGCCATTGACTGCCTATCCTAATTCAGACCCTATGATTCACACCACCCCGTGATGTTTTTCTCACTCCTACTAGTGAATGTAATGTTACACACCCATACAATGCGCACCACCCCGCGATGTTTTTCAGAAACGTATCCTACATTGCCACTGCATGTTGCCTGACCTCCCCATGCTGACCACGCCGTGGTGCTTTTCTCCATCCCACATTGCCACTCACTGCCTATCCTAATTCAGACCCTATGATTCACACCACCCGGTGATGTTTTTCTCACTGCTCCTAGTGAATGTAATGTTACACACCAAAACAATGTGCACAACCACGCGATGTTTTACAGAAACCTATCCTACATAGCCACTGCATGTTGCCTGACCTCCCCATGCTGACCACCCCGTGGTGCTTCTCTCCATCCTACATTGCCCCTCACGGCGTATCCTAATTCAGACCCTATGATTCACACCCACCCGTGATGTTTTTCTCATTCCTGCTAGTGAATGTTATGTTACACACCCATACAATGCGCACCACCCAGGATGTTTTTTAGAAACCTATCCTACAGTGCCACTGCATGTTGCCTGACCTCCCCATGCTGACCACCCCATGGTGATTTTCTTCATCCTACATTGCCACTCACTGCCTATCCTAATTCAGACCCTATGATTCACACCACCCCGTGATGTTTTTCTCACTCCTGCTAGTGAATGTAATGTTACACACCCATACAATGCGCACCACCCCGCCATGATTTTCAGAAACCTATCCTACATTGCCAATGCATGTTGCCTGACCTCCCCATGCTGACCACCCCGCGGTGCATTTCTCCATCCTACATTGCCACTCACCGCCTTTCCTACTTCAGATCCTATGATTCACACGACCCCGTGATGTTTTTCTCACTCCTGCTAGTGAATGTAATGTTACACACCCATACAATGCGCACCACCCCGCGATGTTTTTCAGAAACGTATCCTACATTGCCACTGCATATTGCCTGACCTCCCCATGTTGACCAACCCGTGGTGCTTTTCTCCATCCTACATTGCCACTCACTGCCTATCCTAATTCACACCCTATGATTCACAGCACCCGGTGATTTTTTCTCACTCCTGCTAGTGAATGTAACGTTACACACCCATACAATGCGAACCACCCCGCGATGTTTTTCAGAAACCTATTCGACATTGCCACTGCTTGATGCCTGACCTCCCCATGCTGACCACCCCGTGGTGCTTCTCTCCATCCTACGTTGCCTCTCACTGCCTATCCTAATTCAGACCCTATGATTCACACCACCCCGTGATGTTTTTCTCACTCCTGCTAGTGAATGTAATGTTGCACACCCATACATTGCGCACCACCCCGCGATGTTTTTCAGAAACCAATCCTACATTGCCACTGCATGTTGCCAGACCTCCCCATGCTGACCACCCCGTGGTGCTTTTCTCCATCCTACATTGCCACTCACTGCCTATCCTAATTCACACCCTATGATTCACACCACCCCGTGATTTTTTCTCACTCCTGCAAGTGAATGTAACGTTACACACCCATACAATGCGAATCACCCCGCGATGTTTTTCAGAAACCTATCCTACATTGCCACTGCATGTTGCCTGACCTCCACATGCTGACCACCCCATGGTGCTTCTCTCCATGTTACGTTGTCACTCACTGCCTATACTAATTCAGACCCTATGATTCACACCACCCCGTGTTGTTTTTCTCATTCCTGCTAGTGAGTGTAATGTTACACACCCATACAATGCGCACCACCCCGCAATGTTTCTCAGAAACCTATCCTACATTGTCAATGCATGTTGCCTGAAATGACTATGCTGACCACCCCGTGGTGCTTTTCTTCATCCTACATTGCCACTCACTGCCTATCCTAATTCAGACCCTATGATTCACACCACCCCGTGATGTTTTTCTCACTCCTCCTAGTGAATGTAATGTTACACACCCATACAATGCGCACCACCCCGTGAGGTTTTTCAGAAACCTATCCTATATTGCCACTGCATGTTGCCTGACCTCCCCATGCTGACCACCCCGTGGTGCTTTTCTCCATCCTACCTTGCCACTCACTGCCTATCCTAATTCAGACCCTAAGATTCACACCACCCCGTGATGTTTTTCTCATGCCTGCTAGTGAATGTTATGTTACACACCATTACAATGTGCACCACCCCGCGATGTTTTTCAGAAACCTATCCTACATTGCCACTGCATGTTGCCTGACCTCCCCCTGCTGACCACCACGTGGTGCTTTTCTCCATCCTACATTGCCACTCACTGGCAATCCTAATACAGACCCTATGATTCACACCACCCCGGATGTTTTTGTCATTCCTGCTAGTGAATGTAATGTTACACACCCATACAATGCACACCACACCACGATATTTTTCAGAAACCTATCCTACATTGCCACTGCATGTTGCCTGACCTCCCCATGCTGACTACCCCGTGGTGCTTTTCTCCATCCTACATGGCCACTCACTGCCTATCCTAATTCTGACCCTATGATTCACACCCCCCCGTGATGTTGTTCTCATTCCTGCTAGTGAATGTAATGTTACACACCCATACAATGCGCACCAACCCGCGATGTTTTTCAGAAACCTATCCTACATTGCCACTGCATGTTGCCTGACCTCCCCATGTTGACCACCCCGTGGTGCTTTTCTCCATCCTACATTGCGACTCACTTCCTATCCTAATTCAGACCCTATGATTGACACCACCCCGTGATGTTTTTCTCACTCCTGCTAGTGAATGTAATGTTACACACCCATACAATGCGCACCACCCCGCGATGTTTTTCAGAAACCTATCCTACATTGCCACTGCATGTTGCTTGACCTCCCCATGCTGACCACCCCGTGGTGCTTTTCTCCATCCTACATTGCGACTCACTGCCTATCCTAATTCAGACCCTATGATTTACACCAACCGGTGATGTTTTTCTCACTCCTACTAGTGAATGTAATGTTACACACCCAAACAATGCGCACCGCCACGCGATGTTTTTCAGAAACCTATCCTACATTGCCACTGCATGTTGCCTGTCCTCCCCATGCTGACCACCCCGTGGTGCTTTTCTCCATCCTACATTGCCTCTCACTGCCTATCCTAATTCACAGCCTGTGATTCACACCACCCCGTTATTTTTTCTCACTCCTGCTAGTGAATGTTATGTTACACACCCATACAATGCGCACCACCCTGCGATGTTTTTCAGAAACCTATCCTACATTGCCACTGCATGTTGCCTGACCTCCCCATGCTGACCACCCCGTGGTGCTTTTCTCCATCCTACATTGCCATTGACTGCCTATCCTAATTCAGACCCTATGATTCACACCACCCCGTGATGTTTTTCTCACTCCTACTAGTGAATGTAATGTTACACACCCATACAATGCGCACCACCCCGCGATGTTTTTCAGAAACGTATCCTACATTGCCACTGCATGTTGCCTGACCTCCCCATGCTGAACACGCCGTGGTGCTTTTCTCCATCCTACATTGCCACTCACTGCCTATCCTAATTCAGACCCTATGATTCCCACCACCCGGTGATGTTTTTCTCACTGCTCCTAGTGAATGTAATGTTACACACCAAAACAATGTGCACAACCACGCGATGTTTTTCAGAAACCTATCCTACATTGCCACTGCATGTTGCCTGACCTCCCCATGCTGACCACCCCGTGGTGCTTTTCTCCATCCTACATTGCCCCTCACGGCGTATCCTAATTCAAACCCTATGATTCACACCCCCCCGTGATGTTTTTCTCATTCCTGCTAGTGAATGTCATGTTACACACCCATACAATGCGCACCACCCAGGATGTTTTTCAGAAACCTATCCTACAGTGCCACTGCATGTTGCCTGACCTCCCCATGCTGACCACCCCGTGGTGCTTTTCTTCATCCTACATTGCCACTCACTGCCTATCCTAATTCAGACCCTATGATTCACACCACCCCGTGATGTTTTTCTCACTCCTGCTAGTGAATGTAATGTTACACACCCATACAATGCGCACCACCCCGCGATGATTTTCAGAAACCTATCCTACATTGCCACTGCACGTTGCCTGACCTCCCCATGCTGACCACCCCGCGGTGCTTTTCTCCATCCTACATTGCCACTCACCGCCTTTCCTACTTCAGATCCTATGATTCACAACACCCCGTGATGTTTTTCTCACTCCTGCTAGTGAATGTAATGTTACACACCCATACAATGCGCACCACCCCGCGATGTTTTTAAGAAACGTATCCTACATTGCCACTGCATATTGCCTGACCTCCCCATGTTGACCACCCCGTGGTGCTTTTCTCCATCCTACATTGCCACTCACTGGCAATCCTAATTCAGACCCTATGATTCACACCACCCCGTGATGTTTTTCTCACTCCTGCTAGTGAATGTAATGTTACACACCCATACAATGCACACCACGCCACGATATTTTTCAGAAACCTATCCTACATTGCCACTGCATGTTGCCTGACCTCCCCATGCTGACTACCCCGTGGTGCTTTTCTCCGTCCTACATGGCCACTCACTGCCTATCCTAATTCAGACCCTATGATTCACACCCCCCCGTGATGTTGTTCTCATTCCTGCTAGTGAATGTAATGTTACACACCCATACAATGCGCACCACCCCGCGATGTTTTTCAGAAACCTATCCTACTTTGCCACTGCATGTTGCCTGACCTCCCCATGTTGACCACCCCGTGGTGCTTTTCTCCATCCTACATTGCGACTCACTTCCTATCCTAATTCAGACACTATGATTGACACCACCCCGTGATGTTTTTCTCACTCCTGCTAGTGAATGTAATGTTACACACCCATACAATGCGCACCACCCCGCGATGTTTTTCAGAAACCTATCCTACATTGCCACTGCATGTTCCTTGACCTCCCCATGCTGACCACCCCGTGGTGCTTTTCTCCATCCTACATTGCGACTCACTGCCTATCCTAATTCAGACCCTATGATTCACACCAACCGGTGATGTTTTTCTCACTCCTACTAGTGAATGTAATGTTACACACCCAAACAATGCTCACAGCCACGCGATGTTTTTCAGAAACCTATCCTACATTGCCACTGCATGTTGCCTGACCTCCCCATGCTGACCACCGGGTGGTGCTTTTCTCCATCCTACATTGCCACTCACTGCCTATCCTAATTCAGACCCTATGATTCACACCATCCCGTGATGTTTTTCTCATTCCTGCTAGTGAATGTAATGTTACACACCCATACAATGCGCACCACTCCGCGATGTTTTTCAGAAACCTATGCTACATTGCCACAGCACGTTGCCTGACCTCCACATGCTGACCAGCCCGTGGTGGTTTTCTCCATCCTACATTTCCACTCACTGCCTATCCTAATTCAGAACCTATGATTCATAACCCCCCGTGATGTTTTTCTCATTCCTGCTAGTGAATGTTATGTTACATACCCATACAATGCGCACCACCCGGGATGTTTTTCAGAAACCTATCCTACATTGCCACGGCATGTTGCCTGACCTCCCCAGGCTGACCACCCCGTGGGGCTTTTCTCCATCCTACATTGCCACTAACTGCCCATCCTAATTCAGACCTTATGATTCACACCACCCCGTGATGTTTTTCTCACTCCTGCTAGTGAATGTAATGTTACACACCCATACAATGCGCACCACCCCGCGATGTTTTTCAGAAACCTATCCTACATTGCCACGGCATGTTGCCTGACCTCCCCATGCTGACCAGCCCGTGGTGCTTTTCTCCATCCTACATTGCCACTCACTGCCTATCCTAATTCAGACCCTATGATTCACACCACCCCGTGATGTTTTTCTCACTCCTGCTAGTGAATGTAATGTTACACACCCATACAATGCGCACCACCCCGCGATGTTTTTCAGAAACCTATCCTACATTGCCACTGCATGTTGCCTGACCTCCCCATGCTGACCAGCCCGTGGTGCTTTTCTCCATCCTACATTGCCAATCACTGCCTATCCTAATTCAGGCCCTATGATTCACACCACCCCGTGATGTTTTTCTCACTCCTACTAGTGAATGTAATGTTACACACAAATACAATGCGCACCACCCCGCGATGTTTTTCAGAAACCTATCCTACATTGCCACTGCATGTTGCCTGACCTCCCCATGCTGACCACCCCGTGGTGCTTTTCTCCATCCTACATTACCACTCACTGCCTATCCTAATTCAGACCCTATGATTCACACCACCCCGTGATGTTTTTCTCACTCCTGCTAGTGAATGTAATGTTGCACACCCATACAATGCGCACCACCCCGCGATGTTTTTCAGAAACCTATCCTACATTGCCACTGCATGTTGCCTGACCTCCCCATGCTGACCACCCCGTGGTGCTTTTCTCCATCCTACATTGCCACTCCCTGCCTATCCTAATTCAGACCCTATGATTCACACAACCCCGTGATGTTTTTCTCACTCCTCCTAGTGAATGTAATGTTACACACACATACAATGCGCACCACCCCGCAATGTTTTTCAGACATCTATCCTACATTGCCACTGCATGTTGCCTGACCTCCCCATGCTGACCAGCCCGTGGTGCTTTTCTCCATCCTACATTGCCACTCACTGCCTATCCTAATCCAGACCCTATGATTCACACCACCCCGTGATGTTTTTCTCACTCCTGCTAGTGAATGTAATGGTACACACCCATACAATGCGCACCACCCCGCGATGTTTTTCAGAAAACTATCCTACATTGCCACTGCATGTTGCCTGACCTCCCCATGCTGACCAGCCTGTGGTGCTTTTCTCCATCCTACATTGCCACTCACTGCCTATCCTAATTCAGACCCTATGATTCACACCACCCCGTGATGTTTTTGTCATTCCTGCTAGTGAATGTAATGTTGCACACCCATAGAATGCGCACCACCCGTCGATGTTTTTCAGAAACCTATCCTACATTGCCACTGCATGTTGCCTGACCTCCCCATGCTGACAACCCCGTGGTGCTTTTCTCCATCCTACATTGCCACTCACTGTCTATCCTAATTCAGACCCTATGATACACACCACCCCGTGATGTTTTTCTCACTCCTGCTAGTGAATGTAATGTTACACACCCATACAATGCGCACCAACCCGCGATGTTTTACAGAAACCTATCCTACATTGCCACTGCATGTTGCTTGACCTCCCCATGCTGACCACCCCGTGGTGCTTTTCTCCATCCTACATTGCCACTCACTGCCTATCCTAATTCAGACTCTATGATTCACACCAAACCGTGATGTTTTTCTCACTCCTACTAGTGAATGTAATGTTACACACCCATACAATGCGCAACACAACGCGATGTTTTTCAGAAACCTATCCTACATTGCCACTGCATGTTGCCTGCCCTCCCCATGCTGACCACCCCGTGGAGCTTTTCTCCATCCTACATTGCCACTGACTGCCTATCCTAATTCAGACCCTATGATTCACACCACCCCGTGATGTTTTTCTCACTCCTACTAGTGAATGTAATGTTACACACCCATACAATGCGCACCACCCCGCGATGTTTTTCAGAAACGTATCCTACATTGCCACTGCATGTTGCCCTACCTCCCCATGCTGACCACCCCGTGGTGCTTTTCTCCATCCTACATTGCCACTCACTGCCTATCCTAATTCAGACCCTATGATTCACACCACCCCGTGATGTTTTTCTCACTCCTGCTAGTGAATGTAATGTTACACACCCAAACAATGCGCACAACCACACGATGATTTTGAGAAACCTATCCTACATTGACACTGCATGTTGCCTGACCTCCCCATGCTGACCACCCCGTAGTGCTTTTCTCCATGCTACATTGCCACTGACTGCCTATCCTAATTCAGACCCTATGATTCACACCACACCGTGATGTTTTTCTCACTCCTACTAGTGAATGTAATGTTTCACACCCATACAATGCGCACCACCCTGCGATGTTTTTCAGAAACGTATCCTACATTGCCACTGCATGTTGCCTGACCTCCCCATGCTGACCACCCCGTGGTGCTTTTCTCCATCCTACATTGCCACTCACTGCCTATCCTAATTCAGACCCTATGATTCCCACCAACCGGTGATGTTTTTCTCACTCCTACAAGTGAATGTAATGTTACACACGCAAACAATGCGCACAGCCACGCGATGTTTTTCAGAAACCTATCCTACATTGCCACTGCATGTTGCCTGACCTCCCCATGCTGACCACCCCGTGGTGCTTTTATCCATCCTACATTGCCACTCACTGCCTATCCTAATTCAGACCCTATGATTCACACCATCCCGTGATGTTTTTCTCCTTCCTGCTAGTGAATGTAATTTTACACACCCATACAATGCGCACCACCCCGCCATGTTTTTCAGAAACTTATGCTACATTGCCACAGCACGTTGCCTGACCTCCACATGCTGACCATCCCGTGGTGGTTTTCTCCATCCTACATTTCCACTCACTGCCTATCCTAATTCAGACCCTATGATTCAAACCCCCCCCGTGATGTTTTTCTCATTCCTGCTAGTGAATGTTATGTTACACACCCATAAAATGCGCACCACCCGGGATGTTTTTCAGAAACCTATCCTACATTGCCACTGCATGTTGCCTGACCTCCCCATGCTGACCACCCCGTGGTGCTTTTCTCCATCCTACATTGCCACTAACTGCCTATCCTAATTCAGACCCTATGATTCACACCACCCCGTGATGTTTTTCTCACTCCTGCTAGTGAATGTAATGTTACACACCCATACAATGCGCACCACCCCGCGATGTTTTTCAGAAACCTATCCTACATTGCCACTGCATGTTGCCTGACCTCCCCATGTTGACCAGCCCGTGGTGCTTTTCTCCATCCTACATTGCCACTCACTGCCTATCCTAATTCAGACCCTAAGATTCACACCACGCCGTGATGTTTTTCTCACTCCTACTAGTGAATGTAATGTTACACACCCATATAATGCGCACCACCCCGCGATGTTTTTCAGAAACCTTTCCTACATTGCCACTGCATGTTGCCTGACCTCCCCATGCTGACCACCCCGTGGTGCTTTTCTCCATCCTACATTACCACTCACTGCCTATCCTAATTCAGACCCTACGATTCACACCACCCCGTGATGTTTTTCTCACTCCTGCTAGTGAATGTAATGTTGCACACCCATACAATGCGCACCACCCCGCGATGTTTTTCAGAAACCTATCCTACATTGCCACGGCATGTTGCCTGACCTCCCCATGCTGACCACCCCGTGGTGCTTTTGTCTATCCTACATTTCCACTCACTGCCTATCCTAATTCAGACCCTATGATTCACACCACCCCGTGATGTTTTTCTCACTCCTCCTAGTGAATGTAATGTTACACACACATACAATGCGCACCACCCCGCGATGTTTTTCAGACATCTATCCTACATTGCCACTGCATGTTGCCTGACCTCCCCATGCTGACCACCCCGTGGTGCTTTTCTCCATCCTACATTGCCACTCACTGCCTATCCTAATTCAGACCCTATGATTCACACCACCCCGTGATGTTTTTCGCACTCCTGCTAGTGAATGTAATGTTACACACCCATACAATGCGCACCACCCCGCGATGTTTTTCAGAAACCTATCCTACATTGCCACTGCATGTTGCCTGACCTCCCCATGCTGACCAGCCTGTGGTGCTTTTCTCCATCCTACATTGCCACTCACTGCCTATCCTAATTCAGACCCTATGATTCACACCACCCCGTGATGTTTTTGTCATTCCTGCTAGTGAATGTAATGTTGCACACCCATAGAATGCGCACCACCCGGCGATGTTTTTCAGAAACCTATCCTACATTGCCACTGCATGTTGCCTGACCTCCCCATGCTGACAACCCCGTGGTGCTTTTCTCCATCCTACATTGCCACTCACTGTCTATCCTAATTCAGACCCTATGATACACACCACCCCATGATGTTTTTCTCATTCCTGCTAGTGAATGTAATGTTACACACCCATACAATGCGCACCACCCCGCGATGTTTTACAGAAACCTATCCTACATTGCCACAGCATGTTGCTTGACCTCCCCATGCTGACCACCCCGTGGTGCTTTTCTCCATCCTACATTGCCACTCACTGCCTATCCTAATTCAGACTCTATGATTCACACCAAACCGTGATGTTTTTCTCACTCCTACTAGTGAATGTAATGTTACACACTCATACAATGCGCAACACAACGCGAAGTTTTTCAGAAACCTATCCGACATTGCCAATGCATGTTGCCTGCCCTCCCCATGCTGACCACCCCGTGGAGCTTTTCTCCATCCTACATTGCCACTCACTGCCTATCCTAATTCAGACCCTATGATTCACACCATCCCGTGATGTTTTTCTCCTTCCTGCTAGTGAATGTAATTTTACACACCCATACAATGCGCACCACCCCGCCATGTTTTTCGGAAACCTATGCTACATTGCCACAGCACGTTGCCTGACCTCCACATGCTGACCATCCCGTGGTGGTTTTCTCCATCCTACATTTCCACTCACTGCCTATCCTAATTCAGACCCTATGATTCAAACCCCCCCGTGATGTTTTTCTCATTCCTGCTAGTGAATGTTATGTTACACACCCATACAATGCGCACCACCCGGGATGTTTTTCAGAAACCTATCCTACATTGCCACTGCATGTTGCCTGACCTCCCCATGCTGACCACCCCGTAATGCTTTTCTCCATGCTACATTGCCACTGACTGCCTATCCTAATTCAGACCCTATGATTCACACCACACCGTGATGTTTTTCTCATTCCTGCTAGTGAATGTAATGTTACACACCCATACAAAGCGCACCACCCTGCCATGTTTTTCAGAAACCTATCCTACATTGCCACTGCATGTTGCCTGACCTCCCCATGCTGACCACCTCGTGGTGCTTTTCTCCATCCTACATTGCCACTAAATGCCTTCACTAATTCAGACCCTATGATTCACACCACCCCGTGATGTTTTTCTCCCTCCTGCTAGTGAATGTTATGTTACACACCCATACAATGCGCACCACCCCGCGATGTTTTTCAGAAACCTATCCTACATTGCCACTGCATATTGCCTGACCTCCCCATGCTGACCACCCCGCGGTGCTTTTCTCCATCCTACATTGCCACTCACTGCCTATCCTAATTCAGACCCTATGATTCACACCACCCCGTGATGTTTTTCTCACTCCTGCCTGTGAATGTAATGTTACACACCCATTAATGCGCACCACCCCACGATGTTTTTCAGAAACCTATCCGACATTGCCACTGCATGTTGCTTGACCTCCCCAGGCTGACCACCCCGTGGTGCTTTTCTCCATCCTACATTGCCACTCACTGCCTATCCTAATTCAGACCCTATGATTCACACCACTCAATGATGTTTTTCTCACTCCTCCTAGTGAATGTAATGTTACACACACATAAAATGCGCACCACCCCGCGATGTTTTTCAGAAACCTATCCTACATTGCCACTGCCTGTTGCTTGACCTCCACATGCTGACCACCCCGTGGTGCTTTTCTCCATCCTACATTGCCACTCACTGCCTATCCTAATTCAGACCCTATGATTCACACCACACCGTGATGTTTTTCTCACACCTACTAGTGAATGTAATGTTACACACCCATACAATGCGAACCACCCCGCGATGTTTTTCAGAAACCTATCCTACATTGCCACTGCATGTTGCCTGACCTCCCGATGCTGACCACCCCGTGGTGCTTTTCTCCATCCTACATTGCCATTCACTGCCTATGCTAATTCAGACCCTATGATTCACACCACCCCGTGATGTTTTTCTCACTCCTACTAGTGAATGTAATGTTACACACCCATACAATGCGCACCACCCCACAATGTTTTTCAGAAACCTATCCTACATTGCCACTGCATGTTGCCTGACTTCCCCATGCTGACCAGGCCGTGGTGCTTTTCTCCATCCTACGTTGCCACTCACTGCCTATACTAATTCAGACCCTATGATACCGACCACCCGGTGATATTTTTCTCACTCCTGCTAGTGAGTGTAATGTTACACACATAACAATGCGCACAACCATGCGATGTTTTTCAGAAACCTATCCTATATTGCCACTGCATGTTGCCTGACCTCCCCATGCTGACCACCCCGTGGTGCTTTTCTCCATCCTACATTGCCACTCACTGCCTATCCTAATTCAGACCCTATGATTCACACGATCCCGTGATGTTTTTCTCATTCCTGCTAGTGAATGTAATGTTACAAACCCATACAAAGCGCACCACCCCGCCATGTTTTTCGAAAACCTATCCTACATTGCCACTGCATGTTGCCTGACCTCCCCATGCTGACCACCCCGTTGTGCTTTTCTCCATCCTACATTTCCACTCACTGCCTATCCTAATTCAGACCCTATGATTCACACCCCCCGTGATGTTTTTCTCATTCCTGCTAGTGAATGTTATGTTACAAACCCATACAATGCGCCCCACCCGGGATGTTTTTCAGAAACCTATACTACATACCCACTGCATGTTGCCTGACCTCCCCATGCTTACCACCCCGCGGTGTTGTTCTCCATCCTACATTGCCACTTACTGCCTATCCTAATTCAGACCCTATGATTCACACCACCCCGTGATGTTTTTCTCACTCCTACTAGTGAATGTAATGTTACACACCCATACAATGCGCACCACCCCGCGATGTTTTTCAGAAACGTATCCTACATTGCCACTGCATGTTGCCTGACCTCCCCATGCTGACCACCCCGTGGTGCTTTTCTCCATCCTACATTGCCACTCGCTGCCTATCCTGATTCAGACCCTATGATTCACACCACCCCGTGATGTTTTTCTCACTCCTACTAGTGAATGTAATGTTACACACCCATACAATGCGCACCACCCCGCGATGTTTTTCAGAAACCTATCCTACATTGCCACTGCATGTTGCTTGACCTCCCCATGCTGACCACCCCGTGGTGCTTTCCTCCATCCTACATTGCCACTCACTGCCTATTCTAATTCAGACCCTATGATTCACACGATCCCGTGATGTTTTTCTCATTCCTGCTAGTGAATGTAATGTTACACACCCATACAAAGCGCACCACCCTGCCATGTTTTTCAGAAACCTATCCTACATTGCCACTGCATGTTGCCTGACCTCCCCATGCTGACCACCTCGTGGTGCTTTTCTCCATCCTACATTGCCACTAAATGCCTTCACTAATTCAGACCCTATGATTCACACCACCCCGTGATGTTTTTCTCCCTCCTGCTAGTGAATGTTATGTTACACACCCATACAATGCGCACCACCCCGCGATGTTTTTCAGAAACCTATCCTACATTGCCACTGCATATTGCCTGACCTCCCCATGCTGACCACCCCGCGGTGCTTTTCTCCATCCTACATTGCCACTCACTGCCTATCCTAATTCAGACCCTATGATTCACACCACCCCGTGATGTTTTTCTCACTCCTGCCTGTGAATGTAATGTTACACACCCATTAATGCGCACCACCCCACGATGTTTTTCAGAAACCTATCCGACATTCCCACTGCATGTTGCTTGACCTCCCCAGGCTGACCACCCCGTGGTGCTTTTCTCCATCCTACATTGCCACTCACTGCCTATCCTAATTCAGACCCTATGATTCACACCACTCAATGATGTTTTTCTCACTCCTCCTAGTGAATGTAATGTTACACACACATAAAATGCGCACCACCCCGCGATGTTTTTCAGAAACCTATCCTACATTGCCACTGCCTGTTGCTTGACCTCCACATGCTGACCACCCCGTGGTGCTTTTCTCCATCCTACATTGCCACTCACTGCCTATCCTAATTCAGACCCTATGATTCACACCACACCGTGATGTTTTTCTCACACCTACTAGTGAATGTAATGTTACACACCCATACAATGCGCACCACAACGCGATGTTTTTCAGAAACCTATCCTACATTGCCACTGCATGTTGCTTGACCTCCCCATGCTGACCACCCCGTGGTGCTTTTCTCCATCCTACATTGCCATTCACTGCCTATCCTAATTCAGACCCTATGATTCACACCACACCGTGATGTTTTTCTCACTCCTACTAGTGAATGTAATGTTACACACTCATACAATGCGCACCACCCCGCGATGTTTTTCAGAAACCTATCCTACATTGCCACCGCATGTTGCCTGACCTCCCCATGCTGACCACCCCGTGGTGTTTGTCTCCATCCTACATTGCCACTCACTGCCTATCCTAATTCAGACCCTATGATTCACTCCACCCCGTGATGTTTTTCTCACTCCTGCTAGTGAATGTAATGTTACACACCCATACAATGCGCACCACCCCGCGATGTTTTTCAGAAACCTATCCGACATTGCCACTGCATGTTGCTTGACCTCCCCATGCTGTACACCCCGTGGTGCTTTTCTCCATCCTACATTGCCAATCACTGCCTATCCTAATTCAGACCCTATGATTCACACCACACCCTGATGTTTTTCTCACTCCTACTATTGAATGTCATGTTACACACCCATACAATGGGCACCACAACGCGATGTTTTTCAGAAACCTATCCTACATTGCCACTGCATGTTGCCTGACCTCCCCATGCTGACCACCCCGTGGTGCTTTTCTCCATCCTACAATGCCACTCACTGCGTATCCTAATTCAGACCCTATGATTCACACCACCCCGTGATGTTTTTCTCACTCCTCCTAGTGAATGTAATGTTACACACACATACAATGCGCACCAACCCGCGATGTTTTTCAGAAACATATCCTACATTGCCACTGCATGTTGCTTGACCTCCCCATGCTGACCAACCCGTGGTGCTTTTCTCCATCCTACATTGCCACTCACTGCCTATCCTAATTCAGACCCTATGATTCAGACCACACCGTGATGTTTTTCTCACTCCTACTAGTGAATGTAATGTTACACAGCCATACAATGCGCACCACAACGCGATGTTTTTCAGAAACCTATCCTACATTGCCACTGCATGTTGCCTGACCTCCTCATGCTGACCACCCCGCGGTGCTGTTCTCCATCCTACATTGCCACTCACTGCCTATCCTAATTCAGACCCTATGATTCACACCACCCCGTGATGTTTTTCTCACTCCTACTAGTGAATGTAATGTTACACACCCATACAATGCGCACCACCCCGCGATGTTTTTCAGAAATGTATCCTACATTGCCACTGCATGTTGCCTGACCTCCCCATGCTGACCACCCCGTGGTCCTTTTCTCCATCCTACATTGCCACTCACTGCCTATCCTAATTCAGACCCTATGATTAACACCACCCCGTGATGTTTTTCTCACTCCTGCTAATGAATGTAATGTTACACACCCATACAATGCGCACCACCCCGCGATGTTTTTCAGAAACCTATCCTACATTGCCACTGCATGTTGCTTGACCTCCCGATGCTGACCACCCCGTGGTGCTTTTCTCCATCCTAAATTGCCACTCACTGCCTATCCTAATTCAGATCCTATGATTCACACGATCCCGTGATGTTTTTCTCATTCCTGCTAGTGAATGTAATGTTACACACCCATACAAAGCTCACCACACCGCCATGTTTTTCAAAAACCTATAATATATTGCCACTGCATGTTGCCTGACCTCCCCATGCTGACCACCCCGTGGTGCTTTTCTCCATCCTACATTGCCACTCACTGCCTATCCTAATTCAGACCCTATGATTCACACCACCCCGTGATGTTTTTCTCACTCCTCCTAGTGAATGTAATGTTACACACACATACAATGCGCACCACAACGCGATGTTTTTCAGAAACCTATCCTACATTGCCACTGCATGTTGCCTGACCTCCCCATGCTGACCACCCCGTGGTGCTTTTCTCCATCCTACATTGCCACTCACTGCCTATCCTAATTCAGACCCTATGATTCACAACACCCCGTGATGTTTTTCTCATTCCTGCTAGTGAATGTAATGTTACACACACATACAATGCGAACCACCCCGCGATGTTTTTCAGAAACGTATCCTACATTGCCACTGTATGTTGCCTGACCTCCCCATGCTGACCACCCCGTGGTGCTTTTCTCCATCCTACATTGCCACTCACTGCCTATCCTAATTCAGACCCTATGATTCCCACCACCCCGTGATGTTTTTCTCACTCCTGCTAGTGAATGTAATGTTACACACCCAAACAATGCGCACAAACACGCGATGTTTTTCAGAAACCTATCCTACATTGCCACTGCATGTTGCCTGACCTCCCCATGCTGACCACCCGTGGTGCTTTTCTCCATCCTACATTGCCACGAAATGCCTACACTAATTCAGACCCTATGATTCACACCACCCCGTGATGTTTTTCTCCCTCCTGCTAGTGAATGTTATGTTACACACCCATACAATGCGCACCACCCCGCGATCTTTTTCAGAAACCTCTCCTAAATTGCCACTGCATATTGCCTGACCTCCCCATGCTGACAACCCCGCGGTGCTTTTCTCCATCCTACATTGCCACTCACTGTCTATCCTAATTCAGACCCTATGATTCACACCACCCCGTGATGTTTTTCTCCTCCTACTAGTGAATGTACGGTTACACACCCATACAATGCGCACCACCCCGCGATGTTTTTCAGAAACCTATCCTACATTGCCACTGCATGTTGCCTGACCTCCCCATGCTGACCACCCCGTGGTGCTTGTCTCCATCCTACATTGGCACTCACTGCCTATCCTAATTCAGACCCTATGATTCACACCACCCCGTGATGTTTTTCTCACTCCTGCCTGTGAATGTAATGTTACACACCCATACAATGCGCACAACCCCGCGATGTTTTTCAGAAACCTATCCGACATTGCCACTGCATGTTGCTTGACCTCCCCAGGCTGACCACCCCGTGGTGCATTTCTCCATCCTACATTGCCACTCACTGCCTATCCTAATTCAGACCCTATGATTCACACCACACCCTGATGTTTTTCTCACTCCTACTATTGAATGGCATGTTACACACACATACAATGCGCACCACCCCGCGATGTTTTTCAGAAACCTATCCTACATTGCCACTGCATGTTGCTTGACCTCCCCATGCTGACCACCCCGTGGTGCTTTTCTCCATCCTACATTGCCACTCACTGCCTATCCTAATTCAGACCCTATGATTCACACCCCCCCGTGATGTTTTTCTCATTCCTGCTAGTGAATGTAATGTTACACACCCATACAATGCGCACCACCCGGGATGTTTTTCAGAAACCTGTCCTACATTGCCACTGCATGTTGCCTGACGTCCCCATGCTGACCACCCCGTGGTGCTTTTCTCCATCCTACATTGCCACTCACTGCCTATCCTAATTCAGACCCTATGATTCACACCATCCCGTGATGTTTTTCTCACTCCCGCTAGTGAATGTAATGTTGCACACCCATAAAATGCGCACCACCCCCGATGTTTTTCAGAAACCTATCCTACATTGCCACTGCATGTTGCCTGACCTCCCCATGCTGACCACACCGTGGTGCTTTTCTCCATCCTACATTGCCACTCACTGCCTATCCTAATTCAGACCCTATGATTCACACCACACCCTGATGTTTTTCTCACTCCTACTATTGAATGTCATGTTACACACCCATACAATGCGCACCACAACGCGATGTTTTTCAGAAACCTATCCTACATTGCCACTGCATGTTGCCTGACCTCCCCATGCTGACCACCCCGTGGTGCTTTTCTCCATCCTACAATGCCACTCACTGCGTATCCTCATTCAGACCCTATGATTCACACCACCCCGTGATGTTTTTCTCACTCCTCCTAGTGAATGTAATGTTACACACACATACAATGCGCACCAACCCGCGATGTTTTTCAGAAACATATCCTACATTGCCACTGCATGTTGCTTGACCTCCCCATGCTGACCAACCCGTGGTGCTTTTCTCCATCCTACATTGCCACTCACTGCCTATCCTAATTCATACCCTATGATTCAGACCACACAGTGATGTTTTTCTCACTCCTACTAGTGAATGTAATGTTACACAGCCATACAATGCGCACCACAACGCGATGTTTTTCAGAAACCTATCCTACATTGCCACTGCATGTTGCCTGACCTCCCCATGCTGACCACACTGCGGTTCTGTTCTCCATCCTACATTGCCACTCACTGCCTATCCTAATTCAGACCCTATGATTCACACCACCCCGTGATGTTTTTCTCACTCCTACTAGTGAATGTAATGTTACACACCCATACAATGCGCACCACCCCGCGATGTTTTTCAGAAATGTATCCTACATTGCCACTGCATGTTGCCTGACCTCCCCATGCTGACCACCCCGTGGTCCTTTTCTCCATCCTACATTGACACTCACTGCCTATCCTAATTCAGACCCTATGATTAACACCACCCCGTGATGTTTTTCTCACTCCTGCTAATGAATGTAATGTTACACACCCATACAATGCGCACCACCCCGCGATGTTTTTCAGAAACCTATCCTACATTGCCACTGCATGTTGCTTGACCTCCCCATGCTGACCACCCCGTGGTGCTTTTCTCCATCCTAAATTGCCACTCACTGCCTATCCTAATTCAGATCCTATGATTCACATGATCCCGTGATGTTTTTCTCATTCCTGCTAGTGAATGTAATGTTACACACCCATACAAAGCTCACCACCCCGCCATGTTTTTCAAAAACTTATCCTATATTGCCACTGCATGTTGCCTGACATCCCCATGCTGACCACCCCGTGGTGCTTTTCTCCATCCTACATTGCCACTCACTGCCTATCCTAATTCAGACCCTATGATTCACACCACCCCGTGATGTTTTTCTCACTCCTCCTAGTGAATGTAATGTTACACACACATACAATGCGCACCACAACGCGAAGTTTTTCAGAAACCTATCCTACATTGCCACTGCATGTTGCCTGACCTCCCCATGCTGACCACCCCGTGGTGCTTTTCTCCATCCTACATTGCCACTCACTGCCTATCCTAATTCAGACCCTATGATTCACAACACCCCGTGATGTTTTTCTCATTCCTGCTAGTGAATGTAATGTTACACACCCATACAATGCGAACCACCCCGCGATGTTTTTCAGAAACGTATCCTACATTGCCACTGTATGTTGCCTGACCTCCCCATGCTGACCACCCCGTGGTGCTTTTCTCCATCCTACATTGCCACTCACTGCCTATCCTAATTCAGACCCTATGATTCCCACCACCCCGTGATGTTTTTCTCACTCCTGCTAGTGAATGTAATGTTACACACCCAAACAATGCGCACAAACACGCGATGTTTTTCAGAAACCTATCCTACATTGCCACTGCATGTTGCCTGACCTCCCCATGCTGACCACCCGTGGTGCTTTTCTCCATCCTACATTGCCACGAAATGCCTACACTAATTCAGACCCTATGATTCACACCACCCCGTGATGTTTTTCTCCCTCCTGCTAGTGAATGTTATGTTACACACCCATACAATGCACACCACCCCGCGATCTTTTTCAGAAACCTCTCCTACATTGCCACTGCATATTGCCTGACCTCCCCATGCTGACCACCCCGCGGTGCTTTTCTCCATCCTACATTGCCACTCACTGTCTATCCTAATTCAGACCCTATGATTCACACCACCCCATGATGTTTTTCTCACTCCTACTAGTGAATGTAATGTTACACACCCATACAATGCGCACCACCCCGCGATGTTTTTCAGAAACGTATCCGACATTGCCACTGCATGTTGCCTGACCTCCCCATGCTGACCACCCCGTGGTGCTTTTCTCCATCCTACATTGCCACTCACTGCCTATCCTAATTCAGACCCTATGATTCACACCACCCCGTGATGTTTTTCTCACTCCTGCCTGTGAATGTAATGTTACACACCCATACAATGCGCACAACCCCGCGATGTTTTTCAGAAACCTATCCGACATTGCCACTGCATGTTGCTTGACCTCCCCAGGCTGACCACCCCGTGGTGCATTTCTCCATCCTACATTGCCACTCACTGCCTATCCTAATTCAGACCCTATGATTCACACCACACCCTGATGTTTTTCTCACTCCTACTATTCAATGGCATGTTACACACACATACAATGCGCACCACCCCGCGATGTTTTTCAGAAACCTATCCTACATTGCCACTGCATGTTGCTTGACCTCCCCATGCTGACCACCCCGTGGTGCTTTTCTCCATCCTACATTGCCACTCACTGCCTATCCTAATTCAGACCCTATGATTCACACCCCCCCGTGATGTTTTTCTCATTCCTGCTAGTGAATGTAATGTTACACACCCATACAATGCGCACCACCCGGGATGTTTTTCAGAAACTTGTCCTACATTGCCACTGCATGTTGCCTGACGTCCCCATGCTGACCACCCCGTGGTGCTTTTCTCCATCCTACATTGCCACTCACTGCCTATCCTAATTCAGACCCTATGATTCACACCATCCCGTGATGTTTTTCTCACTCCCGCTAGTGAATGTAATGTTGCACACCCATAAAATGCGCACCACCCCACGATGGTTTTCAGAAACCTATCCTACATTGCCACTGCATGTTGCCTGACCTCCCCATGCTGACCACACCGTGGTGCTTTTCTCCATCCTACATTGCCACTCACTGCCTATCCTAATTCAGACCCTATGATTCACACCACCCCGTGATTTTTTCTCACTCCTGCTAGTGAATGTAATGTTACACACCCATACAATGCGCAACACAACGCGATGTTTTTCAGAAACCTATCCTACATTGCCACTGCATGTTGCCTGACCTCCCCATGCTGATCACCCCGTGGTGCTTTTCTCCATGCTACATTGCCACTGACTGCCTATCCTAATTCAGACCCTATGATTCACACCACCCCGTGATGTTTTTCTCACTCCTACTAGTGAATGTAATGTTACACACCCATACAATGCGCACCACCCCAAGATGTTTTTCAGAAATGCATCCTATATTGCCACTGTATGTTGCCTGACCTCCCCATGCTGACCACCCCGTGGTGCTTTCCTCCATCCTACATTGCCACTCACTGCCTATCCTAATTCAGACCCTATGATTACCACAACCCGGTGATGTTTCTCTCATTCCTGCTAGTGAATGTAATGTTACACACCCATACAATGCACACCACCCCGCGATGTTTTTCAGAAACCTATACTACATTGCCACTGCATGTTGCCTGACCTCCCCATGCTGACCACCCCGTGGTGCTTTTCTCCATCCTACATTTCCACTCACTGCCTATCCTAATTCAGACCCTATGATTCATACCCCCACGTGATGTTTTTCTCATTCCTGCTAGTGAATGTTATGTTACACACCCATACAATGCACACCACCTGGGATATTTTTCAGAAACCTATCCAACATTGCCACTGCATGTTGCCTGACCTCCCCATGCTGACCACCGCGTGGTGCTTTTCTCCATCCTACATTGCCACTAACTGCCTATCCTAATTCAGACCCTATGATTCACACCACCCCGTGATGTTTTTCTCACTCCTGGTAGTGAATGTAATGTTACACACCCATACAATGCGCACCACCCCGCGATGTTTTTCAGAAACCTATCCTAAATTGCCACTGCATGTTTCCTGACCTCCCCATGCTGACCACCCCGTGGTGCTTTTCTCCATCCTACATTGCCACTCACTGCCTATCCTAATTCAGACCCTATGATTCACACCACCCCGTGATGTTTTTCTCACTTCTGCCTGTGAATGTAATGTTACACACCCATACAATGCGCACCACCCCGCGATGTTTTTCAGAAACCTATCCGAATTTGCCACTGCATGTTGCTTGACCTCCCCAGGCTGACCACCCCGTGGTGCTTTTCTGCATCCTACATTGCCACTCACTGCCTATCCTAATTCAGACCCTATGATTCACACCACACCCTGATGTTTTTCTCACTCCTACTATTGAATGGCATGTTACACACACATACAATGCGCACCACCCCGCGATGTTTTTCAGAAACCTATCCTACATTGCCACTGCATGTTGCTTGACCTCCCCATGCTGACCACACCGTGCTGCTTTTCTCCATCCTACATTGCCACTCACTGCCTATCCTAATTCAGACCCTATGATTCACACCCCCCCGTGATGTTTTTCTCATTCCTGCTAGTGAATGTAATGTTACACACCCATACAATGCGCACCACCCGGGATGTTTTTCAGAAACCTATCCTACATTGCCACTGCATGTTGCCTGACGTCCCCATGCTGACCACCCCGTGGTGCTTTTCTCCATCCTACATTGCCACTCACTGCGTATCCTAATTCAGACCCTATGATTCACACCATCCCGTGATGTTTTTCTCACTCCTACTATTGAATGGCATGTTACACACACATACAATGCGCACCACCCCGCGATGTTTTTCAGAAACCTATCCTACATTGCCACTGCATGTTGCTTGACCTCCCCATTCTGACCACACCGTGCTGCTTTTCTCCATCCTACATTGCCACTCACTGCCTATCCTAATTCAGACCCTATGATTCACACCCCCCCGTGATGTTTTTCTCATTCCTGCTAGTGAATGTAATGTTACACACCCATAAAATGCGCACCACCCCACGATGTTTTTCAGAAACCTATCCTACATTGTCACTGCATGTTGCCTGACCTCCCCATGCTGACCACACCGTGGTGCTTTTCTCCATCCTACATTGCCACTCACTGCCTATCCTAATTCAGACCCTATGATTCACACCACCCCGTGATTTTTTCTCACTCCTGCTAGTGAATGTAATGTTACACACCCATACAATGCGCACCACCCCGCGATGTTTTTCAGAAACCTATCCTACATTGTCACTGCATGTTGCCTGACCTCCGGATGCTGACCACCCCGTGGTGCTTTTCTCCATCCTACATTGACACTCACTGCCTATCCTAATTCAGACCCTATGATTCACACCACACCGTGATGTTTTTCTCACTCCTCCTAGTGAATGTAATGTTACACACACATACAATGCGCACCACCCCGCGATGTTTTTCAGACATCTATCCTACATTGCCACTGCATGTTGCCTGACCTCCCCATGCTGACAACCCCGTGGTGCTTTTCTCCATCCTACATTGCCACTCACTGCCTATCCTAATTCAGACCCTATGATTCACACCACCCCGTGATGTTTTTCTCACTCCTGCTAGTGAATGTAATGTTACACTCCCATACAATGCGCACCACCCCGCGATGTTTTTCAGAAACCTATCCTACATTGCCACTGCATGTTGCTTGACCTCCCCATGCTGACAAGTCCGTGGTGCTTTTCTCCATCCTACATTGCCACTCACTGCCTATCCTTATTCAGACGCTATGATTCACACTACCCCGTGATGTTTTTCTCATTCCTGCTAGTGAATGTAATGTTACACACCCATAGAATGCGCACCACCCGGCGATGTTTTTCAGAAACCTATCCTACATTGCCAATGCATGTTGCCTGACCTCCCCATGCTGACCACCCCGTGGTGCTTTTCTCCATCCTACATTGCCACTCACTGTCTATCCTAATTCAGACCCTATGATTCACACCACCCCGTGATGTTTTTCTCACTCCTGCTAGTGAATGTAATGTTACACACCCATACAATGCACACCACCCCGTGATGTTTTTCAGAAACCTATCCTACATTGCCACTGCATGTTGCTTGACTTCCCCATGCTTACCACCCCGTGGTGCTTTTCTCCATCCTACATTGCCACTCACTGCCTATCCTAATTCAGACTCTATGATTCACACCACCCCTTGATGTTTTTCTCACTCGTACTAGTGAATGTAATGTTACACACCCATACAATGCGCAACACAACGCGATGTTTTTCAGAAACCTATCCTACATTGCCACTGCATGTTGCCTGACCTCCCCATGCTGATCACCCCGTAGTGCTTTTCTCCATGCTACATTGCCACTGACTGCCTATCCTAATTCAGACCCTATGATTCACACCACCCCGTGATGTTTTTCTCACTCCTACTAGTGAATGTAATGTTACACACCCATACAATGCGCACCACCCCAAGATGTTTTTCAGAAACGCATCCTACATTGCCACTGCATGTTGCCTGACCTCCCCATGCTGACCACCCCGTGGTGCTTTCCTCCATCCTACATTGCCACTCACTGCCTATCCTAATTCAGACCCTATGATTACCACAACCCGGTGATGTTTCTCTCATTCCTGCTAGTGAATGTAATGTTACACACCCATACAATGCACACCACCCCGCGATGTTTTTCAGAAACCTATACTACATTGCCACTGCATGTTGCCTGACCTCCCCATGCTGACCACCCCGTGGTGCTTTTCTCCATCCTACATTTCCACTCACTGCCTATCCTAATTCAGACCCTATGATTCATACCCCCCCATGATGTTTTTCTCATTCCTGCTAGTGAATGTTATGTTACACACCAATACAATGCACACCACCCGGGATATTTTTCAGAAACCTATCCAACATTGCCACTGCATGTTGCCTGACCTCCGCATGCTGATCACCGCGTGGTGCTTTTCTCCATCCTACATTGCCACTAACTGCCTATCCTAATTCAGACCCTATGATTCACACCACCCCGTGATGTTTTTCTCACTCCTGGTAGTGAATGTAATGTTACATACTCATACAATGCGCACCACCCCGCGATGTTTTTCAGAAACATATCCTAAATTGCCACTGCATGTTGCCTGACCTCCCCATGCTGATCACCCCGTGGTGCTTTTCTCCATCCTACATTGCCACTCACTGCCTATCCTAATTCAGACCCTATGATTCACACCACCCCTTGATGTCTTTCTCATTCCTGCTAGAGAATGTATTGTTACACACCCATACAATGCGCACCACCCCGCGATGTTTTTCAGAAACCTATCCTACATTGCCACTGCATGTTGCCTGACCTCCCCATGCTGACCACCCCATGGTGCTTTTCTCCATCCTACATTGCCACTCACTGCCTATCCTAATTCAGACTCTATGATTCACACCACCCCGTGATGTTTTTCTCACTCCTACTAGTGAATGTAATGTTACACACCCATACAATGCGCACCACAACGCGATGTTTTTCAGAAACCTATCCTACATTGCCACTGCATGTTGCTTGACGTCCCCATGCTGACCACCCCGTGGTGCTTTTCTCCATCCTACATTGCCACTCACTGCCTATCCTAATTCAGACCCTATGATTCACACCACACCGTGATGTTATTCTCACTACTACTAGTGAATGTAATGTTACACACCCATACAATGTGCACCACAACGCGATGTTTTTCAGAAACCTATCCTACATTGCCACTGCATGTTGCCTGCCCTCCCCATGCTGACCACCCCGTGGTGCTTTTCTCCATCCTACATTGCCACTGACTGCCTATCCTAATTCAGACCCTATGATTCACACCACCCCGTGATGTTTTTCTTACTCCTACTAGTGAATGTAAAGTTCCACACCCATACAATGTGCACCACCCCGCGATGTTTTTCAGAAACCTATCATACATTGCCACTGCATGTTGCCCTACCTCCCCATGCTGACCACCCCGTGGTGCTTTTCTCCATCCTACATTGCCACTCACTGCCTATCCTAATTCAGACGCTATGACTCACACCACCCGGTGATGTTTTTCTCACTCCTGCTAGTGAATGTAATGTTACACACCCAAACAATGCGCACAACCACACGATGATTTTGAAAAAACTATCCTACATTGCCACTGCATGTTGCCTGACCTCCCCATGCTGACCACCCCGTGGTGCTTTTCTCCATCCTACATTGCCACTCACTGCCTATCCTAATTCAGACCCTATGATTCACACCATCCCGTGATGTTTTTCTCATTCCTGCTAGTGAATGTAATGTTACACACCCATACAATGCGCACCACCCCGCGATGTTTTTCAGAAACCTATCCTACATTGCCACTGCATGTTGCCTGACCTCCCGATGCTGACCACCCCGTGGTGCTTTTCTCCATCCTACATTGCCACTCACTGCCTAGCCTAATTCAGACCCTATGATTCACACCCCCCCGTGATGTTTTTCTCATTCCTGCTTGTAAATGTTATGTTACACACCCATACAATGCGCACCACCCCACGATGTTTTTCAGATACCTATCCTACATTGCCACTGC
The DNA here is from genome assembly GCF_034190915.1 of Cavia porcellus. NCBI lineage: Eukaryota > Metazoa > Chordata > Mammalia > Rodentia > Caviidae > Cavia > Cavia porcellus. Next base: position 46,979,869 of record NW_026947514.1, on the reverse strand, counting down.
ATATTGCCTGACCTCCCCATGCTGACCGCCCCGCCGTGCTTTTCTCCATCGTACATTGCCACTGACTGCCTATCCTAATTCAGACCCTATGATTCACACCACCCCGTGATGTTTTTCTCACTCCTACTAGTGAATGTAATGTTACACACCCATACAATGCGCACCACCCCGCGATGTTTTTCAGAAACCTATCCTACATTGCCACTGCATGTTGCCTGACCTCCCCATGCTGACCAGCCTGTTGTGCTTTTCTCCATCCTACATTGCCACTCACTGACTATCCTAATTCAGACCCTACTATTCACACCACCCCGTGATGTTTTTATCACTCCAGCTAGTGAATGTAATGTTGCACACCCATACAATGCGCACCACCCCGCGATGTTTTTCAGAAACCTATCCTACATTGCCACTGCATGTTGCCTGACCTCCCCATGCTGACCACCACGTGGTGCTTTTCTCCATCCTACATTGCCACTCACTGCCTATGCTAATTCAGACCCTATGATTCACACCACCCCGTGATTTTTTCTCACTCCTGCTAGTGAATGTAATGTTACACACCCATACAATGCGTACCACCCCGCGATGTTTTTCAGAAACCTATCCTACATTGCCACTGCATGTTGCCTGACCTCCCCATGCTGACCACCCCGTGGTGCTTTTCTCCATCCTACATTGCCACTCACTGCCTATCCAAATTCAGACCCTATGATTCACACCACCCCGTGATGTTTTTCTCACTCCTACTAGTAAATGTAATGTTACACACCCATACAATGCGCACCACAACGCGATGTTTTTCAGAAACCTATCCTACATTGCCACTGCATGTTTCCTTACCTCCCCATGCTGACCAGCCCGTGGTGCTTTTCTCCATCCTACATTGCCCCTGACTGCCTTTCCTAATTCAGACCCTATGATTCACACCATCCCGTGACGTTTTTCTCACTCCTACTAGTGAATGTAATGTTACACAGCCATACAATGCGCACCACACTGCGATGTTTTTCAGAAACCTATCCTACATTGCCACTGCATGTTGCGTGACCTCCCCATGCTGACCACCCCGTGGTGCTTTTCTCCGTCCTACATTGCCACTGACTGCCTATCCTAATTCAGACCCTATGATTCCCACCACCCGGTGATGTTTTTCTCATTCCTGCTAGTGAATGTTATGTTACACACCCATACAATGCGCACCACCCGGGATGTTTTTCAGCAACCTATCCTACAGCGCCACTGCATGTTGCCTGACCTCCCCATGCTGACCACCCCGTGGTGCTTTTCTCTATCCTACATTGCCACTAACTGCCTATCCTAATTCAGACCCTATGATTCACACCATCCCGTGATGTTTTTCTCATGCCTGCTACTGAATGTAATGTTGCACACCCATACTATGCGCACCACCCCACGATGTTTTTCAGAAACCTATCCTACATTGCCACTGCATATTGCCTGACCTCCCCATGCTGACCACCCCGCGGTGCTTTTCTCCATCCTACATTGCCACTCACTGCCTCTCCTAATTCAGACCCTATGATTCACACCACCCCGTGATGTTTTCCTTATTCCTGCTAGTGAATGTAATGTTACACACCCATACAATGCGCACCACAACGCGATGTTTTTCAGAAACCTATCCTACATTGCCACTGCATGTTGCCTGACCTCCCCATGCTGACCACCCCGTGGTGCTTTTCTCCATCCTACAATGCCACTCACTGCCTATCCTAATTCAGACCCTATGATTCACACCAGCCCGTGATGTTTTTCTCACTCCTCCTAGTGAATGTAATGTTACACACACATACAATGCACACCACCCCGCGATGTTTTTCAGAAACCTATCCTACATTGCCACTGCATGTTGCTTGACCTCCCCATGCTGACCACCCCGTGGTGCTTTTCTCCATCCTACATTGCCACTGACTGCCTATCCTAATTCAGACCCTATGATTCACACCACACCGTGATGTTTTTCTCACTCCTACTAGTGAATGTAATGTTACACACCCATACAATGCGCACCACAACGCGATGTTTTTCAGAAACCTATCCTACATTGCCACTGCATGTTGCCTGACCTCCCCATGCTGACCACCCCGTGGTGCTTTTCTCCATCCTACATTGCCACTGACTGCCTATCCTAATTCAGACCCTATGATTCACACCACCCCGTGATGTTTTTCTCACTCCTACTAGTGAATGTAATGTTACACACCCATACAATGCGCACCACCCCACAATGTTTTTCAGAAACCTATCCTACATTGCCACTGCATGTTGCCTGACCTCCCCATGCTGACCACCCCGTGGTGCTTTTCTCCATGCTACATTGCCACTCACTGCCTATACTAATTCAGACCATATGATACCGATCCACCCGGTGATATTTTTCTCACTCCTGCTAGTGAGTGTAATGTTACACACCCAAACAATGCGCACAACCACGCGATGTTTTTCAGAAACCTATCCTATATTGCCACTGCATGTTGCCTGACCTCCCCATGCTGACCACCCCGTGGTGCTTTTCTCCATCCTACATTGCCACTCACTGCCTATCCTAATTCAGACCCTATGATTCACACGATCCCGTGATGTTTTTCTCATTCCTGCTAGTGAATGTAATGTTACACACCCATACAAAGCGCACCACCCCGCCATGTTTTTCAGAAACCTATCCTACATTGCCACTGCATGTTGCCTGACCTCCCCATGCTGACCACCCCGTTGTGCTTTTCTCCATCCTACATTTCCACTCACTGCCTATCCTAATTCAGACCCTATGATTCACACCCCCCGTGATGTTTTTCTCATTCCTGCTAGTGAATTTTATGTTACACACCCATACAATGCGCCCCACCCGGGATGTTTTTCAGAAACCTATCCTACATACCCACTGCATGTTGCCTGACCTCCCCATGCTGACCACCCCGTGGTGCTTTTCTCCATCCTACATTGCCACTAACTGCCTATCCTAATTCAGACCCTATGATTCACACCACCCCTTGATTCTTTCTCACTCCTGCTAGTGAATGTAATGTTACACACCCATACAAAGCGCACCACCCCGCCATGTTTTTCAGAAACCTATCCTACATTGGCACTGCATGTTGCCTGACCTCCCCATGCTGACCACACCGCGGTGTTGTTCTCCATCCTACATTGCCACTCACTGCCTATCCTAATTCAGACCCTATGATTCACACCACCCCGTGATGTTTTTCTCACTCCTACTAGTGAATGTAATGTTACACACCCATACAATGCGCACCACCCCGCGATGTTTTTCAGAAACGTATCCTACATTGCCACTGCATGTTGCCTGACCTCCCCATGCTGACCACCTCGTGGTGTTTTTCTCCATCCTACATTGCCCCTAAATGCCGACACTAATTCAGACCCTATGATTCACACCACCCCGTGATGTTTTTCTCCCTCCTGCTAGTGAATGTTATGTTACACACCCATACAATGCGCACCACCCCGCGATGTTTTTCAGAAACCTATCCTACATTGCCACTGCATGTTGCCTGACCTCCCCATGCTGACCACCCCGTGGTGCTTTTCTTCATCCTACATTGCCACTCACTGCCTATCCTAATTCAGACCCTATGATTCCTACCACCCGGTGATGTTTTTCTCACTCCTGCTAGTGAATGTAATGTGACACACCCAAACAATGCGCACAACCACGCGATGTTTTTCAGAAACCTATCCTATATTGCCACTGCATGTTGCCTGACCTCCCCATGCTGACCACCCCGTGGTGCTTATCTCCGTCCTACATTGCCTCTCACTGCGTATCCTAATTCAGACCATATGATTCACACCATCCCGTGATGTTTTTCTCATTCCTGCTAGTGAATGTAATGTTACACACCCATACAATGCGCACCACCACGCCATGTTTTTCAGAAACCTATCCTACATTGCCACTGCATGTTGCCTGACCTCCCCATGCTGACCACCCCGTGGTGCTTTTCTCCATCCTACATTGCCACTAACTGCCTATCCTAATTCAGACCCTATGATTCACACCACCCCGTGATTTTTTCTCACTCCTGCTAGTGAAGGTAATGTTACACACCCATACAATGCGCACCACCCCGCGATGTTTTTCAGAAACCTATCCTACATTGCCACTGCATATTGCCTGACCTCCCCATGCTGACCACCCCGCGGTGCTTTTCTCCATCCTACATTGCCACTCACTGCCTATTCTAATTCAGACCCTATGATTCACACCACCCCGTGATGTTTTTCTCACTCCTACTAGTGAATGTAATGTTACACACCCATACAATGCGCACCACCCCGCGATGTTTTTCAGAAACCTATCCTACATTGCCACTGCATGTTGCCTGACCTCCCCATGCTGACCACCCCGTGGTGCTTTTCTCCATCCTACATTGCCACTCACTGCCTATCCTAATTCAGACCCCATGATTCACACCACATCGTGATGTTTTTCTCACTCCTCCTAGTGAATGTAATGTTACACACCCATACAATGCGTGCCACCCCGCGATGTTTTTCAGAAACCTATCCTACATTGCCAATGCATGTTGCCTGACCTCCCCATGCTGACTACCCCATGGTGCTTTTCTCCATCCTACATTGCCACTCACTGCCTATCCTAATTCAGACCCTATGATTCACACCATCCCGTGATGTTTTTCTCACTCCGGCTAGTGAATGTAATGTTGCACACCCATACTATGCGCACCACCCCACGATGTTTTTCAGAAACCTATCCGACATTGCCACTGCATGTTGCCTGACCTCCCCATGCTGACCACCCCGTGGTGCTTTTCTCCATCCTACATTGCCACTCACTGCCTATCCTAATTCAGACCCTATGATTCACACCATCCCGTGATGTTTTTCTCATTCCTGCTAGGGAATGTAATGTTACACACCCATACAATGCGCACCACCCCGCGATGTTTTTCAGAAACCTATTCTACATTGCCACTGCATGTTGCCTGACCTCCCCATGCTGACCACCCCGTGGTGCTTGTCTCCATCCTACATTGCCACTCCCTGCCTATCCTAATTCAGACCCTATGATTCACACCACCCCGTGATGTTTTTCTCACTCCTGCTAGTGAATGTTATGTTACACACCCATACAATGCGCACCACCCCGCGATGTTTTTCAGAAACCTATCCTACATTGCCACTGCATATTGCCTTACCTCCCCATGCTGACCACCCCGCGGTGCTTTTCTCCATCCTACATTGCCACTCACTGTCTATCCTAATTCAGACCCTATGATTCACACCACACACTGATGTTTTTCTCACTCCTACTATTGAATGTCATGTTACACACCCATACAATGCGCACCACAACGCGATGTTTTTCAGAAACCTATCCTACATTGCCACTGCATGTTGCCTGACCTCCCCATGCTGACCACCCCGTGGTGCTTTTCTCCATCCTACAATGCCACTCACTGCGTATCCTAATTCAGACCCTATGATTCACACCAACCCGTGATGTTTTTCTCACTCCTCCTAGTGAATGTAATGTTACACACACATACAATGCGCACCAACCCGCGATGTTTTTCAGAAACCTATCCTACATTGCCACTGCATGTTGCTTGACCTCCCCATGCTGACCAACCCGTGGTGCTTTTCTCCATCCTACATTGCCACTCACTGCCTATCCTAATTCAGACCCCATGATTCACACCCCCCCGTGATGTTTTTCTCATTCCTGCTAGTGAATGTAATGTTACACACCCATACAATGCGCACCACCCGGGATGTTTTTCAGAAACCTATCCTACATTGCCACTGCATGTTGCCTGACCTCCCCATGCTGACCACCCCGTGGTGCTTTTCTCCTACATTGCCACTAACTGCCTACCCTAATTCAGACCCTATGATTCACACCAGCCCGTGATGTTTTTCTCACTCCTGCTAGTGAATGTAATGTTACACACCCATACAATGCGCACCACCCCGCGATGTTTTTCAGAAACCTATCCTACATTGCCACTGCATGTTGCTTGACCTCCCCATGCTGACCACCCCGTGGTGCTTTTCTCCATCCTACATTGCCACTCACTGCCTATCCTAATTCAGACCCTATGATTCACACCACATCGTGATGTCTTTCTCACTCCTCCTAGTGAATGTAATGTTACACAACCATACAATGCGCACCACCACGCGATGTTTTTCAGAAACCTATCCTACATTGCCAATGCATGTTGCCTGACCTCCCCATGCTGACTACCCCGTGGTGCTTTTCTCCATCCTACATTGCCACTCACTGCCTATCCTAATTCAGACGCTATGATTCACACCATCCCGTGATGTTTTTCTCACTCCTGCTAGTGAATGTAATGTTGCACACCCATACTATGCGCACCACCCCACGATGTTTTTCAGAAACCTATCCTACATTGCCACTGCATGTTGCCTGACCTCCCCATGCTGACCACCCCGTGGTGCTTTTCTCCTACATTGCCACTAACTGCCTATCCTAATTCAGACCCTATGATTCACACCACCCCGTGATGTTTTTCTCACTCCTGCTAGTGAATGTAATGTTACACACCCATACAATGCGCACCACCCCGCGATGTTTTTCAGAAACCTATCCTACATTGCCACTGCATATTGCCTGACCTCCCCATGCTGACCACCCCGCGGTGCTTTTCTCCATCCTACATTGCCACTCACTGCCTATCCTAATTCAGACCCTAGGATTCACACCACCCCGTGATGTTTTTCTCACTCCTACTAGTGAATGTAATGTTACACACCCATACAATGCACACCACCCCGCGATGTTTTTCAGAAACCTATCCTACATTGCCACTGCATGTTGCCTGACCTCCCCATGCTGACCACCCCGTGGTGCTTTTCTCCATCCTACATTGCCACTCACTGCCTATCCTAATTCAGACCCTATGATTCACACCACATCGTGATGTCTTTCTCACTCCTCCTAGTGAATGTAATGTTACACACCCATACAATGCGCACCACCAAGCGATGTTTTTCAGAAACCTATCCTACATTGCCAATGCATGTTGCCTGACCTCCCCATGCTGACTACCCCATGGTGCTTTTCTCCATCCTACATTGCCTCTCACTGCCTATCCTAATTCAGACCCTATGATTCACACCATCCCGTGATGTTTTTCTCACTCCTGCTAGTGAATGTAATGTTGCACACCCATACTATGCGCACCACCCCACGATGTTTTTCAGAAACCTATCCGACATTGCCACTGCATGTTGCCTGACCTCCCCATGCTGACCACCCCGTGGTGCTTTTCTCCATCCTACATTGCCACTCACTGCCTATCCTAATTCAGACCCTATGATTCACACCATCCCGTGATGTTTTTCTCATTCCTGCTAGTGAATGTAATGTTACACACCCATACAATGCGCACCACCCCGCGATGTTTTTCAGAAACCTATTCTACATTGCCACTGCATGTTGCCTGACCTCCCCATGCTGACCACCCCGTGGTGCTTGTCTCCATCCTACATTGCCACTCCCTGCCTATCCTAATTCAGACCCTATGATTCACACCACCCCGTGATGTTTTTCTCACTCCTGCTAGTGAATGTTATGTTACACACCCATACAATGCGCACCACCCCGCGATGTTTTTCAGAAACCTATCCTACATTGCCACTGCATATTGCCTTACCTCCCCATGCTGACCACCCCGCGGTGCTTTTCTCCATCCTACATTGCCACTCACTGTCTATCCTAATTCAGACCCTATGATTCACACCACACACTGATGTTTTTCTCATTCCTACTATTGAATGTCATGTTACACACCCATACAATGCGCACCACAACGCGATGTTTTTCAGAAACCTATCCTACATTGCCACTGCATGTTGCCTGACCTCCCCATGCTGACCACCCCGTGGTGCTTTTCTCCATCCTACAATGCCACTCACTGCGTATCCTAATTCAGACCCTATGATTCACACCACCCCGTGATGTTTTTCTCACTCCTCCTAGTGAATGTAATGTTACACACACATACAATGCGCACCAACCCGCGATGTTTTTCAGAAACCTATCCTACATTGCCACTGCATGTTGCTTGACCTCCCCATGCTGACCAACCCGTGGTGCTTTTCTCCATCCTACATTGCCACTCACTGCCTATCCTAATTCAGACCCCATGAATCACACCCCCCCGTGATGTTTTTCTCATTCCTGCTAGTGAATGTAATGTTACACACCCATACAATGCGCACCACCCGGGATGTTTTTCAGAAACCTATCCTACATTGCCACTGCATGTTGCCTGACCTCCCCATGCTGACCACCCCGTGGTGCTTTTCTCCATCCTACATTGCCACTAACTGCCTACCCTAATTCAGACCCTATGATTCACACCACCCCGTGATGTTTTTCTCACTCCTGCTAGTGAATGTAATGTTACACACCCATACATTGCGCACCACCCCGCGATGTTTTTCAGAAACCTATCCTACATTGCCACTGCATATTGCCTGACCTCCCCATGCTGACCACCCCACGGTGCTTTTCTCCATCCTACATTGCCACTCACTGCCTATCCTAATTCAGACCCTATGATTCACACCACCCCGTGATGTTTTTCTCACTCCTACTATTGAATGTAATGTTACACACCCATACAATGCGCACCACCCCGCGATGTTTTTCAGAAACCTATCCTACATTGCCACTGCATGTTGCCTGACCTCCCCATGCTGACCACCCCGTGGTGCTTTTCTCCATCCTACATTGCCACTCACTGCCTATCCTAATTCAGACCCTATGATTCACACCACATCGTGATGTCTTTCTCACTCCTCCTAGTGAATGTAATGTTACACACCCATACAATGCGCACCACCTAGCGATGTTTTTCAGAAACCTATCCTACATTGCCAATGCATGTTGCCTGACCTCCCCATGCTGACCACCCCGTGGTGCTTTTCTCCATCCTACATTGCCACTCACTGCCTATCCTAATTCACACCCTATGATTCACACCACCCCGTGATGTTTTTCTCATTCCTGCTAGTGAATGTAATGTTACACACCCATACAATGCGCACCACCCCGCGATGTTTTTCAGAAACCTATCCTACATTGCCACTGCATGTTGCCTGACCTCCCCATGCTGACCACCTCGTGGTGCTTGTCTCCATCCTACATTGCCACTCACTGCCTATCCTAATTCAGACCCTATGATTCACACCACCCCGTGATGTTTTTCTCACTCCTGCTAGTGAATGTAATGTTACACACCCATACAATGCGCACCACCCCGCGATGTTTTTCAGAAACCTATCCGACATTGCCACTGCATGTTGCTTGACCTCCCCATGCTGACCACCCCGTGGTGCTTTTCTCCATCCTACATTGCCACTCCCTGCCTATCCTAATTCAGACCCCATGATTCACACCACACCCTGATGTTTTTCTCACTCCTACTAGTGAATGTAATGTTACACACCCATACAATGCGCACCACAATGCGATGTTTTTCACAAACCTATCCTACATTGCCACTGCATGTTGCCTGACCTCCCCATGCTGACCACCCCGTGGTGCTTTTCTCCATCCTACAATGCCACTAACTGCCTATCCTAATTCAGACCCTATGATTCACACCACCCCGTGATGTTTTTCTCACTCCTCCTAGTGAATGTAATGTTACACACACATACAATGCGCACCAACCCGCAATGTTTTTCAGAAACCTATCCTACATTGCCACTACATGTTGCTTGACCTCCCCATGCTGACCACCCCGTGGTGCTTTTCTCCATCCTACATTGCCACTGACTGCCTATCCTAATTCAGACCCTATGATTCACACCACACCGTGATGTTTTTCTCACTCCTACTAGTGAATGTAATGTTACACACCCATACAATGCGCACCACCCCGCCATGTTTTTCAGAAACCTATCCTACATTGCCACTGCATGTTGCCTGACCTCCCCATGCTGACCACCCCGTGGTGCTTTTCTCCATCCTACATTTCCACTCACTGCCTATCCTAATTCAGACCCTATGATTCACACCCCCCCGTGATGTTTTTCTCATTCCTGCTAATGAATGTTATGTTACACCCCCATACAATGCGCACAACCCGGGATGTTTTTCAGAAACCTATCCTACATAGCCACTGCATGTTGCCTGACCTCCCCATCCTGACCACCCCGTGGTGCTTTTCTCCATCCTACATTGCCACTAACTGCCTATCCTAATTCAGACTCTATGATTCACACCACCCCGTGATGTTTTTCTCACTCCTGCTAGTGAAGGTAATGTTACACACCCATACAATGCGCACCACAATGCGATGTTTTTCAGAAACCTATCCTACATTGCCACTGCATGTTGCCTGACCTCCCCATGCTGACCACCCCGTGGTGCTTTTCTCCATCCTAAAATGCCACTCACTGTCTATCCTAATTCAGACCCTATGATTCACACCACCCCGTGATGTTTTTCTCACTCCTCCTTGTGAATGTAATGTTACACACACATACAATGCGCACCAACCCGCGATGTTTTTCAGAAACCTATCCTACATTGCCACTACATGTTGCTTGAGCTCCCCATGCTGACCACCCCGTGGTGCTTTTCTCCATCCTACATTGCCACTGACTGCCTATCCTAATTCAGACCCTATGATTCACACCACACCGTGATGTTTTTCTCACTCCTACTAGAGAATGTAATGTTACACACCCATACAATGCGCACCACCCCGCCATGTTTTTCAGAAACCTATCCTACATTGCCACTGCATGTTGCCTGACCTCCCCATGCTGACCACGCCGTGGTGCTTTTCTCCATCCTACATTGCCACTCACTGCCTATCCTAAATCAGACCCTATGATTCCTACCACCCGGTGATGTTTTTCTCACTCCTGCTAGTGAATGTAATGTTACACACCCAAACAATGCGCACAACCACGCGATGTTTTTCAGAAACCTATCCTATATTGCCACTGCATGTTGCCTGACCTCCCCATGCTGACCACCCCGTGGTGCTTTTCTCCATCCTACATTGCCTCTCACTGCCTATCCTAATTCAGACCCTATGATTCACACCACATCGTGATGTTTTTCTCACTCCTCGTAGTGAATGTAATGTTACACACCCATACAATGCGCACCACCCCGCGATGTTTTTCAGAAACCTATCCTACATTGCCAATGCATGTTGCCTGACCTCCCCATGCTGACTACCCCGTGGTGCTTTTCTCCATCCTACATTGCCACTCACTGCCTATCCTAATTCAGACCCTATGATTCACACCACCCCGTGATGTTTTTCTCACTCCTGCTAGTGAATGTAATGTTGCACACCCATACTATGCGCACCACCCCACGATGTTTTTCAGAAACCTATCCTACATTGCCACTGCATGTTGCCTGACCTCCCCATGTTGACCACCCCTTGGTGCTTTTCTCCATCCTACATTGACACTCACTGCCTATCCTAATTCAGACCCTATGATTCACACCACCCCGTGATGTTTTTCTCATTCCTGTTAGTGAATGTAATGTTACACACCCATACAATGCGCACCACCCCGTGATGTTTTTCAGAAACCTATCCTACATTGCCACTGCATGTTGCCTGACCTCCCCATGCTGACCACCCCGTGGTGCTTTTCTCCATCCTACATTGCCACTAACTGCCTACCCTAATTCAGACCCTATGATTCACACCACCCCGTGATGTTTTTCTCACTCCTGCTAGTGAATGTAATGTTACACACCCATACATTGCGCACCACCCCGCGATGTTTTTCAGAAACCTATCCTACATTGCCACTGCATATTGCCTGACCTCCCCATGCTGACCACCCCACGGTGCTTTTCTCCATCCTACATTGCCACTCACTGCCTATCCTAATTCAGACCCTATGATTCACACCACCCCGTGATGTTTTTCTCACTCCTACTAGTGAATGTAATGTTACACACCCATACAATGCGCACCACCCCGCGATGTTTTTCAGAAACCTATCCTACATTGCCACTGCATGTTGCCTGACCTCCCCATGCTGACCACCCCGTGGTGCTTTTCTCCATCCTACATTGCCACTCACTGCCTATCCTAATTCAGACCCTATGATTCACACCACATCGTGATGTCTTTCTCACTCCTCCTAGTGAATGTAATGTTACACACCCATACAATGCGCACCACCTAGCGATGTTTTTCAGAAACCTATCCTACATTGCCAATGCATGTTGCCTGACCTCCCCATGCTGACCACCCCGTGGTGCTTTTCTCCATCCTACATTGCCACTCACTGCCTATCCTAATTCACACCCTATGATTCACACCACCCCGTGATGTTTTTCTCATTCCTGCTAGTGAATGTAATGTTACACACCCATACAATGCGCACCACCCCGCGATGTTTTTCAGAAACCTATCCTACATTGCCACTGCATGTTGCCTGACCTCCCCATGCTGACCACCTCGTGGTGCTTGTCTCCATCCTACATTGCCACTCACTGCCTATCCTAATTCAGACCCTATGATTCACACCACCCCGTGATGTTTTTCTCACTCCTGCTAGTGAATGTAATGTTACACACCCATACAATGCGCACCACCCCGCGATGTTTTTCAGAAACCTATCCGACATTGCCACTGCATGTTGCTTGACCTCCCCATGCTGACCACCCCGTGGTGCTTTTCTCCATCCTACATTGCCACTCCCTGCCTATCCTAATTCAGACCCCATGATTCACACCACACCCTGATGTTTTTCTCACTCCTACTAGTGAATGTAATGTTACACACCCATACAATGCGCACCACAATGCGATGTTTTTCACAAACCTATCCTACATTGCCACTGCATGTTGCCTGACCTCCCCATGCTGACCACCCCGTGGTGCTTTTCTCCATCCTACAATGCCACTAACTGCCTATCCTAATTCAGACCCTATGATTCACACCACCCCGTGATGTTTTTCTCACTCCTCCTAGTGAATGTAATGTTACACACCCATACAATGCGCACAACCACGCGATGTTTTTCAGAAACCCATCCTATATTGCCACTGCATGTTGCCTGACCTCCCCATGCTGTCCACCCCGTGGTGCTTTTCTCCATCCTACATTGCCACTCACTGCCTATCCTAATTCAGACCCTATGATTCACACGATCCCGTGATGTTTTTCTCATTCCTGCTAGTGAATGTAATGTTACACACCCATTCAATGCGCACCACCCCGCCATGTTTTTCAGAAACCTATCCTACATTGCCACTGCATGTTGCCTGACCTCCCCATGCTGACCACCCCGTGGTGCTTTTCTCCATCCTACATTGCCACTGACTGCCTATCCTAATTCAGACCCTATGATTCACACCACACCGTGATGTTTTTCTCACTCCTACTAGTGAATGTAATGTTACACACCCATACAATGCACACCACCCCGCCATGTTTTTCAGAAACCTATCCTACATTGCCACTGCATGTTGCCTGACCTCCCCATGCTGACCACCCCGTGGTGCTTTTCTCCATCCTACATTTCCACTCACTGCCTATCCTAATTCAGACCCTATGATTCACACCCCCCCGTGATGTTTTTCTCATTCCTGCTAATGAATGTTATGTTACACCCCCATACAATGCGCACAACCCGGGATGTTTTTCAGAAACCTATCCTACATAGCCACTGCATGTTGCCTGACCTCCCCATCCTGACCACCCCGTGGTGCTTTTCTCCATCCTACATTGCCACTAACTGCCTATCCTAATTCAGACTCTATGATTCACACCACCCCGTGATGTTTTTCTCACTCCTGCTAGTGAAGGTAATGTTACACACCCATACAATGCGCACCACAATGCGATGTTTTTCAGAAACCTATCCTACATTGCCACTGCATGTTGCCTGACCTCCCCATGCTGACCACCCCGTGGTGCTTTTCTCCATCCTAAAATGCCACTCACTGTCTATCCTAATTCAGACCCTATGATTCACACCACCCCGTGATGTTTTTCTCACTCCTCCTAGTGAATGTAATGTTACACACACATACAATGCGCACCAACCCGCGATGTTTTTCAGAAACCTATCCGACATTGCCACTACATGTTGCTTGAGCTCCCCATGCTGACCACCCCGTGGTGCTTTTCTCCATCCTACATTGCCACTGACTGCCTATCCTAATTCAGACCCTATGATTCACACCACACCGTGATGTTTTTCTCACTCCTACTAGAGAATGTAATGTTACACACCCATACAATGCGCACCACCCCGCCATGTTTTTCAGAAACCTATCCTACATTGCCACTGCATGTTGCCTGACCTCCCCATGCTGACCACGCCGTGGTGCTTTTCTCCATCCTACATTGCCACTCACTGCCTATCCTAAATCAGACCCTATGATTCCTACCACCCGGTGATGTTTTTCTCACTCCTGCTAGTGAATGTAATGTTACACACCCAAACAATGCGCACAACCACGCGATGTTTTTCAGAAACCTATCCTATATTGCCACTGCATGTTGCCTGACCTCCCCATGCTGACCACCCCGTGGTGCTTTTCTCCATCCTACATTGCCTCTCACTGCCTATCCTAATTCAGACCCTATGATTCACACCACATCGTGATGTTTTTCTCACTCCTCCTAGTGAATGTAATGTTACACACCCATACAATGCGCACCACCCCGCGATGTTTTTCAGAAACCTATCCTACATTGCCAATGCATGTTGCCTGACCTCCCCATGCTGACTACCCCGTGGTGCTTTTCTCCATCCTACATTGCCACTCACTGCCTATCCTAATTCAGACCCTATGATTCACACCACCCCGTGATGTTTTTCTCACTCCTGCTAGTGAATGTAATGTTGCACACCCATACTATGCGCACCACCCCACGATGTTTTTCAGAAACCTATCCTACATTGCCACTGCATGTTGCCTGACCTCCCCATGTTGACCACCCCTTGGTGCTTTTCTCCATCCTACATTGACACTCACTGCGTATCCTAATTCAGACCCTATGATTCACACCACCCCGTGATGTTTTTCTCATTCCTGTTAGTGAATGTAATGTTACACACCCATACAATGCGCACCACCCCGAGATGTTTTTCAGAAACCTATCCTACATTGCCACTGCATGTTGCCTGACCTCCCCATGCTGACCACGCCGTGGTGCTTGTCTCCATCCTACATTGCCACTCACTGCCTATCCTAATTCAGACCCTATGATTCACACCACCCCGTGATGTTTTTCTCACTCCTGCTATTGAATGTAATGTTACACACCCATACAATGCGCACCACCCCGCGATGTTTTTCAGAAACCTATCCGACATTGCCACTGCATGTTGCCTGACCTCCCCATGCTGACCACCCCGTGGTGCTTTTCTCCATCCTACATTGCCACTCACTGCCTATCCTAATTCAGACCCCATGATTCACACCACACCCTGATGTTTTTCTTACTCCTACTAGTGAATGTAATGTTACACACCCATACAATTCGCACCACAACGCGATGTTTTTCAGAAACCTATCCTACATTGCCACTGCATGTTGCCTGACCTGCCCATGCTGACCACCCCGTGGTGCTTTTCTCCATCCTACAATGCCACTCACTGCCTATCCTAATTCAGACCATATGATTCACACCACCCCGTGATGTTTTTCTCACTCCTCCTAGTGAATGTAATGTTACACACACATACAATGCGCACCAACCCGCGATGTTTTTCAGAAACCTATCCTACATTGCCACTGCATGTTGCTTGACCTCCCTATGCTGACCACCCCGTGGTGCTTTTCTCCATCCTACATTGCCACTGACTGCCTATCCTAATTCAGACCCTATGATTCACACCACACCGTGATGTTTTTCTCACTCCTACTAGTGAATGTAATGTTACACACCCATACAATGCGCACCACAACGCGATGTTTTTCAGAAACCTATCCTACATTGCCACTGCATGTTGCCTGACCTCCCCATGCTGACCACCCAGCGGTGCTTTTCTCCATCCTACATTGCCACGCACTGCCTATACTAATTCAGACCCTATGATTCCCACCACCCGGTGATGTTTTTCTCACTCCTGCTAGTGAGTGTAATGTTACACACCCAAACAATGCGCACAACCACGCGATGTTTTTCAGAAACCCATCCTATATTGCCACTGCATGTTGCCTGACCTCCCCATGCTGTCCACCCCGTGGTGCTTTTCTCCATCCTACATTGCCACTCACTGCCTATCCTAATTCAGACCCTATGATTCACACGATCCCGTGATGTTTTTCTCATTCCTGCTAGTGAATGTAATGTTACACACCCATTCAATGCGCACCACCCCGCCATGTTTTTCAGAAACCTATCCTACATTGCCACTGCATGTTGCCTGACCTCCCCATGCTGACCACCCCGTGGTGCTTTTCTCCATCCTACATTGCCACTCACTGCCTATCCTAATTCAGACCCTATGATTCACACCACCCCGTGATGTTTTTTTCATTCCTGCTAGTGAATGTAATGTTACACACCCATACAATGCGCACCACCCCGTGATGTTTTTCAGAAACCTATCCTACATTTCCACTGCATGTTGCCTGACCTCCCCATGCTGACCACCCCGTGGTGCTTTTCTCCATCCTACATTGCCACTGACTGCCTATCCTAATTCAGACCCTATGATTCACACCTCCCCGTGGTGTTTTTCTCACTCCTGCTAGTGAATGTAATGTTACACACCCATACAATGCGCACCACCCCGCGATGTTTTTCAGAAACGTATCCTACATTGCCACTGTATGTTGCCTGACCTCCCCATGCTGACCACCCCGGGGTGCTTTTCTCCATCCTACATTGCCACTCCCTGCCTATCCTAATTCAGACCCTATGATTCACACCACCCCGTGATGTTTTTCTCACTCCTGCTAGTGAATGTAATGTTACACACCCAAACAATGCGCACAACCACGCGATGTTTTTCAGAAACCTATCCTACATTGCCACTGCATGTTGCCTGACCTCCCCATGCTGACCACCTCGTGGTGCTTTTCTCCATCCTACATTGCCACTAAATGCCTACACTAATTCAGACCCTATGATTCACACCACCCCGTGATGTTTTTCTCCCTCCTGCTAGTGAATGTTATGTTACACACCCATACAATGCGCACCACCCCGCGATGTTTTTCAGAAACCTATCCTACATTGCCAATGCATGTTGCCTGACCTCCCCATGCTGACCACCCCGTGGTGCTTTTCTCCATCCTACGTTGCCACTCACTGCCTATCCTAATTCAGACCATAAGATTCACACCACCCCGTGATGTTTTTCTCATTCCTGCTAGCGAATGTTATGTTACACACCCATACAATGCGCACCAACCCGCGATGTTTTTCAGAAACCTATCCTACATTGCCACTACATGTTGCTTGAGCTCCCCATGCTGACCACCCCGTGGTGCTTTTCTCCATCCTACTTTGCCACTGACTGCCTATCCTAATTCAGACCCTATGATTCACACCACACCGTGATGTTTTTCTCACTCCTACTAGAGAATGTAATGTTACACACCCATACAATGCGCACCACCCCGCCATGTTTTTCAGAAACCTATCCTACATTGCCACTGCATGTTGCCTGACCTCCCCATGCTGACCACGCCGTGGTGCTTTTCTCCATCCTACATTGCCACTCACTGCCTATCCTAATTCAGACCCTATGATTCCTACCACCCGGTGATGTTTTTCTCACTCCTGCTAGTGAATGTAATGTTACACACCCAAACAATGCGCACAACCACGCGATGTTTTTCAGAAACCTAACCTATATTGCCACTGCATGTTGCCTGACCTCCCCATGCTGACCACCCCGTGGTGCTTTTCTCCATCCTACATTGCCTCTCACTGCCTATCCTAATTCAGACCCTATGATTCACACCACATCGTGATGTTTTTCTCACTCCTCCTAGTGAATGTAATGTTACACACCCATACAATGCGCACCACCCCGCGATGTTTTTCAGAAACCTATCCTACATTGCCAATGCATGTTGCCTGACCTCCCCATGCTGACTACCCCGTGGTGCTTTTCTCCATCCTACATTGCCACTCACTGCCTATCCTAATTCAGACCCTATGATTCACACCACCCCGTGATGTTTTTCTCACTCCTGCTAGTGAATGTAATGTTGCACACCCATACTATGCGCACCACCCCACGATGTTTTTCAGAAACCTATCCTACATTTCCACTGCATGTTGCCTGACCTCCCCATGCTGACCACCCCGTGGTGCTTTTCTCCATCCTACATTGCCACTGACTGCCTATCCTAATTCAGACCCTATGATTCACACCACCCCGTGGTGTTTTTCTCACTCCTGCTAGTGAATGTAATGTTACACACCCATACAATGCGCACCACCCCGCGATGTTTTTCAGAAACGTATCCTACATTGCCACTGTATGTTGCCTGACCTCCCCATGCTGACCACCCCGGGGTGCTTTTCTCCATCCTACATTGCCACTCCCTGCCTATCCTAATTCAGACCCTATGATTCACACCACCCCGTGATGTTTTTCTCACTCCTGCTAGTGAATGTAATGTTACACACCCAAACAATGCGCACCACCCCGCGATGTTTTTCAGAAACCTATCCTACATTGCCACTGCATGTTGCCTGACCTCCCCATGCTGACCACCTCGTGGTGCTTTTCTCCATCCTACATTGCCACTAAATGCCTACACTAATTCAGACCCTATGATTCACACCACCCCGTGATGTTTTTCTCCCTCCTGCTAGTGAATGTTATGTTACACACCCATACAATGCGCACCACCCCGCGATGTTTTTCAGAAACCTATCCTACATTGCCAATGCATGTTGCCTGACCTCCCCATGCTGACCACCCCGTGGTGCTTTTCTCCATCCTACGTTGCCACTCACTGCCTATCCTAATTCAGACCGTAAGATTCACACCACCCCGTGATGTTTTTCTCATTCCTGCTAGCGAATGTTATGTTACACACCCATACAATGCACACCACCCCGCGATGTTTTTCAGAAACCTATCCTACATTGCCACTGCATGTTGCCTGACCTCCACATGCTGACCACCCCGTGGTGCTTTTCTCCATACTACATTGCCACTCACTGCCTATCCTAATTCAGACCCTATGATTCACACCACCCCGTGATGTTTTTCTCACTCCTGCTAGTGAATGTAATGTTACACACCCATACAATGCGCACCACCCCGCGATGTTTTTCAGAAACCTATCCTACATTGCCACTGCATGTTGCCTGACCTCCACATGCTGACCACCCCGTGGTGCTTTTCTCCATCCTACATTGCCACTCACTGCCTATCCTAATTCAGACCCTAGGATTCACACCACCCCGTGATGTTTTTCTCACTCCTACTAGTGAATGTAATGTTACACACCCATACAATGCGCACCACCCCGCGATGTTTTTCAGAAACCTATCCAACATTGCCACTGCATGTTGCCTGATCTCCCCATCTGACTACCCCATGGTGCTTTTCTCCATCCTACATTGCCACTAACTGCCTATCCTAATTCAGACTCTATGATTCACACCACCCCGTGATGTTTTTCTCACTCCTGCTAGTGAAGGTAATGTTACACACCCATACAATGCGCACCACAATGCGATGTTTTTCAGAAACCTATCCTACATTGCCACTGCATGTTGCCTGACCTCCCCATGCTGACCACCCCGTGGTGCTTTTCTCCATCCTACAATGCCACTCACTGTCTATCCTAATTCAGACCCTATGATTCACACCACCCCGTGATGTTTTTCTCACTCCTCCTAGTGAATGTAATGTTACACACACATACAATGCGCACCAACCCGCGATGTTTTTCAGAAACCTATCCTACATTGCCACTACATGTTGCTTGAGCTCCCCATGCTGACCACCCCGTGGTGCTTTTCTCCATCCTACTTTGCCACTGACTGCCTATCCTAATTCAGACCCTATGATTCACACCACACCGTGATGTTTTTCTCACTCCTACTAGAGAATGTAATGTTACACACCCATACAATGCGCACCACCCCGCCATGTTTTTCAGAAACCTATCCTACATTGCCACTGCATGTTGCCTGACCTCCCCATGCTGACCACGCCGTGGTGCTTTTCTCCATCCTACATTGCCACTCACTGCCTATCCTAATTCAGACCCTATGATTCCTACCACCCGGTGATGTTTTTCTCACTCCTGCTAGTGAATGTAATGTTACACACTCAAACCATGCGCACAACCACGCGATGTTTTTCAGAAACCTAACCTATATTGCCACTGCATGTTGCCTGACCTCCCCATGCTGACCACCCCGTGGTGCTTTTCTCCATCCTACATTGCCTCTCACTGCCTATCCTAATTCAGACCCTATGATTCACACCACATCGTGATGTTTTTCTCACTCCTCCTAGTGAATGTAATGTTACACACCCATACAATGCGCACCACCCCGCGATGTTTTTCAGAAACCTATCCTACATTGCCAATGCATGTTGCCTGACCTCCCCATGCTGACTACCCCGTGGTGCTTTTCTCCATCCTACATTGCCACTCACTGCCTATCCTAATTCAGACCCTATGATTCACACCACCCCGTGATGTTTTTCTCACTCCTGCTAGTGAATGTAATGTTGTACACCCATACTATGCGCACCACCCCACGATGTTTTTCAGAAACCTATCCTACATTGCCACTGCATGTTGCCTGACCTCCCCATGCTGACCACCCCTTGGTGCTTTTCTCCATCCTACATTGACACTCACTGCCTATCCTAATTCAGACCCTATGATTCACACCACCCCGTGATGTTTTTCTCATTCCTGTTAGTGAATGTAATGTTACACACCCATACAATGCGCACCACCCCGAGATGTTTTTCAGAAACCTATCCTACATTGCCACTGCATGTTGCCTGACCTCCCCATGCTGACCACGCCGTGGTGCTTGTCTCCATCCTACATTGCCACTCACTGCCTATCCTAATTCAGACCCTATGATTCACACCTCCCCGTGATGTTTTTCTCACTCCTGCTAGTGAATGTAATGTTACACACCCATACAATGCGCACCAACCCGCGCTGTTTTTCAGAAACCAATCCTACATTGCCACTGCATGTTGCCTGACATCCCCATGCTGAGCACTCCGTGGTGCTTTTCTCCATCCTGCATTGCCACTCACTGCCTATCCTAATTCAGACCCTATGATTCACACCACCCCGTGATGTTTTTCTCACTCCTACTAGTAAATGTAATCTTACACACCCATACAATGCGCACCACCCCGCGATGTTTTTCAGAAACCTATCCTACATTGCCACTGCATGTTGCCTGACCTCCCCATGCTGACCACCCCGTGGTGCTTTTCTCCATCCTACATTGCAACTCACTGCCTATCCTAATTCAGACCCTATGATTCACACCACCCCGTGATGTTTTTCTCACTCCTCCTAGTGAATGTTATATTACATACCCATACAATGCGCACCACCCCGCGATGTTTTTCAGAAACCTATCCTACATTGCCACTGCATGTTGCCTGACCTCCCCATGCTGACCACCCCGTGGTGCTTTTCTCCATCCTACATTGTCACTCACTGCCTATCCTAATTCAGACACTATGATTCACACCACCCCGTGATTTTTTCTCACTCCTGCTATTGAATGTAACGTTACACACCCATACAATGCGAACCACCCCGCGATGTTTTTCAGAAACCTATCCTACATTGCCACTGCATGTTGCCTGACCTCCCCATGCTGACCACCCCGTGGTGCTTCTCTCCATCCTACGTTGCCACTCACTGCCTATCCTAATTCAGTCCCTATGATTCACACCACCCCGTGATTTTTTCTCACTCCTGCTAGTGAATGTAATGTTACACACCCATACAATGCGCACCAACCCGCGATGTTTTTTAGAAACCTATCCTACATTTCCACTGCATGTTGCCTGACCTCCCCATGCTGACCACCCCGTGGTGCTTCTCTCCATCCTACATTGCCACTCACTGCCTATCCTAATTCAGACCCTATGATTCACACCACCCCGTGATGTTTTTCTCACTCCTGCTAGTGAATGTAATGTTACACACCCATACAATGCGCACCGCCCCGCGATGTTTTTCAGAAACCTATCCTACATTGCCACTGCATGTTGCCTGACCTCCACATGCTGACGACCCCGCGGTGCTTTTCTCCATCCTACATTGCCACTCACTGCCTATCCTAATTCAGACCCTAGGATTCACACCACCCCGTGATGTTTTTCTCACTCCTACTAGTGAATGTAATGTTACACACCCATACAATGCGCACCACCCCGCGATGTTTTTCAGAAACCTATCCAACATTGCCACTGCATGTTGCCTGATCTCCCCATCTGACCACCCCGTGGTGCTTTTCTCCATCCTACATTGCCACTCACTGCCTATCCTAATTCAGACCCTAAGATTCACACCACCTCGTGATGTTTTTCTCATTTCTGCTAGTGAATGTTATGTTGCACACCCATACAATGCGCACCACCCCGCGATGGTTTTCAGAAACCTATCCTACATTGCCACTGCATGTTGCCTGACCTCCCCATGCTGACCACCCCGTGGTGCTTTTCTCCATCCTACATTGCCACTCACTGCCTATCCTAATTCAGACCCTATGATTCACACCACCCCGTGATGTTTTTCTCACTCCTACTAGTGAATGTAATGTTACACACCCATACAATGCGCACCACCCCGCGATGTTTTTCAGAAACCTATCCTACATTGCCACTGCATGTTGCCTGACCTCCCCATGCTGACCACCCCGTGGTGCTTTTCTCCATCCTACATTGCAACTCACTGCCTATCCTAATTCACACCCTATGATTCACACCACCCCGTGATGTTTTTCTCACTCCTCCTAGTGAATGTTATGTTACACACCCATACAATGCGCACCACCCCGCGATGTTTTTCAGAAACCTATCCTACATTGCCCCTGCATGTTGCCTGACCTCCCCATGCTGACCACCCCATGGTGCTTTTCTTTTTTTTTTTTTTTTTTTTAATTTTATTTAAGGAGAAAAGAAAAAAAAACCAGGGAAAGGGTACAAGTTATACAGATTTACAGAAAAAAAAATGAACAGTAGGAAATCACTAGTTAATGGATTACATATTGTCATCTTAGAAATAATTGTTCAAGTCACAAAATTAAAGCTTGTAAAGTGGACATTCCATCAATGATACTGCAAACAGTTCTGTTCATTGATCCAATAAAACTCTTTGATATCATTTTCTATCTTATACACTTAGATATACATGCAGTTATATAGTTTGGAGCACTTTCTTTTCCTCTCTTTTGTACCATGACTATTACACATTTTGGGTTTCATTGCTCCCACGGCTCTTATTACTTTTTTGGAAGACAGTAAAACCAAATGTGACATAACAGAACAGAATTGGTCAAGTCAAAAGGGTGGACATAATAGATAATGTAAAAACATAATACAAGGTGATCAACAATG
The DNA here is from genome assembly GCF_034190915.1 of Cavia porcellus. Lineage (NCBI taxonomy): Eukaryota > Metazoa > Chordata > Mammalia > Rodentia > Caviidae > Cavia > Cavia porcellus. Next base: position 46,956,280 of record NW_026947514.1, on the reverse strand, counting down.
GTTACTATAATGCCTCCCGCTATCTCTAATAGAATTGCCTATATCGTTAGTTATAATACAATTGAACAAAACAGTAAAGAATAAAACCGACAAAACCAAAACATTGGAGACATTGTAGGTCTTCAAAAGTAGATAAAAGTCAACAAGAATGGGCGTCATAATGAATCTCATTATCTTCACAGCTGATGCCTAAACTTTCGAACCTGATACTATCCAGCAAAACAGAATAGGGGAACATCAGTTAAAAACCAGATGGTGAGAGTAATACAGGGCTTTAAATCAAGGTAATGAAAAGTCAAAGTGGGTTACTATAATATATCCTGCTATTTTTTTCCTTTAATTAAAAGGATAAAGATAAAAAAGTAAATAATGGAGTGGAGATTGAGATAAAAGAGGGCATAACAATGAAACAGTGCAGATCAAAACATAACCATTTAAGCAGAATAGTGTTTCACCATCAGATAATCCTAACCTAAAAGTAGTTACCATATTGTCTCTTTCTTTGAAATCCTTGAGTACAACTTCATATACTGTAGCATTAAGTATATCAAAACAATGTAAAACCATTCAAGAGAATGACAGCATTACAGAGTATTTAGAATCGACTAACAGAAAATGAATAATGGTTTCTGTATAATCTCCTTGTCTTTACAAGGTTTTTGCTTATACTATCGTACATAATAAAATCCAGTAAGATACAACCTATTTAGACCATTAGAGACAGAAGGACAAAAGCTAGATGAGACTTCAAAACAAGATGATACTAAATCAGTATTACCTATTAAGATGTCATTTTCTCCAAAATAGCTGTTCCTATCATCCAATCTTCTCTGCCTCATTTCTGTTGAGCTCTTTTTCTGTCAGTAGCTGTCAGTTTGTCTTCTTCATTTTGTTCTCTGCTCCATTCGTTGTGGCCTCTCTGCCATTATTTCTGGATTCTTTGTATTTTTCTTTTTTTAGAATATCCTGCAATACTCTCTGTAGAGTTGAATTGGTGGTTGCAAATTCCCCCAGTTCCTCTTTATCCTGGAAGCACCTTGTTTTTCCATCAATTTCCAGGGACAGTTGTGCAGGATATCTCAATCTTGGCTGGAGATTATTATCTTTCAAAGCTTGAATTATTTCCCCCCACGCTCTTCATGATTTGATGGATGTGCCGAGAAATCTGCTGTAATTCTGATGGGTGTTCCCTTGTAAGTGGTCTGTTTCTTGTCTCTTACAGCTTTTAATATTCTGTTCTTGTATTGAATTTCTGGAATTTTTATTATTATATGCCTGGGTGTTGCTCTGTTTGGGTTGTAGGTAGCTGGGGTCCTGTATGCCTCATACATCTGAGTATCTTTACCTTTTGCTAAATTAGGAAAATTCTCCTGGATTATTTCTGTGAGTAGCTTTTGTAGTTCACTCGTTTGTGTCCCTACTTCTTCTTTTATGTTCTTAATCCTTAAGTTATGGATCCTCTTATCATCTTCTTGTCTTTGTATTATTGCTGTTTGTTTTTTTGTTATTTTTAAGAAGTTTTTCATTTCATTCTCCCATATTACAAGTCTGCCCTCCAGTTCAGATAGTCTGTCCTTAGTTTCTTTCAAGCTGTTATGCCAGTCTTCTATAGACTTCTTAGTATCTTGGTAGTCCCTTTGAACCTGCTTCACGTATTCTATGCTTTCTCTGTTTTCTCCATCAAACAATTCTCCCCTTGTTTTCTGTTCTTCCATTCCACCGCCTGTTTTTTCTTGGGTGGTACTTAGCATTTCTCTAACTATTCTGCATACTTCTAGCTTCAGGTCGTTGATAACTTCATTCCTGAATTGGTCTATGAGGCTCTCTATATGGTGCCTTATGTATATTGGTGCGGTGTCTGCTATTGCCTGTTTCTCAGAATTGGGGGCCGAGGAGCCTTTCTTGTTGCTGCCTCTTCCCATGCTGCCTCTTCTTCTCTGTTCCTTATATATGCAAGCTTATATAAGAGGCCCAGCTTCTCTCCCAGTCAGCCACAGCCTGATCGAATTGCGCCAGTTAGGTGTTCCCGCTCACCGCTGCGCACCAGGGAGTTACGGACCAGGCAGCCTACGCGTCTCCCCTCCCGGCCACCGTCAGGCTCTGGGATCTGGGTTGGGACAGCCTACCAGGTCCGCCGGCAGCGTCAAGCAGGCCAGGCACTTTTCACCAACCTCGCCCGAGAGGGGGATGTGTGGCTGGAGTCGCCACCGCGCCCCGCTCCCGCAGGACTGCTCGGACCCAGAAAGTCCTCCGCTGGAGTCAAACTGTGGTAGAGTGTCAGCTTCTCTCACTCACCTCACCACAAGTCAGTGCACGCCTCCCTGCCGTTCGCAGATTGCCGTTCTCAGAGCTTCTGCGCGTCTCTCTCCTTGCCGAGCCACTGTAGAGGCAGCCAGCCGCCGTGCGGCGGGAAACCCAAATCGCGGCTTACAATGGCGCGGGGTCCAGCCTCCACACCGAGGCTTTTCTGTTCCTGTTTTAGCACCAGGAATGCATTCCAAGTTGGTTTCTCTCAGCCGAGTTCGCTCCTGAGTCAGCAGAGCATATCTCCACCTGCTTATGTCTCCTTAGTCCGCACCATTCCTGGCTTCTGAGCCGAGTCTTTCAGAGAGCCTCCGGTAGTCGCTGTTATCTGTCCGCCATGTTTTCCCGGAAGTCCGTGGTGCTTTTCTCCATCCTACATTGCCACTCACTGCCTATCCTAATTCAGACCCTATGATTCACACCACCCCGTGATGTTTTTCTCACTCCTGCTAGTGAATGTAATGTTACACACCCATACAATGCGCACCGCCCCGCGATGTTTTTCAGAAACCTATCCTACATTGCCACTGCATATTGCCTGACCTCCCCATGCTGACCACCCTGCGGTGCTTTTCTCCATCCTACATTGCCACTCACTGCCTATCCTAATTCAGACCCTAGGATTCACACCACCCCGTGATGTTTTTCTCACTCCTACTAGTGAATGTAATGTTACACACCCATACAATGCGCACCACCCCGCGATGTTTTTCAGAAACCTATCCTACATTGCCACTGCATGTTGCCTGACCTCCCCATGCTGACCACCCCGTGGTGCTTTTCTCCATCCTACGTTGCCACTCACTGCCTATCCTAATTCAGACCGTAAGATTCACACCACCCCGTGATGTTTTTCTCATTCCTGCTAGCGAATGTTATGTTACACACCCATACAATGCACACCACCCCGCGATGTTTTTCAGAAACCTATCCTACATTGCCACTGCATGTTGCCTGACCTCCCCATGCTGACCACCCCGTGGTGCTTTTCTCCATCCTACATTGCAACTCACTGCCTATCCTAATTCAGACCCTATGATTCACACCACCCCGTGATGTTTTTCTCACTCCTCCTAGTGAATGTTATATTACATACCCATACAATGCGCACCACCCCGCGATGTTTTTCAGAAACCTATCCTACATTGCCACTGCATTTTGCCTGACCTCCCCATGCTGACCACCCCGTGGTGCTTTTCTCCATCCTACATTGTCACTCACTGCCTATCCTAATTCAGACACTATGATTCACACCACCCCGTGATTTTTTCTCACTCCTGCTATTGAATGTAACGTTACACACCCATACAATGCGAACCACCCCGCGATGTTTTTCAGAAACCTATCCTACATTGCCACTGCATGTTGCCTGACCTCCCCATGCTGACCACCCCGTGGTGCTTCTCTCCATCCTACGTTGCCACTCACTGCCTATCCTAATTCAGTCCCTATGATTCACACCACCCCGTGATTTTTTCTCACTCCTGCTAGTGAATGTAATGTTACACACCCATACAATGCACACCAACCCGCGATGTTTTTTAGAAACCTATCCTACATTTCCACTGCATGTTGCCTGACCTCCCCATGCTGACCACCCCGTGTTGCTTCTCTCCATCCTACATTGCCACTCACTGCCTATCCTAATTCAGACCCTATGATTCACACCACCCCGTGATGTTTTTCTCACTCCTGCTAGTGAATGTAATGTTACACACCCATACAATGCGCACCGCCCCGCGATGTTTTTCAGAAACCTATCCTACATTGCCACTGCATGTTGCCTGACCTCCACATGCTGACGACCCCGCGGTGCTTTTCTCCATCCTACATTGCCACTCACTGCCTATCCTAATTCAGACCCTAGGATTCACACCACCCCGTGATGTTTTTCTCACTCCTACTAGTGAATGTAATGTTACACACCCATACAATGCGCACCACCCCGCGATGTTTTTCAGAAACCTATCCAACATTGCCACTGCATGTTGCCTGATCTCCCCATCTGACCACCCCGTGGTGCTTTTCTCCATCCTACATTGCCACTCACTGCCTATCCTAATTCAGACCCTAAGATTCACACCACCTCGTGATGTTTTTCTCATTTCTGCTAGTGAATGTTATGTTGCACACCCATACAATGCGCACCACCCCGCGATGGTTTTCAGAAACCTATCCTACATTGCCACTGCATGTTGCCTGACCTCCCCATGCTGACCACCCCGTGGTGCTTTTCTCCATCCTACATTGCCACTCACTGCCTATACTAATTCAGACCCTATGATTCACACCACCCCGTGATGTTTTTCTCACTCCTACTAGTGAATGTAATGTTACACACCCATACAATGCGCACCACCCCGCGATGTTTTTCAGAAACCTATCCTACATTGCCCCTGCATGTTGCCTGACCTCCCCATGCTGACCACCCCATGGTGCTTTTCTTTTTTTTTTTTTTTTTTAATTTTATTTAAGGAGAAAAGAAAAAAAAACCAGGGAAAGGGTACAAGTTATACAGATTTACAGAAAAAAAAATGAACAGTAGGAAATCACTAGTTAATGGATTACATATTGTCATCTTAGAAATAATTGTTCAAGTCACAAAATTAAAGCTTGTAAAGTGGACATTCCATCAATGATACTGCAAACAGTTCTGTTCATTGATCCAATAAAACTCTTTGATATCATTTTCTATCTTATACACTTAAATATACATGCAGTTATATAGTTTGGAGCACTTTCTTTTCCTCTCTTTTGTACCATGACTATTACACATTTTGGGTTTCATTGCTCCCACGGCTCTTATTACTTTTTTGGAAGACAGTAAAACCAAATGTGACATAACAGAACAGAATTGGTCAAGTCAAAAGGGTGGACATAATAGATAATGTAAAAACATAATACAAGGTGATCAACAATGGTTACTATAATGCCTCCCGCTATCTCTAATAGAATTGCCTATATCGTTAGTTATAATACAATTGAACAAAACAGTAAAGAATAAAACCGACAAAACCAAAACATTGGAGACATTGTAGGTCTTCAAAAGTAGATAAAAGTCAACAAGAATGGGCGTCATAATGAATCTCATTATCTTCACAGCTGATGCCTAAACTTTCGAACCTGATACTATCCAGCAAAACAGAATAGGGGAACATCAGTTAAAAACCAGATGGTGAGAGTAATACAGGGCTTTAAATCAAGGTAATGAAAAGTCAAAGTGGGTTACTATAATATATCCTGCTATTTTTTTCCTTTAATTAAAAGGATAAAGATAAAAAAGTAAATAATGGAGTGGAGATTGAGATAAAAGAGGGCATAACAATGAAACAGTGCAGATCAAAACATAACCATTTAAGCAGAATAGTGTTTCACCATCAGATAATCCTAACCTAAAAGTAGTTACCATATTGTCTCTTTCTTTGAAATCCTTGAGTACAACTTCATATACTGTAGCATTAAGTATATCAAAACAATGTAAAACCATTCAAGAGAATGACAGCATTACAGAGTATTTAGAATCGACTAACAGAAAATGAATAATGGTTTCTGTATAATCTCCTTGTCTTTACAAGGTTTTTGCTTATACTATCGTACATAATAAAATCCAGTAAGATACAACCTATTTAGACCATTAGAGACAGAAGGACAAAAGCTAGATGAGACTTCAAAACAAGATGATACTAAATCAGTATTACCTATTAAGATGTCATTTTCTCCAAAATAGCTGTTCCTATCATCCAATCTTCTCTGCCTCATTTCTGTTGAGCTCTTTTTCTGTCAGTAGCTGTCAGTTTGTCTTCTTCATTTTGTTCTCTGCTCCATTCGTTGTGGCCTCTCTGCCATTATTTCTGGATTCTTTGTATTTTTCTTTTTTTAGAATATCCTGCAATACTCTCTGTAGAGTTGAATTGGTGGTTGCAAATTCCCCCAGTTCCTCTTTATCCTGGAAGCACCTTGTTTTTCCATCAATTTCCAGGGACAGTTGTGCAGGATATCTCAATCTTGGCTGGAGATTATTATCTTTCAAAGCTTGAATTATTTCCCCCCACGCTCTTCGTGATTTGATGGTTTGTGCCGAGAAATCTGCTGTAATTCTGATGGGTGTTCCCTTGTAAGTGGTCTGTTTCTTGTCTCTTACAGCTTTTAATATTCTGTTCTTGTATTGAATTTCTGGAATTTTTATTATTATATGCCTGGGTGTTGCTCTGTTTGGGTTGTAGGTAGCTGGGGTCCTGTATGCCTCATACATCTGAGTATCTTTACCTTTTGCTAAATTAGGAAAATTCTCCTGGATTATTTCTGTGAGTAGCTTTTGTAGTTCACTCGTTTGTGTCCCTACTTCTTCTTTTATGTTCTTAATCCTTAAGTTATGGATCCTCTTATCATCTTCTTGTCTTTGTATTATTGCTGTTTGTTTTTTTGTTATTTTTAAGAAGTTTTTCATTTCATTCTCCCATATTACAAGTCTGCCCTCCAGTTCAGATAGTCTGTCCTTAGTTTCTTTCAAGCTGTTATGCCAGTCTTCTATAGACTTCTTAGTATCTTGGTAGTCCCTTTGAACCTGCTTCACGTATTCTATGCTTTCTCTGTTTTCTCCATCAAACAATTCTCCCCTTGTTTTCTGTTCTTCCATTCCACCGCCTGTTTTTTCTTGGGTGGTACTTAGCATTTCTCTAACTATTCTGCATACTTCTAGCTTCAGGTCGTTGATAACTTCATTCCTGAATTGGTCTATGAGGCTCTCTATATGGTGCCTTATGTATATTGGTGCGGTGTCTGCTATTGCCTGTTTCTCAGAATTGGGGGCCGAGGAGCCTTTCTTGTTGCTGCCTCTTCCCATGCTGCCTCTTCTTCTCTGTTCCTTATATATGCAAGCTTATATAAGAGGCCCAGCTTCTCTCCCAGTCAGCCACAGCCTGATCGAATTGCGCCAGTTAGGTGTTCCCGCTCACCGCTGCGCACCAGGGAGTTACGGACCAGGCAGCCTACGCGTCTCCCCTCCCGGCCACCGTCAGGCTCTGGGATCTGGGTTGGGACAGCCTACCAGGTCCGCCGGCAGCGTCAAGCAGGCCAGGCACTTTTCACCAACCTCGCCCGAGAGGGGGATGTGTGGCTGGAGTCGCCACCGCGCCCCGCTCCCGCAGGACTGCTCGGACCCAGAAAGTCCTCCGCTGGAGTCAAACTGTGGTAGAGTGTCAGCTTCTCTCACTCACCTCACCACAAGTCAGTGCACGCCTCCCTGCCGTTCGCAGATTGCCGTTCTCAGAGCTTCTGCGCGTCTCTCTCCTTGCCGAGCCACTGTAGAGGCAGCCAGCCGCCGTGCGGCGGGAAACCCAAATCGCGGCTTACAATGGCGCGGGGTCCAGCCTCCACACCGAGGCTTTTCTGTTCCTGTTTTAGCACCAGGAATGCATTCCAAGTTGGTTTCTCTCAGCCGAGTTCGCTCCTGAGTCAGCGGAGCATATCTCCACCTGCTTATGTCTCCTTAGTCCGCACCATTCCTGGCTTCTGAGCCGAGTCTTTCAGAGAGCCTCCGGTAGTCGATGTTATCTGTCCGCCATGTTTTCCCGGAAGTCCGTGGTGCTTTTCTCCATCCTACATTGCCACTCACTGCCTATCCTAATTCAGACCCTATGATTCACACCACCCCGTGATGTTTTTCTCACTCCTGCTAGTGAATGTAATGTTACACACCCATACAATGCGCACCGCCCCGCGATGTTTTTCAGAAACCTATCCTACATTGCCACTGCATAGTGCCTGACCTCCCCATGCTGACCACCCTGCGGTGCTTTTCTCCATCCTACATTGCCACTCACTGCCTATCCTAATTCAGACCCTAGGATTCACACCACCCCGTGATGTTTTTCTCACTCCTACTAGTGAATGTAATGTTACACACCCATACAATGCGCACCACCCCGCGATGTTTTTCAGAAACCTATCCTACATTGCCACTGCATGTTGCCTGACCTCCCCATGCTGACCACCCCGTGGTGCTTTTCTCTATCCTACATTGCCACTCACTGCCTATCCTAATTCAGACCCTAAGATTCACACCACCCCGTGATGTTTTTCTCATTCCTGCTAGCGAATGTTATGTTACACACCCATACAATGCGAACCACCCCGCGATGTTTTTCAGAAACCTATCCTACATTGCCACTGCATGTTGCCTGACCTCCCCATGCTGACCACCCCGTGGTGCTTTTCTCCATCCTACATTGCAACTCACTGCCTATCCTAATTCACACCCTATGATTCACACCACCCCGTGATGTTTTTCTCACTCCTCCTAGTGAATGTTATGTTACACACCCATACAATGCGCACCACCCCGCGATGTTTTTCAGAAACCTATCCTACATTGCCCCTGCATGTTGCCTGACCTCCCCATGCTGACCACCCCATGGTGCTTTTCTTTTTTTTTTTTTTTTAATTTTATTTAAGGAGAAAAGAAAAAAAAACCAGGGAAAGGGTACAAGTTATACAGATTTACAGAAAAAAAAATGAACAGTAGGAAATCACTATTTAATGGATTACATATTGTCATCTTAGAAATAATTGTTCAAGTCACAAAATTAAAGCTTGTAAAGTGGACATTCCATCAATGATACTGCAAACAGTTCTGTTCATTGATCCAATAAAACTCTTTGATATCATTTTCTATCTTATACACTTAAATATACATGCAGTTATATAGTTTGGAGCACTTTCTTTTCCTCTCTTTTGTACCATGACTATTACGCATTTTGGGTTTCATTGCTCCCACGGCTCTTATTACTTTTTTGGAAGACAGTAAAACCAAATGTGACATAACATAACAGAATTGGTCAAGTCAAAAGGGTGGACATAATAGATAATGTAAAAACATAATACAAGGTGATCAACAATGGTTACTATAATGCCTCCCGCTATCTCTAATAGAATTGCCTATATCGTTAGTTATAATACAATTGAACAAAACAGTAAAGAATAAAACCGACAAAACCAAAACATTGGAGACATTGTAGGTCTTCAAAAGTAGATAAAAGTCAACAAGAATGGGCGTCATAATGAATCTCATTATCTTCACAGCTGATGCCTAAACTTTCGAACCTGATACTATCCAGCAAAACAGAATAGGGGAACATCAGTTAAAAACCAGATGGTGAGAGTAATACAGGGCTTTAAATCAAGGTAATGAAAAGTCAAAGTGGGTTACTATAATATATCCTGCTATTTTTTTCCTTTAATTAAAAGGATAAAGATAAAAAAGTAAATAATGGAGTGGAGATTGAGATAAAAGAGGGCATAACAATGAAACAGTGCAGATCAAAACATAACCATTTAAGCAGAATAGTGTTTCACCATCAGATAATCCTAACCTAAAAGTAGTTACCATATTGTCTCTTTCTTTGAAATCCTTGAGTACAACTTCATATACTGTAGCATTAAGTATATCAAAACAATGTAAAACCATTCAAGAGAATGACAGCATTACAGAGTATTTAGAATCGACTAACAGAAAATGAATAATGGTTTCTGTATAATCTCCTTGTCTTTACAAGGTTTTTGCTTATACTATCGTACATAATAAAATCCAGTAAGATACAACCTATTTAGACCATTAGAGACAGAAGGACAAAAGCTAGATGAGACTTCAAAACAAGATGATACTAAATCAGTATTACCTATTAAGATGTCATTTTCTCCAAAATAGCTGTTCCTATCATCCAATCTTCTCTGCCTCATTTCTGTTGAGCTCTTTTTCTGTCAGTAGCTGTCAGTTTGTCTTCTTCATTTTGTTCTCTGCTCCATTCGTTGTGGCCTCTCTGCCATTATTTCTGGATTCTTTGTATTTTTCTTTTTTTAGAATATCCTGCAATACTCTCTGTAGAGTTGAATTGGTGGTTGCAAATTCCCCCAGTTCCTCTTTATCCTGGAAGCACCTTGTTTTTCCATCAATTTCCAGGGACAGTTGTGCAGGATATCTCAATCTTGGCTGGAGATTATTATCTTTCAAAGCTTGAATTATTTCCCCCCACGCTCTTCGTGATTTGATGGTTTGTGCCGAGAAATCTGCTGTAATTCTGATGGGTGTTCCCTTGTAAGTGGTCTGTTTCTTGTCTCTTACAGCTTTTAATATTCTGTTCTTGTATTGAATTTCTGGAATTTTTATTATTATATGCCTGGGTGTTGCTCTGTTTGGGTTGTAGGTAGCTGGGGTCCTGTATGCCTCATACATCTGAGTATCTTTACCTTTTGCTAAATTAGGAAAATTCTCCTGGATTATTTCTGTGAGTAGCTTTTGTAGTTCACTCGTTTGTGTCCCTACTTCTTCTTTTATGTTCTTAATCCTTAAGTTATGGATCCTCTTATCATCTTCTTGTCTTTGTATTATTGCTGTTTGTTTTTTTGTTATTTTTAAGAAGTTTTTCATTTCATTCTCCCATATTACAAGTCTGCCCTCCAGTTCAGATAGTCTGTCCTTAGTTTCTTTCAAGCTGTTATGCCAGTCTTCTATAGACTTCTTAGTATCTTGGTAGTCCCTTTGAACCTGCTTCACGTATTCTATGCTTTCTCTGTTTTCTCCATCAAACAATTCTCCCCTTGTTTTCTGTTCTTCCATTCCACCGCCTGTTTTTTCTTGGGTGGTACTTAGCATTTCTCTAACTATTCTGCATACTTCTAGCTTCAGGTCGTTGATAACTTCATTCCTGAATTGGTCTATGAGGCTCTCTATATGGTGCCTTATGTATATTGGTGCGGTGTCTGCTATTGCCTGTTTCTCAGAATTGGGGGCCGAGGAGCCTTTCTTGTTGCTGCCTCTTCCCATGCTGCCTCTTCTTCTCTGTTCCTTATATATGCAAGCTTATATAAGAGGCCCAGCTTCTCTCCCAGTCAGCCACAGCCTGATCGAATTGCGCCAGTTAGGTGTTCCCGCTCACCGCTGCGCACCAGGGAGTTACGGACCAGGCAGCCTACGCGTCTCCCCTCCCGGCCACCGTCAGGCTCTGGGATCTGGGTTGGGACAGCCTACCAGGTCCGCCGGCAGCGTCAAGCAGGCCAGGCACTTTTCACCAACCTCGCCCGAGAGGGGGATGTGTGGCTGGAGTCGCCACCGCGCCCCGCTCCCGCAGGACTGCTCGGACCCAGAAAGTCCTCCGCTGGAGTCAAACTGTGGTAGAGTGTCAGCTTCTCTCACTCACCTCACCACAAGTCAGTGCACGCCTCCCTGCCGTTCGCAGATTGCCGTTCTCAGAGCTTCTGCGCATCTCTCTCCTTGCCGAGCCACTGTAGAGGCAGCCAGCCGCCGTGCGGCGGGAAACCCAAATCGCGGCTTACAATGGCGCGGGGTCCAGCCTCCACACCGAGGCTTTTCTGTTCCTGTTTTAGCACCAGGAATGCATTCCAAGTTGGTTTCTCTCAGCCGAGTTCGCTCCTGAGTCAGCGGAGCATATCTCCACCTGCTTATGTCTCCTTAGTCCGCACCATTCCTGGCTTCTGAGCCGAGTCTTTCAGAGAGCCTCCGGTAGTCGATGTTATCTGTCCGCCATGTTTTCCCGGAAGTCCGTGGTGCTTTTCTCCATCCTACATTGCCACTCACTGCCTATCCTAATTCAGACCCTATGATTCACACCACCCCGTGATGTTTTTCTCACTCCTACTAGTGAATGTAATGTTACACACCCATACAATGCGCACCACCCCGCGATGTTTTTCAGAAACCTATCCTACATTGCCACTGCATAGTGCCTGACCTCCCCATGCTGACCACCCTGCGGTGCTTTTCTCCATCCTACATTGCCACTCACTGCCTATCCTAATTCAGACCCTAGGATTCACACCACCCCGTGATGTTTTTCTCACTCCTACTAGTGAATGTAATGTTACACACCCATACAATGCGCACCACCCCGCGATGTTTTTCAGAAACCTATCCTACATTGCCACTGCATGTTGCCTGACCTCCCCATGCTGACCACCCCGTGGTGCTTTTCTCTATCCTACATTGCCACTCACTGCCTATCCTAATTCAGACCCTAAGATTCACACCACCCCGTGATGTTTTTCTCATTCCTGCCAGCGAATGTTATGTTACACACCCATACAATGCACACCACCCCGCGATGTTTTTCAGAAACCTATCCTACATTGCCACTGCATGTTGCCTGACCTCCACATGCTGACCACCCCGTGGTGCTTTTCTCCATCCTACATTGCCACTGACTGCCTATCCTAATGCTGACCCTATGATTCACACCACCCCGTGATGTTTTTCTCACTCCTGCTAGTGAATGTAATGTTACACACCCATACAATGCGCACCGCCCCGCGATGTTTTTCAGAAACCTATCCTACATTGCCACTGCATGATGCCTGACCTCCACATGCTGACCACCCCGCGGTGCTTTTCTCCATCCTACATTGCCACTCACTGCCTATCCTAATGCAGACCCTAGGATTCACACCACCCCGTGATGTTTTTCTCACTCCTACTAGTGAATGTAATGTTACACACCCATACAATGCGCACCACCCCGCGATGTTTTTCAGAAACCTATCCAACATTGCCACTGCATGTTGCCTGATCTCCCCATCTGACCACCCCGTGGTGCTTTTCTCCATCCTACATTGCCACTCACTGCCTATCCTAATTCAGACCCTAAGATTCACACCACCTCGTGATGTTTTTCTCATTCCTGCTAGTGAATGTTATGTTACACACCCATACAATGCGCACCACCCCGCGATGGTTTTCAGAAACCTATCCTACATTGCCACTGCATGTTGCCTGACCTCCCCATGCTGACCACCCCGTGGTGCTTTTCTCCATCCTACATTGCCACTCACTGCCTATCCTAATTCAGACCCTATGATTCACACCACCCCGTGATGTTTTTCGCACTCCTGCTAGTGAATGTAATGTTACACACCCATACAATGCGCACCGCCCCGCGATGTTTTTCAGAAACCTATCCTACGTTGCCACTGCATATTGCCTGCCCTCCCCATGCTGACCACCCCGAGGTGCTTTTCTCCATCCTATATTGCCACTCACTGCCTATCCTAATTCAGACCCTATGATTCACACCACCCCGTGATGTTTTTCTCACTCATACTAGTGAATGTAATGTTACACACCCATACAATGCGCACCACCCCGGGATGTTTTTCAGAAACCTATCCTATATTGCCACTGCATGTTGCCTGACCTCCCCATGCTGACCACCCCGTGGTGCTTTTCTCCATCCTACATTGCCACTGACTGCCTATCCTAATTCAGACCCTATGATTCACACCTCCCCGTGATGTTTTTCTCACTCCTGCTAGTGAATGTAATGTTACACACCCATACAATGCGCACCACCCCGCGCTGTTTTTCAGAAACCAATCCTACATTGCAACTGCATGTTGCCTGACATCCCCATGCTGAGCACTCCGTGGTGCTTTTCTCCATCCTGCATTGCCACTCACTGCCTATCCTAATTCAGACCCTATGATTCACACCACCCCGTGATGTTTTTCTCACTCCTGCTAGTGAATGTAATGTTACACACCCATACAATGCGCACCGCCCAGCGATGTTTTTCAGAAACCTATCCTACATTGCCACTGCATGTTGCCTGACCTCCACATGCTGACCACCCCGCGGTGCTTTTCTCCATCCTACATTGCCACTCACTGCCTATCCTAATTCAGACCCTAGGATTCACACCACTACGTGATGTTTTTCTCACTCCTACTAGTGAATGTAATGTTACACACCCATACAATGCGCACCACCCCGCGATGTTTTTCAGAAACCTATCCAACATTGCCACTGCATGTTGCCTGATCTCCCCATCTGACCACCCCGTGGTGCTTTTCTCCATCCTACATTGCCACTCACTGCCTATCCTAATTCAGACCCTATGATTCACACCACCCCGTGATGTTTTTCTCACTCATACTAGTGAATGTAATGTTACACACCCATACAATGCGCACCACCCCGGGATGTTTTTCAGAAACCTATCCTATATTGCCACTGCATGTTGCCTGACCTCCCCATGCTGACCACCCCGTGGTGCTTTTTCCATCCTACATTGCCACTGACTGCCTATCCTAATTCAGACCCTAAGATTCACACCACCTCGTGATGTTTTTCTCATTTCTGCTAGTGAATGTTATGTTACACACCCATACAATGCGCACCACCCCGCGATGGTTTTCAGAAACCTATCCTACATTGCCACTGCATGTTGCCTGACCTCCCCATGCTGACCACCCCGTGGTGCTTTTCTCCATCCTACATTGCCACTCACTGCCTATCCTAATTCAGACCCTATGATTCACACCACCCCGTGATGTTTTTCTCACTCCTGCTAGTGAATGTAATGTTACACACCCATACAATGCGCACTGCCCCGTGATGTTTTTCAGAAACCTATCCTACGTTGGCACTGCATATTGCCTGAACTCCCCATGCTGACCACCCCGCGGTGCTTTTCTCCATCCTACATTGCCACTCACTGCCTATCCTAATTCAGACCCTATGATTCACACCACCCCGTGATGTTTTTCTCACTCATACTAGTGAATGTAATGTTACACACCCATACAATGCGCACCACCCCGGGATGTTTTTCAGAAACCTATCCTATATTGCCACTGCATGTTGCCTGACCTCCCCATGCTGACCACCCCGTGGTGCTTTTCTCCATCCTACATTGCCACTGACTGCCTATCCTAATTCAGACCCTATGATTCACACCTCCCCGTGATGTTTTTCTCACTCCTGCTAGTGAATGTAATGTTACACACCCATACAATGCGCACCGCCCCGCGATGTTTTTCAGAAACCTATCCTACATTGCCACTGCATATTGCCTGACTTCCCCATGCTGACCACCCTGCGGTGCTTTTCTCCATCCTACATTGCCACTCACTGCCTATCCTAATTCAGAACCTAGGATTCATACCACCCCGTGATGTTTTTCTCACTCCTACTAGTGAATGTAATGTTACACACCCATACAATGCGCACCAACCCGCGATGTTTTTTAGAAACCTATCCTACATTGCCACTGCATGTTGCCTGACCTCCCCATGCTGACCACCCCGTGGTGCTTTTCTCCATCCTACATTGCCACTCACTGCCTATCCTAATTCAGACCCTAAGATTCACACCACCTCGTGATGTTTTTCTCATTTCTGCTAGTGAATGTTATGTTGCACACCCATACAATGCGCACCACCCCGCGATGGTTTTCAGAAACCTATCCTACATTGCCACTGCATGTTGCCTGACCTCCCCATGCTGACCACCCCGTGGTGCTTTTCTCTATCCTACATTGCCACTCACTGCCTATCCTAATTCACACCCTATGATTCACACCACCCCGTGATGTTTTTCTCACTCCTACTACTGAATGTAATGTTACACACCCATACAATGCGCACCACCCCGCGATGTTTTTCAGAAACCTATCCTACATTGCCACTGCATGTTGCCTGACCTCCCCATGCTGACCACCCCGTGGTGCTTTTCTCCATCCTACATTGCAACTCACTGCCTATCCTAATTCACACCCTATGATTCACACCACCCCGTGATGTTTTTCTCACTCCTCCTAGTGAATGTTATGTTACACACCCATACAATGCGCACCACCCCGCGATGTTTTTCAGAAACCTATCCTACATTGCCCCTGCATGTTGCCTGACCTCCCCATGCTGACCACCCCATGGTGCTTTTCTTTTTTTTTTTTTTTTTAATTTTATTTAAGGAGAAAAGAAAAAAAAACCAGGGAAAGGGTACAAGTTATACAGATTTACAGAAAAAAAAATGAACAGTAGGAAATCACTAGTTAATGGATTACATATTGTCATCTTAGAAATAATT
Source organism: Cavia porcellus (assembly GCF_034190915.1). NCBI lineage: Eukaryota > Metazoa > Chordata > Mammalia > Rodentia > Caviidae > Cavia > Cavia porcellus. The sequence continues at coordinate 46,940,103 of NW_026947514.1, read as the reverse complement.
GTTCAAGTCACAAAATTAAAGCTTGTAAAGTGGACATTCCATCAATGATACTGCAAACAGTTCTGTTCATTGATCCAATAAAACTCTTTGATATCATTTTCTATCTTATACACTTAGATATACATGCAGTTATATAGTTTGGAGCACTTTCTTTTCCTCTCTTTTGTACCATGACTATTACACATTTTGGGTTTCATTGCTCCCACGGCTCTTATTACTTTTTTGGAAGACAGTAAAACCAAATGTGACATAACAGAACAGAATTGGTCAAGTCAAAAGGGTGGACATAATAGATAATGTAAAAACATAATACAAGGTGATCAACAATGGTTACTATAATGCCTCCCGCTATCTCTAATAGAATTGCCTATATCGTTAGTTATAATACAATTGAACAAAACAGTAAAGAATAAAACCGACAAAACCAAAACATTGGAGACATTGTAGGTCTTCAAAAGTAGATAAAAGTCAACAAGAATGGGCGTCATAATGAATCTCATTATCTTCACAGCTGATGCCTAAACTTTCGAACCTGATACTATCCAGCAAAACAGAATAGGGGAACATCAGTTAAAAACCAGATGGTGAGAGTAATACAGGGCTTTAAATCAAGGTAATGAAAAGTCAAAGTGGGTTACTATAATATATCCTGCTATTTTTTTCCTTTAATTAAAAGGATAAAGATAAAAAAGTAAATAATGGAGTGGAGATTGAGATAAAAGAGGGCATAACAATGAAACAGTGCAGATCAAAACATAACCATTTAAGCAGAATAGTGTTTCACCATCAGATAATCCTAACCTAAAAGTAGTTACCATATTGTCTCTTTCTTTGAAATCCTTGAGTACAACTTCATATACTGTAGCATTAAGTATATCAAAACAATGTAAAACCATTCAAGAGAATGACAGCATTACAGAGTATTTAGAATCGACTAACAGAAAATGAATAATGGTTTCTGTATAATCTCCTTGTCTTTACAAGGTTTTTGCTTATACTATCGTACATAATAAAATCCAGTAAGATACAACCTATTTAGACCATTAGAGACAGAAGGACAAAAGCTAGATGAGACTTCAAAACAAGATGATACTAAATCAGTATTACCTATTAAGATGTCATTTTCTCCAAAATAGCTGTTCCTATCATCCAATCTTCTCTGCCTCATTTCTGTTGAGCTCTTTTTCTGTCAGTAGCTGTCAGTTTGTCTTCTTCATTTTGTTCTCTGCTCCATTCGTTGTGGCCTCTCTGCCATTATTTCTGGATTCTTTGTATTTTTCTTTTTTTAGAATATCCTGCAATACTCTCTGTAGAGTTGAATTGGTGGTTGCAAATTCCCCCAGTTCCTCTTTATCCTGGAAGCACCTTGTTTTTCCATCAATTTCCAGGGACAGTTGTGCAGGATATCTCAATCTTGGCTGGAGATTATTATCTTTCAAAGCTTGAATTATTTCCCCCCACGCTCTTCATGATTTGATGGATGTGCCGAGAAATCTGCTGTAATTCTGATGGGTGTTCCCTTGTAAGTGGTCTGTTTCTTGTCTCTTACAGCTTTTAATATTCTGTTCTTGTATTGAATTTCTGGAATTTTTATTATTATATGCCTGGGTGTTGCTCTGTTTGGGTTGTAGGTAGCTGGGGTCCTGTATGCCTCATACATCTGAGTATCTTTACCTTTTGCTAAATTAGGAAAATTCTCCTGGATTATTTCTGTGAGTAGCTTTTGTAGTTCACTCGTTTGTGTCCCTACTTCTTCTTTTATGTTCTTAATCCTTAAGTTATGGATCCTCTTATCATCTTCTTGTCTTTGTATTATTGCTGTTTGTTTTTTTGTTATTTTTAAGAAGTTTTTCATTTCATTCTCCCATATTACAAGTCTGCCCTCCAGTTCAGATAGTCTGTCCTTAGTTTCTTTCAAGCTGTTATGCCAGTCTTCTATAGACTTCTTAGTATCTTGGTAGTCCCTTTGAACCTGCTTCACGTATTCTATGCTTTCTCTGTTTTCTCCATCAAACAATTCTCCCCTTGTTTTCTGTTCTTCCATTCCACCGCCTGTTTTTTCTTGGGTGGTACTTAGCATTTCTCTAACTATTCTGCATACTTCTAGCTTCAGGTCGTTGATAACTTCATTCCTGAATTGGTCTATGAGGCTCTCTATATGGTGCCTTATGTATATTGGTGCGGTGTCTGCTATTGCCTGTTTCTCAGAATTGGGGGCCGAGGAGCCTTTCTTGTTGCTGCCTCTTCCCATGCTGCCTCTTCTTCTCTGTTCCTTATATATGCAAGCTTATATAAGAGGCCCAGCTTCTCTCCCAGTCAGCCACAGCCTGATCGAATTGCGCCAGTTAGGTGTTCCCGCTCACCGCTGCGCACCAGGGAGTTACGGACCAGGCAGCCTACGCGTCTCCCCTCCCGGCCACCGTCAGGCTCTGGGATCTGGGTTGGGACAGCCTACCAGGTCCGCCGGCAGCGTCAAGCAGGCCAGGCACTTTTCACCAACCTCGCCCGAGAGGGGGATGTGTGGCTGGAGTCGCCACCGCGCCCCGCTCCCGCAGGACTGCTCGGACCCAGAAAGTCCTCCGCTGGAGTCAAACTGTGGTAGAGTGTCAGCTTCTCTCACTCACCTCACCACAAGTCAGTGCACGCCTCCCTGCCGTTCGCAGATTGCCGTTCTCAGAGCTTCTGCGCGTCTCTCTCCTTGCCGAGCCACTGTAGAGGCAGCCAGCCGCCGTGCGGCGGGAAACCCAAATCGCGGCTTACAATGGCGCGGGGTCCAGCCTCCACACCGAGGCTTTTCTGTTCCTGTTTTAGCACCAGGAATGCATTCCAAGTTGGTTTCTCTCAGCCGAGTTCGTTCCTGAGTCAGCGGAGCATATCTCCACCTGCTTATGTCTCCTTAGTCCGCACCATTCCTGGCTTCTGAGCCGAGTCTTTAGAGAGCCTCCGGTAGTCGCTGTTATCTGTCCGCCATGTTTTCCCGGAAGTCCGTGGGGCTTTTCTCCATCCTACATTGCCACTCACTGCCTATCCTAATTCAGACCCTATGATTCACACCACCCCGTGATGTTTTTCTCACTCCTGCTAGTGAATGTAATGTTACACACCCATACAATGCGCACCGCCCCGCGATGTTTTTCAGAAACCTATCTTACATTGCCACTGCATATTGCCTGACTTCCCCATGCTGACCACCCTGCGGTGCTTTTCTCCATCCTACATTGCCACTCACTGCCTATCCTAATTCAGAACCTAGGATTCATACCACCCCGTGATGTTTTTCTCACTCCTACTAGTGAATGTAATGTTACACACCCATACAATGCGCACCACCCCGCGATGTTTTTCAGAAACCTATCCTACATTGCCACTGCATGTTGCCTGACCTCCCCATGCTGACCACCCCGTGGTGCTTTTCTCTATCCTACATTGCCACTCACTGCCTATCCTAATTCAGACCCTAAGATTCACACCACCCCGTGATGTTTTTCTCATTCCTGCTAGTGAATGTTATGTTACACACCCATACAATGCACACCACCCCGCGATGTTTTTCAGAAACCTATCCTACATTGCCACTGCATGTCGCCTGACCTCCATATGCTGACCACCCCGTGGTGCTTTTCTCCATCCTACATTACCACTCACTGCCTATCCTAATTCAGACCCTATGATTCACACCACCCCGTGATGTTTTTCTCACTCCTGCTAGTGAATGTAATGTTACACACCCATACAATGCGCACCGCCCCGCGATGTTTTTCAGAAACCTGTCCTACATTGCCACTGCATATTGCCTGACCTCCCCATGCTGACCACCCCGCGGTGCTTTTCTCCATCCTACATTGCCACTCACTGCCTATCCTAATTCAGACCCTAGGATTCACACCACCCCGTGATGTTTTTCTCACTCCTGCTAGTGAATGTAATGTTACACACCCATACTATGCGCACCGCCCCGCGATGTTTTTCAGAAACCTATCCTACATTGCCACTGCATATTGCCTGACCTCCCCATGCTGACCACCCCGCGGTGCTTTTCTCCATCCTACATTGCCACTCACTGCCTATCCTAATTCAGACCCTATGATTCACACCACCCCGTGATGTTTTTCTCACTCCTGCTAGGGAATGTAATCTTACACACCCATACAATGCGCACCACCCCGCGATGTTTTTCAGAAACCTATCCTACATTGCCACTGCATGTTGCCTGACCTCCCCATGCTGACCACCCCGTGGTGCTTTTCTCCATCCTACATTGCAACTCACTGCCTATCCTAATTCAGACCCTATGATTCACACCACCCCGTGATGTTTTTCTCACTCCTCCTAGTGAATGTTATATTACACACCCATACAATGCGCACCACCCCGCGATGTTTTTCAGAAACCTATCCTACATTGCCACTGCATGTTGCCTGACCTCCCCATGCTGACCACCCCATGGTGCTTTTCTCCATCCTACATTGCCACTCACTGCCTATCCTAATTCAGACCCTATGATTCACACCACCCCGTGATGTTTTTCTCACTCCTGCTAGTGAATGTAATGTTACACACCCATACAATGCGCACCGCCCAGCGATGTTTTTCAGAAACCTATCCTACATTGCCACTGCATGTTGCCTGACCTCCACATGCTGACCACCCCGCGGTGCTTTTCTCCATCCTACATTGCCACTCACTGCCTATCCTAATTCAGACCCTAGGATTCACACCACTACGTGATGTTTTTCTCACTCCTACTAGTGAATGTAATGTTACACACCCATACAATGCGCACCACCCCGCGATGTTTTTCAGAAACCTATCCAACATTGCCACTGCATGTTGCCTGATCTCCCCATCTGACCACCCCGTGGTGCTTTTCTCCATCCTACATTGCCACTCACTGCCTATCCTAATTCAGACCCTATGATTCACACCACCCCGTGATGTTTTTCTCACTCATACTAGTGAATGTAATGTTACACACCCATACAATGCGCACCACCCCGGGATGTTTTTCAGAAACCTATCCTATATTGCCACTGCATGTTGCCTGACCTCCCCATGCTGACCACCCCGTGGTGCTTTTTCCATCCTACATTGCCACTGACTGCCTATCCTAATTCAGACCCTAAGATTCACACCACCTCGTGATGTTTTTCTCATTTCTGCTAGTGAATGTTATGTTACACACCCATACAATGCGCACCACCCCGCGATGGTTTTCAGAAACCTATCCTACATTGCCACTGCATGTTGCCTGACCTCCCCATGCTGACCACCCCGTGGTGCTTTTCTCCATCCTACATTGCCACTCACTGCCTATCCTAATTCAGACCCTATGATTCACACCACCCCGTGATGTTTTTCTCACTCCTGCTAGTGAATGTAATGTTACACACCCATACAATGCGCACTGCCCCGTGATGTTTTTCAGAAACCTATCCTACGTTGGCACTGCATATTGCCTGAACTCCCCATGCTGACCACCCCGCGGTGCTTTTCTCCATCCTACATTGCCACTCACTGCCTATCCTAATTCAGACCCTATGATTCACACCACCCCGTGATGTTTTTCTCACTCATACTAGTGAATGTAATGTTACACACCCATACAATGCGCACCACCCCGCGATGTTTTTCAGAAACCTATCCTATATTGCCACTGCATGTTGCCTGACCTCCCCATGCTGACCACCCCGTGGTGCTTTTCTCCATCCTACATTGCCACTGACTGCCTATCCTAATTCAGACCCTATGATTCACACCTCCCCGTGATGTTTTTCTCACTCCTGCTAGTGAATGTAATGTTACACACCCATACAATGCGCACCGCCCCGCGATGTTTTTCAGAAACCTATCCTACATTGCCACTGCATATTGCCTGACTTCCCCATGCTGACCACCCTGCGGTGCTTTTCTCCATCCTACATTGCCACTCACTGCCTATCCTAATTCAGAACCTAGGATTCATACCACCCCGTGATGTTTTTCTCACTCCTACTAGTGAATGTAATGTTACACACCCATACAATGCGCACCAACCCGCGATGTTTTTTAGAAACCTATCCTACATTGCCACTGCATGTTGCCTGACCTCCCCATGCTGACCACCCCGTGGTGCTTTTCTCCATCCTACATTGCCACTCACTGCCTATCCTAATTCAGACCCTAAGATTCACACCACCTCGTGATGTTTTTCTCATTTCTGCTAGTGAATGTTATGTTGCACACCCATACAATGCGCACCACCCCGCGATGGTTTTCAGAAACCTATCCTACATTGCCACTGCATGTTGCCTGACCTCCCCATGCTGACCACCCCGTGGTGCTTTTCTCTATCCTACATTGCCACTCACTGCCTATCCTAATTCACACCCTATGATTCACACCACCCCGTGATGTTTTTCTCACTCCTACTACTGAATGTAATGTTACACACCCATACAATGCGCACCACCCCGCGATGTTTTTCAGAAACCTATCCTACATTGCCACTGCATGTTGCCTGACCTCCCCATGCTGACCACCCCGTGGTGCTTTTCTCCATCCTACATTGCAACTCACTGCCTATCCTAATTCACACCCTATGATTCACACCACCCCGTGATGTTTTTCTCACTCCTCCTAGTGAATGTTATGTTACACACCCATACAATGCGCACCACCCCGCGATGTTTTTCAGAAACCTATCCTACATTGCCCCTGCATGTTGCCTGACCTCCCCATGCTGACCACCCCATGGTGCTTTTCTTTTTTTTTTTTTTTTTAATTTTATTTAAGGAGAAAAGAAAAAAAAACCAGGGAAAGGGTACAAGTTATACAGATTTACAGAAAAAAAAATGAACAGTAGGAAATCACTAGTTAATGGATTACATATTGTCATCTTAGAAATAATTGTTCAAGTCACAAAATTAAAGCTTGTAAAGTGGACATTCCATCAATGATACTGCAAACAGTTCTGTTCATTGATCCAATAAAACTCTTTGATATCATTTTCTATCTTATACACTTAGATATACATGCAGTTATATAGTTTGGAGCACTTTCTTTTCCTCTCTTTTGTACCATGACTATTACACATTTTGGGTTTCATTGCTCCCACGGCTCTTATTACTTTTTTGGAAGACAGTAAAACCAAATGTGACATAACAGAACAGAATTGGTCAAGTCAAAAGGGTGGACATAATAGATAATGTAAAAACATAATACAAGGTGATCAACAATGGTTACTATAATGCCTCCCGCTATCTCTAATAGAATTGCCTATATCGTTAGTTATAATACAATTGAACAAAACAGTAAAGAATAAAACCGACAAAACCAAAACATTGGAGACATTGTAGGTCTTCAAAAGTAGATAAAAGTCAACAAGAATGGGCGTCATAATGAATCTCATTATCTTCACAGCTGATGCCTAAACTTTCGAACCTGATACTATCCAGCAAAACAGAATAGGGGAACATCAGTTAAAAACCAGATGGTGAGAGTAATACAGGGCTTTAAATCAAGGTAATGAAAAGTCAAAGTGGGTTACTATAATATATCCTGCTATTTTTTTCCTTTAATTAAAAGGATAAAGATAAAAAAGTAAATAATGGAGTGGAGATTGAGATAAAAGAGGGCATAACAATGAAACAGTGCAGATCAAAACATAACCATTTAAGCAGAATAGTGTTTCACCATCAGATAATCCTAACCTAAAAGTAGTTACCATATTGTCTCTTTCTTTGAAATCCTTGAGTACAACTTCATATACTGTAGCATTAAGTATATCAAAACAATGTAAAACCATTCAAGAGAATGACAGCATTACAGAGTATTTAGAATCGACTAACAGAAAATGAATAATGGTTTCTGTATAATCTCCTTGTCTTTACAAGGTTTTTGCTTATACTATCGTACATAATAAAATCCAGTAAGATACAACCTATTTAGACCATTAGAGACAGAAGGACAAAAGCTAGATGAGACTTCAAAACAAGATGATACTAAATCAGTATTACCTATTAAGATGTCATTTTCTCCAAAATAGCTGTTCCTATCATCCAATCTTCTCTGCCTCATTTCTGTTGAGCTCTTTTTCTGTCAGTAGCTGTCAGTTTGTCTTCTTCATTTTGTTCTCTGCTCCATTCGTTGTGGCCTCTCTGCCATTATTTCTGGATTCTTTGTATTTTTCTTTTTTTAGAATATCCTGCAATACTCTCTGTAGAGTTGAATTGGTGGTTGCAAATTCCCCCAGTTCCTCTTTATCCTGGAAGCACCTTGTTTTTCCATCAATTTCCAGGGACAGTTGTGCAGGATATCTCAATCTTGGCTGGAGATTATTATCTTTCAAAGCTTGAATTATTTCCCCCCACGCTCTTCATGATTTGATGGATGTGCCGAGAAATCTGCTGTAATTCTGATGGGTGTTCCCTTGTAAGTGGTCTGTTTCTTGTCTCTTACAGCTTTTAATATTCTGTTCTTGTATTGAATTTCTGGAATTTTTATTATTATATGCCTGGGTGTTGCTCTGTTTGGGTTGTAGGTAGCTGGGGTCCTGTATGCCTCATACATCTGAGTATCTTTACCTTTTGCTAAATTAGGAAAATTCTCCTGGATTATTTCTGTGAGTAGCTTTTGTAGTTCACTCGTTTGTGTCCCTACTTCTTCTTTTATGTTCTTAATCCTTAAGTTATGGATCCTCTTATCATCTTCTTGTCTTTGTATTATTGCTGTTTGTTTTTTTGTTATTTTTAAGAAGTTTTTCATTTCATTCTCCCATATTACAAGTCTGCCCTCCAGTTCAGATAGTCTGTCCTTAGTTTCTTTCAAGCTGTTATGCCAGTCTTCTATAGACTTCTTAGTATCTTGGTAGTCCCTTTGAACCTGCTTCACGTATTCTATGCTTTCTCTGTTTTCTCCATCAAACAATTCTCCCCTTGTTTTCTGTTCTTCCATTCCACCGCCTGTTTTTTCTTGGGTGGTACTTAGCATTTCTCTAACTATTCTGCATACTTCTAGCTTCAGGTCGTTGATAACTTCATTCCTGAATTGGTCTATGAGGCTCTCTATATGGTGCCTTATGTATATTGGTGCGGTGTCTGCTATTGCCTGTTTCTCAGAATTGGGGGCCGAGGAGCCTTTCTTGTTGCTGCCTCTTCCCATGCTGCCTCTTCTTCTCTGTTCCTTATATATGCAAGCTTATATAAGAGGCCCAGCTTCTCTCCCAGTCAGCCACAGCCTGATCGAATTGCGCCAGTTAGGTGTTCCCGCTCACCGCTGCGCACCAGGGAGTTACGGACCAGGCAGCCTACGCGTCTCCCCTCCCGGCCACCGTCAGGCTCTGGGATCTGGGTTGGGACAGCCTACCAGGTCCGCCGGCAGCGTCAAGCAGGCCAGGCACTTTTCACCAACCTCGCCCGAGAGGGGGATGTGTGGCTGGAGTCGCCACCGCGCCCCGCTCCCGCAGGACTGCTCGGACCCAGAAAGTCCTCCGCTGGAGTCAAACTGTGGTAGAGTGTCAGCTTCTCTCACTCACCTCACCACAAGTCAGTGCACGCCTCCCTGCCGTTCGCAGATTGCCGTTCTCAGAGCTTCTGCGCGTCTCTCTCCTTGCCGAGCCACTGTAGAGGCAGCCAGCCGCCGTGCGGCGGGAAACCCAAATCGCGGCTTACAATGGCGCGGGGTCCAGCCTCCACACCGAGGCTTTTCTGTTCCTGTTTTAGCACCAGGAATGCATTCCAAGTTGGTTTCTCTCAGCCGAGTTCGTTCCTGAGTCAGCGGAGCATATCTCCACCTGCTTATGTCTCCTTAGTCCGCACCATTCCTGGCTTCTGAGCCGAGTCTTTAGAGAGCCTCCGGTAGTCGCTGTTATCTGTCCGCCATGTTTTCCCGGAAGTCCGTGGGGCTTTTCTCCATCCTACATTGCCACTCACTGCCTATCCTAATTCAGACCCTATGATTCACACCACCCCGTGATGTTTTTCTCACTCCTGCTAGTGAATGTAATGTTACACACCCATACAATGCGCACCGCCCCGCGATGTTTTTCAGAAACCTATCTTACATTGCCACTGCATATTGCCTGACTTCCCCATGCTGACCACCCTGCGGTGCTTTTCTCCATCCTACATTGCCACTCACTGCCTATCCTAATTCAGAACCTAGGATTCATACCACCCCGTGATGTTTTTCTCACTCCTACTAGTGAATGTAATGTTACACACCCATACAATGCGCACCACCCCGCGATGTTTTTCAGAAACCTATCCTACATTGCCACTGCATGTTGCCTGACCTCCCCATGCTGACCACCCCGTGGTGCTTTTCTCTATCCTACATTGCCACTCACTGCCTATCCTAATTCAGACCCTAAGATTCACACCACCCCGTGATGTTTTTCTCATTCCTGCTAGTGAATGTTATGTTACACACCCATACAATGCACACCACCCCGCGATGTTTTTCAGAAACCTATCCTACATTGCCACTGCATGTCGCCTGACCTCCATATGCTGACCACCCCGTGGTGCTTTTCTCCATCCTACATTACCACTCACTGCCTATCCTAATTCAGACCCTATGATTCACACCACCCCGTGATGTTTTTCTCACTCCTGCTAGTGAATGTAATGTTACACACCCATACAATGCGCACCGCCCCGCGATGTTTTTCAGAAACCTGTCCTACATTGCCACTGCATATTGCCTGACCTCCCCATGCTGACCACCCCGCGGTGCTTTTCTCCATCCTACATTGCCACTCACTGCCTATCCTAATTCAGACCCTAGGATTCACACCACCCCGTGATGTTTTTCTCACTCCTGCTAGTGAATGTAATGTTACACACCCATACTATGCGCACCGCCCCGCGATGTTTTTCAGAAACCTATCCTACATTGCCACTGCATATTGCCTGACCTCCCCATGCTGACCACCCCGCGGTGCTTTTCTCCATCCTACATTGCCACTCACTGCCTATCCTAATTCAGACCCTATGATTCACACCACCCCGTGATGTTTTTCTCACTCCTACTAGTGAATGTAATGTTACACACCCATACAATGCGCACCACCCCGGGATGTTTTTCAGAAACCTATCCTATATTGCCACTGCATGTTGCCTGACCTCCCCATGCTGACCACCCCGTGGTGCTTTTCTCCATCCTACATTGCCACTGACTGCCTATCCTAATTCAGACCCTATGATTCACACCTCCCCGTGATGTTTTTCTCACTCCTGCTAGTGAATGTAATGTTACCCACCCATACAATGCGCACCACCCCGCGCTGTTTTTCAGAAACCAATCCTACATTTCCACTGCATGTTGCCTGACATCCCCATGCTGAGCACTCCGTGGTGCTTTTCTCCATCCTGCATTGCCACTCACTGCCTATCCTAATTCAGACCCTATGATTCACACCACCCCGTGATGTTTTTCTCACTCCTACTAGTGAATGTAATGTTACACACCCATACAATGCGCACCACCCCGCGATGTTTTTCAGAAACCTATCCTACATTGCCACTGCATGTTGCTTGACCTCCCCATGCTGACCACCCCGTGGTGCTTTTCTCCATCCTACATTGCAACTCACTGCCTATCCTAATTCAGACCCTATGATTCACACCACCCCGTGATGTTTTTCTCACTCCTCCTAGTGAATGTAATGTTACACACCCATACAATGGGCAGCACCCCGCGATGTTTTTCAGAAACCTATCCTACATTGCCACTGCATGTTGCCTGACCTCCCCATGCTGACCACCCCGTGGTGCTTTTCTCCATCCTACATTGTCACTCACTGCCTATCCTAATTCAGATCCTATGATTCACACCACCCTGTGATTTTTTCTCACTCCTGCTATTGAATGTAACGTTACACACCCATACAATGCGAACCACCCCGCGATGTTTTTCAGAAACCTATCCTACATTGCCACGGCATGTTGCCTGACCTCCCCATGCTCACCAACCCGTGGTGCTTCTCTCCATCCTACGTTGCCACTCACTGCCTATCATAATTCAGACCCTATGATTCACACCACCCCGTGATTTTTTCTCACTCCTGCTAGTGAATGTAATGTTACACACCCATACAATGCGCACCACCCCGCGATGTTTTTTAGAAACCTATCCTACATTTCCACTGCATGTTGCCTGACCTCCCCATGCTGACCACCCCGTGGTGCTTTTCTCCATCCTACATTGCCACTCACTGCCTATCCTAATTCACACCCTATGATTCACACAACCCCGTGATGTTTTTCTCACTCCTACTAGTGAATGTAATGTTACACACACATACAATGCGCACCACCCCGCGATGTTTTTCAGAAACCTATCCTACATTGCCACTGCATGTTGCCTGACCTCCCCATGCTGACCACCCCATGGTGCTTTTCTTTTTTTTTTTTTTTTTAATTTTATTTAAGGAGAATAGAAAAAAAAAGCAGGGAAAGGGTACAAGTTATACAGATTTACAGAAAAAAAAATGAACAGTAGGAAATCACTAGTTAATGGATTACATATTGTCATCTTAGAAATAATTGTTCAAGTCACAAAATTAAAGCTTGTAAAGTGGACATTCCATCAATGATACTGCAAACAGTTCTGTTCATTGATCCAATAAAACTCTTTGATATCATTTTCTATCTTATACACTTAAATATACATGCAGTTATATAGTTTGGAGCACTTTCTTTTCCTCTCTTTTGTACCATGACTATTACACATTTTGGGTTTCATTGCTCCCACGGCTCTTATTACTTTTTTGGAAGACAGTAAAACCAAATGTGACATAACAGAACAGAATTGGTCAAGTCAAAAGGGTGGACATAATAGATAATGTAAAAACATAATACAAGGTGATCAACAATGGTTACTATAATGCCTCCCGCTATCTCTAATAGAATTGCCTATATCGTTAGTTATAATACAATTGAACAAAACAGTAAAGAATAAAACCGACAAAACCAAAACATTGGAGACATTGTAGGTCTTCAAAAGTAGATAAAAGTCAACAAGAATGGGCGTCATAATGAATCTCATTATCTTCACAGCTGATGCCTAAACTTTCGAACCTGATACTATCCAGCAAAACAGAATAGGGGAACATCAGTTAAAAACCAGATGGTGAGAGTAATACAGGGCTTTAAATCAAGGTAATGAAAAGTCAAAGTGGGTTACTATAATATATCCTGCTATTTTTTTCCTTTAATTAAAAGGATAAAGATAAAAAAGTAAATAATGGAGTGGAGATTGAGATAAAAGAGGGCATAACAATGAAACAGTGCAGATCAAAACATAACCATTTAAGCAGAATAGTGTTTCACCATCAGATAATCCTAACCTAAAAGTAGTTACCATATTGTCTCTTTCTTTGAAATCCTTGAGTACAACTTCATATACTGTAGCATTAAGTATATCAAAACAATGTAAAACCATTCAAGAGAATGACAGCATTACAGAGTATTTAGAATCGACTAACAGAAAATGAATAATGGTTTTTGTATAATCTCCTTGTCTTTACAAGGTTTTTGCTTATACTATCGTACATAATAAAATCCAGTAAGATACAACCTATTTAGACCATTAGAGACAGAAGGACAAAAGCTAGATGAGACTTCAAAACAAGATGATACTAAATCAGTATTACCTATTAAGATGTCATTTTCTCCAAAATAGCTGTTCCTATCATCCAATCTTCTCTGCCTCATTTCTGTTGAGCTCTTTTTCTGTCAGTAGCTGTCAGTTTGTCTTCTTCATTTTGTTCTCTGCTCCATTCGTTGTGGCCTCTCTGCCATTATTTCTGGATTCTTTGTATTTTTCTTTTTTTAGAATATCCTGCAATACTCTCTGTAGAGTTGAATTGGTGGTTGCAAATTCCCCCAGTTCCTCTTTATCCTGGAAGCACCTTGTTTTTCCATCAATTTCCAGGGACAGTTGTGCAGGATATCTCAATCTTGGCTGGAGATTATTATCTTTCAAAGCTTGAATTATTTCCCCCCACGCTCTTCGTGATTTGATGGTTTGTGCCGAGAAATCTGCTGTAATTCTGATGGGTGTTCCCTTGTAAGTGGTCTGTTTCTTGTCTCTTACAGCTTTTAATATTCTGTTCTTGTATTGAATTTCTGGAATTTTTATTATTATATGCCTGGGTGTTGCTCTGTTTGGGTTGTAGGTAGCTGGGGTCCTGTATGCCTCATACATCTGAGTATCTTTACCTTTTGCTAAATTAGGAAAATTCTCCTGGATTATTTCTGTGAGTAGCTTTTGTAGTTCACTCGTTTGTGTCCCTACTTCTTCTTTTATGTTCTTAATCCTTAAGTTATGGATCCTCTTATCATCTTCTTGTCTTTGTATTATTGCTGTTTGTTTTTTTGTTATTTTTAAGAAGTTTTTCATTTCATTCTCCCATATTACAAGTCTGCCCTCCAGTTCAGATAGTCTGTCCTTAGTTTCTTTCAAGCTGTTATGCCAGTCTTCTATAGACTTCTTAGTATCTTGGTAGTCCCTTTGAACCTGCTTCACGTATTCTATGCTTTCTCTGTTTTCTCCATCAAACAATTCTCCCCTTTTTTTCTGTTCTTCCATTCCACCGCCTGTTTTTTCTTGGGTGGTACTTAGCATTTCTCTAACTATTCTGCATACTTCTAGCTTCAGGTCGTTGATAACTTCATTCCTGAATTGGTCTATGAGGCTCTCTATATGGTGCCTTATGTATATTGGTGCGGTGTCTGCTATTGCCTGTTTCTCAGAATTGGGGGCCGAGGAGCCTTTCTTGTTGCTGCCTCTTCCCATGCTGCCTCTTCTTCTCTGTTCCTTATATATGCAAGCTTATATAAGAGGCCCAGCTTCTCTCCCAGTCAGCCACAGCCTGATCGAATTGCGCCAGTTAGGTGTTCCCGCTCACCGCTGCGCACCAGGGAGTTACGGACCAGGCAGCCTACGCGTCTCCCCTCCCGGCCACCGTCAGGCACTGGGATCTGGGTTGGGACAGCCTACCAGGCCCGCCGGCAGCGTCAAGCAGGCCAGGCACTTTTCACCAACCTCGCCCGAGAGGGGGATGTGTGGCTGGAGTCGCCACCGCGCCCCACTCCCGCAGGACTGCTCGGACCCAGAAAGTCCTCCGCTGGAGTCAAACTGTGGTAGAGTGTCAGCTTCTCTCACTCACCTCACCACAAGTCAGTGCACGCCT
This sequence comes from Cavia porcellus, assembly GCF_034190915.1. NCBI lineage: Eukaryota > Metazoa > Chordata > Mammalia > Rodentia > Caviidae > Cavia > Cavia porcellus. The sequence goes on along the minus strand of NW_026947514.1, from coordinate 46,924,928 downwards.
CCCTGCCGTTCGCAGATTGCCGTTCTCAGAGCTTCTGCGCGTCTCTCTCCTTGCCGAGCCACTGTAGAGGCAGCCAGCCGCCGTGCGGCGGGAAACCCAAATCGCGGCTTACAATGGCGCGGGGTCCAGCCTCCACACCGAGGCTTTTCTGTTCCTATTTTAGCACCAGGAATGCATTCCAAGTTGGTTTCTCTCAGCCGAGTTCGTTCCTGAGTCAGCGGAGCATATCTCCACCTGCTTATGTCTCCTTAGTCCGCACCATTCCTGGCTTCTCAGCCAAGTCTTTCAGAGAGCCTCCGGTAGTCGCTGTTATCTGTCCGCCATGTTTTCCCGGAAGTCCGTGGTGCTTTTCTCCATCCTACATTGCCACTCACTGCCTATCCTAATTCAGACCCTATGATTCACACCAGCCCATGATGTTTTTCTCACTCCTGCTAGTGAATGTAATGTTACACACCCATACAATGCGCACCGCCCCGCGATGTTTTTCAGAAACCTATCCTACATTGCCACTGCATATTGCCTGACCTCCCCATGCTGACCACCCTGCGGTGCTTTTCTCCATCCTACATTGCCACTCACTGCCTATCCTAATTCAGACCCTAGGATTCACACCACCCCGTGATGTTTTTCTCACTCCTACTAGTGAATGTAATGTTACACACCCATACAATGCGCACCACCCTGCAATGTTTTTCAGAAACCTATCCTACATTGCCACTGCATGTTTCCTGACCTCCCCATGCTGACCACCCCGTGGTGCTTTTCTCTATCCTACATTGCCACTCACTGCCTATCCTAATTCAGACCCTAAGATTCACACCACCCCGTGATGTTTTTCTCATTCCTGCTAGTGAATGTTATGTTACACACCCATACAATGCACACCACCCCGCGATGTTTTTCAGAAACCTATCCTACATTGCCACTGCATGTTGCCAGACCTCCACATGCTGACCAACCCGTGGTGGTTTTCTCCATCCTACATTGCCACTCACTGCCTATCCTAATTCAGGCCCTATGATTCACACCACCCCGTGATGTTTTTCTCACTCCTGCTAGTGAATGTAATGTTACACACCCATACAATGCGCACCGCCCCGCGATGTTTTTCAGAAACCTATCCTACATTGCCACTGCATATTGCCTGACCTCCCCATGCTGACCACCCCGCGGTGCTTTTCTCCATCCTACATTGCCACTCACTGCCTATCCTAATTCAGACTCTAGGATTCACACCACCCCGTGATGTTTTTCTCACTCCTACTAGTGAATGTAATGTTACACACCCATACAATGCGCACCACCCCGCGATGTTTTTCAGAAACCTATCCTACATTGCCACTGCATGTTGCCTGACCTCCCCATGCTGACCACCCGGTGGTGCTTTTCTCCATCCTACATTGCCACTCACTGCCTATCCTAATTCAGACCCTAAGATTCACACCACCCCGTGATGTTTTTCTCATTCCTGCTAGTGAATGTTATGTTACACACCCATACAATGCGCACCACCCCGCGTTGTTTTTCAGAAACCTATCCTACATTGCCACTCCATGTTGCCTGACCTCCCCATGCTGACCACCCCGTGGTGCTTTTCTGCATCCTACATTGCTACTCACTGCCTATCCTAATTCAGACCCTATGATTCACACCACCCCGTGATGTTTTTCTCACTCCTGCTAGTGAATGTAATGTTACACACCCATACAATGCGCACCGCCCCGCGATGTTTTTCAGAAACCTATCCTACATTGCCACTGCATATTGCCTGACCTCCCCATGCTGACCACCCCGCGGTGCTTTTCTCCATACTACATTGCCACTCACTGCCTATCCTAATTCAGACCCTATGATTCACACCACCCCGTGATGTTTTTCTCACTCCTACTAGTGAATGTAATGTTACACACCCATACAATGCGCACCACCCCGGGATGTTTTTCAGAAACCTATCCTATATTGCCACTGCATGTTGCCTGACCTCCCCATGCTGACCATCCCGTGGTGCTTTTCTCCATCCTACATTGCCACTGACTGCCTATCCTAATTCAGACCCTATGATTCACACCTCCCCGTGATGTTTTTCTCACTCCTGCAAGTGAATGTAATGTTACACACCCATACAATGCGCACCACCCCGCGCTGTTTTTCAGAAACCAATCCTACATTGCCACTGCATGTTGCCTGACATCCCCATGCTGAGCACTCCGTGGTGCTTTTCTCCATCCTGCATTGCCACTCACTGCCTATCCTTATTCAGACCCTATGATTCACACCACCCCTTGATGTTTTTCTCACTCCTACTAGTGAATGTAATGTTACACACCCATACAATGCGCACCACCCCGCGATGTTTTTCAGAAACCTATCCTACATTGCCACGGCATGTTGCCTGACCTCCCCATGCTAACCACCCCGTGGTGCTTTTCTCCATCCTACCTTGCCACTCACTGCATATCCTAATTCAGACCCTAAGATTCACACCACCCCGTGATGTTTTTCTCATTCCTGCTAGTGAATCTTATGTTACACACCCATACAATGCACACCACCCCGCGATGTTTTTCAGAAACTTATCCTACATTGCCACTGCATGTTGCCTGACCTCCACATGCTGACCACCCCGTGGTGCCTTTCTCCATCCTACATTACCACTCACTGCCTATCCTAATTCAGACCCTATGATTCACACCACCCCGTGATGTTTTTCTCACTCCTGCTAGTGAATGTAATGTTACACACCCATACAATGCGCACCGCCCCGCGATGTTTTTCAGAAACCTATCCTACATTGCCACTGCATATTGCCTGACCTCCCCATGCTGACCACCCCGCGGTGCTTTTCTCCATCCTACATTGCCACTCACTGCCTATCCTAATTCAGACCCTAGGATTCACACCACCCCGTGATGTTTTTCTCACTCCTACTAGTGAATGTAATGTTACACACCCATACAATGCGCACCACCCCGCGATGTTTTTCAGAAACCTATCCAACATTGCCACTGCATGTTGCCTGACCTCCCCATCTGACCACCCCGTGGTGCTTTTCTCCATCCTACATTGCCACTCACTGCCTATCCTAATTCAGACCCTAAGATTCACACCACCTCGTGATGTTTTTCTCATTCCTGCTAGTGAATGTTATGTTACACACCCATACAATGCGCACCACCCCGCGATGGTTTTCAGAAACCTATCCTACATTGCCACTGCATGTTGCCTGACCTCTCCATACTGACCACCCCGTGGTGCTTTTCTCCATCCTACATTGCCACTCACTGCCTATCCTAATTCAGACCCTATGATTCACACCACCCCGTGATGTTTTTCTCACTCCTGCTAGTGAATGTAATGTTACACACCCATACAATGCGCACCGCCCCGCGATGTTTTTCAGAAACCTATCCTACATTGCCACTGCATATTGCCTGACCTCCCCATGCTGACCACCCCGCGGTGCTTTTCTCCATCCTACATTGCCACTCACTGCCTATCCTAATTCAGACCCTATGATTCACACCACCCCGTGATGTTTTTCTCACTCCTACTAGTGAATGTAATGTTACACACCCATACAATGCGCACCACCCCGGGATGTTTTTCAGAAACCTATCCTATATTGCCACTGCATGTTGCCTGACCTCCCCATGCTGACCACCCCGTGGTGCTTTTCTCCATCCTACATTGCCACTGACTGCCTATCCTAATTCAGACCCTATGATTCACACCTCCCCGTGATGTTTTTCTCACTCCTGCTAGTGAATGTAATGTTACACACCCATACAATGCGCACCACCCCGCGCTGTTTTTCAGAAACCAATCCTACATTTCCACTGCATGTTGCCTGACCTCCCCATGCTGACGACCCCGCGGTGCTTTTCTCCATCCTACATTGCCACTCACTGCCTATCCTAATTCAGACCCTAGGATTCACACCACCCCGTGATGTTTTTCTCACTCCTACTAGTGAATGTAATGTTACACACCCATACAATGCGCACCACCCCGCGATGTTTTTCAGAAACCTATCCAACATTGCCACTGCATGTTGCCTGATCTCCCCATCTGACCACCCCGTGGTGCTTTTCTCCATCCTACATTGCCACTCACTGCCTATCCTACTTCAGACCCTAAGATTCACACCACCTCGTGATGTTTTTCTCATTTCTGCTAGTGAATGTTATGTTGCACACCCATACAATGCGCACCACCCCGCGATGGTTTTCAGAAACCTATCCTACATTGCCACTGCATGTTGCCTGACCTCCCCATGCTGACCACCCCGTGGTGCTTTTCTCCATCCTACATTGCCACTCACTGCCTATCCTAATTCAGACCCTATGATTCACACCACCCCGTGATGTTTTTCTCACTCCTACTAGTGAATGTAATGTTACACACCCATACAATGCGCACCACCCCGCGATGTTTTTCAGAAACCTATCCTACATTGCCACTGCATGTTGCCTGACCTCCCCATGCTGACCACCCCGTGGTGCTTTTCTCCATCCTACATTGCAACTCACTGCCTATCCTAATTCACACCCTATGATTCACACCACCCCGTGATGTTTTTCTCACTCCTCCTAGTGAATGTTATGTTACACACCCATACAATGCGCACCACCCCGCGATGTTTTTCAGAAACCTATCCTACATTGCCCCTGCATGTTGCCTGACCTCCCCATGCTGACCACCCCATGGTGCTTTTCTTTTTTTTTTTTTTTAATTTTATTTAAGGAGAAAAGAAAAAAAAACCAGGGAAAGGGTACAAGTTATACAGATTTACAGAAAAAAAAATGAACAGTAGGAAATCACTAGTTAATGGATTACATATTGTCATCTTAGAAATAATTGTTCAAGTCACAAAATTAAAGCTTGTAAAGTGGACATTCCATCAATGATACTGCAAACAGTTCTGTTCATTGATCCAATAAAACTCTTTGATATCATTTTCTATCTTATACACTTAGATATACATGCAGTTATATAGTTTGGAGCACTTTCTTTTCCTCTCTTTTGTACCATGACTATTACACATTTTGGGTTTCATTGCTCCCACGGCTCTTATTACTTTTTTGGAAGACAGTAAAACCAAATGTGACATAACAGAACAGAATTGGTCAAGTCAAAAGGGTGGACATAATAGATAATGTAAAAACATAATACAAGGTGATCAACAATGGTTACTATAATGCCTCCCGCTATCTCTAATAGAATTGCCTATATCGTTAGTTATAATACAATTGAACAAAACAGTAAAGAATAAAACCGACAAAACCAAAACATTGGAGACATTGTAGGTCTTCAAAAGTAGATAAAAGTCAACAAGAATGGGCGTCATAATGAATCTCATTATCTTCACAGCTGATGCCTAAACTTTCGAACCTGATACTATCCAGCAAAACAGAATAGGGGAACATCAGTTAAAAACCAGATGGTGAGAGTAATACAGGGCTTTAAATCAAGGTAATGAAAAGTCAAAGTGGGTTACTATAATATATCCTGCTATTTTTTTCCTTTAATTAAAAGGATAAAGATAAAAAAGTAAATAATGGAGTGGAGATTGAGATAAAAGAGGGCATAACAATGAAACAGTGCAGATCAAAACATAACCATTTAAGCAGAATAGTGTTTCACCATCAGATAATCCTAACCTAAAAGTAGTTACCATATTGTCTCTTTCTTTGAAATCCTTGAGTACAACTTCATATACTGTAGCATTAAGTATATCAAAACAATGTAAAACCATTCAAGAGAATGACAGCATTACAGAGTATTTAGAATCGACTAACAGAAAATGAATAATGGTTTCTGTATAATCTCCTTGTCTTTACAAGGTTTTTGCTTATACTATCGTACATAATAAAATCCAGTAAGATACAACCTATTTAGACCATTAGAGACAGAAGGACAAAAGCTAGATGAGACTTCAAAACAAGATGATACTAAATCAGTATTACCTATTAAGATGTCATTTTCTCCAAAATAGCTGTTCCTATCATCCAATCTTCTCTGCCTCATTTCTGTTGAGCTCTTTTTCTGTCAGTAGCTGTCAGTTTGTCTTCTTCATTTTGTTCTCTGCTCCATTCGTTGTGGCCTCTCTGCCATTATTTCTGGATTCTTTGTATTTTTCTTTTTTTAGAATATCCTGCAATACTCTCTGTAGAGTTGAATTGGTGGTTGCAAATTCCCCCAGTTCCTCTTTATCCTGGAAGCACCTTGTTTTTCCATCAATTTCCAGGGACAGTTGTGCAGGATATCTCAATCTTGGCTGGAGATTATTATCTTTCAAAGCTTGAATTATTTCCCCCCACGCTCTTCATGATTTGATGGTTTGTGCCGAGAAATCTGCTGTAATTCTGATGGGTGTTCCCTTGTAAGTGGTCTGTTTCTTGTCTCTTACAGCTTTTAATATTCTGTTCTTGTATTGAATTTCTGGAATTTTTATTATTATATGCCTGGGTGTTGCTCTGTTTGGGTTGTAGGTAGCTGGGGTCCTGTATGCCTCATACATCTGAGTATCTTTACCTTTTGCTAAATTAGGAAAATTCTCCTGGATTATTTCTGTGAGTAGCTTTTGTAGTTCACTCGTTTGTGTCCCTACTTCTTCTTTTATGTTCTTAATCCTTAAGTTATGGATCCTCTTATCATCTTCTTGTCTTTGTATTATTGCTGTTTGTTTTTTTGTTATTTTTAAGAAGTTTTTCATTTCATTCTCCCATATTACAAGTCTGCCCTCCAGTTCAGATAGTCTGTCCTTAGTTTCTTTCAAGCTGTTATGCCAGTCTTCTATAGACTTCTTAGTATCTTGGTAGTCCCTTTGAACCTGCTTCACGTATTCTATGCTTTCTCTGTTTTCTCCATCAAACAATTCTCCCCTTTTTTTCTGTTCTTCCATTCCACCGCCTGTTTTTTCTTGGGTGGTACTTAGCATTTCTCTAACTATTCTGCATACTTCTAGCTTCAGGTCGTTGATAACTTCATTCCTGAATTGGTCTATGAGGTTCTCTATATGGTGCCTTATGTATATTGGTGTGGTGTCTGCTATTGCCTGTTTCTCAGAATTGGGGGCCGAGGAGCCTTTCTTGTTGCTGCCTCTTCCCATGCTGCCTCTTCTTCTCTGTTCCTTATATATGCAAGCTTATATAAGAGGCCCAGCTTCTCTCCCAGTCAGCCACAGCCTGATCGAATTGCGCCAGTTAGGTGTTCCCGCTCACCGCTGCGCACCAGGGAGTTACGGACCAGGCAGCCTACGCGTCTCCCCTCCCGGCCACCGTCAGGCTCTGGGATCTGGGTTGGGACAGCCTACCAGGTCTACCGGCAGCGTCAAGCAGGCCAGGCACTTTTCACCAACCTCGCCCGAGAGGGGGATGTGTGGCTGGAGTCGCCACCGCGCCCCGCTCCCGCAGGACTGCTCGGACACAGAAAGTCCTCCGCTGGAGTCAAACTGTGGTAGAGTGTCAGCTTCTCTCACTCACCTCACCACAAGTCAGTGCACGCCTCCCTGCCGTTCGCAGATTGCCGTTCTCAGAGCTTCTGCGCATCTCTCTCCTTGCCGAGCCACTGTAGAGGCAGCCAGCCGCCGTGCGGCGGGAAACCCAAATCGCGGCTTACAATGGCGCGGGGTCCAGCCTCCACACCGAGGCTTTTCTGTTCCTGTTTTAGCACCAGGAATGCATTCCAAGTTGGTTTCTCTCAGCCGAGTTCGCTCCTGAGTCAGCGGAGCATATCTCCACATGCTTATGTCTCCTTAGTCCGCACCATTCCTGGCTTCTGAGCCGAGTCTTTCAGAGAGCCTCCAGTAGTCGCTGTTATCTGTCCGCCATGTTTTCCCGGAAGTCCGTGGTGCTTTTCTCCATCCTACATTGCCACTCACTGCCTATCCTAATTCAGACCCTATGATTCACACCACCCCGTGATGTTTTTCTCACTCCTGCTAGTGAATGTAATGTTACACACCCATACAATGCGCACCGCCCCGCGATGTTTTTCAGAAACCTATCCTACATTGCCACTGCATATTGCCTGACCTCCCCATGCTGACCACCCTGCGGTGCTTTTCTCCATCCTACATTGCCACTCACTGCCTATCCTAATTCAGACCCTAGGATTCACACCACCCCGTGATGTTTTTCTCACTCCTACTAGTGAATGTAATGTTACACACCCATACAATGCGCACCACCCCGCGATGTTTTTCAGAAACCTATCCTACATTGCCACTGCATGTTGCCTGACCTCCCCATGCTGACCACCCCGTGGTGCTTTTCTCCATCCTACGTTGCCACTCACTGCCTATCCTAATTCAGACCGTAAGATTCACACCACCCCGTGATGTTTTTCTCATTCCTGCTAGCGAATGTTATGTTACACACCCATACAATGCACACCACCCCGCGATGTTTTTCAGAAACCTATCCTACATTGCCACTGCATGTTGCCTGACCTCCACATGCTGACCACCCCGTGGTGCTTTTCTCCATCCTACATTGCCACTCACTGCCTATCCTAATTCAGACCCTATGATTCACACCACCCCGTGATGTTTTTCTCACTCCTGCTAGTGAATGTAATGTTACACACCCATACAATGCGCACCACCCCGCGATGTTTTTCAGAAACCTATCCTACATTGCCACTGCATGTTGCCTGACCTCCACATGCTGACCACCCCGTGGTGCTTTTCTCCATCCTACATAGCCACTCACTGCCTATCCTAATTCAGACCCTAGGATTCACACCACCCCGTGATGTTTTTCTCACTCCTACTAGTGAATGTAATGTTACACACCCATACAATGCGCACCACCCCGCGATGTTTTTCAGAAACCTATCCAACATTGCCACTGCATGTTGCCTGATCTCCCCATCTGACCACCCCGTGGTGCTCTTCTCCATCCTACATTGCCACTCACTGCCTATCCTAATTCAGACCCTAAGATTCACACCACCTCGTGATGTTTTTCTCATTCCTGCTAGTGAATGTTATGTTACACACCCATACAATGCGCACCACCCCGCGATGGTTTTCAGAAACCTATCCTACATTGCCACTGCATGTGGCCTGACCTCCCCATGCTGACCACCCCGTGGTGCTTTTCTCCATCCTACATTGCCACTCACTGCCTATCCTAATTCAGACCCTATGATTCACACCACCCCGTGATGTTTTTTTCACTCCTGCTAGTGAATGTAATGTTACACACCCATACAATGCGCACCGCCCCGCGATGTTTTTCAGAAACCTATCCTACGTTGCCACTGCATATTGCCTGACCTCCCCATGCTGACCACCCCGCGGTGTTTTTCTCCATCCTACATTGCCACTCACTGCCTATCCTAATTCAGACCCTATGATTCACACCACCCCGTGATGTTTTTCTCACTCATACTAGTGAATGTAATGTTACACACCCATACAATGCGCACCACCCCGGGATGTTTTTCAGAAACCTATCCTATATTGCCACTGCATGTTGCCTGACCTCCCCATGCTGACCACCCCGTGGTGCTTTTCTCCATCCTACATTGCCACTCACTGCCTATCCTAATTCAGACCCTATGATTCACACCTCCCCGTGATGTTTTTCTCACTCCTGCTAGTGAATGTAATGTTACACACCCATACAATGCGCACCAACCCGCGCTGTTTTTCAGAAACCAATCCTACATTGCCACTGCATGTTGCCTGACATCCCCATGCTGAGCACTCCGTGGTGCTTTTCTCCATCCTGCATTGCCACTCACTGCCTATCCTAATTCAGACCCTATGATTCACACCACCCCGTGATGTTTTTCTCACTCCTACTAGTGAATGTAATCTTACACACCCATACAATGCGCACCACCCCGCGATGTTTTTCAGAAACCTATCCTACATTGCCACTGCATGTTGCCTGACCTCCCCATGCTGACCACCCCGTGGTGCTTTTCTCCATCCTACATTGCAACTCACTGCCTATCCTAATTCAGACCCTATGATTCACACCACACCGTGATGTTTTTCTCACTCCTCCTAGTGAATGTTATATTACATACCCATACAATGCGCACCACCCCGCGATGTTTTTCAGAAACCTATCCTACATTGCCACTGCATGTTGCCTGACCTCCCCATGCTGACCACCCCGTGGTGCTTTTCTCCATCCTACATTGTCACTCACTGCCTATCCTAATTCAGACACTATGATTCACACCACCCCGTGATTTTTTCTCACTCCTGCTATTGAATGTAACGTTACACACCCATACAATGCGAACCACCCCGCGATGTTTTTCAGAAACCTATCCTACATTGCCACTGCATGTTGCCTGACCTCCCCATGCTGACCACCCCGTGGTGCTTCTCTCCATCCTACGTTGCCACTCACTGCCTATCCTAATTCAGTCCCTATGATTCACACCACCCCGTGATTTTTTCTCACTCCTGCTAGTGAATGTAATGTTACACACCCATACAATGCGCACCAACCCGCGATGTTTTTTAGAAACCTATCCTACATTTCCACTGCATGTTGCCTGACCTCCCCATGCTGACCACCCCGTGGTGCTTCTCTCCATCCTACATTGCCACTCACTGCCTATCCTAATTCAGACCCTATGATTCACACCACCCCGTGATGTTTTTCTCACTCCTGCTAGTGAATGTAATGTTACACACCCATACAATGCGCACCGCCCCGCGATGTTTTTCAGAAACCTATCCTACATTGCCACTGCATGTTGCCTGACCTCCACATGCTGACGACCCCGCGGTGCTTTTCTCCATCCTACATTGCCACTCACTGCCTATCCTAATTCAGACCCTAGGATTCACACCACCCCGTGATGTTTTTCTCACTCCTACTAGTGAATGTAATGTTACACACCCATACAATGCGCACCACCCCGCGATGTTTTTCAGAAACCTATCCAACATTGCCACTGCATGTTGCCTGATCTCCCCATCTGACCACCCCGTGGTGCTTTTCTCCATCCTACATTGCCACTCACTGCCTATCCTAATTCAGACCCTAAGATTCACACCACCTCGTGATGTTTTTCTCATTTCTGCTAGTGAATGTTATGTTGCACACCCATACAATGCGCACCACCCCGCGATGGTTTTCAGAAACCTATCCTACATTGCCACTGCATGTTGCCTGACCTCCCCATGCTGACCACCCCGTGGTGCTTTTCTCCATCCTACATTGCCACTCACTGCCTATCCTAATTCAGACCCTATGATTCACACCACCCCGTGATGTTTTTCTCACTCCTACTAGTGAATGTAATGTTACACACCCATACAATGCGCACCACCCCGCGATGTTTTTCAGAAACCTATCCTACATTGCCACTGCATGTTGCCTGACCTCCCCATGCTGACCACCCCGTGGTGCTTTTCTCCATCCTACATTGCAACTCACTGCCTATCCTAATTCACACCCTATGATTCACACCACCCCGTGATGTTTTTCTCACTCCTCCTAGTGAATGTTATGTTACACACCCATACAATGCGCACCACCCCGCGATGTTTTTCAGAAACCTATCCTACATTGCCCCTGCATGTTGCCTGACCTCCCCATGCTGACCACCCCATGGTGCTTTTCTTTTTTTTTTTTTTTTTAATTTTATTTAAGGAGAAAAGAAAAAAAAACCAGGGAAAGGGTACAAGTTATACAGATTTACAGAAAAAAAAATGAACAGTAGGAAATCACTAGTTAATGGATTACATATTGTCATCTTAGAAATAATTGTTCAAGTCACAAAATTAAAGCTTGTAAAGTGGACATTCCATCAATGATACTGCAAACAGTTCTGTTCATTGATCCAATAAAACTCTTTGATATCATTTTCTATCTTATACACTTAAATATACATGCAGTTATATAGTTTGGAGCACTTTCTTTTCCTCTCTTTTGTACCATGACTATTACACATTTTGGGTTTCATTGCTCCCACGGCTCTTATTACTTTTTTGGAAGACAGTAAAACCAAATGTGACATAACAGAACAGAATTGGTCAAGTCAAAAGGGTGGACATAATAGATAATGTAAAAACATAATACAAGGTGATCAACAATGGTTACTATAATGCCTCCCGCTATCTCTAATAGAATTGCCTATATCGTTAGTTATAATACAATTGAACAAAACAGTAAAGAATAAAACCGACAAAACCAAAACATTGGAGACATTGTAGGTCTTCAAAAGTAGATAAAAGTCAACAAGAATGGGCGTCATAATGAATCTCATTATCTTCACAGCTGATGCCTAAACTTTCGAACCTGATACTATCCAGCAAAACAGAATAGGGGAACATCAGTTAAAAACCAGATGGTGAGAGTAATACAGGGCTTTAAATCAAGGTAATGAAAAGTCAAAGTGGGTTACTATAATATATCCTGCTATTTTTTTCCTTTAATTAAAAGGATAAAGATAAAAAAGTAAATAATGGAGTGGAGATTGAGATAAAAGAGGGCATAACAACGAAACAGTGCAGATCAAAACATAACCATTTAAGCAGAATAGTGTTTCACCATCAGATAATCCTAACCTAAAAGTAGTTACCATATTGTCTCTTTCTTTGAAATCCTTGAGTACAACTTCATATACTGTAGCATTAAGTATATCAAAACAATGTAAAACCATTCAAGAGAATGACAGCATTACAGAGTATTTAGAATCGACTAACAGAAAATGAATAATGGTTTCTGTATAATCTCCTTGTCTTTACAAGGTTTTTGCTTATACTATCGTACATAATAAAATCCAGTAAGATACAACCTATTTAGACCATTAGAGACAGAAGGACAAAAGCTAGATGAGACTTCAAAACAAGATGATACTAAATCAGTATTACCTATTAAGATGTCATTTTCTCCAAAATAGCTGTTCCTATCATCCAATCTTCTCTGCCTCATTTCTGTTGAGCTCTTTTTCTGTCAGTAGCTGTCAGTTTGTCTTCTTCATTTTGTTCTCTGCTCCATTCGTTGTGGCCTCTCTGCCATTATTTCTGGATTCTTTGTATTTTTCTTTTTTTAGAATATCCTGCAATACTCTCTGTAGAGTTGAATTGGTGGTTGCAAATTCCCCCAGTTCCTCTTTATCCTGGAAGCACCTTGTTTTTCCATCAATTTCCAGGGACAGTTGTGCAGGATATCTCAATCTTGGCTGGAGATTATTATCTTTCAAAGCTTGAATTATTTCCCCCCACGCTCTTCGTGATTTGATGGTTTGTGCCGAGAAATCTGCTGTAATTCTGATGGGTGTTCCCTTGTAAGTGGTCTGTTTCTTGTCTCTTACAGCTTTTAATATTCTGTTCTTGTATTGAATTTCTGGAATTTTTATTATTATATGCCTGGGTGTTGCTCTGTTTGGGTTGTAGGTAGCTGGGGTCCTGTATGCCTCATACATCTGAGTATCTTTACCTTTTGCTAAATTAGGAAAATTCTCCTGGATTATTTCTGTGAGTAGCTTTTGTAGTTCACTCGTTTGTGTCCCTACTTCTTCTTTTATGTTCTTAATCCTTAAGTTATGGATCCTCTTATCATCTTCTTGTCTTTGTATTATTGCTGTTTGTTTTTTTGTTATTTTTAAGAAGTTTTTCATTTCATTCTCCCATATTACAAGTCTGCCCTCCAGTTCAGATAGTCTGTCCTTAGTTTCTTTCAAGCTGTTATGCCAGTCTTCTATAGACTTCTTAGTATCTTGGTAGTCCCTTTGAACCTGCTTCACGTATTCTATGCTTTCTCTGTTTTCTCCATCAAACAATTCTCCCCTTGTTTTCTGTTCTTCCATTCCACCGCCTGTTTTTTCTTGGGTGGTACTTAGCATTTCTCTAACTATTCTGCATACTTCTAGCTTCAGGTCGTTGATAACTTCATTCCTGAATTGGTCTATGAGGCTCTCTATATGGTGCCTTATGTATATTGGTGCGGTGTCTGCTATTGCCTGTTTCTCAGAATTGGGGGCCGAGGAGCCTTTCTTGTTGCTGCCTCTTCCCATGCTGCCTCTTCTTCTCTGTTCCTTATATATGCAAGCTTATATAAGAGGCCCAGCTTCTCTCCCAGTCAGCCACAGCCTGATCGAATTGCGCCAGTTAGGTGTTCCCGCTCACCGCTGCGCACCAGGGAGTTACGGACCAGGCAGCCTACGCGTCTCCCCTCCCGGCCACCGTCAGGCTCTGGGATCTGGGTTGGGACAGCCTACCAGGTCCGCCGGCAGCGTCAAGCAGGCCAGGCACTTTTCACCAACCTCGCCCGAGAGGGGGATGTGTGGCTGGAGTCGCCACCGCGCCCCGCTCCCGCAGGACTGCTCGGACCCAGAAAGTCCTCCGCTGGAGTCAAACTGTGGTAGAGTGTCAGCTTCTCTCACTCACCTCACCACAAGTCAGTGCACGCCTCCCTGCCGTTCGCAGATTGCCGTTCTCAGAGCTTCTGCGCGTCTCTCTCCTTGCCGAGCCACTGTAGAGGCAGCCAGCCGCCGTGCGGCGGGAAACCCAAATCGCGGCTTACAATGGCGCGGGGTCCAGCCTCCACACCGAGGCTTTTCTGTTCCTGTTTTAGCACCAGGAATACATTCCAAGTTGGTTTCTCTCAGCCCAGTTCGTTCCTGAGTCAGCGGAGCATATCTCCACCTGCTTATGTCTCCTTAGTCCGCACCATTCCTGGCTTCTGAGCCGAGTCTTTCAGAGAGCCTCCGGTAGTCGCTGTTATCTGTCCGCCATGTTTTCCCGGAAGTCCGTGGTGCTTTTCTCCATCCTACATTGCCACTCACTGCCTATCCTAATTCAGACCCTATGATTCACACCACCCCGTGATGTTTTTCTCACTCCTGCTAGTGAATGTAATGTTACACACCCATACAATGCGCACCGCCCCGCGATGTTTTTCAGAAACCTATCCTACATTGCCACTGCATATTGCCTGACCTCCCCATGCTGACCACCCCGCGGTGCTTTTCTCCATCCTACATTGCCACTCACTGCCTATCCTAATTCAGACCCTAGGATTCACACCACCCCGTGATGTTTTTCTCACTCCTCCTAGTGAATGTTATATTACACACCCATACAATGCGCACCACACCGCGATGTTTTTCAGAAACCTATCCTACATTGCCACTGCATGTTGCCTGACCTCCCCATGCTGACCACCCCGTGGTGCTTTTCTCCATCCTACATTGTCACTCACTGCCTATCCTAATTCAGACCCTATGATTCACACCACCCCGTGATTTTTTCTCACTCCTGCTACTGAATGTAACGTTACACACCCATACAATGCGCACCACCCCGCGATGTTTTTTAGAAACCTATCCTAAATTTCCACTGCATGTTGCCTGACCTCCCCATGCTGACCACCCCGTGGTGCTTTTCTCCATCCTACTTTGCCACTCACTGCCTATCCTAATTCACACCCTATGATTCACACCACCCCGTGATGTTTTTCTCACTCCTCCTAGTGAATGTAATGTTACACACCCATACAATGCGCACCACCCCGCGATGTTTTTCAGAAACCTATCCTATATTCCCACTGCATGTTGCCTGACCTCCCCATGCTGACCACCCCGTGGTGCTCTTCTCCATCCTACATTGCCACTCACTGCCTATGCTAATTCAGACCCTATGATTCACACCACCCCGTGATGTTTTTCTCACTCCTGCTAGTGAATGTAATGTTACACACCCATACAATGCGAACCACCCCGCGATGATTTTCAGAAACCTATCCTACATTGCCACTGCATGTTGCCTGACCTCCCCATGCTGACCACCCCGCGGTGCTTTTCTCCATCCTACATTGCCACTCACTGCCTATCCTAATTCAGATCCTATGATTCACACCACCCCGTGATGTTTTTCTCACTCCTGCTAGTGAATGTAATGTTACACACCCATAGAATGCGCACCACACCGCGATGTTTTTCAGAAACCTATCCTACATTGCCACTGCATATTGCCTGACCTCCCCATGCTGACCACCCCGTGGTGCTTCTCTCCATCCTACGTTGCCTCTCACTGCCTATCCTAATTCAGACCCTATGATTCACACCACCCCGTGATGTTTTTCTCACTCCTGCTAGTGAATGTAATGTTGCACACCCATACAATGCGCACCACCCCGCGATGTTTTTCAGAAACCAATCCTACATTGCCACTGCATGTTGCCTGACCTCCACATGCTGACCACACCGTGGTGCTTTTCTCCATCCTACATTGCCACTCACTGCCTATCCTAATTCAGACCCTATGATTCACACCACCCCGTGATGTTTTTCTCACTCCTACTAGTGAATGTAATGTTACTCACCCATACAATGCGCACCACCCCGCGATGTTTTTCAGAAACCTATCCTACATTGCCACTGCATGTTGCCTGACCTCCCCATGCTGACCACCCCGTGGTGCTTTTCTCCATCCTACATTGCAACTCACTGCCTATCCTAATTCAGACCCTATGATTCACACCACCCCGTGATGTTTTTCTCACTCCTCCTAGTGAATGTTATATTACACACCCATACAATGCGCACCACCCGGCGATGTTTTTCAGAAACCTATCCTACATTGCCACTGCATGTTGCCTGACCTCCCCATGCTGACCACCCCGTGGTGCTTTTCTCCATCCTACTTTGCCACTCACTGCCTATCCTAATTCACACCCTATGATTCACACCACCCCGTGATGTTTTTCTCACTCCTCCTAGTGAATGTAATGTTACACACCCATACAATGCGCACCACCCCGCGATGTTTTTCAGAAACCTATCCTACATTGCCCCTGCATGTTGCCTGACCTCCCCATGCTGACCACCCCATGGTGCTTTTCTTTTTTTTTTTTTTTTTAATTTTATTTAAGGAGAAAAGAAAAAAAAACCAGGGAAAGGGTACAAGTTATACAGATTTACAGAAAAAAAAATGAACAGTAGGAAATCACTAGTTAATGGATTACATATTGTCATCTTAGAAATAATTGTTCAAGTCACAAAATTAAAGCTTGTAAAGTGGACATTCCATCAATGATACTGCAAACAGTTCTGTTCATTGATCCAATAAAACTCTTTGATATCATTTTCTATCTTATACACTTAAATATACATGCAGTTATATAGTTTGGAGCACTTTCTTTTCCTCTCTTTTGTACCATGACTATTACACATTTTGGGTTTCATTGCTCCCACGGCTCTTATTACTTTTTTGGAAGACAGTAAAACCAAATGTGACATAACAGAACAGAATTGGTCAAGTCAAAAGGGTGGACATAATAGATAATGTAAAAACATAATACAAGGTGATCAACAATGGTTACTATAATGCCTCCCGCTATCTCTAATAGAATTGCCTATATCGTTAGTTATAATACAATTGAACAAAACAGTAAAGAATAAAACCGACAAAACCAAAACATTGGAGACATTGTAGGTCTTCAAAAGTAGATAAAAGTCAACAAGAATGGGCGTCATAATGAATCTCATTATCTTCACAGCTGATGCCTAAACTTTCGAACCTGATACTATCCAGCAAAACAGAATAGGGGAACATCAGTTAAAAACCAGATGGTGAGAGTAATACAGGGCTTTAAATCAAGGTAATGAAAAGTCAAAGTGGGTTACTATAATATATCCTGCTATTTTTTTCCTTTAATTAAAAGGATAAAGATAAAAAAGTAAATAATGGAGTGGAGATTGAGATAAAAGAGGGCATAACAACGAAACAGTGCAGATCAAAACATAACCATTTAAGCAGAATAGTGTTTCACCATCAGATAATCCTAACCTAAAAGTAGTTACCATATTGTCTCTTTCTTTGAAATCCTTGAGTACAACTTCATATACTGTAGCATTAAGTATATCAAAACAATGTAAAACCATTCAAGAGAATGACAGCATTACAGAGTATTTAGAATCGACTAACAGAAAATGAATAATGGTTTCTGTATAATCTCCTTGTCTTTACAAGGTTTTTGCTTATACTATCGTACATAATAAAATCCAGTAAGATACAACCTATTTAGACCATTAGAGACAGAAGGACAAAAGCTAGATGAGACTTCAAAACAAGATGATACTAAATCAGTATTACCTATTAAGATGTCATTTTCTCCAAAATAGCTGTTCCTATCATCCAATCTTCTCTGCCTCATTTCTGTTGAGCTCTTTTTCTGTCAGTAGCTGTCAGTTTGTCTTCTTCATTTTGTTCTCTGCTCCATTCGTTGTGGCCTCTCTGCCATTATTTCTGGATTCTTTGTATTTTTCTTTTTTTAGAATATCCTGCAATACTCTCTGTAGAGTTGAATTGGTGGTTGCAAATTCCCCCAGTTCCTCTTTATCCTGGAAGCACCTTGTTTTTCCATCAATTTCCAGGGACAGTTGTGCAGGATATCTCAATCTTGGCTGGAGATTATTATCTTTCAAAGCTTGAATTATTTCCCCCCACGCTCTTCGTGATTTGATGGTTTGTGCCGAGAAATCTGCTGTAATTCTGATGGGTGTTCCCTTGTAAGTGGTCTGTTTCTTGTCTCTTACAGCTTTTAATATTCTGTTCTTGTATTGAATTTCTGGAATTTTTATTATTATATGCCTGGGTGTTGCTCTGTTTGGGTTGTAGGTAGCTGGGGTCCTGTATGCCTCATACATCTGAGTATCTTTACCTTTTGCTAAATTAGGAAAATTCTCCTGGATTATTTCTGTGAGTAGCTTTTGTAGTTCACTCGTTTGTGTCCCTACTTCTTCTTTTATGTTCTTAATCCTTAAGTTATGGATCCTCTTATCATCTTCTTGTCTTTGTATTATTGCTGTTTGTTTTTTTGTTATTTTTAAGAAGTTTTTCATTTCATTCTCCCATATTACAAGTCTGCCCTCCAGTTCAGATAGTCTGTCCTTAGTTTCTTTCAAGCTGTTATGCCAGTCTTCTATAGACTTCTTAGTATCTTGGTAGTCCCTTTGAACCTGCTTCACGTATTCTATGCTTTCTCTGTTTTCTCCATCAAACAATTCTCCCCTTGTTTTCTGTTCTTCCATTCCACCGCCTGTTTTTTCTTGGGTGGTACTTAGCATTTCTCTAACTATTCTGCATACTTCTAGCTTCAGGTCGTTGATAACTTCATTCCTGAATTGGTCTATGAGGCTCTCTATATGGTGCCTTATGTATATTGGTGCGGTGTCTGCTATTGCCTGTTTCTCAGAATTGGGGGCCGAGGAGCCTTTCTTGTTGCTGCCTCTTCCCATGCTGCCTCTTCTTCTCTGTTCCTTATATATGCAAGCTTATATAAGAGGCCCAGCTTCTCTCCCAGTCAGCCACAGCCTGATCGAATTGCGCCAGTTAGGTGTTCCCGCTCACCGCTGCGCACCAGGGAGTTACGGACCAGGCAGCCTACGCGTCTCCCCTCCCGGCCACCGTCAGGCTCTGGGATCTGGGTTGGGACAGCCTACCAGGTCCGCCGGCAGCGTCAAGCAGGCCAGGCACTTTTCACCAACCTCGCCCGAGAGGGGGATGTGTGGCTGGAGTCGCCACCGCGCCCCGCTCCCGCAGGACTGCTCGGACCCAGAAAGTCCTCCGCTGGAGTCAAACTGTGGTAGAGTGTCAGCTTCTCTCACTCACCTCACCACAAGTCAGTGCACGCCTCCCTGCCGTTCGCAGATTGCCGTTCTCAGAGCTTCTGCGCGTCTCTCTCCTTGCCGAGCCACTGTAGAGGCAGCCAGCCGCCGTGCGGCGGGAAACCCAAATCGCGGCTTACAATGGCGCGGGGTCCAGCCTCCACACCGAGGCTTTTCTGTTCCTGTTTTAGCACCAGGAATACATTCCAAGTTGGTTTCTCTCAGCCCAGTTCGTTCCTGAGTCAGCGGAGCATATCTCCACCTGCTTATGTCTCCTTAGTCCGCACCATTCCTGGCTTCTGAGCCGAGTCTTTCAGAGAGCCTCCGGTAGTTGCTGTTATCTGTCCGCCATGTTTTCCCGGAAGTCCGTGGTGCTTTTCTCCATCCTACATTGCCACTCACTGCCTATCCTAATTCAGACCCTATGATTCACACCACCCCGTGATGTTTTTCTCACTCCTGCTAGTGAATGTAATGTTACACACCCATACAATGCGCACCGCCCCGCGATGTTTTTCAGAAACCTATCCTACATTGCCACTGCATATTGCCTGACCTCCCCATGCTGACCACCCCGCGGTGCTTTTCTCCATCCTACATTGCCACTCACTGCCTATCCTAATTCAGACCCTAGGATTCACACCACCCCGTGATGTTTTTCTCACTCCTCCTAGTGAATGTTATATTACACACCCATACAATGCGCACCACACCGCGATGTTTTTCAGAAACCTATCCTACATTGCCACTGCATGTTGCCTGACCTCCCCATGCTGACCACCCCGTGGTGCTTTTCTCCATCCTACATTGTCACTCACTGCCTATCCTAATTCAGACCCTATGATTCACACCACCCCGTGATTTTTTCTCACTCCTGCTACTGAATGTAACGTTACACACCCATACAATGCGCACCACCCCGCGATGTTTTTTAGAAACCTATCCTAAATTTCCACTGCATGTTGCCTGACCTCCCCATGCTGACCACCCCGTGGTGCTTTTCTCCATCCTACTTTGCCACTCACTGCCTATCCTAATTCACACCCTATGATTCACACCACCCCGTGATGTTTTTCTCACTCCTCCTAGTGAATGTAATGTTACACACCCATACAATGCGCACCACCCCGCGATGTTTTTCAGAAACCTATCCTATATTCCCACTGCATGTTGCCTGACCTCCCCATGCTGACCACCCCGTGGTGCTCTTCTCCATCCTACATTGCCACTCACTGCCTATGCTAATTCAGACCCTATGATTCACACCACCCCGTGATGTTTTTCTCACTCCTGCTAGTGAATGTAATGTTACACACCCATACAATGCGAACCACCCCGCGATGATTTTCAGAAACCTATCCTACATTGCCACTGCATGTTGCCTGACCTCCCCATGCTGACCACCCCGCGGTGCTTTTCTCCATCCTACATTGCCACTCACTGCCTATCCTAATTCAGATCCTATGATTCACACCACCCCGTGATGTTTTTCTCACTCCTGCTAGTGAATGTAATGTTACACACCCATAGAATGCGCACCACACCGCGATGTTTTTCAGAAACCTATCCTACATTGCCACTGCATATTGCCTGACCTCCCCATGCTGACCACCCCGTGGTGCTTCTCTCCATCCTACGTTGCCTCTCACTGCCTATCCTAATTCAGACCCTATGATTCACACCACCCCGTGATGTTTTTCTCACTCCTGCTAGTGAATGTAATGTTGCACACCCATACAATGCGCACCACCCCGCGATGTTTTTCAGAAACCAATCCTACATTGCCACTGCATGTTGCCTGACCTCCACATGCTGACCACACCGTGGTGCTTTTCTCCATCCTACATTGCCACTCACTGCCTATCCTAATTCAGACCCTATGATTCACACCACCCCGTGATGTTTTTCTCACTCCTACTAGTGAATGTAATGTTACTCACCCATACAATGCGCACCACCCCGCGATGTTTTTCAGAAACCTATCCTACATTGCCACTGCATGTTGCCTGACCTCCCCATGCTGACCACCCCGTGGTGCTTTTCTCCATCCTACATTGCAACTCACTGCCTATCCTAATTCAGACCCTATGATTCACACCACCCCGTGATGTTTTTCTCACTCCTCCTAGTGAATGTTATATTACACACCCATACAATGCGCACCACCCGGCGATGTTTTTCAGAAACCTATCCTACATTGCCACTGCATGTTGCCTGACCTCCCCATGCTGACCACCCCGTGGTGCTTTTCTCCATCCTACTTTGCCACTCACTGCCTATCCTAATTCACACCCTATGATTCACACCACCCCGTGATGTTTTTCTCACTCCTCCTAGTGAATGTAATGTTACACACCCATACAATGCGCACCACCCCGCGATGTTTTTCAGAAACCTATCCTACATTGCCCCTGCATGTTGCCTGACCTCCCCATGCTGACCACCCCATGGTGCTTTTCTTTTTTTTTTTTTTTTTTAATTTTATTTAAGGAGAAAAGAAAAAAAAACCAGGGAAAGGGTACAAGTTATACAGATTTACAGAAAAAAAAATGAACAGTAGGAAATCACTAGTTAATGGATTACATATTGTCATCTTAGAAATAATTGTTCAAGTCACAAAATTAAAGCTTGTAATGTGGACATTCCATCAATGATACTGCAAACAGTTCTGTTCATTGATCCAATAAAACTCTTTGATATCATTTTCTATCTTATCCACTTAAATATACATGCAGTTATATAGTTTGGAGCACTTTCTTTTCCTCTCTTTTGTACCATGACTATTACACATTTTGGGTTTCATTGCTCCCACTGTTCTTATTACTTTTTTGGAAGACAGTAAAACCAAATGTGACATAACAGAACAGAATTGGTCAAGTCAAAAGGGTGGACATAATAGATAATGTAAAAACATAATACAAGGTGATCAACAATGGTTACTATAATGCCTCCCGCTATCTCTAATAGAATTGCCTATATCGTTAGTTATAATACAATTGAACAAAACAGTAAAGAATAAAACCGACAAAACCAAAACATTGGAGACATTGTAGGTCTTCAAAAGTAGATAAAAGTCAACAAGAATGGGCGTCATAATGAATCTCATTATCTTCACAGCTGATGCCTAAACTTTCGAACCTGATACTATCCAGCAAAACAGAATAGGGGAACATCAGTTAAAAACCAGATGGTGAGAGTAATACAGGGCTTTAAATCAAGGTAATGAAAAGTCAAAGTGGGTTACTATAATATATCCTGCTATTTTTTTCCTTTAATTAAAAGGATAAAGATAAAAAAGTAAATAATGGAGTGGAGATTGAGATAAAAGAGGGCATAACAACGAAACAGTGCAGATCAAAACATAACCATTTAAGCAGAATAGTGTTTCACCATCAGATAATCCTAACCTAAAAGTAGTTACCATATTGTCTCTTTCTTTGAAATCCTTGAGTACAACTTCATATACTGTAGCATTAAGTATATCAAAACAATGTAAAACCATTCAAGAGAATGACAGCATTACAGAGTATTTAGAATCGACTAACAGAAAATGAATAATGGTTTCTGTATAATCTCCTTGTCTTTACAAGATTTTTGCTTATACTATCGTACATAATAAAATCCAGTAAGATACAACCTATTTAGACCATTAGAGACAGAAGGACAAAAGCTAGATGAGACTTCAAAACAAGATGATACTAAATCAGTATTACCTATTAAGATGTCATTTTCTCCAAAATAGCTGTTCCTATCATCCAATCTTCTCTGCCTCATTTCTGTTGAGCTCTTTTTCTGTCAGTAGCTGTCAGTTTGTCTTCTTCATTTTGTTCTCTGCTCCATTCGTTGTGGCCTCTCTGCCATTATTTCTGGATTCTTTGTATTTTTCTTTTTTTAGAATATCCTGCAATACTCTCTGTAGAGTTGAATTGGTGGTTGCAAATTCCCCCAGTTCCTCTTTATCCTGGAAGCACCTTGTTTTTCCATCAATTTCCAGGGACAGTTGTGCAGGATATCTCAATCTTGGCTGGAGATTATTATCTTTCAAAGCTTGAATTATTTCCCCCCACGCTCTTCGTGATTTGATGGTTTGTGCCGAGAAATCTGCTGTAATTCTGATGGGTGTTCCCTTGTAAGTGGTCTGTTTCTTGTCTCTTACAGCTTTTAATATTCTGTTCTTGTATTGAATTTCTGGAATTTTTATTATTATATGCCTGGGTGTTGCTCTGTTTGGGTTGTAGGTAGCTGGGGTCCTGTATGCCTCATACATCTGAGTATCTTTACCTTTTGCTAAATTAGGAAAATTCTCCTGGATTATTTCTGTGAGTAGCTTTTGTAGTTCACTCGTTTGTGTCCCTACTTCTTCTTTTATGTTCTTAATCCTTAAGTTATGGATCCTCTTATCATCTTCTTGTCTTTGTATTATTGCTGTTTGTTTTTTTGTTATTTTTAAGAAGTTTTTCATTTCATTCTCCCATATTACAAGTCTGCCCTCCAGTTCAGATAGTCTGTCCTTAGTTTCTTTCAAGCTGTTATGCCAGTCTTCTATAGACTTCTTAGTATCTTGGTAGTCCCTTTGAACCTGCTTCACGTATTCTATGCTTTCTCTGTTTTCTCCATCAAACAATTCTCCCCTTGTTTTCTGTTCTTCCATTCCACCGCCTGTTTTTTCTTGGGTGGTACTTAGCATTTCTCTAACTATTCTGCATACTTCTAGCTTCAGGTCGTTGATAACTTCATTCCTGAATTGGTCTATGAGGCTCTCTATATGGTGCCTTATGTATATTGGTGCGGTGTCTGCTATTGCCTGTTTCTCAGAATTGGGGGCCGAGGAGCCTTTCTTGTTGCTGCCTCTTCCCATGCTGCCTCTTCTTCTCTGTTCCTTATATATGCAAGCTTATATAAGAGGCCCAGCTTCTCTCCCAGTCAGCCACAGCCTGATCGAATTGCGCCAGTTAGGTGTTCCCGCTCACCGCTGCGCACCAGGGAGTTACGGACCAGGCAGCCTACGCGTCTCCCCTCCCGGCCACCGTCAGGCTCTGGGATCTGGGTTGGGACAGCCTACCAGGTCCGCCGGCAGCGTCAAGCAGGCCAGGCACTTTTCACCAACCTCGCCCGAGAGGGGGATGTGTGGCTGGAGTCGCCACCGCGCCCCGCTCCCGCAGGACTGCTCGGACCCAGAAAGTCCTCCGCTGGAGTCAAACTGTGGTAGAGTGTCAGCTTCTCTCACTCACCTCACCACAAGTCAGTGCACGCCTCCCTGCCGTTCGCAGATTGCCGTTCTCAGAGCTTCTGCGCGTCTCTCTCCTTGCCGAGCCACTGTAGAGGCAGCCAGCCGCCGTGCGGCGGGAAACCCAAATCGCGGCTTACAATGGCGCGGGGTCCAGCCTCCACACCGAGGCTTTTCTGTTCCTGTTTTAGCACCAGGAA
Source organism: Cavia porcellus (assembly GCF_034190915.1). Classification (NCBI taxonomy): domain Eukaryota; kingdom Metazoa; phylum Chordata; class Mammalia; order Rodentia; family Caviidae; genus Cavia; species Cavia porcellus. Next base: position 46,899,905 of record NW_026947514.1, on the reverse strand, counting down.
TGCATTCCAAGTTGGTTTCTCTCAGCCGAGTTCGCTCCTGAGTCAGCGGAGCATATCTCCACCTGCTTATGTCTCCTTAGTCTGCACCATTCCTGGCTTCTGAGCCGAGTCTTTCAGAGAGCCTCCGGTAGTCGCTGTTATCTGTCCGCCATGTTTTCCCGGAAGTCCGTGGTGCTTTTCTCCATCCTACATTGCCACTCACTGCCTATCCTAATTCAGACCCTATGATTCACACCTCCCCGTGATGTTTTTCTCACTCCTGCAAGTGAATGTAATGTTACACACCCATACAATGCGCACCACCCCGCGCTGTTTTTCAGAAACCAATCCTACATTGCCACTGCATGTTGCCTGACATCCCCATGCTGAGCACTCCGTGGTGCTTTTCTCCATCCTGCATTGCCATTCACTGCCTATCCTAATTCAGACCCTATGATTCACACCACCCCGTGATGTTTTTCTCACTCCTACTAGTGAATGTAATGTTACACACCCATACAATGCGCACCACCCCGCGATGTTTTTCAGAAACCTATCCTACATTGCCACTGCATGTTGCCTGACCTCCCCATGCTGACCACCCCGTGGTGCTTTTCTCCATCCTACATTGCAACTCACTGCCTATCCTAATTCAGACCCTATGATTCACACCACCCCGTGATGTTTTTCTCATTCCTGCTAGTGAGTGTAATGTTACACACCCATACAATGCGCACCACCCCGCGATGTTTCTCAGAATCCTATGCTACATTGCCACTGCATGTTGCCTGACCTCCCCATGCTGACCACCCGTGGTGCTTTTCTCCATCCTACATTGCCACTCACTGCCTATCCTAATTCAGACCCTATGATTCACACCACCCCGTGATTTTTTTCTCACTCCTACTAGTGAATGTAATGTTACACACCCATACAATGCGCACCACCCTGCGATGTTTTTCAGAAACCTATCCTACATTGCCACTGCATGTTGCCTGACCTCCCCATGATGACCAGCCCGTGGTGCTTTTCTCCATCCTACATTGCCACTCACTGCCTATCCTAATTCAGACCCTATGATTCACACCACCCCGTGATGTTTTTCTCACTCCTCCTAGTGAATGTAATGTTACACACCCATACAATGCGCACCACCCCGCGATGTTTTTCAGAAACCTGTCCTATATTCCCACTGCATGTTGCCTGACCTCCCCATGCTGACCACCCCGTGGTGCTCTTCTCCATCCTACATTGCCACTCACTGCCTATGCTAATTCAGACCCTATGATTCACACCACCCCGTGATGTTTTTCTCACTCCTGCTAGTGAATGTAATGTTACACACCCATACAATGCGAACCACCCCTCGATGTTTTTCAGAAACCTATCCTACATTGCCACTGCATGTTGCCTGACCTCCCCATGCTGACCACCCCGCGGTGCTTTTCTCCATCCTACATTGCCACTCACTGCCTATCCTAATTCAGATCCTATGATTCACACCACCCCATGATGTTTTTCTCACTCCTGCTAGTGAATGTAATGTTACACACCCATAGAATGCGCACCACCCCGCGATGTTTTTCAGAAACCTATCCTACATTGCCACTGCATATTGCCTGACCTCCCCATGCTGACCACCCCGTGGTGCTTCTCTCCATCCTACGTTGCCTCTCACTGCCTATCCTAATTCAGACCCTATGATTCACACCACCCCGTGATGTTTTTCTCACTCCTGCTAGTGAATGTAATGTTGCACACCCATACAATGCGCACCACCCCGCGATGTTTTTCAGAAACCAATCCTACATTGCCACTGCATGTTGCCTGACCTCCACATGCTGACCACACCGTGGTGCTTTTCTCCATCCTACATTGCCACTCACTGCCTATCCTAATTCAGACCCTATGATTCACACCACCCCGTGATGTTTTTCTCACTCCTACTAGTGAATGTAATGTTACTCACCCATACAATGCGCACCACCCCGCGATGTTTTTCAGAAACCTATCCTACATTGCCACTGCATGTTGCCTGACCTCCCCATGCTGACCACCCCGTGGTGCTTTTCTCCATCCTACATTGCAACTCACTGCCTATCCTAATTCAGACCTTATGATTCACACCACCCCGTGATGTTTTTCTCACTCCTCCTAGTGAATGTTATATTACACACCCATACAATGCGCACCACCCTGCGATGTTTTTCAGAAACCTATCCTACATTGCCACTGCATGTTGCCTGACCTCCCCATGCTGACCACCCCGTGGTGCTTTTCTCCGTCCTACATTGCCACTCACTGCCTATCCTAATTCAGACCCTATGATTCACACCACCTCGTGATTTTTTGTCACTCCTGCTATTGAATGTAACGTTACACACCCATACAATGCGAACCACCCCGCGATGTTTTTCAGAAACCTATCCTACATTGCCACTGCATGTTTCCTGACCTCCCCATGCTGACCACCCCGTGGTGCTTCTCTCCATCCTACGTTGCCACTCACTGCCTATACTAATTCAGACCCTATGATTCACACCACCCGTGATGTTTTTCTCATTCCTGCTAGTGAGTGTAATGTTACACACCCATACAATGCGAACCACCCCGCGATGTTTCTCAGAAACCTATCCTACATTGCCAGTGCATGTTGCCTGACCTCCCCATGCTGACCACCCCGTGGTGCTTTTCTCCATCCTACATTGCCACTCACTGCCTATCCTAATTCAGACCCTATGATTCACACCACCCCGTGATTTTTTCTCACTCCTGCTAGTGAATGTAATGTTACACACCCATACAATGCGCACCACCCCGCGATGTTTTTTAGAAACCTATCCTACATTTCCACTGCATGTTGCCTGACCTCCCCATGCTGACCACCCCGTGGTGCTTTTCTCCATCCTACATTGCCACTCACTGCCTATCCTAATTCACACCCTATGATTCACACAACCCCGTGATGTTTTTCTCACTCCTACTAGTGAATGTAATGTTACACACACATAGAATGCGCACCACCCCGCGATGTTTTTCAGAAACCTATCCTACATTGCCACTGCATGTTGCCTGACCTCCCCATGCTGACCACCCCATGGTGCTTTTCTTTTTTTTTTTTTTTTAATTTTATTTAAGGAGAAAAGAAAAAAAAAGCAGGGAAAGGGTACAAGTTATACAGATTTACAGAAAAAAAAATGAACAGTAGGAAATCACTAGTTAATGGATTACATATTGTCATCTTAGAAATAATTGTTCAAGTCACAAAATTAAAGCTTGTAAAGTGGACATTCCATCAATGATACTGCAAACAGTTCTGTTCATTGATCCAATAAAACTCTTTGATATCATTTTCTATCTTATACACTTAAATATACATGCAGTTATATAGTTTGGAGCACTTTCTTTTCCTCTCTTTTGTACCATGACTATTACACATTTTGGGTTTCATTGCTCCCACTGTTCTTATTACTTTTTTGGAAGACAGTAACACCCAATGTGACATAACAGAACAGAATTGGTCAAGTCAAAAGGGTGGACATAATAGATAATGTAAAAACATAATACAAGGTGATCAACAATGGTTACTATAATGCCTCCCGCTATCTCTAATAGAATTGCCTATATCGTTAGTTATAATACAATTGAACAAAACAGTAAAGAATAAAACCGACAAAACCAAAACATTGGAGACATTGTAGGTCTTCAAAAGTAGATAAAAGTCAACAAGAATGGGCGTCATAATGAATCTCATTATCTTCACAGCTGATGCCTAAACTTTCGAACCTGATACTATCCAGCAAAACAGAATAGGGGAACATCAGTTAAAAACCAGATGGTGAGAGTAATACAGGGCTTTAAATCAAGGTAATGAAAAGTCAAAGTGGGTTACTATAATATATCCTGCTATTTTTTTCCTTTAATTAAAAGGATAAAGATAAAAAAGTAAATAATGGAGTGGAGATTGAGATAAAAGAGGGCATAACAACGAAACAGTGCAGATCAAAACATAACCATTTAAGCAGAATAGTGTTTCACCATCAGATAATCCTAACCTAAAAGTAGTTACCATATTGTCTCTTTCTTTGAAATCCTTGAGTACAACTTCATATACTGTAGCATTAAGTATATCAAAACAATGTAAAACCATTCAAGAGAATGACAGCATTACAGAGTATTTAGAATCGACTAACAGAAAATGAATAATGGTTTCTGTATAATCTCCTTGTCTTTACAAGGTTTTTGCTTATACTATCGTACATAATAAAATCCAGTAAGATACAACCTATTTAGACCATTAGAGACAGAAGGACAAAAGCTAGATGAGACTTCAAAACAAGATGATACTAAATCAGTATTACCTATTAAGATGTCATTTTCTCCAAAATAGCTGTTCCTATCATCCAATCTTCTCTGCCTCATTTCTGTTGAGCTCTTTTTCTGTCAGTAGCTGTCAGTTTGTCTTCTTCATTTTGTTCTCTGCTCCATTCGTTGTGGCCTCTCTGCCATTATTTCTGGATTCTTTGTATTTTTCTTTTTTTAGAATATCCTGCAATACTCTCTGTAGAGTTGAATTGGTGGTTGCAAATTCCCCCAGTTCCTCTTTATCCTGGAAGCACCTTGTTTTTCCATCAATTTCCAGGGACAGTTGTGCAGGATATCTCAATCTTGGCTGGAGATTATTATCTTTCAAAGCTTGAATTATTTCCCCCCACGCTCTTCGTGATTTGATGGTTTGTGCCGAGAAATCTGCTGTAATTCTGATGGGTGTTCCCTTGTAAGTGGTCTGTTTCTTGTCTCTTACAGCTTTTAATATTCTGTTCTTGTATTGAATTTCTGGAATTTTTATTATTATATGCCTGGGTGTTGCTCTGTTTGGGTTGTAGGTAGCTGGGGTCCTGTATGCCTCATACATCTGAGTATCTTTACCTTTTGCTAAATTAGGAAAATTCTCCTGGATTATTTCTGTGAGTAGCTTTTGTAGTTCACTCGTTTGTGTCCCTACTTCTTCTTTTATGTTCTTAATCCTTAAGTTATGGATCCTCTTATCATCTTCTTGTCTTTGTATTATTGCTGTTTGTTTTTTTGTTATTTTTAAGAAGTTTTTCATTTCATTCTCCCATATTACAAGTCTGCCCTCCAGTTCAGATAGTCTGTCCTTAGTTTCTTTCAAGCTGTTATGCCAGTCTTCTATAGACTTCTTAGTATCTTGGTAGTCCCTTTGAACCTGCTTCACGTATTCTATGCTTTCTCTGTTTTCTCCATCAAACAATTCTCCCCTTGTTTTCTGTTCTTCCATTCCACCGCCTGTTTTTTCTTGGGTGGTACTTAGCATTTCTCTAACTATTCTGCATACTTCTAGCTTCAGGTCGTTGATAACTTCATTCCTGAATTGGTCTATGAGGCTCTCTATATGGTGCCTTATGTATATTGGTGCGGTGTCTGCTATTGCCTGTTTCTCAGAATTGGGGGCCGAGGAGCCTTTCTTGTTGCTGCCTCTTCCCATGCTGCCTCTTCTTCTCTGTTCCTTATATATGCAAGCTTATATAAGAGGCCCAGCTTCTCTCCCAGTCAGCCACAGCCTGATCGAATTGCGCCAGTTAGGTGTTCCCGCTCACCGCTGCGCACCAGGGAGTTACGGACCAGGCAGCCTACGCGTCTCCCCTCCCGGCCACCGTCAGGCTCTGGGATCTGGGTTGGGACAGCCTACCAGGTCCGCCGGCAGCGTCAAGCAGGCCAGGCACTTTTCACCAACCTCGCCCGAGAGGGGGATGTGTGGCTGGAGTCGCCACCGCGCCCCGCTCCCGCAGGACTGCTCGGACACAGAAAGTCCTCCGCTGGAGTCAAACTGTGGTAGAGTGTCAGCTTCTCTCACTCACCTCACCACAAGTCAGTGCACGCCTCCCTGCCGTTCGCAGATTGCCGTTCTCAGAGCTTCTGCGCGTCTCTCTCCTTGCCGAGCCACTGTAGAGGCAGCCAGCCGCCGTGCGGCGGGAAACCCAAATCGCGGCTTACAATGGCGCGGGGTCCAGCCTCCACACCGAGGCTTTTCTGTTCCTGTTTTAGCACCAGGAATTCATTCCAAGTTGGTTTCTCTCAGCCCAGTTCGTTCCTGAGTCAGCGGAGCATATCTCCACCTGCTTATGTCTCCTTAGTCCGCACCATTCCTGGCTTCTGAGCCGAGTCTTTCAGAGAGCCTCCGGTAGTCGCTGTTATCTGTCCGCCATGTTTTCCCGGAAGTCCGTGGTGCTTTTCTCCATCCTACATTGCCACTCACTGCCTATCCTAATTCAGACCCTATGATTCACACCACCCCGTGATGTTTTTCTCACTCCTGCTAGTGAATGTAATGTTACACACCCATACAATGCGCACCGCCCCGCGATGTTTTTCAGAAACCTATCCTACATTGCCACTGCATATTGCCTGACCTCCCCATGCTGACCACCCCGCGGTGCTTTTCTCCATCCTACATTGCCACTCACTGCCTATCCTAATTCAGACCCTAGGATTCACACCACCCCGTGATGTTTTTCTCACTCCTCCTAGTGAATGTTATACTACACACCCATACAATGCGCACCACACCGCGATGTTTTTCAGAAACCTATCCTACATTGCCACTGCATGTTGCCTGACCTCCCCATGCTGACCACCCCGTGGTGCTTTTCTCCATCCAACATTGTCACTCACTGCCTATCCTAATTCAGACCCTATGATTCACACCACCCCGTGATTTTTTCTCACTCCTGCTACTGAATGTAACGTTACACACCCATACAATGCGCACCACCCCGCGATGTTTTTTAGAAACCTATCCTACATTTCCACTGCATGTTGCCTGACCTCCCCGTGCTGACCACCCCGTGGTGCTTTTCTCCATCCTACTTTTCCACTCACTGCTTATCCTAATTCACACCCTATGATTCACACAACCCCGTGATGTTTTTCTCACTCCTACTAGTGAATGTAATGTTACACACACATACAATGCGCACCACCCCGCGATGTTTTTCAGAAACCTATCCTACATTGCCACTGCATGTTGCCTGACCTCCCCATGCTGACCACCCCGTGGTGCTTTTCTCCATCCTACATTGCCACTCACTGCCTATCCTAATTCAGACCCTATGATTCACACCACCCCGTGATGTTTTTCTCACTCCTACTAGTGAATGTAATGTTACACACCCATACAATGCGCACCACCCCGCGATGTTTTTCAGAAACCTATCCTACATTGCCACTGCATGTTGCCTGACCTCCCCATGATGACCACCCCGTGGTGCTTTTCTCCATCCTACATTGCCACTCACTGCCTATCCTAATTCAGACCCTATGATTCACACCACCCCGTGATGTTTTTCTCACTCCTCCTAGTGAATGTAATGTTACACACCCATACAATGCGCACCACCCCGCGATGTTTTTCAGAAACCTATCCTATATTCCCACTGCATGTTGCCTGACCTCCCCATGCTGACCACCCCGTGGTGCTCTTCTCCATCCTACATTGCCACTCACTGCCTATGCTAATTCAGACCCTATGATTCACACCACCCCGTGATGTTTTTCTCACTCCTGCTAGTGAATGTAATGTTACACACCCATACAATGCGAACCACCCCGCGATGTTTTTCAGAAACCTATCCTACATTGCCACTGCATGTTGCCTGACCTCCCCATGCTGACCACCCCGCGGTGCTTTTCTCCATCCTACATTGCCACTCACTGCCTATCCTAATTCAGATCCTATGATTCACACCACCCCGTGATGTTTTTCTCACTCCTGCTAGTGAATGTAATGTTACACACCCATAGAATGCGCACCACACCGCGATGTTTTTCAGAAACCTATTCTACATTGCCACTGCATATTGCCTGACCTCCCCATGATGACCACCCCGTGGTGCTTTTCTCCATCCTACATTGCCACTCACTGCCTATCCTAATTCAGACCCTATGATTCACACCAACCCGTGATGTTTTTCTCACTCCTCCTAGTGAATGTAATGTTACACACCCATACAATGCGCACCACCCCGCGATGTTTTTCAGAAAACTGTCCTATATTTCCACTGCATGTTGCCTGACCTCCCCATGCTGACCACCCCGTGGTGCTCTTCTCCATCCTACATTGCCACTCACTGCCTATCCTAATTCAGACCCTATGATTCACACCACCCCGTGATGTTTTTCTCACTCCTACTAGTGAATGTAATGTTACACACCCATACAATGCGCACCACCCCGCGATGTTTTTCAGAAACCTATCCTACATTGCCACTGCATGTTGCCTGACCTCCCCATGCTGACCACCCCGTGGTGCTTTTCTCCATCCTACATTGCAACTCACTGCCTATCCTAATTCAGACCCTATGATTCACACCACCCCGTGATGTTTTTCTCATTCCTGCTAGTGAGTGTAATGTTACACACCCATACAATGCGCACCACCCCGCGATGTTTCTCAGAATCCTATGCTACATTGCCACTGCATGTTGCCTGACCTCCCCATGCTGACCACCCCGTGGTGCTTTTCTCCATCCTACATTGCCACTCACTGCCTATCCTAATTCAGACCCTATGATTCACACCACCCCGTGATTTTTTCTCACTCCTGCTAGTGAATGTAATGTTACACACCCATACAATGCCCACCACCCCGCGATGTTTTTTAGAAACCTATCCTACATTTCCACTGCATGTTGCCTGACCTCCCCATGCTGACCACCCCGTGGTGCTTTTCTCCATCCTACATTGCCACTCACTGCGTATCCTAATTCACACCCTATGATTCACACAACCCCGTGATGTGTTTCTCACTCCTACTAGTGAATGTAATGTTACACACCCTTACAATGCGAACCACCCCGCGATGTTTTTCAGAAACCTATCCTACATTTCCACTGCATGTTGCCTGACCTCCCCATGCTGACCACCCCATGGTGCTTTTCTTTTTTTTTTTTTTTTTTTTTTTTTTTTTTTTTTAATTTTATTTAAGGAGAAAAGAAAAAAAAAGCAGGGAAAGGGTACAAGTTATACAGATTTACAGAAAAAAATGAACAGTAGGAAATCACTAGTTAATGGATTACATATTGTCATCTTAGAAATAATTGTTCAAGTCACAAAATTAAAGCTTGTAAAGTGGACATTCCATCAATGATACTGCAAACAGTTCTGTTCATTGATCCAATAAAACTCTTTAATATCATTTTCTATCTTATACACTTAAATATACATGCAGTTACATAGTTTGGAGCACTTTCTTTTCCTCTCTTTTGTACCATGACTATTACACATTTTGGGTTTCATTGCTCCCACTGTTCTTATTACTTTTTTGGAAGACAGTAAAACCAAATGTGACATAACAGAACAGAATTGGTCAAGTCAAAAGGGTGGACATAATAGATAATGTAAAAACATAATACAAGGTGATCAACAATGGTTACTATAATGCCTCCCACTATCTCTAATAGAATTGCCTATATCGTTAGTTATAATACAATTGAACAAAACAGTAAAGAATAAAACCGACAAAACCAAAACATTGGAGACATTGTAGGTCTTCAAAAGTAGATAAAAGTCAACAAGAATGGGCGTCATAATGAATCTCATTATCTTCACAGCTGATGCCTAAACTTTCGAACCTGATACTATCCAGCAAAACAGAATAGGGGAACATCAGTTAAAAACCAGATGGTGAGAGTAATACAGGGCTTTAAATCAAGGTAATGAAAAGTCAAAGTGGGTTACTATAATATATCCTGCTATTTTTTTCCTTTAATTAAAAGGATAAAGATAAAAAAGTAAATAATGGAGTGGAGATTGAGATAAAAGAGGGCATAACAACGAAACAGTGCAGATCAAAACATAACCATTTAAGCAGAATAGTGTTTCACCATCAGATAATCCTAACCTAAAAGTAGTTACCATATTGTCTCTTTCTTTGAAATCCTTGAGTACAACTTCATATACTGTAGCATTAAGTATATCAAAACAATGTAAAACCATTCAAGAGAATGACAGCATTACAGAGTATTTAGAATCGACTAACAGAAAATGAATAATGGTTTCTGTATAATCTCCTTGTCTTTACAAGATTTTTGCTTATACTATCGTACATAATAAAATCCAGTAAGATACAACCTATTTAGACCATTAGAGACAGAAGGACAAAAGCTAGATGAGACTTCAAAACAAGATGATACTAAATCAGTATTACCTATTAAGATGTCATTTTCTCCAAAATAGCTGTTCCTATCATCCAATCTTCTCTGCCTCATTTCTGTTGAGCTCTTTTTCTGTCAGTAGCTGTCAGTTTGTCTTCTTCATTTTGTTCTCTGCTCCATTCGTTGTGGCCTCTCTGCCATTATTTCTGGATTCTTTGTATTTTTCTTTTTTTAGAATATCCTGCAATACTCTCTGTAGAGTTGAATTGGTGGTTGCAAATTCCCCCAGTTCCTCTTTATCCTGGAAGCACCTTGTTTTTCCATCAATTTCCAGGGACAGTTGTGCAGGATATCTCAATCTTGGCTGGAGATTATTATCTTTCAAAGCTTGAATTATTTCCCCCCACGCTCTTCGTGATTTGATGGTTTGTGCCGAGAAATCTGCTGTAATTCTGATGGGTGTTCCCTTGTAAGTGGTCTGTTTCTTGTCTCTTACAGCTTTTAATATTCTGTTCTTGTATTGAATTTCTGGAATTTTTATTATTATATGCCTGGGTGTTGCTCTGTTTGGGTTGTAGGTAGCTGGGGTCCTGTATGCCTCATACATCTGAGTATCTTTACCTTTTGCTAAATTAGGAAAATTCTCCTGGATTATTTCTGTGAGTAGCTTTTGTAGTTCACTCGTTTGTGTCCCTACTTCTTCTTTTATGTTCTTAATCCTTAAGTTATGGATCCTCTTATCATCTTCTTGTCTTTGTATTATTGCTGTTTGTTTTTTTGTTATTTTTAAGAAGTTTTTCATTTCATTCTCCCATATTACAAGTCTGCCCTCCAGTTCAGATAGTCTGTCCTTAGTTTCTTTCAAGCTGTTATGCCAGTCTTCTATAGACTTCTTAGTATCTTGGTAGTCCCTTTGAACCTGCTTCACGTATTCTATGCTTTCTCTGTTTTCTCCATCAAACAATTCTCCCCTTGTTTTCTGTTCTTCCATTCCACCGCCTGTTTTATCTTGGGTGGTACTTAGCATTTCTCTAACTATTCTGCATACTTCTAGCTTCAGGTCGTTGATAACTTCATTCCTGAATTGGTCTATGAGGCTCTCTATATGGTGCCTTATGTATATTGGTGCGGTGTCTGCTATTGCCTGTTTCTCAGAATTGGGGGCCGAGGAGCCTTTCTTGTTGCTGCCTCTTCCCATGCTGCCTCTTCTTCTCTGTTCCTTATATATGCAAGCTTATATAAGAGGCCCAGCTTCTCTCCCAGTCAGCCACAGCCTGATCGAATTGCGCCAGTTAGGTGTTCCCGCTCACCGCTGCGCACCAGGGAGTTACGGACCAGGCAGCCTACGCGTCTCCCCTCCCGGCCACCGTCAGGCTCTGGGATCTGGGTTGGGACAGCCTACCAGGTCCGCCGGCAGCGTCAAGCAGGCCAGGCACTTTTCACCAACCTCGCCCGAGAGGGGGATGTGTGGCTGGAGTCGCCACCGCGCCCCGCTCCCGCAGGACTGCTCGGACCCAGAAAGTCCTCCGCTGGAGTCAAACTGTGGTAGAGTGTCAGCTTCTCTCACTCACCTCACCACAAGTCAGTGCACGCCTCCCTGCCGTTCGCAGATTGCCGTTCTCAGAGCTTCTGCGCGTCTCTCTCCTTGCCGAGCCACTGTAGAGGCAGCCAGCCGCCGTGCGGCGGGAAACCCAAATCGCGGCTTACAATGGCGCGGGGTCCAGCCTCCACACCGAGGCTTTTCTGTTCCTGTTTTAGCACCAGGAATACATTCCAAGTTGGTTTCTCTCAGCCCAGTTCGTTCCTGAGTCAGCGGAGCATATCTCCACCTGCTTATGTCTCCTTAGTCCGCACCATTCCTGGCTTCTGAGCCGAGTCTTTCAGAGAGCCTCCGGTAGTCGCTGTTATCTGTCCGCCATGTTTTCCCGGAAGTCCGTGGTGCTTTTCTCCATCCTACATTGCCACTCACTGCCTATCCTAATTCAGACCCTATGATTCACACCACCCCGTGATGTTTTTCTCACTCCTGCTAGTGAATGTAATGTTACACACCCATACAATGCGCACCGCCCCGCGATGTTTTTCAGAAACCTATCCTACATTGCCACTGCATGTTGCCTGACCTCCCCATGCTGACCACCCCGTGGTGCTTTTCTCCATCCTACATTGTCACTCACTGCCTATCCTAATTCAGACCCTATGATTCACACCACCCCGTGATTTTTTCTCACTCCTGCTACTGAATGTAACGTTACACACCCATACAATGCGCACCACCCCGCGATGTTTTTTAGAAACCTATCCTAAATTTCCACTGCATGTTGCCTGACCTCCCCATGCTGACCACCCCGTGGTGCTTTTCTCCATCCTACTTTGCCACTCACTGCCTATCCTAATTCACACCCTATGATTCACACCACCCCGTGATGTTTTTCTCACTCCTCCTAGTGAATGTAATGTTACACACCCATACAATGCGCACCACCATGCGATGTTTTTCAGAAACCTATCCTATATTCCCACTGCATGTTGCCTGACCTCCCCATGCTGACCACCCCGTGGTGCTCTTCTCCATCCTACATTGCCACTCACTGCCTATGCTAATTCAGACCCTATGATTCACACCACCCCGTGATGTTTTTCTCACTCCTGCTAGTGAATGTAATGTTACACACCCATACAATGCGAACCACCCCGTGATGATTTTCAGAAACCTATCCTACATTGCCACTGCATGTTGCCTGACCTCCCCATGCTGACCACCCCGCGGTGCTTTTCTCCATCCTACATTGCCACTCACTGCCTATCCTAATTCAGATCCTATGATTCACACCACCCCGTGATGTTTTTCTCACTCCTGCTAGTGAATGTAATGTTACACACCCATAGAATGCGCACCACACCGCGATGTTTTTCAGAAACCTATCCTACATTGCCACTGCATATTGCCTGACCTCCGCATGCTGACCACCCCGTGGTGCTTCTCTCCATCCTACGTTGCCTCTCACTGCCTATCCTAATTCAGACCCTATGATTCACACCACCCCGTGATGTTTTTCTCACTCCTGCTAGTGAATGTAATGTTGCACACCCATACAATGCGCACCACCCCGCGATGTTTTTCAGAAACCAATCCTACATTGCCACTGCATGTTGCCTGACCTCCACATGCTGACCACACCGTGGTGCTTTTCTCCATCCTACATTGCCACTCACTGCCTATCCTAATTCAGACCCTATGATTCACACCACCCCGTGATGTTTTTCTCACTCCTACTAGTGAATGTAATGTTACTCACCCATACAATGCGCACCACCCCGCGATGTTTTTCAGAAACCTATCCTACATTGCCACTGCATGTTGCCTGACCTCCCCATGCTGACCACCCCGTGGTGCTTTTCTCCATCCTACATTGCAACTCACTGCCTATCCTAATTCAGACCCTATGATTCACACCACCCCGTGATGTTTTTCTCACTCCTCCTAGTGAATGTTATATTACACACCCATACAATGCGCACCACCCTGCGATGTTTTTCAGAAACCTATCCTACATTGCCACTGCATGTTGCCTGACCTCCCCATGCTGACCACCCCGTGGTGCTTTTCTCCATCCCACTTTGCCACTCACTGCCTATCCTAATTCACACCCTATGATTCACACAACCCCGTGATGTTTTTCTCACTCCTACTAGTGAATGTAATGTTACACACACATACAATGCGCACCACCCCGCGATGTTTTTCAGAAACCTATCCTACATTGCCACTGCATGTTGCCTGACCTCCCCATGATGACCACCCCGTGGTGCTTTTCTCCATCCTACATTGCCACTCACTGCCTATCCTAATTCAGACCCTATGATTCACACCACCCCGTGATGTTTTTCTCACTCCTACTAGTGAATGTAATGTTACACACCCATACAATGCGCACCACCCCGCGATGTTTTTCAGAAACCAATCCTACATTGCCACTGCATGTTGCCTGACCTCCACATGCTGACCACACCGTGGTGCTTTTCTCCATCCTACATTGCCACTCACTGCCTATCCTAATTCAGACCCTATGATTCACACCACCCCGTGATGTTTTTCTCACTCCTACTAGTGAATGTAATGTTACTCACCCATACAATGCGCACCACCCCGCGATGTTTTTCAGAAACCTATCCTACATTGCCACTGCATGTTGCCTGACCTCCCCATGCTGACCACCCCGTGGTGCTTTTCTCCATCCTACATTGCAACTCACTGCCTATCCTAATTCAGACCCTATGATTCACACCACCCCGTGATGTTTTTCTCACTCCTCCTAGTGAATGTTATATTACACACCCATACAATGCACACCACCCTGCGATGTTTTTCAGAAACCTATCCTACATTGCCACCGCATGTTGCCTGACCTCCCCATGCTGACCACCCCGTGGTGCTTTTCTCCATCCTACTTTGCCACTCACTGCCTATCCTAATTCACACCCTATGATTCACACAACCCCGTGATGTTTTTCTCACTCCTACTAGTGAATGTAATGTTACACACACATACAATGCGCACCACCCCGCGATGTTTTTCAGAAACCTATCCTACATTGCCACTGCATGTTGCCTGACCTCCCCATGATGACCACCCCGTGGTGCTTTTCTCCATCCTACATTGCCACTCACTGCCTATCCTAATTCAGACCCTATGATTCACACCACCCCGTGATGTTTTTCTCACTCCTACTAGTGAATGTAATGTTACACACCCATACAATGCGCACCACCCTGCGATGTTTTTCAGAAACCTATCCTACATTGCCACTGCATGTTGCCTGACCTCCCCATGATGACCAGCCCGTGGTGCTTTTCTCCATCCTACATTGCCACTCACTGCCTATCCTAATTCAGACCCTATGATTCACACCACCCCGTGATGTTTTTCTCACTCCTCCTAGTGAATGTAATGTTACACACCCATACAATGCGCACCACCCCGCGATGTTTTTCAGAAACCTGTCCTATATTCCCACTGCATGTTGCCTGACCTCCCCATGCTGACCACCCCGTGGTGCTCTTCTCCATCCTACATTGCCACTCACTGCCTATGCTAATTCAGACCCTATGATTCACACCACCCCGTGATGTTTTTCTCACTCCTGCTAGTGAATGTAATGTTACACACCCATACAATGCGAACCACCCCTCGATGTTTTTCAGAAACCTATCCTACATTGCCACTGCATGTTGCCTGACCTCCCCATGCTGACCACCCCGCGGTGCTTTTCTCCATCCTACATTGCCACTCACTGCCTATCCTAATTCAGATCCTATGATTCACACCACCCCATGATGTTTTTCTCACTCCTGCTAGTGAATGTAATGTTACACACCCATAGAATGCGCACCACCCCGCGATGTTTTTCAGAAACCTATCCTACATTGCCACTGCATATTGCCTGACCTCCCCATGCTGACCACCCCGTGGTGCTTCTCTCCATCCTACGTTGCCTCTCACTGCCTATCCTAATTCAGACCCTATGATTCACACCACCCCGTGATGTTTTTCTCACTCCTGCTAGTGAATGTAATGTTGCACACCCATACAATGCGCACCACCCCGCGATGTTTTTCAGAAACCAATCCTACATTGCCACTGCATGTTGCCTGACCTCCACATGCTGACCACACCGTGGTGCTTTTCTCCATCCTACATTGCCACTCACTGCCTATCCTAATTCAGACCCTATGATTCACACCACCCCGTGATGTTTTTCTCACTCCTACTAGTGAATGTAATGTTACTCACCCATACAATGCGCACCACCCCGCGATGTTTTTCAGAAACCTATCCTACATTGCCACTGCATGTTGCCTGACCTCCCCATGCTGACCACCCCGTGGTGCTTTTCTCCATCCTACATTGCAACTCACTGCCTATCCTAATTCAGACCTTATGATTCACACCACCCCGTGATGTTTTTCTCACTCCTCCTAGTGAATGTTATATTACACACCCATACAATGCGCACCACCCTGCGATGTTTTTCAGAAACCTATCCTACATTGCCACTGCATGTTGCCTGACCTCCCCATGCTGACCACCCCGTGGTGCTTTTCTCCGTCCTACATTGCCACTCACTGCCTATCCTAATTCAGACCCTATGATTCACACCACCTCGTGATTTTTTGTCACTCCTGCTATTGAATGTAACGTTACACACCCATACAATGCGAACCACCCCGCGATGTTTTTCAGAAACCTATCCTACATTGCCACTGCATGTTTCCAGACCTCCCCATGCTGACCACCCCGTGGTGCTTCTCTCCATCCTACGTTGCCACTCACTGCCTATACTAATTCAGACCCTATGATTCACACCACCCGTGATGTTTTTCTCATTCCTGCTAGTGAGTGTAATGTTACACACCCATACAATGCGAACCACCCCGCGATGTTTCTCAGAAACCTATCCTACATTGCCACTGCATGTTGCCTGACCTCCCCATGCTGACCACCCCGTGGTGCTTTTCTCCATCCTACATTGCCACTCACTGCCTATCCTAATTCAGACCCTAGGATTCACACCACCCCGTGATTTTTTCTCACTCCTGCTAGTGAATGTAATGTTACACACCCATACAATGCGCACCACCCCGCGATGTTTTTTAGAAACCTATCCTACATTTCCACTGCATGTTGCCTGACCTCCCCATGCTGACCACCCCGTGGTGCTTTTCTCCATCCTACATTGCCACTCACTGCCTATCCTAATTCACACCCTATGATTCACACAACCCCGTGATGTTTTTCTCACTCCTACTAGTGAATGTAATGTTACACACACATAGAATGCGCACCACCCCGCGATGTTTTTCAGAAACCTATCCTACATTGCCACTGCATGTTGCCTGACCTCCCCATGCTGACCACCCCATGGTGCTTTTCTTTTTTTTTTTTTTTTTTTAATTTTATTTAAGGAGAAAAGAAAAAAAAAGCAGGGAAAGGGTACAAGTTATACAGATTTACAGAAAAAAAAATGAACAGTAGGAAATCACTAGTTAATGGATTACATATTGTCATCTTAGAAATAATTGTTCAAGTCACAAAATTAAAGCTTGTAAAGTGGACATTCCATCAATGATACTGCAAACAGTTCTGTTCATTGATCCAATAAAACTCTTTGATATCATTTTCTATCTTATACACTTAAATATACATGCAGTTATATAGTTTGGAGCACTTTCTTTTCCTCTCTTTTGTACCATGACTATTACACATTTTGGGTTTCATTGCTCCCACTGTTCTTATTACTTTTTTGGAAGACAGTAACACCCAATGTGACATAACAGAACAGAATTGGTCAAGTCAAAAGGGTGGACATAATAGATAATGTAAAAACATAATACAAGGTGATCAACAATGGTTACTATAATGCCTCCCGCTATCTCTAATAGAATTGCCTATATCGTTAGTTATAATACAATTGAACAAAACAGTAAAGAATAAAACCGACAAAACCAAAACATTGGAGACATTGTAGGTCTTCAAAAGTAGATAAAAGTCAACAAGAATGGGCGTCATAATGAATCTCATTATCTTCACAGCTGATGCCTAAACTTTCGAACCTGATACTATCCAGCAAAACAGAATAGGGGAACATCAGTTAAAAACCAGATGGTGAGAGTAATACAGGGCTTTAAATCAAGGTAATGAAAAGTCAAAGTGGGTTACTATAATATATCCTGCTATTTTTTTCCTTTAATTAAAAGGATAAAGATAAAAAAGTAAATAATGGAGTGGAGATTGAGATAAAAGAGGGCATAACAACGAAACAGTGCAGATCAAAACATAACCATTTAAGCAGAATAGTGTTTCACCATCAGATAATCCTAACCTAAAAGTAGTTACCATATTGTCTCTTTCTTTGAAATCCTTGAGTACAACTTCATATACTGTAGCATTAAGTATATCAAAACAATGTAAAACCATTCAAGAGAATGACAGCATTACAGAGTATTTAGAATCGACTAACAGAAAATGAATAATGGTTTCTGTATAATCTCCTTGTCTTTACAAGGTTTTTGCTTATACTATCGTACATAATAAAATCCAGTAAGATACAACCTATTTAGACCATTAGAGACAGAAGGACAAAAGCTAGATGAGACTTCAAAACAAGATGATACTAAATCAGTATTACCTATTAAGATGTCATTTTCTCCAAAATAGCTGTTCCTATCATCCAATCTTCTCTGCCTCATTTCTGTTGAGCTCTTTTTCTGTCAGTAGCTGTCAGTTTGTCTTCTTCATTTTGTTCTCTGCTCCATTCGTTGTGGCCTCTCTGCCATTATTTCTGGATTCTTTGTATTTTTCTTTTTTTAGAATATCCTGCAATACTCTCTGTAGAGTTGAATTGGTGGTTGCAAATTCCCCCAGTTCCTCTTTATCCTGGAAGCACCTTGTTTTTCCATCAATTTCCAGGGACAGTTGTGCAGGATATCTCAATCTTGGCTGGAGATTATTATCTTTCAAAGCTTGAATTATTTCCCCCCACGCTCTTCGTGATTTGATGGTTTGTGCCGAGAAATCTGCTGTAATTCTGATGGGTGTTCCCTTGTAAGTGGTCTGTTTCTTGTCTCTTACAGCTTTTAATATTCTGTTCTTGTATTGAATTTCTGGAATTTTTATTATTATATGCCTGGGTGTTGCTCTGTTTGGGTTGTAGGTAGCTGGGGTCCTGTATGCCTCATACATCTGAGTATCTTTACCTTTTGCTAAATTAGGAAAATTCTCCTGGATTATTTCTGTGAGTAGCTTTTGTAGTTCACTCGTTTGTGTCCCTACTTCTTCTTTTATGTTCTTAATCCTTAAGTTATGGATCCTCTTATCATCTTCTTGTCTTTGTATTATTGCTGTTTGTTTTTTTGTTATTTTTAAGAAGTTTTTCATTTCATTCTCCCATATTACAAGTCTGCCCTCCAGTTCAGATAGTCTGTCCTTAGTTTCTTTCAAGCTGTTATGCCAGTCTTCTATAGACTTCTTAGTATCTTGGTAGTCCCTTTGAACCTGCTTCACGTATTCTATGCTTTCTCTGTTTTCTCCATCAAACAATTCTCCCCTTGTTTTCTGTTCTTCCATTCCACCGCCTGTTTTTTCTTGGGTGGTACTTAGCATTTCTCTAACTATTCTGCATACTTCTAGCTTCAGGTCGTTGATAACTTCATTCCTGAATTGGTCTATGAGGCTCTCTATATGGTGCCTTATGTATATTGGTGCGGTGTCTGCTATTGCCTGTTTCTCAGAATTGGGGGCCGAGGAGCCTTTCTTGTTGCTGCCTCTTCCCATGCTGCCTCTTCTTCTCTGTTCCTTATATATGCAAGCTTATATAAGAGGCCCAGCTTCTCTCCCAGTCAGCCACAGCCTGATCGAATTGCGCCAGTTAGGTGTTCCCGCTCACCGCTGCGCACCAGGGAGTTACGGACCAGGCAGCCTACGCGTCTCCCCTCCCGGCCACCGTCAGGCTCTGGGATCTGGGTTGGGACAGCCTACCAGGTCCGCCGGCAGCGTCAAGCAGGCCAGGCACTTTTCACCAACCTCGCCCGAGAGGGGGATGTGTGGCTGGAGTCGCCACCGCGCCCCGCTCCCGCAGGACTGCTCGGACACAGAAAGTCCTCCGCTGGAGTCAAACTGTGGTAGAGTGTCAGCTTCTCTCACTCACCTCACCACAAGTCAGTGCACGCCTCCCTGCCGTTGGCAGATTGCCGTTCTCAGAGCTTCTGCGCGTCTCTCTCCTTGCCGAGCCACTGTAGAGGCAGCCAGCCGCCGTGCGGCGGGAAACCCAAATCGCGGCTTACAATGGCGCGGGGTCCAGCCTCCACACCGAGGCTTTTCTGTTCCTGTTTTAGCACCAGGAATTCATTCCAAGTTGGTTTCTCTCAGCCCAGTTCGTTCCTGAGTCAGCGGAGCATATCTCCACCTGCTTATGTCTCCTTAGTCCGCACCATTCCTGGCTTCTGAGCCGAGTCTTTCAGAGAGCCTCCGGTAGTCGCTGTTATCTGTCCGCCATGTTTTCCCGGAAGTCCGTGGTGCTTTTCTCCATCCTACATTGCCACTCACTGCCTATCCTAATTCAGACCCTATGATTCACACCACCCCGTGATGTTTTTCTCACTCCTGCTAGTGAATGTAATGTTACACACCCATACAATGCGCACCGCCCCGCGATATTTTTCAGAAACCTATCCTACATTGCCACTGCATATTGCCTGACCTCCCCATGCTGACCACCCCGCGGTGCTTTTCTCCATCCTACATTGCCACTCACTGCCTATCCTAATTCAGACCCTAGGATTCACACCACCCCGTGATGTTTTTCTCACTCCTCCTAGTGAATGTTATACTACACACCCATACAATGCGCACCACACCGCGATGTTTTTCAGAAACCTATCCTACATTGCCACTGCATGTTGCCTGACCTCCCCATGCTGACCACCCCGTGGTGCTTTTCTCCATCCAACATTGTCACTCACTGCCTATCCTAATTCAGACCCTATGATTCACACCACCCCGTGATTTTTTCTCACTCCTGCTACTGAATGTAACGTTACACACCCATACAATGCGCACCACCCCGCGATGTTTTTTAGAAACCTATCCTACATTTCCACTGCATGTTGCCTGACCTCCCCGTGCTGACCACCCCGTGGTGCTTTTCTCCATCCTACTTTTCCACTCACTGCTTATCCTAATTCACACCCTATGATTCACACAACCCCGTGATGTTTTTCTCACTCCTACTAGTGAATGTAATGTTACACACACATACAATGCGCACCACCCCGCGATGTTTTTCAGAAACCTATCCTACATTGCCACTGCATGTTGCCTGACCTCCCCATGCTGACCACCCCGTGGTGCTTTTCTCCATCCTACATTGCCACTCACTGCCTATCCTAATTCAGACCCTATGATTCACACCACCCCGTGATGTTTTTCTCACTCCTACTAGTGAATGTAATGTTACACACCCATACAATGCGCACCACCCCGCGATGTTTTTCAGAAACCTATCCTACATTGCCACTGCATGTTGCCTGACCTCCCCATGATGACCACCCCGTGGTGCTTTTCTCCATCCTACATTGCCACTCACTGCCTATCCTAATTCAGACCCTATGATTCACACCACCCCGTGATGTTTTTCTCACTCCTCCTAGTGAATGTAATGTTACACACCCATACAATGCGCACCACCCCGCGATGTTTTTCAGAAACCTATCCTATATTCCCACCGCATGTTGCCTGACCTCCCCATGCTGACCACCCCGTGGTGCTCTTCTCCATCCTACATTGCCACTCACTGCCTATGCTAATTCAGACCCTATGATTCACACCACCCCGTGATGTTTTTCTCACTCCTGCTAGTGAATGTAATGTTACACACCCATACAATGCGAACCACCCCGCGATGTTTTTCAGAAACCTATCCTACATTGCCACTGCATGTTGCCTGACCTCCCCATGCTGACCACCCCGCGGTGCTTTTCTCCATCCTACATTGCCACTCACTGCCTATCCTAATTCAGATCCTATGATTCACACCACCCCGTGATGTTTTTCTCACTCCTGCTAGTGAATGTAATGTTACACACCCATAGAATGCGCACCACACCGCGATGTTTTTCAGAAACCTATTCTACATTGCCACTGCATATTGCCTGACCTCCCCATGCTGACCACCCCGTGGTGATTCTCTCCATCCTACGTTGCCTCTCACTGCCTATCCTAATTCAGACCCTATGATTCACACCACCCCGTGATGTTTTTCTCACTCCTGCTAGTGAATGTAATGTTGCACACCCATACAATGCGCACCACCCCGCGATGTTTTTCAGAAACCAATCCTACATTGCCACTGCATGTTGCCTGACCTCCACATGCTGACCACACCGCGGTGCTTTTCTCCATCCTACATTGCCACTCACTGCCTATCCTAATTCAGACCCTAGGATTCACACCACCCCGTGATGTTTTTCTCACTCCTACTAGTGAATGTAATGTTACACACCCATACAATGCGCACCACCCCGCGATGTTTTTAAGAAACCTATCCAACATTGCCACTGCATGTTGCCTGACCTCCCCATCTGACCACCCCTTGGTGCTTTTCTCCATCCTACATTGCCACTCACTGCCTATCCTAATTCAGACCCTAAGATTCACACCACCTCGTGATGTTTTTCTCACTCCTGCTAGTGAATGTAATGTTACACACCCTTACAATGCGAACCACCCCGCGATGTTTTTCAGAAACCTATCCTACATTGCCACTGCATATTGCCTGACCTCCCCATGCTGACCACCCCATGGTGCTTTACTTTTTTTTTTTTTTTTTTTTTAATTTTATTTAAGGAGAAAAGAAAAAAAAAAGCAGGGAAAGGGTACAAGTTATACAGATTTACAGAAAAAAAATGAACAGTAGGAAATCACTAGTTAATGGATTACATATTGTCATCTTAGAAATAATTGTTCAAGTCACAAAATTAAAGCTTGTAAAGTGGACATTCCATCAATGATACTGCAAAAAGTTCTGTTCATTCATCCAATAAAACTCTTTGATATCATTTTCTATCTTATACACTTAAATATACATGCAGTTATATAGTTTGGAGCACTTCCTTTTCCTCTCTTTTGTACCATGACTATTACACATTTTGGGTTTCATTGCTCCCACTGTTCTTATTACTTTTTTGGAAGACAGTAAAACCAAATGTGACATAACAGAACAGAATTGGTCAAGTCAAAAGGGTGGACATAATAGATAATGTAAAAACATAATACAAGGTGATCAACAATGGTTACTATAATGCCTCCCGCTATCTCTAATAGAATTGCCTATATCGTTAGTTATAATACAATTGAACAAAACAGTAAAGAATAAAACCGACAAAACCAAAACATTGGAGACATTGTAGGTCTTCAAAAGTAGATAAAAGTCAACAAGAATGGGCGTCATAATGAATCTCATTATCTTCACAGCTGATGCCTAAACTTTCGAACCTGATACTATCCAGCAAAACAGAATAGGGGAACATCAGTTAAAAACCAGATGGTGAGAGTAATACAGGGCTTTAAATCAAGGTAATGAAAAGTCAAAGTGGGTTACTATAATATATCCTGCTATTTTTTTCCTTTAATTAAAAGGATAAAGATAAAAAAGTAAATAATGGAGTGGAGATTGAGATAAAAGAGGGCATAACAACGAAACAGTGCAGATCAAAACATAACCATTTAAGCAGAATAGTGTTTCACCATCAGATAATCCTAACCTAAAAGTAGTTACCATATTGTCTCTTTCTTTGAAATCCTTGAGTACAACTTCATATACTGTAGCATTAAGTATATCAAAACAATGTAAAACCATTCAAGAGAATGACAGCATTACAGAGTATTTAGAATCGACTAACAGAAAATGAATAATGGTTTCTGTATAATCTCCTTGTCTTTACAAGGTTTTTGCTTATACTATCGTACATAATAAAATCCAGTAAGATACAACCTATTTAGACCATTAGAGACAGAAGGACAAAAGCTAGATGAGACTTCAAAACAAGATGATACTAAATCAGTATTACCTATTAAGATGTCATTTTCTCCAAAATAGCTGTTCCTATCATCCAATCTTCTCTGCCTCATTTCTGTTGAGCTCTTTTTCTGTCAGTAGCTGTCAGTTTGTCTTCTTCATTTTGTTCTCTGCTCCATTCGTTGTGGCCTCTCTGCCATTATTTCTGGATTCTTTGTATTTTTCTTTTTTTAGAATATCCTGCAATACTCTCTGTAGAGTTGAATTGGTGGTTGCAAATTCCCCCAGTTCCTCTTTATCCTGGAAGCACCTTGTTTTTCCATCAATTTCCAGGGACAGTTGTGCAGGATATCTCAATCTTGGCTGGAGATTATTATCTTTCAAAGCTTGAATTATTTCCCCCCACGCTCTTCGTGATTTGATGGTTTGTGCCGAGAAATCTGCTGTAATTCTGATGGGTGTTCCCTTGTAAGTGGTCTGTTTCTTGTCTCTTACAGCTTTTAATATTCTGTTCTTGTATTGAATTTCTGGAATTTTTATTATTATATGCCTGGGTGTTGCTCTGTTTGGGTTGTAGGTAGCTGGGGTCCTGTATGCCTCATACATCTGAGTATCTTTACCTTTTGCTAAATTAGGAAAATTCTCCTGGATTATTTCTGTGAGTAGCTTTTGTAGTTCACTCGTTTGTGTCCCTACTTCTTCTTTTATGTTCTTAATCCTTAAGTTATGGATCCTCTTATCATCTTCTTGTCTTTGTATTATTGCTGTTTGTTTTTTTGTTATTTTTAAGAAGTTTTTCATTTCATTCTCCCATATTACAAGTCTGCCCTCCAGTTCAGATAGTCTGTCCTTAGTTTCTTTCAAGCTGTTATGCCAGTCTTCTATAGACTTCTTAGTATCTTGGTAGTCCCTTTGAACCTGCTTCACGTATTCTATGCTTTCTCTGTTTTCTCCATCAAACAATTCTCCCCTTGTTTTCTGTTCTTCCATTCCACCGCCTGTTTTTTCTTGGGTGGTACTTAGCATTTCTCTAACTATTCTGCATACTTCTAGCTTCAGGTCGTTGATAACTTCATTCCTGAATTGGTCTATGAGGCTCTCTATATGGTGCCTTATGTATATTGGTGCGGTGTCTGCTATTGCCTGTTTCTCAGAATTGGGGGCCGAGGAGCCTTTCTTGTTGCTGCCTCTTCCCATGCTGCCTCTTCTTCTCTGTTCCTTATATATGCAAGCTTATATAAGAGGCCCAGCTTCTCTCCCAGTCAGCCACAGCCTGATCGAATTGCGCCAGTTAGGTGTTCCCGCTCACCGCTGCGCACCAGGGAGTTACGGACCAGGCAGCCTACGCGTCTCCCCTCCCGGCCACCGTCAGGCTCTGGGATCTGGGTTGGGACAGCCTACCAGGTCCGCCGGCAGCGTCAAGCAGGCCAGGCACTTTTCACCAACCTCGCCCGAGAGGGGGATGTGTGGCTGGAGTCGCCACCGCGCCCCGCTCCCGCAGGACTGCTCGGACACAGAAAGTCCTCCGCTGGAGTCAAACTGTGGTAGAGTGTCAGCTTCTCTCACTCACCTCACCACAAGTCAGTGCACGCCTCCCTGCCGTTGGCAGATTGCCGTTCTCAGAGCTTCTGCGCGTCTCTCTCCTTGCCGAGCCACTGTAGAGGCAGCCAGCCGCCGTGCGGCGGGAAACCCAAATCGCGGCTTACAATGGCGCGGGGTCCAGCCTCCACACCGAGGCTTTTCTGTTCCTGTTTTAGCACCAGGAATTCATTCCAAGTTGGTTTCTCTCAGCCCAGTTCGTTCCTGAGTCAGCGGAGCATATCTCCACCTGCTTATGTCTCCTTAGTCCGCACCATTCCTGGCTTCTGAGCCGAGTCTTTCAGAGAGCCTCCGGTAGTCGCTGTTATCTGTCCGCCATGTTTTCCCGGAAGTCCGTGGTGCTTTTCTCCATCCTACATTGCCACTCACTGCCTATCCTAATTCAGACCCTATGATTCACACCACCCCGTGATGTTTTTCTCACTCCTGCTAGTGAATGTAATGTTACACACCCATACAATGCGCACCGCCCCGCGATGTTTTTCAGAAACCTATCCTACATTGCCACTGCATATTGCCTGACCTCCCCATGCTGACCACCCCGCGGTGCTTTTCTCCATCCTACATTGCCACTCACTGCCTATCCTAATTCAGACCCTAGGATTCACACCACCCCGTGATGTTTTTCTCACTCCTCCTAGTGAATGTTATACTACACACCCATACAATGCGCACCACACCGCGATGTTTTTCAGAAACCTATCCTACATTGCCACTGCATGTTGCCTGACCTCCCCATGCTGACCACCCCGTGGTGCTTTTCTCCATCCAACATTGTCACTCACTGCCTATCCTAATTCAGACCCTATGATTCACACCACCCCGTGATTTTTTCTCACTCCTGCTACTGAATGTAACGTTACACACCCATACAATGCGCACCACCCCGCGATGTTTTTTAGAAACCTATCCTACATTTCCACTGCATGTTGCCTGACCTCCCCGTGCTGACCACCCCGTGGTGCTTTTCTCCATCCTACTTTTCCACTCACTGCTTATCCTAATTCACACCCTATGATTCACACAACCCCGTGATGTTTTTCTCACTCCTACTAGTGAATGTAATGTTACACACACATACAATGCGCACCACCCCGCGATGTTTTTCAGAAACCTATCCTACATTGCCACTGCATGTTGCCTGACCTCCCCATGCTGACCACCCCGTGGTGCTTTTCTCCATCCTACATTGCCACTCACTGCCTATCCTAATTCAGACCCTATGATTCACACCACCCCGTGATGTTTTTCTCACTCCTACTAGTGAATGTAATGTTACACACCCATACAATGCGCACCACCCCGCGATGTTTTTCAGAAACCTATCCTACATTGCCACTGCATGTTGCCTGACCTCCCCATGATGACCACCCCGTGGTGCTTTTCTCCATCCTACATTGCCACTCACTGCCTATCCTAATTCAGACCCTATGATTCACACCACCCCGTGATGTTTTTCTCACTCCTCCTAGTGAATGTAATGTTACACACCCATACAATGCGCACCACCCCGCGATGTTTTTCAGAAACCTATCCTATATTCCCACTGCATGTTGCCTGACCTCCCCATGCTGACCACCCCGTGGTGCTCTTCTCCATCCTACATTGCCACTCACTGCCTATGCTAATTCAGACCCTATGATTCACACCACCCCGTGATGTTTTTCTCACTCCTGCTAGTGAATGTAATGTTACACACCCATACAATGCGAACCACCCCGCGATGTTTTTCAGAAACCTATCCTACATTGCCACTGCATGTTGCCTGACCTCCCCATGCTGACCACCCCGCGGTGCTTTTCTCCATCCTACATTGCCACTCACTGCCTATCCTAATTCAGATCCTATGATTCACACCACCCCGTGATGTTTTTCTCACTCCTGCTAGTGAATGTAATGTTACACACCCATAGAATGCGCACCACACCGCGATGTTTTTCAGAAACCTATTCTACATTGCCACTGCATATTGCCTGACCTCCCCATGATGACCACCCCGTGGTGCTTTTCTCCATCCTACATTGCCACTCACTGCCTATCCTAATTCAGACCCTATGATTCACACCAACCCGTGATGTTTTTCTCACTCCTCCTAGTGAATGTAATGTTACACACCCATACAATGCGCACCACCCCGCGATGTTTTTCAGAAAACTGTCCTATATTTCCACTGCATGTTGCCTGACCTCCCCATGCTGACCACCCCGTGGTGCTCTTCTCCATCCTACATTGCCACTCACTGCCTATCCTAATTCAGACCCTATGATTCACACCACCCCGTGATGTTTTTCTCACTCCTACTAGTGAATGTAATGTTACACACCCATACAATGCGCACCACCCCGCGATGTTTTTCAGAAACCTATCCTACATTGCCACTGCATGTTGCCTGACCTCCCCATGCTGACCACCCCGTGGTGCTTTTCTCCATCCTACATTGCAACTCACTGCCTATCCTAATTCAGACCCTATGATTCACACCACCCCGTGATGTTTTTCTCATTCCTGCTAGTGAGTGTAATGTTACACACCCATACAATGCGCACCACCCCGCGATGTTTCTCAGAATCCTATGCTACATTGCCACTGCATGTTGCCTGACCTCCCCATGCTGACCACCCCGTGGTGCTTTTCTCCATCCTACATTGCCACTCACTGCCTATCCTAATTCAGACCCTATGATTCACACCACCCCGTGATTTTTTCTCACTCCTGCTAGTGAATGTAATGTTACACACCCATACAATGCCCACCACCCCGCGATGTTTTTTAGAAACCTATCCTACATTTCCACTGCATGTTGCCTGACCTCCCCATGCTGACCACCCCGTGGTGCTTTTCTCCATCCTACATTGCCACTCACTGCGTATCCTAATTCACACCCTATGATTCACACAACCCCGTGATGTGTTTCTCACTCCTACTAGTGAATGTAATGTTACACACCCTTACAATGCGAACCACCCCGCGATGTTTTTCAGAAACCTATCCTACATTTCCACTGCATGTTGCCTGACCTCCCCATGCTGACCACCCCATGGTGCTTTTCTTTTTTTTTTTTTTTTTTTTTTTTTTTTTTTTTTTAATTTTATTTAAGGAGAAAAGAAAAAAAAAGCAGGGAAAGGGTACAAGTTATACAGATTTACAGAAAAAAATGAACAGTAGGAAATCACTAGTTAATGGATTACATATTGTCATCTTAGAAATAATTGTTCAAGTCACAAAATTAAAGCTTGTAAAGTGGACATTCCATCAATGATACTGCAAACAGTTCTGTTCATTGATCCAATAAAACTCTTTAATATCATTTTCTATCTTATACACTTAAATATACATGCAGTTACATAGTTTGGAGCACTTTCTTTTCCTCTCTTTTGTACCATGACTATTACACATTTTGGGTTTCATTGCTCCCACTGTTCTTATTACTTTTTTGGAAGACAGTAAAACCAAATGTGACATAACAGAACAGAATTGGTCAAGTCAAAAGGGTGGACATAATAGATAATGTAAAAACATAATACAAGGTGATCAACAATGGTTACTATAATGCCTCCCGCTATCTCTAATAGAATTGCCTATATCGTTAGTTATAATACAATTGAACAAAACAGTAAAGAATAAAACCGACAAAACCAAAACATTGGAGACATTGTAGGTCTTCAAAAGTAGATAAAAGTCAACAAGAATGGGCGTCATAATGAATCTCATTATCTTCACAGCTGATGCCTAAACTTTCGAACCTGATACTATCCAGCAAAACAGAATAGGGGAACATCAGTTAAAAACCAGATGGTGAGAGTAATACAGGGCTTTAAATCAAGGTAATGAAAAGTCAAAGTGGGTTACTATAATATATCCTGCTATTTTTTTCCTTTAATTAAAAGGATAAAGATAAAAAAGTAAATAATGGAGTGGAGATTGAGATAAAAGAGGGCATAACAACGAAACAGTGCAGATCAAAACATAACCATTTAAGCAGAATAGTGTTTCACCATCAGATAATCCTAACCTAAAAGTAGTTACCATATTGTCTCTTTCTTTGAAATCCTTGAGTACAACTTCATATACTGTAGCATTAAGTATATCAAAACAATGTAAAACCATTCAAGAGAATGACAGCATTACAGAGTATTTAGAATCGACTAACAGAAAATGAATAATGGTTTCTGTATAATCTCCTTGTCTTTACAAGATTTTTGCTTATACTATCGTACATAATAAAATCCAGTAAGATACAACCTATTTAGACCATTAGAGACAGAAGGACAAAAGCTAGATGAGACTTCAAAACAAGATGATACTAAATCAGTATTACCTATTAAGATGTCATTTTCTCCAAAATAGCTGTTCCTATCATCCAATCTTCTCTGCCTCATTTCTGTTGAGCTCTTTTTCTGTCAGTAGCTGTCAGTTTGTCTTCTTCATTTTGTTCTCTGCTCCATTCGTTGTGGCCTCTCTGCCATTATTTCTGGATTCTTTGTATTTTTCTTTTTTTAGAATATCCTGCAATACTCTCTGTAGAGTTGAATTGGTGGTTGCAAATTCCCCCAGTTCCTCTTTATCCTGGAAGCACCTTGTTTTTCCATCAATTTCCAGGGACAGTTGTGCAGGATATCTCAATCTTGGCTGGAGATTATTATCTTTCAAAGCTTGAATTATTTCCCCCCACGCTCTTCGTGATTTGATGGTTTGTGCCGAGAAATCTGCTGTAATTCTGATGGGTGTTCCCTTGTAAGTGGTCTGTTTCTTGTCTCTTACAGCTTTTAATATTCTGTTCTTGTATTGAATTTCTGGAATTTTTATTATTATATGCCTGGGTGTTGCTCTGTTTGGGTTGTAGGTAGCTGGGGTCCTGTATGCCTCATACATCTGAGTATCTTTACCTTTTGCTAAATTAGGAAAATTCTCCTGGATTATTTCTGTGAGTAGCTTTTGTAGTTCACTCGTTTGTGTCCCTACTTCTTCTTTTATGTTCTTAATCCTTAAGTTATGGATCCTCTTATCATCTTCTTGTCTTTGTATTATTGCTGTTTGTTTTTTTGTTATTTTTAAGAAGTTTTTCATTTCATTCTCCCATATTACAAGTCTGCCCTCCAGTTCAGATAGTCTGTCCTTAGTTTCTTTCAAGCTGTTATGCCAGTCTTCTATAGACTTCTTAGTATCTTGGTAGTCCCTTTGAACCTGCTTCACGTATTCTATGCTTTCTCTGTTTTCTCCATCAAACAATTCTCCCCTTGTTTTCTGTTCTTCCATTCCACCGCCTGTTTTATCTTGGGTGGTACTTAGCATTTCTCTAACTATTCTGCATACTTCTAGCTTCAGGTCGTTGATAACTTCATTCCTGAATTGGTCTATGAGGCTCTCTATATGGTGCCTTATGTATATTGGTGCGGTGTCTGCTATTGCCTGTTTCTCAGAATTGGGGGCCGAGGAGCCTTTCTTGTTGCTGCCTCTTCCCATGCTGCCTCTTCTTCTCTGTTCCTTATATATGCAAGCTTATATAAGAGGCCCAGCTTCTCTCCCAGTCAGCCACAGCCTGATCGAATTGCGCCAGTTAGGTGTTCCCGCTCACCGCTGCGCACCAGGGAGTTACGGACCAGGCAGCCTACGCGTCTCCCCTCCCGGCCACCGTCAGGCTCTGGGATCTGGGTTGGGACAGCCTACCAGGTCCGCCGGCAGCGTCAAGCAGGCCAGGCACTTTTCACCAACCTCGCCCGAGAGGGGGATGTGTGGCTGGAGTCGCCACCGCGCCCCGCTCCCGCAGGACTGCTCGGACCCAGAAAGTCCTCCGCTGGAGTCAAACTGTGGTAGAGTGTCAGCTTCTCTCACTCACCTCACCACAAGTCAGTGCACGCCTCCCTGCCGTTCGCAGATTGCCGTTCTCAGAGCTTCTGCGCGTCTCTCTCCTTGCCGAGCCACTGTAGAGGCAGCCAGCCGCCGTGCGGCGGGAAACCCAAATCGCGGCTTACAATGGCGCGGGGTCCAGCCTCCACACCGAGGCTTTTCTGTTCCTGTTTTAGCACCAGGAATACATTCCAAGTTGGTTTCTCTCAGCCCAGTTCGTTCCTGAGTCAGCGGAGCATATCTCCACCTGCTTATGTCTCCTTAGTCCGCACCATTCCTGGCTTCTGAGCCGAGTCTTTCAGAGAGCCTCCGGTAGTCGCTGTTATCTGTCCGCCATGTTTTCCCGGAAGTCCGTGGTGCTTTTCTCCATCCTACATTGCCACTCACTGCCTATCCTAATTCAGACCCTATGATTCACACCACCCCGTGATGTTTTT
Source organism: Cavia porcellus (assembly GCF_034190915.1). Lineage (NCBI taxonomy): Eukaryota > Metazoa > Chordata > Mammalia > Rodentia > Caviidae > Cavia > Cavia porcellus. Next base: position 46,868,296 of record NW_026947514.1, on the reverse strand, counting down.
CTCACTCCTGCTAGTGAATGTAATGTTACACACCCATACAATGCGCACCGCCCCGCGATGTTTTTCAGAAACCTATCCTACATTGCCACTGCATGTTGCCTGACCTCCCCATGCTGACCACCCCGTGGTGCTTTTCTCCATCCTACATTGTCACTCACTGCCTATCCTAATTCAGACCCTATGATTCACACCACCCCGTGATTTTTTCTCACTCCTGCTACTGAATGTAACGTTACACACCCATACAATGCGCACCACCCCGCGATGTTTTTTAGAAACCTATCCTAAATTTCCACTGCATGTTGCCTGACCTCCCCATGCTGACCACCCCGTGGTGCTTTTCTCCATCCTACTTTGCCACTCACTGCCTATCCTAATTCACACCCTATGATTCACACCACCCCGTGATGTTTTTCTCACTCCTCCTAGTGAATGTAATGTTACACACCCATACAATGCGCACCACCATGCGATGTTTTTCAGAAACCTATCCTATATTCCCACTGCATGTTGCCTGACCTCCCCATGCTGACCACCCCGTGGTGCTCTTCTCCATCCTACATTGCCACTCACTGCCTATGCTAATTCAGACCCTATGATTCACACCACCCCGTGATGTTTTTCTCACTCCTGCTAGTGAATGTAATGTTACACACCCATACAATGCGAACCACCCCGCGATGATTTTCAGAAACCTATCCTACATTGCCACTGCATGTTGCCTGACCTCCCCATGCTGACCACCCCGCGGTGCTTTTCTCCATCCTACATTGCCACTCACTGCCTATCCTAATTCAGATCCTATGATTCACACCACCCCGTGATGTTTTTCTCACTCCTGCTAGTGAATGTAATGTTACACACCCATAGAATGCGCACCACACCGCGATGTTTTTCAGAAACCTATCCTACATTGCCACTGCATATTGCCTGACCTCCGCATGCTGACCACCCCGTGGTGCTTCTCTCCATCCTACGTTGCCTCTCACTGCCTATCCTAATTCAGACCCTATGATTCACACCACCCCGTGATGTTTTTCTCACTCCTGCTAGTGAATGTAATGTTGCACACCCATACAATGCGCACCACCCCGCGATGTTTTTCAGAAACCAATCCTACATTGCCACTGCATGTTGCCTGACCTCCACATGCTGACCACACCGTGGTGCTTTTCTCCATCCTACATTGCCACTCACTGCCTATCCTAATTCAGACCCTATGATTCACACCACCCCGTGATGTTTTTCTCACTCCTACTAGTGAATGTAATGTTACTCACCCATACAATGCGCACCACCCCGCGATGTTTTTCAGAAACCTATCCTACATTGCCACTGCATGTTGCCTGACCTCCCCATGCTGACCACCCCGTGGTGCTTTTCTCCATCCTACATTGCAACTCACTGCCTATCCTAATTCAGACCCTATGATTCACACCACCCCGTGATGTTTTTCTCACTCCTCCTAGTGAATGTTATATTACACACCCATACAATGCGCACCACCCTGCGATGTTTTTCAGAAACCTATCCTACATTGCCACTGCATGTTGCCTGACCTCCCCATGCTGACCACCCCGTGGTGCTTTTCTCCATCCCACTTTGCCACTCACTGCCTATCCTAATTCACACCCTATGATTCACACAACCCCGTGATGTTTTTCTCACTCCTACTAGTGAATGTAATGTTACACACACATACAATGCGCACCACCCCGCGATGTTTTTCAGAAACCTATCCTACATTGCCACTGCATGTTGCCTGACCTCCCCATGATGACCACCCCGTGGTGCTTTTCTCCATCCTACATTGCCACTCACTGCCTATCCTAATTCAGACCCTATGATTCACACCACCCCGTGATGTTTTTCTCACTCCTACTAGTGAATGTAATGTTACACACCCATACAATGCGCACCACCCCGCGATGTTTTTCAGAAACCAATCCTACATTGCCACTGCATGTTGCCTGACCTCCACATGCTGACCACACCGTGGTGCTTTTCTCCATCCTACATTGCCACTCACTGCCTATCCTAATTCAGACCCTATGATTCACACCACCCCGTGATGTTTTTCTCACTCCTACTAGTGAATGTAATGTTACTCACCCATACAATGCGCACCACCCCGCGATGTTTTTCAGAAACCTATCCTACATTGCCACTGCATGTTGCCTGACCTCCCCATGCTGACCACCCCGTGGTGCTTTTCTCCATCCTACATTGCAACTCACTGCCTATCCTAATTCAGACCCTATGATTCACACCACCCCGTGATGTTTTTCTCACTCCTCCTAGTGAATGTTATATTACACACCCATACAATGCACACCACCCTGCGATGTTTTTCAGAAACCTATCCTACATTGCCACCGCATGTTGCCTGACCTCCCCATGCTGACCACCCCGTGGTGCTTTTCTCCATCCTACTTTGCCACTCACTGCCTATCCTAATTCACACCCTATGATTCACACAACCCCGTGATGTTTTTCTCACTCCTACTAGTGAATGTAATGTTACACACACATACAATGCGCACCACCCCGCGATGTTTTTCAGAAACCTATCCTACATTGCCACTGCATGTTGCCTGACCTCCCCATGATGACCACCCCGTGGTGCTTTTCTCCATCCTACATTGCCACTCACTGCCTATCCTAATTCAGACCCTATGATTCACACCACCCCGTGATGTTTTTCTCACTCCTACTAGTGAATGTAATGTTACACACCCATACAATGCGCACCACCCTGCGATGTTTTTCAGAAACCTATCCTACATTGCCACTGCATGTTGCCTGACCTCCCCATGATGACCAGCCCGTGGTGCTTTTCTCCATCCTACATTGCCACTCACTGCCTATCCTAATTCAGACCCTATGATTCACACCACCCCGTGATGTTTTTCTCACTCCTCCTAGTGAATGTAATGTTACACACCCATACAATGCGCACCACCCCGCGATGTTTTTCAGAAACCTGTCCTATATTCCCACTGCATGTTGCCTGACCTCCCCATGCTGACCACCCCGTGGTGCTCTTCTCCATCCTACATTGCCACTCACTGCCTATGCTAATTCAGACCCTATGATTCACACCACCCCGTGATGTTTTTCTCACTCCTGCTAGTGAATGTAATGTTACACACCCATACAATGCGAACCACCCCTCGATGTTTTTCAGAAACCTATCCTACATTGCCACTGCATGTTGCCTGACCTCCCCATGCTGACCACCCCGCGGTGCTTTTCTCCATCCTACATTGCCACTCACTGCCTATCCTAATTCAGATCCTATGATTCACACCACCCCATGATGTTTTTCTCACTCCTGCTAGTGAATGTAATGTTACACACCCATAGAATGCGCACCACCCCGCGATGTTTTTCAGAAACCTATCCTACATTGCCACTGCATATTGCCTGACCTCCCCATGCTGACCACCCCGTGGTGCTTCTCTCCATCCTACGTTGCCTCTCACTGCCTATCCTAATTCAGACCCTATGATTCACACCACCCCGTGATGTTTTTCTCACTCCTGCTAGTGAATGTAATGTTGCACACCCATACAATGCGCACCACCCCGCGATGTTTTTCAGAAACCAATCCTACATTGCCACTGCATGTTGCCTGACCTCCACATGCTGACCACACCGTGGTGCTTTTCTCCATCCTACATTGCCACTCACTGCCTATCCTAATTCAGACCCTATGATTCACACCACCCCGTGATGTTTTTCTCACTCCTACTAGTGAATGTAATGTTACTCACCCATACAATGCGCACCACCCCGCGATGTTTTTCAGAAACCTATCCTACATTGCCACTGCATGTTGCCTGACCTCCCCATGCTGACCACCCCGTGGTGCTTTTCTCCATCCTACATTGCAACTCACTGCCTATCCTAATTCAGACCTTATGATTCACACCACCCCGTGATGTTTTTCTCACTCCTCCTAGTGAATGTTATATTACACACCCATACAATGCGCACCACCCTGCGATGTTTTTCAGAAACCTATCCTACATTGCCACTGCATGTTGCCTGACCTCCCCATGCTGACCACCCCGTGGTGCTTTTCTCCGTCCTACATTGCCACTCACTGCCTATCCTAATTCAGACCCTATGATTCACACCACCTCGTGATTTTTTGTCACTCCTGCTATTGAATGTAACGTTACACACCCATACAATGCGAACCACCCCGCGATGTTTTTCAGAAACCTATCCTACATTGCCACTGCATGTTTCCAGACCTCCCCATGCTGACCACCCCGTGGTGCTTCTCTCCATCCTACGTTGCCACTCACTGCCTATACTAATTCAGACCCTATGATTCACACCACCCGTGATGTTTTTCTCATTCCTGCTAGTGAGTGTAATGTTACACACCCATACAATGCGAACCACCCCGCGATGTTTCTCAGAAACCTATCCTACATTGCCACTGCATGTTGCCTGACCTCCCCATGCTGACCACCCCGTGGTGCTTTTCTCCATCCTACATTGCCACTCACTGCCTATCCTAATTCAGACCCTAGGATTCACACCACCCCGTGATTTTTTCTCACTCCTGCTAGTGAATGTAATGTTACACACCCATACAATGCGCACCACCCCGCGATGTTTTTTAGAAACCTATCCTACATTTCCACTGCATGTTGCCTGACCTCCCCATGCTGACCACCCCGTGGTGCTTTTCTCCATCCTACATTGCCACTCACTGCCTATCCTAATTCACACCCTATGATTCACACAACCCCGTGATGTTTTTCTCACTCCTACTAGTGAATGTAATGTTACACACACATAGAATGCGCACCACCCCGCGATGTTTTTCAGAAACCTATCCTACATTGCCACTGCATGTTGCCTGACCTCCCCATGCTGACCACCCCATGGTGCTTTTCTTTTTTTTTTTTTTTTTTTTAATTTTATTTAAGGAGAAAAGAAAAAAAAAGCAGGGAAAGGGTACAAGTTATACAGATTTACAGAAAAAAAAATGAACAGTAGGAAATCACTAGTTAATGGATTACATATTGTCATCTTAGAAATAATTGTTCAAGTCACAAAATTAAAGCTTGTAAAGTGGACATTCCATCAATGATACTGCAAACAGTTCTGTTCATTGATCCAATAAAACTCTTTGATATCATTTTCTATCTTATACACTTAAATATACATGCAGTTATATAGTTTGGAGCACTTTCTTTTCCTCTCTTTTGTACCATGACTATTACACATTTTGGGTTTCATTGCTCCCACTGTTCTTATTACTTTTTTGGAAGACAGTAACACCCAATGTGACATAACAGAACAGAATTGGTCAAGTCAAAAGGGTGGACATAATAGATAATGTAAAAACATAATACAAGGTGATCAACAATGGTTACTATAATGCCTCCCGCTATCTCTAATAGAATTGCCTATATCGTTAGTTATAATACAATTGAACAAAACAGTAAAGAATAAAACCGACAAAACCAAAACATTGGAGACATTGTAGGTCTTCAAAAGTAGATAAAAGTCAACAAGAATGGGCGTCATAATGAATCTCATTATCTTCACAGCTGATGCCTAAACTTTCGAACCTGATACTATCCAGCAAAACAGAATAGGGGAACATCAGTTAAAAACCAGATGGTGAGAGTAATACAGGGCTTTAAATCAAGGTAATGAAAAGTCAAAGTGGGTTACTATAATATATCCTGCTATTTTTTTCCTTTAATTAAAAGGATAAAGATAAAAAAGTAAATAATGGAGTGGAGATTGAGATAAAAGAGGGCATAACAACGAAACAGTGCAGATCAAAACATAACCATTTAAGCAGAATAGTGTTTCACCATCAGATAATCCTAACCTAAAAGTAGTTACCATATTGTCTCTTTCTTTGAAATCCTTGAGTACAACTTCATATACTGTAGCATTAAGTATATCAAAACAATGTAAAACCATTCAAGAGAATGACAGCATTACAGAGTATTTAGAATCGACTAACAGAAAATGAATAATGGTTTCTGTATAATCTCCTTGTCTTTACAAGGTTTTTGCTTATACTATCGTACATAATAAAATCCAGTAAGATACAACCTATTTAGACCATTAGAGACAGAAGGACAAAAGCTAGATGAGACTTCAAAACAAGATGATACTAAATCAGTATTACCTATTAAGATGTCATTTTCTCCAAAATAGCTGTTCCTATCATCCAATCTTCTCTGCCTCATTTCTGTTGAGCTCTTTTTCTGTCAGTAGCTGTCAGTTTGTCTTCTTCATTTTGTTCTCTGCTCCATTCGTTGTGGCCTCTCTGCCATTATTTCTGGATTCTTTGTATTTTTCTTTTTTTAGAATATCCTGCAATACTCTCTGTAGAGTTGAATTGGTGGTTGCAAATTCCCCCAGTTCCTCTTTATCCTGGAAGCACCTTGTTTTTCCATCAATTTCCAGGGACAGTTGTGCAGGATATCTCAATCTTGGCTGGAGATTATTATCTTTCAAAGCTTGAATTATTTCCCCCCACGCTCTTCGTGATTTGATGGTTTGTGCCGAGAAATCTGCTGTAATTCTGATGGGTGTTCCCTTGTAAGTGGTCTGTTTCTTGTCTCTTACAGCTTTTAATATTCTGTTCTTGTATTGAATTTCTGGAATTTTTATTATTATATGCCTGGGTGTTGCTCTGTTTGGGTTGTAGGTAGCTGGGGTCCTGTATGCCTCATACATCTGAGTATCTTTACCTTTTGCTAAATTAGGAAAATTCTCCTGGATTATTTCTGTGAGTAGCTTTTGTAGTTCACTCGTTTGTGTCCCTACTTCTTCTTTTATGTTCTTAATCCTTAAGTTATGGATCCTCTTATCATCTTCTTGTCTTTGTATTATTGCTGTTTGTTTTTTTGTTATTTTTAAGAAGTTTTTCATTTCATTCTCCCATATTACAAGTCTGCCCTCCAGTTCAGATAGTCTGTCCTTAGTTTCTTTCAAGCTGTTATGCCAGTCTTCTATAGACTTCTTAGTATCTTGGTAGTCCCTTTGAACCTGCTTCACGTATTCTATGCTTTCTCTGTTTTCTCCATCAAACAATTCTCCCCTTGTTTTCTGTTCTTCCATTCCACCGCCTGTTTTTTCTTGGGTGGTACTTAGCATTTCTCTAACTATTCTGCATACTTCTAGCTTCAGGTCGTTGATAACTTCATTCCTGAATTGGTCTATGAGGCTCTCTATATGGTGCCTTATGTATATTGGTGCGGTGTCTGCTATTGCCTGTTTCTCAGAATTGGGGGCCGAGGAGCCTTTCTTGTTGCTGCCTCTTCCCATGCTGCCTCTTCTTCTCTGTTCCTTATATATGCAAGCTTATATAAGAGGCCCAGCTTCTCTCCCAGTCAGCCACAGCCTGATCGAATTGCGCCAGTTAGGTGTTCCCGCTCACCGCTGCGCACCAGGGAGTTACGGACCAGGCAGCCTACGCGTCTCCCCTCCCGGCCACCGTCAGGCTCTGGGATCTGGGTTGGGACAGCCTACCAGGTCCGCCGGCAGCGTCAAGCAGGCCAGGCACTTTTCACCAACCTCGCCCGAGAGGGGGATGTGTGGCTGGAGTCGCCACCACGCCCCGCTCCCGCAGGACTGCTCGGACCCAGAAAGTCCTCCGCTGGAGTCAAACTGTGGTAGAGTGTTAGCTTCTCTCACTCACCTCACCACAAGTCAGTGCACGCCTCCCTGCCGTTTGCAGATTGCCGTTCTCAGAGCTTCTGCGCGTCTCTCTCCTTGCCGAGCCACTGTAGAGGCAGCCAGCCGCCGTGCGGCGGGAAACCCAAATCGCGGCTTACAATGGCGCGGGGTCCAGCCTCCACACCGAGGCTTTTCTGTTCCTGTTTTAGCACCAGGAATGCATTCCAAGTTGGTTTCGCTCAGCCGAGTTCGTTCCTGAGTCAGCGGAGCATATCTCCACCTGCTTATGTCTCCTTAGTCCGCACCATTCCTGGCTTCTGAGCCGAGTCTTTCAGAGAGCCTCCGGTAGTCGCTGTTATCTGTCCGCCATGTTTTCCCGGAAGTCCGTGGTGCTTTTCTCCATCCTACATTGCCACTCACTGCCTATCCTAATTCAGACCCTATGATTCACACCACCCCGTGATGTTTCTCTCACTCCTGCTAGTGAATGTAATGTTACACACCCATACAATGCGCACCGCCCCGCGATGTTTTTCAGAAACCTATCCTACATTGCCACTGCATATTGCCTGACCTCCCCATGCTGACCACCCCGCGGTGCTTTTCTCCATCCTACATTGCCACTCACTGCCTATCCTAATTCAGACCCTAGGATTCACACCACCCCGTGATGTTTTTCTCACTCCTACTAGTGAATGTAATGTTACACACCCATACAATGCGCACCACCCCGCGCTGTTTTTCAGAAACCTATCCTACATTGCCACTGCATGTTGCCTGACCTCCACATGCTGACCAACCCGTGGTGCTTTTCTCCATCCTACATTGCCACTCACTGCCTATCCTAATTCAGACCCTAAGATTCACACCACCCCGTGATGCTTTTCTCATTCCTGCTAGTGAATGTTATGTTACACACCCATACAATGCGCACCACCCCGCGATGTTTTTCAGAAACCTATCCTACATTGCCACTGCATGTTGCCTGACCTCCACATGCTGACCACCCCGTGGTGCTTTTCTCCGTCCTACATTGCCACTCACTGCCTATCCTAATTCAGACCCTATGATTCACACCACCCCGTGATATTTTTCTCACTCCTGCTAGTGAATGTAATGTTACACACCCATACAATGCGCACCGCCCCGCGAAGTTTTTCAGAAACCTATCCTACATTGCCACTGCATATTGCCTGACCTCCCCATGCTGACCACCCCGCGGTGCTTTTCTCCATCCTACATTGCCACTCACTGCCTATCCTAATTCAGACCCTAGGATTCACACCACCCCGTGATGTTTTTCTCACTCCTACTAGTGAATGTAATGTTACACACCCATACAATGCGCACCACCCCGCGCTGTTTTTCAGAAACCTATCCTACATTGCCACTACATGTTGCCTGACCTCCCCATGCTGACCACCCCGTGGTGCTTTTCTCCATCCTACATTGCCACTCACTGCCTATCCTAATTCAGACCCTAAGATTCACACGACCCCGTGATGTTTTTCTCATTCCTGCTAGTGAATGTTATGTTACACACCCATACAATGCACACCACACCGCGATGTTTTTCAGAAACCTATCCTACATTGCCACTGCATGTTGCCTGACCTCCACATGCTGACCACCCCGTGGTGCTTTTCTCCATCCTACATTGCCACTCACTGCCTATCCTAATTCAGACCCTATGATTCACACCACCCCGTGATGTTTTTCTCACTCCTGCTAGTGAATGTAATGTTACACACCCATACAATGCGCACCGCCCCGCGATGTTTTTCAGAAACCTATCCTACATTGCCACTGCATATTGCCTGACCTCCCCATGCTGACCACCCCGCAGTGCTTTTCTCCATCCTACATTGCCACTCACTGCCTATCCTAATTCAGACCCTAGGATTCACACCACCCCGTGATGTTTTTCTCACTCCTACTAGTGAATGTAATGTTACACACCCATACAATGCGCACCACCCCGCGATGTTTTTAAGAAACCTATCCAACATTGCCACTGCATGTTGCCTGACCTCCCCATCTGACCACCCCTTGGTGCTTTTCTCCATCCTACATTGCCACTCACTGCCTATCCTAATTCAGACCCTAAGATTCACACCACCTCGTGATGTTTTTCTCACTCCTGCTAGTGAATGTAATGTTACACACCCTTACAATGCGAACCACCCCGCGATGTTTTTCAGAAACCTATCCTACATTGCCACTGCATATTGCCTGACCTCCCCATGCTGACCACCCCATGGTGCTTTACTTTTTTTTTTTTTTTTTTTTTTAATTTTATTTAAGGAGAAAAGAAAAAAAAAAGCAGGGAAAGGGTACAAGTTATACAGATTTACAGAAAAAAAATGAACAGTAGGAAATCACTAGTTAATGGATTACATATTGTCATCTTAGAAATAATTGTTCAAGTCACAGAATTAAAGCTTGTAAAGTGGACATTCCATCAATGATACTGCAAAAAGTTCTGTTCATTCATCCAATAAAACTCTTTGATATCATTTTCTATCTTATACACTTAAATATACATGCAGTTATATAGTTTGGAGCACTTCCTTTTCCTCTCTTTTGTACCATGACTATTACACATTTTGGGTTTCATTGCTCCCACTGTTCTTATTACTTTTTTGGAAGACAGTAAAACCAAATGTGACATAACAGAACAGAATTGGTCAAGTCAAAAGGGTGGACATAATAGATAATGTAAAAACATAATACAAGGTGATCAACAATGGTTACTATAATGCCTCCCGCTATCTCTAATAGAATTGCCTATATCGTTAGTTATAATACAATTGAACAAAACAGTAAAGAATAAAACCGACAAAACCAAAACATTGGAGACATTGTAGGTCTTCAAAAGTAGATAAAAGTCAACAAGAATGGGCGTCATAATGAATCTCATTATCTTCACAGCTGATGCCTAAACTTTCGAACCTGATACTATCCAGCAAAACAGAATAGGGGAACATCAGTTAAAAACCAGATGGTGAGAGTAATACAGGGCTTTAAATCAAGGTAATGAAAAGTCAAAGTGGGTTACTATAATATATCCTGCTATTTTTTTCCTTTAATTAAAAGGATAAAGATAAAAAAGTAAATAATGGAGTGGAGATTGAGATAAAAGAGGGCATAACAACGAAACAGTGCAGATCAAAACATAACCATTTAAGCAGAATAGTGTTTCACCATCAGATAATCCTAACCTAAAAGTAGTTACCATATTGTCTCTTTCTTTGAAATCCTTGAGTACAACTTCATATACTGTAGCATTAAGTATATCAAAACAATGTAAAACCATTCAAGAGAATGACAGCATTACAGAGTATTTAGAATCGACTAACAGAAAATGAATAATGGTTTCTGTATAATCTCCTTGTCTTTACAAGGTTTTTGCTTATACTATCGTACATAATAAAATCCAGTAAGATACAACCTATTTAGACCATTAGAGACAGAAGGACAAAAGCTAGATGAGACTTCAAAACAAGATGATACTAAATCAGTATTACCTATTAAGATGTCATTTTCTCCAAAATAGCTGTTCCTATCATCCAATCTTCTCTGCCTCATTTCTGTTGAGCTCTTTTTCTGTCAGTAGCTGTCAGTTTGTCTTCTTCATTTTGTTCTCTGCTCCATTCGTTGTGGCCTCTCTGCCATTATTTCTGGATTCTTTGTATTTTTCTTTTTTTAGAATATCCTGCAATACTCTCTGTAGAGTTGAATTGGTGGTTGCAAATTCCCCCAGTTCCTCTTTATCCTGGAAACACCTTGTTTTTCCATCAATTTCCAGGGACAGTTGTGCAGGATATCTCAATCTTGGCTGGAGATTATTATCTTTCAAAGCTTGAATTATTTCCCCCCACGCTCTTCGTGATTTGATGGTTTGTGCCGAGAAATCTGCTGTAATTCTGATGGGTGTTCCCTTGTAAGTGGTCTGTTTCTTGTCTCTTACAGCTTTTAATATTCTGTTCTTGTATTGAATTTCTGGAATTTTTATTATTATATGCCTGGGTGTTGCTCTGTTTGGGTTGTAGGTAGCTGGGGTCCTGTATGCCTCATACATCTGAGTATCTTTACCTTTTGCTAAATTAGGAAAATTCTCCTGGATTATTTCTGTGAGTAGCTTTTGTAGTTCACTCGTTTGTGTCCCTACTTCTTCTTTTATGTTCTTAATCCTTAAGTTATGGATCCTCTTATCATCTTCTTGTCTTTGTATTATTGCTGTTTGTTTTTTTGTTATTTTTAAGAAGTTTTTCATTTCATTCTCCCATATTACAAGTCTGCCCTCCAGTTCAGATAGTCTGTCCTTAGTTTCTTTCAAGCTGTTATGCCAGTCTTCTATAGACTTCTTAGTATCTTGGTAGTCCCTTTGAACCTGCTTCACGTATTCTATGCTTTCTCTGTTTTCTCCATCAAACAATTCTCCCCTTTTTTTCTGTTCTTCCATTCCACCGCCTGTTTTTTCTTGGGTGGTACTTAGCATTTCTCTAACTATTCTGCATACTTCTAGCTTCAGGTCGTTGATAACTTCATTCCTGAATTGGTCTATGAGGCTCTCTATATGGTGCCTTATGTATATTGGTGCGGTGTCTGCTATTGCCTGTTTCTCAGAATTGGGGGCCGAGGAGCCTTTCTTGTTGCTGCCTCTTCCCATGCTGCCTCTTCTTCTCTGTTCCTTATATATGCAAGCTTATATAAGAGGCCCAGCTTCTCTCCCAGTCAGCCACAGCCTGATCGAATTGCGCCAGTTAGGTGTTCCCGCTCACCGCTGCGCACCAGGGAGTTACGGACCAGGCAGCCTACGCGTCTCCCCTCCCGGCCACCGTCAGGCTCTGGGATCTGGGTTGGGACAGCCTACCAGGTCCGCCGGCAGCGTCAAGCAGGCCAGGCACTTTTCACCAACCTCGCCCGAGAGGGGGATGTGTGGCTGGAGTCGCCACCATGCCCCGCTCCCGCAGGACTGCTCGGACCCAGAAAGTCCTCCGCTGGAGTCAAACTGTGGTAGAGTGTCAGCTTCTCTCACTCACCTCACCACAAGTCAGTGCACGCCTCCCTGCCGTTCGCAGATTGCCGTTCTCAGAGCTTCTGCGCGTCTCTCTCCTTGCCGAGCCACTGTAGAGGCAGCCAGCCGCCGTGCGGCGGGAAACCCAAATCGCGGCTTACAATGGCGCGGGGTCCAGCCTCCACACCGAGGCTTTTCTGTTCCTGCTTCAGCACCAGGAATGCATTCCAAGTTGGTTTCTCTCAGCCCAGTTCGTTCCTGAGTCAGCGGAGCATATCTCCACCTGCTTATGTCTCCTTAGTCCGCACCATTCCTGGCTTCTGAGCCGAGTCTTTCAGAGAGCCTCCGGTAGTCGCTGTTATCTGTCCGACATGTTTTCCCGGAAGTCCGTGGTGCTTTTCTCCATCCTACATTGCCACTCACTGCCTATCCTAATTCAGACCCTATGATTCACACCACCCCGTGATGTTTTTCTCACTCCTGCTAGTGAATGTAATGTTACACACCCATACAATGCGCACCGCCCCGCGATGTTTTTCAGAAACCTATCCTACATTGCCACTGCATATTGCCTGACCTCCCCATGCTGACCACATCGCGGTGCTTTTCTCCATCCTACATTGCCACTCACTGCCTATCCTAATTCAGACCCTAGGATTCACACCACCCCGTGATGTTTTTCTCACTCCTACTAGTGAATGTAATGTTACACACCCATACAATGCGCACCACCCCGCGCTGTTTTTCAGAAACCTATCCTACATTGCCACTGCATGTTGCCTGACCTCCCCATGCTGACCAACCCGTGGTGCTTTTCTCCATCCTACATTGCCACTCACTGCCTATCCTAATTCAGACCCTAAGATTCACACCACCCCGTGATGTTTTTCTCATTCTTGCTAGTGAATGTTATGTTACACACCCATACAATGCGCACCACCCGGCGGTGTTTTTCAGAAACCTATCCTACATTGCCACTGCATGTTGCCTGACCTCCACATGCTGACCACCCCGTGGTGCTTTTCTCCATCCTACGTTGCCACTCACTGCCTATCCTAATTCAGACCCTATGATTCACACCACCCCGTGATGTTTTTCTCACTCCTGCTAGTGAATGTAATGTTACACACCCATACAATGCGCACCACCCCGCGATGTTTTTCAGAAACCTATCCTACATTGCCACTGCATATTGCCTGACCACCCCATGCTGACCACCCCGTGGTGCTTTTCTCCATCCTACATTGCCACTCACTGCCTATCCTAATTCAGACCCTAGGATTCACACCACCCAGTGATGTTTTTCTCACTCCTACTAGTGAATGTAATGTTACACACCCATACAATGCGCACCACCCCGGGAAGTTTTTCAGAGACCTATCCAACATTGCCACTGCATGTTGCCTGACCTCCCCATGCTGACCAACCCGTGGTGCTTTTCTCCATCTTACATTGCCACTCACTGCCTATCCTAATTCAGACCCTATGATTCACACCACCCCGTGATGTTTTTCTCACTCCTGCTAGTGAATGTAATGTTACACACCCATACAATTCGCACCGCCCCGCGATGTTTTTCAGAAACCTATCCTACATTGTCACTGCATATTGCCTGACCTCCCCATGCTGACCACCCCGCGGTGCTTTTCTCCATCCTACATTGCCACTCCCTGCCTATCCTAATTCAGAACCTATGATTCACACCACCCCGTGATGTTTTTCTCACACCTACTAGTGAATGTAATGTTACACACCCATACAATGCGCACCACCCCGCGCTGTTTTTCAGAAACAAATCCTACATTGCCACTGCATGTTGCCTGACATCCCCATGCTGAGCACTCCGTGGTGCTTTTCTCCATCCTACAATGCCACTCACTGCCTATCCTAATTCAGACCCTATGATTCCACCACCCCGTGATGTTTTTCTCACTCCTACTAGTGAATGTAATGTTACACACCCATACAATGCGCACCACCCCGCGATGTTTTTCAGAAACGTATCCTACATTGCCACTGCATGTTGCCTGACCTCCCCATGCTGACCACCCCGTGGTGCTTTTCTCCATCCTACATTGCCACTCACTGCCTATTCTAATTCAGACCCTATGATTCACACCACCCGTGATGTTTTTCTCACTCCTCCTAGTGAATGTTATATTACACACCCATACAATGCGCACCACCCCGCGATGTTTTTCAGAAACGTATCCTACATTGCCACTGCATGTTGCCTGACCTCCCCATGCTGACCACCCCGTGGTGCTTTTCTCCATCCTACATTGCCACTCACTGCCTATTCTAATTCAGACCCTATGATTCACACCACCCGTGATGTTTTTCTCATTCCTGCTAGTGAGTGTAATGTTACACACCCATACAATGCGCACCACCCCGCGATGTTTCTCAGAAACCTATCCTACATTGCCACTGCATGTTGCCTGACCTCCCCATGCTGACCACCCCGTAGTGCTTTTCTTCATCCTACATTGCCACTCACTGCCTATACTAATTCAGACCCTATGATTCACACCACCGCGTGATGTTTTTCACACTCCTCCTAGTGAATGTAATGTTACACAGCCATACAATGCGCACCACCCCGCGATGTTTTTCAGAAACTTATCCTACATTGCCACTGCATGTTGCCTGACCTCCCCATGCTGACCACCCCGTGGTGCTTTTCTCCATTATACATTGCCACTCACTGCCTATCCTAATTCAGACCCTATGATTCACACCACCCCGTGATGTTTTTCTCACTCCTCCTAGTGAATGTATTGTTACACACCCATACAATGCGCACCACCCCGCGATGTTTTTCAGAAACCTATCCTATATTTCCACTGCATGTTGCCTGACCTCCCCATGCTGACCACCCCGTGGTGCTCTTCTCCATCCTACATTGCCACTCACTGCCTATCCTAATTCAGACCCTATGAATCACACCACCCCGTGATGTTTTTCTCACTCCTGCTAGTGAATGTAATGTTACACACCCATACAATGCGAACCACCGCGCGATGTTTTTCAGAAACCTATCCTACATTGCCACTGCATGTTGCCTGACCTCCCCATGCTGACCACCCCGCGGTGCTTTTCTCCATCCTACATTGCCACTCACTGCCTATCCTAATTCAGATCCTATGATTCACACCACCCCGTGATGTTTTTCTCACTCCTGCTAGTGAATGTAATGTTACACACCCATACAATGCGCACCACCCCGCGATGTATTTCAGAAACCTATCCTACATTACCACTGCATGTTGCTTGACCTCCCCATGCTGACCACCCCGTGGTGGTTTTCTCCATCCTACATTGCCACTCACTGCCTAGCCTAATTCAGACCCTATGATTCACACCAAACCGTGATGTTTTTCTCACTCCTACTAGTGAATGTAATGTTACACACCCATACAATGCGCACAACAACGCGATGTTTTACAGAAACCTATCCTACATTGCCACTGCATGTTGCCTGACCTCCCCATGCTGACTACCCCGTGGTGCTTTTCTCCATGCTACATTGCCACTGACTGCCTATCCTAATTCAGACCCTATGATTCACATCACACCGTGATGTTTTTCTCACTCCTACTAGTGAATGTAATGTTACACACCCATACAATGCGCACCACCCCGCGATGTTTTTCAGAAACGTATCCTACATTGCCACTGCATGTTGCCTGACCTCCCCATGCTGACCACCCGGTGGTGCTTTTCTCCATCCTACATTGCCACTCACTGCCTATCCTAATTCAGACCCTATGATTCCCACCAACCGGTGATGTTTTTCTCACTCCTAATAGTGAATGTAATGTTACACACCCAAACAATGCACACAGCCACACGATGTTTTTCAGAAACCTAATCTACATTGCCACTGCATGTTGCCTGACCTCCCCATGCTGACCACCCCGTGGTGCTTTTCTCCATCCTACATTGCCACTCACTGCCTATCCTAATTCAGACCCTAGGATTCACACCACCCCGTGATGTTTTTCTCACTCCTAATAGTGAATGTAATGTTACACACCCAAACAATGCACACAGCCACACGATGTTTTTCAGAAACCTAATCTACATTGCCACTGCATGTTGCCTGACCTCCCCATGCTGACCACACCGCGGTGCTTTTCTCCATCCTACATTGCCACTCACTGCCTATCATAATTCAGACCCTAGGATTCACACCACCCCGTGATGTTTTTCTCACTCCTAATAGTGAATGTAATGTTACACACCCAAACAATGCACACAGCCACACGATGTTTTTCAGAAACCTAATCTACATTGCCACTGCATGTTGCCTGACCTCCCCATGCTGACCACCCCGTGGTGCTTTTCTCCATCCTACATTGCCACTCACTGCCTATCCTAATTCAGACCCTATGATTCACACCATCCCGTGATGTTTTTCTCATTCCTGCTAGTGAATGTAATGTTACACACCCATACAATGCGCACCACCCCGCGATGTTTTTCAGAAACCTATCCTACATTGCCACTGCATGTTGCATGACCTCCCCATGCTGACCACCCCGTGGTGCTTTTCTCCATCCTACATTTCCACTCACTGCCTATCCTAATTCAGACCCTATGATTCACACCACCCCGTGATGTTTTTCTCACTCCTGCTAGTGAATGTAATGTTACACACCCATACAATGCGCACCACAACGCGATGTTTTTCAGAAACCTATCCTATATTTCCACTGCATATTGCCTGACCTCCCCATGCTGTACACCACGCGGTGCTTTTCTCCATCCTATATTGCCACTCACTGCCTATCCTAATTCAGACCCTATGATTAACACCACCCCGTGATGTTTTTCTCACTCCTACTAGTGAATGTAATGTTACACACCCATACAATGCGCACCACCCCGCGATGTTTTTCAGAAACCTATCCTACATTGCCACTGCATGTTGCCTGACCTCCCCATGCTGACCACCCCGTGGTGCTTTTCTCCATCCTACATTGCCACTCACTGCCTATCCTAATTCAGACCCTATGATTCAGACCACCCCGTGATGTTTTTCTCATTCCTGCTAGTGAATGTAATGTTACACACCTATACAATGTGCACCACCCCACGATGTTTTTCAGAAACGTATCCTACATTGCCACTGCATGTTGCCTGACCTCCCCATGCTGACCACCCCGTGGTGCTTTTCTCCATCCTACATTGCCACTCACTGCCTATCCTAATTCAGACCCTATGATTCACACCACCCCGTGATGTTTTTCTCACTCCTGCTAGTGTATGTAATGTTACACACCCATACAATGTGCACCAACCCGCGATGTTTTTCAGAAACCTATCCTACATTGCCACTGCATGTTGCTTGACCTCCCCGTGCTGACCACCACGTGGTGCTTTTCTCCATCCTACATTGCCACTCACTGCCTATCCTAATTCAGACCCTATGATTCACACCACACCGTTATGTTTTTCTCACTCTTACTAGTGATTGTAATGTTACACACCCATACAATGCGCACCACCCCGCGATGTTTTTCAAAAACCTATCCTATATTGCCACGGCATGTTGCCTGACCTCCCCATGCTGACCACCCCGTGGTGTTTTTCTCCATCCTACATTGCCACTCACTGCCTATCCTAATTCAGACCCTATGATTCACACCACACCGTGATGTTTTTCTCACTCCTACTAGTGAATGTAATGTTATACACCCATACAATGCATACAACAACGCGATGTTTTTCAGAAACCTATCCTACATTGCCACTGCATGTTGCCTGACCTCCCCATGCTGACCACCCCATGGTGCTTTTCTCCATCCTACATTGCCACTGACTGCCTATCCTAATTCAGACACTATGATTCACACGACCCCGTGATGTTTTTCTCACTCCTACTAGTGAATGTAATGTTACACACCCATACAATGCTCACCACCCCACGATGTTTTTCAGAAACGTATCCTACATTGCCACTGCATGTTGCCTGACCTACCCATGCTGACCACCCCGTGGTGCTTTTCTCCATCGTACATTGCCACTCACTGCCTATCCTAATTCAGACCCTATGATTCACACCACCCGGTGATGTTTTTCTCACTCCTGCTCGTGAATGTAATGTTACACACCCAAACAATGCGCACAGCCACGCGATGTTTTTCAGAAACCTATCCTACATTGCCACTGCATGTTGCCTGACCTCCCCATGCTGACCACCCCGTGGTGCTTTTCTCCATCCTACATTGCCACTCACTGCCTATCCTAATTCAGACCCTATGATTCACACCATCCCGTGATGTTTTTCTCATTTCTGCTAGTGAATGTAATGTTACACACCCATACAATGCGCACCACCCCGCGATGTTTTTCAGAATCCTATCTTACATTGCCACAGCATGTTGCCTGACCTCCCCATGCTGACCACCCCGTGGTGCTTTTCTCCATCCTACATTGCCACTCACTGCCTAACCTAATTCAGACCCTATGTTTCACACCCCCCCAGTGATGTTTTTCTCATTCCTGCTAGTGAATGTTATGTTACACACCCATACAATGCGCACGACCCGGGATGTTTTTCAGAATCCTATCTTACATTGCCACAGCATGTTGCCTGACCTCCCCATGCTGACCACCCCGTGGTGCTTTTCTCCATCCTACATTGCCACTCACTGCCTAACCTAATTCAGACCCTATGTTTCACACCCCCCCAGTGATGTTTTTCTCATTCCTGCTAGTGAATGTTATGTTACACACCCATACAATGCGCACGACCCGGGATGTTTTTCAGAAACCTATCCTACATTGCCACTGCATGTTGCCTGACCTCCCCATGCTGACCACCCCGTGGTGCTTTTCTCCATCCTACATTGCCACTCACTGCCTATCCTAATTCAGACCCTATAATTCACACCACCCCGTGATTTTCTCTCACTCCTGCTAATGAATGTAACGTTACACACCCATACAATGCGAACCACACCGCGATGTTTTTCAGAAACCTATCCTACATTGCCACTGCATGTTGCCTGACCTCCCCATGCTGACCACCCCGTGGTGCTTCTCTCCATCCTACGTTGCCACTCACTGCCTATACTAATTCAGACCCTGTGATTCACACCACCCGTGATGTTTTTCTCATTCCTGCTAATGAGTGTAATGTTACACACCCATACAATGCGCACCACCACGCGATGTTTCTCAGAAACCTATCCTACATTGCCACTGCATGTTGCCTGACCTCCCCATGCTGACCACCCCGTGGTGCTTTTCTTCATCCTACATTGCCACTCACTGCCTCTCCTAATTCAGACCCTATGATTCACACAACCCCGTGATGTTTTTCTCACTCCTCCTAGTGAATGTAATGTTACACACCCATACAATGCGCACCACCCCGCGATGTTTTTCAGAACCCTATCCTATATTGCCACTGCATGTTGCCTGACCTCCCCATGCTGACCACCCCGTGGTGCTTTTCTCCATCCTACGTTGCCACTCACTGCCTATCCTAATTCAGACCCTAAGATTCACACCCCCCCATGATGTTTTTCTCATTCCTGCTAGTGAATGTTATGTTACACACACATACCATGCACACCACCCCGGATGTTTTTCAGAAACCTATCCTACATTGCCACTGCATGTTGCCTGACCTCCCCATGCTGACCACCCCGTGGTGCTTTTCTCCATCCTACATTGCCACTCACTGCCTATCGTAATTCAGACCCTATGATTCACACCACCCCGTGATGCTTTTCTCACTCCTGCTAGTGAATGTAATGTTACACACCCATACAATGCGCACCACCCCGCGATGTTTTTCAGAAACCTATCCTACATTGCCACTGCATGTCGCCTGACCTCCACATGCTGACCATCCCGTGGTGCTTT
Source organism: Cavia porcellus (assembly GCF_034190915.1). Classification (NCBI taxonomy): domain Eukaryota; kingdom Metazoa; phylum Chordata; class Mammalia; order Rodentia; family Caviidae; genus Cavia; species Cavia porcellus. The sequence goes on along the minus strand of NW_026947514.1, from coordinate 46,847,727 downwards.
TCTCCATCCTACATTTCCACTCACTGCCTATCCTAATTCAGACCCTATGATTTATACCCCCCCCCGTGATGTTTTTCTCATTCCTGCTAGTGAATGTTATGTTACACACCCATACAATGCGCACCACCCGGGATGTTTTTCAGAAACCTATCCTACATTGCCACTGCATGTTGCATGACCTCCCCATGCTGACCACCCCGTGGTGCTTTTCTCCATCCTACATTGCCATTAACTGCCTATCCTAATTCAGACCCTAAGATTCACACCACCCCGTGATGTTTTTCTCACTCCTGCGAGTGAATGTAATGTTACACACCCATACAATGCGCACCACAACGCGATGTTTTTCAGAAACATATCCTATATTTCCACTGCATATTGCCTGACCTCCCCATGCTGACCACCGCGCGGTGCTTTTCTCCATCCTATATTGCCACTCACTGCCTATCCTATTTCAGACCCTATGATTAACACCACCTCGTGATGTTTTCCTCACTCCTACTAGTGAATGTAATGTTACACACCCATACAATGCGCACCACCCCGCGATGTTTTTCAGAAACCTATCCTACATTGCCACTGCATGTTGCCTGACCTCCCCATGCTGACCACCCGGTGGTGCTTTTCTCCATCCTACATTGCCACTCACTGCCTAACCTAATTCAGACCCTATGATTCAGACCACCCCGTGATGTTTTTCTCATTCCTGCTAGTGAATGTAATGTTACACACCTATACAATGTGCACCACCCCACGATGTTTTTCAGAAACGTATCCTACATTGCCACTGCATGTTGCCTGACCTGCCCATGCTGACCACCCCGTGGTGTTTTTCTCCATCCTACATTGCCACTCACTGCCTATCCTAATTCAGACCCTATGATTCACACCACACCGTGATGTTTTTCTCACTCCTACTAGTGAATGTAATGTTATACACCCATACAATGCACACCACAACGCGATGTTTTTCAGAAACCTATCCTACATTGCCACTGCATGTTGCCTGACCTCCCCATGCTGACCACCCCATGGTGCTTTTCTCCATCCTACATTGCCACTGACTGCCTATCCTAATTCAGACACTATGATTCACACGACCCCGTGATGTTTTTCTCACTCCTACTAGTGAATGTAATGTTACACACCCATACAATGCGCACCACCCCGCGATGTTTTTCAGAAACGTATCCTACATTGCCACTGCATGTTGCCTGACCTCCCCATGCTGACCACCCCGTGGTGCTTTTCTCCATCCTACATTGCCACTCACTGCCTATCCTAATTCAGACCCTATGATTCACACCACCCGGTGATGTTTTTCTCACTCCTGCTAGTGAATGTAATGTTACACACACAAGCAATGCGCACAGCCACGCGATGTTTTTCAGAAACCTATCCTACATTGCCAATGCATGTTGCCTGACCTCCCCATGCTGACCACCCCGTGGTGCTTTTCTCCATCCTACATTGCCACTCACTGCCTATCCTAATTCAGACCCTATGATTCACACCACCCCGTGATTTTCTCTCACTCCTGCTATTGAATGTAACGTTACACACCCATACAATGCGAACCACACCGCGATGTTTTTCAGAAACCTATCCTACATTGCCACTGCATGTTGCCTGACCTCCCCATGCTGACCACCCCGTGGTGCTTCTCTCCATCCTACGTTGCCACTCACTGCCTATACTAATTCAGACCCTGTGATTCACACCACCCGTGATGTTTTTCTCATTCCTGCTAATGAGTGTAATGTTACACACCCATACAATGCGCACCACCACTCGATGTTTCTCAGAAACCTATCCTACATTGCCACTGCATGTTGCCTGACCTCCCCATGCTGACCACCCCGTGGTGCTTTTCTTCATCCTACATTGCCACTCACTGCCTATTCTAATTCAGCCCCTATGATTCACACCACCCCGTGATGTTTTTCTCACTCCTACTAGTGAATGTAATGTTACACAGCCATACAATGCGCACCACCCCGCGATGTTTTTCAGAAACCTATCCTACATTGCCACTCCATGTTGCCTGACCTCCCAATGCTGACCACCCCGTGGTGCTTTTCTCCATTATACATTGCCACTCACTGCCTCTACTAATTCAGACCCTATGATTCACACCACCCCGTGATGTTTTTCTCACTCCTGCTAGTGTATGTAATATTACACACCCATACAATGTGCACCAAGCCGCGATGTTTTTCAGAAACCTATCCTACATTGCCACTGCATGTTGCTTGACCTCCCCGTGCTGACCACCACGTGGTGCTTTTCTCCATCCTACATTGCCACTCACTGCCTATCCTAATTCAGACACTATGATTCACACCACACCGTTATGTTTTTCTCACTCTTACTAGTGATTGTAATGTTACACACCCATACAATGCGCACCACAACGCGATGTTTTTCAGAAACCTATCCTACATTGCCACTGCATGTTGCCTGACCTCCCTATGCTGACCACCCCGTGGGGCTTTTCTCCATCCTGCATTGCCACTCACTGCCTATCCTAATTCAGACCCTATGATTCACACCACCCCGTGATGTTTTTCTCATTCCTGCGAGTGAATGTAACGTTACACACCCATACAATGCGCACCACCCCGCGATGTTTTTCAAAAACCTATCCTATATTGCCACGGCATGTTGCCTGACCTCCCCATGCTGACCACCCCGTGGTGTTTTTCTCCATCCTACATTGCCACTCACTGCCTATCCTAATTCAGACCCTATGATTCACACCACACCGTGATGTTTTTCTCACTCCTACTAGTGAATGTAATGTTATACACCCATTCAATGCACACCACAACGCGATGTTTTTCAGAAACCTATCCTACATTGCCACTGCATGTTGCCTGACCTCCCCATGCTGACCACCCCATGGTGCTTTTCTCCATCCTACATTGCCACTGACTGCCTATCCTAATTCAGACCCTATGATTCACACGACCCCGTGATGTTTTTCTCACTCCTACTAGTGAATGTAATGTTACACACCCATACAATGCGCACCACTCCGCGATGTTTTTCAGAAACGTATCCTACATTGCCACTGCATGTTGCCTGACCTCCCCATGCTGACCACCCCGTGGTGCTTTTCTCCATCCTACATTGCCACTCACTGCCTATCCTAATTCAGACCCTATGATTCACACCACCCGGTGATGTTTTTCTCACTCCTGCTAGTGAATGTAATGTTACACACCCAAACAATGCGCACAGCCACGCGATGTTTTTCAGAAACCTATCCTACATTGCCACTGCATGTTGCCTGACCTCCCCATGCTCACCACCCCGTGGTGCTTTTCTCCATACTACATTGCCACTCACTGCCTATCCTAATTCAGACCCTATGATTCACACCATCCCGTGATGTTTTTCTCATTCCTGCTAGTGAATGTAATGTTACACACCCATACAATGCGCACCACCCCGCGATGTTTTTCAGAATCCTATCTTACATTGCCACTGCATGTTGCCTGACCTCCCCATGCTGACCACCCCGTGGTGCTTTTCTCCATCCTACATTGCCACTCACTGCCTAACCTAATTCAGACCCTATGATTCACACCCCCCCAGTGATGTTTTTCTCATTCCTGCTAGTGAATGTTATGTTACACACCCATACAATGCGCACCACCCAGGATGTTTTTCAGAAACCTATCCTACATTGCCACTGCATGTTGCCTGACCTCCCCATGCTGACCACCCCGTGGTGCTTCTCTCCATCCTACGTTGCCACTCACTGCCTATACTAATTCAGACCCTGTGATTCACACCACCCGTGATGTTTTTCTCATTCCTGCTAATGAGTTTAATGTTACACACCCATACAATGCGCACCACCACGCGATGTTTCTCAGAAACATATCCTACATTGCCACTGCATGTTGCCTGACCTCCCCATGCTGACCACCCCGTGGTGCTTTTCTTCATCCTACATTGCCACTCACTGCCTATTCTAATTCAGACCCTATGATTCACACCACCCCGTGATGTTTTTCTCACTCCTACTAGTGAATGTAATGTTACACAGCCATACAATGCGCACCACCCCGCGATGTTTTTCAGAAACCTATCCTACATTGCCACTGCATGTTGCCTGACCTCCCCATGCTGACCACCCCGTGGTGCTTTTCTCCATTATACATTGCCACTCACTGCCTCTCCTAATTCAGACCCTATGATTCACACAACCCCGTGATGTTTTTCTCACTCCTCCTAGTGAATGTAATGTTACACACCCATACAATGCGCACCACCCCACGATGTTTTTCAGAAACCTATCCTATATTGCCACTGCATGTTGCCTGAGCTCCCCATGCTGACCACCCCGTGGTGCTTTTCTCCATCCTACGTTGCCACTCACTGCCTATCCTAATTCAGACCCTAAGATTCACACCCCCCCATGATGTTTTTCTCATTCCTGCTAGTGAATGTTATGTTACACACCCATACCATGCGCACCACCCCGCGATGTTTTTCAGAAACCTATCCTACATTGCCACTGCATGTTGCCTGACCTCCCCATGCTGACCACCCCGTTATGCTTTTCTCCATCCTACATTGCCACTCACTGCCTATCCTAATTCATACCCTATGATTCACACCACCCCGTGATGCTTTTCTCACTCCTGCTAGTGAATGTAATGTTACACACCCATACAATGCGCACCACCCCGCGATGTTTTTCAGAAACCTATCCTACATTGCCACTGCATGTTGCCTGACCTCCCCATCTGACCACCCCGTGGTGCTTTTCTCCATCCTACATTGCCACTCACTGCCTATCCTAATTCAGACCCTAAGATTCACACCACCTCGTGATGTTTTTCTCATTCCTGCTAGTGAATGTTATGTTACACACCCATACAATGCGCACCGCCCTGCGATGTTTTTCAGAAACCTATCCTACGTTGCCACTGCATATTGCCTGACCTCCCCATGCTGACCACCCCGCGGTGCTTTTCTCCATCCTATATTGCCACTCACTGCCTATCCTAATTCAGACCCTATGATTCACACCACCCCGTGATGTTTTTCTCACTCATACTAGTGAATGTAATGTTACACACCCATACAATGCGCACCACCCCGGGATGTTTTTCAGAAACCTATCCTATATTGCCACTGCATGTTGCCTGACCTCCCCATGCTGACCACCCCGTGGTGCTTTTCTCCATCCTACATTGCCACTGACTGCCTATCCTAATTCAGACCCTATGATTCACACCTCCCCGTGATGTTTTTCTCACTCCTGCTAGTCAATGTAATGTTACACACCCATACAATGCGCACCACCCCGCGCTGTTTTTCAGAAACCAATCCTACATTGCCACTGCATGTTGCCTGACATCCCCATGCTGAGCACTCCGTGGTGCTTTTCTCCATCCTGCATTGCCACTCACTGCCTATCCTAATTCAGACCCTATGATTCACACCACCCCGTGATGTTTTTCTCACTCCTGCTAGGGAATGTAATCTTACACACCCATACAATGCGCACCACCCCGCGATGTTTTTCAGAAACCTATCCTACATTGCCACTGCATGTTGCCTGACCTCCCCATGCTGACCACCCCGTGGTGCTTTTCTCCATCCTACATTGCAACTCACTGCCTATCCTAAGTCAGACCCTATGATTCACACCACCCCGTGATGTTTTTCTCACTCCTCCTAGTGAATGTTATATTACACACCCATACAATGCGCACCACCCCGCGATGTTTTTCAGAAACCTATCCTACATTGCCAGTGCATGTTGCCTGACCTCCCCATGCTGACCACCCCATGGTGCTTTTCTCCATCCTACATTGCCACTCACTGCCTATCCTAATTCAGACCCTATGATTCACACCACCCCGTGATGTTTTTCTCACTCCTGCTAGTGAATGTAATGTTACACACCCATACAATGCGCACCGCCCTGCGATGTTTTTCAGAAACCTATCCTACATTGCCACTGCATGTTGCCTGACCTCCACATGCTGACCACCCCGCGGTGCTTTTCTCCATCCTACATTGCCACTCGCTGCCTATCCTAATTCAGACCCTAGGATGCACACCACCCCGTGATGTTTTTCTCACTCCTACTAGTGAATGTAATGTTACACACCCATACAATGCGCACCACCCCGCGATGTTTTTCAGAAACCTATCCAACATTGCCACTGCATGTTGCCTGATCTCCCCATCTGACCACCCCGTGGTGCTTTTCTCCATCCTACATTGCCACTCACTGCCTATCCTAATTCAGACCCTATGATTCACACCACCCCGTGATGTTTTTCTCACTCATACTAGTGAATGTAATGTTACACACCCATACAATGCGCACCACCCCGGGATGTTTTTCAGAAACCTATCCTATATTGCCACTGCATGTTGCCTGACCTCCCCATGCTGACCACCCCGTGGTGCTTTTCTCCATCCTACATTGCCACTGACTGCCTATCCTAATTCAGACCCTAAGATTCACACCACCTCGTGATGTTTTTCTCATTTCTGCTAGTGAATGTTATGTTACACACCCATACAATGCGCACCACCCCGCGATGGTTTTCAGAAACCTATCCTACATTGCCACTGCATGTTGCCTGACCTCCCCATGCTGACCACCCCGTGGTGCTTTTCTCCATCCTACATTGCCACTCACTGCCTATCCTAATTCAGACCCTATGATTCACACCACCCCGTGATGTTTTTCTCACTCCTGCTAGTGAATGTAATGTTACACACCCATACAATGCGCACTGCCCCGCGATGTTTTTCAGAAACCTATCCTATATTGCCACTGCATGTTGCCTGACCTCCCCATGCTGACCACCCCGTGGTGCTTTTCTCCATCCTACATTGCCACTCACTGCCTATCCTAATTCAGACCCTATGATTCACACCTCCCCGTGATGTTTTTCTCACTCCTGCTAGTGAATGTAATGTTACACACCCATACAATGCGAACCACCCCGCGCTGTTTTTCAGAAACCAATCCTACATTGCCACTGCATGTTGCCTGACATCCCCATGCTGAGCACTCCGTGGTGCTTTTCTCCATCCTGCATTGCCACTCACTGCCTATCCTAATTCAGACCCTATGATTCACACCACCCCTTGATGTTTTTCTCACTCCTACTAGTGAATGTAATGTTACACACCCATACAATGCGCACCACCCCGCGATGTTTTTCAGAAACCTATCCTACATTGCCACTGCATGTTGCCTGACCTCCCCATGCTGACCACCCCGTGGTGCTTTTCTCCATCCTACATTGCAACTCACTGCCTATCCTAATTCAGACCCTATGATTCACACCACCCCGTGATGTTTTTCTCACTCCTCCTAGTGAATGTTATATTACACACCCATACAATGCGCACCACCCCGCGATGTTTTTCAGAAACCTATCCTACATTGCCACTGCATGTTGCCTGACCTCCCCATGCTGACCACCCCGTGGTGCTTTTCTCCATCCTACATTGTCACTCACTGCCTATCCTAATTCAGACCCTATGATTCACACCACCCCGTGATTTTTTCTCACTCCTGCTATTGAATGTAACTTTACACACCCATACAATGCGAACCACCCCGCGATGTTTTTCAGAAACCTATCCTACATTGCCACTGCATGTTGCCTGACCTCCCCATGCTGACCACCCCGTGGTCCTTCTCTCCATCCTACGTTGCCACTCACTGCCTATCCTAATTCAGACCCTATGATTCACACCACCCCGTGATTTTTTCTCACTCCTGCTAGTGAATGTAATGTTACACACCCATACAATGCGCACCACCCCGCGATGTTTTTTAGAAACCTATCCTACATTTCCACTGCATGTTGCCTGACCTCCCCATGCTGACCACCCCGTGGTGCTTTTCTCCATCCTACATTGCCACTCACTGCCTATCCTAATTCACACCCTATGATTCACACAACCCCGTGATGTTTTTCTCACTCCTACTAGTGAATGTAATGTTACACACACATACAATGCGCACCACCCCGCGATGTTTTTCAGAAACCTATCGTACATTGCCACTGCATGTTGCCTGACCTCCCCATGCTGACCACCCCATGGTGCTTTTCTTTTTTTTTTTTTTTTTTAATTTTATTTAAGGAGAAAAGAAAAAAAAAGCAGGGAAAGGGTACAAGTTATACAGATTTACAGAAAAAAAAATGAACAGTAGGAAATCACTAGTTAATGGATTACATATTGTCATCTTAGAAATAATTGTTCAAGTCACAAAATTAAAGCTTGTAAAGTGGACATTCCATCAATGATACTGCAAACAGTTCTGTTCATTGATCCAATAAAACTCTTTGATATCATTTTCTATCTTATACACTTAAATATACATGCAGTTATATAGTTTGGAGCACTTTCTTTTCCTCTCTTTTGTACCATGACTATTACACATTTTGGGTTTCATTGCTCCCACTGTTCTTATTACTATTTTGGAAGACAGTAAAACCAAATGTGACATAACAGAACAGAATTGGTCAAGTCAAAAGGGTGGACATAATAGATAATGTAAAAACATAATACAAGGTGATCAACAATGGTTACTATAATGCCTCCCGCTATCTCTAATAGAATTGCCTATATCGTTAGTTATAATACAATTGAACAAAACAGTAAAGAATAAAACCGACAAAACCAAAACATTGGAGACATTGTAGGTCTTCAAAAGTAGATAAAAGTCAACAAGAATGGGCGTCATAATGAATCTCATTATCTTCACAGCTGATGCCTAAACTTTCGAACCTGATACTATCCAGCAAAACAGAATAGGGGAACATCAGTTAAAAACCAGATGGTGAGAGTAATACAGGGCTTTAAATCAAGGTAATGAAAAGTCAAAGTGGGTTACTATAATATATCCTGCTATTTTTTTCCTTTAATTAAAAGGATAAAGATAAAAAAGTAAATAATGGAGTGGAGATTGAGATAAAAGAGGGCATAACAATGAAACAGTGCAGATCAAAACATAACCATTTAAGCAGAATAGTGTTTCACCATCAGATAATCCTAACCTTAAAGTAGTTACCATATTGTCTCTTTCTTTGAAATCCTTGAGTACAACTTCATATACTGTAGCATTAAGTATATCAAAACAATGTAAAACCATTCAAGAGAATGACAGCATTACAGAGTATTTAGAATCGACTAACAGAAAATGAATAATGGTTTCTGTATAATCTCCTTGTCTTTACAAGGTTTTTGCTTATACTATCGTACATAATAAAATCCAGTAAGATACAACCTATTTAGACCATTAGAGACAGAAGGACAAAAGCTAGATGAGACTTCAAAACAAGATGATACTAAATCAGTATTACCTATTAAGATGTCATTTTCTCCAAAATAGCTGTTCCTATCATCCAATCTTCTCTGCCTCATTTCTGTTGAGCTCTTTTTCTGTCAGTAGCTGTCAGTTTGTCTTCTTCATTTTGTTCTCTGCTCCATTCGTTGTGGCCTCTCTGCCATTATTTCTGGATTCTTTGTATTTTTCTTTTTTTAGAATATCCTGCAATACTCTCTGTAGAGTTGAATTGGTGGTTGCAAATTCCCCCAGTTCCTCTTTATCCTGGAAGCACCTTGTTTTTCCATCAATTTCCAGGGACAGTTGTGCAGGATATCTCAATCTTGGCTGGAGATTATTATCTTTCAAAGCTTGAATTATTTCCCCCCACGCTCTTCGTGATTTGATGGTTTGTGCCGAGAAATCTGCTGTAATTCTGATGGGTGTTCCCTTGTAAGTGGTCTGTTTCTTGTCTCTTACAGCTTTTAATATTCTGTTCTTGTATTGAATTTCTGGAATTTTTATTATTATATGCCTGGGTGTTGCTCTGTTTGGGTTGTAGGTAGCTGGGGTCCTGTATGCCTCATACATCTGAGTATCTTTACCTTTTGCTAAATTAGGAAAATTCTCCTGGATTATTTCTGTGAGTAGCTTTTGTAGTTCACTCGTTTGTGTCCCTACTTCTTCTTTTATGTTCTTAATCCTTAAGTTATGGATCCTCTTATCATCTTCTTGTCTTTGTATTATTGCTGTTTGTTTTTTTGTTATTTTTAAGAAGTTTTTCATTTCATTCTCCCATATTACAAGTCTGCCCTCCAGTTCAGATAGTCTGTCCTTAGTTTCTTTCAAGCTGTTATGCCAGTCTTCTATAGACTTCTTAGTATCTTGGTAGTCCCTTTGAACCTGCTTCACGTATTCTATGCTTTCTCTGTTTTCTCCATCAAACAATTCTCCCCTTTTTTTCTGTTCTTCCATTCCACCGCCTGTTTTTTCTTGGGTGGTACTTAGCATTTCTCTAACTATTCTGCATACTTCTAGCTTCAGGTCGTTGATAACTTCATTCCTGAATTGGTCTATGAGGCTCTCTATATGGTGCCTTATGTATATTGGTGCGGTGTCTGCTATTGCCTGTTTCTCAGAATTGGGGGCCGAGGAGCCTTTCTTGTTGCTGCCTCTTCCCATGCTGCCTCTTCTTCTCTGTTCCTTATATATGCAAGCTTATATAAGAGGCCCAGCTTCTCTCCCAGTCAGCCACAGCCTGATCGAATTGCGCCAGTTAGGTGTTCCCGCTCACCGCTGCGCACCAGGGAGTTACGGACCAGGCAGCCTACGCGTCTCCCCTCCCGGCCACCGTCAGGCTCTGGGATCTGGGTTGGGACAGCCTACCAGGTCCGCCGGCAGCGTCAAGCAGGCCAGGCACTTTTCACCAACCTCGCTCGAGAGGGGGATGTGTGGCTGGAGACGCCACCGCGCCCCGCTCCCGCAGGACTGCTCGGACAGAGAAAGTCCTCCGCTGGAGTCAAACTGTGGTAGAGTGTCAGCTTCTCTCACTCACCTCACCACAAGTCAGTGCACGCCTCCCTGCCGTTCGCAGATTGCCGTTCTCAGAGCTTCTGCGCGTCTCTCTCCTTGCCGAGCCACTGTAGAGGCAGCCAGCCGCCGTGCGGCGGGAAACCCAAATCGCGGCTTACAATGGCGCGGGGTCCAGCCTCCACACCGAGGCTTTTCTGTTCCTGTTTTAGCACCAGGAATGCATTCCAAGTTGGTTTCTCTCAGCCGAGTTCGTTCCTGAGTCAGCGGAGCATATCTCCACCTGCTTATGTCTCCTTAGTCCGCACCATTCCTGGCTTCTGAGCCGAGTCTTTAGAGAGCCTCCAGTAGTCGCTGTTATCTGTCCGCCATGTTTTCCCGGAAGTCCGTGGGGCTTTTCTCCATCCTACATTGCCACTCACTGCCTATCCTAATTCAGACCCTATGATTCACACCACCCCGTGATGTTTTTCTCACTCCTGCTAGTGAATGTAATGTTACACACCCATACAATGCGCACCGCCCCGCGATGTTTTTCAGAAACCTATCCTACATTGCCACTGCATATTGCCTGACTTCCCCATGCTGACCACCCTGCGGTGCTTTTCTCCATCCTACATTGCCACTCACTGCCTATCCTAATTCAGAACCTAGGATTCATACCACCCCGTGATGTTTTTCTCACTCCTACTAGTGAATGTAATGTTACACACCCATACAATGCGCACCACCCCGCGATGTTTTTCAGAAACCTATCCTACAATGCCACTGCATGTTGCCTGACCTCCCCATGCTGACCACCCCGTGGTGCTTTTCTCCATCCTACATTGCCACTCACTGCCTATCCTAATTCAGACCCTAAGATTCACACCACCCCGTGATGTTTTTCTCATTCCTGCTAGTGAATGTTATGTTACACACCCATACAATGCACACCACCCCGCGATGTTTTTCAGAAACCTATCCTACATTGCCACTGCATGTCGCCTGACCTCCATATGCTGACCACCCCGTGGTGCTTTTCTCCATCCTACATTACCACTCACTGCCTATCCTAATTCAGACCCTATGATTCACACCACCCCGTGATGTTTTTCTCACTCCTGCTAGTGAATATAATGTTACACACCCATACAATGCGCACCGCCCCGCGATGTTTTTCAGAAACCTGTCCTACATTGCCACTGCATATTGCCTGACCTCCCCATGCTGACCACCCCGCGGTGCTTTTCTCCATCCTACATTGCCACTCACTGCCTATCCTAATTCAGACCCTAGGATTCACACCACCCCGTGATGTTTTTCTCACTCCTGCTAGTGAATGTAATGTTACACACCCATACTATGCGCACCGCCCCGCGATGTTTTTCAGAAACCTATCCTACATTGCCACTGCATATTGCCTGACCTCCCCATGCTGACCACCCCGCGGTGCTTTTCTCCATCCTACATTGCCACTCACTGCCTATCCTAATTCAGACCCTATGATTCACACCACCCCGTGATGTTTTTCTCACTCCTACTAGTGAATGTAATGTTACACACCCATACAATGCGCACCACCCCGGGATGTTTTTCAGAAACCTATCCTATATTGCCACTGCATGTTGCCTGACCTCCCCATGCTGACCACCCCGTGGTGCTTTTCTCCATCCTACATTGCCACTGACTGCCTATCCTAATTCAGACCCTATGATTCACACCTCCCCGTGATGTTTTTCTCACTCCTGCTAGTGAATGTAATGTTACACACCCATACAATGCGCACCACCCCGCGCTGTTTTTCAGAAACCAATCCTACATTTCACTGCATGTTGCCTGACATCCCCATGCTGAGCACTCCGTGGTGCTTTTCTCCATCCTGCATTGCCACTCACTGCCTATCCTAATTCAGACCCTATGATTCACACCACCCCGTGATGTTTTTCTCACTCCTACTAGTGAATGTAATGTTACACACCCATACAATGCGCACCACCCCGCGATGTTTTTCAGAAACCTATCCTACATTGCCACTGCATGTTGCTTGACCTCCCCATGCTGACCACCCCGTGGTGCTTTTCTCCATCCTACATTGCAACTCACTGCCTATCCTAATTCAGACCCTATGATTCACACCACCCCGTGATGTATTTCTCACTCCTCCTAGTGAATGTAACGTTACACACCCATACTATGCGAACCACCACGCGATGTTTTTCAGAAACCTGTCCTACATTGCCACTGCATATTGCCTGACCTCCCCATGCTGACCACCCCGCGGTGCTTTTCTCCATCCTACATTGCCACTCACTGCCTATCCTAATTCAGACCCTAGGATTCACACCAGCCGTGATGTTTTTCTCACTCCTGCTAGTGAATGTAATGTTACACACCCATACTATGCGCACCGCCCCGCGATGTTTTTCAGAAACCTATCCTACATTGCCACTGCATATTGCCTGACCTCCCCATGCTGACCACCCCGCGGTGCTTTTCTCCATCCTACATTGCCACTCACTGCCTATCCTAATTCAGACCCTATGATTCACACCACCCCGTGATGTTTTTCTCACTCCTACTAGTGAATGTAATGTTACACACCCATACAATGCGCACCACCCCGGGATGTTTTTCAGAAACCTATCCTATATTGCCACTGCATGTTGCCTGACCTCCCCATGCTGACCACCCCGTGGTGCTTTTCTCCATCCTACATTGCCACTGACTGCCTATCCTAATTCAGACCCTATGATTCACACCTCCCCGTGATGTTTTTCTCACTCCTGCTAGTGAATGTAATGTTACACACCCATACAATGCGCACCACCCCGCGCTGTTTTTCAGAAACCAATCCTACATTTCCACTGCATGTTGCCTGACATCCCCATGCTGAGCACTCCGTGGTGCTTTTCTCCATCCTGCATTGCCACTCACTGCCTATCCTAATTCAGACCCTATGATTCACACCACCCCGTGATGTTTTTCTCACTCCTACTAGTGAATGTAATGTTACACACCCATACAATGCGCACCACCCCGCGATGTTTTTCAGAAACCTATCCTACATTGCCACTGCATGTTGCTTGACCTCCCCATGCTGACCACCCCGTGGTGCTTTTCTCCATCCTACATTGCAACTCACTGCCTATCCTAATTCAGACCCTATGATTCACACCACCCCGTGATGTATTTCTCACTCCTCCTAGTGAATGTAATGTTACACACCCATACAATGGGCAGCACCCCGCGATGTTTTTCAGAAACCTATCCTACATTGCCACTGCATGTTGCCTGACCTCCCCATGCTGACCACCCCGTGGTGCTTTTCTCCATCCTACATTGTCACTCACTGCCTATCCTAATTCAGACCCTATGATTCACACCACCCCGTGATTTTTTCTCACTCCTGCTATTGAATGTAACGTTACACACCCATACAATGCGAACCACCCCGCGATGTTTTTCAGAAACCTATCCTACATTGCCACGGCATGTTGCCTGACCTCCCCATGCTCACCAACCCGTGGTGCTTCTCTCCATCCTACGTTGCCACTCACTGCCTATCCTAATTCAGACCCTATGATTCACACCACCCCGTGATTTTTTCTCACTCCTGCTAGTGAATGTAATGTTACACACCCATACAATGCGCACCACCCCGCGATGTTTTTTAGAAACCTATCCTACATTTCCACTGCATGTTGCCTGACCTCCCCATGCTGACCACCCCGTGGTGCTTTTCTCCATCCTACATTGCCACTCACTGCCTATCCTAATTCACACCCTATGATTCACACAACCCCGTGATGTTTTTCTCACTCCTACTAGTGAATGTAATGTTACACACACATAGAATGCGCACCACCCCGCGATGTTTTTCAGAAACCTATCCTACATTGCCACTGCATGTTGCCTGACCTCCCCATGCTGACCACCCCATGGTGCTTTTCTTTTTTTTTTTTTTTTTTTTTTTTTTTTTTTAATTTTATTTAAGGAGAAAAGAAAAAAAAAGCAGGGAAAGGGTACAAGTTATACAGATTTACAGAAAAAAAAATGAACAGTAGGAAATCACTAGTTAATGGATTACATATTGTCATCTTAGAAATAATTGTTCAAGTCACAAAATTAAAGCTTTTAAAGTGGACATTCCATCAATGATACTGCAAACAGTTCTGTTCATTGATCCAATAAAACTCTTTGATATCATTTTCTATCTTATACACTTAAATATACATGCAGTTATATAGTTTGGAGCACTTTCTTTTCCTCTCTTTTGTACCATGACTATTACACATTTTGGGTTTCATTGCTCCCACTGTTCTTATTACTTTTTTGGAAGACAGTAAAACCCAATGTGACATAACAGAACAGAATTGGTCAAGTCAAAAGGGTGGACATAATAGATAATGTAAAAACATAATACAAGGTGATCAACAATGGTTACTATAATGCCTCCCGCTATCTCTAATAGAATTGCCTATATCGTTAGTTATAATACAATTGAACAAAACAGTAAAGAATAAAACCGACAAAACCAAAACATTGGAGACATTGTAGGTCTTCAAAAGTAGATAAAAGTCAACAAGAATGGGCGTCATAATGAATCTCATTATCTTCACAGCTGATGCCTAAACTTTCGAACCTGATACTATCCAGCAAAACAGAATAGGGGAACATCAGTTAAAAACCAGATGGTGAGAGTAATACAGGGCTTTAAATCAAGGTAATGAAAAGTCAAAGTGGGTTACTATAATATATCCTGCTATTTTTTTCCTTTAATTAAAAGGATAAAGATAAAAAAGTAAATAATGGAGTGGAGATTGAGATAAAAGAGGGCATAACAACGAAACAGTGCAGATCAAAACATAACCATTTAAGCAGAATAGTGTTTCACCATCAGATAATCCTAACCTAAAAGTAGTTACCATATTGTCTCTTTCTTTGAAATCCTTGAGTACAACTTCATATACTGTAGCATTAAGTATATCAAAACAATGTAAAACCATTCAAGAGAATGACAGCATTACAGAGTATTTAGAATCGACTAACAGAAAATGAATAATGGTTTTTGTATAATCTCCTTGTCTTTACAAGGTTTTTGCTTATACTATCGTACATAATAAAATCCAGTAAGATACAACCTATTTAGACCATTAGAGACAGAAGGACAAAAGCTAGATGAGACTTCAAAACAAGATGATACTAAATCAGTATTACCTATTAAGATGTCATTTTCTCCAAAATAGCTGTTCCTATCATCCAATCTTCTCTGCCTCATTTCTGTTGAGCTCTTTTTCTGTCAGTAGCTGTCAGTTTGTCTTCTTCATTTTGTTCTCTGCTCCATTCGTTGTGGCCTCTCTGCCATTATTTCTGGATTCTTTGTATTTTTCTTTTTTTAGAATATCCTGCAATACTCTCTGTAGAGTTGAATTGGTGGTTGCAAATTCCCCCAGTTCCTCTTTATCCTGGAAGCACCTTGTTTTTCCATCAATTTCCAGGGACAGTTGTGCAGGATATCTCAATCTTGGCTGGAGATTATTATCTTTCAAAGCTTGAATTATTTCCCCCCACGCTCTTCGTGATTTGATGGTTTGTGCCGAGAAATCTGCTGTAATTCTGATGGGTGTTCCCTTGTAAGTGGTCTGTTTCTTGTCTCTTACAGCTTTTAATATTCTGTTCTTGTATTGAATTTCTGGAATTTTTATTATTATATGCCTGGGTGTTGCTCTGTTTGGGTTGTAGGTAGCTGGGGTCCTGTATGCCTCATACATCTGAGTATCTTTACCTTTTGCTAAATTAGGAAAATTCTCCTGGATTATTTCTGTGAGTAGCTTTTGTAGTTCACTCGTTTGTGTCCCTACTTCTTCTTTTATGTTCTTAATCCTTAAGTTATGGATCCTCTTATCATCTTCTTGTCTTTGTATTATTGCTGTTTGTTTTTTTGTTATTTTTAAGAAGTTTTTCATTTCATTCTCCCATATTACAAGTCTGCCCTCCAGTTCAGATAGTCTGTCCTTAGTTTCTTTCAAGCTGTTATGCCAGTCTTCTATAGACTTCTTAGTATCTTGGTAGTCCCTTTGAACCTGCTTCACGTATTCTATGCTTTCTCTGTTTTCTCCATCAAACAATTCTCCCCTTTTTTTCTGTTCTTCCATTCCACCGCCTGTTTTTTCTTGGGTGGTACTTAGCATTTCTCTAACTATTCTGCATACTTCTAGCTTCAGGTCGTTGATAACTTCATTCCTGAATTGGTCTATGAGGCTCTCTATATGGTGCCTTATGTATATTGGTGCGGTGTCTGCTATTGCCTGTTTCTCAGAATTGGGGGCCGAGGAGCCTTTCTTGTTGCTGCCTCTTCCCATGCTGCCTCTTCTTCTCTGTTCCTTATATATGCAAGCTTATATAAGAGGCCCAGCTTCTCTCCCAGTCAGCCACAGCCTGATCGAATTGCGCCAGTTAGGTGTTCCCGCTCACCGCTGCGCACCAGGGAGTTACGGACCAGGCAGCCTACGCGTCTCCCCTCCCAGCCACCGTCAGGCTCTGGGATCTGGGTTGGGACAGCCTACCAGGTCCGCCGGCAGCGTCAAGCAGGCCAGGCACTTTTCACCAACCTCGCCCGAGAGGGGGATGTGTGGCTGGAGTCGCCACCACGCCCCGCTCCCGCAGGACTGCTCGGACCCAGAAAGTCCTCCGCTGGAGTCAAACTGTGGTAGAGTGTCAGCTTCTCTCACTCACCTCACCACAAGTCAGTGCACGCCTCCCTGCCGTTCGCAGATTGCCGTTCTCAGAGCTTCTGCGCGTCTCTCTCCTTGCCGAGCCACTGTAGAGGCAGCCAGCCGCCGTGCGGCGGGAAACCCAAATCGCGGCTTACAATGGCGCGGGGTCCAGCCTCCACACCGAGGCTTTTCTGTTCCTGCTTCAGCACCAGGAATGCATTCCAAGTTGGTTTCTCTCAGCCCAGTTCGTTCCTGAGTCAGCGGAGCATATCTCCACCTGCTTATGTCTCCTTAGTCCGCACCATTCCTGGCTTCTGAGCCGAGTCTTTCAGAGAGCCTCCGGTAGTCGCTGTTATCTGTCCGCCATGTTTTCCCGGAAGTCCGTGGTGCTTTTCTCCATCCTACATTGCCACTCACTGCCTATCCTAATTCAGACCCTATGATTCACACCACCCCGTGATGTTTTTCTCACTCCTGCTAGTGAATGTAATGTTACACACCCATACAATTCGCACCGCCCCGCGATGTTTTTCAGAAACCTATCCTACATTGCCACTGCATATTGCCTGACCTCCCCATGCTGACCACCCCGCGGTGCTTTTCTCCATCCTACATTGCCACTCACTGCCTATCCTAATTCAGACCCTATGATTCACACCACCCCGTGATGTTTTTCTCACTCCTACTAGTGAATGTAATGTTACACACCCATACAATGCGCACCACCCCGCGCTGTTTTTCAGAAACAAATCCTACATTGCCACTGCATGTTGCCTGACATCCCCATGCTGAGCACTCCGTGGTGCTTTTCTCCATCCTACATTGCCACTCACTGCCTATCCTAATTCAGACCCTATGATTCCACCACCCCGTGATGTTTTTCTCACTCCTACTAGTGAATGTAATGTTACACACCCATACAATGCGCACCACCCCGCGATGTTTTTTAGAAACGTATCCTACATTGCCACTGCATGTTGCCTGACCTCCCCATGCTGACCACCCCGTGGTGCTTTTCTCCATCCTACATTGCCACTCACTGCCTATTCTAATTCAGACCCTATGATTCACACCACCCGTGATGTTTTTCTCACTCCTCCTAGTGAATGTTATATTACACACCCATACAATGCGCACCACCCCGCGATGTTTTTCAGAAACGTATCCTACATTGCCACTGCATGTTGCCTGACCTCCCCATGCTGACGACCCCGTGGTGCTTTTCTCCATCCTACATTGCCACTCACTGCCTATCCTAATTCAGACCCTATGATTCACACCACCCCGTGATTTTTTCTCACGCCTGCTATTGAATGTAACGTTACACACCCATACAATGCGAACCACCCCGCGATGTTTTTCAGAAACCTATCCTACATTGCCATTGCATGTTTCCTGACCTCCCCATGCTGACCACCCCGTGGTGCTTCTCTCCATCCTACGTTGCCACTCACTGCCTATACTAATTCAGACCCTATGATTCACACCACCCCGTGATGTTTTTCACACTCCTCCTAGTGAATGTAATGTTACACAGCCATACAATGCGCACCACCCCGCGATGTTTTTCAGAAACTTATCCTACATTGCCACTGCATGTTGCCTGACCTCCCCATGCTGACCACCCCGTGGTGCTTTTCTCCATTATACATTGCCACTCACTGCCTATCCTAATTCAGACCCTATGATTCACACCACCCCGTGATGTTTTTCTCACTCCTACTAGTGAATGTAATGTTACACACCCATACAATGCGCACCACCCCGCGATGTTTTTCAGAAACCTATCCTATATTTCCACTGCATGTTGCCTGACCTCCCCATGCTGACCACCCCGTGGTGCTCTTCTCCATCCTACATTGCCACTCACTGCCTATCCTAATTCAGACCCTATGATTCACACCACCCCGTGATGTTTTTCTCACTCCTGCTAGTGAATGTAATGTTACACACCCATACAATGCGAACCACCGCGCGATGTTTTTCAGAAACCTATCCTACATTGCCACTGCATGTTGCCTGACCTCCCCATGCTGACCACCCCGCGGTGCTTTTCTCCATCCTACATTGCCACTCACTGCCTATCCTAATTCAGATCCTATGATTCACACCACCCCGTGATGTTTTTCTCACTCCTGCTAGTGAATGTAATGTTACACACCCATACAATGCGCACCACCCCGCGATGTATTTCAGAAACCTATCCTACATTACCACTGCATGTTGCTTGACCTCCCCATGCTGACCACCCCGTGGTGGTTTTCTCCATCCTACATTGCCACTCACTGCCTAGCCTAATTCAGACCCTATGATTCACACCAAACCGTGATGTTTTTCTCACTCCTACTAGTGAATGTAATGTTACACACCCATACAATGCGCACAACAACGCGATGTTTTACAGAAACCTATCCTACATTGCCACTGCATGTTGCCTGACCTCCCCATGCTGACTACCCCGTGGTGCTTTTCTCCATGCTACATTGCCACTGACTGCCTATCCTAATTCAGACCCTATGATTCACACCACACCGTGATGTTTTTCTCACTCCTACTAGTGAATGTAATGTTACACACCCATACAATGCGCACCACCCCGCGATGTTTTTCAGAAACGTATCCTACATTGCCACTGCATGTTGCCTGACCTCCCCATGCTGACCACCCCGTGGTGCTTTTCTCCATCCTACATTGCCACTCACTGCCTATCCTAATTCAGACCCTATGATTCCCACCAACCGGTGATGTTTTTCTCACTCCTAATAGTGAATGTAATGTTACACACCCAAACAATGCACACAGCCACACGATGTTTTTCAGAAACCTAATCTACATTGCCACTGCATGTTGCCTGACCTCCCCATGCTGACCACCCCGTGGTGCTTTTCTCCATCCTACATTGCCACTCACTGCCTATCCTAATTCAGACCCTATGATTCACACCATCCCGTGATGTTTTTCTCATTCCTGCTAGTGAATGTAATGTTACACACCCATACAATGCGCACCACCCCGCGATGTTTTTCAGAAACCTATCCTACATTGCCACTGCATGTTGCATGACCTCCCCATGCTGACCACCCCGTGGTGCTTTTCTCCATCCTACATTTCCACTCACTGCCTATCCTAATTCAGACCCTATGATTCACACCACCCCGTGATGTTTTTCTCACTCCTGCTAGTGAATGTAATGTTACACACCCATACAATGCGCACCACAACGCGATGTTTTTCAGAAACCTATCCTATATTTCCACTGCATATTGCCTGACCTCCCCATGCTGACCACCCCGTGGTGCTTTTCTCCATCCTACATTGCCACTCACTGCCTATCCTAATTCAGACCCTATGATTAACACCACCCCGTGATGTTTTTCTCACTCCTACTAGTGAATGTAATGTTACACACCCATACAATGCGCACCACCCCGCGATGTTTTTCAGAAACCTATCCTACATTGCCACTGCATGTTGCCTGACCTCCCCATGCTGACCACCCCGTGGTGCTTTTCTCCATCCTACATTGCCACTCACTGCCTATCCTAATTCAGACCCTATGATTCAGACAACCCCGTGATGTTTTTCTCATTCCTGCTAGTGAATGTAATGTTACACACCTATACAATGTGCACCACCCCACGATGTTTTTCAGAAACGTATCCTACATTGCCACTGCATGTTGCCTGACCTCCCCATGCTGACCAGCCCGTGGTGCTTTTCTCCATCCTACATTGCCACTCACTGCCTATCCTAATTCAGACCCTATGATTCACACCACCCCGTGATATTTTTCTCACTCCTGCTAGTGTATGTAATGTTACACACCCATACAATGTGCACCAACCCGCGATGTTTTTCAGAAACCTATCCTACATTGCCACTGCATGTTGCTTGACCTCCCCGTGCTGACCACCACGTGGTGCTTTTCTCCATCCTACATTGCCACTCACTGCCTATCCTAATTCAGACCCTATGATTCACACCACACCGTTATGTTTTTCTCACTCTTACTAGTGATTGTAATGTTACACACCCATACAATGCGCACCACCCCGCGATGTTTTTCAAAAACCTATCCTATATTGCCACGGCATGTTGCCTGACCTCCCCATGCTGACCACCCCGTGGTGTTTTTCTCCATCCTACATTGCCACTCACTGCCTATCCTAATTCAGACCCTATGATTCACACCACACCGTGATGTTTTTCTCACTCCTACTAGTGAATGTAATGTTATACACCCATACAATGCACACAACAACGCGATGTTTTTCAGAAACCTATCCTACATTGCCACTGCATGTTGCCTGACCTCCCCATGCTGACCACCCCATGGTGCTTTTCTCCATCCTACATTGCCACTGACTGCCTATCCTAATTCAGACACTATGATTCACACGACCCCGTGATGTTTTTCTCACTCCTACTAGTGAATGTAATGTTACACACCCATACAATGCTCACCACCCCACGATGTTTTTCAGAAACGTATCCTACATTGCCACTGCATGTTGCCTGACCTCCCCATGCTGACCACCCCGTGGTGCTTTTCTCCATCCTACATTGCCACTCACTGCCTATCCTAATTCAGACTCTATGATTCACACCACCCGGTGATGTTTTTCTCACTCCTGCTAGTGAATGTAATGTTACACACCCAAACAATGCGCACAGCCACGCGATGTTTTTCAGAAACCTATCCTACATTGCCACTGCATGTTGCCTGACCTCCCCATGCTGACCACCCCGTGGTGCTTTTCTCCATCCTACATTGCCACTCACTGCCTATCCTAATTCAGACCCTATGATTCACACCATCCCGTGATGTTTTTCTCATTTCTGCTAGTGAATGTAATGTTACACACCCATACAATGCGCACCACCCCGCGATGTTTTTCAGAATCCTATCTTACATTGCCACAGCATGTTGCCTGACCTCCCCATGCTGACCACCCCGTGGTGCTTTTCTCCATCCTACATTGCCACACACTGCCTAACCTAATTCAGACCCTATGTTTCACACACCCCCAGTGATGTTTTTCTCATTCCTGCTAGTGAATGTTATATTACACACCCATACAATGCGCACCACCCGGGATGTTTTTCAGAAACCTATCCTACATTGCCACTGCATGTTGCCTGACCTCCCCATGCTGACCACCCCGTGGTGCTTTTCTCCATCCTACATTGCCACTCACTGCCTATCCTAATTCAGACCCTATGATTCACACCACCCCGTGATTTTCTCTCACTCCTGTTATTGAATGTAACGTTACACACCCATACAATGCGAACCACACCGCGATGTTTTTCAGAAACCTATCCTACATTGCCACTGCATGTTGCCTGACCTCCCCATGCTGACCACCCCGTGGTGCTTCTCTCCATCCTACGTTGCCACTCACTGCCTATACTAATTCAGACCCTGTGATTCACACCACCCGTGATGTTTTTCTCATTCCTGCTAATGAGTGTAATGTTACACACCCATACAATGCGCACCACCACGCGATGTTTCTCAGAAACCTATCCTACATTGCCACTGCATGTTGCCTGACCTCCCCATGCTGACCACCCCGTGGTGCTTTTCTTCATCCTACATTGACACTCACTGCCTCTCCTAATTCAGACCCTATGATTCACACAACCCCGTGATGTTTTTCTCACTCCTCCTAGTGAATGTAATGTTACACACCCATACAATGCGCACCACCCCGCGATGTTTTTCAGAACCCTATCCTATATTGCCACTGCATGTTGCCTGACCTCCCCATGCTGACCACCCCGTGGTGCTTTTCTCCATCCTACGTTGCCACTCACTGCCTATCCTAATTCAGACCCTAAGATTCACACCCCCCCATGATGTTTTTCTCATTCCTGCTAGTGAATGTTATGTTACACACACATACCATGCGCACCACCCCGGATGTTTTTCAGAAACCTATCCTACATTGCCACTGCATGTTGCCTGACCTCCCCATGCTGACCACCCCGTGGTGCTTTTCTCCATCCTACATTGCCACTCACTGCCTATCCTAATTCAGACCCTATGATTCACACCACCCCGTGATGCTTTTCTCACTCCTGCTAGTGAATGTAATGTTACACACCCATACAATGCGCACCACCCCGCGATGTTTTTCAGAAACCTATCCTACATTGCCACTGCATGTCGCCTGCCCTCCACATGCTGACCATCCCGTGGTGCTTTTCTCCATCCTACATTTCCACTCACTGCCTATCCTAATTCAGACCCTATGATTTATACGCCCCCCCGTGATGTTTTTCTCATTCCTGCTAGTGAATGTTATGTTACACACCCATACAATGCGCACCACCCGGGATGTTTTTCAGAAACCTATCCTACATTGCCACTGCATGTTGCATGACCTCCCCATGCTGACCACCCCGTGGTGCTTTTCTCCATCCTACATTGCCATTAACTGCCTATCCTAATTCAGACCCTATGATTCACACCACCCCGTGATGTTTTTCTCACTCCTGCCAGTGAATGTAATGTTACACACCCATACAATGCGCACCACAACGCGATGTTTTTCAGAAACCTATCCTATATTTCCACTGCATATTGCCTGACCTCCCCATGCTGACCACCGCGCGGTGCTTTTCTCCATCCTATATTGCCACTCACTGCCTATCCTAATTCAGACCCTATGATTAACACCACCCCGTGATGTTTTCCTCACTCCTACTAGTGAATGTAATGTTACACACCCATACAATGCGCACCACCCCGCGATGTTTTTCAGAAACCTATCCTACATTGCCACAGCATGTTGCCTGACCTCCCCATGCTGACCACCCCGTGGTGCTTTTCTCCATCCTACATTGCCACTCACTGCCTAACCTAATTCAGACCCTATGATTCAGACCACCCCGTGATGGTTTTCTCATTCCTGCTAGTGAATGTAATGTTACACACCTATACAATGTGCACCACCCCACGATGTTTTTCAGAAACGTATCCTACATTGCCACTGCATGTTGCCTGACCTGCCCATGCTGACCACCCCGTGGTGCTTTTCTCCATCCTACATTGCCACTCACTGCCTATCCTAATTCAGACCCTATGATTCACACCACCCCGTGATGTTTTTCTCACTCCTGCTAGTGTATGTAATGTTACACACCCATACAATGTGCACCAACCCGCGATGTTTTTCAGAAACCTATCCTACATTGCCACTGCATGTTGCTTGACCTCCCCGTGCTGACCACCACGTGGTGCTTTTCTCCATCCTACATTGCCACTCACTGCCTATCCTAATTCAGACCCTATGATTCACACCACACCGTTATGTTTTTCTCACTCTTACTAGTGATTGTAATGTTACACACCCATACAATGCGCACCACCCCGCGATGTTTTTCAAAAACCTATCCTATATTGCCACGGCATGTTGCCTGACCTCCCCATGCTGACCACCCCGTGGTGTTTTTCTCCATCCTACATTGCCACTCACTGCCTATCCTAATTCAGACCCTATGATTCACACCACACCGTGATGTTTTTCTCCCTCCTACTAGTGAATGTAATGTTATACACCCATACAATGCACACCACAACGCGATGTTTTTCAGAAACCTATCCTACATTGCCACTGCATGTTGCCTGACCTCCCCATGCTGACCACCCCATGGTGCTTTTCTCCATCCTACATTGCCACTGACTGCCTATCCTAATTCAGACACTATGATTCACACGACCCCGTGATGTTTTTCTCACTCCTACTAGTGAATGTAATGTTACACACCCATACAATGCGCACCACCCCGCGATGTTTTTCAGAAACGTATCCTACATTGCCACTGCATGTTGCCTGACCTCCCCATGCTGACCACCCCGTGGTGCTTTTCTCCATCCTACATTGCCACTCACTGCCTATCCTAATTCAGACCCTATGATTCACACC
The DNA here is from genome assembly GCF_034190915.1 of Cavia porcellus. NCBI lineage: Eukaryota > Metazoa > Chordata > Mammalia > Rodentia > Caviidae > Cavia > Cavia porcellus. The sequence continues at coordinate 46,822,240 of NW_026947514.1, read as the reverse complement.
ACCCGGTGATGTTTTTCTCACTCCTGCTAGTGAATGTAATGTTACACACACAAACAATGCGCACAGCCACGCAATGTTTTTCAGAAACCTATCCTACATTGCCACTGCATGTTGCCTGACCTCCCCATGCTGACCACCCCGTGGTGCTTTTCTCCATCCTACATTGCCACTCACTGCCTATCCTAATTCAGACCCTATGATTCACACCACCCCGTGATTTTCTCTCACTCCTGCTATTGAATGTAACGTTACACACCCATACAATGCGAACCACACCGCGATGTTTTTCAGAAACCTATCCTACATTGCCACTGCATGTTGCCTGACCTCCCCATGCTGACCACCCCGTGGTGCTTCTCTCCATCCTACGTTGCCACTCACTGCCTATACTAATTCAGACCCTGTGATTCACACCACCCGTGATGTTTTTCTCATTCCTGCTAATGAGTGTAATGTTACACACCCATACAATGCGCACCACCACGCGATGTTTCTCAGAAACCTATCCTACATTGCCACTGCATGTTGCCTGACCTCCCCATGCTGACCACCCCGTGGTGCTTTTCTTCATCCTACATTGCCACTCACTGCCTATTCTAATTCAGCCCCTATGATTCACACCACCCCGTGATGTTTTTCTCACTCCTACTAGTGAATGTAATGTTACACAGCCATACAATGCGCACCACCCCGCGATGTTTTTCAGAAACCTATCCTACATTGCTACTCCATGTTGCCTGACCTCCGAATGCTGACCACACCGTGGTGCTTTTCTCCATTATACATTGCCACTCACTGCCTCTACTAATTCAGACCCTATGATTCACACAACCCCGTGATGTTTTTCTCACTCCTCCTAGTGAATGTAATGTTACACACCCATACAATGCGCACCACCCCGCGATGTTTTTCAGAAACCTATCCTATATTGCCACTGCATGTTGCCTGACCTCCCCATGCTGACCACCCCGTGGTGCTTTTCTCCATCCTACGTTGCCACTCACTGCCTATCCTAATTCAGACCCTAAGATTCACACCCCCCCATGATGTTTTTCTCATTCCTGCTAGTGAATGTTATGTTACACACCCATACCATGCGCACCACCCCGGATGTTTTTCAGAAACCTATCCTACATTGCCACTGCATGTTGCCTGACCTCCCCATGCTGACCACCCCGTTATGCTTTTCTCCAACCTACATTGCCACTCACTGCCTATCCTAATTCAGACCCTATGATTCACACCACCCCGTGATGCTTTTCTCACTCCTGCTAGTGAATGTAATGTTACACACCCATACAATGCGCACCACCCCGCGATGTTTTTCAGAAACGTATCCTACATTGCCACTGCATGTTGCCTGACCTCCCCATGCTGACCACCCCGTGGTGCTTCTCTCCATCCTACGTTGCCTCTCACTGACGATCCTAATTCAGACCCTATGATTCACACCACCCCGTGATGTTTTTCTCACTCCTGCTAGTGAATGTAATGTTGCACACCCATACAATGCGCACCACCCCGCGATGTTTTTCAGAAACCTATCCTACATTGCCACTGCAAGTTGCCTGACCTCCCCATGCTGACCACCCCGTGGTGCTTTTCTCCTTCCTACATTGCCACTCACTGCCTATCCTAATTCAGACCCTATGATTCAGACCACCCCGTGATGTTTTTCTCATTCCTGCTAGTGAATGTAATGTTACACACCTATACAATGCGCACCACCCCACGATGTTTTTCAGAAACCTATCCTACATTGCCACTGCATGTTGCCTGACCTCCCCATGCTGACCACCCCGTGGTGCTTTTCTCCATCCTACATTGCCACTCACTGCCTATCCTAATTCAGACCCTATGATTCACACCACCCCGTGATGTTTTTCTCACTCCTGCTAGTGTATGTAATATTACACACCCATACAATGTGCACCACGCCGCGATGTTTTTCAGAAACCTATCCTACATTGCCACTGCATGTTGCTTGACCTCCCCGTGCTGACCACCACGTGGTGCTTTTCTCATCCTACATTGCCACTCACTGCCTATCCTAATTCAGACCCTATGATTCACACCACAACGTTATGTTTTTCTCACTCTTACTAGTGATTGTAATGTTACACACCCATACAATGTGCACCACAACGCGATGTTTTTCAGAAACCTATCCTACATTGCCACTGCATGTTGCCTGACCTCCCTATGCTGACCACCCCGTGGGGCTTTTCTCCATCCTGCATTGCCACTCACTGCCTATCCTAATTCAGACCCTATGATTCACACCACCCCGTGATGTTTTTCTCATTCCTGCTAGTGAATGTAACGTTACACACCCATACAATGCGCACCACCCCGCGATATTTTTCAAAAACCTATCCTATATTGCCACGGCATGTTGCCTGACCTCCCCATGCTGACCACCCCGTGGTGTTTTTCTCCATCCTACATTGCCACTCACTGCCTATCCTAATTCAGACCCTATGATTCCCACCACACCGTGATGTTTTTCTCACTCCTACTAGTGAATGTAATGTTATACACCCATTCAATGCACACCACAACGCGATGTTTTTCAGAAACCTATCCTACATTGCCACTGCATGTTGCCTGACCTCCCCATGCTGACCACCCCATGGTGCTTTTCTCCATCCTACATTGCCACTGACTGCCTATCCTAATTCAGACCCTATGATTCACACGACCCCGTGATGTTTTTCTCACTCCTACTAGTGAATGTAATGTTACACACCCATACAATGCGCACCACTCCGCGATGTTTTTCAGAAACGTATCCTACATTGCCACCGCATGTTGCCTGACCTCCCCATGCTGACCACCCCGTGGTGCTTTTCTCCATCCTACATTGCCACTCACTGCCTATCCTAATTCAGACCCTATGATTCACACCACCCGGTGATGTTTTTCTCACTCCTACTAGTGAATGTAATGTTACACACCCAAACAATGCGCACAGCCACGCGATGTTTTTCAGAAACCTATCCTACATTGCCACTGCATGTTGCCTGACCTCCCCATGCTCACCACCCCGTGGTGCTTTTCTCCATACTACATTGCCACTCACTGCCTATCCTAATTCAGACCCTATGATTCACACCATCCCGTGATGTTTTACTCATTCCTGCTAGTGAATGTAATGTTACACACCCATACAATGTGCACCACCCCGCGATGTTTTTCAGAAACCTATCCTATATTTCCACTGCATGTTGCCTGACCTCCCCATGCTGACCACCCCGTGGTGCTCTTCTCCATCCTACATTGCCATTCACTGCCTATCCTAATTCAGACCCTATGATTCCCACCACCCCGTGATGTTTTTCTCACTCCTGCTAGTGAATGTAATGTTACACACCCATACAATGCGAACCACCCCGCGATGTTTTTCAGAAACCTATCCTACATTGCCACTGCATGTTGCCTGACCTCCCCAGGCTGACCACCCCGCGGTGCTTTTCTCCATCCTACATTGCCACTCACTGCCTATCCTAATTCAGATCCTATGATTCACACCACCCCGTGATGTTTTTCTCACTCCTGCTAGTGAATGTAATGTTACACACCCATACAATGCGCACCACCCCGCGATGTATTTCAGAAACCTATCCTACATTACCACTGCATGTTGCTTGACCTCCCCATGCTGACCACCCCGTGGTGGTTTTCTCCATCCTACATTGCCACTCACTGCCTAGCCTAATTCAGACCCTATGATTCACACCAAACCCTGATGTTTTTCTCACTCCTACTAGTGAATGTAATGTTACACACCCATACAATGCGCACAACAACGCGATGTTTTACAGAAACCTATCCTACATTGCCACTGCATGTTGCCTGACCTCCCCATGCTGACTACCCCGTGGTGCTTTTCTCCATGCTACATTGCCACTGACTGCCTATCCTAATTCAGACCCTATGATTCACACCACACCGTTATGTTTTTCTCACTCCTACTAGTGAATGTAATGTTACACACCCATACAATGCGCACCACCCCGCGATGTTTTTCAGAAACGTATCCTACATTGCCACTGCATGTTGCCTGACCTCCCCATGCTGACCACCCCGTGGTGCTTTTCTCCATCCTACATTGCCACTCACTGCCTATCCTAATTCAAACCCTATGATTCCCACCAACCGGTGATGTTTTTCTCACTCCTACTAGTGAATGTAATGTTACACACCCAAACAATGCGCACAGCCACGCGATGTTTTTCAGAAACCTAATCTACATTGCCACTGCATGTTGCCTGACCTCCCCATGCTGACCACACCGTGATGCTTTTCTCCATCCTACATTGCCACTCACTGCCTATCCTAATTCAGACCCTATGATTCAGACCACCCCGTGATGTTTTTCTCATTCCTGCTAGTGAATGTAATGTTACACACCTATACAATGTGCACCACCCCACGATGTTTTTCAGAAACCTATCCTACATTGCCACTGCATGTTGCCTGACCTCCCCATGCTGACCACCCCGTGGTGCTTTTCTCCATCCTACATTGCCACTCACTGCCTATCCTAATTCAGTCCCTATGATTCACACCACCCCGTGATGTTTTTCTCACTCCTGGTAGTGTATGTAATATTACACACCCATACAATGTGCACCAACCCGCGATGTTTTTCAGAAACCTATCCTACATTGCCACTGCATGTTACTTGACCTCCCCGTGCTGACCACCACGTGGTGCTTTTCTCCATCCTACATTGCCACTCACTGCCTATCCTAATTCAGACCCTATGATTCTCACCACACCGTTATGTTTTTCTCACTCTTACTAGTGATTGTAATGTTACACACCCATACAATGCGCACCACAACGCGATGTTTTTCATAAACCTATCCTACATTGCCACTGCATGTTGCCTGACCTCCCTATGCTGACCAACCCGTGGTGCTTTTCTCCATCCTGCATTGCCACTCACTGCCTATCCTAATTCAGACCCTATGATTCACACCACCCCGTGATGTTTTTCTCATTCCTGCTAGTGAATGTAATGTTACACACCCATACAATGCGCACCACCCCGCGATGTTTTTCAAAAACCTATCCTATATTGCCACGGCATGTTGCCTGACCTCCCCATGCTGACCACCCCGTGGTGTTTTTCTCCATCCTACATTGCCACTGATTGCCTATCCTAATTCAGACCCTATGATTCACACCACACCGTGATGTTTTTCTCACTCCTACTAGTGAATGTAATGTTATACACCCATACAATGCACACCACAACGCGATGTTTTTCAGAAACCTATCCTACATTGCCACTGCATGTTGCCTGACCTCCCCATGCTGACCACCCCATGGTGATTTTCTCCATCCTACATTGCCACTGACTGCCTATCCTAATTCAGACCCTATGATTCACACGACCCCGTGATGTTTTTCTCACTCCTACTAGTGAATGTAATGTTACACACCCATACAATGCGCACCACCCCGCGATGTTTTTCAGAAACGTATCCTACATTGCCACTGCATGTTGCCTGACCTCCCCATGCTGACCACCCCGTGGTGCTTTTCTCCATCCTACATTGCCACTCACTGCCTATCCTAATTCAGACCCTATGATTCACACCACCCGGTGATGTTTTTCTCACTCCTGCTAGTGAATGTAATGTTATACACCCAAACAATGCGCACAGCCACGCGATGTTTTTCAGAAACCTATCCTACATTGCCACTGCATGTTGCCTGACCTCCCCATGTTGACCACCCCGTGGTGCTTTTCTCCATCCTACATTGCCACTCACTGCCTATCCTAATTCAGACCCTATGATTCACACCATCCCGTGATGTTTTTCTCATTCCTGCTAGTGAATGTAATGTTACACACCCATAAAATGCGCACCACCCCGCGATGTTTTTCAGAATCCTATCTTATATTGCCACAGCATGTTGCCTGACCTCCCCATGCTGACCACCCCGTGGTGCTTTTCTCCATCCTACATTGCCACTCACTGCCTATCCTAATTCAGACCCTATGATTCACACCCCCCCAGTGATGTTTTTCTCATTCCTGCTAGTGAATGTTATGTTACACACCCATACAATGCGCACCACCCGGGATGTTTTTCAGAAACCTATCGTACATTGCCACTGCATGTTGCCTGACCTCCCCATGCTGACCACCCCGTGGTGCTTTTCTCCATCCTAAATTGCCATTCACTGCCTATCCTAATTCAGAACCTATGATTCACACCACCCCGTGATTTTCTCTCACTCCTGCTATTGAATGTAACGTTACACACCCATACAATGCGAACCACACCACGATGTTTTTCAGAAACCTATCATACATTGCCACTGCATGTTGCCTGACCTCCCCATGCTGACCACCCCGTGGTGCTTCTCTCCATCCTACGTTGCCACTCACTGCCTATACTAATTCAGACCCTGTGATTCACACCACCCGTGATGTTTTTCTCATTCCTGCTAATGAGTGTAATGTTACACACCCATACAATGCGCACCACCACGCGATGTTTCTCAGAAACCTATCCTACATTGCCACTGCATGTTGCCTGACCTCCCCATGCTGACCACCCCGTGGTGCTTTTCTTCATCCTACATTGCCACTCACTGCCTATTCTAATTCAGCCCCTATGATTCACACCACCCCGTGATGTTTTTCTCACTCCTACTAGTGAATGTAATGTTACACAGCCATACAATGCGCACCACCCCGCGATGTTTTTCAGAAACCTATCCTACATTGCCACTGCATGTTGCCTGACCTCCCCATGCTGACCACCCCGTGGTGCTTTTCTCCATTATACATTGCCACTCACTGCCTCTCCTAATTCAGACCCTATGATTCACACAACCCTGTGATCTTTTTCTCACTCCTCCTAGTGAATGTAATGTTACACACCCATACAATGCGCACCACCCCGCGATGTTTTTCAGAAAACTATCCTATATTGCTACTGCATGTTGCCTGACCTCCCCATGCTGACCATCCCGTGGTGCTTTTCTCCATCCTACGTTGCCACTCACTGCCTAACCTAATTCAGACCCTAAGATTCACACCCCCCCATGATGTTTTTCTCATTCCTGCTAGTGAATGTTATGTTACACACCCATACCATGCGCACCACCCCGGATGTTTTTCAGAAACCTATCCTACATTGCCACTGCACGTTGCCTGACCTCCCCATGCTGACCACCCCGTTATGCTTTTCTCCATCCTACATTGCCACTCACTGCCTATCCTAATTCAGACCCTATGATTCACACCACCCCGTGATGCTTTTCTCACTCCTGCTAGAGAATGTAATGTTACACACCCATACAATGCGCACCACCCCGCGATGTTTTTCAGAAACCTATACTACATTGCCACTGCATGTTGCCTGACCTCCCCATGCTGACCACCCCGTGGTGCTTCTCTCCATCCTACGTTGCCTCTCACTGACTATCCTAATTCAGACCCTATGATTCACACCACCCCGTGATGTTTTTCTCACTCCTGCTAGTGACTGTAATGTTGCACACCCATACAATGCGCACCACCCCGCGATGTTTTTCAGAAACCTATCCTACATTGCCACTGCATGTTGCCTGACCTCCCCAAGCTGACCACCCCGTGGTGGTTTTCTCCATCCTACATTGCCACTCACTGCCTAACCTAATTCAGACCCTATGATTCACACCCCCCCAGTGATGTTTTTCTCATTCCTGCTAGTGAATGTTATGTTACACACCCATACAATGCGCACCACCCGGGATGTTTTTCAGAAACCTATCGTACATTGCCACTGCATGTTGCCTGACCTCCCCATGCTGACCACCCCGTGGTGCTTTTCTCCATCCTAAATTGCCATTCACTGCCTATCCTAATTCAGAACCTATGATTCACACCACCCCGTGATTTTCTCTCACTCCTGCTATTGAATGTAACGTTACACACCCATACAATGCGAACCACACCACGATGTTTTTCAGAAACCTATCATACATTGCCACTGCATGTTGCCTGACCTCCCCATGCTGACCACCCCGTGGTGCTTCTCTCCATCCTACGTTGCCACTCACTGCCTATACTAATTCAGACCCTGTGATTCACACCACCCGTGATGTTTTTCTCATTCCTGCCAATGAGTGTAATGTTACACACCCATACAATGCGCACCACCACGCGATGTTTCTCAGAAACCTATTCTACATTTCCACTGCATGTTGCCTGACCTCCCCATGCTGACCACCCCGTGGTGCTTTTCTTCATCCTACATTGCCACTCACTGCCTATTCTAATTCAGCCCCTATGATTCACACCACCCCGTGATGTTTTTCTCACTCCTACTAGTGAATGTAATGTTACACAGCCGTACAATGCGCACCACCCCGCGATGTTTTTCAGAAACCTATCCTACATTGCCACTGCATGTTGCCTGACCTCCCCATGCTGACCACCCCGTGGTGCTTTTCTCCATTATACATTGCCACTCACTGCCTCTCCTAATTCAGACCCTATGATTCACACAACCCTGTGATGTTTTTCTCACTCCTCCTAGTGAATGTAATGTTACACACCCATACAATGCGCACCACCCCTCGATGTTTTTCAGAAACCTATCCTATATTGCTACTGCATGTTGCCTGACCTCCCCATGCTGACCATCCCGTGGTGCTTTTCTCCATCCTACGTTGCCACTCACTGCCTAACCTAATTCAGACCCTAAGATTCACACCCCCCCATGATGTTTTTCTCATTCCTGCTAGTGAATGTTATGTTACACTCCCATACCATGCGCACCACCCCGGATGTTTTTCAGAAACCTATCCTACATTGCCACTGCACGTTGCCTGACCTCCCCATGCTGACCACCCCGTTATGCTTTTCTCCATCCTACATTGCCACTCACTGCCTATCCTAATTCAGACCCTATGATTCACACCACCCCGTGATGCTTTTCTCACTCCTGCTAGTGAATGTAATGTTACACACCCATACAATGCGCACCACCCCGCGATGTTTTTCAGAAACCTATACTACATTGCCACTGCATGTTGCCTGACCTCCCCATGCTGACCACCCCGTGGTGCTTCTCTCCATCCTACGTTGCCTCTCACTGACTATCCTAATTCAGACCCTATGATTCACACCACCCCGTGATGTTTTTCTCACTCCTGCTAGTGAATGTAATGTTGCACACCCATACAATGCGCACCACCCCGCGATGTTTTTCAGAAACCTATCCTACATTGCCACTGCATGTTGCCTGACCTCCCCAAGCTGACCACCCCGTGGTGGTTTTCTCCATCCTACATTGCCACTCACTGCCTATCCTAATTCAGACCCTATGATTCAGACCACCCCGTGATGTTTTTTTCATTCCTGCTAGTGAATGTAATGTTACACACCTATACAATGCGCACCACCCCACGATGTTTTTCAGAAACCTATCCTACATTGCCACTGCATGTTGCCTGACCTCCCCATGCTGACCACCCCGTGGTGCTTTTCTCCATCCTACATTGCCACTCACTGCCTATCCTAATTCAGACCCTATGATTCACACCATCCCGTGATGTTTTTCTCATTCCTGCTAGTGAATGTAATGTTACACACCCATACAATGCGCACCACCCCGCGATGTTTTTCAGAATCCTATCTTACATTGCCACAGCATGTTGCCTGACCTCCCCATGCTGACCACCCCGTGGTGCTTTTCTCCATCCTACATTGCCACTCACTGCCTAACCTAATTCAGACCCTATGATTCACACCCCCCCAGTGATGTTTTTCTCATTCCTGCTAGTGAATGTTATGTTACACACCCATACAATGCGCACCACCCGGGATGTTTTTCAGAAACCTATCGTACATTGCCACTGCATGTTGCCTGACCTCCCCATGCTGACCACCCCGTGGTGGTTTTCTCCATCCTAAATTGCCACTCACTGCCTATCCTAATTCAGACCCTATGATTCACACCACCCCGTGATTTTCTCTCACTCCTGCTATTGAATGTAACGTTACACACCCATACAATGCGAACCACACCACGATGTTTTTCAGAAACCTATCATACATTGCCACTGCATGTTGCCTGACCTCCCCATGCTGACCACCCCGTGGTGCTTCTCTCCATCCTACGTTGCCACTCACTGCCTATACTAATTCAGACCCTGTGATTCACACCACCCGTGATGTTTTTCTCATTCCTGCTAATGAGTGTAATGTTACACACCCATACAATGCGCACCACCACGCGATGTTTCTCAGAAACCTATCCTACATTGCCACTGCATGTTGCCTGACCTCCCCATGCTGACCACCCCATGGTGCTTTTCTTCATCCTACATTGCCACTCACTGCCTATTCTAATTCAGCCCCTATGATTCACACCACCCCGTGATGTTTTTCTCACTCCTACTAGTGAATGTAATGTTACACAGCCATACAATGCGCACCACCCCGCGATGTTTTTCAGAAACCTATCCTACATTGCCACTGCATGTTGCCTGACCTCCCCATGCTGACCACCCCGTGGTGCTTTTCTCCATTATACATTGCCACTCACTGCCTCTCCTAATTCAGACCCTATGATTCACACAACCCTGTGATGTTTTTCTCACTCCTCCTAGTGAATGTAATGTTACACACCCATACAATGCGCACCACCCCGCGATGTTTTTCAGAAACCTATCCTATATTGCTACTGCATGTTGCCTGACCTCCCCTTGCTGACCATACCGTGGTGCTTTTCTCCATCCTACGTTGCCACTCACTGCCTATCCTAATTCAGACCCTAAGATTCACAACCCCCCATGATGTTTTTCTCATTCCTGCTAGTGAATGTTATGCTACACACCCATACCATGCGCACCACCCCGGATGTTTTTCAGAAACCTATCCTACATTGCCACTGCATGTTGCCTGACCTCCCCATGCTGACCACCCCGTTATGCTTTTCTCCATCCTACATTGCCACTCACTGCCTATCCTAATTCAGACCCTATGATTCACACCACCCCGTGATGCTTTTCTCACTCCTGCTAGTGAATGTAATGTTACACACCCATACAATGCGCACCACCCCGCGATGTTTTTCAGAAACCTATACTACATTGCCACTGCATGTTGCCTGACCTCCCCATGCTGACCACCCCGTGGTGCTTCTCTCCATCCTACGTTGCCTCTCACTGACTATCCTAATTCAGACCCTATGATTCACACCACCCCGTGATGTTTTTCTCACTCCTGCTAGTGAATGTAATGTTGCACACCCATACAATGCGCACCACCCCGCGATGTTTTTCAGAAACCTATCCTACATTGCCAGTGCATGTTGCCTGACCTCCCCATGCTGACCACCCCGTTGTGGTTTTCTCCATCCTACATTGCCACTCACTGCCTATCCTAATTCAGACCCTATGATTCAGACCACCCCGTGATGTTTTTCTCATTCCTGCTAGTGAATGTAATGTTACACACCTATACAATGCGCACCACCCCACGATGTTTTTCAGAAACCTATCCTACATTGCCACTGCATGTTGCCTGACCTCCCCATGCTGACCACCCCGTGGTGCTTTTCTCCATCCTCCATTGCCACTCACAGCCTATCCTAATTCAGACCCTATGATTCACACCACCCGGTGATGTTTTTCTCACTCCTGCTAGTGAATGTAATGTTACACACCCAAACAATGCGCACAGCCACGCGATGTTTTTCAGAAACCTATCCTACATTGCCACTGCATGTTGCCTGACCTCCCCATGCTGACCACCCCGTGGTGCTTTTCTCCATCCTACATTGCCACTCACTGCCTATCCTAATTCAGACCCTATGATTCACACCATCCCGTGATGTTTTTCTCATTCCTGCTAGTGAATGTAATGTTACACACCCATACAATGCGCACCACCCCGCGATGTTTTTCAGAATCCTATCTTGCATTGCCACAGCATGTTGCCTAACCTCCCCATGCTGACCACCCCGTGGTGCTTTTCTCCATCCTACATTGCCACTCACTGCCTAACCTAATTCAGACCCTATGATTCACACCCCCCAAGTGATGTTTTTCTCATTCCTGCTAGTGAATGTTATGTTACACACCCATACAATGCGCACCACCCGGGATGTTTTTCAGAAACCTATCGTACATTGCCACTGCATGTTGCCTGACCTCCCCATGCTGACCACCCCGTGGTGCTTTTCTCCATCCTAAATTGCCACTCACTGCCTATCCTAATTCAGACCCTATGATTCACACCACCCCGTGATTTTCTCTCACTCCTGCTATTGAATGTAACGTTACACACCCATACAATGCGAACCACACCGCGATGTTTTTCAGAAACCTATCATACATTGCCACTGCATGTTGCCTGACCTCCCCATGCTGACCACCCCGTGGTGCTTCTCTCCATCCTACGTTGCCACTCACTGCCTATACTAATTCAGACCCTGTGATTCACACCACCCGTGATGTTTTTCTCATTCCTGCTAATGAGTGTAATGTTACACACCCATACAATGCGCACCACCACGCGATGTTTCTCAGAAACCTATCCTACATTGCCACTGCATGTTGCCTGACCTCCCCATGCTGACCACCCCGTGGTGCTTTTCTTCATCCTACATTGCCACTCACTGCCTATTCTAATTCAGCCCCTATGATTCACACCACCCCGTGATGTTTTTCTCACTCCTACTAGTGAATGTAATGTTACACAGCCATACAATGCGCACCACCCCGCGATGTTTTTCAGAAACCTATCCTACATTGCCACTGCATGTTGCCTGACCTCCCCATGCTGACCACCCCGTGGTGCTTTTCTCCATTATACATTGACACTCACTGCCTCTCCTAATTCAGACCCTATGATTCACACAACCCCGTGATGTTTTTCTCACTCCTCCTAGGGAATGTAATGTTACACACCCATACAATGCGCACCACCCCGCGATGTTTTTCAGAAACCTATCCTATATTGCTACAGCAAGTTGCCTGACCTCCCTATGCTGACCATCCCGTGGTGCTTTTCTCCATCCTACGTTGCCACTCACTGCCTATCCTAATTAAGACCCTAAGATTCACAACCCCCCATTATGTTTTTCTCATTCCTGCTAGTGAATGTTATGTTACACACCCATACCATGCGTACCACCCCGGATGTTTTTCAGAAACCTATCCTACATTGCCACTGCATGTTGCCTGACCTCCCCATGCTGACCACCCCGTTATGCTTTTCTCCATCCTACATTGCCACTCACTGCCTATCCTAATTCAGACCCTATGATTCACACCACCCCGTGATGCTTTTCTCACTCCTGCTAGTGAATGTAATGTTACACACCCATACAATGCGCACCACCCCGCGATGTTTTTCAGAAACCTATACTACATTGCCACTGCATGTTGCCTGACCTCCCCATGCTGACCACCCCGTGGTGCTTCTCTCCATCCTACGTTGCCTCTCACTGACTATCCTAATTCAGACCCTATGATTCACACCACCCCGTGATGTTTTTCTCACTCCTGCTAGTGAATGTAATGTTGCACACCCATACAATGCGCACCACCCCGCGATGTTTTTCAGAAACCTATCCTACATTGCCACTGCATGTTGCCGGACCTCCCCATGCTGACCACCCCGTGGTGCTTTTCTCCATCCTACATTGCCACTCACTGCCTGTCCTAATTCAGACCCTATGATTCAGACCACCCCTTGATGTTTTTCTCATTCCTGCTAGTGAATGTAATGTTACACACCTATACAATGCGCACCACCCCACGATGTTTTTCAGAAACCTATCCTACATTGCCACTGCATGTTGCCTGACCTCCCCATGCTGACCACCCCGTGGTGCTTTTCTCCATCCTCCATTGCCACTCACTGCCTATCCTAATTCAGACCCTATGATTCACACCACCCGGTGATGTTTTTCTCACTCCTGCTAGTGAATGTAATGTTACACACCCAAACAATGCGCACAGCCACGCGATGTTTTTCAGAAACCTATCCTACATTGCCACTGCATGTTGCCTGACCTCCCCATGCTGACCACCCCGTGGTGCTTTTCTCCATCCTACATTGCCACTCACTGCCTATCCTAATTCAGACCCTATGATTCACACCATCCCGTGATGTTTTTCTCATTCCTGCTAGTGAATGTAATGTTACACACCCATACAATGCGCACCACCCCGCGATGTTTTTCAGAATCCTATCTTACATTGCCACAGCATGTTGCCTGACCTCCCCATGCTGACCACCCTGTGGTGCTTTTCTCCATCCTACATTGCCACTCACTGCCTAACCTAATTCAGACTCTATGATTCACACCCCCCCAGTGATGTTTTTCTCATTCCTGCTAGTGAATGTAATGTTACACACCCATACAATGCGCACCACAACGCGATGTTTTTCAGAAACCTATCCTACATTGCCACTGCATGTTGCCTGACCTCCCTATGCTGACCACCCCGTGGTGCTTTTCTCCATCCTGCATTGCCACTCACTGCCTATCCTAATTCAGACCCTATGATTCACACCACCCCGTGATGTTTTTCTCATTCCTGCTAGTGAATGTAATGTTACACACCCATACAATGCGCACCACCCCGCGATGTTTTTCAAAAACCTATCCTATATTGCCACGGCATGTTGCCTGACCTCCCCATGCTGACCACCCCGTGGTGTTTTTCTCCATCCTACATTGCCACTCACTGCCTATCCTAATTCAGACCCTATGATTCACACCACACCGTGATGTTTTTCTCACTCCTACTAGTGAATGTAATGTTATACACCCATACAATGCACACCACAACGCGATGTTTTTCAGAAACCTATCCTACATTGCCACTGCATGTTGCCTGACCTCCCCATGCTGACCACCCCATGGTGCTTTTCTCCATCCTACATTGCCACTGACTGCCTATCCTAATTCAGACCCTATGATTCACACGACCCCGTGATGTTTTTCTCACTCCTACTAGTGAATGTAATGTTACACACCCATACAATGCGCACCACCCCGCGATGTTTTTCAGAAACGTATCCTACATTGCCACTGCATGTTGCCTGACCTCCCCATGCTGACCACCCCGTGGTGCTTTTCTCCATCCTACATTGACACTCACTGCCTATCCTAATTCACACCCTATAATTCACACCACCCGGTGATGTTTTTCTCACTCCTGTTAGTGAATGTAATGTTACACACCCAAACAATGCGCACAGCCACGCGATGTTTTTCAGAAACCTATCCTACATTGCCACTGCATGTTGCCTGACCTCTCCATGCTGACCACCCCGTGGTGCTTTTCTCCATACTACATTGCCACTCACTGCCTATCCTAATTCAGACCCTATGATTCACACCATCCCGTGATGTTTTTCTCATTCCTGCTAGTGAATGTAATGTTACACACCCATACAATGCGCACCACCCCGCGATGTTTTTCAGAATCCTATCTTACATTGCCACAGCATGTTGCCTGACCTCCCCATGCTGACCACCCCGTGGTGATTTTCTCCATCCTACATTGCCACTCACTGCCTAACCTAATTCAGACCCTATGATTCACATCCCCCCAGTGATGTTTTTCTCATTCCTGCTAGTGAATGTTATGTTACACACCCATACAATGCGCACCACCCGGGATGTTTTTCAGAAACCTATCCTACATTGCCACTGCATGTTGCCTGACCTCCCCATGCTGACCACCCCGTGGTGCTTTTCTCCACCCTACATTGCCACTCACTGCCTATCCTAATTCAGACCCTATGATTCACACCACCCCGTGATTTTCTCTCACTCCTGCTATTGAATGTAACGTTACACACCCATACAATTCGAACCACACCGCGATGATTTTCAGAAACCTATCCTACATTGCCACTGCATGTTGCCTGACCTCCCCATGCTGACCACCCCGTGGTGCTTCTCTCCATCCTACGTTGCCACTCACTGCCTATACTAATTCAGACCCTGTGATTCACACCACCCGTGATGTTTTTCTCATTCCTGCTAATGAGTGTAATGTTACACACCCATACAATACGCACCACCACGCGATGTTTCTCAGAAACCTATCCTACATTGCCACTGCATGTTGCCTGACCTCCCCATGCTGACCACCCCGTGGTGCTTTTCTTCATCCTACATTGCCACTCACTGCCTATTCTAATTCAGACCCTATGATTCACACCACCCCGTGATGTTTTCTCACTCCTACTAGTGAATGTAATGTTACACAGCCATACAATGCGCACCACCCCGCGATGTTTTTCAGAAACCTATCCTACATTGCCACTGCATGTTGCCTGACCTCCCCATGCTGACCACCCCGTGGTGCTTTTCTCCATTATACATTGCCACTCACTGCCTCTCCTAATTCAGACCCTATGATTCACACAACCCTGTGATGTTTTTCTCACTCCTCCTAGTGAATGTAATGTTACACACCCATACAATGCGCACCACCCCGCGATGTTTTTCAGAAACCTACCCTATATTGCTACTGCATGTTGCCTGACCTCCCCATGCTGACCATCCCGTGGTGCTTTTCTCCATCCTACGTTGCCACTCACTGCCTATCCTAATTCAGACCCTAAGATTCACACCCCACATGATGTTTTTCTCATTCCTGCTAGTGAGTGTTATGTTACACAACCATACCATGCGCACCACCCCGGATGTTTTTCAGAAACCTATCCTACATTGCCACTGCATGTTGCCTGACCTCCCCATGCTGACCACCCCGTTATGCTTTTCTCCATCCTACATTGCCACTCACTGCCTATCCTAATTCAGACCCTATGATTCACACCACCAAGTGATGCTTTTCTCACTCCTGCTAGTGAATGTAATGTTACACACCCATACAATGCGCACCACCCCGCGATGTTTTTCAGAAACCTATACTACATTGCCACTGCATGTTGCCTGACCTCCCCATGCTGACCACCCCGTGGTGCTTCTCTCCATCCTACGTTGCCTCTCACTGACTATCCTAATTCAGACCCTATGATTCACACCACCCCGTGATGTTTTTCTCACTCCTGCTAGTGAATGTAATGTTGCACACCCATACAATGCGCACCACCCCGCGATGTTTTTCAGAAACCTATCCTACATTGCCACTGCATGTTGCCTGACCTCCCCATGCTGACCACCCCGTGGTGGTTTTCTCCATCCTACATTGCCACTCACTGCCTATCCTAATTCAGACCCTATGATTCAGACCACCCCGTGATGTTTTTCTCATTCCTGCTAGTGAATGTAATGTTACACACCTATACAATGCGCACCACCCCACGATGTTTTTCAGAAACCTATCCTACATTGCCACTGCATGTTGCCTGACCTCCCCATGCTGACCACCCCGTGGTGCTTTTCTCCATCCTCCATTGCCACTCACTGCCTATCCTAATTCAGACCCTATGATTCACACCACCCGGTGATGTTTTTCTCACTCCTGCTAGTGAATGTAATGTTACACACCCAAACAATGCGCACAGCCACGCGATGTTTTTCAGAAACCTATCCTACATTGCCACTGCATGTTGCCTGACCTCCCCATGCTGACCACCCCGTGGTGCTTTTCTCCATCCTACATTGCCACTCACTGCCTAACCTAATTCAGACCCTATGATTCACACCCCCCCAGTGATGTTTTTCTCATTCCTGCTAGTGAATGTTATGTTACACACCCATACAATGTGCACCACCCGGGATGTTTTTCAGAAACCTATCGTACATTGCCACTGCATGTTGCCTGACCTCCCCATGCTGACCACCCCGTGGTGCTTCTCTCCATCCTACGTTGCCACTCACTGCCTATACTAATTCAGACACTGTGATTCACACCACCCGTGATGTTTTTCTCATTCCTGCTAATGAGTGTAATGTTACACACCCATACAATGCGCACCACCACGCGATGTTTCTCAGAATCCTATCCTACATTGCCACTGCATGTTGCCTGACTTCCCCATGCTGACCACCCCGTGGTGCTTTTCTTCATCCTACATTGCCACTCACTGCCTATTCTAATTCAGCCCCTATGATTCACACCACCCCGTGATGTTTTTCTCACTCCTACTAGTGAATGTAATGTTACACAGCCATACAATGCGCACGACCCCGCGGTGTTTTTCAGAAACCTATCCTACATTGCCACTGCATGTTGCCTGACCTCCCCATGCTGACCACCCCGTGGTGCTTCTCTCCATCCTACGTTGCCTCTCACTGACTATCCTAATTCAGACTCTATGATTCACACCACCCCGTGATGTTTTTCTCACTCCTGCTAGTGAATGTAATGTTACACACCCATACAATGCGCACCACCCCACGATGTTTTTCAGAAACCTATCCTACATTGCCACTGCATGTTGCCTGACTTCCCCATGCTGACCACCCCGTGGTGCTTTTCTCCATCCTACATTGCCACTCACTGCCTATCCTAATTCAGACCCTATGATTCACACCACCCGGTGATGTTTTTCTCGCTCCTGCTAGTGAATGTAATGTTACACACCCAAACAATGCGCACAGCCACGCGATGTTTTTCAGAAACCTATCCTACATTGCCACTGCATGTTGCCTGACCTCCCCATGCTGACCACCCCGTGGTGCTTTTCTCCATCCTACATTGCCACTCACTGCCTATCCTAATTCAGTCCCTATGATTCACACCATCCCGTGATGTTTTTCTCATTCCTGCTAGTGAATGTAATGTTACACACCCATACAATGCGCACCACCCCGCGATGTTTTTCAGAATCCTATCTTACATTGCCACAGCATGTTGCCTGACCTCCCCATGCTGACCACCACGTGGTGCTTTTCTCCATCCTACATTGCCACTCACTGCCTAACCTAATTCAGACCCTATGATTCACACCCCCCCAGTGATGTTTTTCTCATTCCTGCTAGTGAATGTTATGTTACACACCCATACAATGCGCACCACCCGGGATGTTTTTCAGAAACCTATCGTACATTGCCACTGCATATTGCCTGACCTCCCCATGCTGACCACCCCGTGGTGCTTTTCTCCATCCTAAATTGCCACTCACTGCCTATCCTAATTCAGACCCTATGATTCACACCACCCCGTGATTTTCTCTCACTCCTGCTATTGAATGTAACGTTACACACCCATACAATGCGAACCACACTGCGATGTTTTTCAGAAACCTATCATACATTGCCACTGCATGTTGCCTGACCTCCCCATGCTGACCACCCCGTGGTGCTTCTCTCCATCCTACGTTGCCACTCACTGCCTATACTAATTCAGACCCTGTGAGTCACACCACCCGTGATGTTTTTCTAATTCCTGCTAATGAGTGTAATGTTACACACGCATACAATGCGCACCACCCCGCGATGTTTTTCAGAAACCTATCCTATATTGCTACTGCATGTTGCCTGACCTCCCCATGCTGACCACCCCGTGGTGCTTTTCTCCATCCTACGTTGCCACTCACTGCCTATCCTAATTCAGACCCTAAGATTCACACCCCCCCATGATGTTTTTCTCATTCCTGCTAGTGAATGTAATGTTACACACCTATACAATGCGCACCACCCCACGATGTTTTTCAGAAACCTATCCTACATTGCCACTGCATGTTGCCTGACCTCCCCATGCTGACCACCCCGTGGTGCTTTTCTCCATCCTACATTGCCACTCACTGCCTATCCTAATTCAGACCCTATGATTCACACCACACCGTTATGTTTTTCTCACTCTTACTAGTGATTGTAATGTTACACACCCATACAATGCGCACCACAACGCGATGTTTTTCAGAAACCTATCCTACATTGCCACTGCATGTTGCCTGACCTCCCTATGCTGACCACCCCGTGGTGCTTTTCTCCATCCTGCATTGCCACTCACTGCCTATCCTAATTCAGACCCTATGATTCAGACCACCCCGTGATGTTTTTCTCATTCCTGCTAGTGAATGTAATGTTACACACCTATACAATGCGCACCACCCCACGATGTTTTTCAGAAACCTATCCTACATTGCCACTGCATGTTGCCTGACCTCCCCATGCTGACCACCCCGTGTTGCTTTTCTCCATCCTACATTGCCACTCACTGCCTATCCTAATTCAGACCCTATGATTCACACCACCCCGTGATGTTTTTCTCACTCCTGCTAGTGTATGTAATGTTACACACCCATACAATGTGCACCAACCCGCGATGTTTTTCAGAAACCTATCCTACATTGCCACTGCATGTTGCTTGACCTCCCAGTGCTGACCACCACGTGGTGCTTTTCTCCATCCTACATTGCCACTCACTGCCTATCCTATTTCAGACCCTATGATTCACACCACACCGTTATGTTTTTCTCACTCTTACTAGTGATTGTAATGTTACACACCCATACAATGCGCACCACAACGCGATGTTTTTCAGAAACCTATCCTACATTGCCACTGCATGTTGCCTGACCTCCCTATGCTGACCACCCCGTGGTGCTTTTCTCCATCCTGCATTGCCACTCACTGCCTATCCTAATTCAGACCCTATGATTCACACCACCCCGTGATGTTTTTCTCATTCCTGCTAGTGAAAGTAATGTTACACACCCATACAATGCGCACCACCCCGCGATGTTTTTCAAAAACCTATCCTATATTGCCACGGCATGTTGCCTGACCTCCCCATGCTGACCACCCCGTGGTGTTTTTCTCCATCATACATTGCCACTCACTGCCTATCCTAATTCAGACCCTATGATTCACACCACACCGTGATGTTTTTCTCACTCCTACTAGTGAATGTAATGTTATACACCCATACAATGCACACCACAACGCGATGTTTTTCAGAAACCTATCCTACATTGCCACTGCATGTTGCCTGACTTCCCCATGCTGACCACCCCTTGGTGCTTTTCTCCATCCTGCATTGCCACTCACTGCCTATCCTAATTCAGACCCTATGATTCAGACCACCCCGTGATGTTTTTCTCATTCCTGCTAGTGAATGTAATGTTACACACCTATACAATGCGCACCACCCCACGATGTTTTTCAGAAACCTATCCTACATTGCCACTGCATGTTGCCTGACCTCCCCATGCTGACCACCCCGTGTTGCTTTTCTCCATCCTACATTGCCACTCACTGCCTATCCTAATTCAGACCCTATGATTCACACCACCCCGTGATGTTTTTCTCACTCCTGCTAGTGTATGTAATGTTACACACCCATACAATGTGCACCAACCCGCGATGTTTTTCAGAAACCTATCCTACATTGCCACTGCATGTTGCTTGACCTCCCAGTGCTGACCACCACGTGGTGCTTTTCTCCATCCTACATTGCCACTCACTGCCTATCCTATTTCAGACCCTATGATTCACACCACACCGTTATGTTTTTCTCACTCTTACTAGTGATTGTAATGTTACACACCCATACAATGCGCACCACAACGCGATGTTTTTCAGAAACCTATCCTACATTGCCACTGCATGTTGCCTGACCTCCCTATGCTGACCACCCCGTGGTGCTTTTCTCCATCCTGCATTGCCACTCACTGCCTATCCTAATTCAGACCCTATGATTCACACCACCCCGTGATGTTTTTCTCATTCCTGCTAGTGAAAGTAATGTTACACACCCATACAATGCGCACCACCCCGCGATGTTTTTCAAAAACCTATCCTATATTGCCACGGCATGTTGCCTGACCTCCCCATGCTGACCACCCCGTGGTGTTTTTCTCCATCCTACATTGCCACTCACTGCCTATCCTAATTCAGACCCTATGATTCACACCACACCGTGATGTTTTTCTCACTCCTACTAGTGAATGTAATGTTATACACCCATACAATGCACACCACAACGAGATGTTTTTCAGAAACCTATCCTACATTGCCACTGCATGTTGCCTGACTTCCCCATGCTGACCACCCCATGGTGCTTTTCTCCATCCTACATTGCCACTCACTGCCTATCCTAATTCAGACCCTATGATTCACACCACCCCGTGATGTTTTTCTCACTCCTACTAGTGAATGTAATGTTACACACCCATACAATGCGCACCACCCCGTGATGTTTTTCAGAAACGTATCCTACATTGCCACTGCATGTTGCCTGACCTCCCCATGCTGACCACCCCGTGGTGCTTTTCTCCATCCTACATTGCCACTCTCTGCCTATCCTAATTCAGTCCCTATGATTCCTACCACCCGGTGATGTTTTTCTCACTCCTGCTATTGAATGTAACGTTACACACCCATACAATGCGAACCACACCGCGATGATTTTCAGAAACCTATCCTACATTGCCACTGCATGTTGCCTGACCTCCCCATGCTGACCACCCCGTGGTGCTTCTCTCCATCCTACGTTGCCACTCACTGCCTATACTAATTCAGACCCTGTGATTCACACCACCCGTGATGTTTTTCTCATTCCTGCTAATGAGTGTAATGTTACACACCCATACAATACGCACCACCACGCGATGTTTCTCAGAAACCTATCCTACATTGCCACTGCATGTTGCCTGACCTCCCCATGCTGACCACCCCGTGGTGCTTTTCTCCATTATACATTGCCACTCACTGCCTCTCCTAATTCAGACTCTATGATTCACACAACCCTGTGATGTTTTTCTCACTCCTCCTAGTGAATGTAATGTTACACACCCATACAATGCGCACCACACCGCGATGTTTTTCAGAAACCTATCCTATATTGCTACTGCATGTTGCCTGACCTCCCCATGCTGACCATCCCGTGGTGCTTTTCTCCATCCTACGTTGCCACTCACTGCCTATCCTAATTCAGACCCTAAGATTCACACCCCCCCATGATGTTTTTCTCATTCCTGCTAGTGAATGTTATGTTACACACCCATACCATGCGCACCACCCCGGATGTTTTTCAGAAACCTATCCTACATTGCCACTGCATGTTGCCTGACCTCCCCATGCTGACCACCCCGTTATGCTTTTCTCCATCCTTCATTGCCACTCACTGCCTATCCTAATTCAGACCCTATGATTCACACCACCCCGTGATGCTTTTCTCACTCCTGCTAGTGCATGTAATGTTACACACCCATACAATGCGCACCACCCCGCGATGTTTTTCAGAAACCTATACTACATTGCCACTGCATGTTGCCTGACCTCCCCATGCTGACCACCCTGTGGTGCTTCTCTCCATCCTACGTTGCCTCTCACTGACTATCCTAATTCAGACCCTATGATTCACACCACCCCGTGATGTTTTTCTCACTCCTGCTAGTGAATGTAATGTTGCACACCCATACAATGCGCACCACCCCGCGATGTTTTTCAGAAACCTATCCTACATTGCCACTGCATGTTGCCTGACCTCCCCATGCTGACCACCCCGTGGTGGTTTTCTCCATCCTACATTGCCACTCACTGCCTATCCTAATTCAGACCCTATGATTCAGACCACCCCGTGATGTTTTTCTCATTCCTGCTAGTGAATGTAATGTTACACACCTATACAATGCGCACCACCCCACGATGTTTTTCAGAAACCTATCCTACATTGCCACTGCATGTTGCCTGACCTCCCCATGCTGACCACCCCGTGGTGCTTTTCTCCATCCTACATTGCCACTCACTGCCTATTCTAATTCAGACCCTATGATTCACACCACCTGGTGATGTTTTTCTCACTCCTGCTAGTGAATGTAATGTTACACACCCAAACAATGCGCACAGCCACGCGATGTTTTTCAGAAACCTATCCTACATTGCCACTGCATGTTGCCTGACCTCCCCATGCTGACCACCCCGTGGTGCTTTTCTCCATCCTACATTGCCACTCACTGCCTATCCTAATTCAGACCCTATGATTCACACCATCCCGTGATGTTTTTCTCATTCCTGCTAGTGAATGTAATGTTACACACCCATACAATGCGCACCACCCCGCGATGTTTTTCAGAATCCTATCTTACATTGCCACAGCATGTTGCCTGACCTCCCCATGCTGACCACCCCGTGGTGCTTTTCTCCATCCTACATTGCCACTCACTGCCTAACCTAATTCAGACCCTATGATTCACACCCCCCCAGTGATGTTTTTCTCATTCCTGCTAGTGAATGTTATGTTACACACCCATACAATGCGCACCACCCGGGATGTTTTTCAGAAACCTATCGTACATTGCCACTGCATGTTGCCTGACCTCCCCATGCTGACCACCCCGTGGTGGTTTTCTCCATCCTAAATTGCCACTCACTGCCTATCCTAATTCAGACCCTATGATTCACACCACCCCGTGATTTTCTCTCACTCCTGCTATTGAATGTAACGTTACACACCCATACAATGCGAACCACACCGCGATGTTTTTCAGAAACGTATCATACATTGCCACTGCATGTTGCCTGACCTCCCCATGCTGACCACCCCGTGGTGCTTCTCTCCATCCTACGTTGCCACTCACTGCCTATACTAATTCAGACCCTGTGATTCACACCACCCGTGATGTTTTTCTCATTCCTGCTAATGAGTGTAATGTTACACACCCATACAATGCGCACCACCACGCGATGTTTCTCAGAAACCTATCCTACATTGCCACTGCATGTTGCCTGACCTCCCCATGCTGACCACCCCGTGGTGCTTTTCTTCATCCTACATTGCCACTCACTGCCTATTCTAATTCAGCCCCTATGATTCACACCACCCCGTGATGTTTTTCTCACTCCTACTAGTGAATGTAATGTTACACAGCCATACAATGCGCACGACCCCGCGATGTTTTTCAGAAACCTATCCTACATTGCCACTGCATGTTGCCTGACCTCCCCATGCTGACCACCCCGTGGTGCTTTTCTCCATTATACATTGCCACTCACTGCCTCTCCTAATTCAGACCCTATGATTCACACAACCCCGTGATGTTTTTCTCACTCCTCCTAGTGAATGTAATGTTACACACCCATACAATGCGCACCACCCTGCGATGTTTTTCAGAAACCTATCCTATATTGCTACTGCATGTTGCCTGACCTCCCCATGCTGACCATCCCGTGGTGCTTTTCTCCATCCTACGTTGCCACTCACTGCCTATCCTAATTCAGACCCTAAGATTCACACCCCCCCATGATGTTTTTCTCATTCCTGCTAGTGAATGTTATGTTACACACCCATACCATGCGCACCACCCCGGATGTTTTTCAGAAACCTATCCTACATTGCCACTGCATGTTGACTGACCTCCCCATGCTGACCACCCCGTTATGCTTTTCTCCATCCTACATTGCCACTCACTGCCTATCCTAATTCAGACCCTATGATTCACACCACCCCGTGATGCTTTTCTCACTCCTGCTAGTGAATGTAATGTTACACACCCATACAATGCGCACCACCCCGCGATGTTTTTCAGAAACCTATACTACATTGCCACTGCATGTTGCCTGACCTCCCCATGCTGACCACCCCGTGGTGCTTCTCTCCATCCTACGTTGCCTCTCACTGACTATCCTAATTCAGACCCTATGATTCACACCACCCCGTGATGTTTTTCTCACTCCTGCTAGTGAATGTAATGTTGCACACCCATACAATGCGCACCACCCCGCGATGTTTTTCAGAAACCTATCCTACATTGCCACTGCATGTTGTCTGACCTCCCCATGCTGACCACCCCGTGGTGCTTTTCTCCATCCTACATTGCCACTCACTGCCTATCCTAATTCAGACCCTATGATTCACACCATCCCGTGATGTTTTTCTCATTCCTGCTAGTGAATGTAATGTTACACACCCATACAATGCGCACCACCACGCGATGTTTTTCAGAAACCTATCCTACATTGCCACAGCATGTTGCCTGACCTCCCCATGCTGACCACCCAGTGGTGCTTTTCTCCATCCTACATTGCCACTCACTGCCTAACCTAATTCAGACCCTATGATTCACACCCCCCCCAGTGATGTTTTTCTCATTCCTGCTAGTGAATGTTATGTTACACACCCATACAATGCGCACCACCCGGGATGTTTTTCTGAAACCTATCCTACATTGCCACTGCATGTTGCCTGACCTCCCCATGCTGACCACCCCGTGGTGCTTTTCTCCATCCTACATTGCCACTCACTGCCTATCTTAATTCAGACCCTATGATTCACACCACCCCGTGATTTTCTCTCACTCCTGCTATTGAATGTAACGTTACACACCCATACAATGCGAACCACACCGCGATGATTTTCAGAAACCTATCCTACATTGCCACTGCATGTTGCCTGACCTCCCCATGCTGACCACCCCGTGGTGCTTCTCTCCATCCTACGTTGCCACTCACTGCCTATACTAATTCAGACCCTGTGATTCACACCACCCGTGATGTTTTTCTCATTCCTGCTAATGAGTGTAATGTTACACACCCATACAATACGCACCACCACGCGATGTTTCTCAGAAACCTATCCTACATTGCCATTGCATGTTGCCTGACCTCCCCATGCTGACCACCCCGTGGTGCTTTTCTTCATCCTACATTGGCACTCACTGCCTATTCTAATTCAGACCCTATGATTCACACCACCCCGTGATGTTTTCTCACTCCTACTAGTGAATGTAATGTTACACAGCCATACAATGCGCACCACCCCGCGATGTTTTTCAGAAACCTATCCTACATTGCCACTGCATGTTGCCTGACCTCCCCATGCTGACCACCCCGTGGTGCTTTTCTCCATTATACATTGCCACTCACTGCCTCTCCTAATTCAGACCCTATGATTCACACAACCCTGTGATGTTTTTCTCACTCCTCCTAGTGAATGTAATGTTACACACCCATACAATGCGCACCACCCCGCGATGTTTTTCAGAAACCTATCCTATATTGCTACAGCATGTTGCCTGACCTCCCCATGCTGACCATCCCGTGGTGCTTTTCTCCATCCTACGTTGCCACTCACTGCCTATCCTAATTCAGACCCTAAGATTCACACCCCCCCATGATGTTTTTCTCATTCCTGCTAGTGAATGTTCTGTTACACACCCATACCATGCGCACCACACCGGATGTTTTTCAGAAACCTATCCTACATTGCCACTGCATGTTGCCTGACCTCCCCATGCTGACCACCCCGTTATGCTTTTCTCCATCCTACATTGCCACTCACTGCCTATCCTAATTCAGACCCTATGATTCACACCACCCCGTGATGCTTTTCTCACTCCTGCTAGTGAATGTAATGTTACACACCCATACAATGCGCACCACCCCGCGATGTTTTTCAGAAACCTATACTACATTGCCACTGCATGTTGCCTGACCTCCCCATGCTGACCACCCCGTGGTGCTTCTCTCCATCCTACGTTGCCTCTCACTGACTATCCTAATTCAGACCCTATGATTCACACCACCCCGTGATGTTTTTCTCACTCCTGCTAGTGAATGTAATGTTGCACACCCATACAATGCGCACCACCCCGCGATGTTTTTCAGAAACCTATCCTACATTGCCACTGCATGTTGCCTGACCTCCCCATGCTGACCACCCCGTGGTGGTTCTCTCCATCCTACATTGCCACTCACTGCCTATCCTAATTCAGACCCTATGATTCAGACCACCCCGTGATGTTTTTCTCATTCCTGCTAGTGAATGTAATGTTACACACCTATACAATGCGCACCACCCCACGATGTTTTTCAGAAACCTATCCTACATTGCCACTGCATGTTGCCTGACCTCCCCATGCTGACCACCCCGTGGTGCTTTTCTCCATCCTACATTGCCACTCACTGCCTATCCTAATTCAGACCCTATGATTCACACCACCCGGTGATGTTTTTCTCACTCCTGCTAGTGAATGTAATGTTACACACCCAAACAATGCGCACAGCCACGCGATGTTTTTCAGAAACCTATCCTACATTGCCACTGCATGTTGCCTGACCTCCCCATGCTGACCACCCCGTGGTGCTTTTCTCCATCCTACATTGCCACTCACTGCCTATCCTAATTCAGACCCTATGATTCACACCATCCCGTGATGTTTTTCTCATTCCTGCTAGTGAATGTAATGTTACACACCCATACAATGCGCACCACCCCGCGATGTTTTTCAGAATCCTATCTTACATTGCCACAGCATGTTGCCTGACCTCCCCATGCTGACCACCCCGTGGTGCTTTTCTCCATCCTACATTGCCACTCACTGCCTAACCTAATTCAGACCCTATGATTCACACCCCCCCAGTGATGTTTTTCTCATTCCTGCTAGTGAATGTTATGTTACACACCCATACAATGCGCACCACCCGGGATGTTTTTCAGAAACCTATCGTACATTGCCACTGCATGTTGCCTGACCTCCCCATGCTGACCACCCCGTGGTGCTTTTCTCCATCCTAAATTGCCACTCACTGCCTATCCTAATTCAGACTCTATGATTCACACCACCCCGTGATTTTCTCTCACTCCTGCTATTGAATGTAACGTTACACACCCATACAATGCGAACCACACCGCGATGTTTTTCAGAAACGTATCATACATTGCCACTGCATGTTGCCTGACCTCCCCATGCTGACCACCCCGTGGTGCTTCTCTCCATCCTACGTTGCCACTCACTGCCTATAGTAATTCAGACCCTGTGATTCACACCACCCGTGATGTTTTTCTCATTCCTGCTAATGAGTGTAATGTTACACACCCATACAATGCGCACCACCAAGTGATGTTTCTCAGAAACCTATCCTACATTGCCACTGCATGTTGCCTGACCTCCCCATGCTGACCACCCCGTGGTGCTTTTCTTCATCCTACATTGCCACTCACTGCCTATTCTAATTCAGCCCCTATGATTCACACCACCCCGTGATGTTTTTCTCACTCCTACTAGTGAATGTAATGTTACACAGCCATACAATGCGCACGACCCCGCGATGTTTTTCAGAAACCTATCCTACATTGCCACTGCATGTTGCCTGACCTCCCCATGCTGACCACCCCGTGGTGCTTTTCTCCATTATACATTGCCACTCACTGCCTCTCCTAAATCAGACCCTATGATTCACACAACCCTGTGATGTTTTTCTCACTCCTCCTAGTGAATGTAATGTTACACACCCATACAATGCGCACCACCCCGCGAATTTTTTCAGAAACCTATCCTATATTGCTACTGCATGTTGCCTGACCTCCCCATGCTGACCATCCCGTGGTGCTTTTCTCCATCCTACGTTGCCACTCACTGCCTATCCTAATTCAGACCCTAAGATTCACACCCCCCCATGATGTTTTTCTCATTCCTGCTAGTGAATGTTATGTTACACACCCATACCATGCGCACCACCCCGGATGTTTTTCAGAAACCTATCCTACATTGCCACTGCATGTTGACTGACCTCCCCATGCTGACCACCCCGTTATGCTTTTCTCCATCCTACATTGCCACTCACTGCCTATCCTAATTCAGACCCTATGATTCACACCACCCCGTGATGCTTTTCTCACTCCTGCTAGTGAATGTAATGTTACACACCCATACAATGCGCACCACCCCGCGATGTTTTTCAGAAACCTATACTACATTGCCACTGCATGTTGCCTGACCTCCCCATGCTGACTACCCCGTGGTCCTTCTCTCCATCCTACGTTGCCTCTCACTGACTATCCTAATTCAGACCCTATGATTCACACCACCCCGTGATGTTTTTCTCACTCCTGCTAGTGAATGTAATGTTGCACACCCATACAATGCGCACCACCCCGCGATGTTTTTCAGAAACCTATCCTACATTGCCACTGCATGTTGCCTGACCTCCCCATGCTGACCACCCCGTGGTGCTTTTCTCCATCCCACATTGCCACTCACTGCCTATCCTAATTCAGACCCTATGATTCAGTCCACCCCGTGATGTTTTTCTCATTCCTGCTAGTGAATGTAATGTTACACACCTATACAATGCGCACCACCCCACGATGTTTTTCAGAAACCTATCCTACATTGCCACTGCATGTTGCCTGACCTCCCCATGCTGACCACCCCGTGGTGCTTTTCTCCATCCTACATTGCCACTCACTGCCTATCCTAATTCAGACCCTATGATTCACACCACCCGGTGATGTTTTTCTCACTCCTGCTAGTGAATGTAATGTTACACACCCAAACAATGCGCACAGCCACGCGATGTTTTTCAGAAACCTATCCTACATTGCCACTGCATGTTGCCTGACCTCCCCATGCTGACCACCCCGTGGTGCTTTTCTCCATCCTACATTGCCACTCACTGCCTATCCTAATTCAGACCCTATGATTCACACCATCCCGTGATGTTTTTCTCATTCCTGCTAGTGAATGTAATGTTACACACCCATACAATGCGCACCACCCCGCGATGTTTTTCAGAATACTATCTTACATTGCCACAGCATGTTGCCTGACCTCCCCATGCTGACCACCCCGTGGTGCTTTTCTCCATCCTACATTGCCACTCACTGCCTAACCTAATTCAGACCCTATGATTCACACCCCCCCAGTGATGTTTTTCTCATTCCTGCTAGTGAATGTTATGTTACACACCCATACAATGCGCACCACCCGGGATGTTTTTCAGAAACCTATCGTACATTGCCACTGCATGTTGCCTGACCTCCCCATGCTGACCACCCCGTGGTGCTTTTCTCCATCCTAAATTGCCACTCACTGCCTATCCTAATTCAGACTCTATGATTCACACCACCCCGTGATTTTCTCTGACTCCTGCTATTGAATGTAACGTTACACACCCATACAATGCGAACCACACCGCGATGTTTTTCAGAAACGTATCATACATTGCCACTGCATGTTGCCTGACCTCCCCATGCTGACCACCCCGTGGTGCTTCTCTCCATCCTACGTTGCCACTCACTGCCTATACTAATTCAGACCCTGTGATTCACACCACCCGTGATGTTTTTCTCATTCCTGCTAATGAGTGTAATGTTACACACCCATACAATGCGCACCACCACGCGATGTTTCTCAGAAACCTATCCTACATTGCCACTGCATGTTGCCTGACCTCCCCATGCTGACCACCCCGTGGTGCTTTTCTTCATCCTACATTGCCACTCACTGCCTATTCTAATTCAGCCCCTATGATTCACACCACCCCGTGATGTTTTTCTCACTCCTACTAGTGAATGTAATGTTACACAGCCATACAATGCGCACCACCCCGGGATGTTTTTCAGAAACCTATCCTACATTGCCACTGCATGTTGCCTGACCTCCCCATGCTGACCACCCCGTGGTGCATTTCTCCATTATACATTGCCACTCACTGCCTCTCCTAATTCAGACCCTATGATTCACACAACCCCGTGATGTTTTTCTCACTCCTCCTAGTGAATGTAATGTTACACACCCATACAATGCGCACCACCCCGCGATGTTTTTCAGAAACCTATCCTATATTGCTACTGCATGTTGCCTGACCTCCCCATGCTGACCATCCCGTGGTGCTTTTCTCCATCCTACGTTGCCACTCACTGCCTATCCTAATTCAGACCCTAAGATTCACACCCCCCCATGATGTTTTTCTCATTCCTGCTAGTGAATGTTATGTTACACACCCATACCATGCGCACCACCCCGGATGTTTTTCAGAAACCTATCCTACATTGCCACTGCATGTTGACTGACCTCCCCATGCTGACCACCCCGTTATGCTTTTCTCCATCCTACATTGCCACTCACTGCCTATCCTAATTCAGACCCTATGATTCACACCACCCCGTGATGCTTTTCTCACTCCTGCTAGTGAATGTAATGTTACACACCCATAAAATGCGCACCACCCCGCGATGTTTTTCAGAAACCTATACTACATTGCCACTGCATGTTGCCTGACCTCCCCATGCTGACCACCCCGTGGTGCTTCTCTCCATCCTACGTTGCCTCTCACTGACTATCCTAATTCAGACCCTATGATTCACACCACCCCGTGATGTTTTTTTCACTCCTGCTAGTGAATGTAATGTTGCACACCCATACAATGCGCACCACCCCGCGATGTTTTTCAGAAACCTATCCTACATTGCCACTGCATGTTGCCTGAAATCCCCATGCTGACCACCCCGTGGTGCTTTTCTCCATCCCACATTGCCACTCACTGCCTATCCTAATTCAGACCCTATGATTCAGACCACCCCGTGATGTTTTTCTCATTCCTGCTAGTGAATGTAATGTTACACACCTATACAATGCGCACCACCCCACGATGTTTTTCAGAAACCTATCCTACATTGCCACTGCATGTTGCCTGACCTCCCCATGCTGACCACCCCGTGGTGCTTTTCTCCATCCTACATTGCCACTCACTGCCTATCCTAATTCAGACCCTATGATTCACACCAACCGGTGATGTTTTTCTCACTCCTGCTAGTGAATGTAATGTTACACACCCAAACAATGCTCACAGCCATGCGATGTTTTTCAGAAACCTATCCTACATTGCCACTGCATGTTTCCTGACCTCCCCATGCTGACCACCCCGTGGTGCTTTTCTCCATCCTACATTGCCACTCACTGCCTATCCTAATTCAGACCCTATGATTCACACCATCCCGTGATGTTTTTCTCATTCCTGCTAGTGAATGTAATGTTACACACCCATACAATGCGCACCACCCCGCGATGTTTTTCAGAATCCTATCTTACATTGCCACAGCATGTTGCCTGACCTCCCCATGCTGACCACACCGTGGTGCTTTTCTCCATCCTACATTGCCACTCACTGCCTATCCTAATTCAGACCCTATGATTCACACACCCCAGTGATGTTTTTCTCATTCCTGCTAGTGAATGTTATGTTACACACCCATACAATGCGCACCACCCGGGATGTTTTTCAGAAACCTATCGTACATTGCCACTGCATGTTGCCTGACCTCCCCATGCTGACCACCCCGTGGTGCTTTTCTCCATCCTAAATTGCCACACACTGCCTATCCTAATTCAGACACTATGATTCACACCACCCCGTGATTTTCTCTCACTCCTGCTATTGAATGTAACGTTACACACCCATACAATGCGAACCACACCGCGATGTTTTTCAGAAACCTATCATACATTGCCACTGCATGTTGCCTGACCTCCCCATGCTGACCACCCCATGGTGCTTTTCTCCATCCTACATTGCCACTCACTGCCTATCCTAATTCAGACCCTATGATTCACACCACGCCGTGATGCTTTTCTCACTCCTGCTAGTGAATGTAATGTTACACACCCATACAATGCGCACCACCCCGCGATGTTTTTCAGAAACCTATACTACATTGCCACTGCATGTTGCCTGACCTCCCCATGCTGACCACCCCGTGGTGCTTCTCTCCATCCTACGTTGCCTCTCACTGACTATCCTAATTCAGACCCTATGATTCACACCACCCCGTGATGTTTTTCTCACTCCTGCTAGTGAATGTAATGTTGCACACCCATACAATGCGCACCACCCCGCGATGTTTTTCAGAAACCTATCCTACATTGCCACTGCATGTTGCCTGACCTCCCCATGCTGACCACCCCGTGGTGCTTTTCTCCATCCTACATTGCCACTCACTGCCTATCCTAATTCAGACCCTATGATTCAGACCACCCCGTGATGTTTTTCTCACTCCTGCTAGTGTATGTAATGTTACACACCCATACAATGTGCACCAACCCGCGATGTTTTTCAGAAACCTATCCTACATTGCCACTGCATGTTGCTTGACCTCCCAGTGCTGACCACCACGTGGTGCTTTTCTCCATCCTACATTGCCACTCACTGCCTATCCTAATTCAGACCCTATGATTCACACCACACCGTTATGTTTTTCTCACTCTTACTAGTGATTGTAATGTTACACACCCATACAATGCGCACCACAACGCGATGTTTTTCAGAAACCTATCCTACATTGCCACTGCATGTTGCCTGACCTCCCTATGCTGACCACCCCGTGGTGCTTTTCTCCATCCTGCATTGCCACTCACTGCCTATCCTAATTCAGACCCTATGATTCACACCACCCCGTGATGTTTTTCTCATTCCTGCTAGTGAATGTAATGTTACACACCCATACAATGCGCACCACCCCGCGATGTTTTTCAAAAACCTATCCTACATTGCCACGGCATGTTGCCTGACCTCACCATGCTGACCACCCCGTGGTGTTTTTCTCCATCCTACATTGCCACTCACTGCCTTTCCTAATTCAGACCCTATGATTCACACCACACCGTGATGTTTTTCTCACTCCTACTAGTGAATGTAATCTTATACACCCATACAATGCACACCACAACGCGATGTTTTTCAGAAACCTATCCTACATTGCCACTGCATGTTGCCTGACCTCCCCATGCTGACCACCCCATGGTGCTTTTCTCCATCCTACATTGCCACTGACTGCCTATCCTAATTCAGACCCTATGATTCACACGACCCCGTGATTTTTTTCTCACTCCTACTAGTGAATGTAATGTTACACACCCATACAATGCGCACCACCCCACGATGTTTTTCAGAAACGTATCCTACATTGCCACTGCATGTTGCCTGACCTCCCCATGCTGACCACCCCGTGGTGCTTTTCTCCATCCTACATTGCCACTCACTGCCTATCCTAATTCACACCCTATGATTCACACCACCCGGTGATGTTTTTCTCACTCCTGCTAGTGAATGTAATGTTACACACCCAAACAATGCGCACAGCCACGCGATGTTTTTCAGAAACCTATCCTACATTGCCACTGCATGTTGCCTGACCTCCCCATGCTGACCACCCCGTGGTGCTTTTCTCCATCCTACATTGCCACTCACTGCCTATCCTAATTCAGACCCTATGATTAACACCATCCCGTGATGTTTTTCTCATTCCTGCTAGTGAATGTAATGTTACACACCCATACAATGCGCACCACCCCGCGATGTTTTTCAGAATCCTATCTTACATTGCCACAGCATGTTGCCTGACCTCCCCATGCTGACCACCCCGTGGTGCTTTTCTCCATCCTACATTGCCACTCACTGCCTAACCTAATTCAGACCCTATGATTCACACCCCCCCAGTGATGTTTTTCTCATTCCTGCTAGTGAATGTTATGTTACACACCCATACAATGCGCACCACCCGGGATGTTTTTCAGAAACCTATCCTACATTGCCACTGCATGTTGCCTGACCTCCCCATGCTGACCACCCCGTGGTGCTTTTCTCCATCCTACATTGCCACTCACTGCCTATCCTAATTCAGACCCTATGATTCACACCACCCCGTGATTTTCTCTCACTCCTGCTATTGAATGTAACGTTACACACCCATACAATGCGAACCACACCGCGATGATTTTCAGAAACCTATCCTACATTGCCACTGCATGTTGCCTGACCTCCCCATGCTGACCACCCCGTGGTGCTTCTCTCCATCCTACGTTGCCACTCATTGCCTATACTAATTCAAACCCTGTGATTCACACCACCCGTGATGTTTTTCTCATTCCTGCTAATGAGTGTAATGTTACACACCCATACAATGCGCACCACCACGCGATGTTTTTCAGAAACCTATCCTACATTGCCACTGCATGTTGCCTGACCTCCCCATGCTGACCACCCCGTGGTGCTTTTCTTCATCCTACATTGCCACTCACTGCCTATTCTAATTCAGACCCTATGATTCACACCACCCCGTGATGTTTTCTCACTCCTACTAGTGAATGTAATGTTACAGAGCCATACAATGCGCACCACCCCGCGATGTTTTTCAGAAACCTATCCTACATTGCCACTGCATGTTGCCTGACCTCCCCATGCTGACCACCCCGTGGTGCTTCTCTCCATCCTACGTTGCCTCTCACTGACTATCCTAATTCAGACCCTATGATTCACACCACCCCGTGATGTTTTTTTCACTCCTGCTAGTGAATGTAATGTTGCACACCCATACAATGCGCACCACCCCGCGATGTTTTTCAGAAACCTATCCTACATTGCCACTGCATGTTGCCTGAAATCCCCATGCTGACCACCCCGTGGTGCTTTTCTCCATCCCACATTGCCACTCACTGCCTATCCTAATTCAGACCCTATGATTCAGACCACCCCGTGATGTTTTTCTCATTCCTGCTAGTGAATGTAATGTTACACACCTATACAATGCGCACCACCCCACGATGTTTTTCAGAAACCTATCCTACATTGCCACTGCATGTTGCCTGACCTCCCCATGCTGACCACCCCGTGGTGCTTTTCTCCATCCTACATTGCCACTCACTGCCTATCCTAATTCAGACCCTATGATTCACACCACCCGGTGATGTTTTTCTCACTCCTGCTAGTGAATGTAATGTTACACACCTATACAATGCGCACCACCCCACGATGTTTTTCAGAAACCTATCCTACATTGCCACTGCATGTTGCCTGACCTCCCCATGCTGACCACCCCGTGGTGCTTTTCTCCATCCTACATTGCCACTCACTGCCTATCCTAATTCAGACCCTATGATTCACACACCCCCAGTGATGTTTTTCTCATTCCTGCTAGTGAATGTTATGTTACACACCCATACAATGCGCACCACCCGGGATGTTTTTCAGAAACCTATCGTACATTGCCACTGCATGTTGCCTGACCTCCCCATGCTGACCACCCCGTGGTGCTTTTCTCCATCCTAAATTGCCACACACTGCCTATCCTAATTCAGACACTATGATTCACACCACCCGTGATATTTTTCTAATTCCTGCTAATGAGTGTAATGTTACACACCCATACAATGCGCACCACCCCGCGATGTTTTTCAGAAACCTATCCTATATTGCTACTGCATGTTGCCTGACCTCCCCATGCTGACCACCCCGTGGTGCTTTTCTCCATCCTACGTTGCCTCTCACTGACTATCCTAATTCAGACCCTATGATTCACACCACCCCGTGATGTTTTTTTCACTCCTGCTAGTGAATGTAATGTTGCACACCCATACAATGCGCACCACCCCGCGATGTTTTTCAGAAACCTATCCTACATTGCCACTGCATGTTGCCTGAAATCCCCATGCTGACCACCCCGTGGTGCTTTTCTCCATCCCACATTGCCACTCACTGCCTATCCTAATTCAGACCCTATGATTCAGACCACCCCGTGATGTTTTTCTCATTCCTGCTAGTGAATGTAATGTTACACACCTATACAATGCGCACCACCCCACGATGTTTTTCAGAAACCTATCCTACATTGCCACTGCATGTTGCCTGACCTCCCCATGCTGACCACCCCGTGGTGCTTTTCTCCATCCTACATTGCCACTCACTGCCTATCCTAATTCAGACCCTATGATTCACACCAACCGGTGATGTTTTTCTCACTCCTGCTAGTGAATGTAATGTTACACACCCAAACAATGCTCACAGCCACGCGATGTTTTTCAGAAACCTATCCTACATTGCCACTGCATGTTTCCTGACCTCCCCATGCTGACCACCCCGTGGTGCTTTTCTCCATCCTACATTGCCACTCACTGCCTATCCTAATTCAGACCCTATGATTCACACCATCCCGTGATGTTTTTCTCATTCCTGCTAGTGAATGTAATGTTACACACCCATACAATGCGCACCACCCCGCGATGTTTTTCAGAATCCTATCTTACATTGCCACAGCATGTTGCCTGACCTCCCCATGCTGACCACACCGTGGTGCTTTTCTCCATCCTACATTGCCACTCACTGCCTATCCTAATTCAGACCCTATGATTCACACACCCCAGTGATGTTTTTCTCATTCCTGCTAGTGAATGTTATGTTACACACCCATACAATGCGCACCACCCGGGATGTTTTTCAGAAACCTATCGTACATTGCCACTGCATGTTGCCTGACCTCCCCATGCTGACCACCCCGTGGTGCTTTTCTCCATCCTAAATTGCCACACACTGCCTATCCTAATTCAGACACTATGATTCACACCACCCCGTGATTTTCTCTCACTCCTGCTATTGAATGTAACGTTACACACCCATACAATGCGAACCACACCGCGATGTTTTTCAGAAACCTATCATACATTGCCACTGCATGTTGCCTGACCTCCCCATGCTGACCACCCCGTGGTGCTTTTCTCCATCCTACATTGCCACTCACTGCCTATCCTAATTCAGACCCTATGATTCACACCACGCCGTGATGCTTTTCTCACTCCTGCTAGTGAATGTAATGTTACACACCCATACAATGCGCACCACCCCGCGATGTTTTTCAGAAACCTATACTACATTGCCACTGCATGTTGCCTGACCTCCCCATGCTGACCACCCCGTGGTGCTTCTCTCCATCCTACGTTGCCTCTCACTGACTATCCTAATTCAGACCCTATGATTCACACCACCCCGTGATGTTTTTCTCACTCCTGCTAGTGAATGTAATGTTGCACACCCATACAATGCGCACCACCCCGCGATGTTTTTCAGAAACCTATCCTACATTGCCACTGCATGTTGCCTGACCTCCCCATGCTGACCACCCCGTGGTGCTTTTCTCCATCCTACATTGCCACTCACTGCCTATCCTAATTCAGACCCTATGATTCAGACCACCCCGTGATGTTTTTCTCATTCCTGCTAGTGAATGTAATGTTACACACCTATACAATGCGCACCACCCCACGATGTTTTTCAGAAACCTATCCTACATTGCCACTGCATGTTGCCTGACCTCCCCATGCTGACCACCCCGTGGTGCTTTTCTCCATCCTACATTGCCACCCACTGCCTATCCTAATTCAGACCCTATGATTCACACCACCCCGTGATGTTTTTCTCACTCCTGCTAGTGTATGTAATGTTACACACCCATACAATGTGCACCAACCCGCGATGTTTTTCAGAAACCTATCCTACATTGCCACTGCATGTTGCTTGACCTCCCAGTGCTGACCACCACGTGGTGCTTTTCTCCATCCTACATTGCCACTCACTGCCTATCCTAATTCAGACCCTATGATTCACACCACACCGTTATGTTTTTCTCACTCTTACTAGTGATTGTAATGTTACACACCCATACAATGCGCACCACAACGCGATGTTTTTCAGAAACCTATCCTACATTGCCACTGCATGTTGCCTGACCTCCCTATGCTGACCACCCCGTGGTGCTTTTCTCCATCCTGCATTGCCACTCACTGCCTATCCTAATTCAGACCCTATGATTCACACCACCCCGTGATGTTTTTCTCATTCCTGCTAGTGAATGTAATGTTACACACCCATACAATGCGCACCACCCCGCGATGTTTTTCAAAAACCTATCCTACATTGCCACGGCATGTTGCCTGACCTCACCATGCTGACCACCCCGTGGTGTTTTTCTCCATCCTACATTGCCACTCACTGCCTTTCCTAATTCAGACCCTATGATTCACACCACACCGTGATGTTTTTCTCACTCCTACTAGTGAATGTAATCTTATACACCCATACAATGCACACCACAACGCGATGTTTTTCAGAAACCTATCCTACATTGCCACTGCATGTTGCCTGACCTCCCCATGCTGACCACCCCATGGTGCTTTTCTCCATCCTACATTGCCACTGACTGCCTATCCTAATTCAGACCCTATGATTCACACGACCCCGTGATTTTTTTCTCACTCCTACTAGTGAATGTAATGTTACACACCCATACAATGCGCACCACCCCACGATGTTTTTCAGAAACGTATCCTACATTGCCACTGCATGTTGCCTGACCTCCCCATGCTGACCACCCCGTGGTGCTTTTCTCCATCCTACATTGCCACTCACTGCCTATCCTAATTCACACCCTATGATTCACACCACCCGGTGATGTTTTTCTCACTCCTGCTAGTGAATGTAATGTTACACACCCAAACAATGCGCACAGCCACGCGATGTTTTTCAGAAACCTATCCTACATTGCCACTGCATGTTGCCTGACCTCCCCATGCTGACCACCCCGTGGTGCTTTTCTCCATC
Source organism: Cavia porcellus (assembly GCF_034190915.1). NCBI lineage: Eukaryota > Metazoa > Chordata > Mammalia > Rodentia > Caviidae > Cavia > Cavia porcellus. Next base: position 46,782,191 of record NW_026947514.1, on the reverse strand, counting down.
CTACATTGCCACTCACTGCCTATCCTAATTCAGACCCTATGATTAACACCATCCCGTGATGTTTTTCTCATTCCTGCTAGTGAATGTAATGTTACACACCCATACAATGCGCACCACCCCGCGATGTTTTTCAGAATCCTATCTTACATTGCCACAGCATGTTGCCTGACCTCCCCATGCTGACCACCCCGTGGTGCTTTTCTCCATCCTACATTGCCACTCACTGCCTAACCTAATTCAGACCCTATGATTCACACCCCCCCAGTGATGTTTTTCTCATTCCTGCTAGTGAATGTTATGTTACACACCCATACAATGCGCACCACCCGGGATGTTTTTCAGAAACCTATCCTACATTGCCACTGCATGTTGCCTGACCTCCCCATGCTGACCACCCCGTGGTGCTTTTCTCCATCCTACATTGCCACTCACTGCCTATCCTAATTCAGACCCTATGATTCACACCACCCCGTGATTTTCTCTCACTCCTGCTATTGAATGTAACGTTACACACCCATACAATGCGAACCACACCGCGATGATTTTCAGAAACCTATCCTACATTGCCACTGCATGTTGCCTGACCTCCCCATGCTGACCACCCCGTGGTGCTTCTCTCCATCCTACGTTGCCACTCATTGCCTATACTAATTCAAACCCTGTGATTCACACCACCCGTGATGTTTTTCTCATTCCTGCTAATGAGTGTAATGTTACACACCCATACAATGCGCACCACCACGCGATGTTTTTCAGAAACCTATCCTACATTGCCACTGCATGTTGCCTGACCTCCCCATGCTGACCACCCCGTGGTGCTTTTCTTCATCCTACATTGCCACTCACTGCCTATTCTAATTCAGACCCTATGATTCACACCACCCCGTGATGTTTTCTCACTCCTACTAGTGAATGTAATGTTACAGAGCCATACAATGCGCACCACCCCGCGATGTTTTTCAGAAACCTATCCTACATTGCCACTGCATGTTGCCTGACCTCCCCATGCTGACCACCCCGTGGTGCTTCTCTCCATCCTACGTTGCCTCTCACTGACTATCCTAATTCAGACCCTATGATTCACACCACCCCGTGATGTTTTTTTCACTCCTGCTAGTGAATGTAATGTTGCACACCCATACAATGCGCACCACCCCGCGATGTTTTTCAGAAACCTATCCTACATTGCCACTGCATGTTGCCTGAAATCCCCATGCTGACCACCCCGTGGTGCTTTTCTCCATCCCACATTGCCACTCACTGCCTATCCTAATTCAGACCCTATGATTCAGACCACCCCGTGATGTTTTTCTCATTCCTGCTAGTGAATGTAATGTTACACACCTATACAATGCGCACCACCCCACGATGTTTTTCAGAAACCTATCCTACATTGCCACTGCATGTTGCCTGACCTCCCCATGCTGACCACCCCGTGGTGCTTTTCTCCATCCTACATTGCCACTCACTGCCTATCCTAATTCAGACCCTATGATTCACACCACCCGGTGATGTTTTTCTCACTCCTGCTAGTGAATGTAATGTTACACACCTATACAATGCGCACCACCCCACGATGTTTTTCAGAAACCTATCCTACATTGCCACTGCATGTTGCCTGACCTCCCCATGCTGACCACCCCGTGGTGCTTTTCTCCATCCTACATTGCCACTCACTGCCTATCCTAATTCAGACCCTATGATTCACACACCCCCAGTGATGTTTTTCTCATTCCTGCTAGTGAATGTTATGTTACACACCCATACAATGCGCACCACCCGGGATGTTTTTCAGAAACCTATCGTACATTGCCACTGCATGTTGCCTGACCTCCCCATGCTGACCACCCCGTGGTGCTTTTCTCCATCCTAAATTGCCACACACTGCCTATCCTAATTCAGACACTATGATTCACACCACCCGTGATATTTTTCTAATTCCTGCTAATGAGTGTAATGTTACACACCCATACAATGCGCACCACCCCGCGATGTTTTTCAGAAACCTATCATATATTGCTACTGCATGTTGCCTGACCTCCCCATGCTGACCACCCCGTGGTGCTTTTCTCCATCCTACGTTGCCACTCACTGCCTATCCTAATTCAGACCCTAAGATTCACACCCCCCCATGATGTTTTTCTCATTCCTGCTAGTGAATGTTATGTTACACACCCATACCATGCGCACCACCCGGATGTTTTTCAGAAACCTATCCTACATTGCCACTGCATGTTGCCTGACCTCCCCATGCTGACCACCCCGTTATGCTTTTCTCCATCCTACATGGCCACTCACTGCCTATCCTAATTCAGACCCTATGATTCACACCACGCCGTGATGCTTTTCTCACTCCTGCTAGTGAATGTAATGTTACACACCCATACAATGCGCACCACCCCGCGATTTTTTTCAGAAACCTATACTACATTGCCACTGCATGTTGCCTGACCTCCCCATGCTGACCACCCCGTGGTGCTTCTCTCCATCCTACGTTGCCTCTCACTGACTATCCTAATTCAGACCCTATGATTCACACAACCCCGTGATGTTTTTCTCACTCCTGCTAGTGAATGTAATGTTGCACACCCATACAATGCGCACCACCCCGCGATGTTTTTCAGAAACCTATCCTACATTGCCACTGCATGTTGCCTGACCTCCCCATGCTGACCACCCCGTGGTGCTTTTCTCCATCCTACATTGCCACTCACTGCCTATCCTAATTCAGACCCTATGATTCAGACCACCCCGTGATGTTTTTCTCATTCCTGCTAGTGAATGTAATGTTACACACCTATACAATGCGCACCACCCCACGATGTTTTTCAGAAACCTATCCTACATTGCCACTGCATGTTGCCTGACCTCCCCATGCTGACCACCCCGTGGTGCTTTTCTCCATCCTACATTGCCACCCACTGCCTATCCTAATTCAGACCCTATGATTCACACCACCCCGTGATGTTTTTCTCACTCCTGCTAGTGTATGTAATGTTACACACCCATACAATGTGCACCAACCCGCGATGTTTTTCAGAAACCTATCCTACATTGCCACTGCATGTTGCTTGACCTCCCAGTGCTGACCACCACGTGGTGCTTTTCTCCATCCTGCATTGCCACTCACTGCCTATCCTAATTTAGACCCTATGATTCACACCACCCCGTGATGTTTTTCTCATTCCTGCTAGTGAATGTAATGTTACACACCCATACAATGCGCACCACCCCGCGATGTTTTTCAAAAACCTATCCTATATTGCTACGGCATGTTGCCTGACCTCCCCATGCTGACCACCCCGTGGTGTTTTTCTCCATCCTACATTGCCACTCACTGCCTATCCTAATTCAGACCCTATGATTCACACCACACCGTGATGTTTTTCTCACTCCTACTAGTGAATGTAATGTTATACACCCATACAATGCACACCACAACGCGATGTTTTTCAGAAACCTATCCTACTTTGCCACTGCATGTTGCCTGACCTCCCCATGCTGACCACCCCATGGTGCTTTTCTCCATCCTACATTGCCACTCACTGCCTATCCTAATTCAGACCCTATGATTCACACCACCCGGTGATGTTTTTCTCACTCCTGCTAGTGAATGTAATGTTACACACCCAAACAATGCGCACCACCCGGGATGTTTTTCAGAAACCTATCCTACATTGCCACTGCATGTTGCCTGACCTCCCCATGCTGACCACCCGTGGTGCTTTTCTCCATCCTACATTGCCACTCACTGCCTATCCTAATTCAGACCCTATGATTCACACCACCCCGTGATTTTCTCTCACTCCTGCTATTGAATGTAACGTTACACACCCAAACAATGCGCACAGCCACGCGATGTTTTTCAGAAACCTATCCTACATTGCCACTGCATGTTGCCTGACCTCCCCATGCTGACCACCCCGTGGTGCTTCTCTCCATCCTACGTTGCCACTCACTACCTATACTAATTCAGACCCTGTGATTCACACCACCCGTGATGTTTTTCTCATTCCTGCTAATGAGTGTAATGTTACACACCCATACAATGAGCACCACCACGCGATGTTTCTCAGAAACCTATCCTACATTGCCACTGCATGTTGCCTGACCTCCCCATGCTGACCACCCCGTGGTGCTTTTCTTCATCCTACATTGCCACTCACTGCCTATTCTAATTCAGACCCTATGATTCACACCATCCCGTGATATTTTTCTCACTCCTACTAGTGAATGTAATGTTACACAGCCATACAATGCGCACCACCCCGCGATGTTTTTCAGAAACCTATACTACATTGCCACTGCATGTTGCCTGACCTCCCCATGCTGACCACCCCGTGGTGCTTCTCTCCATCCTACGTTGCCTCTCACTGCCTATCCTAATTCAGACCCTATGATTCACACCACCCCGTGATGTTTTTCTCACTCCTGCTAGTGAATGTAATGTTGCACACCCATACAATGCGCACCACCCCGCGATGTTTTTCAGAAACCAATCCTACATTGCCACTGCATGTTGCCTGACCTCCCCATGCTGACCACACCGTGGTGCTTTTCTCCATCCTACATTGCCACTCACTGCCTATCCTAATTCAGACCCTATGATTCACACCATCCCGTGATGTTTTTCTCACTCCTGCTAGTGAATGTAATGTTGCACACCCATACAATGCGCACCACCCCACGATGTTTTTCAGAAACCTATCCTACATTGCCACTGCATGTTCCCTGACCTCCCCATGCTGACCACCCCGTGGTGCTTTTCTCCATCCTACATTGCCACTCACTGCCTATCCTAATTCAGACCCTATGATTCACACCACCCCGTGATGTTTTTCTCACTCCTCCTAGTGAAAGTAATGTTACACACCCATACAATGCGCACCACCCCGTGATGTTTATCAGAAACCTATCCTATATTGCCACTGCATGTTGAACGACCTCCCCATGCTGACCACCCCGTGGTGCTTTTCTCCATCCTACGTTGCCACTCACTGCCTATCCTAATTCAGACCCTAAGATTCACACCACCCCGTGATGTTTTTCTCATTCCTGCTAGTGAATGTTATGTTACACACCATTACAATGCGCAACACCCCGCGATGTTTTTCAGAAACCTATCCTACATTACCACTCCATGTTGCCTGACCTCCCCATGCTGACCACCCCGTGGTGCTTTTCTCCATCCTACATTGCCACTCACTGCCAATCCTAATTCAGACCCTATGATTCACACCACCCCGTGATGTTTTTCTCATTCCGGCTAGTGAATGTAATGTTACACACCCATACAATGCAAACCACGCCACGATGTTTTTCAGAAACCTATCTTACATTGCGACTGCATATTGCCTGACCTCCCCATGCTGACCATCCCGTGGTGCTTTTCTCCATCCTACGTTGCCACTCACTGCCTATCCTAATTCAGACCCTAAGATTCACACCCCCCCATGATGTTTTTCTCATTCCTGCTAGTGAATGTTATGTTACACACCCATACCATGCGCACCACCCCGGATGTTTTTCAGAAACCTATCCTACATTGCCACTGCATGTTGCCTGACCTCCCCATGCTGACCACCCCGTTATGCTTTTCTCCATCCTACATTGCCACTCACTGCCTATCCTAATTCAGACCCTATGATTCACACCACCCCGTGATGCTTTTCTCACTCCTGCTAGTGAATGTAATGTTACACACCCATACAATGCGCACCACCCCGCGATGTTTTTCAGAAACCTATACTACATTGCCACTGCATGTTGCCTGACCTCCCCATGCTGACCACCCCGTGGTGCTTCTCTCCATCCTACGTTGCCTCTCACTGACTATCCTAATTCAGACCCTATGATTCACACCACCCCGTGATGTTTTTCTCACTCCTGCTAGTGAATGTAATGTTGCACACCCATACAATGCGCACCACCCCGCGATGTTTTTCAGAAACCTATCCTACATTGCCACTGCATGTTGCCTGACCTCCCCATGCTGACCAGCCCGTGGTGGTTCTCTCCATCCTACATTGCCACTCACTGCCTATCCTAATTCAGACCCTATGATTCAGACCACCCCGTGATGTTTTTCTCATTCCTGCTAGTGAATGTAATGTTACACACCTATACAATGCGCACCACCCCACGATGTTTTTCAGAAACCTATCCTACATTGCCACTGCATGTTGCCTGACCTCCCCATGCTGACCACCCCGTGGTGCTTTTCTCCATCCTACATTGCCACTCACTGCCTATCCTAATTCAGACCCTATGATTCACACCACCCGGTGATGTTTTTCTCACTCCTGCTAGTGAATGTAATGTTACACACCCATACAATGCGCACCACCCCGCGATGTTTTTCAGAATCCTATCTTACATTGCCACAGCATGTTGCCTGACCTCCCCATGCTGACCACCCCGTGGTGCTTTTCTCCATCCTACATTGCCACTCACTGCCTAACCTAATTCAGACCCTATGATTCACACCCCCCCAGTGATGTTTTTCTCATTCCTGCTAGTGAATGTTATGTTACACACCCATACAATGCGCACCACCCGGGATGTTTTTCAGAAACCTATCGTACATTGCCACTGCATGTTGCCTGACCTCCCCATGCTGACCACCCCGTGGTGCTTTTCTCCATCCTAAATTGCCACTCACTGCCTATACTAATTCAGACTCTATGATTCACACCACCCCGTGATTTTCTCTCACTCCTGCTATTGAATGTAACGTTACACACCCATACAATGCGAACCACACCGCGATGTTTTTCAGAAACGTATCATACATTGCCACTGCATGTTGCCTGACCTCCCCATGCTGACCACCCCGTGGTGCTTCTCTCCATCCTACGTTGCCACTCACTGCCTATACTAATTCAGACCCTGTGATTCACACCACCCGTGATATTTTTCTAATTCCTGCTAATGAGTGTAATGTTACACACCCATACAATGCGCACCACCCCGCGATGTTTTTCAGAAACCTATCCTATATTGCTACTGCATGTTGCCTGACCTCCCCATGCTGACCACCCCGTGGTGCTTTTCTCCATCCTACGTTGCCACTCACTGCCTATCCTAATTCAGACCCTAAGATTCACACCCCCCCATGATGTTTTTCTCATTCCTGCTAGTGAATGTTATGTTACACACCCATACCATGCGCACCACCCCGGATGTTTTTCAGAAACCTATCCTACATTGCCACTGCATGTTGCCTGACCTCCCCATGCTGACCACCCCGTTATGCTTTTCTCCATCCTACATTGCCACTCACTGCCTATCCTAATTCAGACCCTATGATTCATACCACGCCGTGATGCTTTTCTCACTCCTGCTAGTGAATGTAATGTTACACACCCATACAATGCGCACCACCCCGCGATGTTTTTCAGAAACCTATACTACATTGCCACTGCATGTTGCCTGACCTCCCCATGCTGACCACCCCGTGGTGCTTTTCTCCATCCTACATTGCCACCCACTGCCTATCCTAATTCAGACCCTATGATTCACACCACCCCGTGATGTTTTTCTCACTCCTGCTAGTGTATGTAATGTTACACACCCATACAATGTGCACCAACCCGCGATGTTTTTCAGAAACCTATCCTACATTGCCACTGCATGTTGCTTGACCTCCCAGTGCTGACCACCACGTGGTGCTTTTCTCCATCCTACATTGCCACTCACTGCCTATCCTAATTCAGACCCTATGATTCACACCACACCGTTATGTTTTTCTCACTCTTACTAGTGATTGTAATGTTACACACCCATACAATGCGCACCACAACGCGATGTTTTTCAGAAACCTATCCTACATTGCCACTGCATGTTGCCTGACCTCCCTATGCTGACCACCCCGTGGTGCTTTTCTCCATCCTGCATTGCCACTCACTGCCTATCCTAATTCAGACCCTATGATTCACACCACCCCGTGATGTTTTTCTCATTCCTGCTAGTGAATGTAATGTTACACACCCATACAATGCGCACCACCCCGCGATGTTTTTCAAAAACCTATCCTACATTGCCACGGCATGTTGCCTGACCTCACCATGCTGACCACCCCGTGGTGTTTTTCTCCATCCTACATTGCCACTCACTGCCTTTCCTAATTCAGAACCTATGATTCACACCACACCGTGATGTTTTTCTCACTCCTACTAGTGAATGTAATGTTATACACCCATACAATGCACACCACAACGCGATGTTTTTCAGAAACCTATCCTACATTGCCACTGCATGTTGCCTGACCTCCCCATGCTGACCACCCCATGGTGCTTTTCTCCATCCTACATTGCCACTGACTGCCTATCCTAATTCAGACCCTATGATTCACACGACCCCGTGATGTTTTTCTCACTCCTACTAGTGAATGTAATGTTACACACCCATACAATGCGCACCACCCCACGATGTTTTTCAGAAACGTATCCTACATTGCCACTGCATGTTGCCTGACCTCCCCATGCTGACCACCCCGTGGTGCTTTTCTCCATCCTACATTGCCACTCACTGCCTATCCTAATTCACACCCTATGATTCACACCACCCGGTGATGTTTTTCTCACTCCTGCTAGTGAATGTAATGTTACACACCCAAACAATGCGCACAGCCACGCGATGTTTTTCAGAAACCTATTCTACATTGCCACTGCATGTTGCCTGACCTCCCCATGCTGACCACCCCGTGGTGCTTTTCTCCATCCTACACTGCCACTCACTGCCTATCCTAATTCAGACCCTATGATTAACACCATCCCGTGATGTTTTTCTCATTCCTGCTAGTGAATGTAATGTTACACACCCATACAATGCGCACCACCCCGCGATGTTTTTCAGAATCCTATCTTACATTGCCACAGCATGTTGTCTGACCTCCCCATGCTGACCACCCCGTGGTGCTTTTCTCCATCCTACATTGCCACTCACTGCCTAACCTAATTCAGACCCTATGATTCACACCCCCCCAGTGATGTTTTTCTCATTCCTGCTAGTGAATGTTATGTTACACACCCATACAATGCGCACCACCCGGGATGTTTTTCAGAAACCTATCCTACATTGCCACTGCATGTTGCCTGACCTCCCCATGCTGACCACCCCGTGGTGCTTTTCTCCATCCTACATTGCCACTCACTGCCTATCCTAATTCAGACCCTATGATTCACACCACCCCGTGATTTTCTCTCACTCCTGCTATTGAATGTAACGTTACACACCCATACAATGCGAACCACACCGCGATGATTTTCAGAAACCTATCCTACATTGCCACTGCATGTTGCCTGACCTCCCCATGCTGACCACCCCGTGGTGCTTCTCTCCATCCTACGTTGCCACTCATTGCCTATACTAATTCAAACCCTGTGATTCACACCACCCGTGATGTTTTTCTCATTCCTGCTAATGAGTGTAATGTTACACACCCATACAATGCGCACCACCACGCGATGTTTCTCAGAAACCTATCCTACATTGCCACTGCATGTTGCCTGACCTCCCCATGCTGACCACCTCGTGGTGCTTTTCTTCATCCTACATTGCCACTCACTGCCTATTCTAATTCAGACCCTATGATTCACACCACCCCGTGATGTTTTCTCACTCCTACTAGTGAATGTAATGTTACACAGCCATACAATGCGCACCACCCCGCGATGTTTTTCAGAAACCTATCCTACATTGCCACTGCATGTTGCCTGACCTCCCCATGCTGACCACCCCGTGGTGCTTTTCTCCATTATACATTGCCACTCACTGCCTCTCCTAATTCAGACCCTATGATTCACACAACCCCGTGATGTTTTTCTCACTCCTCCTAGTGAATGTAATGTTACACACCCATACAATGCGCACCACCCCGCGATGTTTTTCAGAAACCTATCCTATATTGCCACTGCATGTTGCCTGACCTTCCCATGCTGACCCCCCGTGGTGCTTTTCTCCATCCTACGTTGCCACTCACTGCCTATCCTAATTCAGACCCTAAGATTCACACCACCCCGTGATGTTTTTCTCATTCCTGCTAGTGAATGTTATGTTACACACCATTACAATGCGCAACACCCCGCGATGTTTTTCAGAAACCTATCCTACATTGCCACTCCATGTTGCCTGACCTCCCCATGCTGACCACCCCGTGGTGCTTTTCTCCATCCTACATTGCCACTCATTGCCAATCCTAATTCAGACCCTATGATTCACACCACCCCGTGATGTTTTTCTCATTCCTGCTAGTGAATGTAATGTTACACACCCATACAATGCAAACCACGCCACGATGTTTTTCAGAAACCTATCCTACATTGCCACTGCATATTGCCTGACCTCCCCATGCTGACTACCCCGTGGTGCTTTTATCCATCCTACATTGCCACTCACTGCCTATCCTAATTCAGACCCTATGATTCACACCACACCGTTATGTTTTTCTCATTCTTACTAGTGATTGTAATGTTACACACCCATACAATGCGCACCACAACGCGATGTTTTTCAGAAACCTATCCTACATTGCCACTGCATGTTGCCGGACCTCCCTATGCTGACCACCCCGTGGTGCTTTTCTCCATCCTGCATTGCCACTCACTGCCTATCCTAATTTAGACCCTATGATTCACACCACCCCGTGATGTTTTTCTCATTCCTGCTAGTGAATGTAATGTTACACACCCATACAATGCGCACCACCCCGCGATGTTTTTCAAAAACCTATCCTATATTGCTACGGCATGTTGCCTGACCTCCCCATGCTGACCACCCCGTGGTGTTTTTCTCCATCCTACATTGCCACTCACTGCCTATCCTAATTCAGACCCTATGATTCACACCACACCGTGATGTTTTTCTCACTCCTACTAGTGAATGTAATGTTATACACCCATACAATGCACACCACAACGCGATGTTTTTCAGAAACCTATCCTACTTTGCCACTGCATGTTGCCTGACCTCCCCATGCTGACCACCCCATGGTGCTTTTCTCCATCCTACATTGCCACTCACTGCCTATCCTAATTCAGACCCTATGATTCACACCACCCGGTGATGTTTTTCTCACTCGTGCTAGTGAATGTAATGTTACACACCCAAACAATGCGCACCACCCGGGATGTTTTTCAGAAACCTATCCTACATTGCCACTGCATGTTGCCTGACGTCCCCATGCTGACCACCCCGTGGTGCTTTTCTCCATCCTACATTGCCACTCACTGCCTATCCTAATTCAGACCCTATGATTCACACCACCCCGTGATTTTCTCTCACTCCTGCTATTGAATGTAACGTTACACACCCATACAATGCGAACCACACCGCGATGTTTTTCAGAAACCTATCCTACATTGCCACTGCATGTTGCCTGACCTCCCCATGCTGACCACCCCGTGGTGCTTCTCTCCATCCTACGTTGCCACTCACTACCTATACTAATTCAGACCCTGTGATTCACACCACCCGTGATGTTTTTCTCATTCCTGCTAATGAGTGTAATGTTACACACCCATACAATGAGCACCACCACGCGATGTTTCTCAGAAACCTATCCTACATTGCCACTGCATGTTGCCTGACCTCCCCATGCTGACCACCCCGTGGTGCTTTTCTTCATCCTACATTGCCACTCACTGCCTATTCTAATTCAGACCCTATGATTCACACCATCCCGTGATATTTTTCTCACTCCTACTAGTGAATGTAATGTTACACAGCCATACAATGCGCACCACCCCGCGATGTTTTTCAGAAACCTATACTACATTGCCACTGCATGTTGCCTGACCTCCCCATGCTGACCACCCCGTGGTGCTTCTCTCCATCCTACGTTGCCTCTCACGGCCTATCCTAATTCAGACCCTATGATTCACACCACCCCGTGATGTTTTCCTCACTTCTGCTAGTGAATGTAATGTTGCACACCCATACAATGCGCACCACCCGGCGATGTTTTTCAGAAACCAATCCTACATTGCCACTGCATGTTGCCTGACCTCCCCATGCTGACCACACCGTGGTGCTTTTCTCCATCCTACATTGCCACTCACTGCCTATCCTAATTCAGACCCTATGATTCACACCATCCCGTGATGTTTTTCTCACTCCTGCTAGTGAATGTAATGTTGCACACCCATACAATGCGCACCACCCCACGATGTTTTTCAGAAACCTATCCTACATTGCCACTGCATGTTCCCTGACCTCCCCATGCTGACCACCCCGTGGTGCTTTTCTCCATCCTACATTGCCACTCACTGCCTATCCTAATTCAGACCCTATGATTCACACCACCCCGTGATGTTTTTCTCACTCCTCCTAGTGAAAGTAATGTTACACACCCATACAATGCGCACCACCCCGTGATGTTTATCAGAAACCTATCCTATATTGCCACTGCATGTTGAACGACCTCCCCATGCTGACCACACCGTGGTGCTTTTCTCCATCCTACGTTGCCACTCACTGCCTATCCTAATTCAGACCCTAAGATTCACACCACCCCGTGATGTTTTTCTCATTCCTGCTAGTGAATGTTATGTTACACACCATTACAATGCGCAACACCCCGCGATGTTTTTCAGAAACCTATCCTACATTACCACTCCATGTTGCCTTACCTCCCCATGCTGACCACCCCGTGGTGCTTTTCTCCATCCTACATTGCCACTCACTGCCAATCCTAATTCAGACCCTATGATTCACACCACCCCGTGATGTTTTTCTCATTCCGGCTAGTGAATGTAATGTTACACACCCATACAATGCAAACCACGCCACGATGTTTTTCAGAAACCTATCTTACATTGCGACTGCATATTGCCTGACCTCCCCATGCTGACTACCCCGTGGTGCTTTTATCCATCCTACATTGCCACTCACTGCCTATGCTAATTCAGACCCTATGATTCACACCCCCCGTGATGTTTTTCTCATTCCTGCTAGTGAATGTAATGTTACACACCCATAGAATGCGCACCACCCCGCGATGTTTTTCAGAAACCTATCCTACATTGCCACTGCATGTTGCCTGACCTCCCTATGCTGACCACCCCGTGGTGCTTTTCTCCATACTACATTGCCACTCACTGTCTATCCTAATTCAGACCCTATGATTCACACCACCCCGTGATGTTTTTCTCACTCCTGCTAGTGAATGTAATGTTACACACGAATACAATGCGCACCACCCCGCGATGTATTTCAGAAACCTATCCTACATTACCACTGCATGTTGCTTGACCTCCCCATGCTGACCACCCCGTGGTGGTTTTCTCCATCCTACATTGCCACTCACTGCCTAGCCTAATTCAGACCCTATGATTCACACCAAACCGTGATGTTTTTCTCACTCCTACTAGTGAATGTAATGTTACACACCCATACAATGCGCACAACAACGCGATGTTTTACAGAAACCTATCCTACATTGCCACTGCATGTTGCCTGACCTCCCCATGCTGACTACCCCGTGGGGCTTTTCTCCATGCTACATTGCCACTGACTGCCTATCCTAATTCAGACCCTATGATTCACACCACACCGTGATGTTTTTCTCACTCCTACTAGTGAATGTAATGTTACACACCCATACAATGCGCACCACCCCGCGATGTTTTTCAGAAACCTATCCTACATTGCCACTGCATGTTGCCTGACCTCCCCATGCTGACCACCCCGTGGTGCTTTTCTCCATCCTACATTGCCACTCACTGCCTCTCCTAATTCAGACCCTATGATTCCAACCAACCGGTGATGTTTTTCTCACTCCTACTAGTGAATGTAATGTTACACACCCAAACAATGCGCACAGCCACGCGATGTTTTTCAGAAACTTATCCTACATTGCCACTGCATGTTGCCTGACCTCCCCATGCTGACCACCCCGTGGTGCTTTTCTCCATCCTACATTGCCACTCACTGCCTATCCTAATTCAGACCCTATGATTCACACCATCCCGTGATGTTTTTCTCATTCCTGCTAGTGAATGTAATGTTACACACCCATACAATGCGCACCACCCCGCGATGTTTTTCAGAAACCTATCCTACATTGCCACTGCACATTGCCTGACCTCCCCATGCTGACCACCCCGCGGTGCTTTTCTCCATCCTATATTGCCACTCACTGCCTATCCTAATTCAGACCCTATGATTAACACCACCCCGTGATGTTTTTCTCACTCCTACTAGTGAATGTAATTTTACACACCCATACAATTCGCACCATGCCGCGATGTTTTTCAGAAACCTATCCTACATTGCCACTGCATGTTGCCTGACCTCCACATGCTGACCACCCCGTGTTGCTTTTCTCCATCCTACATTGCCACTCACTGCCTATCCTAATTCAGACCCTATGATTCAGACCACCCCGTGATGTTTTTCTCATTCCTGCTAGTGAATGTAATGTTATACACCCATACAATGCACACCACAACGCGATGTTTTTCAGAAACCTATCCTACATTGCCACTGCATGTTGCCTGACCTCCCCATGCTGACCACCCCATGGTGCTTTTCTCCATCCTACATTGCCACTGACTGCCTATCCTAATTCAGACCCTATGATTCACACGACCCCGTGATGTTTTTCTCACTCCTACTAGTGAATGTAATGTTACACACCCATACAATGCGCACCACCCCACGATGTTTTTCAGAAACGTATCCTACATTGCCACTGCATGTTGCCTGACCTCCCCATGCTGACCACCCCGTGGTGCTTTTCTCCATCCTACATTGCCACTCACTGCCTATCCTAATTCACACCCTATGATTCACACCACCCGGTGATGTTTTTCTCACTCCTGCTAGTGAATGTAATGTTACACACCCAAACAATGCGCACAGCCACGCGATGTTTTTCAGAAACCTATTCTACATTGCCACTGCATGTTGCCTGACCTCCCCATGCTGACCACCCCGTGGTGCTTTTCTCCATCCTACACTGCCACTCACTGCCTATCCTAATTCAGACCCTATGATTAACACCATCCCGTGATGTTTTTCTCATTCCTGCTAGTGAATGTAATGTTACACACCCATACAATGCGCACCACCCCGCGATGTTTTTCAGAATCCTATCTTACATTGCCACAGCATGTTGCCTGACCTCCCCATGCTGACCACCCCGTGGTGCTTTTCTCCATCCTACATTGCCACTCACTGCCTAACCTAATTCAGACCCTATGATTCACACCCCCCCAGTGATGTTTTTCTCATTCCTGCTAGTGAATGTTATGTTACACACCCATACAATGCGCACCACCCGGGATGTTTTTCAGAAACCTATCCTACATTGCCACTGCATGTTGCCTGACCTCCCCATGCTGACCACCCCGTGGTGCTTTTCTCCATCCTACATTGCCACTCACTGCCTATCCTAATTCAGACCCTATGATTCACACCACCCCGTGATTTTCTCTCACTCCTGCTATTGAATGTAACGTTACACACCCATACAATGCGAACCACACCGCGATGATTTTCAGAAACCTATCCTACATTGCCACTGCATGTTGCCTGACCTCCCCATGCTGACCACCCCGTGGTGCTTCTCTCCATCCTACGTTGCCACTCATTGCCTATACTAATTCAAACCCTGTGATTCACACCACCCGTGATGTTTTTCTCATTCCTGCTAATGAGTGTAATGTTACACACCCATACAATGCGCACCACCACGCGATGTTTCTCAGAAACCTATCCTACATTGCCACTGCATGTTGCCTGACCTCCCCATGCTGACCACCTCGTGGTGCTTTTCTTCATCCTACATTGCCACTCACTGCCTATTCTAATTCAGACCCTATGATTCACACCACCCCGTGATGTTTTCTCACTCCTACTAGTGAATGTAATGTTACACAGCCATACAATGCGCACCACCCCGCGATGTTTTTCAGAAACCTATCCTACATTGCCACTGCATGTTGCCTGACCTCCCCATGCTGACCACCCCGTGGTGCTTTTCTCCATTATACATTGCCACTCACTGCCTCTCCTAATTCAGACCCTATGATTCACACAACCCCGTGATGTTTTTCTCACTCCTCCTAGTGAATGTAATGTTACACACCCATACAATGCGCACCACCCCGCGATGTTTTTCAGAAACCTATCCTATATTGCCACTGCATGTTGCCTGACCTTCCCATGCTGACCCCCCGTGGTGCTTTTCTCCATCCTACGTTGCCACTCACTGCCTATCCTAATTCAGACCCTAAGATTCACACCACCCCGTGATGTTTTTCTCATTCCTGCTAGTGAATGTTATGTTACACACCATTACAATGCGCAACACCCCGCGATGTTTTTCAGAAACCTATCCTACATTGCCACTCCATGTTGCCTGACCTCCCCATGCTGACCACCCCGTGGTGCTTTTCTCCATCCTACATTGCCACTCATTGCCAATCCTAATTCAGACCCTATGATTCACACCACCCCGTGATGTTTTTCTCATTCCTGCTAGTGAATGTAATGTTACACACCCATACAATGCAAACCACGCCACGATGTTTTTCAGAAACCTATCCTACATTGCCACTGCATATTGCCTGACCTCCCCATGCTGACTACCCCGTGGTGCTTTTATCCATCCTACATTGCCACTCACTGCCTATCCTAATTCAGACCCTATGATTCACACCACACCGTTATGTTTTTCTCATTCTTACTAGTGATTGTAATGTTACACACCCATACAATGCGCACCACAACGCGATGTTTTTCAGAAACCTATCCTACATTGCCACTGCATGTTGCCGGACCTCCCTATGCTGACCACCCCGTGGTGCTTTTCTCCATCCTGCATTGCCACTCACTGCCTATCCTAATTTAGACCCTATGATTCACACCACCCCGTGATGTTTTTCTCATTCCTGCTAGTGAATGTAATGTTACACACCCATACAATGCGCACCACCCCGCGATGTTTTTCAAAAACCTATCCTATATTGCTACGGCATGTTGCCTGACCTCCCCATGCTGACCACCCCGTGGTGTTTTTCTCCATCCTACATTGCCACTCACTGCCTATACTAATTCAGACCCTATGATTCACACCACACCGTGATGTTTTTCTCACTCCTACTAGTGAATGTAATGTTATACACCCATACAATGCACACCACAACGCGATGTTTTTCAGAAACCTATCCTACTTTGCCACTGCATGTTGCCTGACCTCCCCATGCTGACCACCCCATGGTGCTTTTCTCCATCCTACATTGCCACTCACTGCCTATCCTAATTCAGACCCTATGATTCACACCACCCGGTGATGTTTTTCTCACTCGTGCTAGTGAATGTAATGTTACACACCCAAACAATGCGCACCACCCGGGATGTTTTTCAGAAACCTATCCTACATTGCCACTGCATGTTGCCTGACGTCCCCATGCTGACCACCCCGTGGTGCTTTTCTCCATCCTACATTGCCACTCACTGCCTATCCTAATTCAGACCCTATGATTCACACCACCCCGTGATTTTCTCTCACTCCTGCTATTGAATGTAACGTTACACACCCATACAATGCGAACCACACCGCGATGTTTTTCAGAAACCTATCCTACATTGCCACTGCATGTTGCCTGACCTCCCCATGCTGACCACCCCGTGGTGCTTCTCTCCATCCTACGTTGCCACTCACTACCTATACTAATTCAGACCCTGTGATTCACACCACCCGTGATGTTTTTCTCATTCCTGCTAATGAGTGTAATGTTACACACCCATACAATGAGCACCACCACGCGATGTTTCTCAGAAACCTATCCTACATTGCCACTGCATGTTGCCTGACCTCCCCATGCTGACCACCCCGTGGTGCTTTTCTTCATCCTACATTGCCACTCACTGCCTATTCTAATTCAGACCCTATGATTCACACCATCCCGTGATATTTTTCTCACTCCTACTAGTGAATGTAATGTTACACAGCCATACAATGCGCACCACCCCGCGATGTTTTTCAGAAACCTATACTACATTGCCACTGCATGTTGCCTGACCTCCCCATGCTGACCACCCCGTGGTGCTTCTCTCCATCCTACGTTGCCTCTCACGGCCTATCCTAATTCAGACCCTATGATTCACACCACCCCGTGATGTTTTCCTCACTTCTGCTAGTGAATGTAATGTTGCACACCCATACAATGCGCACCACCCCGCGATGTTTTTCAGAAACCAATCCTACATTGCCACTGCATGTTGCCTGACCTCCCCATGCTGACCACACCGTGGTGCTTTTCTCCATCCTACATTGCCACTCACTGCCTATCCTAATTCAGACCCTATGATTCACACCATCCCGTGATGTTTTTCTCACTCCTGCTAGTGAATGTAATGTTGCACACCCATACAATGCGCACCACCCCACGATGTTTTTCAGAAACCTATCCTACATTGCCACTGCATGTTCCCTGACCTCCCCATGCTGACCACCCCGTGGTGCTTTTCTCCATCCTACATTGCCACTCACTGCCTATCCTAATTCAGACCCTATGATTCACACCACCCCGTGATGTTTTTCTCACTCCTCCTAGTGAAAGTAATGTTACACACCCATACAATGCGCACCACCCCGTGATGTTTATCAGAAACCTATCCTATATTGCCACTGCATGTTGAACGACCTCCCCATGCTGACCACCCCGTGGTGCTTTTCTCCATCCTACGTTGCCACTCACTGCCTATCCTAATTCAGACCCTAAGATTCACACCACCCCGTGATGTTTTTCTCATTCCTGCTAGTGAATGTTATGTTACACACCATTACAATGCGCAACACCCCGCGATGTTTTTCAGAAACCTATCCTACATTACCACTCCATGTTGCCTTACCTCCCCATGCTGACCACCCCGTGGTGCTTTTCTCCATCCTACATTGCCACTCACTGCCAATCCTAATTCAGACCCTATGATTCACACCACCCCGTGATGTTTTTCTCATTCCGGCTAGTGAATGTAATGTTACACACCCATACAATGCAAACCACGCCACGATGTTTTTCAGAAACCTATCTTACATTGCGACTGCATATTGCCTGACCTCCCCATGCTGACTACCCCGTGGTGCTTTTATCCATCCTACATTGCCACTCACTGCCTATGCTAATTCAGACCCTATGATTCACACCCCCCGTGATGTTTTTCTCATTCCTGCTAGTGAATGTAATGTTACACACCCATAGAATGCGCACCACCCCGCGATGTTTTTCAGAAACCTATCCTACATTGCCACTGCATGTTGCCTGACCTCCCTATGCTGACCACCCCGTGGTGCTTTTCTCCATACTACATTGCCACTCACTGTCTATCCTAATTCAGACCCTATGATTCACACCACCCCGTGATGTTTTTCTCACTCCTGCTAGTGAATGTAATGTTACACACGAATACAATGCGCACCACCCCGCGATGTATTTCCGAAACCTATCCTACATTACCAATGCATGTTGCTTGACCTCCCCATGCTGACCACCCCGTGGTGGTTTTCTCCATCCTACATTGCCACTCACTGCCTAGCCTAATTCAGACCCTATGATTCACACCAAACCGTGATGTTTTTCTCACTCCTACTAGTGAATGTAATGTTACACACCCATACAATGCGCACAACAACGCGATGTTTTACAGAAACCTATCCTACATTGCCACTGCATGTTGCCTGACCTCCCCATGCTGACTAACCCGTGGGGCTTTTCTCCATGCTACATTGCCACTGACTGCCTATCCTAATTCAGACCCTATGATTCACACCACACCGTGATGTTTTTCTCACTCCTACTAGTGAATGTAATGTTACACACCCATACAATGCGCACCACCCCGCGATGTTTTTCAGAAACCTATCCTACATTGCCACTGCATGTTGCCTGACCTCCCCATGCTGACCACCCCGTGGTGCTTTTCTCCATCCTACATTGCCACTCACTGCCTCTCCTAATTCAGACTCTATGATTCCAACCAACCGGTGATGTTTTTCTCACTCCTACTAGTGAATGTAATGTTACACACCCAAACAATGCGCACAGCCACGCGATGTTTTTCAGAAACTTATCCTACATTGCCACTGCATGTTGCCTGACCTCCCCATGCTGACCACCCCGTGGTGCTTTTCTCCATCCTACATTGCCACTCACTGCCTATCCTAATTCAGACCCTATGATTCACACCATCCCGTGATGTTTTTCTCATTCCTGCTAGTGAATGTAATGTTACACACCCATACAATGCGCACCACCCCGCGATGTTTTTCAGAAACCTATCCTACATTGCCACTGCACATTGCCTGACCTCCCCATGCTGACCACCCCGCGGTGCTTTTCTCCATCCTATATTGCCACTCACTGCCTATCCTAATTCAGACCCTATGATTAACACCACCCCGTGATGTTTTTCTCACTCCTACTAGTGAATGTAATTTTACACACCCATACAATTCGCACCATGCCGCGATGTTTTTCAGAAACCTATCCTACATTGCCACTGCATGTTGCCTGACCTCCACATGCTGACCACCCCGTGTTGCTTTTCTCCATCCTACATTGCCACTCACTGCCTATCCTAATTCAGACCCTATGATTCAGACCACCCCGTGATGTTTTTCTCATTCCTGCTAGTGAATGTAATGTTACACACCTATACAATGCGCACCACCCCACGATGTTTTTCAGAAACCTATCCTACATTGCCACTGCATGTTGCCTGACCTCCCCATGCTGATCACCCTGTGGTGCTTTTCTCCATCCTACATTGCCACTCACTGCCTATCCTAATTCAGACCCTAAGATTCACACCACTCCGTGATGTTTTTCTCACTCCTGCTAGTGTACGTAATGTTACACACCCATACAATGCGCACCAACCCGCGATGTTTTTCAGAAACCTATCCTACATTGCCACTGCATGTTGCTTGACCTCCCCATGCTGACCACCCCGTGGTGCATTTCTCCATCCTACATTGCCACTCACTGCCTATCCTAATTCAGACCCTATGATTCACACCACACCGTTATGTTTTTCTCACTCTTCCTAGTGAATGTAATGTTACACACTCATACAATGCGCACCACAACGCGATGTTTTTCAGAAACCTATCTTACATTGCCACTGCATGTTGCCTGACATCCCTATGCTGACCACCCCGTGGTGCTTTTCTCCATCCTGCATTGCCACTCACTGCCTATCCTAATTCAGACCCTATGATTCACACCACCCCGTGATGTTTCTATCATTCCTGCTAGTGAATGTAATGTTACACACCCATACAATGCGCACCACCCCGCGATATTTTTCAAAAACCTATCCTATATTGCCACTGCATGTTGCCTGACCTCCCCATGCTGACCACCCCGTGGTGTTTTTCTCCATCCTACATTGCCACTCACTGCCTATCCTAATTCAGACCCTATGATTCACACCACACCGTGATGTTTTTCTCACTCCTACTAGTGAATGTAATGTTATACACTCATACAATGCACACCACAACGCGATGTTTTTCAGAAACCTATCCTACATTGCCATTGCATGTTGCCTGACCTCCCCATGCTGACCACCCCATGGTGCTTTTCTCCATCCTACATTGCCAGTCACTGCCTATCCTAATTCAGACCCTATGATTCACACCACCCGGTGATGTTTTTCTCACTCCTGCTAGTGAATGTAATGTTACACACCCAAACAATGCGCACAGCCACGCGATGTTTTTCAGAAACCTATCCTACATTGCCACTGCATGTTGCCTGACCTCCCCATGCTGACCACCCCGTGGTGCTTTTCTCCATCCTACATTGCCACTCACTGCCTATCCTAATTCAGACCCTATGATTCACACCACCCCGTGATTTTCTCTCACTCCTGTTATTGAATGTAACGTTACACACCCATACAATGCGAACCACACCGCGATGTTTTTCAGAAACCTATACTACATTGCCACTGCATGTTGCCTGACCTCCCCATGCTGACCACCCCGTGGTGCTTCTCTCCATCCTACGTTGCCTCTCACTGCCTATCCTAATTCAGACCCTGTGATTCACACCACCCCGTGATGTTTTTCTCACTCCTGCTAGTGAATGTAATGTTGCACACCCATACAATGCGCACCACCCCGCGATGTTTTTCAGAAACCAATCCTACATTGCCACTGCATGTTGCCTGACCTCCCCATGCTGACAACACCGTGGTGCTTTTCTCCATCCTACATTGCCACTCACTGCCTATCCTAATTCAGACCCTATGATTCACACCACACCGTGATGTTTTTCTCACTCCTACTAGTGAATGTAATGTTATACACTCATACAATGCACACCACAACGCGATGTTTTTCAGAAACCTATCCTACATTGCCACTGCATGTTGCCTGACCTCCCCATGCTGACCACCCCATGGTGCTTTTCTCCATCCTACATTGCCACTGGATGCCTATCCTCATTCAGACCCTATGATTCACACGACCCCGTGATGTTTTTCTCACTCCTACTAGTGAATATAATGTTACACACCCATACAATGCGCACCACCCCGCGATGTTTTTCAGAAACGTATCCTACATTGCCACTGCATGTTGCCTGACCTCCCCATGCTGACCACCCCGTGGTGCTTTTCTTCATCCTACATTGCCTCTCACTGCCTATTCTAATTCAGACCCTATGATTCACACCACCCCTGATGTTTTTCTCACTCCTGCTAGTGAATGTAATGTTACACAGCCATACAATGCGCACCGCCCCGCGATGTTTTTCAGAAACTTATCCTACATTGCCACTGCATGTTGCCTGACCTCCCCATGCTGACCACCCCGTGGTGCTTTTCTCCATTATACATTGCCACTCACTGCCTCTCCTAATTCAGACCCTATGATTCACACAACCCCATGATGTATTTCTCACTCCTCCTAGTGAATTTAATGTTACACACCCATACAATGCGCAACACCCCGCGATGTTTTTCAGAAACGTATCCTATATTGACACTGCATGTTGCCTGACCTCCCCATGCTGACCACCCCGTGGTGCTTTTCTCCATACTACGTTGCCACTCACTGCCTATCCTAATTCAGACCCTAAGATTCACACCCCCCCATGATGTTTTTCTCATTCCTGCTAGAGAATGTTATGTTACACACACATACCATGCGCACCACCCCGGATGTTTTTCAGAAACCTATCCTACATTGCCACTGCATGTTGCCTGACCTCCCCATGCTGACCACCCCGTTATGCTTTTCTCCATCCTATATTGCCACTCACTGCCTATCCTAATTCAGACCCTATGATTCACACCACCCCGTGATGTTTTTCTCACGCCTGCTAGTGAATGTAATGTTACACACCCATACAATGCGCACCACCCCGCCATGTTTTTCAGAAACCAATCCTACATTGCCACTGCATG
Source organism: Cavia porcellus (assembly GCF_034190915.1). Lineage (NCBI taxonomy): Eukaryota > Metazoa > Chordata > Mammalia > Rodentia > Caviidae > Cavia > Cavia porcellus. The sequence goes on along the minus strand of NW_026947514.1, from coordinate 46,758,767 downwards.
TTGCCTGACCTCCCCATGCTGACCACACTGTGGTGCTTTTCTCCATCCTACATTGACACTCACTGCCTATCCTAATTCAGACCCTATGATTCACACCACCCCGTGATGTTTTTCTCACTCCTGCTAGTGAATGTAATGTTGCACACCCATACAATGCGCACCACCCTGCGATGTTTTTCAGAAACCAAGTCTACATTGCCACTGCATGTTGCCTGACCTCCCCATGCTGACCACACCGTGGTGCTTTTCTCCATCCTACATTGCCATTGACTGCCTATCCTAATTCAGACCCTATGATTCACACCATCCCGTGATGTTTTTCTCACTCCTGCTAGTGAATGTAATGTTGCACACTCATACAATGCGCACCACCCCGCGATGTTTTTCAGAAACCTATCCTACATTGCCACTGCATGTTCCCTGACCTCCCCATGCTGACCACCCTGTGGTGCTTTTCTCCCTCCTACATTGCCACTCACTGCCTATCCTAATTCAGACCCTATGATTCACACCACCCCTGATGTTTTTCTCACTCCTACTAGTGAATGTAATGTTACACAGCCATACAATGCGCACCACCCCGCGATGTTTTTCAGAAACTTATCCTACATTGCCACTGCATGTTGCCTGACCTCCCCATGCTGACCACCCCGTGGTGCTTTTCTCCATTATACATTGCCACTCACTGCCTCTCCTAATTCAGACCCTATGATTCACACAACCCCGTGATGTTTTTCTCACTCCTCCTAGTGAATGTAATGTTACACACCCATACAATGCGCACCACCCCGCGATGTTTTTCAGAAACCTATCCTATATTGCCACTTCATGTTGCCTGATCTCCCCATGCTGACCACCCCGTGGTGCTTTTCTCCATCCTACGTTGCCACTCACTGCCTATCCTAATTCAGACCCTAAGATTCACACCCCCCCGTGATGTTTTTCTCATTCCTGCTAGTGAATGTTATGTTACACACCCATACCATGCGCACCACCCCGGATGTTTTTCAGAAACCTATCCTACATTGCCACTGCATGTTGCCTGACCTCCCCATGCTGACCACACCGTGGTGCTTTTCTCCATCCTACATTGCCATTGACTGCCTATCCTAATTCAGACCCTATGATTCACACCATCCCGTGATGTTTTTCTCACTCCTGCTAGTGAATGTAATGTTGCACACCCATACAATGCGCACCACCACACGATGTTTTTCAGAAACCTATCCTACATTGCCACTGCATGTTCCCTGACCTCCCCATGCTGACCACCCCGTGGTGCTTTTCTCCATCCTACATTGCCACTCACTGCCTATCCTAATTCAGACCCTATGATTCACACCACCCCGTGATGTTTTTCTCACTCCTCCTAGTGAAAGTAATGTTACACACCCATACAATGCGCACCACCCCGTGATGTTTTTCAGAAACCTATCCTATATTGCCACTGCATGTTGAATGACCTCCCCATGCTGACCACCCCGTGGTGCTTTTCTCCATCCTACATTGCCACTCAATGCCTATCCTAATTCAGACCCTAAGATTCACACCACCCCGTGATGTTTTTCTCATTCCTGCTAGTGAATGTTATGTTACACACCATTACAATGCGCAACACCCCGCGATGTTTTTCAGAAACCTATCCTACATTGCCACTCCATGTTGCCTGACCTCCCCATGCTGACCACCCCGTGGTGCTTTTCTCCATCCTACATTGCCACTCACTGCCAATCCTAATTCAGACCCTATGATTCACACCCCCCGTGATGTTTTTCTCACTCCTGCTAATGAATGTAATGTTACACACCCATACAATGCAAACCACGCCACGATGTTTTTCAGAAACCTATCCTACATTGCCACTGCATATTTCCTGACCTCCCCATGCTGACTACCCCATGGTGCTTTTATCCATCCTACATTGCCACTCACTGCCTATGCTAATTCAGACCCTATGATTCACACCCCCCGTGATGTTTTTCTCATTCCTGCTAGTGAATGTAATGTTACACACCCATACAATGCGCACCACCCCGGGATGTTTTTCAGAAACCTATCCTACATTGCCACTGCATGTTGCCTGACCTCCCCATGCTGACCAGCCCGTGGTGCTTTTCTCCATCCTACATTGCCACTCACTGCCTATCCTAATTCAGACACTATGATTCACACCACCCCGTGATTTTTTCTCACTCCTGCTAGTGAATGTAATGCTACACACCCATACAATGCGCACCACAACGCGATGTTTTTCAGAAACCTATCCTACATTGCCACTGCATGTTGCCTGACCTCCCCATGCTGACCACCCCGTGGTGCTTTTCTCCATCCTACATTGCCACTCACTGCCTATCCTAATTCAGACCCTATGATTCACACCACCCCGTGATGTTTTTCTCACTCCTACTAGTGAATGTAATGTTACACACCCATACAATGCACACCACCTCGCGATGTTTTTCAGAAACCTATCCTACATTACCACTGCATGTTGCCTGACCTCCCCATGCTGACCACCCCGTGGTGCTTTTCTCCATCCTATATTTGCACTCACTGCCTATCCTAATTCAGACCCTATGATTCACACCACCCCGTGATGTTTTTCTCGCTCCTGCACGTGAATGTAATGTTGCACACCCATACAATGCACACAACCTCGCGATGTTTTTCAGAAAACAATCCTACATTGCCACTGCATGTTGCCTGACGTCACCATGCTGACGACCCCGTGGTGCTTTTCTCCATCCTACATTGCCACTCACTGCCTATCCTAATTCAGACCCTATGATTCACACCACCCCGTGATTTTTTCTCACTCCTGCTAGTGAATGTAATGTTACACACCCATACAATAGGCACCCCCCGGGATGTTTTTCAGAAACCTATCCTACATTGCCACTGCATGTTGCCTGACCTCCCCATGCTGACCACCCCGTGGTGCTTTTCTCCATTATACATTGCCACTAAATGCCTACACTAATTCAGAGCCTATGATTCACACCACCCCGTGATGTTTTTCTCACTCCTGCTAGTGAACGTAATCTTACACACCCATAGAATGCGCACAACCCCGCGATGTTTTTCAGAAACCTATCCTACATTGCCACTGCATGTTCCCTGACCTCCCCATGCTGACCACCCCGTGGTGCTTTTCTCCATACTACATTGCCACTCACTGTCTATCCTAATTCAGACCCTATGATTCACACCACCCCGTGATGTTTTTCTCACTCCTGCTAGTGAATGTAATGTTACACACCCATACAATGCGCACCACCCCACGATGTATTTCAGAAACCTATCCTACATTACCACTGCATGTTGCTTGACCTCCCCATGCTGACCACCCCGTGGTGGTTTTCTCCATCCTACATTGCCACTCACTGCCTAGCCTCATTCAGACCCTATGATTCACACCAAACCGTGATGTTTTTCTCACTCCTACTAGTGAATGTAATGTTACACACCCATACAATGCGCACAACAACGCGATGTTTTACAGAAACCTATCCTACATTGCCACTGCATGTTGCCTGACCTCCCCATGCTGACTACCCCGTGGTGCTTTTCTCCATGCTACATTGCCACTGACTGCCTATCCTAATTCAGACCCTATGATTCACACCACACCGTGATGTTTTTCTCACTCCTACTAGTGAATGTAATGTTACACACCCATACAATGCGCACCACCCCGCGATGTTTTTCAGAAACCTATCCTACATTGCCACTGCATGTTGCCTGACCTCCCCATGCTGACCACCCCGTGGTGCTTTTCTCCATCCTACATTGCCAGTCACTGCCTATCCTAATTCAGACCCTATGATTCCCACCAACCGGTGATGTTTTTCTCACTCCTACTAGTGAATGTAATGTTACACACCCATACAATGCGCACAGCCACGCGATGTTTTTCAGAAACTTATCCTACATTGCCACTGCATGTTGCCTGACCTCCCCATGCTGACCACCCCGTGGTGCTTTTCTCCATCCTACATTGCCACTCACTGCCTATCCTAATTCAGACCCTGTGATTCCCACCCCCACCCGTGATGTTTTTCTCATTCCTGCTAGTGAATGTTATGTTACACACCCATACAATGCGCACCACCCGGGATGTTTTTCAGAAACCTATCCTACATTGCCACTGCATGTTGCCTGACCTCCCCATGCTGACCACCCCGTGGTGCTTTTCTCCATCCTACATTGCCACTCATTGCCTATCCTAATTCAGACCCTATGATTCACACCACCCCGTGATTTTCTCTCACTCCTGCTATTGAATGTAACGTTACACACCCATACAATGCGAACCACACCGCGATGTTTTTCAGAAACCTATCCTACAATGCCACTGCATGTTGCCTGACCTCCCCATGCTGACCACCCCGTGGTGCTTCTCTCCATCCTACGTTGCCACTCACTGCCTATACTAATTCAGACCCTGTGATTCACACCACCCATGATGTTTTTCTCATTCCTGCTAATGAGTGTAATGTTACACACCCATACAATGCGCACCACCACGCGATGTTTCTCAGAAACCTATCCTACCATGCCACTGCATGTTGCCTGACCTCCCCATGCTGACCACCCCGTGGTGCTTTTCTCCATCCTATATTTGCACTCACTGCCTATCCTAATTCAGACCCTATGATTCACACCACCCCGTGATGTTTTTCTCGCTCCTGCACGTGAATGTAATGTTGTACACCCATACAATGCACACAACCTCGCGATGTTTTTCAGAAACCAATCCTACATTGCCACTGCATGTTGCCTGACGTCACCATGCTGACGACCCCGTGGTGCTTTTCTCCATCCTACATTGCCACTCACTGCCTATCCTAATTCAGACCCTATGATTCACACCACCCCGTGATTTTTTCTCACTCCTGCTAGTGAATGTAATGTTACACACCCATACAATAGGCACCCCCCGGGATGTTTTTCAGAAACCTATCCTACATTGCCACTGCATGTTGCCTGACCTCCCCATGCTGACCACCCCGTGGTGCTTTTCTCCATTATACATTGCCACTAAATGCCTACACTAATTCAGAGCCTATGATTCACACCACCCCGTGATGTTTTTCTCACTCCTGCTAGTGAACGTAATCTTACACACCCATAGAATGCGCACAACCCCGCGATGTTTTTCAGAAACCTATCCTACATTGCCACTGCATGTTCCCTGACCTCCCCATGCTGACCACCCCGTGGTGCTTTTCTCCATACTACATTGCCACTCACTGTCTATCCTAATTCAGACCCTATGATTCACACCACCCCGTGATGTTTTTCTCACTCCTGTTAGTGAATGTAATGTTACACACCCATACAATGCGCACCACCCCACGATGTATTTCAGAAACCTATCCTACATTACCACTGCATGTTGCTTGACCTCCCCATGCTGACCACCCCGTGGTGGTTTTCTCCATCCTACATTGCCACTCACTGCCTAGCCTAATTCAGACCCTATGATTCACACCAAACCGTGATGTTTTTCTCACTCCTACTAGTGAATGTAATGTTACACACCCATACAATGCGCACAACAACGCGATGTTTTACAGAAACCTATCCTACATTGCCACTGCATGTTGCCTGACCTCCCCATGCTGACTACCCCGTGGTGCTTTTCTCCATGCTACATTGCCACTGACTGCCTATCCTAATTCAGACCCTATGATTCACACCACACCGTGATGTTTTTCTCACTCCTACTAGTGAATGTAATGTTACACACCCATACAATGCGCACCACCCCGCGATGTTTTTCAGAAACCTATCCTACATTGCCACTGCATGTTGCCTGACCTCCCCATGCTGACCACCCCGTGGTGCTTTTCTCCATCCTACATTGCCACTCACTGCCTATCCTAATTCAGACCCTATGATTCCCACCAACTGGTGATGTTTTTCTCACTCCTACTAGTGAATGTAATGTTACACACCCATACAATGCGCACAGCCACGCGATGTTTTTCAGAAACTTATCCTACATTGCCACTGCATGTTGCCTGACCTCCCCATGCTGACCACCCCGTGGTGCTTTTCTCCATCCTACATTGCCACTCACTGCCTATCCTAATTCAGACCCTGTGATTCCCACCCCCCCCCGTGATGTTTTTCTCATTCCTGCTAGTGAATGTTATGTTACACACCCATACAATGCGCACCACCCGGGATGTTTTTCAGAAACCTATCCTACATTGCCACTGCATGTTGCCTGACCTCCCCATGCTGACCACCCCGTGGTGCTTTTCTCCATCCTACATTGCCACTCACTGCCTATCCTAATTCAGACCCTATGATTCACACCACCCCGTGATGTTTTTCTCACTCCTGCTAGTGAATGTAATGTTACACACCCATACAATGCGCACCACCCCACGATGTATTTCAGAAACCTATCCTACATTACCACTGCATGTTGCTTGACCTCCCCATGCTGACCACCCCGTGGTGGTTTTCTCCATCCTACATTGCCACTCACTGCCTAGCCTCATTCAGACCCTATGATTCACACCAAACCGTGATGTTTTTCTCACTCCTACTAGTGAATGTAATGTTACACACCCATACAATGCGCACAACAACGCGATGTTTTACAGAAACCTATCCTACATTGCCACTGCATGTTGCCTGACCTCCCCATGCTGACTACCCCGTGGTGCTTTTCTCCATGCTACATTGCCACTGACTGCCTATCCTAATTCAGACCCTATGATTCACACCACACCGTGATGTTTTTCTCACTCCTACTAGTGAATGTAATGTTACACACCCATACAATGCGCACCACCCCGCGATGTTTTTCAGAAACCTATCCTACATTGCCACTGCATGTTGCCTGACCTCCCCATGCTGACCACCCCGTGGTGCTTTTCTCCATCCTACATTGCCAGTCACTGCCTATCCTAATTCAGACCCTATGATTCCCACCAACCGGTGATGTTTTTCTCACTCCTACTAGTGAATGTAATGTTACACACCCATACAATGCGCACAGCCACGCGATGTTTTTCAGAAACTTATCCTACATTGCCACTGCATGTTGCCTGACCTCCCCATGCTGACCACCCCGTGGTGCTTTTCTCCATCCTACATTGCCACTCACTGCCTATCCTAATTCAGACCCTGTGATTCCCACCCCCACCCGTGATGTTTTTCTCATTCCTGCTAGTGAATGTTATGTTACACACCCATACAATGCGCACCACCCGGGATGTTTTTCAGAAACCTATCCTACATTGCCACTGCATGTTGCCTGACCTCCCCATGCTGACCACCCCGTGGTGCTTTTCTCCATCCTACATTGCCACTCATTGCCTATCCTAATTCAGACCCTATGATTCACACCACCCCGTGATTTTCTCTCACTCCTGCTATTGAATGTAACGTTACACACCCATACAATGCGAACCACACCGCGATGTTTTTCAGAAACCTATCCTACAATGCCACTGCATGTTGCCTGACCTCCCCATGCTGACCACCCCGTGGTGCTTCTCTCCATCCTACGTTGCCACTCACTGCCTATACTAATTCAGACCCTGTGATTCACACCACCCATGATGTTTTTCTCATTCCTGCTAATGAGTGTAATGTTACACACCCATACAATGCGCACCACCACGCGATGTTTCTCAGAAACCTATCCTACCTTGCCACTGCATGTTGCCTGACCTCCCCATGCTGACCACCCCGTGGTGCTTTTCTCCATCCTATATTTGCACTCACTGCCTATCCTAATTCAGACCCTATGATTCACACCACCCCGTGATGTTTTTCTCGCTCCTGCACGTGAATGTAATGTTGTACACCCATACAATGCACACAACCTCGCGATGTTTTTCAGAAACCAATCCTACATTGCCACTGCATGTTGCCTGACGTCACCATGCTGACGACCCCGTGGTGCTTTTCTCCATCCTACATTGCCACTCACTGCCTATCCTAATTCAGACCCTATGATTCACACCACCCCGTGATTTTTTCTCACTCCTGCTAGTGAATGTAATGTTACACACCCATACAATAGGCACCCCCCGGGATGTTTTTCAGAAACCTATCCTACATTGCCACTGCATGTTGCCTGACCTCCCCATGCTGACCACCCCGTGGTGCTTTTCTCCATTATACATTGCCACTAAATGCCTACACTAATTCAGAGCCTATGATTCACACCACCCCGTGATGTTTTTCTCACTCCTGCTAGTGAACGTAATCTTACACACCCATAGAATGCGCACAACCCCGCGATGTTTTTCAGAAACCTATCCTACATTGCCACTGCATGTTCCCTGACCTCCCCATGCTGACCACCCCGTGGTGCTTTTCTCCATACTACATTGCCACTCACTGTCTATCCTAATTCAGACCCTATGATTCACACCACCCCGTGATGTTTTTCTCACTCCTGTTAGTGAATGTAATGTTACACACCCATACAATGCGCACCACCCCACGATGTATTTCAGAAACCTATCCTACATTACCACTGCATGTTGCTTGACCTCCCCATGCTGACCACCCCGTGGTGGTTTTCTCCATCCTACATTGCCACTCACTGCCTAGCCTAATTCAGACCCTATGATTCACACCAAACCGTGATGTTTTTCTCACTCCTACTAGTGAATGTAATGTTACACACCCATACAATGCGCACAACAACGCGATGTTTTACAGAAACCTATCCTACATTGCCACTGCATGTTGCCTGACCTCCCCATGCTGACTACCCCGTGGTGCTTTTCTCCATGCTACATTGCCACTGACTGCCTATCCTAATTCAGACCCTATGATTCACACCACACCGTGATGTTTTTCTCACTCCTACTAGTGAATGTAATGTTACACACCCATACAATGCGCACCACCCCGCGATGTTTTTCAGAAACCTATCCTACATTGCCACTGCATGTTGCCTGACCTCCCCATGCTGACCACCCCGTGGTGCTTTTCTCCATCCTACATTGCCACTCACTGCCTATCCTAATTCAGACCCTATGATTCCCACCAACTGGTGATGTTTTTCTCACTCCTACTAGTGAATGTAATGTTACACACCCATACAATGCGCACAGCCACGCGATGTTTTTCAGAAACTTATCCTACATTGCCACTGCATGTTGCCTGACCTCCCCATGCTGACCACCCCGTGGTGCTTTTCTCCATCCTACATTGCCACTCACTGCCTATCCTAATTCAGACCCTGTGATTCCCACCCCCCCCCGTGATGTTTTTCTCATTCCTGCTAGTGAATGTTATGTTACACACCCATACAATGCGCACCACCCGGGATGTTTTTCAGAAACCTATCCTACATTGCCACTGCATGTTGCCTGACCTCCCCATGCTGACCACCCCGTGGTGCTTTTCTCCATCCTACATTGCCACTCACTGCCTATCCTAATTCAGACCCTATGATTCACACCACCCCATGATTTTCTCTCACTCCTGCTATTGAATGTAACGTTACACACCCATACAATGCGAACCACACCGCGATGTTTTTCAGAAACCTATCCTACAATGCCACTGCATGTTGCCTGACCTCCCCATGCTGACCACCCCGTGGTGCTTCTCTCCATCCTACGTTGCCACTCACTGCCTATACTAATTCAGACCCTGTGATTCACACCACCCATGATGTTTTTCTCATTCCTGCTAATGAGTGTAATGTTACACACCCATACAATGCGCACCACCACGCGATGTTTCTCAGAAACCTATCCTACATTGCCACTGCATGTTGCCTGACCTCCCCATGCTGACCACCCCGTGGTGCTTTTCTTCATCCTACATTGCCACTCACTACCTATTCTAATTCAGATCCTATGATTCACACAACCCCTGATGTTTTTCTCACTCCTACTAGTGAATGTAATGTTACACAGCCATACAATGCGCACCACCCCGCGATGTTTTTCAGAAACTTATCCTACATTGCCACTGCATGTTGCCTGACCTCCCCATGCTGACCACCCCGTGGTGCTTTTCTCCATTATACATTGCCACTCACTGCCTCTCCTAATTCAGACCCTATGATTCACACAACCCCGTGATGTTTTTCTCACTCCTCCTAGTGAATGTAATGTTACACACCCATACAATGCGCACCACCCCGCGATGTTTTTCAGAAACCTATCCTATATTGCCACTGCATGTTGCCTGACCTCCCCATGCTGACCACACCGTCGTGCTTTTCTCCATCCTACATTGCCACTCACTGCCTATCCTAATTCAGACCCTATGATTCACACCATCCCGTGATGTTTTTCTCACTCCTGCTAGTGAATGTAATGTTGCACACCCATACAATGCGCACCACCCCACGATGTTTTTCAGAAACCTATCCTACATTGCCACTGCATGTTCCCTGATCTCCCCATGCTGACCACCCTGTGGTGCTTTTCTCCATCCTACATTGCCACTCACTGCCTATCCTAATTCAGACCCTATGATTCACACCACCCCGTGATGTTTTTCTCACTCCTCCTAGTGAAAGTAATGTTACACACCCATACAATGCGCACCACCCCGTGATGTTTTTCAGAAACCTATCCTATATTGCCACTGCATGTTGAATGACCTCACCATGCTGACCACCCCGTGGTGCTTTTCTCCATCCTACGTTGCCACTCACTGCCTATCCTAATTCAGACCCTAAGATTCACACCACCCTGTGATGTTTTTCTCATTCCTGCTAGTGAATGTTATGTTACACAGCATCACAATGCGCAACACCCCGCGATGTTTTTCAGAAACCTATCCTACATTGCCACTCCATGTTGCCTGACCTCCCCATGCTGACCACCCCGTGGTGCTTTTCTCCATCCTACATTGCCACTCACTGCCAATCCTAATTCAGACCCTATGATTCACACCACCCCGTGATGTTTTTCTCATTCCTGCTAGTGAATGTAATGTTACACACCCATACAATGCAAACCACGCCACGATGTTTTTCAGAAACCTATCCTACATTGCCACTGCATGTTGCCTGACCTCCCCATGCTGACCAGCCCGTGGTGCTTTTCTCCATCCTACATTGCCACTCACTGCCTATCCTAATTCAGACACTATGATTCACACCACCCCGTGATGTTTTTCTCATTCCTGCTAGTGAATGTAATGTTACACACCCATATAATGCGCACCACGCCGCGATGTTTTTCAGAAACGTATCCTACATTGCCACTGCATGTTGCCTACCCTCCCCATGCTGACCACCCTGTGGTGCTTTTCTCCATCCTACATTGCCACTCACCGCCTATCCTAATTCAGACCCTATGATTCACACCACCCCGTGATGTTTTTCTCACTCCTGCTAGTGAATGTAATGTTACACAGCCATACAATGCGCACCACCCCGCGATGTTTTTCAGAAACCTATCCTACATTGCCACTGCATATTGCCTGACCTCCCCATGCTGACCACATCGCGGTGCTTTTCTCCATCCTACATTGCCACTCACTGCCTATCCTAATTCAGACCCTAGGATTCACACCACCCCGTGATGTTTTTCTCACTCCTGCTAGTGAATGTAATGTTACACACCCATACAATAGGCACCCCCCGGGATGTTTTTCAGAAACCTATCCTACATTGCCACTGCATGTTGCCTGACCTCCCCATGCTGACCACCCCGTGGTGCTTTTCTCCATCCTACATTGCCACTCACTGCCTATCCTAATTCAGACCCTATGATTCACACCACCCCGTGATTTTTTCTCACTCCTGCTACTGAATGTAATGTTACACACCCATACAATAGGCACCCCCCGGGATGTTTTTCAGAAACCTATCCTACATTGCCACTGCATGTTGCCTGACCTCCCCATGCTGACCACCCCGTGGTGCTTTTCTCCATCCTACATTGCCACTAAATGCCTACACTAATTCAGAGCCTATGATTCACACCACCCCGTGATGTTTTTCTCACTCCTGCTAGTGAATGTAATGTTGCACACCCATACAATGCGCACCACCCCGCGATGTTTTCAGAAACCAATCCTACATTGCCACTGCATGTTGCGTGACCTCCCCATGCTGGCCACCCCGTGGTGCTTTTCTCCATCCTACATTGCCACTCACTGCCTATCCTAATTCAGACCCTATGATTCACACCACCCGGTGATTTTTTCTCACTCCTGCTAGTGAATGTAATGTTACACACCCATACAATGCGCACCACAACACGATGTTTTTCAGAAACCTATCCTACATTGCCACTGCATGTTGCCTGACCTCCCCATGCTGACCACCCCGTGGTGCTTTTCTCCATCCTACATTGCCACTCACTGCCTATCCTAATTCAGACCCTATGATTCACACCACCCCGTGATGTTTTTCTCATTCCTGCTAGTGAATGTTATGTTACACACCCATACAATGCGCACAACCCGGGATGTTTTTCAGAAACCTATCCTACATTGCCACTGCATATTGCCTGACCTCCCCATGCTGACCACCCCGTGGTGCTTTTCTCCATCCTACATTGCCACTCACTGCCTATCCTTATTCAGACCCTATGATTCACACCACCCCGTGATGTTTTTCTCACTCCTACTAGTGAATGTAATGTTACACACCCATACAATGCACACCATCTCGCGATGTTTTTCAGAAACCTATCCTACATTGCCACTGCATGTTGCCTGACCTCCCCATGCTGACCACCCCGTGGTGTTTTTCTCCATCCTACATTGCCACTCACTGCCTATCCTAATTCAGACCCTATGATTCACACCACCCCGTGATGTTTTTCTCACTCCTGCTAGTGAATGTAATGTTACACACCCATACAATAGGCACCCCCCGGGATGTTTTTCAGAAACCTATCCTACATTGCCACTGCATGTTGCCTGACCTCCCCATGCTGACCACCCCGTGGTGCTTTTCTCCATCCTACATTGCCACTAAATGCCTACACTAATTCAGAGCCTATGATTCACACCACCCCGTGATGTTTTTCTCACTCCTGCTAGTGAACGTAATCTTACACACCCATACAATGCGCACCACCCCACGATGTTTTTCAGAAACTTATCCTATATTGCCACTGCATGTTGCCTGACCTCCCCATGCTGACCACCCCGGGGTTCTTTTCTCCATCCTACATTGCCACTGACTGCCTATCCTAATTCAGACCCTATGATTCACACCACCCCGTCATATTTTTCTCACTCCTACTAGTGAATGTAATGTTACACACCCATACATTGCGCACCACCCTGCGATGTTTTTCAGAAACCTATCCTACATTGCCACTGCATGTTGCCTGACCTCCCCATGCTGACCACCCCGTGGTGCTTTTCTGCATCCTACATTGCCACTCACTGACTATCCTCATTCAGACAAAATGATTCACACCACCCCGTGATGTTTTTATCACTCCTGCTAGTGAATGTAATGTTGCACACCCATACAATGCGCACCACCCCGCGATGTTTTTCAGAAACCAATCCTACATTGCCACTGCATGTTGCGTGAGCTCCCCATGCTGATCACACCGTGGGGCTTTTCTCCATCCTACATTGCCACTCACTGCCTATCCTAATTCAGACCCTATGATGCACACCACCCCGTGATTTTTTCTCACTCCTGCTAGTGAATGTAATGTTACACACCCATACAATGCGCACCACAACGCGATGTTTTTCAAAAACCTATCCTACATTGCCACTGCATGTTGCCTGACCTCCCCATGCTGACCACCCCGTGGTGCTTTTCTCCATCCTACATTGCCACTCACTGCCTATCCTAATTCAGACCCTATGATTCACACCACCCCGTGATGTTTTTCTCACTCCTACTAGTGAATGTAATGTTACACACACATACAATGCGCACCACCTCGCGATGTTTTTCAGAAACCTATCCTACATTGCCACTGCATGTTGCCTGACCTCCCCATGCTGACCACCCCGTGGTGCTTTTCTCCATCCTACATTGGCACTCAGTGCCTATCCTAATTCAGACCCTATGATTCACACCACCCCGTGATGTTTTTCTCGCTCCTGCTAGTGAATGTAATGTTGCACACCCATACAATGCACACCACCTCGCGATGTTTTTCTGAAACCAATCCTACATTGCCACTGCATGTTGCCTGACGTCCCCATGCTGACCACCCCGTGGTGCTTTTCTCCATCCTACATTGCCACTCACTGCCTATCCTAATTCAGACCCTATGATTCACACCACCCCGATATTTTTTCTCACTCCTGCTAGTGAATGTAATGTTACACACCCATACAATGCGCACCACCCGGGATGTTTTTCAGAAACCTATCCTACATTGCCACTGCATGTTGCCTGACCTCCCCATGCTGACCACCCCGTGGTGCTTTTCTCCATCCTACATTGCCACTAAATGCCTACACTAATTCAGAGCCTATGATTCACACCACCCCGTGATGTTTTTCTCACTCCTACTAGTGAACGTAATCTTACACACCCATACAATGCGCACCACCCCGCGATGTTTTTCAGAAACTTATCCTATATTGCCACTGCATGTTGCCTGACCTCCCCATGCTGACCACCCCGGGGTTCTTTACTCCATCCTACATTGCCACTGACTGCCTATCCTAATTCAGACCCTATGATTCACACCACCCCGTCATGTTTTTCTCACTCCTACTAGTGAATGTAATGTTACACACCCATACATTGCGCACCACCCTGCGATGTTTTTCAGAAACCTATCCTACATTGCCACTGCATGTTGCCTGACCTCCCCATGCTGACCAACCCGTGGTGCTTTTCTCCATCCTACATTGCCACTCACTGACTATCCTAATTTAGACCCAATGATTCACACCACCCCGTGATGTTTTTATCACTCCTGCTAGTGAATGTAATGTTGCACACCCATACAATGCGCACCACCCCGCGATGTTTTTCAGAAACCAATCCTACATTGCCACTGCATGTTGCGTGAGCTCCCAATGCTGACCACCCCGTGGTGCTTTTCTCCATCCTACATTGCCACTCACTGCCTATCCTAATTCAGACCCTATGATTCACACCACCCCGTGATTTTTTCTCACTCCTGCTAGTGAATGTAATGTTACACACCCATACAATGCGCACCACAACGCGATGTTTTTCAGAAACCTATCCTACATTGCCACTGCATGTTGCCTGACTTCCCCATGCTGACCACCCCGTGGTGCTTTTCTCCATCCTACATTGCCACTCACTGCCTATCCTAATTCAGGCCCTATGATTCACACCACCCCGTGATGTTTTTCTCATTCCTGCTAGTGAATGTTATGTTACAAACCCATACAATGCGCACCACCCGGGATGTTTTTCAGAAACCTATCCTACAGTGCCACTGCATGTTGCCTGACCTCCCCATGCTGACCACCCCGTGGTGCTTTTCTCCATCCTACATTGGCACTAACTGCCTATCCTAATTCAGACCCTATGATTCACACCAACCCGTGATGTTTTTCTCACTCCTGCTAGTGAATGTAATGTTGCAGACCCATACAATGCGCACCACCCCGCGATGTTTTTCAGAAACCTATCCTACATTGCCACTGCATATTGCCTGACCTCCCCATGCTGACCACCCCGTGGTGCTTTTCTCCATCCTACATTGCCACTCACTGCCTATCCTAATTCAGACCCTATGATTCACACCACCCCGTGATGTTTTTCTCACTCCTACTAGTGAATGTAATGTTACACACCCATACAATGCGCACCACCTCGCGATGTTTTTCAGAAACCTATCCTACATTGCCACTGCATGTTGCCTGACCTCCCCATGCTGACCACCCCGTGGTGCTTTTCTCCATCCTACATTGGCACTCAGTGCCTATCCTAATTCAGACCCTATGATTCACACCACCCCGTGATGTTTTTCTCGCTCCTGCTAGTGAACGTAATGTTGCACACCCATACAATGCACACCACCTCGCGATGTTTTTCAGAAACCAATCCTACATTGCCACTGCATGTTGCTTGACCTCCCCATGCTGACCACCCCGTGGTGCTTTTCTCCATCCTACATTGCCACTCACTGCCTATCCTAATTCAGACCCTATGTTTCACACCACCCCGTGATGTTTTTCTCACTCCTACTAGTGAACGTAATCTTACACACCCATACAATGCGCACCACCCCGCGATGTTTTTCAGAAACTTATCCTATATTGCCACTGCATATTGCCTGACCTCCCCGTGCTGACCACCCCAGTGTTCTTTTCTCCATCCTACATTGCCACTGACTGCCTATCCTAATTCAGACCCTATGATTCACACCACCCCGTGATGTTTTTCTCACTCCTACTAGTGAATGTAATATTACACACCCATACATTGCGCACCTCCCCGCGATGTTTTTCAGAAAACTATCCTGCATTGCGACTGCATGTTGCCTGACCTCCCCATGCTGACCACCCCGTGGTGCTTTTCTGCATCCTACAATGCCACTCACTGCCTATCCTAATTCAGACCCTATGACTCACACCACCCCGTGATGTTTTTCTCACTCCTACTAGTGAATGTAATGTTACACACCCATACAATGCGCACCACCCCGCGATGTTTTTCAGAAACCTATCCTACATTTGCACTGCATGTTGCTTGACCTCCCCATGCTGACCACCCCGTGGTGCTTTTCTCCATCCTACATTGCCACTGACTGCCTATCCTAATTCAGAACCTATGATTCACACCACCCCGTGATGTTTTTCTCACTCCTACTAGTGAATGTAATATTACACACCCATACAATGCGCACCACCCCGCGATGTTTTTCAGAAACTTATCCTATATTGCCACTGCATATTGCCTGACCTCCCCGTGCTGACCACCCCGGTGTTCTTTTCTCCATCCTACATTGCCACTGACTGCCTATCCTAATTCAGACCCTATGATTCACACCACCCCGTGATGTTTTTCTCACTCCTACTAGTGAATGTAATATTACACACCCATACATTGCGCACCTCCCCGCGATGTTTTTCAGAAAACTATCCTGCATTGCGACTGCATGTTGCCTGACCTCCCCATGCTGACCACCCCGTGGTGCTTTTCTCCATCCTACAATGCCACTCACTGCCTATCCTAATTCAGACCCTATGACTCACACCACCCCGTGATGTTTTTCTCCCTCCTCCTAGTGAATGTAATGTTACACACATATACAATGCGCACCAAACCGCGATGTTTTTCAGAAACCTATCCTACATTGCCACTGCATGTTTCCTGACCTCCCTATGCTGACCACCCCGTGGTGCTTTTCTCCATCCTACATTGCCACTCACTGCCTATCCTAATTCAGACCCTATGATTCACACCACCCCGTGATGTTTTTCTCACTCCTGCTAGTGAATGTAATGTTACACACCCATACAATGCGCACCACCCCGCGATGTTTTTCAGAAACCTATCCTACATTTCCACTGCATGTTGCTTGACCTCCCCATGCTAACCACCCCGTGGTGCTTTTCTCCATCTTACATTGCCACTCACTGCCTATCCTAATTCAGACCCTATGATTCACACCACACCGTGATTTTTTTCTCACTCCTACTAGTGAATGTAATGTTACACACCCATACAATGCGCACCACAACGTGATGTTTTTCAGAAACCTATCCTACATTGCCACTGCATGTTGCCTGACCTCCCCATGCTGACCACCCCGTGGTGCTTTTCTCCATCCTACATTGCCACTGACTGCCTATCCTAATTCAGACCCTATGATTCACACCACCCCGTGATGTTTTTCTCACTCCTACTAGTGAATGTAATGTTACACACCCATACAATGCGCACCACCCCGCGATGTTTTTCAGAAACGTATCCTACATTGCCACTGCATGTTGCCTGACCTCCCCATGCTGACCACCCCGTGGTGCTTTTCTCCATCCTACATTGCCACTCACTGCCTATCCTAATTCAGACCCTATGATTCCTACCACCCGGTGATGTTTTTCTCACTCCTGCTAGTGAATGTAATGTTACACACCCAAACCAGGCGCACAACCACGCGATGTTTTTCAGAAACCTATCCTATATTGCCACTGCATGTTGCCTGACCTCTCCTTGCTGACCACCCCGTGGTGCTTCTCTCCATCCTACGTTGCCACTCACTGCCTATACTAATTCAGACCCTATGATTCAAACCACCCAGTGATGTTTTTCTCACTCCTGCTAGTGAATGTAATGTTACACACCCATACAATGCGCACCACCCCGCGATGTTTTTAAGAAACCTATCCTACATTGCCACTGCATGTTGCTTGACCTCCCCATGCTGACCACCCCGTGGTGCTTTTCTCCATCCTACATTGCCACTCACTGCCCTTCCTAATTCAGATCCTATGATTCACACCACACCGTGCTGTTTTTCTCACTCCTACTAGTGAATGTAATGTTACACACCCATACAATGCGCACCACAACGCGATGTTTTTCAGAAACCTATCCTACATTGCCACTGCA
Organism: Cavia porcellus; assembly: GCF_034190915.1. Classification (NCBI taxonomy): domain Eukaryota; kingdom Metazoa; phylum Chordata; class Mammalia; order Rodentia; family Caviidae; genus Cavia; species Cavia porcellus. The sequence goes on along the minus strand of NW_026947514.1, from coordinate 46,740,283 downwards.
TGTTGCCTGACCTCCCCATGCTGACCAACCCGTGGTGCTTTTCTCCATCCTACATTGCCACTCACTGCCTATCCTAATTCAGACCCTATGATTCACACCACCCCGTGATGTTTTTCTCACTCCTGCTAGTGAATCTAATGTTACACACCCATACAATGCGCACCACACCGCGATGTTTTTCAGAAACCTATCCTACATTGCCACTGCATGTTGCTTGACCTCCCCATGCTGACCACCCCGTGGTGCTTTTCTCCATCCTACATTGCCACTCACTGCCTACCCTAATTCAGACCCTATGATTCACACCACACCGTGATGTTTTTCTCACTCCTACTAGTGAATGTAATGTTACACACCCATACAATGCGCACCACCCCGCCATGTTTTTCAGAAACCTATCCTATATTGCCACTGCATGTTGCCTGACCTCCCCATGCTGACCACCCCGTGGTGCTTTTCTCCATCCTATATTGCCACTGACTGCCTATCCTAATTCAGACCCTATGATTCACACCACCCCGTGATGTTTTTCTCACTCCTACTAGTGAATGTAATGTTACACACCAATACAATGCGCACCACCCCGCGATGTTTTTCAGAAACGTATCCTACATTGCCACTGCATGTTGCCTGACCTCCCCATGCTGACAACCCCGTGGTGCTTTTCTCCATCCTACATTGGCACTCACTGCCTATCCTAATTCAGACCCTATGATTCACACCACCCCGTGATGTTTTTCTCGCTCCTGCTAGTGAATGTAATGTTGCACACCCATACAATATGCACCACCTCGCGATGTTTTTCAGAAACCAATCCTACATTGCCACTGCATGTTGCCTGACGTCCCCATGCTGACCACCCCGTGGTGCTTTTCTCCATCCTACATTGCCACTCACTGCCTATCCTAATTCAGACCCTATGAGTCACACCACCCCGTGATTTTTTCTCACTCCTGCTAGTGAATGTAATGTTACACACCCATACAATGCGCACCACCCGGGATGTTTTTCAGAAACTTATCCTACATTGCCACTGCATGTTGCCTGACCTCCCCATGCTGACTACCCCGTGGTGCTTTTCTCCATCCTACATTGCCACTCACTGCCTATCCTAATTCAGACCCTATGATTCCTACCACCCGGTGATGTTTTTCTCACTCCTGCTAGTGAATGTAATGTTACACACTCAAACAAGGCGCACAACCACGCGATGTTTTTCAGAAACCTATCCTATATTGCCACTGCATGTTGCCTGACCTCCCCATGCTGACCACCCCGTGGTGCTTTTCTCCATCCTACATTGCCACTCACTGCCTATCCTAATTCAGACCCTATGATTCACACCATCCCGTGATGTTTTTCTCATTCCTGCTAGTGAATGTAATGTTACACACCCATGCAATGCGCACCACCCCGCCATGTTTTTCAGAAACCTATCCTACATTGCCACTGCATGTTGCCTGACCTCCCCATGCTGACCACCCCGTGGTGCTTTTCTTCATCCTACATTGCCACTCACTGCCTATCCTAATTCAGACCCTATGATTCACACCACCCCGTGATGTTTTTCTCACTCCTGCTAGTGAATGCAATGTTACACACCCATACAATGCGCAGCACCCCACGATGTTTTTCAGAAACCTATCCTACATTGCCACTGCATATTGCCTGACCTCCCAATGCTGACCACCCCGCGGTGCTTTTCTCCATCCTACATTGCCACTCACTGCCTATCCTAATTCAGACCCTATGATTCACACCACCCCGTGATGTTTTTCTCATTCCTGCTAGTGAATGTAATGTTACACACCCATACAATGCGCACCACCCCGCGATATTTTTCAGAAACCTATCCTACATTGCCACTGCATATTGCCTGACCTCCCCATGCTGACCACCCCACGGTGCTTTTCTCCATCCTACATTGCCACTCACTGCCTATCCTAATTCAGACCCTATGATTCACACCACCCCGTGATGTTTTTCTCATTCCTGCTAGTGAATGTAATGTTACACACCCATACAATGCGCACCACTCCGCGATGTTTTTCAGAAACCTATCCTACATTGCCACTGCATGTTGCCTGACCTCCCCATGCTGACCACCCCGTGGTCCTTTTTTCCATCCTACATTGCCACTAAATGCCTACACTAATTCAGAGCCTATGATTCACACCACCCCGTGATGTTTTTCTCACTCCTGCTAGTGAATGAAATGTTACACACCCATACAATGCGCACCACCCCGCGATGTTTTTCAGAAACCTATCCTACATTGCCACTGCATATTGCCTGACCTCCCCATGCTGACCACCCCGCGATGCTTTTCTCCATCCTACATTTCCACTCACTGCCTATCCTAATTCAGAACCTATGATTCACACCACCCCGTGATGTTTTTCTCACTCCTACTAGTGAACGTAATCTTACACACCCATACAATGCGCACCACCCCGCGATGTTTTTCAGAAACCTATCCTATATTGCCACTGCATGTTGCCTGACCTCCCCATGCTGACCACCCCGGGGTTCTTTTCTCCATCCTACATAGCCACTGACTGCCTATCCTAATTCAGACCCTATGATTCACACCACCCCGTGATGTTTTTCTCACTCCTACTAGTGAATGTAATGTTACACACCCATACATTGCGCACCACCCCACGATGTTTTTCAGAAACCTATCCTGCATTGCCACTGCATGTTGCCTGACCTCCCCATGCGGACCACCCCGTGGTGCTTTTCTCCATCCTACAATGCCACTCACTGCCTATTCTAATTCAGACCCTATGATTCACACCACCCCGTGATGTTTTTCTCACTCCTCCTAGTGTATGTAATGTTACACACACATACAATGCGCACCAACCCGCGATGTTTTTCAGAAACCTATCCTACATTGCCACTGCATGTTGCCTGACCTCCCTATGCTGACCACCCCGTGGTGCTTTTCTCCATCCTACATTGCCACTCACTGCCTATCCTAATTCAGACCCTATGATTCACACCACCCCGTGATGTTTTTCTCACTCCTGCTAGTGAATCTAATGTTACACACCCATACAATGCGCACCACACCGCGATGTTTTTCAGAAACCTATCCTACATTGCCACTGCATGTTGCTTGACCTCCCCATGCTGACCACCCCGTGGTGCTTTTCTCCATCCTACATTGCCACTCACTGCCTACCCTAATTCAGACCCTATGATTCACACCACACCGTGATGTTTTTCTCACTCCTACTAGTGAATGTAATGTTACACACCCATACAATGCGCACCACCCCGCCATGTTTTTCAGAAACCTATCCTATATTGCCACTGCATGTTGCCTGACCTCGCCATGCTGACCACCCCGTGGTGCTTTTCTCCATCCTACATTGCCACTGACTGCCTATCCTAATTCAGACCCTATGATTCACACCACCCCGTGATGTTTTTCTCACTCCTACTAGTGAATGTAATGTTACACACCAATACAATGCGCACCACCCCGCGATGTTTTTCAGAAACTTATCCTACATTGCCACTGCATGTTGCCTGACCTCCCCATGCTGACAACCCCGTGGTGCTTTTCTCCATCCTACATTGGCACTCACTGCCTATCCTAATTCAGACCCTATGATTCACACCACCCCGTGATGTTTTTCTCGCTCCTGCTAGTGAATGTAATGTTGCACACCCATACAATATGCACCACCTCGCGATGTTTTTCAGAAACCAATCCTACATTGCCACTGCATGTTGCCTGACGTCCCCATGCTGACCACGCCGTGGTGCTTTTCTCCATCCTACATTGCCACTCACTGCCTATCCTAATTCAGACCCTATGAGTCACACCACCCCGTGATTTTTTCTCACTCCTGCTAGTGAATGTAATGTTACACACCCATACAATGCGCACCACCCGGGATGTTTTTCAGAAACTTATCCTACATTGCCACTGCATGTTGCCTGACCTCCCCATGCTGACTACCCCGTGGTGCTTTTCTCCATCCTACATTGCCACTCACTGCCTATCCTAATTCAGACCCTATGATTCCTACCACCCGGTGATGTTTTTCTCACTCCTGCTAGTGAATGTAATGTTACACACTCAAACAAGGCGCACAACCACGCGATGTTTTTCAGAAACCTATCCTATATTGCCACTGCATGTTGCCTGACCTCCCCATGCTGACCACCCCGTGGTGCTTTTCTCCATCCTACATTGCCACTCACTGCCTATCCTAATTCAGACCCTATGATTCACACCATCCCGTGATGTTTTTCTCATTCCTGCTAGTGAATGTAATGTTACACACCCATACAATGCGCACCACCCCGCCATGTTTTTCAGAAACCTATCCTACATTGCCACTGCATGTTGCCTGACCTCCCCATGCTGACCACCCCGTGGTGCTTTTCTTCATCCTACATTGCCACTCACTGCCTATCCTAATTCAGACCCTATGATTCACACCACCCCGTGATGTTTTTCTCACTCCTGCTAGTGAATGCAATGTTACACACCCATACAATGCGCAGCACCCCACGATGTTTTTCAGAAACCTATCCTACATTGCCACTGCATATTGCCTGACCTCCCAATGCTGACCACCCCGCGGTGCTTTTCTCCATCCTACATTGCCACTCACTGCCTATCCTAATTCAGACCCTATGATTCACACCACCCCGTGATGTTTTTCTCATTCCTGCTAGTGAATGTAATGTTACACACCCATACAATGCGCACCACCCCGCGATATTTTTCAGAAACCTATCCTACATTGCCACTGCATATTGCCTGACCTCCCCATGCTGACCACCCCACGGTGCTTTTCTCCATCCTACATTGCCACTCACTGCCTATCCTAATTCAGACCCTATGATTCACACCACCCCGTGATGTTTTTCTCATTCCTGCTAGTGAATGTAATGTTACACACCCATACAATGCGCACCACTCCGCGATGTTTTTCAGAAACCTATCCTACATTGCCACTGCATGTTGCCTGACCTCCCCATGCTGACCACCCCGTGGTCCTTTTTTCCATCCTACATTGCCACTAAATGCCTACACTAATTCAGAGCCTATGATTCACACCACCCCGTGATGTTTTTCTCACTCCTGCTAGTGAATGAAATGTTACACACCCATACAATGCGCACCACCCCGCGATGTTTTTCAGAAACCTATCCTACATTGCCACTGCATATTGCCTGACCTCCCCATGCTGACCACCCCGCGATGCTTTTCTCCATCCTACATTTCCACTCACTGCCTATCCTAATTCAGAACCTATGATTCACACCACCCCGTGATGTTTTTCTCACTCCTACTAGTGAACGTAATCTTACACACCCATACAATGCGCACCACCCCGCGATGTTTTTCAGAAACCTATCCTATATTGCCACTGCATGTTGCCTGACCTCCCCATGCTGACCACCCCGGGGTTCTTTTCTCCATCCTACATAGCCACTGACTGCCTATCCTAATTCAGACCCTATGATTCACACCACCCCGTGATGTTTTTCTCACTCCTACTAGTGAATGTAATGTTACACACCCATACATTGCGCACCACCCCACGATGTTTTTCAGAAACCTATCCTGCATTGCCACTGCATGTTGCCTGACCTCCCCATGCGGACCACCCCGTGGTGCTTTTCTCCATCCTACAATGCCACTCACTGCCTATCCTAATTCAGACCCTATGATTCACACCACCCCGTGATGTTTTTCTCACTCCTCCTAGTGTATGTAATGTTACACACACATACAATGCGCACCAACCCGCGATGTTTTTCAGAAACCTATCCTACATTGCCACTGCATGTTGCCTGACCTCCCTATGCTGACCACCCCGTGGTGCTTTTCTCCATCCTACATTGCCACTCACTGCCTATCCTAATTCAGACCCTATGATTCACACCACCCCGTGATGTTTTTCTCACTCCTGCTAGTGAATCTAATGTTACACACCCATACAATGCGCACCACACCGCGATGTTTTTCAGAAACCTATCCTACATTGCCACTGCATGTTGCTTGACCTCCCCATGCTGACCACCCCGTGGTGCTTTTCTCCATCCTACATTGCCACTCTCTGCCTATCCTAATTCAGACCCTATGATTCCTACCACCCGGTGATGTTTTTCTCACTCCTACTAGTGAATGTAATGTTACACACCCATACAATGCGCACCACCCCGCCATGTTTTTCAGAAACCTATCCTATATTGCCACTGCATGTTGCCTGACCTCGCCATGCTGACCACCCCGTGGTGCTTTTCTCCATCCTACATTGCCACTGACTGCCTATCCTAATTCAGACCCTATGATTCACACCACCCCGTGATGTTTTTCTCACTCCTACTAGTGAATGTAATGTTACACACCAATACAATGCGCACCACCCCGCGATGTTTTTCAGAAACGTATCCTACATTGCCACTGCATGTTGCCTGACCTCCCCATGCTGACAACCCCGTGGTGCTTTTCTCCATCCTACATTGGCACTCACTGCCTATCCTAATTCAGACCCTATGATTCACACCACCCCGTGATGTTTTTCTCGCTCCTGCTAGTGAATGTAATGTTGCACACCCATACAATATGCACCACCTCGCGATGTTTTTCAGAAACCAATCCTACATTGCCACTGCATGTTGCCTGACGTCCCCATGCTGACCACCCCGTGGTGCTTTTCTCCATCCTACATTGCCACTCACTGCCTATCCTAATTCAGACCCTATGAGTCACACCACCCCGTGATTTTTTCTCACTCCGGCTAGTGAATGTAATGTTACACACCCATACAATGCGCACCACCCGGGATGTTTTTCAGAAACTTATCCTACATTGCCACTGCATGTTGCCTGACCTCCCCATGCTGACTACCCCGTGGTGCTTTTCTCCATCCTACATTGCCACTCACTGCCTATCCTAATTCAGACCCTATGATTCCTACCACCCGGTGATGTTTTTCTCACTCCTGCTAGTGAATGTAATGTTACACACTCAAGGCGCACAACCACGCGATGTTTTTCAGAAACCTATCCTATATTGCCACTGCATGTTGCCTGACCTCCCCATGCTGACCACCCCGTGGTGCTTTTCTCCATCCTACATTGCCACTCACTGCCTATCCTAATTCAGACCCTATGATTCACACCATCCCGTGATGTTTTTCTCATTCCTGCTAGTGAATGTAATGTTACACACCCATACAATGCGCACCACCCCGCCATGTTTTTCAGAAACCTATCCTACATTGCCACTGCATGTTGCCTGACCTCCCCATGCTGACCACCCCGTGGTGCTTTTCTTCATCCTACATTGCCACTCACTGCCTATCCTAATTCAGACCCTATGATTCACACCACCCCGTGATGTTTTTCTCACTCCTGCTAGTGAATGCAATGTTACACACCCATACAATGCGCAGCACCCCACGATGTTTTTCAGAAACCTATCCTACATTGCCACTGCATATTGCCTGACCTCCCAATGCTGACCACCCCGCGGTGCTTTTCTCCATCCTACATTGCCACTCACTGCCTATCCTAATTCAGACCCTATGATTCACACCACCCCGTGATGTTTTTCTCATTCCTGCTAGTGAATGTAATGTTACACACCCATACAATGCGCACCACCCCGCGATATTTTTCAGAAACCTATCCTACATTGCCACTGCATATTGCCTGACCTCCCCATGCTGACCACCCCACGGTGCTTTTCTCCATCCTACATTGCCACTCACTGCCTATCCTAATTCAGACCCTATGATTCACACCACCCCGTGATGTTTTTCTCACTCCTACTAGTGAATGTAATGTTACACACCCATACAATGCGCACCAACCCGCGATGTTTTTCAGAAACCTATCCTACATTGCCACTGCATGTTGCCTGACCTCCACATACTGACCACACCGTTGTGCTTTTCTCCATCCTACATTGCCACTCACTGCCTATCCTAATTCAGACCCTATGATTCACACCACCCCGTGATTTTTTCTCACTCCTGCTAGTGAATGTAATGTTACACACCCATACAATGCGCACCAACCCGCGACGTTTTTCAGAAACCTATCCTACATTGCCACTGCATGTTGCCTGACCTCCCCATGCTGACCACCCCGTGGTGCTTTTCTCCATCCTACATTGCCACTCACTGCCTATCCTAATTTAGACCCTATGATTCACACCACCCCGTGATGTATTTCTCACTCCTCCTAGTGAATGTAATGTTACACACACATACAATGCGCACCACAATGCGATGTTTTTCAGAAACCTATCCTACATTGCCACTGCATGTTGCCTGACCTCCCCATGCTGACCACCCCGTGGTGCTTTTCTCCATCCTACATTGCCACTCACTGCCTGTCCTAATTCAGACCCTATCATTCACACCACCCCGTGATGTTTTTCTCATTCCTGCTAGTGAATGTAATGTTACACACCCATACAATGCGCACCACCCCGCGATGTTTTTCAGAAACCTATCCTACATTGCCACTGCATGTTGCCTGACCTCCCCATGCTGACCACCCCGTGGTGCTTTTTTCCATCCTACATTGCCACTAAATGCCTACACTAATTCAGAGCCTATGATTCACACCACCCCGTGATGTTTTTCTCACTCCTGCTAGTGAATGAAATGTTACACACCCATACAATGCGCACCACCCCGCGATGTTTTTCAGAAACCTATCCTACATTGCCACTGCATATTGCCTGACCTCCCCATGCTGACCACCCCGCGATGCTTTTCTCCATCCTACATTGCCACTCACTGCCTATCCTAATTCAGTCCCTATGATTCACACCACCCCGTGATGTTTTTCTCATTCCTGCTAGTGAATGTAATGTTACACACCCATACAATGCGCACCACCCCGCGATATTTTTCAGAAACCTATCCTACATTGCCACTGCATATTGCCTGACCTCCCCATGCTGACAACCCCACGGTGCTTTTCTCCATCCTACATTGCCACTCACTGCCTATCCTAATTCAGACCCTATGATTCACACCACCCCGTGATGTTTTTCTCACTCCTACTAGTGAATGTAATGTTACACACCCATACAATGCGCACCAACCCGCGACGTTTTTCAGAAACCTATCCTGCATTGCCACTGCATGTTGCCTGACCTCCCCATGCCGACCACCCCGTGGTGCTTTTCTCCATCCTACAATGCCACTCACTGCCTATCCTAATTCAGACCCTATGATTCACACTACCCCGTGATGTTTTTCTCACTCCTCCTAGTGAATGTAATGTTACACACACATACAATGCGCACCAACCCGCGATGTTTTTCAGAAACCTATCCTACATTGCCACTGCATGTTAACTGACCTCCCTATGCTGACCACCCCGTGGTGCTTTTCTCCATCCTACATTGCCACTCACTGCCTATCCTAATTCAGACCCTATGATTCACACCACCCCGTGATGTTTTTCTCACTCCTGCTAGTGAATCTAATGTTACACACCCATACAATGCGCACCACACCGCGATGTTTTTCAGAAACCTATCCTACATTGCCACTGCATGTTGCTTGACCTCCCCATGCTGACCACCCCGTGGTGCTTTTCTCCATCCTACATTGCCACTCACTGCCTATCCTAATTCAGACCCTATGATTCACACCACACCGTGATGTTTTTCTCACTCCTACTAGTGAATGTAATGTTACACACCCGTACAATGGGCACCACCCCGCCATGTTTTTCAGAAACCTATCCTACATTGCCACTGCATGTTGCCTGACCTCCCCATGCTGACCACCCCGTGGTGCTTTTCTCCATCCTACATTGCAACTGACTGCCTATCCTAATTCAGAGCCTATGATTCACACCACCCCGTGATGTTTTTCTCACTCCTACTAGTGAATATAATGTTACACACCCATACAATGCGCACCACCCCGCGATGTTTTTCAGAAACGTATCCTACATTGCCACTGCATGTTGCCTGACCTCCCCATGCTGACAACCCCGTGGTGCTTTTCTCCATCCTACATTGCCACTCACTGCCTATCCTAATTCAGACCCTATGATTCACACCACCCCGTGATGTTTTTCTCGCTCCTGCTAGTGAATGTAATGTTGCACACCCATACAATGTGCACCACCTCGCGATGTTTTTCAGAAACCAATCCTACATTGCCACTGCATGTTGCCTGACGTCCCCATGCTGACCACCCCGTGGTGCTTTTCTCCATCCTACATTGCCACTCACTGCCTATCCTAATTCAGACCCTATGAGTCACACCACCCCGTGATTTTTTCTCACTCCTGCTAGTGAATGTAATGTTACACACCCATACAATGCGCACCACCCGGGATGTTTTTCAGAAACCTATCCTACATTGCCACTGCATGTTGCCTGACCTCCCCATGCTGACCACCCCGCGGTGCTTTTCTCCATCCTACATTGCCACTAAATGCCTACACTAATTCAGAGCCTATGATTCACACCACCCCGTGATATTTTTCTCACTCCTGCTAGTGAATGTAATGTTACACACCCATACAATGCGCACCACCCCGCGATGTTTTTCAGAAACCTATCCTGCATTGCCACTGCATGTTGCCTGACCTCCCCATGCTGACCACCCCGTGGTGCTTTTCTCCATCCTACATTGGCACTCAGTGCCTGTCCTAATTCAGACCCTATGATTCACACCATCCCGTAATGTTTTTCTCATTCCTGCTAGTGAATGTAATGTTACACACCCATACAATGTGCACCACCCCGCAATATTTTTCAGAAACCTATCCTACATTGCCACTGCATATTGCCTGACCTCCCCATGCTGACCACCCCGCGGTGCTTTTCTCCATCCTACATTGCCACTCACTGCCTATCCTAATTCAGACCCTATGATTCCTACCACCCGGTGATGTTTTTCTCACTCCTGCTAGTGAATGTAATGTTACACACCCAAACAAGGCGCACAACCACGCGATGTTTTTCCGAAACCTATCCTATATTGCCACTGCATGTTGCCTGACCTCCCCATGCTGATCATCCCGTGGTGCTTTTCTCCATCCTACATTGCGACTCACTGCCTATCCTAATTCAGACCCTATGATTCACACCACCCCGTGATGTTTTTTTCACTCCTGCTAGTGAATGTAATGTTACACACCCATACAATGCGCACCACCCCGCGATGTTTTTCAGAAACCTATCCTACATTGCCACTGCATGTTGCTTGACCTCCCCATGCTGACCACCCCATGGTGCTTTTCTCCATCCTACATTGCCACTCACTGCCTATCCTAATTCAGACCCTATGATTCACACCACACCGTGATGTTTTTCTCACTCCTACTAGTGAATGTAATGTTACACACCCATACAATGCGCACCACAACGCGATGTTTTTCAGAAACCTATCCTACATTGCCACTGCATGTTGCCTGACCTCCCCATGCTGACCACCCCGTGGTGCTTTTCTCCATCCTACATTGCCACTCACTGCCTATCCTAAATCAGACCCTATGATTCCTACCACCCGGTGATGTTTTTCTCACTCCTGCTAGTGAATGTAATGTGACACACTCAAACAAGGCGCACAACCACGCGATGTTTTTCAGAAACCTATCCTATATTGCCACTGCATGTTGCCTGACCTCCCCATGCTGACCACCCCGTGGTGCTTTTCTCCATCCTACATTGCCACTCACGGCCTATCCTAATTCAGACCCTGTGATTCACACCATCCCGTTTTTTTTTTTTCATTCCTGCTAGTGAATGTAATGTTACACACCCATACAATGCGCACCACCCCGCCATGTTTTTCAGAAACCTATCCTGCATTGCCACTGCACGTTGCCTGACCTCCACATACTGACCACACCATGGTGCTTTTCTCCATCCTACATTGCCACTCACTGCCTATCCTAATTCAGACCCTATGATTCACACCACCCCGTGATTTTTTCTCACTCCTGCTAGTGAATGTAATGTTACACACCCATACAATGCGCACCAACACGCGATGTTTTTCAGAAACCTATCCTACATTGCCACTGCATGTTGCCTGACCTCCCCATGCTGACCACCCCGTGGTGCTTTTCTCCATCCTACATTGCCACTCACTGCCTATCCTAATTCAGACCCTATGATTCACACCACCCCGTGATGTTTTTCTCACTCCTCCTAGTGAATGTAATGTTACACACACAAACAATGCGCACCACAATGCGATGTTTTTCAGAAACCTATCCTACATTGCCACTGCATGTTGCTTGACCTCCCCATGCTGACCACCCCGTGGTGCTTTTCTCCATCCTACATTGCCACTCATGGCCTATCCTAATTCAGACCCTATGATTCACACCACACCGTGATGTTTTTTTCACTCCTACTAGTGAATGTAATGTTACACACCCATACAATGCGCACCACAACGCGATGTTTTTCAGAAACCTATCCTACATTGCCACTGCATGTTGCCTGACCTCCCCATGCTGACCACCCCGTCGTGCTTTTCTCCATCCTTCATTGCCACTCACTGCCTATCCTAATTCAGACCCTATGATTCCTACCATGCGGTGATGTTTTTCTCACTCCTGCTAGTGAATGTAATGTTACACACTCAAACAAGGCGCACAACCACGCGATGTTTATCAGAAACCTATCCTATATTGCCACTGCATGTTGCCTGACCTCCCCATGCTGACCACCCCGTGGTGCTTTTCTCCATCCTACATTGCCACTCACTGCCTATCCTAATTCAGACCCTATGATTCACACCATCCCGTGATGTTTTTCTCATTCCTGCTAGTGAATGTAATGTTACACACCCATACAATGCGCACCACCCCGCCATGTTTTTCAGAAACCTATCCTACATTGCCATTGCATGTTGCCCGACCTCCCCATGCTGACCACCCCGTGGTGCTTTTCTCCATCCTACATTGCCACTCACTGCCTATCCTAATTCAGACCCTATGATTCACAACCCCCCGTGATGTTTTTCTCATTCCTGCTAGTGAATGTTATGTTACACACCCATACAATGCGCACCACCCGGGATGTTTTTCAGAAACCTATCCTACATTGCCACTGCATGTTGCCTGATCTCCCCATGCTGACCACCCCGTGGTGCTTTTCTCCATCCTACATTGCCACTAACTGCCTATCCTAATTCAGACCCTATGATTCACACCACCCCGTGATGTTTTTCTCACTCCTGCTAGTGAATGTAATGTTACACACCCATACAATGCGCAGCACCCCGCGATGTTTTTCAAAAACCTATCCTACATTGCCACTGCATATTGCCTGACCTCCCCATGCTGACCACCCCGCGGTGCTTTTCTCCATCCTACATTGCCACTCACTGCCTATCCTAATTCAGACCCTATGATTCACAGAAACCCGTGATGTTTTTCTCATTCCTGCTAGTGAATGTAATGTTACACACCCATACAATGCGCACCACCCCGCGATATTTTTCAGAAACCTATCCTACATTGCCACTGCATATTGCCTGACCTCCCCATGCTGACCAACCCGCGGTGCTTTTCTCCATCCTACATTGCCACTCACTGCCTATCCTAATTCAGACCCTATGATTCACACCACCCCGTGATGTTTTTCTCACTCCTACTAGTGAATGTAATGTTACACACCCATACAATGCGCACCAACCCGCGATGTTTTTCAGAAACCTATCCTGCATTGCCACTGCATGTTGCCTGACCTCCACATACTGACCACACCGTGGTGCTTTTCTCCATCCTACATTGCCACTCACTGCCTATCCTAATTCAGACCCTATGATTCACACCACCCCGTGATGTTTTTCTCACTCCTCCTAGTGAATGTAATGTTACACACACATACAATGCGCACCACAATGCGATGTTTTTCAGAAACCTATCCTACATTGCCACTGCATGTTGCCTGACCTCCCCATGCTGACCACCCCGTGGTGCTTTTCGCCATCCTACATTGCCACTCACTGCCTATCCTAATTCAGACCCTATCATTCACACCACCCCGTGATGTTTTTCTCATTCCTGCTAGTGAATGTAATGTTACACACCCATACAATGCGCACCACCCCGCGATGTTTTTCAGAAACCTATCCTACATTGCCACTGCATGTTGCCTGACCTCCCCATGCTGACCACCCCGTGGTGCTTTTCTCCATCCTACATTGCCACTAAATGCCTACACTAATTCAGAGCATATGATTCACACCACCCCGTGATGTTTTTCTCACTCCTGCTAGTGAATGAAATGTTACACACCCTTACAATGCGCACCACCCCGCGATGTTTTTCAGAAACCTATCCTACATTGCCACTGCATATTGCCTGACCTCCCCATGCTGACCACCCCACGGTGCTTTTCTCCATCCTACATTGCCACTCACTGCCTATCCTAATTCAGAACCTATGATTCACACCACCCCGTGATGCTTTTCTCACTCCTACTAGTGAACGTAATCTTACACACCCAAACAATGCGCACCACCCCGCGATGTTTTTCAGAAATCTATCCTATATTGCCACTGCATGTGGCCTGACCTCCCCATGCTGACCAACCCGGGATACTTTTCTCCATCCTACATTGCCACTGACTGCCTATCCTAATTCAGACCCTATGATTCACACCACCCCGTGATGTTTTTCTCACTCCTACTAGTGAATGTAATGTTACACACCCATACATTGCGCACCACCCCGCGATGTTTTTCAGAAACCTATCCTGCATTGCCACTGCATGTTGCCTGACCTCCCCATGCTGACCACCCCGTGGTGCGTTTCTCCATCATACAATGCCACTCACTGTCTATCCTAATTCAGACCCTATGATTCACACCACCCCGTGATGTTTTTCTCACTCCTCCTTGTGAATGTAATGTTACACACACATACAATGCGCACCAACCCGCGATGTTTTTCAGAAACCTATCCTACATTGCCACTGCATGTTGCCTGACCTCCCTATGCTGACCACCCCGTGGTGCTTTTCTCCATCCTACATTGCCACTCACTGCCTATCCTAATTCAGACCCTATGATTTACACCACCCCGTGATGTTTTTCTCACTCCTGCTAGTGAATGTAATGTTACACACCCATACAATGCGCACCACCCTGCGATGTTTTTCAGAAACCTATCCTACATTGCCACTGCATGTTGCTTGACCTCCCCATGCTGACCACCCCGTGGTGCTTTTCTCCATCCTACATTGCCACTCACTGCCTATCCTAATTCAGACCCTTTGATTCGCACCACACCGTGATGTTTTTCTCACTCGTACTAGTGAATGTAATGTTACACACCCATACAATGCGCACCACAACGCGAAGTTTTTCAGAAACCTATCCTACATTGCCACTGCATGTTGCCTGACCTCCCCATGCTGACCACCCCGTGGTGCTTTTCTCCATCCTACATTGCCACTCACTGCCTATCCTAATTCAGACCCTATGATTCACACCACCCCGTGATGTTTTTCTCACTCCTACTAGTGAATGTAATGTTACACACCCATACAATGCGCACCACCCCGCGATGTTTTTCAGAAACGTATCCTACATTGCCACTGCATGTTGCCTGACCTCCCCATGCTGACCACCCCGTGGTGCTTTTCTCCATCCTACATTGCCACTCTCTGCCTATCCTAATTCAGACCCTATGATTCCTACCACCCGGTGATGTTTTTCTCACTCCTGCTAGTGAATGTAATGTTACACACCCAAACAAGGCGCACAACCACGCGATGTTTTTCAGAAACCTATCCTATATTGCCACTGCATGTTGCCTGACTTCTCCATGCTGACCACCCCGTGGTGCTTTTCTCCATCCTACGTTGCCACTCACGGCCTATCCTAATTCAGACTCTATGATTCACACCATCCCGTGATGTTTTTCTCATTCCTGCTAGTGAATGTAATGTTACACACCCATACAATGCGCACCACCCCGCCATGTTTTTCAGAAACCTATCCTACATTGCCACTGCATGTTGCCTGACCTCCCCATGCTGACCACCCCGTGGTGCTTTTCTCCATCCTACATTGCCACTCACTGCCTATCCTAATTCAGACCCTATGATTCACACCATCCCGTGATGTTTTTCTCATTCCTGCTAGTGAATGTAATGTTACACACCCATACAATGCGCACCACCCCGCCATGTTTTTCAGAAACCTATCCTGCATTGCCACTGCATGTTGCCTGACCTCCACATACTGACCACACCATGGTGCTTTTCTCCATCCTACATTGCCACTCACTGCCTATCCTAATTCAGACCCTATGATTCACACCACCCCGTGATTTTTTCTCACTCCTGCTAGTGAATGTAATGTTACACACCCATACAATGCGCACCAACACGCGATGTTTTTCAGAAACCTATCCTACATTGCCACTGCATGTTGCCTGACCTCCCCATGCTGACCACCCCGTGGTGCTTTTCTCCATCCTACATTGCCACTCACTGCCTATCCTAATTCAGACCCTATGATTCACACCACCCCGTGATGTTTTTTTCACTCCTCCTAGTGAATGTAATGTTACACACACAAACAATGCGCACCACAATGCGATGTTTTTCAGAAACCTATCCTACATTGCCACTGCATGTTGCTTGACCTCCCCATGCTGACCACCCCGTGGTGCTTTTCTCCATCCTATATTGCCACTCACTGCCTATCCTAATTCAGACCCTATGATTCACACCACACCGTGATGTTTTTCTCACTCCTACTAGTGAATGTAATGTTACACACCCATACAATGCGCACCACAACGCGATGTTTTTCAGAAACCTATCCTACATTGCCACTGCATGTTGCCTGACCTCCCCATGCTGACCACCCCGTGGTGCTTTTCTCCATCCTACATTGGCACTCAGTGCCTATCCTAATTCAGACCCTATGATTCACACCATCCCGTAATGTTTTTCTCATTCCTGCTAGTGAATGTAATGTTACACACCCATACAATGTGCACCACCCCGCAATATTTTTCAGAAACCTATCCTACATTGCCACTGCATATTGCCTGACCTCCCCATGCTGACCACCCCGCGGTGCTTTTCTCCATCCTACATTGCCACTCACTGCCTATCCTAATTCAGACCCTATGATTCCTACCACCCGGTGATGTTTTTCTCAGTCCTGCTAGTGAATGTAATGTTACACACCCAAACAATGCGCACCACCCCGCGATGTTTTTCAGAAACCTATCCTACATTGCCACTGCATGTTGCTTGACCTCCCCATGCTGACCACCCCATGGTGCTTTTCTCCATCCTACATTGCCACAAACTGCCTATCCTAATTCAGACCCTATGATTCACACCACACCGTGATGTTTTTCTCACTCCTACTAGTGAATGTAATGTTACACACCCATACAATGCGCACCACAACGCGATGTTTTTCAGAAACCTATCCTACATTGCCACTGCATGTTGCCTGACCTCCCCATGCTGACCACCTCGTGGTGCTTTTCTCCATCCTACATTGCCACTCACTGCCTATCCTAATTCAGACCCTATGATTCCTACCACCCGGTGATGTTTTTCTCACTCCTGCTAGTGAATGTAATGTGACACACTCAAACAAGGCGCACAACCACGCGATGTTTTTCAGAAACCTATCCTATATTGCCACTGCATGTTGCCTGACCTCCCCATGCTGACCACCCCGTGGTGCTTTTCTCCATCCTACATTGCCACTCACTGCCTATCCTAATTCAGACCCTGTGATTCACACCATCCCGTTTTTTTTTTCATTCCTGCTAGTGAATGTAATGTTATACACCCATACAATGCGCACCACCCCGCCATGTTTTTCAGAAACCTATCCTGCATTGCCACTGCATGTTGCCTGACCTCCACATACTGACCACACCATGGTGCTTTTCTCCATCCTACATTGCCACTCACTGCCTATCCTAATTCAGACCCTATGATTCACACCACCCCGTGATTTTTTCTCACTCCTGCTAGTGAATGTAATGTTACACACCCATACAATGCGCACCAACACGCGATGTTTTTCAGAAACCTATCCTACATTGCCACTGCATGTTGCCTGACCTCCCCATGCTGACCACCCCGTGGTGCTTTTCTCCATCCTACATTGCCACTCACTGCCTATCCTAATTCAGACCCTATGATTCACACCACCCCGTGATGTTTTTCTCACTCCTCCTAGTGAATGTAATGTTACACACACAAACAATGCGCACCACAATGCGATGTTTTTCAGAAACCTATCCTACATTGCCACTGCATGTTGCTTGACCTCCCCATGCTGACCACCCCGTGGTGCTTTTCTCCATCCTACGTTGCCACTCATGGCCTATCCTAATTCAGACCCTATGATTCACACCACACCGTGATGTTTTTCTCACTCCTACTAGTGAATGTAATGTTACACACCCATACAATGCGCACCACAACGTGATGTTTTTCAGAAACCTATCCTACATTGCCACTGCATGTTGCCTGACCTCCCCATGCTGACCACCCCGTCGTGCTTTTCTCCATCCTTCATTGCCACTCACTGCCTATCCTAATTCAGACCCTATGATTCCTACCATGCGGTGATGTTTTTCTCACTCCTGCTAGTGAATGTAATGTTACACACACAAACAAGGCGCACAACCACGCGATGTTTATCAGAAACCTATCCTATATTGCCACTGCATGTTGCCTGACCTCCCCATGCTGACCACCCCGTGGTGCTTTTCTCCATCCTACATTGCCACTCACTGCCTATCCTAATTCAGACCCTATGATTCACAGCATCCCGTGATGTTTTTCTCATTCCTGCTAGTGAATGTAATGTTACACACCCATACAATGCACACCACCCCGCGATGTTTTTCAGAAACCTATCCTACATTGCCATTGCATGTTGCCCGACCTCCCCATGCTGACCACCCCGTGGTGCTTTTCTCCATCCTACATTGCCACTCACTGCCTATCCTAATTCAGACCCTATGATTCACAACCCCCCGTGATGTTTTTCTCATTCCTGCTAGTGAATGTTATGTTACACACCCATACAATGCGCACCACCCGGGATGTTTTTCAGAAACCTATCCTACATTGCCACTGCATGTTGCCTGATCTCCCCATGCTGACCACCCCGTGGTGCTTTTCTCCATCCTACATTGCCACTAACTGCCTATTCTAATTCAGACCCTATGATTCACACCACCCCGTGATGTTTTTCTCACTCCTGCTAGTGAATGTAATGTTACACACCCATACAATGCGCAGCACCCCGCGATGTTTTTCAAAAACCTATCCTACATTGCCACTGCATATTGCCTGACCTCCCCATGCTGACCACCCCGCGGTGCTTTTCTCCATCCTACATTGCCACTCACTGCCTATCCTAATTCAGACCCTATGATTCACAGAAACCCGTGATGTTTTTCTCATTCCTGCTAGTGAATGTAATGTTACACACCCATACAATGCGCACCACCCCGCGATATTTTTCAGAAACCTATCCTACATTGCCACTGCATATTGCCGGACCTCCCCATGCTGACCAACCCGCGGTGCTTTTCTCCATCCTACATTGCCACTCACTGCCTATCCTAATTCAGACCCTATGATTCACACCACCCCGTGATGTTTTTCTCACTCCTACTAGTGAATGTAATGTTACACACCCATACAATGCGCACCAACCCGCGATGTTTTTCAGAAACCTATCCTGCATTGCCACTGCATGTTGCCTGACCTCCACATACTGACCACACCGTGGTGCTTTTCTCCATCCTACATTGCCACTCACTGCCTATCCTAATTCAGACCCTATGATTCACACCACCCCGTGATGTTTTTCTCACTCCTCCTAGTGAACGTAATCTTACACACCCATACAATGCGCACCACCCCGCGATGTTTTTCAGAAATCTATCCTACATTGCCACTGCATGTTGCCTGACCTCCCTATGCTGACCACCCCGTGGTGCTTTTCTCCATCCTACATTGCCACTCACTGCCTATCCTAATTCAGAACGTATGATTTACACCACCCCGTGATGTTTTTCTCACTCCTGCTAGTGAATGTAATGTTACACACCCATACAATGCGCACCACCCTGCGATGTTTTTCAGAAACCTATCCTACATTGCCACTGCATGTTGCTTGACCTCCCCATGCTGACCACCCCGTGGTGCTTTTCTCCATCCTACATTGCCACTCACTGCCTATCCTAATTCAGACCCTTTGATCCGCACCACACCGTGATGTTTTTCTCACTCCTACTAGTGAATGTAATGTTACACACCCATACAATGCGCACCACAACGCGAAGTTTTTCAGAAACCTATCCTACATTGCCACTGCATGTTGCTTGACCTCCCCATGCTGACCACCCCGTGGTAATTTTCTCCATCCTACATTGCCACTCTCTGCCTATCCTAATTCAGACCCTATGATTCCTACCACCCGGTGATGTTTTTCTCACTCCTGCTGGTGAATGTAATGTTACACACCCAAACAAGGCGCACAACCACGCGATGTTTTTCAGAAACCTATCCTATATTGCCACTGCATGTTGCCTGACTTCTCCATGCTGACCACCCCGTGGTGCTTTTCTCCATCCTACATTGCCACTCACGGCCTATCCTAATTCAGACTCTATGATTCACACCATCCCGTGATGTTTTTCTCATTCCTGCTAGTGAATGTAATGTTACACACCCATACAATGCGCACCACCCCGCCATGTTTTTCAGAAACCTATCCTACATTGCCACTGCATGTTGCCTGACCTCCCCATGCTGACCACCCCGTGGTGCTTTTCTCCATCCTACATTGCCACTCACTGCCTATCCTAATTCAGACCCTATGATTCACACCATCCCGTGATGTTTTTCTCATTCCTGCTAGTGAATGTAAAGTTACACACCCATACAATGCGCACCACCCCGCCATGTTTTTCAGAAACCTATCCTGAATTGCCACTGCATGTTGCCTGACCTCCACATACTGACCACACCATGGTGCTTTTCTCCATCCTACATTGCCACTCACTGCCTATCCTAATTCAGACCCTATGATTCACACCACCCCGTGATTTTTTCTCACTCCTGCTAGTGAATGTAATGTTACACACCCATACAATGCGCACCAACACGCGATGTTTTTCAGAAACCTATCCTACATTGCCACTGCATGTTGCCTGACCTCCCCATGCTGACCACCCCGTGGTGCTTTTCTCCATCCTACATTGCCACTCACTGCCTATCCTAATTCAGACCCTATGATTCACACCACCCCGTGATGTTTTTTTCACTCCTCCTAGTGAATGTAATGTTACACACACAAACAATGCGCACCACAATGCGATGTTTTTCAGAAACCTATCCTACATTGCCACTGCATGTTGCTTGACCTCCCCATGCTGACCACCCCGTGGTGCTTTTCTCCATCCTATATTGCCACTCACTGCCTATCCTAATTCAGACCCTATGATTCACACCACACCGTGATGTTTTTCTCACTCCTACTAGTGAATGTAATGTTACACACCCATACAATGCGCACCACAACGCGATGTTTTTCAGAAACCTATCCTACATTGCCACTGCATGTTGCCTGACCTCCCCATGCTGACCACGCCGTGGTGCTTTTCTCCATCCTTCATTGCCACTCACTGCCTATCCTAATTCAGACCCTATGATTCCTACCATCCGGTGATGTTTTTCTCACTCCTGCTAGTGAATGTAATGTTACACACTCAAACAAGGCGCACAACCACGCGATGTTTTTCAGAAACCTATCCTATATTGCCACTGCATGTTGCCTGACCTCCCCATGCTGACCACCCCGTGGTGCTTTTCTCCATCCTACATTGCCACTCACTGCCTATCCTAATTCAGACCCTATGATTCACACCACACCGTGATGTTTTTCTCACTCCTACTAGTGAATGTAAAGTTACACACCCATACAATGCGCACCACCCCGCCATGTTTTTCAGAAACCTATCCTACATTGCCATTGCATGTTGCCCGACCTCCCCATGCTGACCACCCCGTGGTGCTTTTCTCCATCCTACATTGCCACTCACTGCCTATCCTAATTCAGACCCTATGATTCACAGAAACCCGTGATGTTTTTCTCATTCCTGCTAGTGAATGTAATGTTACACACCCATACAATGCGCACCACCCCGCGATATTTTTCAGAAACCTATCCTACATTGCCACTGCATATTGCCTGACCTCCCCATGCTGACCACCCCGCGGTGCTTTTCTCCATCCTACATTGCCACTCACTGCCTATCCTAATTCAGACCCTATGATTCACACCACCCCGTGATGTTTTTCTCACTCCTACTAGTGAATGTAATGTTACACACCCATACAATGCGCACCAACCCGCGATGTTTTTCAGAAACCTATCCTGCATTGCCACTGCATGTTGCCTGACCTCCACATACTGACCACACCGTGGTGCTTTTCTCCATCCTACATTGCCACTCACTGCCTATCCTAATTCAGACCCTATGATTCACACCACCCCGTGATGTTTTTCTCACTCCTCCTAGTGAATGTAATGTTACACACACATACAATGCGCACCACCCTGCGATGTTTTTCAGAAACTTATCCTACATTGCCACTGCATGTTGCTTGACCTCCCCATGCTGACCACCCCGTGGTGCTTTTCTCCATCCTACATTGCCACTCACTGCCTTTCCTAATTCAGACCCTATGATTCGCACCACACCGTGATGTTTTTCTCACTCCTACTAGTGAATGTAATGTTACACACCCATACAATGCGCACCACAACGCGATGTTTTTCAGAAACCTATCCTACATTGCCACTGCATGTTGCCTGACCTCCCCATGCTGACCACCCCGTGGTGCTTTTCTCCATCCTACATTGCCACTGACTGCCTATCCTAATTCAGACCCTATGATTCACACCACCCCGTGATGTTTTTCTCACTCCTACTAGTGAATGTAATGTTACACACCCATACAATGCGCACCACCCCACGATGTTTTTCAGAAACGTATCCTACATTGCCACTGCATGTTGCCTGACCTCCCCATGCTGACCACCCCGTGGTGCTTTTCTCCATCCTACATTGCCACTCTCTGCCTATCCTAATTCAGACCCTATGATTCCTACCACCCGGTGATGTTTTTCTCACTCCTGCTAGTGAATGTAATGTTACAAACCGAAACAAGGCACACAACCACGCGATGTTTTTCAGAAACCTATCCTATATTGCCACTGCATGTTGCCTGACCTCTCCCTGCTGACCACCCCGTGGTGCTTTTCTCCATCCTACATTGCCACTCATGGCCTATCCTAATTCAGACTCTATGATTCACACCATCCCGTGATGTTTTTCTCATTCCTGCTAGTGAATGTAATGTTACACACCCATACAATGCGCACCACCCCGCCATGTTTTTCAGAAACCTATCCTACATTGCCACTGCATGTTGCCTGACCTCCCCATGCTGAACATCCCGTGGTGCTTTTCTCCATCCTACATTGCCACTCACTGCCTATCCTAATTCAGACCCTATGATTCACACCCCCCCGTGATGTTTTTCTCATTCCTGCTGTGAATTTTATGTTACACACCCATACAATGCGCACCACCCGGGATGTTTTTCAGAAACCTATCCTACATTGCCACTGCATGTTGCCTGACCTCCCCATGCTGACCACCCCGTGGTGCTTTTCTCCATCCTACATTGCCACTAACTGCCTATCCTAATTCAGACCCTATGATTCACACCACCCCGTGATGTTTTTCTCACTCCTGCTAGTGAATGTAATGTTACACACCCATACCATGCGCAGCACCCCGCGATGTTTTTCAGAAACCTATCCTACATTGCCACTGCATATTGCCTGACCTCCCCATGCTGACCACCCCGCGGTGCTTTTCTCCATCCTACATTGCCACTCACTGCCTATCCTATTTCAGACCCTATGATTCACACCACCCCGTAATGTTTTTCTCACTCCTACTAGTGAATGTAATGTTACACACCCATACAATGCGCACCAACACGCGATGTTTTTCAGAAACCTATCCTACATTGCCACTGCATATTGCCTGACCTCCCCATGCTGACCACCCCGCGGTGCTTTTCTCCATCCTACATTGCCACTCACTGCCTATCCTAATTCAGACCCTATGATTCACACCACCCCGTAATGTTTTTCTCACTCCTACTAGTGAATGTAATGTTACACACCCATACAATGCGCACCAACACGCGATGTTTTTCAGAAACCTATCCTACATTGCCACTGCATGTTGCCTGACCTCCACATACTGACCACACCGTGGTGCTTTTCTCCATCCTACATTACCACTCACTGCCTATCCTAATTCAGACCCTATGATTCACACCACCCCGTGATTTTTTCTCACTCCTGCTAGTGAATGTAATGTTACACACCCATACAATGCGCACCAACCCGCGATGTTTTTCAGAAACCTATCCTACATTGCCACTGCATGTTGCCTGACCTCCCCATGCTGACCACCCCGTGGTGCTTTTCTCCATCCTACATTGCCACTCACTGCCTATCCTAATTCAGACCCTATGATTCACACCACCCCGTGATGTTTTTCTCACTCCTCCTAGTGAATGTAATGTTACACACATATACAATGCGCATCACAATGCGATGTTTTTCATAAACCTATCCTACATTGCCACTGCATGTTGCCTGACCTCCCCATGCTGACCACCCCGTGGTGCTTTTCGCCATCCTACATTGCCACTCACTGCCTATCCTAATTCAGACCCTATCATTCACACCACCCCGTGATGTTTTTCTCATTCCTGCTAGTGAATGTAATGTTACACACCCATACAATGCGCACCACCCCGCGATGTTTTTCAGAAACCTATCCTACATTGCCACTGCATGTTGCCTGACCTCCCCATGCTGACCACCCCGTGGTGCTTTTCTGCATCCTACATTGCCACTAAATGCCTACACTAATTCAGAGCCTATGATTCACACCACCCCGTGATGTTTTTCTCACTCCTGCTAGTGAATGAAATGTTACACACCCTTACAATGCGCACCACCCCGCGATGTTTTTCAGAAACCTATCCTACATGGCCACTGCATATTGCCTGACCTCCCCATGCTGACCACCCCGCGGTGCTTTTCTCCATCCTACATTGCCACTCACTGCCTATCCTAATTCAGAACCTATGATTCACACCACCCCGTGATGTTTTTCTCACTCCTACTAGTGAACGTAATCTTACACACCCATACAATGCGCACCACCCCGCGATGTTTTTCAGAAACCTATCCTATATTGCCACTGCATGTTGCCTGACCTCCCCATGCTGACCACCCCGGGGTACTTTTCTCCATCCTACAATGCCACTCACTGCCTATCCTAATTCAGACCCTATGATTCACACCACCCCGTGATGTTTTTCTCACTCCTACTAGTGAATGTAATGTTACACACCCATACATTGCGCACCACCCCGCGATGTTTTTCAGAAACCTATCCTGCATTGCCACTGCATGTTGCCTGACCTCCCCATGCTGACCACCCCGTGGTGCTTTTCTCCATCCTACAATGCCACTCACGGCCTATCCTAATTCAGACACTATGATTCACACCATCCCGTGATGTTTTTCTCATTCCTGCTAGTGAATGTAATGTTACACACCCATACAATGGGCACCACCCCGCCATGTTTTTCAGAAACCTATCCTACATTGCCAATGCATATTGCCTGACCTCCCCATGCTGACCACCCCGTGGTGCTTTTCTCCATCCTACATTGCCACTCACTGCCTATCCTAATTCAGACCCTATGATTCACACCACCCCGTGATGTTTTTCTCACTCCTACTAGTGAATGTAATGTTACACACCCATACAATGCGCACCACCCCTCGATGTTTTTCGGAAACCTATCCTACATTGCCACTGCATATTGCCTGACCTCCCCATACTGACCACCCCGCGGTGCATTTCTCCATCCTACATCGCCACTCACTGCCTATCCTATTTGAGACCCTATGATTCACACCACCCCGTGATGTTTTTCTCGCTCCTACTAGTGAATGTAATGTTACACACCCATACAATGCGCACCAACCCGCGATGTTTTTCAGAAACCTATCCTACATTGCCACTGCATATTGCATGACCTCCCCATGCTGACCACCCCGCGGTGCTTTTCTCCATCCTACATTGCCACTCACTGCCTATCCTAATTCAGACCCTATGATTCACACCACCCCGTGATGTTTTTCTCACTCCTACTAGTGAATGTAATGTTACACACCCATACAATGCGCACCAACACGCGATGTTTTTCAGAAACCTATCCTACATTGCCACTGCATGTTGCCTGACCTCCACATACTGACCACACCGTGGTGCTTTTCTCCATCCTACATTGCCACTCACTGCCTATCCTAATTCAGACCCTATGGTTCACACCACCCCGTGATTTTTTCTCACTCCTGCTAGTGAATGTAATGTTACACACCCATACAATGCGCACCAACCCGCGATGTTTTTCAGAAACCTATCCTACATTGCCACTGCATGTTGCCTGACCTCCCCATGCTGACCACCCCGTGGTGCTTTTCTCCATCCTACATTGCCACTCACTGCCTATCCAAATTCAGACCCTATGATTCACACCACCCCGTGATGTTTTTCTCACTCCTCCTAGTGAATGTAATGTTACACACATATACAATGAGCACCACAATGCGATGTTTTTCAGAAACCTATCCTACATTGCCACTGCATGTTGCTTGACCTCCCCATGCTGACCACCCCGTGGTGCTTTTCTCCATCCTACATTGCCACTCACTGCCTATCCTAATTCAGACCCTATGATTCGCACCACACCGTGATGTTTTTCTCACTCCTACTAGTGAATGTAATGTTACACACCCATACAATGCGCACCACAACGCGATGTTTTTCAGAAACCTATCCTACATTGCCACTGCATGTTGCCTGACCTCCCCATGCTGACCACCCCGTGGTGCTTTTCTCCATCCTATATTGCCACTGACTGCCTATCCTAATTCAGACCCTATGATTCACACCACCCCGTGATGTTTTTCTCACTCCTACTAGTGAATGTAATGTTACACACCCATACAATGCGCACCACCCCGCGATGTTTTTCAGAAACGTATCCTACATTGCCACTGCATGTTGCCTGACCTCCCCATGCTGACCACCCCGTGGTGCTTTTCTCCATCCTACATTGCCACTCTCTGCCTATCCTAATTCAGACCCTATGATTCCTACCACCCGGTGATGTTTTTCTCACTCCTGCTAGTGAATGTAATGTTACACACCCAAACAAGGCGCACAACCACGCGATGTTTTTCAGAAACCTATCCTATATTGCCACTGCATGTTGCCTGACCTCTCCATGCTGACCACCCCGTGGTGATTTTCTCCATCCTACATTGCCACTCATGGCCTATCCTAATTCAGACTCTATGATTCACACCATCCCGTGATGTTTTTCTCATTCCTGCTAGTGAATGTAATGTTACACACCCATACAATGCGCACCACCCCGCCATGTTTTTCAGAAACCTATCCTACATTGCCACTGCATGTTGCCTGACCTCCCCATGCTGACCACCCCGTGGTGCTTTACTCCATCCTACATTGCCACTCACTGCCTATCCTAATTCAGACCCTATGATTCACACCCCCCCGTGATGTTTTTCTCATTCCTGCTGTGAATTTTATGTTACACACCCATACAATGCGCACCACCCGGGATGTTTTTCAGAAACCTATCCTACATTGCCACTGCATGTTGCCTGACCTCCCCATGCTGACCACCCCGTGGTGCTTTTCTCCATCCTACATTGCCACTAACTGCCTATCCTAATTCAGACCCTATGATTCACACCACCCCGTGATGTTTTTCTCACTCCTGCTAGTGAATGTAATGTTACACACCCATACCATGCGCAGCACCCCGCGATGTTTTTCAGAAACCTATCCTACATTGCAACTGCATATTGCCTGACCTCCCCATGCTGACCACCCCGCGGTGCTTTTCTCCATCCTACATTGCCACTCACTGCCTATCCTATTTCAGACCCTATGATTCACACCACCCCGTAATGTTTTTCTCACTCCTACTAGTGAATGTAATGTTACACACCCATACAATGCGCACCAACACGCGATGTTTTTCAGAAACCTATCCTACATTGCCACTGCATATTGCCTGACCTCCCCATGCTGACCACCCCGCGGTGCTTTTCTCCATCCTACATTGCCACTCACTGCCTATCCTAATTCAGACCCTATGATTCACACCACCCCGTAATGTTTTTCTCACTCCTACTAGTGAATGTAATGTTACACACCCATACAATGCGCACCAACACGCGATGTTTTTCAGAAACCTATCCTACATTGCCACTGCATGTTGCCTGACCTCCACATACTGACCACACCGTGGTGCTTTTCTCCATCCTACATTACCACTCACTGCCTATCCTAATTCAGACCCTATGATTCACACCACCCCGTGATTTTTTCTCACTCCTGCTAGTGAATGTAATGTTACACACCCATACAATGCGCACCAACCCGCGATGTTTTTCAGAAACCTATCCTACATTGCCACTGCATGTTGCCTGACCTCCCCATGCTGACCACCCCGTGGTGCTTTTCTCCATCCTACATTGCCACTCACTGCCTATCCTAATTCAGACCCTATGATTCACACCACCCCGTGATGTTTTTCTCACTCCTCCTAGTGAATGTAATGTTACACACATATACAATGCGCATCACAATGCGATGTTTTTCATAAACCTATCCTACATTGCCACTGCATGTTGCCTGACCTCCCCATGCTGACCACCCCGTGGTGCTTTTCGCCATCCTACATTGCCACTCACTGCCTATCCTAATTCAGACCCTATCATTCACACCACCCCGTGATGTTTTTCTCATTCCTGCTAGTGAATGTAATGTTACACACCCATACAATGCGCACCACCCCGCGATGTTTTTCAGAAACCTATCCTACATTGCCACTGCATGTTGCCTGACCTCCCCATGCTGACCACCCCGTGGTGCTTTTCTGCATCCTACATTGCCACTAAATGCCTACACTAATTCAGAGCCTATGATTCACACCACCCCGTGATGTTTTTCTCACTCCGGCTAGTGAATGAAATGTTACACACCCTTACAATGCGCACCACCCCGCGATGTTTTTCAGAAACCTATCCTACATTGCCACTGCATATTGCCTGACCTCCCCATGCTGACCACCCCGCGGTGCTTTTCTCCATCCTACATTGCCACTCACTGCCTATCCTAATTCAGAACCTATGATTCACACCACCCCGTGATGTTTTTCTCACTCCTACTAGTGAACGTAATCTTACACACCCATACAATGCGCACCACCCCGCGATGTTTTTCAGAAACCTATCCTATATTGCCACTGCATGTTGCCTGACCTCCCCATGCTGACCACCCCGGGGAACTTTTCTCCATCCTGCAATGCCACTCACTGCCTATCCTAATTCAGACCCTATGATTCACACCACCCCGTGATGTTTTTCTCACTCCTACTAGTGAATGTAATGTTACACACCCATACATTGCGCACTACCCCGCGATGTTTTTCAGAAACCTATCCTGCATTGCCACTGCATGTTGCCTGACCTCCCCATGCTGACCACCCCGTGGTGCTTTTCTCCATCCTACAATGCCACTAACGGCCTATCCTAATTCAGACCCTATGATTCACACAATCCCGTGATGTTTTTCTCATTCCTGCTAGTGAATGTAATGTTACACACCCATACAATGGGCACCACCCCGCCATGTTTTTCAGAAACCTATCCTACATTGCCAATGCATATTGCCTGACCTCACCATGCTGACCACCCCGCGGTGCTTTTCTCCATCCTACATTGCCACTCACTGCCTATCCTAATTCAGACCCTATGATTCACACCACCCCGTGATGTTTTTCTCACTCCTACTAGTGAATGTAATGTTACACACCCATACAATGCGCACCAACACGCGATGTTTTTCAGAAACCTATCCTACATTGCCACTGCATATTGCCTGACCTCCCCATGCTGACCACCCCGCGGTGCTTTTCTCCATCCTACATTGCCACTCACTGCCTATCCTAATTCAGACCCTATGATTCACACCACCCCGTAATGTTTTTCTCACTCCTACTAGTGAATGTAATGTTACACACCCATACAATGCGCACCAACACGCGATGTTTTTCAGAAACCTATCCTACATTGCCACTGCATGTTGCCTGACCTCCACATACTGACCACACCGTGGTGCTTTTCTCCATCCTACATTACCACTCACTGCCTATCCTAATTCAGACCCTATGATTCACACCACCCCGTGATTTTTTCTCACTCCTGCTAGTGAATGTAATGTTACACACCCATACAATGCGCACCAACCCGCGATGTTTTTCAGAAACCTATCCTACATTGCCACTGCATGTTGCCTGACCTCCCCATGCTGACCACCCCGTGGTGCTTTTCTCCATCCTACATTGCCACTCACTGCCTATCCTAATTCAGACCCTATGATTCACACCACCCCGTGATGTTTTTCTCACTCCTCCTAGTGAATGTAATGTTACACACATATACAATGCGCATCACAATGCGATGTTTTTCATAAACCTATCCTACATTGCCACTGCATGTTGCCTGACCTCCCAATGCTGACCACCCCGTGGTGCTTTTCGCCATCCTACATTGCCACTCACTGCCTATCCTAATTCAGACCCTATCATTCACACCACCCCGTGATGTTTTTCTCATTCCTGCTAGTGAATGTAATGTTACACACCCATACAATGCGCACCACCCCGCGATGTTTTTCAGAAACCTATCCTACATTGCCACTGCATGTTGCCTGACCTCCCCATGCTGACCACCCCGTGGTGCTTTTCTGCATCCTACATTGCCACTAAATGCCTACACTAATTCAGAGCCTATGATTCACACCACCCCGTGATGTTTTTCTCACTCCTGCTAGTGAATGAAATGTTACACACCCTTACAATGCGCACCACCCCGCGATGTTTTTCAGAAACCTATCCTACATTGCCACTGCATATTGCCTGACCTCCCCATGCTGACCACCCCGCGGTGCTTTTCTCCATCCTACATTGCCACTCACTGCCTATCCTAATTCAGAACCTATGATTCACACCACCCCGTGATGTTTTTCTCACTCCTACTAGTGAACGTAATCTTACACACCCATACAATGCGCACCACCCCGCGATGTTTTTCAGAAACCTATCCTATATTGCCACTGCATGTTGCCTGACCTCCCCATGCTGACCACCCCGGGGTACTTTTCTCCATCCTACAATGCCACTCACTGCCTATCCTAATTCAGACCCTATGATTCACACCACCCCGTGATGTTTTTCTCACTCCTACTAGTGAATGTAATGTTACACACCCATACATTGCGCACCACCCCGCGATGTTTTTCAGAAACCTATCCTGCATTGCCACTGCATGTTGCCTGACCTCCCCATGCTGACCACCCCGTGGTGCTTTTCTCCATCCTACATTGCCACTAACGGCCTATCCTAATTAAGACCCTATGATTCACACCATCCCGTGATGTTTTTCTCATTCCTGCTAGTGAATGTAATGTTACACACCCATACAATGGGCACCACCCCGCCATGTTTTTCAGAAACCTATCCTACATTGCCAATGCATATTGCCTGACCTCACCATGCTGACCACCCCGCGGTGCTTTTCTCCATCCTACATTGCCACTCACTGCCTATCCTAATTCAGACCCTATGATTCACACCACCCCGTGATGTTTTTCTCACTCCTACTAGTGAATGTAATGTTACACACCCATACAATGCGCACCAACACGCGATGTTTTTCAGAAACCTATCCTACATTGCCACTGCATATTGCCTGACCTCCCCATGCTGACCACCCCGCGGTGCTTTTCTCCATCCTACATTGCCACTCACTGCCTATCCTAATTCAGACCCTATGATTCACACCACCCCGTAATGTTTTTCTCACTCCTACTAGTGAATGTAATGTTACACACCCATACAATGCGCACCAACACGCGATGTTTTTCAGAAACCTATCCTACATTGCCACTGCATGTTGCCTGACCTCCACATACTGACCACACCGTGGTGCTTTTCTCCATC
The DNA here is from genome assembly GCF_034190915.1 of Cavia porcellus. Lineage (NCBI taxonomy): Eukaryota > Metazoa > Chordata > Mammalia > Rodentia > Caviidae > Cavia > Cavia porcellus. Next base: position 46,708,023 of record NW_026947514.1, on the reverse strand, counting down.
CTACATTACCACTCACTGCCTATCCTAATTCAGACCCTATGATTCACACCACCCCGTGATTTTTTCTCACTCCTGCTAGTGAATGTAATGTTACACACCCATACAATGCGCACCAACCCGCGATGTTTTTCAGAAACCTATCCTACATTGCCACTGCATGTTGCCTGACCTCCCCATGCTGACCACCCCGTGGTGCTTTTCTCCATCCTACATTGCCACTCACTGCCTATCCTAATTCAGACCCTATGATTCACACCACCCCGTGATGTTTTTCTCACTCCTCCTAGTGAATGTAATGTTACACACATATACAATGCGCATCACAATGCGATGTTTTTCATAAACCTATCCTACATTGCCACTGCATGTTGCCTGACCTCCCCATGCTGACCACCCCGTGGTGCTTTTCGCCATCCTACATTGCCACTCACTGCCTATCCTAATTCAGACCCTATCATTCACACCACCCCGTGATGTTTTTCTCATTCCTGCTAGTGAATGTAATGTTACACACCCATACAATGCGCACCACCCCGCGATGTTTTTCAGAAACCTATCCTACATTGCCACTGCATGTTGCCTGACCTCCCCATGCTGACCACCCCGTGGTGCTTTTCTGCATCCTACATTGCCACTAAATGCCTACACTAATTCAGAGCCTATGATTCACACCACCCCGTGATGTTTTTCTCACTCCTGCTAGTGAATGAAATGTTACACACCCTTACAATGCGCACCACACCGCGATGTTTTTCAGAAACCTATCCTACATTGCCACTGCATATTGCCTGACCTCCCCATGCTGACCACCCCGCGGTGCTTTTCTCCATCCTACATTGCCACTCACTGCCTATCCTAATTCAGAACCTATGATTCACACCACCCCGTGATGTTTTTCTCACTCCTACTAGTGAACGTAATCTTACACACCCATACAATGCGCACCACCCCGCGATGTTTTTCAGAAACCTATCCTATATTGCCACTGCATGTTGCCTGACCTCCCCATGCTGACCACCCCGGGGTACTTTTCTCCATCCTACAATGCCACTCACTGCCTATCCTAATTCAGACCCTATGATTCACACCACCCCGTGATGTTTTTCTCACTCCTACTAGTGAATGTAATGTTACACACCCATACATTGCGCACCACCCCGCGATGTTTTTCAGAAACCTATCCTGCATTGCCACTGCATGTTGCCTGACCTCCCCATGCTGACCACCCCGTGGTGCTTTTCTCCATCCTACAATGCCACTAACGGCCTATCCTAATTCAGACCCTATGATTCACACCATCCCGTGATGTTTTTCTCATTCCTGCTAGTGAATGTAATGTTACACACCCATACAATGGGCACCACCCCGCCATGTTTTTCAGAAACCTATCCTACATTGCCAATGCATATTGCCTGACCTCACCATGCTGACCACCCCGCGGTGCTTTTCTCCATCCTACATTGCCACTCACTGCCTATCCTAATTCAGACCCTATGATTCACACCACCCCGTGATGTTTTTCTCACTCCTACTAGTGAATGTAATGTTACACACCCATACAATGCGCACCAACACGCGATGTTTTTCAGAAACCTATCCTACATTGCCACTGCATGTTGCCTGACCTCCACATACTTACCACACCGTGGTGCTTTTCTCCATCCTACATTGCCACTCACTGCCTATCCTAATTCAGACCCTATGGTTCACACCACCCCGTGATTTTTTCTCACTCCTGCTAGTGAATGTAATGTTACACACCCATACAATGCACACCAACCCGCGATGTTTTTCAGAAACCTATCCTACATTGCCACTGCATGTTGCCTGACCTCCCCATGCTGACCACCCCGTGGTGCTTTTCTCCATCCTACATTGCCACTCACTGCCTATCCTAATTCAGACCCTATGATTCACACCACCCCGTGATGTTTTTCTCACTCTTCCTAGTGAATGTAATGTTACACACATATACAATGCGCACCACAATGCGATGTTTTTCAGAAACCTATCCTACATTGCCACTGCATGTTGCCTGACCTCCCCATGCTGACCACCCCGTGGTGCTTTTCGCCATCCTACATTGCCACTCACTGCCTATCCTAAATCAGACCCTATCATTCACACAACCCCGTGATGTTTTTCTCACTCCTGCTAGTGAATGAAATGTGACACACCTTTACAATGCGCACCACCCCACGATGTTTTTCAGAAACCTATCCTACATTGCCACTGCATATTGCCTGACCTCCCCATGCTGACCACCCCGTGGTGCTTTTCTCCATCCTACATTGCCACTCACTGCCTATCCTAATTCAGAACCTATGATTCACACCACCCCGTGATGTTTTTCTCACTCCTACTAGTGAACGTAATCTTACACACTCATACAATGCGCACCACCCCGCGATGTTTTTCAGAAACCTATCCTATATTGCCACTGCATGTTGTCTGACCTCCCCATGCTGACCACCCCGGGGTACTTTTCTCCATCCTACAATGCCACTGACTGCCTATCCTAATTCAGACCCTATGATTCACACCACCCCGTGATGTTTTTCTCACTCCTCCTAGTGAATGTAATGTTACACACACATACAATGCGCACCAACCAGCGATGTTTTTCAGAAACCTATCCTACATTGCCACTGCATGTTGCCTGACCTCCCTATGCTGACCACCCCGTGGTGCTTTTCGCCATCCTACATTGCCACTCACTGCCTATCCTAATTCAGACCCTATGATTTACACCACCCCGTGATGTTTTTCTCACTCCTGCTAGTGAATGTAATGTTACACACACATACAATGCGCACCACCCTGCGATGTTTTTCAGAAAGCTATCCTACATTGCCACTGCATGTTGCTTGACCTCCCCATGCTGACGACCCCGTGGTGCTTTTCTCCATCCTACATTGCCACTGACTGCCTATCCTAATTCAGACCCTATGATTCACACCACCCCGTGATGTTTTTCTCACTCCTACTAGTGAATGTAATGTTACACACCCATACAATGGGCACCACCCCGCCATGTTTTTCAGAAACCTATCCTACATTGCCACTGCATGTTGCCTGACCTCCCCATGCTGACCACCCCGTGGTGCTTTTCTCCATCCTACATTGCCACTCACTGCCTATCCTAATTCAGACCCTATGATTTACACCCCCCCGTGATGTTTTTCTCATTCCTGCTAGTGAATGTTATGTTACACACCCATACAATGCGCACCACCCGGGATGTTTTTCAGAAACCTATCCTACATTGCCACTGCATGTTGCCTGACCTCCCCATGCTGACCACCCCGTGGTGCTTTTCTCCATCCTACATTGCCACTAAATGCCTATCCTTATTCAGACCCTATGATTCACACCACCCCGTGATGTTTTTCTCACTCCTGCTAGTGAATGTAATGTTACACACCCATACAATGCGCAGCACCCCGCGATGTTTTTCAGAAACCTATCCTACATTGCCACTGCATATTGCCTGACTTCCCCATGCTGACCACCCCGCGGTGCTTTTCTCCATCCTACATTGCCACTCACTGCCTATCCTAATTCAGACCCTATGATTCACACCACCCCGTGATGTTTTTCTCATTCCTGCTAGTAAATGTAATGTTACACACCCATACAATGCGCACCACCCCGCGATATTTTTCAGAAACCTATCCTACATTGCCACTGCATATTGCCTGACCTCCCCATGCTGACCACCCCGCGGTGCTTTTCTCCATCCTACATTGCCACTCACTGCCTATCCTAATTCAGACCCTATGATTCACACCACCCCGTGATGTTTTTCTCACTCCTACTAGTGAATGTAATGTTACACACCCATACAATGCGCACCACCCCTCGATGTTTTTCGGAAACCAATCCTACATTGCCACTGCATGTTGCCTGACCTCCCCATAATGACCACCCCGCGGTGCATTTCTCCATCCTACATCGCCACTCACTGCCTATCCTTTTTGAGACCCTATGATTCACACCACCCCGTGATATTTTTCTCGCTCCTACTAGTGAATGTAATGTTACACGCCCATACAATGCGCACCAACCCGCGATGTTTTTCAGAAACCTATCCTACATTGCCACTGCATATTGCCTGACCTCCCCATGCTGACCACCCCGCGGTGCTTTTCTCCATACTACATTGCCACTCACTGCCTATCCTAATTCAGACCCTATGATTCACACCACCCCGTGATGTTTTTCTCACTCCTACTAGTGAATGTAATGTTACACACCCATACAATGCGCACCACCCCGCGATGTTTTTCAGAAACCTATCCTATATTGCCACTGCATGTTGCCAGACCTCCCCATGCTGACCACCCCGGGGTACTTTTCTCCATCCTACATTGCCACTGAGTGCCTATCCTAATTCAGACCCTATGATTCACACCACCCCGTGATGTTTTTCTCACTCCTACTAGTGAATGTAATGTTACACACCCATACATTGCGCACCACCCCGCGATGTTTTTCAGAAACCTATCCTGCATTGCCACTGCATGTTGCCTGACCTCCCCATGCTGACCACCCCGTGGTGCTTTTCTCCATCCTACAATGCCACTCACGGCCTATCCTAATTCAGACCCTATGATTCACACCATCCCGTGATGTTTTTCTCATTCCTGCTAGTGAATGTAATGTTACACACCCATACAATGGGCACCACCCCGCCATGTTTTTCAGAAACCTATCCTACATTGCCACTGCATGTTGCCTGACCTCCCCATGCTGACCACCCCGTGGTGCTTTTCTCCATCCTACATTCCCACTCACTGCCTATCCTAATTCAGACCCTATGATTCACACCCCCCCGTGATGTTTTTCTCATTCCTGCTAGTGAATGTTATGTTACACACCCATACAATGCGCACCACCCGGGATGTTTTTCAGAAACCTATCCTACATTGCCACTGCATGTTGCCTGACCTCCCCATGCTGACCACCCCATGGTGCTTTTCTCCATCCAACATTGACACTAACTGCCTATCCTAATTCAGACCCTATGATTCACACCACCCCGTGATGTTTTTCTCACTCCTGCTAGTGAATGTAATGTTACACACCCATACAATGCGCAGCACCCCGCGATGTTTTTCAGAAACCTATCCTACATTGCCACTGCATATTGCCTGACCTCCCCATGCTGACCACCCCGCGGTGCTTTTCTCCATCCTACATTGCCACTCACTGCCTATCCTAATTCAGACCCTATGATTCACACCACCCCGTGATGTTTTTCTCATTCCTGCTAGTGAATGTAATGTTACACACCCATACAATGCGCACCACCCCGCGATATTTTTCAGAAACCTATCCTACATTGCCACTGCATATTGCCTGACCTCCCCATGCTGACCACCCCGCGGTGCTTTTCTCCATCCTACATTGCCACTCACTGCCTATCCTAATTCAGACCCTATGATTCACACCACCCCGTGATGTTTTTCTCACTCCTACTAGTGAATGTAATGTTACACACCCATACAATGCGCACCACCCCTCGATGTTTTTCGGAAACCAATCCTACATTGCCACTGCATATTGCCTGACCTCCGCATACTGACCACCCCGCGGTGCATTTCTCCATCCTACATCGCCACTCACTGCCTATCCTATTTGAGACCCTATGATTCACACCACCCCGTGATGTTTTTCTCGCTCCTACTAGTGAATGTAATGTTACACACCCATACAATGCGCACCAACCCGCGATGTTTTTCAGAAACCTATCCTACATTGCCACTGCATATTGCCTGACCTCCCCATGCTGACCACCCCGCGGTGCTTTTCTCCATCCTACATTGCCACTCACTGCCTATCCTAATTCAGACCCTATGATTCACACCACCCCGTGATGTTTTTCTCACTCCTACTAGTGAATGTAATGTTACACACCCATACAATGCGCACCAACACGCGATGTTTTTCAGAAACCTATCCTACATTGCCACTGCATGTTGCCTGACCTCCACATACTGACCACCCCGTGGTGCTTTTCTCCATCCTACATTGCCACTGACTGCCTATCCTAATTCAGACCCTATGATTCACACCACCCCGTGATGTTTTTCTCACTCCTGCTAGTGAATGTAATGTTACACACCCATACAATGGGCACCAACCCGCCATGTTTTTCAGAAACCTATCCTACATTGCCACTGCATGTTGCCTGACCTCCCCATGCTGACCACCCCGGGGTGCTTTTCTCCATTCTACATTGCCACACACTGCCTATCCTAATTCAGACCCTATGATTCACAACCCCCCGTGATGTTTTTCTCATTCCTGCTAGTGAATGTTATGTTACACACCCATACAATGCGCATCACCCGGGATGTTTTTCAGAAACCTATCCTACATTGCCACTGCATGTTGCCTGACCTCCCCATGCTGACCACCCCGTGGTGCTTTTCTCCATCCTACATTGCCACTAACTGCCTATCCTAATTCAGACCCTATGATTCACACCATCCGGTGATGTTTTTCTCACTCCTGCTAGTGAATGTAATGTTACACACCCATACAATGCGCAGCACCCCGCGATGTTTTTCAGAAACCTATCCTACATTGCCACTGCATGTTGCCTGACCTCCCCATGCTGACCACCCCGCGGTGCTTTTCTCCATCCTACATTTCCACTCACTGCCTATCCTAATTCAGACCCTATGATTCACACCACCCCGTGATGTTTTTCTCATTCGTGCTAGTGAATGTAATGTTACACACCCATACAATGCGCACCACCCCGCGATATTTTTCAGAAACCTATCCTACATTGCCACTGCATATTGCCTGACTTCCCCATGCTGACCACCCCGCGGTGCTTTTCTCCATCCTACATTGCCACTCACTGCCTATCCTAATTAAGACCCTATGATTCACACCACCCCCTGATGTTTTTCTCACTCCTACTAGTGAATGTAATGTTACACACCCATACAATGCGCACCACCCTGCGATGTTTTTCAGAAAGCTATCCTACATTGCCACTGCATGTTGCTTGACCTCCCCATGCTGACGACCCCGTGGTGCTTTTCTCCATCCTACATTGCCACTCACTGCCTATCCTAATTCAGACCCTATGATTCACACCACACCGTGATGTTTTTCTCACTCCTACTAGTGAATGTAATGTTGCACACCCATACAATGCGCACCACAACGCGATGTTTTTCAAAAACCTATCCTACATTGCCACTGCATGTTGCCTGACCTCCCCATGCTGACCACCCCGTGGTGCTTTTCTCCATCCTACATTGCCACTGACTGCCTATCCTAATTCAGACCCTATGATTCACACCACCCCGTGATGTTTTTCTCACTCCTACTAGTGAATGTAATGTTACACACCCATACAATGGGCACCACCCCGCCATGTTTTTCAGAAACCTATCCTACATTGCCACTGCATGTTGCCTGACCTCCCCATGCTGACCACCCCGTGGTGCTTTTCTCCATCCTACATTGCCACTCACTGCCTATCCTAATTCAGACCCTATGATTCACACCCCCCCGTGATGTTTTTCTCATTCCTGCTAGTGAATGTTATGTTACACACCCATACAATGCGCACCACCCGGGATGTTTTTCAGAAACCTATCCTACATTGCCACTGCATGTTGCCTGACCTCCACATGCTGACCACCCCGTGGTGCTTTTCTCCATCCTACATTGCCACTAACTGCCTATCCTAATTCAGACCCTATGATTCACACCACCCCGTGATGTTTTTCTCACTCCTGCTAGTGAATGTAATGTTACACACCCATACAATGCGCAACACCCAGCGATATTTTTCAGAAACCTATCCTACATTGCCACTGCATATTGCCTGACCTCCCCATGCTGACCACCCCGCGGTGCTTTTCTCCATCCTACATTGCCACTCACTGCCTATCCTAATTCAGACCCTATGATTCACACCACCCCGTGATGTTTTTCTCATTCCTGCTAGTGAATGTAATGTTACACACCCATACAATGTGCACCACCCCGCGATATTTTTCAGAAACCTATCCTACATTGCCACTGCATATTGCCTGACCTCCCCATGCTGACCACCCCGCGGTGCTTTTCTCCATCCTACATTGCCACTCACTGCCTATCCTAATTCAGACCCTATGATTCACACCACCCCGTGATGTTTTTCTCACTCCTACTAGTGAATGTAATGTTACACACCCATACAATGCGCACCACCCCTCGATGTTTTTCGGAAACGAATCCTACATTGCAACTGCATATTGCCTGACCTCCGCATACTGACCACCCCGCGGTGCATTTCTCCATCCTACATCGCCACTCACTGCCTATCCTATTTGAGACCCTATGATTCACACCACCCCGTGATGTTTTTCTCGCTCCTACTAGTGAATGTAATGTTAAACACCCATACAATGCGCACCAACCCGCGATGTTTTTCACAAACCTATCCTACATTGCCACTGCATATTGCCTGACCTCCCCATGCTGACCACCCCGCGGTGCTTTTCTCCATCCTACATTGCCACTCACTGCCTATCCTAATTCAGACCCTATGATTCACACCACCCCGTGATGTTTTTCTCACTCCTCCTAGTGAATGTAATGTTACACACCCATACAATGCGCACCACCCCGCGATGTTTTTCAGAAACCTATCCTATATTGCCACTGCATGTTGCCTGAGCTCCCCATGCTGACCACCCCGGGGTACTTTTCTCCATCCTACATTGCCACTGACTGCCTATCCTAATTCAGACCTTATGGTTCACACCACCCCGTGATGTTTTTCTCACTCCTACTAGTGAATGTAATGTTACACACCCATACATTGCGCACCACAGCGCGATGTTTTTCAGAAACCTATCCTGCATTGCCACTGCATGTTGCCTGACCTCCCCATGCTGACCACCCCGTGGTGCTTTTCTCCATCCTACAATGCCACTCACTGCCTATCCTAAGTCAGACCCTATGATTCACACCACCCCGTGATGTTTTTCTCACTCCTACTAGTGAATGTAATGTTACACACCCATACAATGCGCACCACCCCGCGATGTTTTTCAGAAACGTATCCTACATTGCCACTGCATGTTGCCTGACCTCCCCATGCTGACCAGCCCGTGGTGCTTTTCTCCATCCTACATTGCCACTCTCTGCCTATCCTAATTCAGACCCTATGATTCCTACCACCCGGTGATGTTTTTCTCACTCCTGCTAGTGAATGTAATGTTACACACCCAAACAAGGCGCACAATCACGCGATGTTTTTCAGAAACCTATCCTATATTGCCACTGCATGTTGCCTGACCTCTCCATGCTGACCACCCCGTGGTGCTTTTCTCCATCCTACATTGCCACTCATGGCCTATCCTAATTCAGACCCTATGATTCACACCATCCCGTGATGTTTTTCTCATTCCTGGTAGTGAATGTAATGTTACACACCCATACAATGCGCACCACCCCGCCTTGTTTTTGAGAAACCTATCCTACATTGCCAATGCATATTGCCTGACCTCCCCATGCTGACCACCCCGCGGTGCTTTTCTCCATCCTACATTGCCACTCACTGCCTATCCTAATTCAGACCCTATGATTCACACCACCCCGTGATGTTTTTCTCACTCCTACTAGTGAATGTAATGTTACACACCCATACAATGCGCACCACCCCTCGATGTTTTTCGGAAACCTATCCTACATTGCCACTGCATATTGCCTGACCTCCCCATACTGACCACCCCGCGGTGCATTTCTCCATCCTACATCGCCACTCACTGCCTATACTATTTGAGACCCTATCATTCACACCACCCCGTGATGTTTTTCTCCCTCCTACTAGTGAATGTAATGTTACACACCCATACAATGCGCACCAACCCGCGATGTTTTTCAGAAACCTATCCTACATTGCCACTGCATATTGCCTGACCTCCCCATGCTGACCACCCTGCGGTGCTTTTCTCCATCCTACATTGCCACTCACTGCCTACCTAATTCAGACCCTATGATTCACACCACCCCGTGATGTTTTTCTCACTCCTACTAGTGAATGTAATGTTACACACCCATACAATGCGCACCAACACGCGATGTTTTTCAGAAACCTATCCTACATTGCCACTGCATGTTGCCTGACCTCCACATACTGACCACACCGTGGTGCTTTTCTCCATCCTACATTGCCACTCACTGCCTATCCTAATTCAGACCCTATGATTCACACCACCCCGTGATTTTTTCTCACTCCTGCTAGTGAATGTAATGTTACACACCCATACAATGCGCACCAACCCGCGATGTTTTTCAGAAACCTATCCTACATTGCCACTGCATGTTGCCTGACCTCCCCATGCTGACCACCCCGTGGTGCTTTTCTCCATCCTACATTGCCACTCACTGCCTATCCTAATTCAGACCCTATGATTCACACCACCCCGTGATGTTTTTCTCACTCCTCCTAGTGAATGTAATGTTACACACATATACAATGCGCACCACAATGCGATGTTTTTCAGAAACCTATCCTACATTGCCACTGCATGTTGCCTGACCTCCCCGTGCTGACCACACCGTGGTGCTTTTCGCCATCCCACATTGCCACTCACTGCCTATCCTAAATCAGACCCTATGATTCACACCACCCCGTGATTTTTTCTCACTCCTACTAGTGAATGTAATGTTACACACCCATACAATGCGCACCACCCTGCGATGTTTTTCAGAAAGCTATCCTACATTGCCACTGCATGTTCCTTGACCTCCCCATGCTGACGACCCCGTGGTGCTTTTCTCCATCCTACATTGCCACTCACTGCCTATCCTAATTCAGACCCTATGATTCACACCACACCGTGATGTTTTTATCACTCCTACTAGTGAATGTAATGTTACACAGCCATACAATGCGCACCAACCCGCGATGTTTTTCAGAAACCTATCCTGCATTGCCACTGCATGTTGCCTGACCTCCCCATGCTGACCACCCCGTGGTGCTTTTCTCCATCCTAAATTGCCACTGACTGCCTATCCTAATTCAGACCCTATGATTCACACCACCCCGTGATGTTTTTCTCACTCCTACTAGTGAATGTAATGTTACACACCCATACAATGGGCACCACCCCGCCATGTTTTTCAGTAACCTATCCTACATTGCCCCTGCATGTTGCCTGACCTCCCCATGCTGACCACCCCGGGGTGCTTTTCTCCATTCTACATTGCCACTCACTGCCTATCCTAATTCAGACCCTATGATTCACACCCCCGCGTGATGCTTTTCTCATTCCTGCTAGTAAATGTTATGTTACACACCCATACAATGCGCATCACCCGGGATGTTTTTCAGAAACCTATCCTACATTGCCACTGCATGTTGCCTGACCTCCCCATGCTGACCACCCCGTGGTGCTTTTCTCCATCCTACATTGCCACTAACTGCCTATCCTAATTCAGACCCTATGATTCACACCACCCCGTGATGTTTTTCTCACTCCTGCGAGTGAATGTAATGTTACACACCCATACAATGCGCAGCACCCCGCGATGTTTTTCAGAAACCTATCCTACATTGCCACTGCATATTGCCTGACCTCCCCATGCTGACCACCCCGCGGTGCTTTTCTCCATCCTACATTGCCACTCACTGCCTATCCTAATTCAGACCCTATGATTCACAACACCCCTTGATGTTTTTCTCATTCCTGCTAGTGAATGTAATGTTACACACCCATACAATGCGCACCACCCCGCAATATTTTTCAGAAACCTATCCTACATTGCCACTGCATATTGGCTGACCTCCCGATGCTGACCACCCCGCGGTGCTTTTCTCATTCCCACATTGCCACTCACTGCCTATCCTAATTCAGACCCTATGATTCACACCACCCCGTGATGTTTTTCTCACTCCTACTAGTGAATGTAATGTTACACACCCATACAATGCGCACCACCCCTCGATGTTTTTCGGAAACCAATCCTACATTGCCACTGCATATTGCCTGACCTCCCCATACTGACCACCCCGCGGTGCATTTCTCCATCCTACATCGCCACTCACTGCCTATCCTATTTGAGACCCTATGATTCACACCACCCCGTGATGTTTTTCTCGCTCCTACTAGTGAATGTAATGTTACACGCCCATACAATGCGCACCAACCCGCGATGTTTTTCAGAAACCTATCCTACATTGCCACTGCATATTGCCTGACCTCCCCATGCTGACCACCCCGCGGTGCTTTTCTCCATCCTACATTGCCACTCACTGCCTATCCTAATTCAGACCCTATGATTCACACCACCCCGTGATGTTTTTCTCACTCCTACTAGTGAATGTAATGTTACACACCCATACAATTCGCACCACCCCGCGATGTTTTTCAGAAACCTATCCTATATTGCCACTGCATGTTGCCTGACCTCCCCATGCTGACCACCCCGGGGTACTTTTCTCCATCCTACATTGCCACTGACTGCCTATCCTAATTCAGACCCTATGATTCACACCACCCCGTGATGTTTTTCTCACTCCTACTAGTGAATGTAATGTTACACACCCATACATTGCGCACCACCCCGCGATGTTTTTCAGAAACCTATCCTGCATTGCCACTGCATGTTGCCTGACCTCCCCATGCTGACCACCCCGTGGTGCTTTTCTCCATCCTACAATGCCACTCACTGCCTATCCGAATAAAGACCCTATGATTCACACCACCCCGTGATGTTTTTCTCACTCCTCCTTGTGAATGTAATGTTACACACACATACAATGCGCACCAACCCGCGATGTTTTTCAGAAACCTATCCTACATTGCCACTGCATGTTGCCTGACCTCCCCATGCTGACCACCCCGTGGTGCTTTTCTCCATCCTACATTGCCACTCACTGCCTATCCTAATTCAGACCCTATGATTCACACCACACCGTGATGTTTTACTCACTCCTACTAGTGAATGTAATGTTACACACCCATACAATGCGCACCACCCCGCGATGTTTTTCAGAAATGTATCCTACATTGCCACTGCATGTTGCCTGACCTCCCCATGCTGACCACCCCATGGTGCTTTTCTCCATCCTACATTGCCACTCTCTGCCTATCCTAATTCAGACCCTATGATTCCTACCACCCGGTGATGTTTTTCTCACACCTGCTAGTGAATGTAATGTTACACACCCAAACAAGGCGCACAACCACGCGATGTTTTTCAGAAACCTATCCTATATTGCCACTGCATGTTGCCTGACTTCTCCATGCTGATCACCCCGTGGTGCTTTTCTCCATCCTACATTGCCACTCACTGCCTATCCTAATTCAGACCCTATGATTCACACCATCCCGTGATGTTTTTCTCATTCCTGCTAGTGAATGTAATGTTACACACCCATACAATGGGCACCACCCCGCCATGTTTTTCAGAAACCTATCCTACATTGCCACTGCATGTTGCCTGACCACCCCATGCTGACCACCCCGTGGTGCTTTTCTCCATCCTACATTGCCACTCACTGCCTATCCTAATTCAGACCCTATGATTCACACCCCCCCGTGATGTTTTTCTCATTCCTGCTAGTGAATGTTATGTTACACACCCATACAATGTGCACCACCCGGGATGTTTTTCAGAAACCTATCCTACATTGCCACTGCATGTTGCCTGACCTCCCCATGCTGACCACCCCGTGGTGCTTTTCTCCGTCCTACATTGCCACTAACTGCCTATCCTAATTCAGACCCTATGATTCACACCACCCCGTGATGTTTTTCTCACTCCTGCTAGTGAATGTAATGTTACACAGCCATACAATGCGCAGCACCCCGCGATGTTTTTCAGAAACCTATCCTACATTGCCACTGCATATTGCCTGACCTCCCCATGCTGACCACCCCGCGGGCTTTTCTCCATCCTACATTGCCACTCACTGCCTATCCTAATTCAGACCCTATGATTCACACCACCCCGTGATGTTTTTCTCATTCCTGCTAGTGAATGTAATGTTACACACCCATACAATGTGCACCACCCCGCGATATTTTTCAGAAACCTATCCTACATTGCCACTGCATATTGCCTGACCTCCCCATGCTGACCACCCCGCGGTGCTTTTCTCCATCCTACATTGCCACTCACTGCCTATCCTAATTCAGACCCTATGATTCACACCACCCCGTGATGTTTTTCTCACTCCTACTAGTGAATGTAATGTTACACACCCATACAATGCGCACCACCCCTTGATATTTTTCGGAAACCTATCCTACATTGCCACTGCATATTGCCTGACCTCCCCATACTGACCACCCCGCGGTGCATTTCTCCATCCTACATCGCCACTCACTGCCTATCCTATTTAAGACCCTATGATTCACACCACCCCGTGATGTTTTTCTCGCTCCTACTAGTGAATGTAATGTTACACACCCATACAATGCGCACCAACCCGCGATGTTTTTCAGAAACCTATCCTACATTGCCACTGCATATTGCCTGACCTCCCCATGCTGACCACCACGCGGTGCTTTTCTCCATCCTACATTGCCACTCACTGCCTATCCTAATTCACACCCTATGATTCACACCACCCGGTGATGTTTTTCTCACTCCTACTAGTGAATGTAATGTTACACACCCATACAATGCGCACCAACACGCGATGTTTTTCAGAAACCTATCCTACATTGCCACTGCATGTTGCCTGACCTCCACATACTGACCACACCGTGGTGCTTTTCTCCATCCTACATTGCCACTCACTGCCTATCCTAATTCACACCCTATGATTCACACCACCCCGTGATTTTTTCTCACTCCTGCTAGTGAATGTAATGTTACACACCCATACAATGCGCAACAACCCGCGATGTTTTTCAGAAACCTATCCTACATTGCCACTGCATGTCTCCTGACCTCCCCATGCTGACCACCCCGTGGTGCTTTTCTCCATCCTACATTGCCACTCACTGCCTATCTAATTCAGACCCTATGATTCACACCACCCCGTGATGTTTTTCTCACTCCTCCTAGTGAATGTAATGTTACACACATATACAATGCGCACCACAATGCGATGTTTTTCAGAAACCTATCCTACATTGCCACTGCATGTTGCCTGACCTCCCCATGCTGACCACCCCGTGGTGCTTTTCGCCATCCTACATTGCCACTCACTGCCTATCCTAATTCAGACCCTAACATTCACACCACCCCGTGATGTTTTTCTCATTCCTGCTAGTGAATGTAATGTTACACACCCATACAATGCGCACCACCCCGCGATGTTTTTCAGAATCCTATCCTACATTGCCACTGCATGTTGCCTGACCTCCCCATGCTGACCACCCCGTGGTGCTTTTCTCCATCCTACATTGCCACTAAATGCCTACACTAATTCAGAGCCTATGATTCACACCACCCCGTGATGTTTTTCTCACTCCTGCTAGTGAATGAAATGTTACACATCCTTACAATGCGCACCACCCCGCGATGTTTTTCAGAAACCTATCCTACATTGCCACTGCATAATGCCTGACCTCCGATGCTGACCACCCCGCGGTGCTTTTCTCCATCCTACATTGCCACTCACTGCCTATCCTAATTCAGAACCTATGATTCACACCACCCCGTTATGTTTTTCTCACTACTACTAGTGAATGTAATGTTACACACCCATACATTGCGCACCACCCCGCGATGTTTTTCAGAAACCTATCCTGCATTGCCACTGCATGTTGCCTGACCTCCCCATGCTGACCACCCCGTGGTGCTTTTCTCCATCCTACAATGCCACTCACTGCCTATCCGAATAAAAACCCTATGATTCACACCACCCCGTGATGTTTTTCTCACTCCTCCTTGTGAATGTAATGTTAAACACACATACAATGCGCCCCAACCCGCGATCTTTTTCAGAAACCTATCCTACATTGCCACTGCATGTTGCCTGACCTCCCTATGCTGACCACCCCGTGGTGCTTTTCTCCATCCTACATTGCCACTCACTGCCTATCCTAATTCAGACCCTATGATTTACACCACCCCGTGATGTTTTTCTCACTCCTGCTAGTGAATGTAATGTTACACACCCATACAATGCGCACCACCCTGCGATGTTTTTCAGAAACCTATCCTACATTGCCACTGCATGTTGCTTGACCTCCCCATGCTGACCACCCCGTGGTGCTTTTCTCCATCCTACATTGCCACTCACTGCCTATCCTAATTCAGACCCTATGATTCACACCACACCGTGATGTTTTTCTCACTCCTACTAGTGAATGTAATGTTACACACCCATACAATGCGCACCACAACGCGATGTTTTTCAGAAACCTATCCAACATTGCCACTGCATGTTGCCTGACCTCCCCATGCTGACCACCCCGTGGTGCTTTTCGCCATCCTACATTGCCACTCACTGCCTATCCTAATTCAGACCCTATGATTCACACCACCCCGTGATGTTTTTCTCACTCCTACTAGTGAATGTAATGTTACACACCCATACAATGCGCACCACCCCGCGATGTTTTTCAGAAACGTATCCTACATTGCCACTGCATGTTGCCTGACCTCCCCATGCTGACCACCCCGTGGTGCTTTTCTCCATCCTACATTGCCACTCTCTGCCTATATAATTCAGACCCTATGATTCCTACCACGCGGTGATGTTTTTGTCACGCCTGCTAGTGAATGTAATGTTACACACCCAAACAAGGCGCACAACCACGCGATGTTTTTCAGAAACCTATCCTATATTGCCACTGCATGTTGCCTGACTTCTCCATGCTGACCACCCCGTGGTGCTTTTCTCCATCCTACATTGCCACTCACTGCCTATCCTAATTCAGACCCTATGATTCACACCATCCCGTGATGTTTTTCTCATTCCTGCTAGTGAATGTAATGTTACACACCCATACAATGGGCACCACCCCGCCATGTTTTTCAGAAACCTATCCTACATTGCCACTGCATGTTTCCTGACCACGCCATGCTGACCACCCCGTGGTGCTTTTCTCCATCCTACATTGCCACTCACTGCCTATCCTAATTCAGACCCTATGATTCACACCCCCCCGTGATGTTTTTCTCATTCCTGCTAGTGAATGTTATGTTACACACCCATACAATGCGCACCACCCGGGATGTTTTTCAGAAACCTATCCTACATTGCCACTGCATGTTGCCTGACCTACCCATGCTGACCACCCCGTGGTGCTTTTCTCCATCCTACATTGCCACTAACTGCCTATCCTAATTCAGACCCTATGATTCACACCACCCCGTGATGTTTTTCTCACTGCTGCTAGTGAATGTAATGTTACACAGCCATACAATGCGCAGCACCCCGCGATGTTTTTCAGAAACCTATCCTACATTGCCACTGCATATTGCCTGGCCTCCCCATGCTGACCACCCCGCGGGCTTTTCTCCATCCTACATTGCCACTCACTGCCTATCCTAATTCAGACCCTATGATTCACACCACCCCGTGATGTTTTTCTCATTCCTGCTAGTGAATGTAATGTTACACACCCATACAATGCGCACCACCCCGCGATATTTTTCAGAAACGTATCCTACATTGCCACTGCATATTGCCTGACCTCCCCATGCTGACCACCACGCGGTGCTTTTCTCCATCCTACATTGCCACTCACTGCCTATCCTAATTCAGACCCTATGATTCACACCACCCGGTGATGTTTTTCTCACTCCTACTAGTGAATGTAATGTTACACACCCATACAATGCGCACCAACACGCGATGTTTTTCAGAAACCTATCCTACATTGCCACTGCATGTTGCCTGACCTCCACATACTGACCACCCCGTGGTGCTTTTCGCCATCCTACATTGCCACTCACTGCCTATCCTAATTCAGACCCTATGATTCACACCACCCCGTGATGTTTTTCTCACTCCTACTAGTGAATGTAATGTTACACACCCATACAATGCGCACCACCCCGCGATGTTTTTCAGAAACGTATCCTACATTGCCACTGCATGTTGCCTGACCTCCCCATGCTGACCACCCCGTGGTGCTTTTCTCCATCCTACATTGCCACTCTCTGCCTATATAATTCAGACCCTATGATTCCTACCACGCGGTGATGTTTTTGTCACGCCTGCTAGTGAATGTAATGTTACACACCCAAACAAGGCGCACAACCACGCGATGTTTTTCAGAAACCTATCCTATATTGCCACTGCATGTTGCCTGACTTCTCCATGCTGACCACCCCGTGGTGCTTTTCTCCATCCTACATTGCCACTCACTGCCTATCCTAATTCAGACCCTATGATTCACACCATCCCGTGATGTTTTTCTCATTCCTGCTAGTGAATGTAATGTTACACACCCATACAATGGGCACCACCCCGCCATGTTTTTCAGAAACCTATCCTACATTGCCACTGCATGTTTCCTGACCACGCCATGCTGACCACCCCGTGGTGCTTTTCTCCATCCTACATTGCCACTCACTGCCTATCCTAATTCAGACCCTATGATTCACACCCCCCCGTGATGTTTTTCTCATTCCTGCTAGTGAATGTTATGTTACACACCCATACAATGCGCACCACCCGGGATGTTTTTCAGAAACCTATCCTACATTGCCACTGCATGTTGCCTGACCTACCCATGCTGACCACCCCGTGGTGCTTTTCTCCATCCTACATTGCCACTAACTGCCTATCCTAATTCAGACCCTATGATTCACACCACCCCGTGATGTTTTTCTCACTGCTGCTAGTGAATGTAATGTTACACAGCCATACAATGCGCAGCACCCCGCGATGTTTTTCAGAAACCTATCCTACATTGCCACTGCATATTGCCTGGCCTCCCCATGCTGACCACCCCGCGGGCTTTTCTCCATCCTACATTGCCACTCACTGCCTATCCTAATTCAGACCCTATGATTCACACCACCCCGTGATGTTTTTCTCATTCCTGCTAGTGAATGTAATGTTACACACCCATACAATGCGCACCACCCCGCGATATTTTTCAGAAACGTATCCTACATTGCCACTGCATATTGCCTGACCTCCCCATGCTGACCACCACGCGGTGCTTTTCTCCATCCTACATTGCCACTCACTGCCTATCCTAATTCAGACCCTATGATTCACACCACCCGGTGATGTTTTTCTCACTCCTACTAGTGAATGTAATGTTACACACCCATACAATGCGCACCAACACGCGATGTTTTTCAGAAACCTATCCTACATTGCCACTGCATGTTGCCTGACCTCCACATACTGACCACACCGTGGTGCTTTTCTCCATCCTACATTGCCACTCACTGCCTATCCTAATTCAGACCCTATGATTCACACCACCCCGTTTTTTTTTCTCACTCCTGCTAGTGAATGTAATGTTACACACCCATACAATGCGCAACAACCCGCGATGTTTTTCAGAAACCTATCCTACATTGCCACTGCATGTCTCCTGACCTCCCCATGCTGACCACCCCGTGGTGCTTTTCTCCATCCTACATTGCCACTCACTGCCTATCCTAATTCAGACCCTATGATTCACACCACCCCGTGATGTTTTTCTCACTCCTCCTAGTGAATGTAATGTTACACACATATACAATGCGCACCACAATGCGATGTTTTTCAGAAACCTATCCTACATTGCCACTGCATGTTGCCTGACTTCCCCATGCTGACCACCCCGTGGTGCTTTTCGCCATCCTACATTGCCACTCACTGCCTATCCTAATTCAGACCCTATCATTCACACCACCCCGTGATGTTTTTCTCATTCCTGCTAGTGAATGTAATGTTACACACCCATACAATGCGCACCACCCCGCGATGTTTTTCAGAAACCTATCCTACATTGCCACTGCATGTTGCCTGACCTCCCCATGCTGACCACCCCGTGGTGCTTTTCTCCATCCTACATTGCCACTAAATGCCTACACTAATTCATAGCGTATGATTCACACCACCCCGTGATGTTTTTCTCACTCCTGCTAGTGAATGAAATGTTACACATCCTTACAATGCGCACCACCCCGCGATGTTTTTCAGAAACCTATCCTACATTGCCACTGCATAATGCCTGACCTCCGATGCTGACCACCCCGCGGTGCTTTTCTCCATCCTACATTGCCACTCACTGCCTATCCTAATTCAGAACCTATGATTCACACCACCCCGTGATGTTTTTCTCACTCCTACTAGTGAACGTAATCTTACACACCCATACAATGCGCACCACCCCGCGATGGTTTTCAGAAACCTATCCTATATTGCCGCTGCATGTTGCCTGACCTCCCCATGCTGACCACCCCGGGGTACTTTTCTCCATCCTACATTGCCACTGACTGCCTATCCTAATTCAGACCCTATGATTCACACCACCCCGTGATGTTTTTCTCACTCCTACTAGTGAATGTAATGTTACACACCCATACATTGCGCACCACCCCGCGATGTTTTTCAGAAACCTATCCTGCATTGCCACTGCATGTTGCCTGACCTCCCCATGCTGACCACCCCGTATTGCTTTTCTCCATCCTACAATGCCACTCACTGCCTATCCTAATTCAGACCCTATGATTCACACCACCCCGTGATGTTTTACTCACTCCTCCTAGTGAATGTAATGTTACACACACATACAATGCGCACCACCCTGCGATGTTTTTCAGAAAGCTATCCTACATTGCCACTGCATGTTGCTTGACCTCCCCATGCTGACCACCCCGTGGTGCTTTTCTCCATCCTACATTGCCACTCACTGCCTATCCTAATTCAGACCCTATGATTCACACCACACCGTGATGTTTTTCTCACTCCTACTAGTGAATGTAATGTTACACACCCATACAATGCGCACCACAACGCGATATTTTTCAGAAACCTATCCTACATTGCCACTGCATGTTGCCTGACCTCCCCATGCTGACCACCCCGTGGTGCTTTTCTCCATCCTACATTGCCACTGACTGCCTATCCTTATTCAGACCCTATGATTCACACCACCCCGTGATGTTTTTCTCACTCCTACTAGTGAATGTAATGTTACACACCCATACAATGCGCACCACCCCGCGATGTTTTTCAGAAACGTATCCTACTTTGCCACTGCATGTTGCCTGACCTCCCCATGCTGACCACCCCGTGGTGCTTTTCTCCATCCTACATTGCCACTCACTGCCTATCCTAATTCAGACCCTATGATTCCTACCACCCGGTGATGTTTTTCTCACTCCTGCTAGTGAATGTAATGTTACACACCCAAACAAGGCGCACAACCACGCGATGTTTTTCACAAACCTATCCTATATTGCCACTGCATGTTGCCTGACCTCTCCATGCTGACTACACCGTGGTGCTTTTCTCCATCCTACATTGCCACTCACTGCCTATCCAATTCAGACCCTATGATTCACACCATCCCGTGATGTTTTTCTCATTCCTGCTAGTGAATGTAATGTTACACACCCATACAATGGGCACCACCCCGCCATGTTTTTCAGAAACCTATCCTACATTGCCACTGCATGTTGCCTGACCTCACCATGCTGACCACCCCGTGGTGCTTTTCTCCATCCTACATTGCCACTCACTGCCTATCCTAATTCAGACCCTATGATTCACACCCCCCCGTGATGTTTTTCTCATTCCTGCTAGTGAATGTTATGTTACACACCCATACAATGCGCACCACCCGGGATGTTTTTCAGAAACCTATCCTACATTGCCACTGCATGTTGCCTGACCTCCCCATGCTGACCACCCCGTGGTGCTTTTCTCCATCCTACATTGCCACTAACTGCCTATCCTAATTCAGACCCTATGATTCACACCACCCCGTGATCCTTTTCTCACTCCTGCTAGTGAATGTAATGTTACACACCCATACAATGCCCAGCACCCCGCGATGTTTTTCAGAAACCTATCCTACATTGCCACTGCATATTGCCTGACCTCCCCATGCTGACCACCCCGCGGTGCTTTTCTCCATCCTACATTGCCACTCACTGCCTATCCTAATTCAGACCCTATGATTCACAACACCCCGTGATGTTTTTCTCATTCCTGCTAGTGAATGTAATGATACACACCCATACAATGCGCACCACCCCGCGATATTTTTCAGAAACCTATCCTACATTGCCACTGCATATTGCCTGACCTCCCCATGCTGACCACCCCGCGGTGCTTTTCTCCATCCTACATTGCCACTCACTGCCTATCCTAATTCAGACCCTATGATTCACATCACCCCGTGATGTTTTTCTCACTCCTACTAGTGAATGTAATGTTACACACCCATACAATGCGCACCACCCCTCGATGTTTTTCGGAAACCTATCCTACATTGCCACTGCATATTGCCTGACCTCCCCATACTGACCACCCCG
Organism: Cavia porcellus; assembly: GCF_034190915.1. Classification (NCBI taxonomy): domain Eukaryota; kingdom Metazoa; phylum Chordata; class Mammalia; order Rodentia; family Caviidae; genus Cavia; species Cavia porcellus. The sequence continues at coordinate 46,685,601 of NW_026947514.1, read as the reverse complement.
CGGTGCATTTCTCCATCCTACATCGCCACTCACTGCCTATCCTATTTGAGACCCTATGATTCACACCACCCCGTGATGTTTTTCTCGCTCCTACTAGTGAATGTAATGTAACACACCCATACAATGCGCACCACCCCGCGATGTTTTTCAGAAACCTATCCTACATTGCCACTGCATGTTGCCTGACCTCCCCATGCTGACCACCACGTGGTGCTTTTCTCCATCCTACATTGCCACTCACTGCCTATCCTAATTCAGACCCTATGATTCACATCACCCCGTGATGTTTTTCTCACTCCTGCTAGTGAATGTAATGTTGCACACCCATACAATGCGCACCACCCCGCGATGTTTTTCAGAAACCAATCCTACATTGCCACTGCACGTTGCCTGACCTCCCCATGCTGACCACCCCGTGGTGCTTTTCTCCATCCTACATTGACACTCCCTGCCTATCCTAATTCACACCCTATGATTCACACCACCCCGTGATTTTTTCTCACTCCTGCTAGGGAATGTAATGTTACACACCCATACAATGCGCACCACCCCGCGATGTTTTTCAGAAACCTATCCTAAATAGACACTGCATGTTGCTTGACCTCCCCATGCTGACCACCCCGTGGTGCTTTTCTCCATCCTACATTGCCACTCACTGCCTATCCTAATTCAGACCCTATGATTCACACCACACCGTGATGTTTTTCTCAATCCTGCTAGTGAATGTAATGTTACACACCCATACAATGCGCACCACCCCGCGATGTTTTTCAGAAACCTATCCTACATTACCACTGCATGTTGCCTGACCTCCCCATGCTGACCACCCCGTGGTGCTTTTCTCCATCCTACATTGCCACTCACTGCCTATCCTAATTCAGACGCTATGATTCCCACCACCCCGTGATGTTTTTCTCACTCTTGCTAGTGAATGTAATGTTACACACCCATACAATGCGCACCACCCCGCGCTGTTTTTCAGAAACCAATCCTACATTGCCACTGCATGTTGCCTGACATCCCCATGCTGACCACCCCGTGGTGCTTTTCTCCATCCTACATTGCCACTCACTGCCTATCCTAATTCAGACCCTATGATTCACACCACCCCGTGATGTTTTCTCACTCCTACTAGTGAATGTAATGTTACACACCCATACAATGCGCACCACCCTGCGATGTTTTTCAGAAACGTGTCCTACATTGCCACTGCATGTTGCCTGACCTCCCCATGCTGACCACCCCGTGGTGCTTTTCTCCATCCTACATTGCCACTCACTGCCTATCCTAATTCAGACCCTATGATTCACACCACCCCGTGATGTTTTTCTCACCACTACTAGTGAATGTAATGTTACACACCCATACATTGCGCACCACCTCGCGATGTTTTTCAGAAACCTATCCTACATTGCCACTGCATGTTGCCTGACCTCCCCATGCTGACCACCCCGTGGTGCTTTTCTCCATCCCACGTTGCCACTCACTGCCTATCCTAATTAAGACCCTAAGATTCACACAACCCCGTGATGTTTTGCTCATTCCTGCTAGTGAATGTAATGTTACACACCCATACAATGCGCACCACCCCGCGATGTTTTTCAGAAACCTATCCTACATTGCCACTGCATGTTGCCTGACCTCCCCATGCTGACCACCCCGTGGTGCTTTTCTCCAGCCTACATTGCCACTCACTGCCTATCCTAATTCAGACCCTATGATTCCCACCACCCCGTGATGTTTTTCTCATTTCTGCTAGTGAATATAATGTTACACACCCATACAATGCGCACCACCCCGCGATGTTTTTCAGAAACCTATCCTACATTGCCACTGCATGTTGCCTGACCTCCCATGCTGACCACCCCGTGGTGCTTCTCTCCATCCTACATTGCCACTCACTGCCTATCCTAATTCAGACCCTATGATTCACACCACCCCGTGATGTTTTTCTCACTCCTGCTAGTGAATGTAATGTTACACACCCATACAATGCGCACCACCCCGCGATGTTTTTCAGAAACCTATCCTACATTGCCACTGCATATTGCCTGACCTCCCCATGCTGACCACCCCGCGGTGCTTTTCTCCATCCTACATTGCCACTCACTGCCTATCCTAACTCAGACCCTATGATTCACACCACCCCGTGATGTTTTTCTCACTCCTACTAGTGAATGTAATGTTACACACCCATACAATGCGCACCACCCCGCGATGTTTTTCAGAATATTGTCCTATCTAATTAATGAGTGAAAACTTTATAAGGCTTCAAGGCCACCTAATGGGGAATCATGATTACCACATAGTTTTATATATTTGAATCATTACTTACATTAGGGAAACTATTCGGTATTCACACATGCGAGATTGATTTATTTCACTTATGAGTATTGTCTCAAGCTGTGCCCATTTTTTGATAAATATCTCAATGTGATCCTTCTTTATAGCTGTATAATATTCCATTGTATAGAAATAACACAACTTTTTTATCCATTCCTCAGTTGATTGACACTTTGGTTGTTTCCAAGATCTGGCGATTACAAATTGTGCTGCTATAAACATAGGTGCACATATATCACTGTGGTATGATGCTTTCAGTTCTTCTGGGAATATGCCTAGAAGTGGTATAGCTGGAATAAATGGGATTTCCAGTCCCAACTTTTTGAGAAATCTCCAGACAGATCTCCACAAAGGCTGTACCAGTCTACACTCCCACCAGCAGTGCAGGAGAGTTCCTTTTTCCCCACAGCCTCTCCAGCATTTGTTGTCGGTTTTCTTGATCCTGGCTATTCTTTCAGGAGTGAGATGGTATCTCAGTGTGGTTTTAATTTGCATTTCTCTAATGACCAATGATGATGAGCATTTTTTCATGTATTTATTTGCCATTTGCATTTCTTCATCTGAGAATTGCATATTCATCTCAGATGCCCATTTTTGGATTGGATCTTTGAATTTCAGAGGTCTGAGTTTCTTTAATTCTTTATATGTTTTAGACAAGAGGCCCTTGTCTGACAGAGAGTTCACTAAAATCTTTTCCCAGTTTGTGGGTTTTCTTTTCACTATGCTGGAGATTTCTTTTGACATGCAGAAACTTTTTAATAAGAAGTGGTCCCAGTTATTGATTCTGGGAAGTATTTCCCATGTGGTTTGTGTCCTGTTCATGAATTCTTTACCTACTCCTATGTCTCCAAGGTTGGGCTTCTTGATATGAAAATATTTGAAGCTAGAGTATATGAAGTTTTACCCAAATATTTCAAGGAAAAAGACACTATGGTAACTACTATTAAGTCAGGTTATAAGGTGGTGAAGTACTAGGTTATTGAAACAGTCATGCTGTGACCTCTATTGTTATATTGTTATGTCCTGTTTTATCTCAATCTCCCCCTTATTGTTTCAAAAAAAATTATTTAGTCATTTCTTATGTTTGTCTTAATTAAAGAAAAAATTCAAAAAAATTAGGATATATAAATAGTAACTCTTTTCGATTTCCTATTAACTTGTTTTGAAGTCCTGTAGTACTCCCATGATCTTGTTTTGACTGATTAGACTCTGTTCCATTCTATATGATAGTATCAAGTTTGAAGACATAGGCAACTACTTTGAAGACAATAAGATTCACTAAGATACCCATTCTGGTTTGACTATTGTCTTTTTTGGAAGTCCTGTAATGTTTACAACGCCTAAGTTTTATTGGTCTTGTTCTCTACTGTTTTGTCCAACTTTATAATATCTAATAAGATAGACAATTCTTTTTAAGGAAACAAGGGACAACGTTGATAACCATTGTTGATAAACTTCTACTCTGTTCTACACCATGTGCTACGTCTATCCTTGGTATTGACTGACAGCTTTGTTTTGCCATATTTGACTGTATTCTTCACCCCCCCCCAAAGAAAGTAATAAGCACTAAGGAGTAATAAAATCCAAGATGTGTAAATTTTGTTGTAAAAAAGAGAGGAAAAAAAAAAAAGAAAAGGAGCTCTAACGGATATAACAGCAAGTGTGTTTGGGGGTGTTAAATAGCTGACTTTATCAATGTTTTTGGAACATTGAACACAGCTGTTTGCAGTCTCCCTGTTTGAATGTCCACCTTGTGTTCTTTGATACTGTGATTTGAGGAACTATTTTCAAGAAAATAGTGTGTAATCTACTAGCAGGTAATTTCTTACTGTTATGGTTTTTTGTTTTGTTTTGTTTTGTTTTGTTTTGTAGTTCAGTATTGCGTGTACACTTACGCTGCTTTGGTTTGTTTTGTGTTTTTCTCTTTTTGCTCTTAAATAAAAAAAAAAAAAAAAAAAGAAACCTATCCTACATTGCCACTGCATGTTGCCTGACCTCCCCATGCTGACCACCCCGTGGTGCTTTTCTCCATCCTACATTGCCACTCACTGCCTATCCTAATGCAGACCCTATGATTCACACCACCCCGTGATTTTTTCTCACTCCTGCTAGTGAATGTAATGTTACACACCCATACAATGCGCACCACCCCGCGATGTTTTTCAGAAACCTATCCTATATTTCCACTGCATGTTGCCTGACCTCCCCATGCTGACCACACCGTGGTGCTTTTCTCCATCCTACATTGCCACTCATGGCCTATCCTAATTCACACCCTATGATTCACACAACCCCGTGATGTTTTTCTCACTCCTCCTAGTGAATGTAATGTTACACACACATACAATGCGCACCACCCCGCGATGTTTTTCAGAAACCTATCCTACATTGCCACTGCATGTTGCCTGACCTCCCCATGCTGACCACCCCGTGGTGCTTTTCTCCATCCTACATTGCCACTCACTGCCTATCCAATTCAGACCCTATGATTCACATCACCCCGTGATTTTTTCTCACTCCTGCTATTGAATGTAACGTTACACACCCATACAATGCGAACCACCCCGCGATGTTTTTCAGAAACCTATCCTACATTGCCACTGCATGTTGCCTGACCTCCCCATGCTGACCACCCCGTGGTGCTTCTCTCCATCCTACGTTGCCACTCACTGCCTATACTAATTCAGACACTATGATTCACACCACCCGTGATGTTTTTCTCATTCCTGCTAGTGAGTGTAATGTTACACACACATACAATGCGCACCACCCCGCGATGTTTCTCAGAAACCTATCCTACATTGCCACTGCATGTTGCCTGACCTCAGCATGCTGACCACCCCGTGGTGCTTTTCTTCATCCTACATTGCCACTCACTGCCTATACTAATTCAGACCCTATGATTCACACCACCCCGTGATGTTTTTCTCACTCCTACTAGTGAATGTAATGTTACACAGCCATACAATGCGCACCACCCCGCGATGTTTTTCAGAAACCTATCCTACATTGCCACTGCATGTTGCCTGACCTCCCCATGCTGACCACCCCGCGGTGCTTTTCTCCATCCTACATTGCCACTCACTGCCTATCCTAATTCAGACCCTAAGATTCACACCACCCCGTGATGTTTTTCTCATTCCTGCTAGTGAATGTTATGTTACACACCCATACAATGCGCACCACCCCGCGATGTTTTTCAGAAACCTATCCTACATTGCCACTGAATGTTGCCTGACCTCCCCATGCTGACCACCCCGTGGTGCTTTTCTCCATCCTATATTGCCACTCACTGCCTATCCTAATTCAGACCCTAGGATTCACACCACCCTGTGATGTTTTTCTCACTCCTGCTAGTGAATCTAATGTTACACACCCATACAATTCGCACCAACCCGCGATGTTTTTCAGAAACCTATCCTACATTGCCACTGCATGTTGCTTGACCTACGCATGCTGACCACCCCGTGGTGCTTTTCTCCATCCTACATTGCCACTCACTGCCTATCCTAATTCAGACCCTATGATTCACACCACACCGTGATGTTTTTCTCACTCTTACTAGTGAATGTAATGTTACACACCCATACAATGCTCACCACAACGCGATGTTTTTCAGAAACCTATCCTACATTGCCACTGCATGTTGCCTGACCTCCCCATGCTGACCACCCCGTGGTGCTTTTCTCCTTCCTACGTTGCCACTCACTGCCTATCCTAATTCACACCCTAAGATTCACACCACCCCGTGAGGTTTTTCTCATTCCTGCTAGTGAATGTAATGTTACACACCCATACAATGCGCACCAACCCGCGATGTTTTTCAGAAACCTATCCTACATTGCCACTGCATGTTGCCTGACCTCCCCATGCTGACCACCACGTGGTGCTTTTCTCCATCCTACATTGCCACTCACTGCCTATCCTAATTCAGACCCTATGATACACACCCCCCCGTGATGTTTTTCTCATTCCTGCTATTGAATGTTATGTTACACACCCAAACAATGCACACCACCCGGGATGTTTTTCAGAAACCTATCCTACATTGCCACTGCATGTTGCCTGACCTCCCCATGCTGACCACCCCGTGGTGCTTTTCTCCATCCTACATTGCCACTCACTGCCTATCCTAATTCAGACCCTATGATTCACACCACCCCGTGATGTTTTTCTCACTCCTCCTAGTGAATGTAATGTTACACACACATACAATGCGCACCACCCCGCGATGTTTTTCAGAAACCTATCCTACATTGCCACTGCATGTTGCCTGACCTCCCCATGCTGACCACCCCGTGGTGCTTTTCTCCATCCTACATTGCCACTCACTGCCTATCCAATTCAGACCCTATGATTCACATCACCCCGTGATTTTTTCTCACTCCTGCTATTGAATGTAACGTTACACACCCATACAATGCGAACCACCCCGCGATGTTTTTCAGAAACCTATCCTACATTGCCACTGCATGTTGCCTGACCTCCCCATGCTGACCACACCGTGGTGCTTTTCTCCATCCTACGTTGCCACTCATGGCCTATCCTAATTCACACCCTATGATTCACACCACCCCGTGATGCTTTTCTCACTCCTGCTAGTGAATGTAATGTTACACACCCATACAATGCCCAGCACCCCGCGATGTTTTTCAGAAACCTATCCTACATTGCCACTGCATATTGCCTGACCTCCCCATGCTGACCACCCCGCGGTGCTTTTCTCCATCCTACATTGCCACTCACTGCCTATCCTAATTCAGACCCTATGATTCACAACACCCCGTGATGTTTTTCTCATTCCTGCTAGTGAATGTAATGATACACACCCATACAATGCGCACCACCCCGCGATATTTTTCAGAAACCTATCCTACATTGCCACTGCATATTGCCTGACCTCCCCATGCTGACCACCCCGCGGTGCTTTTCTCCATCCTACATTGCCACTCACTGCCTATCCTAATTCAGACCCTATGATTCACATCACCCCGTGATGTTTTTCTCACTCCTACTAGTGAATGTAATGTTACACACCCATACAATGCGCACCACCCCTCGATGTTTTTCGGAAACCTATCCTACATTGCCACTGCATATTGCCTGACCTCCCCATACTGACCACCCCGCGGTGCATTTCTCCATCCTACATCGCCACTCACTGCCTATCCTATTTGAGACCCTATGATTCACACCACCCCGTGATGTTTTTCTCGCTCCTACTAGTGAATGTAATGTAACACACCCATACAATGCGCACCACCCCGCGATGTTTTTCAGAAACCTATCCTACATTGCCACTGCATGTTGCCTGACCTCCCCATGCTGACCACCACGTGGTGCTTTTCTCCATCCTACATTGCCACTCACTGCCTATCCTAATTCAGACCCTATGATTCACATCACCCCGTGATGTTTTTCTCACTCCTGCTAGTGAATGTAATGTTGCACACCCATACAATGCGCACCACCCCGCGATGTTTTTCAGAAACCAATCCTACATTGCCACTGCACGTTGCCTGACCTCCCCATGCTGACCACCCCGTGGTGCTTTTCTCCATCCTACATTGACACTCCCTGCCTATCCTAATTCACACCCTATGATTCACACCACCCCGTGATTTTTTCTCACTCCTGCTAGGGAATGTAATGTTACACACCCATACAATGCGCACCACCCCGCGATGTTTTTCAGAAACCTATCCTAAATAGACACTGCATGTTGCTTGACCTCCCCATGCTGACCACCCCGTGGTGCTTTTCTCCATCCTACATTGCCACTCACTGCCTATCCTAATTCAGACCCTATGATTCACACCACACCGTGATGTTTTTCTCAATCCTGCTAGTGAATGTAATGTTACACACCCATACAATGCGCACCACCCCGCGATGTTTTTCAGAAACCTATCCTACATTACCACTGCATGTTGCCTGACCTCCCCATGCTGACCACCCCGTGGTGCTTTTCTCCATCCTACATTGCCACTCACTGCCTATCCTAATTCAGACGCTATGATTCCCACCACCCCGTGATGTTTTTCTCACTCTTGCTAGTGAATGTAATGTTACACACCCATACAATGCGCACCACCCCGCGCTGTTTTTCAGAAACCAATCCTACATTGCCACTGCATGTTGCCTGACATCCCCATGCTGACCACCCCGTGGTGCTTTTCTCCATCCTACATTGCCACTCACTGCCTATCCTAATTCAGACCCTATGATTCACACCACCCCGTGATGTTTTCTCACTCCTACTAGTGAATGTAATGTTACACACCCATACAATGCGCACCACCCTGCGATGTTTTTCAGAAACGTGTCCTACATTGCCACTGCATTTTGCCTGACCTCCCCATGCTGACCACCCCGTGGTGCTTTTCTCCATCCTACATTGCCACTCACTGCCTATCCTAATTCAGACCCTATGATTCACACCACCCCGTGATGTTTTTCTCACCACTACTAGTGAATGTAATGTTACACACCCATACATTGCGCACCACCTCGCGATGTTTTTCAGAAACCTATCCTACATTGCCACTGCATGTTGCCTGACCTCCCCATGCTGACCACCCCGTGGTGCTTTTCTCCATCCCACGTTGCCACTCACTGCCTATCCTAATTCAGACCCTAAGATTCACACAACCCCGTGATGTTTTGCTCATTCCTGCTAGTGAATGTAATGTTACACACCCATACAATGCGCACCACCCCGCGATGTTTTTCAGAAACCTATCCTACATTGCCACTGCATGTTGCCTGACCTCCCCATGCTGACCACCCCGTGGTGCTTTTCTCCAGCCTACATTGCCACTCACTGCCTATCCTAATTCAGACCCTATGATTCCCACCACCCCGTGATGTTTTTCTCATTCCTGCTAGTGAATATAATGTTACACACCCATACAATGCGCACCACCCCGCGATGTTTTTCAGAAACCTATCCTACATTGCCACTGCATGTTGCCTGACCTCCCATGCTGACCACCCCGTGGTGCTTCTCTCCATCCTACATTGCCACTCACTGCCTATCCTAATTCAGACCCTATGATTCACACCACCCCGTGATGTTTTTCTCACTCCTGCTAGTGAATGTAATGTTACACACCCATACAATGCGCACCACCCCGCGATGTTTTTCAGAAACCTATCCTACATTGCCACTGCATATTGCCTGACCTCCCCATGCTGACCACCCCGCGGTGCTTTTCTCCATCCTACATTGCCACTCACTGCCTATCCTAACTCAGACCCTATGATTCACACCACCCCGTGATGTTTTTCTCACTCCTACTAGTGAATGTAATGTTACACACCCATACAATGCGCACCACCCCGCGATGTTTTTCAGAATCTTGTCCTATCTAATTAATGAGTGAAAACTTTATAAGGCTTCAAGGCCACCTAATGGGGAATCATGATTACCACATAGTTTTATATATTTGAATCATTACTTACATTAGGGAAACTATTCGGTATTCACACATGCGAGATTGATTTATTTCACTTATGAGTATTGTCCCAAGCTGTGCCCATTTTTTGATAAATATCTCAATGTGATCCTTCTTTATAGCTGTATAATATTCCATTGTATAGAAATAACACAACTTTTTTATCCATTCCTCAGTTGATGGACACTTTGGTTGTTTCCAAGATCTGGCGATTACAAATTGTGCTGCTATAAACATAGGTGCACATATATCACTGTGGTATGATGCTTTCAGTTCTTCTGGGAATATGCCTAGAAGTGGTATAGCTGGAATAAATGGGATTTCCAGTCCCAACTTTTTGAGAAATCTCCAGACAGATCTCCACAAAGGCTGTACCAGTCTACACTCCCACCAGCAGTGCAGGAGAGTTCCTTTTTCCCCACAGCCTCTCCAGCATTTGTTGTCGGTTTTCTTGATCCTGGCTATTCTTTCAGGAGTGAGATGGTATCTCAGTGTGGTTTTAATTTGCATTTCTCTAATGACCAATGATGATGAGCATTTTTTCATGTATTTATTTGCCATTTGCATTTCTTCATCTGAGAATTGCATATTCATCTCAGATGCCCATTTTTGGATTGGATCTTTGAATTTCAGAGGTCTGAGTTTCTTTAATTCTTTATATGTTTTAGACAAGAGGCCCTTGTCTGACAGAGAGTTCACTAAAATCTTTTCCCAGTTTGTGGGTTTTCTTTTCACTATGCTGGAGATTTCTTTTGACATGCAGAAACTTTTTAATAAGAAGTGGTCCCAGTTATTGATTCTGGGAAGTATTTCCCATGTGGTTTGTGTCCTGTTCATGAATTCTTTACCTACTCCTATGTCTCCAAGGTTGGGCTTCTTGATATGAAAATATTTGAAGCTAGAGTATATGAAGTTTTACCCAAATATTTCAAGGAAAAAGACACTATGGTAACTACTATTAAGTCAGGTTATAAGGTGGTGAAGTACTAGGTTATTGAAACAGTCATGCTGTGACCTCTATTGTTATATTGTTATGTCCTGTTTTATCTCAATCTCCCCCTTATTGTTTCAAAAAAAATTATTTAGTCATTTCTTATGTTTGTCTTAATTAAAGAAAAAATTCAAAAAAATTAGGATATATAAATAGTAACTCTTTTCAATTTCCTATTAACTTGTTTTGAAGTCCTGTAGTACTCCCATGATCTTGTTTTGACTGATTAGACTCTGTTCCATTCTATATGATAGTATCAAGTTTGAAGACATAGGCAACTACTTTGAAGACAATAAGATTCACTAAGATACCCATTCTGGTTTGACTATTGTCTTTTTTGGAAGTCCTGTAATGTTTACAACGCCTAAGTTTTATTGGTCTTGTTCTCTACTGTTTTGTCCAACTTTATAATATCTAATAAGATAGACAATTCTTTTTAAGGAAACAAGGGACAACGTTGATAACCATTGTTGATAAACTTCTACTCTGTTCTACACCATGTGCTACGTCTATCCTTGGTATTGACTGACAGCTTTGTTTTGCCATATTTGACTGTATTCTTCACCCCCCCCAAAGAAAGTAATAAGCACTAAGGAGTAATAAAATCCAAGATGTGTAAATTTTGTTGTAAAAAAGAGAGGAAAAAAAAAAAAGAAAAGGAGCTCTAACGGATATAACAGCAAGTGTGTTTGGGGGTGTTAAATAGCTGACTTTATCAATGTTTTTGGAACATTGAACACAGCTGTTTGCAGTCTCCCTGTTTGAATGTCCACCTTGTGTTCTTTGATACTGTGATTTGAGGAACTATTTTCAAGAAAATAGTGTGTAATCTACTAGCAGGTAATTTCTTACTGTTATGGTTTTTTGTTTTGTTTTGTTTTGTTTTGTTTTGTAGTTCAGTATTGCGTGTACACTTACGCTGCTTTGGTTTGTTTTGTGTTTTTCTCTTTTTGCTCTTAAATAAAAAAAAAAAAAAAAAAGAAACCTATCCTACATTGCCACTGCATGTTGCCTGACCTCCCCATGCTGACCACCCCGTGGTGCTTTTCTCCATCCTACATTGCCACTCACTGCCTATCCTAATGCAGACCCTATGATTCACACCACCCCGTGATTTTTTCTCACTCCTGCTAGTGAATGTAATGTTACACACCCATACAATGCGCACCACCCCGCGATGTTTTTCAGAAACCTATCCTACATTTCCACTGCATGTTGCCTGACCTCCCCATGCTGACCACACCGTGGTGCTTTTCTCCATCCTACATTGCCACTCATGGCCTATCCTAATTCACACCCTATGATTCACACAACCCCGTGATGTTTTTCTCACTCCTCCTAGTGAATGTAATGTTACACACACATACAATGCGCACCACCCCGCGATGTTTTTCAGAAACCTATCCTACATTGCCACTGCATGTTGCCTGACCTCCCCATGCTGACCACCCCGTGGTGCTTTTCTCCATCCTACATTGCCACTCACTGCCTATCCAATTCAGACCCTATGATTCACATCACCCCGTGATTTTTTCTCACTCCTGCTATTGAATGTAACGTTACACACCCATACAATGCGAACCACCCCGCGATGTTTTTCAGAAACCTATCCTACATTGCCACTGCATGTTGCCTGACCTCCCCATGCTGACCACCCCGTGGTGCTTCTCTCCATCCTACGTTGCCACTCACTGCCTATACTAATTCAGACACTATGATTCACACCACCCGTGATGTTTTTCTCATTCCTGCTAGTGAGTGTAATGTTACACACACATACAATGCGCACCACCCCGCGATGTTTCTCAGAAACCTATCCTACATTGCCACTGCATGTTGCCTGACCTCAGCATGCTGACCACCCCGTGGTGCTTTTCTTCATCCTACATTGCCACTCACTGCCTATACTAATTCAGACCCTATGATTCACACCACCCCGTGATGTTTTTCTCACTCCTACTAGTGAATGTAATGTTACACAGCCATACAATGCGCACCACCCCGCGATGTTTTTCAGAAACCTATCCTACATTGCCACTGCATGTTGCCTGACCTCCCCATGCTGACCACCCCGCGGTGCTTTTCTCCATCCTACATTGCCACTCACTGCCTATCCTAATTCAGACCCTAAGATTCACACCACCCCGTGATGTTTTTCTCATTCCTGCTAGTGAATGTTATGTTACACACCCATACAATGCGCACCACCCCGCGATGTTTTTCAGAAACCTATCCTACATTGCCACTGAATGTTGCCTGACCTCCCCATGCTGACCACCCCGTGGTGCTTTTCTCCATCCTATATTGCCACTCACTGCCTATCCTAATTCAGACCCTAGGATTCACACCACCCTGTGATGTTTTTCTCACTCCTGCTAGTGAATCTAATGTTACACACCCATACAATTCGCACCAACCCGCGATGTTTTTCAGAAACCTATCCTACATTGCCACTGCATGTTGCTTGACCTACGCATGCTGACCACCCCGTGGTGCTTTTCTCCATCCTACATTGCCACTCACTGCCTATCCTAATTCAGACCCTATGATTCACACCACACCGTGATGTTTTTCTCACTCTTACTAGTGAATGTAATGTTACACACCCATACAATGCTCACCACAACGCGATGTTTTTCAGAAACCTATCCTACATTGCCACTGCATGTTGCCTGACCTCCCCATGCTGACCACCCCGTGGTGCTTTTCTCCTTCCTACGTTGCCACTCACTGCCTATCCTAATTCACACCCTAAGATTCACACCACCCCGTGAGGTTTTTCTCATTCCTGCTAGTGAATGTAATGTTACACACCCATACAATGCGCACCAACCCGCGATGTTTTTCAGAAACCTATCCTACATTGCCACTGCATGTTGCCTGACCTCCCCATGCTGACCACCACGTGGTGCTTTTCTCCATCCTACATTGCCCCTCACTGCCTATCCTAATTCAGACCCTATGATTCACACCCCCCCGTGATGTTTTTCTCATTCCTGCTATTGAATGTTATGTTACACACCCAAACATTGCGCACCACCCGGGATGATTTTCAGAAACCTATCCTACATTGCCACTGCATGTTGCCTGACCTCCCCATGCTGACCAACCCGTGGTGCTTTTCTCCATCCTACATTGCCACTCACTGCCTATCCTAATTCAGACCCTATGATTCACACCACCCCGTGATGTTTTTCTCACTCCTGCTAGTGAATATAATGTTACACACCCATACAATGCGCACCACCCCGCGATGTTTTTCAGAAACCTATCCTACATTGCCACTGCATATTGCCTGACCTCCCCATGCTGACCACCCCGCGGTGCTTTTCTCCATCCTACATTGCCACTCACTGCCTATCCTAATTCAGACCCTATGATTCACACCACCCCGTGATGTTTTTCTCACTCCTACTAGTGAATGTAATGTTACACACCCATACAATGCGCACCACCCCGCGACGTGTTTCAGAAACCTATCCTACATTGCTACTGCATGTTGCCTGACCTCCCCATGCTGACCACACCGTGGTGCTTTTCTCCTTCCTACATTGCCACTCACTGCCTATCCTAATTCAGACCCTATGATTCATACCACCCCGTGATGTTTTTCTCACTCCTGCTAGTGAATGTAATGTTGCACACACATACAATGCGCACCACCCCGCGATGTTTTTCAGAAACCTATCCTACATTGCCACTGCATGTTGCCTGACCTCCCCATGCTGACCACCCCTCGGTGCTTTTCTACATCCTACATTGCCCCTCACTGCCTATCCTAATGCAGACCCTATGATTCACAGCACCCCGTGATTTTTTCTCACTCCTGCTACTGAATGTAACGTTACACACCCATACAATGCGAACCACCACGCGATGTTTTTCAGAAACCTATCCTACATTGCCACTGCATGTTGCCTGACCTCCACATGGTGACCACCCCGTGGTGCTTCTCTCCATACTACGTTGCCACTCACTGCCTATAACAATTCAGACCCTATGATTCACACCACCCCGTGATGTTTTTCTCATTCCTGCTAGTGAGTGTAATGTTACACACCCATACAATGCGCACCACCCCGCGATGTTTCTCAGAAACCTATCCTACATTGCCACTGCATGTTGCCTGACCTCCCCATGCTGACCACCCCGTGGTGCTTTTCTCCATCCTACATTGCCACTGACTGCCTATCCTAATTCAGACCCTATGATTCACACCACCCCGTGATTTTTTCTCACTCCTGCTAGTGAATGTAATGTTACACACCCATACAATGCGCACCACCCCGCGATGTTTTTCAGAAACCTATCCTACATTGCCACTGCATGTTTCCTGACCTACACATGCTGACCACCCCGTGGTGCTTTTCTCCATTCTACATTGCCACTGACTGCCTATCCTAATTCAGACCCTATGATTCACACCACCCCGTGATGTTTTTCTCATTCCTGCTAGTGAATGTAATGTTACACACCCATACAATGCGCACCACCCCGCGATGTTTTTCAGAAACCTATCCTACATTGCCACTGCATGTTGCCTGACCTCCCCATGCTGACCAACCCCTGATGCTTTTCTCCATCCTACATTGCCACTCACTGCCTATCCTAATTCAGACCCTATGATTCACACCACCCCGTGCTGTTTTTCTCATTCCTGCTAGTGAATGTAATGTTGCACCCCCATACAATGCGCACCACCCCGCGATGTTTTTCAGAAACCTATCCTACATTGCCACTGCATGTTTCCTGACCTCCACATGCTGACCACCCCGTGGTGCTTTTCTCCATCCTACATTGCCACTCACTGCCTATCCTAATTGAGACCCTATGATTCACACCACCCCGTGATGTTTTTCTCATTCCTGCTAGTGAATGTAATGTTACACACCCATACAATGTTCACCACCCCGCGATGTTTTTCAGAAACCTATCCTACATTGCCACTGCATATTGCCTGACCTCCCCATGCTGACCAACCCGTGATGCTTTTTTCCATTCTACATTGCCACTCACTGCCTATCCTAATTCAGACCCTATGATTCACACCACCCCGTGATGTTTTTCTAACTCCTACTAGTGAACGTAATCTTACACACACATACAATGCGCACCACCCCACGATGTTTTTCAGAAACCTATCCTACATTGCCACTGCATGTTGCTTGACCGCCCCATGCTGACCACCCCGTGGTGCTTTCCTCAATCCTACATTGCCACTCACTGCCTATCCTAATTCAGACCCTATGATTCACACACCCGCGTGATGTTTTTCTCATTCCTGCTAGTGAATGTTATGTTACACACCCATACAATGCGCACCACCCGGGATGTTTTTCAGAAACCTATCCTACATTGCCACTGCATGTTGCCTGACCTCCCCATGCTGACCACCCCGTGGTGCTTTTCTCCATCGTACATTGCCACTCACTGCCTATCCTAATTCAGACCCTATGATTCACACCACCCCGTGATGTTTTTCTCACTCCTGCTACTGAATGTAATGTTACACACCCATACAATGCGCACCACCCCGCGATGTTTTTCAGAAACCTATCCTATATTGCCACTGCATATTGCCTGACCTCCCCATGCTGACCGCCCCGCGGTGCTTTTCTCCATCCTACATTGCCACTCACTGGCTATCCTAATTCAGACCCTATGATTCACACCACCCCGGAATGTTTTTCTCACTCCTACTAGTGAATGTAATGTTACACACCCATACAATGCGCACCACCCGCGATGTTTTTCAGAAACCTATCCTACATTGCCACTGCATGTTGCCTGACCTCCTCATGCTGACCACCCCGTGGTGCTTTTCTCCATCCTACATTGCCACTCACTGCCTATCCTAATTCAGACCCTATGATTCACACCACCCCGTGATGTTTTTCTCACTCCTGCTAGTGAATGTAATGTTGCACACCCATACAATGCGCACCACCCCGCGATATTTTTCAGAAGCCAATCCTACATTGCCACTGCATGTTGCCTGACCTTCCCATGCTGACCACCCCGTGGTGCTTTTCTCCATCCTACATTGCCACTCACTGCCTTAACTAATTCAAACCCTATGATTCACACCACCCCGTGATGTTTTTCTCACTCCTACTAGTGAATGTAATGTTACCCAGCCATACAATGCGCACCACCCCGCGATGTTTTTCAGAAACCTATCCTACATTGCCACTGCATGTTGCCTGACCTCCCCATGCTGACCACCCCGTGGTGCTTTTCTCCATCCTACATTGCCACTCACTGCCTATCCTAATTCAGACCCTATGATTCACACCACCCCGTGATGTTTTTCTCACTCCTACTAGTGAATGTAATGTTACACACCCATACAATGCGCACCACCCCACGATATTTTTCAGAAACCTATCCTACATTGCCACTGCATGTTGCCTGACCTCCCCATGCTGAGCACCCCGTGGTGCTTTTCTCCATCCTACATTGCCACTCACTGCCTATTCTAATTCAGACCCTATGATTCACACCACCCCGTGATGTTTTTCTCACTCCTACTAGTGAATGTAATGTTACACACCCATACAATGCGCACCACCCCGCAATGTTTTTCAGAAACCTATCCTACATTGCCACTGCATTTTGCCTGACCTCCCCATGCTGACCACCCCGTGGTGCTTTTCTCCATCCTACATTGCCACTCACTGCCTGTTGGGAGCCGCAGCCCCGAGCCCGGTCGCCTCACTTGGCGGACGTGAGGCCTGTAGGAAAGAGCAAAGCCTGAGGTAGATTACCCCTCCCATCGAGCACGTTAGTTTCCTGCTTACCGCGTAAGCAACCCGCTCAACAATATAGTCTGCCTGGCAACTGATGATGTTAGCCAATCAGCTTGCCTTGCTTACTTTAACATGATTGGACACTGTATCCGTATATATACGGGTGCCACCCCTGGGGGGGATGAAGAAGCCCGGAAGTAGAAGCCCAGAAGGAGCCGCGGGGAGCGGACCAGAGGAGGCTTCCGCTGGGAGCGATCCCAGGGCAGGCTGTACAGAGAAGGAAAATAAAAGAAAAGGTTGTCCACTGCCAGACTTTGTCGTGTGTCCTTCCTGCCGGCCGGGAGCGGACATCGACATTTGGTGTCCCGCACGGTTACTGATCACCCCCGAGACGTGACAGCGGACAACGCTCCAGTACAGAGCTGCGAGACAGGTGAGTTGGGGATAAGCCTGGGCTCTGGGTGGCGCGCACCTACAGGGCTTTTAGACTCCCCTCAGGCTCACGCGTAAGTGGCGGATTCCTTGGGCCTCACGCGGTGAGTAACATATTAAAAGATGGGAAACATGCTAGGTAGCAACACTAAGAGCGAGGGTGGTTGTGGAGAAAGCTCTCAAGAGCTTACAAAAGTACGCAGGGTATTTGAGCAGGCCCAGTCAGGGAGCTCCCGAGAGGGGCCCGTCAAGGGGAACAAAGATGCTAAGGAGGAGGACGGGGCTCTAGCCTCGGAGTCGTCTGACTCCGAGGACGAGGGAAAGTTGAATGGCAAGGAGGCCAAAGAGACCAGCTGTCAGGAGCCCAAGTCGCTCGATAAGGAGTCACAGGGTTCTTTTCCAGCGTTGCACCGCGAATTGCGCTCTGCTCAACCTGGTCTGCGGAGGAGTAGAGAGCTCCTGAGCGCTCCCCGGCGCGAGAGGGAGGCGATCCCTCACCACGAGGCGGCCGCCTGGGAGCTCCCTCCCCTTTCGCCAGAACAGGAAGTGATGCACGGGCCCCCATTTTCCGCCCAATCACGGCCGCCGTCTTATGCTCCGCTGCCGGCGGGTCGGTATTTTTACAGGCGGCTTTGGCAGGGGGGACGCTTGTCTCATGAGGTACATCCACCTGGGATAGATAGTGGCCCCTACGGGATATTTCCTGTACAAGTAGCTATGGGCCAGGGACGCAATGCATGGGAGCCTTTTGAGATAAAGCAGATTAGAGAACTTAAAAATGCAGTTACAACCTTTGGGCCGACTGCGCCTTACACCATTGCCATGCTGGAGAATCTGTCTTCTGGGCCCCTCACCCCCGCAGACTGGATTCAGCTGGCAAAGGCGTGTCTGCCCTCGGGCAGTTACCTGGATTGGCGAGCCTGGTACGCAGAGTTCTCTGCAGAGCAGGCTGAGAGAAACGCCAATCGGGGAAACCGGGGGTGGAACAAAGAAATGCTTATGGGAGAAGGTCGGCACACTGATGATCAGACTCAGTTCCCCGGCGCTGTCTATGAACAAATCAATGCCATAGGGCTCCGCGCCTGGAAGCAAGTAAGTGGTGCCGGAACAGCCTCCTTGTGTCTTTCAAAAATAATTCAGGGTACCACAGAGCCATTTGTTGACTTTGTGGCCCGAATGCAAGATGCTGCCGATAAGATATTCTCTGATCCGGGAGTGGCTCAACCGCTGGTAAGGCAGCTGATTTTCGAGCAATGTACAAAGGAGTGCAAGGCAGCGATAGCTCCTCATAAGAACAAGGACCTCAACGCCTGGATTAGGATATGCAGAGAGATAGGGGGGCCGCTCTCCAACTCGGGAGTGGCTGCTCTCCTGGCCGCGGCTGTACAGCAGAGGGGACCTCACGGGTCAGGAGGGGAATGTAAGGCTAAAGGGTGTTTTGCCTGCGGGGAGCCAGGACACATTAAACGTCACTGCCCAAACAATGCAGATGCTAGGCCTCGCCCTAGGAATGAAGAACCATATGTTTGTGGGCGATGCAAGAGGGGATCACACAAAGCTGAGGAGTGTAGGTCGGTCTTTGATGCTCAGGGCAACCGTATTTGTGGACGAGATGCTACAGAGCCAAAAAACGGCCAGAGGGGGCCCCCTTCACAGGCGGGCCCCCGCCCCAGAGACAGGACAGCTCAGGATGGCAGCCTTCAACAAGGGCCACCCCTGGGTCAGCAGGTGTGGACCTCAGTGTCGCCTCCGGACTTATATTAGTGCCTGATATGGGTGTTCAAGTGGTTGAAACCACCTTTAAGGGACCGTTACCCGAAAATTCCGTGGGTCTGGTGATCGGGAGATCCTCCACGGCCCTTCGGGGTCTCACAGTAGTCCCGGGGGTCATAGACTCAGACTACACAGGACATATTAAAATTATGGTTCAATCTCTTGTGGGTACTATGGTAATCAATAAAGGAGACAAGATAGCGCAGCTCTTGCTGCTCCCCAGTCTCCACAAGAGATTTCCCTCAAAGCAGAAAATTAGAGAAAGTCAAGGTTTCGGTTCCTCAGGGGAAGTCTTCGAGGGACTCCATATAACACTTGATAAAAGGCCCATGCTCTCACTTAAGGTCAATGGCAAGAATATAACAGGGCTCCTAGACACAGGAGCTGACCGTTCCATTATCTCTAGAAAGGATTGGCCCTCCAACTGGCCCACCAACACTGCAGATAACACGCTGCAGGGCCTGGGGATGGTGTCAGCTCCTCAGGTTAGTGCTTCAACCCTGCTCTGGTGTGATGAGGAGGGTCATCAGGGCCATTTCCAACCATTTGTGTTGCAGTTGCCAGTGTCTCTATGGGGAAGGGACATCCTCACTCAGATGGATGTCACGCTTACGTCAAACTGCTCCCCCCAGGCTAAGGATATACTCAGGAACCAGGGATATACCCCCGGCAAAGGCTTGGGCAATGCCCTACAGGGTCGGACATCCCCAATACCAGTAGAGAACAAAAAAGGTAGCCAAGGATTGGGTTTTTCTTAGGGGCCGCTGAAGAAGCTCTCCTACCCACTTCGATCAAAATCACCTGGAAATCAAATGATCCGGTTTGGGTACCTCAGTGGCCCCTGCCTAAGGAGAAGCTATTAGCCTTGTCAGAAATAGTCAGTACACAACTTAGATTAGGACATATTAAGCCGTCAACCTCCCCATGGAACACCCCCATTTTTATAATTAAGAAAAAGTCTGGCAAGTGGAGGCTGCTCCATGATCTAAGGGCGGTCAACGCACAGATGCAGTCCCTGGGGGCGGTCCAGAGGGGGCTGCCAGCTCTCTCAGCCATCCCTCAGTCCTGGCCAGTTTATGTTATAGATCTTAGAGACTGCTTCTTCTCAATCCCCCTGCATCCAGAGGACACTCATAGGTTCGCCTTTACTTTACCCACCATTAACCAAGAAAGCCCTGATCTCAGATACGAGTGGATAACGTTGCCCCAAGGTATGGCCAACAGTCCCACTATGTGTCAGATTTACCTTGATTCCCTACTGGCCCCCCTACGGAAATCCTTTCCCAAGATAAGATGTGTACATTACATGGACGACCTTTTGCTCAGCGGCAGGGACCCAGACATGCTAAATAATATGCTCGGCCAGTTGGTCGAGGCCCTGAGACAAGCTAATCTGCATGTTGCCCCCGACAAGATTCAGGGAGGAGAAATGGTGACCTACTTAGGCACGAAAATCTCCCCTATGCTAGTCTCTCCACAGAAGGTCACCATTAGGACGGATGGCGTTAGGACCCTAAATGACATGCAAAAGCTATTGGGAGACATTAATTGGATTAGGCCATATTTACATATACCAAATTCAGATCTCAAACCCCTGTTCGACCTTCTGAAGGGAGACCCAGATATAGCCTCCCACAGGAGGCTCACTCCTGAGGCAAGAGCTGCCTTACAGAGAGTGGAAAAAGCCTTAGGTGGGGCTACCTTACACAGAATTGAACCAGGGCGACCCTTTGATGTCTGTTTGCTACAGACTAGTCTACAGCCTACCGCGGTGATTTGGCAGAAAGGACCACTACTGTGGATACACCCTAAGGTCTCACCTGCAAAAGTCATAGAGCATTACCCGGAGGCAGTCGCTTCATTGGCCCTTGAAGCGCATGATAGAGCTGTCCAACATTTTGGCTCAGGACCACAAGCCATCCGAGTACCCTATACCGCCAGCCAGATCAAGACCCTGGCTGCCTGCATAGATACATGGGCCATTCTGAGATGTGTTTTCCATGGGGATATAAACAATCAATACCCTAAAGACCCTATCTTGTCATTTGTCACTCAGCACCCTATAATTTTTCCAAAGGTTACTGCCTCTGAGCCATTAGTCCCAGCAACTACAATATATACAGATGGCTCCAAGACGGGGATAGGCGCCTATGTGATCCTAGGCAACCCCCCGGTTACCATACAATTTGAACCAGATCAGCCTCAGGTGGTGGAACTGCAGATCGTTAAAATGATTCTTGAACGGTTCTCAGAAGCCATTAACATTGTCTCCGATTCTAGGTATGTGGTCAATGCTATGCAAGTGCTTGAGACTGCCGGTTTAATTAGATCCACTTCCACAGTGGCTGGGCTGTTCCTGTCTATCCAGACATTGCTTCAGAACAGACACCATAAGGTCTTCACCACCCACATAAGAGCACATACATCCCTGCCAGGGCCTATGGCACAGGGGAATGCGGCTGCTGATACTGCCACTCGCCCGTTATGGATTTTTACCTTACTAACACCAATCGAGCGAGCCCGTGCCTTCCATGATAAGTTTCATGTCAATGCCAGGACACTAGCAAACCATTTCCATGTTTCCAGAGCAGATGCATGAGATATCGTGCGACTATGTGACTCCTGTGCCACATACAAACCTGCCATACCGATGGGAGTAAACCCTCGAGGTTTGATCCCTGGTGATGTTTGGCAGATGGACATCACACATATACAGGAGTTTGGAACTCTTAAATATGTTCATGTTTCCACAGACACCTGTTCTCACGTCATATTTGCAACAGCAGAAACAGGTGAAAAAGTGTCTAATGTGATCAATCATTGCCTGGCGGCTTGGGCCGCATGGGGCAAACCAAAAATATTAAAAACTGATAATGGACCAGCCTATATAGGCAAAGCCTTCAATGAGTTCTGCAAAATGATGGAGGTTCAATTAAAACATGGTATCCCATACAATCCCCAAAGTCAAGGAATCATTGAAAGGGCTCATAGAAGCCTCAAAGAAATTTTACAAAAACAAAAAGGGGGAGTAGGCCAAGGCCTGGCCCCAAAGGCACGATTATCCATGGCACTATTCACACACAATTTTTTAAATTTAAATAATGATAATCGCTCCCCAGCTGTGGAGCACTGCAACCCTTCCCCCAACCATAAAGGGTGGGTGAAGTGGAAAGATGTCCTGACAGGACAATGGATGGGCCCGGATCCAGTGGTCAGCTGGAACCGAGGCACGGTTTGTGTTTTCCCACAGGAATCGGGACGAGAACCACTGTGGGTACCGGAGAGACTGACACGGGCGACAAAGCCCTCGACTGAAGATCAGACCTGCCCTACCGGAGATCCATCACAGACCAACCAACAAGATGAATAGAAATAGCGGTAGCCCGAAATGGACAAGAAGATCCTCAGGCATATGCATGGCTCGCTCGCATAGCCTACGACCGAGTCTAGGGGTGGTGAGCTTCCCACACTCCTCCTCTAAAAAATTATGACATAGCTGGGTAGGAGAGTCAATGACGGGTAAGAGCGTACTCCCCCGGTGCGACTCAACCTAAGCCAGGCCCTACCCCATCCTGCACGTAAGCCGCTGGACTGTTAGATGCTGCCCAGGTCTAAATTTCTCTCCGAGGGGATTTCTTTACCGAGAGAAAATGAGTGCAAGCTTGTGTGCATCCAGGTTCCGTCCAGTTTGTGCCTGGCCCTAGAAAAAGGACGAGGGCCTCAGGGCCTTGGCAGACCATGGGACGGCCGACCAGGGTCTAAGCCAAGGACCTACGGTGGGCCTACGCATAGGGCATAAGCCTCTGCACCCAGTCCAGGAAGGGCTACGATCGCACATTTATAAAAAAAAATAAAAAAGGGGGAGATGTTGGGAGCCGCAGCCCCGAGCCCGGTCGCCTCACTTGGCGGACGTGAGGCCTGTAGGAAAGAGCAAAGCCTGAGGTAGATTACCCCTCCCATCGAGCACGTTAGTTTCCTGCTTACCGCGTAAGCAACCCGCTCAACAATATAGTCTGCCTGGCAACTGATGATGTTAGCCAATCAGCTTGCCTTGCTTACTTTAAAATGATTGGACACTGTATCCGTATATATACGGGTGCCACCCCTGGGGGGGAAGAAGAAGCCCGGAAGTAGAAGCCCAGAAGGAGCCGCGGGGAGCAGACCAGAGGAGGCTTCGGCTGGGAGCGATCCCAGGGCAGGCTGTACGGAGAAGGAAAATAAAAGAAAAGGTTGTCCACTGCCAGACTTTGTCGTGTGTCCTTCCTGCCGGCCGGGAGCGGACATCGACAACTGCCTATCCTAATTCAGAACCTATGATTCACACCAGCCCGTGATGTTTTTTTCATTCCGGCTAGTTAATGTAATGTTACACACCCATACAATGCGCACCACCCCGCGATGTTTTTCAGAAACCTATCCTACATTGCCACTGCATATTGCCTGACCTCCCCATGCTGACCACCCCGCGGTGCTTTTCTCCACCCTACATTGCAACTCACTCCCTATACTAATTCAGACCCTATGATTCACACCACCCTGTGATGTGTTTCTCACTCCTACTAGTGAATGTAATGTTACACACCCATACAATGCGCACCACACCGCGATGTTTTTCAGAAACCTATCCTACATTGCCACTGCATGTTGCCTGACCTCCCCATGCTGACCACCCCGTGGTGCTTTTCTCCATCCTTCATTGCTACTGATTGCCTATCCTAATTCAGACCCTATGATTCACACCACCCCGTGATGTTTTTTCACTCCTGCTAGTGAATGTAATGTTGCACACCCATACAATGCGCACAACTCCGCGATGTTTTTCAGAAACCAATCCTACATTGCCACTGCATGTTGCCTGACCGCCCCATGCTGACCACCCCGTGCTGCTTTTCTCCATCCTACATTGCCACTCACTGCCTATCTTAATTCAGACCCTATGATTCACACCACCCCGTGATTTTTTCTCACTCCTGCTAGTGAATGTAACGTTACACACCCATACAATGCGCACCACCCCGCGATGTTTCTCAGAAAGCTATCCTACATTGCCACTGCATGTTGCCTGACCTTCCCATGCTGACCACCCCGTGGTGCTTCTCTCCATCCTACGTTGCCACTCACTGCCTATACTAATTCAGACCCTATGATTCACACCACCCCGTGATGTTTTTCTCATTCCTGCTAGTGAGTGTAATGTTACACACCCATACAATGCGCACCACCCAGCGATGTTTCTCATAAACCTATCCTACATTGCCACTGCATGTTGCCTGACCTCCCCATGCTGACCACCCCGTGGTGCTTTTCTCCATCCTACATTGCCACTCACTGCCTATCCTAATTCAGACCCTATGATTCACACCACCCCGTGATTTTTTCTCACTCCTGCTAGTGAATGTAATGTTACACACCCATACAATGCGCACCACCCCGCGATGTTTTTCAGAAACCTATCCTAAATTGCCACTGCATGTTGCCTGACCTCCCAATGCTGACCACCCCGTGGTGCTTTTCTCCATCCTACATTGCCACTCACTGCCTATCCTAATTCAGACCCTATGATTCACACCACCCCGTGATGTTTTTCTCACTCCTGCTAGTGAATGTAATGTTACACACCCATACAATGCGCACCACCCCGCGATGTTTTTCAGAAACCTATCCTACATTGCCACTGCATATTGCCTGACCTCCCCATGCTGACCACCCCGCGGTGCTTTTCTCCACCCTACATTGCCACTCACTGCCTATCCTAATTCAGACCCTATGATTCACACCACCCTGTGATGTTTTTCTCACTCCTACTAGTGAATGTAATGTTACACACCCATACAATGCGCACCACACCGCGATGTTTTTCAGAAACCTATCCTACATTGCCACTGCATGTTGCCTGACCTCCCCATGCTGACCACCCCGTGGTGCTTTTCTCCATCCTTCATTGCTACTCACTGCCTATCCTAATTCAGACCCTATGATTCACACCACACCGTGATGTTTTTTTCACTCCTGCTAGTGAATGAAATGTTGCACACCCATACAATGCGCACAACCCCGCGATGTTATTCAGAAACCTATCCTACATTGCCACTGCATGTTGCCTGACCGCCCCATGCTGACCACCCCGTGGTGCTTTTCTCCATCCTACATTGCCACTCACTGCCTATCCTAATTCACACCCTATGATTCACACCATCCCGTGATGTTTTTCTCACTCCTGCTAGTGAATGTAATGTTGCACACCCATACGATGCGCACCACCCCACGATGTTTTTCAGAAACCTATCCTACATTGCCACTGCATGTTCCCTGACCTCCCCATGCTGACCACCCCGTGGCGCTTTTCTCCATCCTACATTGCCACTCACTGCCTATCTTAAGTCAGACCCTATGATTCACACCACCACGTGATTTTTTCTCACTCCTGCTAGTGAATGTAACGTTACACACCCATACAATGCGCACCACCCCGCGAAGTTTCTCAGAAACCTATCCTACATTGCCAATGCATGTTGCCTGACCTCCCCATGATGACCACCCCGTTGTGCTTCTCTCCATCCTACGTTGCCACTCACTGCCTATACTAATTCAGACCCTATGATTCACACCACCCCGTGATGTTTTTCTCATTCCTGCTAGTGAGTGTAATGTTACACACCCATACAATGCGCACCACCCAGCGATGTTTGTCAGAAACCTATCCTACATTGCCACTGCATGTTGCCTGACCTCCCCATGCTGACCACCCCGTGGTGCTTTTCTCCATCCTATATTGCCACTCACTGCCTATCCTAATTCAGACCCTATGATTCACACCACCCCGTGATTTTTTCTCACTCCTGCTAGTGAATGTAATGTTACACACCCATACAATGCGCACCACCCCGCGATGTTTTTCAGAAACCTATCCTAAATTGCCACTGCATGTTGCCTGACCTCCCCATGCTGACCACCCTGTAGTGCTTTTCTCCATCCTACATTGCCACTCACTGCCTATCCTAATTCAGACCCTATGATTCACACCACCCCGTGATGTTTTTCTCACTCCTCCTAGTGAATGTAATAATACACACCCATACAATGCGCACCACCCCGCGATGTTTTTCAGAAACCTATCCTACATTGCCACTGCATGTTGCCTGACCTCCCCATGCTGACCACCCCGTGGTGCTTTTCTCCATCCTACATTGCCACTCACTGCCTATCCTAATTCAGACCCTATGATTCACACAACCACGTGATTTTTTCTCACTCCTGCTAGTGAATGTAATGTTACACACCCATACAATGCGCACCACCCTGCGATGTTTTTCAGAAACCTATCCTACATTGCCACTGCATGTTGCCTGACCTCCCAATGCTGACCACCCCGTGGTGCTTTTCTCCATCCTATATTGCCAATCACTGCCTATCCTAATTCTGACCCTATGATTCACACCACCCCGTGATGTTTTTCTCATTCCTGCTAGTGAATGTAATGTTACACACCCATACAATGCGCACCACCCCGCGATGTTTTTCAGAAACCTATCCTACATTGCCACTGCATGTTGCCTGACCTCCACATGCTGACCACCCCGTGGTGCTTTTCTCCATCCTACATTGCCACTCACTGCCTATCCTAATTGAGACCCTATGATTCACACCACCCCGTGATGTTTTTCTCATTCCTGCTAGTGAATGTAATGTTACACACCCATACAATGTTCACCACCCCGCGATGTTTTTCAGAAACCTATCCTGCATTGCCACTGCATGTTGCCTGACCTCCACATACTGACCACACCATGGTGCTTTTCTCCATCCTACATTGCCACTCACTGCCTATCCTAATTCAGACCCTATGATTCACACCACCCCGTGATTTTTTCTCACTCCTGCTAGTGAATGTAATGTTACACACCCATACAATGCGCACCAACACGCGATGTTTTTCAGAAACCTATCCTACATTGCCACTGCATGTTGCTTGACCGCCCCATGCTGACCACCCCGTGGTGCTTTCCTCAATCCTACATTGCCACTCACTGCCTATCCTAATTCAGACCCTATGATTCACACACCCGCGTGATGTTTTTCTCATTCCTGCTAGTGAATGTTATGTTACACACCCATACAATGCGCACCACCCCGCGATGTTTTTCAGAAACCTATCCTATATTGCCACTGCATATTGCCTGACCTCCCCATGCTGACCGCCCCGCGGTGCTTTTCTCCATCCTACATTGCCACTCACTGGCTATCCTAATTCAGACCCTATGATTCACACCACCCCGGAATGTTTTTCTCACTCCTACTAGTGAATGTAATGTTACACACCCATACAATGCGCACCACCCGCGATGTTTTTCAGAAACCTATCCTACATTGCCACTGCATGTTGCCTGACCTCCTCATGCTGACCACCCCGTGGTGCTTTTCTCCATCCTACATTGCCACTCACTGCCTATCCTAATTCAGACCCTATGATTCACACCACCCCGTGATGTTTTTCTCACTCCTGCTAGTGAATGTAATGTTGCACACCCATACAATGCGCACCACCCCGCGATATTTTTCAGAAGCCAATCCTACATTGCCACTGCATGTTGCCTGACCTTCCCATGCTGACCACCCCGTGGTGCTTTTCTCCATCCTACATTGCCACTCACTGCCTTAACTAATTCAAACCCTATGATTCACACCACCCCGTGATGTTTTTCTCACTCCTACTAGTGAATGTAATGTTACCCAGCCATACAATGCGCACCACCCCGCGATGTTTTTCAGAAACCTATCCTACATTGCCACTGCATGTTGCCTGACCTCCCCATGCTGACCACCCCGTGGTGCTTTTCTCCATCCTACATTGCCACTCACTGCCTATCCTAATTCAGACCCTATGATTCACACCACCCCGTGATGTTTTTCTCACTCCTACTAGTGAATGTAATGTTACACACCCATACAATGCGCACCACCCCACGATATTTTTCAGAAACCTATCCTACATTGCCACTGCATGTTGCCTGACCTCCCCATGCTGAGCACCCCGTGGTGCTTTTCTCCATCCTACATTGCCACTCACTGCCTATTCTAATTCAGACCCTATGATTCACACCACCCCGTGATGTTTTTCTCACTCCTACTAGTGAATGTAATGTTACACACCCATACAATGCGCACCACCCCGCAATGTTTTTCAGAAACCTATCCTACATTGCCACTGCATTTTGCCTGACCTCCCCATGCTGACCACCCCGTGGTGCTTTTCTCCATCCTACATTGCCACTCACTGCCTGTTGGGAGCCGCAGCCCCGAGCCCGGTCGCCTCACTTGGCGGACGTGAGGCCTGTAGGAAAGAGCAAAGCCTGAGGTAGATTACCCCTCCCATCGAGCACGTTAGTTTCCTGCTTACCGCGTAAGCAACCCGCTCAACAATATAGTCTGCCTGGCAACTGATGATGTTAGCCAATCAGCTTGCCTTGCTTACTTTAACATGATTGGACACTGTATCCGTATATATACGGGTGCCACCCCTGGGGGGGATGAAGAAGCCCGGAAGTAGAAGCCCAGAAGGAGCCGCGGGGAGCGGACCAGAGGAGGCTTCCGCTGGGAGCGATCCCAGGGCAGGCTGTACAGAGAAGGAAAATAAAAGAAAAGGTTGTCCACTGCCAGACTTTGTCGTGTGTCCTTCCTGCCGGCCGGGAGCGGACATCGACATTTGGTGTCCCGCACGGTTACTGATCACCCCCGAGACGTGACAGCGGACAACGCTCCAGTACAGAGCTGCGAGACAGGTGAGTTGGGGATAAGCCTGGGCTCTGGGTGGCGCGCACCTACAGGGCTTTTAGACTCCCCTCAGGCTCACGCGTAAGTGGCGGATTCCTTGGGCCTCACGCGGTGAGTAACATATTAAAAGATGGGAAACATGCTAGGTAGCAACACTAAGAGCGAGGGTGGTTGTGGAGAAAGCTCTCAAGAGCTTACAAAAGTACGCAGGGTATTTGAGCAGGCCCAGTCAGGGAGCTCCCGAGAGGGGCCCGTCAAGGGGAACAAAGATGCTAAGGAGGAGGACGGGGCTCTAGCCTCGGAGTCGTCTGACTCCGAGGACGAGGGAAAGTTGAATGGCAAGGAGGCCAAAGAGACCAGCTGTCAGGAGCCCAAGTCGCTCGATAAGGAGTCACAGGGTTCTTTTCCAGCGTTGCACCGCGAATTGCGCTCTGCTCAACCTGGTCTGCGGAGGAGTAGAGAGCTCCTGAGCGCTCCCCGGCGCGAGAGGGAGGCGATCCCTCACCACGAGGCGGCCGCCTGGGAGCTCCCTCCCCTTTCGCCAGAACAGGAAGTGATGCACGGGCCCCCATTTTCCGCCCAATCACGGCCGCCGTCTTATGCTCCGCTGCCGGCGGGTCGGTATTTTTACAGGCGGCTTTGGCAGGGGGGACGCTTGTCTCATGAGGTACATCCACCTGGGATAGATAGTGGCCCCTACGGGATATTTCCTGTACAAGTAGCTATGGGCCAGGGACGCAATGCATGGGAGCCTTTTGAGATAAAGCAGATTAGAGAACTTAAAAATGCAGTTACAACCTTTGGGCCGACTGCGCCTTACACCATTGCCATGCTGGAGAATCTGTCTTCTGGGCCCCTCACCCCCGCAGACTGGATTCAGCTGGCAAAGGCGTGTCTGCCCTCGGGCAGTTACCTGGATTGGCGAGCCTGGTACGCAGAGTTCTCTGCAGAGCAGGCTGAGAGAAACGCCAATCGGGGAAACCGGGGGTGGAACAAAGAAATGCTTATGGGAGAAGGTCGGCACACTGATGATCAGACTCAGTTCCCCGGCGCTGTCTATGAACAAATCAATGCCATAGGGCTCCGCGCCTGGAAGCAAGTAAGTGGTGCCGGAACAGCCTCCTTGTGTCTTTCAAAAATAATTCAGGGTACCACAGAGCCATTTGTTGACTTTGTGGCCCGAATGCAAGATGCTGCCGATAAGATATTCTCTGATCCGGGAGTGGCTCAACCGCTGGTAAGGCAGCTGATTTTCGAGCAATGTACAAAGGAGTGCAAGGCAGCGATAGCTCCTCATAAGAACAAGGACCTCAACGCCTGGATTAGGATATGCAGAGAGATAGGGGGGCCGCTCTCCAACTCGGGAGTGGCTGCTCTCCTGGCCGCGGCTGTACAGCAGAGGGGACCTCGCGGGTCAGGAGGGGAATGTAAGGCTAAAGGGTGTTTTGCCTGCGGGGAGCCAGGACACATTAAACGTCACTGCCCAAACAATGCAGATGCTAGGCCTCGCCCTAGGAATGAAGAACCATATGTTTGTGGGCGATGCAAGAGGGGATCACACAAAGCTGAGGAGTGTAGGTCGGTCTTTGATGCTCAGGGCAACCGTATTTGTGGACGAGATGCTACAGAGCCAAAAAACGGCCAGAGGGGGCCCCCTTCACAGGCGGGCCCCCGCCCCAGAGACAGGACAGCTCAGGATGGCAGCCTTCAACAAGGGCCACCCCTGGGTCAGCAGGTGTGGACCTCAGTGTCGCCTCCGGACTTATATTAGTGCCTGATATGGGTGTTCAAGTGGTTGAAACCACCTTTAAGGGACCGTTACCCGAAAATTCCGTGGGTCTGGTGATCGGGAGATCCTCCACGGCCCTTCGGGGTCTCACAGTAGTCCCGGGGGTCATAGACTCAGACTACACAGGACATATTAAAATTATGGTTCAATCTCTTGTGGGTACTATGGTAATCAATAAAGGAGACAAGATAGCGCAGCTCTTGCTGCTCCCCAGTCTCCACAAGAGATTTCCCTCAAAGCAGAAAATTAGAGAAAGTCAAGGTTTCGGTTCCTCAGGGGAAGTCTTCGAGGGACTCCATATAACACTTGATAAAAGGCCCATGCTCTCACTTAAGGTCAATGGCAAGAATATAACAGGGCTCCTAGACACAGGAGCTGACCGTTCCATTATCTCTAGAAAGGATTGGCCCTCCAACTGGCCCACCAACACTGCAGATAACACGCTGCAGGGCCTGGGGATGGTGTCAGCTCCTCAGGTTAGTGCTTCAACCCTGCTCTGGTGTGATGAGGAGGGTCATCAGGGCCATTTCCAACCATTTGTGTTGCAGTTGCCAGTGTCTCTATGGGGAAGGGACATCCTCACTCAGATGGATGTCACGCTTACGTCAAACTGCTCCCCCCAGGCTAAGGATATACTCAGGAACCAGGGATATACCCCCGGCAAAGGCTTGGGCAATGCCCTACAGGGTCGGACATCCCCAATACCAGTAGAGAACAAAAAAGGTAGCCAAGGATTGGGTTTTTCTTAGGGGCCGCTGAAGAAGCTCTCCTACCCACTTCGATCAAAATCACCTGGAAATCAAATGATCCGGTTTGGGTACCTCAGTGGCCCCTGCCTAAGGAGAAGCTATTAGCCTTGTCAGAAATAGTCAGTACACAACTTAGATTAGGACATATTAAGCCGTCAACCTCCCCATGGAACACCCCCATTTTTATAATTAAGAAAAAGTCTGGCAAGTGGAGGCTGCTCCATGATCTAAGGGCGGTCAACGCACAGATGCAGTCCCTGGGGGCGGTCCAGAGGGGGCTGCCAGCTCTCTCAGCCATCCCTCAGTCCTGGCCAGTTTATGTTATAGATCTTAGAGACTGCTTCTTCTCAATCCCCCTGCATCCAGAGGACACTCATAGGTTCGCCTTTACTTTACCCACCATTAACCAAGAAAGCCCTGATCTCAGATACGAGTGGATAACGTTGCCCCAAGGTATGGCCAACAGTCCCACTATGTGTCAGATTTACCTTGATTCCCTACTGGCCCCCCTACGGAAATCCTTTCCCAAGATAAGATGTGTACATTACATGGACGACCTTTTGCTCAGCGGCAGGGACCCAGACATGCTAAATAATATGCTCGGCCAGTTGGTCGAGGCCCTGAGACAAGCTAATCTGCATGTTGCCCCCGACAAGATTCAGGGAGGAGAAATGGTGACCTACTTAGGCACGAAAATCTCCCCTATGCTAGTCTCTCCACAGAAGGTCACCATTAGGACGGATGGCGTTAGGACCCTAAATGACATGCAAAAGCTATTGGGAGACATTAATTGGATTAGGCCATATTTACATATACCAAATTCAGATCTCAAACCCCTGTTCGACCTTCTGAAGGGAGACCCAGATATAGCCTCCCACAGGAGGCTCACTCCTGAGGCAAGAGCTGCCTTACAGAGAGTGGAAAAAGCCTTAGGTGGGGCTACCTTACACAGAATTGAACCAGGGCGACCCTTTGATGTCTGTTTGCTACAGACTAGTCTACAGCCTACCGCGGTGATTTGGCAGAAAGGACCACTACTGTGGATACACCCTAAGGTCTCACCTGCAAAAGTCATAGAGCATTACCCGGAGGCAGTCGCTTCATTGGCCCTTGAAGCGCATGATAGAGCTGTCCAACATTTTGGCTCAGGACCACAAGCCATCCGAGTACCCTATACCGCCAGCCAGATCAAGACCCTGGCTGCCTGCATAGATACATGGGCCATTCTGAGATGTGTTTTCCATGGGGATATAAACAATCAATACCCTAAAGACCCTATCTTGTCATTTGTCACTCAGCACCCTATAATTTTTCCAAAGGTTACTGCCTCTGAGCCATTAGTCCCAGCAACTACAATATATACAGATGGCTCCAAGACGGGGATAGGCGCCTATGTGATCCTAGGCAACCCCCCGGTTACCATACAATTTGAACCAGATCAGCCTCAGGTGGTGGAACTGCAGATCGTTAAAATGATTCTTGAACGGTTCTCAGAAGCCATTAACATTGTCTCCGATTCTAGGTATGTGGTCAATGCTATGCAAGTGCTTGAGACTGCCGGTTTAATTAGATCCACTTCCACAGTGGCTGGGCTGTTCCTGTCTATCCAGACATTGCTTCAGAACAGACACCATAAGGTCTTCACCACCCACATAAGAGCACATACATCCCTGCCAGGGCCTATGGCACAGGGGAATGCGGCTGCTGATACTGCCACTCGCCCGTTATGGATTTTTACCTTACTAACACCAATCGAGCGAGCCCGTGCCTTCCATGATAAGTTTCATGTCAATGCCAGGACACTAGCAAACCATTTCCATGTTTCCAGAGCAGATGCATGAGATATCGTGCGACTATGTGACTCCTGTGCCACATACAAACCTGCCATACCGATGGGAGTAAACCCTCGAGGTTTGATCCCTGGTGATGTTTGGCAGATGGACATCACACATATACAGGAGTTTGGAACTCTTAAATATGTTCATGTTTCCACAGACACCTGTTCTCACGTCATATTTGCAACAGCAGAAACAGGTGAAAAAGTGTCTAATGTGATCAATCATTGCCTGGCGGCTTGGGCCGCATGGGGCAAACCAAAAATATTAAAAACTGATAATGGACCAGCCTATATAGGCAAAGCCTTCAATGAGTTCTGCAAAATGATGGAGGTTCAATTAAAACATGGTATCCCATACAATCCCCAAAGTCAAGGAATCATTGAAAGGGCTCATAGAAGCCTCAAAGAAATTTTACAAAAACAAAAAGGGGGAGTAGGCCAAGGCCTGGCCCCAAAGGCACGATTATCCATGGCACTATTCACACACAATTTTTTAAATTTAAATAATGATAATCGCTCCCCAGCTGTGGAGCACTGCAACCCTTCCCCCAACCATAAAGGGTGGGTGAAGTGGAAAGATGTCCTGACAGGACAATGGATGGGCCCGGATCCAGTGGTCAGCTGGAACCGAGGCACGGTTTGTGTTTTCCCACAGGAATCGGGACGAGAACCACTGTGGGTACCGGAGAGACTGACACGGGCGACAAAGCCCTCGACTGAAGATCAGACCTGCCCTACCGGAGATCCATCACAGACCAACCAACAAGATGAATAGAAATAGCGGTAGCCCGAAATGGACAAGAAGATCCTCAGGCATATGCATGGCTCGCTCGCATAGCCTACGACCGAGTCTAGGGGTGGTGAGCTTCCCACACTCCTCCTCTAAAAAATTATGACATAGCTGGGTAGGAGAGTCAATGACGGGTAAGAGCGTACTCCCCCGGTGCGACTCAACCTAAGCCAGGCCCTACCCCATCCTGCACGTAAGCCGCTGGACTGTTAGATGCTGCCCAGGTCTAAATTTCTCTCCGAGGGGATTTCTTTACCGAGAGAAAATGAGTGCAAGCTTGTGTGCATCCAGGTTCCGTCCAGTTTGTGCCTGGCCCTAGAAAAAGGACGAGGGCCTCAGGGCCTTGGCAGACCATGGGACGGCCGACCAGGGTCTAAGCCAAGGACCTACGGTGGGCCTACGCATAGGGCATAAGCCTCTGCACCCAGTCCAGGAAGGGCTACGATCGCACATTTATAAAAAAAAATAAAAAAGGGGGAGATGTTGGGAGCCGCAGCCCCGAGCCCGGTCGCCTCACTTGGCGGACGTGAGGCCTGTAGGAAAGAGCAAAGCCTGAGGTAGATTACCCCTCCCATCGAGCACGTTAGTTTCCTGCTTACCGCGTAAGCAACCCGCTCAACAATATAGTCTGCCTGGCAACTGATGATGTTAGCCAATCAGCTTGCCTTGCTTACTTTAAAATGATTGGACACTGTATCCGTATATATACGGGTGCCACCCCTGGGGGGGAAGAAGAAGCCCGGAAGTAGAAGCCCAGAAGGAGCCGCGGGGAGCAGACCAGAGGAGGCTTCGGCTGGGAGCGATCCCAGGGCAGGCTGTACGGAGAAGGAAAATAAAAGAAAAGGTTGTCCACTGCCAGACTTTGTCGTGTGTCCTTCCTGCCGGCCGGGAGCGGACATCGACAACTGCCTATCCTAATTCAGA
Source organism: Cavia porcellus (assembly GCF_034190915.1). Lineage (NCBI taxonomy): Eukaryota > Metazoa > Chordata > Mammalia > Rodentia > Caviidae > Cavia > Cavia porcellus. The sequence goes on along the minus strand of NW_026947514.1, from coordinate 46,649,996 downwards.
ACCTATGATTCACACCAGCCCGTGATGTTTTTTTCATTCCGGCTAGTGAATGTAATGTTACACACCCATACAATGCGCACCACCCCGCGATGTTTTTCAGAAACCTATCCTACATTGCCACTGCATATTGCCTGACCTCCCCATGCTGACCACCCCGCGGTGCTTTTCTCCACCCTACATTGCAACTCACTCCCTATACTAATTCAGACCCTATGATTCACACCACCCTGTGATGTGTTTCTCACTCCTACTAGTGAATGTAATGTTACACACCCATACAATGCGCACCACACCGCGATGTTTTTCAGAAACCTATCCTACATTGCCACTGCATGTTGCCTGACCTCCCCATGCTGACCACCCCGTGGTGCTTTTCTCCATCCTTCATTGCTACTGATTGCCTATCCTAATTCAGACCCTATGATTCACACCACCCCGTGATGTTTTTTCACTCCTGCTAGTGAATGTAATGTTGCACACCCATACAATGCGCACAACTCCGCGATGTTTTTCAGAAACCAATCCTACATTGCCACTGCATGTTGCCTGACCGCCCCATGCTGACCACCCCGTGCTGCTTTTCTCCATCCTACATTGCCACTCACTGCCTATCTTAATTCAGACCCTATGATTCACACCACCCCGTGATTTTTTCTCACTCCTGCTAGTGAATGTAACGTTACACACCCATACAATGCGCACCACCCCGCGATGTTTCTCAGAAAGCTATCCTACATTGCCACTGCATGTTGCCTGACCTTCCCATGCTGACCACCCCGTGGTGCTTCTCTCCATCCTACGTTGCCACTCACTGCCTATACTAATTCAGACCCTATGATTCACACCACCCCGTGATGTTTTTCTCATTCCTGCTAGTGAGTGTAATGTTACACACCCATACAATGCGCACCACCCAGCGATGTTTCTCATAAACCTATCCTACATTGCCACTGCATGTTGCCTGACCTCCCCATGCTGACCACCCCGTGGTGCTTTTCTCCATCCTACATTGCCACTCACTGCCTATCCTAATTCAGACCCTATGATTCACACCACCCCGTGATTTTTTCTCACTCCTGCTAGTGAATGTAATGTTACACACCCATACAATGCGCACCACCCCGCGATGTTTTTCAGAAACCTATCCTAAATTGCCACTGCATGTTGCCTGACCTCCCAATGCTGACCACCCCGTGGTGCTTTTCTCCATCCTACATTGCCACTCACTGCCTATCCTAATTCAGACCCTATGATTCACACCACCCCGTGATGTTTTTCTCACTCCTGCTAGTGAATGTAATGTTACACACCCATACAATGCGCACCACCCCGCGATGTTTTTCAGAAACCTATCCTACATTGCCACTGCATATTGCCTGACCTCCCCATGCTGACCACCCCGCGGTGCTTTTCTCCACCCTACATTGCCACTCACTGCCTATCCTAATTCAGACCCTATGATTCACACCACCCTGTGATGTTTTTCTCACTCCTACTAGTGAATGTAATGTTACACACCCATACAATGCGCACCACACCGCGATGTTTTTCAGAAACCTATCCTACATTGCCACTGCATGTTGCCTGACCTCCCCATGCTGACCACCCCGTGGTGCTTTTCTCCATCCTTCATTGCTACTCACTGCCTATCCTAATTCAGACCCTATGATTCACACCACACCGTGATGTTTTTTTCACTCCTGCTAGTGAATGAAATGTTGCACACCCATACAATGCGCACAACCCCGCGATGTTATTCAGAAACCTATCCTACATTGCCACTGCATGTTGCCTGACCGCCCCATGCTGACCACCCCGTGGTGCTTTTCTCCATCCTACATTGCCACTCACTGCCTATCCTAATTCACACCCTATGATTCACACCATCCCGTGATGTTTTTCTCACTCCTGCTAGTGAATGTAATGTTGCACACCCATACGATGCGCACCACCCCACGATGTTTTTCAGAAACCTATCCTACATTGCCACTGCATGTTCCCTGACCTCCCCATGCTGACCACCCCGTGGCGCTTTTCTCCATCCTACATTGCCACTCACTGCCTATCTTAAGTCAGACCCTATGATTCACACCACCACGTGATTTTTTCTCACTCCTGCTAGTGAATGTAACGTTACACACCCATACAATGCGCACCACCCCGCGAAGTTTCTCAGAAACCTATCCTACATTGCCAATGCATGTTGCCTGACCTCCCCATGATGACCACCCCGTTGTGCTTCTCTCCATCCTACGTTGCCACTCACTGCCTATACTAATTCAGACCCTATGATTCACACCACCCCGTGATGTTTTTCTCATTCCTGCTAGTGAGTGTAATGTTACACACCCATACAATGCGCACCACCCAGCGATGTTTGTCAGAAACCTATCCTACATTGCCACTGCATGTTGCCTGACATCCCCATGCTGACCACCCCGTGGTGCTTTTCTCCATCCTATATTGCCACTCACTGCCTATCCTAATTCAGACCCTATGATTCACACCACCCCGTGATTTTTTCTCACTCCTGCTAGTGAATGTAATGTTACACACCCATACAATGCGCACCACCCCGCGATGTTTTTCAGAAACCTATCCTAAATTGCCACTGCATGTTGCCTGACCTCCCCATGCTGACCACCCTGTAGTGCTTTTCTCCATCCTACATTGCCACTCACTGCCTATCCTAATTCAGAACCTATGATTCACACCACCCCGTGATGTTTTTCTCACTCCTCCTAGTGAATGTAATAATACACACCCATACAATGCGCACCACCCCGCGATGTTTTTCAGAAACCTATCCTACATTGCCACTGCATGTTGCCTGACCTCCCCATGCTGACCACCCCGTGGTGCTTTTCTCCATCCTACATTGCCACTCACTGCCTATCCTAATTCAGACCCTATGATTCACACAACCACGTGATTTTTTCTCACTCCTGCTAGTGAATGTAATGTTACACACCCATACAATGCGCACCACCCTGCGATGTTTTTCAGAAACCTATCCTACATTGCCACTGCATGTTGCCTGACCTCCCAATGCTGACCACCCCGTGGTGCTTTTCTCCATCCTATATTGCCAATCACTGCCTATCCTAATTCTGACCCTATGATTCACACCACCCCGTGATGTTTTTCTCACGCCTACTAGTGAATGTAATATTACACACCCATACAATGCGCACAACCCCGCGATGTTTTTCAGAAACCTATCCTACATTGCCACTGCATGTTGCCTGACCTCCCCATGCTGAGCACCCCGTGGTGCTTTTCTCCATCCTACATTGCCACTCACTGCCTATCATAATTCAGACCCTATGATTCACACCACCCCGTGATGTTTTTCTCACTCCTACTAGTGAATGTAATGTTACACACCCATACAATGCGCACCACCACGCGATGTTTTTCAGAAACCTATCCTACATTGCCACTGCATATTGCCTGACCTCCCCATGCTGACCACCCCGCGGTGCTTTTCTCCACCCTACATTGCCATTCACTCCCTATCCTAATTCAGACCCTATGATTCACACCACCCTGTGATGTTTTTCTCACTCCTACTAGTGAATGTAATGTTACACACCCATACAATGCGCACCACACCGCGATGTTTTTCAGAAACCTATCCTACATTGCCACTGCATGTTGCCTGACCTCCCCATGCTGACCACCCCGTGGTGCTTTTCTCCATCCTTCATTGCTACTCACTGCCTATCCTAATTCAGACCCTATGATTCACACCACCCCGTGATGTTTTTTTCACTCCTGCTAATGTATGTAATGTTGCACAACCATACAATGTGCACAACCCCGCGATGTTTTTCAGAAACCTATCCTACATTGCCACTGCATGTTGCCTGACCTTCCCATGCTGACCACCCCGTGGTGCTTCTCTCCATCCTACGTTGCCACTCACTGCCTATACTAATTCAGACCCTATGATTCACACCACCCCGTGATGTTTTTCTCATTCCTGCTAGTGAGTGTAATGTTACACACCCATTCAATGCGCACCACTCAGCGATGTTTCTCAGAAACCTATCCTACATTGCCACTGCATGTTGTCTGACCTCCCCATGCTGACCACCCCGTGGTGCTTTTCTCCATCCTACATTGCCACTCACTGCCTATCCTAATTCAGACCCTATGATTCACACCACCCCGTGATTTTTTCTCACTCCTGCTAGTGAATGTAATGTTGCACACCCATACAATGAGCACCACCCCGCGATGTTTTTCAGAAACCTATCCTAAATTGCCACTGCATGTTGCCTGACCTCCCCATGCTGACCACCCCGTGGTGCTTTTCTCCAACCTACATTGCCACTCACTGCCACTCACTGCCTATCCTAATTCAGACCCTATGATTCACACCACCCCGTGATGTTTTTCTCACTACTAGTGAATGTAATGTTACACACCCATACAATGCGCACCACCCCGCGATGTTTTTCAGAAACCTATCCTACATTGCCACTGCATGTTGCCTGACCTCCCCATGCTGAGCACCCCGTGGTGCTTTTCTCCATCCTACATTGCCACTCACTGCCTATCCTAATTCAGACCCTATGATTCACACCAGCCCGTGATGTTTTTTTCATTCCTGCTAGTGAATGTAATGTTACACACCCATACAATGCGCACCACCCCGCGATGTTTTTCAGAAACCTATCCTACATTGCCACTGCATATTGCCTGACCTCCCCATGCTGACCACCCCGCGGTGCTTTTCTCCACCCTACATTGCCACTCACTGCCTATCCTAATTCAGACCCTATGATTCACACCACCCTGTGATGTTTTTCTCACTCCTACTAGTGAATGTAATGTTACACACCCATACAATGCGCACCACACCGCGATGTTTTTCAGAAACCTATCCTACATTGCCACTGCATGTTGCCTGACCTCCCCATGCTGACCACCCCGTGGTGCTTTTCTCCATCCTTCATTGCTACTCACTGCCTATCCTAATTCAGACCCTATGATTCACACCACACCGTGATGTTTTTTTCACTCCTGCTAGTGAATGAAATGTTGCACACCCATACAATGTGCACAACCCCGCGATGTTATTCAGAAACCTATCCTACATTGCCACTGCATGTTGCCTGACCGCCCCATGCTGACCACCCCGTGGTGCTTTTCTCCATCCTACATTGCCACTCACTGCCTATCCTAATTCACACCCTATGATTCACACCATCCCGTGATGTTTTTCTCACTCCTGCTAGTGAATGTAATGTTGCACACCCATACGATGCGCACCACCCCACGATGTTTTTCAGAAACCTATCCTACATTGCCACTGCATGTTCCCTGACCTCCCCATGCTGACCACCCCGTGGCACTTTTCTCCATCCTACATTGCCACTCACTGCCTATCTTAAGTCAGACCCTATGATTCACACCACCACGTGATTTTTTCTCACTCCTGCTAGTGAATGTAACGTTACACACCCATACAATGCGCACCACCCCGCGAAGTTTCTCAGAAACCTATCCTACATTGCCAATGCATGTTGCCTGACCTCCCCATGATGACCACCCCGTTGTGCTTCTCTCCATCCTACGTTGCCACTCACTGCCTATACTAATTCAGACCCTATGATTCACACCACCCCGTGATGTTTTTCTCATTCCTGCTAGTGAGTGTAATGTTACACACCCATACAATGCGCACCACCCCGCGATGTTTGTCAGAAACCTATCCTACATTGCCACTGCATGTTGCCTGACCTCCCCATGCTGACCACCCCGTGGTGCTTTTCTCCATCCTATATTGCCACTCACTGCCTATCCTAATTCAGACACTATGATTCAAACCACCCCGTGATTTTTTCTCACTCCTGCTAGTGAATGTAATGTTACACACCCATACAATGCGCACCACCCCGCGATGTTTTTCAGAAACCTATCCTAAATTGCCACTGCATGTTGCCTGACCTCCCCATGCTGACCACCCTGTAGTGCTTTTCTCCATCCTACATTGCCACTCACTGCCTATCCTAATTCAGAACCTATGATTCACACAACCCCGTGATGTTTTTCTCACTCCTCCTAGTGAATGTAATATTACACACCCATACAATGCGCACCACCCCGCGATGTTTTTCAGAAACCTATCCTACATTGCCACTGCATGTTGCCTGACCTCCCCATGCTGACCACCCCGTGGTGCTTTTCTCCATCCTACATTGCCACTCACTGCCTATACTAATTCAGACCCTATGATTCACACAACCACGTGATTTTTTCTCACTCCTGCTAGTGAATGTAATGTTACACACCCATACAATGCGCACCACCCTGCGATGTTTTTCAGAAACCTATCCTACATTGCCACTGCATGTTGCCTGACCTCCCCATGCTGACCACCCCGTGGTGCTTTTCTCCATCCTATATTGCCAATCACTGCCTATCCTAATTCTGACCCTATGATTCACACCACCCCGTGATGTTTTTCTCACGCTTACTAGTGAATGTAATATTACACACCCATACAATGCGCACAACACCGCGATGTTTTTCAGAAACCTATCCTACATTGCCACTGCATGTTGCCTGACCTCCCCATGCTGAGCACCCCGTGGTGCTTTTCTCCATCCTACATTGCCACTCACTGCCTATCCTAATTCAGACCCTATGGTTCACACCACCCCGTGATGTTTTTCTCACTCCTACTAGTGAATGTAATGTTACACACCCATACAATGCGCACCACCACGCGATGTTTTTCAGAAACCTATCCTACATTGCCACTGCATATTGCCTGACCTCCCCATGCTGACCACCCCGCGGTGCTTTTCTCCACCCTACATTGCCATTCACTCCCTATCCTAATTCAGACCCTATGATTCACACCACCCTGTGATGTTTTTCTCACTCCTACTAGTGAATGTAATGTTACACACCCATACAATGCGCACCACACCGCGATGTTTTTCAGAAACCTATCCTACATTGCCACTGCATGTTGCCTGACCTCCCCATGCTGACCACCCCGTGGTGCTTTTCTCCATCCTTCATTGCTACTCACTGCCTATCCTAATTCAGACCCTATGATTCACACCACCCCGTGATGTTTTTTTCATTCCTGCTAGTGAATGTAATGTTACACACCCATACAATGCGCACCACCCCGCGATGTTTTTCAGAAACCTATCGTACATTGCCACTGCATATTGCCTGACCTCCCCATGCTGACCACCACGCGGTGCTTTTCTCCACCCTACATTGCCACTCACTGCCTATCCTAATTCAGACCCTATGATTCACACCACCCTGTGATGTTTTTCTCACTCCTTCTAGTGAATGTAATGTTACACACCCATACAATGCGCACCACCCGCCCCATGCTGACCACCCCGTGGTGCTTTTCTCCATCCTACATTGCCACTCAGTGCCTATCTTAATTCAGACCCTATGATTCACACCACCACGTGATTTTTTCTCACTCCTGCTAGTGAGTGTAACGTTACACACCCATACAATGCGCACCACCCCGCGATGTTTCTCAGAAACCTATCCTACATTGCCACTGCATGTTGCCTGACCGCCCCATGCTGACCACCCCGTGGTGCTTTTCTCCATCCTACATTGCCACTCACTGCCTATCCTAATTCACACCCTATGATTCACACCATCCCGTGATGTTTTTCTCACTCCTGCTAGTGAATGTAATGTTGCACACCCATAAAATGCGCACCACCCCACGAAGTTTTTCAGAAACCTATCCTACATTGCCACTGCATGTTGCCTGACCTCCCCATGCTGACCACCCCGTGGAGCTTTTCTCCATCCTACATTGCCACTCACTGCCTATACTAATTCAGACCCTATGATTCACACCAGCCCGTGATGTTTTTTTCATTCCTGCTAGTGAATGTAATGTTACACACCCATACAATGCGCACCACCCCGCGATGTTTTTCAGAAACCTATCGTATATTGCCACTGCATATTGCCTGACCTCCCCATGCTGACCACCCCGCGGTGCTTTTCTCCACCCTACATTGCCACTCACTGCCTATCCTTATTCAGACCCTATGATTCACACCACCCTGTGATGTTTTTCTCACTCCTCCTAGTGAATGTAATGTTACACACCCATACAATGCGCACCACACCGCGATGTTTTTCAGAAACCTATCCTACATTGCCACTGCATTTTGCCTGATCTCCCCTTGGTGACCACCCCGTGGTGTTTTTCTCCATCCTACATTGCCACTCACTGCCTATCCTAATTCAGACCCTATGATTCACACCAGCCCGTGATGTTTTTTTCATTCCAGCTAGTGAATGTAATGTTACACACCCATACAATGCGCACCACCCCGCGATGTTTTTCAGAAACCTAACGTACATTGCCACTGCATATTGCCTGACCTCCCCATGCTGACCACCCCGCGGTGCTTTTCTCCACCCTACATTGCCACTCACTGCCTATCCTAATTCAGACCCTATGATTCACACCACCCTGTGATGTTTTTCTCACTCCTACTAGTGAATGTAATGTTACACACCCATAGAATGCGCACCACACCGCGATGTTTTTCAGAAACCTATCTTACATTGCCACTGCATGTTGCCTGACCTCCCCATGCTGACCACCCCGTGGTGCTTTTCTCCATCCTTCATTGCTACTCACTGCCTATCCTAATTCAGACCCTATGATTCACACCACACCGTGATGTTTTTTTCACTCCTGCTAGTGAATGTAATGTTGCACACCCATACAATGCGCACAACCCCGCGATGTTTTTCAGAAACCTATCCTACATTGCCACTGCATGTTGCCTGACCGCCCCATGCTGACCACCCCGTGGTGCTTTTCTCCATCCTACATTGCCACTCACTGCCTATCTTAATTCAGACCCTATGATACACACAACCACGTGATTTTTTCTCACTCCTGCTAGTGAATGTAACGTTACACACCCATACAATGCGCACCACCCCGCGATATTTCTCAGAAACCTATCCTACATTGCCACTGCATGTTGCCTGACCTCCCCATGCTGACCACCCCGTTGTGCTTCTCTCCATCCTACGTTGCCACTCACTGCCTATACTAATTCAGACCCTATGATTCACACCACCCCGTGATGTTTTTCTCATTCCTGCTAGTGAGTGTAATGTTACACACCCATACAATGCGCACCACCCAGCGATGTTTGTCAGAAACCTATCCTACATTGCCACTGCATGTTGCCTGACCTCCCCATGCTGACCACCCCGTGGTGCTTTTCTCCATCCTATATTGCCACTCACTGCCTACCCTAATTCACACCCTATGATTCACACCACCCCGTGATGTTTTTTTCACTCCTGCTAGTGAATGTAATGTTGCACACCCATACAATGCGCACAACCCCGCGATGTTTTTCAGAAACCAATCCTACGTTGCCACTGCATGTTGCCGGACCTCCCCATGCTGACCACCCCGTGGTGCTTTTCTCCATCCTACATTGCCACTCACTGCCTATCCTAATTCACACCCTATGATTCACACCACCCCGTGATGTTTTTTTCACTCCTGCTAGTGAATGTAATGTTGCACACCCATACAATGCGCACAACCCCGCGATGTTTTTCAGAAATCAATCCTACATTGCCACTGCATGTTGCCTGACCTCCCCATGCTGACCACCCCGTGGTGCTTTTCTCCATCCTACCTTGCCACTCACTGCCTATCCTAATTCACACCCTATGATTCACACCATCCCGTGAGGTTTTTCTCACTCCTGCTAGTGAATGTAATGTTGCACACCCATACAATGCGCACCACCCCACGAAGTTTTTCAGAAACCTATCCTACATTGCCACTGCATGTTGCCTGACCTCCGCATGCTGACCACCCCGTGGTGCTTTTCTCCATCCTACATTGCCACTGACTGCCTATCCTAATTCAGACCCTATGATTCACACCACCGCGTGATGTTTTTCTCACTCCTACTAGTGAATGTAATGTTACACACCCATACAATGCGCACCACCCCGCGATGTTTTTCAGAAACCTATCCTACATTGCCACTGCATATTGCCTGACCTCCCCATACTGAGCACCCCGTGGTGCTTTTCTCCATCCTACATTGCCACTCACTGCCTATCCTAATTCACACCCTATGATTCACACCAGCCCGTGATGTTTTTTTCATTCCTGCTAGTGAATGTAATGTTACACACCCATACAATGCGCACCACCCCGCGAAGTTTTTCAGAAACCTATCGTACATTGCCACTGCATATTGCCTGACCTCCCCATGCTGACCACCCCTCGGTGCTTTTCTCCACCCTACATTGCCACTCACTGCCTATCCTAATTCAGACCCTATGATTCACACCACCCTGTGATGTTTTTCTCACTCCTACTAGTGAATGTAATGTTACACACCCATACAATGCGCACCACACCGCGAAGTTTTTCAGAAACCTATCCTACATTGCCACTGCATTTTGCCTGATCTCCCCATGGTGACCACCCCATGGTGCTTTTCTCCATCCTACATTGCCACTCACGGCCTATCCTAATTCAGACCCTATGATTCACACCAGCCCGTGATGTTTTTTTCATTCCTGCTAGTGAATGTAATGTTACACACCCATACAATGCGCACCACCCCGCGATGTTTTTCAGAAACCTATCGTACATTGCCACTGCATATTGCCTGACCTCCCCATGCTGACCACCCCGCGGTGCTTTTCTCCACCCTACATTGCCACTCACTGCCTATCCTAATTCAGACCCTATGATTCACACCACCCTGTGATGTTTTTCTCACTCCTACTAGTGAATGTAATGTTACACACCCATACAATGCGCACCACACCGCGATGTTTTTCAGAAACCTATCTTACATTGCCACTGCATGTTGCCTGACCTCCGCATGCTGACCACCCCGTGGTGCTTTTCTCCATCCTTCATTGCTACTCACTGCCTATCCTAATTCAGACCCTATGATTCACACCACACCGTGATGTTTTTTTCACTCCTGCTAGTGAATGTAATGTTGCACACCCATACAATGCGCACAACCCCGCGATGTTTTTCAGAAACCTATCCTACATTGCCACTGCATGTTGCCTGACCGCCCCATGCTGACCACCCCATGGTGCTTTTCTCCATCCTACATTGCCACTCACTGCCTATCTTAATTCAGACCCTATGATACACACCACCACGTGATTTTTTCTCACTCCTGGAGTGAATGTAACGTTACACACCCATACAATGCGCACCACCCCGCGATGTTTCTCAGAAACCTATCCTACATTGCCACTGCATGTTGCCTGACCTCCCCATGCTGACCACCCCGTTGTGCTTCTCTCCATCCTACGTTGCCACTCACTGCCTATACTAATTCAGACCCTATGATTCACACCACCCCGTGATGTTTTTCTCATTCCTGCTAGTGAGTGTAATGTTACACACCCATACAATGCGCACCACCCAGCGATGTTTGTCAGAAACCTATCCTACTTTGCCACTGCATGTTGCCTGACCTCCCCGTGCTGACCACCCCGTGGTGCTTTTCTCCATCCTATGTTGCCACTCACTGCCTATCCTAATTCACACCCTATGATTCACACCACCCCGTGATGTTTTTTTCACTCCTGCTAGTGAATGTAATGTTGCACACCCATACAATGCGCACAACCCCGCGATGTTTTTCAGAAACCAATCCTACATTGCCACTGCATGTTGCCTGACCTCCCCATGCTGACCACCCCGTGGTGCTTTTCTCCATCCTACCTTGCCACTCACTGCCTATCCTAATTCACACCCTATGATTCACACCATCCCGTGATGTTTTTCTCACTCCTGCTAGTGAATGTAATGTTGCACACCCATACAATGCGCACCACCCCAAGTAGTTTTTCAGAAACCTATCCTACATTGCCACTGCATGTTGCCTGACCTCCGCATGCTGACCACCCCGTGGTGCTTTTCTCCATCCTACATTGCCATTCACTGCCTATCCTAATTCAGACCCTATGATTCACACCTCCCCGTGATGTTTTTCTCACTCCTGCTAGTGAATGTAATGTTACACACCCATACAATGCTCACCACCCCGTGATGTTTTTCAGAAACCTATCCTACATTGCCACTGCATATTGCCTGACCTCCCCATGCTGACCACCCCGCGGTGCTTTTCTCCATCCTACATTGCCACTCACTGCCTATCCTAATTCAGACCCTATGATTCACACCACCGCGTGATGTTTTTCTCACTCCTACTAGTGAATGTAATGTTACACACCCATACAATGCGCACCACCCCGCGATGTTTTTCAGAAACCTATCCTACATTGCCACTGCATATTGCCTGACCTCCCCATGCTGAGCACCCCGTGGTGCTTTTCTCCATCCTACATTGCCACTCACTGCCTATCCTAATTCAGACCCTATGATTCACACCACCCCGTGATTTTTTCTCACTCCTGCTAGTGAATGTAATGTTACACAACCATACAATGCGCACCACCCCGCGATGTTTTTCAGAAACCTATCCTAAATTGCCACTTCATGTTGCCTGTCCTCCGCATGCTGACGACCCCGTGGTGCTTTTCTCCATCCTACATTGCCACTCACTGCCTATCCTAATTCAGACCCTATGATTCACACCACCCCGTGATGTTTTTCTCACTCCTGCTAGTGAATGTAATGTTACACACCCATACAATGCGCACCACCCCGCGATGTTTTTCAGAAACCTATCCTACATTGCCACTGCATATTGCCTGACCTCCCCATGCTAACCACCCCGCGGTGCTTTTCTCGATCCTACATTGGCACTCACTGCCTATCCTAATTCAGACCCTATGATTCACACAACCCCGTGATGTTTTTCTCACTCCTCCTAGTGAATGTAATGTTACACACCCATACAATGCGCACCACCCCGCGATGTTTTTCAGAAACCTATCCTACATTGCCACTGCATGTTGCCTGACCTCCCCATGCTGACCACCCCGTGGTGCTTTTCTCCATCCTACATTGCCACTCACTGCCTATCCTAATTCAGACCCTATGATTCACACCACCCCGTGATGTTTTTCTCACTCCTGTTAGTGAATGTAATGTTACACACCCATAAAATGCGCACCACCCCGTGATGTTTTTCAGAAACCTATCCTACATTGCCACTGCATATTGCCTGACCTCCCCATGCTGACCACCCCGCGGTGCTTTTCTCCATCCTACATTGCCACTCACTGCCTATCCTAATTCAGACCCTATGATTCACACCACCCCGTGATGTTTTTCTCACTCCTACTAGTGAATGTAATGTTACACACCCATACAATGCGCACAACCCCGCGATGTTTTTCAGAAACCTATCCTACATTGCCACTGCATGTTGCCTGACCTCCCCATGCTGACCACCCCGTGGTGCTTTTCTCCATCCTACATTGCCACTCACTGCCTATCCTAATTCAGACCCTATGATTCACACAACCCCGTGATGTTTTTTTCACTCCTGCTAGTGAATGTAATGTTGCACACCCATAAAATGCGCACAACCCGGCGATGTTTTTCAGAAACCAATTCTACATTGCCACTGCATGTTGCCTGACCTCCCCATGCTGACCACCCCGTGGTGCGTTTCTCCATCCTACATTGCCACTCACTGCCTATCCTAATTCAGACCCTATGATTCACACCACCCCGTGATGTTTTTTTCACTCCTGCTAGTGAATGTAATGTTGAACACCCATACAATGCGCACAACCCCGCGATGTTTTTCAGAAACCAATCCTACATTGCCACTGCATGTTGCCTGACCTCCCCATGCTGACCACCCCATGGTGCTTTTCTCCATCCTACATTGCCACTCACTGCCTATCCTAATTCACACCCTATGATTCACACCATCCCGTGATGTTTTTCTCACTCCTGCTAGTGAATGTAATGTTGCACACCCATACAATGCGCACCACCCCACGAAGTTTTTCAGAAACCTATCCTACATTGCCACTGCATGTTGCCTGACCTCCGCATGCTGACCACCCCGTGGTGCTTTTCTCCATCCTACATTGCCACTCACTGCCTATCCTAATTCAGACCCTATGATTCACACCTCCCCGTGATGTTTTTCTCACTCCTTTTAGTGAATGTAATGTTACACACCCATACAATGCGCACCACCCCGTGATGTTTTTCAGAAACCTATCCTACATTGCCACTGCATATTGCCTGACCTCCCCATGCTGACCACCCCGCGGTGCTTTTCTCCATCCTACATTGCCACTCACTGCCTATCCTAATTCAGACCCTATGATTCACACCACCGCGTGATGTTTTTCTCACTCCTACTAGTGAATGTAATGTTACACACCCATACAATGCGCACCAGCCCGCGATGTTTTTCAGAAACCTATCCTACATTGCCACTGCATATTGCCTGACCTCCCCATGCTGAGCACCCCGTGGTGCTTTTCTCCATCCTACATTGCCACTCACTGCCTATCCTAATTCAGACCCTATGATTCACACCACCCCGTGATTTTTTCTCACTCCTGCTAGTGAATGTAATGTTGCACACCCATACAATGCGCACAACCCCGCGATGTTTTTCAGAAACCTATCCTACATTGCCACTGCATGTTGCCTGACCGCCCCATGCTGACCACCCCTTGGTGCTTTTCTCCATCCTACATTGCCACTCACTGCCTATCCTAATTCAGACCCTATGATTCACACCACCCCGTGATGTTTTTCTCACTCCTGCTAGTGAATGTAATGTTACACACCCATACAATGCGCACCACCCCGCGATGTTTTTCAGAAACCTATCCTACATTGCCACTGCATTTTGCCTGATCTCCCCATGGTGACCACCCCGTGGTGCTTTTCTCCATCCTACATTGCCACTCACTGCCTATCCTAATTCAGACCCTATGATTCACACCAGCCCGTGATGTTTTTTTCATTCCTGCTAGTGAATGTAATGTTACACACACATACAATGCGCACCACCCCGCGATGTTTTTCAGAAACCTATCGTACATTGCCACTGCATATTGCCTGACCTCCCCATGCTGACCACCCCGCGGTGCTTTTCTCCACCCTACATTGCCACTCACTGCCTATCCTAATTCAGACCCTATGATTCACACCACCCTGTGATGTTTTTCTCACTCCAACTAGTGAATGTAATGTTACACACACATACAATGCGCACCACACCGCGATGTTTTTCAGAAACCTATCCTACATTGCCACTGCATGTTGCCTGACCTCCCCATGCTGACCACCCCGTGGTGCTTTTCTCCATCCTTCATTGCTACTCACTGCCTATCCTAATTCAGACCCTATGATTCACACCACACCGTGATGTTTTTTTCACTCCTGCTAGTGAATGTAATGTTGCACACCCATACAATGCGCACAACCCCGCGATGTTTTTCAAAAACCTATCCTACATTGCCACTGCATGTTGCCTGACCGCCCCATGCTGACCACCCCGTGGTGCTTTTCTCCATCCTACATTGCCACTCACTGCCTATCTTAATTCAGACCCTATGATTCACACCACGACGTGAATTTTTCTCACTCCTGCTAGTGAATGTAACGTTACACACCCATACAATGCGCACCACCCCGCGATGTTTTTCAGAAACCTATCCTAAATTGCCACTGCATATTGCCTGACCTCCCCATGCTGACCACCCCCGGTGCTTTTCTCCATCCTACATTGCCACTCACTGCCTATCCTAATTCAGACCCTATGATTCACACCACCCCGTGATGTTTTTCTCACTCCTACTAGTGAATGTAATGTTACACACCCATACAATGCGCACAACCCCGCGATGTTTTTCAGAAACCTATCCTACATTGCCAATGCATGTTGCCTGACCTCCCCATGCTGACCACCCCGTGGTGCTTTTCTCCATCCTACATTGCCACTCACTGCCTATCCTAATTCAGACCCTATGATTCACACAACCCCGTGATGTTTTTTTCACTCCTGCTAGTGAATGTAATGTTGCACACCCATAAAATGCGCACAACCCGGCGATGTTTTTCAGAAACCAATTCTACATTGCCACTGCATGTTGCCTGACCTCCCCATGCTGACCACCCCGTGGTGCGTTTCTCCATCCTACATTGCCACTCACTGCCTATCCTAATTCAGACCCTATGATTCACACCACCCCGTGATATTTTTTTCACTCCTGCTAGTGAATGTAATGTTGAACACCCATACAATGCGCACAACCCCGCGATGTTTTTCAGAAACCAATCCTATATTGCCACTGCATGTTGCCTGACCTCCCCATGCTGACCACCCCATGGTGCTTTTCTCCATCCTACATTGCCACTCACTGCCTATCCTAATTCACACCCTATGATTCACACCATCCCGTGATGTTTTTCTCACTCCTGCTAGTGAATGTAATGTTGCACACCCATACAATGCGCACCACCCCACGAAGTTTTTCAGAAACCTATCCTACATTGCCACTGCATGTTGCCTGACCTCCGCATGCTGACCACCCCGCCGTGCTTTTCTCCATCCTACATTGCCACTCACTGCCTATCCTAATTGAGACCCTATGATTCACACCTCCCCGTGATGTTTTTCTCACTCCTTTTAGTGAATGTAATGTTACACACCCATACAATGCGCACCACCCCGTGATGTTTTTCAGAAACCTATCCTACATTGCCACTGCATATTGCCTGACCTCCCCATGCTGACCACCCCGCGGTGCTTTTCTCCATCCTACATTGCCACTCACTGCCTATCCTAATTCAGACCCTATGATTCACACCACCGCGTGATGTTTTTCTCACTCCTACTAGTGAATGTAATGTTACACACCCATACAATGCGCACCACACCGCGATGTTTTTCAGAAACCTATCCTACATTGCCACTGCATGTTGCCTGACCTCCCCATGCTGAGCACCCCGTGGTGCTTTTCTCCATCCTACATTGCCACTCACTGCCTATCCTAATTCAGACCCTATGATTCACACCACCCCGTCATGTTTTTCTCACTCCTACTAGTGAATGTAATGTTACACACCCATACAATGCGCGCCACCCCGCGATGTTCTTCAGAAAACTATCCTGCATTGCCACTGCATGTTGCCTGACCTCCCCATGCTGACCACCCCGTGGTGCTTTTCTCCATCGTACCTTTCCACTCACTGCCTATCCTAATTCAGACCCCATGATTCACACCACCCCGTGATGTTTTTCTCATTCCTGCGAGTGAATGTAATGTTACACACCCATACAATGCGCACCACCCCGCGATGTTTTTCAGAAACCTATCCTACATTGCCACTGCATGTTGCCTGACCTCCCCATGCTGACCACCCCGTGGTGCTTTTCTCCATTCTACATTGCCACTCAATGCCTATCCTAATTCAGACCCTATGATTCACACCACCCCGTGATGTTTTTCTCACTCCTACTTGTGAACGTAATCTTACACACCCATACAATGCGCACCACCCCGCGATGTTTTTCAGAAACCTATCCTACATTGCCACTGCATGTTGCTTGACCTCCCCATGCTGAGCACCCCGTGGTGCTTTTCTCCATCCTACATTGCCACTCACTGCCTATCCTAATTCAGACCCTATGATTCACACCACACCGTGATGTTTTTCTCACTCCTACTAGTGAATGTAATGTTACAAACCCATACAATGCGCACCACAACGCGATGTTTTTCAAAAGTTATCCTACATTGCCACTGCATGTTGCCTGACCTCCCCATGCTGACCACTCTGTGGTGCTTTTCTCCATCCTACTTTGCCACTCACTGCCTATCCTAATTCAGACCCTATGATTCACACCACCCCGTGATGTTTTTCTCACTCCTCCTAGTGAATGTAATGTTACACACCCATACAATGCACACCACCCCGCAATGTTTTTCAGAAACCTATCCTACGTTGCCACTGCATTTTCCCTGACCTCCCCATGCTGACCACCCCGTGGTGCTTTTCTCCATCCTACATGGCCACTCACTGCCTATCTTAATTCAGACCCTATGTTTCACACCACCCCGTGATTTTTTCTCACTCCTGCTAGTGAATGTAACCTTACACACCCATACAATGCGAAACACCCCGCGATGTTTTTCAGAAACCTATCCTACATTGCCACTGCATGTTGCCTGACCTCCCCATGCTGACCACCCCGTGGTGCTTTTCTCCATCCTTCATTGCTACTCACTGCCTATCCTAATTCAGACCCTATGATTCACACCACCCCGTGATGTTTTTTTCACTCCTGCTAATGTATGTAATGTTGCACAACCATACAATGCGCACAACCCCGCGATGTTTTTCAGAAACCTATCCTACATTGCCACTGCATGTTGCCTGACCTTCCCATGCTGACCACCCCGTGGTGCTTCTCTCCATCCTACGTTGCCACTCACTGCCTATACTAATTCAGACCCTATGATTCACACCACCCCGTGATGTTTTTCTCATTCCTGCTAGTGAGTGTAATGTTACACACCCATACAATGCGCACCACTCAGCGATGTTTCTCAGAAACCTATCCTACATTGCCACTGCATGTTGTCTGACCTCCCCATGCTGACCACCCCGTGGTGCTTTTCTCCATCCTACATTGCCACTCACTGCCTATCCTAATTCAGATCCTATGATTCACACCACCCCGTGATTTTTTCTCACTCCTGCTAGTGAATGTAATGTTGCACACCCATACAATGAGCACCACCCCGCGATGTTTTTCAGAAACCTATCCTAAATTGCCACTGCATGTTGCCTGACCTCCCCATTCTGACCACCCCGTGGTGCTTTTCTCCAACCTACATTGCCACTCACTGCCACTCACTGCCTATCCTAATTCAGACCCTATGATTCACACCACCCCGTGATGTTTTTCTAACTACTAGTGAATGTAATGTTACACACCCATACAATGCGCACCACCCCGCGATGTTTTTCAGAAACCTATCCTACATTGCCACTGCATGTTGCCTGACATCCCCATGCTGAGCACCCCGTGGTGCTTTTCTCCATCCTACATTGCCACTCACTGCCTATCCTAATTCAGTCCCTAGGATTCACACCTCCCCGTGATGTTTTTCTCACTCCTACTAGTGTATGTAATGTTACACACCCATACAATGCGCACCACCCCGCGATGTTTTTCAGAAACCTATCCTACATGGCCACTGCATTTTGCCTGATCTCCCCATGGTGACCACCCCGTGGTGCTTTTCTCCATCCTACATTGCCACTCACTGCCTATCCTAATTCAGACCCTATGATTCACACCAGCCCGTGATGTTTTTTTCATTCCTGCTAGTGAATGTAATGTTACACACCCATACAATGCGCACCACCCCGCGATGTTTTTCAGAAACCTATCGTACATTGCCACTGCATATTGCCTGACCTCCCCATGCTGACCACCCCGCGGTGCTTTTCTCCACCCTACATTGCCACTCACTGCCTATCCTAATATAGACCCTATGATTCACACCACCCTGTGATGTTTTTCTCACTCCAACTAGTGAATGTAATGTTACACACACATACAATGCGCACCACACCGCGATGTTTTTCAGAAACCTATCCTACATTGCCACTGCATGTTGCCTGACCTCCCCATGCTGACCACCCCGTGGTGCTTTTCTCCATCCTTCATTGCTACTCACTGCCTATCCTAATTCAGACCCTATGATTCACACCACACCGTGATGTTTTTTTCACTCCTGCTAGTGAATGTAATGTTGCAAACCCATACAATGCGCACAACCCCGCGATGTTTTTCAAAAACCTATCCTACATTGCCACTGCATGTTGCCTGACCGCCCCATGCTGACCACCCCGTGGTGCTTTTCTCCATCCTACATTGCCACTCACTGCCTATCTTAATTCAGACCCTATGATTCACACCACGACGTGAATTTTTCTCACTCCTGCTAGTGAATGTAACGTTACACACCCATACAATGCGCACCACCCCGCGATGTTTTTCAGAAACCTATCCTAAATTGCCACTGCATGTTGCCTGACCTCCCCATGCTGACCACCCTCTAGTGCTTTTCTCCATGCTAAATTGCCACTCACTGCCTATCCTAATTCAGAACCTATGATTCACACCACCCCGTGATGTTTTTCTCACTCCTCCTAGTGAATGAAATATTACACACCCATACAATGCGCACCACCCCGCGATGTTTTTCAGAAACCTATCCTACATTGCCACTGCATGTTGCCTGACCTCCCCATGCTGACCACCCCGTGGTGCTTTTCTCCATCCTACATTGCCACTCACTGCCTATCCTAATTCAGACCCTATGATTCACACCACCCCGTGATGTTTTTCTCACTCCTGTTAGTGAATGTAATGTTACACACCCATAAAATGCGCACCACCCCGTGATGTTTTTCAGAAACCTATCCTACATTGCCACTGCATATTGCCTGACCTCCCCATGCTGACCACCCCGCGCTGCTTTTCTCCATCCTACATTGCCACTCACTGCCTATCCTAATTCAGACCCTATGATTCACACCACCCCGTGATGTTTTTCTCACTCCTACTAGTGAATGTAATGTTACACACCCATACAATGCGCACCACCCCGCGATGTTTTTCAGAAACCTATCCTACATTGCCACTGCATGTTGCCTGACCTCCCCATGCTGACCACCCCGTGGTGCTTTTCTCCATCCTACATTGCCACTCACTGCCTATCCTAATTCAGACCCTATGATTCACACAACCCCGTGATGTTTTTTTCACTCCTGCTAGTGAATGTAATGTTGCACACCCATAAAATGCGCACAACCCGGCGATGTTTTTCAGAAACCAATTCTACATTGCCACTGCATGTTGCCTGACTTCCCCATGCTGACCACCCCGTGGTGCGTTTCTCCATCCTACATTGCCACTCGCTGCCTATCCTAATTCAGACCCTATGATTCACACCACCCCGTGATGTTTTTTTCACTCCTGCTAGTGAATGTAATGTTGAACACCCATACAATGCGCACAACCCCGCGATGTTTTTCAGAAACCAATCCTACATTGCCACTGCATGTTGCCTGACCTCCCCATGCTGACCACCCCATGGTGCTTTTCTCCATCCTACATTGCCACTCACTGCCTATCCTAATTCACACCCTATGATTCACACCATCCCGTGATGTTTTTCTCACTCCTGCTAGTGAATGTAATGTTGCACACCCATACAATGCGCACCACCCCACGAAGTTTTTCAGAAACCTATCCTACATTGCCACTGCATGTTGCCTGACCTCCGCATGCTGACCACCCCGTGGTGCTTTTCTCCATCCTACATTGCCACTCACTGCCTATCCTAATTCAGACCCTATGATTCACACCTCCCCGTGATGTTTTTCTCACTCCTTTTAGTGAATGTAATGTTACACACCCATACAATGCGCACCACCCCGTGATGTTTTTCAGAAACCTATCCTACATTGCCACTGCATATTGCCTGACCTCCCCATGCTGACCACCCCGCGGTGCTTTTCTCCATCCTACATTGCCACTCACTGCCTATCCTAATTCAGACCCTATGATTCACACCACCGCGTGATGTTTTTCTCACTCCTACTAGTGAATGTAATGTTACACACCCATACAATGCGCGCCACACCGCGATGTTTTTCAGAAACCTATCCTACATTGCCACTGCATGTTGCCTGACCTCCCCATGCTGAGCACCCCGTGGTGCTTTTCTCCATCCTACATTGCCACTCACTGCCTATCCTAATTCAGACCCTATGATTCACACCACCCCGTGATGTTTTTCTCACTCCTACTAGTGAATGTAATGTTACACACCCATACAATGCGCGCCACCCCGCGATGTTCTTCAGAAAACTATCCTGCATTGCCACTGCATGTTGCCTGACCTCCCCATGCTGACCACCCCGTGGTGCTTTTCTCCATCGTACCTTTCCACTCACTGCCTATCCTAATTCAGACCCCATGATTCACACCACCCCGTGATGTTTTTCTCATTCCTGCGAGTGAATGTAATGTTACACACCCATACAATGCGCACCACCCCGCGATGTTTTTCAGAAACGTATCCTACATTGCCACTGCATGTTGCCTGACCTCCCCATGCTGACCACCCCGTGGTGCTTTTCTCCATTCTACATTGCCACTCAATGCCTATCCTAATTCAGACCCTATGATTCACACCACCCCGTGATGTTTTTCTCACTCCTACTTGTGAACGTAATCTTACACACCCATACAATGCGCACCACCCCGCGATGTTTTTCAGAAACCTATCCTACTTTGCCACTGCATGTTGCTTGACCTCCCCATGCTGAGCACCCCGTGGTGCTTTTCTCCATCCTACATTGCCACTCACTGCCTATCCTAATTCAGACCCTATGATTCACACCACACCGTGATGTTTTTCTCACTCCTACTAGTGAATGAAATGTTACAAACCCATACAATGCGCACCACAACGCGATGTTTTTCAAAAGTTATCCTACATTGCCACTGCATGTTGCCTGACTTCCCCATGCTGACCACTCTGTGGTGCTTTTCTCCATCCTACTTTGCCACTCACTGCCTATCCTAATTCAGACCCTATGATTCACACCACCCCGTGATGTTTTTCTCACTCCTCCTAGTGAATGTAATGTTACATACCCATACAATGCACACCACCCCGCAATGTTTTTCAGAAACCTATCCTACGTTGCCACTGCATTTTCCCTGACCTCCCCATGCTGACCACCCCGTGGTGCTTTTCTCCATTCTACATGGCCACTCACTGCCTATCTTAATTCATACCCTATGATTCACACCACCCCGTGATTTTTTCTCACTCCTGCTAGTGAATGTAACCTTACACACCCATACAATGCGAAACACCCCGCGATGTTTTTCAGAAACCTATCCTACATTGCTACTGCATGTTGCCTGACCTCCCCATGCTGACCACCCCGTGGTGCTTTTCTCCATCCTTCATTGCTACTCACTGCCTATCCTAATTCAGACCCTATGATTCCCACCACCCCGTGATGTTTTTTTCACTCCTGCTAATGTATGTAATGTTGCACAACCATACAATGCGCACAACCCCGCGATGTTTTTCAGAAACCTATCCTACATTGCCACTGCATGTTGCCTGACCTTCCCATGCTGACCACCCCGTGGTGCTTCTCTCCATCCTACGTTGCCACTCACTGCCTATACTAATTCAGACCCTATGATTCACACCACCCCATGATGTTTTTCTCATTCCTGCTAGTGAGTGTAATGTTACACACCCATACAATGCGCACCACTCAGCGATGTTTCTCAGAAACCTATCCTACATTGCCACTGCATGTTGTCTGACCTCCCCATGCTGACCACCCCGTGGTGCTTTTCTCCATCCTACATTGCCACTCACTGCCTATCCTAATTCAGACCCTATGATTCACACCACCCCGTGATTTTTTCTCACTCCTGCTAGTGAATGTAATGTTGCACACCCATACAATGCGCACCACCCCGCGATGTTTTTCAGAAACCTATCCTTAATTGCCACTGCATGTTGCCTGACCTCCCCATGCTGACCACCCCGTGGTGCTTTTCTCCAACCTACATTGCCACTCACTGCCACTCACTGCCTATCCTAATTCAGACCCTATGATTCACACCACCCCGTGATGTTTTTCTCACTACTAGTGAATGTAATGTTACACACCCATACAATGCGCACCACCCCGCGATGTTTTTCAGAAACCTATCCTACATTGCCACTGCATGTTGCCTGACATCCCCATGCTGAGCACCCCGTGGTGCTTTTCTCCATCCTACATTGCCACTCACTGCCTATCCTAATTCAGACCCTATGATTCACACCAGCCCGTGATGTTTTTTTCATTCCTGCTAGTGAATGTAATGTTACACACCCATACAATGCGCACCACCCCGCGATGTTTTTCAGAAACCTATCGTACATTGCCACTGCATATTGCCTGACCTCCCCATGCTGACCACCACGCGGTGCTTTTCTCCACCCTACATTGCCACTCACTGCCTATCCTAATTCAGACCCTATGATTCACACCACCCTGTGATGTTTTTCTCACTCCTACTAGTGAATGTAATGTTACACACCCATACAATGCGCACCACCCGCCCCATGCTGACCACCCCGTGGTGCTTTTCTCCATCCTACATTGCCACTCACTGCCTATCTTAATTCAAACCCTATGATTCACACCACCACGTGATTTTTTCTCACTCCTGCTAGTGAGTGTAACGTTACACACCCATACAATGCGCACCACCCCGCGATGTTTCTCAGAAACCTATCCTACATTGCCACTGCATGTTGCCTGACCGCCCCATGCTGACCACCCCGTGGTGCTTTTCTCCATCCTACATTGCCACTCACTGCCTATCCTAATTCACACCCTATGATTCACACCATCCCGTGATGTTTTTCTCACTCCTGCTAGTGAATGTAATGTTGCACACCCATAAAATGCGCACCACCCCACGAAGTTTTTCAGAAACCTATCCTACATTGCCACTGCATGTTGCCTGACCTCCCCATGCTGACCACCCCGTGGAGCTTTTCTCCATCCTACATTGCCACTCACTGCCTATACTAATTCAGACCCTATGATTCACACCACCCCGTGATGTTTTTCTCACTCCTGCTAGTGAATGTAATGTTACACACCCATACAATGCGCACCACCCCGCGATGTTTCTCAGAAACCTATCCTACATTGCCACTGCATATTGCCTGACCTCCCCATGCTAACCACCCCGCGGTGCTTTTCTCCATCCTACATTGCCACTCACTGCCTATCCTAATTCAGACCCTATGATTCACACAACCCCGTGATGTTTTTCTCACTCCTACTAGTGAATGTAATGTTACACACCCATACAATGCGCACCACCCCGCGATGTTTTTCAGAAACCTATCCTACATTGCCACTGCATGTTGCCTGACCTCCCCATGCTGAGCACCCCGTGGTGCTTTTCTCCATCCTACATTGCCACTCACTGCCTATCCTAATTCAGACCCTAGAATTCACACCACCCCGTGATGTTTATCTCACTCCTACTAGTGAATCTAATGTTACCCACCCATACAATGCGCACCACCCCGCGATGTTTTTCAGAAACCTATCCTACATTGCCACTGCATTTTGCCTGATATCCCCATGGTGACCACCCCGTGGTGCTTTTCTCCATCCTACATTGCCACTCACTGCCTATCCTAATTCAGACCCTATGATTCACACCAGCCCGTGATGTTTTTTTCATTCCTGCTAGTGAATGTAATGTTACACACCCATACAATGCGCACCACCCCGCGATGTTTTTCAGAAACCTATCGTACATTGCCACTGCATATTGCCTGACCTTCCCATGCTGACCACCCCGCGGTGCTTTTCTCCACCCTACATTGCCACTCACTGCCTATCCTTATTCAGACCCTATGATTCACATCACCCTGTGATGTTTTTCTCACTCCTACTAGTGAATGTAATGTTACACACCCATACAATGCGCACCACACCGCGATGTTTTTCAGAAACCTATCCTACATTGCCACTGCATTTTGCCTGATCTCCCCTTGGTGACCACCCCGTGGTGCTTTTCTCCATCCTACATTGCCACTCACTGCCTATCCTAATTCAGACCCTATGATTCACACCAGCCCGTGATGTTTTTTTCATTCCTGCTAGTGAATGTAATGTTACACACCCATACAATGCGCACCACCCCGCGATGTTTTTCAGAAACCTATCGTACATTGCCACTGCATATTGCCTGACCTCCCCATGCTGACCACCCCGCGGTGCTTTTCTCCACCCTACATTGCCACTCACTGCCTATCCTAATTCAGACCCTATGGTTCACACCACCCTGTGATGTTTTTCTCACTCCTACTAGTGAATGTAATGTTACACACCCATACAATGCGCACCACACCACGATGTTTTTCAGAAACCTATCTTACATTGCCACTGCATGTTGCCTGACCTCCCCATGCTGACCACCCCGTGGTGCTTTTCTCCATCCTTCATTGCTACTCACTGCCTATCCTAATTCAGACCCTATGATTCACACCACACCGTGATGTTTTTTTCACTCCTGCTAGTGAATGTAATGTTGCACACCCATACAATGCGCACAACCACGCGATGTTTTTCAGAAACCTATCCTACATTGGCACTGCATGTTGCCTGACCGCCCCATGCTGACCACCCCGTGGTGCTTTTCTCCATCCTACATTGCCACTCACTGCCTATCTTAATTCAGACCCTATGATACACACCACCACGTGATTTTTTCTCACTCCTGCTAGTGAATGTAACGTTACACACCCATACAATGCGCACCACCCCGCGATGTTTCTCAGAAACCTATCCTACATTGCCACTGCATGTTGCCTGACCTCCCCATGCTGACCACCCCGTTGTGCTTCTCTCCATCCTACGTTGCCACTCACTGCCTATACTAATTCAGACCCTATGATTCACACCACCCCGTGATGTTTTTCTCATTCCTGCTAGTGAGTGTAATGTTACACACCCATACAATGCGCACCACCCAGCGATGTTTGTCAGAAACCTATCCTACATTGCCACTGCATGTTGCCTGACCTCCACATGCTGACCACACCGTGGTGCTTTTCTCCATCCTATATTGCCACTCACTGCCTACCCTAATTCACACCCTATGATTCACACCACCCCGTGATGTTTTTTTCACTCCTGCTAGTGAATGTAATGTTGCACACCCATACAATGCGCACAACCCCGCGATGTTTTTCAGAAACCAATCCTACGTTGCCACTGCATGTTGCCGGACCTCCCCATGCTGACCACCCCGTGGTGCTTTTCTCCATCCTACATTGCCACTCACTGCCTATCCTAATTCACACCCTATGATTCACACCACCCCGTGATGTTTTTTTCACTCCTGCTAGTGAATGTAATGTTGCACACCCATACAATGCGCACAACCCCGCGATGTTTTTCAGAAACCAATCCTACATTGCCACTGCATGTTGACTGACCTCCCCATGCTGACCACCCCGTGGTGCTTTTCTCCATCCTACCTTGCCACTCACTGCGTATCCTAATTGACTCCCTATGATTCACACCATCCCGTGATGTTTTTCTCACTCCTGCTAGTGAATGTAATGTTGCACACCCATACAATGCGCACCACCCCACGAAGTTTTTCAGAAACCTATCCTACATTGCCACTGCATGTTGCCTGACCTCCGCATGCTGACCACCCCGTGGTACTTTTCTCCATCCTACATTGCCACTCACTGCCTATCCTAATTCAGACCCTATGATTCACACCTCCCCGTGATGTTTTTCTCACTCCTGCTAGTGAATGTAATGTTACACACCCGTACAATGCGCACCACCCCGTGATGTTTTTCAGAAACCTATCCTACATTGCCACTGCATATTGCCTGACTTCCCCATGCTGACCACCCCGTGGTGCTTTTCTCCATCCTACATTGCCACTCACTGCCTATCCTAATTCAGACCCTATGATTCACACCACCGCGTGATGTTTTTCTCACTCCTACTAGTGAATGTAATGTTACACACCCATACAATGCGCACCACCCCGCGATGTTTTTCAGAAACCTATCCTACATTGCCACTGCATATTGCCTGACCTCCCCATGCTGAGCACCCCGTGGTGCTTTTCTCCATCCTACATTGCCACTCACTGCCTAGCCTAATTCACACCCTATGATTCACACCAGCCCGTGATGTTTTTTTCATTCCTGCTAGTGAATGTAATGTTACACACCAATACAATGCGCACCACCCCGCGATGTTTTTCAGAAACCTATCGTACATTGCCACTGCATATTGCCTGACCTCCCCATGCTGACCACCCCTCGGTGCTTTTCTCCACCCTACATTGCCACTCACTGCCTATCCTAATTCAGACCCTATGATTCACACCACCCTGTGATGTTTTTTTCACTCCTACTAGTGAATGTAATGTTACACACCCATACAATGCGCACCACACCGCGATGTTTTTCAGAAACCTATCCTACATTGCCACTGCATTTTGCCTGATCTCCCCATGGTGACCACCCCATGGTGCTTTTCTCCATCCTACATTGCCACTCACTGCCTATCCTAATTCAGACCCTATGATTCACACCAGCCCGTGATGTTTTTTTCATTCCTGCTAGTGAATGTAATGTTACACACCCATACAATGCGCACCACCCCGCGATGTTTTTCAGAAACCTATCGTACATTGCCACTGCATGTTGCCTGACCTCCCCATGCTGACCACCCCGCGGTGCTTTTCTCCACCCTACATTGCCACTCACTGCCTATCCTAATTCAGACCCTATGATTCACACCACCCTGTGATGTTTTTCTCACTCCTACTAGTGAATGTAATGTTACACACCCATACAATGCGCACCACACCGCGATGTTTTTCAGAAACCTATCTTACATTGCCACTGCATGTTGCCTGACCTCCGCATGCTGACCACCCCGTGGTGCTTTTCTCCATCCTTCATTGCTACTCACTGCCTATCCCAATTCAGACCCTATGATTCACACCACACCGTGATGTTTTTTTCACTCCTGCTAGTGAATGTAATGTTGCACACCCATACAATGCGCACAACCCCGCGATGTTTTTCAGAAACCTATCCTACATTGCCACTGCATGTTGCCTGACCGCCCCATGCTGACCACCCCGTGGTGCTTTTCTCCATCCTACATTGCCACTCACTGCCTATCTTAATTCAGACCCTATGATACACTCCACCGCGTGATTTTTTCTCACTCCTGGAGTGAATGTAACGTTACACACCCATACAATGCGCACCACCCCGCGATGTTTCTCAGAAACCTATCCTACATTGCCACTGCATGTTGCCTGACCTCCCCATGCTGACCACCCCGTTGTGCTTCTCTCCATCCTACGTTGCCACTCACTGCCTATACTAATTCAGACCCTATGATTCACACCACCCCGTGATGTTTTTCTCATTCCTGCTAGTGAGTGTAATGTTACACACCCATACAATGCGCACCACCCAGCGATGTTTGTCAGAAACCTATCCTACATTGCCACTGCATGTTGCCTGACCTCCCCGTGCTGACCACCCCGTGGTGCTTTTCTCCATCCTATATTGCCACTCACTGCCTATCCTAATTCACACCCTATGATTCACACCACCCCGTGATGTTTTTTTCACTCCTGCTGGTGAATGAAATGTTGCACACCCATACAATGCGCACAACCCCGCGATGTTTTTCAGAAACCAATCCTACATTGCCACTGCCTGTTGCCGGACCTCCCCATGCTGACCACCCCGTGGTGCTTTTCTCCATCCTACATTGCCACTCACTGCCTATCCTAATTCACACCCTATGATTCACACCACCCCGTGATGTTTTTTTCACTCCTGCTAGTGAATGTAATGTTGAACACCCATACAATGCGCACAACCCCGCGATGTTTTTCAGAAACCAATCCTACATTGCCACTGCATGTTGCCTGACCTCCCCATGCTGACCACCCCGTGGTGCTTTTCTCCATCCTACCTTGCCACTCACTGCCTATTCTAATTCACACCCTATGATTCACACCATCCCGTGATGTTTTTCTCACTCCTGCTAGTGAATGTAATGTTGCACACCCATACAATGCGCACCACCCCACGAAGTTTTTCAGAAACCTATCCTACATTGCCACTGCATGTTGCCTGACCTCCGCATGCTGACCACCCTGTGGTGCTTTTCTCCATCCTACATTGCCATTCACTGCCTATCCTAATTCAGACCCTATGATTCACACCTCCCCGTGATGTTTTTCTCACTCCTGCTAGTGAATGTAATGTTACACACCCATACAATGCGCACCACCCCGTGATGTTTTTCAGAAACCTATCCTACATTGCCACTGCATATTGCCTGACCTCCCCATGCTGACCACCCCGCGGTGCTTTTCTCCATCCTACATTGCCACTCACTGCCTATCCTAATTCAGACCCTATGATTCACACCACCGCGTGATGTTTTTCTCACTCCTACTAGTGAATGTAATGTTACACACCCATACAATGCGCACCACCCCGCGATGTTTTTCAGAAACCTATCCTACATTGCCACTGCATATTGCCTGACCTCCCCATGCTGAGCACCCCGTGGTGCTTTTCTCCATCCTACATTGCCACTCACTGCCTATCCTAATTCAGACCCTATGATTCACACCACCCCGTGATTTTTTCTCACTCCTGCTAGTGAATGTAATGTTACACACCCATACAATGCGCACCACCCCGCGATGTTTTTCAGAAACCTATCCTACATTGCCACTGCATATTGCCTGACCTCCACATGCTAACCACCCCGCGGTGCTTTTCTCCATCCTACATTGGCACTCACTGCCTATCCTAATTCAGACCCTATGATTCACACAACCCCGTGATGTTTTTCTCACTCCTCCTAGTGAATGTAATGTTACACACCCATACAATGCGCACCACCCCGCGATGTTTTTCAGAAACCTATCCTACATTGCCACTGCATGTTGCCTGACCTCCCCATGCTGAGCACACCGTGGTGCTTTTCTCCATCCTACATTGCCACTCACTGCCTATCCTAATTCAGACCCTAGGATTCACACCACCCCGTGATGTTTTTCTCACTCCTACTAGTGTATGTAATGTTACACACCCATACAATGCGCACCACCCCGCGATGTTTTTCAGAAACCTATCCTACATTGCCACTGCATTTTGCGTGATCTCCCCATGGTGACCACCCCGTGGTGCTTTTCTCCATCCTACATTGCCACTCACTGCCTATCCTAATTCAGACCCTATGATTCACACCAGCCCGTGATGTTTTTTTCATTCCTGCTAGTGAATGTAATGTTACACACCCATACAATGCGCACCACCCCGCGATGTTTTTCAGAAACCTATCGTACATTGCCACTGCATAATGCCTGACCTCCCCATGCTGACCACCCCGCGGTGCTTTTCTCCACCCAACATTGCCACTCACTGCCTATCCTAATTCAGACCCTATGATTCACACCACCCTGTGATGTTTTTCTCACTCCAACTAGTGAATGTAATGTTACACACACATACAATGCGCACCACACCGCGATGTTTTTCAGAAACCTATCCTACATTGCCACTGCATGTTGCCTGACCTCCCCATGCTGACCACCCCGTGATGCTTTTCTCCATCCTTCATTGCTACTCACTGCCTATCCTAATTCAGACCCTATGATTCACACCACACCGTGATGTTTTTTTCACTCCTGCTAGTGAATGTAATGTTGCACACCCATACAATGCGCACAACCCCGCGATGTTTTTCAAAAACCTATCCTACTTTGCCACTGCATGTTGCCTGACCGCCCCATGCTGACCACCCCGTGGTGCTTTTCTCCATCCTACATTGCCACTCACTGCCTATCTTAATTCAGACCCTATGATTCACACCACGACGTGAATTTTTCTCACTCCTGCTAGTGAATGTAACGTTACACACCCATACAATGCGCACCACCCCGCGATGTTTTTCAGAAACGTATCCTAAATTGCCACTGCATGTTGCCTGACCTCCCCATGCTGACCACCCTGTAGTGCTTTTCTCCATGCTAAATTGCCACTCACTGCCTATCCTAATTCAGAACCTATGATTCATACCACCCCGTGATGTTTTTCTCACTCCTCCTAGTGAATGTAATATTACACACCCATACAATGCGCACCACCCCGCGATGTTTTTCAGAAACCTATCCTACATTGCCACTGCATGTTGCCTGACCTCCCCATGCTGACCACCCCGTGGTGCTTTTCTCCATCCTACATTGCCACTCACTGCCTATCCTAATTCAGACCCTATGATTCACACCACCCCGTGATGTTTTTCTCACTCCTGTTAGTGAATGTAATGTTACACACCCATAAAATGCGCACCACCCCGTGATGTTTTTCAGAAACCTATCCTACATTGCCACTGCACATTGCCTGACCTCCCCATGCTGACCACCCCGCGGTGCTTTTCTCCATCCTACATTGCCACTCACTGCCTATCCTAATTCAGACCCTATGATTCACACCACCCCGTGATGTTTTTCTCACTCCTACTAGTGAATGTAATGTTACACACCCATACAATGCGCACAACCCCGCGATGTTTTTCAGAAACCTATCCTACATTGCCACTGCATGTTGCCAGACCTCCCCATGCTGACCACCCCGCGGTGCTTTTCTCCATCCTACATTGCCACTCACTGCCTATCCTAATTCAGACCCTATGATTCACACCACCCCGTGATGTTTTTTTCACTCCTGCTAGTGAATGTAATGTTGCACACCCATAAAATGCGCACAACCCGGCGATGTTTTTCAGAAACCAATCCTACATTGCCACTGCATGTTGCCTGACCTCCCCATGCTGACCACCCCGTGGTGCTTTTCTCCATCCTACATTGCCACTCACTGCCTATCCTCATTCAGACCCTATGATTCACACCACCCCGTGATGTTTTTTTCACTCCTGCTAGTGAATGTAATGTTGCACACCCATAAAATGCGCACAACCCGGCGATGTTTTTCAGAAACCAATCCTACATTGCCACTGCATGTTGCCTGACCTCCCCATGCTGACCACCCCGTGGTGCTTTTCTCCATCCTACATTGCCACTCACTGCCTATCCTCATTCAGACCCTATGATTCACACCACCCCGTGATGTTTTTTTCACTCCTGCTAGTGAATGTAATGTTGAACACCCATACAATGCGCACAACCCCGCGATGTTTTTCAGAAACCAATCCTACATTGCCACTGCATGTTGCCTGACCTCCCCATGCTGACGACCCCATGGTGCTTTTCTCCATCCTACATTGCCACTCACTGCCTATCCTAATTCACACCCTATGATTCACACCATCCCGTGATGTTTTTCTCACTCCTGCTAGTGAATGTAATGTTGCACACCCATACAATGCGCACCACCCCACGAAGTTTTTCAGAAACCTATCCTATATTGCCACTGCATGTTGCCTGACCTCCGCATGCTGACCACCCCGTGGTGCTTTTCTCCATCCTACATTGCCACTCACTGCCTATCCTAATTCAGACCCTATGATTCACACCTCCCCGTGATGTTTTTCTCACTCCTGCTAGTGAATGTAATGTTACACACCCATACAATGCGCACCACCCCGTGATGTTTTTCAGAAACCTATCCTACATTGCCACTGCATATTGCCTGACCTCCCCATGCTGACCACCCCGCGGTGCTTTTCTCCATCCTACATTGCCACTCACTGCCTATCCTAATTCAGACCCTATGATTCACACCACCGCGTGATGTTTTTCTCACTCCTACTAGTGAATGTAATGTTACACACCCATACAATGCGCACCACACCGCGATGTTTTTCAGAAACCTATCCTACATTGCCACTGCATGTTGCCTGACCTCCCCATGCTGAGCACCCCGTGGTGCTTTTCTCCATCCTACATTGCCACTCACTGCCTATCCTAATTCAGACCCTATGATTCACACCACCCCGTGATGTTTTTCTCACTCCTACTAGAGAATGTAATGTTACACACCCATACAATGCGCGCCACCCCGCGATGTTCTTCAGAAAACTATCCTACATTGCCACTGCATGTTGCCTGACCTCCCCATGCTGACCACCCCGTGGTGCTTTTCTCCATCGTACCTTTCCACTCACTGCCTATCCTAATTCAGACCTCATGATTCACACCACCCCGTGATGTTTTTCTCATTCCTGCGAGTGAATGTAATGTTACACACCCATACAATGCGCACCACCCCGCGATGTTTTTCAGAAACCTATCCTACATTGCCACTGCATGTTGCCTGACCTCCACATGCTGACCACCCCGTGGTGCTTTTCTCCATTCTACATTGCCACTCAATGCCTATCGTAATTCAGACCCTATGATTCACACCACCCCGTGATGTTTTTCTCACTCCTACTTGTGAACGTAATCTTACACACCCATACAATGCGCACCACCCCGCGATGTTTTTCAGAAACCTATCCTACATTGCCACTGCATGTTGCTTGACCTCCCCATGCTGAGCACCCCGTGGTGCTTTTCTCCATCCTACATTGCCACTCACTGCCTATCCTAATTCAGACCCTATGATTCACACTACACCGTGATGTTTTTCTCACTCCTACTAGTGAATGTAATGTTACAAACCCATACAATGCGCACCACAACGCGATGTTTTTCAAAAGTTATCCTACATTGCCACTGCATGTTGCCTGACCTCCCCATGCTGACCACTCTGTGGTGCTTTTCTCCATCCTACTTTGCCACTCACTGCCTATCCTAATTCAGACCCTATGATTCACACCACCCCGTGATGTTTTTCTCACTCCTCCTAGTGAATGTAATGTTACACACCCATACAATGCACACCACCCCGCAATGTTTTTCAGAAACCTATCCTACGTTGCCACTGCATTTTCCCTGACCTCCCCATGCTGACCATCCCGTGGTGCTTCTCTCCATCCTACGTTGCCACTCACTGCCTATGCTAATTCAGACCCTATGGTTCACACCACCCCGTGATGTTTTTCTCATTCCTGCTAGTGAGTGCAATGTTACACACCCATACAATGCGCACCACCCAGCGATGTTTCTCAGAAACCTATCCTACATTGCCACTGCATGTTGCCTGACCTCCCCATGCTGACCACCCCGTGGTGCTTTTCTCCATCCTACATTGCCACTCACTGCCTATCCTAATTCAGACCCTATGATTCACACCACCCCGTGATGTTTTTCTCATTCCTGCTAGTGAGTGTAATGTTACACACCCATACAATGCGCACCACCCAGCGATGTTTCTCAGAAACCTATCCTACATTGCCACTGCATGTTGCCTGACCTCCGCATGCTGACCACCCCGTGGTGCTTTTCTCCATCCTACATTGCCACTCACTGCCTATCCTAATTCAGACCCTATGATTCACACCTCCCCGTGATGTTTTTCTCACTCCTGCTAGTGAATGTAATGTTACACACCCATACAATGTGCACCACCCCGTGATGTTTATCAGAAACCTATCCTACATTGCCACTGCATATTGCCTGACCTCCCCATGCTGACCACCCCGCGGTGTTTTCTCCATCCTACATTGCCACTCACTGCCTATCCTAATTCAGACCCTATGATTCACACCACCGCGTGATGTTTTTCTCACTCCTACTAGTAAATGTAATGTTACACACCCATACAATGCGCACCACACCGCGATGTTTTTCAGAAACCTATCCTACATTGCCACTGCATGTTGCCTGACCTCCCCATGCTGAGCACCCCGTGGTGCTTTTCTCCATCCTACATTGCCACTCACTGCCTATCCTAATTCAGACCCTATGATTCACACCACCCCGTGATGTGTTTCTCACTCCTACTAGTGAATGCAATGTTACACACCCATACAATGCGCGCCACCCCGCGATGTTCTTCAGAAAACTATACTACATTGCCACTGCATGTTGCCTGACCGCCCCATGCTGACCACCCCGTGGTGCTTTTCTCCATCGTACCTTTCCACTCACTGCCTATCCTAATTCAGACCCCATGATTCACACCACCCCGTGATGTTTTTCTCATTCCTGCTAGTGAATGTAATGTTACACACCCATACAATGCGAACCATCCCGCGATGTTTTTCAGAAACCTATCCTACATTGCCACAGCATGTTTCCTGACCTCCCCATGCTGACCACCCCGTGGTGCTTTTCTCCATCCTACATTTCCACTCACTGCCTATCCTAATTCAGACCCTATGATTCACACCACCCCGTGATGTTTTTCTCATTCCTGCGAGTGAATGTAATGTTACACACCCATACAATGCGCACCAACCCGCGATGTTTTTCAGAAACCTATCCTACATTGCCACTGCATGTTGCCTGACCTCCCCATGCTGACCACCCCGTGGTGCTTTTCTCCATTCTACATTGCCACTCAATGCCTATCGTAATTCAGACCCTATGATTCACACCACCCCGTGATGTTTTTCTCACTCCTACTTGTGAACGTAATCTTACACACCCATACAATGCGCACCAACCCGCGATGTTTTTCAGAAACCTATCCTACATTGCCACTGCATGTTGCTTGACCTCCCCATGCTGAGCAGCCCGTGGTGCTTTTCTCCATCCTACATTGCCACTCACTGCCTATCCTAATTCAGACCCTATGATTCACACCACACCGTGATGTTTTTCTCACTCCTACTAGTGAATGTAATGTTACACACCCATACAATGCGCACCACAACGCGATGTTTTTCAAAAGTTATCCTACATTGCCACGGCATGTTGCCTGACCTCCCCATGCTGACCACTCTGTGGTGCTTTTCTCCATCCTACTTTGCCACTCACTGCCTATCCTAATTCAGACCCTATGATTCACACCACCCCGTGATGTTTTTCTCACTCCTCCTAGTGAATGTAATGTTACACACCCATACAATGCACACCACCCCGCAATGTTTTTCAGAAACCTATCCTACGTTGCCAGTGCATGTTCCCTGACCTCCCCATGCTGACCACCCCGTGGTGCTTTTCTCCATCCTACATGGCCACTCACTGCCTATCTTAATTCAGACCCTATGATTCACACCACCCCGTGATTTTTTCTCACTCCTGCTAGTGAATGTAACGTTACACACCCATACAATGCGAAACACCCCGCGATGTTTTTCAGAAACCTATCCTACATTGCCACTGCATGTTGCCTGACCTCCCCATGCTGACCATCCCGTGGTGCTTCTCTCCATCCTACTTTGCCACTCACTGCCTATGCTAATTCAGACCCTATGATTCACACCACCCCGTGATGTTTTTCTCATTGCTGCTAGTGAGTGTAATGTTACACACCCATACAATGCGCACCACCCAGCGATGTTTCTCAGAAACCTATCCTACATTGCCACTGCATTTTGTCTGACCTCCCCATGCTGACCACCCCGTGGTGCTTTTCTCCATCCTACATTGCCACTCACTGCCTATGCTAATTCAGACCCTATGATTCACACCACTCCGTGATGTTTTTCTCATTCCTGCTAGTGAGTGTAATGTTACACACCCATACAATGCGCACCACCCAGCGATGTTTCTCAGAAACCTATCCTACATTGCCACTGCATGTTGCCTGACCTCCCCATGCTGACCACCCCGTGGTGCTATTCTGCATCCTACATTGCCACTCACTGCCTATCCTAATTCAGACCCTATGATTCACACCACCCTGTGATTTTTTCTCATTCCTGCTAGTGAATGTAATGTTACACACCCATACAATGCGCACCACCCCGCGATGTTTTTCAGAAACCTATCCTAAATTGCCACTGCATGTTGCCTGACCTCCCCATGCTGACCACCCCGTGGTGCTTTTCTCCATCCTACATTGCCACTCACTGCCTATCCTAATTCAGACCCTATGATTCACACCACCCCGTGATTTTTTCTCACTCCTCCTAGTGCATGTAATGTTACACACCCATACAATGCGCACCACCCCGCGATGTTTTTCAGAAACCTATCCTACATTGCCACTGCATGTTGCCTGACCTCCCCATGCTGACCACCCCGTGGTGCTTTTCTCCATCCTACATTGCCACTCACTGCCTATCCTAATTCACACCCTATGATTCACACCATCCCGTGATGTTTTTCTCACTCCTGCTAGTGAATGTAATGTTGCACAACCATACAATGCGCACCACCCCATGATGTTTTTCAGAAACCTATCCTACATTGCCACTGCATGTTGCCTGACCTCCCCATGCTGACCACCCCGTGGTGCTTTTCTCCATCCTACATTGCCACTCACTGCCTATCCTAATTCAGACCCTATGATTCACACCACCCCGTGATGTTTTTCTCACTCCTGCTAGTGAATGTAATGTTACACACCCATACAATGCGCACCACCCCGTGATGTTTTTCAGAAACCTATCCTACATTGCCACTGCATATTGCCTGACCTCCCCATGCTGACCACCCCGCGGTGCTTTTCTCCATCCTACATTGCCACTCACTGCCTATCCTAATTCAGACCCTATGATTCACACCACCGCGTGATGTTTTTCTCACTCCTACTAGTGAATGTAATGTTACACACCCATACAATGCGCACCACCCCGCGATGTTTTTCAGAAACCTATCCTACTTTGCCACTGCATGTTGCCTGACCTCCCCATGCTGAGCACCCCATGGTGCTTTTCTCCATCCTACATTGCCACTCACTGCCTATCCTAATTCAGACCCTATGATTCACACCATCCCGTGATGTTTTTCTCACTCCTACTAGTGAATGTAATGTTACACACCCATACAATGCGCACCACCCCGCGATGTTCTTCAGAAAACTATCCTACATTGCCACTGCATGTTGCCTGACCTCCCCATGCTGACCACCCCGTGGTGCTTTTCTCCATCGTACCTTGCCACTCACTGATTATTCTAATTCAGAACCTATAATTCACACCACCCTGTGATGTTTTTCTCATTCCTGCTAGTGAATGTAATGTTACACACCCATACAATGCGCACCACCCCGCGATGTTTTTCAGAAACCTATCCTACATTGCCACAGCATGTTTCCTGACCTCCCCATGCTGACCACCACGTGGTGCTTTTCTCCATCCTACATTGCCACTCACTGCCTATCCTAATTCAGACCCTATGAATCACACCACCCCGTGATGTTTTTCTCATTCGTGCTAGTGAATGTAATGTTACACACCCATACAATACGCACCACCCCGCGATGTTTTTCAGAAACCTATCCTACATTGCCACTGCATGTTGCCTGACCTCCCCATGCTGACCACCCCGTGGTGCTTTTCTCCATTCTACATTGCCAC
This sequence comes from Cavia porcellus, assembly GCF_034190915.1. NCBI lineage: Eukaryota > Metazoa > Chordata > Mammalia > Rodentia > Caviidae > Cavia > Cavia porcellus. The sequence goes on along the minus strand of NW_026947514.1, from coordinate 46,611,034 downwards.
TCAATGCCTATCCTAATTCAGACCCTATGATTCACACCACCCCGTGATGTTTTTCTCACTCCTACTTGTGAACGGAATCTTACACACCCATATAATGCGCACCACCCCGCGATGTTTTTCAGAAACCTATCCTACATTGCCACTGCATGTTGCTTGACCTCCCCATGCTGAGCACCCCGAGGTGCTTTTCTCCATCCTACATTGCCACTCACTGCCTATCCTAATTCAGACCCTATGATTCACACCACCCCGTGATGTTTTTCTCACTCCTACTAGTGAATGCAATGTTACACACCCATACAATGCGCACCACAATGCGATGTTTTTCAAAAGCTATCCTACATTGCCACTGCATGTTCCCTGACCTCCCCATGCTGACCACCCCGTGGTGCTTTTCTCCATCCTACTTTGCCACTCACTGCCTATCCTAATTCAGACCCTATGATTCACACCTCCCCGTGATGTTTTTCTCACTACTACTAGTGAATGTAATGTTACACACCCAAAGAATGCGCACCACCCCGCGATGTTTTTTAGAAACCTCCCCTACATTGCCACTGCATGTTGTCTGACCTCCCCATGCTGAGCACTCCGTGGTGCTTTTCTCCATCCTACTTTGCCACTCACTGCCTATCCTAATTCAGACCCTATGATTCACACCACCCCGTGATGTTTTTCTCACTCCTACTAGTGAATGTAATGTTACACACCCATACAATGCGCACAACCCCGCGATGTTTTTCAGAAACCTATCCTACATTGCCACTGCATGTTGCTTGACCTCCCCATGCTGAGCACCCCGTGGTGCTTTTCTCCATCCTACATTGCCACTCACTGCCTATCCTAATTCAGACCCTATGATTCACACCACACCGTGATGTTTTTCTCACTCCTACTAGTGAATGTAATGTTACACACCCATACAATGCGCACCACAACGCGATGTTTTTCAAAAGTTATCCTACATTGCCACTGCATGTTGCCTGACCTCCCCATGCTGACCACTCTGTGGTGCTTTTCTCCATCCTACTTTGCCACTCACTGCCTATCCTAATTCAGACCCTATGATTCACACCACCCCGTGATGTTTTTCTCACTCCTCCTAGTGAATGTAATGTTACACACCCATACAATGCACACCACCCCGCAATGTTTTTCAGAAACCTATCCTACGTTGCCACTGCATGTTCCCTGACCTCCCCATGCTGACCACCCCGTGGTGCTTTTCTCCATCCTACATGGCCACTCACTGCCTATCTTAATTCAGACCCTATGATTTACACCACCCCGTGATTTTTTCTCACTCCTGCTAGTGAATGTAACGTTACACACCCATACAATGCGAAACACCCCGCGATGTTTTTCAGAAACCTATCCTACATTGCCACTGCATGTTGCCTCACCTCCCCATGCTGACCATCCCGTGGTGCTTCTCTCCATCCTACGTTGCCACTCACTGCCTATGCTAATTCAGACCCTATGATTCACACCACCCCGTGATGTTTTTCTCATTCCTGCTAGTGAGTGTAATGTTACACACCCATACAATGCGCACCACAACGCGATGTTTTTCAGAAACCTATCCTACATTGCCACTGCATGTTGCCTGACCTCCCCAAGCTGACCACCCCGTGGTGCTTTTCTCCTTCCTACATTGCCACTCACTGCCTATCCTAATTCAGACCCTATGATTCACACCACCCTGTGATTTTTTGTCATTCCTGCTAGTGAATGAAATGTTACACACCCATACAATGCGCACCACCCCGCGATGTTTTTCAGAAACCTATCCTAAATTGCCACTGCATGTTGCCTGACCTCCCCATGCTGACCACCCCGTGGTGCTTTTCTCCATCCTACATTGCCACTCACTGCCTATCCTAATTCAGACCCTATGATTCACACCACCCCGTGATTTTTTCTCACTCCTCCTAGTGAATGTAATGTTACACACCCATACAAAGCGCACCACCCCGCGATGTTTTTCAGAAACTTATCCTACATTGCCACTGCATGTTGCCCGACCTCCACATGCTGACCACCCCGTGGTGCTTTTCTCCATCCTACATTGCCACTCACTGCCTATCCTAATTCACACCCTATGATTCACACCATCCCGTGATGTTTTTCTCACTCCTGCTAGTGAATGTAATGTTACACACCCATACAATGCGCACCACCCCGCGATGTTCTTCAGAAAACTATCCTACATTGCCACTGCATGTTGCCTGACCTCCCCATGCTGACCACCCCGTGGTGCTTTTCTCCATCGTACCTTGCCACTCACTGATTATCCTAATTCAGACCCTATGATTCACACCACCCCGTGATGTTTTTCTCATTCCTGCTAGTGAATGTAATGTTACACACCCATACAATGCGCACCACCCCGCGATCTTTTTCAGAAACCTATCCTACATTGCCAAAGCATGTTTCCTGACCTCCCCATGCTGACCACCACGTGGTGCTTTTCTCCATCCTACATTGCCACTCACTGCCTATCCTAATTCAGACCCTATGATTCACACCACCCCGTGATGTTTTTCTCATTCGTGCTAGTGAATGTAATGTTACACACCCATACAATGCGCACCACCCCGCGATGTTTTTCAGAAACCTATCCTACATTGCCACTGCATGTTGCCTGACCTCCCCATGCTGACCACCCCGTGGTGCTTTTCTCCATTCTACATTACCACTCAATGCCTATGCTAATTCAGACCCTATGATTCACACCACCCGGTGATGTTTTTCTCACTCCTACTTGTGAACGGAATCTTACACAGCCATACAATGCGCACCACCCCGCGATGTTTTTCAGAAACCTATCCTACATTGCCACTGCATGTTGCTTGACCTCCCCATGCTGAGCACCCCGAGGTGCTTTTCTCCATCCTACATTGCCACTCACTGCCTATCCTAATTCAGTCCCTATGATTCACACCACAACGTGATGTTTTTCTCACTCCTACTAGTGAATGTAATGTTACACACCCATACAATGCGCACCACAATGCGATGTTTTTCAAAAGCTATCCTACATTGCCACTGCATGTTCCCTGACCTCCCCATGCTGACCACCCCGTGGTGCTTTTCTCCATCCTACTTTGCCACTCACTGCCTATCCTAATTCAGACCCTATGATTCACACCTCCCCGTGATGTTTTTCTCATTACTACTAGTGAATGTAATGTTACACACCCATACAATGCGCACCACCCCGCGATGTTTTTTAGAAACCTCCCCTACATTGCCACTGCATGTTGCCTGACCTCCCCATGCTGACCACTCCGTGGTGCTTTTCTCCATCCTATATTGCCACTCACTGCCTATCCTAATTCAGACCCTATGATTCACACCACCCCGTGATGTTTTTCTCACTCCTCCTAGTGAATGTAATGTTACACACCCATACAATGCACACCACCCCGCAATGTTTTTCAGAAACCTATCCTACGTTGCCACTGCATGTTCCCTGACCTCCCCATGCTGACCACCCCGTGGTGCTTTTCTCCATCCTACATGGCCACTCACTGCCTATCTTAATTCAGACCCTATGATTCACACCACCCCGTGATTTTTTCTCACTCCTGCTAGTGAATGTAACGTTACACACCCATACAATGCGAAACACGCCGCGATGTTTTTCAGAAACCTATCCTACATTTCCACTGCATGTTGCCTGACCTCCCCATGCTGACCATCCCGTGGTGCTTCACTCCATCCTACGTTGCCACTCACTGCCTATGCTAATTCAGACCCTATGATTCACACCACCCCGTGATGTTTTTCTCATTCCTGCTAGTGAGTGTAATGTTACACACCCATACAATGCGCACCACCCAGCGATGTTTCTCAGAAACCTATCCTACATTGCCACTGCATGTTGCCTGACTTCCCCATGCTGACCACCCCGTGGTGCTTTTCTCCATCCTACATTGCCACTCACTGCCTATCCTAATTCAGACCCTATGATTCACAACACCCTGTGATTTTTTTTCATTCCTGCTAGTGAATGTAATGTTACACACCCATACAATGCGCACCACCCCGCGATGTTTTTCAGAAACCTATCCTACATTGCCACTGCATGTTGCCTGACCTCCCCATGCTGACCACCCCGTGGTGCTTTTCTCCATCCTACATTGCCACTCACTGCCTATCCTAATTCAGACCCTATGATTCACACCACCCCGTGATGTTTTTCTCACTCCTGCTAGTGAATGTAATGTTACACACCCATACAATGCGCACCACCCCGTGATGTTTTTCAGAAACCTATCCTACATTGCCACTGCATATTGCCTGACCTCCCCATGCTGACCACCCCGTATTGCTTTTCTCCATCCTACATTGCCACTCACTGCCTATCCTAATTCAGACCCTATGATTCACACCACCCCGTGATGTTTTTCTCACTCCTACTAGTGAATGTAATGTTACACACCCATACAATGCGCACCACCCCGCGATGTTTTTCAGAAACCTATCCTACGTTGCCACTGCATGTTGCCTGACCTCCCCATGCTGACCACCCCGTGGTGCTTTTCTCCATCCTACATTGCCACTCACTGCCTATCCTAATTCAGACCCTATGATTCACACCACCCCGTGATGTTTTTTCACTCCTGCTAGTGAATGTAATGTTGCACACCCATAAAATGCGCACAACCCCGCGATGTTTTTCAGAAACCAATCCTACATTGCCACTGCATGTTGCCTGACCTCCCCATGCTGACCACCCCGTGGTGCTTTTCTCCATCCTACATTGCCACTCACTGCCTATCCTAATTCAGACCCTATGATTCACACCACCCCGTGATGTTTTTTTCACTCCTGCTAGTGAATGTAATGTTGCACACCCATACAATGCGCACAACCCCGCGATGTTTTTCAGAAACCAATCCTACATTGCCACTGCATGTTGCCTGACCTCCCCATGCTGACCACCCCGTGGTGCTTTTCTCCATCCTACATTGCCACTCACTGCCTATCCTAATTCACACCCTATGATTCACACCATCCCGTGATGTTTTTCTCACTCCTGCTAGTGAATGTAATGTTGCACACCCATACAATGCGCACCACCGCACGAAGTTTTTCAGAAACCTATCCTACATTGCCACTGCATGTTGCCTGACCTCCGCATGCTGACCACCCCGTGGTGCTTTTCTCCATCCTACATTGCCACTCACTGCCTATCCTAATTCAGACCCTATGATTCACACCTCCCCGTGATGTTTTTCTCACTCCTGCTAATGAATTTAATGTTACACACCCATACAATGCGCACCACCCCGTGATGTTTTTCAGAAACCTATCCTACATTGCCACTGCATATTGCCTGACCTCCCCATGCTGACCACCCCGCGGTGCTTTTCTCCATCCTACATTGCCACTCACTGCCTATCCTAATTCAGACCCTATGATTCACACCACCCCGTGATGTTTTTTTCACTCCTGCTAGTGAATGTAATGTTGCACACCCATACAATGCGCACAACCCCGCGATGTTTTTCAGAAACCAATCCGACATTGCCACTGCATATTGCCTGACCTCCCCATGCTGACCACCCCGTGGTGCTTTTCTCCATCCTACATTGCCACTCACTGCCTATCCTAATTCACACCCTATGATTCACACTATCCCGTGATGTTTTTCTCACTCCTGCTAGTGAATGTAATGTTACACACCCATACAATGCGCACCACCCCACGAAGTTTTTCAGAAACCTATCCTACATTGCCACAGCATGTTTCCTGACCTCCCCATGCTGACCACCCCGTGGTGCTTTTCTCCATCCTACTTTGCCACTCACTGCCTATCCTAATTCAGACCCTATGATTCACACCTCCCCGTGATGTTTTTCTCACTCCTGCTAATGAATTTAATGTTACACACCCATACAATGCGCACCACCCCGCGATGTTCTTCAGAAAACTATCCTACATTCCCACTGCATGTTGCCTGACCTCCCCATGCTGACCACCCCGTGGTGCTTTTCTCCATCGTACCTTTCCACTCACTGCCTATCCTAATTCAGACCCCATGATTCACACCACCCCGTGATGTTTTTCTCATTCCTGCTAGTGAATGTAATGTTACACAGCCATACAATGCGCACCACCCCGCGATGTTTTTCAGAAACCTATCCTACATTGCCACAGCATGTTTCCTGACCTCCCCATGCTGACCACCCCGTGGTGCTTTTCTCCATCCTACATTGCCACTCACTGCCTATCCTAATTCAGACCCTATGATTCACACCACCCCGTGATGTTTTTCTCATTCCTGTGAGTGAATGTAATGTTACACACCCATACAATGCGCACCACCCCGCGATGTTTTTCAGAAACCTATCCTACATTGCCACTGCATGTTGCCTGACCTCCCCATGCTGACCACCACGTGGTGCTTTTCTCCATTCTACATTGCCACTCAATGCCTATCCTAATTCAGACCCTATGATTCACACCACCCCGTGATGTTTTTCTCACTCCTACTTGTGAACGTAATCTTACACACCCATACAATGCACACCACCCCGCGATGTTTTTCAGAAACCTATCCTACATTGCCACTGCATGTTGCTTGACCTTCCCATGCTGAGCACCCCGTGGTGCTTTTCTCCATCCTACATTGCCACTCACTGCCTATTCTAATTCAGACCCTATGATTCACACCACACCGTGATGTTTTTCTCACTCCTACTAGTGAATGTAATGTCACACACCCATACAATGCGCACCACAACGCGATGTTTTTCAAAAGTTATCCTACATTGCCACTGCATGTTGCCTGACCTCCCCATGCTGACCACTCTGTGGTGCTTTTCTCCATCCTACTTTGCCACTCACTGCTTATCCTAATTCAGACCCTATGATTCACACCACCCCGTGATGTTTTTCTCACTCCTCCTAGTGAATGTAATGTTACACACCCATACAATGCGCACCACCCCGCGATGTTTTTCAGCAACCTATCCTAAATTGCCACTGCATTTTGCCTGATCTCCCCATGGTGACAACCCCGTGGTGCTTTTCTCCATCCTACATTGCCACTCACTGCCTATCCTAATTCAGACCCTATGATTCACACCAGCCCGTGATGTTTTTTTCATTCCTGCTAGTGAATGTAATGTTACACACCCATACAATGCGCACCACCCCGCGATGTTTTTCAGAAACCTATCCTAAATTGCCACTGCATTTTGCCTGATCTCCCCATGGTGACCACCCCGTGGTGCTTTTCTCCATCCTACATTGCCACTCACTGCCTATCCTAATTCAGACCCTATGATTCACACCAGCCCGTGATGTTTTTTTCATTCCTGCTAGTGAATGTAATGTTACACACCCATACAATGCGCACCACCCCGCGATGTTTTTCAGAAACCTATCGTACATTGCCACTGCATATTGCCTGACCTCCCCATGCTGACCACCCCGCCGTGCTTTTCTCCACCCTACATTGCCACTCACTGCCTATCCTAATTCAGACCCTATGATTCACACCACCCTGTGATGTTTTTCTCACTCCTACTAGTGAATGTAATGTTACACACCCATACAATGCGCACCGCACCCCGATGTTTTTCAGAAACCTATCCTACATTGCCACTGCATGTTGCCTGACCTCCACATGCTGACCACCCCGTGGTGCTTTTCTCCATCCTTCATTGCTACTCACTGCCTATCCTAATTCAGACCCTATGATTCACACCACACCGTGATGTTTTTTTCACTCCTGCTAGTGAATATAATGTTGCACACCCATACAATGCCCACAACCCCGCGATATTTTTCAGAAACCTATCCTACATTGCCACTGCATGTTGCCTGACCGCCCCATGCTGACCACCCCGTGGTGCTTTTCTCCATCCTACATTGCCACTCACTGCCTATCTTAATTCAGACCCTATGATTCACACCACGACGTGATTTTTTCTCACTCCTGCTAGTGAATGTAACGTTACACACCCATACAATGCGCACCACCCCGCGATGTTTCTCAGAAACCTATCCTACATTGCCACTGCATGTTGCCTGACCTCCCCATGCTGACCACCCCGTTGTGCTTCTCTCCATCCTACATTGCCACTCACTGCCTATACTAATTCAGACCCTATGACTCACACCACCCCGTGATGTTTATCTCATTCCTGCTAGTGAGTGTAATGTTACACACCCATACAATGCGCACCACCCAGCGATGTTTGTCAGAAACCTATCCTACATTGCCACTGCATGTTGCCTGATCTCCCCATGCTGACCACCCCGTGGTGCTTTTCTCCATCCTATATTGCCACTCACTGCCTATCCTAATTCAGACACTATGATTCACACCACCCCGTGATTTTTTCTCACTCCTGATAGTGAATGTATTGTTACACACCCATACAATGCGCACCACTCCGCGATGTTTTTCAGAAACCTATCCTAAATTGCCACTGCATGTTGCCTGACCTCCCCATGCTGACCACCCTGTAGTGCTTTTCTCCATCCTACATTGCCACTCACTGCCTATCCTAATTCAGAACCTATGATTCACACCACCCCGTGATGTTTTTCTCCTCCTCCTAGTGAATGTAATATTACACACCCATACAATGCGCACCACCCCGCGATGTTTTTCAGAAACCTATCCTACATTGCCACTGCATGTTGCCTGACCTCCCCATGCTGACCACCCCGTGGTGCTTTTCTCCATCCTACATTGCCACTCACTGCCTATCCTAATTCAGACCCTATGATTCACACCACCCCGTGATGTTTTTCTCACTCTTGCTAGTGAATGTAATGTTACACACCCATAAAATGCGCACCACCCCGTGATGTTTTTCAGAAACCTATCCTACATTGCCACTGCATATTGCCTGACCTCCCCATGCTGACCACCCCGTATTGCTTTTCTCCATCCTACATTGCCACTCACTGCCTATCCTAATTCAGACCCTATGATTCACACCACCCCGTGATGTTTTTCTCACTCCTACTAGTGAATGTAATGTTACACACCCATACAATGCGCACCACCCCGCGATGTTTTTCAGAAACCTATCCGACGTTGCCACTGCATGTTGCCTGACCTCCCCATGCTGACCACCCCGTGGTGCTTTTCTCCATCCTACATTGCCACTCACTGCCTATGCTAATTCAGACCCTATGATTCACACCACCCCGTGATGTTTTTTCACTCCTGCTAGTGAATGTAATGTTGCACACCCATAAAATGCACACAACCCCGCGATGTTTTTCAGAAACCAATCCTACATTGCCACTGCATGTTGCCTGACCTCCCCATGCTGACCACCCCGTGGTGCTTTTCTCCATCCTACATTGCCACTCACTGCCTATCCTAATTCAGACCCTATGATTCACACCACCCCGTGATGTTTTTTTCACTCCTGCTAGTGAATGTAATGTTGCACACCCATACAATGCGCACAACCCCGCGATGTTTTTCAGAAACCAATCCTACATTGCCACTGCATATTGCCTGACCTCCCCATGCTGACCACCCCGTGGTGCTTTTCTCCATCCTACATTGCCACTCACTGCCTATCCTAATTCACACCCTATGATTCACACTATCCCGTGATGTTTTTCTCACTCCTGCTATTGAATGTAATGTTGCACACCCATACAATGCGCACCACCCCACGAAGTTTTTCAGAAACCTATCCTACATGGCCACTGCATGTTGCCTGACCTCCGCATGCTGACCACCCCGTGGTGCTTTTCTCCATCCTACATTGCCACTCACTGCCTATCCTAATTCAGACCCTATGATTCACACCTCCCCGTGATGTTTTTCTCACTCCTACTAGTGAATGTAATGTTACACACCCATACAATGCGCACCACCCCGCGATGTTTTTCAGAAACCTATCCTACGTTGCCACTGCATGTTGCCTGACCTCCCCATGCTGACCACCCCGTGGTGCTTTTCTCCATCCTACATTGCCACTCACTGCCTATCCTAATTCAGACCCTATGATTCACACCACCCCGTGATGTTTTTTCACTCCTGCTAGTGAATGTAATGTTGCACACCCATAAAATGCGCACAACCCCGCGATGTTTTTCAGAAACCAATCCTACATTGCCACTTCATGTTGCCTGACCTCCCCATGCTGACCACCCCGTGGTGCTTTTCTCCATCCTACATTGCCACTCACTGCCTATCCTAATTCAGACCCTATGATTCACACCACCCCGTGATGTTTTTTCACTCCTGCTAGTGAATGTAATGTTGCACTCCCATACAATGCGCACAACCCCGCGATGTTTTTCAGAAACCAATCCTACATTGCCACTGCATGTTGCCTGACCTCCCCATGCTGACCACCCCGTGGTGCTTTTCTCCATCCTACATTGCCACTCACTGCCTATCCTAATTCACACCCTATGATTCACACTATCCCGTGATGTTTTTGTCACTCCTGCTAGTGAATGTAATGTTGCACACCCATACAATGCGCACCACCCCACGAAGTTTTTCAGAAACCTATCCTACATTGCCACTGCATGTTGCCTGACCTCCGCATGCTGACCACCCCGTGGTGCTTTTCTCCATCCTACATTGCCACTCACTGCATATCCTAATTCAGAACCTATGATTCACACCTCCCCGTGATGTTTTTCTCACTCCTGCTAGTGAATTTAATGTTACACACCCATACAATGCGCACCACCCCGTGATGTTTTTCAGAAACCTATCCTACATTGCCACTGCATATTGCCTGACCTCCCCATTCTGACCACCCCGCGGTGCTTTTCTCCATCCTACATTGCCACTCACTGCCTATCCTAATTCAGACCCTATGATTCACACCACCCCGTGATGTTTTTCTCACTCCTACTAGTGAATGTAATGTTAAACACCCATACAATGCGCACCACCCCGCGATGTTTTTCAGAAACCTATCCTACATTGCCACGGCATGTTGCCTGACCTCCCAATGCTGACCACCCCGTTGTGCTTCTCTCCATCCTACGTTGCCACTCACTGCCTATACTAATTCAGACCCTATGATTCACACCACCCCGTGATGTTTTTCTCATTCCTGCTAGTGAATGTAATGTTGCACACCCATACAATGCGCACAACCCCGCGATGTTTTTCAGAAACCTATCCTACATTGCCACTGCATGTAGCCTGACCGCCCCATGCTGACCACCCCGTGGTGCTTTTCTCCATCCTACATTGCCACTCACTGCCTATCTTAACTCAGACCCTATGATTCACACCACGACGTGATTTTTTCTTACTCCTGCTAGTGAATGTAACGTTACACACCCATACAATGCGCACCACCCCGCGATGTTTCTCAGAAACCTATCCTACATTGCCACTGCATGTTGCCTGACCTCCCCATGCTGACCACCCCGTTGTCCTTCTCTCCATCCTATGTTGCCACTCACTGCCTATACTAATTCAGACCCTATGATTCACACCACACCGTGATGTTTTTCTCATTCCTGCTAGTGAGTGTAATGTTACACACCCATACAATGCGCACCACCCAGCGATGTTTGTCAGAAACCTATCCTACATTGCCACTGCATGTTGCCTGACCTCCCCATGCTGACCACCCCGTGGTGCTTTTCTCCATCCTATATTGCCACTCACTGCCTATCCTAATTCAGACACTATGATTCACACCACCCTGTGATTTTTTCTCACTCCTGATAGTGAATGTATTGTTACACACCCATACAATGCGCACCACCCCGCGATGTTTTTCAGAAACCTATCCTAAATTGCCACTGCATGTTGCCTGACCTCCCCATGCTGACCACCCTGTAGTGCTTTTCTCCATCCTACATTGCCACTCACTGCCTATCCTAATTCAGAACCTATGATTCACACCACCCCGTGATGTTTTTCTCCCTCCTCCTAGTGAATGTAATATTACACACCCATACAATGCGCACCACCCCGCGATGTTTTTCAGAAACCTATCCTACATTGCCACTGCATGTTGCCTGACCTCCCCATGCTGACCACCCCGTGGTGCTTTTCTCCATCCTACATTGCCACTCACTGCCTATCCTAATTCAGACCCTATGATTCACACCACCCCGTGATGTTTTTCTCACTCCTGCTAGTGAATGTAATGTTACACACCCATAAAATGCGCACCACCCCGTGATGTTTTTCAGAAACCTATCCTACATTGCCACTGCATATTGCCTGACCTCCCCATGCTGACCACCCCGTATTGCTTTTCTCCATCCTACATTGCCCCTCACTGCCTATCCTAATTCAGACCCTATGATTCACACCACCCCGTGATGTTTTTCTCACTCCTACTAGTGAATGTAATGTTACACACCCATACAATGCGCACCACCCCGCGATGTTTTTCAGAAACCTATCCTACGTTGCCACTGCATGTTGCCTGACCTCCCCATGCTGACCACCCCGTGGTGCTTTTCTCCATCCTACATTGCCACTCACTGCCTATCCTAATTCAGACCCTATGATTCACACCACCCCGTGATGTTTTTTCACTCCTGCTAGTGAATGTAATGTTGCACACCCATAAAATGCGCACAACCCCGCGATGTTTTTCAGAAACCAATCCTACATTGTCACTGCATGTTGCCTGACCTCCCCATGCTGACCACCCCGTGGTGCTTTTCTCCATCCTACATTGCCACTCACTGCCTATCCTAATTCAGACACTATGATTCACACCACCCCGTGATGTTTATTTCACTCCTGCTAGTGAATGTAATGTTGCACACCCATACAATGCGCACAACCCCGCGATGTTTTTCAGAAACCAATCCTACATTGCCACTGCATGTTGCCTGACCTCCGCATGCTGACCACCCCGTGGTGCTTTTCTCCATCCTACATTGCCACTCACTGCCTATCCTAATTCACACCCTATGATTCACACTATCCCGTGATGTTTTTCTCACTCCTGCTAGTGAATGTAATGTTGCACACCCATACAATGCGCACCACCCCACGAAGTTTTTCAGAAACCTATCCTACATTGCCACTGCATGTTGCCTGACCTCAGAATGCTGACCACCCCGTGGTGCTTTTCTCCATCCTACATTGCCACTCACTGCCTATCCTAATTCAGACCCTATGATTCACACCTCCCCGTGATGTTTTTCTCACTCCTGCTAGTGAATTTAATGTTACACACCCATACAATGCGCACCACCCCGTGATGTTTTTCAGAAACCTATCCTACATTGCCACTGCATATTGCCTGACCTCCCCATTCTGACCACCCCGCGGTGCTTTTCTCCATCCTACATTGCCACTCACTGCCTATCCTAATTCAGACCCTATGATTCACACCACCGCGTGATGTTTTTCTCACTCCTACTAGTGAATGTAATGTTACACACCCATACAATGCGCACCACCCCGCGATGTTTTTCAGAAACCTATCCTACATTGCCACTGCATGTTGCCTGACCTCCCCATGCTGACCACACCGTGGTGCTTTTCTCCATCCTACATTGCCACTCACTGCCTATCCTAATTCAGACCCTATGATTCACACCACCGCGTGATGTTTTTCTCACTCCTACTAGTGAATGTAATGTTACACACCCATACAATGCGCGCCACCCCGCGATGTTCTTCAGAAAACTATCCTACATTGCCACTGCATGTTGCCTGACCTCCCCATGCTGACCACCCCGTGGTGCTTTTCTCCATTGTACCTTTCCACTCACTGCCTATCCTAATTCAGACCCCATGATTCACACCACCCCGTGATGTTTTTCTCATTCCTGCTAGTGAATGTAATGTTACACAGCCATACAATGCGCACCACCCCGCGATGTTTTTCAGAAACCTATCCTACATTGCCACAGCATGTTTCCTGACCTCCCCATGCTGACCACCCCGTGGTGCTTTTCTCCATCCTACATTTCCACTCACTGCCTATCCTAATTCAGACCCTATGATTCACACCACCCCATGATGTTTTTCTCATTCCTGTGAGTGAATTTAATGTTACACACCCATACAATGCGCACCTCCCCGCGATGTTTTTCAGAAACCTATCCTACATTGCCACTGCATGTTGCCTGTCCTCCCCATGCTGACCACCCCGTGGTGCTTTTCTCCATTCTACATTGCCACTCAATGCCTATCGTTATTCAGACCCTATGATTCACACCACCCCGTGATGTTTTTCTCACTCCTACTTGTGAACGTAATCTTACACACCCATACAATGCGCACCACCCCGCGATGTTTTTCAGAAACCTATCCTACATTGCCACTGCATGTTGCTTGACCTCCCCATGCTGAGCACCCCGTGGTGCTTTTCTCCATCCTACATTGCCACTCACTGCCTATCCTAATTCAGACCCTATGATTCACACCACACCGTGATGTTTTTCTCACTCCTACTAGTGAATGTAATGTTACACACCCATACAATGCGCACCACAACGCGATGTTTTTCAAAAGTTATCCTACATTGCCACTGCATGTTGCCTGACCTCCCCATGCTGACCACTCTGTGGTGCTTTTCTCCATCCTACTTTGCCACTCACTGCTTATCCTAATTCAGACCCTATGATTCACACCACCCCGTGATGTTTTTCTCACTCCTCCTAGTGAATGTAATGTTACACACCCATACAATGCACACCACCCCGCAATGTTTTTCAGAATCCTATCCTACGTTGCCACTGCATGTTCCCTGACCTCCCCATGCTGACCACCCCGTGGTGCTTTTCTCCATCCTACATGGCCACTCACTGCCTATCTTAATTCAGACCCTATGATTCACACCACCCCGTGATTTTTTCTCACTCCTGCTAGTGAATGTAACGTTACACACCCATACAACGCGAAACACCCCGCGATGTTTTTCAGAAACCTATCCTACATTGCCACTGCATGTTGCCTGACCTCCCCATGCTGACCATCCCGTGGTGCTTCTCTCCATCCTACGTTGCCACTCACTGCCTATGCTAATTCAGACCCTATGATTCACACCACCCCGTGATGTTTTTCTCATTCCTGCTAGTGAGTGTAATGTTACACACCCATACAATGCGCACCACCCAGCGATGTTTCTCAGAAACCTATCCTACATTGCCACTGCATGTTGCCTGACCTCCCCATGCTGACCACCCCGTGGTGCTTTTCTCCATCCTATATTGCCACTCACTGCCTATCCTAATTCAGACACTATGATTCACACCACCCCGTGATTTTTTCTCACTCCTGATTGTGAATGTATTGTTACACACCCATACAATGCGCACCACTCCGCGATGTTTTTCAGAAACCTATCCTAAATTGCCACTGCATGTTGCCTGACCTCCCCATGCTGACCACCCTGTAGTGCTTTTCTCCATCCTACATTGCCACTCACTGCCAATCCTAATTCACAACCTATGATTCACACCACCCCGTGATGTTATTCTCCTCCTCCTAGTGAATGTAATATTACACACCCATACAATGCGCACCACCCCGCGATGTTTTTCAGAAACCTATCCTACATTGCCACTGCATGTTGCCTGACTTCCCCATGCTGACCACCCCGTGGTGCTTTTCTCCATCCTACATTGCCACTCACTGCCTATCCTAATTCAGACCCTATGATTCACACCACCCCGTGATGTTTTTCTCACTCCTGCTAGTGAATGTAATGTTACACACCCATAAAATGCGCACCACCCCGTGATGTTTTTCAGAAACCTATCCTACATTGCCACTGCATATTGCCTGACCTCCCCATGCTGACCACCCCGTATTGCTTTTCTCCATCCTACATTGCCACTCACTGCCTATGCTAATTCAGACCCTATGATTCACACCACCCCATGATGTTTTTTCACTCCTGCTAGTGAATGTAATGTTGCACACCCATAAAATGCGGACAACCCCGCGATGTTTTTCAGAAACCAATCCTACATTGCCACTTCATGTTGCCTGACCTCCGCATGCTGACCACCCCGTGGTGCTTTTCTCCATCCTACATTGCCACTCACTGCCTATCCTAATTCAGACCCTATGATTCACACCTCCCCGTGATGTTTTTCTCACTCCTACTAGTGAATGTAATGTTAAACACCCATACAATGCGAAACACCCCGCGATGTTTTTCAGAAACCTATCCTATATTGCCACTGCATGTTGCCTGACCTCCGCATGCTGACCACCCCGTGGTGCTTTTCTCCATCCTACATTGCCACTCACTGCCTATCCTAATTCAGACCCTATGATTCACACCACCCCGTGATGTTTTTCTCACTCCTACTAGTGAATGTAATGTTAAACACCCATACAATGCGAAACACCCCGCGATGTTTTTCAGAAACCTATCCTACATTGTCACTGCATGTTGCCTGACCTCCCCATGCTGACCACCCCGTTGTGCTTCTCTCCATCCTACGTTGCCACTCACTGCCTATACTAATTCAGACCCTATGATTCACACCACCCCATGATGTTTTTCTCATTCCTGCTAGTGAATGTAATGTTGCACACCCATACAATGCGCACAACCCTGCGATGTTTTTCAGAAACCTATCCTACATTGCCACTGCATGTTGCCTGACCGCCCCATGCTGACCACCCCGTGGTGCTTTTCTCCATCCTACATTGCCACTCACTGCCTATCTTAACTCAGACCCTATGATTCACACCACGACGTGATTTTTTCTTACTCCTGCTAGTGAATGTAACGTTACACACCCATACAATGCGCACCACCCCGCGATGTTTCTCAGAAACCTATCCTACATTGCCACTGCATGTTGCCTGACCTCCCCATGCTGACCACCCCGTTGTCCTTCTCTCCATCCTATGTTGCCACTCACTGCCTATACTAATTCAGACCCTATGATTCACACCACACCGTGATGTTTTTCTCATTCCTGCTAGTGAGTGTAATGTTACACACCCATACAATGCGCACCACCCAGCGATGTTTGTCAGAAACCTATCCTACATTGCCACTGCATGTTGCCTGACCTCCCCATGCTGACCACCCCGTGGTGCTTTTCTCCATCCTATATTGCCACTCACTGCCTATCCTAATTCAGACACTATGATTCACACCACCCCGTGATTTTTTCTCACTCCTGATAGTGAATGTATTGTTACACACCCATACAATGCGCACCACCCCGCGATGTTTTTCAGAAACCTATCCTAAATTGCCACTGCATGTTGCCTGACCTCCCCATGCTGACCACCCTGTAGTGCTTTTCTCCATCCTACATTGCCACTCACTGCCTATCCTAATTCAGAACCTATGATTCACACCACCCCGTGATGTTTTTCTCCCTCCTCCTAGTGAATGTAATATTACACACCCATACAATGCGCACCACCCCGCGATGTTTTTCAGAAACCTATCCTACATTGCCACTGCATGTTGCCTGACCTCCCCATGCTGACCACCCCGTGGTGCTTTTCTCCATCCTACATTGCCACTCACTGCCTATCCTAATTCAGACCCTATGATTCACACCACCCCGTGATGTTTTTCTCACTCCTGCTAGTGAATGTAATGTTACACACCCATAAAATGCGCACCACCCCGTGATGTTTTTCAGAAACCTATCCTACATTGCCACTGCATATTGCCTGACCTCCCCATGCTGACCACCCCGTATTGCTTTTCTCCATCCTACATTGCCACTCACTGCCTATCCTAATTCAGACCCTATGATTCACACCACCCCGTGATGTTTTTCTCACTCCTACTAGTGAATGTAATGTTACACACCCATACAATGCGCACCACCCCGCGATGTTTTTCAGAAACCTATCCTACGTTGCCACTGCATGTTGCCTGACCTCCCCATGCTGACCACCCCGTGGTGCTTTTCTCCATCCTACATTGCCACTCACTGCCTATCCTAATTCAGACCCTATGATTCACACCACCCCGTGATGTTTTTTCACTCCTGCTAGTGAATGTAATGTTGCACACCCATAAAATGCGCACAACCCCGCGATGTTTTTCAGAAACCAATTCTACATTGCCACTGCATGTTGCCTGACCTCCCCATGCTGACCACCCCGTGGTGCTATTCTCCATCCTACATTGCCACTCACTGCCTATCCTAATTCAGACCCTATGATTCACACCACCCCGTGATGTTTTTTTCACTCCTGCTAGTGAATGTAATGTTGCACACCCATACAATGCGCACAACCCCGCGATGTTTTTCAGAAACCAATCCTACATTGCCACTGCATGTTGCCTGACCTCCCCATGCTGACCACCCCGTGGTGCTTTTCTCCATCCTACATTGCCACTCACTGCCTATCCTAATTCACACCCTATGATTCACACTATCCCGTGATGTTTTTCTCACTCCTGCTAGTGAATGTAATGTTGCACACCCATACAATGCGCACCACCCCACGAAGTTTTTCAGAAACCTATCCTACATTGCCACTGCATGTTGCCTGACCTCCGAATGCTGACCACCCCGTGGTGCTTTTCTCCATCCTACATTGCCACTCACTGCCTATCCTAATTCAGACCCTATGATTCACACCTCCCCGTGATGTTTTTCTCACTCCTGCTAGTGAATTTAATGTTACACACCCATACAATGCGCACCACCCCGTGATGTTTTTCAGAAACCTATCCTACATTGCCACTGCATATTGCCTGACCTCCCCATTCTGACCACCCCGCGGTGCTTTTCTCCATCCTACATTGCCACTCACTGCCTATCCTAATTCAGACCCTATGATTCACACCACCGCGTGATGTTTTTCTCACTCCTACTAGTGAATGTAATGTTACACACCCATACAATGCGCACCACCCGCGATGTTTTTCAGAAACCTATCCTACATTGTCACTGCATGTTGCCTGACCTCCCCATGCTGACCACCCCGTGGTGCTTTTCTCCATCCTACATTGCCACTCACTGCCTATGCTAATTCAGACCCTATGATTCACACCACACCGTGATGTTTTTCTCAATCCTACTAGTGAATGTAATGTTACACACCCATACAATGCGCACCACAACGCGATGTTTTTCAAAAGTTATCCTACATTGCCACTGCATGTTGCCTGACCTCCCCATGCTGACCACTCTGTGGTGCTTTTCTCCATCCTACTTTGCCACTCACTGCTTATCCTAATTCAGACCCTATGATTCACACCACCCCGTGATGTTTTTCTCACTCCTCCTAGTGAATGTAATGTTACACACCCATACAATGCACACCACCCCGCAATGTTTTTCAGAAACCTATCCTACGTTGCCACTGCATGTTCCCTGACCTCCCCATGCTGACCACCCCGTGGTGCTTTTCTCCATCCTACATGGCCACTCACTGCCTATCTTAATTCAGACCCTATGATTCACACCACCCCGTGATTTTTTCTCACTCCTGCTAGTGAATGTAACGTTACACACCCATACAATGCGAAACACCCCGCGATGTTTTTCAGAAACCTATCCTACATTGCCACTGCATGTTGCCTGACCTCCCCATGCTGACCATCCCGTGGTGCTTCTCTCCATCCTACGTTGCCACTCACTGCCTATGCTAATTCAGACCCTATGATTCACACCACCCCGTGATGTTTTTCTCATTCCTGCTAGTGAGTGTAATGTTACACACCCATACAATGCGCACCACCCAGCGATGTTTCTCAGAAACCTTTCCTACATTGCCACTGCATGTTGCCTGACCTCCCCATGCTGACCACCACGTGGTGCTTTTCTCCATCCTACATTGCCACTCACTGCCTATCCTAATTCAGACCCTATGATTCACACCACCCTGTGATTTTTTCTCGTTCCTGCTAGTGAATGTAATGTTACACACCCATACAATGCGCACCACCCCGCGATGTTTTTCAGAAACCTATCCTAAATTGCCACTGCATGTTGCCTGACCTCCCCATGCTGACCACCCCGTGGTGCTTTTCTCCATCCTACATTGCCACTCACTGCCTATAATAATTCAGACCCTATGATTCACACCACCCCGTGATGTTTTTTCACTCCTGCTAGTGAATGTAATGTTGCACACCCATAAAATGCGCACAACCCCGCGATGTTTTTCAGAAACCAATTCTACATTGCCACTGCATGTTGCCTGACCTCCCCATGCTGACCACCCCGTGGTGCTTTTCTCCATCCTACATTGCCACTCACTGCCTATCCTAATTCAGACCCTATGATTCACACCACCCCGTGATGTTTTTTTCACTCCTGCTAGTGAATGTAATGTTGCACACCCATACAATGCGCACAACCCCGCGATGTTTTTCAGAAACCAATCCTACATTGCCACTGCATGTTGCCTGACCTCCCCATGCTGACCACCCCGTGGTGCTTTTCTCCATCCTACATTGCCACTCACTGCCTATCCTAATTCACACCCTATGATTCACACTATCCCGTGATGTTTTTCTCACTCCTGCTAGTGAATGTAATGTTGCACACCCATACAATGCGCACCACCCCACGAAGTTTTTCAGAAACCTATCCTACATTGCCACTGCATGTTGCCTGACCTCCGAATGCTGACCACCCCGTGGTGCTTTTCTCCATCCTACATTGCCACTCACTGCCTATCCTAATTCAGACCCTATGATTCACACCTCCCCGTGATGTTTATCTCACTCCTGCTAGTGAATTTAATGTTACACACCCATACAATGCGCACCACCCCGTGATGTTTTTCAGAAACCTATCCTACATTGCCACTGCATATTGCCTGACCTCCCCATTCTGACCACCCCGCGGTGCTTTTCTCCATCCTACATTGCCACTCACTGCCTATCCTAATTCAGACCCTATGATTCACACCACCGCGTGATGTTTTTCTCACTCCTACTAGTGAATGTAATGTTACACACCCATACAATGCGCACCACCCGCGATGTTTTTCAGAAACCTATCCTACATTGCCACTGCATGTTGCCTGACCTCCCCATGCTGACCACCCCGTGGTGCTTTTCTCCATCCTACATTGCCACTCACTGCCTATGCTAATTCAGACCCTATGATTCACACCACACCGTGATGTTTTTCTCAATCCTACTAGTGAATGTAATGTTACACACCCATACAATGCGCACCACAACGCGATGTTTTTCAAAAGTTATCCTACATTGCCACTGCATGTTGCCTGACCTCCCCATGCTGACCACTCTGTGGTGCTTTTCTCCATCCTACTTTGCCACTCACTGCTTATCCTAATTCAGACCCTATGATTCACACCACCCCGTGATGTTTTTCTCACTCCTCCTAGTGAATGTAATGTTACACACCCATACAATGCACACCACCCCGCAATGTTTTTCAGAAACCTATCCTACGTTGCTACTGCATGTTCCCTGACCTCCCCATGCTGACCACCCCGTGGTGCTTTTCTCCATCCTACATGGCCACTCACTGCCTATCTTAATTCAGACCCTATGATTCACACCACCCCGTGATTTTTTCTCACTCCTGCTAGTGAATGTAACGTTACACACCCATACAATGCGAAACAC
The DNA here is from genome assembly GCF_034190915.1 of Cavia porcellus. Lineage (NCBI taxonomy): Eukaryota > Metazoa > Chordata > Mammalia > Rodentia > Caviidae > Cavia > Cavia porcellus. Next base: position 46,589,540 of record NW_026947514.1, on the reverse strand, counting down.
CCCGCGATGTTTTTCAGAAACCTATCCTACATTGCCACTGCATGTTGCCTGACCTCCCCATGCTGACCATCTCGTGGTGCTTCTCTCCATCCTACGTTGCCACTCACTGCCTATGCTAATTCAGACCCTATGATTCACACCACCCCGTGATGTTTTTCTCATTCCTGCTAGTGAGTGTAATGTTACACACCCATACAATGCGCACCACCCAGGGATGTTTCTCAGAAACCTATCCTACATTGCCACTGCATGTTGCCTGACCTCCCCATGCTGACCACCCCGTGGTGCTTTTCTGCATCCTACATTGCCACTCACTGCCTATCCTAATTCAGACCCTATGATTCACACCACCCTGTGATTTTTTCTCATTCCTGCTAGTGAATGTAATGTTACACACCCATACAATGCGCACCACCCCGCGATGTTTTTCAGAAACCTATACTAAATTGCCACTGCATGTTGCCTGACCTCCCCATGCTGACCACCCCGTGGTGCTTTTCTCCATCCTACATTGCCACTCACTGCCTATCCTAATTCAGACCCTATGATTCACACCACCTCGTGATGTTTTTCTCACTCCTCCTAGTGATGTAATGTTACACACCCATACAATGCGCACAACCCCGCGATGTTTTTCAGAAACCTATCCTACATTGCCACTGCATGTTGCCTGACCTCCCCATGCTGACCAGCCCGTGGTGCTTTTCGCCATTGTACATTGCCACTCAATGCCTATCGTAATTCAGACCCTATGATTCACACCACCCCGTGATGTTTTTCTCACTCCTACTTGTGAACGTAATCTTACACACCCATACAATGCGCATCACCCCGCGATGTTTTTCAGAAACCTATCCTATATTGCCACTGCATGTTGCTTGACCTCCCCATGCTGAGCACCCTGTGGTGCTTTTCTCCATCCTACATTGCCACTCTCTGCCTATCCTAATTCAGACCCTATGATTCACACCACACCGTGATGTTTTTCTCACTCCTACTAGTGAATGTAATGTCACACCCCCATACAATGCGCACCACAACGCGATGTTTTTCAAAAGTTATCCTACATTGCCACTGCATGTTGCCTGACCTCCCCATGCTGACCACTCCGTGGTGCTTTTCTCCATCCTACTTTGCCACTCACTGCCTATCCTAATTCAGACCCTATGATTCACACCACCCCGTGATGTTTTTCTCACTCCTCCTAGTGAATGTAATGTTACACACCCATACAATGCACACCACCCCGCAATGTTTTTCAGAAACCTATCCTACGTTGCCACTGCATGTTCCCTGACCTCCCCATGCTGACCACCCCGTGGTGCTTTTCTCCATCCTAAATGGCCACTCACTGCGTATCTTAATTCAGACCCTATGATTCACACCATCCCGTGATTTTTTCTCACTCCTGCTAGTGAATATAACGTTACACACCCATACAATGCGAAACACCCCGCGATGTTTTTCAGAAACCTATCCTACATTGCCACTGCATGTTGCCTGACCTCCCCATGCTGACCATCCCGTGGTGCTTCTCTCCATCCTACGTTGCCACTCATTGCCTATCCTAATTCAGACCCTATGATTCACACCACCCCGTGATGTTTTTTTCACTCCTGCTAGTGAATGTAATGTTGCACACCCATACAATGCGCACAACCCCGCGATGTTTTTCAGAAACCAATCCTACATTGCCACTGCATGTTGCCTGACCTCCCCATGCTGACCACCCCGTGGTGCTTTTCTCCATCCTACATTGCCACTCACTGCCTATCCTAATTCACACCCTATGATTCACACTATCCCGTGATGTTTTTCTCACTCCTGCTAGTGAATGTAATGTTGCACACCCATACAATGCGCACCACCCCACGAAGTTTTTCAGAAACCTATCCTACATTGCCACTGCATGTTGCCTGACCTCCGAATGCTGACCACCCCGTGGTGCTTTTCTCCATCCTACATTGCCACTCACTGCCTATCCTAATTCAGACCCTATGATTCACACCTCCCCGTGATGTTTTTCTCACTCCTGCTAGTGAATTTAATGTTACACACCCATACAATGCGCACCACCCCGTGATGTTTTTCAGAAACCTATCCTACATTGCCACTGCATATTGCCTGACCTCCCCATTCTGACCACCCCGCGGTGCTTTTCTCCATCCTACATTGCCACTCACTGCCTATCCTAATTCAGACCCTATGATTCACACCACCGCGTGAGGTTTTTCTCACTCCTACTAGTGAATGTAATGTTACACACCCATACAATGCGCACCACCCGCGATGTTTTTCAGAAACCTATCCTACATTGCCACTGCATGTTCCCTGACCTCCCCATGCTGACCACCCCGTGGTGCTTTTCTCCATCCTACATTGCCACTCACTGCCTATCCTAATTCAGACCCTATGATTCACACCACACCGTGATGTTTTTCTCAATCCTACTAGTGAATGTAATGTTACACACCCATACAATGCGCACCAAAACGCGATGTTTTTCAAAAGTTATCCTACATTGCCACTGCATGTTGCCTGACCTCCCCATTCTGACCACTCTGTGGTGCTTTTCTCCATCCTACTTTGCCACTCACTGCTTATCCTAATTCAGACCCTATGATTCACACCACCCCGTGATGTTTTTCTCACTCCTCCTAGTGAATGTAATGTTACACACCCATACAATGCACACCACCCCGCAATGTTTTTCAGAAACCTATCCTACGTTGCCACTGCATGTTCCCTGACCTCCCCATGCTGACCACCCCGTGGTGCTTTTCTCCATCCTACATGGCCACTCACTGCCTATCTTAATTCAGACCCTATGATTCACACCACCCCGCGATTTTTTCTCACTCCTGCTAGTGAATGTAATGTTACACACCCATACAATGCGAAACACCCCGCGATGTTTTTCAAAAACCTATCCTACATTGCCACTGCATGTTGCCTGACCTCCCCATGCTGACCATCCCGTGGTGCTTCTCTCCATCCTACGTTTCCACTCACTGCCTATGCTAATTCAGACCCTATGATTCACACCACCCCGTGATGTTTTTCTCATTCCTGCTAGTGAGTGTAATGTTACACACCCATACAATGCGCACCACCCAGCGATGTTTCTCAGAAACCTATCCTACATTGCCACTGCATGTTGCCTGACCTCCCCATGCTGACCACCCCGTGGTGCTTTTCTCCATCCTACATTGCCACTCACTGCCTATCCTAATTCAGACCCTATGATTCACACCACCCTGTGATTTTTTCTCATTCCTGCTAGTGAATGTAATGTTACACACCCATACAATGCGCACCACCCCGCGATGTTTTTCAGAAACCTATCCTACATTGCCACTGCATGTTGCCTGACCTCCCCATGCTGACCACCCCGTGGTGCTTTTCTCCATCCTACATTGCCACTCACTGCCTATCCTAATTCAGACCCTATGATTCACACCACCCCGTGATGTTTTTCTCACTCCTGCTAGTGAATGTAATGTTACACACCCATAAAATGCGCACCACCCCGTGATGTTTTTCAGAAACCTATCCTACATTGCCACTGCATATTGCCTGACCTCCCCATGCTGACCACCCCGTATTGCTTTTCTCCATCCTACATTGCCACTCACTGCCTATCCTAATTCAGACCCTATGATTCACACCACCCCGTGATGTTTTTCTCACTCCTACTAGTGAATGTAATGTTACACACCCATACAATGCGCACCACCCCGCGATGTTTTTCAGAAACCTATCCTACGTTGCCACTGCATGTTGCCTGACCTCCCCATGCTGACCACCCCGTGGTGCTTTTCTCCATCCTACATTGCCACTCACTGCCTATAATAATTCAGACCCTATGATTCACACCACCCCGTGATGTTTTTTCACTCCTGCTAGTGAATGTAATGTTGCACACCCATAAAATGCGCACAACCCCGCGATGTTTTTCAGAAACCAATTCTACATTGCCACTGCATGTTGCCTGACCTCCCCATGCTGACCACCCCGTGGTGCTTTTCTCCATCCTACATTGCCACTCACTGCCTATCCTAATTCAGACCCTATGATTCACACCACCCCGTGATGTTTTTTTCACTCCTGCTAGTGAATGTAATGTTGCACACCCATACAATGCGCACAACCCCGCGATGTTTTTCAGAAACCAATCCTACATTGCCACTGCATGTTGCCTGACCTCCCCATGCTGACCACCCCGTGGTGCTTTTCTCCATCCTACATTGCCACTCACTGCCTATCCTAATTCACACCCTATGATTCACACTATCCCGTGATGTTTTTCTCACTCCTGCTAGTGAATGTAATGTTGCACACCCATACAATGCGCACCACCCCACGAAGTTTTTCAGAAACCTATCCTACATTGCCACTGCATGTTGCCTGACCTCCGAATGCTGACCACCCCGTGGTGCTTTTCTCCATCCTACATTGCCACTCACTGCCTATCCTAATTCAGACCCTATGATTCACACCTCCCCGTGATGTTTATCTCACTCCTGCTAGTGAATTTAATGTTACACACCCATACAATGCGCACCACCCCGTGATGTTTTTCAGAAACCTATCCTACATTGCCACTGCATATTGCCTGACCTCCCCATTCTGACCACCCCGCGGTGCTTTTCTCCATCCTACATTGCCACTCACTGCCTATCCTAATTCAGACCCTATGATTCACACCACCGCGTGATGTTTTTCTCACTCCTACTAGTGAATGTAATGTTACACACCCATACAATGCGCACCACCCGCGATGTTTTTCAGAAACCTATCCTACATTGCCACTGCATGTTGCCTGACCTCCCCATGCTGACCACCCCGTGGTGCTTTTCTCCATCCTACATTGCCACTCACTGCCTATGCTAATTCAGACCCTATGATTCACACCACACCGTGATGTTTTTCTCAATCCTACTAGTGAATGTAATGTTACACACCCATACAATGCGCACCACAACGCGATGTTTTTCAAAAGTTATCCTACATTGCCACTGCATGTTGCCTGACCTCCCCATGCTGACCACTCTGTGGTGCTTTTCTCCATCCTACTTTGCCACTCACTGCTTATCCTAATTCAGACCCTATGATTCACACCACCCCGTGATGTTTTTCTCACTCCTCCTAGTGAATGTAATGTTACACACCCATACAATGCACACCACCCCGCAATGTTTTTCAGAAACCTATCCTACGTTGCTACTGCATGTTCCCTGACCTCCCCATGCTGACCACCCCGTGGTGCTTTTCTCCATCCTACATGGCCACTCACTGCCTATCTTAATTCAGACCCTATGATTCACACCACCCCGTGATTTTTTCTCACTCCTGCTAGTGAATGTAACGTTACACACCCATACAATGCGAAACACCCCGCGATGTTTTTCAGAAACCTATCCTACATTGCCACTGCATGTTGCCTGACCTCCCCATGCTGACCATCTCGTGGTGCTTCTCTCCATCCTACGTTGCCACTCACTGCCTATGCTAATTCAGACCCTATGATTCACACCACCCCGTGATGTTTTTCTCATTCCTGCTAGTGAGTGTAATGTTACACACCCATACAATGCGCACCACCCAGCGATGTTTCTCAGAAACCTATCCTACATTGCCACTGCATGTTGCCTGACCTCCCCATGCTGACCACCCCGTGGTGCTTTTCTGCATCCTACATTGCCACTCACTGCCTATCCTAATTCAGACCCTATGATTCACACCACCCTGTGATTTTTTCTCATTCCTGCTAGTGAATGTAATGTTACACACCCATACAATGCGCACCACCCCGCGATGTTTTTCAGAAACCTATCCTAAATTCCCACTGCATGTTGCCTGACCTCCCCATGCTGACCACCCCGTGGTGCTTTTCTCCATCCTACATTGCCACTCACTGCCTATCCTAATTCAGACCCTATGATTCACACCACCCCGTGATGTTTTTCTCACTCCTCCTAGTGATGTAATGTTACACACCCATACAATGCGCACAACCCCGCGATGTTTTTCAGAAACCTATCCTACATTGCCACTGCATGTTGCCTGACCTCCCCATGCTGACCAGCCCGTGGTGCTTTTCGCCATTGTACATTGCCACTCAATGCCTATCGTAATTCAGACCCTATGATTCACACCACCCCGTGATGTTTTTCTCACTCCTACTTGTGAACGTAATCTTACACACCCATACAATGCGCATCACCCCGCAATGTTTTTCAGAAACCTATCCTATATTGCCACTGCATGTTGCTTGACCTCCCCATGCTGAGCACCCTGTGGTGCTTTTCTCCATCCTACATTGCCACTCACTGCCTATCCTAATTCAGACCCTATGATTCACACCACACCGTGATGTTTTTCTCACTCCTACTAGTGAATGTAATGTCACACCCCCATACAATGCGCACCACAACGCGATGTTTTTCAAAAGTTATCCTACATTGCCACTGCATGTTGCCTGACCTCCCCATGCTGACCACTCCGTGGTGCTTTTCTCCATCCTACTTTGCCACTCACTGCCTATCCTAATTCAGACCCTAAGATTCACACCACCCCGTGATGTTTTTCTCACTCCTCCTAGTGAATGTAATGTTACACACCCATACAATGCACACCACCCCGCAATGTTTTTCAGAAACCTATCCTACGTTGCCACTGCATGTTCCCTGACCTCCCCATGCTGACCACCCCGTGGTGCTTTTCTCCATCCTAAATGGCCACTCACTTCGTATCTTAATTCAGACCCTATGATTCACACCATCCCGTGATTTTTTCTCACTCCTGCTAGTGAATATAACGTTACACACCCATACAATGCGAAACACCCCGCGATGTTTTTCAGAAACCTATCCTACATTGCCACTGCATGTTGCCTGACCTCCCCATGCTGACCATCCCGTGGTGCTTCTCTCCATCCTACGTTGCCACTCACTGCCTATCCTAATTCAGACCCTATGATTCACACCACCCCGTGATGTTTTTTTCACTCCTGCTAGTGAATGTAATGTTGCACACCCATACAATGCGCACAACCCCGCGATGTTTTTCAGAAACCAATCCTACATTGCCACTGCATGTTGCCTGACCTCCCCATGCTGACCACCCCGTGGTGCTTTTCTCCATCCTACATTGCCACTCACTGCCTATCCTAATTCACACCCTATGATTCACACTATCCCGTGATGTTTTTCTCACTCCTGCTAGTGAATGTAATGTTGCACACCCATACAATGCGCACCACCCCACGAAGTTTTTCAGAAACCTATCCTACATTGCCACTGCATGTTGCCTGACCTCCGAATGCTGACCACCCCGTGGTGCTTTTCTCCATCCTACATTGCCACTCACTGCCTATCCTAATTCAGACCCTATGATTCACACCTCCCCGTGATGTTTTTCTCACTCCTGCTAGTGAATTTAATGTTACACACCCATACAATGCGCACCACCCCGTGATGTTTTTCAGAAACCTATCCTACATTGCCACTGCATATTGCCTGACCTCCCCATTCTGACCACCCCGCGGTGCTTTTCTCCATCCTACATTGCCACTCACTGCCTATCCTAATTCAGACCCTATGATTCACACCACCGCGTGAGGTTTTTCTCACTCCTACTAGTGAATGTAATGTTACACACCCATACAATGCGCACCACCCGCGATGTTTTTCAGAAACCTATCCTACATTGCCACTGCATGTTCCCTGACCTCCCCATGCTGACCACCCCGTGGTGCTTTTCTCCATCCTACATTGCCACTCACTGCCTATCCTAATTCAGACCCTATGATTCACACCACACCGTGATGTTTTTCTCAATCCTACTAGTGAATGTAATGTTACTCACCCATACAATGCGCACCACAACGCGATGTTTTTCAAAAGTTATCCTACATTGCCACTGCATGTTGCCTGACCTCCCCATTCTGACCACTCTGTGGTGCTTTTCTCCATCCTACTTTGCCACTCACTGCTTATCCTAATTCAGACCCTATGATTCACACCACCCCGTGATGTTTTTCTCACTCCTCCTAGTGAATGTAATGTTACACACCCATACAATGCACACCACCCCGCAATGTTTTTCAGAAACCTATCCTACGTTGCCACTGCATGTTCCCTGACCTCCCCATGCTGACCACCCCGTGGTGCTTTTCTCCATCCTACATGGCCACTCACTGCCTATCTTAATTCAGACCCTATGATTCACACCACCCCGTGATTTTTTCTCACTCCTGCTAGTGAATGTAACGTTACACACCCATACAATGCGAAACACCCCGCGATGTTTTTCAAAAACCTATCCTACATTGCCACTGCATGTTGCCTGACCTCCCCATGCTGACCATCCCGTGGTGCTTCTCTCCATCCTACGTTTCCACTCACTGCCTATGCTAATTCAGACCCTATGATTCACACCACCCCGTGATGTTTTTCTCATTCCTGCTAGTGAGTGTAATGTTACACACCCATACAATGCGCACCACCCAGCGATGTTTCTCAGAAACCTATCCTACATTGCCACTGCATGTTGCCTGACCTCCCCATGCTGACCACCCCGTGGTGCTTTTCTCCATCCTACATTGCCACTCACTGCCTATCCTAATTCAGACCCTATGATTCACACCACCCTGTGATTTTTTCTCATTCCTGCTAGTGAATGTAATGTTACACACCCATACAATGCGCACCACCCCGCGATGTTTTTCAGAAACCTATCCTACATTGCCACTGCATGTTGCCTGACCTCCCCATGCTGACCACCCCGTGGTGCTTTTCTCCATCCTACATTGCCACTCACTGCCTATCCTAATTCAGACCCTATGATTCACACCACCCCGTGATGTTTTTCTCACTCCTGCTAGTGAATGTAATGTTACACACCCATAAAATGCGCACCACCCCGTGATGTTTTTCAGAAACCTATCCTACATTGCCACTGCATATTGCCTGACCTCCCCATGCTGACCACCCCGTATTGCTTTTCTCCATCCTACATTGCCACTCACTGCCTATCCTAATTCAGACCCTATGATTCACACCACCCCGTGATGTTTTTCTCACTCCTACTAGTGAATGTAATGTTACACACCCATACAATGCGCACCACCCCGCGATGTTTTTCAGAAACCTATCCTACGTTGCCACTGCATGTTGCCTGACCTCCCCATGCTGACCACCCCGTGGTGCTTTTCTCCATCCTACATTGCCACTCACTGCCTATAATAATTCAGACCCTATGATTCACACCACCCCGTGATGTTTTTTCACTCCTGCTAGTGAATGTAATGTTGCACACCCATAAAATGCGCACAACCCCGCGATGTTTTTCAGAAACCAATTCTACATTGCCACTGCATGTTGCCTGACCTCCCCATGCTGACCACCCCGTGGTGCTTTTCTCCATCCTACATTGCCACTCACTGCCTATCCTAATTCAGACCCTATGATTCACACCACCCCGTGATGTTTTTTTCACTCCTGCTAGTGAATGTAATGTTGCACACCCATACAATGCGCACAACCCCGCGATGTTTTTCAGAAACCAATCCTACATTGCCACTGCATGTTGCCTGACCTCCCCATGCTGACCACCCCGTGGTGCTTTTCTCCATCCTACATTGCCACTCACTGCCTATCCTAATTCACACCCTATGATTCACACTATCCCGTGATGTTTTTCTCACTCCTGCTAGTGAATGTAATGTTGCACACCCATACAATGCGCACCACCCCACGAAGTTTTTCAGAAACCTATCCTACATTGCCACTGCATGTTGCCTGACCTCCGAATGCTGACCACCCCGTGGTGCTTTTCTCCATCCTACATTGCCACTCACTGCCTATCCTAATTCAGACCCTATGATTCACACCTCCCCGTGATGTTTATCTCACTCCTGCTAGTGAATTTAATGTTACACACCCATACAATGCGCACCACCCCGTGATGTTTTTCAGAAACCTATCCTACATTGCCACTGCATATTGCCTGACCTCCCCATTCTGACCACCCCGCGGTGCTTTTCTCCATCCTACATTGCCACTCACTGCCTATCCTAATTCAGACCCTATGATTCACACCACCGCGTGATGTTTTTCTCACTCCTACTAGTGAATGTAATGTTACACACCCATACAATGCGCACCACCCGCGATGTTTTTCAGAAACCTATCCTACATTGCCACTGCATGTTGCCTGACCTCCCCATGCTGACCACCCCGTGGTGCTTTTCTCCATCCTACATTGCCACTCACTGCCTATGCTAATTCAGACCCTATGATTCACACCACACCGTGATGTTTTTCTCAATCCTACTAGTGAATGTAATGTTACACACCCATACAATGCGCACCACAACGCGATGTTTTTCAAAAGTTATCCTACATTGCCACTGCATGTTGCCTGACCTCCCCATGCTGACCACTCTGTGGTGCTTTTCTCCATCCTACTTTGCCACTCACTGCTTATCCTAATTCAGACCCTATGATTCACACCACCCCGTGATGTTTTTCTCACTCCTCCTAGTGAATGTAATGTTACACACCCATACAATGCACACCACCCCGCAATGTTTTTCAGAAACCTATCCTACGTTGCTACTGCATGTTCCCTGACCTCCCCATGCTGACCACCCCGTGGTGCTTTTCTCCATCCTACATGGCCACTCACTGCCTATCTTAATTCAGACCCTATGATTCACACCACCCCGTGATTTTTTCTCACTCCTGCTAGTGAATGTAACGTTACACACCCATACAATGCGAAACACCCCGCGATGTTTTTCAGAAACCTATCCTACATTGCCACTGCATGTTGCCTGACCTCCCCATGCTGACCATCTCGTGGTGCTTCTCTCCATCCTACGTTGCCACTCACTGCCTATGCTAATTCAGACCCTATGATTCACACCACCCCGTGATGTTTTTCTCATTCCTGCTAGTGAGTGTAATGTTACACACCCATACAATGCGCACCACCCAGCGATGTTTCTCAGAAACCTATCCTACATTGCCACTGCATGTTGCCTGACCTCCCCATGCTGACCACCCCGTGGTGCTTTTCTGCATCCTACATTGCCACTCACTGCCTATCCTAATTCAGACCCTATGATTCACACCACCCTGTGATTTTTTCTCATTCCTGCTAGTGAATGTAATGTTACACACCCATACAATGCGCACCACCCCGCGATGTTTTTCAGAAACCTATCCTAAATTCCCACTGCATGTTGCCTGACCTCCCCATGCTGACCACCCCGTGGTGCTTTTCTCCATCCTACATTGCCACTCACTGCCTATCCTAATTCAGACCCTATGATTCACACCACCCCGTGATGTTTTTCTCACTCCTCCTAGTGATGTAATGTTACACACCCATACAATGCGCACAACCCCGCGATGTTTTTCAGAAACCTATCCTACATTGCCACTGCATGTTGCCTGACCTCCCCATGCTGACCAGCCCGTGGTGCTTTTCGCCATTGTACATTGCCACTCAATGCCTATCGTAATTCAGACCCTATGATTCACACCACCCCGTGATGTTTTTCTCACTCCTACTTGTGAACGTAATCTTACACACCCATACAATGCGCATCACCCCGCGATGTTTTTCAGAAACCTATCCTATATTGCCACTGCATGTTGCTTGACCTCCCCATGCTGAGCACCCTGTGGTGCTTTTCTCCATCCTACATTGCCACTCACTGCCTATCCTAATTCAGACCCTATGATTCACACCACACCGTGATGTTTTTCTCACTCCTACTAGTGAATGTAATGTCACACCCCCATACAATGCGCACCACAACGCGATGTTTTTCAAAAGTTATCCTACATTGCCACTGCATGTTGCCTGACCTCCCCATGCTGACCACTCCGTGGTGCTTTTCTCCATCCTACTTTGCCACTCACTGCCTATCCTAATTCAGACCCTAAGATTCACACCACCCCGTGATGTTTTTCTCACTCCTCCTAGTGAATGTAATGTTACACACCCATACAATGCACACCACCCCGCAATGTTTTTCAGAAACCTATCCTACGTTGCCACTGCATGTTCCCTGACCTCCCCATGCTGACCACCCCGTGGTGCTTTTCTCCATCCTAAATGGCCACTCACTGCGTATCTTAATTCAGACCCTATGATTCACACCATCCCGTGATTTTTTCTCACTCCTGCTAGTGAATATAACGTTACACACCCATACAATGCGAAACACCCCGCGATGTTTTTCAGAAACCTATCCTACATTGCCACTGCATGTTGCCTGACCTCCCCATGCTGACCATCCCGTGGTGCTTCTCTCCATCCTACGTTGCCACTCACTGCCTATCCTAATTCAGACCCTATGATTCACACCACCCCGTGATGTTTTTTTCACTCCTGCTAGTGAATGTAATGTTGCACACCCATACAATGCGCACAACCCCGCGATGTTTTTCAGAAACCAATCCTACATTGCCACTGCATGTTGCCTGACCTCCCCATGCTGACCACCCCGTTTTGCTTTTCTCCATCCTACATTGCCACTCACTGCCTATCCTAATTCACACCCTATGATTCACACTATCCCGTGATGTTTTTCTCACTCCTGCTAGTGAATGTAATGTTGCACACCCATACAATGCGCACCACCCCACGAAGTTTTTCAGAAACCTATCCTACATTGCCACTGCATGTTGCCTGACCTCCGAATGCTGACCACCCCGTGGTGCTTTTCTCCATCCTACATTGCCACTCACTGCCTATCCTAATTCAGACCCTATGATTCACACCTCCCCGTGATGTTTTTCTCACTCCTGCTAGTGAATTTAATGTTACACACCCATACAATGCGCACCACCCCGTGATGTTTTTCAGAAACCTATCCTACATTGCCACTGCATATTGCCTGACCTCCCCATTCTGACCACCCCGCGGTGCTTTTCTCCATCCTACATTGCCACTCACTGCCTATCCTAATTCAGACCCTATGATTCACACCACCGCGTGAGGTTTTTCTCACTCCTACTAGTGAATGTAATGTTACACACCCATACAATGCGCACCACCCGCGATGTTTTTCAGAAACCTATCCTACATTGCCACTGCATGTTGCCTGACCTCCCCATGCTGACCACCCCGTGGTGCTTTTCTCCATCCTACATTGCCACTCACTGCCTATCCTAATTCAGACCCTATGATTCACACCACACCGTGATGTTTTTCTCAATCCTACTAGTGAATGTAATGTTACACACCCATACAATGCGCACCACAACGCGATGTTTTTCAAAAGTTATCCTACATTGCCACTGCATGTTGCCTGACCTCCCCATGCTGACCACTCTGTGGTGCTTTTCTCCATCCTACTTTGCCACTCACTGCTTATCCTAATTCAGACCCTATGATTCACACCACCCCGTGATGTTTTTCTCACTCCTCCTAGTGAATGTAATGTTACACACCCATACAATGCACACCACCAAGCAATGTTTTTCAGAAACCTATCCTACGTTGCCACTGCATGTTCCCTGACCTCCCCATGCTGACCACCCCGTGGTGCTTTTCTCCATCCTACATGGCCACTCACTGCCTATCTTAATTCAGACCCTATGATTCACACCACCCCGTGATTTTTTCTCACTCCTGCTAGTGAATGTAACGTTACACACCCATACAATGCGAAACACCCCGCGATGTTTTTCAAAAACCTATCCTACATTGCCACTGCATGTTGCCTGACCTCCCCATGCTGACCATCCCGTGGTGCTTCTCTCCATCCTACGTTTCCACTCACTGCCTATGCTAATTCAGACCCTATGATTCACACCACCCCGTGATGTTTTTCTCATTCCTGCTAGTGAGTGTAATGTTACACACCCATACAATGCGCACAACCCAGCGATGTTTCTCAGAAACCTATCCTACATTGCCACTGCATGTTGCCTGACCTCCCCATGCTGACCACCCCGTGGTGCTTTTCTCCATCCTACATTGCCACTCACTGCCTATCCTAATTCAGACCCTATGATTCACACCACCCTGTGATTTTTTCTCATTCCTGCTAGTGAATGTAATGTTACACACCCATACAATGCGCACCACCCCGCGATGTTTTTCAGAAACCTATCCTAAATTGCCACTGCATGTTGCCTGACCTCCCCATGCTGACCACCCCGTGGTGCTTTTCTCCATCCTACATTGCCACTCACTGCCTATCCTAATTCAGACCCTATGATTCACACCACCCCGTGATGTTTTTCTCACTCCTCCTAGTGATGTAATGTTACACACCCATACAATGCGCACAACCCCGCGATGTTTTTCAGAAACCTATCCTACATTGCCACTGCATGTTGCCTGACCTCCCCATGCTGACCAGCCCGTGGTGCTTTACTCCATTCTACATTGCCACTCAATGCCTATCGTAATTCAGACCCTATGATTCACACCACCCCGTGATGTTTTTCTCACTCCTACTTGTGAACGTAATCTTACACACCCATACAATGCGCACCACCCCGCGATGTTTTTCAGAAACCTATCCTACATTGCCACTGTATGTTGCTTGACCTCCCCATGCTGAGCACCCCGTGGTGCTTTTCTCCATCCTACATTGCCACTCACTGCCTATCCTAATTCAGACCCTATGATTCACACCACACCGTGATGTTTTTCTCACTCCTACTAGTGAATGTAATGTTACACCCCCATACAATGCGCACCACAACGCGATGTTTTTCAAAAGTTATCCTACATTGCCACTGCATGTTGCCTGACCTCCCCATGCTGACCACTCCGTGGTGCTTTTCTACATCCTACATTGCCACTCACTGCCTATCCTAATTCAGACCCTATGATTCACACCACCCCGTGATGTTTTTCTCATTCCTGCTAGTGAATGTAATGTTACACACCCATACAATGCGCACCACCCCGCGATGTTTTTCAGAAACCTATCCTACATTGCCACTGCATGTTGCCTGACCTCCCCATGCTGACCACCCCGTGGTGCTTTTCTCCATTCTACATTGCCACTCAATGCCTATCCTAATTCAGACCCTATGATTCACACCACCCCGTGATGTTTTTCTCACTCCTACTTGTGAACGTAATCTTACACACCCATACAATGCGCACCACCCCGCGATGTTTTTCAGAAACCTATCCTACATTGCCACTGCATGTTGCTTCACTTCCCCATGCTGAGCATCCCGTGGTGCTTTTCTTCTTCCTACATTGCCACTCACTGCCTATCCTAATTCAGACCCTATGATTCACACCACACCGTGATGTTTTTCTCACTCCTATTAGTGAATGTAATGTTACACACCCATACAATGCGCACCACAATGCGATGTTTTTCAAAAGTTATCCTACATTGCCACTGCATGTTGCCTGACCTCCCCATGCTGACCACTCCGTGGTGCTTTTCTCCATCCTACTTTGCCACTCACTGCCTATCCTAATTCAGACCCTATGATTCACACCACCCCGTGATGTTTTTCTCACTCCTCCTAGTGAATGTAATGTTACACACCCATACAATGCACACCACCCCGCAATGTTTTTCAGAAACCTATCCTACGTTGCCACTGCATGTTCCCTGACCTCCCCATGCTGACCACCCCGTGGTGCTTTTCTCCATCCAAAATGGCCACTCACTGCGTATCTTAATTCAGACCCTATGATTCACACCATCCCGTGATTTTTTCTCACTCCTGCTAGTGAATATAACGTTACACACCCATACAATGCGAAACACCCCGCGATGTTTTTCAGAAACCTATCCTACATTGCCACTGCATGTTGCCTGACCTCCCCATGCTGACCATCCCGTGGTGCTTCTCTCCATCCTACGTTGCCACTCACTGCCTATGCTAATTCAGACCCTATGATTCACACCACCCCGTGATGTTTTTCTCATTCCTGCTAGTGAGTGTAATGTTACACACCCATACAATGCGCACCACCCAGCGATGTTTCTCAGAAACCTTTCCTACATTGCCACTGCATGTTGCCTGACCTCCCCATGCTGACCACCACGTGGTGCTTTTCTCCATCCTACATTGCCACTCACTGCCTATCCTAATTCAGACCCTATGATTCACACCACCCTGTGATTTTTTCTCGTTCCTGCTAGTGAATGTAATGTTACACACCCATACAATGCGCACCACCCCGCGATGTTTTTTAGAAACCTATCCTAAATTGCCACTGCATGTTGCCTGACCTCCCCATGCTGACCACCCCATGGTGCTTTTCTACATCCTACATTGCCACTCACTGCCTATCCTAATTCAGACCCTATGATTCACACCACCCCGTGATGTTTTTCTCACTCCTCCTAGTGATGTAATGTTACACACCCATACAATGCGCACAACCCCGCGATGTTTTTCAGAAACCTATCCTACATTGCCACTGCATGTTGCCTGACCTCCCCATGCTGACCAGCCCGTGGTGCTTTTCTCCATTCTACATTGCCACTCAATGCCTATCGTAATTCAGACCCTATGATTCACACCACCCCGTGATGTTTTTCTCACTCCTACTTGTGAACGTAATCTTACACACCCATACACTGCGCACCACCCCGCGATGTTTTTCAGAAACCTATCCTACATTGCCACTGCATGTTGCTTGACCTCCCCATGCTGAGCACCCCGTGGTGCTTTTCTCCATCCTACATTGCCACTCACTGCCTATCCTAATTCAGACCCTATGATTCACACCACACCGTGATGTTTTTCTCACTCCTACTAGTGAATGTAATGTTACACCCCCATACAATGCGCACCACAACGCGATGTTTTTCAAAAGTTATCCTACATTGCCACTGCATGTTGCCTGACCTCCCCATGCTGACCACTCCGTGGTGCTTTTCTACATCCTACATTGCCACTCACTGCCTATCCTAATTCAGACCCTATGATTCACACCACCCCGTGATGTTTTTCTCATTCCTGCTAGTGAATGTAATGTTACACACCCATACAATGCGCACCACCCCGCGATGTTTTTCAGAAACCTATCCTACATTGCCACTGCATGTTGCCTGACCTCCCCATGCTGACCACCCCGTGGTGCTTTTCTCCATTCTACATTGCCACTCAATGCCTATCCTAATTCAGACCCTATGATTCACACCACCCCGTGATGTTTTTCTCACTCCTACTTGTGAACGTAATCTTACACACCCATACAATGCGCACCACCCCGCGATGTTTTTCAGAAACCTATCCTACATTGCCACTGCATGTTGCTTCACCTCCCCATGCTGAGCATCCCGTGGTGCTGTTCTTCTTCCTACATTGCCACTCACTGCCTATCCTAATTCAGACCCTATGATTCACACCACACCGTGATGTTTTTCTCACTCCTATTAGTGAATGTAATGTTACACACCCATACAATGCGCACCACAACGCGAAGTTTTTCAAAAGTTATCCTACATTGCCACTGCATGTTGCCTGACCTCCCCATGCTGACCACTCCGTGGTGCTTTTCTCCATCCTACTTTGCCACTCACTGCCTATCCTAATTCAGACCCTATGATTCACACCACCCCGTGATGTTTTTCTCAGTCCTCCTAGTGAATGTAATGTTACACACCCATACAATGCACACCACCCCGCAATGTTTTTCAGAAACCTATCCTACGTTGCCACTGCATGTTCCCTGACCTCCCCATGCTGACCACCCCGTGGTGCTTTTCTCCATCCTAAATGGCCACTCACTGCGTATCTTAATTCAGACCCTATGATTCACACCATCCCGTGATTTTTTCTCACTCCTGCTAGTGAATATAACGTTACACACCCATACAATGCGAAACACCCCGTGATGTTTTTCAGAAACCTATCCTACATTGCCACTGCATGTTGCCTGACCTCCCCATGCTGACCATCCCGTGGTGCTTCTCTCCATCCTACGTTGCCACTCACTGCCTGTGCTAATTCAGACCCTATGATTCACACAACCCCGTGATGTTTTTCTCATTCCTGCTAGTGAGTGTAATGTTACACACCCATACAATGCGCACCACCCAGCGATGTTTCTCAGAAACCTTTCCTACATTGCCACTGCATGTTGCCTGACCTCTCCATGCTGACCACCACGTGGTGCTTTTCTCCATCCTACATTGCCGCTCACTGCCTATCCTAATTCAGAGCCTATGATTCACACCACCCTGTGATTTTTTCTCGTTCCTGCTAGTGAATGTAATGTTACACACCCATACAATGCGCACCACCCCGCGATGTTTTTCAGAAACCTATCCTAAATTGCCACTGCATGTTGCCTGACCTCCCCATGCTGACCACCCCATTCTGCTTTTCTACATCCTACATTGCCACTCACTGCCTATCCTAATTCAGACCCTATGATTCACACCACCCCGTGATGTTTTTCTCACTCCTCCTAGTGAATGTAATGTTACACACCCATACAATGCGCACCACCCCGCGATGTTTTTCAGAAACCTATCCTACATTGCCACTGCATGTTGCCTGACCTCCCCATGCTGACCACCCCGTGGTGCTTTTCTCCATCCTACATTGCCACTCACTGCCTGTCCTAATTCAGACCCTATGATTCACAACACCCCGTGATGTTTTTCTCATTCCTGCTAGCGAATGTAATGTTACACACCCATACAATGCGCACCACCCCGCGATGTTTTTCAGAAACCTATCCTAAATTGCCACTGCATGTTGCCTGACCTCCCCATGCTGACCAACCCGTGGTGCTTTTCTCCATCCTACATTGCCACTCACTGCCTATCCTAATTCAGACCCTATGGTTCACACCACCCCGTGATGTTTTTCTCACTCCTCCTAGTGAATGTAATGTTACACACCCATACAATGCGCACCACCCCGCGATGTTTTTTAGAAACCTATCCTACATTGCCACTGCATGTTGCCTGACCTCCCCATGCTGACCACCCCGTGGTGCTTTTCTCCATACTACATTGCCACTCACTGCCTATCCTAATTCACACCCTATGATTCACACCATCCCGTGATGTTTTCCTCACTCCTGCTAGTGAATGTAATGTTGCACACCCATACAATGCGCACCACACCACGATGTTTTTCAGAAACCTATCCTACTTTGCCACTGCATGTTGCCTGACCTCCCCATGCTGACCACCCCATGGTGCTTTTCTCCATCCTACATTGCCACTCACTGCCTATCCTAATTCAGACCCTATGATTCACACCACCCCGTGATGTTTTTCTCACTCCTGCTAGTGAATGCAATGTTACACACCCATACAATGCGCACCACCCCGTGATGTTTTTCAGAAACCTATCCTACATTGCCACTGCATATTGCCTCACCTCCCCATGCTGACCACCCCGCGGTGCTTTTCTCCATCCTACATTGCCACTCACTGCCTATCCTAATTCAGACCCTACGACTCACACCACCGCGTGATGTTTTTCTCACTCCTACTAGTGAATGTAATGTTACACACCCATACAATGCGCACCACCCCGCGATGTTTTTCAGAAACCTATCCTACATTGCCACTGCATGTTGCCTGACCTCCCCATGCTGAGCACCCCATGGTGCTTTTCTCCATCCTACATTGCCACTCACTGCCTATCCTAATTCAGACCCTATGATTCACACCACCCCGTGATGTTTTTCTCACTCCTACTAGTGAATGTAATGTTACACACCCATACAATGCGCACCACCCCGCGATGTTCTTCAGAAAACTATCCTACATTGCCACTGCATGTTGCCTGACCTCCCCATGCTGACCACCCCGTGGTGCTTTTCTCCATCGTACCTTGCCACTCACTGATTATCCTAATTCAGACCCTATGATTCACACCACCCCGTGATGTTTTTCTCATTCCTGCTAGAGAATGTAATGTTACACACCCATACAATGCGCACCACCCCGCGATGTTTTTCAGAAACCTAGCCCACATTGCCACAGCATGTTTCCTGACCTCCCTATGCTGACCACCACGTGGTGCTTTTCTCCATCCTACATTGCCACTCACTGCCTATCCTAATTCAGACCCTATGATTCACACCACCCCGTGATGTTTTTCTCACTCCTACTTGTGAACGGAATCTTACACACCCATACAATGCGCACCACCCCGCGATGTTTTTCAGAAACTATCCTACATTGCCAGTGCATTTTGCTTGACCTCCCCATGCTGAGCACCCCGTGGTGCTTTTCTCCATCCTACGTTGCCACTCACTGCCTATCCTAATTCAGACCCTATGATTCACACCACACCCTGATGTTTTTCTCACTCCTACTAGTGAATGTAATGTTACACACCCATACAATGCGCACCACAACGCGATGTTTTTCAAAAGCTATCCTACATTGCCACTGCATGTTGCCTGACCTCCCCATGCTGACCACCCCGTGGTGCTTTTCTCCATCCTACTTTGCCACTCACTGCCTATCCTAATTCAGACCCTATGATTCACACCACCCCGTGATGTTTTTCTCACTACTACTAGTGAATGTAATGTTACACACCCATACAATGCGCACCACCCCGCGATGTTTTTTAGAAACCTCTCCTACATTGCCACTGCATGTTGCCTGACCTCCCCATGCTGACCACCCCGTGGTGCTTTTCTCCATCCTACATTGCCACTTACTGCCTGTCCTAATTCAGACCCTATGATTCACACCACCCCGTGATGTTTTTCTCCCTCCTACTAGTGAATGTAATGTTACACACCCATACAATGCGCACCACCCCGCGATGTTCTTCAGAAAACTATCATACATTGCCACTGCATGTTGCCTGACCTCCCCATGCTGACCACCCCGTGGTGCTTTTCTGCATCGTACCTTGCCACTCACTGCCTATCCTAATTCAGACCCTATGATTCACACCACCCCGTGATGTTTTCCTCATTCCTGCAAGTGAATGTAATGTTACACACCCATACAATGCGCACCACCCCGCGATGTTTTTCAGAAACCTATCCTACATTGCCACAGCATGTTTCCTGACCTCCCCATGCTGACCACCCCGTGGTGCTTTTCTCCATCCTATATTGCCCCTCACTGCCTATCCTAATTCAGACCCTATGATTCACACCACCCCGTGATGTTTTTCTCATTCCTGCTAGTGAATGTAATGTTACACACCCATACAATGCTCACCACCCCGCGATGTTTTTCAGAAAATTATCCTACATTGCCACTGCATGTTGCTTGACCTCCCCATGCTGAGCACCCCGTGGTGCTTTTCTCCATCCTACATTGCCACTCACTCCCTATCCTAATTCAGACCCTATGACTCACACCACACCGTGATGTTTGTCTCACTCCTACTAGTGAATGTAATGTTACACACCCATGCAATGCGCACGACAACGCGATGTTTTTCAAAAGTTATCCTACATTGCCACTGCATGTTGCCTGACCTCCCCATGCTGACCACTCCGTGGTGCTTTTCTCCATCCTACTTTGCCACTCACTGCCTACCCTAATTCAGACCCTATGATTCACACCACCCCGTGATGTTTTTCTCACTCCTCCAAGTGAATGTAATGTTACACACCCATACAATGCACACCACCCCGCAATGTTTTTCAGAAACCTATCCTACATTGCCACTGCATGTTCCCTGACCTCCCCATGCTGACCACCCCGTGGTGCTTTTCTCCATCCTACATTGCCACTTACTGCCTATCTTAATTCAGACCCTATGATTCACACCACCCCGTGATATTTTCTCACTCCTGCTAGTGAATGTAACGTTACACACCCATACAATGCGAACCACCCCGCGATGTTTTTCAGAAACTTATCCTACATTGCCACTGCATGTTGCCTGACCTCCCCATGCTGACCATCCCGTGGTGCTTCACTCCATCCTACGTTTCCACTCACTGCCTATACTAATTCAGACCCTATGATTCACACCACCCCGTGATGTTTTTCTCATTCCTGCTAGTGAGTGTAATGTTACACACACATACAATGCGCACCACCCAGCGATGTTTCTCAGAAACCTATCCTACATTGCCACTGCATGTTGCATGACCTCCCCATGCTGACCACCCCGTGTTGCTTTTCTCCATCCTACATTGCCACTCACTGCCTATCCTAATTCAGACCCTGTGATTCACACCACCCCGTGATGTTTTTCTCACTCCTACTAGTGAATGTAATGTTACACACCCATACAATGCGCACCACCCCGCGATGTTTTTCAGAAACCTATCCTACATTGCCACTGCATGTTGCCTGACCTCCCCATGCTGAGCACCCCATGGTGCTTTTCTCCATCCTACATTGCCACTCACTGCCTATCCTAATTCAGACCCTATGATTCACACCACCCCGTGATGTTTTTCTCACTCCTACTAGTGAATGTAATGTTACACACCCATAGAATGCGCACCACCCCGCGATGTTCTTCAGAAAACTATCCTACATTGCCACTGCATGTTGCCTGACCTCCCCATGCTGACCACCCCGTGGTGCTTTTCTCCATCGTACCTTGCCACTCACTGATTATCCTAATTCAGACCCTATGATTCACACCACCCCGTGATGTTTTTCTCATTCCTGCTAGAGAATGTAATGTTACACACCCATACAATGCGCACCACCCCGCGATGTTTTTCAGAAACCTATCCTACATTGCCACAGCATGTTTCCTGACCTCCCCATGCTGAGCACCCCGTGGTGCTTTTCTCCATCCTACATTGCCACTCACTGCCTATCCTAATTCAGACCCTATGATTCACACCACCCCGTGATGTTTTTCTCATTCCTACTAGTGAATGTAATGTTACACACCCATACAATGCGCACCACCCCGCGATGTTTTTCAGAAACCTATCCTACATTGCCACTGCATGTTGCCTGACCTCCCCATGCTGACCACCCCGTGGTGCTTTTCTCCATTCTACATTGCCACTCAATGCCTATCCTAATTCAGACCCTATGATTCACACCACCCCGTGATGTTTTTCTCACTCCTACTTGTGAACGTAATCTTACACACCCATGCAATGCGCACCACCGCGCGATGTTTTTCAGAAACCTATCCTACATTGCCACTGCATGTTGCTTGACCTCCCCCTGCTGAGCACCCTGTGGTGCTTTTCTCCATCCTACATTGCCACTCACTTCCTATCCTAATTCAGACCCTATGATTCACAGCACACCGTGATGTTTTTCTCACTCCTACTAGTGAATGTAATGTTACACACCCATACAATGCGCACCACAACGCGATGTTTTTCAAAAGTTATCCTACATTGCCACTGCATGTTGCCTGACCTCCCCATGCTGACCACTCCGTGGTGCTTTTCTCCATCCTACATTGCCACTCACTGCCTATCCTAATTCAGACCCTATGATTCACACCACTCCGTGATGTTTTTCTCATTCCTGCTAGTGAATGTAATGTTACACACCCATACAATGCGCACCACCCCGCGATGTTTTTCAGAAACCTATCCTACATTGCCACTGCATGTTGCCTGACCTCCCCATGCTGACCACCCCGTGGTGCTTTTCTCCATTCTACATTGCCACTCAATGCCTATCCTAATTCAGACCCTATGATTCACACCACCCCGTGATGTTTTTCTCACTCCTACTTGTGAACATAATCTTACACACCCATACAATGCGCACCACCCAGCGATGTTTTTCAGAAACCTATCCTACATTGCCACTGCATGTTGCTTGACCTCCCCATGCTGAGCACCCCGTGGTGCTTTTCTCCATCCTACATTGCCACTCACTGCCTATCCTAACTCAGACCCTGTGATTCACACCACACCGTGATGTTTTTCTCACTCCTACTAGTGAATGTAATGTTACACACCCATACAATGCGCACCACAACGCGATGTTTTTCAAAAGTTATCCTACATTGCCACTGCATGTTGCCTGACCTCCCCATGCTGACCACTCCGTGGTGCTTTTCTCCATCCTACTTTGCCACTCACTGCCTATCCTAATTCAGACCCTATGATTCACACCACCCCGTGATGTTTTTCTCACTCCTCCTAGTGAATGTAATGTTACACACCCATACAATGCACACCACCCCGCAATGTTTTTCAGAAACCTATCCTACGTTGCCACTGCATGTTCCCTGAACTCCCCATGCTGACCACCCCGTGGTGCTTTTCTCCATCCTACATGGCCACTCACTGCGTATCTTAATTCAGACCATATGATTCACACCATCCCGTGATTTTTTCTCACTCCTGCTAGTGAATGTAACGTTACACAGCCATACAATGCGAAACACCCCGCGATGCTTTTCAGAAACCTATCCTACATTGCCACAGCATGTTGCCTGACCTCCCCATGCTGACCATCCCGTGGTGCTTCTCTCCATCCTACGTTGCCACTCACTGCCTATGCTAATTCAGACCCTATGATTCACACCACCCCGTGATGTTTTTCTCATTCCTGCTAGTGAGCGTAATGTTACACACCCATACAATGCGCACCAACCAGCGATGTTTCTCAGAAACCTATCCTACATTGCCACTGCATGTTGCCTGACCTCCCCATGCTGACCACCCCGTGGTGCTTTTCTCCATCCTACATTGCCACTCACTGCCTATCCTAATTCACACCCTATGATTCACACCATCCCGTGATGTTTTTCTCACTCCTGCTAGTGAATGTAATGTTGCACACCCATACAATGCGCACCACCCCACGATGTTTTTCAGAAACCTATCCTACATTGCCACTGCATGTTGCCTGACCTCCCCATGCTTTCCACCCCGTGGTGCTTTTCTCCATCCTACATTGCCACTCACTGCCTATCCTAATTCAGACCCTATGATTCACACCACCCCGTGATGTTTTTCTCACTCCTGCTAGTGAATGTAATGTTACACACCCATACAATGCGCACCACCCCGTGATGTTTTTCAGAAACCTATCCTACATTGCCACTGCATGTTCCCTGACCTCCCCATGCTGACCACCCGTGGTGCTTTTCTCCATCCTACATGGCCACTCACTGCGTATCTTAATTCAGACCATATGATTCACACCATCCCGTGATTTTTTCGCACTCCTGCTAGTGAATGTAACGTTACACACCCATACAATGCGAAACACCCCGCGATGTTTTTCAGAAACCTATCCTACATTGCCACTGCATGTTGCCTGACCTCCCCATGCTGACCATCCCGTGGTGCTTCTCTCCATCCTACGTAGCCACTCACTGCCTATGCTAATTCAGACCCTATGATTCACACCACCCCGTGATGTTTTTCTCATTCCTGCTAGTGAGCGTAATGTTACACACCCATACAATGCGCACCACCCAGCGATGTTTCTCAGAAACCTATCCTACATTGCCACTGCCTGTTGCCTGACCTCCCCATGCTGACCACCCCGTGGTGCTTTTCTCCATCCTACATTGCCACTCACTGCCTATCCTAATTCAGACCCTATGTTTCACACCACCCTGTGATTTTTTCTCATTCCTGCTAGTGAATGTAATGTTACACACCCATACAATGCGCACCACCCCGCGATGTTTTTCAGAAACCTATCCTAAATTGCCACTGCATGTTGCCTGTCCTCCCCATGCTGACCACCCCGTGGTGCTTTTCTCCATCCTACATTGCCACTCACTGCCTATCCTAATTGAGACCCTATGATTCACACCACCCCGTGATGTTTTTCTCACTCCTCTTAGTGAATGTAATTTTACACACCCATACAATGCGCACCACCCCGCGATGTTTTTCAGAAACCTATCCTACATTGCCACTGCATGTTGCCTGACCTCCCCATGCTGACCACCCCGTGGTGCTTTTCTCCATCCTACATTGCCACTCACTGCCTATCCTAATTCACACCCTATGATTCACACCATCCCGTGATGTTTTCTCACTCCTGCTAGTGAATGTAATGTTGCACACCCATACAATGCGCACCACCCCACGATGTTTTTCAGAAACCTATCCTACATTGCCACTGCATGTTGCCTGACCTCCCCATGCTGACCACCCCGTGGTGCTTTTCTCCATCCTACATTGCCACTCACTGCCTATCCTCATTCAGACCCTATGATTCACAGCACCCCGTGATGTTTTTCTCACTCCTACTAGTGAATGTAATGTTACACACCCATACAATGCACACCACCCCGCGATGTTCTTCAGAAATCTATCCTACATTGCCACTGCATGTTGCCTGACCTCCACATGCTGACCACCCCGTGGTGCTTTTCTCCATCGTACCTTGCCACTCACTGATTATCCTAATTCAGACCCTATGATTCACACCACCCCGTGATGTTTTTCTCATTCGTGCTAGTGAATGTAATGTTACACACCCATACAATGCGCACCACCCTGCGATGTTTTTCAGAAACCTATCCTACATTGCCACTGCATGTTGCCTGACCTCCCCATGCTGACCACCCCGTGGTGCTTTTCTCCATTCTACATTGCCACTCCATGCCTATCCTAATTCAGACCCTATGATTCACACCACCCCGTGATGTTTTTCTCACTCCTACTTCTGAACGGAATCTTACACACCCATACAATGCGCCCCACCCCGCGATGTTTTTCAGAAACCTATCCTACATTGCCACTGCATGTTGCTTGACCTCCCCATGCTGAGCACCCCGTGGTGCTTTTCTCCATCCTACATTGCCACTCACTGCCTATCCTAATTCAGACCCTATGATTCACACCACCCCGTGATGTTTTTCTCACTCCTACTAGTGAATGTAATGTTACACACCCATACAATGCGCACCACAACGCGATGTTTTTCAAAAGCTATCCTACATTGCCACTGCATGTTCCCTGACCTCCCCATGCTGACCACCCCGTGGTGCTTTTCTCCATCCTACTTTGCCACTCACTGCCTATCCTAATTCAGACCCTATGATTCACACCTCCCCGTGATGTTTTTTTCACTACTACTAGTGAATGTAATGTTACACACCCATACAGTGCGCACCACCCCGCGATGTTTTTTAGAAACCTCCCCTACATTGCCACTGCATGTTGCCTGACCTCCCCATGCTGACCACCCCGTGGTGCTTTTCTCCATCCTACATTGCCACTCACTGCCTGTCCTAATTCAGACCCTATGATTCACACCACCCCGTGATGTTTTTCTCACTCCTACTAGTGAATGTAATGTTACACACCCATACAATGCGCACCACCCCGCGATGTTCTTCAGAAAACTATCCTACATTGCCACTGCATGTTGCCTGACCTCCCCATGCTGACCACCCCGTGGTGCTTTTCTGCATCGTACCTTGCCACTCACTGCCTATCCTAATTCAGACCCTATGATTCACACCACCCCGTGATGTTTGTCTCATTCCTGCTAGTGAATGTAATGTTACACACCCATACAATGCGCACCACCCCGCGATGTTTTTCAGAAACCTATCCTACATTGCCACAGCATGTTTCCTGACCTCCCCATGCTGACCACCCCGTGGTGCTTTTCTCCATCCTACATTGCCACTCACTGCCTATCCTAATTCAGATCCTATGATTCACACCACCCCGTGATGTTTTTCTCATTCCTGCTAGTGAATGTAATGTTACACACCCATACAATGATCACCACCCCGCGATGTTCTTCAGCAAACTATCCTACATTGCCACTGCATGTTGCCTGACCTCCCCATGCTGACCACCCCGTGGTGCTTTTCTGCATCGTACCTTGCCACTCACTGCCTATCCTAATTCAGACCCTATGATTCACACCACCCCGTGATGTTTTTCTCATTCCTGCTAGTGAATGTAATGTTACACACCCATACAATGCGCACCACCCCGCGATGTTTTTCAGAAACCTATCCTACATTGCCACAGCATGTTTCCTGACCTCCCCATGCTGACCACCCCGTGGTGCTTTTCTCCATCCTACATTGCAACTCAATGCCTATCCTAATTCAGACCCTATGATTCACATCACCCCGTGATGTTTTTCTCACTCCTACTTGTGAACGTAATCTTACACACCCATACAATGCGCACCACCCTGCGATGTTTTTCAGAAACATATCCTACATTGCCACTGCATGTTGCTTGACCTCCCCATGCTGAGCACCCCGTGGTGATTTTCTCCATCCTACATTGCCACTCACTGCCTATCCTAATTCAGACCCTGTGATTCACACCACACCGTGATGTTTTTCTCACTCCTACTAGTGAATGTAATGTTACACACCCATACAATGCGCACCGCAACGCGATGTTTTTCAAAAGTTATCCTACGTTGCCACTGCATGTTGCCTGACCTCCCCATGCTGACCACTCCGTGGTGCTTTTCTCCGTCCTACTTTGCCACTCACTGCCTATCCTAATTCAGACCCTAGGATTCACACCACCCCGTGATGTTTTTCTCACTCCTCCTAGTGAATGTAATGTTACACACCCATACAATGCACACCACCACGCGATGTTTTTCAGAAACCTATCCTACGTTGCCACTGCATGTTCCCTGACCTCCCCATGCTGACCACCCCGTGGTGCTTTTCTCCATTCTACATGGCCACTCACTGCGTATCTTAATTCAGACCATATGATTCACACCATCCCGTGATTTTTTCTCACTCCTGCTAGTGAATGTAACGTTACACACCCATACAATGCGAAACACCCCGCGATGTTTTTCAGAAACCTATCCTACATTGCCACTGCATGTTGCCTGACCTCCCCATGCTGACCATCCCGTGGTGCTTCTCTCCATCCTACGTTGCCACTCACTGCCTATGCTAATTCAGACCCTATGATTCACACCACCCCGTGATGTTTTTCTCATTCCTGCTAGTGAGTGTAATGTTACACACCCATACAATGCGCACCACCCAGCGATGTTTCTCAGAAACCTATCCTACATTGCCACTGCATGTTGCCTGACCTCCCCATGCTGACCACCCCGTGGTGCTTTTCTCCATCCTACATTGCCACTCACTGCCTATCCTAATTCAGACCCTATGTTTCACACCACCCTGTGATTTTTTCTCATTCCTGCTAGTGAATGTAATGTTACACACCCATACAATGCGCACCACCCCGCGATGTTTTTCAGAAACCTATCCTAAATTGCCACTGCATGTTGCCTGACCTCCCCATGCTGACCACCCCGTGGTGCTTTTCTCCATCCTACATTGCCACTCACTGCCTATCCTAATTCACACCCTATGATTCACACCATCCCGTGATGTTTTTCTCACTCCTGCTAGTGAATGTAATGTTGCACACCCATACAATGCGCACCACCCCGCGATGTTTTTCAGAAACCTATCCTACATTGCCACTGCATGTTGCCTGACCTCCCCATGCTGAACACCCCGTGGTGCTTTTCTCCATCCTACATTGCCACTCACTGCCTATCCTAATTCAGACCCTATGATTCACACCACCCCGTGATGTTTTTCTCATTCCTGCTAGTGAATGTAATGTTACACACCCATACAATGCGCACCACCCCGCGATGTTTTTCAGAAACCTATCCTACATTGCCACAGCATGTTTCCTGACCTCCCCATGCTGACCACCCCGTGGTGCTTTTCTCCATCCTACATTGCCACTCACTGCCTATCCTAATTCAGATTCTATGATTCACACCACCCCGTGATGTTTTTCTCATTCCTGCTAGTGAATGTAATGTTACACACCCATACAATGCGCACCACACCGCGATGTTCTTCAGGAAACTATCCTACATTGCCACTGCATGTTGCCTGACCTCCCCATGCTGACCACCCCGTGGTGCTTTTCTGCATCGTACCTTGCCACTCACTGCCTATCCTAATTCAGACCCTATGATTCACACCACCCCGTGATGTTTTTCTCATTCCTGCTAGTGAATGTAATGTTACACACCCATACAATGCGCACCACCCCGCGATGTTTTTCAGAAACCTATCCTACATTGCCACAGCATGTTTCCTGACCTCCCCATGCTGACCACCCCGTGGTGCTTTTCTCCATCCTACATTGCCACTCACTGCCTAACCTAATTCAGACCCTATGATACACACCACCCCGTGATGTTTTTCTCACTCCTACTAGTGAAAGTAATGTTACACACCCATACAATGCGCACCACCCTGCGATGTATTTCAGAAAGCTATCCCACATTCCCACTGCATGTTTCCTGACCTCCCAATTTTGACCACCCCGTGGTGTTTTTCTCCATCCTACATTGCCACTCACTGCCTATCCTAATTCAGACCCTATGATTCACCCCACCCCAGGATGTTTTTCTCACTCCTACTAGTGAATGTAATGTTACACACCCATACAATGCGCACCACCCCGCGATGTTTTTCAGAAACCTATCCTACATTGCCAGTGCATGTTTCCTAAATCCCCATGCTGACCACCCCTTGGTGCCTTTCTCCATCTTACATTGCCACTCACTGCCTATCCTAATTCAGACCTTATGATTCACTCCACCTCGTGACGTTTTTTTCACTCCTACTACTGAATGTAATGTTACACACCCATACAATGCGCATCACCCCACGATGTTTTTCAGATACCTATCCTACATTGCCAATGCATGTTTCCTGACCTCCCCATGCTGACCACCCCGTCGTGCTTTTCTCCATCCTACATTGCCACTCACTGCCTATCCTAATTCAGACCCTATGATTCACACCACCCCGTGATGTTTTTCTCACTCCTGCTAGTGAATGTTACACACCCATACAATGCGCACCACCCCGCGATGTTTTTTAGAAACCTATCCTACATTGCCGCTGCATGTTGCCTGACCTCCCCATGCTGACCACCCCGTGGTGCTTTTATCGATCCTACATTGCCACTCACTGCCTATCCTAATTCAGACCCTATGATTCACACCACCCAGTGATGTTTTTCTCACTCCTGCTAGTGAATGTAATGTTACACACCCATACAATGCGCACCACCGCGCGATGTTATTCAGAAACCTATCCTACATTGCCACTGCATGTTGCCTGACCTCCCCATGCTGACCACCCCGTGGTGCTTTTCTCCATCCTACATTGCCACTCACTGCCTATCCTAATTCAGGCCCTATGATTCACACCACCCCGTGATGTTTTTCTCACTCCTGCTAGTGAATGTAATGTTACACACCCATACAATGCGCACCACCCCGCGATGTTTTTCAGAAACCTATCCTATATTGCCACTGCATGTTGCCTGACCTCCCCATGCTGACCACCCCGTGGTGCTTTTCTCCATCCTACATTGCCACTCACTGCCTATCCTAATTCAGACCCTATGATTCACACCACCCCGTGATGTTTTTCTCACTCTTGCTAGTGAATGTAATGTTACACACCCATACAATGCGCACCACCCCGCGATGTTTTTCAGAAACCTATCCTACATTGCCACTGCATGTTGCCGGACCTCCCCATGCTGACCAGCCCGTGGTGCTTTTCTCCATCCTACATTGCCACTCACTGCCTATCCTAATTCAGACCCTATGATTCACACCACCCCGTGATGTTTTTCTCACTCCTGCTAGTGAATGTAATGTTACACACCCATACAATGCGCTCGACCCCGTGATGTTTTTCAGAAACCTATCCTAAATTGCCACTGTATGTTGTCTGACCTCCCCATGCTGACCACCCCGTGGTGCTTTTCTCCATCCTACATTGCCACTCACTGCCTATCCTAATTCAGACCCTATGATTCACACCACCCCGTGATGTTTTTCTCACTCCTCCTAGTGAATGTAATGTTACACACCCATACAATGCGCACCACCCCGCAATGTTTTTCAGAAACCTATCCTACATTGCCACTGCATGTTGCGTGACCTCCCCATGCTGACCACCCCATGGTACTTTTCTCCATCCTACATTGCCACTCACTGCCTATCCTAATTCAGACCCTATATTCACACCACCCTGTGATGTTTTTCTCGTTCCTGCTAGTGAATGTAATGTTACACACCCATACAATGCGCACCACCCTGCGATGTTTTTCAGAAACCTATCCTACATTGCCACTGCATGTTGCCTGACCTCCCCATGCTGACCACCCCGTGGTGCTTTTCTCCATCCTACATTGCCACTCACTGCCTATCCTAATTCAGACCCTATGATTCACACCACCCCGTGATGTTTTTCTCACTCCTGCTAGTGAATGTTACACACCCATACAATGCGCACCACCCCGCAATGTTTTTCAGAAACCTATCCTACATTGCCGCTGCATGTTGCCTGACCTCCCCATGCTGACCACCCCGTGGTGCTTTTATCGATCCTACATTGCCACTCACTGCCTATCCTAATTCAGACCCTATGATTCACACCACGCCGTGATGTTTTCTCACTCCTCCTAGTGAATGTAATGTTACACACCCATACAATGCGCACCACCCCGCGATGTTTTCAGAAACCTATCCTATATTGCCACTGCATGTTGCCTGACCTCCCCATGCTGACCACCCCGTGGTGCTTTTCTCCATCCTACATTGCCACTCACTGCCTCTCCTAATTCAGACCCTATGATTCACACCACCCCGTGATGTTTTTCTCACTCCTCCTAGTGAATGTAATGTTACACACCCATACAATGCGCACCACCCCGCGATGTTTCTCAGAAACCTATCCTACATTGCCACTGCATGTTGCCTAACCTCCCCATGCTGACCACCCCGTGGTGCTTTTCTCCATCCTACATTGCCACTCAATGCCTATCCTAATTCAGACCCTATGATTCACACCACCCCGTGATGTATTTCTCACTCCTCCAAGTGAATGTAATGTTACACACCCATACAATGCGCACCACCCCGCAATGTTTTTCAGAAACCTATCCTACATTGCCACTGCATGTTGCGTGACCTCCCCATGCTGACCACCCCGTGGTACTTTTCTCCATCCTACATTGCCACTCACTGCCTATCCTAATTCAGACCCTATATTCACACCACCCCGTGATGTTTTTCTCGTTCCTGCTAGTGAATGTAATGTTACACACCCAAACAATGCGCACCACCCTGCGATGTTTTTCAGAAACCTATCCCACATTGCCACTGCATGTTGCCTGACCTCCCCATGCTGACCACCCCGTGGTGCTTCTCTCCATCCTACGTTGCCACTCACTGCCTATCCTAATTCAGACCCTATGATTCACACCACCCGGTGATGTTTTTCTCACTCCTGCTAGTGAATGTAATGTTACACACCCATACAATGCGCACCACCCCGCGATGTTTTTCAGAAACCTATCCTACATTGCCACTGCATGTTGCCTGACCTCCCCATGCTGACCACCCCGTGGTGCTTTTCTCCATCCTACATTGCCACTCACTGCCTATCCTAATTCAGACCCTATGATTCACACTACCCCGTGATGTTTTTCTCACTCCTGCTAGTGAATGTAATGTTACACACCCATACAATGCGCACCACGCCGCGATGTTTTTCAGAAACCTGTCCTACATTGCCACTGCATGTTGCCTGACCTCCCCATGCTGACTACACCGTGGTGCTTTTCTCCATCCTACATTGCCACTCACTGCCTATCCTAATTCAGACCCTATGATTCACACCACCCCGTGATGTTTTTCTCACTCCTCCTAGTGAATGTAATGTTACACACCCATACAATGCGCACCACCCCGCGATGTTTTTCAAAAACCTATCCTACATTGCCACTGCATGATTCCTGACCTCCCCATGCTGACCACCCCATGGTGCTTTTCTCCATCATACTTTGCCACTCACTGCCTATCCTAATTCAGACCCTATGATACACACCACCCCGTGATGTTTTTCTCACTCCTACTAGTGAAAGTAATGTTACACACCCATACAATGCGCACCACCCTGCGATGTATTTCAGAAAGCTATCCCACATTCCCACTGCATGTTTCCTGACCTCCCATTTTTGACCACCCCGTGGTGTTTTTCTCCATCCTACATTGCCACTCACTGCCTATCCTAATTCAGACCCTATGATTCACCCCACCCCGGGATGTTTTTCTCACTCCTACTAGTGAATGTAATGTTACACACCCATACAATGCGCACCACCCCGCGATGTTTTTCAGAAACCTATCCTACATTGCCAGTGCATGTTTCCTAAATCCCCATGCTGACCACCCCTTGGTGCTTTTCTCCATCTTACATTGCCACTCACTGCCTATCCTAATTCAGACCTTATGATTCACTCCACCTCGTGACGTTTTTTTCACTCCTACTACTGAATGTAATGTTACACACCCATACAATGCGCATCACCCCACGATGTTTTTCAGATACCTATCCTACATTGCCAATGCATGTTTCCTGACCTCCCCATGCTGACCACCCCGTCGTGCTTTTCTCCATCCTACATTGCCACTCACTGCCTATCCTAATTCAGACCCTATGATTCACACCACCCCGTGATGTTTTTCTCACTCCTGCTAGTGAATGTTACACACCCATACAATGCGCACCACCCCGCGATGTTTTTCAGAAACCTATCCTACATTGCCGCTGCATGTTGCCTGACCTCCCCATGCTGACCACCCCGTGGTGCTTTTATCGATCCTACATTGCAACTCACTGCCTATCCTAATTCAGACCCTATGATTCACACCACCCCGTGATGTTTTTCTCACTCCTGCTAGTGAATGTAATGTTACACACCCATACAATGCGCACTACCCCGCAATGTTTTTCAGACACCTATCCTACTTTGCCACTGCATGTTGCCTGACCTCCCCATGCTGAACACCCCGTGTTGCTTTTCTCCATCCTACATTGCCACTCACTGCCTATCCTAATTCAGACCCTATGATTCACACCACCCCGTGATGTTTTTCTCACTCCTCCTCGTGAATGTAATGTTACACACCCATACAATGCGCACCACCCCGCGATGTTTTTCAGAAACCTATCCTACATTGCCACTGCATGTTGCCTGACCTCCCCATGCTGACCACCCCGTGGTGCTTTTCTCCATCCTACATTGCCACTCACTGCCTATCCTAATTCAGGCCCTATGATTCACACCACCCCGTGATGTTTTTCTCACTCCTGCTAGTGAATGTAATGTTACACACCCATACAATGCGCACCACCCCGCGATGTTTTTCAGAAACCTATCCTATATTGCCACTGCATGTTGCCTGACCTCCCCATGCTGACCACCCCGTGGTGCTTTTCTCCATCCTACATTGCCACTCACTGCCTATCCTAATTCAGACCCTATGATTCACACCACCCCGTGATGTTTTTCTCACTCTTGCTAGTGAATGTAATGTTACACACCCATACAATGCGCACCACCCCGCGATGTTTTTCAGAAACCTATCCTACATTGCCACTGCATGTTGCCGGACCTCCCCATGCTGACCAGCCCGTGGTGCTTTTCTCCATCCTACATTGCCACTCACTGCCTATCCTAATTCAGACCCTATGATTCACACCACCCCGTGATGTTTTTCTCACTCCTGCTAGTGAATGTAATGTTACACACCCATACAATGCGCTCGACCCCGTGATGTTTTTCAGAAACCTATCCTAAATTGCCACTGTATGTTGTCTGACCTCCCCATGCTGACCACCCCGTGGTGCTTTTCTCCATCCTACATTGCCACTCACTGCCTATCCTAATTCAGACCCTATGATTCACACCACCCCGTGATGTTTTCTCACTCCTCCTAGTGAATGTAATGTTACACACCCATACAATGCGCACCACCCCGCGATGTTTTCAGAAACCTATCCTATATTGCCACTGCATGTTGCCTGACCTCCCCATGCTGACCACCCCGTGGTGCTTTTCTCCATCCTACATTGCCACTCACTGCCTCTCCTAATTCAGACCCTATGATTCACACCACCCCGTGATGTTTTTCTCACTCCTCCTAGTGAATGTAATGTTACACACCCATACAATGCGCACCACCCCGCGATGTTTTTCAGAAACCTATCCTACATTGCCACTGCATGTTGCCTAACCTCGCCATGCTGACCACCCCGTGGTGCTTTTCTCCATCCTACATTGCCACTCAATGCCTATCCTAATTCAGACCCTATGATTCACACCACCCCGTGATGTATTTCTCACTCCTCCTAGTGAATGTAATGTTACACACCCATACAATGCGCACCACCCCGCAATGTTTTTCAGAAACCTATCCTACATTGCCACTGCATGTTGCGTGACCTCCCCATGCTGACCACCCCGTGGTACTTTTCTCCATCCTACATTGCCACTCTCTGCCTATCCTAATTCAGACCCTATATTCACACCACCCCGTGATGTTTTTATCGTTCCTGCTAGTGAATGTAATGTTACACACCCATACAATGCGCACCACCCTGCGATGTTTTTCAGAAACCTATCCTACATTGCCACTGCATGTTGCCTGACCTCCCCATGCTGACCACCCCGTGGTGCTTTTCTCCATCCTACATTGCCACTCACTGCCTATCCTAATTCAGACCCTATGATTCACACCACCCCGTGATGTTTTTCTCACTCCTGCTAGTGAATGTTACACAACCATACAATGCGCACCACCCCGCAATGTTTTTCAGAAACCTATCCTACATTGCCGCTGCATGTTGCCTGACCTCCCCATGCTGACCACCCCGTGGTGCTTTTATCGATCCTACATTGCCACTCACTGCCTATCCTAATTCAGACCCTATGATTCACACCACCCAGTGATGTTTTCTCACTCCTCCTAGTGAATGTAATGTTACACACCCATACAATGCGCACCACCCCGCGATGTTTTCAGAAACCTATCCTATATTGCCACTGCATGTTGCCTGACCTCCCCATGCTGACCACCCCGTGGTGCTTTTCTCCATCCTACATTGCCACTCACTGCCTCTCCTAATTCAGACCCTATGATTCACACCACCCCGTGATGTTTTTCTCACTCCTCCTAGTGAATGTAATGTTACACACCCATACAATGCGCACCACCCCGCGATGTTTTTCAGAAACCTATCCTACATTGCCACTGCATGTTGCCTAACCTCCCCATGCTGACCACCCCGTGGTGCTTTTCTCCATCCTACATTGCCACTCAATGCCTATCCTAATTCAGACCCTATGATTCACACCACCCCGTGATGTATTTCTCACTCCTCCTAGTGAATGTAATGTTACACACCCATACAATGCGCACCACCCCGCGATGTTTTTCAGAAACCTATCCTACATTGCCACTGCATGTTGCCGGACCTCCCCATGCTGACCAGCCCGTGGTGCTTTTCTCCATCCTACATTGCCACTCACTGCCTATCCTAATTCAGACCCTATGATTCACACCACCCCGTGATGTTTTTCTCACTCCTGCTAGTGAATGTAATGTTACACACCCATACAATGCGCTCGACCCCGTGATGTTTTTCAGAAACCTATCCTAAATTGCCACTGTATGTTGTCTGACCTCCCCATGCTGACCACCCCGTGGTGCTTTTCTCCATCCTACATTGCCACTCACTGCCTATCCTAATTCAGACCCTATGATTCACACCACCCCGTGATGTTTTCTCACTCCTCCTAGTGAATGTAATGTTACACACCCATACAATGCGCACCACCCCGCGATGTTTTCAGAAACCTATCCTATATTGCCACTGCATGTTGCCTGACCTCCCCATGCTGACCACCCCGTGGTGCTTTTCTCCATCCTACATTGCCACTCACTGCCTCTCCTAATTCAGACCCTATGATTCACACCACCCCGTGATGTTTTTCTCACTCCTCCTAGTGAATGTAATGTTACACACCCATACAATGCGCACCACCCCGCGATGTTTTTCAGAAACCTATCCTACATTGCCACTGCATGTTGCCTAACCTCGCCATGCTGACCACCCCGTGGTGCTTTTCTCCATCCTACATTGCCACTCAATGCCTATCCTAATTCAGACCCTATGATTCACACCACCCCGTGATGTATTTCTCACTCCTCCTAGTGAATGTAATGTTACACACCCATACAATGCGCACCACCCCGCAATGTTTTTCAGAAACCTACCCTACATTGCCACTGCATGTTGCGTGACCTCCCCATGCTGACCACCCCGTGGTACTTTTCTCCATCCTACATTGCCACTCTCTGCCTATCCTAATTCAGACCCTATATTCACACCACCCCGTGATGTTTTTATCGTTCCTGCTAGTGAATGTAATGTTACACACCCATACAATGCGCACCACCCTGCGATGTTTTTCAGAAACCTATCCTACATTGCCACTGCATGTTGCCTGACCTCCCCATGCTGACCACCCCGTGGTGCTTTTCTCCATCCTACATTGCCACTCACTGCCTATCCTAATTCAGACCCTATGATTCACACCACCCCGTGATGTTTTTCTCACTCCTGCTAGTGAATGTTACACACCCATACAATGCGCACCACCCCGCAATGTTTTTCAGAAACCTATCCTACATTGCCGCTGCATGTTGCCTGACCTCCCCATGCTGACCACCCCGTGGTGCTTTTATCGATCCTACATTGCCACTCACTGCCTATCCTAATTCAGACCCTATGATTCACACCACCCCGTGATGTTTTCTCACTCCTCCTAGTGAATGTAATGTTACACACCCATACAATGCGCACCACCCCGCGATGTTTTCAGAAACCTATCCTATATTGCCACTGCATGTTGCCTGACCTCCCCATGCTGACCACCCCGTGGTGCTTTTCTCCATCCTACATTGCCACTCACTGCCTCTCCTAATTCAGACCCTATGATTCACACCACCCCGTGATGTTTTTCTCACTCCTCCTAGTGAATGTAATGTTACACACCCATACAATGCGCACCACCCCGCGATGTTTTTCAGAAACCTATCCTACATTGCCACTGCATGTTGCCTAACCTCCCCATGCTGACCACCCCGTGGTGCTTTTCTCCATCCTACATTGCCACTCAATGCCTATCCTAATTCAGACCCTATGATTCACACCACCCCGTGATGTATTTCTCACTCCTCCTAGTGAATGTAATGTTACACACCCATACAATGCGCACCACCCCGCAATGTTTTTCAGAAACCTATCCTACATTGCCACTGCATGTTGCGTAACCTCCCCATGCTGACCACCCCGTGGTACTTTTCTCCATCCTACATTGCCACTCACTGCCTATCCTAATTCAGACCCTATATTCACACCACCCCGTGATGTTTTTCTCGTTCCTGCTAGTGAATGTAATGTTACACACCCAAACAATGCGCACCACCCTGCGATGTTTTTCAGAAACCTATCCTACATTGCCACTGCATGTTGCCTGACCTCCCCATGCTGACCACCCCGTGTTGCTTCTCTCCATCCTACGTTGCCACTCACTGCCTATCCTAATTCAGACCCTATGATTCACACCACCCGGTGATGTTTTTCTCACTCCTGCTAGTGAATGTAATGTTACACACCCATACAATGCGCACCACCCCGCGATGTTTTTCAGAAACCTATCCTACATTGCCACTGCATGTTGCCTGACCTCCCCATGCTGACCACCCCGTGGTGCTTTTCTCCATCCTACATTGCCACTCACTGCCTATCCTAATTCAGACCCTATGATTCACACCACCCCGTGATGTTTTTCTCACTCCTGCTAGTGAATGTAATGTTACACACCCATACAATGCGCACCACGCCGCGATGTTTTTCAGAAACCTGTCCTACATTGCCACTGCATGTTGCCTGACCTCCCCATGCTGACTACACCGTGGTGCTTTTCTCCATCCTACATTGCCACTCACTGCCTATCCTAATTCAGACCCTATGATTCACACCACCCCGTGATGTTTTTCTCACTCCTCCTAGTGAATGTAATGTTACACACCCATACAATGCGCACCACCCCGCGATGTTTTTCAAAAACCTATCCTACATTGCCACTGCATGATTCCTGACCTCCCCATGCTGACCACCCATGGTGCTTTTCTCCATCATACTTTGCCACTCACTGCCTATCCTAATTCAGACCCTATGATACACACCACCCCGTGATGTTTTTCTCACTCCTACTAGTGAAAGTAATGTTACACACCCATACAATGCGCACCACCCTGCGATGTATTTCAGAAAGCTATCCCACATTCCCACTGCATGTTTCCTGACCTCCCAATTTTGACCACCCCGTGGTGTTTTTCTCCATCCTACATTGCCACTCACTGCCTATCCTAATTCAGACCCTATGATTCACCCCACCCCGGGATGTTTTTCTCACTCCTACTAGTGAATGTAATGTTACACACCCATACAATGCGCACCACCCCGCGATGTTTTTCAGAAACCTATCCTACATTGCCAGTGCATGTTTCCTAAATCCCCATGCTGACCACCCCTTGGTGCTTTTCTCCATCTTACATTGCCACTCACTGCCTATCCTAATTCAGACCTTATGATTCACTCCACCTCGTGACGTTTTTTTCACTCCTACTACTGAATGTAATGTTACACACCCATACAATGCGCATCACCCCACGATGTTTTTCAGATACCTATCCTACATTGCCAATGCATGTTTCCTGACCTCCCCATGCTGACCACCCCGTCGTGCTTTTCTCCATCCTACATTGCCACTCACTGCCTATCCTAATTCAGACCCTATGATTCACACCACCCCGTGATGTTTTTCTCACTCCTACTAGTGAATGTAATGTTACACACCCATACAATGCGCACCACCCCGCGATGTTTTTCAGAAACCTATCCTACATTGCCACTGCATGTTGCCTGACCTCCCCATGCTGACCACCCCATGGTGCTTTTCTCCATCCTACACTGGCACTCACTGCCTATGCTAATTCAAACCCTATGATTCACACCACCCCGTGATGTTTTTCTCACTCCTACTAGTGACTGTAATGATACACCCCCATACAATGCGCACCACCCCGGGATGTTTTTCAGAAACCTATCCTACATTCCCACTGCATGTTGCCTGACCTCCACATGCTGACCACACCGTGGTGCTTTTCTCCATCCTACATTGCCACTCACTGCCTATCCTAATTCAGACCCTATGATTCACACCACCCCATGATGTTTTTCTCACTCCTACTAGTGAATGTAATGTTACACACCCATACAATGCGCAACACCGTGTGATGCTTTTCAGAAACCTATCCCACATTGCCACTGCATGTTTCCTGTCCTCCCAATTTTGGACACACCATGCTGCTTTTTTTCCATCCTACATTGCCACTCACTGCGTATCCTATCTCAGACCCTGCGATTCACACCAACCCGTGATGTTTTTCTCACTTGTACTAGTCAATGGCCTGTTAGAAACCCGGACAATGCGCACCACAACTCGATGACTTTCAGAAACCTTTCCCACATTGCCACTGCATGTTTACTGGCCGCCCCATGTTGACCACCCCGTCGTGTTTTTCCCCATTCTACATTGACACTCAATGCATATCCTAATTCAGACCCTCCAAATCAAAACAGCCCGTGATGTTTTTCTCACTCCTACTATAGAATGGCCTGTTAGAAAACCCTTACAATCGCACCACCCCGCGATGTTTTTCAGAAACCTATCCTACATTGCCACTGCATGTTTCCTGACCTCCCCATGCTGACCGCCCTGTAGTGCTTTCCTCCATCCTACATTGCCACTCATTGTCTACCCTAATTCAGACTCTCCAAATCACACCACCCCGTGATGTTTTTCTCACTCCTCCTAGTGAATGGCCTGTTATAAACCCTTACAATGCGCACCACCCCACAATGTTTTTCAGAAACCTATCCTTCATTGCCACTGCATGTTTCCTCACCTCCCCCTGCTGACCACCCCGTGGTGCTTTTCTCCAGCCTACATTGCCACTCACTGCCTATCCTAATTCAAACCCTTCGAATGACACCACCCGGTGATATTTTTCTCACTCCAATTGTGAATGGCCTGTTAGACACTTTTACCATGCGCACCACCCCGCGATGTTTTTCAGAAACCTATCCTTCATTGCCACTACATGTTTGCTGACCTCCTGATGCTGACCACCCTGTGGTGCTTTTCTCCATCCTACATTGCCACTCACTGCCTATCCTAATTCAGACCCTCCGAATCACACAAGCCCATGATGTTTTTCTCCCACCTACTAGTGAATGGCCTATAAGAAACCCTTACAATGCGCACCAACCCGCGATGTTTTTCAGAAAATGTCCTACATTGCTACTACATGTTTCCTGAGCTCCCCATGCTGAACACCCCGTGGTGCTTTTTCCCATCCTACATTGACACTCAATGTGTATCCTAATTCAGACCCTCTGAATTACAAGAGGCCGTGATGTTTTTCTCACTCCTATTAAAGAATGGCCTGTTAGAAAACCCTTACAATCGCACCACCCCGCGATGTTTTTCAGAAACCTATCCTACATTGCCACTGCATGTTTCCTGACCTCCACATGCTGACCACCCCGTGGTGCTTTTCTCCATCCTACATTGCCACTCAATGGGTATCCTAATTCAGACCCTCCGAATCACAAAAGCCCGTGATGCTTTTCTCACTAATACTATAGAATGGCCTGTAAGGAAACCCTTAAAATGCGCACCACACCTGATATTTTTCAGAAACCTATCCTACATTGCCACTACATGTTTCCTAACCTCCCCATGCTGACCAACCCGTCGTGATTTTCTCCATCCTACATTGCCACTCACTGTCTATCCTAAATCAGACGGTCCGATTCACAAAAACCCGTGATGTTTTTCTCACTCCTACTAGTGAATGGCCTGTTAGAAACCCTTACAGTGCGCACCACCCTGCGATCTTTTTCCGAAACCTATCCTACATTGCCACTGCATGTTTCATGACCTCCCCATGCTGACCATCCCGTGGTGCTTTCCTCCATCCTACATTTCTACTTAGTGCCCATCCTAATGCAGACCCTCTGAATCACACCACCCAGTGATGTTTTTCTCACTTCTACTAGTGAATGGCCCATTAGAAACACGGACAATGCGCACCACCCCGCGATGTTTTTCAGAAACCTATTGCACATTGCCACTGCATGTTTCCTGACCTCCGCATGCGGACCACCTGTGGTGCTTTTCTCCATCCTACATTGCCACTCCCTGCTTCTCCTAATTCAGACCCTCCGAATCACACCACCCCGAGATGTTTTCTCAGTCCTACTAGTGAATGGCCTGTTAGAAAACAAAATCGCACCACCCCGTGATGGTTTTCAGAAACCTATCCTACATTGCAAC
The DNA here is from genome assembly GCF_034190915.1 of Cavia porcellus. NCBI lineage: Eukaryota > Metazoa > Chordata > Mammalia > Rodentia > Caviidae > Cavia > Cavia porcellus. The sequence continues at coordinate 46,546,346 of NW_026947514.1, read as the reverse complement.
CGCATGTTTCCGGACGTCCCCACTCTGACCACCCCGTGGTGCTTTTCTCCATCCTACATTGCCCCTCACTGCCTATCCTTATTCAGACCCTCCAATTCACACCACCCCGTGACGTTTTTCTCACTCCTACTAGAGAATGGCCTGTAAGAAACCCTTAAAATGCGCACCACCCCGCGATGTTTTTCAGAAACCTATCCTACATTGCCAATGCATGTTTCCTGATCTCCCCATGGTGACCTCCCCGTGGTGCTATTCTCCATCCTACATTGCCACTCACTGCCTATCCTAATTCACACCCTATGATTCACACCACCCCGTGATGTTTTTCTCACTCCTGCTAGTGAATGTAATGTTACACACCCATACAATGCGCACCACCCCGCTATGTTTTTCAGAAACCTCTCCTACATTGCCATTGCATGTTGCCTGACGTCGCCATGCTGACTACCCCGTGGTGCTTTTCTCCATCCTACATTGCCACTCACTGCCTATCCTAATTCAGACCCTATGATTCACACCACCCCGTGATGTTTTTCTCACTCCTACTAGTGAATGTAATGTTACACACCCATACAATGCGCACCACCCCGCGATGTTTTTCAGAAACCTATCCTACATTGCCACTGCATGTTGCCTGACCTCCGCATGCTGACCACCCCGTGGTGCTTTTCTCCATCCTACATTGCCACTCACTGCCTATCCTAATTCAGACCCTATGATTCACACCACCCCGTGATGTTTTTCTCACTCCTCCTAGTGAATGTAATGTTACACACCATACAATGCGCACCACCCCGCTATGTTTTTCAGAAACCTATCCTACATTGCCACTGCATGTTGCCGGACCTCCCCATGCTGACTACCCCGTGGTGCTTTTCTCCATCCTACATTGCCACTCACTGCCTATCCTAATTCAGACCCTATGATTCACACCACCCCGTGATGTTTTTCTCACTCCTCCTAGAGAATGTAATGTTACACACCCATACAATGTGCACCACCCCGCGATGTTTTTCAGAAACCTATCCTACATTGCCACTGCATGTTGCCTGACCTCCCCGTGCTGACCACCCCGTGGTGCTTTTCTGCATCCTACATTGCGACTCACTACCTATCCTAATTCAGACCCTATGATTCAAACCACCCCGTGATGTTTTTCTCACTCCTCCTAGTGAATGTAATGTTACACACCCATACAATGCGCACCACCCCGCGATGTTTTTCAAAAACCTATCCTACATTGCCACTGCATGTTTCCTGACCTCCCCATGCTGACCACCCCATGGTGCTTTTCTCCATCATACTTTGCCACTCACTGCCTATCCTAATTCAGACCCTATGATACACACCACCCCGTGACGTTTTCTCACTCCTACTAGTGAAAGTAATGTTACACACCCATACAATGCGCACCACCCTGCGATGTATTTCAGAAAGCTATCCGACATTTCCACTGCATGTTTCCTGACTTCCCAATGTTGACCACCCCGTGGTGCTTTTCTCCATCCTACATTGCCACTCACTGCCTATCCTAATTCAGACCCTATGATTCACCCCACCCCGGGATGTTTTTCTCACTCCTACTAGTGAATGTAATGTTATACACCCATACAATGCGCACCACCCAGCGATGTTTTTCAGAAACCTATCCTACATTGCCAGTGCATGTTTCCTAAATCCCCATGCTGACCACCCCTTGGTGCTTTTCTCCATCTTACATTGCCACTCACTGCCTATCCTAATTCAGACCCTATGATTCACTCCACCTCGTGATGTTTTTCTCACTCCTACTACTGAATGTAATGTTACACACCCATACAATGCGCACCACCCCGCGATGTGTTTCAGAAACCTATCCTAAATTGCCACTGCATGTTGCCTGACCTCCCCATGCTGACCACCCCGTGGTTCTTTTCTCCATCCTACATTGCCACTCACTGCCTATCCTAATTCAGACCCTATATTCACACCACCCCGTGATGTTTTTCTCACTCCTGCTAGTGAATGCAATGTTACACACCCATACAATGCGCACCACCCTGCAATGTTTTTCAGAAACCTATCCTACATTGCCACTGCATGTTGCCTGACCTCCCCATGCTGACCACCCCGTGGTTCTTTTCTCCATCCTACATTGCCACTCACTGCCTATCCTAATTCAGACCCTATGATTCACACCACCCCGTGATGTTTTTCTCACTCCTGCTAGTGAATGTAATGTTACACACCCATACAATGCGCACCACCCCGCGTTGTTTTTCAGAAACCTATCCTACATTGCCACTGCATGTTGCCTGACCTCCCCATGCTGACCACCCCGTGGTGCTTTTCTCCATCCTACATTGCCACTCACTGCCTCTCCTAATTCAGACCCTATGATTCACACCACCCCGTGATGTTTTTCTCACTCCTCCTAGTGAATGTAATGTTACACACCCATACAATGCGCACCACCCCGCGATGTGTTTCAGAAACCTATCCTAAATTGCCACTGCATATTGCCTGACCTCCCCAGGCTGACCACCCCGTGGTGCTTTTCTCCATCCTACATTGCCACTCACTGCCTATCCTAAATCAGACGGTCCGATTCTCAAAAACCCGTGATGTTTTTCTCACTCCTACTAGTGAATGGCCTGTTAGAAACCCTTACAGTGCGCACCACCCTGCGATCTTTTCCGAAACCTATCCTACATTGCCACTGCATGTTTCCTGACCTCCCCATGCTGACCACCCCGTGGTGCTTTTCTCCATCCTGCATTGCCACTCACTGCCTATCCTAATTCAGACCCTATGATTCACACCACCCCGTGATGTCTTTCTCACTCCTGCTAGTGAATATAATGTTACACACCCATACAATGCGTACCACCCCGCGATGTTTTTCAGAAACCTATCCTACATTGCCACTGCATGTTTCCTGGCCTCCCCATGCTGACCACCCCATGGTGCTTTTCTCCATCATACATTGCCACTCACTGCCTATCCTAATTCAGACCCTATGATACACACCACCCCGTGATGTTTTTCTCACTCCTACTAGTGAAAGTAATGTTACACACCCATACAATGTGCACCACCCCGCGATGTTTTTCAGAAACCTATCCTACATTGCCACTGCATGTTTCCTGAACTCCCCATGCTGACAACCCCTTGGTGCTTTTCTCCATCCTACATTGCCACTCACTGCCTATCCTAATTCAGATCCTATGATTCACACCACCCCGTGATGTTTTTCTCACTCCTAGTAGTGAATGTAATGTTACACACCCATACAATGCCCACCACCGCGCTATGTTTTTCAGAAACCAATCCTACATTGCCACTGCATGTTTCCTGACCTGCCCATGCTGACCACCCCGTGTTGCTTTTCTCCAACCTACATTGCCACTCACTGCCTATCCTAATTCAGACCCTCTGATTCACACCACCCCCTGATGTTTTTCTCACTCCTTCTAGTGAATGGCCTGTTAGAAACCCTTACAATGTGCACCAGCCCGTGATGTTTTGCAGAAACCTATCCTACATTGCCACTGCATCTGTCCTGACCTCCCCATGGTGACCAACCCGTGGTGCTTTTCTCCATCCTACATTGCCACTCACTGCCTATCCTAAATCAGACAGTCCAATTCACAACAACCCGTGATGTTTTTTTCACTCCTACTACTGAATTGCATGATAGAACCCCTTACCTTGCGCACCACCCTGCGACCTTTTCCGAAACCTATCCTACATTGCCACTGCATGTTTCCTGACCTCCCCATGCTGACCACCCCGTGGTGCTTTCTTCTATCCTACATTTCCACTCAGTGCCCATCCTAATTCAGACCCTCCGATTCACATAACCCTGTGATTTTATTCTCACTCCTACTAGTGAATGGCCTTTCAGAAACCCGGACAATGCGCACCACCCCGTGATGTTTTTCAGAAACCTATCCTACATTGCCACAACATGTTTCCTGCACTTCCCATGCTGACCACCCCGTGGTGCTTTTCACTAGCCTACATTGCCACTCACTGCCTATAGTAATGCAGACCCTCTGAATCACACCACCCAGTGATGTTTTTCTCACTCCTACTAGTGAATGGCCTGTTAGAAACCTGGACAATGCGCACCACTCCGCAATGTTTTTCAGAAACTTATCCTACATTGCCACTGCGTGTTTCCTGACCTCCCCATGCTAACCACCCGTGGTTCTTTTCTCCATCCTACATTGCCACTCACTGCCTATCCTAATTTAGACCCTCCGATTCACACCACCCCGTTATTGTTTTCTCACTCCTAGTAGAGAATGGCCACTTAGAAACCCTTTCAAAGCGCACCACTCCGCGATGTTCTTCAGAAACCTATCCTACATTGCCACTGCATGTTTTCTGACCTCCCCATGCTGAGCACCCCGTGGTGCTTTTCTGCATCCTATGTTGACACTCAAAGCTTATCCTAATTCAGACCCTCCGAATCACAAGAGCTCGTGATGTTTTTCTCACTCCTACAAGAGAATGGCCTGATAGAAACATTACAGTGCGCCCGACCCCGCAATGTTTTTCAGAAACCTATCCTACATTGCCACTACAGTTTCCTGATCTCCTCATGCTGACCACCCCGTGGTGCTTTTCCCATCCTACACTGACACACAATGCGTATCCTAATTCAGATCCTCTGAATCAGAAGAGCCCGTGATATTTTTCTCACTCCTACTATAGAATGGCCTTTTAGAAAACCATTACAATCGCACCACCCCGCGATGTTTTTCAGAAACCTCCCCACATTGCCAATGCATGTTTCCTGACTTCCCCCAGCTGACCACCCCGTGGTGCTTTCCTCCATCCTACATTGCCACTCAGTGCCTATCCTAATTCAGATCCTCCGATTCACACCATCCCGTGATGTTTTTCTCACTCCTACAAGTGAATGGCCTGTTAGAAACACGGACAATGCCCACCACCCCGCGATGTTTTTCAGAAACCTATGGCACATTGCCACTGCATGTTTCCTGACCTCCCCATGCTGACCACCCGTGGTGCTTTTCTCCATCCTACATTGCCACACACTGCTTCTCCTAATGCAGACCCTCCAAATCACACCACCCCGTGATGTTTTTCTCAGTCCTACTAGTCAATATCCTGTTACAAAACCCTTACAACACCACCACCCCGCGATGTTTTTGAGAAACCTATCCTACATTGCCAATGCATGTTTCCTGACTGCCCCACGCTGAACACCCCGTGGTGCTTTTCTCCATTCAACTTTGCCACTCATTCCCTAACCTAATTCAGACCCTCCGATTGATACCACCCTGTGATGTTTTTCTCACTCTTACTAGTGAATGGCCTGTTAGAAACCTGGAAAATGTGCACCACCACGCGATGTTTTTCCGAAACCCATCCCACATTGCCACTGCATGTTTCCTGGCCTCCCCATGTTGACCACCCCATGGTGGTTTTCTCCATCCTACATTGCCACTCACTGCCTATCCTAATTCAGATCCTATGATTCACACCACCCCGTGATGTTTTTCTCACTCCTAGTAGTGAATGTAATGTTACACACCCATACAATGCCCACCACCGCGCTATGTTTTTCAGAAACCAATCCTACATTGCCACTGCATGTTTCCTGACCTCCCCATGCTGACCACCCCGTGGTGCTTTTCTCCATCCTACATTGCCACTCACTGCCTAGCCTAATTCAGACCCTCCGATTCACACCACCCCGTGATGTTTTTCTCACTCCTACTAGTGAATGTAATGTTACACACCCATACAATGCGCAACACCGTGTGATGCTTTTCAGAAACCTATCCCACATTGCCACTGCATGTTTCCTGTCCTCCCAATTTTGGACACACCGTGCTGCTTTTTTTCCATCCTACATTGCCACTCACTGCGTATCCTATCTCAGACCCTGCGATTCACACCAACCCGTGATGTTTTTCTCACTTGTACTAGTCAATGGCCTGTTAGAAACCCGGACAATGCGCACCACAACTCGATGACTTTCAGAAACCTTTCCCACATTGCCACTGCATGTTTACTGGCCGCCCCATGTTGACCACCCCGTCGTGTTTTTCCCCATTCTACATTGACACTCAATGCATATCCTAATTCAGACCCTCCAAATCAAAACAGCCCGTGATGTTTTTCTCACTCCTACTATAGAATGGCCTGTTAGAAAACCCTTACAATCGCACCAACCCGTGATGTTTTTCAGAAACCTATCCTACATTGCCACTGCATGTTTCCTGACCTCCCCATGCTGACCGCCCTGTAGTGCTTTCCTCCATCCTACATTGCCACTCATTGTCTACCCTAATTCAGACTCTCCAAATCACACCACCCCGTGATGTTTTTCTCACTCCTACTAGTGAATGGCCTGTTATAAACCCTTACAATGCGCACCACCCCGCAATGTTTTTCAGAAACCTATCCTTCATTGCCACTGCATGTTTCCTCACCTCCCCCTGCTGACCACCCCGTGGTGCTTTTCTCCAGCCTACATTGCCACTCACTGCCTATCCTAATTCAAACCCTTCGAATGACACCACCGGTGATAATTTTCTCACTCCAATAGTGAATGGCCTGTTAGACACTTTTACCATGCGCACCACCCCGCGATGTTTTTCAGAAACCTATCCTTCATTGCCACTACATGTTTGCTGACCTCCTGATGCTGACCACCCTGTGGTGCTTTTCTCCATCCTACATTGCCACTCACTGCCTATCCTAATTCAGACCCTCCGAATCACACAAGCCCATGATGTTTTTCTCCCTCCTACTAGTGAATGGCCTATAAGAAACCCTTACAATGCGCACCAACCCGCGATGTTTTTCAGAAAATGTCCTACATTGCTACTACATGTTTCCTGAGCTCCCCATGCTGAACACCCCGTGGTGCTTTTCCCCATCCTACATTGACACTCAATGTGTATCCTAATTCAGACCCTCCGAATTACAAGAGCCCGTGATGTTTTTCTCACTCCTATTAAAGAATGGCCTGTTAGAAAACCCTTACAATCGCACCACCCCGCGATGTTTTTCAGAAACCTATCCTACATTGCCACTGCATGTTTCCTGACCTCCACATGCTGACCACCCCGTGGTGCTTTTCTCCATCCTACATTGCCACTCAATGGGTATCCTAATTCAGACCCTCTGAATCACAAAAGCCCGTGATGCTTTTCTCACTAATACTATAGAATGGCCTGTAAGGAAACCCTTAAAATGCGCACCACCCCTGATATTTTTCAGAAACCTATCCTACATTGCGACTGCATGTTTCCTAACCTCCCCATGCTGACCAACCCGTGGTGCTTTTCTCCATCCTACATTGCCACTCACTGCCTATCCTAAATCAGACGGTCCGATTCACAAAAACCCGTGATGTTTTTCTCACTCCTACTAGTGAATGGCCTGTTAGAAACCTTTACAGTGCGCACCACCCTGCGATCTTTTTCCGAAACCTATCCTACATTGCCACTGCATGTTTCCTGACCTCCCCATGCTGACCATCCCGTGGTGCTTTCCTCCATCCTACATTTCCACTCAGTGCCCATCCTAATGCAGACCCTCTGAATTACACCACCCAGTGATGTTTTTCTCACTCCTACTAGTGAATGGCCCGTTAGAAACACGGACAATGCGCACCACCCCGCGATGTTTTTCAGAAACCTATTGCACATTGCCACTGCATGTTTCCTGACCTCCGCATGCGGACCACCTGTGGTACTTTTCTCCATCCTACATTGCCACTCACTGCTTCTCCTAATTCAGACCCTCCGAATCACACCACCCCGAGATGTTTTCTCAGTCCTACTAGTGAATGGCCTGTTAGAAAACACAATTGCACCACCCCGTGATGGTTTTCAGAAACCTATCCTACATTGCAACCGCATGTTTCCGGACGTCCCCACCCTGACCACCCCGTGGTGCTTTTCTCCATCCTACATTGCCCCTCACTGCCTATCCTTATTCAGTCCCTCCAATTCACACCACCCCGTGACGTTTTTCTCACTCCTACTAGAGAATGCCCTTAAGAAACCCTTAAAATGCGCACCACCCGGCGATGTTTTTCAGAAACCTATCCTACATTGCCACTGCATGTTTCCAAATCTCCCCATGGTGACCTCCCCGTGGTGCTATTCTCCTTCCGACATTGCCACTCACTGCCTATCGTAAATCATACCCTATGATTCACACCACCCCGTGATGTTTTTCTCACTCCTGCTAGTGAATGTAAGGTTACACACGCATACAATGCGCACCACCCTGCGATGTTTTTCAGAAACCTATCCTACATGGCCACTGCATTTTGCCTGACCTCCCCATGCTGACCACCCCGTCGTGCTTTTCTCCATCCTACATTGCCACTCACTGCCTATCCTAATTCACACCCTAAGATTCACACCACCCTGTGATGTTTTTCTCACTCCTGCTAGTGAATGTAATGTTACACACCCATACAATGCGCACCACCCCGCGATGTTTTTCAGAAACCTATCCTACATTGCCACTGCATTTTGCCTGACCTCCGCATGCTGAGCACCCCGTGGTGCTTTTCTCCATCCTACATTGCCACTCACTGCCTATCCTAATTCAGACCCTATGATTCACACCACCCCGTGATGTTTTTCTCACTCCTCCTAGTGAATGTAATGTTACACACCCATACAATGCGCACCACCCCGCGATGTTTTTCAGAAACCTATCCTACATTGCCACTGCATGTTGCCGGACCTCCCCAGGCTGACTACCCCGTGGTGCATTTCTCCATCCTACATTGCCACTCACTGCCTATCCTAATTCAGACCCTATGATTCACACCACCCCGTGATGTTATTCTCACTCCTCCTAGAGAATGTAATGTTACACACCCATACAATGCGCACCACCCCGCGATGTTTTTCAGAAACCTATCCTACATTGCCACTGCATGTTGCCTGACCTCCCCATGCTGACCACACCGTGGTGCTTTTCTCCATCCTACATTGCGACTCACTGCCTATCCTAATTCAGACCCTATGATTCACACCCCCCCGTGATGTTTTTCTCACTGCTCCTAGTGAATGTAATGTTACACACCCATACAATGCGCACCACCCCGCGATGTTTTTCAAAAACCTATCCTACATTGCCACTACATGTTTCCTGACCTCCCCATGCTGACCACCCCATGGTGCATTTCTCCATCATACTTTGCCACTCACTGCCTATCCTAATTCAGACCCTATGATACACACCACCCCGTGATGTTTTTCTCACTCCTACTAGTGAAAGTAATGTTACACACCCATACAATGCGCACCGCCCTGCGATGTATTTCAGAAAGCTATCCTACATTTCCACTGCATGTTTCCTGACCTCCAAATGTTGACCACCCCGTGGTGCTTTTCTCCATCCTACATTGCCACTCACTGCCTATCCTAATTCAGACCCTATGATTCACACCACCCCGGGATGTTTTTCTCACTCCTACTAGTGAATGTAATGTTACACACCCATACAATGCGCACCACCCCGCGATGTTTTTCAGAAAACTATCCTACATTGCCAGTGCATGTTTCCTAAATCCCCATGCTGACCACCCCTTGGTGCTTATCTCCATCTTACATTGCCACTCACTGCCTATCGTAATTCAGACCCTATGATTCACTCCACCTCGTGATGTTTTTCTCACTCCTACTACTGAATGTAATGTTACACACCAATACAATGCGCATCACCCCGCGATGTTTTTCAGATACCTATCCTACATTGCCACTGCATGTTTCCTGACCTCCCCATGCTGACCACCCCATGGTGCTTTTCTCCATCCTACATTGCCACTCACTGCCTATCCTAATTCAGACCCTATGATTCACACCACCCCGTGATGTTTTTCTCACTCCTACTAGTGAATGTAATGTTACACACCCATACAACGCGCACCACCCCGCGATGTTTTTCAGAAACCTATCCTACATTGCCACTGCATGTTGCCTGACCTCCCCATGCTGACCACCCCGTGGTGCTTTTCTCCATCCTACATTGCCACTCACTGCCTATCCTAATTCAGACCCTATGATTCACACCACCCCGTGATGTTTTTCTCACTCCTACTAGTGAATGTAATGTTACACACCCATACAATGCGCACCACCCCGCGATGTTTTTCAGAAACCTATCCTACATTGCCACTGCATGTTGCCTGACCTCCCCATGCTGACCACCCCGTGGTGCTTTTCTCCATCCTACATTGCCACTCACTGCCTATCCTAATTCAGACCCTATGATTCACACCACCCCGTGATGTTTTTCTCACTCCTACTAGTGAATGTAATGTTACACACCCATACAATGCGCACCACCCCGCGATGTTTTTCAGAAACCTATCCTACATTGCCACTGCATGTTGCCGGACCTCCCCAGGCTGACTACCCCGTGGTGCATTTCTCCATCCTACATTGCCACTCACTGCCTATCCTAATTCAGACCCTATGATTCACACCACCCCGTGATGTTTTTCTCACTCCTCCTAGAGAATGTAATGTTACACACCCATACAATGCGCACCACCCCGCGGTGTTTTTCAGAAACCTATCCTACATTGCCACTGCATGTTGCCTGACCTCCCCATGCAGACCACCCCGTGGTGCTTTTCTCCATCCTACATTGCGACTCACTGCCTATCCTAATTCAGACCCTATGATTCACACCCCCCCGTGATGTTTTTCTCACTGCTCCTAGTGAATGTAATGTTACACACCCATACAATGCGCACCACCCCGCGATGTTTTTCAAAAACCTATCCTACATTGCCACTACATGTTTCCTGACCTCCCCATGCTGACCACCCCATGGTGCTTTTCTCCATCATACTTTGCCACTCACTGCCTATCCTAATTCAGACCCTATGATACACACCACCCCGTGATGTTTTTCTCACTCCTACTAGTGAAAGTAATGTTACACACCCATACAATGCGCACCGCCCTGCGATGTATTTCAGAAAGCTATCCTACATTTCCACTGCATGTTTCCTGACCTCCAAATGTTGACCACCCCGTGGTGCTTTTCTCCATCCTACATTGCCACTCACTGCCTATCCTAATTCAGACCCTATGATTCACACCACCACGGGATGTTTTTCTCACTCCTACTAGTGAATGTAATGTTACACACCCATACAATGTGCACCACCCCGCGATGTTTTTCAGAAACCTATCCTACATTGCCAGTGCATGTTTCCTAAATCCCCATGCTGACCACCCCTTGGTGCTTATCTCCATCTTACATTGCCACTCATTGCCTATCCTAATTCAGACCCTATGATTCACTCCAGCTCGTGATGTTTTTCTCACTCCTACTACTGAATGTAATGTTACACACCAATACAATGCGCATCACCCCGCGATGTTTTTCAGATACCTATCCTACATTGCCACTGCATGTTTCCTGACCTCCACATGCTGACCACCCCATGGTGCTTTTCTCCATCCTACATTGCCACTCACTGCCTATCCTAATTCAGACCCTATGATTCACACCACCCCGTGATGTTTTTCTCACTCCTACTAGTGAATGTAATGTTACACACCCATACAGTGCGCACCACCCCGCGATGTTTTTCAGAAACCTATCCTACATTGCCACTGCATGTTGCCTGACCTCCCCATGCTGACCACCCCGTGGTGCTTTTCTCCATCCTACATTGCCACTCACTGCCTATCCTAATTCAGACCCTATGATTCACACCACCCCGTGATGTTTTTCTCACTCCTACTAGTGAATGTAATGTTACACACCCATACAATGCGCACCACCCTGCGATGTTTTTCAGAAACCTATCCTACATTGCCACTGCATGTTGCCTGACCTCCCCATGCTGACCACCCCGTGGTGCTTTTCTCCATCCTCCATTGCCACTCACTGCCTATCCTAATTCAGACCCTATGATTCACACCACCCCGTGATGTTTTTCTCACTCCTACTAGTGAATGTAATGTTACACACCCATACAATGCGCACCACCCCGCGATGTTTTTCAGAAACCTATCCTACATTGCCACTGCATGTTACCTGACCTCCCCATGCTGACCACCCCGTGGTGCTTTTCTCCATCCTACATTGCCACTCACTGCCTATCCTAATTCAGACCCTATGATTCACACCACCCCGTGATGTTTTTCTCACTCCTCCTAGTGAATGTAATGTTACACACCCATACAATGCGCACTACCTCGCGATGTTTTTCAGATACCTATCCTACATTGCCACTGCATGTTGCCTGACCTCCCCATGCTGACCACCCCGTGGTGCTTTTCTCCATCCTACATTGCCACTCACTGCCTATCCTAATTCATACCCTATGATTCACACCACCCAGTGATGTTTTTCTCACTCCTGCTAGTGAATGTAATGTTACACACCGATACAATGCGCACCACCCCGCGATGTTTTTCAGAAACCTATCCTACATTGCCACTGCATGTTGCCTGACCTCCCCATGCTGACCACCCCGTGGTGCTTTTCTCCATCCTACATTGCCACTCACTGCCTCTGCTAATTTAGACCCTATGATTCACACCACCCCGTGATGTTTTTCTCACTCCTCCTAGTGAATGTAATGTTACACACCCATACAATGCGCACCACCGGGCGATGTGTTTCAGAAACCTATCCTAAATTGCCACTGCATGTTTCCTGACCTCCCCATGCTGACCACCCCGTGGTGCTTTTCTCCATCCTGCATTGCCACTCACTGCCTATCCTAATTCAGACCCTATGATTCACACCACCCCGTGATGTCTTTCTCACTCCTGCTAGTGAATATAATGTTACACACCCATACAATGCGTACCACCCCGCGATGTTTTTCAGAAACCTATCCTACATTGCCACTGCATGTTTCCTGGCCTCCCCATGCTGACCACCCCATGGTGCTTTTCTCCATCATACATTGCCACTCACTGCCTATCCTAATTCAGACCCTATGATACACACCACCCCGTGATGTTTTTCTCACTCCTACTAGTGAAAGTAATGTTACACACCCATACAATGTGCACCACCCCGCGATGTTTTTCAGAAACCTATCCTACATTGCCACTGCATGTTTCCTGAACTCCCCATGCTGACAACCCCGTGGTGCTTTTCTCCATCCTACATTGCCACTCACTGCCTATCCTAATTCAGATCCTATGATTCACACCACCCCGTGATGTTTTTCTCACTCCTAGTAGTGAATGAAATGTTACACACCCATACAATGCCCACCACCGCGCTATGTTTTTCAGAAACCAATCCTACATTGCCACTGCATGTTTCCTGACCTGCCCATGCTGACCACCCCGTGTTGCTTTTCTCCAACCTACATTGCCACTCACTGCCTATCCTAATTCAGACCCTCTGATTCACACCACCCCCTGATGTTTTTCTCACTCCTTCTAGTGAATGGCCTGTTAGAAACCCTTACAATGTGCACCAGCCCGTGATGTTTTGCAGAAACCTATCCTACATTGTCACTGCATCTGTCCTGACCTCCCCATGGTGACCAACCCGTGGTGCTTTTCTCCATCCTACATTGCCACTCACTGCCTATCCTAAATCAGACAGTCCAATTCACAACAACCCGTGATGTTTTTTTCACTCCTACTACTGAATTGCATGATAGAACCCCTTACCTTGCGCACCACCCTGCGACCTTTTCCGAAACCTATCCTACATTGCCACTGCATGTTTCCTGACCTCCCCATGCTGACCACCCCGTGGTGCTTTCTTCTATCCTACATTTCCACTCAGTGCCCATCCTAATTCAGACCCTCCGATTCACATAACCCTGTGATTTTATTCTCACTCCTACTAGTGAATGGCCTTTCAGAAACCCGGACAATGCGCACCACCCCGTGATGTTTTTCAGAAACCTATCCTACATTGCCACAACATGTTTCCTGCACTTCCCATGCTGACCACCCCGTGGTGCTTTTCACTAGCCTACATTGCCACTCACTGCCTATAGTAATGCAGACCCTCTGAATCACACCACCCAGTGATGTTTTTCTCACTCCTACTAGTGAATGGCCTGTTAGAAACCTGGACAATGCGCACCACTCCGCAATGTTTTTCAGAAACTTATCCTACATTGCCACTGCGTGTTTCCTGACCTCCCCATGCTAACCACCCGTGGTTCTTTTCTCCATCCTACATTGCCACTCACTGCCTATCCTAATTTAGACCCTCCGATTCACACCACCCCGTTATTGTTTTCTCACTCCTAGTAGAGAATGGCCACTTAGAAACCCTTTCAAAGCGCACCACTCCGCGATGTTCTTCAGAAACCTATCCTACATTGCCACTGCATGTTTTCTGACCTCCCCATGCTGAGCACCCCGTGGTGCTTTTCTGCATCCTATGTTGACACTCAAAGCTTATCCTAATTCAGACCCTCCGAATCACAAGAGCTCGTGATGTTTTTCTCACTCCTACAAGAGAATGGCCTGATAGAAACATTACAGTGCGCCCGACCCCGCAATGTTTTTCAGAAACCTATCCTACATTGCCACTACAGTTTCCTGATCTCCTCATGCTGACCACCCCGTGGTGCTTTTCCCATCCTACACTGACACACAATGCGTATCCTAATTCAGATCCTCTGAATCAGAAGAGCCCGTGATATTTTTCTCACTCCTACTATAGAATGGCCTTTTAGAAAACCATTACAATCGCACCACCCCGCGATGTTTTTCAGAAACCTCCCCACATTGCCAATGCATGTTTCCTGACTTCCCCCAGCTGACCACCCCGTGGTGCTTTCCTCCATCCTACATTGCCACTCAGTGCCTATCCTAATTCAGATCCTCCGATTCACACCATCCCGTGATGTTTTTCTCACTCCTACAAGTGAATGGCCTGTTAGAAACACGGACAATGCCCACCACCCCGCGATGTTTTTCAGAAACCTATGGCACATTGCCACTGCATGTTTCCTGACCTCCCCATGCTGACCACCCGTGGTGCTTTTCTCCATCCTACATTGCCACACACTGCTTCTCCTAATGCAGACCCTCCAAATCACACCACCCCGTGATGTTTTTCTCAGTCCTACTAGTCAATATCCTGTTACAAAACCCTTACAACACCACCACCCCGCGATGTTTTTGAGAAACCTATCCTACATTGCCAATGCATGTTTCCTGACTGCCCCACGCTGAACACCCCGTGGTGCTTTTCTCCATTCAACTTTGCCACTCATTCCCTAACCTAATTCAGACCCTCCGATTGATACCACCCTGTGATGTTTTTCTCACTCTTACTAGTGAATGGCCTGTTAGAAACCTGGAAAATGTGCACCACCACGCGATGTTTTTCCGAAACCCATCCCACATTGCCACTGCATGTTTCCTGGCCTCCCCATGTTGACCACCCCATGGTGGTTTTCTCCATCCTACATTGCCACTCACTGCCTATCCTAATTCAGATCCTATGATTCACACCACCCCGTGATGTTTTTCTCACTCCTAGTAGTGAATGTAATGTTACACACCCATACAATGCCCACCACCGCGCTGTTTTTCAGAAACCAATCCTACATTGCCACTGCATGTTTCCTGACCTCCCCATGCTGACCACCCCGTGGTGCTTTTCTCCATCCTACATTGCCACTCACTGCCTAGCCTAATTCAGACCCTCCGATTCACACCACCCCGTGATGTTTTTCTCACTCCTACTAGTGAATGTAATGTTACACACCCATACAATGCGCAACACCGTGTGATGCTTTTCAGAAACCTATCCCACATTGCCACTGCATGTTTCCTGTCCTCCCAATTTTGGACACACCGTGCTGCTTTTTTTCCATCCTACATTGCCACTCACTGCGTATCCTATCTCAGACCCTGCGATTCACACCAACCCGTGATGTTTTTCTCACTTGTACTAGTCAATGGCCTGTTAGAAACCCGGACAATGCGCACCACAACTCGATGACTTTCAGAAACCTTTCCCACATTGCCACTGCATGTTTACTGGCCGCCCCATGTTGACCACCCCGTCGTGTTTTTCCCCATGCTACATTGACACTCAATGCATATCCTAATTCAGACCCTCCAAATCAAAACAGCCCGTGATGTTTTTCTCACTCCTACTATAGAATGGCCTGTTAGAAAACCCTTACAATCGCACCACCCCGCGATGTTTTTCAGAAACCTATCCTACATTGCCACTGCATGTTTCCTGACCTCCCCATGCTGACCGCCCTGTAGTGCTTTCCTCCATCCTACATTGCCACTCATTGTCTACCCTAATTCAGACTCTCCAAATCACACCACCCCGTGATGTTTTTCTCACTCCTCCTAGTGAATGGCCTGTTATAAACCCTTACAATGCGCACCACCCCGCAATGTTTTTCAGAAACCTATCCTTCATTGCCACTGCATGTTTCCTCACCTCCCCCTGCTGACCACCCCGTGGTGCTTTTCTCCAGCCTACATTGCCACTCACTGCCTATCCTAATTCAAACCCTTCGAATGACACCACCGGTGATAATTTTCTCACTCCAATAGTGAATGGCCTGTTAGACACTTTTACCATGCGCACCACCCCGCGATGTTTTTCAGAAACCTATCCTTCATTGCCACTACATGTTTGCTGACCTCCTGATGCTGACCACCCTGTGGTGCTTTTCTCCATCCTACATTGCCACTCACTGCCTATCCTAATTCAGACCCTCCGAATCACACAAGCCCATGATGTTTTTCTCCCACCTACTAGTGAATGGCCTATAAGAAACCCTTACAATGCGCACCAACCCGCGATGTTTTTCAGAAAATGTCCTACATTGCTACTACATGTTTCCTGAGCTCCCCATGCTGAACACCCCGTGGTGCTTTTCCCCATCCTACATTGACACTCAATGTGTATCCTAATTCAGACCCTCCGAATTACAAGAGCCCGTGATGTTTTTTTCTCACTCCTATTAAAGAATGGCCTGTTAGAAAACCCTTACAATCGCACCACCCCGCGATGTTTTTCAGAAACCTATCCTACATTGCCACTGCATGTTTCCTGACCTCCACATGCTGACCACCCCGTGGTGCTTTTCTCCATCCTACATTGCCACTCAATGGGTATCCTCATTCAGACCCTCTGAATCACAAAAGCCCGTGATGCTTTTCTCACTAATACTATAGAATGGCCTGTAAGGAAACCCTTAAAATGCGCACCACCCCTGATATTTTTCAGAAACCTATCCTACATTGCCACTGCATGTTTCCTAACCTCCCCATGCTGACCAACCCGTGGTGCTTTTCTCCATCCTACATTGCCACTCACTGCCTATCCTAAATCAGACGGTCCGATTCACAAAAACCCGTGATGTTTTTCTCACTCCTACTAGTGAATGGCCTGTTAGAAACCTTTACAGTGCGCACCACCCTGCGATCTTTTTCCGAAACCTATCCTACATTGCCACTGCATGTTTCCTGACCTCCCCATGCTGACCATCCCGTGGTGCTTTCCTCCATCCTACATTTCCACTCAGTGCCCATCCTAATGCAGACCCTCTGAATTACACCACCCAGTGATGTTTTTCTCACTCCTACTAGTGAATGGCCCGTTAGAAACACGGACAATGCGCACCACCCCGCGATGTTTTTCAGAAACCTATTGCACATTGGCACTGCATGTTTCCTGACCTCCGCATGCGGACCACCTGTGGTGCTTTTCTCCATCCTACATTGTCACTCACTGCTTCTCCTAATTCAGACCCTCCGAATCACACCACCCCGAGATGTTTTCTCAGTCCTACTAGTGAATGGCCTGTTAGAAAACACAATCGCACCACCCCGTGATGGTTTTCAGAAACCTATCCTACATTGCAACCGCATGTTTCCGGACGTCCCCACCCTGACCACCCCGTGGTGCTTTTCTCCATCCTACATTGCCCCTCACTGCCTATCCTTATTCAGTCCCTCCAATTCACACCACCCCGTGACGTTTTTCTCACTCCTACTAGAGAATGCCCTTAAGAAACCCTTAAAATGCGCACCACCCGGCGATGTTTTTCAGAAACCTATCCTACATTGCCACTGCATGTTTCCAAATCTCCCCATGGTGACCTCCCCGTGGTGCTATTCTCCTTCCGACATTGCCACTCACTGCCTATCGTAAATCATACCCTATGATTCACACCACCCCGTGATGTTTTTCTCACTCCTGCTAGTGAATGTAAGGTTACACACGCATACAATGCGCACCACCCTGCGATGTTTTTCAGAAACCTATCCTACATGGCCACTGCATTTTGCCTGACCTCCCCATGCTGACCACCCCGTCGTGCTTTTCTCCATCCTACATTGCCACTCACTGCCTATCCTAATTCACACCCTAAGATTCACACCACCCTGTGATGTTTTTCTCACTCCTGCTAGTGAATGTAATGTTACACACCCATACAATGCGCACCACCCCGCGATGTTTTTCAGAAACCTATCCTACATTGCCACTGCATTTTGCCTGACCTCCGCATGCTGAGCACCCCGTGGTGCTTTTCTCCATCCTACATTGCCACTCACTGCCTATCCTAATTCAGACCCTATGATTCACACCCCCCCGTGATGTTTTTCTCACTGCTCCTAGTGAATGTAATGTTACACACCCATACAATGCGCACCACCCCGCGATGTTTTTCAAAAACCTATCCTACATTGCCACTACATGTTTCCTGACCTCCCCATGCTGACCACCCCATGGTGCATTTCTCCATCATACTTTGCCACTCACTGCCTATCCTAATTCAGACCCTATGATACACACCACCCCGTGATGTTTTTCTCACTCCTACTAGTGAAAGTAATGTTACACACCCATACAATGCGCACCGCCCTGCGATGTATTTCAGAAAGCTATCCTACATTTCCACTGCATGTTTCCTGACCTCCAAATGTTGACCACCACGTGGTGCTTTTCTCCAT
This sequence comes from Cavia porcellus, assembly GCF_034190915.1. Classification (NCBI taxonomy): domain Eukaryota; kingdom Metazoa; phylum Chordata; class Mammalia; order Rodentia; family Caviidae; genus Cavia; species Cavia porcellus. Next base: position 46,527,405 of record NW_026947514.1, on the reverse strand, counting down.
CCTACATTGACACTCACTGCCTATCCTAATTCAGACCCTATGATTCACACCACCCCGGGATGTTTTTCTCACTCCTACTAGTGAATGTAATGTTACACACCCATACAATGCGCACCACCCCGCGATGTTTTTCAGAAACCTATCCTACATTGCCAGTGCATGTTTCCTAAATCCCCATGCTGACCACCCCTTGGTGCTTATCTCCATCTTACATTGCCACTCACTGCCTATCCTAATTCAGACCCTATGATTCACTCCACCTCGTGATGTTTTTCTCACTCCTACTACTGAATGTAATGTTACACACCAATACAATGCGCATCACCCCGCGATGTTTTTCAGATACCTATCCTACATTGCCACTGCATGTTTCCTGACCTCCCCATGCTGACCACCCCATGGTGCTTTTCTCCATCCTACATTGCCACTCACTGCCTATCCTAATTCAGACCCTATGATTCACACCACCCCGTGATGTTTTTCTCACTCCTACTAGTGAATGTAATGTTACACACCCATACAATGCGCACCACCCCGCGATGTTTTTCAGAAACCTATCCTACATTGCCACTGCATGTTGCCTGACCTCCCCATGCTGACCACCCCGTGGTGCTTTTCTCCATCCTACATTGCCACTCACTGCCTATCCTAATTCAGACCCTATGATTCACACCACCCCGTGATGTTTTTCTCACTCCTACTAGTGAATGTAATGTTACACACCCATACAATGCGCACCACCCCGCGATGTTTTTCAGAAACCTATCCTACATTGCCACTGCATGTTGCCGGACCTCCCCAGGCTGACTACCCCGTGGTGCATTTCTCCATCCTACATTGCCACTCACTGCCTATCCTAATTCAGACCCTATGATTCACACCACCCCGTGATGTTTTTCTCACTCCTCCTAGAGAATGTAATGTTACACACCCATACAATGCGCACCACCCCGCGGTGTTTTTCAGAAACCTATCCTACATTGCCACTGCATGTTGCCTGACCTCCCCATGCTGACCACCCCGTGGTGCTTTTCTCCATCCTACATTGCGACTCTCTGCCTATCCTAATTCAGACCCTATGATTCACACCCCCCCGTGATGTTTTTCTCACTGCTTCTAGTGAATGTAATGTTACACACCCATACAATGCGCACCACCCCGCGATGTTTTTCAAAAACCTATCCTACATTGCCACTACATGTTTCCTGACCTCCCCATGCTGACCACCCCATGGTGCTTTTCTCCATCATACTTTGCCACTCACTGCCTATCCTAATTCAGACCCTATGATACACACCACCCCGTGATGTTTTTCTCACTCCTACTAGTGAAAGTAATGTTACACACCCATACAATGCGCACCGCCCTGCGATGTATTTCAGAAAGCTATCCTACATTTCCACTGCATGTTTCCTGACCTCCAAATGTTGACCACCCCGTGGTGCTTTTCTCCATCCTACATTGCCACTCACTGCCTATCCTAATTCAGACCCTATGATTCACACCACCACGGGATGTTTTTCTCACTCCTACTAGTGAATGTAATGTTACACACCAATACAATGCGCATCACCCCGCGATGTTTTTCAGGTACCTATCCTACATTGCCACTGCATGTTTCCTGACCTCCCCATGCTGACCACCCCATGGTGCTTTTCTCTATCCTACATTGCCACTCACTGCCTATCCTAATTCAGACCTTATGATTCACACCACCCCGTGATGTTTTTCTCACTCCTACTAGTGAATGTAATGTTATACACCCATACAATGCGCACCACCCCGCGATGTTTTTCAGAAACCTATCCTACATTGCCACTGCATGTTGCCTGACCTCCCCATGCTGACCACCCCATGGTGCTTTTCTCCATCCTACATTGCCACTCACTGCCTATCCTAATTCAGACCCTATGATTCACACCACCCCGTGATGTTTTTCTCACTCCTACTAGTGAATGTAATGTTACACACCCATACACTGCGCACCACCCCGCGATGTTTTTCAGAAACCTATCCTACATTGCCACTGCATGTTGCCTGACCTCCCCATGCTGACCACCCCGTGGTGCTTTTCTCCATCCTACATTGCCACTCACTGCCTATCCTAATTCAGACCCTATGATTCACACCACCCCGTGATGTTTTTCTCACTCCTACTAGTGAATGTAATGTTACACACCCATACAATGCGCACTACCTCGCGATGTTTTTCAGATACCTATCCTACATTGCCACTGCATGTTGCCTGACCTCCCCATGCTGACCACCCCGTGGTGCTTTTCTCCATCCTACATTGCCACTCACTGCCTATCCTAATTCAGACCCTATGATTCACACCACCCCGTGATGTTTTTCTCACTCCTGCTAGTGAATGTAATGTTACACACCCATACAATGCGCACTACCTCGCGATGTTTTTCAGAAACCTATCCTACATTGCCACTGCATGTTGCCTGACCTCCCCATGCTGACCACCCCGTGGTGCTTTTCTCCATCCTACATTGCCACTCACTGCCTCTGCTAATTTAGACCCTATGATTCACACCACCCCGTGATGTTTTTCTCACTCCTCCTAGTGAATGTAATGTTACACACCCATACAATGCGCACCACCGGGCGATGTGTTTCAGAAAACTATCCTAAATTGCCACTGCATGTTTCCTGACCTCCCCATGCTGACCACCCCGTGGTGCTTTTCTCCATCCTGCATTGCCACTCACTGCCTATCCTAATTCAGACCCTATGATTCACACCACCCCGTGATGTCTTTCTCACTCCTGCTAGTGAATATAATGTTACACACCCATACAATGCGTACCACCCCGCGATGTTTTTCAGAAACCTATCCTACATTGCCACTGCATGTTTCCTGGCCTCCCCATGCTGACCACCCCATGGTGCTTTTCTCCATCATACATTGCCACTCACTGCCTATCCTAATTCAGACCCTATGATACACACCACCCCGTGATGTTTTTCTCACTCCTACTAGTGAAAGTAATGTTACACACCCATACAATGTGCACCACCCCGCGATGTTTTTCAGAAACCTATCCTACATTGCCACTGCATGTTTCCTGAACTCCCCATGCTGACCACCCCGTGGTGCTTTTCTCCATCCTACATTGCCACTCACTGCCTATCCTAATTCAGACCCTATGATTCACACCACCCCGTGATACTTTTCTCACTCCTACTAGTGAATGTAATGTTACACACCCATACAATGCGCACCACCCCGCAATGTTTTTCAGAAACCTATCCTACATTGCCACTGCATGTTTCCTGACCTCACAATGCTGAACACCTTGTGGTGCTTTTCTCCATCCTACATTGCCACTCACTGCCTATCCTAATTCAGACCCTATCATTCAAACCACCCCGTGATGTTTTTCTCACTCCTACTAGTGAATGTAATGTTACACACCCATACAATGTGCACCACCCCGCGATGTTTTTCAGAAACCTATCCTACATTGCCACTGCATGTTTCCTGACCTCCCCATGCTGACCACCCCGTGGTGCTTTTCTCCATCCTACATTGCCACTCACTGCCTATCCTAATTCAGACCCTATGATTCACACCACCCTGTGATGTTTTTCTCACTGCTACTAGTGAATGTAATGTTACACACCCATACAATGCGCACCACCCCGCGATGTTTTTCAGAAACCTATCCTACATTGCCACTGCATGTTTCCTGACCTCCCCATGCTAACTACCCCGTGGTGCTTTTCTCCATCCTACATTGCCACTCACTGCCTATCCTAATTCAGACCCTACGATTCACACCACCCCGTGATGTTTTTCTCACTCCTACTAGTGAATGTAATGTTACACACCCATATAATGAGGACCACCCCGTGATGTTTTTCAGAAAAATATCCTACATTGCCACTGCATGTTTCCTGACCTCCCCATGCTGACCACCCCGTGGTGCTTTTCTCCAACCTACATTGCCACTCACTGCCTATCCTAATTCAGACCCTCTGATTCACACCACCCCCTGATGTTTTTCTCACTCCTTCTAGTGAATGGCCTGTTAGAAACCCTTACAATGTGCACCAGCCCGTGATGTTTTGCAGAAACCTATCCTACATTGCCACTGCATCTGTCCTGACCTCCCCATGGTGACCAACCCGTGGTGCTTTTCTCCATCCTACATTGCCACTCACTGACTATCCTAAATCAGACAGTCCGATTCACAACAACCCGTGATGTTTTTTTCACTCCTACTAATGAATGGCGTGATAGAACCCCTTACATTGCGCACCACCCTGCGACCTTTTCCGAAACCTATCCTACATTGCCACTGCATGTTTCCTGACCTCCCCATGCTGACCCCCCCGTGGTGCTTTCCTCTATCCTACATTTCCACTCAGTGCCCATCCTAATTCAGACCCTCCGATTCACATAACCCTGTGATTTTATTCTCACTCCTACTAGTGAATGGCCTTTCAGAAACCCGGACAATGCGCACCACCCCGTGATGTTTTTCAGAAACCTATCCTACATTGCCACAACATGTTTCCTGAACTTCCCATGCTGACCACCCCGTGGTGCTTTTCACTAGCCTACATTGCCACTCACTGCCTATAGTAATGCAGACCCTCTGAATCACACCACCCAGTGATGTTTTTCTCACTCCTACTAGTGAATGGCCTGTTAGAAACCTGGACAATGCGCACCACTCCGCAATGTTTTTCAGAAACTTATCCTACATTGCCACTGCGTGTTTCCTGACCTCCCCATGCTAACCACCCGTGGTTCTTTTCTCCATCCTACATTGCCACTCACTGCCTATCCTAATTTAGACCCTCCGATTCACACCACCCCGTTATTGTTTTCTCACTCCTAGTAGAGAATGGCCTCTTAGAAACCCTTTCAAATCGCACCACTCCGCGATGTTCTTCAGAAACCTATCCTACATTGCCACTGCATGTTTTCTGACCTCCCCATGCTGAGCACCCCGTGGTGCTTTTCTGCATCCTATGTTGACACTCAAAGCTTATCCTAATTCAGACCCTCCGAATCACAAGAGCTCGTGATGTTTTTCTCACTCCTACAAGAGAATGGCCTGATAGAAACACTTACAGTGCGCCCGACCCCGCGATGTTTTTCAGAAACCTATCCTACATTGCCACTACAGTTTCCTGACCTCCTCATGCTGACCACCCCGTGGTGCTTTTCCCATCCTACACTGACACACAATGCGTATCCTAATTCAGATCCTCTGAATCAGAAGAGCCCGTGATATTTTTCTCACTCCTACTATAGAATGGCCTTTTAGAAAACCATTACAATCGCACCACCCCGCGATGTTTTTCAGAAACCTACCCTACATTGCCAATGCATGTTTCCTGACTTCCCCCAGCTGACCACCCCGTGGTGCTCTCCTCCATCCTACATTGCCACTCAGTGCCTATCCTAATTCAGATCCTCCGATTCACACCATCCCGTGATGTTTTTCTCACTCCTACAAGTGAATGGCCTGTTAGAAACACGGACAATGCCCACCACCCCGCGATGTTTTTCAGAATCCTATGGCACATTGCCACTGCATGTTTCCTGACCTCCCCATGCTGACCACCCGTGGTGCTTTTCTCCATCCTACATTGCCACACACTGCTTCTCCTAATGCAGACCCTCCAAATCACACCACCCCGTGATGTTTTTCTCAGTCCTACTAGTCAATATCCTGTTACAAAACCCTTACAACACCACCACCCCGCGATGTTTTTGAGAAACCTATCCTACATTGCCAATGCATGTTTCCTGACTGCCCCACGCTGAACACCCCGTGGTGCTTTTCTCCATTCTACTTTGCCACTCATTCCCTAACCTAATTCAGAACCTCCGATTGATACCACCCTGTGATGTTTTTCTCACTCTTACTAGTGAATGGCCTGTTAGAAACCTGGAAAATGTGCACCACCACGCGATGTTTTTCTGAAACCCATCCCACATTGCCACTGCATGTTTCCTGGCCTCCCCATGTTGACCACCCCATGGTGGTTTTCTCCATCCTACATTGCCACTCACTGCCTATCCTAATTCAGATCCTATGATTCACACCACCCCGTGATGTTTTTCTCACTCCTAGTAGTGAATGTAATGTTACACACCCATACAATGCCCACCACCGCGCTATGTTTTTCAGAAACCAATCCTACATTGCCACTGCATGTTTCCTGACCTCCCCATGCTGACCACCCCGTGGTGCTTTTCTCCATCCTACATTGCCACTCACTGCCTAGCCTAATTCAGACCCTCCGATTCACACCACCCCGTGATGTTTTTCTCACTCCTACTAGTGAATGTAATGTTACACACCCATACAATGCGCAACACCGTGTGATGCTTTTCAGAAACCTATCCCACATTGCCACTGCATGTTTCCTGTCCTCCCAATTTTGGACACACCGTGCTGCTTTTTTTCCATCCTACATTGCCACTCACTGCGTATCCTATCTCAGACCCTGCGATTCACACCAACCCGTGATGTTTTTCTCACTTGTACTACTCAATGGCCTGTTAGAAACCCGGACAATGCGCACCACAACTCGATGACTTTCAGAAACCTTTCCCACATTGCCACTGCATGTTTACTGGCCGCCCCATGTTGACCACCCCGTCGTGTTTTTCTCCATTCTACATTGACACTCAATGCATATCCTAATTCAGACCCTCCAAATCAAAACAGCCCGTGATGTTTTTCTCACTACTACTATAGAATGGCCTGTTAGAAAACCCTTACAATCGCACCACCCCGCGATGTTTTTCAGAAACCTATCCTACATTGCCACTGCATGTTTCCTGACCTCCCCATGCTGACCGCCCTGTAGTGCTTTCCTCCATCCTACATTGCCACTCATTGTCTACCCTAATTCAGACTCTCCAAATCACACCACCCCGTGATGTTTTTCTCACTCCTCCTAGTGAATGGCCTGTTATAAACCCTTACAATGAGCACCACCCCACAATGTTTTTCAGAAACCTATCCTTCATTGCCACTGCATGTTTCCTCACCTCCCCCTGCTGACCACCCCGTGGTGCTTTTCTCCAGCCTACATTGCCACTCACTGCCTATCCTAATTCAAACCCTTCGAATGACACCACCCGGTGATATTTTTCTCACTCCAGTAGTGAATGGCCTGTTAGACACTTTTACCATGCGCACCACCCCGCGATGTTTTTCAGAAACCTATCCTTCATTGCCACTACATGTTTGCTGACCTCCTGATGCTGACCACCCTGTGGTGCTTTTCTCCATCCTACATTGCCACTCACTGCCTATCCTAATTCAGACCCTCCGAATCACACAAGCCCATGATGTTTTTCTCCCACCTACTAGTGAATGGCCTATAAGAAACCCTTACAATGCGCACCAACCCACGATGTTTTTCAGAAAATGTCCTACATTGCTACTACATGTTTCCTGAGCTCCCCATGCTGAACACCCCGTGGTGCTTTTCCCCATCCTACATTGACACTCAATGTGTATCCTAATTCAGACCCTCCGAATTACAAGAGCCCGTGATGTTTTTCTCACTCCTATTAAAGAATGGCCTGTTAGAAAACCCTTACAATCGCACCACCCCGCGATGTTTTTCAGAAACCTATCCTACATTGCCACTGCATGTTTCCTGACCTCCACATGCTGACCACCCCGTGGTGCTTTTCTCCATCCTACATTGCCACTCAATGGGTATCCTAATTCAGACCCTCTGAATCACAAAAGCCCGTGATGCTTTTCTCACTAATACTATAGAATGGCCTGTAAGGAAACCCTTAAAATGCGCACCACCCCTGATATTTTTCAGAAACCTATCCTACATTGCCACTGCATGTTTCCTAACCTCCCTATGCTGACCAACCCGTGGTGCTTTTCTCCATCCTACATTGCCACTCACTGCCTATCCTAAATCAGACGGTGCGATTCTCAAAACCCGTGATGTTTTTCTCACTCCTACTAGTGAATGGCCTGTTAGAAACCCTTACAGTGCGCACCACCCTGCGATCTTTTCCGAAACCTATCCTACATTGCCACTGCATGTTTCCTGACCTCCCCATGCTGACCATCCCGTGGTGCTTTCCTCCATCCTACATTTCCACTCAGTGCCCATCCTAATGCAGACCCTCTGAATCACACCACCCAGTGATGTTTTTCTCACTACTACTAGTGAATGGCCCGTTAGAAACACGGACAATGCGCACCACCCCGCGATGTTTTTCAGAAACCTATTGCACATTGCCACTGCATGTTTCCTGACCTCCGCATGCGGACCACCTGTGGTGCTTTTCTCCATCCTACATTGCCACTCACTGCTTCTCCTAATTCAGACCCTCCGAATCACACCACCCCGAGATATTTTCTCAGTCCTACTAGTGAATGGCCTGTTAGAAAACACAATCGCAGCACCCCGTGATGGTTTTCAGAAACCTATCCTACATTGCAACCGCATGTTTCCGGACGTCCCCACCCTGACCACCCCGTGGTGCTTTTCTCCATCCTACATTGCCCCTCACTGCCTATCCTTATTCAGACCCTCCAATTCACACCACCCCGTGACATTTTTCTCACTCCTACTAGAGAATGGCCTGTAAGTAACCCTTAAAATGCGCACCACCCCGCGATGTTTTTCAGAAACCTATCCTACATTGCCACTGCATGTTTCCTGATCTCCCCATGGTGACCTCCCCGTGGTGCTATTCTCCTTCCGACATTGCCACTCACTGCCTATCGTAAATCAGACCCTCCGAATCACACCACCCTGTGTTATGTTTCTCACTCCTACTAGTGAATGACCTGTTAGAAACCTGGACAGTGTGCACCACCCCGCGATGTTTTTCCGAAGCCTATCCCACATTCCCACTGCATGTTTCCTGGCCTCCCCATGTTGACAACCCCATGGTGATTTTCTCCATCCTACATTGCCAATCACAGCCTATCCTAATTCATACCCTCTGAATCACACCAGCCCGTGACGTTTTTCTCACTCCTACTAGTGAATGGCCTGTTATAAACCCTTACAATGCGCACCACCCCGCGATGTTTTTCAGAAACCTATCCTACATTGCCACTGCATGTTTCCTGACCTCCCCATCCTGACCACCCCGTGGTGCTTTTCTCCATCCTACATTGCCACTCAGTGCCTATCCTAATTCAGATCCTCCGATTCACACCACCCCGTGACGTTTTTCTCACTCCTACAAGTGAATGGCCTGTTAGAAACACGGACAATGCCCACCACCCCGCGATGTTTTTCAGAAACCTATGGCACATTGCCACTGCATGTTTCCTGACCTCCCCATGCTGACCACCCGTGGTGCTTTTCTCCATCCTACATTGCCACACACTGCTTCTCCTAATGCAGACCCTCCAAATCACACCACCCCGTGATGTTTTTCTCAGTCCTACTAGTCAATATCCTGTTACAAAACCCTTACAACACCACCACCCCGCGATGTTTTTGAGAAACCTATCCTACATTGCCAATGCATGTTTCCTGACTGCCCCACGCTGAACACCCCGTGGTGCTTTTCTCCATTCTACTTTGCCACTCATTCCCTAACCTAATTCAGACCCTCCGATTGATACCACCCTGTGATGTTTTTCTCACTCTTACTAGTGAATGGCCTGTTAGAAACCTGGAAAATGTGCACCACCACGCGATGTTTTTCCGAAACCCATCCCACATTGCCACTGCATGTTTCCTGGCCTCCCCATGTTGACCACCCCATGGTGGTTTTCTCCATCCTACATTGCCACTCACTGCCTATCCTAATTCAGATCCTATGATTCACACCACCCCGTGATGTTTTTCTCACTCCTAGTAGTGAATGTAATGTTACACACCCATACAATGCCCACCACCGCGCTATGTTTTTCAGAAACCAATCCTACATTGCCACTGCATGTTTCCTGACCTCCCCATGCTGACCACCCCGTGGTGCTTTTCTCCATCCTACATTGCCACTCACTGCCTAGCCTAATTCAGACAATCCGATTCACACCACCCCGTGATGTTTTTCTCACTCCTACTAGTGAATGTAATGTTACACACCCATACAATGCGCAACACCGTGTGATGCTTTTCAGAAACCTATCCCACATTGCCACTGCATGTTTCCTGTCCTCCCAATTTTGGACACACCGTGCTGCTTTTTTTCCATCCTACATTGCCACTCACTGCGTATCCTATCTCAGACCCTGCGATTCACACCAACCCGTGATGTTTTTCTCACTTGTACTAGTCAATGGCCTGTTAGAAACCCGGACAATGCGCACCACAACTCGATGATTTTCAGAAACCTTTCCCACGTTGCCACTGCATGTTTACTGGCCGCCCCATGTTGACCAACCCGTCGTGTTTTTCTCCATTCTACATTGACACTCAATGCATATCCTAATTCAGACCCTCCAAATCAAAACAGCCCGTGATGTTTTTCTCACTACTACTATAGAATGGCCTGTTAGAAAACCCTTACAATCGCACCACCCCGCGATGTTTTTCAGAAACCTATCCTACATTGCCACTGCATGTTTCCTGACCTCCCCATGCTGACCGCCCTGTAGTGCTTTCCTCCATCCTACATTGCCACTCATTGTCTACCCTAATTCAGACTCTCCAAATCACACCACCCCGTGATGTTTTTCTCACTCCTCCTAGTGAATGGCCTGTTATAAACCCTTACAATGCGCACCACCCCACAATGTTTTTCAGAAACCTATCCTTCATTGCCACTGCATGTTTCCTCACCTCCCCCTGCTGAACACCCCGTGGTGCTTTTCTCCAGCCTACATTGCCACTCACTGCCTATCCTAATTCAAACCCTTCGAATGACACCACCCGGTGATATTTTTCTCACTCCAATAGTGAATGGCCTGTTAGACACTTTTACCATGCGCACCACCCCGCGATGTTTTTCAGAAACCTATCCTTCATTGCCACTACATGTTTGCTGACCTCCTGATGCTGACCACCCCGTGGTGCGTTTCTCCAGCCTACATTGCCACTCACTGCCTATCCTAATTCAAACCCTTCGAATGACACCACCCGGTGATATTTTTCTCACTCCAGTAGTGAATGGCCTGTTAGACACTTTTACCATGCGCACCACCCCGCGATGTTTTTCAGAAACCTATCCTTCATTGCCACTACATGTTTGCTGACCTCCTGATGCTGACCACCCTGTGGTGCTTTTCTCCATCCTACATTGCCACTCACTGCCTATCCTAATTCAGACCCTCCGAATCACACAAGCCCATGATGTTTTTCTCCCACCTACTAGTGAATGGCCTATAAGAAATCCTTACAATGCGCACCAACCCGCGATGTTTTTCAGAAAATGTCCTACATTGCTACTACATGTTTCCTGAGCTCCCCATGCTGAACACCCCGTGGTGCTTTTCCCCATCCTACATTGACACTCAATGTGTATCCTAATTCAGACCCTCCGAATTACAAGAGCTCGTGATGTTTTTCTCACTCCTATTAAAGAATGGCCTGTTAGAAAACCCTTACAATCGCACCACCCCGCGATGTTTTTCAGAAACCTATCCTACATTGCCACTGCATGTTTCCTGACCTCCACATGCTGACCACCCCGTGGTGATTTTCTCCATCCTACATTGCCACTCAATGGGTATCCTAATTCAGACCCTCCGAATCACAAAAGCCCGTGATGCTTTTCTCACTAATACTATAGAATGGCCTGTAAGGAAACCCTTAAAATGCGTACCACCCCTGATATTTTTCAGAAACCTATCCTACATTGCCACTGCATGTTTCCTAACCTCCCCATGCTGACCAACCCGTGGTGCTTTTCTCCATCCTACATTGCCACTCACTGCCTATCCTAAATCAGACGGTCCGATTCTCAAAAACCCGTGATGTTTTTCTCACTCCTACTAGTGAATGGCCTGTTAGAAACCCTTACAGTGCGCACCACCCTGCGATCTTTTCCGAAACCTATCCTACATTGCCACTGCATGTTTCCTGACCTCCCCATGCTGACCATCCCGTGGTGCTTTCCTCCATCCTACATTTCCACTCAGTGCCCATCCTAATGCAGACCCTCTGAATCACACCACCCAGTGATGTTTTTCTCACTCCTACTAGTGAATGGCCCGTTAGAAACACGGACAATGCGCACCACCCCGCGATGTTTTTCAGAAACCTATTGCACATTGCCACTGCATGTTTCCTGACCTCCGCATGCGGACCACCTGTGGTGCTTTTCTCCATCCTACATTGCCACTCACTGCTTCTCCTAATTCAGACCCTCCGAATCACACCACCCCGAGATGTTTTCTCAGTCCTACTAGTGAATGGCCTGTTAGAAAACACAATCGCACCACCCCGTGATGGTTTTCAGAAACCTATCCTACATTGCAACCGCCTGTTTCCGGACGTCCCCACCCTGACCACCCCGTGGTGCTTTTCTCCATCCTACATTGCCCCTCACTGCCTATCCTTATTCAGACCCTCCAATTCACACCACCCCGTGACGTTTTTCTCACTCCTACTAGAGAATGGCCTGTAAGAAACCCTTAAAATGCGCACCACCCCGCGATGTTTTTCAGAAACCTATCCTACATTGCCACTGCATGTTTCCTGATCTCCCCATGGTGACCTCCCCGTGGTGCTATTCTCCTTCCGACATTGCCACTCACTGCCTATCGTAAATCAGACCCTCCGAATCACACCACCCTGTGTTATGTTTCTCACTCCTACTAGTGAATGACCTGTTAGAAACCTGGACAGTGTGCACCACCCCGCGATGTTTTTCCGAAGCCTATCCCACATTCCCACTGCATGTTTCCTGGCCTCCCCATGTTGACAACCTCATGGTGATTTTCTCCATCCTACATTGCCAATCACAGCCTATCCTAATTCATACCCTCTGAATCACACCAGCCCGTGACGTTTTTCTCACTCCTACTAGTGAATGGCCTGTTATAAACCCTTACAATGCGCACCACCCCGCGATGTTTTTCAGAAACCTATCCTACATTGCCACTGCATGTTTCCTGACCTCCACATCCTGACCACCCCGTGGTGCTTTTCTCCATCCTAGATTGACACTCAATGCATATCCTCATTCAGACCCTCCGAATCACAAGAGCCCGTGACGTTTTTCTCACTCCTACTATAGAATGGCCTGTTAGAAAACCCTTACAATCATACCACCCCGCGATGTTTTTCAGAAACCTATCCTACATTGCCACTGCATGTTTCATGACTTCCCCATGCTGAGCACCCGTGGTGCTTTTCTCCATCCTACATTGCCACTCACTGCCTAGTGATCTAGGTCTAATTCAGACCTTCAGATTCACACCAACCCGTGATGTTTTTCTCACTCCTACTAGTGAACGGCCTGTTAGAAACCCTTACAATGCACACCACTCTGCGATATTTTTCAGAAAGCTATCCTTCATTGCCATGGCATGTTTCCTGACCTCCCCATGCTGACCACCCAGTGGTGCTTTTCTCCATTCTACATTGCCACTCACTGTCTATCCTAATTCAGACTCTCCGAATCACAGCACCCCGTGATGTTTCTCTCACTTCTCCTGTTGAATGGCCTGTTATAAACTCTTTCAATGCGCACAACCCCGCGATGTTTTTCAGAAACCTATCCTACATTGCCACTGCATGTTTCCTGACCTCCCCATGCTGACCACCCCGTGGTGCTTTTATCCATCCTACATTGACACTCAATGCGTATCCTAATTCAGACCCTCCGAATCACAAGAGCCCGTGATGTTTTTCTCAGTCCTACTTTAGAATGACCTGTTAGAAAACCCTTACTATCACAGCACCCCGGGATGTTTTTCAGAAACCTATCCTACATTACCACTGCATGTTTCCTGAACTCCCAATGCTGACCACCCCGTGGTGCTTTCCTCCATCCTACATTTCCACTCCGTGCCTATCCTAATTCAGACCCTCCAATTCACACCACCCCGTGATGTTTTTCTCACTCCTGCTAGTGAATGGCCTGTTCGAAACCCGGACAATGCATACCACCCTGTGATGTTTTTCAGAAACCTATCCCACATTGCCACTGCATGTTTCCGGTCCTCCCTATGTTGCCCACAGCGTGGTGCTTTTCTCCATCCTACATTGCCTCTCACTGTGTATCCTTTCTCAGACCCTGCGATTCACACCAACCCGTGATGTTTTTCTCACTCGTACTAGTGAATGGCCTGTTAGAAACCCGGACAATGCGCACCACAACTCGATGTTTTTCAGAAAACTTTCCCACATTGCCACTGCATGTTTCCTGGCCTCCCCATGTTGACCATGCCATGGTGCTTTTCTCCATTCTACATTGACACTCAATGTGTATCCTAATTCAGACCCTTCGAATCACAAGGGCCCGTGATGTTTTTCTCACTCCTACTATAGAATGACCTGTCAGAAAACCCTTACAATCGCACCACCATGCGATGTTTTTCAGAAACCTATCCTACATTGCCACTGCATGTTTCCTGAAATCCCCATGCTGACCACGCCATGGTGCTTTCCTCCATCCTGCATTGCCACTCACTGTTTACCCTAATTCAGACCCTCCGAATCACACCACCTCGTTATGTTCTTCTCACTCCAAGTAGTGAATGGCCTGTTAGAAACCCTTACGATGCACACCACCACGCGATGTTTTTCAGAAAGCTATCCTACAGGCGCCTGGCCATAGGTCTGCAGAGGAGGAGCTGGGCAGATCTGGGGTGCCCTCACTGGCCTCTCTGCGTGTCTGGAGGACTCTGGATTTCTGCGACCAGACTGCTGGAGTTCCCTCAGGCTTCCAGGTGCAGTGAAGGAGAGAGGTGGGTTTGAGGCTTCCACATCAGCCTCCCCATTCCCGGCTTCATTTGGAGACCTGCTGAGCTCCGGATAGGTGGGCTGGCCCACACTACCAGCCTAGCCCAGCCTGTTTAGCTGCCGCGCCTGGCCATAGGTCTGCAGAGGAGGAGCTGGGCAGATCTGGGGTGCCCTCACTGGCCTCTCTGCGTGTCTGGAGGACTCTGGATATCTGCGCCCAGACTGCTGGAGTTCCCTCAGGCTTCCAGGTGCAGTGAAGGAGAGAGGTGGGTTTGAGGCTTCCACATCAGCCTCCCCATTCCCGGCTTCACTTGGAGACCTGCTGAGCTCCGGATAGGTGGGCTGGCCCACACTACCAGCCTAGCCCAGCCTGTTTAGCTGCCGCGCCTGGCCATAGGCCTGCAGAGGAGGAGCTGGGCAGATCTGGGGTGCCCTCACCGGCCTCTCTGCGTGTCTGGAGGACTCTGGATATCTGCACCCAGACTGCTGGAGTTCCCTCAGGCTTCCAGGTGCAGTGAAGGGGAGAGGTGTGTTTGAGGCTTCCACATCAGCCTCCCCATTCTGGCTTCATTTGGAGACGTGCTGAGCTCCCGATAGGTGGGCTGGCCCACACTACCAGCCTAGCCCAGCCTGTTTAGCTGCCGCTCCTGGCCATTGGTCTGCAGAGGAGGAGCTGGGCAGATTTGGGGTGCCTGCATCGGCCTCTCCTTGTGTCTGGAGGACTGTGGATATCTCTGCAACCAGGGAGGGTCCACAGGTTCCTGAAGCACTGCGGCCTGTGGTGAGTACCCTAACCCGGCTGCGATTGAAGAACTGTGGAGCTTCCAAGGGGCAGGTGGGCGCACAGTGTCCCTGAGGCCCAGCTTGTCTGGAACTGCGGAGTTCTGAGCAGGCAGAGGAGGGCCACTGGTTCTGTAGGCTTAATGGCTTGGAGTAGCACAGCGCCAGAGTCTCAGTAGCTCCAAACATAGAAGGGGATTTTCAACAGATCCTGAGGAAGCTTTCAAATAACACTTGAAACACAGAAATATAGGAAAATGACAAAACGAAAGACCAAATTACAACCTCAAACCTCCAGCCCATCTCAAGAAACCCTAGGAGCGATGTATATAGAAGAAAATATATCCCATCCACCTCATATATCGGACACAATAGCCACTGAAATTGACAAGCAACTCCAGGAAGCTTTAAAGAAATTCAAACTCGAAATAATCTCCCAGATAAAAGAAGAAATGATAAAAGAAATGAAAGAGATTCTAAATATATCTAAAGAAAACACAGATAAAAAATTGGAGGAACTAAACAAAAAGATAGAATCCCTAGACGAGCAATATAAGAAACAAACAGAATACATAATGCAGATGCACAGAGATATACAGGAAATAAAAAACTCCACTGAAAGTTGTAAAAACCGCCTTAATGAAAGTGAAGATAGAATTTCAGACCTTGAAGACAGGATTGCAGCTAGTGAACAGGAAAGGAAAGATATTTTGAAAATAACAAGGAACCAGGAAACAACAATTCAACAACTGCAAGACGATGCAAAGAAGAATAACATAAGAATGGATAGGGATTAATGAAAGAGAGGGAGACAACATGAAGGATGTCAGGAGGATATTTAGAGAAGTAATAGCTGAAAATTTCCCAAGCATGAGATCAGAAACTGACATCAGGATCAGTGAAGCATATGGAACTCCAAACAGTCATAACCAAAATAAAACTACACCCAGACATATAATAATCACCATCCCAGAAATCCAACACAAGAATAGATTATTAAAAGCTGTCAGAGAGAAAAGACAAATCACTTATAAAGGAAAACCTATCAGAATCACAACAGACTTCTCAGCACAAACGATAAAGTCAAGAAGAGCATGGAGTGAAGTATTCCAGATCCTAAAGCAAAATGATTTCCAACCAAGACTGATATATCCTGCAAAACTATCATTCAAAATAGATGGTGCAATACGATACTTCCATGACAAAGAACAGCTGAAGAACTTCATGAACACCAAACCAACCCTGCAAAAAATATTGAAAGACAGTTTAGATACACAAAGGAAAAAACCACTAAGCAAAGCAAATAATTAAACAGAACCGAAAGATAAAGATGCAACAGCAGAGAGATAACATTCCTACAATTAACCAGCATTTAACAGTAATAACCATTAATGTAAATGGTCTCAATGCACCAATCAAAAGAAACAGACTAGCAGAATGGATCAAGAAACAAAATCCAACCATATGCTGTTTACAGGAAACCCATCTAACCCAGAAATACTCACAGACTGAAAGTCAAAGGATGGAAAACAATTCTTCATGCAGCAGGAATCCAAAAAAAGGCAGGAGTAGCCATTCTGTTTGCAGACAACGTGAACTTTAAACCAACAATGACCATAAAGGACAAAGAAGGTCACTACATACTCGTAAGGGGAAAACTCCAAGAGGAAGAGATAACTATCTTAAATATATACGCACCAAACTCCAGAGCACCCAGTTATATAAAACAATTATTAACAGAAATGAAAACTCAAATTATCAGTAACACAATTGTAACAGGAGACCTTAATACACCACTGACACCAAGGGACAGATCAACCAGACAGAAAATGAGCAAAGAAATAACAGAACTGAATCACACCTGTGAACAAATGGGTTTGATAGACATATACAGAATGTTCCACCCAACAACATCAGAATACACATTCTTCTCAGCAGTACATGGATCATTTTCTAAAATAGACCATATATTAGCTCACAGAACGTATTTAAGCAAATGCAAAAGAGTTGAAATGATCCCTTGCATATTATCGGATCATAGCGCTCTGAAATTAGAAATTAATGACAAAGGATACTGCAAAAATTCCGCAAACACATGGAAACTAAATAACACACTCTTGAGTAATCAGTGGGTCACAGAAGAAATTAAAGAAGAAATTAAACAATACCTAAAAGAAAATGAAAATGCAGATACAACTTACCGGAATCTGTGGGATGCAATGAAAGCCGTTCTGAGAGGAAAATTTATTGCACTGAGTTCCCACATCAGGAAAACAGAACGAATACAAATAAATAACTTGATGCTACACCTCAAACAGCTAGAAAAAGAAGAGCAAGTCAAGCCCAAAGCCAAAAGAAGAGAGGAAATTATAAAAATCAGAGCAGAAATCAATGCAATAGAGACTAAGAAAACAATCCAAAGAATCAACGAATCAAAGAGTTGGTTCTTTGAAAGAATAAATAAAATCGATAAGCCCCTAGCCAACCTTATTAAAAAAAGGAAAGAAAAAGCTCAAATTCATGCAATAAGAAATGAAAAAGGAGAAATCACTACAGACCCAATAGAAATACAGAGGATCATCAACACCTATTTCGAAAACCTCTACTCTCAAAAGTTTGATAACACAGAAGAAATAGACAGATTCTTAGAAGCATATGAAGTACCAAAGCTAGATCAAGAGGATATAAAACTGTTGAATAACCCAATCTCTGCTAATGAAATTGAGAATGTAATTGGGTCCTTGCCCACCAAGAAGAGCCCAGGCCCAGATGGATTCACTGCAGAATTCTACAAGAAATATAAAGAAGACCTAATGCCGACACTCCTCAAACTATTCAATGAAATTGAAAGGGAAGCAATCCTTCCTAAGTCATTCCTGGAAGCAAATATTACTCTAGTACCAAAACCTGAGAAAGACCCAACTATAAAAGAGAACTATAGACCGATCTCCCTAATGAACACAGATGCAAAAATCCTCAATAAAATATTGGCAAATAGGATCCAGCAAATCATCAAGAAGATTATACACCATGACCAAGTGGGATTCATCCCAGGAATGCAAGGATGGTTCAACATACGCAAATCAATAAATGTAATCCACCATATCAATAAAGCCAAAAATAAGAATCACATGATCATCTCTATAGATGCAGAAAAAGCCTTCGATAAGGTCCAACACTTATTCATGATAAGAACTTTACAGAAAATTGGAATAAATGGTCTTTACCTCAATATAATAAAGGCCATTTATGACAAACCAACAGCCAGCATCATACTAAATGGCCAAAAATTGAAAGCCTTTACTTTAAAATCGGGTACAAGACAAGGATGTCCTTTATCACCACTCCTATTTAATATAGTACTGGAAGTACTAGCCAGAGCAATTAGGCAAGAAAGAGAAATAAAAGGGGTAAAGATAGGAAAAGAAGAAGTTAAATTATCATTGTTTGCAGATGACATGATACTCTACATAGAAGACCCCCTAAACTCCATTGAAATACTCTTAGATACAATAAATAAATTCAGTAATGTGGCTGGATACAAAATCAATACTCAGAAATCAATAGCATTCCTATACACGAACAACAAAATTACAGAGAGGGAAATAAGAGAAACTGGACTATTCACATTAGCAAGCAAAAAAATGAAATATTTAGGAATTACTCTTACGAAAGAAGTGAAAGACTTATACAGTGAAAATTATAATACACTGAAAAAGGAAATTGAAGATGATCTCAGAAAATGGAAAGACATCCCTTGCTCATGGATAGGAAGAACAAACATTGTGAAAATGGCCATTCTCCCAAAACTGTTATACAGATTCAATGCAATCCCAATAGAAATACCATCAACATACCTTATAGATCTAGAGAAATCACTCCTAAATTTCATCTGGAACCAGAAGAGACCTAGAATCGCAAAGGCAATTCTAAGCAGCAAAGACAAAGCAGGAGGCATCACAATCCCTGACTTGAAGTTATACTACAAAGCAACAGTAGTAAAATCAACATGATATTGGAATCAAAACAGAGCTGAAGATCAGTGGAATAGATTAGAAGATACAACCACAACTACGAACACACTCAACCACCTTATTTTTGATAAAGGAGCCAAGCAGGTTCACTGGAAGAACGACAGTCTCTTTAATAAATGGTGCTGGAAAAACTGGCTCTCCATTTGCCGAAAACTAAAGCTAGACCCATGTCTATCACCATGTACTAAATTAAAATCTAAATGGGTCAAAGATCTGAATATTAAAACAGAAACACTAAATCTATTGGAAGACAAAATAGGTAGAAACCTTGGAGACATAGGAGTAGGTAAAGAATTCATGAACAGGACTCAAACCGCACGGGAAATACTTCCCAGAATCAATAACTGGGACCACTTCTTATTAAAAAGTTTCTGCATGTCAAAAGAAATCTCCAGCATAGTGAAAAGAAAACCCACAAACTGGGAAAAGATTTTAGTGAACTCTCTCTCAGACAAGGGCCTCTTGTCTAAAACATACAAAGAATTAAAGAAACTCAGACCTCCGAAATTCAAAGATCCAATCCAAAAATGGGCATCTGAGATGAATATGCAATTCTCAGATGAAGAAATGCAAATGGCAAATAAATACATGAAAAAATGCTCATCATCATTGGTCATTAGAGAAATGCAAATTAAAACCACACTGAGATGCCATCTCACTCCTGAAAGAATGGCCAGGATCAAGAAAACCGACAACAAATGCTGGAGAGGCTGTGGGGAAAAAGGAACTCACCTGCACTGCTGGTGGGAGTGTAGACTGGTACAGCCTTTGTGGAGATCTGTCTGGAGATTTCTCAAAAAGTTGGGACTGGAAATCCCATTTATTCCAGCTATTCCACTTCTAGGCATATTCCCAGAAGAACTGAAAGCATCATACCACAGTGATATATGTGCACCTATGTTTATAGCAGCACAATTTGTAATCGCCAGATCTTGGAAACAACCCAAGTGCCCATCAACTGAGGAATGGATAAAAAAGTTGTGGTATTTCTATACAATGGAGTATTATTCAGCTATAAAGAAGGATCACATTGAGATATTTATCAATAAATGGGCGCAGCTTGAGACCATACTCATTAGTGAAATAAATCAATCTCGCATGTGTGAATACCGAATAGTTTCCCTAATGTAAATAATGATTCAAATATATAAAAATATGTGGTAATCATGATTCCCCATTAGGTGGCCTTGAAGCCTTATAAAGTTTTCACTCATTAATTAGAAAGGCTTTATTCTGGGCTTCTTGATATGAAAATATTTGAAGCTAGAGTATATGAAGTTTTACCCAAATATTTCAAGGAAAAAGACACTATGGTAACTACTATTAAGTCAGGTTATAAGGTGGTGAAGTACTAGGTTGTTGAAACAGTCATGCTGTGACCTCTATTGTTATATTGTTATGTCCTGTTTTATCTCAATCTCCCCCTTATTGTTTCAAAAAAATTTTATTTAGTCATTTCTTATGTTTGTCTTAATTAAAGAAAAAATTCAAAAAAATTAGGATATATAAATAGTAACTCTTTTCGATTTCCTATTAACTTGTTTTGAAGTCCTGTAGTACTCCCACGATCTTGTTTTGACTGATTAGACTCTGTTCCATTCTATATGATAGTATCAAGTTTGAAGACATAGGCAACTACTTTGAAGACAATAAGATTCACTAAGATACCCATTCTGGTTTGACTATTGTCTTCTTTGGAAGTCCTGTAATGTTTACAATGCCTAAGTTTTATTGGTCTTGTTCTCTACTGTTTTGTCCAACTTTATAATATCTAATAAGATAGACAATTCTTTTTAAGGAAACAAGGGACAACGTTGATAAACATTGTTGATAAACTTGTACTCTGTTCTACACCATGGGCTATGTCTATCCTTGGTTTTGACTGACAGCTTTGTTTTGCCATATTTGACTGTATTCTTCCCCCACCCCCAAAGAAAGTAATAAGCACTAAGGAGTAATAAAATCCAAGATGTGTAAATTTTGTTGTAAAAAAGAGAGGGAAAAAAAAAAGAAAAAGAGCTCTAACGGATATAACAGCAAATGTGTTTGGGGGTGTTAAATAGCTGACTTTATCAATGTTTTTGGAACATTGAACACAGCTGTTTGCAGTCTCCCTGTTTGAATGTCCACCTTGTGTTCTTTGATACTGTGATTTGAGGAACTATTTTCAAGAAAATAGTGTGTAATCTACTAGCAGGTAGTTTCTTACTGTTATGTTTTTTTGTTTTGTTTTGTTTTGTTTTGTTTTGTAGTTCTGTATTGCGTGTACCCTTACGCCGCTTTGGTTTGTTTTGTGTTTTTCTCTTTTTCATCTTAAATAAAAAAAAAAAAAAGAAAGCTATCCTACATTGCCACTGTATGTTTCCTGACCTCCCCATGCTGACCACCCCATGGTGCTTTTCTCCATCCTACATTGACACTCAATGCATATCCTAATTCAGACTCTCCGAATCACACCGCCCCGTAACATCTTTCTCAATCCTCCTAGTGAATGATCTGTTAGAAACCCTTACAATGCGCACCACCCCGTGATGTTTTTCAGAAAGCTATCCTACATTGCCAGTGCATGTTTCCTGACCTCCCCATGCTGATCACCCCATGGTGCTTTTCTCCATCCTACATTGACACTCATTGCGTATCCTAATTCAGACCATCCGAATCACAAGAGCCCGTGATGTTTTTCTCACTCGTACTAGTGAATGGCCTGTAAGAAACGCTTACAATGCGCACCACCCCGTGATGTTTTTCAGAAACCTATCCTACATTGCCACTGCATGTTTCCTGATCTCCCCATGCTGACATCCCCGTGGCCCTATTCTCCATCCAACATTGCCGCTCACTGCCTATCCTAAATCAGACCCTCCGAATCACAGCACCCTGTGATGGTTTTCTCACTTCTACTAGTAAATGGTCTGTTATAAACTCTTACAATGCGCACCACCCCGCGATGTTTTTCGAAACCTATCCTACATTGCCACTGCATGTTTCCTGACCTCCCCATGCTGACCACCCCGTGGTGCTTTCCTCCATCCTACATTTCCACTCAGTGCCTATCCTAATTCAGACCCTCCGATTAACACCACCCCGTGATGTTTTTCTCACTCCTACTAGTGAATGGCCTGTTAGACACATGGACAATGCTCACCACCCCAGGATATTTTTCACAAACCTATTGCACATTGCCACTGCATGTTTCCTGACCTCCCCTTGCTGACCACCCGTGGTGCTTTTCTCCATCCTACATTGCCACTCACTGCCTATCCTGATTTATAACCTCCGAATCACACCACCCCGTGACGTTGTTCTAACTTCTACTAGTGAATGGCCTGT
Source organism: Cavia porcellus (assembly GCF_034190915.1). Classification (NCBI taxonomy): domain Eukaryota; kingdom Metazoa; phylum Chordata; class Mammalia; order Rodentia; family Caviidae; genus Cavia; species Cavia porcellus. Next base: position 46,504,429 of record NW_026947514.1, on the reverse strand, counting down.
TAGAAAACATTACAATGCACACGACCCTGCTATGTTTTACAGAAACCTATCCTACATTGCCACTGCATGTTTCCTGACCTCCTCATGCTGACCAGCGCGGGGTGCTTTTCTCCCTCCTACGTTGCCATTCTTTGCCTATCCTAATTCAGACCCTCCGATTCACACCACCCTGTGATGCTTTTCTCACTCCTACTAGTGAATGGCTTTTAGAAAACCTTACAATGCGAACCAGCCCACGATGTTTTTCAGAAACCTATCCTACATTGCCACTGCATGTTTCCCAATTCCCCATGCTGACCACCCCGTGGTGCTCTTCTCCATCCTACATTGCCCCTCACTGCGTAATCTAATTCAGACCCTCCGAATCACACCACCCGTGATGTTTTTCTCACTCCTACTAGTGAATGGCCTGTTAGAAACTCTTACAATGCGCACCACCACCGGATGTTTTTCTCTCTCGTACTAGTGAATGGCCTGTTAGAAACCCTCACAATGCGGACCACCCCGCGATGTTTTTCAGAAACCTATCCTACATTGCCACTGCTTGTTTCCTAACCTCCCCATACTGAACCCCTGTAGTGCTTGTCTCCATCCTCCATTGACACTCAAGGCGTATCCTAATTCAGACACTCCGAATCACACCACCCGTGATGTTTTTCTCACTCCTCCTAGTGAATGGCCTGTTAGAAATCCTTACGATGTGCACCACCCGGCGATTTTTTTTCAGAAACCTATCCTACATTGCCACCGCATGTTTCCTGATCTCCCCATGCCGACCACCCCTTGGTGCTTTTCTCCATCCTACATTGCCACTCACTGCCTATACTAATTCAGACCCTCCGAATCACACCACCCCGTGATGTTTTTCTCACGCCTACTAGTGAATGGCCTGTTAGAAAACATTACAATGCATACCACCCCGCGATGTTTTTCAGAAACCTATCCTACATTGCCACTGCATGTTTCCTGACCTCCACATGATGACCACACCGTTGTGCTTTTATCTGTCCTACATTGCCACTCCCTGCGTATGCTAAGTCAGACCCACAGAATCACACCATATCGTAATGTTTTTCTCACTCATACTAGAGAATGGCCTTTTAGAAACCCTTACAATGCGCACCACAACGCGATGTTTTTCAGAAACCTATCCTACATTGCCACTGCATGTTTCCTGAACTCCCCGTGCTGACCACCCCGTGGTGCTATTCTCCATCCTACATTGCCACTCACTACCTATCCTTATTCAAACCCTCCAATTCACACCACCCCGTGATGTTTTTCTCACTCCTACTTGTGAATGGTCTTTTAGAGACCCGGACAATGCGCACTATACCGCGATGTTTTTCAGAAACCTATCCCACATTGCCACTACATGTTTCCTGGCCTCCCAATGTTGACCACCCCGTGGTGCTTTCGCCATTCTACATTGCCACTCTCTGCCTGTCCTAATTCAGACCCAGCGAATCACACCACCCCGTGATGTTTTTCTCACTCCTACTAGTGAATGGCCTTTTAGAAACCCTTACAATTCGCACCACCCCGCGATGTTTTTCCGAAACCTATCCTACATTGCGACTGCATGTTTCCTGACCTCCCAATGCTGACCAGCCCGTGGTGCTTTTCTCCATCCTACATTGCCACTCACTGCCTATCCTAATTCAGTCCCTCCGAATCACACCACCCCGTGATGTTTTTCTCACTCCTACTAGTGAATGGCCTGTTAGAAACCCTTACAATGCACACCACCCCGCGATGTTTTTCAGAAACCTATCCTACATTGCCTCTGCGTGTTTCCCAACCTCCCCATGCTCAATAACCCATGGTGCTTTTCTGCACCCTACATTGCCACTCACTGCCTATTCTAACTCAGATCCTCCATTTCACACCACCCCGTGATGTTTTTCTCATTCCTACTAGTGAATGGCCGGTTAGAAACCCTTACAATGTACACCACCCCGCGATATTTTTTAGAAACCAATCCTACATTGCCACTGCATGTTTCCAGACCTGCCCATGCTCACCACCCCGTGGTGCTTTTCTCCATCCTACATTGCCACTCACTGCCGTTCCTAATTCAGAACCTCCGATTCACACCTCCCGTGATGTTTTTGTCACTCCCATTAGAGAATGGCCTGTTAGAAACACTTACAATTCGCACCACCCTGCGATGTTTTTCAGAAACCTATCCTACATTGCCACTGCATGATTCCTGACCTCCCCATGCTGACCACCCCTTGATGCTGTTCTCCATCCTACATTGTCACTCACTGACTTTCCTAATTCAGATCCTCCGATTCAAAGCACCCCGTGATGTTTCTCTCACTGCTACATGTGAATGGCCTGTTAGAGACCCTCCCAATTCCCACCATCCCATTGTATTTTTCAGAAACGTATCCTACATTGCACCCTATATTTCTGGACCTCACCATGCTGAACACCCTGTGGTGCTTTTCTCCATCCTACATTGTCTCTGACTGCCTATCCTAATTCAGACCCTCCGATTGACTCCACCCCGTGATGTTTTTCTCACACCTACTAGTGAATGGCCTGTTAGAAACCCTGACATGCGCACCAACCCGCGATGTTTTTCAGAATACTATCCTACTCGGCCACTGCATGTTTCCCAACATCCCCATGCTCACCACCCCATGGTGTTTTTCTCCATCCTACATTTCCACTCACTGCCTATCCTAATTCAGATCTTCCATTTGACACCACCCTGTGATGTTTTTCTCAATCCTACTAGTGAATGGCCTGTTAGAAACCCTTACAATGAGCACCACCCTGCGCTGTTTTTCAGAAACCTATCCTACATTGCCATTGCATGTTTCCAGACCTCCCCATGCTCACCACTCCGTGCTGCTTTTCTTCATCCTACATTGCCACTCCCTGCCTATTCTAATTCAGACCCTCTGTTCACACCACCCCATGAAGTTTTTCTCACTCCTACTAATGAATGACCTGTTAGAAACCCTTACAATGCGCACCACCCCTCGATGTTTTTCAGAATCCTATCCTACATGGCCACTGCATTTTTCCCGACCTCCGCATCCTGACCACCCCGTGGTGCTTCTCTCCATCCTACATTGCCACTCACTGCGTATCCTAATTCAGACCCTCCAATTCACACCACCCCGTGATGTTTGTCTCACTCCTCCATGTGAATGGCCTATTAGAGACCCACCCAATGCGCACCACCCCATGATGTTTTTTAGAAACCTATCCTACATTGCCACTGAATGTTTCGGGACCTTCCCATGATCATCACCCCCTTGTGCTTTTCTCCATGTTACATTGCCACTGCCTAATTCAGACCCTCCTGATTCACACCACCCCGTGATGTTTTTAGAAACCTATCCTTCATTGCCACTGCATATTTCGGGAATTCTCCATGCTAAGCACCCCGTGAAGTTTTTCTAGATCCTACATTGCCACTGCCTATCCTAATTCAGACCCTCCCGATTCACACTACCCCATGATGTTTCTCTCACTTTTACATGTGAATGTCCTGTTAGAGAACCTTGCAATGTGCAGCACCCCGTGATGCTTTTTAGAAACCTATCCTACATTGCCACTGCATGTTTCGGGACCTCGCCATGCTCATCAGGCCGTTGTGCTTTTGTCCATCCTACATTGCCACTGTCTATACTGATTCAGACACTCTCAATTCATACCACCCCATGCTGTTTCTCTCACTCCTACATTTGAATGACCTGTTGGAGACCATCCCAATGCGCACCACCCCGTGATATTTTTTTTAAACCTATCCTACTTTGCCACTGCAAGTTTCGGGACCTCACCATGCTCAACATTAACCCTAAATCTAATCCTAGCACTACCTCTAACTCTAACACTAACCCTAACCTTAACCCTAAAACTAACCTTAATCCTAAGCCTCACCTTATCCCTAACCCTAAACCTCTAACCCTAACCCTAGCCCTAACGCTAATCCTATCGCTAAGATAAACCTAACCCTAACCCTACCTCTAACACTAACCTCTAACCTTAAACCTATCCCTAACACAAGCCTAATCCTAACTCTAACTCTAACTCTAAGCCTAACCCTAAACCTAAACCTAAACCTAACCCTAACCCTAACACTAACACTAACCTCTAACCCTAACCCTAACCCTAACCTCTAACTCTAACCCTAACCTCTATCCCTAACCCTAACCCAAACCCTAACCCTAACCCTAACCCCAATCCTAATCCTAAACCGAACGCAACCCCTAACCTTGTCTAACCCTAACCCTAACACTAACCATAACGCTAACACTAACATATAACACTGACTTTAATCCTGAACCTAACTCTAACCCTAAGCTTAACCTTAACCCAAACCATAACGGTAACACTAACCTCTATCCTTAACCCTAAATCTAACCCTAACCCTAACACTAAATCTAACTTCTGAACCTAACCGTAACCCTGATGCTAAACCTAACCCTAACCTTACCACGAATGCTAACCCTAAACCTAATACCAAATCTAATCCTAACTTTAACCCCAAACCTAACCCTAACCCTAAACCTAAAGCTAACACTACCCATTATCCTAAAACTAACACTTACGCTAACCCTAACCCTAGCCCTAACCCTAACCATAACCTGAAACCTAACCCTAACTCTAAACCTAACACCTAACCCCTAACCCTAACCCTATCCCTAACCCTAACCCGAACTGTAACACTCACCCTAACCAGAACCCTAAGCCTAACCCTATCCTGTAACACTAACACTAACCCTAAAACTAACCCTAACCCTAACACTAACACTAATGTTAACCCTACCACTAACAATAACAATAAACTCTAATCCTAACCCTAACCCTAACACTAAACCTATCCTCTAACCCTAGTCCTAAGCCTTAAACTATCCCGAACCCTAAACCAAACACTAACCCTAACCCTAACCCTAAACCTAACCTCTAAGCCTACCCAAACCCTAAGCCTAACCATAACCTCAACTCTAACCCTAAATCTAACACTAACCTCTAACCATAACACTAACCCTAACTTTAAACCTAACCTTAACCATAACCATACCTCTAACAGTAACCTCTAACCATAACCCTAACCCTAACACGAGCCCTAATTCTAACCCTAACTCTAACCCTAAACCTAAGCCTAACACTAAACCTATCCCTAACACCTAACCACTAACCCTAACCCTAAACCTAACTCTAACTGTAACCCCTAATCCTAACCCAAATTCTAATGCTAACCCTAAACCCAACCTATCCTCTCACCCTAATCCTAACTCTTACCCTATCCCTAAATGTAACCCTAACACTAAACCGAAACCTAAACCTAACCCTAAAACTAAACTGAACCCTAAACCTAACCCTAACGCCTAACCCTAACCCTAACACTCTCCCTAACCCTAACCATAGCCCTAACCCTAAATCTAACCCTAACCCTACCCCTAACCCTAACCTTAACCTCTAACCTTAACACTAGCACTAACCCTAACACAAACCTAACTTCTAAACATAAGCCTATCCCTAACCATAAACCTTAACCAAACCCTAACCCTAACCATAACTCTAAAGCTAACATCTAAGCCTAACCCTAACACTAAAGCTAAGCTTCAACACTAACCCTAACCCTAATCCTAACCTCTAAGCCTAACACTAGCCCAATCCATAACCCTAGCCCTAATCCTAATCTTAACCCTAAATCTAATGCTAACCTCTAACTATAACCCTAACCCTAAACCTAAACCTAACCCTAACGCTAACCCTACCCCTAAACTCAAACCATAAACCTAACCCTAACCCTAACCCAAACACTAACCTCTAACTCTAACTCTAACCCTAACCCTAACCCTAACCTAAACCTAACCCTAACCTATAACCCTAACACTAACCCTAATCCTAACACAAACCTAACTTCTAAACCTAACACTAACCCTAACACTAAACCTCAACCTAACCCTAATCCTAACGCTAACCCTAACCTTAAACCTAACCCTAAAGGTCAACCTAACACTAACCGTAAGCATAACGCCAAACCCTAATCCTAACCCTAACTGTAACCCTAACCATAATCTAACGCTAACCGTAACCCTATCCCTAACCATAAAATTATACCTAACACCTAATCACTAATCCTAACCCTAAACCTAAACCTAACCCTAACCCTAAACCTAAAGCTAACCCTAATCCTAAAACTAACCCTAACCCTAACCTAATCATAACTCTAACCCTAAACTAACACAAAGCCTAACCCTAACACTATCCCTAACACCTAACCCCTAAACATAACCCAAACCCTAAGCCTAACCCCAACCCTAACCCTAACAGTAACCCTAAACTTAAACCTAACACTTACCCTAACTCTAACCCTAACCCTAAAACTAACCCTAAGCCTAACACTAAACTCTAACCCTAACCCTAACAATAACCCTAACCCTAAGACTAACCTTAATCCTAACCCTAACAGTAATGCTAACCCTAAACCTAATCCTAACCTTAACCCTAAACCTCAACCTAACCCTAACCTTAACACTAATGACAAACCCTAATCCTTACCCTAACCCTAACACTAACTCTAAACCTAAGCTTCAACCCTAAGCCTAACCCTAACCCTAATCCTAATGCTAAACCTACCCCTAAACTCGAACCGTAAATCTAACCCTAACCCTAACACTAACACTAAACCCTAACACTAACCCTAACACTAACACTACCCTAACCTTAACCCTAACCTCTAACCCTAACACTAACTCTAACCCTAACACAAACCTAACTTCTAACCCTAACACTAACCCTAACACTAAACCTCAACCTAAACCTAATCCTAACGCTAACCCTAACCCTAAACCTAACCCTAAATGTCAACCTAACCCTAACCATAAGCCTAACTCCAAACCCTAATCCTAACCCTAACCGTAACCATAACTGTAAACTAACCCTAACCTTAACCCTAACCATAAACCTATCCCTAACACCTAATCACTAACCCTAACCATAACCCTAAACCTAACCTTAACCCTAAACCTAACGCTAACCCTAATTCTAAAACTAAACCTAAACCTAACCTTTACCCTAACCCTAACCTAATCATATCTCTAACACTAACCATAACACAAAGCCTAACCCTAACCCTATACCTAACACCTAACCCCTAAACATAACCCGAACCCTAAGCCTAAGCCTAACCCTAACCCTAACAGTAACCCTAACACTAAACCTAACACTTACCCTAATGCTAACCCTAACTCTAACCCTAAAACTAACCCTAACGCTAAACCTATCCTCTAAACCTAATCCTAAACCTTACCCTAACCCTAAACCTAATCATAAGACTAACCCTAACCCTAAACCTAAACCTAAGCATATCACAAACCTAACTTCTAACCCAAACCCTAACCCTAACACTAAATCTCAATGTAACACTAACCCTAAACCTAACCCTACCCCTAATCCTAAACCTAACCAGAAACCTCAACCTAACCCTAACCCTAATGCAAAACCTAATCCTAAACCTAACAATAACCATAACCCTAACACTAAACCTATCCCTAACACCTAACCACTAATCCTAACCCTAAACCTAACCCTAACCGTAACCCCTAATCCTAACCCTAACCCTAACCTATCCTCTAACCCTAATCCTAACACTTACCCTTATCCCTAACCCTAACCCAAACACTAACCTTAACACTAAACCTAAACCGAACCCTAAACCTAACACTAACCAAAACCCTAAACCCTAAACCTAACCCTAACACTATCCCTAAACCTAAACCTTGCCCTAACCCTAAATCTAACCCTAACCCTACCCCTAACCATAACCCTAACCCTAACCTCTAAACTTAACAATAGCCCTAACCCTAACATTAACACTAACACAAAACTAACTTCTAACCATAAGCCTATCCCTAACCCTAAACCTCAACCTAACCCTAACACTAACCATAAACCTAAAGGTAAATTCTAAGACTAACCCTAACACTAAACCTAAGCTTCAAAACTAACCCTAACCCTAACCCTAACCTCTAAGCCTAACCCTAACCCTATCCCCAACCCTAATCCTAACCATAAATCTAATGCTAACCTCTAACCATAACCCTAACCATAACCCTAACCCTACCCCTTAACTAGAACCATAAAACTAACCCTACCCCTAACCCTAACACTAACCTCTAACTCTAACCCTAACCATAACCCTAACAGTAACCATAACCCTACCCCTAAACCTAACCTAACCCTAACCCTAACCTCTAACCCTAACACTAACCCTAACACAAATCTAACTTCTAACCCTAACACTAACCCTAACACTAAACCTCAAACTAACCCTAATCCTAAAGCTAACCCTAACCCTAAACCTAACCCTAAACGTCACCCTAACCCTAACCATAAACCTAACACCAAACCCTAATCCTAACCCTAACCGTAACCCTAACCATAACCTAACCCTAAACCTAACGATAACCATAAACCTATCCCCAACACCTAATCACTAAACCTAACTCTAACCTTAAACCTAACCCTAACCCTAAACCTAATGTTAACCCTAATCCTAAAACTAACCCTAGCTCTAACCCTTACCCTAACCCTAACCTAATCATACCTCTAACCCTAACCATAACACCAAGCTTAACGCTAACCCTATCCCTAACACCTAACCCCTAAACATAACCCGAACTCTAAGCCTAACCCTAACCCTAACGCTAACAGTAACCCTAACACTAAACCTAACACTTTCCCTAACTCTAACCCTAACACTAACCTTAAAACTAACCCTAATCCTATCACTAAACTCTAACTCTAACCCTAACCCTAACAATAACCCTAACCCTAACCCTAACACTAACACTAACCATAAATCTCAACCTAACCCTAACCCTAACCCTAATGACAAACCCTAATCCTAACCCTACCCCTAATTCTAACCCTAAACCTAACCTATACTCTAACCCTAATCCTAACCCTTACAGTATCCCTAACCCAAACCCTAACCCTAAACCTAAACAAAACCCTAAACCTAAATCTAACCAAAACCCTAAACCCTAACCCAAACCCTAACACTATCCTTAACCCTAACTCTAGCCCTAACCCTAAATCTAACCCTAACCTTACCACTAACCCTAACCCTAACCCTAACCTCTAACCTTAACACTAGCCCTAACACTTACCTTAACCCTAACATAAACCTAACTTCTAACCATAAGCCTATTCCTAACCCTAAACCTCAACCTAACCCTAACCCTAACCATAACCCTAAAGCTAACTTCTAAGCCTAACCCTAACACTAAAACTAAGCTTCAACACTAACCCTAACCCTAACCTCTAAGCCTAATCCTAACCCTATCCATAACCCTAACCTTAATCCTAACCCTAAATATAATGCTAACCTCTAACCATAACTCTAACCCCAACCCTAAACCTAATCCTAACCCTAACACTAACACTAAACCATAATCCTAAACCTAACACTATCCCTAACACTAACCCTATCCCTAAATCCAACCCTAAACCTAACCCTAACTAACCCCTAACCCTAACCCTCACCCAAAAACTAACCCTAACACTAACTCTAAACCTAACCCCAAAACTAAACGTAATCATAACCCTAAACCTAACTGTAAGGCCACCCAAACACTACCCCTCTCCCTGACACCTAACACCTAACCCTAACCCTAACCATAACCCTAACTGTAACACTAACCCTAACCCTAACACTAACCCTAACTTCTAATCCTAAGCCTAACCCTAAACCTAAACCTAAACATAAACCTAACCCTAACACTAAACTCTAACCCTAAACTTACCCTAACAATAACCATAAACTCTAACCCTAATCCTAACCATAACCCTAACACTAACCATAAGCCTAACCTCTAACCCTAACCCTATAACTCTAACCCTAACCCTAAACCTAACACTAACACTAACCCTAACCCCTAACAACATACCCTAATCTTAACCCTAACCTAACCCTTAAACTAAACCTAACCCTAACCCCAATCAACCCTAAACCCAAACAAAACCCTACCTCTGTCTAAACCTAACACTAACCCTAACCCTAACACTAACCCTTACCCTAACCCTAACAATAACACTAACCTCTAACACTAACCTCTAACCCTAACACTAATCCGAACCTGAACACTAACCATAACACTAACCCTAAACCTAACCCTAACCTCTAACCCTAACCATAACCATAACCCTATAACTCTAAAGCTAACCCTAACCCTAAAGCTAAACCTAACCCTAAAACTAACCTCTAAACCTAACCCTAACCCTAACCCAAACACTAACACAAAACTTCACTTCTAACCCTAAACCTAACCCTAACCCTAAACCTCATCCTAGCCCTAACCCTAACCCTAATGACCAACCCTAAACCTAACCCTAACCTTAACCATAACCCTAATCTAACCCTAAGTGTAACCCTAACTCTAACCCTAACCCTATATCTAACACCTAACCCCTAACCTTAACCCTAACCCTAACACTAACACTAACCCTAAACCTAATGCTAACTCTAACCCTAATCCTAAAACTAACCCTAACCCTAACCCTTACACTAACCCTAACCTAGTCATTGATCTGGCCTGCAGATCAACATATCCAGAACTTCTGGAGGGGGAACGGGGATTAAATAAAAGACATGGGGGAGACAAAAGAGACGAAGGCAAGTTGAGATAATCCAATCAAGCCTCCGGTTTATTCAGAAAATGATCACACCTTTTATAGGCTAAGGGCGGGAGCTGGGACAGGAAGAGGTTAAACAGATGAATACAACAGGGTCACCGTCACATCCAGATACGTGATGTAAGCAGGAGAGGATTATGGTTAATGTAGGCAGACGCAGTGCCCATAGAGAGAGGCATGGAGGCAGCAATGCCTGTCACTCGGCTCCCTACATCTCCTCCCTTTTTATATTATTTAATTAAGAGTATGGCAGGCCCTGTGAGGACAGCGTCTGTCTTAGGTCAAGGACCTCATTGCGTGAACCCAACCAGGCCTTACCCATCATGGGCTTGTAGAACAGCAGTTGGTCCTGTGCCTGTCTTAGGTGGCCGTTGGAATTAACATGCATGTCCTAGTTGCCCGTCTCTGACTGCCTGTCCATTGCTCCAGAGCAGTTAGGCCGCATCATCATATGGGCCACTGTGGGAATTCCTTCCCAGTAGGTTTGTTGATCTGCCATCTCCAGCTGATGATAGTGTACCTGAATGGGCTTTGCCATAAATGCGTCTATCCTGTTATTAATGAACATCATAATCCTCTGAAAAATACAAGGACTCACAGAAATGAGAAACAATAGGGCAGCTAGGGGACCCAAAAGGGGCACTAGGTAAGGAAAAAACTCCCCCCCCAATCAAGGAGAAGGGGTTGACAGCCATTTGTTGGTGTCTCTGTATGAAGTCATTCTCCTATGTCTTGGAGCATGCCTTGCATAACATTGGATGCAGTCTATTTGGCTGGTGTATGTTCCTCCAGACCGAGAAGAGCCTCTTCCACAGTCATGGGGTTCTGTGCATGGCTGTCAGCAATTGTAGTCTGTTTGGCAGGGATCGAAATCCACCATGGGTGTGGTGTGGCTCAAGAAGGCTGACTAAGCAGCATAAGGCTCCAGGGAGATGTGTCACCTGTAAGAGAACACAGGGGATTGTGTCTCAGGAAATAACATTATTCCTGGGTGTTACATGGGGTCTTTGAAGAACTATTTACTTGTTTTATGAGGTGTTCAGGTAGCCATCTAGCTTCTCTATCTTGTTGAGAGTAAACACACACTGAACCTCGTCCCCAGATAAGGACTAGATCAGGGCCATTCCACACATTGGTTAGTGGGTCTCTCCATAAAACAGATGCAAACCGTGTTTGAGTCTGAGTATGTCAAAACCGAGATGCTGCGGAGCAGCCTGAAGCTGTCAGGGTCAGAAAATTTAAAATAAAAAGAGCATGTGAAAAGACATTTCTAGGGAACCCCTGGGTGGGGTACCATGTCTCCCTTTTTATTTTATCTATGGTGAATTTAAGGGAACGATGCGCATGTTCAACAATGCCTTGTCCCTGAGGATTATAAGGTATACCTGTGGTGTGGAGGATATTAAGGCTCTTGCAAAATTGAGCAAAGGAGGTACTGGTATAGCCAGGGCCATTATCGGTCTTAAGCTGTTGAGGACATCCCAGAACTGAGAAGGCTGACAGCATATGGGCTATAATGTGTCTAGCAGCTTCTCCAGTCTGGAGAGTGGCAAAAATGAAACCACTATATGTGTCAATAATGACATGTACATATTTTAGATTGCCAAACTCATTGAAATGGGTAACATCCATTTGCCATAAGGTGTTAGGAATTAAACCTCTAGGGTTGACTCCTAGGTGTTGAACAGGTAAGTGGATAGCACAAGATGGGCAATTTTTTACAATTTGTCTGGCTTGCTCATGGGTAATTTTATAGAGGAGGCGGAGGAGAGCATTGAGGTGGTGTAGCTGATGGGCTTGTTGGGCCTTAGACACGTTGGAGTCCTGAGCCATAAAAACCTGTGCTCGTACAGCAACATCAGCCAAATGATTTCCTTGGGCAAGAGGCCCTGGGAGGTTGGAATGAGCTCGCAGATGACCGATAAAGAACTTATGATGGCGAAGCCATATGAAGCATTGTAATTGTTTGAACAGATTTGCAGCTGGGGAAGCATGACATATGGTAGCAACAGTCTCTAATAATGGAACAGACAGCAAGGTAAGCACTGTCAGTATACAAATTAAATGGTCGGTCAGAGTAAGCAGCAAAGGCTGCAAGAATAGCTTCTAACTCTGCTAATTGTGCAGAGGAAGTGTCTGCCTGGAGGGTAGAAACATTGTCTTGGGATACATAAGCAGCCCTTCTGGAGGATGAGCCATCAGTGAATAACACCAGGGACCTGGAAGGGGTTGTGAAGCTGTGACTTTAGGGAATATAAATGGGTGACGATTAGCAAAGTCAACTAGCTTATTTGGAGGGTAATGATTGTCAATAGTCCCTGAAAAGGAAGCTAAGGCAATAGGCCACACCTCTGTACTCTGAAGTAGCCAATCTATTTGGTCTTTTGTAAAAGGTTGAATGCTAATGTCTGGTTCTTTGCCAAAGTAACATTTTCCTTGCTTTCTACCCTGAATTATTAGGTCTGAGACAGCTTGGAAATAAGGCAGAATTGTTCTTTTTGGGGAGACTGATAAATGGACCCACATGATGTGAGCTTGTTGCCAGAACACTGTTGTGGGACAAAGCTTTGTATTAAAAATGAGAAACTGTAAAGGCTCATTGTAGTCCATAAAGGAAACAGTTTGTTGAGCAATAGCCTCTCCTACTTTACTGAGTGCTCTCTTGGCATCAGGTGTAAGCTCTCGGGAGGAAGTTGGATTTATGTCTCCCTGAAGCAGTGCATAAAGGGACTGTAAATCATGTTTAGTTAGTTTTAAAAATGGTATGAGCCAATTAATGTCTCCCAATAGTTTTTGGAAGTCATGAAGTGTTCTGAGGCCATCAAGCCTCAGTTGGGGCCTTAAAGAGAGTATTTGAGTGCCACATAATTGAAAACCCAAGTATGTATATGGATCAGTAAGCTGTACTTTATCAGGGGCTATTTGAAGTCCAGCCTCTTGTAAGGCAACCTGTAAGTCCTGGTAGCACCTTAGGGTTTGGTTTTGATCATCTCCTGCCAAGAGGATATCGTCCATATAATGAATAATATAGATATGTGGCCAATGATCTCTGACTGTCTGTATTGAAGTGGCTACAAAAGACTGGCATAGTGTGGGGGAATTAGCCATACCTTGCAGCAAAACTCACCATTGAAATCTCTGCATAGGGGCTTTAAAATTAATTGATGGGAGGCAATTAATTGATGAAGGCAAAACACTTTTGGTCCTTTGGATGTAAAGGAATAGAGAAAAAGCAAACTTTAAGATCTATGACAATTTAAAAAAAATCCCAATGGAATGACACTGGGTGAGGGGAGGCCTGGCTGTAGGGGCCCCATTAAGACCATTGTCTTATTTATCGCCCTAAGGTCTTGTAGTAGCCTCCATTTCCCTGACCTTTTCTGGATAACAAAGATAAGTGTGTTCCAAGGGGAGTTACTAGGGACAATGTGGCCTGCATCTAACTGGTCCTGCACCAGCTACTGTGCATCTGCAAGCTTTTCAGAGGTAAGGGGCCACTGATCGACCCATACTGGCTCTTCTGATAGCCATGTAATTTGTTTAGCATGGATCGCAGGAGCGTCAATGGCTCCTAACAAAAATGGCCTAACCCAACTTTAGCATTGTTAGGGATGGGAATGATGGGATCAGTAATGCCCATGTTATTTTTTCCTAAGCCCTGTTTTGGCAGGTAGCCCTTATTAAGCATTTGCATTGTGACAACATTATTAGGGCTTCCCATAATTAATCCCATTTGGGAGAGTAAGTCTCTTCCCCATAAATTAAGAGGCAGACTATCTATGACATAAGGTTGTAAGTGTCCCTGATTACCTTCTTGATCTCTCCAAACCAGTTGTTTCGAACTGTGTTGTGGATTTTTTGAGTGTCCAATCCCTAGGAGGTGTGTTAAGGTTGTTTCTAAAGGCCAGGCAGTAGGCCACTCCTCCTTTTTGATAATGGAAACATCTGCACCTGTATCAATGAGGCCTGAGAAACTTTTTCCATCTAAAGATAGAGTCATGAGGGGCTTTTGTTTGGAGATACGTTGGGCCCAATATACATCTGAAGCTCCAGGAAAGGAGTTCCCCCTATAAGGAGTTATGGATTTGTTAGATGTTTGAGCCAACGGCAATAGCAGCAATTGAGCAAGGTGTTGCCCTGTCCTAACTAGTATGACACCGACAAGGGGAGAAACCATGACTTTTATTTCTCCTGTGTAATCACTACTATCCCAGGCAGAACTTGTAATCCTTTAAGCGTAGTGCTACTACGTCCAATAATAAGTCCAAAAGTCCCGGGGGGAGGGGGCCCATAGATTCCTGAGGGTATGATCTGAACACCCATGTCAGGGGTTAATACTGTGCTGGAGGTGAAACAGAGGTCCAACCCCACACTCCCTGGGGTTGCCCTGAAGAGGTCTGAAATGGATGGCTTTTTACTGGGACAAACTTTGGAGCCCCACGGGTTTGTCCAGAATTGGGGGCCTGGGGCCAGCCCCGTAACCCGTTTCCCTGTGGGGGAAGAGGGTTACCGTGAACATCTCTTTTGGATTTGCACTCATTAGCCCAGTGGTCTCCTCGCTTACATCTAGGACATAGCCCTGGTTTTTTTGTAGAGGACTGATTTTGATTTTTTCTTTTGCACTCATGAGCCATGTAGCCACTTTGGCCACATTTGAAACAAATGGCATCTTTTTTAGGACGAGAAAGGGGTTGTGTAACTATGCAACCTTGTTGTGTTGCAGCCATGGCTAGGCCTTGATAAACCGGCCCAATATCTGTACGTAAGTGTATATAACCCAATAGGTCCTCTTTTTTGCGATGTGGTCGAATTGCAGCCTGACAATCTGAGGTTGCATTTTCATAAGCCAATTGTTTAACCAGGGCAGAGTTTGTTTCCGTGGAGCTGAAAAGATGCTCTGCAGCCTGTAAGAGGCGATTGACAAAGTCCAAAAAGGGCTCCTCAGGCTTTTGTTTTATTTGGGTGACAGATAAGGTAGGCTCGTCTCCGGAGGGGAGCCGTTTCCATGCTCTAATGGCTGCCATATTAATCTGGGCAAAGAGGCCTGAATCAAACTGCATTTGGGTCTCTTTTGTGTCAAAATCTCCTGTTCCTGTAAGCATAGCGAGGGTCCAGGGGTTTGGCCGTGTGGCGTTGTCTCTGGCTATGTCCTCGCATTGATCAAAAAATTCAGATCTTCATAATAGATAATTGCCTCCGGAGAGGGTGGCTTTTGCTAAGTCTTTCCACTCATTAGGAATAATCCAACCCTGAGTCAAAGAGTCTATAACTGCAATGGTGTAGGTGGCAGTTGGGCCATATTGAGAGACTGCGGCCTTTAACTCTTTTAAGGCTGCCACGGTGAGAGGTGTGTGTATCCTAACAGCTTGTGGTTCAATGCCCTCTTCAACATCCCATGGGGGAGTAAAGGCCTCTGTGACTGGGAAAGCCATTTTAGGCTGGCTGCCAGAGGCAGGCACCATGTTAAGCACACTACAAGGCATGCTGGAGGCAGGCTCCATCTCAGGGACACTATAAAACTGTGTAGCTCAGAGGGCCTGCAATTGAATTGAAAGATTTTGGCATTCTTTTTCTAGGTGTATCTGTTTTAAAAGATCTGTTTTTCTTTGCTCTAACGCCACTAATGTGCTAGAAGGTTGAGAACAGATGCTGAGTGCATCATCATAGTCAGGGGACGGCCTAATAGCGGCTGGCACTGCAACAGGGTTAGGGTGATATGTAGAGGCTTGTTGTGTTGGTTGTTCCCAGTTGACCTCCTGAGAATCAGAAAGGCTGGGGTCTAAAGGCTTATATGAATCCCCAATTGGCCATGGAGGCACAGGGAGTGGTGGGCTGCCATCCTGGGACCTGCTGATCATGTCAACAGGTGGAACTGGTGGCAGATCACCATGTATGAGGACCTCTAACAGGCCATCATCCTCTGCATCTGAGAAATCAGAAGCTTCAGATTTTTCTGAGGATGGTTTTGAGGTAGATTTAATGGAGTTGCGCAAGGCAGCCTCACCTAATGCAACTGTCTCCTCAACCTGAGGGTCTGCATGCCTCTGGGCAAGCAGCTCAGAGATTAAATTCCAATATGTAAAGGTGGTCACAGGAACCTTTTCTGGACTGAAAACTCTATAATAATCTTTTAAAGCATCTCTTACTCTATTCCACCTCTTGGTATCTATAGAACCCTCTACGGGAACCAAGGGCAAACCTTATGAATAAATTGAAAATACTGCAATAATCTAACCTTACCCCTCTTGTCTTTAATGCCTTTAATAAGAACTCCCACGAACACTTCGTGTTCGCTCAATACTTGACCCAGGTCCGGGAAGGGAAATGGGGTTGCCGTTCACTCACCGTGACTCGGGTAGGATGTTGGGTAGTTGTCTGCGCAGGTCTTGGTACTTAATTTAATGTCCTGTTGCTTTAAGCTTTAATCCTTGATTCAGTTTGCTCACTCCTCGGGCGAGGTCTCTGGTTCAATTTGCTTTCACTTTCAGTTTAAGCCGGCTGTCTCTCGAACGGCTCCCTCATTAACTCCTCCGTGCCAGGAGCTCCCATGCTGAGCGCCACTTGATCCGGCCTGCAGATCAACATACCAGAACTCCTGGAGGGGGAACGGGGATTAAATAAAAGACATGGGGGAGACAAAAGAGACGAAGGCAAGTTGAGATAATCCAATCAAGCCTCCGGTTTATTCAGAAAATGATCACACCTTTTATAGGCTAAGGGCGGGAGCTGGGACAGAAAGAGGTTAAACAGATGAATACAACAGGGTCACCATCACATCCGGATATGTGATGTAAGCAGGAGAGGATTATGGTTAATGTAGGCAGACGCAGTGCCCATAGAGAGAGGCATGGAGGCAGCAATGCCCGTCACTCGGCTCCCTACAAATCGTAACACTAACCCTAACCATAATCCAAAGCCTAATCCTAACACTATCACTAACATCTAACCTCTAATCTAACCCTAACCTGAAAACTAAACCCTAAACCTAACCCTAATCCTAACAATAACTGTAACCCTAACCCTAAACCTATCCTCTAAACCTAATCCTAAACCTTACCCTATGCCTAACCCTAACCCTAACTCTAACCCTAACCCTAACCTTAACCCTAACCATAAACTTAACTTCTAACCCTAAACCTAAATGAACCCAAACCATAACCATAACCATAACCCTAACCCTAACCCTAACGCTAACCCTAACCCTAACTGTAATCCTAACTCCTAACACCAAACCCAAAACCTAACATTAACCCTAATCCTAACAATAACACTAATCCTAATCCCAATCCTAACCCTAACACTAACCCTAACCCTAACGCTGTCTAACTCGAACCATAAGGCTAACCCTAACCCTATAACTCTAACACTAACCCTAAACCTAATGCTAACACTAACCCTAACCCTAAAACTAACCTCTAAAAATAACCCTAACCCTAACACAAACACTAACACAAAACTTCACTTCTAAACCTAACCCTAACCCTAAACATCAACCAAAACCTAACACTAACCCTAAAGAAAAACCCTAATTCTAACCCTAACCCTAATCCAACCCTAACAATAACCCTAACCCTAATCCTATACCTAACACCTAACCTTAACCGTAACCCTAACCCTATACCTAACACTTAACCCCTAACCTTAACCCTAACCCTAACTGTAACACTAACCCTAAACCTAATGCTACCTCTAACCCTAATCCTAAAACTATCCCTAACCCTAACCCTTACACTACCCTAACTTAACTGTAACATTAACACTAACCCTAATCCGAAGACTAACCCTAACACTATCACTAACACTTAAACTCTAAACCTAACCTTAACCCTAGCCCTAACCCTAACACTAACACTAATGGTAACACCAAGCATAACCCTAAACCTAAACCTAACTCTAAAGCTACCCCTAACCCTAACACTAACGCTAAGCGTAACCTCTAACCTTAACCCTAACCCTAACCTAATCTTAACCCTAACACAAACCTAACTTCTAAACATAAGCCTATCACTAACCCTAACCCTAACCCTAACCCTAACACAAAGCTAACTTCTAAGCCTAACCCTAACACTAAACCTAAGCTTCAAACCTAACCCTAACCCTAACCTCTAAGCCTAACCATAACCCTATCCCTAACCCTAATACTAACCATAAATCTAATGCTAACCTCTAACAATAACCCTATCCCTAACCCTAACACTAACACTACCCCTAAACTCGAACCGTAAAACTAACCCTAAAGCTAACCCTAACCCTAACCCTAACCCTAACACTAACCTCTAACTCTAAACCTAACCCTAACCTAACCCTAAACTTAACTTCTAACCCTCACCCTAAACCTAACCCTTAACCTAATCAAAAACCTAACCCTAACCCTAACCCGAAAACTAAAGTCTAACCCTAACTTAATCCTAAACCTAACGCTAACTAACCCTAACACTAACCCTAACCATAATCCTAACCCTAACAATAAACCCTAAACCTAACCCTAACTCTAAACGTGACAGTAACCCTACCCCTACCCCTAACCCATACCTGGAACCCTAAACCTAACCTTAACCCTAACACTAAACCTAACACTTACCCTAACCCTACACTCTAACCCTAACCCTAAGCATAACCCTAACCATAAGCCTAATCTCTAACTCTAACACAAATCCAGACCCGAACACTAACCATAACCCTAACCCTAACCCTAACCTTAACCCTAACCATAACCCTAACCCTAACCCTAGCCCTAATCCTAATGCTAACACTAACCCTAATCCTAAAATTAACATTATCCCTAACCCCTACTGTAACCCTAACCTATTCGAAACCCTACCACTAACTGTAACCTGAAGCCTAACCCTAACCCTATATCTAACATTTAACCCCTAAACCTAACTCTAACACTAACCCTAAACCTAACCCAAACCCTAACCCTAATGCTAATCCTAACAATAACCCTAACCCTAAAGATAAACCTATCCTCTAACCCTAATCCTAAGCCTTAGCCTATCCCTAACCCTAACCCTTAACCTAAAACTAACCCTAACCCTAAACATAAACCTAACCCTAACCCTAACCCTAACCCTACATGAAACACTAAACACTAACACTAATCCTAACACCATCACCAACCCTAACCATAATCCTAACCTGAAACCTAACCCTAAAACTAAATGTAACCCTAACCTAACCCTAAACCTAACACTAACCTCTAACCCTAACACTAACACTAACCCTAACGCAAACCTCTTCTAACCCTAACACTAACCCTAACACTAAACCTCAACCTAACCCTAATCCTAACCCTTAACCTAACCCTCAACCTAACACTAAACGTCAACCTAAGCCTAATCATAAGCCTAACGCCAAACCCTAATCCTAACCCTAACCCGAACCCTAACATAACCCTAAGCCTAACCCTAACCCTAACCATAAGACTTTCCCTAACACCTAATGACTAACCCTAACAATAACCTTAAACCTAACCCTAACCCTAAACATAACGCCAACCCTAATCCTAAAACTAACACTAACCCTAACCCTTACCCTAACACTAACCTAATCATAACCCTAACCATAACCATAACACAAAGCCTAACCCTAACCCTATCTCTAACACCTAACCCCTAAACATAACTCGAACCCTGAGCCTAACCATAACCCTAACCCTAACCCTAAACCTAAACATAACCCTAACTCTAAATCTAACACTAATCCTAAACCTAACCCTAATCCTAAAACTAAAGTCTAATCCTAACCCTAACCTAACAATAACCTTAAACCTAACCCTAAGCCTAACCTTAATCGTAACCCTAGCAGTAACCCTAACCCTAACCCTAACACTAACACTAACCTCTAAGCCTAACCCTAACACTAACCCTAAATCTAACGCTAAATTCTAACCATAACCCTAACACTAACCCTAACGCTAACACTAACCCTCATGCTAACCCTAACCCTAAAATCGAACCATAACCCTAACACTAACCCTAACCCTAAACCTAACCCTAACTTCTAACCCTAACACTAAACCTAATCCTAACCCAAATCCTAACACTAAAACCTAATCCTAAACTTAACACTATCACTAACACTAACCCTATCCCTAAACACAACCCTAACCCTAAACCTAACCCTAACCCTAATTGGTAACCCTAACCTTAACCCTACCCTAACGTTAACCCTAACCCTAACTAACCCCTAACCCTAACCCTAACCCTAACCCTAACCCTAACCCAAAAACAAAACCTAACACTAACTCTAAACCTAACCCAAACCCTAAACCTAATCGTAACCATAACATTAGCCGTAACACCAGCCTAACCCTAACCCTCTCCCTAACACCTAACACCTAACCCTAACCCTAACCCGAACCTGAACCTTAAAACTAACCCTAACTTAACACTAACGCTAACATCTAAACCTAAGCCTAACCCTAAACCTAAGTCTAAACATAAACCTAACCCTAACCCTAAACCTAAACTCTAACCCTAACCCTAACAATAACTCTAAACTCTAACCCTAACCCTAACAATAACCCTAACACTAACCATAAGCCTAACCTCTAACCCTAATACTAATCTGAACCAGAACACTAACCATAACACTAAACCAACCCTAACCCTTACCTCTAACCCTAACCCTAACCTAACCCTATAACTCTAGTCCTAACCCTAATCCTAACACTAACACTAACCATAACCCCTAACTCCATACCCTAATCTTAACCCTAACCCTAACCCTAAAGCTAACACTAACACTAACCCCAATCCTAACACTAACCCCAATCCAAACCCGAACTCTGTCTAAACCTAACTCTAACCCTAACTCTAACCCTAACCCTAAACCTAAACCTAACACTAACCATAAATCTCAACCTAACCCTAACCCTAACCCTAATGACAAACCCTAATCCTAACCCTAACCCTAACTCCTAATCCTAAACCTAACCTTAATCCTAACCCTAAACCTAACCTATACTCTAACCCTAATCCTAAACCTTACAGTATTCCTAACCCAAATGCTAACACTAACCCTAACCCTAAACTTAAACAAAACCCTAAACCTACATCTAACCAAAACCCTAAACCCTAACCCAAACCCTAACATTATCCTTAACCCTAACTCTAGGCCTAACCCTAAATCTAACCCTAACCTTACCCCTAACCATAAGCTTAACTTCTAACCCTAAACCTAAATGAACCCAAACCATAACCATAACCTTAACACTAACCTTAATCCTAACCGCTAACCCTAACCCTATGTAATCCTAACCCCTAACGCCAAACCCTAATCCTAACATTAACCCTAATCCTAACACTAACCCTAACCCTAATTCCAATCTAACCTCAAAGTAAACCCTAACCCTATCCCTAACCCTAACATTAACACGATACTAACATCTAACCCTAACCCTAACACTAACACTAAAACTTAACCTAACACTAATCATAACCCTAACTCTAAACCTAACACTAACCCTAACATTAACGCTAAACATAAACCTAACCTCTAAACATAAACCTAAGCTGAACCCAAAACCTAACCCTAACCCTAACCTTAACCCTAACCCTAATCCTAACCTCTAACCCTAAACTTAACCCTAAACCTAACCCTAACCGTAACACTAACCCCTAATGCAAAACCCTAATCCTAAACTTAACCCTAACTCTAACACTAACCCTAACCCTAATCCATATCCTAACCCTAACCCTAACCCTGTCTAACCCTAACCCTAACCCTAACTGTAAAACTAATCACTAACCTAAACTTAAACCTAAACCTAACCCTAACCATAACCCTAATCCTAAACATAACACTAACCCTAACCATAAACTCTAAACCTAAACCTAACCATAACTCTAACACTAACCATAACCCTAAACCTAACCCATACCTCTAACCCTAACCCTAACCCTAACACTAACACTAACCATAACACGTTAACACTAACACTAACCCCAAACTCTAACCCTAACCATAACACTAACCACAAAAATAAGTCTAACCTCTAACCCTAACCCTAATCCGGACCCGAACACTAACCAAAACCCTAACCCTAACCTTAAAACTAACCTCTAAACATAACCCTATCCATAACCCTAATACTAAAGTAAACTTCTAACACTAAATCTAATCCTAACCCTAAACCTCAACCTAACCCTAACCGTAACACTAATGACAAAACGTAATCCTAACCCTAACCCTAACCTAAACCTAACCCTAACACTAACCCTAACCCTATCCCTAACACCTAACCCCTAACCCTAACCCTTACCCTAAACCTAATGCTAACTCAAACCCTAATGCTAAAACTGATCCAAACCCTAACCCATACCCTAACCCTAATCTAATCATAACCCTAACTCTAACCGCAACAAAGCCTAACCCTAACCCTACCCCTAACACATAACCCCTAAACCTAACCCTAACCCTAACCATAACCATAACTGTAAACCTAACGTAACACTAAACCTAACCCTAAACCTAACTCTAACCCTAACACTAACCCTAACACTAACACTAACACTAAACCTAACCCTAATCCTAAACCTAACCCTAACTCTAACCCAAACACTAACCCTAACACTAACACTAACACTAACCCCAACCCTAACACTAAAACTAATCTCTAACCCTAAACTTAAACATAAATCTAAACCTAACCATAACCCTAATCCTAACCACAACCCTAACCCTAACCCTAAACCCTAAACCTAAACCTAAACCTAACTCTAACACTAACCATACCCCTAAACCTAATCCATACTTGTAACCCTAACCCTAAACCTAAAACTAACACTAATGCTAACCCTTACCTTAACATTAACACTAACACCAAGCTCTAAACCTAACCCTAACAATAACCCTAACCGTAAAAATAAGCCTAACCTCTAACGCTAAAGCTAATCCCAACCCAAACACTAAACATAACGCTAACCTAACCCTAAACCTAACCTCTAAACCTAACCAAAACCGTAACCCTAACACTGTTTAATTTAATTTCTAAACCTAAACATAATCCTAAACCTAAACCTCAACCTAATGCTAACAGTAACCCTAATGACAAAACGTAATCCTAACACTAACCCTAACCCTAACCTAAACCTAACCCTAACCATAACCTTATCCCTAACAACTAACCCCTAAGCCTAACCCTAACCCTAAACTTAATGCTAACTCAAACCCTAATCCTAAAACTAACCCTAACACTAACCCTTACCCTAACCCTAACCTAATCGTAACCCTAACCCTAACCGTAATACAAAGGGTAACCCTAACACTATCCCTAACACATAACCCCAAACCTAACTCTAACCCTAACCATAACCATAAACCTACCGTACCACTAACCCTAAACCTAAACCTAACCCAAACCCTAAACTTAACCCTAACCATAACCTTTAACCCTAACCCTAACCCTAACTGTAATCCTAACCCCTAAAGCCAAACCCTAATCCTAACATTAACCCTAATCCTAACACTAACCCTAACCCTAATCCCAACCCTAACCTCTAAACTTAACCCTAACCCTAACCCTAACCTTAACCCTAACACAATCCTAACTTCTAAACATAAGCCTATCACTAATCCTAAACCTCAACCTAACCCTAACCCTAACCATAACACTAAAGCTAACTTCTAAGCCTAACCCTAACACTAAACCTAAGCTTCAACCCTAACCCTAACCCTAACCCTAACCTCTAAGCCTAACCCTAACCCTATCCCTAACCCTAATCCTAACCATAAATCTAATGCTAACCTCTAACCATAACCCTAACCCTAACCCTAACGCTACCACTACCCCTAAACTCGAACCGTAAAACTAACCCTAAACCTAAACCTAACGCTAACCCTAACCCTAACACTAAACTCTAACTCTAACCCTAACCCTAACTCTAACCCTAACCTAACCCTAAACTTAACTTCTAACCCTCACCCTAAACCTAACCCTTGACATAATCATAAACCTAACCCTAACCCTAAACCAAAAATTAACCTCTAACCCTAACTTAATCCTAAACCTAATGCTAACTAACCCTAACACTAACCCTAACCATAATCCTAACCCTAACAATAAACCCTAAACCTAACCCTAACTCTAAACGTAACAGTAACACTACCCCTAACCCATACCTCGAACCCTAAACCTAACCTTAACCCTAACACTAAACCTAACACTTACCCTAACACTAACCCTACACTCTAACCCTAACCCTAAGCATAACCTACACCATAAGCCTAATCTCTAACCCTAACACAAATCTGAACACGAACACTAACCATAACCATAACACTAACCCTAACCCTAACCCTAAACTCTCACCCTAACCATAACCATAACGCTAACCCTAACCCTAGCCCTAATCCTAAATCTAACACTAACCCTAAACCTAACCTTAACCCTAACCCTAAAACTACCCTCTAACCCTAATCTTAAAGCTAAAACTAACCCTAACCATAACCCTAACCCTAACCATAACCCTAACACTAATCATAAACCCTAAACCTAACCCTACCCCTAATACTAAAACTAACCCACCCTTAACCATAAGCCATACCTCTAACCCTAACACTCACTAACACTAACAATAACCCTAAAATTACCTTAACACTAACACTAACCCTCACCCGAACCCTAACCATAAACCTAACCCTAACTCTAACACTAAACCTACCCCTAACCCTAACCCATACCTCTAACCCTAAACATAACCCTAACGCTAACACTAACACTAACCCTACCCCTTAGCTTAACACTAACACTAACCCTAAACTCTAACCCTAACCCTAACCATAACCCTAAAACTAAACAAAAGCCTAACAGCAAACCCTAACCCTAATCCAAACCCGAACACTAACCATAACCCTAAACATAAACTTAAACCTAACCTCTAACCCTAAACCTAACATGAATCCTAACCCTAACACTAAACTTAGCTTCTAATCCTAGACCTAATCCTAATCCTAAACCTCTACCTAAAACTAACCGTAACCCTAATTACAAAACGTAACCCTAACCCTAACCCTAACCCTAACAAAAATCCTAACCTAACCCTAACATGAACCCTAACCCTATCCCTAACACCTAATCCCTAATCCTAACCCTAACCCTAACCCTAATCCTAAACCTAATGCTAACACAAACCCTAATCCTAAAACTAACACTAAGCCTAACCCTTACCCTAACACTAACCTAATCATAATCCTAACCCTAACCATAATACAAAGCCTAACCCTAACCCTATCCCTAACACGTAACCCCTAAACCTAACCCTAACTTTAACCAAAACCATAACACTACCATAACACTAACCCTAACCCTAAACCTAACCGTTAACTCTAAGCCTAACACTAACCCTAACCCTAACATTAACCCTAACCCTAACACATACCTCTAACACTAACCCTAACCCTAACCCTAACCTTAACCCTAACCCTAACCCTAACCGTAATTCATAACCCCAACCCTAACCCTCACCCTAACCCTAACCCTAAATCTTACCCTAAACCTAATACTAACCCTAAACTCTAATACTAACCCTAACATTAACCCTAATCATAACCATAAGCCTAACCTCTAACCCTAACCCTAACCGGAACACAAATGCTAACAATAACACTAACCCTAACCCTAACGCTAAGCTCTAACCCTAACCCTAACACTAAAACTCTAACCCTAAACCTGACCCTAACCCTACCATAAACCTAACCCCTAATGCCAAAACCTAATCCTAACCTTAACCCTCACCCTAACACTAAGCCTAACCCTAACCCTAACACTAACCTCTAATGCTAACGCTAACCCAAACTCTAACCCTAACCCTAACCCTTAGCCTAATCATAACCCTAACCCTAACTCTAAAACTAAACACTAACCCTAACCTTAATCCTAAACCTAACACTAACCCTAACCATAACCATAAGCCTAACCCTCTAACCCTAATCCTAACCGGACCCCAAATGTTAACGATAACCCTAACCCTAAACCTAATGCTAAGCTCTAATCCTAACCCTAAAACTAACACTCTAACCCTAACCCTAACCATAACCCTAACCATACTCCTAACTCCTAACACCAAAACCTAATCCTAAACCTAACCCTCACCCTAACACTAAGCCTAACCCTAACCCTAACAATAACCTCTAACACTAACCCGAACCCTAACTCTAACCCTAACCCTAACCTATCCCTAAACCTTAACCTAACCATAACCCTAACCCTAACCCTAAAACTAAACACTAACCCTGACCTTAATCCTAAACCTAACACTAACCCTAACCCTAACCGTACCATAACCTTAACCCTAACCATAAATCCTAAACCTAACCCTAACCCTAACACTAACACTAACCCTACCCCTACCCCATCCCATACCTCTAACCCTAACCCTAATATTAACCCTAACACTAACCCTAACCCTTACCCTAATACTAACACTAACCCTAAACTCTAACAGTAACCATAACACTAACCCTAACCGTAAGCCTAACCTCTAACCCTAACCATAATCCAGACCCGAACAATAACCATATCCCTAACACTAACACTAATTCTAACCTCTAACCCTAACCATAACACTAACCCTAACCCTAACCCTAACCCTAACGCTAATGCCAAACTCTAATCCTAACCCTAAGCCTAAACCTAACCCTAGCCCTAGCCCTAAACCTAATGCTAACACTAATGCTAATCCTATAACTAACAATAACACTAACCCTTTCCGTAACCCTAACCTAATCGTAACCCTAATCCTAACCCTAACCCTAACTCTAAGACCTAACACCTAAACTTAACTCTAAGCCTAACCCTAAACCTCACCCTAACACTAACCATAAGCCTAAACCTCTAACCCTAACCCAAATCCGAACCCGAACACTAACCATAACCTAACCCTAACCCTAACCCAAACCGAAAAACCTAACCCTAACCTTAACCATAATTCTAAACCTACAGCCAAACCTAATCCTAATCCTAACCCTAATGCTAACCCTAACCCTAACCCATACACTAACCCTAAACCTAACCCTAACTTTAACTCTAAACCTAACCCTAACTCTAACAGTAACACTAAACGTAAACCTAACACTTACACTAAACTCTAACCCTAATTCTAACCCTAACACTAAGCCTAACCGTAACCCTAAACCTATCCTCTAATCTTAATTCTAAGAATTACACTGTCCCTAACCCTAACCCTTACCCTTACCCTAACACTAACAATAAGCCTAACCCGAACCCTAACCCTAACCTTAACACCAAACATAACCCTAAACCCTAACCCTAACCCTAACACTATCTACAACCCTAACCCTAACTCTAACAAGAAACCTAACCCTAAACCTAAACCTAACCCTAACACTAAACATAACCCTAACCTCTAAACTTAACCTGAACCCTAACCCTAACCCTAACACAAACATAACTTTTAACCCTAAACCTAACCCTAACACTAAAATTCAAACTAACACTAACACTAACCCTAACCCTAACCTTAAACCTAACACTAAACCTCAACCTAACCCTAACCCTAATCCTAAACCTAACGTCAAAGCCTAATCCTAACACTAACCCTAACCCTAAACCTAAACATAACCTAACCCTAGCCCTAACCCTAACACTAAACCTAACCCTAACCCTTACCTAATCATAACCCTAAACCTAACCCTAACCCTAACCCTAACCATAACTCTAACACCTAACACCTAAACCTAACTATAACCCTAACCCTAAACCTAACACTAACACTAACCATAAGCCTAAACCTCTAACCCAAACCCAAACACTAACCATAACCCTAACCCAAACCTATAACCCTCACCCTAATACTAACCATAACCCTAAACCTACAGCCAAATCTAATCCTAAACCTAACCCTAATGCTAACCCTAACCCTAATCCTAACCCATATACTAACCCTAACCCTAACCCTAACCATAAATCTAAACCTAACCCTAACCCTAACACTAACACTAACCATAAACCTAACACTTATACTAAACTCTCACTCTAACCCTAACCCTAACAATACCATAAACCTAACCCAAAACCTATCCTATAACCCTAATCCTAACCCTTACCCTTTCCCTAAACCTAACCCTAAACCAAAAACAAACCCTAAACCTAACACTAACCGAAACCCTAAAACCTAACCGTAACCATAACACTATCCCTAACCCTAAACCTAACCCTAGACCTAACCCTAAATCTAAACCTAACCCTACATCTAACCCTAAACCTGACCCTAACCCTAACCTCTAAACTTAACCCTAAACGTAACCCTAACCTTAACCCTAACACAAACCTAACTTCTAACCATAAGCCTAACCCAAAACCTAAACCTCAATGTAACCCTAACGCTAACCATAACCAAAAGCTAACTGCTAAGACTAACCCTAACACTAAACCTAAGCTTCAAACCGAACCCTAACCCAAACCCTAACCTCTAAGCCTAACCCCAACCGTAACCCTATCCCTAATACCTAACCCCTAAGCCTAACCCTAACCCTAACCCTAACCCTAAACTTAATGCTAACTCAAACCCTAATCCTAAAACTAAATCTAACCCTAACACTTACCCTAACACGAACCTAATTGTAACCCTAACACTAACCGTAATACAAAGCGTAACCCTAAACTATCCCTAACACGTAACCCCTAAACCTAACTCTAACCCTAACACTAACCATAACCCTACCGTAACACTAACCCTAAACCTAACCCTAAATCTAACCCTAACCCTAACTTTAACCTTAACCCTAAAATTACCCGCTAACCCTAATCTTAGTGCTAAAACTAACCCTAACCATAACGCTAAACCTAACCATAACCCTACCACTAAGCATAAACCCTAAACCTAACCCTAACCCTACCACTAACACTAACCCACCCTTAACCATAAACCATACCTCTAACTCTAACCCTAACACTAACACTAACATTAGCCCTAAAATTACCTTAACACTAACACTAACCCTGACCCTACCCTAAACATAACCCTAAACCTAACCCTAACTCTAACACTAACCCTACCCCTAACACTAACCCATACCTCTAACCCTAACCATAAACCTAACGCTAACACTAAGACTAACACTAACCCTTACCTTTACACTAACACTAACCCTAAACTCTAACCCTAACACTAACCCTAACCCTAACACTAAACTTAACCTCTAACCCTAAACCTAATCTTAACCTTAAACCTCAAACTAACACTAACCATAACCCTAATGACAAAACGTAATCCTAACCCTAACCCTAATCTTAACAAAAACCGCAACATAACCCTAACCCTAACCCTATCCCTAACACCTAATCCATAATCCTAACCCTAACCCTAACTCTAATCCTAAACCTAATGCTAACTCAAACCCTAATACTAAAACTAACCCTAAGCCTAACCCTTACCCTAACCCTAACCTAATCGTAACCCTAACCATAATACAAAGCCTAACCCTAATCCTATCGCTAACATGTAACCCCTAAACATAACCCTAACCTTAACCATAAACATAACCCTTCCATAACACTAACCCAAACCCTAAACCTAACCCTAACTCTAAGCCTAACACTAACCCTAACCCTAACATTAACCCTAACCCTAACCCTAACCCTCACCCTAACAGTAACCCTAACTCTTACCCTAAACCTAACACTAACCCTAACCCTAAACTGTAATCCTAACGCTAACACTGACCCTAGCCGTAACCATAAGCCTAACCTCTAACCCTAACCCTAACTGGAACCCAAATGCTAAAAATAACCCTAACCCTAACCATAACGCTAAGCTCTAAGCATAACCCTAACACTAACACTCTAACCCTAACCCTAACTCTAACCCCTAACGCCAAAGCCTAATCCGAACCCTAACCCTCAACCTAACACTAAGCCTAACACTAACCCTAACACTAAACTCTAATGCTAACACTAACCCTAACTCTAACCATAACCCTAAACTTAACTTCTAACCCTGAAGCTAACCCTAACCCTTAACCTAACTGTAACCCTAACCCTAAACCTAAAACTAAAGACTAACCCAAACCTTAATGCTAAACCTAAATGTCAAACTAACCATAACCATAAGCCTAATGCCAAACCCTAATCCTAAACCTAACCATAACCCTAACGCTAACATAACCCTAAACCTAAACCTAAACCTAACACAAACATAACTTCTAACCCTAAACCTAACCCTAACACTAAAATTCAAACTAACACTAACCCTAACCCTAACCCTAAACTTAAAACTAACCCTAAACCTCAACCTAAACCTAACCCTAATCCTAACCCTAATGCCAAAGCCTAATCTAACACTTACGCTAACCCTAACCCTTAACATAACCTAACCCTATCCCTAACCCTAACCCTAAACCTAACCCTAACCCAAAACCTATCCATAATACCTAACCACTAACCCTAACCCTAACCCAAACCCTAACCCTAAAACTAAATCTAACATTAACCCTAATCCTAAAACTAACCCTAACCCTAAACTTTACCCTAACCCTAACCTAATCATAACTCTAACCCTAACTGTAACATGAAGCCTACCCTAAATCTATCCCTAATGCCTAATTCCTAAACATAATCCTAAACCTAAACCTAACTCTAACCTGTCGATGTCCGCTCCCGGCCGGCAGGAAGGACACACGACAAAGTCTGGTAGTGGACAACCTTTTCTTTTTATTTTCCTTCTCCGTACAGCCTGCCCTGGGTTCTCCCAGCTGAAGCCTCCTCTGGTCCGCTCCCCGCGGCTCCTTTTGTGCTTCAGTCTGCCCCAAAGCCTCTACCGGTCCGCTCTCCGCGGCTCCTTTTGGGCTTTTACTTCTGGGCTTCTACCTGGCTTCTTCTTCCGCCCA
Organism: Cavia porcellus; assembly: GCF_034190915.1. NCBI lineage: Eukaryota > Metazoa > Chordata > Mammalia > Rodentia > Caviidae > Cavia > Cavia porcellus. The sequence goes on along the minus strand of NW_026947514.1, from coordinate 46,472,908 downwards.
GGGGTGGCACCGGTATATATACGGGTACAGTGTCCAATCATGTTAAAGTAAGCAAGGCAAGCTGATTGGCTAACATCATCAGTTGCCAGGCAGACTATATTGTTGAGCGGGTTGTTTACGCGGTAAGCAGGAAACTAACATATTCGATGGGAGGGGTAATCTACCTCAGGCTTTGCTCTTTACCACAGGCCGCACGTCCGCCGCGCAAGGCGAGCTATCACAGACGCGGCTCCCAACACTAACCCTAACCCTAACCCTAACCCTAAACCTAGCCCTAATACTAACCCTAACACCAAAATCTAACCCTAACCCTAACCCTAACAATAATCCTAACCCTAACCCAAGACCTATCCTATAACCCTAATCCTAACCCTTACCCTATCCCTAAACCTAACCCTAAACCAAAAATGAACCCTAAACCTAACCCTAACCAAAGCCCTAAACCCTAACCATAACCCTAACACTATCCCTACCCCTAACCCTAGCCCTAACCCTAAATCTAATCCTAACCCTACCCCTAACCCTAACCCTGACCCTAACCCTAACCTCTAAACTTAACCCTAAATCTAACCCTAAACTTAACCCTAACACAAACCTAACTTCTAACCATAAGCCTAACCCAAACCCTAAATCTCAATGTAATCCTAATGCTAACCATTACCAAAAGCTAACTGCTAAGACTAACCCTAACACTAAACCTAAGCTTCAAACCTAACCCTAACCCAAGCACTAACCTCTAAGCCTAACTCTAACCCTATCTGTAACCCTAACCCTAATCCTAACCCTAAATCTAATGCTAACCTCTAACCATAACCCTAACCCTAACCGAAACCCTAACGCTAACCCTACCCCTTAACTTTGAACCGTAAAACTAACCCTAACCCTAACACTAGCCCTAACATAAACATAAACTTAACTTCTAACCCTGAACCTAACCCTAACCCTTAACCTAACCGTAACCCTTACCCTAACCCTATCCCTAACCCTAAACCTAACCCTAACCCTAAAACTAAACACTAACCCTTACTTTAATCCTAAACCTAACCCTAATTGTAACCCTAATGACAAAATGTAATCCTAACCCTACCCTAAACCTAACCCTAACACTAACCTTAACCCTATCCCTAAAACCTGACCCCTAACCCTAACCCTAATCCTAAACCTAACGCTAAATCAAACACTAACCCTAACCATAAACCGAACTCGAACCCTAACCGTAACCGTAACCCTAATCCATAACCCTAACACTAACACAAGCCATAATCCTAACCCTATTCGTAAAACTAAACGTAACGCTAAGCCTAACCATAAGCCTAACCCGAACCTTACCCCAAACACCTAACCCCTAACCCTAACCCTAATCCCCAACCCTAACCCTGACACTAACACTAGCCCTAACCCAAATCCTAAACCTAACCCAAACCCTAACCCTAACAATAAGCCTAAATCTAACCCTATTCCTAACCCTAAATCTAAGCCTAACACGAACCCTAACCCTAACCCTAATACTAACTGTAACCATAAACCTAACCCTAAACCGAAACCTAACCCTAAACCTAAAACTGACCCCTAACCCATAACCCTAACCATAACCCTAACACTAAACCTAACCCTAATCCCTAACACTAACCCTAATCCCTAACACTAACCCTAACCCTAACACTATCCCTAACTGTATTCATAGCCCTAAGCCTAACCCTAACCCTAAACCTAACCCTAACCCCAACCCTAATCCTAACAATAAAATTAATCCTAACACTAACACTAACCATAACACCTAACCCTAACCCTAACCCTAACCCTAAACCCTAATCCTAAACCTAAACCTATCCTTAACCATAAACCCAACCTTAACCATATCCGTAACACTAACCCTAACAATAAACCTAATCCTAACCGTAAACCTATCCCTAAGCTAATCCTAATACTGAGCCTAACACTAATGCTAACCATAACCCTAACCCAATTCCCTAACCCTAATTCTAACCTCTAACTCTTTCCCTAACCCTAACACTAACCCTAAAACTAAACCTGAACCTAACCCTAACCCTAACGCTAATGCTAACCCTAACCCTAACCCTAAATCAAACACTAACCAAAATCTTAAACCTAACCCTAATTGTAACACTAACCCTAAAGCTAACCCTAACTTTAAGCCTAAACCTAACCCTATACCTATCCCGAAAATTAACCCTAACCCTAACACTAACACTAACCCAAATCCCGATCACTAACCCTAACACTAACCCTAACCCTAACCCTAACCCTAAGCCTAACCTAACCCTAAACCTAACCCTAACCCTAAACGTAACCCTAACCCTAACTCAAACCCTATACCTAACCCTAATCCTAACCCTAAACTAACCCTAACCCTAACACTAACACTAACCCTAACACTAACCCTAAACCTAACCTCTAACTCTAGCCCTAACCCTAACCCTGACTCTAACCCTAACACTAAGCCTGAACCTAACCCGAACCCTAAAGCTAACACTAACCCTAAACCTAACCCTAACCCAAATCCTAAACCTAACCCTAACCCTAACCCTAACCTTAAGCCTAACCCTAACCCTATACCTATCCCTAAAACTAACCCTAAGCCTAACCGTATCCCTAACCTCTAACCCTAACCCTATCCCTAACCTTAAGCCTAAGCCTAATCCTAAACCTAACCCTAACCCTCTAAAACTAACCCATAACCTAACAATAATCCTAACCCTAAACCTAACCCTAACCCTAAAGCTAACCTCTAACACTAACCCTAACCCTAACCATAACCCTAACTCTAAAGCTAACCCTAAACCTATCCATAAGGCTAACTGTAAAAATAAACCTAACCCTAACCCTAAACCTATCCCTAACCCTAATCCTAACACTTAGCCTAACACTAACCCTAACCCTATCCCCTAACCCTAATCCTAACTCTAACCCTAACACGAACACTAACCCTAATCTGTAACCCTAAACTTAACCCTTACAATAACCCTAACACTAACCGTAAAACTACCCCTAACCCTAATTCTAACCCTAACCCTAACCCTATCCCTAATTGCTAACCCTAACACTAACTCTAACCGTAACCCTAACCCTAACGAATACAGTAACCCTAACCACAATATAACCATATCCTTAACACCTAACCCCTAAACCAAACACAAACCCTAACCCTAACCTTAACTGCAACCGTAAACCTAACCCTAACCCTAACACTAACCCTAAACCTATTCATAACCGGAATCCTAACCGCAATCCAAATCTTAACCCTGAGCCTATCTGTAACAACTAACACCTAAAACTAACCCTAACCTAACACTAACCCTAACCGTAACCCTAAAATCTAACCCTAACCCTAACCCTGAACCTAACCTCTAAATCTAACTGCTAACACTAACCCTAACCCTAAACCTAACATGAACCTAACCCTAAACCTATCCCTAACCCTAACCCTAACGCTAACCCTAACCCTAACACTAACCCTAACTCTAACACAAATCCTAAACCTAACAGTAAACCTAACCCTAACCCTAACTCTAAACCTAAATTTAAGCCTAACACTAACCCTATCCCTAACCCTGAAACTAAGCCTAACCCTAAACGTAACACTAACCCAAAACTAACCTTAACCCTAACCCTAATCCCTAACCATAACTGTAACCCTAACCCTAACCCTAAACCTAACCCTAACCCGAACCCGAACCTAACCCTAAACCTAACCCTAACCCTAACCCTAACGCTAACCCTAACCCTAACTCTAACACAAATCCTAAACCTAACAGTAAACCTAACCCTAACCCTAACTCTAAACCCAAATTTAAGCCTAACACTAACCCTATCCCTAACCCTGAAACTAAGCCTAACCCTAAATGTAACACTAACCCAAACCTAACGTTAACCCTAACCCTAATTCCTAACCATAACCGTAACCTTAAGCCTTAGCCTAACCCTAAAACTAACACTAACCGTAATCCGTAACCATAACGATAATCCTCAGCCAAACCCTAATCCTAAAGCCTAATGCTAACCCTCATCCTAACCCTAAACATAACACTACCCGTAACCCTAACCGTAACCTTAGCCGTAACCCTAACACTAAAGTTAACCCTAATACTAACACTAACCCTATCACTAACCCTAAGCCTAATACTAACCCTAGCCCTCTAAAACTAACCCATGCCCTAACACTAACCCTAACCCTAAACATAACCATAACAATAACCCTAACACTAACCCTAATATCTAACCCTAATCCTAACCTTACACTATACCTAATCCTAACCCTAACCATAACCGTAACCCTAACCACAAACCTAACCCTAATGCTAACTTCTAACCCTAAACCTAAAGCAAACACTAACCCTAACGCTAACCCCTAACACCTAAACCTAACCCTAACCCTAAACCTAACCCTAATCCTAACCCTAACACGAACGCTAACCCTAATCTGTAACCCTAACCTTAACCCTTACCATAACCCTACACATAAGCGTAACACTAAACCCTAACCCTAACACTAACACTAACCCTATCCCTAATCCCTAACACTAACACTAACCCTAACACTAACCCTAACCGTAACCCTAAACGTAACCCTAACCTTAACCGTAACTCTAACCATAACCCTAACCATATCTTTAACACCTAAGCCCTAACCCTAACCCTAAGCCTAACCCTATCGCTAACCCGAACACTAACCCAAATCCGTACCCCTAACCTTAAGCCTTACCATAACCCTAACCCTAACCGTAAAACTAGCCCCTAACACTAACCCTAACACTAACCCTAACACTAACCCTAACCCCAACCCTAATCGTAACCTTAACCCTAACACCTAAGCCTGAACGTAACCCTAACCCTAACCCTAAACTTAACCCTAACCCTATCCATAACGCGAACCCAAACAATAAACCAAACTATAACCCTAAACCTATCCCTAAACCTAATCCTAAATCTGAGCCTCAAACTAACCCTAACCCTAACCCAAACACAAACACTAACCCTACCCCTAATTCCTAACTGTAATACTAACCCTAACACTAAACCTAAACCTAACCCTCAACGTAACCCTAACCAGCACCCTAAATATATCCTTAAAACCTAACCACTAATCCGAAACCAAATCCCTAACACTAATGCTAACTCTAACGCGAACCTGAACACTAACCCTAATCCATACCCCTAACCTTAAGCCTTAACATAACCCTAACGCTAACCGTAAAACCAGCCCCTAACACTAACCCTAACCCTAACACTAACCCTATCCCTAATCCCTAACACTAACGCTAACACTAACCTTAACGGTAACCGTGAACATAACCTTAACCCTAACCGTAACCCTAAAAATGACCCTAAACATATCCTTAACACCTAATCCCTAACCCTAACCCAAACGCTAACATCACCCTAACCTTAACCCTAACCCGAACCTTATCCCAAACAACTAACCCCTAAGCCTAACCCTAACCCTAACCCAAACCCTAATCCCCAACCCTAACCCTGACACTAACACTAGCCCTAACCCAAATCCTAAACCTAACAATAAGCCTAAACCTAACCCTATTCCTAACCCTAAATCTAAGCCTAACACGAACCCTAACCCTAACCCTTACCCTAATAATAACTGTAACCATAAACCTAACCCTAAACCTAACCCTAACCCTAACCCTAAAATTAACCCCTAACCCATAACCCTAACCCTAACCCTAAACCTAAACCTAAGCCTAACACTAACACTAACCCTAATCCCTAACAATAACCCTAACCCTAACACTATCCCTAACTGTATTCATAGCCCTAAGCCTAACTCTAACCCTAAACCTAACCCTAACTCCAACCCTAATCCTAACAATAAAATTAATCCTAACACTAACACTAACCATAACACCTAACCCTAACCCTAACCCTAACCTAAACCCTAATCCTAAACCTAAACCTATCCTTAATGCTAAACCCAACCTTAACCATATCCGTAACACTAACACTAACACTAACAATAAACCTAACCCTAACTGTAAACCTATCCCTAAACTAATCCTAATACTGAGCCTAACACAATGCTAACCCTAACCCTAACCCAATTCTCTAACCCTAACCCTAACCTCTAACTCTATCCCTAACCCTAACACTAACCCTAACACTAAACCTGAACCTAACCCTAACCCTAACGCTAATGCTAACCCTAACCCTAACCCTAAATCAAACACTAACCCAATTCTTAAACCAAACCCTAAATCTAACCCTAACCCTAACCCTAACCCTAACCTTAAGCCTAAACCTAAACTGATACCTATCCTGAAAACTAACCCTAACCCTAACACTAACACTAAACCAAATTCCTATCACTAACCCTAACACTACCCCTAAACCTAACCCTAACCCTAACCGTAACCCTAACCTAACCCTAACCCTAACCGTAACCCAAACCCTATACCTAAGCCTAATCCTAGCACTATACCTAACCCTAACACTAACATGAACCCTAACCCTAACCCTAACCTCAACTCTAGCCCTAACCCTAACCCTAACTCTAACCCTAACACTAAGCCTGCACCTAACCCAAACCCTAAAGCTAACACTAACCCTAAACCTAACCCTAACCTTAAGCCTAAACCTAAACTGATACCTATCCTGAAAACTAACCCTAACCCTAACACTAACACTAAACCAAATTCCTATCACTAACCCTAACACTACCCCTAACCCTAACCCTAACCGTAACCCTAACCTAACCCTAACCCTAACCCTAACCCAAACCCTATTCCTAAGCCTAATCCTAGCACTATACCTAACCCTAACACTAACACTAACCCTAACCCTAACCCTAACCTCAACTCTAGCCTTAACCCTAACCCTAACTCTAACCCTAACACTAAGCCTGCACCTAACCCAAACCCTAAAGCTAACACTAACCCTAAACCTAACCCTAACCTTAAGCCTAAACCTAAACTGATACCTATCCTGAAAACTAACCCTAACCCTAACACTAACACTAAAACAAATTCCTATCACTAACCCTAACACTACCCCTAACCCTAACCCTAACCGTAACCCTAACCTAACCCTAACCCTAACCCTAACCCAAACCCTATACCTAAGCCTAATCCTAGCACTATACCTAACCTTAACACTAACACTAACCCTAACCCTAACCCTAACCTCAACTCTAGCCCTAACCCTAACCCTAACTCTAACCCTAACACTAAGCCTGCACCTAACCCAAACTCTAAAGCTAACACTAACCCTAAACCTAACCCTAACCCAAATCCTAAACCTAACCCTAACCCTAACCCTAACCTTAAGCCTAACCCTAACCCTATACCTATCCCTAAAACTAAGCCTAACCCTAACCCTAATCCTAACCCAATCTCAAATGCTAATGATAACACTAATCCCTACACTAACCCTAACCAAACACCTAAACCTAACCCTAACCCTAAACCTAAGCCTAACCTAACCCTAAACCTAACCCTAACCCTAAACGTAACCCTAACCCTAACCCTAACCCAAACCCTATACCTAACCATAATCCTAACCCTAAACCGAACCCTAACCCTAACACTAAAACTAACCCTAACCCCAAACCTAACCCTAACCTCTAACTCTAGCCCTAACCCTAACCCTAACTCTAACCCTAACACTAATCCTGAACCTAACCCGAACCCTAAAGCTAACACTAACCCTAAACCTAACCCTAACCCAAATCCTAAACCTAACCCTAACCCTAACCTTAAGCCTAACCCTAACCCTATACCTATCCCTAAAACTAAGCCTAACCCTAACCCTAATCCTAACCCAATCTCAAATGCTAATGATAACACTAATCCCTACACTAACCCTAACCAAACACCTAAACCTAACCCTAACCATAAACCTAAGCCTAACCTAACCCTAAACCTAACCCTAACCCTAAACGTAACCCTAACCCTAACCCTAACCCAAACCCTATACCTAACCATAATCCTAACCCTAAACCGAACCCTAACCCTAACACTAAAACTAACCCTAACCCCAAACCTAACCCTAACCTCTAACTCTAGCCCTAACCCTAACCCTAACTCTAACCCTAACACTAATCCTGAACCTAACCCGAACCCTAAAGCTAACACTAACCCTAAACCTAACCCTAACCCAAATCCTAAACCTAACCCTAACCCTAACCTTAAGCCTAACCCTAACCCTATACCTATCCCTAAAACTAAGCCTAACCCTAACCCTAATCCTAACCCAATCGCAAATGCTAATGATAACACTAATCCCTACACTAACCCTAACCAAACACCTAACCCTAACCCTAACACTAACTATAACCACAACCGTAAACTTAACTCTAACCGTAACCATAAACCTAACCCTAACCATAACCCTAACCGTAACCCTAACCCTATTGTTAACCCTAACCCTAACACTAACCCTACCCCTAATTCCTAAATCTAATCCTAACCCTAACACTAACCCTAAATCTAACCCTCAACATAACCCTAACCATTACCGTAACCCTAACCATAACCGTAAATATATCCTTAACACCTAACCCCTAATCCTAAACCAAATCTCTAACACTAACACTAACCATAATGCTAACCCGAACACTAACCCTAATCCATACCACTAACCATAAGCCTTAGCATAACCCTAACGCTAACCATAAAACTAGCCCCTAACACTAACACTAACCCTAACACTAACCCTATCCCTAATCCCTAAGACTAACCCTAACACTAACCCTAAAGGTAACCCTGAACGTAACAATAACACTAACCATAATCCTAACAATAACCCTAAACATATCCTTAACACCTAACCCCTAACCCTAACACAAACCCTAACATTAACACTAACCGTAACCCTAACCATAACCCTAAACTTAACCCTAAATCTAATTGTAAGTCGAACCCTAATCTTACTCCGAAGACAAACCCTGATACTATCCCGAAAACCAAATCCGTATATATAACACTAATCTATCCCTAACCTTAACCCTAACCCTAACCCTAACCTAACCTCAATGCTAAACGTAAACTAAAACTAACACTAACCCGGAACCTAACCCTAACCGTAACACTAACCCTAACCTTAATCTTAAACCTAAACCTATACCTATCCCTAAAACTAAGCCTAAACCTAACCTTGATCCTAACCCTAATCCTAACCCTAACTCAAATGCCAACGCTAACGCTAATCCCTACACTAAGCCTAAACAAACACCTAACCCTAACCCTAACACTAACCATAACCATAACCATAACCATAACCATATCCTAACTCTAACCGTAACCATAAACCTAACCCTAAACGTAACCCTAAGCAAAACCCTAACCCTAACCCTAACCCTAACACTAACCCTAACCTTAAGCCTAAACCTAATCCTATACCTATCCCTAAAACTAAGCCTAAACCTAACCTTGATCCTAACCCTAATCCTAACCCTAACTCAAATGCAAACGCTAACACTAATCCCTACACTAAGCCTAACCAAACACCTAACCCTAAACCTAACACTAACCATAAACCTAACCATAACCATAACCATATCCTAACTCTAACCATAAATATAAACATAACCCTAACTTTAACCCTAACCATAACCCTAACCCTAAACCTAACCCTAACCCTAACGCTAACCCAAACCTAACACTACCTCTAACCTCTTACCCTAACCCTATCCTTAACCCTAAGCCTAATCCTAACCCTAACCCTAACCCTCTAAAACTAACCCATAACCTAACACTTATCCTAACACTAAACTTAATCCTAACTCTAACCCTTGCCCTATCCCTACGCCTAACACTAATCATAATCCTAACCCTAACCCTAACAGTAACCCTAACAGTAATCGTAACCCTAACCCTAACCGTAACCTTTACCCTAAACCTAACACTTAACCGGTAACCCTAACCCTAACGCTAACCCTATCCCTAACCTCTAACACTAACCCTATCACTAACCTTAAGCCTAAGCCTAATCCTAAACCTAACCCTAACCCTCTAAAACTAACCCATAACCTAACAATAATCCTAACCCTAAACCTAACCCTAACGCTAAAGCTAACCTCTAACACTAACCCTAACCCTAACCATAACCCAAACTCTAAAGCTAACCCTAAACCTATCCGTAAGGCTAACCGTAAAAATAAACCTAACCCTAACCCTAAACCTATCCCTAACCCTAATCCTAACACTTAGCCTAACACTAACCCTAACCCTAACCCTAACCCTAATTCCTAATCCTAATCCTAACACTAACCCTAACACGAACACTAACCCTAATCTGTAACCCTAAACTTAACCCTTACAATAACCCTAACACTAACAGTAAAACTACCCCTAACCCTAATTCTAACCCTAACCCTAACCCTATCCCTAATTGCTAACCCTAACACTAACTCTAACTGTAACCCTAACCCTAACCACAATATAACCATATCCTTAACACCTAACCCCTAAACCAAACACAAACCCTAACCCTAACCTTAACTGCAACCTTAAACCTAACCCTAACCCTAACACTAACACTAACACTAAAACTATTCATAACCGGAATCCTAACCGCAATCTGAATCTTAACCCTGAGCATATCCCTAACAACTAACACCTAAACCTAACCCTAACCTAACACTAACCCTAACCGTAACCCTAACCCTAACACTAAACCTAACCCTAACTTCTAACCCTAACACTAACCCTAACCCTAAACTCTAACCCTAACCCTAACCCTGAACCTAACCTCTAAATCTAACCGCTAACACTAACCCCAACCCTTAACCTAACCCAAACCTAACCCTAACCCTAATGCTAACCCTAACGCTAACCCTAACCCTAACTCTAACACAAATCCTAAACCTAACAGTAAACCTAACCCTAACCCTAACTCTAAACCCAAATTTAAGCCTAACACTAACCCTATCCCTAAGCCTAACCCTAAATGTAACACTAACCCAAACCTAACGTTAACCGTAACCCTAATCCCTAACCATAACCATAACCCTAACCCTTAGCTTAACCCTAACACTAACACTAACCGTAATCCCTAACCATAACGATAATCCTCAGCCAAACCCTAATCCTAAAGCCTAACGCTAACCCTCATCCTAACCCTAAACATAACACTACCCATAACCCTAACCGTAACCTTAGCCGTAACCCTAACCCTAAAGCTAACCCTAATAATAACACTAACCCTATCAGTAACCCTAAGCCTAATACTAACCCTAACCCTAACCTTCTAAAACTAACCCATGCCCTAACACTAACCCTAACCATAACATTAACCCTAACACTAACCCTAATATCTAACCCTAATCCTAACCTTACACTATACCTAATCCTAACCCTAACCATAACCGTAACCCTAACCACAACCCTAACCCTAATGCTAACTTTTAACCCTAAACCTAAAGCAAACACTAACCCTAACACTAACCCCTAAAACCTAAACCTAACCCTAACCCTAAACCTAACCCTAATCCTAACCCTAACACGAATGCTAACCCTAATCCGTAACCCTAACCTTACCCCTTACCATAACCCTACACATAAGCATAGCACTAAACCCTAACCCTAACCCTAACACTAACCCTATCCCTAATCCCTAACACTAACACTAACCCTAACACTAACCCTAACCGTAACCCTAAACTTAACCGTAACTCTAACCATAACCCTAACCATATCTTTAACACCTAAGCCCTAACCCTAACCAAAACAATAACCCTAACCCTAAGCCTAACCCTATCACTAACCCGAACAACTCCATACTCCTAACCTTAAGCCTCTGCTAACCCAACTCCATACCCCTAACCTTAAGCCTTACCATAACCCTAACCCTAACCGTAAAACTAGCCCCTAACACTAACCCTAACCCTAACCCCTAACCCTAATAGTAACCTTAACCCTAACACCTAAGCCGGAACGTGACCCTAACCCTAACCCTAAACCTAACCCTAACCCTATACGTAACGCTAACCCAAACAATAAACCGAACTATAACGCTAAACCTATCCATAAACCTAATCCTCAAACTGAGAATCAAACTAACCCTGACCCTAACCCAAACACTAACCCTACCCCTAATTCCTAACCCTCATACTAACCCTAACACTAAACCTAAACCTAAGCCTCAACGAAACCCTAACCATCACCCTAAATATATCCTTAAAACCTAACCGCTAATCCTAAACCAAATACCTCACACTAATGCTAATCCTAACGCAAACCTGAACACTAACCCTAATCCGTACCCCTACCCTTAAGCCTTAACATAACCCTAATGCTAACCATAAAACTAGCCCCTAACACTAACCCTACCAGTAACACTAACCCTATCCCTAATCCCTAACACTAACGCTAACACTAACCCTAATGGTAACCGTGAATGTGACCCTAACCCTAACCGTAACCCTAACAATAACCCTAAACATATCCTTAACACCTAACCCCTAACCCTAACCCAAACCCTAACATTAACTCTAACCATAACCCTAACCCTAACCCTAAAGTTACCCCTAAGCCTAATTGTAACCCAAACCATAACCTTACTCCAAACAAAAACCCTTACCCTATCCTGAACACCTAACCCCTAAATATAACCCTAAACTATCCCTAACCCTAACCCTAAACCTAACCCTAATCCTAACCATAACCCTAATCCTAACCCTAACCCTAACCCTAACAATAAGCCTAACCCTAACCGTAACCTCTAACTCTACCCCTAACCCCAACCCTAACACTAACCCTAACACGAAACCTAAACCTAAGCCTAACCATAACACTAACACTAACAATCAAACTAACCATAAATCTAACCCTAACCCAAATCCTAAACCTATCCCTAAATCTAACCCAACCGTAACCCTAAAACTAACACTTAAACCCTAACCCTAAACCTGACGGTAACCCTACACCTAACATCTAACACTAACCCTATCAGAAGCCCTAAGCCTAATCCTAACCCAAACCCTAACCCTCTGAAGCGAACCCATAACCTAATACTAAAACTAACCCTAATCCTAAACCTAACGCTACCCTAAACCTTGCCCTAACCCTAACCCTAACCATAACCATAACTCTAACCCTAACCCTCTAAATCTAACCCTAACCCTAATACTAATACTAACCCTAACCCTAACCCTAAGTCTAACCCTAACCCTAACACTAACCCCATCCCTAATACCTAACCGTAACCTAACACTGACCCTAACCATAACCCTAAACGTAACATTAACCCTAACCGTAACCCTAACCATAAACCTAAACCTATCCTTAACACCTAACCCCTAACCCTAAACCAAACCCTGATTCTAACCCTATCCTAACCCTAACTCTAACACTAACCCTAACCCTAAGCCTAACAATAAATTCTAACTCTAAGCCTAACCATCATCATAACACTAACAATAACACTTACCCTACACTATAACCCTAACCCTAACCCTAATCCTAATGCTAACACTAACCCTAAACCAAAATCTAAACCTAACCCTAACCATAACATTAATCCTAACCCTAACCCTATGCCTAATCCTAAAACTAAACCTAACCCTAACCCTAACCCTAAACCTAAGCCTAACCCTAACCCTAACCCTTATGCTAACCCTAACCCTAACACTAACACTAACCCTAACTCCTTACCAAAACACTAAACCTAACCCTAACCATAACCCCAAAAACACTAACCCGAATCCCTAACCCTAATGATAAACCTAACCGTAAACCTAAACCTAACCGTTACACTAACCCTAACCCTAATGCTAGCCCTAACCATATTCTAAACCTAACCCTAACCCTAACACAAACACTAAACCTAACCCTAACCCAGATTCTAACACTAACTGGAATCTCTATCCCTAATGATAACCCTAACCCTAAACCTAAACCTAACCATAATCCCTAACCCTAACCATAAAAATAACCATAACACAAACCCTAACACTACCCCTAATCCCTAACCCTAACCCTAAAACTAACCATAACACTAAACCCTAACCCCTAACCTTAAGCCTAAACCTAACTCAAACCCTAACCATAACCATAACTCTAACCTTAACCCTCTAAATCTAACCCTAACCCTAATCCTAATACTAACACTAACCCTAAACCTAAGTCTAACCCTAACCCTAAGTCTAACCCTAACCCTAACCCTAACCCTATCCCTAATACCTAACCATAACCTAACCCTAAAACTGACCCAAACCATAACCCTAAACGTAAAATTAACCCTAACCGTAACCCTAACCATAAACCTAAACTTATCTTTAAAAACTAACCCCTAACCCTAAACCAAACCCTGACTCTAACCCTAACCCTAACCCTAACCCTAACCACAACCATAACATTAATCCTAACCCTAACCCTATTCCTAACCCTAAAATTAAACCTAACCCTAACCCTAACATTAACCCAAAACCTGAGCCTAACATTAACCCTTATGCTAAACCTAACCCTAACACTAACACTAATCCTAACCCCTTACCCAAACACTAAACCTAACGCTAACCCTAACCCTAACACTAACCCGAATCCCTAACCCTAATGATAACACTACACCTAAACCTAAATCTAACCCTTACCCCAACCGTAACCCTAATACTAGCCCTAACAATATCCTATCCCTAACCCTAACCCTAACCCTAACACTAACCCTAACTCCTAACCAAACACTAAACCTAACCCTAACCCAGACTCTAACACTAACTGGAATCCCTAACCCTAATGATAACCCTAACCCTAACCCTAAATCTAACCCTGACCCTAAACATAACCATAATCCCTAACCCTAACCAGAAATATAACCCTAACACAAACCCTAACACTACCCCTATTCTCTAACCCTAACCCTGAAACTAACCCTAACACTAAACCCTAACCACTAACCCTAAGCCTAAAACTAACCTGAGCCCTAAACCAAACCCTAACCCTAACCATAACTCTAACCCTAACCCTCTAAAACTAACCCTAACCGTAAAGCCATCTTTAACACCTAACCCCTAACCTTAACCCAAACCCTGACTCTAACCCTAAACCTAACACTAACTCTAACCCTAACCCGAACACTAACACGAACCGTAACCCTAACCCTAACACTAACGCTAACCCTAACTTCTAAGCCTAACAGTAACCCTAACCATAAATCTAACATTAACCATAACCCTAACCTCTAACCATAACCCTGACCCTAAACTCCAACTCTAACACTTAAACCTAAACCAAATCCTAACCCTAACACTAACCATAAACCTAACCCTAACCCTAACACTAACACGAACCCTTACCTTAACCCTAACCCTAACCCTAACGCTCACCATAACCCTATCATTAATCCCAAAACCTAACCCTAACCCTAACCCTAAACCCTAACCCCTGAACAACCCGAAACTTAACCCAAACCCTAACCCTAACCCTAACCCTATCCTAACTCTAACCCTAACCTTCTAACGCTAAAACTAAGAAGAATCCTAACCCTAACACTAAAAATAAAAATAAGCCTAACTGAACCCTAAACTTAACCAACCCTAACCCTAACACTAACACTAACCCTAAATTCTAACTCTAAGTCTAACCATAACCATAACTCTAACACTAACCCTAACCCTAAACTATAACCCTAATCCTAACCCTAAACCTTACCCTAACCCTAAACCAAATCTTAACGCGAACCCTAAACCCAACACTAACCCTTACCATAACACTCACCATAACCCTATCACTAATGTCAAAACCTAACCCTAACCCTAACCACAACCCTACCGCTAACCCTAACCCTATGCTAACTCTAACCCTAACTTTCTAACACTAACCCTAAGCATAATCCTAACCCTAACACTAAAACTAAACCGAACCCTAACCTAACCCTAACCTTAATTGGAAACCTAACCCTAACACTAACCCTAACCCTAAATTCTAACTCTAAGCCTAACCATCATCATAACACTAACAATAACACTTACCCTACACTATAACCCTAACCCTAACCCTAACGCTAACACTAACCCTAAACCAAAATCTAAACCTAAACCTAACCCTAAACCTAACCCTAAGCATAACATTAATCCTAACCCTAACCCTATCCCTAAACCTAAATCTAAAACTAACCCCAACCCTAACCCTAAGCCTAACCCTAACCCTAACCCTTATGCTAACCCTAACCCTAACACTAACACTAACCCTAGCTCCTTACCAAAACACTAAACCTAATCCTAACCATAACCCTAACACTAACAAGAATCCCTAACCCTAATGATAACCCTAACCGTAAACCTAAACCTAACCCTTACACTAACCCTAACCCTAATGCTAGCCCTAACCATATCCTAAATCTAACCCTAACCCTAACACAAACACTAAACCTAACCCTAACCCAGACTCTAACACTAAATGGAATCCCAAACCCTAACGATAACCCTAACCCTAACTCTAAACCTAACCATAATCCCTAGCCCTAACCATAAAAATAACCCTAACACAAACCCTAACACTCCCCCTAATCCCTAACCCTAACCCTAACACTAACCATAACACTAAATCCTAACCCCTAACCTTAAGCCTAAACCTAACCTAAACCCTAACCATAACCATAACTCTAACCCTAACCCTCTAAATCTAACCCTAACCCTAATACTAATACTAACCCTAACCCTAACCCTAACCCTAACCATAAGTCTAACTCTAACCCTAACCCTAACCCTATCCCTAATACCTAACCATAACCTAACCCTAACACTGACCCTAACCATAACCCCAAACATAACATTAACCCTAACCGTAACCCTAACCATAAACCTAAACCTATCTTTAACAACTAACCCCTAACCCTAAACCAAACCCTGACTCTAGCCCTAACCTAAACCTAACTCTAACCCTAAACCTAATCCTAACCCTAACCATAACATTAATCCTAACCGTAACCCTATCCCTAACCCTAAAACTAAACCTAACCCTAACACTAACCCTAACCCTAAACCTAAGCCTAACCCTAACCCTTATGTTAACCCTAACCCTAACCCTAACCCTAACCCTAAACCCATCTTTAACACCTAACCCCTAACCTTAACCCAAACCCTGACTTTAACCCTAAAGCTAACACTAACTCTAACACTAACCCAAACACTAACACTAACCGTAACACTAACCCTAACACTAACGCTAACCCTAACTTCTAACCCTAACAGTAACCCTAACCATAAACCGAACACTAACCATAACCCTAAACCCTAACCCCTAAACAACCCGAAACTTAACCCAAACCCTAACCCTAACCCTAACCCTATCCTAACTCTAACCCTAACCTTCTAACGCTAAAACTAAGAATAATCCTAACCCTAACACTAAAAATAAAAATAAGCCTAACTGAAGCCTAACCTTAACCAACCCTAACCCTAACACTAACACTAACCCTAAATTCTAACTCTAAATCTAACCACAACCATAACTCTAACACTAACCCTAACCCTAAACTATAACCCTAATCCTAACCCTAAACCTTACCCTAACCCTAAACCAAATCTTAACGCGAACCCTAAACCCAACACTAACCCTTACCATAACACTCACCATAACCCTATCACTAATGCCAAAACCTAACCCTAACCCTAACCCTATCCTAACTCTAACCCTAACTTTCTAACACTAACCCTAAGCATAATCCTACCCCTAAAACTAAAACTAAACCGAACCCTAACCTAACCCTAACCTTAATTGGAAACCTAACCCTAACACTAACATAACCCTAAATTCTAACTCTAAGCCTAACCATCATCATAACACTAACAATAACACTTACCCTACACTATAACCCTAACCCTAACCCTAACGCTAACACTAAACCTAAATACAAAATCTAAACCTAAACCTAACACTAATCCTAACCATAACCATAACATTAATCCTAACCCTAACCCTATCCCTAACCGTAAAACTAAACCTAACCCCAACCCTAAACCTAACCCTAAACCTAAGCCTAACCCTAACCCTAACCCTTATGCTAACCTAACCCTAACCATAACACTAACCCTAACTCCTTACCAAAACACTAAACCTAACCCTAACCATAACCCTAACACTAACAAGAATCCCTAACCCTAACGATAACCCTAACCCTAACTCTAAACCTAACCATAATCCCTAACCCTAACCATAAAAATAACCCTAACACAAAACTTAACACTCCCCCTAATCCCTAACCCTAACCGTAACACTAACCATAACACTAAATCCTAACCCCTAACCTTAAGCCTAAACCTAACCTAAACCCTAACCATAACAATAACTCTAACCCTAACCCTCTAAATCTAAACCTAATCCTAATGCTAATACTAAACCTAACCCTAACCCTAAGCCTAAACCTAACCCTAACCCTATCCCCATCCCTAATACCTAACCGTAACCTAACCCTAAGTCTGACCCTAACCATAACCATAAACGTAACATTAACCCTAACCGTAACCCTAACCATGAACCTAAACCTATCCTTAACACCTAACCCCTAACCCTAAACCAAACCCTGATTCTAACCCTATCCTAACCCTAACTCTAACACTAACCCTAACCCTAACCCTAACCCTAACAATAAATTCTAACTCTAAGCCTAACCATCATCATAACACTAACAATAACACTTACCCTACACTATAACCCTAACCCTAACCCTAATCCTAATGCTAACACTAACCCTAAACCAAAATCTAAACCTAACCCTAACCATAAAAATAATCCTAACCCTAACCCTAACACTAACCCTAACTCCTTACCAAAACACTAAAACTAACCATAACCATAACCCCGAAAACACTAACCCGAATCCCTAACCCTAATGATAACCCTAACCGTAAACCTAAACCTAACCGTTACACTAACTCTAACCCTAATGCTAGCCCTAACCATATCCTAAACCTAACCCTAACCCTAACCCAGATTGTAACACTAACTGGAATCTCTAACCCTAATGATAACCCTAACCCTAAACCTAAACCTAACCATAATCCCTAACCCTAACCAGAAATATAACCCTAACACAAACCCTAACACTACCCCTATTCCAGAACCCTAACCCTAAAACTAACCCTAACACTAAACCCTGACCCCTAACCTTAAGCCTAAACCTAACCCAAACCCTAACCATAACCATAACTCTAACCCTAACCCTCTAAATCTAACCCTAACCCTAATACTAATACTAACCCTAACCCTAACCCTAAGTCTAACCCTAACCCTAAGTCTAAACGGAACCCTAACCCTAACGCCATCCCTAATACCTAACCGTAACCTAACCCTAACACTGACCCTAACCATAACCCTAAATGTAACATTCACCCTAACCGGAACCCTAACCATAAACCTAAACATATCCTTAACCCCTAACCCCTAACCTTAAACCAAACCCTGACTCTAACCCTAACCTAACCCTAACTCTAACCCTAACCCTAACCCTAACCCTAACCCTAACCCCAACCATAACATTAATCCTAACCCTAACCCTATCCCTAACCCTAAAACTAAACCTAACCCGAACCCTAACCCTAACCCTAAACCTAAGCCTAACATTAACCCTTATGCTAACCCTAACCCTAACACTAACACTAACACTAACCCCTAACCCAAACACTAAACCTAACGCTAACCCTAACCCTAACACTAACCCGAATCCCTAACCCTAATGATAACCCTACACCTAAACCTAAATCTAACCCTTACCCTAAACGTAACCCTAATACTAGCCCTAACCATATCCTAACCCTAACCCTAACCCTAACCCTAACCCTAACACTAACACTAACCCTAACTCCTAACCAAACACTAAACCTAACCCTAACCCAGACTCTAACACTAACTGGAATCCCTAACCCTAATGATAACCCTAACACTAACCCTAAATCTAACCCTGACCCTAAACATAACCATAATCCCTAACCCTAACCAGAAATATAACCCTAACACAAACCCTAACACTACCCCTATTCTCTAACCCTAACCCTGAAACTAACCCTAACACTAAACCCTAACCACTAACCCTAAGCCTAAAACTAACCTGAGCCCTAAACCAAACCCTAACCCTAACCATAACTCTAACCCTAACCCTCTAAAACTAACCCTAACCGTAAAGCCATCTTTAACACCTAACCCCTAACCTTAACCCAAACCCTGACTCTAACCCTAAACCTAACACTAACTCTAACCCTAACCCGAACACTAACACGAACCGTAACCCTAACCCTAACACTAACGCTAACCCTAACTTCTAAGCCTAACAGTAACCCTAACCATAAATCTAACATTAACCATAACCCTAACCTCTAACCATAACCCTGACCCTAAACTCCAACTCTAACACTTAAACCTAAACCAAATCCTAACCCTAACACTAACCATAAACCTAACCCTAACCCTAACACTAACACGAACCCTTACCTTAACCCTAACCCTAACCCTAACGCTCACCATAACCCTATCATTAATCCCAAAACCTAACCCTAACCCTAACCCTAAACCCTAACCCCTGAACAACCCGAAACTTAACCCAAACCCTAACCCTAACCCTAACCCTATCCTAACTCTAACCCTAACCTTCTAACGCTAAAACTAAGAAGAATCCTAACCCTAACACTAAAAATAAAAATAAGCCTAACTGAACCCTAAACTTAACCAACCCTAACCCTAACACTAACACTAACCCTAAATTCTAACTCTAAGTCTAACCATAACCATAACTCTAACACTAACCCTAACCCTAAACTATAACCCTAATCCTAACCCTAAACCTTACCCTAACCCTAAACCAAATCTTAACGCGAACCCTAAACCCAACACTAACCCTTACCATAACACTCACCATAACCCTATCACTAATGTCAAAACCTAACCCTAACCCTAACCACAACCCTACCGCTAACCCTAACCCTATGCTAACTCTAACCCTAACTTTCTAACACTAACCCTAAGCATAATCCTAACCCTAACACTAAAACTAAACCGAACCCTAACCTAACCCTAACCTTAATTGGAAACCTAACCCTAACACTAACCCTAACCCTAAATTCTAACTCTAAGCCTAACCATCATCATAACACTAACAATAACACTTACCCTACACTATAACCCTAACCCTAACCCTAACGCTAACACTAACCCTAAACCAAAATCTAAACCTAAACCTAACCCTAAACCTAACCCTAAGCATAACATTAATCCTAACCCTAACCCTATCCCTAAACCTAAATCTAAAACTAACCCCAACCCTAACCCTAAGCCTAACCCTAACCCTAACCCTTATGCTAACCCTAACCCTAACACTAACACTAACCCTAGCTCCTTACCAAAACACTAAACCTAATCCTAACCATAACCCTAACACTAACAAGAATCCCTAACCCTAATGATAACCCTAACCGTAAACCTAAACCTAACCCTTACACTAACCCTAACCCTAATGCTAGCCCTAACCATATCCTAAATCTAACCCTAACCCTAACACAAACACTAAACCTAACCCTAACCCAGACTCTAACACTAAATGGAATCCCAAACCCTAACGATAACCCTAACCCTAACTCTAAACCTAACCATAATCCCTAGCCCTAACCATAAAAATAACCCTAACACAAACCCTAACACTCCCCCTAATCCCTAACCCTAACCCTAACACTAACCATAACACTAAATCCTAACCCCTAACCTTAAGCCTAAACCTAACCTAAACCCTAACCATAACCATAACTCTAACCCTAACCCTCTAAATCTAACCCTAACCCTAATACTAATACTAACCCTAACCCTAACCCTAACCCTAACCATAAGTCTAACTCTAACCCTAACCCTAACCCTATCCCTAATACCTAACCATAACCTAACCCTAACACTGACCCTAACCATAACCCTAAACATAACATTAACCCTAACCGTAACCCTAACCATAAACCTAAACCTATCTTTAACAACTAACCCCTAACCCTAAACCAAACCCTGACTCTAGCCCTAACCTAAACCTAACTCTAACCCTAAACCTAATCCTAACCCTAACCATAACATTAATCCTAACCGTAACCCTATCCCTAACCCTAAAACTAAACCTAACCCTAACACTAACCCTAACCCTAAACCTAAGCCTAACCCTAACCCTTATGTTAACCCTAACCCTAACCCTAACCCTAACCCTAAACCCATCTTTAACACCTAACCCCTAACCTTAACCCAAACCCTGACTTTAACCCTAAAGCTAACACTAACTCTAACACTAACCCAAACACTAACACTAACCGTAACACTAACCCTAACACTAACGCTAACCCTAACTTCTAACCCTAACAGTAACCCTAACCATAAACCGAACACTAACCATAACCCTAAACCCTAACCCCTAAACAACCCGAAACTTAACCCAAACCCTAACCCTAACCCTAACCCTATCCTAACTCTAACCCTAACCTTCTAACGCTAAAACTAAGAATAATCCTAACCCTAACACTAAAAATAAAAATAAGCCTAACTGAAGCCTAACCTTAACCAACCCTAACCCTAACACTAACACTAACCCTAAATTCTAACTCTAAATCTAACCACAACCATAACTCTAACACTAACCCTAACCCTAAACTATAACCCTAATCCTAACCCTAAACCTTACCCTAACCCTAAACCAAATCTTAACGCGAACCCTAAACCCAACATTAACCCTAACCATAACACTCACCATAACCCTATCACTAATGCCAAAACCTAACCCTAACCCTAACCCTATCCTAACTCTAACCCTAACTTTCTAACACTAACCCTAAGCATAATCCTACCCCTAAAACTAAAACTAAACCGAACCCTAACCTAACCCTAACCTTAATTGGAAACCTAACCCTAACACTAACATAACCCTAAATTCTAACTCTAAGCCTAACCATCATCATAACACTAACAATAACACTTACCCTACACTATAACCCTAACCCTAACCCTAACGCTAACACTAAACCTAAATACAAAATCTAAACCTAAACCTAACACTAATCCTAACCATAACCATAACATTAATCCTAACCCTAACCCTATCCCTAACCGTAAAACTAAACCTAACCCCAACCCTAAACCTAACCCTAAACCTAAGCCTAACCCTAACCCTAACCCTTATGCTAACCTAACCCTAACCATAACACTAACCCTAACTCCTTACCAAAACACTAAACCTAACCCTAACCATAACCCTAACACTAACAAGAATCCCTAACCCTAACGATAACCCTAACCCTAACTCTAAACCTAACCATAATCCCTAACCCTAACCATAAAAATAACCCTAACACAAAACTTAACACTCCCCCTAATCCCTAACCCTAACCGTAACACTAACCATAACACTAAATCCTAACCCCTAACCTTAAGCCTAAACCTAACCTAAACCCTAACCATAACAATAACTCTAACCCTAACCCTCTAAATCTAAACCTAATCCTAATGCTAATACTAAACCTAACCCTAACCCTAAGCCTAAACCTAACCCTAACCCTATCCCCATCCCTAATACCTAACCGTAACCTAACCCTAAGTCTGACCCTAACCATAACCATAAACGTAACATTAACCCTAACCGTAACCCTAACCATGAACCTAAACCTATCCTTAACACCTAACCCCTAACCCTAAACCAAACCCTGATTCTAACCCTATCCTAACCCTAACTCTAACACTAACCCTAACCCTAACCCTAACCCTAACAATAAATTCTAACTCTAAGCCTAACCATCATCATAACACTAACAATAACACTTACCCTACACTATAACCCTAACCCTAACCCTAATCCTAATGCTAACACTAACCCTAAACCAAAATCTAAACCTAACCCTAACCATAAAAATAATCCTAACCCTAACCCTAACACTAACCCTAACTCCTTACCAAAACACTAAAACTAACCATAACCATAACCCCGAAAACACTAACCCGAATCCCTAACCCTAATGATAACCCTAACCGTAAACCTAAACCTAACCGTTACACTAACTCTAACCCTAATGCTAGCCCTAACCATATCCTAAACCTAACCCTAACCCTAACCCAGATTGTAACACTAACTGGAATCTCTAACCCTAATGATAACCCTAACCCTAAACCTAAACCTAACCATAATCCCTAACCCTAACCAGAAATATAACCCTAACACAAACCCTAACACTACCCCTATTCCAGAACCCTAACCCTAAAACTAACCCTAACACTAAACCCTGACCCCTAACCTTAAGCCTAAACCTAACCCAAACCCTAACCATAACCATAACTCTAACCCTAACCCTCTAAATCTAACCCTAACCCTAATACTAATACTAACCCTAACCCTAACCCTAAGTCTAACCCTAACCCTAAGTCTAAACGGAACCCTAACCCTAACGCCATCCCTAATACCTAACCGTAACCTAACCCTAACACTGACCCTAACCATAACCCTAAATGTAACATTCACCCTAACCGGAACCCTAACCATAAACCTAAACATATCCTTAACCCCTAACCCCTAACCTTAAACCAAACCCTGACTCTAACCCTAACCTAACCCTAACTCTAACCCTAACCCTAACCCTAACCCTAACCCTAACCCCAACCATAACATTAATCCTAACCCTAACCCTATCCCTAACCCTAAAACTAAACCTAACCCGAACCCTAACCCTAACCCTAACCCTAACCCTAAACCTAAGCCTAACATTAACCCTTATGCTAACCCTAACCCTAACACTAACACTAACACTAACCCCTAACCCAAACACTAAACCTAACGCTAACCCTAACCCTAACACTAACCCGAATCCCTAACCCTAATGATAACCCTACACCTAAACCTAAATCTAACCCTTACCCTAAACGTAACCCTAATACTAGCCCTAACCATATCCTAACCCTAACCCTAACCCTAACCCTAACCCTAACACTAACACTAACCCTAACTCCTAACCAAACACTAAACCTAACCCTAACCCAGACTCTAACACTAACTGGAATCCCTAACCCTAATGATAACCCTAACACTAACCCTAAATCTAACCCTGACCCTAAACATAACCATAATCCCTAACCCTAACCAGAAATATAACCCTAACACAAACCCTAACACTACCCCTATTCTCTAACCCTAACCCTGAAACTAACCCTAACACTAAACCCTAACCACTAACCCTAAGCCTAAAACTAACCTGAGCCCTAAACCAAACCCTAACCCTAACCATAACTCTAACCCTAACCCTCTAAAACTAACCCTAACCGTAAAGCCATCTTTAACACCTAACCCCTAACCTTAACCCAAACCCTGACTCTAACCCTAAACCTAACACTAACTCTAACCCTAACCCGAACACTAACACGAACCGTAACCCTAACCCTAACACTAACGCTAACCCTAACTTCTAAGCCTAACAGTAACCCTAACCATAAATCTAACATTAACCATAACCCTAACCTCTAACCATAACCCTGACCCTAAACTCCAACTCTAACACTTAAACCTAAACCAAATCCTAACCCTAACACTAACCATAAACCTAACCCTAACCCTAACACTAACACGAACCCTTACCTTAACCCTAACCCTAACCCTAACGCTCACCATAACCCTATCATTAATCCCAAAACCTAACCCTAACCCTAACCCTAAACCCTAACCCCTGAACAACCCGAAACTTAACCCAAACCCTAACCCTAACCCTAACCCTATCCTAACTCTAACCCTAACCTTCTAACGCTAAAACTAAGAAGAATCCTAACCCTAACACTAAAAATAAAAATAAGCCTAACTGAACCCTAAACTTAACCAACCCTAACCCTAACACTAACACTAACCCTAAATTCTAACTCTAAGTCTAACCATAACCATAACTCTAACACTAACCCTAACCCTAAACTATAACCCTAATCCTAACCCTAAACCTTACCCTAACCCTAAACCAAATCTTAACGCGAACCCTAAACCCAACACTAACCCTTACCATAACACTCACCATAACCCTATCACTAATGTCAAAACCTAACCCTAACCCTAACCACAACCCTACCGCTAACCCTAACCCTATGCTAACTCTAACCCTAACTTTCTAACACTAACCCTAAGCATAATCCTAACCCTAACACTAAAACTAAACCGAACCCTAACCTAACCCTAACCTTAATTGGAAACCTAACCCTAACACTAACCCTAACCCTAAATTCTAACTCTAAGCCTAACCATCATCATAACACTAACAATAACACTTACCCTACACTATAACCCTAACCCTAACCCTAACGCTAACACTAACCCTAAACCAAAATCTAAACCTAAACCTAACCCTAAACCTAACCCTAAGCATAACATTAATCCTAACCCTAACCCTATCCCTAAACCTAAATCTAAAACTAACCCCAACCCTAACCCTAAGCCTAACCCTAACCCTAACCCTTATGCTAACCCTAACCCTAACACTAACACTAACCCTAGCTCCTTACCAAAACACTAAACCTAATCCTAACCATAACCCTAACACTAACAAGAATCCCTAACCCTAATGATAACCCTAACCGTAAACCTAAACCTAACCCTTACACTAACCCTAACCCTAATGCTAGCCCTAACCATATCCTAAATCTAACCCTAACCCTAACACAAACACTAAACCTAACCCTAACCCAGACTCTAACACTAAATGGAATCCCAAACCCTAACGATAACCCTAACCCTAACTCTAAACCTAACCATAATCCCTAGCCCTAACCATAAAAATAACCCTAACACAAACCCTAACACTCCCCCTAATCCCTAACCCTAACCCTAACACTAACCATAACACTAAATCCTAACCCCTAACCTTAAGCCTAAACCTAACCTAAACCCTAACCATAACCATAACTCTAACCCTAACCCTCTAAATCTAACCCTAACCCTAATACTAATACTAACCCTAACCCTAACCCTAACCCTAACCATAAGTCTAACTCTAACCCTAACCCTAACCCTATCCCTAATACCTAACCATAACCTAACCCTAACACTGACCCTAACCATAACCCTAAACATAACATTAACCCTAACCGTAACCCTAACCATAAACCTAAACCTATCTTTAACAACTAACCCCTAACCCTAAACCAAACCCTGACTCTAGCCCTAACCTAAACCTAACTCTAACCCTAAACCTAATCCTAACCCTAACCATAACATTAATCCTAACCGTAACCCTATCCCTAACCCTAAAACTAAACCTAACCCTAACACTAACCCTAACCCTAAACCTAAGCCTAACCCTAACCCTTATGTTAACCCTAACCCTAACCCTAACCCTAACCCTAAACCCATCTTTAACACCTAACCCCTAACCTTAACCCAAACCCTGACTTTAACCCTAAAGCTAACACTAACTCTAACACTAACCCAAACACTAACACTAACCGTAACACTAACCCTAACACTAACGCTAACCCTAACTTCTAACCCTAACAGTAACCCTAACCATAAACCGAACACTAACCATAACCCTAAACCCTAACCCCTAAACAACCCGAAACTTAACCCAAACCCTAACCCTAACCCTAACCCTATCCTAACTCTAACCCTAACCTTCTAACGCTAAAACTAAGAATAATCCTAACCCTAACACTAAAAATAAAAATAAGCCTAACTGAAGCCTAACCTTAACCAACCCTAACCCTAACACTAACACTAACCCTAAATTCTAACTCTAAATCTAACCACAACCATAACTCTAACACTAACCCTAACCCTAAACTATAACCCTAATCCTAACCCTAAACCTTACCCTAACCCTAAACCAAATCTTAACGCGAACCCTAAACCCAACATTAACCCTAACCATAACACTCACCATAACCCTATCACTAATGCCAAAACCTAACCCTAACCCTAACCCTATCCTAACTCTAACCCTAACTTTCTAACACTAACCCTAAGCATAATCCTACCCCTAAAACTAAAACTAAACCGAACCCTAACCTAACCCTAACCTTAATTGGAAACCTAACCCTAACACTAACATAACCCTAAATTCTAACTCTAAGCCTAACCATCATCATAACACTAACAATAACACTTACCCTACACTATAACCCTAACCCTAACCCTAACGCTAACACTAAACCTAAATACAAAATCTAAACCTAAACCTAACACTAATCCTAACCATAACCATAACATTAATCCTAACCCTAACCCTATCCCTAACCGTAAAACTAAACCTAACCCCAACCCTAAACCTAACCCTAAACCTAAGCCTAACCCTAACCCTAACCCTTATGCTAACCTAACCCTAACCATAACACTAACCCTAACTCCTTACCAAAACACTAAACCTAACCCTAACCATAACCCTAACACTAACAAGAATCCCTAACCCTAACGATAACCCTAACCCTAACTCTAAACCTAACCATAATCCCTAACCCTAACCATAAAAATAACCCTAACACAAAACTTAACACTCCCCCTAATCCCTAACCCTAACCGTAACACTAACCATAACACTAAATCCTAACCCCTAACCTTAAGCCTAAACCTAACCTAAACCCTAACCATAACAATAACTCTAACCCTAACCCTCTAAATCTAAACCTAATCCTAATGCTAATACTAAACCTAACCCTAACCCTAAGCCTAAACCTAACCCTAACCCTATCCCCATCCCTAATACCTAACCGTAACCTAACCCTAAGTCTGACCCTAACCATAACCATAAACGTAACATTAACCCTAACCGTAACCCTAACCATGAACCTAAACCTATCCTTAACACCTAACCCCTAACCCTAAACCAAACCCTGATTCTAACCCTATCCTAACCCTAACTCTAACACTAACCCTAACCCTAACCCTAACCCTAACAATAAATTCTAACTCTAAGCCTAACCATCATCATAACACTAACAATAACACTTACCCTACACTATAACCCTAACCCTAACCCTAATCCTAATGCTAACACTAACCCTAAACCAAAATCTAAACCTAACCCTAACCATAAAAATAATCCTAACCCTAACCCTAACACTAACCCTAACTCCTTACCAAAACACTAAAACTAACCATAACCATAACCCCGAAAACACTAACCCGAATCCCTAACCCTAATGATAACCCTAACCGTAAACCTAAACCTAACCGTTACACTAACTCTAACCCTAATGCTAGCCCTAACCATATCCTAAACCTAACCCTAACCCTAACCCAGATTGTAACACTAACTGGAATCTCTAACCCTAATGATAACCCTAACCCTAAACCTAAACCTAACCATAATCCCTAACCCTAACCAGAAATATAACCCTAACACAAACCCTAACACTACCCCTATTCCAGAACCCTAACCCTAAAACTAACCCTAACACTAAACCCTGACCCCTAACCTTAAGCCTAAACCTAACCCAAACCCTAACCATAACCATAACTCTAACCCTAACCCTCTAAATCTAACCCTAACCCTAATACTAATACTAACCCTAACCCTAACCCTAAGTCTAACCCTAACCCTAAGTCTAAACGGAACCCTAACCCTAACGCCATCCCTAATACCTAACCGTAACCTAACCCTAACACTGACCCTAACCATAACCCTAAATGTAACATTCACCCTAACCGGAACCCTAACCATAAACCTAAACATATCCTTAACCCCTAACCCCTAACCTTAAACCAAACCCTGACTCTAACCCTAACCTAACCCTAACTCTAACCCTAACCCTAACCCTAACCCTAACCCTAACCCCAACCATAACATTAATCCTAACCCTAACCCTATCCCTAACCCTAAAACTAAACCTAACCCGAACCCTAACCCTAACCCTAACCCTAACCCTAAACCTAAGCCTAACATTAACCCTTATGCTAACCCTAACCCTAACACTAACACTAACACTAACCCCTAACCCAAACACTAAACCTAACGCTAACCCTAACCCTAACACTAACCCGAATCCCTAACCCTAATGATAACCCTACACCTAAACCTAAATCTAACCCTTACCCTAAACGTAACCCTAATACTAGCCCTAACCATATCCTAACCCTAACCCTAACCCTAACCCTAACCCTAACACTAACACTAACCCTAACTCCTAACCAAACACTAAACCTAACCCTAACCCAGACTCTAACACTAACTGGAATCCCTAACCCTAATGATAACCCTAACACTAACCCTAAATCTAACCCTGACCCTAAACATAACCATAATCCCTAACCCTAACCAGAAATATAACCCTAACACAAACCCTAACACTACCCCTATTCTCTAACCCTAACCCTGAAACTAACCCTAACACTAAACCCTAACCACTAACCCTAAGCCTAAAACTAACCTGAGCCCTAAACCAAACCCTAACCCTAACCATAACTCTAACCCTAACCCTCTAAAACTAACCCTAACCGTAAAGCCATCTTTAACACCTAACCCCTAACCTTAACCCAAACCCTGACTCTAACCCTAAACCTAACACTAACTCTAACCCTAACCCGAACACTAACACGAACCGTAACCCTAACCCTAACACTAACGCTAACCCTAACTTCTAAGCCTAACAGTAACCCTAACCATAAATCTAACATTAACCATAACCCTAACCTCTAACCATAACCCTGACCCTAAACTCCAACTCTAACACTTAAACCTAAACCAAATCCTAACCCTAACACTAACCATAAACCTAACCCTAACCCTAACACTAACACGAACCCTTACCTTAACCCTAACCCTAACCCTAACGCTCACCATAACCCTATCATTAATCCCAAAACCTAACCCTAACCCTAACCCTAAACCCTAACCCCTGAACAACCCGAAACTTAACCCAAACCCTAACCCTAACCCTAACCCTATCCTAACTCTAACCCTAACCTTCTAACGCTAAAACTAAGAAGAATCCTAACCCTAACACTAAAAATAAAAATAAGCCTAACTGAACCCTAAACTTAACCAACCCTAACCCTAACACTAACACTAACCCTAAATTCTAACTCTAAGTCTAACCATAACCATAACTCTAACACTAACCCTAACCCTAAACTATAACCCTAATCCTAACCCTAAACCTTACCCTAACCCTAAACCAAATCTTAACGCGAACCCTAAACCCAACACAAACCCTTACCATAACACTCACCATAACCCTATCACTAATGTCAAAACCTAACCCTAACCCTAACCACAACCCTACCGCTAACCCTAACCCTATGCTAACTCTAACCCTAACTTTCTAACACTAACCCTAAGCATAATCCTAACCCTAACACTAAAACTAAACCGAACCCTAACCTAACCCTAACCTTAATTGGAAACCTAACCCTAACACTAACCCTAACCCTAAATTCTAACTCTAAGCCTAACCATCATCATAACACTAACAATAACACTTACCCTACACTATAACCCTAACCCTAACCCTAACGCTAACACTAACCTAAACCAAAATCTAAACCTAAACCTAACCCTAAACCTAACCCTAAGCATAACATTAATCCTAACCCTAACCCTATCCCTAAACCTAAATCTAAAACTAACCCCAACCCTAACCCTAAGCCTAACCCTAACCCTAACCCTTATGCTAACCCTAACCCTAACACTAACACTAACCCTAGCTCCTTACCAAAACACTAAACCTAATCCTAACCATAACCCTAACACTAACAAGAATCCCTAACCCTAATGATAACCCTAACCGTAAACCTAAACCTAACCCTTACACTAACCTAACCCTAATGCTAGCCCTAACCATATCCTAAATCTAACCCTAACCCTAACACAAACACTAAACCTAACCCTAACCCAGACTCTAACACTAAATGGAATCCCAAACCCTAATGATAACCCTAACCCTAACTCTAAACCTAACCATAATCCCTAGCCCTAACCATAAAAATAACCCTAACACAAACCCTAACACTCCCCCTAATCCCTAACCCTAACCCTAACACTAACCATAACACTAAATCCTAACCCCTAACCTTAAGCCTAAACCTAACCTAAACCCTAACCATAACCATAACTCTAACCCTAACCCTCTAAATCTAACCCTAACCCTAATACTAATACTAACCCTAACCCTAACCCTAACCCTAACCATAAGTCTAACTCTAACCCTAACCCTAACCCTATCCCTAATACCTAACCATAACCTAACCCTAACACTGACCCTAACCATAACCCTAAACATAACATTAACCCTAACCGTAACCCTAACCATAAACCTAAACCTATCTTTAACAACTAACCCCTAACCCTAAACCAAACCCTGACTCTAGCCCTAACCTAAACCTAACTCTAACCCTAAACCTAATCCTAACCCTAACCATAACATTAATCCTAACCGTAACCCTATCCCTAACCCTAAAACTAAACCTAACCCTAACACTAACCCTAAACCTAAACCTAAGCCTAACCCTAACCCTTATGTTAACCCTAACCCTAACCCTAACCCTAAACCCATCTTTAACACCTAACCCCTAACCTTAACCCAAACCCTGACTTTAACCCTAAAGCTAACACTAACTCTAACACTAACCCAAACACTAACACTAACCGTAACACTAACCCTAACACTAACGCTAACCCTAACTTCTAACCCTAACAGTAACCCTAACCATAAACCGAACACTAACCATAACCCTAAACCCTAACCCCTAAACAACCCGAAACTTAACCCAAACCCTAACCCTAACCCTAACCCTATCCTAACTCTAACCCTAACCTTCTAACGCTAAAACTAAGAATAATCCTAACCCTAACACTAAAAATAAAAATAAGCCTAACTGAAGCCTAACCTTAACCAACCCTAACCCTAACACTAACACTAACCCTAAATTCTAACTCTAAATCTAACCACAACCATAACTCTAACACTAACCCTAACCCTAAACTATAACCCTAATCCTAACCCTAAACCTTACCCTAACCCTAAACCAAATCTTAACGCGAACCCTAAACCCAACATTAACCCTAACCATAACACTCACCATAACCCTATCACTAATGCCAAAACCTAACCCTAACCCTAACCCTATCCTAACTCTAACCCTAACTTTCTAACACTAACCCTAAGCATAATCCTACCCCTAAAACTAAAACTAAACCGAACCCTAACCTAACCCTAACCTTAATTGGAAACCTAACCCTAACACTAACATAACCCTAAATTCTAACTCTAAGCCTAACCATCATCATAACACTAACAATAACACTTACCCTACACTATAACCCTAACCCTAACCCTAACGCTAACACTAAACCTAAATACAAAATCTAAACCTAAACCTAACACTAATCCTAACCATAACCATAACATTAATCCTAACCCTAACCCTATCCCTAACCGTAAAACTAAACCTAACCCCAACCCTAAACCTAACCCTAAACCTAAGCCTAACCCTAACCCTAACCCTTATGCTAACCTAACCCTAACCATAACACTAACCCTAACTCCTTACCAAAACACTAAACCTAACCCTAACCATAACCCTAACACTAACAAGAATCCCTAACCCTAACGATAACCCTAACCCTAACTCTAAACCTAACCATAATCCCTAACCCTAACCATAAAAATAACCCTAACACAAAACTTAACACTCCCCCTAATCCCTAACCCTAACCGTAACACTAACCATAACACTAAATCCTAACCCCTAACCTTAAGCCTAAACCTAACCTAAACCCTAACCATAACAATAACTCTAACCCTAACCCTCTAAATCTAAACCTAATCCTAATGCTAATACTAAACCTAACCCTAACCCTAAGCCTAAACCTAACCCTAACCCTATCCCCATCCCTAATACCTAACCGTAACCTAACCCTAAGTCTGACCCTAACCATAACCATAAACGTAACATTAACCCTAACCGTAACCCTAACCATGAACCTAAACCTATCCTTAACACCTAACCCCTAACCCTAAACCAAACCCTGATTCTAACCCTATCCTAACCCTAACTCTAACACTAACCCTAACCCTAACCCTAACCCTAACAATAAATTCTAACTCTAAGCCTAACCATCATCATAACACTAACAATAACACTTACCCTACACTATAACCCTAACCCTAACCCTAATCCTAATGCTAACACTAACCCTAAACCAAAATCTAAACCTAACCCAACCATAAAAATAATCCTAACCCTAACCCTAACACTAACCCTAACTCCTTACCAAAACACTAAAACTAACCATAACCATAACCCCCGAAAACACTAACCCGAATCCCTAACCCTAATGATAACCCTAACCGTAAACCTAAACCTAACCGTTACACTAACTCTAACCCTAATGCTAGCCCTAACCATATCCTAAACCTAACCCTAACCCTAACCCAGATTGTAACACTAACTGGAATCTCTAACCCTAATGATAACCCTAACCCTAAACCTAAACCTAACCATAATCCCTAACCCTAACCAGAAATATAACCCTAACACAAACCCTAACACTACCCCTATTCCAGAACCCTAACCCTAAAACTAACCCTAACACTAAACCCTGACCCCTAACCTTAAGCCTAAACCTAACCCAAACCCTAACCATAACCATAACTCTAACCCTAACCCTCTAAATCTAACCCTAACCCTAATACTAATACTAACCCTAACCCTAACCCTAAGTCTAACCCTAACCCTAAGTCTAAAACGGAACCTAACCCTAACGCCATCCCTAATACCTAACCGTAACCTAACCCTAACACTGACCCTAACCATAACCCTAAATGTAACATTCACCCTAACCGGAACCCCTAACCATAAACCTAAACATATCCTTAACCCCTAACCCCTAACCTTAAACCAAACCCTGACTCTAACCCTAACCTAACCCTAACTCTAACCCTAACCCTAACCCTAACCCTAACCCTAACCCCAACCATAACATTAATCCTAACCCTAACCCTATCCCTAACCCTAAAACTAAACCTAACCCGAACCCTAACCCTAACCCTAACCCTAACCCTAAACCTAAGCCTAACATTAACCCTTATGCTAACCCTAACCCTAACACTAACACTAACACTAACCCCTAACCCAAACACTAAACCTAACGCTAACCCTAACCCTAACACTAACCCGAATCCCTAACCTAATGATAACCCTACACCTAAACCTAAATCTAACCCTTACCCTAAACGTAACCCTAATACTAGCCCTAACCATATCCTAACCCTAACCCTAACCCTAACCCTAACCCTAACACTAACACTAACCCTAACTCCTAACCAAACACTAAACCTAACCCTAACCCAGACTCTAACACTAACTGGAATCCCTAACCCTAATGATAACCCTAACACTAACCCTAAATCTAACCCTGACCCTAAACATAACCATAATCCCTAACCCTAACCAGAAATATAACCCTAACACAAACCCTAACACTACCCCTATTCTCTAACCCTAACCCTGAAACTAACCCTAACACTAAACCCTAACCACTAACCCTAAGCCTAAAACTAACCTGAGCCCTAAACCAAACCCTAACCCTAACCATAACTCTAACCCTAACCCTCTAAAACTAACCCTAACCGTAAAGCCATCTTTAACACCTAACCCCTAACCTTAACCCAAACCCTGACTCTAACCCTAAACCTAACACTAACTCTAACCCTAACCCGAACACTAACACGAACCGTAACCCTAACCCTAACACTAACGCTAACCCTAACTTCTAAGCCTAACAGTAACCCTAACCATAAATCTAACATTAACCATAACCCTAACCTCTAACCATAACCCTGACCCTAAACTCCAACTCTAACACTTAAACCTAAACCAAATCCTAACCCAAACACTAACCATAAACCTAACCCTAACCCTAACACTAACACGAACCCTTACCTTAACTCTAACCCTAACCCTAACGCTCACCATAACCCTATCATTAATCCCAAAACCTAACCCTAACCCTAACCCTAAACCCTAACCCCTGAACAACCCGAAACTTAACCCAAACCCTAACCCTAACCCTAACCCTATCCTAACTCTAACCCTAACCTTCTAACGCTAAAACTAAGAAGAATCCTAACCCTAACACTAAAAATAAAAATAAGCCTAACTGAACCCTAAACTTAACCAACCCTAACCCTAACACTAACACTAACCCTAAATTCTAACTCTAAGTCTAACCATAACCATAACTCTAACACTAACCCTAACCCTAAACTATAACCCTAATCCTAACCCTAAACCTTACCCTAACCCTAAACCAAATCTTAACGCGAACCCTAAACCCAACACTAACCCTTACCATAACACTCACCATAACCCTATCACTAATGTCAAAACCTAACCCTAACCCTAACCACAACCCTACCGCTAACCCTAACCCTATGCTAACTCTAACCCTAACTTTCTAACACTAACCCTAAGCATAATCCTAACCCTAACACTAAAACTAAACCGAACCCTAACCTAACCCTAACCTTAATTGGAAACCTAACCCTAACACTAACCCTAACCCTAAATTCTAACTCTAAGCCTAACCATCATCATAACACTAACAATAACACTTACCCTACACTATAACCCTAACCCTAACCCTAACGCTAACACTAACCCTAAACCAAAATCTAAACCTAAACCTAACCCTAAACCTAACCCTAAGCATAACATTAATCCTAACCCTAACCCTATCCCTAAACCTAAATCTAAAACTAACCCCAACCCTAACCCTAACCCTAACCCTTATGCTAACCCTAACCCTAACACTAACACTAACCCTAGCTCCTTACCAAAACACTAAACCTAATCCTAACCATAACCCTAACACTAACAAGAATCCCTAACCCTAATGATAACCCTAACCGTAAACCTAAACCTAACCCTTACACTAACCCTAACCCTAATGCTAGCCCTAACCATATCCTAAATCTAACCCTAACCCTAACACAAACACTAAACCTAACCCTAACCCAGACTCTAACACTAAATGGAATCCCAAACCCTAACGATAACCCTAACCCTAACTCTAAACCTAACCATAATCCCTAGCCCTAACCATAAAAATAACCCTAACACAAACCCTAACACTCCCCCTAATCCCTAACCCTAACCCTAACACTAACCATAACACTAAATCCTAACCCCTAACCTTAAGCCTAAACCTAACCTAAACCCTAACCATAACCATAACTCTAACCCTAACCCTCTAAATCTAACCCTAACCCTAATACTAACCCTAACCCTAACCCTAACCCTAACCATAAGTCTAACTCTAACCCTAACCCTAACCCTATCCCTAATACCTAACCATAACCTAACCCTAACACTGACCCTAACCATAACCCTAAACATAACATTAACCCTAACCGTAACCCTAACCATAAACCTAAACCTATCTTTAACAACTAACCCCTAACCCTAAACCAAACCCTGACTCTAGCCCTAACCTAAACCTAACTCTAACCCTAAACCTAATCCTAACCCTAACCATAACATTAATCCTAACCGTAACCCTATCCCTAACCCTAAAACTAAACCTAACCCTAACACTAACCCTAAACCTAAACCTAAGCCTAACCCTAACCCTTATGTTAACCCTAACCCTAACCCTAACCCTAAACCCATCTTTAACACCTAACCCCTAACCTTAACCCAAACCCTGACTTTAACCCTAAAGCTAACACTAACTCTAACACTAACCCAAACACTAACACTAACCGTAACACTAACCCTAACACTAACGCTCACCCTAACTTCTAACCCTAACAGTAACCCTAACCATAAACCGAACACTAACCATAACCCTAAACCCTAACCCCTAAACAACCCGAAACTTAACCCAAACCCTAACCCTAACCCTAACCCTATCCTAACTCTAACCCTAACCTTCTAACGCTAAAACTAAGAATAATCCTAACCCTAACACTAAAAATAAAAATAAGCCTAACTGAAGCCTAACCTTAACCAACCCTAACCCTAACACTAACACTAACCCTAAATTCTAACTCTAAATCTAACCACAACCATAACTCTAACACTAACCCTAACCCTAAACTATAACCCTAATCCTAACCCTAAACCTTACCCTAACCCTAAACCAAATCTTAACGCGAACCCTAAACCCAACATTAACCCTAACCATAACACTCACCATAACCCTATCACTAATGCCAAAACCTAACCCTAACCCTAACCCTATCCTAACTCTAACCCTAACTTTCTAACACTAACCCTAAGCATAATCCTACCCCTAAAACTAAAACTAAACCGAACCCTAACCTAACCCTAACCTTAATTGGAAACCTAACCCTAACACTAACATAACCCTAAATTCTAACTCTAAGCCTAACCATCATCATAACACTAACAATAACACTTACCCTACACTATAACCCTAACCCTAACCCTAACGCTAACACTAAACCTAAATACAAAATCTAAACCTAAACCTAACACTAATCCTAACCATAACCATAACATTAATCCTAACCCTAACCCTATCCCTAACCGTAAAACTAAACCTAACCCCAACCCTAAACCTAACCCTAAACCTAAGCCTAACCCTAACCCTAACCCTTATGCTAACCTAACCCTAACCATAACACTAACCCTAACTCCTTACCAAAACACTAAACCTAACCCTAACCATAACCCTAACACTAACAAGAATCCCTAACCCTAACGATAACCCTAACCCTAACTCTAAACCTAACCATAATCCCTAACCCTAACCATAAAAATAACCCTAACACAAAACTTAACACTCCCCCTAATCCCTAACCCTAACCGTAACACTAACCATAACACTAAATCCTAACCCCTAACCTTAAGCCTAAACCTAACCTAAACCCTAACCATAACAATAACTCTAACCCTAACCCTCTAAATCTAAACCTAATCCTAATGCTAATACTAAACCTAACCCTAACCCTAAGCCTAAACCTAACCCTAACCCTATCCCCATCCCTAATACCTAACCGTAACCTAACCCTAAGTCTGACCCTAACCATAACCATAAACGTAACATTAACCCTAACCGTAACCCTAACCATGAACCTAAACCTATCCTTAACACCTAACCCCTAACCCTAAACCAAACCCTGATTCTAACCCTATCCTAACCCTAACTCTAACACTAACCCTAACCCTAACCCTAACCCTAACAATAAATTCTAACTCTAAGCCTAACCATCATCATAACACTAACAATAACACTTACCCTACACTATAACCCTAACCCTAACCCTAATCCTAATGCTAACACTAACCCTAAACCAAAATCTAAACCTAACCCTAACCATAAAAATAATCCTAACCCTAACCCTAACACTAACCCTAACTCCTTACCAAAACACTAAAACTAACCATAACCATAACCCCGAAAACACTAACCCGAATCCCTAACCCTAATGATAACCCTAACCGTAAACCTAAACCTAACCGTTACACTAACTCTAACCCTAATGCTAGCCCTAACCATATCCTAAACCTAACCCTAACCCTAACCCAGATTGTAACACTAACTGGAATCTCTAACCCTAATGATAACCCTAACCCTAAACCTAAACCTAACCATAATCCCTAACCCTAACCAGAAATATAACCCTAACACAAACCCTAACACTACCCCTATTCCAGAACCCTAACCCTAAAACTAACCCTAACACTAAACCCTGACCCCTAACCTTAAGCCTAAACCTAACCCAAACCCTAACCATAACCATAACTCTAACCCTAACCCTCTAAATCTAACCCTAACCCTAATACTAATACTAACCCTAACCCTAACCCTAAGTCTAACCCTAACCCTAAGTCTAAACGGAACCCTAATCCTAACCCCATCCCTAATACCTAACCGTAACCTAACCCTAACACTGACCCTAACCATAACCCTAAATGTAACATTCACCCTAACCGGAACCCTAACCATAAACCTAAACATATCCTTAACCCCTAACCCCTAACCTTAAACCAAACCCTGACTCTAACCCTAACCTAACCCTAACTCTAACCCTAACCCTAACCCTAACCCTAACCCTAACCCCAACCATAACATTAATCCTAACCCTAACCCTATCCCTAACCCTAAAACTAAACCTAACCCGAACCCTAACCCTAACCCTAACCCTAACCCTAAACCTAAGCCTAACATTAACACTTATGCTAACCCTAACCCTAACACTAACACTAACCCCTAACCCAAACACTAAACCTAACGCTAACCCTAACCCTAACACTAACCCGAATCCCTAACCCTAATGATAACCCTACACCTAAACCTAAATCTAACCCTTACCCTAAACGTAACCCTAATACTAGCCCTAACCATATCCTAACCCTAACCCTAACCCTAACCCTAACACTAACACTAACCCTAACTCCTAACCAAACACTAAACCTAACCCTAACCCAGACTCTAACACTAACTGGAATCCCTAACCCTAATGATAACCCTAACACTAACCCTAAATCTAACCCTGACCCTAAACATAACCATAATCCCTAACCCTAACCAGAAATATAACCCTAACACAAACCCTAACACTACCCCTATTCTCTAACCCTAACCCTAAAACTAACCCTAACACTAAACCCTAACCACTAACCCTAAGCCTAAAACTAACCTGAGCCCTAAACCAAACCCTAACCCTAACCATAACTCTAACCCTAACCCTCTAAAACTAACCCTAACCCTAAACCCATCTTTAACACCTAACCCCTAACCTTAACCCAAACCCTGACACTAACCCTATACCTAACACTAACTCTAACCCTAACCCTAATACTAACACTAACCGTAACCCTAACCCTAACACTAACGCTAACCCTAACTTCTAAGCCTAACTGTAACCCTAACCATAAATCTAACACTAACCATAACCCTAACCTCTAACCATAACCCTGACCCTAAACTCCAGCTCTAACACTTAAACCTAAACCAAATCCTAACCCTAACACTAACCATAAACCTAACCCTAACCCTAACACTAACACGAACCCTTACCTTAACCCTAACCCTAACCCTAACACTCACCATAACCCTATCATTAATCCCAAACCCTAACCCTAACCCTAACCTATCCTAACTCTAACCCTAACCTTCAAACCCTAAAACTGAAAATAATCCTAACCCAAACACTAAAACTAAAAATAAGCCTAACTGAACCCTAACCTTAACCAACCCTAACCCTAACACTAACACTAACCCTAAATTCTAACTCTAAGTCTAACCATAACCATAACTCTAACACTAACCCTAACACTAAACTATAACCCTAATCCTAACCCTAAACCTTACCCTAACCCTAAACCAAATCTTAACGCGAACCCTAAACCTAACACTAACCCTAACCATAACACTCACAATAAACCTATCACTAAAGAAAAAACCTAACCCTAACACTAACCCAAACCGTACCGCTAAACCTGACCCCATCCTAACTCTAACCCTAACTTTCTAACACTAACACTAAGCATAATCCTAACCCTAACACTAAAACTAACCCTAACCCTAACCTAAACCTAACCTTAACTGGAAACCTAACCCTAACCCTAAATTCTAACTCTAAGCCTAACCATCATCATAACACTAACAGCAACACTTACCCTACACTATAACCCTAACCCTAACCCTAACCCTAACGCTAACACTAACCCTAAACCAAAATCTAAACCTAAACCTAACCCTAACCCTAACCATAACCATAACATTAATCCTAACCCTAACCCTATCCCTAACCCTAAAACTAAACCTAACCCTAACCCTAAACCTAAACCTAAGCCTAACCCTAACGCTAACCCTTATGCTAACCCTAACCCTCAAAATAACACTAACCCTAACTCCTTACCAAAACACTAAACCTAAACCTAACCATAACCCTAACATTAAAATGAATCCCTAACCCAATGATAACCCTAACCGTAAACCTAAACCTAACCCTTCCACTAACCCTAACCCTAATGCTAGCCCTAACCATATCCTAAACCTAAACCTAACCCTAACACAAACACTAAACCTAACCCTAACCCAGACTCTAACACTAACTGGAATCCCGAACCCTAATGATAACCCTAACCCTAACTCTAAACCTAACCATAATCCCTAACCCTAACCATAAAAATAACCCTAACAGAAACCCTAACACTACCCCTAATCCCTAACACTAACCCTAACACTAACCATAACACTAAATCCTAACCCCTAACCTTAAGCCTAAACCTAACCCAAACCCTAACTGTAACCATAACTCTAACCCTAACCCTCTAAATCTAACCCTAACCCTAATCCTAATACTAACCCTAACCCTAACCCTAACCCTAAGCCTAACCCTAACCCTAACCCCATCACTAATACCTAACTGTAACCTAACCCTAAGACTGTCCCTAACCATAATCATAAATGTAACATTACCCTAACCGCAAACCTAACCTTAAACCTAAACCTATCCTTAACACCTAACCTCTAACCCTAAACCAAACCCTGACTCTAACCCTAACCTAACCCTAACTCTAACCCTAACCCTAACCATAACCCTAACCATAACATAAATCCTAACCCTAACCCTAACCCTATCCCTAACCTTAAAACTAAACCTAACCCTAACCCTAACCCTAACCCTAAACCTAAGCCTAACCCTAACCCTTATGCTAACACTAACACTAACCCTAACCCTAACCCCTAACCCAAACACTAAACCTAACGCTAACGCTAACCCTAACACTAACCCGAATCCCTAACCCTAATGATAACCCTAACCCTAAACCTAAACCTAACCCTTACCCTAACCTTAACCCTAACCCTAATACTATCCCTAACCATATCCTAACCCTAATCCTAACCCTAACATTAACCCTAACTCCTAACCAAACACTAAACGAAACCCTAACCCAGACTCTAACACTAACTGGAATCCCTAATCTTAATGATAACTCTAACCCTAACCCTAAACCTAACCATAATCCCTAACCCTAACCATAAATATAACCCTAACAAAAACCCTAACACTCCCCCTAATCCCTAACCCTAACCCTAACACTAAACCCTAACCCCTAACCCTAAGCCTAAACCTAACCCAAACCCTAATCCAAACCCTAACCATAACCATAATTGTAACCCTAACCCTCTATACTTGACCCTAACCCTAATACTAATACTAACCCTAACCCTAACCCTAAGCCTAACCCTAACCCTAACCCCTATCCCTAATACCTAACTGTAACCCTAACCCTAACACTGACCCTAACCATAACCCTAAACGTAACATTAACCCTAACCGTAACCCTAACCATAAACCAAAACCTATCCTTAACACCTAACCCCTAACCCTAAGCCAAAACCTGACTCTAACCCTAAACCTAACCCTAACTCTAACCCAAACCCTAACCCTAACACTAACCATATCCCTAACCCTAACACGAAAGCTAACCCTAACTTCTAACCCTAACAGTAACCCTAACCATAAACCTAACCCTAACCCTAATCCTAACCTCTAACCCTAACCCTAAACTCCAAGTTTAATCCTTAACCCTAAACTGAACCCTAACCCTAACCCTAGCTGTAAAACTAACCCTAACTTTAACCCGAACCCTAACCCTAACACTCACCATAATCCTATCACTAATCCCAAAACCTAATCCTAACCCTCAACCTAAACCCTAACCCCTAAACTCAACCCTAAACCTCACCCAAACCCTAACCCGAAACCTAACACTATCCTAACACTAACACTAACCTTCTAACACTAAACCTAAGCATAATCCTAACCCTAACACTAAAACTAAACCTAACCCTAACCGTAACCAGAACTCTAACACTAACACTAAACCTAACCCTAAATTTTAACTCTAAGTCTAACCATAACCATAAACCTAACACTAACCCTAACCCTAAACTATAACCCTGATCCTAACCCTAACCCTAACACTAACCCTAACCCTAACACTAAACCTAAACCAAATCCTAACCCTAACTTTAACCATAACCCTAACCTGAACATTAAGCCTAACGCTAACCCTATCACTAACCCTAAAACTAAACCTAACCCTAACCCAAACACTAACACTAACCCTAACACTAACCCTGAACCCTAACCTTAACCATAACCATAACCTTAACACTAACCTTAACCCAAATCCTAAACCTAACCCTGACCCAAACCCTAACCCTAAACTTAACATTAAGCCTAACCCTAACCCTAGCCCTAAATCTAAACCTAAGCCTAACCCTAACTCTAAGCCTACCCTAAACCTAATGTTTTAACCTAACTCTAACCCTAATCCTTAGGCGTAACCCTAACCCTAACCCTAACCCGAACCGTATCTGTAACCCTAAACATATCCTTAACACTTAATGCCTAACCCTAACCAAAACCCTAACCCTAAAACTAACCCTAACAGTAAACCTAACCATAACCCTAAGCATAACCATAATCCAAACCCTAACAGTGGCCCTATCCCTAACAACTAACACCTAAACCTTAGCAAAAACTAACCCTAACCGTTAACCTAACACTAATCCTAACCCTAAACTCTAACCCTAACCGTAACCCTACACTCTAAATCTAACCCCCAAACCTAAACATAACCCTAACCTGAACCCTAACCCTAAACCTAACCCTTACCCTAACCCTAATGGTAACCCTAACCCTAGAACTAAACTTAACCCTAAACGAAATCCTGAACCTAACCCTAAACCTTACCCTAACCCTAAACCTAACCCTAACCCTAACCTTAAGCCGAACCCTAACCCTAACCCTAAAATTAAGCCTAACCCTAAACCTAACCTAAACCTAAGCCTAATCCCTAACACTAACCCTAACCCTAACCCTAACCCTAATCTTATCACTAACACCTAACCCCTAACCCTAACCTAACCCTC
Organism: Cavia porcellus; assembly: GCF_034190915.1. Lineage (NCBI taxonomy): Eukaryota > Metazoa > Chordata > Mammalia > Rodentia > Caviidae > Cavia > Cavia porcellus. The sequence goes on along the minus strand of NW_026947514.1, from coordinate 46,428,114 downwards.
ACGCTAACCCTAAAACCAAAACCTAACCCCTAACCCTAACCCTTACCCTAAACCTAACCTTATCCCTAACACCTAACACCTAACCCTAACCTAACCCTAAACATAACCCTAAACACTAGCCTATAACCCTAACCCTAAACCAAACACAAACACTAACCCTAAACTGAACCCTATCTTAACTCTAACCCTTACCTTCTAACCCTAAACCTAAGCATAATCCTAACCATAAGACTAACACTATCCCTAACCCTAACCCTAACAATAAACCTAACCCTAACGCTAATACTATCCCTAACACTAATCCTAATACTAAGCCTAACACTAACTGTAACACTAACCCAAACACTAACACTAACCCTAACCATAACCCTAGCACTAACCATAACCTGAAACTATAACCGCAATCCTAACCCTAACCCTAACACTAACCCTAAGGCTAACCCTAATCCTAACCCTAAACGTAACCCCTATCCCTAACACTAAAACTAACACTAATGCTAAACCTAACCCTAATCCCTAACACGAAAGATAACCCTAACCCTAAACCAAATCCTAACCCTAACACTAAACCTTACCCTCACCCTAACCCAAAACCTAACCACTAACCCCTAACCCTTAACCATAACATTAAGCCTAAACCTAACCCTATCCATAACCATAAAGCTAAGCCTAACCCTAACCCTAACCCTAACCCTAACACTAACACTAACCCTAACACTTAACTGTAAACCCTAACCCTAAGCCTAAACGTACCCAACCCTAAACCAAACCCTGACCCTAACCATAACTCTAACCCTAACCCTCTAAACCTAACCCTAACCCTAATCCTAATCCAAACCCTTACCCTAACCCTAAACCTAAACCTAACACTAACCCTAACAGCATCCTAATCCCTAACACTAACACTAACCCTAACACTGACCCTAACCGTAACCCTAAACTTAACTCTAACACTAACCAGAACCCTAACCATAACCCTAAAACTATCCTTAACACCTAACCCCTAACCCTACCCCAAACCCTGACCCTAAACCTAGCTCTAACCAAAAATCTAACCCTAACCATAACCATAACCATAACCCTAACACTAACCCTAAATTCTAACACTAACCCAAACCCTAACCCTAACCCTAACCCTAGCCCTAACACTAACCATAAAACTAAGCATAACCCATAACCTATCCTTAACAATAACCCCTAACCCTAACCCAAAACCTAACCCTAACCCTAACACTAAACCTAAACGAAACCGTAACCCTAACCATAATCCGAAGCTTAACAATGATGCTATCCCTAAAATCTAACCCCTAAATCTAACCCTAATCTAACCCTAAGCCTAACTGTAACCCTAACCCTAACACTGACACTAACCCTAACTTCCAACCCTAACTATAAACTTAACCATAACCCTAACACTAACCCTAAACAGAACCCTAACCCTAACCCTAAATCTGACCTCTAAATCTAACCCAAAACCCAAAACCTAACACTAACCCTAACCCTAACCTGAACCCTAACCCTAAAACTAACCCTAAGCCTACCCTAATGCCAGCCCTAACCCTACAATAACCTTAACCCTAACCCAAATCCTAACCCTAAGCCTAACCCTAACCCTACACCTAAACCTAATCCTAGCCCTAAGCCTGATTCATAATGCTAACCCTAACCCTAAACCTAACCCTAACCCTAATCCTAACCATAACCCTAACCCTGACCCTAACACTAACCTGTACCCAAATCCTAAACCTAACCCTGATCTTAACCCTAACCCTAACCCTAACATTAAGCCTAACCGTAACCCTATCCCTAACCCTAAAACTAAGCCTAAACCTAACCCTAAACCTAACACTTAACACTAACCCTAACCCTAACCCTTAGCTGTAAACCTAACCCTAACCCTAACCTTATTCGTAACCCTAAACCTAACACTAACCCTATCCGTAACCGTAACCCTAACCCTAAACCTAAACCTAGCCCTAACCCTAACATTATCCCTAACCCTAACCCTAGCCCTAAACCTAACCCAAACCCTAACCCTAACCCTGACCATAACCCTGAACGCTAACACTAATCCTAACCCTTAGAAGTAACCCTAACCCTAACCCAAACATTAAGCCTAACCTTAACCCTATCCCTAACCCTAAAATTAAGCCTAAACCTAAACCTAACCCTAACACTTAACACTAACAAAAACCCTAACCCTTAGCCATAACCCTAACCTTAACCCTAAGCCTAAACCTATCCGTAACCTTAAACATAACCCTAAACCTAACCGTAACCCTAACCCTAAACCTAGCCCTAACCCTAACACTAACCCTAAAGCTAACACTAACCCTAACCCTAACCCTAACACTAACACCATCCCTAATCCCTAACTCTAACCCTAACCCTAAGACAGACCCTAAACGCATACCTGAACATAAGCCTAACCCTAACCATAACCCTAACCATAACACTAAACCTATCCTTAACACCCAACCCCTAAACATAAACCTAACACTAAACCTAACCCTAACTCTAACCCAAACCTTAACCCTAACCTGAACCATATCCCTAACCCTAACACTAATGCTAACCATAACTTCTAACCCTAACCCTAACCCTAACCCTAACCATAACAACTAACCACTAAAACTAACCCTAATCTTACCCTAACCCTAACCGTAACCCTAACCCTGAAACTAACACTAACACTAACTTCTAACCCTAACCCTAACATTAGACCTAACTCTAACATTTAACTCTAACGCCCAACCCTAACCCTAACCCTAACCCTAACCCTAACCCTAAACCGAACCCTAACCCTAAACCTAACACTACAACTAATCCTAACCCTAAACCAAATCCTAAACCTAACCATGACCCTAACACTTACCATAACCCTAAACTTAAGCCTAACCCTAACCCTATCCCTAATCCTAAAACTAAGACTAACCTAACCCTAAACCTACACCTAAACCTAACCCTAACCCTAAATATATCCATAACCCTAAACATAAACCTAACCCTAACCCTAAACATAACCGTAACCCTAAAGCTAACTGTAAAACTAAGCTTAATATTAACACTATCCCTAATTCTAACCCTAGCCATAACCCTAACCCTAACCCTAACCCTAACACTCACCCTAACCCTTAGCCATAACCCTAACCCTAACCCTAACCCTATCCGTAAAGCTAAATGTAACTCTAATCCTAATCGTAAAACTAACGCTAACCCTAACCCTAACACTAACCCTAACCCTAAACCAAACACTATCCCTAACCCTAACCCTAGGCCTAACCCTAACACTAAGCCTAAACCTAACCCTAACCCTAACTCTAACCCTAACACTTACCCTAACTCTAACATGATTCCTAATCCCTAACCCTAATCCTAACCCTAAGATAAACCCTAACCGTAACCCTAATGATAACCCTAAACCTATCCTTAACACTCAACCCCTAAAACTAAACCTAACACTAAACCTAAACCTAACTCTAACCCTAACCTTAAACCTAACCCTCACCGTATCCCTAACCCTAACACTAAAGCTAACCCTAACTTCTAACCTTGAGTCTAACCCTAACCATAACCCTAACACTAACCCTAACCCTAACCATAACCCTAACCATATCCTTAACACCTAACCCCTAACCCTAACCCAATCCCTACCCCTAACCCTAACTCTATACCTAACCCTAAACCTAATCATAATCCTAAACCTAACCATAATCCGAAGCCTAACCCTGAAACTATCCCTAACACCTAACCCCTAAACCTAAACCTAACCTAAACCTAACCCTAACCCAAACCCTAACCCTAACCATAACCCTAACCATAACCCTAAACATATCCTTAACACTTAACCCCTAAACCTAAACCAAACACTAACCTTAACCCTAACCCTAACCTTAACTCTAAACCTAATCGTAACCCTAACTCTAACAGTAATCCGAAGCCTAACAATGACCTTATCCCTAACACCTAACCCCTAAACCTAACCCTAACATAACCCTAAACCTAACCGTAAACCTAACCCTAACATTAACCCTAAGCCTAACTTCTCAACCTAACCCTAACCCTAACTGTAACCATAACACTAACCCAAAACCTAACACTAACCATAAACTTAACCCTAACCCTAACCCTAACCCTAACCTCTAACACTAACCCCCAACCCTAACCCTAACCCAAAAGCTAACCCTATACCTAACCCTACCCTAACCCTAACGCTAACCCTAAGCCTAGTACTAACCCTAACCCTAAACCTAACCCTCAACCAAACCCTAACGCTAACCCTAACCCTAACATTAAGCCTAACCCTAACCCTATCCCTAACCCTAAAACTAAGCCTAACCCTAACCCTAACCCTGAACTTGATCTAAACCTAACCATAACCCAAAGCCTAATCCCTAACCCTAACCCCAATACTAACACTTATCCTAACCCTAACACTAACCCTCAACCTAACCTTATCCCTAACAAATAACCCCTAACCTTAACCTAACCCTAACCCTGACCCAAACTCTAACCCTAACCCTAACACTAACACTCGCCCTAAACTTATCCCTAATCATGAAACCTAACCCTAACACTAACCCTAAACCCTAAACCCTAATTGCTAACCCAAAACCTAACCCAAACCCTAACACTAAACCTAATTCTCTCCTAACTCTAAACCTAACTTTCTAACACTAAACTTAAGCAAAATTCGAACCCTAACACGAACGCTAAACCTAACCCTAAGCCTAACCACTAACTCTAACCCTAAATCTAACGCTAACACATAAACCTAACCCAAAAACTATCACTAACTCTAAACCTAAAGCTAACCATATCCCTAACCCTAACCCTAACAATAAACCTAACCCTAACCCTAAAAATATTCCCAATGCTAATCCTAATACTGAGCCTAACACTAACCGTAATCCTAACACTAAACCTAAAGCTACCCCTAAACCTGAACACTAACCGCTAACCCTAACCAGAAACCTAACCCAAACCCTAACCCTAAACCTAACTCTCTCCTAACTCTAACTATAAATTTCTAACCCTAAACCTAAGCATAATCCTAACCCTAACACTAACCTAAACCTAACCCTAAACCTAATCATACCCCTAAACCTAACCATAATCCGAAGCCTAACCCTGACCCTATCCCTAATACCTAACCCAGAAAACTAACCCTAACCTAACCTTAACCCTAACCATAACCCTAACACTAACCGTAACCCTGACCATAACCCTAAACATATCCTTAACACTTAACCCCTAATCCTAACCCAAACCCTAAACCTAACCCTAAACCTAATCATAACACTAAACCTAACCATAATCCGAAGCCTAAAAATGACCTTATCCTGAACACCTAAACCCTAAACCTAACGCTAACATAACCCTAACCCTAAACCTAACCGTAAACCTAACGCTAACACTAACCCTAACCCTAACCCTAACCCTAACTTCTAACCCTAACCCTATACCTAACCATAACCCTAAAACTAAACCTAACAACCAACCCCTAACCCTAACCCAAACGCTAACCCTAACCCTATACCTAACCCTAACTCTAACCCTAACCCTAACCCTAAACCTAACCCGAACCCTAAATCTAAACCTAACCATAAACCTAAGCCTAATCCCTAACCCTAAACCTAAGCCTAACTCTAAACCTAACCCTAAACCTAAACCCAACCCCAACCCTAACCCTTACCCTAACCCTAACCTAAACTTGACCCTAACACCTAACCCCTAACCCTAACCTAACCCTCACCCTAAACCAAACCCTAACACCTAACCCTAACCCAAAACTTATCCCTAACACCTAACCCCTAACCCTAACATAACCCTAACCCTAACCATGACACTAACTCTATCCCTAACCCTATCCCTAACCCTAACACTCACCCTAACCCTATCCCTAATCCTGAAACCTAACCCTAACCCTAAACCCTAACCCCTAACCCTAACTCTAAACCTAACCCGAACCCTAAGCATAAACCTAAACTTATCCCAACTCTAACCCTAACCTTCTAACCATAAGCCTAAGCATAATCCTAACCCTAACACTAAACCTAAACCTAACCCTAACCCTAATCCCTAACCCTATCCCTAACCTTAACCCTAACCCTCAAACCAAAGTCTCACCCCACACCTATCCCTAACCCTAAACCTAACCCTAACGCTAACACTTACAATAAACTTAACCCTAACGCTAAACCTATCCCTAACCCTAATCCTAGTACTGAGCCTAACACTAACCCAAACCCTAACTCTAAACCTAATCCCTAACACTAACCCTACCCCTATCACTAACATTACCCTGAACACTAAACCTAATCTGTAACCGTAACTCTAACCCGTACCAAAACTCTAACCCTAAAGGCAAAACTAACCACTAACCCAAACCCTAACACTAACCCGAACCCTATGAATAATCACTAAACCTAACACTAACTCTAACAGTAACCCAAACCATAAAGCTAAATGTAACCCCAACACTAACCACAACCCTAACAATAACCTTAACCATATCAGTAACACCTAACAATTAACCCTAACACAAACCCTAACCCTAAACCTAACCCTAAACCAAATCGTAATCCTAACCCTAAGCATAATCCGAAGCCTAAACCTGTCCCTAAAACCTAACCCCTTACCAAACCCTAAAACTAACCCTAACCCTAACTTCTAACCCTAACCCTAAGACTAAACATAAACCTATACCTAAACCTAAGCCGAACCCCAACCCCTAACTCTAACCCCTAACACTAACCCTAACACTAATGCTAACCCTAACACGAACCCTAATCCTAAACCCAACCCTAATCCTAACCAAATGCTAACCCTAAACCTAACGCGAAACCTAACTTTAAGCCTAACCCTAACCCTATACCTAAGCCTAAAACTAAGCCTAAACCTAAACTTAACCCTAAACCTAAACCTAACCATAACCATAAGCCTGATCCATAATGCTAATCCTAACCCTAAACCTAATCCTAAACCTAACACTCACAATAAACCTAACCCAAATCCTAAACCTAACCCAAACCCTAACCGTAATGTTAACCCTAACACTAGCACTAATATTAACCCTAACCCAAATCCTAAACCTAACCCTAAACCTAACCATAACCCTAACGCTAACCCTAACCCTAACCATAAGCCTAACCCTCACCCTATCCCTAATCCTAAAAAAAGCTTAACCCTAACCCTAACCTTAAACCTAAACCTACACCTAAACCTAATCCCTAACACTAACCCTAACCCTAACTCTAAACCTAACCCTAAACCTAACCCTAACACCTAACCCCTAACCCTAAACTTATCCCTAACACCTAACTCCTAACCCTAACATAACCCTAACCCTAACCATGACACTAACACTATCCCTAACCCTAACACTCAACCTAACCCTATCCCTAATCCCAAAATCTATCCGTAACCCTAACCCTAACCCTAAACCCTAACCCTGAACCCTAACTCTAAACCTAACCCAAACCGTAAGCATAAACCTAAATTATCCCAAATCTAACCCTAACCTTCTAACCATAAACCTAAGCATAATCCTAACCCTAACACTAACTCTAAACCTAACCCTAAACCTAACGCTACCCCTAACCCTAACCTTAAGCCTAACTCTCACCCTTTCCCTAATCCTAAAACTAAGCTTAACCCTAACCCTAACCCTAACGGTAAACCTAAACCTAAACCTAAGCCTAATCCCTAACACTAACCCTAACCCTAACCCTAACCCTAACCTTAACCCTAACCAAATGCTAACCCTAAACCTAATGCGAAACCTAACTTTAAGCCTAACTCTAACCCTATACCTAAGCCTAAAACTAAGCCTAAACTTAAACTTAACCCTAAACCTAAACCTAACCATAACCATAAGCCTGATCCATAATGCTAATCCTAACCCTAAACCTAATCCTAAACCTAACACTCACAATAAACCTAACCCAAATCCTAAACCTAACCCAAACCCTAACCGTAATGTTAACCCTAACACTAGCACTAATATTAACCCTAACCCAAATCCTAAACCTAACCCTAAACCTAACCATAACCCTAACGCTAACCCTAACACTAACCATAAGCCTAACCCTCACCCTATACCTAATCCTAAAAAAAGCTTAACCCTAACCCTAACCCTAAACCTAAACCTACACCTAAGCCTAATCCCTAACACTAACCCTAACCCTAACTCTAAACCTAACCCTAAACCTAACCCTAACACCTAAACCCTAACCCTAACCCTAAACTTATCCCTAACACCTAACTCCTAACCCTAACATAACCCTAACCCTAACCATGACACTAACACGATCCCTAACCCTAACACTCAACCTAACCCTATCCCTAATCCCAAAATCTATCCGTAACCCTAACCCTAACCCTAAACCCTAACCCTGAACCCTAACTCTAAACCTAACCCAAACCATAAGCATAAACCTAAATTATCCCAAATCTAACCCTAACCTTCTAACCATAAACCTAAGCATAATCCTAACCCTAACACTAACTCTAAACCTAACCCTAAACCTAACGCTACCCCTAACCCTAACCTTAAGCCTAACTCTCACCCTTTCCCTAATCCTAAAACTAAGCTTAACCCTAACCCTAACCCTAACGGTAAACCTAAACCTAAACCTAAGCCTAATCCCTAACACTAACCCTAACCCTAACCCTAACCCTAACCCTAACCTTAACCCTAACCAAATGCTAACCCTAAACCTAATGCGAAACCTAACTTTAAGCCTAACTCTAACCCTATACCTAAGCCTAAAACTAAGCCTAAACTTAAACTTAACCCTAAACCTAAACCTAACCATAACCATAAGCCTGATCCATAATGCTAATCCTAACCCTAAACCTAATCTTAAACCTAACACTCACAATAAACCTAACCCAAATCCTAAACCTAACCCAAACCCTAACCGTAATGTTAACCCTAACACTAGCACTAATATTAACCCTAACCCAAATCCTAAACCTAACCCTAAACCTAACCATAACCCTAACACTAACCCTAACACTAACCATAAGCCTAACCCTCACCCTATACCTAATCCTAAAAAAAGCTTAACCCTAACCCTAACCCTAAACCTAAACCTACACCTAAGCCTAATCCCTAACACTAACCCTAACCCTAACTCTAAACCTAACCCTAAACCTAACCCTAACACCTAACCCCTAACCCTAAACTTATCCCTAACACCTAACTCCTAACCCTAACATAACCCTAACCCTAACCATGACACTAACACTATCCCTAACCCTAACACTCAACCTAACCCTATCCCTAATCCCAAAATCTATCCGTAACCCTAACCCTAACCCTAAACCCTAACCCCGAACCCTAACTCTAAACCTAACCCAAACCGTAAGCATAAACCTAAATTATCCCAAATCTAACCCTAACCTTCTAACCATAAACCTAAGCATAATCCTAACCCTAACACTAACTCTAAACCTAACCCTAAACCTAACGCTACCCCTAACCCTAACCTTAAGCCTAACTCTCACCCTTTCCCTAATCCTAAAACTAAGCTTAACCCTAACCCTAACCCTAACGGTAAACCTAAACCTAAACCTAAGCCTAATCCCTAACACTAACCCTAACCCTAACCCTAACCCTAACCTTAACCCTAACCAAATGCTAACCCTAAACCTAATGCGAAACCTAACTTTAAGCCTAACTCTAACCCTATACCTAAGCCTAAAACTAAGACTAAACTTAAACTTAACCCTAAACCTAAACCTAACCATAACCATAAGCCTGATCCATAATGCTAATCCTAACCCTAAACCTAATCCTAAACCTAACACTCACAATAAACCTAACCCAAATCCTAAACCTAACCCAAACCCTAACCGTAATGTTAACCCTAACACTAGCACTAATATTAACCCTAACCCAAATCCTAAACCTAACCCTAAACCTAACCATAACCCTAACGCTAACCCTAACACTAACCATAAGCCTAACCCTCACCCTATACCTAATCCTAAAAAAAGCTTAACCCTAACCCTAACCCTAAACCTAAACCTACACCTAAGCCTAATCCCTAACACTAACCCTAACCCTAACTCTAAACCTAACCCTAAACCTAACCCTAACACCTAACCCCTAACCCTAAACTTATCCCTAACACCTAACTCCTAACCCTAACATAACCCTAACCCTAACCATGACACTAACACTATCCCTAACCCTAACACTCAACCTAACCCTATCCCTAATCCCAAAATCTATCCGTAACCCTAACCCTAACCCTAAACCCTAACCCCGAACCCTAACTCTAAACCTAACCCAAACCATAAGCATAAACCTAAATTATCCCAAATCTAACCCTAACCTTCTAACCATAAACCTAAGCATAATCCTAACCCTAACACTAACTCTAAACCTAACCCTAAACCTAACGCTACCCCTAACCCTAACCTTAAGCCTAACTCTCACCCTTTCCCTAATCCTAAAACTAAGCTTAACCCTAACCCTAACCCTAACGGTAAACCTAAACCTAAACCTAAGCCTAATCCCTAACACTAACCCTAACCCTAACCCTAACCCTAACCTTAACCCTAACCAAATGCTAACCCTAAACCTAATGCGAAACCTAACTTTAAGCCTAACTCTAACCCTATACCTAAGCCTAAAACTAAGCCTAAACTTAAACTTAACCCTAAACCTAAACCTAACCATAACCATAAGCCTGATCCATAATGCTAATCCTAACCCTAAACCTAATCCTAAACCTAACACTCACAATAAACCTAACCCAAATCCTAAACCTAACCCAAACCCTAACCGTAATGTTAACCCTAACACTAGCACTAATATTAACCCTAACCCAAATCCTAAACCTAACCCTAAACCTAACCATAACCCTAACGCTAACCCTAACACTAACCATAAGCCTAACCCTCACCCTATACCTAATCCTAAAAAAAGCTTAACCCTAACCCTAACCCTAAACCTAAACCTACACCTAAGCCTAATCCCTAACACTAACCCTAACCCTAACTCTAAACCTAACCCTAAACCTAACCCTAACACCTAAACCCTAACCCTAACCCTAAACTTATCCCTAACACCTAACTCCTAACCCTAACATAACCCTAACCCTAACCATGACACTAACACGATCCCTAACCCTAACACTCAACCTAACCCTATCCCTAATCCCAAAATCTATCCGTAACCCTAACCCTAACCCTAAACCCTAACCCTGAACCCTAACTCTAAACCTAACCCAAACCATAAGCATAAACCTAAATTATCCCAAATCTAACCCTAACCTTCTAACCATAAACCTAAGCATAATCCTAACCCTAACACTAACTCTAAACCTAACCCTAAACCTAACGCTACCCCTAACCCTAACCTTAAGCCTAACTCTCACCCTTTCCCTAATCCTAAAACTAAGCTTAACCCTAACCCTAACCCTAACGGTAAACCTAAACCTAAACCTAAGCCTAATCCCTAACACTAACCCTAACCCTAACCCTAACCCTAACCCTAACCTTAACCCTAACCAAATGCTAACCCTAAACCTAATGCGAAACCTAACTTTAAGCCTAACTCTAACCCTATACCTAAGCCTAAAACTAAGCCTAAACTTAAACTTAACCCTAAACCTAAACCTAACCATAACCATAAGCCTGATCCATAATGCTAATCCTAACCCTAAACCTAATCTTAAACCTAACACTCACAATAAACCTAACCCAAATCCTAAACCTAACCCAAACCCTAACCGTAATGTTAACCCTAACACTAGCACTAATATTAACCCTAACCCAAATCCTAAACCTAACCCTAAACCTAACCATAACCCTAACACTAACCCTAACACTAACCATAAGCCTAACCCTCACCCTATACCTAATCCTAAAAAAAGCTTAACCCTAACCCTAACCCTAAACCTAAACCTACACCTAAGCCTAATCCCTAACACTAACCCTAACCCTAACTCTAAACCTAACCCTAAACCTAACCCTAACACCTAACCCCTAACCCTAAACTTATCCCTAACACCTAACTCCTAACCCTAACATAACCCTAACCCTAACCATGACACTAACACTATCCCTAACCCTAACACTCAACCTAACCCTATCCCTAATCCCAAAATCTATCCGTAACCCTAACCCTAACCCTAAACCCTAACCCCGAACCCTAACTCTAAACCTAACCCAAACCGTAAGCATAAACCTAAATTATCCCAAATCTAACCCTAACCTTCTAACCATAAACCTAAGCATAATCCTAACCCTAACACTAACTCTAAACCTAACCCTAAACCTAACGCTACCCCTAACCCTAACCTTAAGCCTAACTCTCACCCTTTCCCTAATCCTAAAACTAAGCTTAACCCTAACCCTAACCCTAACGGTAAACCTAAACCTAAACCTAAGCCTAATCCCTAACACTAACCCTAACCCTAACCCTAACCCTAACCTTAACCCTAACCAAATGCTAACCCTAAACCTAATGCGAAACCTAACTTTAAGCCTAACTCTAACCCTATACCTAAGCCTAAAACTAAGACTAAACTTAAACTTAACCCTAAACCTAAACCTAACCATAACCATAAGCCTGATCCATAATGCTAATCCTAACCCTAAACCTAATCCTAAACCTAACACTCACAATAAACCTAACCCAAATCCTAAACCTAACCCAAACCCTAACCGTAATGTTAACCCTAACACTAGCACTAATATTAACCCTAACCCAAATCCTAAACCTAACCCTAAACCTAACCATAACCCTAACGCTAACCCTAACACTAACCATAAGCCTAACCCTCACCCTATACCTAATCCTAAAAAAAGCTTAACCCTAACCCTAACCCTAAACCTAAACCTACACCTAAGCCTAATCCCTAACACTAACCCTAACCCTAACTCTAAACCTAACCCTAAACCTAACCCTAACACCTAACCCCTAACCCTAACCCTAAACTTATCCCTAACACCTAACTCCTAACCCTAACATAACCCTAACCCTAACCATGACACTAACACGATCCCTAACCCTAACACTCAACCTAACTCTATCCCTAATGACAAAATCTATCCGTATCCCTAACCCTAACCCTAAAGCCTAACCCTGAACCCTAACTCTAAACCTAACCCAAACCGTAAGCATAAACCTAAATTATCCCAAATCTAACCCTAACCTTCTAACCATAAACCTAAGCATAATCCTAACCCTAACACTAACTCTAAACCTAACCCTAAACCTAACGCTACCCCTAACCCTAACCTTAAGCCTAACTCTCACCCTATCCCTAATCCTAAAACTAAGCTTAACCCTAACCCTAACCCTAACGGTAAACCTAAACATAAACCTAAGCCTAATCACTAACACTAACCCTAACCCTAACTCTAAACCTAACACTAACCCTAACCCGAACCCCAACCCAAAGCCTAACCCTAACCCTAACACTAACACTAAACTTGACCCTAACACCTAACCCCTAATCCTAACCTAACCCTCACCATAAACCTAACCCTAACACCTAACCCCTAACCCTAACACTAAACTTATCCCTAACACCTAACCCCTAAACCTAACATAACCCTAACCCTAACCATGACACTAACCATATCCCTAACCCTATCCCTAACCCTAACACTCACCCTAACCCTATCCCTAATCCCGAAACCTATCCCTAACCCTAACCCTAAACCCTGACCCCTAACCCTAACCTGAACTCGAACCCTAACCCTAAGCCTAACCCTAATCCCTAACCCTAACCCTAACAATAGCCATAACGCTAACCCTAACCGTAATCGTAAATGTAATCCTAATGCTAACTGTAAACCGTAACACCGACCTTATCACTAACACCTTACCCCTAAACCTAATTCTAACGCTAATCCCTAAACCTAGCACTAACACTATCCCTAACCCTATCACTAGCCCTAACACTAACACTAACCCAAAATGGTACCCTAACCCTAAACCTAACCATAACCATAACCATAAACGTAACCCTAACCACAAACGTAACCGTGTCTAACCCTAACCCTAACCCTAACCTGAACTCGAACCCTAACCCTAACACTAAACCTAACCCTAACACTAACCCTAAACACTAATCCTAACATTAACCATAACCCAAATTCTAAACCTAACCCTAAACCTCACCCTAACACTGTCCCAATCCCTAACCCTATGCCTAATCCCTAACGCTAACCTTAATGCTAACCCTAAACCTAATCCTAACCATAACACTAACCCTAACCTCTAAACCAACCCTAATCAAAAGCCTAAATCTAAATCGAACCCTAACCCTAACACTAAAAGTAACCCTAACACTAACCTCTAACAGTAAACCTAAACCTAACCCTAACTCTAACACTAACCCACTAACACTAACCCTAAACCTAATCCTAACAGTAACCCTAAACCTAACCCTATGCCTAATCCTAAACGTAACCCTAGCCCTAAAACTAAACATAACCCTAACCCAGCCGGTAACCCTAAACTCTATTTCTAACACCTAACCCTAACTCAACCCTAACACTAACTCAGGCCCTAACTCTAAACCTAACACTAACACAAAACCTACAACTAAAACTAACCCTAACCCTAAAAATAACCCTAACCATATCCTTAACACCTAACCCCTAACCCTATCCCTAACCATAACAATAACCCTAACACTAACCCTAACTTTAACCTCTAACTCTAACCCCTAAACATAACCCTAACCCTAACCCTATCCCTAAAACTAACCCTAAACCTAAACCTAACCCTAAACCTAAACATAGCCTCAATCCTAACCCTAACTCTAAGCCTAACCCTAACCCTAAACCCTGACCTTAACCCTAACCCTAAGCCACACCCTAACCCTAACCCTAACACTAACACCTAACCCCTAACCCTAACCCTAAACCTAACCCTAATCCTAACCTTAATCCCTAACACTAACGCTAACACCAACACTCACTCTAACCCTGTCCATTATCCCTAACCCTAACCCTAACCTAAACACAAATGGTAACCCCGAAACCCTAACCCTAAACCTAACCCAAAACCTAACCCTAACTCTAACCTTAACCCTAACTCTAACACTAACAATCTATCCCTAACCCTAACCCTAATCCTAACCCTAAACCTAACAATAATCCTAACCCTAATACTACCCTAACCTTGACAACTAGCACTAACCATAACCCTATAGCTAACCCTAAACCTAATGCTAACCATATCCTTAAACCTAACACTAACAATACACTTAAACCTAACCCTATAACTATCCCTATTCCTAACTGTAACATTAACACCTAAACCTAACCCCAACCCTAACCCTATCCCTAATCCCTAACCCTAACTCGGAAACTAACACTAACCCTAACCGTAACCCTAAATATAACCCTAACCCTAACTGTAGCTCTAACCATAATCCTAATTGTATCCTTAACACCTAACACCTAACCCTAACCCAAACTCTAACCTTAACCATAATGCTAAACCTTACCCTGAACCTAATAGTAACCCTAACCCTATGTGTAATCAGAAGCATAACCCTGACTTTATCTCTAACCCCTAAACCCTAAACCTAACCCTAACCTACCCCTAATCCTAACCATAACCCTAACGTAACACTAACCCTAACACTAACTTCTAACCCTAACACTAACACTAAACATAACTATAACACTAACCCTAACCCTAAACTCTAACCCTAACCCTAACACTAACCCTAACTCTAAACCTAACCCTAAACCTAACCCTAAAACTTACATTAATCCAAACCTTAACCCTATCCATAACCCTAAAACTAAGCCTAATCCCAACCCTAAACCTAACACTAACACTAACCTCAAGGCCTAACCCTAAACCTAAACATAAACATAAACATAAACCTAACACTAACCCTAACAATAATCCTTAACCATAACCCTAAACCTAATCCTAAACCTAACCCTAAACCTAAACCTAACCCTAACTCTAACCCAAACTAAGCCTAACCCTAACCCTAACACTAACCTTGACCCTAACACCTAACCCCTAATCCTAACCTAACCCTCACCCTAAACCTAACCCTAACACCTAACCCATAACTCTAACCCTAAACTTATCCCTAACACCTAACCCCTAAATCTAACATAACCCTAACCCTAACCATGACACTAACCATATCCCTAACCCTATCCCTAACCCTAACACTCACCCTAACCCTATCCCTAATCCCGAAACCTATCCCTAACCCTAACCCTAAACCCTAACCCCTAACCCTAACCTGAACTCGAACCCTAACCCTAAGCCTAACCCTAATCCCTAACCCTAACCCTAACAATAGCCATAACGCTAACCCTAACCGTAATCGTAAATGTAATCCTAATGCTAACTGTAAACCGTAACACCGACCTTATCACTCACACCTTACCCCTAAACCTAACTCTAACGATAATCCCTAAACCTAACCCTAACACTATCCCTAACCCTATCACTAGCCCTAACACTAACACTAACCCAAAATGGTACCCTAACCCTAACCCTAAGCCTAACCATAACCATAACCATAACCATAACCATAATCGTAACCCTAACCCCAACCCTAACCATGTCTAACCCTAACCCTAACCCTAACCTGAACTCGAACCCTAACCCTAACACTAAACCTAACCCTAACACTAACCCTAAACACTAATCCTAACATTAACCATAACCCAAATTCTAAACCTAACCCTAAACCTAATCCTAACCCTGTCCCAAACCCTAACCCTAAACCTAATCCCTAACCCTAACCTTAATGCTAACCCTAAACCTACTCCTAACCGTAACCCTAACCCTAACCTCTAAACCTAACCCTAATCAAAAGCCTAAATCTAAATCTAACCCTAACCCTAACACTAAAAGTAACCCTAACCCTAAACCCTAACAGTAAACCTAAACCTAACCTTAACTCTAACACTAACCCACTAACACTAACCCTAAACCTAATCCTAACAGTAACCCTCAACCTACCCTATGCCTAATCCTAACCCTAACCCTAACCCTAAAACCTAACCATAACCCAAACCATAAAACCGTTACCATAACACAAAACCTAACCCTAACCCCTAACCCCAAACCCTAACCCTAACTCTAAACATAAACCTAACCATAGCCCTAACCTAACCCTAACCCTATCCCTAACCATAAACCTAACCTTAAACCAAATCCTAAACCTAACCCTAACCGTAACCATAACCATAACCGTAAGCCTAACCCTAACGCTAAAACTAATCATAACGCTAACCCTAAACCTAACCCTAACCCCTAACCCCAAACTCTAACCCTAACACTAACCATAAACCCAATCATAACCATAACCATAACCGTAACCTGAAGCCTAACCCTAACCCTATTCCTAACAACTAACACCTAAACCTAACCCTAACATAACTCTAACCCTAACCCTAAATTAACGCTAACACTAATCGCTAACCCTAATCCTAACACTAACACTAACCCTAATCCCTAACCCTAACCCTAACACTAACCCTAACGCTAAGCCGAACCATAACCCTAAACATAATCCTAACCCTAACTTTAACCCTAACACTGACCTTATCACTAACACCTAACCCCTAAACCTAACTCTAACCTTAATCTCTAAACCTAACCCTAACCCTAACCCTAACACTATCCCTAAACCTATCTCTGGCCTTAAACCTAATACTAACCCTAAACCTAACCCTGACCCTAACCATAACCCTGAACCTAACCCTAACCCCAACACTAACCATGTCTAACCCTAGCCCTAAGCCTAACCCGAACTCGAATCCTAACCCTAACCCTAAACCTAATCCTAACCCTAACCCTAAACACTAATCCTAACACTAACACTAACCCAAATCCTAAACCTAACCCTAAACCTCACCCTAATCCTTTCTCGAACCATAACACTAACCCTAATCCCTAACCTTAACCCTAACAGTAACATTAACCCTAACGGTAAACCTAAAACTAACCCTAACCCTAACACTAACCTCTAAATCTAACCCTAACCGTAACCCTAAACATAAACCTAACCCTAACCCTAACAATAACACTAATCCTAACCCTAACCCATAACACTAACCCTAAACCTAACACTAACTCTAACCCTAGCCCCCTAACACTAACCCTAAACCTAATCCTAACACTAACCCTAAACCTAACCCTAAGCCTAAACCTAAATCTAACACTAACCCTAAACCTAACCTTAACCATAAAGACAAAAACTAACCTCTAACCATAAACCTAACCCTATCCCTTACGCTTACCCTAACCTGAACCTTAAACTCTAACCATAACCCTAACCCTAACCCTAACTTGTAATCCTAACGAAACACTAACCATAAACCTAACCCTAAACCTAACTTCTAATCCTGACTCTAAACCTAACACTAACCCTAAACCTAACCCTAACACTAACAATAACGCTAACAGTAAACCTAACACTAACCCTAACTCTAACCCCTGCCCTAACCCTAACACTAACACTAACGCTAACCCTCTAAACCTAAACCTAATGCTAAACAAAAACGTAACCCTAACCCTAACACTAATACTAAGCCTAACCTCTAACGCTAACCCTAACCCTAACCCGAACACTAACCCTAACCATAATCCTAACCTCTAATTCTAAACCAAACCGAACCCGAACCCTAATCATAATCCTAACTCTAACCCTAATCCTAACTCTAACCCTAATCCTTCGAACCCTAACACTAACCCTCATCCTAACCCTAACCCTAACCCTAACCCTAAAACTCTAAACTTAACCCTAACCCTCATCATAACCCTAACCCTAAGCCTAAGCCTAACCCTAACCCTAACACTAACCCTAACCCCAACCCCAAACCTAACCCTAACAACAACCTTAACCATGTCTAACCCTAACCCTAACTCTAACCCTAAACCTAAACCTAAACCTAACACTAAACATAACCCTAATCCCTAACCCTAACTCTAACCCTAACCCTAAAATTAAACTTAACCCTAATCCTAACCCTAAACCTAACCCTAACGCTAACCCTAACCCTAGCCCAAACTAAGCCTAGCACTAACCCTAACACTAACCCTCAACCTAAACATAACCATAATCCCAGCCCATAAACCTAAACTCTATTTCTAACACCTAACCCTAACTCAAACCTAACACTAACTCAGGCCCTAACTCTAAACCTAACACTAACACAAAACCTAACCCTAAACCTAACCCTAACCCTAAAAATAACCCTAACCATATCCTTAACACCTAACCCCTAACCCTATCCCTAACCATAACAATAACCCTAACACTAACCCTAACTTTAACCTCTAACTCTAACCCCTAAACCTAACCCTAACCCTAACCCTATCCCTAAAACTAAGCCTAAACCAAAACCTAACCCTAAACCTAAACATAGCCTCAATCCTAACCCTAACCCTAAGCCTAAGCCTAACCCTAAACCCTGACCCTAACCCTAACCCTAAGCCTAACCCTAAACCTAACCATAACCCTAACACCTAACCCCTAACCCTAACCCTAAACCTAACCCTAATCCTAACCTTAATCCCTAACACTAACGCTAACACCAACACTCACTCTAACCCTGTCCATTATCCCTAACCCTAACCCTAACCTAAACGCAAATGGTAACCCCGAAACCCTAACCCTAAACCTAACCCAAAACCTAACCCTAACTCTAACCTTAACCCTAACTCTAACACTAACAATCTATCCCTAACCCTAATCCTAATCCTAACCCTAAACCTAACAATAATCCTAACCCTAACACTAACCCTAACCTTGACACCTAGCCCTAACCCTAACCCTATAGCTAACCCTAAACCTAATGCTAACCATATCCTTAAACCTAACACTAACAATACACTTAAACCTAACCCTATAACTATCCCTATTCCTAACTGTAACATTAACACCTAAACCTAACCCCAACCCTAACCCTATCCCTAATCCCTAACCCTAACTCGGAAACTAACACTAACCCTAACCGTAACCCTAAATATAACCCTAACCCTAACTGTAGCTCTAACCATAATCCTAATTGTATCCTTAACACCTAACACCTAACCCTAACCCAAACTCTAACCTTAACCATAATGCTAAACCTTACCCTGAACCTAATAGTAACCCTAACCCTATCTGTAATCAGAAGCATAACCCTGACCCTATCTCTAACCCCTAAAACCTAAACCTAAGCCTAACTTACCCCTAATCCTAACCATAACCCTAACGTAACACTAACCCTAACACTAACTTCTAACCCTAACACTAACACTAAACATAACTATAACACTAACCCTAACCCTAAACTCTAACCCTAACCCTAACACTAACCCTAACTCTAAACCTAACCCTAAACCTAACCCTAAACCTTACATTAAGCCAAACCTTAACCCTATCCCTAACCCTAAAACTAAGCCTAATCCCAACCCTAAACCT
The DNA here is from genome assembly GCF_034190915.1 of Cavia porcellus. Taxonomy (NCBI): domain Eukaryota; kingdom Metazoa; phylum Chordata; class Mammalia; order Rodentia; family Caviidae; genus Cavia; species Cavia porcellus. The sequence goes on along the minus strand of NW_026947514.1, from coordinate 46,407,685 downwards.
AACCCTAACCCTAACACTAACACTAACCTCAAGGCCTAACCCTAAACCTAAACCTAAACATAAACATAAACCTAACACTAACCCTAAAAATAATCCTAAACCATAACCCTAACCCTAATCCTAAACCTAACCCTAAACCTAACCCTAACCCTAACTCTAACCCAAACTAAGCCTAACCCTAACCCTAACACTAAACTTGACCCTAACACCTAACCCCTAATCCTAACCTAACCCTCACCCTAAACCTAACCCTAACACCTAACCCCTAACCCTAACACTAAACTTATCCCTAACACCTAACCCCTAAACCTAACATAACCCTAACCCTAACCATGACACTAACCATATCCCTAACCCTATCCCTAACCCTAACACTCACCCTAACCCTATCCCTAATCCCGAAACCTATTCCTAACCCTAACCCTAAACCCTAACCCTAACCCTAACCTGAACTCGAACCCTAACCCTAAGCCTAACCCTAATCCCTAACCCTAACCCTAACAATAGCCATAATGCTGACCCTAACCGTAATCGTAAATGTAATCCTAATGCTAACTGTAAACCGTAACACCGACCTTATCACTAACACCTTACCCCTAAACCTAACTCTAACGATAATCCCTAAACCTAACCCTAACACTATCCCTAACCCTATCACTAGCCCTAACACTAAAACTAACCCAAGATGGTACCCTAACCTAACCCTAACCCTAACCCGAACCATAACCATAACCATAATCGTAACCCTAACCCCAAACCTAACCGTGTCTAACCCTAACCCTAACCCTAACCTGAACTCGAACCCTAACCCTAACACTAAACCTAACCCTAACACTAACCCTAAACACTAATCCTAACATTAACCATAACCCAAATTCTAAACCTAACCCTAAACCTCACCGTAACCCTGTCCCAAACCCTAACCCTAAGACTAATCCCTAACCCTAACCTTAACACTAACCCTAAACCTAATCCTAATCCTAACCCTAACCCTAACCTCTAAACCTAACCCTAATCAAAAGCCTAAATCTAAATCTAACCCGAACCCTAACACTAAAAGTAACTCTAACCCTAAACCCTAACAGTAAACCTAAACCTAACCCTAACTCTAACACTAACCCTAAACCTAATCCTAACAGTAACCCTAAACCTAACCCTATGCCTAATCCTAACCCTAACCCTAACCCTAAACCCTAACCATAACCCAAACCATAAAACCGTAACCATAACCCAAAACCTAACCCTAACCCCTAACCCCAAACCCTAACCCTAACTCTAAACATAAACCTAACCATAGGCCTAAACCTAACCCTAACCCTAACCCTAACCATAAACCTAACCTTAAACCAAATCCTAAACCTAACCCTAACCGTAACCATAACCATAACCGTAAGCCTAACCCTAACCCTAACCCTAACACTACCCATAACCCTACCCTAACCCCAAACCTAACCGTGTCTAACACTAAACCTAACCCTAACCCTAACCCGAACTCGAAACGTAACCCTAACCCTAAGCCTAAACACTATTCCTAACACTAACCATAACCCAAATCCTAATCTTAACCCTAAACCTCACCCAAAAACCTTACCTTAACCCTAACCCGAATGCCTAACCCTAAACCTATACCTAAACCTAACCCTAACCCAAATCCTAACCCTAACCCTAACCATAACCATAACCCTAAGGCTAATTTGTAACCCTAACCCTAACACTAACCCTAAACCTAACCGAACCCTAACCCTAATCCCTAAACCTAACCCAAACCCTAACCCTAAACCTAAACCTTACCCTAAAGCTAACCCTAACCTCTAAACATAACCCTAACCTTAACCCTAAACCTAAACCTAACTCTAACCGTAACATCAACACTAACCCTAATCCTAAACCCTAACCCTAACCCTAAATGTAAACCTAACTCTAACTCGAACCCTCTAAAACTAACCCTAAACCTAATCCTAACCCAAACCCTAAACCTAAACCTAAACCTAAACCTAACCCTAACCCTAAACCCTAACCAAAACCAAAAAACCTTAACCATAACCCAAACCCTAAACCTAACCCTAACCCTAACACTAAACGCTAAACCTAACCCTAAACCTAAACCTAAACCTAAACCTAACCTTAACCAAATCCTAAACCTAACCCTAATTAACCCTAACCCTAACACTAACCCTAACCCTAAAACCTAAGCCTTACCCTAACCCTAAATTTAACCCTAACCCTGTTACTAATCCTAACCCTTGACTAACTCTAACTCTAACCCTAACTCTAACCCTAAACCTAAACCTAACCCTAACCCTAGCCCTAACCCTAAAACTAACCCTAACCCTAACCCTAACCCTAAAACTAACACTAACCTTAAACCTAACCTTAACCATAGCTCTAACCCTAGAACTAAGCCTAACCGCAACACTAACACTAACACTAACCCTAATGCTTATCCCTAACCCAAACTCTAACCCTAAACCTAAACCTAACCCTAACCCTAATCCTAACACTTATCCCTAACCATAACTATAACCCCAACACTAACCCTAACCCTAAACCTAACCCTCACCCTAACCCTAACACTAACCCGAACACTAAACCCTAACCTCTAACCCTAACCATAACCCTAATCCTAACCCTAAGCCTAACTTATCCCTAACACCTTACCCCTTACCGTAAGCTAAACATAACCCTAACCCTAACGCTAACTCTAACAGTAACCCTAACCATAAACATAACCCTAACGCTAAAACTAATCATAACGCTAACCCCATACCTAACCCTAACCCCTAACCCCAAACTCTAACCCTAACACTAACCATAAACCCAATCATAACCATAACCATAACCGTAACCTGAAGCCTAACCCTAACCCTATTCCTAACAACTAACACCTAAACCTAACCCTAACATAACTCTAACCCTAACCCTAAATTAACGCTAACACTAATCGCTAACCCTAATCCTAACACTAACACTAACCCTAATCCCTAACCCTAACCCTAACACTAAACCTAACGCTAAGCCCAACCGTAACCCTAAACGTAATCCTAACCCTAACTTTAACCCTAACACTGACCTTATCATTAACACCTAACCCCTAAACCTAACTCTAACCTTAATCTCTAAACCTAACCCTAACCCTAACCCTAACACTATCCCTAAACCTATCTCTGGCCTTAAACCTAATACTAACCCTAAACCTAACCCTGACCCTAACCATAACCCTGAACCTAACCCTAACCCCAACACTAACCATGTCTAACCCTAGCCCTAAGCCTAACCCGAACTCGAATCCTAACCCTAACCCTAAACCTAATCCTAACCCTAACCCTAAACACTAATCCTAACACTAACACTAACCCAAATCCTAAACCTAACCCTAAACCTCACCCTAATCCTTTCTCGAACCATAACACTAACCCTAATCCCTAACCTTAACCCTAACAGTAACATTAACCCTAACGGTAAACCTAAAACTAACCCTAACCCTAACACTAACCTCTAAATCTAACCCTAACCGTAACCCTAAACATAAACCTAACCCTAACCCTAACAATAACACTAATCCTAACCCTAACCCATAACACTAACCCTAAACCTAACACTAACTCTAACCCTAGCCCCCTAACACTAACCCTAAACCTAATCCTAACACTAACCCTAAACCTAACCCTAAGCCTAAACCTAAATCTAACACTAACCCTAAACCTAACCTTAACCATAAAGACAAAAACTAACCTCTAACCATAAACCTAACCCTATCCCTTACGCTTACCCTAACCTGAACCTTAAACTCTAACCGTAACCCTAACCCTAACCCTAACTTGTAATCCTAACGAAACACTAACCATAAACCTAACCCTAAACCTAACTTCTAATCCTGACTCTAAACCTAACACTAACCCTAAACCTAACCCTAACACTAACAATAACGCTAACAGTAAACCTAACACTAACCCTAACTCTAACCCCTGCCCTAACCCTAACACTAACACTAACGCTAACCCTCTAAACCTAAACCTAATGCTAAACAAAAACGTAACCCTAACCCTAACACTAATACTAAGCCTAACCTCTAACGCTAACCCTAACCCTAACCCGAACACTAACCCTAACCATAATCCTAACCTCTAATTCTAAACCAAACCGAACCCGAACCCTAATCATAATCCTAACTCTAACCCTAATCCTAACTCTAACCCTAATCCTTCGAACCCTAACACTAACCCTCATCCTAACCCTAACCCTAACCCTAACCCTAAAACTCTAAACTTAACCCTAACCCTCATCATAACCCTAACCCTAAGCCTAAGCCTAACCCTAACCCTAACACTAACCCTAACCCCAACCCCAAACCTAACCCTAACAACAACCTTAACCATGTCTAACCCTAACCCTAACTCTAACCCTAAACCTAAACCTAAACCTAACACTAAACATAACCCTAATCCCTAACCCTAACTCTAACCCTAACCCTAAAATTAAACTTAACCCTAATCCTAACCCTAAACCTAACCCTAACGCTAACCCTAACCCTAGCCCAAACTAAGCCTAGCACTAACCCTAACACTAACCCTCAACCTAAACATAACCATAATCCCAGCCCATAAACCTAAACTCTATTTCTAACACCTAACCCTAACTCAAACCTAACACTAACTCAGGCCCTAACTCTAAACCTAACACTAACACAAAACCTAACCCTAAACCTAACCCTAACCCTAAAAATAACCCTAACCATATCCTTAACACCTAACCCCTAACCCTATCCCTAACCATAACAATAACCCTAACACTAACCCTAACTTTAACCTCTAACTCTAACCCCTAAACCTAACCCTAACCCTAACCCTATCCCTAAAACTAAGCCTAAACCAAAACCTAACCCTAAACCTAAACATAGCCTCAATCCTAACCCTAACCCTAAGCCTAAGCCTAACCCTAAACCCTGACCCTAACCCTAACCCTAAGCCTAACCCTAAGCCTAACCATAACCCTAACACCTAACCCCTAACCCTAACCCTAAACCTAACCCTAATCCTAACCTTAATCCCTAACACTAACGCTAACACCAACACTCACTCTAACCCTGTCCATTATCCCTAACCCTAACCCTAACCTAAACGCAAATGGTAACCCCGAAACCCTAACCCTAAACCTAACCCAAAACCTAACCCTAACTCTAACCTTAACCCTAACTCTAACACTAACAATCTATCCCTAACCCTAATCCTAATCCTAACCCTAAACCTAACAATAATCCTAACCCTAACACTAACCCTAACCTTGACACCTAGCCCTAACCCTAACCCTATAGCTAACCCTAAACCTAATGCTAACCATATCCTTAAACCTAACACTAACAATACACTTAAACCTAACCCTATAACTATCCCTATTCCTAACTGTAACATTAACACCTAAACCTAACCCCAACCCTAACCCTATCCCTAATCCCTAACCCTAACTCGGAAACTAACACTAACCCTAACCGTAACCCTAAATATAACCCTAACCCTAACTGTAGCTCTAACCATAATCCTAATTGTATCCTTAACACCTAACACCTAACCCTAACCCAAACTCTAACCTTAACCATAATGCTAAACCTTACCCTGAACCTAATAGTAACCCTAACCCTATCTGTAATCAGAAGCATAACCCTGACCCTATCTCTAACCCCTAAAACCTAAACCTAAGCCTAACTTACCCCTAATCCTAACCATAACCCTAACGTAACACTAACCCTAACACTAACTTCTAACCCTAACACTAACACTAAACATAACTATAACACTAACCCTAACCCTAAACTCTAACCCTAACCCTAACACTAACCCTAACTCTAAACCTAACCCTAAACCTAACCCTAAACCTTACATTAAGCCAAACCTTAACCCTATCCCTAACCCTAAAACTAAGCCTAATCCCAACCCTAAACCTAACCCTAACCCTAACACTAACACTAACCTCAAGGCCTAACCCTAAACCTAAACCTAAACATAAACATAAACCTAACACTAACCCTAAAAATAATCCTAAACCATAACCCTAACCCTAATCCTAAACCTAACCCTAAACCTAACCCTAACCCTAACTCTAACCCAAACTAAGCCTAACCCTAACCCTAACACTAAACTTGACCCTAACACCTAACCCCTAATCCTAACCTAACCGTCACCCTAAACATAACCCTGACACCTAACCCCTAACCCTAACACTAAACTTATCCCTAACACCTAACCCCTAAACCTAACATAACCCTAACCCTAACCATGACACTAACCATATCCCTAACCCTATCCCTAACCCTAACACTCACCCTAACCCTATCCCTAATCCCGAAACCTATCCCTAACCCTAACCCTAAACCCTAACCCCTAACCCTAACCTGAACTCGAACCCTAACCCTAAGCCTAACCCTAATCCCTAACCCTAACCCTAACAATAGCCATAACGCTAACCCTAACCGTAATCGTAAATGTAATCCTAATGCTAACTGTAAACCGTAACACCGACCTTATCACTCACACCTTACCCCTAAACCTAACTCTAACGATAATCCCTAAACCTAACCCTAACACTATCCCTAACCCTATCACTAGCCCTAACACTAACACTAACCCAAGATGGTACCCTAACCTAACCCTAACCCGAACCCGAACCATAACCATAACCATAATCGTAACCCTAACCCCAACCCTAACCATGTCTAACCCTAACCCTAACCCTAACCTGAACTCGAACCCTAACCCTAACACTAAACCTAACCCTAACACTAACCCTAAACACTAATCCTAACATTAACCATAACCCAAATTCTAAACCTAACCCTAAACCTAATCCTAACCCTGTCCCAAACCCTAACCCTAAACCTAATCCCTAACCCTAACCTTAATGCTAACCCTAAACCTACTCCTAACCGTAACCCTAACCCTAACCTCTAAACCTAACCCTAATCAAAAGCCTAAATCTAAATCTAACCCTAACCCTAACACTAAAAGTAACCCTAACCCTGAACCCTAACAGTAAACCTAAACCTAACCTTAACTCTAACACTAACCCACTAACACTAACCCTAAACCTAATCCTAACAGTAACCCTCAACCTACCCTATGCCTAATCCTAACCCTAACCCTAACCCTAAAACCTAACCATAACCCAAACCATAAAACCGTTACCATAACACAAAACCTAACCCTAACCCCTAACCCCAAACCCTAACCCTAACTCTAAACATAAACCTAACCATAGCCCTAACCTAACCCTAACCCTATCCCTAACCATAAACCTAACCTTAAACCAAATCCTAAACCTAACCCTAACCGTAACCATAACCATAACCGTAAGCCTAACCCTAACGCTAAAACTAATCATAACGCTAACCCTAAACCTAACCCTAACCCCTAACCCCAAACTCTAACCCTAACACTAACCATAAACCCAATCATAACCATAACCATAACCGTAACCTGAAGCCTAACCCTAACCCTATTCCTAACAACTAACACCTAAACCTAACCCTAACATAACTCTAACCCTAACCCTAAATTAACGCTAACACTAATCGCTAACCCTAATCCTAACACTAACACTAACCCTAATCCCTAACCCTAACCCTAACACTAACCCTAACGCTAAGCCGAACCATAACCCTAAACATAATCCTAACCCTAACTTTAACCCTAACACTGACCTTATCACTAACACCTAACCCCTAAACCTAACTCTAACCTTAATCTCTAAACCTAACCCTAACCCTAACCCTAACACTATCCCTAAACCTATCTCTGGCCTTAAACCTAATACTAACCCTAAACCTAACCCTGACCCTAACCATAACCCTGAACCTAACCCTAACCCCAACACTAACCATGTCTAACCCTAGCCCTAAGCCTAACCCGAACTCGAATCCTAACCCTAACCCTAAACCTAATCCTAACCCTAACCCTAAACACTAATCCTAACACTAACACTAACCCAAATCCTAAACCTAACCCTAAACCTCACCCTAATCCTTTCTCGAACCATAACACTAACCCTAATCCCTAACCTTAACCCTAACAGTAACATTAACCCTAACGGTAAACCTAAAACTAACCCTAACCCTAACACTAACCTCTAAATCTAACCCTAACCGTAACCCTAAACATAAACCTAACCCTAACCCTAACAATAACACTAATCCTAACCCTAACCCATAACACTAACCCTAAACCTAACACTAACTCTAACCCTAGCCCCCTAACACTAACCCTAAACCTAATCCTAACACTAACCCTAAACCTAACCCTAAGCCTAAACCTAAATCTAACACTAACCCTAAACCTAACCTTAACCATAAAGACAAAAACTAACCTCTAACCATAAACCTAACCCTATCCCTTACGCTTACCCTAACCTGAACCTTAAACTCTAACCGTAACCCTAACCCTAACCCTAACTTGTAATCCTAACGAAACACTAACCATAAACCTAACCCTAAACCTAACTTCTAATCCTGACTCTAAACCTAACACTAACCCTAAACCTAACCCTAACACTAACAATAACGCTAACAGTAAACCTAACACTAACCCTAACTCTAACCCCTGCCCTAACCCTAACACTAACACTAACGCTAACCCTCTAAACCTAAACCTAATGCTAAACAAAAACGTAACCCTAACCCTAACACTAATACTAAGCCTAACCTCTAACGCTAACCCTAACCCTAACCCGAACACTAACCCTAACCATAATCCTAACCTCTAATTCTAAACCAAACCGAACCCGAACCCTAATCATAATCCTAACTCTAACCCTAATCCTAACTCTAACCCTAATCCTTCGAACCCTAACACTAACCCTCATCCTAACCCTAACCCTAACCCTAACCCTAAAACTCTAAACTTAACCCTAACCCTCATCATAACCCTAACCCTAAGCCTAAGCCTAACCCTAACCCTAACACTAACCCTAACCCCAACCCCAAACCTAACCCTAACAACAACCTTAACCATGTCTAACCCTAACCCTAACTCTAACCCTAAACCTAAACCTAAACCTAACACTAAACATAACCCTAATCCCTAACCCTAACTCTAACCCTAACCCTAAAATTAAACTTAACCCTAATCCTAACCCTAAACCTAACCCTAACGCTAACCCTAACCCTAGCCCAAACTAAGCCTAGCACTAACCCTAACACTAACCCTCAACCTAAACATAACCATAATCCCAGCCCATAAACCTAAACTCTATTTCTAACACCTAACCCTAACTCAAACCTAACACTAACTCAGGCCCTAACTCTAAACCTAACACTAACACAAAACCTAACCCTAAACCTAACCCTAACCCTAAAAATAACCCTAACCATATCCTTAACACCTAACCCCTAACCCTATCCCTAACCATAACAATAACCCTAACACTAACCCTAACTTTAACCTCTAACTCTAACCCCTAAACCTAACCCTAACCCTAACCCTATCCCTAAAACTAAGCCTAAACCAAAACCTAACCCTAAACCTAAACATAGCCTCAATCCTAACCCTAACCCTAAGCCTAAGCCTAACCCTAAACCCTGACCCTAACCCTAACCCTAAGCCTAACCCTAAGCCTAACCATAACCCTAACACCTAACCCCTAACCCTAACCCTAAACCTAACCCTAATCCTAACCTTAATCCCTAACACTAACGCTAACACCAACACTCACTCTAACCCTGTCCATTATCCCTAACCCTAACCCTAACCTAAACGCAAATGGTAACCCCGAAACCCTAACCCTAAACCTAACCCAAAACCTAACCCTAACTCTAACCTTAACCCTAACTCTAACACTAACAATCTATCCCTAACCCTAATCCTAATCCTAACCCTAAACCTAACAATAATCCTAACCCTAACACTAACCCTAACCTTGACACCTAGCCCTAACCCTAACCCTATAGCTAACCCTAAACCTAATGCTAACCATATCCTTAAACCTAACACTAACAATACACTTAAACCTAACCCTATAACTATCCCTATTCCTAACTGTAACATTAACACCTAAACCTAACCCCAACCCTAACCCTATCCCTAATCCCTAACCCTAACTCGGAAACTAACACTAACCCTAACCGTAACCCTAAATATAACCCTAACCCTAACTGTAGCTCTAACCATAATCCTAATTGTATCCTTAACACCTAACACCTAACCCTAACCCAAACTCTAACCTTAACCATAATGCTAGACCTTACCCTGAACCTAATAGTAACCCTAACCCTATCTGTAATCAGAAGCATAACCCTGACCCTATCTCTAACCCCTAAAACCTAAACCTAAGCCTAACTTACCCCTAATCCTAACCATAACCCTAACGTAACACTAACCCTAACACTAACTTCTAACCCTAACACTAACACTAAACATAACTATAACACTAACCCTAACCCTAAACTCTAACCCTAACCCTAACACTAACCCTAACTCTAAACCTAACCCTAAACCTAACCCTAAACCTTACATTAAGCCAAACCTTAACCCTATCCCTAACCCTAAAACTAAGCCTAATCCCAACCCTAAACCTAACCCTAACCCTAACACTAACACTAACCTCAAGGCCTAACCCTAAACCTAAACCTAAACATAAACATAAACCTAACACTAACCCTAAAAATAATCCTAAACCATAACCCTAACCCTAATCCTAAACCTAACCCTAAACCTAACCCTAACCCTAACTCTAACCCAAACTAAGCCTAACCCTAACCCTAACACTAAACTTGACCCTAACACCTAACCCCTAATCCTAACCTAACCCTCACCCTAAACCTAACCCTAACACCTAACCCCTAACCCTAACACTAAACTTATCCCTAACACCTAACCCCTAAACCTAACATAAACCTAACCCTAACCATGACACTAACCATATCCCTAACCCTATCCCTAACCCTAACACTCACCCTAACCCTATCCCTAATCCCGAAACCTATCCCTAACCCTAACCCTAAACCCTAACCCCTAACCCTAACCTGAACTCGAACCCTAACCCTAAGCCTAACCCTAATCCCTAACCCTAACCCTAACAATAGCCATAACGCTAACCCTAACCGTAATCGTAAATGTAATCCTAATGCTAACTGTAAACCGTAACACCGACCTTATCACTCACACCTTACCCCTAAACCTAATTCTAACGCTAATCCCTAAACCTAACACTAACACTATCCCTAACCCTATCACTAGCCCTAACACTAACACTAACCCAAAATGGTACCCTAACCCTAAACCTAACCATAACCATAACCATAAACGTAACCCTAACCACAAACGTAACCGTGTCTAACCCTAACCCTAACCCTAACCTGAACTCGAACCCTAACCCTAACACTAAACCTAACCCTAACACTAACCCTAAACACTAATCCTAACATTAACCATAACCCAAATTCTAAACCTAACCCTAAACCTCACCCTAACACTGTCCCAATCCCTAACCCTAAGCCTAATCCCTAACGCTAACCTTAATGCTAACCCTAAACCTAATCCTAACCATAACCCTAACCCTAACCTCTAAACCAACCCTAATCAAAAGCCTAAATCTAAATCTAACCCTAACCCTAACACTAAAAGTAACCCTAACACTAACCTCTAACAGTAAACCTAAACCTAACCCTAACTCTAACACTAACCCACTAACACTAACCCTAAACCTAATCCTAACAGTAACCCTAAACCTAACCCTATGCCTAATCCTAACCGTAACCCTAGCCCTAAAACTAAACATAACCCTAACGCAGCCGGTAACCCTAAACTCTATTTCTAACACCTAACCCTAACTCAACCCTAACACTAACTCAGGCCCTAACTCTAAACCTAACACTAACACAAAACCTAACCCTAAAACTAACCCTAACCCTAAAAATAACCCTAACCATATCCTTAACACCTAACCCCTAACCCTATCCCTAACCATAACAATAACCCTAACACTAACCCTAACTTTAACCTCTAACCCCTAAACATAACCCTAACCCTAACCCTATCCCTAAAACTAACCCTAAACCTAAACCTAACCCTAAACCTAAACATAGCCTCAATCCTAACCCTAACTCTAAGCCTAACCCTAACCCTAAACCCTGACCTTAACCCTAACCCTAAGCCTAACCCTAACCCTAACCCTAACACTAACACCTAACCCCTAAACCTAACCCTAAACCTAACCCTAATCCTAACCTTAATCCCTAACACTAACGCTAACACCAACACTCACTCTAACCCTGTCCATTATCCCTAACCCTAACCCTAACCTAAACACAAATGGTAACCCCGAAACCCTAACCCTAAACCTAACCCAAAACCTAACCCTAACTCTAACCTTAACCCTAACTCTAACACTAACAATCTATCCCTAACCCTAATCCTAATCCTAAACCTAAACCTAACAATAATCCTAACCCTAACACTAACCCTAACCTTGACACCTAGCCCTAACCCTAACCCTATAGCTAACCCTAAACCTAATGCTAACCATATCCTTAAACCTAACACTAACAATACACTTAAACCTAACCCTATAACTATCCCTATTCCTAACTGTAACATTAACACCTAAACCTAACCCCAACCCTAACCCTATCCCTAATCCCTAACCCTAACTCTGAAACTAACACTAACCCTAACCGTAACCCTAAATATAACCCTAACCCTAACTGTAGCTCTAACCATAATCCTAATTGTATCCTTAACACCTAACACCTAACCCTAACCCAAACTCTAACCTTAACCATAATGCTAAACCTTACCCTGAACCTAATAGTAACCCTAACCCTATCTGTAATCAGAAGCATAACCCTGACCTTATCTCTAACCCCTAAACCCTAAACCTAACCCTAACCTACCCCTAATCCTAACCATAACCCTAACGTAACACTAACCCTAACACTAACTTCTAACCCTAACACTAACACTAAACATAACTATAACACTAACCCTAACCCTAAACTCTAACCCTAACCCTAACACTAACCCTAACTCTAAACCTAACCCTAAACCTAACCCTAAAACTTACATTAATCCAAACCTTAATCCTATCCATAACCCTAAAACTAAGCCTAATCCCAACCCTAAACCTAACCCTAACCCTAACACTAACACTAACCTCAAGGCCTAACCCTAAACCTAAACATAAACATAAACATAAACCTAACACTAACCCTAACAATAATCCTAAACCATAACCCTAAACCTAATCCTAAACCTAATCCTAAACCTAACCCTAAACCTAACCCTAACCCTAACTCTAACCCAAACTAAGCCTAACCCTAACCCTAACACTAACCTTGACCCTAACACCTAACCCCTAATCCTAACCTAACCCTCACCCTAAACCTAACCCTAACACCTAACCCATAACCCTAACCCTAAACTTATCCCTAACACCTAACCCCTAAATCTAACATAACCCTAACCCTAACCATGACACTAACCATATCCCTAACCCTATCCCTAACCCTAACACTCACCCTAACCCTATCCCTAATCCCGAAACCTATCCCTAACCCTAACCCTAAACCCTAACCCCTAACCCTAACCTGAACTCGAACCCTAACCCTAAGCCTAACCCTAATCCCTAACCCTAACCCTAACAATAGCCATAACGCTAACCCTAACCGTAATCGTAAATGTAATCCTAATGCTAACTGTAAACCGTAACACCGACCTTATCACTCACACCTTACCCCTAAACCTAACTCTAACGATAATCCCTAAACCTAACCCTAACACTATCCCTAACCCTATCACTAGCCCTAACACTAACACTAACCCAAAATGGTACCCTAACCCTAACCCTAAGCCTAACCATAACCATAACCATAACCATAACCATAATCGTAACCCTAACCCCAACCCTAACCATGTCTAACCCTAACCCTAACCCTAACCTGAACTCGAACCCTAACCCTAACACTAAACCTAACCCTAACACTAACCCTAAACACTAATCCTAACATTAACCATAACCCAAATTCTAAACCTAACCCTAAACCTAATCCTAACCCTGTCCCAAACCCTAACCCTAAACCTAATCCCTAACCCTAACCTTAATGCTAACCCTAAACCTACTCCTAACCGTAACCCTAACCCTAACCTCTAAACCTAACCCTAATCAAAAGCCTAAATCTAAATCTAACCCTAACCCTAACACTAAAAGTAACCCTAACCCTAAACCCTAACAGTAAACCTAAACCTAACCTTAACTCTAACACTAACCCACTAACACTAACCCTAAACCTAATCCTAACAGTAACCCTCAACCTACCCTATGCCTAATCCTAACCCTAACCCTAACCCTAAAACCTAACCATAACCCAAACCATAAAACCGTTATCATAACACAAAACCTAACCCTAACCCCTAACCCCAAACCCTAACCCTAACTCTAAACATAAACCTAACCATAGCCCTAACCTAACCCTAACCCTATCCCTAACCATAAACCTAACCTTAAACCAAATCCTAAACCTAACCCTAACCGTAACCATAACCATAACCGTAAGCCTAACCCTAACGCTAAAACTAATCATAACGCTAACCCTAAACCTAACCCTAACCCCTAACCCCAAACTCTAACCCTAACACTAACCATAAACCCAATCATAACCATAACCATAACCGTAACCTGAAGCCTAACCCTAACCCTATTCCTAACAACTAACACCTAAACCTAACCCTAACATAACTCTAACCCTAACCCTAAATTAACGCTAACACTAATCGCTAACCCTAATCCTAACACTAACACTAACCCTAATCCCTAACCCTAACCCTAACACTAACCCTAACGCTAAGCCGAACCATAACCCTAAACATAATCCTAACCCTAACTTTAACCCTAACACTGACCTTATCACTAACACCTAACCCCTAAACCTAACTCTAACCTTAATCTCTAAACCTAACCCTAACCCTAACCCTAACACTATCCCTAAACCTATCTCTGGCCTTAAACCTAATACTAACCCTAAACCTAACCCTGACCCTAACCATAACCCTGAACCTAACCCTAACCCCAACACTAACCATGTCTAACCCTAGCCCTAAGCCTAACCCGAACTCGAATCCTAACCCTAACCCTAAACCTAATCCTAACCCTAACCCTAAACACTAATCCTAACACTAACACTAACCCAAATCCTAAACCTAACCCTAAACCTCACCCTAATCCTTTCTCGAACCATAACACTAACCCTAATCCCTAACCTTAACCCTAACAGTAACATTAACCCTAACGGTAAACCTAAAACTAACCCTAACCCTAACACTAACCTCTAAATCTAACCCTAACCGTAACCCTAAACATAAACCTAACCCTAACCCTAACAATAACACTAATCCTAACCCTAACCCATAACACTAACCCTAAACCTAACACTAACTCTAACCCTAGCCCCCTAACACTAACCCTAAACCTAATCCTAACACTAACCCTAAACCTAACCCTAAGCCTAAACCTAAATCTAACACTAACCCTAAACCTAACCTTAACCATAAAGACAAAAACTAACCTCTAACCATAAACCTAACCCTATCCCTTACGCTTACCCTAACCTGAACCTTAAACTCTAACCGTAACCCTAACCCTAACCCTAACTTGTAATCCTAACGAAACACTAACCATAAACCTAACCCTAAACCTAACTTCTAATCCTGACTCTAAACCTAACACTAACCCTAAACCTAACCCTAACACTAACAATAACGCTAACAGTAAACCTAACACTAACCCTAACTCTAACCCCTGCCCTAACCCTAACACTAACACTAACGCTAACCCTCTAAACCTAAACCTAATGCTAAACAAAAACGTAACCCTAACCCTAACACTAATACTAAGCCTAACCTCTAACGCTAACCCTAACCCTAACCCGAACACTAACCCTAACCATAATCCTAACCTCTAATTCTAAACCAAACCGAACCCGAACCCTAATCATAATCCTAACTCTAACCCTAATCCTAACTCTAACCCTAATCCTTCGAACCCTAACACTAACCCTCATCCTAACCCTAACCCTAACCCTAACCCTAAAACTCTAAACTTAACCCTAACCCTCATCATAACCCTAACCCTAAGCCTAAGCCTAACCCTAACCCTAACACTAACCCTAACCCCAACCCCAAACCTAACCCTAACAACAACCTTAACCATGTCTAACCCTAACCCTAACTCTAACCCTAAACCTAAACCTAAACCTAACACTAAACATAACCCTAATCCCTAACCCTAACTCTAACCCTAACCCTAAAATTAAACTTAACCCTAATCCTAACCCTAAACCTAACCCTAACGCTAACCCTAACCCTAGCCCAAACTAAGCCTAGCACTAACCCTAACACTAACCCTCAACCTAAACATAACCATAATCCCAGCCCATAAACCTAAACTCTATTTCTAACACCTAACCCTAACTCAAACCTAACACTAACTCAGGCCCTAACTCTAAACCTAACACTAACACAAAACCTAACCCTAAACCTAACCCTAACCCTAAAAATAACCCTAACCATATCCTTAACACCTAACCCCTAACCCTATCCCTAACCATAACAATAACCCTAACACTAACCCTAACTTTAACCTCTAACTCTAACCCCTAAACCTAACCCTAACCCTAACCCTATCCCTAAAACTAAGCCTAAACCAAAACCTAACCCTAAACCTAAACATAGCCTCAATCCTAACCCTAACCCTAAGCCTAAGCCTAACCCTAAACCCTGACCCTAACCCTAACCCTAAGCCTAACCCTAAGCCTAACCATAACCCTAACACCTAACCCCTAACCCTAACCCTAAACCTAACCCTAATCCTAACCTTAATCCCTAACACTAACGCTAACACCAACACTCACTCTAACCCTGTCCATTATCCCTAACCCTAACCCTAACCTAAACGCAAATGGTAACCCCGAAACCCTAACCCTAAACCTAACCCAAAACCTAACCCTAACTCTAACCTTAACCCTAACTCTAACACTAACAATCTATCCCTAACCCTAATCCTAATCCTAACCCTAAACCTAACAATAATCCTAACCCTAACACTAACCCTAACCTTGACACCTAGCCCTAACCCTAACCCTATAGCTAACCCTAAACCTAATGCTAACCATATCCTTAAACCTAACACTAACAATACACTTAAACCTAACCCTATAACTATCCCTATTCCTAACTGTAACATTAACACCTAAACCTAACCCCAACCCTAACCCTATCCCTAATCCCTAACCCTAACTCGGAAACTAACACTAACCCTAACCGTAACCCTAAATATAACCCTAACCCTAACTGTAGCTCTAACCATAATCCTAATTGTATCCTTAACACCTAACACCTAACCCTAACCCAAACTCTAACCTTAACCATAATGCTAAACCTTACCCTGAACCTAATAGTAACCCTAACCCTATCTGTAATCAGAAGCATAACCCTGACCCTATCTCTAACCCCTAAAACCTAAACCTAAGCCTAACTTACCCCTAATCCTAACCATAACCCTAACGTAACACTAACCCTAAAACTAACTTCTAACCCTAACACTAACACTAAACGTAACTATAACACTAACCCTAACCCTAAACTCTAACCCTAACCCTAACACTAACCCTAACTCTAAACCTAACCCTAAACCTAACCCTAAACCTTACATTAAGCCAAACCTTAACCCTATCCCTAACCCTAAAACTAAGCCTAATCCCAACCCTAAACCTAACCCTAACCCTAACACTAACACTAACCTCAAGGCCTAACCCTAAACCTAAACCTAAACATAAACATAAACCTAACACTAACCCTAAAAATAATCCTAAACCATAACCCTAACCCTAATCCTAAACCTAACCCTAAACCTAACCCTAACCCTAACTCTAACCCAAACTAAGCCTAACCCTAACCCTAACACTAAACTTGACCCTAACACCTAACCCCTAATCCTAACCTAACCCTCACCCTAAACCTAACCCTAACACCTAACCCCTAACCCTAACACTAAACTTATCCCTAACACCTAACCCCTAAACCTAACATAACCCTAACCCTAACCATGACACTAACCATATCCCTAACCCTATCCCTAACCCTAACACTCACCCTAACCCTATCCCTAATCCCGAAACCTATCCCTAACCCTAACCCTAAACCCTAACCCCTAACCCTAACCTGAACTCGAACCCTAACCCTAAGCCTAACCCTAATCCCTAACCCTAACCCTAACAATAGCCATAACGCTAACCCTAACCGTAATCGTAAATGTAATCCTAATGCTAACTGTAAACCGTAACACCGACCTTATCACTCACACCTTACCCCTAAACCTAATTCTAACGCTAATCCCTAAACCTAACACTAACACTATCCCTAACCCTATCACTAGCCCTAACACTAACACTAACCCAAAATGGTACCCTAACCCTAAACCTAACCATAACCATAACCATAAACGTAACCCTAACCACAAACGTAACCGTGTCTAACCCTAACCCTAACCCTAACCTGAACTCGAACCCTAACCCTAACACTAAACCTAACCCTAACACTAACCCTAAACACTAATCCTAACATTAACCATAACCCAAATTCTAAACCTAACCCTAAACCTCACCCTAACACTGTCCCAATCCCTAACCCTAAGCCTAATCCCTAACGCTAACCTTAATGCTAACCCTAAACCTAATCCTAACCATAACCCTAACCCTAACCTCTAAACCAACCCTAATCAAAAGCCTAAATCTAAATCTAACCCTAACCCTAACACTAAAAGTAACCCTAACACTAACCTCTAACAGTAAACCTAAACCTAACCCTAACTCTAACACTAACCCACTAACACTAACCCTAAACCTAATCCTAACAGTAACCCTAAACCTAACCCTATGCCTAATCCTAACCGTAACCCTAGCCCTAAAACTAAACATAACCCTAACGCAGCCGGTAACCCTAAACTCTATTTCTAACACCTAACCCTAACTCAACCCTAACACTAACTCAGGCCCTAACTCTAAACCTAACACTAACACAAAACCTAACCCTAAAACTAACCCTAACCCTAAAAATAACCCTAACCATATCCTTAACACCTAACCCCTAACCCTATCCCTAACCATAACAATAACCCTAACACTAACCCTAACTTTAACCTCTAACCCCTAAACATAACCCTAACCCTAACCCTATCCCTAAAACTAACCCTAAACCTAAACCTAACCCTAAACCTAAACATAGCCTCAATCCTAACCCTAACTCTAAGCCTAACCCTAACCCTAAACCCTGACCTTAACCCTAACCCTAAGCCTAACCCTAACCCTAACCCTAACACTAACACCTAACCCCTAAACCTAACCCTAAACCTAACCCTAATCCTAACCTTAATCCCTAACACTAACGCTAACACCAACACTCACTCTAACCCTGTCCATTATCCCTAACCCTAACCCTAACCTAAACACAAATGGTAACCCCGAAACCCTAACCCTAAACCTAACCCAAAACCTAACCCTAACTCTAACCTTAACCCTAACTCTAACACTAACAATCTATCCCTAACCCTAATCCTAATCCTAAACCTAAACCTAACAATAATCCTAACCCTAACACTAACCCTAACCTTGACACCTAGCCCTAACCCTAACCCTATAGCTAACCCTAAACCTAATGCTAACCATATCCTTAAACCTAACACTAACAATACACTTAAACCTAACCCTATAACTATCCCTATTCCTAACTGTAACATTAACACCTAAACCTAACCCCAACCCTAACCCTATCCCTAATCCCTAACCCTAACTCTGAAACTAACACTAACCCTAACCGTAACCCTAAATATAACCCTAACCCTAACTGTAGCTCTAACCATAATCCTAATTGTATCCTTAACACCTAACACCTAACCCTAACCCAAACTCTAACCTTAACCATAATGCTAAACCTTACCCTGAACCTAATAGTAACCCTAACCCTATCTGTAATCAGAAGCATAACCCTGACCCTATCTCTAACCCCTAACACCTAAACCTAAGCCTAACTTACCCCTAATCCTAACCATAACCCTAACGTAACACTAACCCTAAAACTAACTTCTAACCCTAACACTAACACTAAACGTAACTATAACACTAACCCTAACCCTAAACTCTAACCCTAACCCTAACACTAACCCTAACTCTAAACCTAACCCTAAACCTAACCCTAAACCTTACATTAAGCCAAACCTTAACCCTATCCCTAACCCTAAAACTAAGCCTAATCCCAACCCTAAACCTAACCCTAACCCTAACACTAACACTAACCTCAAGGCCTAACCCTAAACCTAAACCTAAACATAAACATAAACCTAACACTAACCCTAAAAATAATCCTAAACCATAACCCTAACCCTAATCCTAAACCTAACCCTAAACCTAACCCTAACCCTAACTCTAACCCAAACTAAGCCTAACCCTAACCCTAACACTAAACTTGACCCTAACACCTAACCCCTAATCCTAACCTAACCCTCACCCTAAACCTAACCCTAACACCTAACCCCTAACCCTAACACTAAACTTATCCCTAACACCTAACCCCTAAACCTAACATAACCCTAACCCTAACCATGACACTAACCATATCCCTAACCCTATCCCTAACCCTAACACTCACCCTAACCCTATCCCTAATCCCGAAACCTATCCCTAACCCTAACCCTAAACCCTAACCCCTAACCCTAACCTGAACTCGAACCCTAACCCTAAGCCTAACCCTAATCCCTAACCCTAACCCTAACAATAGCCATAACGCTAACCCTAACCGTAATCGTAAATGTAATCCTAATGCTAACTGTAAACCGTAACACCGACCTTATCACTCACACCTTACCCCTAAACCTAATTCTAACGCTAATCCCTAAACCTAACACTAACACTATCCCTAACCCTATCACTAGCCCTAACACTAACACTAACCCAAAATGGTACCCTAACCCTAAACCTAACCATAACCATAACCATAAACGTAACCCTAACCACAAACGTAACCGTGTCTAACCCTAACCCTAACCCTAACCTGAACTCGAACCCTAACCCTAACACTAAACCTAACCCTAACACTAACCCTAAACACTAATCCTAACATTAACCATAACCCAAATTCTAAACCTAACCCTAAACCTCACCCTAACACTGTCCCAATCCCTAACCCTAAGCCTAATCCCTAACGCTAACCTTAATGCTAACCCTAAACCTAATCCTAACCATAACCCTAACCCTAACCTCTAAACCAACCCTAATCAAAAGCCTAAATCTAAATCTAACCCTAACCCTAACACTAAAAGTAACCCTAACACTAACCTCTAACAGTAAACCTAAACCTAACCCTAACTCTAACACTAACCCACTAACACTAACCCTAAACCTAATCCTAACAGTAACCCTAAACCTAACCCTATGCCTAATCCTAACCGTAACCCTAGCCCTAAAACTAAACATAACCCTAACGCAGCCGGTAACCCTAAACTCTATTTCTAACACCTAACCCTAACTCAACCCTAACACTAACTCAGGCCCTAACTCTAAACCTAACACTAACACAAAACCTAACCCTAAAACTAACCCTAACCCTAAAAATAACCCTAACCATATCCTTAACACCTAACCCCTAACCCTATCCCTAACCATAACAATAACCCTAACACTAACCCTAACTTTAACCTCTAACCCCTAAACATAACCCTAACCCTAACCCTATCCCTAAAACTAACCCTAAACCTAAACCTAACCCTAAACCTAAACATAGCCTCAATCCTAACCCTAACTCTAAGCCTAACCCTAACCCTAAACCCTGACCTTAACCCTAACCCTAAGCCTAACCCTAACCCTAACCCTAACACTAACACCTAACCCCTAAACCTAACCCTAAACCTAACCCTAATCCTAACCTTAATCCCTAACACTAACGCTAACACCAACACTCACTCTAACCCTGTCCATTATCCCTAACCCTAACCCTAACCTAAACACAAATGGTAACCCCGAAACCCTAACCCTAAACCTAACCCAAAACCTAACCCTAACTCTAACCTTAACCCTAACTCTAACACTAACAATCTATCCCTAACCCTAATCCTAATCCTAAACCTAAACCTAACAATAATCCTAACCCTAACACTAACCCTAACCTTGACACCTAGCCCTAACCCTAACCCTATAGCTAACCCTAAACCTAATGCTAACCATATCCTTAAACCTAACACTAACAATACACTTAAACCTAACCCTATAACTATCCCTATTCCTAACTGTAACATTAACACCTAAACCTAACCCCAACCCTAACCCTATCCCTAATCCCTAACCCTAACTCTGAAACTAACACTAACCCTAACCGTAACCCTAAATATAACCCTAACCCTAACTGTAGCTCTAACCATAATCCTAATTGTATCCTTAACACCTAACACCTAACCCTAACCCAAACTCTAACCTTAACCATAATGCTAAACCTTACCCTGAACCTAATAGTAACCCTAACCCTATCTGTAATCAGAAGCATAACCCTGACCTTATCTCTAACCCCTAAACCCTAAACCTAACCCTAACCTACCCCTAATCCTAACCATAACCCTAACGTAACACTAACCCTAACACTAACTTCTAACCCTAACACTAACACTAAACATAACTATAACACTAACCCTAACCCTAAACTCTAACCCTAACCCTAACACTAACCCTAACTCTAAACCTAACCCTAAACCTAACCCTAAAACTTACATTAATCCAAACCTTAATCCTATCCATAACCCTAAAACTAAGCCTAATCCCAACCCTAAACCTAACCCTAACCCTAACACTAACACTAACCTCAAGGCCTAACCCTAAACCTAAACATAAACATAAACATAAACCTAACACTAACCCTAACAATAATCCTAAACCATAACCCTAAACCTAATCCTAAACCTAATCCTAAACCTAACCCTAAACCTAACCCTAACCCTAACTCTAACCCAAACTAAGCCTAACCCTAACCCTAACACTAACCTTGACCCTAACACCTAACCCCTAATCCTAACCTAACCCTCACCCTAAACCTAACCCTAACACCTAACCCATAACCCTAACCCTAAACTTATCCCTAACACCTAACCCCTAAATCTAACATAACCCTAACCCTAACCATGACACTAACCATATCCCTAACCCTATCCCTAACCCTAACACTCACCCTAACCCTATCCCTAATCCCGAAACCTATCCCTAACCCTAACCCTAAACCCTAACCCCTAACCCTAACCTGAACTCGAACCCTAACCCTAAGCCTAACCCTAATCCCTAACCCTAACCCTAACAATAGCCATAACGCTAACCCTAACCGTAATCGTAAATGTAATCCTAATGCTAACTGTAAACCGTAACACCGACCTTATCACTCACACCTTACCCCTAAACCTAACTCTAACGATAATCCCTAAACCTAACCCTAACACTATCCCTAACCCTATCACTAGCCCTAACACTAACACTAACCCAAAATGGTACCCTAACCCTAACCCTAAGCCTAACCATAACCATAACCATAACCATAACCATAATCGTAACCCTAACCCCAACCCTAACCATGTCTAACCCTAACCCTAACCCTAACCTGAACTCGAACCCTAACCCTAACACTAAACCTAACCCTAACACTAACCCTAAACACTAATCCTAACATTAACCATAACCCAAATTCTAAACCTAACCCTAAACCTAATCCTAACCCTGTCCCAAACCCTAACCCTAAACCTAATCCCTAACCCTAACCTTAATGCTAACCCTAAACCTACTCCTAACCGTAACCCTAACCCTAACCTCTAAACCTAACCCTAATCAAAAGCCTAAATCTAAATCTAACCCTAACCCTAACACTAAAAGTAACCCTAACCCTAAACCCTAACAGTAAACCTAAACCTAACCTTAACTCTAACACTAACCCACTAACACTAACCCTAAACCTAATCCTAACAGTAACCCTCAACCTACCCTATGCCTAATCCTAACCCTAACCCTAACCCTAAAACCTAACCATAACCCAAACCATAAAACCGTTACCATAACACAAAACCTAACCCTAACCCCTAACCCCAAACCCTAACCCTAACTCTAAACATAAACCTAACCATAGCCCTAACCTAACCCTAACCCTATCCCTAACCATAAACCTAACCTTAAACCAAATCCTAAACCTAACCCTAACCGTAACCATAACCATAACCGTAAGCCTAACCCTAACGCTAAAACTAATCATAACGCTAACCCTAAACCTAACCCTAACCCCTAACCCCAAACTCTAACCCTAACACTAACCATAAACCCAATCATAACCATAACCATAACCGTAACCTGAAGCCTAACCCTAACCCTATTCCTAACAACTAACACCTAAACCTAACCCTAACATAACTCTAACCCTAACCCTAAATTAACGCTAACACTAATCGCTAACCCTAATCCTAACACTAACACTAACCCTAATCCCTAACCCTAACCCTAACACTAACCCTAACGCTAAGCCGAACCATAACCCTAAACATAATCCTAACCCTAACTTTAACCCTAACACTGACCTTATCACTAACACCTAACCCCTAAACCTAACTCTAACCTTAATCTCTAAACCTAACCCTAACCCTAACCCTAACACTATCCCTAAACCTATCTCTGGCCTTAAACCTAATACTAACCCTAAACCTAACCCTGACCCTAACCATAACCCTGAACCTAACCCTAACCCCAACACTAACCATGTCTAACCCTAGCCCTAAGCCTAACCCGAACTCGAATCCTAACCCTAACCCTAAACCTAATCCTAACCCTAACCCTAAACACTAATCCTAACACTAACACTAACCCAAATCCTAAACCTAACCCTAAACCTCACCCTAATCCTTTCTCGAACCATAACACTAACCCTAATCCCTAACCTTAACCCTAACAGTAACATTAACCCTAACGGTAAACCTAAAACTAACCCTAACCCTAACACTAACCTCTAAATCTAACCCTAACCGTAACCCTAAACATAAACCTAACCCTAACCCTAACAATAACACTAATCCTAACCCTAACCCATAACACTAACCCTAAACCTAACACTAACTCTAACCCTAGCCCCCTAACACTAACCCTAAACCTAATCCTAACACTAACCCTAAACCTAACCCTAAGCCTAAACCTAAATCTAACACTAACCCTAAACCTAACCTTAACCATAAAGACAAAAACTAACCTCTAACCATAAACCTAACCCTATCCCTTACGCTTACCCTAACCTGAACCTTAAACTCTAACCGTAACCCTAACCCTAACCCTAACTTGTAATCCTAACGAAACACTAACCATAAACCTAACCCTAAACCTAACTTCTAATCCTGACTCTAAACCTAACACTAACCCTAAACCTAACCCTAACACTAACAATAACGCTAACAGTAAACCTAACACTAACCCTAACTCTAACCCCTGCCCTAACCCTAACACTAACACTAACGCTAACCCTCTAAACCTAAACCTAATGCTAAACAAAAACGTAACCCTAACCCTAACACTAATACTAAGCCTAACCTCTAACGCTAACCCTAACCCTAACCCGAACACTAACCCTAACCATAATCCTAACCTCTAATTCTAAACCAAACCGAACCCGAACCCTAATCATAATCCTAACTCTAACCCTAATCCTAACTCTAACCCTAATCCTTCGAACCCTAACACTAACCCTCATCCTAACCCTAACCCTAACCCTAACCCTAAAACTCTAAACTTAACCCTAACCCTCATCATAACCCTAACCCTAAGCCTAAGCCTAACCCTAACCCTAACACTAACCCTAACCCCAACCCCAAACCTAACCCTAACAACAACCTTAACCATGTCTAACCCTAACCCTAACTCTAACCCTAAACCTAAACCTAAACCTAACACTAAACATAACCCTAATCCCTAACCCTAACTCTAACCCTAACCCTAAAATTAAACTTAACCCTAATCCTAACCCTAAACCTAACCCTAACGCTAACCCTAACCCTAGCCCAAACTAAGCCTAGCACTAACCCTAACACTAACCCTCAACCTAAACATAACCATAATCCCAGCCCATAAACCTAAACTCTATTTCTAACACCTAACCCTAACTCAAACCTAACACTAACTCAGGCCCTAACTCTAAACCTAACACTAACACAAAACCTAACCCTAAACCTAACCCTAACCCTAAAAATAACCCTAACCATATCCTTAACACCTAACCCCTAACCCTATCCCTAACCATAACAATAACCCTAACACTAACCCTAACTTTAACCTCTAACTCTAACCCCTAAACCTAACCCTAACCCTAACCCTATCCCTAAAACTAAGCCTAAACCAAAACCTAACCCTAAACCTAAACATAGCCTCAATCCTAACCCTAACCCTAAGCCTAAGCCTAACCCTAAACCCTGACCCTAACCCTAACCCTAAGCCTAACCCTAAGCCTAACCATAACCCTAACACCTAACCCCTAACCCTAACCCTAAACCTAACCCTAATCCTAACCTTAATCCCTAACACTAACGCTAACACCAACACTCACTCTAACCCTGTCCATTATCCCTAACCCTAACCCTAACCTAAACGCAAATGGTAACCCCGAAACCCTAACCCTAAACCTAACCCAAAACCTAACCCTAACTCTAACCTTAACCCTAACTCTAACACTAACAATCTATCCCTAACCCTAATCCTAATCCTAACCCTAAACCTAACAATAATCCTAACCCTAACACTAACCCTAACCTTGACACCTAGCCCTAACCCTAACCCTATAGCTAACCCTAAACCTAATGCTAACCATATCCTTAAACCTAACACTAACAATACACTTAAACCTAACCCTATAACTATCCCTATTCCTAACTGTAACATTAACACCTAAACCTAACCCCAACCCTAACCCTATCCCTAATCCCTAACCCTAACTCGGAAACTAACACTAACCCTAACCGTAACCCTAAATATAACCCTAACCCTAACTGTAGCTCTAACCATAATCCTAATTGTATCCTTAACACCTAACACCTAACCCTAACCCAAACTCTAACCTTAACCATAATGCTAAACCTTACCCTGAACCTAATAGTAACCCTAACCCTATCTGTAATCAGAAGCATAACCCTGACCCTATCTCTAACCCCTAAAACCTAAACCTAAGCCTAACTTACCCCTAATCCTAACCATAACCCTAACGTAACACTAACCCTAACACTAACTTCTAACCCTAACACTAACACTAAACGTAACTATAACACTAACCCTAACCCTAAACTCTAACCCTAACCCTAACACTAACCCTAACTCTAAACCTAACCCTAAACCTAACCCTAAACCTTACATTAAGCCAAACCTTAACCCTATCCCTAACCCTAAAACTAAGCCTAATCCCAACCCTAAACCTAACCCTAACCCTAACACTAACACTAACCTCAAGGCCTAACCCTAAACCTAAACCTAAACATAAACATAAACCTAACACTAACCCTAAAAATAATCCTAAACCATAACCCTAACCCTAATCCTAAACCTAACCCTAAACCTAACCCTAACCCTAACTCTAACCCAAACTAAGCCTAACCCTAACCCTAACACTAAACTTGACCCTAACACCTAACCCCTAATCCTAACCTAACCCTCACCCTAAACCTAACCCTAACACCTAACCCCTAACCCTAACACTAAACTTATCCCTAACACCTAACCCCTAAACCTAACATAACCCTAACCCTAACCATGACACTAACCATATCCCTAACCCTATCCCTAACCCTAACACTCACCCTAACCCTATCCCTAATCCCGAAACCTATCCCTAACCCTAACCCTAAACCCTAACCCCTAACCCTAACCTGAACTCGAACCCTAACCCTAAGCCTAACCCTAATCCCTAACCCTAACCCTAACAATAGCCATAACGCTAACCCTAACCGTAATCGTAAATGTAATCCTAATGCTAACTGTAAACCGTAACACCGACCTTATCACTCACACCTTACCCCTAAACCTAATTCTAACGCTAATCCCTAAACCTAACACTAACACTATCCCTAACCCTATCACTAGCCCTAACACTAACACTAACCCAAGATGGTACCCTAACCTAACCCTAACCCGAACCCGAACCATAACCATAACCATAATCGTAACCCTAACCCCAACCCTAACCATGTCTAACCCTAACCCTAACCCTAACCTGAACTCGAACCCTAACCCTAACACTAAACCTAACCCTAACACTAACCCTAAACACTAATCCTAACATTAACCATAACCCAAATTCTAAACCTAACCCTAAACCTAATCCTAACCCTGTCCCAAACCCTAACCCTAAACCTAATCCCTAACCCTAACCTTAATGCTAACCCTAAACCTACTCCTAACCGTAACCCTAACCCTAACCTCTAAACCTAACCCTAATCAAAAGCCTAAATCTAAATCTAACCCTAACCCTAACACTAAAAGTAACCCTAACCCTAAACCCTAACAGTAAACCTAAACCTAACCTTAACTCTAACACTAACCCACTAACACTAACCCTAAACCTAATCCTAACAGTAACCCTCAACCTACCCTATGCCTAATCCTAACCCTAACCCTAACCCTAAAACCTAACCATAACCCAAACCATAAAACCGTTATCATAACACAAAACCTAACCCTAACCCCTAACCCCAAACCCTAACCCTAACTCTAAACATAAACCTAACCATAGCCCTAACCTAACCCTAACCCTATCCCTAACCATAAACCTAACCTTAAACCAAATCCTAAACCTAACCCTAACCGTAACCATAACCATAACCGTAAGCCTAACCCTAACGCTAAAACTAATCATAACGCTAACCCTAAACCTAACCCTAACCCCTAACCCCAAACTCTAACCCTAACACTAACCATAAACCCAATCATAACCATAACCATAACCGTAACCTGAAGCCTAACCCTAACCCTATTCCTAACAACTAACACCTAAACCTAACCCTAACATAACTCTAACCCTAACCCTAAATTAACGCTAACACTAATCGCTAACCCTAATCCTAACACTAACACTAACCCTAATCCCTAACCCTAACCCTAACACTAACCCTAACGCTAAGCCCAACCATAACCCTAAACATAATCCTAACCCTAACTTTAACCCTAACACTGACCTTATCACTAACACCTAACCCCTAAACCTAACTCTAACCTTAATCTCTAAACCTAACCCTAACACTATCCCTAAACCTATCTCTGGCCTTAAACCTAATACTAACCCTAAACCTAACCCTGACCCTAACCATAACCCTGAACCTAACCCTAACCCCAACACTAACCATGTCTAACCCTAGCCCTAAGCCTAACCCGAACTCGAATCCTAACCCTAACCCTAAACCTAATCCTAACCCTAACCCTAAACACTAATCCTAACACTAACACTAACCCAAATCCTAAACCTAACCCTAAACCTCACCCTAATCCTTTCTCGAACCATAACACTAACCCTAATCCCTAACCTTAACCCTAACAGTAACATTAACCCTAACGGTAAACCTAAAACTAACCCTAACCCTAACACTAACCTCTAAATCTAACCCTAACCGTAACCCTAAACATAAACCTAACCCTAACCCTAACAATAACACTAATCCTAACCCTAACCCATAACACTAACCCTAAACCTAACACTAACTCTAACCCTAGCCCCCTAACACTAACCCTAAACCTAATCCTAACACTAACCCTAAACCTAACCCTAAGCCTAAACCTAAATCTAACACTAACCCTAAACCTAACCTTAACCATAAAGACAAAAACTAACCTCTAACCATAAACCTAACCCTATCCCTTACGCTTACCCTAACCTGAACCTTAAACTCTAACCGTAACCCTAACCCTAACCCTAACTTGTAATCCTAACGAAACACTAACCATAAACCTAACCCTAAACCTAACTTCTAATCCTGACTCTAAACCTAACACTAACCCTAAACCTAACCCTAACACTAACAATAACGCTAACAGTAAACCTAACACTAACCCTAACTCTAACCCCTGCCCTAACCCTAACACTAACACTAACGCTAACCCTCTAAACCTAAACCTAATGCTAAACAAAAACGTAACCCTAACCCTAACACTAATACTAAGCCTAACCTCTAACGCTAACCCTAACCCTAACCCGAACACTAACCCTAACCATAATCCTAACCTCTAATTCTAAACCAAACCGAACCCGAACCCTAATCATAATCCTAACTCTAACCCTAATCCTAACTCTAACCCTAATCCTTCGAACCCTAACACTAACCCTCATCCTAACCCTAACCCTAACACTAAACCTAAAACTCTAAACTGAACCCTATCCCTCATCATAACCCTAACCCTAACCCTAAGCCTAACCCTAACCCTAACACTAACCCTAACCCCAACCCCAAACCTAACCCTAACAACAACCTTAACCATGTCTAACCCTAACCCTAACTCTAACCCTAAACCTAAACCTAAACCTAACACTAAACATAACCCTAATCCCTAACCCTAACTCTAACCCTAACCCTAAAATTAAACTTAACCCTAATCCTAACCCTAAACCTAACCCTAACGCTAACCCTAACCCTAGCCCAAACTAAGCCTAGCACTAACCCTAACACTAACCCTCAACCTAAACATAACCATAATCCCAGCCCATAAACCTAAACTCTATTTCTAACACCTAACCCTAACTCAAACCTAACACTAACTCAGGCCCTAACTCTAAACCTAACACTAACACAAAACCTAACCCTAAACCTAACCCTAACCCTAAAAATAACCCTAACCATATCCTTAACACCTAACCCCTAACCCTATCCCTAACCATAACAATAACCCTAACACTAACCCTAACTTTAACCTCTAACTCTAACCCCTAAACCTAACCCTAACCCTAACCCTATCCCTAAAACTAAGCCTAAACCAAAACCTAACCCTAAACCTAAACATAGCCTCAATCCTAACCCTAACCCTAAGCCTAAGCCTAACCCTAAACCCTGACCCTAACCCTAACCCTAAGCCTAACCCTAAGCCTAACCATAACCCTAACACCTAACCCCTAACCCTAACCCTAAACCTAACCCTAATCCTAACCTTAATCCCTAACACTAACGCTAACACCAACACTCACTCTAACCCTGTCCATTATCCCTAACCCTAACCCTAACCTAAACGCAAATGGTAACCCCGAAACCCTAACCCTAAACCTAACCCAAAACCTAACCCTAACTCTAACCTTAACCCTAACTCTAACACTAACAATCTATCCCTAACCCTAATCCTAATCCTAACCCTAAACCTAACAATAATCCTAACCCTAACACTAACCCTAACCTTGACACCTAGCCCTAACCCTAACCCTATAGCTAACCCTAAACCTAATGCTAACCATATCCTTAAACCTAACACTAACAATACACTTAAACCTAACCCTATAACTATCCCTATTCCTAACTGTAACATTAACACCTAAACCTAACCCCAACCCTAACCCTATCCCTAATCCCTAACCCTAACTCGGAAACTAACACTAACCCTAACCGTAACCCTAAATATAACCCTAACCCTAACTGTAGCTCTAACCATAATCCTAATTGTATCCTTAACACCTAACACCTAACCCTAACCCAAACTCTAACCTTAACCATAATGCTAAACCTTACCCTGAACCTAATAGTAACCCTAACCCTATCTGTAATCAGAAGCATAACCCTGACCCTATCTCTAACCCCTAAAACCTAAACCTAAGCCTAACTTACCCCTAATCCTAACCATAACCCTAACGTAACACTAACCCTAACACTAACTTCTAACCCTAACACTAACACTAAACATAACTATAACACTAACCCTACCCTAAACTCTAACCCTAACTCTAAACCTAACCCTAAACCTAACCCTAAACCTTACATTAAGCCAAACCTTAACCCTATCCCTAACCCTAAAACTAAGCCTAATCCCAACCCTAAACCTAACCCTAACCCTAACACTAACACTAACCTCAAGGCCTAACCCTAAACCTAAACCTAAACATAAACATAAACCTAACACTAACCCTAAAAATAATCCTAAACCATAACCCTAACCCTAATCCTAAACCTAACCCTAAACCTAAACCTAACCATAACTCTAACCCTAACCCTAACCCTAACCCTAACCCTAACCCTAAACCATAACCCTAACCCTAATCCTAAACCTAACCCTAAACCTAACCCTAACCCTAACTCTAACCCAAACTAAGCCTAACCCTAACCCTAACACTAAACTTGACCCTAACACCTAACCCCTAATCCTAACCTAACCCTCACCCTAAACCTAACCCTAACACCTAACCCCCTAACCCTAACACTAAACTTATCCCTAACACCTAACCCCTAAACCTAACATAACCCTAACCCTAACCATGACACTAACCATATCCCTAACCCTATCCCTAACCCTAACACTCACCCTAACCCTATCCCTAATCCCGAAACCTATCCCTAACCCTAACCCTAAACCCTAACCCCTAACCCTAACCTGAACTCGAACCCTAACCCTAAGCCTAACCCTAATCCCTAACCCTAACCCTAACAATAGCCATAATGCTGACCCTAACCGTAATCGTAAATGTAATCCTAATGCTAACTGTAAACCGTAACACCGACCTTATCACTCACACCTTACCCCTAAACCTAATTCTAACGCTAATCCCTAAACCTAACACTAACACTATCCCTAACCCTATCACTAGCCCTAACACTAACACTAACCCAAGATGGTACCCTAACCTAACCCTAACCCTAACCCGAACCATAACCATAACCATAATCGTAACCCTAACCCCAAACCTAACCGTGTCTAACCCTAACCCTAACCCTAACCTGAACTCGAACCCTAACCCTAACACTAAACCTAACCCTAACACTAACCCTAAACACTAATCCTAACATTAACCATAACCCAAATTCTAAACCTAACCCTAAACCTCACCCTAACCCTGTCCCAAACCCTAACCCTAAGACTAATCCCTAACCCTAACCTTAACACTAACCCTAAACCTAATCCTAACCCTAACCCTAACCCTAACCTCTAAACCTAACCCTAATCAAAAGCCTAAATCTAAATCTAACCCGAACCCTAACACTAAAAGTAACTCTAACCCTAAACCCTAACAGTAAACCTAAACCTAACCCTAACTCTAACACTAACCCTAAACCTAATCCTAACAGTAACCCTAAACCTAACCCTATGCCTAATCCTAACCCTAACCCTAACCCTAAACCCTAACCATAACCCAAACCATAAAACCGTAACCATAACCCAAAACCTAACCCTAACCCCTAACCCCAAACCCTAACCCTAACTCTAAACATAAACCTAACCATAGGCCTAAACCTAACCCTAACCCTAACCCTAACCATAAACCTAACCTTAAACCAAATCCTAAACCTAACCCTAACCGTAACCATAACCATAACCGTAAGCCTAACCCTAACCCTAACCCTAACACTACCCATAACCCTACCCTAACCCCAAACCTAACCGTGTCTAACACTAAACCTAACCCTAACCCTAACCCGAACTCGAAACGTAACCCTAACCCTAAGCCTAAACACTATTCCTAACACTAACCATAACCCAAATCCTAATCTTAACCCTAAACCTCACCCAAAAACCTTACCTTAACCCTAACCCGAATGCCTAACCCTAAACCTATACCTAAACCTAACCCTAACCCAAATCCTAACCCTAACCCTAACCATAACCATAACCCTAAGGCTAATTTGTAACCCTAACCCTAACACTAACCCTAAACCTAACCGAACCCTAACCCTAATCCCTAAACCTAACCCAAACCCTAACCCTAAACCTAAACCTTACCCTAAAGCTAACCCTAACCTCTAAACATAACCCTAACCTTAACCCTAAACCTAAACCTAACTCTAACCGTAACATCAACACTAACCCTAATCCTAAACCCTAACCCTAACCCTAAATGTAAACCTAACTCTAACCCTAACCCTCTAAAACTAACCCTAAACCTAATCCTAACCCGAACCCTAAACCTAAACCTAAACCTAACCCTAACCCTAACCCTAAACCCTAACCAAAACCAAAAAACCTTAACCATAACCCAAACCCTAAACCTAACCCTAACCCTAACACTAAACGCTAAACCTAACCCTAACCTAAACCTAAACCTAAACCTAACCTTAACCAAATCCTAAACCTAACCCTAATTAACCCTAACCCTAACACTAACCCTAACCCTAAAACCTAAGCCTTACCCTAACCCTAAATTTAACCCTAACCCTGTTACTAATCCTAACCCTTAGCTAACTCTAACTCTAACCCTAACCCTAACCCTAAACCTAAACCTAACCCTAACCCTAACCCTAACCCTAAAACTAACCCTAACCCTAACCCTAACCCTAAAACTAACACTAACCTTAAACCTAACCTTAACCATAGCTCTAACCCTAGAACTAAGCCTAACCGCAACACTAACACTAACACTAACCCTAATGCTTATCCCTAACCCAAACTCTAACCCTAAACCTAAACCTAACCCTAACCCTAATCCTAACACTTATCCCTAACCCTAACTATAACCCCAACACTAACCCTAACCCTAAACCTAACCCTCACCCTAACCCTAACACTAACCCGAACACTAACCCCTAACCTCTAACCCTAACCATAACCCTAATCCTAACCCTAAGCCTAACTTATCCCTAACACCTTACCCCTTACCGTAAGCTAAACATAACCCTAACCCTAACGCTAACTCTAACACTAACCCTAACCATAACCATAACCCTAACGCTAAAACTAATCATAACGCTAACCCTAAAATAACCCTAACCCCTAACCCCAAACTCTAACCCTAACACTAACCATAAACCCAATCATAACCATAACCATAACCGTAACCTGAAGCCTAACCCTAACCCTATTCCTAACAACTAACACCTAAACCTAACCCTAACATAACTCTAACCCTAACCCTAAATTAACGCTAACACTAATCGCTAACCCTAATCCTAACACTAACACTAACCCTAATCCCTAACCCTAACCCTAACACTAACCCTAACGCTAAGCCCAACCGTAACCCTAAACGTAATCCTAACCCTAACTTTAACCCTAACACTGACCTTATCATTAACACCTAACCCCTAAACCTAACTCTAACCCTAATCCCTAAACCTAACCCTAACCCTAACCCTAACACTATCCCTAAACCTATCTCTGGCCTTAAACCTAATACTAACCCTAAACCTAACCCTGACCCTAACCATAACCCTGAACCTAACCCTAACCCCAACACTAACCATGTCTAACCCTAGCCCTAAGCCTAACCCGAACTCGAATCCTAACCCTAACCCTAAACCTAATCCTAACCCTAACCCTAAACACTAATCCTAACACTAACACTAACACTAACCCAAATCCTAAACCTAACCCTAAACCTCACCCTAATCCTTTCTCGAACCATAACACTAACCCTAATCCCTAACCTTAACCCTAACAGTAACATTAACCCTAACGGTAAACCTAAAACTAACCCTAACCCTAACACTAACCTCTAAATCTAACCCTAACTGTAACCCTAAACATAAACCTAACCCTAACCCTAACAATAACACTAATGCTAACCCTGACCCATAACACTAACCCTAAACCTAACACTAACTCTAACCCTAGCCCCCTAACACCAACCCTAAACCTAATCCTAACACTAACCCTAAACCTAACCCTAAGCCTAAACCTAAATCTAACACTAACCCTAAACCTAACCTTAACCATAAAGACAAAAACTAACCTCTAACCATAAACCTAACCCTATCCCTTACGCTTACCCTAACCTGAACCTTAAACTCTAACCGTAACCCTAACCCTAACCCTAACTTGTAATCCTAACGAAACACTAACCATAAACCTAACCCTAAACCTAACTTCTAATCCTGACTCTAAACCTAACCCTAACACTAACAATAACGCTAACAGTAAACCTAACACTAACCCTAACTCTAACGCCTGCCCTAACCCTAACACTAACACTAGCGCTAACCCTCTAAACCTAAACCTAATGCTAAACAAAAACGTAACCCTAACCCTAACACTAATACTAAGCCTAACCTCTAACGCTAACCCTAACCCTAACCCGAACACTAACCCTAACCATAATCCTAACCTCTAATTCTAAACCAAACCGAACCCGAACCCTAATCATAATCCTAACTCTAACCCTAATCCTAACTCTAACCCTAATCCTTCGAACCCTAACACTAACCCTCATCCTAACCCTAACCCTAACCCTAACCCTAAAACTCTAAACTTAACCCTAACCCTCATCATAACCCTAACCCTAAGCCTAAGCCTAACCCTAACCCTAACACTAACC
This sequence comes from Cavia porcellus, assembly GCF_034190915.1. Lineage (NCBI taxonomy): Eukaryota > Metazoa > Chordata > Mammalia > Rodentia > Caviidae > Cavia > Cavia porcellus. Next base: position 46,371,194 of record NW_026947514.1, on the reverse strand, counting down.
CTAACCCCAACCCCAAACCTAACCCTAACAACAACCTTAACCATGTCTAACCCTAACCCTAACTCTAACCCTAAACCTAAACCTAAACCTAACACTAAACATAACCCTAATCCCTAACCCTAACTCTAACTCTAACCCTAAAATTAAACTTAACCCTAATCCTAACCCTAAACCTAACCCTAACGCTAACCCTAACCCTAGCCCAAACTAAGCCTAGCACTAACCCTAACACTAACCCTCAACCTAAACATAACCATAATCCCAGCCCATAAACCTAAACTCTATTTCTAACACCTAACCCTAACTCAAACCTAACACTAACTCAGGCCCTAACTCTAAACCTAACACTAACACAAAACCTAACCCTAAACCTAACCCTAAACCTAAAAATAACCCTAACCATATCCTTAACACCTAACCCCTAACCCTATCCCTAACCATAACAATAACCCTAACACTAACCCTAACTTTAACCTCTAACTCTAACCCTTAAACCTAACCCTAACCCTAACCCTATCCCTAAAACTAAGCCTAAACCAAAACCTAACCCTAAACCTAAACATAGCCTCAATCCTAACCCTAACCCTAAGCCTAAGCCTAACCCTAAACCCTGACCCTAACCCTAACCCTAAGCCTAACCCTAAGCCTAACCATAACCCTAACACCTAACCCCTAACCCTAACCCTAAACCTAACCCTAATCCTAACCTTAATCCCTAACACTAACGCTAACACCAACACTCACTCTAACCCTGTCCATTATCCCTAACCCTAACCCTAACCTAAACGCAAATGGTAACCCCGAAACCCTAACCCTAAACCTAACCCAAAACCTAACCCTAACTCTAACCTTAACCCTAACTCTAACACTAACAATCTATCCCTAACCCTAATCCTAATCCTAACCCTAAACCTAACAATAATCCTAACCCTAACACTAACCCTAACCTTGACACCTAGCCCTAACCCTAACCCTATAGCTAACCCTAAACCTAATGCTAACCATATCCTTAAACCTAACACTAACAATACACTTAAACCTAACCCTATAACTATCCCTATTCCTAACTGTAACATTAACACCTAAACCTAACCCCAACCCTAACCCTATCCCTAATCCCTAACCCTAACTCGGAAACTAACACTAACCCTAACCGTAACCCTAAATATAACCCTAACCCTAACTGTAGCTCTAACCATAATCCTAATTGTATCCTTAACACCTAACACCTAACCCTAACCCAAACTCTAACCTTAACCATAATGCTAAACCTTACCCTGAACCTAATAGTAACCCTAACCCTATCTGTAATCAGAAGCATAACCCTGACCCTATCTCTAACCCCTAACACCTAAACCTAAGCCTAACTTACCCCTAATCCTAACCATAACCCTAACGTAACACTAACCCTAACACTAACTTCTAACCCTATCACTAACACTAAACATAACTATAACACTAACCCTACCCTAAACTCTAACCCTAACTCTAAACCTAACCCTAAACCTAACCCTAAACCTTACATTAAGCCAAACCTTAACCCTATCCCTAACCCTAAAACTAAGCCTAATCCCAACCCTAGACCTAACCCTAACCCTAGCACTAACACTAACCTCAAGGCCTAACCCTAAACCTAAACATAAACATAAACCTAAACATAAACATAAACCTAACACTAACCCTAACAATAATCCTAAACCATAAACCTAACCCTAATCCTAAACCTAACCCTAAACCTAACCCTAACCCTAACTCTAACCCTAACCCTAACCCTAACCCTAACCCTAACCCTAAACCATAACCCTAACCCTAATCCTAAACCTAACCCTAAACCTAACCCTAACCCTAACTCTAACCCAAACTAAGCCTAACCCTAACCCTAACACTAAACTTGACCCTAACACCTAACCCCTAATCCTAACCTAACCCTCACCCTAAACCTAACCCTAACACCTAACCCCTAACCCTAACACTAAACTTATCCCTAACACCTAACCCCTAAACCTAACATAACCCTAACCCTAACCATGACACTAACCATATCCCTAACCCTATCCCTAACCCTAACACTCACCCTAACCCTATCCCTAATCCCGAAACCTATTCCTAACCCTAACCCTAAACCCTAACCCCTAACCCTAACCTGAACTCGAACCCTAACCCTAAGCCTAACCCTAATCCCTAACCCTAACCCTAACAATAGCCATAATGCTGACCCTAACCGTAATCGTAAATGTAATCCTAATGCTAACTGTAAACCGTAACACCGACCTTATCACTAACACCTTACCCCTAAACCTAACTCTAACGATAATCCCTAAACCTAACCCTAACACTATCCCTAACCCTATCACTAGCCCTAACACTAACACTAACCCAAGATGGTACCCTAACCTAACCCTAACCCGAACCCGAACCATAACCATAACCATAATCGTAACCCTAACCCCAACCCTAACCATGTCTAACCCTAACCCTAACCCTAACCTGAACTCGAACCCTAACCCTAACACTAAACCTAACCCTAACACTAACCCTAAACACTAATCCTAACATTAACCATAACCCAAATTCTAAACCTAACCCTAAACCTAATCCTAACCCTGTCCCAAACCCTAACCCTAAACCTAATCCCTAACCCTAACCTTAATGCTAACCCTAAACCTACTCCTAACCGTAACCCTAACCCTAACCTCTAAACCTAACCCTAATCAAAAGCCTAAATCTAAATCTAACCCTAACCCTAACACTAAAAGTAACCCTAACCCTAAACCCTAACAGTAAACCTAAACCTAACCTTAACTCTAACACTAACCCACTAACACTAACCCTAAACCTAATCCTAACAGTAACCCTCAACCTACCCTATGCCTAATCCTAACCCTAACCCTAACCCTAAAACCTAACCATAACCCAAACCATAAAACCGTTATCATAACACAAAACCTAACCCTAACCCCTAACCCCAAACCCTAACCCTAACTCTAAACATAAACCTAACCATAGCCCTAACCTAACCCTAACCCTATCCCTAACCATAAACCTAACCTTAAACCAAATCCTAAACCTAACCCTAACCGTAACCATAACCATAACCGTAAGCCTAACCCTAACGCTAAAACTAATCATAACGCTAACCCTAAACCTAACCCTAACCCCTAACCCCAAACTCTAACCCTAACACTAACCATAAACCCAATCATAACCATAACCATAACCGTAACCTGAAGCCTAACCCTAACCCTATTCCTAACAACTAACACCTAAACCTAACCCTAACATAACTCTAACCCTAACCCTAAATTAACGCTAACACTAATCGCTAACCCTAATCCTAACACTAACACTAACCCTAATCCCTAACCCTAACCCTAACACTAACCCTAACGCTAAGCCCAACCATAACCCTAAACATAATCCTAACCCTAACTTTAACCCTAACACTGACCTTATCACTAACACCTAACCCCTAAACCTAACTCTAACCTTAATCTCTAAACCTAACCCTAACACTATCCCTAAACCTATCTCTGGCCTTAAACCTAATACTAACCCTAAACCTAACCCTGACCCTAACCATAACCCTGAACCTAACCCTAACCCCAACACTAACCATGTCTAACCCTAGCCCTAAGCCTAACCCGAACTCGAATCCTAACCCTAACCCTAAACCTAATCCTAACCCTAACCCTAAACACTAATCCTAACACTAACACTAACCCAAATCCTAAACCTAACCCTAAACCTCACCCTAATCCTTTCTCGAACCATAACACTAACCCTAATCCCTAACCTTAACCCTAACAGTAACATTAACCCTAACGGTAAACCTAAAACTAACCCTAACCCTAACACTAACCTCTAAATCTAACCCTAACCGTAACCCTAAACATAAACCTAACCCTAACCCTAACAATAACACTAATCCTAACCCTAACCCATAACACTAACCCTAAACCTAACACTAACTCTAACCCTAGCCCCCTAACACTAACCCTAAACCTAATCCTAACACTAACCCTAAACCTAACCCTAAGCCTAAACCTAAATCTAACACTAACCCTAAACCTAACCTTAACCATAAAGACAAAAACTAACCTCTAACCATAAACCTAACCCTATCCCTTACGCTTACCCTAACCTGAACCTTAAACTCTAACCGTAACCCTAACCCTAACCCTAACTTGTAATCCTAACGAAACACTAACCATAAACCTAACCCTAAACCTAACTTCTAATCCTGACTCTAAACCTAACACTAACCCTAAACCTAACCCTAACACTAACAATAACGCTAACAGTAAACCTAACACTAACCCTAACTCTAACCCCTGCCCTAACCCTAACACTAACACTAACGCTAACCCTCTAAACCTAAACCTAATGCTAAACAAAAACGTAACCCTAACCCTAACACTAATACTAAGCCTAACCTCTAACGCTAACCCTAACCCTAACCCGAACACTAACCCTAACCATAATCCTAACCTCTAATTCTAAACCAAACCGAACCCGAACCCTAATCATAATCCTAACTCTAACCCTAATCCTAACTCTAACCCTAATCCTTCGAACCCTAACACTAACCCTCATCCTAACCCTAACCCTAACACTAAACCTAAAACTCTAAACTGAACCCTATCCCTCATCATAACCCTAACCCTAACCCTAAGCCTAACCCTAACCCTAACACTAACCCTAACCCCAACCCCAAACCTAACCCTAACAACAACCTTAACCATGTCTAACCCTAACCCTAACTCTAACCCTAAACCTAAACCTAAACCTAACACTAAACATAACCCTAATCCCTAACCCTAACTCTAACCCTAACCCTAAAATTAAACTTAACCCTAATCCTAACCCTAAACCTAACCCTAACGCTAACCCTAACCCTAGCCCAAACTAAGCCTAGCACTAACCCTAACACTAACCCTCAACCTAAACATAACCATAATCCCAGCCCATAAACCTAAACTCTATTTCTAACACCTAACCCTAACTCAAACCTAACACTAACTCAGGCCCTAACTCTAAACCTAACACTAACACAAAACCTAACCCTAAACCTAACCCTAACCCTAAAAATAACCCTAACCATATCCTTAACACCTAACCCCTAACCCTATCCCTAACCATAACAATAACCCTAACACTAACCCTAACTTTAACCTCTAACTCTAACCCCTAAACCTAACCCTAACCCTAACCCTATCCCTAAAACTAAGCCTAAACCAAAACCTAACCCTAAACCTAAACATAGCCTCAATCCTAACCCTAACCCTAAGCCTAAGCCTAACCCTAAACCCTGACCCTAACCCTAACCCTAAGCCTAACCCTAAGCCTAACCATAACCCTAACACCTAACCCCTAACCCTAACCCTAAACCTAACCCTAATCCTAACCTTAATCCCTAACACTAACGCTAACACCAACACTCACTCTAACCCTGTCCATTATCCCTAACCCTAACCCTAACCTAAACGCAAATGGTAACCCCGAAACCCTAACCCTAAACCTAACCCAAAACCTAACCCTAACTCTAACCTTAACCCTAACTCTAACACTAACAATCTATCCCTAACCCTAATCCTAATCCTAACCCTAAACCTAACAATAATCCTAACCCTAACACTAACCCTAACCTTGACACCTAGCCCTAACCCTAACCCTATAGCTAACCCTAAACCTAATGCTAACCATATCCTTAAACCTAACACTAACAATACACTTAAACCTAACCCTATAACTATCCCTATTCCTAACTGTAACATTAACACCTAAACCTAACCCCAACCCTAACCCTATCCCTAATCCCTAACCCTAACTCGGAAACTAACACTAACCCTAACCGTAACCCTAAATATAACCCTAACCCTAACTGTAGCTCTAACCATAATCCTAATTGTATCCTTAACACCTAACACCTAACCCTAACCCAAACTCTAACCTTAACCATAATGCTAAACCTTACCCTGAACCTAATAGTAACCCTAACCCTATCTGTAATCAGAAGCATAACCCTGACCCTATCTCTAACCCCTAAAACCTAAACCTAAGCCTAACTTACCCCTAATCCTAACCATAACCCTAACGTAACACTAACCCTAACACTAACTTCTAACCCTAACACTAACACTAAACATAACTATAACACTAACCCTACCCTAAACTCTAACCCTAACTCTAAACCTAACCCTAAACCTAACCCTAAACCTTACATTAAGCCAAACCTTAACCCTATCCCTAACCCTAAAACTAAGCCTAATCCCAACCCTAAACCTAACCCTAACCCTAACACTAACACTAACCTCAAGGCCTAACCCTAAACCTAAACCTAAACATAAACATAAACCTAACACTAACCCTAAAAATAATCCTAAACCATAACCCTAACCCTAATCCTAAACCTAACCCTAAACCTAAACCTAACCATAACTCTAACCCTAACCCTAACCCTAACCCTAACCCTAACCCTAAACCATAACCCTAACCCTAATCCTAAACCTAACCCTAAACCTAACCCTAACCCTAACTCTAACCCAAACTAAGCCTAACCCTAACCCTAACACTAAACTTGACCCTAACACCTAACCCCTAATCCTAACCTAACCCTCACCCTAAACCTAACCCTAACACCTAACCCCCTAACCCTAACACTAAACTTATCCCTAACACCTAACCCCTAAACCTAACATAACCCTAACCCTAACCATGACACTAACCATATCCCTAACCCTATCCCTAACCCTAACACTCACCCTAACCCTATCCCTAATCCCGAAACCTATCCCTAACCCTAACCCTAAACCCTAACCCCTAACCCTAACCTGAACTCGAACCCTAACCCTAAGCCTAACCCTAATCCCTAACCCTAACCCTAACAATAGCCATAATGCTGACCCTAACCGTAATCGTAAATGTAATCCTAATGCTAACTGTAAACCGTAACACCGACCTTATCACTCACACCTTACCCCTAAACCTAATTCTAACGCTAATCCCTAAACCTAACACTAACACTATCCCTAACCCTATCACTAGCCCTAACACTAACACTAACCCAAGATGGTACCCTAACCTAACCCTAACCCTAACCCGAACCATAACCATAACCATAATCGTAACCCTAACCCCAAACCTAACCGTGTCTAACCCTAACCCTAACCCTAACCTGAACTCGAACCCTAACCCTAACACTAAACCTAACCCTAACACTAACCCTAAACACTAATCCTAACATTAACCATAACCCAAATTCTAAACCTAACCCTAAACCTCACCCTAACCCTGTCCCAAACCCTAACCCTAAGACTAATCCCTAACCCTAACCTTAACACTAACCCTAAACCTAATCCTAACCCTAACCCTAACCCTAACCTCTAAACCTAACCCTAATCAAAAGCCTAAATCTAAATCTAACCCGAACCCTAACACTAAAAGTAACTCTAACCCTAAACCCTAACAGTAAACCTAAACCTAACCCTAACTCTAACACTAACCCTAAACCTAATCCTAACAGTAACCCTAAACCTAACCCTATGCCTAATCCTAACCCTAACCCTAACCCTAAACCCTAACCATAACCCAAACCATAAAACCGTAACCATAACCCAAAACCTAACCCTAACCCCTAACCCCAAACCCTAACCCTAACTCTAAACATAAACCTAACCATAGGCCTAAACCTAACCCTAACCCTAACCCTAACCATAAACCTAACCTTAAACCAAATCCTAAACCTAACCCTAACCGTAACCATAACCATAACCGTAAGCCTAACCCTAACCCTAACCCTAACACTACCCATAACCCTACCCTAACCCCAAACCTAACCGTGTCTAACACTAAACCTAACCCTAACCCTAACCCGAACTCGAAACGTAACCCTAACCCTAAGCCTAAACACTATTCCTAACACTAACCATAACCCAAATCCTAATCTTAACCCTAAACCTCACCCAAAAACCTTACCTTAACCCTAACCCGAATGCCTAACCCTAAACCTATACCTAAACCTAACCCTAACCCAAATCCTAACCCTAACCCTAACCATAACCATAACCCTAAGGCTAATTTGTAACCCTAACCCTAACACTAACCCTAAACCTAACCGAACCCTAACCCTAATCCCTAAACCTAACCCAAACCCTAACCCTAAACCTAAACCTTACCCTAAAGCTAACCCTAACCTCTAAACATAACCCTAACCTTAACCCTAAACCTAAACCTAACTCTAACCGTAACATCAACACTAACCCTAATCCTAAACCCTAACCCTAACCCTAAATGTAAACCTAACTCTAACCCTAACCCTCTAAAACTAACCCTAAACCTAATCCTAACCCGAACCCTAAACCTAAACCTAAACCTAACCCTAACCCTAACCCTAAACCCTAACCAAAACCAAAAAACCTTAACCATAACCCAAACCCTAAACCTAACCCTAACCCTAACACTAAACGCTAAACCTAACCCTAACCTAAACCTAAACCTAAACCTAACCTTAACCAAATCCTAAACCTAACCCTAATTAACCCTAACCCTAACACTAACCCTAACCCTAAAACCTAAGCCTTACCCTAACCCTAAATTTAACCCTAACCCTGTTACTAATCCTAACCCTTAGCTAACTCTAACTCTAACCCTAACCCTAACCCTAAACCTAAACCTAACCCTAACCCTAACCCTAACCCTAAAACTAACCCTAACCCTAACCCTAACCCTAAAACTAACACTAACCTTAAACCTAACCTTAACCATAGCTCTAACCCTAGAACTAAGCCTAACCGCAACACTAACACTAACACTAACCCTAATGCTTATCCCTAACCCAAACTCTAACCCTAAACCTAAACCTAACCCTAACCCTAATCCTAACACTTATCCCTAACCCTAACTATAACCCCAACACTAACCCTAACCCTAAACCTAACCCTCACCCTAACCCTAACACTAACCCGAACACTAACCCCTAACCTCTAACCCTAACCATAACCCTAATCCTAACCCTAAGCCTAACTTATCCCTAACACCTTACCCCTTACCGTAAGCTAAACATAACCCTAACCCTAACGCTAACTCTAACACTAACCCTAACCATAACCATAACCCTAACGCTAAAACTAATCATAACGCTAACCCTAAAATAACCCTAACCCCTAACCCCAAACTCTAACCCTAACACTAACCATAAACCCAATCATAACCATAACCATAACCGTAACCTGAAGCCTAACCCTAACCCTATTCCTAACAACTAACACCTAAACCTAACCCTAACATAACTCTAACCCTAACCCTAAATTAACGCTAACACTAATCGCTAACCCTAATCCTAACACTAACACTAACCCTAATCCCTAACCCTAACCCTAACACTAACCCTAACGCTAAGCCCAACCGTAACCCTAAACGTAATCCTAACCCTAACTTTAACCCTAACACTGACCTTATCATTAACACCTAACCCCTAAACCTAACTCTAACCCTAATCCCTAAACCTAACCCTAACCCTAACCCTAACACTATCCCTAAACCTATCTCTGGCCTTAAACCTAATACTAACCCTAAACCTAACCCTGACCCTAACCATAACCCTGAACCTAACCCTAACCCCAACACTAACCATGTCTAACCCTAGCCCTAAGCCTAACCCGAACTCGAATCCTAACCCTAACCCTAAACCTAATCCTAACCCTAACCCTAAACACTAATCCTAACACTAACACTAACACTAACCCAAATCCTAAACCTAACCCTAAACCTCACCCTAATCCTTTCTCGAACCATAACACTAACCCTAATCCCTAACCTTAACCCTAACAGTAACATTAACCCTAACGGTAAACCTAAAACTAACCCTAACCCTAACACTAACCTCTAAATCTAACCCTAACTGTAACCCTAAACATAAACCTAACCCTAACCCTAACAATAACACTAATGCTAACCCTGACCCATAACACTAACCCTAAACCTAACACTAACTCTAACCCTAGCCCCCTAACACCAACCCTAAACCTAATCCTAACACTAACCCTAAACCTAACCCTAAGCCTAAACCTAAATCTAACACTAACCCTAAACCTAACCTTAACCATAAAGACAAAAACTAACCTCTAACCATAAACCTAACCCTATCCCTTACGCTTACCCTAACCTGAACCTTAAACTCTAACCGTAACCCTAACCCTAACCCTAACTTGTAATCCTAACGAAACACTAACCATAAACCTAACCCTAAACCTAACTTCTAATCCTGACTCTAAACCTAACCCTAACACTAACAATAACGCTAACAGTAAACCTAACACTAACCCTAACTCTAACGCCTGCCCTAACCCTAACACTAACACTAGCGCTAACCCTCTAAACCTAAACCTAATGCTAAACAAAAACGTAACCCTAACCCTAACACTAATACTAAGCCTAACCTCTAACGCTAACCCTAACCCTAACCCGAACACTAACCCTAACCATAATCCTAACCTCTAATTCTAAACCAAACCGAACCCGAACCCTAATCATAATCCTAACTCTAACCCTAATCCTAACTCTAACCCTAATCCTTCGAACCCTAACACTAACCCTCATCCTAACCCTAACCCTAACCCTAACCCTAAAACTCTAAACTTAACCCTAACCCTCATCATAACCCTAACCCTAAGCCTAAGCCTAACCCTAACCCTAACACTAACCCTAACCCCAACCCCAAACCTAACCCTAACAACAACCTTAACCATGTCTAACCCTAACCCTAACTCTAACCCTAAACCTAAACCTAAACCTAACACTAAACATAACCCTAATCCCTAACCCTAACTCTAACTCTAACCCTAAAATTAAACTTAACCCTAATCCTAACCCTAAACCTAACCCTAACGCTAACCCTAACCCTAGCCCAAACTAAGCCTAGCACTAACCCTAACACTAACCCTCAACCTAAACATAACCATAATCCCAGCCCATAAACCTAAACTCTATTTCTAACACCTAACCCTAACTCAAACCTAACACTAACTCAGGCCCTAACTCTAAACCTAACACTAACACAAAACCTAACCCTAAACCTAACCCTAAACCTAAAAATAACCCTAACCATATCCTTAACACCTAACCCCTAACCCTATCCCTAACCATAACAATAACCCTAACACTAACCCTAACTTTAACCTCTAACTCTAACCCTTAAACCTAACCCTAACCCTAACCCTATCCCTAAAACTAAGCCTAAACCAAAACCTAACCCTAAACCTAAACATAGCCTCAATCCTAACCCTAACCCTAAGCCTAAGCCTAACCCTAAACCCTGACCCTAACCCTAACCCTAAGCCTAACCCTAAGCCTAACCATAACCCTAACACCTAACCCCTAACCCTAACCCTAAACCTAACCCTAATCCTAACCTTAATCCCTAACACTAACGCTAACACCAACACTCACTCTAACCCTGTCCATTATCCCTAACCCTAACCCTAACCTAAACGCAAATGGTAACCCCGAAACCCTAACCCTAAACCTAACCCAAAACCTAACCCTAACTCTAACCTTAACCCTAACTCTAACACTAACAATCTATCCCTAACCCTAATCCTAATCCTAACCCTAAACCTAACAATAATCCTAACCCTAACACTAACCCTAACCTTGACACCTAGCCCTAACCCTAACCCTATAGCTAACCCTAAACCTAATGCTAACCATATCCTTAAACCTAACACTAACAATACACTTAAACCTAACCCTATAACTATCCCTATTCCTAACTGTAACATTAACACCTAAACCTAACCCCAACCCTAACCCTATCCCTAATCCCTAACCCTAACTCGGAAACTAACACTAACCCTAACCGTAACCCTAAATATAACCCTAACCCTAACTGTAGCTCTAACCATAATCCTAATTGTATCCTTAACACCTAACACCTAACCCTAACCCAAACTCTAACCTTAACCATAATGCTAAACCTTACCCTGAACCTAATAGTAACCCTAACCCTATCTGTAATCAGAAGCATAACCCTGACCCTATCTCTAACCCCTAACACCTAAACCTAAGCCTAACTTACCCCTAATCCTAACCATAACCCTAACGTAACACTAACCCTAACACTAACTTCTAACCCTATCACTAACACTAAACATAACTATAACACTAACCCTACCCTAAACTCTAACCCTAACTCTAAACCTAACCCTAAACCTAACCCTAAACCTTACATTAAGCCAAACCTTAACCCTATCCCTAACCCTAAAACTAAGCCTAATCCCAACCCTAGACCTAACCCTAACCCTAGCACTAACACTAACCTCAAGGCCTAACCCTAAACCTAAACATAAACATAAACCTAAACATAAACATAAACCTAACACTAACCCTAACAATAATCCTAAACCATAAACCTAACCCTAATCCTAAACCTAACCCTAAACCTAACCCTAACCCTAACTCTAACCCTAACCCTAACCCTAACCCTAACCCTAACCCTAAACCATAACCCTAACCCTAATCCTAAACCTAACCCTAAACCTAACCCTAACCCTAACTCTAACCCAAACTAAGCCTAACCCTAACCCTAACACTAAACTTGACCCTAACACCTAACCCCTAATCCTAACCTAACCCTCACCCTAAACCTAACCCTAACACCTAACCCCTAACCCTAACACTAAACTTATCCCTAACACCTAACCCCTAAACCTAACATAACCCTAACCCTAACCATGACACTAACCATATCCCTAACCCTATCCCTAACCCTAACACTCACCCTAACCCTATCCCTAATCCCGAAACCTATTCCTAACCCTAACCCTAAACCCTAACCCCTAACCCTAACCTGAACTCGAACCCTAACCCTAAGCCTAACCCTAATCCCTAACCCTAACCCTAACAATAGCCATAATGCTGACCCTAACCGTAATCGTAAATGTAATCCTAATGCTAACTGTAAACCGTAACACCGACCTTATCACTAACACCTTACCCCTAAACCTAACTCTAACGATAATCCCTAAACCTAACCCTAACACTATCCCTAACCCTATCACTAGCCCTAACACTAACACTAACCCAAGATGGTACCCTAACCTAACCCTAACCCGAACCCGAACCATAACCATAACCATAATCGCAACCCTAACCCCAAACCTAACCGTGTCTAACCCTAACCCTAACCCTAACCTGAACTCGAACCCTAACCCTAACACTAAACCTAACCCTAACACTAACCCTAAACACTAATCCTAACATTAACCATAACCCAAATTCTAAACCTAACCCTAAACCTCACCCTAACCCTGTCCCAAACCCTAACCCTAAGACTAATCCAAAACCCTAACCTTAACGCTAACCCTAAACCTAATCCTAACCCTAACCCTAACCCTAACCTCTAAACCTAACCCTAATCAAAAGCCTAAATCTAAATCTAACCCGAACCCTAACACTAAAAGTAACTCTAACCCTAAACCCTAACAGTAAACCTAAACCTAACCCTAACTCTAACACTAACCCTAAACCTAATCCTAACAGTAACCCTAAACCTAACCCTATGCCTAATCCTAACCCTAACCCTAACCCTAAACCCTAACCATAACCCAAACCATAAAACCGTAACCATAACCCAAAACCTAACCCTAACCCCTAACCCCAAACCCTAACCCTAACTCTAAACATAAACCTAACCATAGGCCTAAACCTAACCCTAACCCTAACCCTAACCATAAACCTAACCTTAAACCAAATCCTAAACCTAACCCTAACCGTAACCATAACCATAACCGTAAGCCTAACCCTAACCCTAACCCTAACACTACCCATAACCCTACCCTAACCCCAAACCTAACCGTGTCTAACACTAAACCTAACCCTAACCCTAACCCGAACTCGAAACGTAACCCTAACCCTAAGCCTAAACACTATTCCTAACACTAACCATAACCCAAATCCTAATCTTAACCCTAAACCTCACCCAAAAACCTTACCTTAACCCTAACCCGAATGCCTAACCCTAAACCTATACCTAAACTTAACCCTAACCCAAATCCTAACCCTAACCCTAACCATAACCATAACCCTAAGGCTAATTTGTAACCCTAACCCTAACACTAACCCTAAACCTCAGCAAACCCTAACCCTAATCCCTAAACCTAACCCAAACCCTAACCCTAAACCTAAACCTTACCCTAAAGCTAACCCTAACCTCTAAACATAACCCTAACCTTAACCCTAAACCTAAACCTAACTCTAACCGTAACATCAACACTAACCCTAATCCTAAACCCTAACCCTAACCCTAAATGTAAACCTAACTCTAACTCGAACCCTCTAAAACTAACCCTAAACCTAATCCTAACCCAAACCCTAAACCTAAACCTAAACCTAACACTAACCCTAACCCTAAACCCTAACCAAAACCAAAAAACCTTAACCATAACCCAAACCCTAAACCTAACCCTAACCCTAACACTAAACGCTAAACCTAACCCTAAACCTAAACCTAAACCTAAACCTAACCTTAACCAAATCCTAAACCTAACCGTAATTAACCCTAACCCTAACACTAACCCTAACCCTAAAACCTAAGCCTTACCCTAACCCTAAATTTAACCCTAACCCTGTTACTAATCCTAACCCTTAGCTAACTCTAACTCTAACCCTAACCCTAACCCTAACCCTAAACCTAACCCTAACCCTAACCCTAACCCTAAAACTAACCCTAACCCTAACCCTAACCCTAAAACTAACACTAACCTTAAACCTAACCTTAACCATAGCTCTAACCCTAGAACTAAGCCTAACCGCAACACTAACACTAACACTAACCCTAATGCTTATCCCTAACCCAAACTCTAACCCTAAACCTAAACCTAACCCTAACCCTAATCCTAACACTTATCCCTAACCCTAACTATAACCCCAACACTAACCCTAACCCTAAACCTAACCCTCACCCTAACCCTAACACTAACCCGAACACTAACCCCTAACCTCTAACCCTAACCATAACCCTAATCCTAACCCTAAGCCTAACTTATCCCTAACACCTTACCCCTTACTGTAAGCTAAACATAACCCTAACCCTAACGCTAACTCTAACACTAACCCTAACCATAAACATAACCCTAACGCTAAAACTAATCATAACGCTAACCCTAAACCTAACCCTAACCCCTAACCCCAAACTCTAACCCTAACACTAACCATAAACCCAATCATAACCATAACCATAACCGTAACCTGAAGCCTAACCCTAACCCTATTCCTAACAACTAACACCTAAACCTAACCCTAACATAACTCTAACCCTAACCCTAAATTAACGCTAACACTAATCGCTAACCCTAATCCTAACACTAACACTAACCCTAATCCCTAACCCTAACCCTAACACTAACCCTAACGCTAAGCCCAACCATAACCCTAAACATAATCCTAACCCTAACTTTAACCCTAACACTGACCTTATCATTAACACCTAACCCCTAAACCTAACTCTAACCTTAATCTCTAAACCTAACCCTAACCCTAACCCTAACACTATCCCTAAACCTATCTCTGGCCTTAAACCTAATACTAACCCTAAACCTAACCCTGACCCTAACCATAACCCTGAACCTAACCCTAACCCCAACACTAACCATGTCTAACCCTAGCCCTAAGCCTAACCCGAACTCGAATCCCAACCCTAACCCTAAACCTGATCCTAACCCTAACCCTAAACACTAATCCTAACACTAACACTAACCCAAATCCTAAACCTAACCCTAAACCTCACCCTAATCCTTTCTCGAACCATAACACTAACCCTAATCCCTAACCTTAACCCTAACAGTAACATTAACCCTAACGGTAAACCTAAAACTAACCCTAACCCTAACACTAACCTCTAAATCTAACCCTAACCGTAACCCTAAACATAAACCTAACCCTAACCCTAACAATAACACTAATCCTAACCCTAACCCATAACACTAACCCTAAACCTAATCCTAACACTAACCCTAAACCTAACCCTAAGCCTAAACCTAAATCTAACACTAACCCTAAACCTAACCTTAACCATAAAGACAAAAACTAACCTCTAACCATAAACCTAACCCTATCCCTTACGCTTACCCTAACCTGAACCTTAAACTCTAACCATAACCCTAACCCTAACCCTAACTTGTAATCCTAACGAAACACTAACCATAAACCTAACCCTAAACCTAACTTCTAATCCTGACTCTAAACCTAACACTAACCCTAAACCTAACCCTAACACTAATAATAACGCTAACAGTAAACCTAACACTAACCCTAACTCTAACCCCTGCCCTAACCCTAACACTAACACAAACGCTAACCCTCTAAACCTAAACCTAATGCTAAACAAAAACGTAACCCTAACCCTAACACTAATACTAAGCCTAACCTCTAACGCTAACCCTAGCCCTAACCCGAACACTAACTCTAACCATAATCCTAACCACTAATTCTAAACCTAACCCGAACCCAAACCCTAATCATAATCCTAACTCTAACCCTAATCCTAACTCTAACCCTAATCCTTCGAACCCTAACACTAACCCTCATCCTAACCCTAACCCTAACCCTAACCCTAAAACTCTAAACTTAACCCTAACCCTCATCATAACCCTAACCCTAAGCCTAAGCCTAACCCTAACCCTAACACTAACCCTAACCCCAACCCCAAACCTAACCCTAACAACAACCTTAACCATGTCTAACCCTAACCCTAACTCTAACCCTAAACCTAAACCTAAACCTAACACTAAACATAACCCTAATCCCTAACCCTAACTCTAACCCTAACCCTAAAATTAAACTTAACCCTAATCCTAACCCTAAACCTAACCCTAACGCTAACCCTAACCCTAGCCAAAACTAAGCCTAGCACTAACCCTAACACTAACCCTCAACCTAAACATAACCATAATCCCAGCCCATAAACCTAAACTCTATTTCTAACACCTAACCCTAAATCAAACCTAATACTAACTCAGGCCCTAACTCTAAACCTAACACTAACACAAAACCTAACCCTAAACCTAACCCTAACCCTAAAAATAACCCTAACCATATCCTTAACACCTAACCCCTAACCCTATCCCTAACCATAACAGTAACCCTAACACTAACTCTAACTTTAACCTCTAACTCTAACCCCTAAACCTAACCCTAACCCTAACCCTATCCCTAAAACTAAGCCTAAACCAAAACCTAACCCTAAACCTAAACATAGCCTCAATCCTAACCCTAACCCTAAGCCTAAGCCTAACCCTAAACCCTGACCCTAACCCTAACCCTAAGCCTAACCCTAAGCCTAACCATAACCCTAACACCTAACCCCTAACCCTAACCCTAAACCTAACCCTAATCCTAACCTTAATCCCTAACACTAACGCTAACACCAACACTCACTCTAACCCTGTCCATTATCCCTAACCCTAACCCTAACCTAAACGCAAATGGTAACCCCGAAACCCTAACCCTAAACCTAACCCAAAACCTAACCCTAACTCTAACCTTAACCCTAACTCTAACACTAACAATCTATCCCTAACCCTAATCCTAATCCTAACCCTAAACCTAACAATAATCCTAACCCTAACACTAACCCTAACCTTGACACCTAGCCCTAACCCTAACCCTATAGCTAACCCTAAACCTAATGCTAACCATATCCTTAAACCTAACACTAACAATACACTTAAACCTAACCCTATAACTATCCCTATTCCTAACTGTAACATTAACACCTAAACCTAACCCCAACCCTAACCCTATCCCTAATCCCTAACCCTAACTCGGAAACTAACACTAACCCTAACCGTAACCCTAAATATAACCCTAACCCTAACTGTAGCTCTAACCATAATCCTAATTGTATCCTTAACACCTAACACCTAACCCTAACCCAAACTCTAACCTTAACCATAATGCTAAACCTTACCCTGAACCTAATAGTAACCCTAACCCTATCTGTAATCAGAAGCATAACCCTGACCCTATCTCTAACCCCTAAAACCTAAACCTAAGCCTAACTTACCCCTAATCCTAACCATAACCCTAACGTAACACTAACCCTAACACTAACTTCTAACCCTAACACTAACACTAAACATAACTATAACACTAACCCTACCCTAAACTCTAACCCTAACTCTAAACCTAACCCTAAACCTAACCCTAAACCTTACATTAAGCCAAACCTTAACCCTATCCCTAACCCTAAAACTAAGCCTAATCCCAACCCTAAACATAACCCTAACCCTGGCACTAACACTAACCTCAAGGCCTAACCCTAAACCTAAACCTAAACATAAACATAAACCTAACACTAACCCTAAAAATAATCCTAAACCATAACCCTAACCCTAATCCTAAACCTAACCCTAAACCTAACCCTAACCCTAACTCTAACCCAAACTAAGCCTAACCCTAACCCTAACACTAAACTTGACCCTAACACCTAACCCCTAATCCTAACCTAACCCTCACCCTAAACCTAACCCTAACACCTAACCCCTAACCCTAACACTAAACTTATCCCTAACACCTAACCCCTAAACCTAACATAACCCTAACCCTAACCATGACACTAACCATATCCCTAACCCTATCCCTAACCCTAACACTCACCCTAACCCTATCCCTAATCCCGAAACCTATCCCTAACCCTAACCCTAACCTGAACTCGAACCCTAACCCTAAGCCTAACCCTAATCCCTAACCCTAACCCTAACAATAGCCATAATGCTGACCCTAACCGTAATCGTAAATGTAATCCTAATGCTAACTGTAAACCGTAACACCGACCTTATCACTAACACCTTACCCCTAAACCTAACTCTAACGATAATCCCTAAACCTAACCCTAACACTATCCCTAACCCTATCACTAGCCCTAACACTAACACTAACCCAAGATGGTACCCTAACCTAACCCTAACCCTAACCCGAACCATAACCATAACCATAATCGTAACCCTAACCCCAAACCTAACCGTGTCTAACCCTAACCCTAACCCTAACCTGAACTCGAACCCTAACCCTAACACTAAACCTAACCCTAACACTAACCCTAAACACTAATCCTAACATTAACCATAACCCAAATTCTAAACCTAACCCTAAACCTCACCCTAACCCTGTCCCAAACACTAACCCTAAGACTAATCCCTAACCCTAACCTTAACGCTAACCCTAAACCTAATCCTAACCCTAACCCTAACCCTAACCTCTAAACCTAACCCTAATCAAAAGCCTAAATCTAAATCTAACCCGAACCCTAACACTAAAAGTAACTCTAACCCTAAACCCTAACAGTAAACCTAAACCTAACCCTAACTCTAACACTAACCCTAAACCTAATCCTAACAGTAACCCTAAACCTAACCCTATGCCTAATCCTAACCCTAACCCTAACCCTAAACCCTAACCATAACCCAAACCATAAAACCGTAACCATAACCCAAAACCTAACCCTAACCCCTAACCCCAAACCCTAACCCTAACTCTAAACATAAACCTAACCATAGGCCTAAACCTAACCCTAACCCTAACCCTAACCATAAACCTAACCTTAAACCAAATCCTAAACCTAACCCTAACCGTAACCATAACCATAACCGTAAGCCTAACCCTAACCCTAACCCTAACACTACCCATAACCCTACCCTAACCCCAAACCTAACCGTGTCTAACACTAAACCTAACCCTAACCCTAACCCGAACTCGAAACGTAACCCTAACCCTAAGCCTAAACACTATTCCTAACACTAACCATAACCCAAATCCTAATCTTAACCCTAAACCTCACCCAAAAACCTTACCTTAACCCTAACCCGAATGCCTAACCCTAAACCTATACCTAAACCTAACCCTAACCCAAATCCTAACCCTAACCCTAACCATAACCATAACCCTAAGGCTAATTTGTAACCCTAACCCTAACACTAACCCTAAACCTAACCGAACCCTAACCCTAATCCCTAAACCTAACCCAAACCCTAACCCTAAACCTAAACCTTACCCTAAAGCTAACCCTAACCTCTAAACATAACCCTAACCTTAACCCTAAACCTAAACCTAACTCTAACCGTAACATCAACACTAACCCTAATCCTAAACCCTAATCCTAACCCTAAATGTAAACCTAACTCTAACCCTAACCCTCTAAAACTAACCCTAAACCTAATCCTAACCCAAACCCTAAACCTAAACCTAAACCTAACCCTAACCCTAACCCTAAACCCTAACCAAAACCAAAAAACCTTAACCATAACCCAAACCCTAAACCTAACCCTAACCCTAACACTAAACGCTAAACCTAACCCTAAACCTAAACCTAAACCTAAACCTAACCTTAACCAAATCCTAAACCTAACCCTAATTAACCCTAACCCTAACACTAACCCTAACCCTAAAACCTAAGCCTTACCCTAACCCTAAATTTAACCCTAACCCTGTTACTAATCCTAACCCTTAGCTAACTCTAACTCTAACCCTAACCCTAACCCTAAACCTAAACCTAACCCTAACCCTAACCCTAACCCTAACCCTAACCCTAAAACTAACCCTAACCCTAACCCTAACCCTAAAACTAACACTAACCTTAAACCTAACCTTAACCATAGCTCTAACCCTAGAACTAAGCCTAACCGCAACACTAACACTAACACTAACCCTAATGCTTATCCCTAACCCAAACTCTAACCCTAAACCTAAACCTAACCCTAACCCTAATCCTAACACTTATCCCTAACCCTAACTATAACCCCAACACTAACCCTAACCCTAAACCTAACCCTCACCCTAACCCTAACACTAACCCGAACACTAACCCCTAAACTCTAACCCTAACCATAACCCTAATCCTAACCCTAAGCCTAACTTATCCCTAACACCTTACCCCTTACTGTAAGCTAAACATAACCCTAACCCTAACGCTAACTCTAACACTAACCCTAACCATAAACATAACCCTAACGCTAAAACTAATCATAACGCTAACCCTAAACCTAACCCTAACCCCTAACCCCAAACTCTAACCCTAACACTAACCATAAACCCAATCATAACCATAACCATAACCGTAACCTGAAGCCTAACCCTAACCCTATTCCTAACAACTAACACCTAAACCTAACCCTAACATAACTCTAACCCTAACCCTAAATTAACGCTAACACTAATCGCTAACCCTAATACTAACACTAACACTAACCCTAATCCCTAACCCTAACCCTAACACTAACCCTAACGCTAAGCCCAACCATAACCCTAAACATAATCCTAACCCTAACTTTAACCCTAACACTGACCTTATCATTAACACCTAACCCCTAAACCTAACTCTAACCTTAATCTCTAAACCTAACCCTAACCCTAACCCTAACACTATCCCTAAACCTATCTCTGGCCTTAAACCTAATACTAACCCTAAACCTAACCCTGACCCTAACCATAACCCTGAACCTAACCCTAACCCCAACACTAACCATGTCTAACCCTAGCCCTAAGCCTAACCCGAACTCGAATCCCAACCCTAACCCTAAACCTGATCCTAACCCTAACCCTAAACACTAATCCTAACACTAACACTAACCTAAATCCTAAACCTAACCCTAAACCTCACCCTAATCCTTTCTCGAACCATAACACTAACCCTAATCCCTAACCTTAACCCTAACAGTAACATTAACCCTAACGGTAAACCTAAAACTAACCCTAACCCTAACACTAACCTCTAAATCTAACCCTAACCGTAACCCTAAACATAAACCTAACCCTAACCCTAACAATAACACTAATCCTAACCCTAACCCATAACACTAACCCTAAACCTAACACTAACTCTAACCCTAGCCCCCTAACACTAACCCTAAACCTAATCCTAACACTAACCCTAAACCTAACCCTAAGCCTAAACCTAAATCTAACACTAACCCTAAACCTAACCTTACCCATAAAGACAAAAACTAACCTCTAACCATAAACCTAACCCTATCCCTTACGCTTACCCTAACCTGAACCTTAAACTCTAACCGTAACCCTAACCCTAACCCTAACTTGTAATCCTAACGAAACACTAACCATAAACCTAACCCTAAACCTAACTTCTAATCCTGACTCTAAACCTAACACTAACCCTAAACCTAACCCTAACACTAATAATAACGCTAACAGTAAACCTAACACTAACCCTAACTCTAACCCCTGCCCTAACCCTAACACTAACACAAACGCTAACCCTCTAAACCTAAACCTAATGCTAAACAAAAACGTAACCCTAACCCTAACACTAATACTAAGCCTAACCTCTAACGCTAACCCTAGCCCTAACCCGAACACTAACTCTAACCATAATCCTAACCACTAATTCTAAACCTAACCCGAACCCGAACCCTAATCATAATCCTAACTCTAACCCTAATCCTAACTCTAACCCTAATCCTACGAACCCTAACACTAACCCTCATCCTAACCCTAACCCTAACCCTAACCCTAAAACTCTAAACTTAACCCTAACCCTCATCATAACCCTAACCCTAAGCCTAAGCCTAACCCTAACCCTAACACTAACCCTAACCCCAACCCCAAACCTAACCCTAACAACAACCTTAACCATGTCTAACCCTAACCCTAACTCTAACCCTAAACCTAAACCTAAACCTAACACTAAACATAACCCTAATCCCTAACCCTAACTCTAACCCTAACCCTAAAATTAAACTTAACCCTAATCCTAACCCTAAACCTAACCCTAACGCTAACCCTAACCCTAGCCAAAACTAAGCCTAGCACTAACCCTAACACTAACCCTCAACCTAAACATAACCATAATCCCAGCCCATAAACCTAAACTCTATTTCTAACACCTAACCCTAAATCAAACCTAATACTAACTCAGGCCCTAACTCTAAACCTAACACTAACACAAAACCTAACCCTAAACCTAACCCTAACCCTAAAAATAACCCTAACCATATCCTTAACACCTAACCCCTAACCCTATCCCTAACCATAACAGTAACCCTAACACTAACTCTAACTTTAACCTCTAACTCTAACCCCTAAACCTAACCCAAACCCTAACCCTATCCCTAAAACTAAGCCTAAACCAAAACCTAACCCTAAACCTAAACATAGCCTCAATCCTAACCCTAACCCTAAGCCTAAGCCTAACCCTAAACCCTGACCCTAACCCTAACCCTAAGCCTAACCCTAAGCCTAACCATAACCCTAACACCTAACCCCTAACCCTAACCCTAAACCTAACCCTAATCCTAACCTTAATCCCTAACACTAACGCTAACACCAACACTCACTCTAACCCTGTCCATTATCCCTAACCCTAACCCTAACCTAAACGCAAATGGTAACCCCGAAACCCTAACCCTAAACCTAACCCAAAACCTAACCCTAACTCTAACCTTAACCCTAACTCTAACACTAACAATCTATCCCTAACCCTAATCCTAATCCTAACCCTAAACCTAACAATAATCCTAACCCTAACACTAACCCTAACCTTGACACCTAGCCCTAACCCTAACCCTATAGCTAACCCTAAACCTAATGCTAACCATATCCTTAAACCTAACACTAACAATACACTTAAACCTAACCCTATAACTATCCCTATTCCTAACTGTAACATTAACACCTAAACCTAACCCCAACCCTAACCCTATCCCTAATCCCTAACCCTAACTCGGAAACTAACACTAACCCTAACCGTAACCCTAAATATAACCCTAACCCTAACTGTAGCTCTAACCATAATCCTAATTGTATCCTTAACACCTAACACCTAACCCTAACCCAAACTCTAACCTTAACCATAATGCTAAACCTTACCCTGAACCTAATAGTAACCCTAACCCTATCTGTAATCAGAAGCATAACCCTGACCCTATCTCTAACCCCTAAAACCTAAACCTAAGCCTAACTTACCCCTAATCCTAACCATAACCCTAACGTAACACTAACCCTAACACTAACTTCTAACCCTAACACTAACACTAAACATAACTATAACACTAACCCTACCCTAAACTCTAACCCTAACTCTAAACCTAACCCTAAACCTAACCCTAAACCTTACATTAAGCCAAACCTTAACCCTATCCCTAACCCTAAAACTAAGCCTAATCCCAACCCTAAACCTAACCCTAACCCTAGCACTAACACTAACCTCAAGGCCTAACCCTAAACCTAAACCTAAACATAAACATAAACCTAACACTAACCCTAAAAATAATCCTAAACCATAACCCTAACCCTAATCCTAAACCTAACCCTAAACCTAACCCTAACCCTAACTCTAACCCAAACTAAGCCTAACCCTAACCCTAACACTAAACTTGACCCTAACACCTAACCCCTAATCCTAACCTAACCCTCACCCTAAACCTAACCCTAACACATAACCCCTAACCCTAACACTAAACTTATCCCTAACACCTAACCCCTAAACCTAACATAACCCTAACCCTAACCATGACACTAACCATATCCCTAACCCTATCCCTAACCCTAACACTCACCCTAACCCTATCCCTAATCCCGAAACCTATCCCTAACCCTAACCCTAACCTGAACTCGAACCCTAACCCTAAGCCTAACCCTAATCCCTAACCCTAACCCTAACAATAGCCATAATGCTGACCCTAACCGTAATTGTAAATGTAATCCTAATGCTAACTGTAAACCGTAACACCGACCTTATCACTAACACCTTACCCCTAAACCTAACTCTAACGATAATCCCTAAACCTAACCCTAACACTATCCCTAACCCTATCACTAGCCCTAACACTAACACTAACCCAAGATGGTACCCTAACCTAACCCTAACCCTAACCCGAACCATAACCATAACCATAATCGTAACCCTAACCCCAAACCTAACCGTGTCTAACCCTAACCCTAACCCTAACCTGAACTCGAACCCTAACCCTAACACTAAACCTAACCCTAACACTAACCCTAAACACTAATCCTAACATTAACCATAACCCAAATTCTAAACCTAACCCTAAACCTCACCCTAACCCTGTCCCAAACCCTAACCCTAAGACTAATCCCTAACCCTAACCTTAACGCTAACCCTAAACCTAATCCTAACCCTAACCCTAACCCTAACCTCTAAACCTAACCCTAATCAAAAGCCTAAATCTAAATCTAACCCGAACCCTAACACTAAAAGTAACTCTAACCCTAAACCCTAACAGTAAACCTAAACCTAACCCTAACTCTAACACTAACCCTAAACCTAATCCTAACAGTAACCCTAAACCTAACCCTATGCCTAATCCTAACCCTAACCCTAACCCTAAACCCTAACCATAACCCAAACCATAAAACCGTAACCATAACCCAAAACCTAACCCTAACCCCTAACCCCAAACCCTAACCCTAACTCTAAACATAAACCTAACCATAGGCCTAAACCTAACCCTAACCCTAACCCTAACCATAAACCTAACCTTAAACCAAATCCTAAACCTAACCCTAACCGTAACCATAACCATAACCGTAAGCCTAACCCTAACCCTAACCCTAACACTACCCATAACCCTACCCTAACCCCAAACCTAACCGTGTCTAACACTAAACCTAACCCTAACCCTAACCCGAACTCGAAACGTAACCCTAACCCTAAGCCTAAACACTATTCCTAACACTAACCATAACCCAAATCCTAATCTTAACCCTAAACCTCACCCAAAAACCTTACCTTAACCCTAACCCGAATGCCTAACCCTAAACCTATACCTAAACCTAACCCTAACCCAAATCCTAACCCTAACCCTAACCATAACCATAACCCTAAGGCTAATTTGTAACCCTAACCCTAACACTAACCCTAAACCTAACCGAACCCTAACCCTAATCCCTAAACCTAACCCAAACCCTAACCCTAAACCTAAACCTTACCCTAAAGCTAACCCTAACCTCTAAACATAACCCTAACCTTAAACCTAAACCTAAACCTAACTCTAACCGTAACATCAACACTAACCCTAATCCTAAACCCTAACCCTAACCCTAAATGTAAACCTAACTCTAACCCTAACCCTCTAAAACTAACCCTAAACCTAATCCTAACCCGAACCCTAAACCTAAACCTAAACCTAACCCTAACCCTAACCCTAAACCCTAACCAAAACCAAAAAACCTTAACCATAACCCAAACCCTAAACCTAACCCTAACCCTAACACTAAACGCTAAACCTAACCCTAAACCTAAACCTAAACCTAAACCTAACCTTAACCAAATCCTAAACCTAACCCTAATTAACCCTAACCCTAACACTAACCCTAACCCTAAAACCTAAGCCTTACCCTAACCCTAAATTTAACCCTAACCCTGTTACTAATCCTAACCCTTAGCTAACTCTAACTCTAACCCTAACCCTAACCCTAAACCTAAACCTAACCCTAACCCTAACCCTAACCCTAAAACTAACCCTAACCCTAACCCTAACCCTAAAACTAACACTAACCTTAAACCTAACCTTAACCATAGCTCTAACCCTAGAACTAAGCCTAACCGCAACACTAACACTAACACTAACCCTAATGCTTATCCCTAACCCAAACTCTAACCCTAAACCTAAACCTAACCCTAACCCTAATCCTAACACTTATCCCTAACCCTAACTATAACCCCAACACTAACCCTAACCCTAAACCTAACCCTCACCCTAACCCTAACACTAACCCGAACACTAACCCCTAACCTCTAACCCTAACCATAACCCTAATCCTAACCCTAAGCCTAACTTATCCCTAACACCTTACCCCTTACTGTAAGCTAAACATAACCCTAAC
The DNA here is from genome assembly GCF_034190915.1 of Cavia porcellus. NCBI lineage: Eukaryota > Metazoa > Chordata > Mammalia > Rodentia > Caviidae > Cavia > Cavia porcellus. The sequence goes on along the minus strand of NW_026947514.1, from coordinate 46,344,341 downwards.
CCTAACGCTAACTCTAACACTAACCCTAACCATAAACATAACCCTAACGCTAAAACTAATCATAACGCTAACCCTAAACCTAACCCTAACCCCTAACCCCAAACTCTAACCCTAACACTAACCATAAACCCAATCATAACCATAACCATAACCGTAACCTGAAGCCTAACCCTAACCCTATTCCTAACAACTAACACCTAAACCTAACCCTAACATAACTCTAACCCTAACCCTAAATTAACGCTAACACTAATCGCTAACCCTAATCCTAACACTAACACTAACCCTAATCCCTAACCCTAACCCTAACACTAACCCTAACGCTAAGCCCAACCGTAACCCTAAACGTAATCCTAACCCTAACTTTAACCCTAACACTGACCTTATCATTAACACCTAACCCCTAAACCTAACTCTAACCCTAATCCCTAAACCTAACCCTAACCCTAACCCTAACACTATCCCTAAACCTATCTCTGGCCTTAAACCTAATACTAACCCTAAACCTAACCCTGACCCTAACCATAACCCTGAACCTAACCCTAACCCCAACACTAACCATGTCTAACCCTAGCCCTAAGCCTAACCCGAACTCGAATCCTAACCCTAACCCTAAACCTAATCCTAACCCTAACCCTAAACACTAATCCTAACACTAACACTAACCCAAATCCTAAACCTAACCCTAAACCTCACCCTAATCCTTTCTCGAACCATAACACTAACCCTAATCCCTAACCTTAACCCTAACAGTAACATTAACCCTAACGGTAAACCTAAAACTAACCCTAACCCTAACACTAACCTCTAAATCTAACCCTAACCGTAACCCTAAACATAAACCTAACCCTAACCCTAACAATAACACTAATCCTAACCCTAACCCATAACACTAACCCTAAACCTAACACTAACTCTAACCCTAGCCCCCTAACACTAACCCTAAACCTAATCCTAACACTAACCCTAAACCTAACCCTAAGCCTAAACCTAAATCTAACACTAACCCTAAACCTAACCTTAACCATAAAGACAAAAACTAACCTCTAACCATAAACCTAACCCTATCCCTTACGCTTACCCTAACCTGAACCTTAAACTCTAACCGTAACCCTAACCCTAACCCTAACTTGTAATCCTAACGAAACACTAACCATAAACCTAACCCTAAACCTAACTTCTAATCCTGACTCTAAACCTAACACTAACCCTAAACCTAACCCTAACACTAACAATAACGCTAACAGTAAACCTAACACTAACCCTAACTCTAACCCCTGCCCTAACCCTAACACTAACACTAACGCTAACCCTCTAAACCTAAACCTAATGCTAAACAAAAACGTAACCCTAACCCTAACACTAATACTAAGCCTAACCTCTAACGCTAACCCTAACCCTAACCCGAACACTAACCTTAACCATAATCCTAACCTCTAATTCTAAACCAAACCAAACCCGAACCCTAATCATAATCCTAACTCTAACCCTAATCCTAACTCTAACCCTAATCCTTCGAACCCTAACACTAACCCTCATCCTAACCCTAACCCTAACCCTAACCCTAAAACTCTAAACTTAACCCTAACCCTCATCATAACCCTAACCCTAAGCCTAAGCCTAACCCTAACCCTAACACTAACCCTAACCCCAACCCCAAACCTAACCCTAACAACAACCTTAACCATGTCTAACCCTAACCCTAACTCTAACCCTAAACCTAAACCTAAACCTAAACCTAACACTAAACATAACCCTAATCCCTAACCCTAACTCTAACCCTAACCCTAAAATTAAACTTAACCCTAATCCTAACCCTAAACCTAACCCTAACGCTAACCCTAACCCTAGCCCAAACTAAGCCTAGCACTAACCCTAACACTAACCCTCAACCTAAACATAACCATAATCCCAGCCCATAAACCTAAACTCTATTTCTAACACCTAACCCTAACTCAAACCTAACACTAACTCAGGCCCTAACTCTAAACCTAACACTAACACAAAACCTAACCCTAAACCTAACCCTAACCCTAAAAATAACCCTAACCATATCCTTAACACCTAACCCCTAACCCTATCCCTAACCATAACACTAACCCTAACTTTAACCTCTAACTCTAACCCCTAAACCTAACCCTAACCCTAACCCTATCCCTAAAACTAAGCCTAAACCAAAACCTAACCCTAAACCTAAACATAGCCTCAATCCTAACCCTAACCCTAAGCCTAAGCCTAACCCTAAACCCTGACCCTAACCCTAACCCTAAGCCTAACCCTAAGCCTAACCATAACCCTAACACCTAACCCCTAACCCTAACCCTAAACCTAACCCTAATCCTAACCTTAATCCCTAACACTAACGCTAACACCAACACTCACTCTAACCCTGTCCATTATCCCTAACCCTAACCCTAACCTAAACGCAAATGGTAACCCCGAAACCCTAACCCTAAACCTAACCCAAAACCTAACCCTAACTCTAACCTTAACCCTAACTCTAACACTAACAATCTATCCCTAACCCTAATCCTAATCCTAACCCTAAACCTAACAATAATCCTAACCCTAACACTAACCCTAACCTTGACACCTAGCCCTAACCCTAACCCTATAGCTAACCCTAAACCTAGTGCTAACCATATCCTTAAACCTAACACTAACAATACACTTAAACCTAACCCTATAACTATCCCTATTCCTAACTGTAACATTAACACCTAAACCTAACCCCAACCCTAACCCTATCCCTAATCCCTAACCCTAACTCGGAAACTAACACTAACCCTAACCGTAACCCTAAATATAACCCTAACCCTAACTGTAGCTCTAACCATAATCCTAATTGTATCCTTAACACCTAACACCTAACCCTAACCCAAACTCTAACCTTAACCATAATGCTAAACCTTACCCTGAACCTAATAGTAACCCTAACCCTATCTGTAATCAGAAGCATAACCCTGACCCTATCTCTAACCCCTAAAACCTAAACCTAAGCCTAACTTACCCCTAATCCTAACCATAACCCTAACGTAACACTAACCCTAACACTAACTTCTAACCCTAACACTAACACTAAACATAACTATAACACTAACCCTACCCTAAACTCTAACCCTAACTCTAAACCTAACCCTAAACCTTACATTAAGCCAAACCTTAACCCTATCCCTAACCCTAAAACTAAGCCTAATCCCAACCCTAAACCTAACCCTAACCCTAGCACTAACACTAACCTCAAGGCCTAACCCTAAACCTAAACATAAACATAAACCTAAACATAAACATAAACCTAACACTAACCCTAACAATAATCCTAAACCATAACCCTAACCCTAATCCTAAACCTAACCCTAAACCTAACCCTAACCCTAACTCTAACCCAAACTAAGCCTAACCCTAACCCTAACACTAAACTTGACCCTAACACCTAACCCCTAATCCTAACCTAACCCTCACCCTAAACCTAACCATAACACCTAACCCCTAACCCTAACACTAAACTTATCCCTAACACCTAACCCCTAAACCTAACATAACCCTAACCCTAACCATGACACTAACCATATCCCTAACCCTATCCCTAACCCTAACACTCACCCTAACCCTATCCCTAATCCCGAAACCTATCCCTAACCCTAACCCTAAACCCTAACCCCTAACCCTAACCTGAACTCGAACCCTAACCCTAAGCCTAACCCTAATCCCTAACCCTAACCCTAACAATAGCCATAATGCTGACCCTAACCGTAATCGTAAATGTAATCCTAATGCTAACTGTAAACCGTAACACCGACCTTATCACTAACACCTTACCCCTAAACCTAACTCTAACGATAATCCCTAAACCTAACCCTAACACTATCCCTAACCCTATCACTAGCCCTAACACTAACACTAACCCAAGATGGTACCCTAACCTAACCCTAACCCGAACCCGAACCATAACCATAACCATAATCGTAACCCTAACCCCAAACCTAACCGTGTCTAACCCTAACCCTAACCCTAACCTGAACTCGAACCCTAACCCTAACACTAAACCTAACCCTAACACTAACCCTAAACACTAATCCTAGCATTAACCATAACCCAAATTCTAAACCTAACCCTAAACCTCACCCTAACCCTGTCCCAAACCCTAACCCTAAGACTAATCCCTAACCCTAACCTTAACGCTAACCCTAAACCTAATCCTAACCCTAACCCTAACCCTAACCTCTAAACCTAACCCTAATCAAAAGCCTAAATCTAAATCTAACCCGAACCCTAACACTAAAAGTAACTCTAACCCTAAACCCTAACAGTAAACCTAAACCTAACCCTAACTCTAACACTAACCCTAAACCTAATCCTAACAGTAACCCTAAACCTAACCCTATGCCTAATCCTAACCCTAACCCTAACCCTAAACCCTAACCATAACCCAAACCATAAAACCGTAACCATAACCCAAAACCTAACCCTAACCCCTAACCCCAAACCCTAACCCTAACTCTAAACATAAACCTAACCATAGGCCTAAACCTAACCCTAACCCTAACCCTAACCATAAACCTAACCTTAAACCAAATCCTAAACCTAACCCTAACCGTAACCATAACCATAACCGTAAGCCTAACCCTAACCCTAACCCTAACACTACCCATAACCCTACCCTAACCCCAAACCTAACCGTGTCTAACACTAAACCTAACCCTAACCCTAACCCGAACTCGAAACGTAACCCTAACCCTAAGCCTAAACACTATTCCTAACACTAACCATAACCCAAATCCTAATCTTAACCCTAAACCTCACCCAAAAACCTTACCTTAACCCTAACCCGAATGCCTAACCCTAAACCTATACCTAAACCTAACCCTAACCCAAATCCTAACCCTAACCCTAACCATAACCATAACCCTAAGGCTAATTTGTAACCCTAACCCTAACACTAACCCTAAACCTAACCGAACCCTAACCCTAATCCCTAAACCTAACCCAAACCCTAACCCTAAACCTAAACCTTACCCTAAAGCTAACCCTAACCTCTAAACATAACCCTAACCTTAACCCTAAACCTAAACCTAACTCTAACCGTAACATCAACACTAACCCTAATCCTAAACCCTAACCCTAACCCTAAATGTAAACCTAACTCTAACCCTAACCCTCTAAAACTAACCCTAAACCTAATCCTAACCCGAACCCTAAACCTAAACCTAAACCTAACCCTAACCCTAACCCTAAACCCTAACCAAAACCAAAAAACCTTAACCATAACCCAAACCCTAAACCTAACCCTAACCCTAACACTAAACGCTAAACCTAACCCTAAACCTAAACCTAAACCTAAACCTAACCTTAACCAAATCCTAAACCTAACCCTAATTAACCCTAACCCTAACACTAACCCTAACCCTAAAACCTAAGCCTTACCCTAACCCTAAATTTAACCCTAACCCTGTTACTAATCCTAACCCTTAGCTAACTCTAACTCTAACCCTAACCCTAACCCTAAACCTAAACCTAACCCTAACCCTAACCCTAACCCTAAAACTAACCCTAACCCTAACCCTAACCCTAAAACTAACACTAACCTTAAACCTAACCTTAACCATAGCTCTAACCCTAGAACTAAGCCTAACCGCAACACTAACACTAACACTAACCCTAATGCTTATCCCTAACCCAAACTCTAACCCTAAACCTAAACCTAACCCTAACCCTAATCCTAACACTTATCCCTAACCCTAACTATAACCCCAACACTAACCCTAACCCTAAACCTAACCCTCACCCTAACCCTAACACTAACCCGAACACTAACCCCTAACCTCTAACCCTAACCATAACCCTAATCCTAACCCTAAGCCTAACTTATCCCTAACACCTTACCCCTTACCGTAAGCTAAACATAACCCTAACCCTAACGCTAACTCTAACACTAACCCTAACCATAACCATAACCCTAACGCTAAAACTAATCATAACGCTAACCCTAAACCTAACCCTAACCCCTAACCCCAAACTCTAACCCTAACACTAACCATAAACCCAATCATAACCATAACCATAACCGTAACCTGAAGCCTAACCCTAACCCTATTCCTAACAACTAACACCTAAACCTAACCCTAACATAACTCTAACCCTAACCCTAAATTAACGCTAACACTAATCGCTAACCCTAATCCTAACACTAACACTAACCCTAATCCCTAACCCTAACCCTAACACTAACCCTAACGCTAAGCCCAACCGTAACCCTAAACGTAATCCTAACCCTAACTTTAACCCTAACACTGACCTTATCATTAACACCTAACCCCTAAACCTAACTCTAACCCTAATCCCTAAACCTAACCCTAACCCTAACCCTAACACTATCCCTAAACCTATCTCTGGCCTTAAACCTAATACTAACCCTAAACCTAACCCTGACCCTAACCATAACCCTGAACCTAACCCTAACCCCAACACTAACCATGTCTAACCCTAGCCCTAAGCCTAACCCGAACTCGAATCCTAACCCTAACCCTAAACCTAATCCTAACCCTAACCCTAAACACTAATCCTAACACTAACACTAACCCAAATCCTAAACCTAACCCTAAACCTCACCCTAATCCTTTCTCGAACCATAACACTAACCCTAATCCCTAACCTTAACCCTAACAGTAACATTAACCCTAACGGTAAACCTAAAACTAACCCTAACCCTAACACTAACCTCTAAATCTAACCCTAACCGTAACCCTAAACATAAACCTAACCCTAACCCTAACAATAACACTAATCCTAACCCTAACCCATAACACTAACCCTAAACCTAACACTAACTCTAACCCTAGCCCCCTAACACTAACCCTAAACCTAATCCTAACACTAACCCTAAACCTAACCCTAAGCCTAAACCTAAATCTAACACTAACCCTAAACCTAACCTTAACCATAAAGACAAAAACTAACCTCTAACCATAAACCTAACCCTATCCCTTACGCTTACCCTAACCTGAACCTTAAACTCTAACCGTAACCCTAACCCTAACCCTAACTTGTAATCCTAACGAAACACTAACCATAAACCTAACCCTAAACCTAACTTCTAATCCTGACTCTAAACCTAACACTAACCCTAAACCTAACCCTAACACTAACAATAACGCTAACAGTAAACCTAACACTAACCCTAACTCTAACCCCTGCCCTAACCCTAACACTAACACTAACGCTAACCCTCTAAACCTAAACCTAATGCTAAACAAAAACGTAACCCTAACCCTAACACTAATACTAAGCCTAACCTCTAACGCTAACCCTAACCCTAACCCGAACACTAACCTTAACCATAATCCTAACCTCTAATTCTAAACCAAACCAAACCCGAACCCTAATCATAATCCTAACTCTAACCCTAATCCTAACTCTAACCCTAATCCTTCGAACCCTAACACTAACCCTCATCCTAACCCTAACCCTAACCCTAACCCTAAAACTCTAAACTTAACCCTAACCCTCATCATAACCCTAACCCTAAGCCTAAGCCTAACCCTAACCCTAACACTAACCCTAACCCCAACCCCAAACCTAACCCTAACAACAACCTTAACCATGTCTAACCCTAACCCTAACTCTAACCCTAAACCTAAACCTAAACCTAAACCTAACACTAAACATAACCCTAATCCCTAACCCTAACTCTAACCCTAACCCTAAAATTAAACTTAACCCTAATCCTAACCCTAAACCTAACCCTAACGCTAACCCTAACCCTAGCCCAAACTAAGCCTAGCACTAACCCTAACACTAACCCTCAACCTAAACATAACCATAATCCCAGCCCATAAACCTAAACTCTATTTCTAACACCTAACCCTAACTCAAACCTAACACTAACTCAGGCCCTAACTCTAAACCTAACACTAACACAAAACCTAACCCTAAACCTAACCCTAACCCTAAAAATAACCCTAACCATATCCTTAACACCTAACCCCTAACCCTATCCCTAACCATAACACTAACCCTAACTTTAACCTCTAACTCTAACCCCTAAACCTAACCCTAACCCTAACCCTATCCCTAAAACTAAGCCTAAACCAAAACCTAACCCTAAACCTAAACATAGCCTCAATCCTAACCCTAACCCTAAGCCTAAGCCTAACCCTAAACCCTGACCCTAACCCTAACCCTAAGCCTAACCCTAAGCCTAACCATAACCCTAACACCTAACCCCTAACCCTAACCCTAAACCTAACCCTAATCCTAACCTTAATCCCTAACACTAACGCTAACACCAACACTCACTCTAACCCTGTCCATTATCCCTAACCCTAACCCTAACCTAAACGCAAATGGTAACCCCGAAACCCTAACCCTAAACCTAACCCAAAACCTAACCCTAACTCTAACCTTAACCCTAACTCTAACACTAACAATCTATCCCTAACCCTAATCCTAATCCTAACCCTAAACCTAACAATAATCCTAACCCTAACACTAACCCTAACCTTGACACCTAGCCCTAACCCTAACCCTATAGCTAACCCTAAACCTAGTGCTAACCATATCCTTAAACCTAACACTAACAATACACTTAAACCTAACCCTATAACTATCCCTATTCCTAACTGTAACATTAACACCTAAACCTAACCCCAACCCTAACCCTATCCCTAATCCCTAACCCTAACTCGGAAACTAACACTAACCCTAACCGTAACCCTAAATATAACCCTAACCCTAACTGTAGCTCTAACCATAATCCTAATTGTATCCTTAACACCTAACACCTAACCCTAACCCAAACTCTAACCTTAACCATAATGCTAAACCTTACCCTGAACCTAATAGTAACCCTAACCCTATCTGTAATCAGAAGCATAACCCTGACCCTATCTCTAACCCCTAAAACCTAAACCTAAGCCTAACTTACCCCTAATCCTAACCATAACCCTAACGTAACACTAACCCTAACACTAACTTCTAACCCTAACACTAACACTAAACATAACTATAACACTAACCCTACCCTAAACTCTAACCCTAACCCTAACACTAACCCTAACTCTAAACCTAACCCTAAACCTAACCCTAAACCTTACATTAAGCCAAACCTTAACCCTATCCCTAACCCTAAAACTAAGCCTAATCCCAACCCTAAACCTAACCCTAACCCTAACACTAACACTAACCTCAAGGCCTAACCCTAAACCTAAACCTAAACATAAACATAAACCTAACACTCACCCTAACAATAATCCTAAACCATAACCCTAACCCTAATCCTAAACCTAACCCTAAACCTAACCCTAACCCTAACTCTAACCTAAACTAAGCCTAACCCTAACCCTAACACTAAACTTGACCCTAACACCTAACCCCTAATCCTAACCTAACCCTCACCCTAAACCTAACCCTAACACCTAACCCCTAACCCTAACCCTAAACTTATCCCTAACACCTAACCCCTAAACCTAACATAACCCTAACCCTAACCATGACACTAACCATATCCCTAACCCTATCCCTAACCCTAACACTCACCCTAACCCTATCCCTAATCCCGAAACCTATCCCTAATCCTAACCATAAACCCTAACCCCTAACCCTAACCTGAACTCGAACCCTAACCCTAAGCCTAACCCTAATCCCTAACCCTAACCCTAACAATAGCCATAACGCTGACCCTAACCGTAATTGTAAATGTAATCCTAATGCTAACTGTAAACCGTAACACCGACCTTATCACTAACACCTTACCCCTAAACCTAACTCTAACGATAATCCCTAAACCTAACCCTAACACTATCCCTAACCCTATCACTAGCCCTAACACTAACACTAACCCAAGATGGTACCCTAACCTAACCCTAACCCTAACCCGAACCATAACCATAACCATAATCGTAACCCTAACCCCAAACCTAACCGTGTCTAACCCTAACCCCAACCCTAACCTGAACTCGAACCCTAACCCTAACACTAAACCTAACCCTAACACTAACCCTAAACACTAATCCTAACATTAACCATAACCCAAATTCTAAACCTAACCCTAAACCTCACCCTAACCCTGTCCCAAACCCTAACCCTAAGACTAATCCCTAACCCTAACCTTAACGCTAACCCTAAAACTAATCCTAACCCTAACCCTAACCCTAACCTCTAAACCTAACCCTAATCAAAAGCCTAAATCTAAATCTAACCCGAACCCTAACACTAAAAGTAACCCTAACCCTAAACCCTAACAGTAAACCTAAACCTAACCCTAACTCTAACACTAACCCTAAACCTAATCCTAACAGTAACCCTAAACCTAACCCTATGCCTAATCCTAACCCTAACCCTAACCCTAAACCCTAACCATAACCCAAACCATAAAACCGTAACCATAACCCAAAACCTAACCCTAACCCCTAACCCCAAACCCTAACCCTAACTCTAAACATAAACCTAACCATAGGCCTAAACCTAACCCTAACCCTAACCCTAACCATAAACCTAACCTTAAACCAAATCCTAAACCTAACCCTAACCGTAACCATAACCATAACCGTAAGCCTAACCCTAACCCTAACCCTAACACTACCCATAACCCTACCCTAACCCCAAACCTAACCGTGTCTAACACTAAACCTAACCCTAACACTAACCCGAACTCGAAACCTAACCCTAACCCTAAGCCTAAACACTATCCCTAACACTAACCATAACCCAAATCCTAACCTTAACCCTAAACCTCACCCAAAAACCTTACCTTAACCCTAACCCGAATGCCTAACCCTAAACCTATACCTAAACCTAACCCTAACCCAAATCCTAACCCTAACCATAACCATAACCATAACCATAACCATAACCCTAACGCTAATTTGTAACCCTAACCCTAACACTAACCCTAAACCTAACCGAACCCTAACCCTAATCCCTAAACCTAACCCAAACCCTAACCCTAAACCTAAACCTTACCCTAAAGCTAACCCTAACCTCTAAACATAACCCTAACCTTAACGCTAAACCTAAACCTAACTCTAACCGTAACATCAACACTAACCCTAATCCTAAACCCTAACCCTAACCCTAAATGTAAACCTAACTCTAACCCTAACCCTCTAAAACTAACCCTAAACCTAATCCTAACCCGAACCCTAAACCTAAACCTAAACCTAACCCTAACCCTAACCCTAAACCCTAACCAAAACCAAAAAACATTAACCATAACCCAAACCCTAACCCTAACCCTAAACGCTAAACCTAACCCTAAACCTAAACCTAAACCTAAACCTAACCTTAACCAAATCCTAAACCTAACCCTAATTAACCCTAACCCTAACACTAACCCTAACCCTAAAACCTAAGCCTTACCCTAACCCTAAATTTAACCCTAACCCTGTTACTAACCCTAGCCCTTAGCTAACTCTAACTCTAACCCTAACCCTAACCCTAACCCTAAACCTAAACCTAACCCTAACCCTAACCCTAAACCTAAAACTAACACTAACCTTAAACCTAACCTTAACCATAGCTCTAACCCTAGAACTAAGCCTAACCGCAACACTAACACTAACACTAACCCTAATACTTATCCCTAACCCAAACTCTAACCCTAAACCTAAACCTAACCCTAACCCTAATCCTAACACTTATCCCTAACCCTAACTATAACCCCAACACTAACCCTAACCCTAAACCTAACCCTCACCCTAACCCTAACACTAACCCGAACACTAACGCCTAACCTCTAACCCTAACCATAACCCTAATCCTAACCCTAAGCCTAACTTATCCCTAACACCTTACCCCTTACCGTAAGCTAAACATAACCCTAACCCTAACGCTAACTCTAACACTAACCCTAACCATAACCATAACCCTAACGCTAAAACTAATCATAACGCTAACCCTAAACCTAACCCTAACCCCTAACCCCAAACTCGAACCCTAACACTAACCATAAACCCAATCATAACCATAACCATAACCGTAACCTGAAGCCTAACCCTAACCCTATTCCTAACAACTAACACCTAAACCTAACCCTAACATAACTCTAACCCTAACCCTAAATTAACGCTAACACTAATCGCTAACCCTAATCCTAACACTAACACTAACCCTAATCCCTAACCCTAACCCTAACACTAACCCTAACGCTAAGCCCAACCGTAACCCTAAACGTAATCCTAACCCTAACTTTAACCCTAACACTGACCTTATCATTAACACCTAACCCCTAAAACTAACTCTAACCCTAATCCCTAAACCTAACCCTAACCCTAACCCTAACCCTAACCCTAACCATAACCCTGAACCTAACCCTAACCCCAACACTAACCATGTCTAACCCTAGCCCTAAGCCTAACCCGAACTCGAATCCTAACCCTAACCCTAAACCTAATCCTAACCCTAACCCTAAACACTAATCCTAACACTAACACTAACCCAAATCCTAAACCTAACCCTAAACCTCAGCCTAATCCTTTCTCGAACGATAACACTAACCCTAATCCCTAAACTTAACCCTAACAGTAACATTAACCCTAACAGTAAACCTAAAACTAAACCTAACCCTAACACTAACCTCTAAATCTAACCCTAACCGTAACCCTAAACATAAACCTAACCCTAACCCTAACAATAACACTAATCCTAACCCTAACCCTAACCCTAACCCTAAAACTCTAAACTTAACCCTAACCCTCATCATAACCCTAACCCTAACCCTAAGCCTAACCCTAACCCTAACACTAACCCTAACCCCAACCCCAAACCTAACCCTAACAACAACCTTAACCATGTCTAACCCTAACCCTAACTCTAACCCTAAACCTAAACCTAAACCTAACACTAAACATAACCCTAATCCTAAACCCTAACTCTAACCCTAACCCTAAAATTAAACTTAACCCTAATCCTAACCCTAAACCTAAGCCTAACGCTAACCCTAACCCTAGCCCAAACTAAGCCTAGCCCTAACCCTAACACTAACCCTCAACCTAAACATAACCCTAACCCCAGCCTGTAACCCTAAACTCTATTTCTAATACCTAACCCTACCTCAACCCTAACACTAACTCAGGCCCTAACTCTAAACATAACACTAACACAAAACCTAACCCTAAGCCTAACCCTAACCCTAAAAATAACCCTAACCATATCCTTAACACCTAACCCCTAACCCTATCCCTAACCATAACAATAACCCTAACACTAACCCTAACTTTAACCTCTAACTCTAACCCCTAAACCTAACCCTAACCCTAACCCTATCCCTAAAACTAAGCCTAAACCTAAACCTAACCCTAAACCTAAACATAGCCTCAATCCTAACCCTAACCCTAACCCTAAACCCTGACCTTAACCCTAACCCTAAGCCGAGCCCTAACCCTAATCCTAACACCTAACCCCTAACCCTAACCCTAAACCTAACCCTAATCCTAACCTTAATCCCTAATACTAACGCTAACACCAACACTCACTCTAACCCTGTCCATTATCCCTAACCCTAACCCTAACCTAAACACAAATGGTAACCCCGAAACCCTAACCCTAAACCTAACCCAAAACCTAACCCTAACTCTAACCTTAACCCTAACTCTAACACTAACAATCTATCCCTAACCCTGACCCTAATCCTAACCCTAAACCTAACAATAATCCTAACCCTAACACTAACCCTAACCTTGACACCTAGCCCTAACCCTAACCCTATAGCTAACCCTAAACCTAATGCTAACCATATAACACTAACAATACAATTAAACCTAACCCTATAACTATCCCTATTCCTAACTGTAACATTAACACCTAAACCTAACCCCAACCCTAACCCTACCCCTAATCCCTAACCCTAACTCTGAAACTAACACTAACCCTAACCGTAACCCTAAATATAACCCTAACCCTAACTGTAGCTCTAACCATAATCCTAATTGTATCCTTAACACCTAACACCTAACCCTAACCCAAACTCTAACCTTAACCATAATGCTAAACCTTACCCTGAACCTAATAGTAACCCTAACCCTATCTGTAATCAGAAGCATAACCCTGACCCTATCTCTAACCCCTAAACCCTAAACCTAAGCCTAACCTACCCCTAATCCTAACCATAACCCTAATGTAACACTAACCCTAACACTAACTTCTAACCCTAACCCTAACACTAAACATAACTATAAGACTAACCCTAACCCTAAACTCTAACCCTAACCCTAACACTAACCCTAACTCTAAACCTAACCCTAAACCTAACCCTAAACCTTACATTAAGCCAAACCTTAACCCTATCCCTAACCCTAAAACTAAGCCTAATCCCAACCCTAAACCTAACCCTAACCCTAACACTAACACTAACCTCAAGGCCTAACCCTAAACCTAAACCTAAACCTAAACATAAACATAAACCTAACACTAACCCTAACAATAATCCTAAACCATAACCCTAACCCTAATCCTAAACCTAACCCTAAACCTAACCCTAACCCTAACTCTAACCCAAACTAAGCCTAAGCCTAACCCTAACACTAACACTAAACCTAACCCTAACCTAACCATAACCCTAACCGTAACCCTAACCCTAACACTAAATCTAACACTAAAGTATAACCCTAACCCTAATCCTAACCCTAAACACTAACTCTAGCCCCTAACCCGAACGCTAACCCTAACCCAAACCTGAACCATGACCATAAACCTAACACTAAAACTAACCCTAACGCTAACCCTAACCCTAACACTAAACCTAAACCTAACCCAAAACCTAAACCTAACTCTAACCCTAAATCTAAGCCTAACCCTAACTCTAACCCTAACCCTAACCTTAAGCCTAAACCTAACTCTATCCCTAAACCTAAAACTAAGCATAACTCTAACCCTAACCCTAAACCTAACACTAACCCAAACCCTAATCCCTAAACCTAACACTAACCCTAATCCTAACTCTAACCCTACACTTACCCTAACACTAACACTAACCCTAATCCCTAACCCTAACGATAAGCCTAACCCTAATGCTAACCCTTACCCCTAAACCTAACCCTCCCCCTAAAATTAACCCTAAACCTAACCCTAATCCCTACCCTAACCCTAACCCTAACCGTAGCCTGAACACTAACTGTAATCCTAAATGTAACATTAACCATAACCCTAACACTATCCCTAACCCTAACCATAACACTTAGACCCTAACCCTAACCCTAACGCTAACGCTAACCCTAACATCTAACACTAACCCTATCCCTAACCCTAAGCCTACTCTTAACCCTGACCCTAACCCTCTAAAACTAACACATACCCTAACCCTACCCCTAACCCTAACACTAAACGTAACCCTAAACATAACCCTAAGCCTAACCCCTAACCCCTTACTCTAACCCTAAACCTAACCCTAACCTTGTTCCTAACACCTAACCCCTAACCCTACACCAAAACCTAACCCTAATCCCTACCCTAACCCTAGCCCGAACACTAACCGTAACCCTAAACGTAACATTAACCGTAACCCTAACACTAACCCTAACCCTAACACTTAGCCCCTAACCCTAACCCTAACCCTATCCCTACCCCTAACCCTAACCCTAACCCTAACCCTAACTATAAAGCTAAGGTCTAACCCTAACCCTAACCCTACCCCTAACCCTAAACCTAAACCTAACCCTAACAATAACCCTAAGCCTAACCCCTAACCCCCAACTCTAACCCTAAACCTAACCCTAACCTTGTTCGTAACACCTAACCCCTAAGCCTAACCCTAAACCTAACGCTAATCCCTAACCCTAACCCTAGCACTCACCCTAACCCTATCCAAAATCCCTAAACACTAACCCTAAACCTAACCCTAACACTAACCGTAATTCTAACCCTAACCCTCTAACGCTAACCCTATCCCTAATACCTAACCCTAACCCTAATACTAACACTAAACATTACCCTAACCCTAAACATAACTCTAAACATAACCCTAAACATATCCTTAATACTTAACCCCTAACCCTAACCCAAACTCTAACTCTAACCCAACCCTAAACCTAACCCTAAACCTAATAGTAGCCCCAAACCTATCCGTAATCCGAAGCCTAACCCTGAACCTATTCCTAACACCTAACACCTAAACGTAACCCTAACCTAACCCGAACACTAACCGTAACACTAACCCAAACACTAACCCTAACACTAACTTCTAACCCTAACTATAACCATAACCATAACCCTAACACCAAACCTAACCCTAAAGTCTAACCCTAACGGTTACCCTAACTGTAACACTTCTAACCCTAACCCTAACCCTAATCCAACTACTAACCCTAAGCCAAACCCAAACCATAACCCTAAACCTATCCCTAGCCCTAACCCTAACCTTAACGCTGACCATAAAACAAAGACTAACCCTAAGCCTAAACCTAACCCTAACCCATACAATAAGCCTTTCCCTAACCCTAACGCTGAATGTAATACCTAAAGCTCACAAGAACCCTAAACCTAACACTAAAACTAAGCCTAAACCTAACCCTAAACCTTAGCCTGACCCTAACCCTACACTAACAATTACCCTAACCCTAACCCTATCCCTAACACTAGAACTAAGCCTAAACCTAAACCTAACCCTAACACTAACGATAACATAACCTAAACCTAACCCTAACTCTAACGATAAAGCTAACCCTAACCGTAACCCTAACCCTAACCCTAACCCTAAGCCTAACCCCTAACCACTAACCCTAAACCTAACCCTAACCCTAAACCTAACCTTGTCCCTAACACCTAACCCCTAACCCTAACCCTAAACCTAACCCTAACCATAAACCTAATCCCTAACTCTAACCCTAACCCTAACTCTAGCACTGACCCTAACCCTATCCCTAATTCCTAACCCTAACCCTAACCAAAACCTTAACCCTCTAACCCAAACCCTATCCCTAATCTGTTACCCTAACCCTAACCCTAACCCTAACCCAAATACTAACACTAGCCATAACCCTAAACATAACCCTAACCCTAACCATAACTCTAACCATAACCGTAAACATATCCTTAACACTTAACCCCTAACCATAACCCAAAAACAAACCCTAACCCTAAACCTAAACCTAATCCTAAACCTAACAGTAACCCTAACCCAATCCGTAATCCGAAGCCTAACCCAGCCCCTATTCCTAACACCTAACACCTAAACGTAACCCTCACCTAACCCTAACCCTAACTGTAACACTAACCCTAATACTAACCTTAACACTAATTTCTAACCTTAACCCTAACCCTAACCATAACCATAACCCTAACACCAACTCTAACCCTAAAGTCTAACCCTAATGGTTACTATAACTGTTAACCCTAAACTCTAACTCTAACCCCTAACACTATCCCAAATTCTACCCCTAAGCCAAACCCTAACCATAACCCTAAACCTATCCCTAACCCTAACCCTAACCTTAACGCTAACCATAAAACTAATCCTAACCCTAACCCTAAAACTAACCCTAACCCTTACCCTAACCCTTTCCCTAACCCTAACGCTGACCGTAATACCTAAAGCTAACAAGAACCCTAACCCTAACCTTAAAACTAAGCCTAAACCTAACCCTAAACCTTACCCTGACCCTAACCCTAAACCTAAGAATTACCCTAACACTAACCCTAGAACTAAGCCCAACCCTAAACCTAACGCTAACACTAACCCTAACCCTAGCCCTAACCCTAACCTTTAGACCCAACCCTAATCCTAACCGTAAACCTTAATCTAACCCTAAAACTAACCCTAACCGGGCTGGGGATTTAGCTCAGCGGCATAAGCACCTGCCTTGCAAGCAGGCGGTCGTGAGTTCGATCCCTGGTACCGATAAAAATGAAAAAGACAAAAAAAAAAAAAAAAAAAAAAAAACTAACCCTAACCTAACCCTAACCCTAATCGTAACCCTAACCTTAACAATAAATCTAACAGTAAACTATAACCCTAACCCTAACCCTAACCCTACACTCTAACTCTAGCCCCTAGCCCTAATGCTAAACCCTAACCCGAACCTGAACCCTAACCATAAACCTAACCCTAATACTAACCCTAACGCTAACCCTAACCCTAACACTAAACCTAAACCTACCCAAACCTTAACCTAACTCTAAACCTAAACCTAACCCTAGCCCTAACCTTAAGCCTAACCCTAACACTATCCCTAAACCTAAAACTAAGCATAACTCTAACCTTAACCCTAAACCTAACAATAACTCAAACCCTAATCCCTAAACCTAACACTAACCCTAATCCTATCCTTACACTAACACTAACACTAACCCAAATCTCTAACCCTAATGATAAGCCTAAATCTAACGCTAACACTAACCCTTAAACCTAACCCTCACTCTAACCCTAACCCTAAACCTAACCTTAATCCCTACCCTAACCTGAACCCTAACCCTAGACCAAACACTAACCGTAACCCTAAACGTAACATTAACCGTAACCCTAACACTAACCCTAACTCTAACACTTAGCCCCTAACCCTAACCCTAACCCTAAAGCTAACGCTAACCCTAACATCTGACACTAACCCTATCCCTAACCCTAAGCCTACTCTTAACCCTAACCCTAACCCTCTAAAACTAACCCATACCCTAACCCTAACCGAAACCCTAACAATAACCCTAACACTAACCCTAAACTCAAACGCTAATCCTAAACCTAACCCTAACTCTAACCCTAACTATAAAGCTAAGGTCTAACCCTAACCCTACCCCTAACCCTAACCCTAAACCTAACCCTAACCCTAACCCTAACCCTAACTCTAACCCTAACCTGGACCGTACCCCTAACCCTAACCCTAACCCTAACCCTAACCCTAACCCTAGCCCTCTAACACTAACCTTATCCCTAAACCCTAACCCTAACCCTAACCCTAACAGTAATACTAACCCTAAACATAACCCTAACCCTAACTGTAACTCTACAATAACCCTAACCCTAATCCTAACCCTAACACAAACACTAACCCTTAACCTAACCCTAAACCTAATAGTAACCCTAAAATCTAACCATAATCCGAAGCCTAACACTGACCCTATTCCTAACACATAACACCTAAACGTAACCCTAAACTAACCCTAACCCTAACTGTAACACTAACCCTAACACTAACCTCTAACCCTAACCCTAACCCCAAAAATAACCCTAACATCAACCCTAACCCTAAAGTCTAACCCTAAACGTTACCCTAACCATAACCCTAAACTCTAACTCTAACACCTAACCCTAACCCAAACACTAACCCTAAGCCAAACCCTAACAGTAACTCCAACCTTAACCCTAACCCGAACCATACCTCTAATCCTAACCCTAACCTTAACTGTAACCCTAACCCTAACCTTAAACCTCTAACGCTAACCCTATCCCTAATCCCTAAGCCTAACCCTAACCATAACATTAACACTAATACTAACCCTAACCCTAAACATAACCCTAACACTAACCCTAACCCTAAACTTTAACCCTAACCCTAACTTTAACCCAAACCGTAACCCCAAAACCCTAACCCTAAACCTAACCCTAACCCTAACCCTAACTGTAACCCTAACTCTAACACTAACATTCTAATCCTAACCCTAACCCTAACCCTAACTGTAACCTTAACCATAACTCTAACCATATCTTTAACACCTAAAACCTAACCCTAACCCAAATCCTAACCCAAACCCTAATGCTAACCTCTAACCCAAACCCTAACCCTAAACCTAACCCTAACCCGAACCCTAACCCTAAAACCAACACTAACACTAAGACTAAACCCAACCTTAAACCTAACCCTAACCCTAATCACTAACCCTAACGGTAAACCTAACCCTAAACCTATCCATAACCCCTCACCCTAGCCCTCACAATAACCCTAGCCCTTACCCTAACACAAATCCCTAACCTAATCATAACCTTAAAACTAACCCTAACCATAACACTAACCAAAACCCTAACCGTAATCATAACTGTAACACTAACCCCTAACACTAACCCTAACACTAACACTAAACCTATCACTAATTCCTAACCCTATCCCTAAACCTAACCCTAACCTAAACCCTAACCCTAAGCATAACCCTAAAACTAATAGTAACCCTAAACCAAACCGTAATCCGAAGCCTAACGCTGACCCTATCATTAACACCTAAACCCTAAACTAACCATAACCTAGCCTTAACAATAACCGTAACCCTAACCCTAACACTAACGTCTAACCCTAACCCTAACCCTAGCACTAAGCCTAACCCTAAACTCTAACCCTAACCCTTACCCTAACACTAACCCTAAACTCTAACTCTAACCCCTAACCCTAACCCAAACCCTAACCCTAACCCGACACCTAATCCTAAATCTAACCCTAAGCCTAACACTATTCATAAACATAACGCTAACCCTAACCTTAAACCTAACCCAAACCCTAAACCTAACCCTAACCCTGACCATAACCCTACCCTAACCCTATCCCAAATTCTAAACCTAACGCTAACCCTAACCCTAAACCTAACCCTAACCCTAACCCAAATCCTCAACTTAATCCTAAACCTAACCCTACGCTAAACCTAAACCTAACCCTAACCCTAACCTTAACCTAACACTAACCCTAACCCTAACTTTAAGCCTAACCCTAACACTATCCCTATCCCTAAAACTAGGCCTAACACTAAGCCTAACCCTAACCCTAACCATAAACATAACTATACCACTAATGCTAACCCTAGCCTTAACATCTAACTCTAAACCCTAACCCTAAAACTAACCCTAATCATAACCCTCACCCTAACATTAAGCCTAACCATAATCTTATCCCTATCCATAAAACTAAGCCTAACCCTAACCCTAACCCTCAGCCTAATCACTAACCCTAACACTAACCATAAACCTAACCCTAAACCTAAACCTAACACTAACCCTAATCCCTAACCCTAACCCTAACCCTCATCCTAACCCCTAACCCTAACCCTCAATCTAACCCTAACCCTAACCCTAACTGAAATCCCTAACCTAACCATAACCCTAAAACTAACCATAACCCTAACACGAATCATAACCCTAACCGTAACCGTAACCATAACCCTAACACTAACACTAACCCTAACTGTAATCCTAAAACTCTTAAACTTACCCATAAACTAACATTAACCCTAACCCTAAACCTAAACCTAACCCTAAACCTAAAGCTGAACATAACGTTAACCCTAACCCTAACCCTAAACCTAATCATCAACATAAACCTAACCTTAACTCAAAGCCTAACACTAACACTAACCCTAACCTCTAACTCTAACCCCCAATCATAACCCTAACCTAAGCCTAACCCTAATCCGAACCCTAGCCCTAAACCTAACCATAACGCTAAACCTGAGCCTAACACTAACACATATCCTAAACCTGAACCTAACCCTAACACTAACCCTTACATTAAGCCTAACCCTAACACTAAAACTAAGCCTAATCCTAACCCTAACCCTAACCCTATCCCTGACACTAAGCCTAATCCCTAAACCTAACCCTAACCCTAATCCCTAAACCTGATGATCAGCCTAACCTAAACATATCACTAACCCCAAACCCTAACCGTCACCCTAACACTAACCCTAACCCTAACCCTAACCCTAGCCCTAACCCTAACCCTACCCTCTAACTCTAACCCCTAACCATAACCCTAACCCTAACGCTAACACTAACCCTAAACTTAACGCTAACTCTAAGGCTAAAGCTAGCCCTAACCATAATGCCAAATCTAACCCTAACCCAAATCCTAAACCTACCACTAAACCTAAACCTAACCCTAACCCTAATCCTAAACCTAAACTTAACCCTAACACTAACCCTAACCGTAGCTCCTAAACCTAACACTAACACTAAAACTATCCCTAATTCCTAACCTAACCCCAACCCTAACACTAACCCTAACCGTAACCCTAAACATAACCTAACCATAAACCTGAACCTAACATTAACACTAAACCTAACCCTAAACTTAATCATAACCCTAACCCTACCCGCAACCTAAAAGCTTAAATAACCCTATCCCTAACATCTAAGCCCTAACAATAACCAAAACCCAACTCTAACCCTAAGCCTAATCCTAAGCCTAAGTCAAAACACTAACCATAACCGTAACTATAAAACCGTAACACTAACCCAAAGACAAACCCTAACTGTAACCTAACCCAAAACCTAAACCTAATAGTAACCCTAACGCTAACTGTAATCCGGAGCCTGACCATATCCCTAACACCTAACCCCTATACTTAACCCTAACCTACCCTTAAAACTAACCATAACCCTAAAACTAACAGTAACTTCTAACCCTAACCATTACCCTAACATTAACACTAACCCTAAACTCTAACCAAAACGCTTACACTAACAATAAGAATAAACTCTAACTCTAACCCCTAACCTTAACCCAAACACTAACCCTAACTCGACACCTAATCCTAAACCTAACCATAACCCTAACCCTAACACTATCCATAAACCTAACACTAACCATAAACCTAACCCTAACCGAAATTCTAAACCTAACACTAACCCTAACCGAAATTCTAAACCTAACCCTAACCCTAACCCTAACCCTAAACCTAAACCTAACCCTAACCCTAACCCTAAACCTAAACCTATCCCTATCCCTAACACTAAAACTAAGCCTAAGCCTAATACTAACTCTAACCCTAACCCTATCCCTAACCTCTAACCCTAACCTAACCCTAACCCTAACCCTAACCCTAAACCCTAACCCTAACCCTAACCCTAATCCCTAAGACTAACCCTAACACTAACCCTAAAACTAACCATAATACCTAACTGTAACAAAAGGCCTAACACTAAAACTATCCCTAACCCCAAACCCTAACCCTAACCCTAACCCTAACCCTAACCCAAAACCCTAACCTAACCATAACCCTAAACCTAACACTAACCATAACCGTAAACATAACCGTAACTGTAACCGTAACCATAACCATAACCGTAACACAAACCCTAACCCTAACCCTAAACCTAATGCTAAAACTCTAAAACTAACCCATAAACTAACACTAACCCGAACCCTAAACCTTGCCCTACCCCTAACCCTAACCCTAAATGTAACCCTAACCCTAACCCTAAAGCTAACCTCTAACCCTAGCCCTAACCCTAAGCCTAACCCTACCCCTAAATCTAAGGGTAACACTAACCCTAACCCTAACCCTAACTTTAAGCCTAACCATAACCCTATCCCTATCCCTAAAACTAAGCCTAACCCTAACCCTAACCCTAAACCTAAACCTAACTCTAACCCTAACCCTAAGCCTAATCCCTAACCCTAATACTAACCCTAAACCCAACCCTAAAACTAAAGCTAATGCTAACCCTAATCACTAACCCTAGTGGTAAGCCTAACCCTCAACCTATCCATAACCCCTAACCCTAACACTCACAATAACCCTAACCCTAACCCTAACCCAAATCTGTAACCTATCCATAAGCCTAACCCTAACCCTAACTGTAACACTAACCATAACCCTAACTATAACCATAACCATAACCATAACACTAACACCTAACCCTAACACTAACACTAACACTAAAACTAAACCTATCCCTAATTCCTAAACCTAATCCTAACCCTAAACCTAACACTAACACTAACCCAAACCCTAACCCTAACCCTAAATCTAATAGTAACCCTAACCCTCATCGTAATCTGAAGCCTAACCCTGACCCTATCCCTAACACCTAAACCCTAAACCTAACCCTAACCTAGGCTTAACACTAACCATAACCCTAACACTAACCCTAATCCCTAACACTAACCCTAACCCTAACACTAACCCTAAACCTAGCCTGAACACTAACCCTAATCCATAACCCTAACCATAACCTTTATCATAACGCTAACCCTCACCGTAACACTAACCCTGAAACCGAACCCTAAACTAACCCTAACCCTAAGCGGAACCGTAACCCTAACAGTAAGGCTAACCCTAAATTTTAACCCTAACCCTAAACATAACCATATGCCTAACACTAACCCTAAACCTAAACTCTAACCCTGATTCTAAACCTAACACTAACGCGAAAGCAAATCCTAACCCTAACCCTTACCCTAACCCTAACCCTTACAATAACCCCTAACACTAACCGTAACCCTTAGCCCTAACCCTATCCATAATCCTAACCCTAACCCTAAGCCCTAACACTAACCCTAACACTCACCCTAACGCTAATCTCTAAACCTAACCCTAACCCTAGCCCTAACCCTAACCCTAACTCTAACCATAACCCTAACCATAACCGTAAATGTAACTGTAACCGTAACCATAACCTAAACACTAACCCTAACACTAACCGTAACCCTAAAACTATAAAACTAACCCATAACCTAACACTAACCCTAACCCACACCCTAACCCTAACCCTAACACTTGCCCTATCCCTAACACTAACCTTAAACGTAGTCCTAACCCTAACCCTAACCCTAACTTTAAGCCTAACCATAACCTATCCCTATTCCCAAAGTTAAGCCTAACCTTAACAATAACCCTAACCCTAAACCTAACCCTAAACCTAAGCCTAATCCCTAACCTTAAACCCAACCCTAAACCTAACCCTAACACTAACCGTAATCACTAACCCTAATGGTAAGCCTAACTCTAAACCTATCCATAACCCCTAACCCTAACCCTCACAATAACCCTAAACCTAATGCTAACACAAATCCCTAACCTAACCATAAGCCTAAACCTAACCCTAACCATAACACTAACCATAACCCTAAACGAAACTGTAACCGTAACACTAACCCCTAACCCTAACACTAACCCTAACACTAATACTAACTGTACCCCTAATTCCTAAACCTAACCCTAAATCTAATAGTAGCCCTAACCCTAACTGTAATCTGAAGCCTAACCCTGACCCTGTCCCTAACACCTAAACGATAAACATAGCCCTAACCTAGCCTTAACACTAACCGTAACCCTAACCCTAACATTAACCCGAACACCAACATCTAACCCTAACCATAACCCTAACATTAACCCTAAATGCTAACCCTAACCCTTACCATAACCCTAACCCTAAATTCTAACTCTAACCCTTAACCCTAACCCAAACCAAAACCCTAACCGACACCTAATCCTAAATCTAACCCTAACCTAACACTAACGCTATCCCTAAACCTAACCCTAACCCTAACCTTAACCCTAACCCAAATCCTAAACCTAAACTAATCCTAACCCTAACCTAACCCTAACCTTAAACCTAAATCTAATCCTAACCCAAATACTAAACCTACCCCTAAACCTAACCGTAACCCTAAACTCTAACCCTCACCCTAAACCTAAAGCAACCCTAACCCTAACCCTAACGCTAACCCTAAAACTAACCCTAACACTAACCGTATCCCTAACACCTAACCTCTAAACCTAACACTAACCCTAACCATAAAATGAACCTAACACTAACCCTAACCCTAGCCCTAAACCTAATCATAAACCTAACCCTAACGCTAACTGTAAGCCTAAACATAACCCTATCCCTATCCCTAAAACTAAACCTAATCCTAACCCTAACACTAACCCTAAACCTAACCCTTATCCTAACCCTAATCCTAATCCATAAATCTAATACTAACCCTAAACCCAACCATAAATCTAATGCTAATGCTAACCCTAATCACTAACCCTAATTTTAAGACTAACCCTCAACCTATCCATAACCCATAACCCTAACCCTCACAATAACCCTAACCCTAACCCTAACCCAAATCCCTAACCTAACCATAACCCTAAACCTAACTCTAACCGTAACACTAACCATAACCCTAACTGTAACCGTATCCATAACAGTAACACTAACCCCTAACCTTAACCCTAACCCTAACACTAAAACTAAAACTATCCCTTATTCCTAACCCTAACCCTAAACCTAACCCTAACCCAAACCCTAACCCTAACCATAACCCTAAATCTAATAGTAACCCTAACCCTAGTCGTAATCCGAAGCCTAACCCTGACCCTATCTCTAACACCTAAACCCTAAACCTAACCCTAACCTAGGCTTAACACTAACCATAATCCTAACCCTAACACTAAACCCAACACTAGCGTCTAACCCTAACCATCACCCTAACACTACCCTAACTCTAAACTCTAAACTTAACACTTACCTAACACTAAACCTAAACTCTAACTATAACCCTTAACCCTAACCCAAACCCTAACACTAACCGACACCTAATCCTAAATGTAACCCTAATTCCAACCCTAACGCTAACCTAAATGTAACCCTAACCCTAATCTTAACCCTAACACAAATCCTAAACCTAACCCTAACCCTAACCCTAAAATAACCCTAACCCTAAACCTAAACCTAACCCTTTCCCTAACGAAAACTAAGCCTAAGCCTAACCCTAACCCTAACACTATCCCTAACCTCTAACCCTAAACCTAACCCTTACGTTAAGCCTAACCCTAACACTATCCCTAACACTGAAACTAAGCCTAAATCTAAACCTACCCCTAACCCTAACCCTATCCCTAACAGTAAGCCTAATCCCTAAATCTAACCCTAACACTAACCCTAACGCTATCCCTAAACCTAACCCTAACCCTAACCTTAACCCTAACCCAAATCCTAAACCTAACCTAACTTAACCCTAACCCTAACCCAACCTAACCCTAACCCTAACCCTAAACCTAACCTTAACCCGAACCCTAACCTTAACCCTAAATCTAACCCTAACCCAAATACTAAACCTACCCCTAAACCTAACCGTAACCCTAAACTCTAACCCTCACACTAAACCTAAACCAACCCTAACCCTAACCCTAACGCTAACCCTAAAACTAACCCTAACACTAACCATATCCCTAACACCTAACCCCTAAACCTAACCCTAAACCTAACACTCACCCTAACCATAAATCTGAACCTAACACTAACACTAACTCTAACCCTAAAATGAATCATAACCCTAACCCTAACCCTAACCCTAACCCTAACCCTTACCATAACCCTAACCCTAAATTCTAACTCTAACCCTTAACCCTAACCCAAACCAAAACCCTAACCGACACCTAATCCTAAATCTAACCCTAACCTAACACTAACGCTATCCCTAAACCTAACCCTAACCCTAACCATAACCCTAACCCAAATCCTAAACCTAAACTAACCCTAACCCTAACCTAACCCTAACCCTAACCTTAAACCTAAATCTAATCCTAACCCAAATACTAAACCTACCCCTAAACCTAACCGTAACCCTAAACTCTAACCCTCACCCTAAACCTAAAGCAACCCTAACCCTAACCCTAACGCTAACCCTAAAACTAACCCTAACACTAACCGTATCCCTAACACCTAACCTCTAAACCTAACACTAACCCTAACCATAAAATGAACCTAACACTAACCCTAACCCTAGCCCTAAACCTAATCATAAACCTAACGCTAACGCTAACTGTAAGCCTAAACATAACCCTATCCCTATCCCTAAAACTAAACCTAATCCTAACCCTAACACTAACCCTAAACCTAACCCTTATTCTAACCCTAATCCTAATCCATAAACCTAATACTAACCCTAAACCCAACCATAAATCTAATGCTAATGCTAACCCTAATCACTAACCCTAATTTTAAGACTAACCCTCAACCTATCCATAACCCATAACCCTAACCCTCACAATAACCCTAACCCTAACCCTAACCCAAATCCCTAACCTAACCATAACCCTAAACCTAACTCTAACCGTAACACTAACCATAACCCTAACTGTAACCGTATCCATAACAGTAACACTAACCCCTAACCTTAACCCTAACCCTAACACTAAAACTAAAACTATCCCTTATTCCTAACCCTAACCCTAAACCTAACCCTAACCCAAACCCTAACCCTAACCATAACCCTAAATCTAATAGTAACCCTAACCCTAGTCGTAATCCGAAGCCTAACCCTGACCCTATCTCTAACACCTAAACCCTAAACCTAACCCTAACCTAGGCTTAACACTAACCATAATCCTAACCCTAACACTAAACCCAACACTAGCATCTAACCCTAACCATCACCCTAATACTACTCTAACTCTAAACTCTAAACTTAACACTTACCTAACACTAAACCTAAACTCTAACTCTAACCCTTAACCCTAACCCAAACCCTAACCCTAACCGACACCTAATCCTAAATGTAACCCTAATTCCAACCCTAACGCTAACCTAAATGTAACCCTAACCCTAATCTTAACCCTAACACAAATCCTAAACCTAACCCTAACCCTAACCCTAAAATAACCCTAACCCTAAACCTAAACCTAACCCTTTCCCTAACGAAAACTAAGCCTAAGCCTAACCCTAACCCTAACACTATCCCTAACCTCTAACCCTAAACCTAACCCTAAACCTAACCCTTACGTTAAGCCTAACCCTAACACTATCCCTAACACTGAAACTAAGCCTAAATCTAAACCTACCCCTAACCCTAACCCTATCCCTAACAGTAAGCCTAATCCCTAAATCTAACCCTAACACTAACCCTAACGCTATCCCTAAACCTAACCCTAACCCTAACCTTAACCCTAACCCAAATCCTAAACCTAACCTAACCTAACCCTAACCCTAACCCTAAACCTAACCCTAACCCGAACCCTAACCTTAACCCTAAATCTAACCCTAACCCAAATACTAAACTTACCCCTAAACCTAACCGTAACCCTAAACTCTAACCCTCACCCTAAACCTAAACCAACCCTAACCCTAACCCTAACACTAACCCTAAAACTAACCCTAACACTAACCATATCCCTAACACCTAACCCCTAAACCTAACCCTAAACCTAACACTCACCCTAACCATAAATCTGAACCTAACACTAACACTAACTCTAACCCTAAAATGAATCATAACCCTAACCCTAACCATAACCCGAAGGCTAAACTTAATCCTATCCCTAACATCTAAGCCCTAACAATAACCAAAAACCCAACTCTAACCCTAAGCCTAATCCTTACCCTAAGTCTAAACACTAACCCTAACCGTAAGAATAAAACCCTAACACTAAACCAAAGACTAACCCTAAACCTAACCGTAAACCTAAACTTAATAGTAATCCTAACCCTAACTGTAATCCGAAGCCTAACCCTGACCCTATCACTAACACCTAACCCCTAAACTTAACCCTAACCTAGCCTTAACACAAACCATAACACTAACCCTAACACTAACTTCTAACCCTAACCATAACCCTAACATTAACACTAATCATAAACTCTAACCCAAATGCTTATCCTAACCCTAACCCTAAACTCTAACTCTAACCCTTACCCTAACCCAAACCCTAAACCTAAGCCGACACTTAATCCTAAACCTAAGCATAACCCTAACCCTAATGCTATCAATAAACCTAACCTTAATCCTAAACCTAACCCTAACAGAAATCCTAAACCTAACCCTAAACCTAACCCTAACCCTAACCCTAAACCTAAACCTATCCCTATCCCTAACACTAAAACTAAGACTAAGCCTAGGCCTAACACTAACCCTAACCATATCCCTAACCTCTAAACCTAACCCTAACCCTAACCCTAAACCTAACACTAACACTAACCCTAAACCTAAACCCTAACACTAACCCTAAACCTAACTGAAAACCCTAACCTAACCATAACCCTAAACGTAACCCTAACTTTAACACTAACCATAACCCTAACTGTAACCATAACCATAACTGTAACACCAACCCTAACCCTAACCCTAACCCTAAAACTCTAATACTAACCCATAACCTAACACTAACTCTAACCCTAACCCTTGCCATACACCTAATCCTAACCCTAAATGTAACCCTAACCCTAACCCTAACCCTAACCCTAAAGCTAACCTCTAATCCTAACCCTAACCCTAACCCTAAGCCTAACCCTAAACCTAAACCTAAGGGTAACCCTAACTCTAACACTAACTTTAAGCCTAACCCTAACCCTATCCCTATCCCTAAAACTAAGTAAACCTAACCCTAAACCTAACCCTTATCCTAAGCCTAATCCTAATCCATAAACCTAATACTAACCCTAAACCCAACCATAAATCTAACGCTAATGCTAACCCTAATCACTAACCCTAATGGTAAGACTAACCCTCAACCTACCCATAACCCATAACCCTAACCCTCACAATAAACCTAACCCTAATCCTAAACCAAATGCCTAACCTAACCATAACCCTAAACCTAACTCTAACCGTAACACTAACCATAACCCTAACTGTAACCGTAACCATAACAGTAACACTAAACCCTAACCTTAACCCTAACCCTAACACTAAAACTAAAACTATCCCTTATTCCTAACACTAACCCTAAACCTAACCCTAACCCAAACCCTAACCCTAACCATAACCCTAAATCTAATAGTAACCCTAACCCTAATCATAATCCGAAGCCTAACCCTGACCCTATCTCTAACACCTAAACCCTAAACCTAACCCAACCTAGGCTGAACACTAACCACAATCCTAACCCTAACACTAACCCTAACACTAGCGTCTAACCCTAACCCTAACACTAACACTAACCCTAACTCTAAAATCTAAACCTAAACCTTACCCTAACCCTAAACCTAAACTCTAACTCTAACCCTTAACCCTAACCCAAACCCTAACTCTAACCAACACCTAATCCTAAATGTAACCCTAATTCCAACCCTAACGCTACCCTAAACATAACCCTAACCATAACCTTAACCCTAACCCAAATCCTAAACGTAACCCTAACCCCAAAAATAACCCTAACCCTAAAATAACCCTAACCCTAAACCTAACCCTTTCCCTAACCCTAAAACTAAGCCTAAGCCTAACCCTAACCCTAACACTAACCCTAACACTATCCCTAACTTCTAACCCTAAACCTAACCCTAACCCTAACACTTATGTTAAGCCTAACCCTAACCCTATACCTAACACTGAAACTAAGCCTAAATCTAAACCTACCCCTAACCCTAACCCTATCCCTAACAGTAAGCCTAATTCCTAAATCTAACCCTAACACTAAACCTAACCCTAATCCCTAAACCTATCGCTAACCCCATACCGAACCCTAAACACTAACACTAACCCTAACCCTAACTGTAACCCTAAATCTAATAGTAACCCTAACCCTAACTGTAATCCGAAGCCTAACACTTGCCCTATCCCTAACTCCTAATCCCTAAACCTAACCATAACCTAGCCTTAACACTAACCCTAATAAACCCTGACACTAACTTCTACCCTAACCATAAACCTAACATTAACCCTAAACCTAAACTCTAACCCTAATGCTTACACTAAACCTTACCCTAAATTCTAACTCTAACCCCTAACCCTAACCCAAACCCTAATCCTACCCAGACACCTAATCTTAACCTAACCCTAACCTTAACCCTAACGAGATTCCTAAACTTAACTCTAACATTAACCGAAATCCTAAACCTAACCCTAACCTTAACCCTAACACTAACCCTAAACCTAACCCTAACTCTAACCCTAACCCTGTCCCTATCCCTAAACCTAAAACTAAACCTAAGCCTAACCCTAACCCTAAAACTAACACTATCCCTAACTTCTAACCCTAACCCTAATGCTAAACCTAAACCTAACCCTAACCCTAACACTAACCCTAACCCTAAACTCTAAGCCTAACCCTAACACTAACCTTAATCCCTAACCTTAACAATAAGACTAAACCTAAAACTATCGCTAACCCCTAACCCTAAACCTCACCATAACCCTAACCATAACGCTAACCCAAATCCCTAACCTAACCATAACCCTAAACCTAACCCTAACCCTAACACTAACCATAATACTAACACTAACCGTAACGGTAAACATAACCGTAACACTAACACTAACTGTAACCCTAAAACTCTATAACAAACCCATAACCTAACACTAACCCTAACCCTAAACCTTGCCCTATCCCTAAAACTAACCCTAGCTGTATCCCTAACCCTAATGCTAAAACTAAAGCTAAACTCTAACCCTAAGCCTAAACCTAACCCTAAATCTAAGCCTAACCCTAGCCCTAATGCTAACCATAATACTAACACTAACTTTAAGCCTAACCATAACCCTATCCCTATCCCTAAAACTAAGCCTAAAGCTAACCCTAACCCTAAACCTAAACCTAACACTAACCCTAACCCTAAGCCTAATCCCTAAGCCTAACACTAATGCTAAACCAAACCCTAACACAAACCCTAATCACTAACCCGAACGGTAAGCCTAACCCTAAACCTATACATAAACCCTAACCCTAACCCTCACAATAACCCTAACCTTAACCCTAACCCAAATCCCTAACCTAACTATAATCCTAAAACTAAACCTAACCATAACACTAACCATAACCCTAACTGTAACCGTAACCATAACTGTAACACTAACCCCTAACCCTAACACTAACACTAAACCTATCCCTTATTCCTAACACTATCCCTAACCCTAACCCTAAACCAAACCTTAACTGTAACCCTAACACTAAATCTAATAGTAACCCTAACCCAAACCATAATCCGAAGCCTAACAAGGACACTATCTTTAACACCTAAATCCTAAACCTAACCATAACCTAGCCTTAACAATAACCATAACCCTAACGCTAACACTAAATTCTAACCCTAACCATAACCCTATCACTAACCTTAACCCTAAACTCTAACCCTAAATCTTACTCTAACCCTATCCCTAAACTCTAACCCCTAACCCTAACCCAAACCGTAACCCTAACCCGACACCTAATCCTAAATCTAACCCTAACCCTAACCCTAACGCTATCCCTAAACCTAACCCTAACCCTAACCTTAACCCTAACCCAAATCCTAAACCTAACGCTAGCCCTAACCCTAAACCTAAAGCTAAACCTAAACCTAACCCTATCCCTAACCCTAAAACTAAGCCTAAGCCTAACCCTAACCCCAACCCTAACCCTATCCCTAACCTCTAAACCTAACCTTAACACTAAACATAAACCTAACCCTAACCCTAACCCTAAACTCTAACCCTAACCCCTAACCCTAAACCAAACCCTAACCCTAACCCAACACCTAATCCTAAATCTAACCCTAACACTAACACTAACCCTAACACTAACCATAACCCTATACCTAATCCCTACCACTAACCCTAACCCTAACCCTAAATGCTAACCCCTAACCTTAACCCTTAATCTAACTCAAACCCTAACTCTAACCCTAAACTTCTAAACCTCAGCCTAACCCTAATCATAATCCTAACCCTAACACTAACCCTAACCCTAACCCTAACCCCTAACCCCTAACCCTAAACCTAACCCTAACCCTAACCTGAACACTAACCTTAATCCATACCCTAACCGTAACCTTTATAATAACGCTAGCCCTAACCATAACAGAAACCCCTAAACCTAAACCTAACCTGACCGTAACCATAAACAGAACACTAACTCTAACACTAACGCTAACACTAAATTCTAACCCCAACCCTACCGATAACCATAACCCTAACACTATGCCTAACCCTAAACGCTAACCCTAATCCTAACCCTAACCCTAACCGTTACCCTAACACTAACTCTAACCCTAACCGCTAATCCTAAAAATAAGCCTAACCCTAACCCCTAACCATAACCCTCACCCTAACCCTAACCCTAAGCTAACCCTAATCCCTACCCTAACCCTAATCCTAATCCTAACACTGAGCCTAACACTAACACTAACCCTAACCCTGACACTAACCCTAATCTCTAAAACTAACCCTAACAATAACCCTAACCCTAACACTAACACTAACCTTAACTCTCACCGTAAACTTAACTGTAAACCTAACCCTAAACGTAACTGTAACCCTAACACTAAACGTAACCCTAACCTCTAACCCTAATCCTAACCCTTCCCCTATCCTGAAACCTAACCCTAAATGTAACCCTAACACCAACCCTAAACCTAAAGCTAAACTCTAACCCTAAACCTAACCCTAACCCTAACCCTAAAACTAGCATGAACACTAACCCTAATCCGTAAGCCTAAACTTAACCCTTACCATAATGCTAACCCTAACTGTGACGCTAACCCCTAGCCCTAACCCTAACACTAACCCTATCCCTTATCTCTAACACTAACCATAACCATAACGCTAACCCTAACCATATCTCTAACCATAACACTAACCATACCTTAACATCTAACACCTAACCCTAACCCAAACCCTTACCCTAACCCTAACAATAATCCAAAGCCTAACCCTGACCCTATCCCTAACAACCAAACCCTAAACCTAACACTAACCTAACCTTAACACTAACCGTAACCCTAACCCTAACAATAACCCTAAAAATAACATCTAATCCTAACCCTAACCAAAGCATAACACTAACACTAACCCTAACCCTAAACTCTAACCCTAATCCTAACCCTCACCCTAACTCTATCCCTAACACTAACACTAACCCTAATCCCTAACCCTAGTGATAAGCGTAACCCAAAACCTAACCCTAACCGCTAACCCTAGCCCTCAAGCTAACCCTAACCCTAAACCTAACCCTAAACCCTACCCTAACCCTAACACTAACACTAACCGTAATCCTAACCATAACCTTAACTGTAACATTAAGCATAACACTGACCCTAACACTAACTTCTAACCCTAACGCTAACCATTACCGTAACCCTAACACTAACCCTAACCCTAAACTCTAACACTAACCATTACCCTAACCCCAAACACTAAACTCTAACTCTAATCACTAACCCTAACCCACACCCTAACCCTAACCCGAAACCTAATGCTAATCCTAACACAAACCCTAAACCTAACACTATCCCTAAACCTAACCCTAACCCTAACCCTAACCCTAACACAATTCCTAAACCTAACCCTAAACCTAACCCTAACCCTAACCCTAACCCTAACCCTAACCCTAACATTAAGCCTAACACTAACCCTATCCCTAAAGCTAAACCTAAGCCTAAGACTAAACCTAACCTTAACTCTAACCCTAACCTCTAAGCATAACCCTAACCCTAAACCTAAACCAAACCCTAACCATAACCATAAAACTAACCCTAACCCTAACCCTAACCCTAACACATAACCCCTAATCCTAACCCTAAGCCTAACACTAACCCTAACCATAAACCTGAACCTAACACTAACACTAACCCTAACCCTAAACTTAATCATAACCCTAACTCTAACACTAACCCTAACCATAATCCCTAACCCTAACACTAACCCTAACGCTATCCCTAATCCCTAACCCTAACCCTTACCCTAACTCTAACCTCTAAACATAACCATAACCCTAAACCTAACCCACACCCTAACCTTAACCGTAACCATAAAACTAACCCTAACAACCCGAAGCCTACCCTTAACCATATACTTAACATCTAAGCCCTAACAATAACCCAAAACCTAACTCTAACACTAAGCCTAATCCTACCCCTAAGTCTAAACACTAATCTTAACTGTAACCATAAAACCTAACTCTAAACCAAACCCTAACCTTAACCTAACCCTAAACCTAACCCTAAATATAATAGAAACCCTAACCCTAACTGTAACCCGAAGCCTTTCCCTGACACTATCCCTAACACCTAATCCCTAAACCTAACCCTAACTTAGCCTTAACACTAACCGTAACCCTAAGCCTAACACTAACCATAACAATAACGTCTAACCTTAACCATAACCATAACCCTAACACTAACGCTAACCCTAAACTCTAACCCTATCACTTACTCTAAACCCAACGGTAAACTCTAACTCTAACCAGTAACCCTAACCCAAACCAGACCCCTAATGCTAAACCTAACCCTAACCCTAACCCTAACGCTATCCCTAAACCAAACCTGAACCCAAACCCTAACCCTAACCCTATCCCTATCCCTAATCCTAAAACTAAGCCTTAGCCTAACCCACCCTATCCCTAACCTCTAACCCTAACCCCTAACCTAACCCTAAACCGTAACCCTAACACTAACCCTAAAACTAACACTAACACTAACGGTATCCTTAACACCTAACCCCTAATCTTAACCCTAAACGTAACACTAACCCTAACCATAAACCTAAACCTAACAATAACCCAAACGCTAACGGTAAACTTAATCATAAGTCTAACCCTAACCGTAACCCAAAGCCTAACCCTAACACTATCCCTAACATCTAAGCCCTAACCATAACCCTAAACCTAACTCTAACCCTAAGCCTAATCCTAACCCTAACTCTAAACTCTAACCCTATCCCTAACCATAAAACCCGAACCCTAACCAAACCCTAACCCCAACCCTAAAACTAACCCTAACCATAACCTAACCCTAACCATAACCCTAACCCAAATCATAAACCTAACCCTAAACCTAGTCCTAGCCCTAATCCTAACCCTAAACCTAACTCTAACTCTAAACCTAACACTAACCCAACACCTAACCCTAACTCTAGCCCCTAACACGAAACCCTAGATCTAACCCGAACCGTAACCCTAACCCTAACCCTAACAATAACCCCAACACTAACCTTGTCTAAACCTAACCCTAACCCTAAACTGAACTCGAACCCTAACCCTAACCCAACCCTAATCCATAACCCTAACACTAACACTAACCATAAGACTAACCCTATCCGTAAACCTAAACATAATCCTAACCCTAACCGTAACCCTAACCCTAACCTTATCCCAAACACCTAACCGGTAAACCTAACCTTAAATCTAACCCTAACCCTAACCCTAATCACCAACTGTAACCCTAACACTATACCTAACACTGTCCCGAACCCTATACCTAGCCCTAACCCTAACCCTAACACTAACACTAACCCCTAACACTAACCCTAACCCTTAGTTCTAACCATATCCGTACTCCTAACTCTAACCCTAAGGCCTAACACTAACCCTAACACTAACCCTAACGCTAAACTCTAAACCTAACCCTAACCCTAACCGTAACCCTAACCCTAACCCTAACTCTAACACTAACGCTAACCTCTAACCATAACCCTAACCCTAACCCTAACCCTACCCATAACCCTAACCCTACCCATAACCATAACCCTAAACTGTAACCGTAACACTAACCTTATCCCTAAACCTCACCCTAACCCTAACCCTAAAATGTAACCCTAACCCTAATCCTAATCCTAAACCTAAACCTAAACATAACCCTCACCCTAACCATAAAAACTAACCCTAACCATAACACTAACCCTAAAACTAAGCCTAACACTTAAAACTAAGCCTAACCATAACACTAACCCTAAAACTAAGCCTAACACTAAAACTAAGCCTAACCTTAACCCTAAAAGTAACCCTAACCCGATCCCTAACCACTAACACCTAACCCTAACCCTAACACTAACCCTAACATTAAGCCTAAACATAACGCTAACCCTAACCCTAACCCTAAACCTAAAACTAATCATAACCCAAATCCTAACCGTAATCATAACCCAAATCCTAACCGTAACTCAAAGGCTAACCCTAACCCTATCCCTAACAATTAACACCTAACCCTAAACCTAAGCCTAACTCTAATCCTAACCCTAACCCTACCCCTAACCCTACACTAACCCTAACCCTAACCTCTAAGCCTAACCCTAACCCTAAACATAAACCTAACCCTAACCCTAACCCTAACCCCTAACCCTAAACCAACCTTAACCCTAAAACTGACCCTAACACTAAAAGTATCGCTAACACCTAACCGCTAACCCTAACAATAAACCTAACACTAACCTGAACACTAATCCCTAACACCAACCCTAACACTAACCTCTAATTCTAACCCCTAAACCTAACCCTAACCCTAACCCTAACCTAACACTAACCCTAACCATAAGCCTAAACATAATCATACACCTAACCCTAACCGTAACCCGAAGCCAACCCTTAACACTATCCCTAACATCTAAGCCCTAACAATAACCCAAAACCTAACTCTAATCCTAAGCCTAATCCTACCACTAAGTCTAAACACTAACCCTAACTGTAACCATAAAACCCTAACCCTAACCCTAACCCTAACACTAACACTAACGTGTAACCCTAACCCTAACCATAATCATAACACTAACACTAACCCTAACCCTAAACTCTAACACTAACACTTACCCTAAACCTAACGGTAAACTAAAATTCTAACCAGTAACCCTAACCCAAACCCTGACCCAAACCCGACCCCTAATGCTAAACCTAACCCTAGCCCTAACCCTAACGCTATCTATACACCTATCCATAACCCTAACCCAAAACCTAAACCTAACCCTAACCCTAAACCTAACCCTAACCTAACCCTAACCCTAAACTGAACCCTAACCCTAACCCTATCCCTATCCCTAACCCTAAAACTAAGCCTAAGCCTAATCCTAACCCTATCCCTAACCTCTAACCCTAACCTCAAACCAAACCCTAAACCCTAACCCTAACCCTAAAACTAACCCTAACACTAACGGCATCCTTAACACCTAACCGCTAATCCTAACCCTAAACGTAACACTAACCCTAACCATAAGTCTAAACCTAACACTAACCCTAACCCTAACCCTAAACTTAACCCTAACCGTAACCCGAAGCCTAACCTTAACACTAACCCTAACATCTAAGCCCTAAACATAACCCTAAACCTAACTCTAACCCTAAGCCTAATCCTAACCCTAACTCTAAACTCTAACCCTATCCCTAACCATAAAACCCGAACCCTAACCCAAACAATAACCCTAACCCTAAACCTAAACCTAACCCTAAATGTAATAGTAACCCTAACCCTAACCCTAACATTAACTCCAACCCTAACCCTAACCCTAACCTTGTCTAAACCTAAACCTAACCTGAACTCAAACCCTAACCCTAACCCAACCCTAATCCATAACCATAACCCTAACACTAACAATAAGACAAACCCTATCTGTAAACCTAAACGTAATCCTAAACCTAACCGTAACCCTAACCCTAACCTTATCCCAAAGACCTAACCCCTAATGCTAACCCTAAACCTAACACTATCCCAAACACTATACCTAGCCCTAACACTAACAGTAACCCTAAACCTAACCCTAACCTTAACTGTAACCCTAACCCTAACCCTAACCCTAACCCTAATCATAATCCCTAATTCTAACACTAACCCTTACCCTAACCCTAACTGAAACACTAACCCTAATCCATAACCATAAGCAAAACCTTTATCATAATGCTACCCTAAATATAACACTGACCCCTAAACCTAACCCTAAACTAACCCTAACCCTAAACGGAACCCTAACACTAACACTAATGCTAACCCTAAATTCTAACCATAACCCTAAAAATAACCATAACCCTAACACTAACCCTAACCCTAAATTCTAACCCTAATCCTAACCCTAACCCTAACACTAACCCTAAACCAAATCCTACATCTAACCCTAACCCTAATCTTAACACTAACACTAACCCCCAACACTAACCCTAACCCTTAGCCCTAACACTATCCGTGATCCTAACGCTAACCCTAAGGCATAACACTAACCCTAACACTCACACTAACGCTAATCTCTAACCCTAACCCTAACCTAACCCTAACACTAACCCTAACCCTAACACTAAAGCTAACCTCTAACCATAACCCTAACCCTAACCATAACCATAACCATAACCCTGAACTGTAACCATAACACTAACCTTATCCCGAAACCTCACCCTTACCTTAAGCCTAAAATGTAACCCTATTCCTGATCCTCAACCTAAACCTAAACATAACCCTAAAGTTAACCATAAACATTAACCTAACCATAACTCTAACCCTGAAACTAAAGCTAACACTAACCCTAACTCTAACCTCTAACACTAACCTTAACCCTAAACATAAACATAATCCGAACCCTAACCCTAACCCTAAACCCTAACCCTAACCCAATCTTAACCCTAAAACTAACCCTAATACTAAATGTATCCCTAACACCTAACCCCTAACCATAAAACTGAACCTAACACTAACCCGAACTGTAATCCCTAACACTAACCCTAACACTAACCTCTAATTCTAACCCCTAAACCTAACCCTAACTCAACACCTAACCCTAACCCTAACTCTAACCCTAAACCTATCCCTAACCCTAACCCTAAGGTTAAGAGTAACCCTAACCCTAAAACTAACCCTAACACAAATCCTAAACCTAACCATAAACCTAACCCTAACTCTAAAACTAAACTTAAGCCTTACCCTAACCCTATCCGTAACCCTGAAACTCAGCATAACCCTAACCCTAAACCTAAACCTAAACTTAACCCTAACACAAATCCCCAACTCTAACCCTAAACCTAACCCTAACGCTATTCCGAAGCCTATACCTAGCCCTCACCCTAACACTAACCCTAAATCTAACACTAACCCTAACCCTAACCATATTCCTTAACACTAACACTAACACTAACCCTAACACTATCCCTAATGCCTAACCCTAACCCTAACCCTAATGCTAAACCATAACTCCTAACCCTAACCCTTAATTTAACCAAAACCCGAACTCTAACCCTAACGTTCTAAACCTCACCCTAACCCTAATTCTAACCCTAACACTAACACTAACCCTAAACCTAACCATAACCCTAACCCCTAAACCTAACCCTAACCCTAACCCTATCCCTAAACCTAAACCTAACCCTAACCCTATCCCTAACACTAATCCTAACAATAAACCTAACCCTAAACCTAAACCTATCCGTAAGGTAATCCTAATACTGAGCCTAACACTAACACTAACCCTAACCCTAACACTAACCCGAACCCTAATGCTAACCCTAACCCTAAACCGAACACTAACCCTAATCCATAACCCTAACAGTAACCTGTATAATAACGCTAACCCTAACTGTAACACTAAAACCTAAATCTAACCGTAACCTAACCATAAACTTAAATGGAAGGCTAAACCTAATACTAACGCTAACCCTAAATTCTAACCCTAACCCTAACGATAACCATAACCCTAACACTATGCCTAACCCAAAAGGCCAACCCTAATCCTAACCCTAACCCTAATTGTAACCC
Organism: Cavia porcellus; assembly: GCF_034190915.1. NCBI lineage: Eukaryota > Metazoa > Chordata > Mammalia > Rodentia > Caviidae > Cavia > Cavia porcellus. The sequence continues at coordinate 46,303,315 of NW_026947514.1, read as the reverse complement.
TAACACTAACCCTAACCCTAATCCCTAACCCTAACGATAAGCCTAAACCTATCCCTAGCCCTAACCCTAACACTAACCCTAATCCCTAGCACAAACCCTAACCCTAACGCTAACCCTAACCCTAACCATAACCTGTATAATAATGCTAACCCTAAGCGTAACACTAAACCCTAAACTTAACCGTAACCTAACCATAACCTTAAATGGAACCCTAAAACTAATACTAACGTAACCCTAAATTCTAACCCTAACCCTAATGATAATCATAACCCTAACACTATTCATAACCCTAAATGCTAACCCTAATCCTAACCCTAACCCTAATCGTAACCCTAACACTAACCCTAACCCTAATCTCTAACCATAACGATAAGCCTAAACCTATCCCTAACCCTAACCCTAACACTAACCCTAACACTAACCCTAATCCCTAACACTAACCCTAACCATAACCCTAACCCTAACTCTAACCTGAACACTAACCTTCATCCGTAACCCTAACCGTAACCTTTATAATAACTCTAAACATAACCATAACCACTAACCATTAAACCTAACCATAACCTAACCCTAACTTTAAACGGAACTCTAACCCTAACACTAATGCTAACCCTAAACTCTAACCCTAACAAAAACGATAACAATAACCCTAACACTATGCCTAACCCTAAACGCATAGCCTAATCCTAACCCTAACCCTAAACATAACCCTAACACTAACACTAACCCTAATCCCTAACCCAAACGATAAGCCTAAACCTATAACTAACCCTAACCCTAAATGTAACCCTAACCCCAACCCTAACTCTAAAACTAACCTCTAATGCTAACCCTAACTCTAACCCTAACCCTAACACTAACACTAACACTAACCCGAACGCTAACCCTAATCCGTAAACCTAACCTTAACGCTTACCATAACCCTAACACTAACCGTAACACTAACCCATAACCCTAACCCTAACACTAACCCTGTCCCTAATCCCTAACACTAACCCAAACCCTAACACTAACCCTAACAGTAACCCTGAACTTAACCCTAACCCTAACCATAACTCTAACCATAACCCTAACCATACCCTTAACACCTAACCCCTAACCCTAACCCAAAACCTAACCCTAACCCTAACCAAAACTGTAATCCAAAGCCTAGCCCTGACCTTATCCCTAAACCTAACCCCTAAACCAAACCCTAACCAAGCCTTAACACTAACCATAACACTAACCCTAACACTAACATCTAACACTAAACCTAACCATAACCATAACCATAACCATAACCCTAACCCGAACCCTAACCCTAACCCCTAACCCTGACCCTCACCCTAACCCTAACCCTAAACCTAACCCTAATCCTTACCCTAACCCTAACCCTAACCCTAAGCCTAACACTAACCATAACCCTAGACACTAACCCTAAACCTTACCCTAAGCCTAACCCTAAACTCTAACTCTAACCCCTAACCCTAACCCAAATGCTAACCCTAACCCTAAACCTAACGCTATCCCTAAACCTAACACTTATCCAAATCCTAAACCTAACCCTAACCTAACCCTAAAACTAACCCTAACATTAAGCCTAACCCTAACCCTATCCCTAAACCTAAACCTAAGCCTAAGCCTAACCCTAACCCTATCCCTAAACCTAAACCTAAGCCTAAGCCTAACCCTAACCCTAACCCTCACCCTAACCCTAACCTCTAAGCGTAACACTAACCCTAAACCTAACCCAAACAATAACCCTATACCTAACCATAAAACTAACCCTAACACTAACCATATCCCTAACACCTAACCCCTAACCCTAATCCTAAACCTCACACGAACCCTAACCATAAACCTGAACCTAACACTAACCCTAACCCTAACCGTAAACCTAATCATAATTCTAATGCTAACCGTAACCCGAAGCCTACCCTTAACCATATACCTAACATCTAAGCCCTAACAATAACCCAAAACCCAACTCTAACCCTAAGCCTAATCCTACCCTTAAGTCTAAACATTAAGCCTAACCATAACCATAAAACCCTAACTCTAACCCAAACCCTAATCCTAAATCTAAACCTAAACCTAACCCTAATAGTAACCCTAACCATAACTGCATTCCGAAGAATAACCCTGAACCTATCCCTAACACCTAACCCCTAAACCCAACCCTAACTTAGCCTTAACACTAACTGTAACCCTAACCCTAACACTAACGTCTAACCCTAACCCTAACCATAACCATAATCCTAACACTAACCCTAACCCTAACCCTAAACTCTAACCCTAACCCTTACCCTAACGCTAAAGTTAAACTCTAACTCTAACCCCTAACCCTAACCCAAACCCTAAGCCTAACTAGACCCTTAATGCTAAACCTAACCCTAACCCTAAACCTAACCCTAACGCTGTCCCTAAACCTAACCCTAACCCTAACCATAACCCAAATCCTAAACCTGACCCTAAAACTAACCCTAACCCTAAACAGAAACCTAACCCTAACCCTAACCCTAACCCTATCCCTAACCCTAAAAAAAGCCTAAGCCTAACCCTAACCCTAACCCTATCCCTAACCTATAACACCTAACACTAAACCCTAAATCTAACCCTAACCATAACACTAACCGTAATCCTAACACTAACCCCAAACCTAACCCTATCTAACCCTAACCCTAACCCTAAACCAAAATCGAAACCTAACCCTAACCCAACCCTAATCCATAACACTAACCCTAACACTAAACCTATCCGTAAACCTAAAAGTAACCCTAATCATAACTGTAACCGTAACCCTAACCTTATCCCAAACACCTAACACCTAACCCTAACCTAACTCTAACCCTAATCTCCAACTATAACCCTAACCCTAAATCTAACACTATCCCAAACCCTATACCTAGCTCTAACCCTAACACTAACCCTAAACCTAAGCCTAACACGAACCCTAACCATAATTCCTAATTCTAACACTAATCATAACCCTAACACTAACACTAACCTGAACACTAACCCTAATCCGTAACCCTCACCGTAACCTTTATCATAACGCTAACCCTAACCAGAACACTAACCCCGAAACCTAACCCTAAACTAACCCTAACCATAAATGGAACCCTAACCCTACCTCTAATGCTAACCCTAAATACTAACCCTAACCCTAAACATAACCATAACCCTAGCACTAACCCTAACCCTAAACTCTATCCCTAATTCTAAAGGTAACACCAACCCTAACCCTAAAACTAACCCTAAACCAAATCCTAACTCTAACCCTTACCCTAACACTAACCCTATCACTAAGCCCTAACACTAACCCTAAGCCTTAGCCCTAACCCTATCCATAATCCTAACCATAACCCTAAGCCCTAACACTCACCCTAAAGCTAATCTCTAACCCTAACGCTAACCCTAACCCTAAACCTAACCCTAACCCTAACCCTAACTCTAACCATAACCATAACCATAACTGTAACTGTAACTGTAACCGTAACCATAACCGTAACACTAACCCTAACCCTAACCCTAAAACTATAAAACTAACCCATAATCTAACACTAACCCTAAGCCTAACCCTAACCCTAACACTTGCCCTATCCGTAACCCTAACCCTAAACGTAGCCCTAACCCTAACTAAAAACCTAACCCTAACATTAAGCCTAACCATAACCCTATCCCTATCCCTAAAACTAAGCCTAACCGTAACCCTAACCCTAATCCTAAATTTAACCCTAATCCTAATCCCTAACCCTAACACTAACCTTAAACCCAACCCTAAACCTAACTCTAATGCTAACCCTAATCACTAACCCTAACGGTAAGCCTAACAATAAACCTGTCCATAACCCGTAACCCTAACCCTCACAATAACCCTTAACCTAACCCTAATGCAAATCCCTAACCTAACCATAAGCCTAAACCTAACCCTAACCGTAACACTAACCATAACCATAACCATAACCATAAGCACAACACTAACCCCTAACAGTAACCCTAACCCTAACCCTAACTCTAACCCTAACCTTTACCTTGAGCCTAACCCTAACCCTATTCCTAACACTAAAACTAAGCCTAACCCTAAACCTAACCTTAAGCCTAACCCTATCCCTAACAGTAATCCCAATCCCTAAATTTAATCCTAACACTAAACCTAACTGTAATCCTTAAACCTAATGATAAGCCTAACCCTAAACCTATCCCTAACCCCAAACAGTAACCCTCAATATAACACTAACCCTAATTCTAACCCTAGCCCTAACCCTAACCCTAACCTCTAACTATAACCCCTAACCCTAACCCTAAACCTAACCCTAAGCCTAATGCTAACACTAACCCTAAACCTAAACCTAACCCTAAACCTAAGGCTAGCCCTAATCCTAACCATAAATCTAACCCTAACCCAAATCCTAAACCTACCCCTAAACCTAATCCTAACGCTAAACCTAACCCTAATCACTAACCCTAACGATAAGACTAACCCGAAACCTATCCCTAACCCCTAACCCTAACCCTCACAATAACCCTAACCCTAAACCAAATACCTAACGTAACCATAGCCCTAAAACTAACCCTAAACATAACACTAACCATAACACTAACCGTAAATGTAACCATAACTGTAACACTAACCCTAACCCTAACCCTAAACCTGTCTTTAAAAATAACCAATAAGCTAACACAAACACTAACCCTAACCCTAACCTTAACCCTAACCCTTGCCCTATCCCTAACGCTAACCCTAACTGTAACCCTAAACCTAAACCTAAAGCTAACCGCTAAATCTAACCCTAACCCTAAGCCTAACCCTAACTCTAAACCTAAGCCTAAACCTAACCATAACCACTAACCCCTAACCCTAATCCTAACCCTAACCTAACCCTAACACTAACCATAACCTTATCCCTAACACTTAAACCCCTAACCCTAACCATCACACTAATGCTAACCCTAACACTAATGCCTAACCCAGCCCTAACACTAACACTATCCCTTAATCCTATTCCAAGGCCTAACCCTAACTCTAACTGTAAACCTAAACCTAATCGTAAACCTAACCCTAACCCTAATGCTAACCCTAGCCCCTAACCCTAACCCTAACACTAACACTAACACTAATAGTAAACCTATCCCTAATTCCTAAACCTAACCCTAACCCTAACACTAACCCTAACCATAACCCTAAACGTAAACCTAACCATAACTCAAACCATATCCTTAACACATAACACCTAACCAAACCCTAACCCTAACCCTAACCCTAACCGTAACACTTAACCTAATAGTAACCCAAACCCTAACAGTAACCCGGAGCCTAACACTTACCCTATCCCTAACACCTAATCCCTAAACCTAAACCTAACCTAGCCTTAACACTAACCATGACACTAACCCTAACACTAACCCTAACACTAACTTTTAACCCTAACCATAACCCTAAAACTAACCCTAACCCTAAACTCTAAACCTAATGGTTACCCTAACCCTAACCCTAAATTCTAACTCTAACCCCTAACCCTAACCCAAACCCTAATCCTACCCCGACACCTAATCTTAACCTAACCCTAACACTAAACCTAACACTATCCCTAAACCTAAACCTAACCCTAACCCTAACCCTAATCCTAAACCTAAACCTAACCCTAACCCTAACCTTAAACCTAACCCTAACCCTAACCCTATCCCTATCCCTAACCCTAAAACTAAATCTAAGGCTAACACTAACCGTAACCCTAACAATAACCCTATACCTAAATTCTAACCCTAACCCTAACCCTAAACCTAACCCTAACTCTAAAGCCTAACCCTAACCCTAACACTAACATTAATCCCTAAGCTTAATGATAAGCCTAACCCTAAAACTATCCCTAACCCCTGGCCCTAGCCCTCACCCTAACCCTAAACCTAACCCTAACCCAAATACCTACCCTAAACATAACCCTAACACTAACACTAACACTAACCATAACCCTAACCATTACCGTAACCGTAACACTAACACTAACCGTAACCCTAAAACTCTAAAACTAACCCATAACCTAACACTAACCTTAACCCTAACCCTAAATCTTGCCCTATCCCTAACCCTAATTGTATCCCTAACCCTAAACCTAACCCTAATCCTAACCCTAACCCTAACCCTAACCATATTCCCTAACCCTAATATTAATACTAACTTTAATACTAACCATAACCCTGTCCCTAATCCCTAAACCGACCCGAACCCTAACCCTAAACACTAACCCCTAACCCTAACCCTTAATCTAACCCAAACCCTAACTCTAGCCTAAAATTTCTAAACCTCAGCCGACCCCTAATCCTAACCTAACCCTAACACTAACCCTAACCCTAAACCTAACCCCTAACCCTAAACCTAACTGTAACGCTAACCCTATTCCTAAACCTAAACCTTAATCTAACCCTATCCCTAACCCTAACGCTAACAATAAACCTAACCCTAACCCTAAACCTATCCCTAAATCTAATCCTAATATTGAGCCTAACAATAACACAAACCTTAACCCTAACACTAACCCTAATCCCTAACACTAACCCTAACCCTAACCAGAACATTAACCCTAATCCGTAACCCTAACTGTAACCTTTGTAACAACACTAACCCTAACCATAACAGTAACCCCTAAACCTAACACTAACCTAACCGTAACCTTAAACAGAACACTAACCCTAACACTAACACTAACCATAAATTCTAACTCTAACCATATCGATAACCATAACCCTAACACTATGCCTAACCCTAAAGACTAAACCTACTTCTAACCCTAACTCTAACTGTAACCCTAATACTAACCCTAACCCTAATCCCTAACCGTAATGATAAGCCTAACCCGAACCCTAACCCTAAGCATAACCCTAACACTAACCCGAACCCTAAACTCTAACCCTAACTGTTACCCTACACCTAATGCTAAACACTAACTCTAAGCCCTAACCCTAACACAAACCGGAACCCTAAACCAACCCGTAATGCTAACCCTAACCCTAACCCTAACGCTATCCTAAACCTAACCCTAACCCTAACCCTAACCCAAATCCTAAACCTAAACCTAAACCTAAACCTAAACCTAACTCTAACCCTAACCCTAACACTAACCCTAAACTTAACCCTAACCCTAACCATATCCCTAACCCTAAAACTAAGCCTAAGCCTAACCCTAACCCTAACCCTATCCCTAACCTCTAATCCTAACCCTAAACCTAACCCTAACGCTAACCCTAAACCCTAACCCTAACCCTAACCCTCAACCTAACCCTAACCCTAACCATAAACCTAAACCTAACAATAACCCTAACACTAACCCTAAACTAAATCATAAGCCTAACCCTAACCGTAACCCGAAGCCTAACCTTAACACTATCTCTAACATCTAAGCCCTAACCATAACCCTAAACCTAACTCTAACCCTAAGCCTAATCCTAACCCTAACTCTAAACTCTAACCCTAACTGTAACCATAAAACCCAAACCATAACCCAAACCCTAACCCCAATCCTAATCCTAACCCTAACCCTAACCTAACCCTAACCCTAACCCAAATCCTAAACCTAACCCTAAACCTAGAACTAGCCCTAACCCTAACCCTAACCCTAAACCTAACCCTAACCATAAACCTAACCCTAATTCTAACCCCTAACACCAAACCCTAAATCTAACCCTAACCGTAACCCCAACCCTAACCCTAACACTAACCCCAACCCTAACCTTGGCTAACCCTAACCCTAAACCTAACCCAAACTCGAACTCTAACCCTAACCCAAGCCTAATCCATATCCCTAACCCTATCACTAACCGTAAGACTAACCCTATCCGTAAACCCATATGTAACCCTAACTCTAGCCATAACCCTAACAATAACCTTATCCCAAACACCTAACACCTAACTCTAACCCTAAACCTAACCCTAATCCCCAACTCTAACCCTAAACCTAACACTATCCCGAAACCTATACCTAGCCCTAACCCTAATACTAACCCTAAACCTAACCCTAACTGTAAACCTAAACTTAACCCTAACCATAATTTCTAATCCTAACACTAACCCTTACCCTAACCCTAACCCAAACCTGAACACTAACTCTAATCTGTAACCATAACCATAACCTTTATAATAACGCTAACCCTAACTGTAACACTGAAACTTAAACCTAACCCTATACTAACCCTATCCCTAAATGGAACCCTAAACCTAACACTAACGCTAACCCTAAATTCTAAGCCTAACCCTAAACATAACCATAAGCCTAACACTAACCCTAATCCTAAACTCTAACCCTAATCCTAACCCTAACCCTAACACTAACCCTAAACCAAATTCGAACCCTAACCTTAACCCTAACCCTAACACTAACCCTAAGCCTTAGCCCTAATCCTATCCGTAATCCTAACTCTAACCCTAAGGCCTAACACTAAACTTAACACTAACCCTAATGCTAACCTCTAACCCTAACTATATCCCTAACCCTAAAACTAATTCTAACACTAACGCTAACCTCTAACCATAAACTTAACCCTAAACCTAACAATAAAGATAACGCTAAACTGTAACCGTAACACTAACCTTATACCTAAAAGTCACCCTAACACTAACCCTAAACTGTAACCCTAACCCTAATCCTAATCCTAACCCTAAAACTAACCGTAACCCTAACCATAACCATAAACACTAACCCTAACCATAACCCTAACCCTGAAACTAACCCTAACACTAATATTAACCCTAAAACTAACCCTAACCCTATCCCTAAACACTAACCCCTAACCCTAAACCTAAACCTAACACTAAGCCTAAACCTAACACTAACCCTAACCCTAACCCTAAACCTAAACCTAATCATAACCCAAATCCTAACCGTAACGCGAAGTCTAAACTTAACACTATGCCTAACACTTAACACCTAACCCTACCCTAAGCCTAACCCTAACCTTAACTCTAACCCTAACCCAAACCCTAACACTAACCCTAACCCTAACTTCTAACACTAACCATAAACATAAACCTAACCCTAACCCTAACCCTAAACCCTAAACCTAACCCAACCTTAAACCTAAAACTAACCCTAACACTAAACGTATCCCTAACACCTAACCCCTAACCCTAACCCTAAACCTAAACATAACCTTAACTCTAACCCTACCGCTAAACTCTAACCATAACCCTAACCCTAACCCTAACCATAGCCATAACCCTAAACTGTAACCGTAACACTAACCTTATCCCTGAACCTAACCCTAACCCTAAAATGTAACCCTAACCCTAATATTAATCCTAAACCAAAACTTAACCTTAACCCTAAAGCTAACCATAAACACTAACCCTAACCATAACCATAACCCTAACCTTGAAACTAAAAATAACACTAACCTTAACCCTAAACCTAACACTAAACCTATCCCTAACCACTAACCCCTAACTAACCATAATCCTAAATCTAACACTAACTCTAACACCAAGCCTAAAAGTAACGCTAACCCTAACCCTAAATCTAAACCTAATCATAACACAAATCCTAACCGAAACCTGAAGCCTAACCCTAACCCTAACACTATCCCTAACACCTAACCCCTAACCATAACCCTAACCCTAACCCTATCCCTAAACCTAACCCCTAACCTTAACCCTTAATCTAACCCAAACCCTAACTCTAACGCTAACCTTCTAAAGCTCACCCTAATCCTAATCCTAACCCTAACCCTAACAGTAACGCCTAACCCTAACCCTAACCCTAAGCCTATCCCTAACCCTAAACCTAACACTAACCCTATCCCTAACCCTAAACCAAACAATAAACCTAACCTTAACCCTAAACCTATCCCTAAACTTAAACCTAATACTGAGCCTAACCTAACACTAACACTAACACTAACCCTAATTGCTAACACTAACCCAAACCCTAATCCTAACCCTAAAACAAACACTAACACTAATCCGTAACCCTAACCGTAACCTTTATAATATTGCTAACCCTAACCGTAACACTAACCCCTGAACCTAACCGTAACCTAACCCTAACTTTAAATGGAACCCTAACCCTAACACTTATTGCTAACCCTAAATTCTAACACTAACCCTAAAGATAAGCATAACCCTAACACTATGCCTAACACTAAACGTTAACCCTAATCCTAACCCTAAACCTAATCGTAACCCTAACACTAACCCTAACCCTAATCCCTAACCCTAACAATAAGCCTAAACCTATCCCTAAACCTGACCCTAAACATAAACCTAACCCCAACCCTAACCCTAAAGCTAACCTCTAACCCTAACCCTAACCCTAACACGAACCCGAACGCTAACCCTAATCCGTAACCCTAACCTTAACCCTTACCATAACCCTAACACTAACAGTAACACTAACCCCAAACCCTAAACCTAACCCTAACACTAACATTATCCCTAATCCCTAACACTAACCCTAACCATAACCCTAAACTTAACCCTAACCCTAACCGTAACTCTAACCATAATGCTAACCATACGTTTAACACCTAACCCCTAACCTTAACCCAAACCCTAACCCTAACACTAACCCTAAGCCTAACCCTAACCGTAATCCGAAGCCTAACCCTGACCCTATCCTTAACACCTAACCCCTAAACCTAACCCTAACCTAGCCTTAACACTAAGCGCAACCCAAACCCTAAGAATAACCCTAACATTAACGTCTAACCCTAAACATAACCATAACCATAACCATAACCCTAAAACTAACCCTAACCCTAAACTCTAACCCTAATCCTAACCCCTAACCCTGACCCTCACCCTAACCCTAACCCTAAACCTAACCCTAATCCCTACCCTAACCCTAACCGTAGCCCTAACCCTACAACTAACCATAACCCTAACCGTAACCTTAACCGTAACATTAACCCTAACACTAACCCAAACACTAACTTCTAACCCTAACCCTAACACTAACCCCTAACCCTAAACTCTAACCCTAACCCTTAGACTAAACCTAACCTTAAAATGTAACTCTAACCCCAAACCCTAACACAAATCCTAACCCTAACCCGAAACCTAATCCTAAACTTAACCCTAAAGCTAAAGCTGTCCCTAAACCTAACCCTAACCCCAACCCTAACACAATTCCTAAACCCAACCCTAAACCTAATGCTAACCCTAAACCTAAACCTAACCCTAAAACTAACCCTAACATTAAGCCTAACACTAACCCTATCCCTAAAGCTAAACCTAAGCCTAAGACTAACCCTAAGCCTAACCCTAACCCTAACCCTAAGCCTAACCCTAAACTCTAAGCATAACCTTAACCTTAAACCTAGCCCAAACCCTAACCCTAAGCCTAACCATAAAACTAACCCTAACACTAACCATATCTCTAACACCTAAACCCTAATACTAACCCTAAGCCTAAAACTAACCCTAACCATAAACCTGAACCTAACACTAAAACTAACCTTAACCCTAAACTTAATCATAACTATAACCCTAACCCTAAACATAATCCCTAACCCTAACACTAACCCTAATGCTATCCCTAATCCCTAACTCTAACACCAACCCTAACCCTAAAATCTAACACTAACCCTTACCCTAACCCAAACCCAAAACTCTAACTCTAACCCCAAACCCTAACTCTAACCCGAAAACTAATGCTAAACCTAACCCTAACCCTAAACGTAACGCTATCCCTAACCCTAAACCTAACCCTAACCCTAACCCTAACCCTAACCCAAAACCAAATCCTAACCCTAACCCTAAACCTAACCCTAACCCTAAACCTAAACCTAACCCTAATATTAAGCCTATCCCTAACCCGATCCCAAACCTAAACCTAAGCCTAAGCCTAACCCTGACCCCTAACCCTAACCCAAACCCTAAACCTAACCTGAGCCCTAATGCTAAACCTAACCCTAACCCTAACCCTAACGTTATCCCTAACCCTAACCGTAACCAAAATCCTAAACCTAACCCTAACCTGAACCCTATCCCTAACCTGAAAACTAAGCCTAAGCCTAACCCTAAACCTAACCCTAACACGATCTCTAACCTCTAACCCTAGCCCGAACCCTAATCCTAAACCTAATCCTAACCCTAACGCTAAACCTTAACCCTAACCCTAAAACTAACACGAACTCTAACCATAAACCTGAACCTAACACTAACCCTAACCCTAACCCTAAACTTAATCATAACTCTAACTAACCATAACCCGAACCCTAACCTTAACCCTATCCTTAACATCTAATCCCTAACCATAACCCTAAACTTAACTCTAACCCTATGCCTAACTGTTACCCTAACTCTAAACTCTTACCCTAACCCTAACCATAAAACCCGAACCCTAACCCAAACACTAACACTAACCCTAACCCTAACCTATTGCTAAACCTAAACCTAACTCTAACCAAAATCCTAAATCTAACCCTAAACTTAGCACTAGCACTAACCCTAGGCCTAACCCTAAAACTAAGCTTAACCCTAACCCTAAACCTAACCCTAACCCTAAACTCTAGCCCTAACCCTAACCCTAACCCTAAATCTAAACCTAACCCTAACCCTAATCCTAAACCCTAAACCTAAGGCTAACCCTAACCCTAATCCTAAAACTAACCCTAACCCTAACCCTAACCCTAATCCTAACCCTAACCCAAACTAAGTCTCACCCTAACCCTAATCCTAATCATAACCCTAACCCTAAACCTGACCCCAAGCCTAACCTTATCTAAACATAACCCTAAACCGAACCTGAACACAAACCTAAACCCTAACACTAACCTTAATCCCTAAACCTAACCCTAACTCTAACCCTAACCCCAACACTAAACCTAACCCTAACCCTAACCCTAACCCTAAACCTAAACCTAACTCTAGCCCTAACCCTAACCTCTAACCCTAACCCTAACCATAATCCTAAACCTAAACCTAACCATAATCCTAACCCTAACCCTAAACCTAACTCTAACCATAACCTAAGCCAAAACCTAAACCTAACACTAACCCTAACCCTAACCCTAAAACGAAACCCTAACACTAACACTACATCTAACCCTAAAACTAACCATAACCCTAAACTTAACCCTAACCCTAACCCTATCCCTAACACCTAGCCCCTAACCCTAACCTTAAACCTAACCCTAACGTAACACTAATCCTAACCATAACCCTAACCCTAACACTAAAGCTAACACTAACTTCTAACCCTAACCCAACCCTAACCATAAACCTAATACTAACCATAACGGTAAACTCTAAACCTAACCCTAACCGCTAACTCTAACCTCTAACCCTAACCCTAACCCTAACCCTGACCCAACCCTAACCCCAAACCTAACCCTAACCCTAACCCTAACTTTCTAACCCTGAACCTAAGCATAATCCTATCCCTAACACTAACAATAAATCTAACCCTAACCCTAACACCTAACCCAAACCGTAAGGCTAAAACTAACACCTAACCCTCACCCTAAACCTATCCCTAACCCTAAACCTAAGCTTAACCCTATCCCTAACACTAACCCTAACAATAAATCAAACCCTAACCCTAAACCTATCGCTAACCCTAATTCTAATACTGAGCCTAACACTAACCCTAACACTAACACTAACACTAATGCCTAACCCTAACCCGAACTCTTACAATAACCCTAACACTAACCATAACACTAACCCCTAACCCTAACCCTAACACTAACCGTATCCGTAATCCCTAACCCTAACCCTAACACTAACCCTATACTTAACCCTAACCTTAACCCTACCCTAACCGTAACTCTAATCATACTCCTAACCATATCCTTAACACCTAATCCCTAAACCTAACCCAAAACCTAATCCTAACCCTAACCCTAAAACTAATCATAACCCTAACCCTAACCATAATCCAAAGCCTAACCCTGACCCTATCCCTAACGCCTAACCCCAAAAACTAACCCTAACCTAACCCTAACCCTAAACCTAACCATAACCATAACCATAACTGTAACTCTGACCATAACCCTAAACATATCCTTAATACTTAACCCCTAACCCCATCTTATCCTAACCCTAACCCTAACCCTAACCCTAACACTAAACCTAATCATAACACTAAACCTAACCCTAATCCAAAGCCTAACAATGACCCTATACTGAACACCTAAACCCTAAACCTAACCCTAACATAACCCTAACCCTAACCCTAACCCTAACCTTAACACTACCCCTAACCCTAACTTCTAACCCTAACCCTATCCCTAACCATAACACTACCACTAACCCTAACCCTAAACTCTAAACCTAACCCTAACCATAACACTAATCCTAACCTCTAACTCTAACCCACAACTCTAACCCTAACAATAAACCTAACCTGAACCCAAACCCTAAACCAAACCACACCCTAACACCAACCCTAACTCTAACCCTAACCCAACCATAACCCTAACCCTAAACCTAACCCTAAACTTTAGCCTAAACCTAACCCTATCACTAACTGTAAAACTAAGCTTAACCCTAACCCTAAAATTAAACCTAAACCTAAACCTAACACTAGGCCTGATCTGTAATGCTAAACCTAACCCTAAACCTAACCCTTACGCTAACCCTAACCCTAACACTAACACTAACATTAACACTTAACCCTAATCCTAAACCTAACCCTTAGCGATAACCCTAACCCTAACCCTATCCCTAATCCTATCCGGAACCCTAAATGTAACCCTAAACCTAACCATAACCCTAAACCTAATCCTAAACCTAAACGCAACCCAAAACCTAAAACTATGCCTAACCCTAACCCTAGCCTTAAACCTAACCCTAACCCTAACCCTAACACTAAACCAAAACCAAATCCTAAACCTAACACAGACCCTAACCCTAAAACTAACACTAATACTAAGCCTAACCCTAACCCTATACCTAACTCTAAAACTAAGCCTAACCCTAAACCTAACCCTAACCCCAACACTAACATTTAACCCTAACACTAAACCTAACTTTTAGTCGTAACCCTAACCCTAACACTAACCCTATCCATAACCCTAAATGTAATCCTAACCCTAAACACAACACTAAACCTAAACCTAAACCTAAACCTAACCCTAACCCTAACCGTAACCCTAAAAATATCCCTAACCCTAACACTAGCCCAAACCCTAACACTAACCCCAAACATAACCCTAAACCTAACCCTAACCCCATCCCTAATCCCTAACCCTAATCCTAACCCTCATACTGACCCTAACCGCAACCCTAAATTTAACCCTAACCATAACCATAACCCTAAGCATAACCCTAAACCTATCCTTACCCAAGACCTAACCCTAACCATAACCCTAAATCTAAACCTAAATCTAACCCTAACCCTAACCTTACCCCTAACCTAACACTAATGCTAATGCTAACATCTAACACTAACACTAACCCTAACCCTAACACTAACCCTAATTGTATCCGTAATCCCAAACACTAACCCTAACCCTAACACTAACACTAACCGTAACACTAAAGGTAACCCTGACCCTAACCGTAACACTAACCATAACCCTAAAACTAACACTAAGCCTAAAACTAACACCTAACTCTAACCCCTAACCGAAACCCTAACACTAACGCTAACCCTAACCCGAACCCTAACCCTAAACCCAATCCTAACCCTAACCCTAACACTAACCCTAACCCTAAACCTAAAACTAAATTTAAGCCTAACCCTAACCCTATCCCTAACCCTAAAACTAAGCCTAACTCTAACCCTAACCCTAAACCTAACCCTAAACCTAAGCCTGATCCGTTACGCTAACCCTAACCCTAACCCTAAACCTAAACCTAACCCTAGCCCTAACCCTAAACCTAACCCTAACCCTAACCCTAACACTAACCCTAACCCTAACCCTAACCCTAAACCTAATGTTAACATCTAACCACAAACCTAACCCTAACAATAACCATAACCCTAACCCTACCCTCTAATCCTAATCTTAACCCTTACCCAAACACTAACCCTAACCCTAACCCTAACCCTAAACATAACACTAAAGTTAACTTCGAAACCTAACCCTAAGCCTAAACTTAAGCTTCAACCCTAACCTTAACACTAACCCAAACCGCTAAGCCTAACCTTAACCCTAACCCAAATGCTAACCCTAAATCTAATGTTAACCTCTAACCATAACCCTAAACCTAACCCTAACTCTAAATCTAACGCTAACACTAACCCTAAACTCGAACCGTAACCTTAACCCTAACCTTAACACTAACCTCTAATCCTAAACCTAAACCTAACACTAACCTAAACTTAACATCTAACCTTAACCCTGAACCAAACCCTTAACCTAACCCTAACCATAACACTAACAGTAACCCGAAACCTAACCCTTACCCTAACTCTAACCCTAACCCTAACCCTAACACTAACACTAACCCTATTCCTAAACCTAACCCTATCCCTAACAACTAACCCCTAACCCTAACCATAACGCTAATGCTAGACCTAACGCTAACACTAACCCTTATCCTAAAACTAACCCAACCCTAAACCTAAGGCTAACACTAACACTAACCGTAACACTAACCCTAAACTAAACCCTAACTGTAACCCTAACCCTAACACTAACACTAACCGTAATCCAAACCCTAACACTAAACTCTTACCCTAAACATAACCCTAAAAGTAACCGTAACCCTAACCCTAAACCTATCCTCTAACCCTAACACTAACCCATACACAATAACTAACCCTAACCCTAAACCTAACCCTAACCCTAACACTAACCCTAACCCTAACCCTAATCCTAACCCTAAACCTAAGGTTTAACCGTAACCCTAACCCTAACCCTAACTTCTAAGCCTAAGCCTAAGCCTAACCCTAACCCTACCCCTAACACTAACCCTAACCATAACACAAACCTAACTTCTAACCCTAACCCTAAACCTAAACCTAAACCTCAACCTAACCCTAACCCTAACGCTAACACTAACCCTACCCCTAACCCTAATCCTAACCTTAAACCTAAGGTTTAACCGTAACCCTAACCCTAACCCTAACCTCTAAGCCTAAGCCTAAGCCTAACCCTAACCCTACCCCTAACACTGACCCTAACCATAACACAAACCTAACTTCTAACCCTAACCCTAAACCTAAACTAAACCTCAACCTAACCCTAACCCTAACCCTAACCCTAACCCTAACCCTAATCCTAACCCTAAACCTAGGGTTTAACCGTAACCCTAACCCTAACCCTAACCTCTAAGCCTAAGCCTAACCCTAACCCTACCCCAACACTAACCCTAACCATAACACAAACCTAACTTCTAACCCTAACCCTAAACCTAAACCTCAACCTAACCCTAACGCTAACCCTAACCCTATCCCCAACCCTAAATCTAACCCTAAGCCTCAACCTAATCCTAACCCTAACCATAACGCCAAACCCTAATCCTAATCCTAACCCTAACCCTAACCTAACCCTAATCCTAACCAGAACCCTATCCCTAACATTAACCACTAACCCTAACCCTAACCCTAACACTAATCCTAACCCTAACCCTAATCTTAACCCTAAACCTAAGGTTTAACCTTAACCCTAACCCTAACCCTAACCTCTAAGCCTAAACCTAACCCTAACCCTACCCCTAACGCTAACCCTAACCATAACACAAACCTAACTTCTAACCCTAACCCTAAACCTAAACTAAAACCTCAACCTAACCCTAACCGTAACACTAACCCTAGCTCCAAACCTAAACCTAACGCTAAGCCTCAACCTAATCCTAACCCTAACCATAACGCCAAACCCTAATCCTAATCCTAACCCTAACCCTAACCTAACCCTAACCAGAACCCTATCCCTAACACTTAACCCCTAACCCTAACCCTAACCCTAACCCTAAACCTAAACCTAATGCTAACCCTAATCTTAAAACTAACCCTAACCCTATCCCTTGCCCTAACACCAATCTAATCGTAACCCTAAACCTAAGCATAAACCGAAGCCTAACACTAACCCTATCCCTAACAATTAACCCCTAAACATAACCCTAACCTTAACCCTAACCCTAACCGTAATCCTAACCCTAAACCAAACCCTAAACCTAACCCTAACCCTAACACTAACCCTAACCCTAATACTAAACTCTAACCCTAACCTTAACCCAAACAGTAAACCTAACCCTAAGCCTAAACCTATCCTCTAACCCTAATCCTAACACTTACCCTATCCCTAACTTTAACCCTAACCCTAACCTGAATCTTAACCCTAAACCTAAACCGAACCCTAACCCTAACAAAAACCCTAAACCTTAACTCTAAACCTAACACTATCGCTAACCCTCATCCTAACCCTAACCCAAACTCTAACCCTAACACTAACCTCTAACCCTAAGCATAAACCTAACCATAACCGTAAACTTAACATCTAACCGTAACCTTAACCTAACCCTTAACCTAACCCTAACCCTAACCGTAACACTAACCCTAACCCTAACCCTAACCCTAACTTTAACCCTAACCCTAACCTCAAGACTAACCTTAACAGTAACCCTAACCCTAACACTAAACTCTAACCCTAACTCTAATCCTAACAATAACCCTAACCCTAACACTAAACCTACCCTCTAACTCTAATCCTAATCCTTACCCTATCCCTAACCCTAAAACTAACCCTAAACCTAACCCTAAACCTAAAACTAACCCTAATTCTAACACTTACCGTAACCCTAAACCCTAACCCTAACCGTAACACTATCACTAACCCTAACCGTAACACTAACCCTAAACCTAACCCTAACCCTAACGCTAACCCTAAACCTAAACCTAACACTAAACTCTAACCCTTACCCTAACCCTAACCCTAACCCTAAACCTAACACTTACAATAAACCTTATCCTAAAACTAACCCTAACCCTAACCCTTACCCTAACCCTAACCTAATCATAACCCTAACACTAACCTAACCCAAAGCCTAACCCTAACACTATCTCTAACACCTAACCCCTAAACCTAACCCTAAGCCTAACCTAACCCTAACCCTAACACTAACACTAACCGTAACACTAACCCACCCTAACCCTAACCCTAACCATAATCCTAACACTAAACTCTAACCCTAACCCTAACCCTAACAATAACCGTAACACTAACCCTAAACTTATCCTCTAACCCTAATCCTAACACTTACCCTATCCCTAACCCTAAACCTAAACCTAAATCTAACCATAACCCTAACCATAATCCTAAACTTACCCCTAACCCTAACCCGAACCCTAACCCTAACACTAGACTCTAACGGTAACCCTAACCCTAACTCCAACCCTAAACCTAACCTTACCCCGAACTTCTAACCCTAACCCTAACCCTAAATCTAAGCTTTAACCCTAACCCTAACCCTAACCTTTAAGCCTAACCCTAACCTTAAACCTAACCCTACCCCTAACCCTAAACCTAAACCTAACGTTAACATCTAACCACAAACCTAACCCTAACAATAACCATAACCCTAACCCTACCCTCTAACCCTAATCCTAACCCTTGCCCTAACACTAACCCTAACCCAAACTCTAACCATAAACATAACCCTAAAGCTAACTTTGAAACCTAACCCTAAGACTAAACCTAAGCTTCAACCATAACCAAAACACTAACCCTAACCGCTAAGCCTAACCTTAACCCTAACCCAAATGCGAACCCTAAATCTAACGCTAACCTCTAACCATATCCCTAAACCTAACCCTAACTCTAACCCTAACGCTAACCCTAAACTCGAACCCTAACCCTAACCCTAACACTAACACTAACCACTATTCCTAACCCTAAACCTAACCCTAAACCTAAACCTAACCTTAACCTAACCCTAATACTAAACATACACTAACTCTAACCCTAAACCTAACCCTAACCCTAACTCTAACCCTAACCCCAACACTAACCTTAACACTAACCCTAACCTTAACGCTAAACTCTAACCCTAACCTAACCCTAAAAATAACCCTAACCCTAACACTAAATCTACCCTCTAACGCTAATCCTAACCCTTCCCCTATCCCTAACCCTAACCCTAAACCTAACCCTAAACCTAAACCTAATCCTAACCCTAACACTTACCATAACCCTAAACCCTAACCCTAACCCTATCACTAACCCTAACTATAACACTAACCCTAAACCTAACCCTAACCCTAACCCTTACCATAACACTAACCCTAACCCTAACCGTAATCTAACCCTAACACTAACCCCTAATGCCAATCCCTAATCCTAACCCTAACCCTAACCCTAACACTAACCCTAACCCTAACCCTATCCCTAACACCTAACCCCTAACCCTAACCCTAAATCTAATGCTAACACTAACCCTTATCCTAAACTAACCCCAACCCTAACACTAACACTAACACTAACCCTAACCCTAACCCTAACCCTAACCCTAACTCTAACCCTAACCCTAGCACTAAACTCTAACCCTAACCCTAACAATAACCGTAACCCTAACCCTAAACCTATCCTCTAACCCTAACCCCTAACCCTAACCCTATCCCTAACAATAACCCTAAACCTAAACCTAAACCTAAACCTTACAATAACCCTAACCCTAATCATAACCCTAACCCTAAACCTAAACCTAAGCTTTAACCCTAATCCCAACCCTAACCTCTAAGCCTAACCCAAACCCTAACCATAACCCTAACCTTAACCCTAACACAAACCTCACTTCTAACACTAACACTAAACCTAACACTAAACCTCAACCTAACCCTAAACCGAAACCTAAGCCTCAACCTAATCCTAACCCTAACCATAATGCCAAACCCTAATCCTAATCCTAACCCTAACCCTAACCTAACCCTAACCATAACCCTATCCCTAACACCTAACCACTAACACTAACCCTAACCCTAACCCTAATCCTAAACCTAAACCTAATGCTAACCCTAATCCTAAAACTAACCCTAACCCTATCTCTTACCCTAACACTAACCTAATCGAAACCCTAAACCTAACCATAACCCGAAGCCTAACACTAACCCTATCCCTAACAACTAACCCCTAAACATAGCCCTAACCTTAACAGTAACCCTAACCGTAAACCTAACCCTAACCCTAACCCTAACCCTAAACCTAACTCTAACCCTAACCCTAAGCTTAACACTAACCCTAACCCTAATACTAAACTCTAACCCTAACCTTAACCCAAACAATAACCCTAACCCTAAGCCTAAACCTATCCTCTAAGCCTAATCCTAACCCTTACCATATCCCTAACCCTAACCCTAACCTGAATCCTAACCCTAAACCTAAACCGAACCCTAACTCTAACCCTAACAGAAACGCTAAACCCTAACTCTAACCCTAACAGTATCCCTAACCTTCATCCTAACCCTAACCCTAACTGTAATCCTAACACTAACCTCTAACCCTAACCATAAACTTAAAATCTAACCCTAACCTTAACCTAACCCTAACCGTAACACTAACCCTAACCTAAACCTAACCCTAACCCTAACCCCAACACTAACCTTAACACTAACCCTAACCCTAACACTAAACTCTAACCCTAACCCTAATCCTAACAATAACCCTAACCCTAACACTAAACTTATCCTCTAACTCTAATCCTAATCCTTACCTTATCCCTAACCCTAACCCTAACCCTAAACCTAACCCTAAACCTAAAACTAACCCTAACCCTAACCCTAACCCTAACTCTAACCCTAACACTATCACTAACCCTAATCATAACACTAACCCTAAACCTAACCCTAACCCTAAACCTAAACCTAAACCTAACACTAAACTCTAACCCTAACCCTACCCTAACCCTAACCCTAACCCTAACCCTAAACCTAACGCTAACAACTAAACCTTATCCTAAAACACCACTCCTAATTTTCACCTTCCTGGTGCTGACCCTCCCCCAGTGCTGACCCATCTGGTGTTGACCCCACTCCTACTTTTCACATTCCTACTGCTGATCGCCCCTGGTACCGATGCCCCTGGTGTTGACACCCCCCTGGTGCTGACCCATCCCTGGTACTGACCCCCACTGGTGATGACCACCCCTGTGGTTGACCCCACTCCTACTTTTCAACTTTTAGTGCTTATCCCACCTCATGCTGACCCCTGCCTGGTGCTGACCCCCTGCCGGGTGTTGACCCACTCCTACTTTTGACCTTCCTGGTCCTGACCCTCCCTTGCTGTTCACCGGCCCCTGGTGCTGATGTCCCCTTGTGCTGACACCCCCCCTGATGTTGACCCCATCGTACTTTTCACTTTCCTGGTGCTGAACCCCCTGGTATTGATCCCACTCCTATTTTTCACCTTCCTGCTGTTAACCACCACCTGGTGTTGACCCCTGTGCTGAGCCCCCCGCCCCCGGTGTTAACCCCACTCTTACTTTTCATCTTCTTCATGCTGACTTCCCCTGGTGCTGACCCCCCCCCTTGGTGTTGAGCCCCCCTGGTGCTGAGCCCCCTGGTCCTGAACCCCACCTTGGTGCTCACCAGCGGGGGCTGGTGCTGACCCCCCTTGGTGTTGACCCCAAACCTACTGTTCACCTTCCTGGTGCTGACATCCCCTGGTGTTGACCCCACTCCTACTGTTCACCTTCCTGGTGCTGACCCTCCCTGGTGCTGAACTACTCCTGGTGGTGACCCTCCCCTGATGTTGACCTCACTCCTACTTTTCATCCTGGTGTTGGCCCAACCCGTGGTGTTGACCACCCCCTGTTGCTGACCACCCATGATGCTGACACCCCCTGCTGTTGACCCTACTCCTACTTTTCAAATTCCTGGTGCTGACAACCCCACCCCCCAGTGCCGACCCCCTCCTGGTGCTGAGGCTGCTCCTGGTGCTGACCTCCCCTGGTGTTGACCCCAGTCCTACTTTTCACATCCTGGTGCTGACCACTCCCTGGTGCTCACTCCCCCAGGGCTGAACTCCCCTGGGGCCGATCCCCCCATGGTGCTGACACCCTCTGTTTTTGACACTCTCCTGGTGCTGACCCCCCCCTGGTGCTGACCCCCCCTGGTGTTGAGCCCCTTGTGCTGACCCTCCCCTGGTGCTGACACCTGCCTTTTGTTGACCCCACTCCTACTTTTCACCTTTTTGGTGCTGCCCCCCCCCCTCCGTATTGACATCCTGTGGTGCTGATTCCACCCCTGGTTTTGACCCTACTCCTACTTTTGACATTCCTGGTGCTGATACCCCACCCTGCTGTTGAACCCCACCCTGGGGCTGACCTCCCACTGGTGTTGACCCCAATCCTACTTTTCACATTCCTGTTGCTGAACCTCCTTGTATTGACGCTCCCTGGTGATGACTCCCCCTGGTGCTGACCCCCCCGCCGTGGTGCTGACCCCACTCCTGGTGCTGACCCCACTCCTGGTGCTGACCCCACCATGGTATTGACCCCCACATTGTGCTGACCCAGCAAGCAGATGACATGCTACCAAAAATTTTCTGCTCCTTGCCATTGTCTGACATAAGCAGTGATGCTTGTAACTGTTCAATCCAAAACACTCAAACCTGATCAATGATACACAGAAATTCAAAAGCAATATATTCCTTTTATTTTCTACATTTCTTTATGGAAATGTAGAACATCATCATTTCCAAGTCAAACTGAACAGAAATGCTTGGTAATTGATGTAAACAGAGCAATTATGATCATTCCTCCATCATTCAGAAAGTAAATAAAATATTGGACATATACATATGTTCTGCTAATCGAAAATGCAAAAACAAAAATAACCAAATAATCCTCTGGATTCAATGTGAAAGACTAATTTAGTTTATAATAAATACATGGAATCACATGGAAGATCTATCAGTGAAAGCCATAAAAGAATATTGTTCCAAATACCAATAAGTAAGTTATACCAAATAAGTAAGTTTATAATATCAGTACAGAGTGATGGCATTATAGGCCTTCAAGACAGATGACAGGGAAATCAAAAATAGCTGGCACAATGTCTCTTGCTCTCTTCAAAATAGTTGTCTATACTTCAAGTATGTTGAAAATAAACAATGCAATACAGAATAATTTGACTCTATATTAAGAATAATGACATTACTGTATTTCACAGCACGATTGTACGGAATCAGCAATGGATACCATAATGTCTCATTTTCTTCAAAGAAGCTGTTCATTTCATCATGAATTATATAATTGATTCTCATAAACTGTTTAGGAGAAGTTATATGCATGTAAAAATTGCTACATGTGTACCTATCCTTTCTATATTAGAGGAAAAAGCAAAAACAATAAAGCAAAACAAATTACTAGAAAAACATGAACCAAAATAGACAAATAAATAACAGTAGCAAAGAGCCCAAAACACTGAAAATATAGGTCTTCAAAACAACGATGTAGGAGCATAACTTGCTTTGTTAATTTACATAAAGATCAAGAATTCCTCAGATCACCATACCCTAACATTCACAAATGTTCCATTCCTAGGAATGTTCACTATTTTCTTTCAGAACTTACAGAATTTGTAGAACAATCACCTTAGCTATCCTGTGTGTTCCAGTCAACACCAGGGGAGGTCAGCAACGGGGGTGGGGGGTGTTTCAGCAACAGGGGCGGGGTCAACACCAGGAGAGCATGAGCACGGGGGGGGGGGGGGTCAGCTCCAGGGGGGATCATGACCAAGAAGGTGAAAAGTTGGAGTGGCATCAACCCCAGGGGAGTGTCAGCACTGGGGCAGTCAGCAAAAGGGTGTGAGTCAACACCAGCAGGAGCTTAGCACCAGGAAGGTGAAAAGTAGGGGTGGGGTCAACACTGGGTGGGGATCAGCACGAAGAGGGTGTCAACACCAGGGGCTGGTGAGCACCAGATAGATGAAAAGTAGGAGTGGGGTCAGCACCAGGTGCGGTCAGTACTGGGGGGGGGGGGTCAGTACTAGGGGTTGGTAAACAACAGGAAGGTGAAAAGTAGGATTAGGGTCAACACCAGGGGTTGGTCAGCACCAGGAAAGTGAAAAGTACTAGTGGGTCAAAATGAGAGGATGGTCAGAACCAGGGGGTCTCAGCACCGCGGAGGGGTTAACACCAGGGGGATCAGTAACAAGAAGGTGAAAAGTAGGAGGGGGGTCAACACCAGGTGGGGGTTCTGCACCACGGGGTGCAGAACCACGGGGGGTCAGCACAGGGGTGGTGTCTACACAGGGGGAGGAGGGGATCAGCACCAGGAGGGGTCAGCACCAGGGTGGGGTCAGCACTAGGGGGGTGTCAGCAAAAGAGGAGGGTCAGCAGCAGGGGAGGTTCAGCATCAGGAAATGAAAAGTAGAAGCAGGGTCAACACCAGGGAGGGGTCAGCACCAGGGGGGTTCAGCACTAGGAAGGTGAAATGTAACACTGGGGTCAACACTGCGGGGGGGGGGGGGTCAGCACCAGGTTAGGGGTCAAAACCAGGGTGGGTCACCACCAGAAAGGAGAATAGTAGGAGTGGGGTCAACAACAGGGGGGTTTCAGCATGGGGGGGGGGGTCAGTACCAGAGGGGGATCAGCAGCACGGTGGGCTCAGCACCAGGAAGATGAAAAGTAGGAGTGGGGTCAAGATCAAGGGGTGGTCAGCACTAGGGGGGCTCAGCACCAGAAAGTGAAAAGTAGGAGTGGGGACAACACTAAGGAGGGGTCAGCACCAGAGGAGGGTAAAAACAAGGGGGTCAATACCATGGGGCGGTCAGCATCAGGAAGGTGATAAGTAGGAGTGGGTTCAAGACCAGGTTGAGGGGGAGTCAGCACCAGGTCTTGTTCAGCCCCAGGGGGGTTCAGAAACAGGAAGGAGGAAAGTATGCATGGGGTCATCACTGGGGGTGTCAGCACTGTGTGGCCTCAGCATTGGGGTGGGTCAGCACCAGCGGTGGTCAACAACAGGAGGGGGTCAGCACCAGGAAGGTGAAAAGCACAGGGGTGGGGCAACAGCAGCAAGGGGTCAGGATCAGATGGGTATCAGCAGCAGGGGTGGTGAAGACCAGGGGGTGTCAGCACCAGTAGGGGGTGAGCACCAGGAGGAGTCAGCACGAAGAAGGTGAAAAGTATGAGCGGGCTCAACATCACAGGGGGTCAGCACCAGGAAGGTCAAAAGTAGGAATGGGGTCAAAACCTCGGGGGTGTCAGAAGCAGGGGGTGTCAAAACCAGGGGAGAGTCAGGACCAGGAAGGGGAAAAGTAGGACTGGGTTCAAAACCAGGAGTCCGGTCAGCACCAGGGGGCGGTGAACACCAGAGGGGGTGTCAGCACCAGGAAGTTGGAAAATAGGAGTAGGTTCAACACTAGGGGGAGATCAGCCCGGGGGGAGGGGGGCTGTTCAGCACCAGGGGGTTCAGCACCAGGGGCGGTTCAGCACCAGGAAAGTAAAAAGTAGGAGTGGGGTCAACACCAGGGTGGGGGTCAGCACGGGGGGGGGGGGGGATCAGCACCAGGAAGGTGAAAAGTAGAAGTTGGTTCAACACCAGGGGTTCGATCAGCACCAGGGGGGCCAGCACCAGGGGCTTCAGCATCGGGGGTGTCAGCACCAGGTAGGTGCAAAGTAGGAGTGGGATCAACACCAACGGGGGTCAGCCTCAGTGGGGGAGTCAACACCAGGTGGGGTCAGCACCAGAAAAGTGAAAAGTAGGAGTGGGGTGAACAGAAGAGAGGTGTCAGCACCGGGGGACAGTCAGCACAAGGGGGATCAGCACCAGGAAGGTGAAAAGTAGAAGGGGGATCAGCACCAGGAAGGTGAAAAGTAGATGGGGGGGTCAACACCAGGGAGGGGTCAGTTCCAGGAGGATGTCAGCACCAGGAAGGTGAAAAGGAGGAATGGGGTCAACACCAGGGGATTGTCAGAACGAGGGTGGGGGTCAACACCAGCAGGGGTCAGCACGAGGCAGGTAAAAAGTAGGATGGGGGAGGGGGTGGGAGGGGTCAACACCAGGGGTACTGACCCCCCTCTGGGGCTGAGCCCCCTTCTGGTGCTGACCCCCCCTGGTGTTGACCCCACGCCTACTTTTCACATTCCTGGTACTGATCCCCCCAGGTGCTGACCGCCCCCGCCCCAGGTTCTCACACCCCTCTGCTGTTCACCCCACTCCTGGTTTTCACTTTTCTGGTGCTGATCCACCCTGGTGTTGACCTGGTCTTGAGCGGACTCCTACTTTTCACCTTCCTGGTGCTGACACCGCCCTGGTTCTGCCCTCCCCCCCTCCACCCCGTGCTGACCAACCCTGTTGACCCCACTCCTACTTTGCACTTTCTGGTGCTGACCCCCTCTAGTGCTGAAACCCCCCCCCCCGTGCTGACCACCCCTGGTTTTGACCTCACTCCTACTTTTCACCTTCCTGTTTCTGACCCCACCCTGGTGTTGACCTCCCTGGTGTTTACCCCCCCCCATGTTGACCCCACTCCTACTTTTCACTTTCATGGTGCTCACTCTCCCCTGGTGTCGACCCCCCCATGCTGACTCCCATCCGGTGTTGACCCCCCCTGCTGGTGACCCCCGGGTGTTGAACCCGTGTTGCTGACACACACACACACACACACACACACCCTTGTTGACACCATGCCTACTTTTCAACTTCCTGGCACTGACCACCCCTGGTGGTGATCTCCCCCTCCCATGCTGACCCCCCTCCTGCTTCTCAACTTCCTGGTGATGACCCCCCCCCCGGTGCTGCCCACCACCCTGGAGCTGCCCCCCCCTTGTACTGACCCCCTTCCTGCCTCCCCTCTTCCTGTTGCTCCCCCACCCCGTGCGTACCCCCCCTTGCGGCTCCCCTGGTTCTGACACCCCTCCTGCCTTTTACTTTCCTTGTGCTGCCCCCTCCCTGCTGCTGAACCCCCGCTGGTGCTGACCTCCACCTGGTGCTGCAACCCCCCTGGTGCTGCCCTGCCTCCTGGTGCTGACCCCCCCTCCCGCCCCAGGTGCTGACCAACCTCCTGCCTCTCACCTTCCTGGTGCTGACTCCCCCCAGGCCCCCGCCTGGTGCTGCTCCCCCCCCCGTGCTGGCCCCTTGGTGCTGATCCCCCCCCCTCGTGCTGACCCCCCCTCCTGCTTCGCACCTTCTTGGTGCTAACCCCCTTCCTCCCCCTCCCTCGTGCTGAACCTCCCTGTTGTTTCCACACCCTGGTGCTGCCCCTCTCCTGGTGCTGATCCCCCTTCTGCTTCTGAGCCCTGTTTCTGGGCGCCCTCCTCCCTTCTATGCCCCTCCCCACTACGCGACAGGTCCTTCCCAAAAGAAATGTGTCGCATGCTGTGTGTCTGGGATCTACTTCTCTGATTGTGAATTGCAGAGAAATTCCACCTCGGGTGGTTTTGCAGTGGCGCCCTCTCGTGGCCACAGGATGCAATAGGCGGCGGCCTCAGAGCTCTGAGGCAGGAAATGCCAGCCTCCAAAGCCTGTGGCACCTTTGGACCAGAGACTCTAATGGCGATCGGTTGGGCACTCTCATGGTCCAAGGGAGTCGTGAGCATAGATAGATAGATAGATAGATAGATAGATAGATAGATAGATAGATAGATAGATAGATAGATACACACATACATACATACATACATACCTAGAATGCACAGGCTTGCTGGCTTGCTCGCTAGCCTCGAGATTCCTCTATGGAGTGCACAGGCAGGCCGCCGAGCCCCAAGGCCGGTCGGTGAAGGGCCAAGCAGAGCGAGCGGTGCCAGGTTTCTGCGGGTCGAGAAGAGAGAGAGAGAGGGAGAGAGCCCGATGCCTGCCTAGAGTGAGTGAGTGACCTGAGCGTGGGGTGGGTGCTTAGCCACGGCACTGAGACCGAACGGCGTCCTTTCAGTTTCTGGAGATAGAGGGAGGCAGGGAGGGAGCCGGTGCTGGCCAGTAAAGTGAGGGACCCGACTGTGGGGGGCTTAGGCACCTGAGCAAGGGCACCAAGGAGACAGAGGAAGACAGATATGTTGGGAGACGGAGAGGCACAGAGATACAGCAAGACGCAGAAAAAGATACAGAGACAGAGAGACACGGAGGCTCATTGAAGAAAATGAGAGAGAGAGTCAAAAAAGAACAAGAAGGGATGGGACGTAGAGTGTGGGGTGGGTATGGAATTGCAGAGCTCTCGCTCGCCGGCCAGAAGGGCCACACCTACAGACAGCTAAGCCAGTTTGCCAGTGCTCAGTCAGCGACAGGCTCGCCCTGGTGTGTGGCCACAGAGTGACTGCGTGAGCTAGAGATGTGGGAGGAGAGAGGAGACGGAAGAGAAGAGCGAAGAGAGAAAGAGAGAGACAGACAGACAGACGGACGGACAAAAAGAAAAGACGAAAACAGAAGAAACTGGCCCCTGAAAGATCTGAGAAGCAAAAAGATAATGCAGGGAATCAGACCTATGACCACCCCTTCGGCCCAAGTGAGCTGAATGTCTAACCAGGCTGTGCACACATAGAGTGAGTGTTGTAAGAGAGATAAGATATGGTCACTGAGAGACCTCAGCAGTCCAAAGGTTATGCAAGGTGGGAAGCTGGCCTCTTTGTTTCCTCTCTCATTCACGTATTTATTGATTTGTTAGTTTGTTCCTTCGTTCCTTGGTTCATTCGTTCTCTAGCCGCCTCTTCCTTCGCCCCAGCCCCCGATTCTAGGTCCCTGACGCCCCAGCGAACGCATGCCCCTCGACTCTCTCTTGGGTGGGCAGGACGTATTTGTCGCGGGCCTACCACTAAAATCCGTCTTTGCTGCGGTCGGGATGCACTGCTGTCTGTCTGTCCCGCCTTAGCGGGGGCGGGCGCAGCGTTCCTTGACTTCCTTCTTCCGGGTGCGCACGCGCTCGTTGCAATTCTTGGGTCGTAAGGAGAGAGACAAAAAAAAAGAAAGCTTGCTTTAGTATGTGCCGTGGAACCGGCCTCTACCTTTCCAGTATCTGGAACTTGTGAGTGTGATGGGGGCGGGCGGGCCCACAGCGAGAGCTGGACGGAGCCCAGGTGGTGTGGTCGGCCTCGGTCCCTGCACACGGACGCCCGCGAATCTGGCTAGCGCTCCAGCTCTGTGGAGGGCCGGCGCAGGGGTGCTCCGCGGGCCGCGGGAAGGAGAGCCCCGGTGCGGGGCAGCCACGGCTCCCCGGTGCGCGTGTGGGTGGGGTCAGGCAGCCTGGCGGTGGCGATGCGCGTGGTGGGCGTGATGGGAGGAGGTAGCCCGCGGAGTCGGTCAGCGCCTGAAGCCCCCTTCCCTTCCTTGGCTGGGAGAGTGGTTTGGCTGCCAGGAGGCAGGCCACCGTTAGCCCGATGGGATGCCGTGAGTGATTTTTGTGGTTTTTATGGCTCGATCGCTCCTCCAGGAGAGTCAGGCTTCATGGCCGAACCCTCTGCTCTCAAGTTTGAAGTATCTCCCTGCTTAGCTAGGGCGAGCGTGAGACTCTAGGTGGGACGTGGTGTGGGTGGGTAGCTTGTGTTTGTGTGTGTATGTATGGGAGAAAGAGATACATAGAGAGGACAGACAGAGAGATTGGTTCTTTGTGGGCCCCCTTTATGTACCTAATAACCAAGTTATTTTTTGGTGTCATGATTTGTTTGGGAGGGTGTTTGGGAGGGGTCTCATTCCGTCCTTTATTGATTGGCTCCCTTGTCTTGTTCCTCTGGCAGTGCGCTCATCCACCCACATGTGGACTCGGCTTTATAGTGTACCGTCAGGCGGCGAGTGGCCTGCGGCGTCTTCTGTGTATAACGGGATGAATGTCCTGGCAAATCCGGACTAGCCACTTAGCAGCGGGTAGACAGACAACCCTTTGCATTGCACTAAGGGGTTGAGAGAGATGCATGCTGGCGGGTGGGCTCTTTATCTAGCTGGATGACCCGTTTCTCTCCCTCTCTTGGTCCAAAGCCATGGCCAGCCCAGCCCAGCGCAGCCCAGCCAGGTGTCCTTGGTCTGTACCTTATATAATAGCCCTGCCCCTGCAGTAGGTAGCCCTGCCTGCCTGCCTGAGGGAGTGTGCCTGTCAGGCTTGTGTTTGTTTGTTTGTTTGTTTGTTTGTTTCCCACAGTAATGCAGCAGCTGCTGGGTGGGCAGTAGAGAGAATGAGCCATCCATCGGTTGTTGGATGGCTGCTGTCCTCAGCCAGCCTCAGGGAGGGGCTTCTCACCCACCCGGATGGGTGGCATGTGAAGAGATTGTAGACCATGGATGGGTGAGGGAGGGGTGCACCTTTCCAGTCATCCAGCCAGCCAGCTAGCTAGCCAGTTAATTAATGTTGTGGACACTTAAGCTATTTGTCTAGATGGGTGGTCTCTGTGTCAGGCCTGCCTCTGAGGTCTTGCTGCCTGAGATGTGCTCGCTCGTTCGCTCACTCGCTGGGTCACACTAAATAAGGCATGTGTGTACTTAGGTGAACGTTGTTGATTTTGTTTTACCAGGGATTGGATGCATCAGAGTGCCAAAGCTGTGTCTATTTCTATGTCTCTGGACCTCCGTTCCTGACTTCTGAGGTTTTGAGTCAGAGTTCTCCTCTGGAGAGACTGGATTTGAAAAGGAAGGATGGACGAGAATGAGAGGTGGGGCATCTCATCATTTAATTAATTTATTTCCTCATTTGTCCAGTTATTTAATGATTAATCAATTTTATTTCAAGGCAGTAATGTTTTAGACAGATTGGGTTACATACATGAGATATTGAGATCGGAAAATAAAAATAAATTTTAATAAAGCCAAGCCAAGTCATGAAAATGACAGATGAGAGAAAAAAAAAAAGAAGGGGTAGGTGAGCAGACAGTAAGTATGGTGGCAAGAAGGCAGATAGCCAGAAAAGACTGGGCGGGCAGCAGGAAAGAGGCTGTGAGTGAGTGAGGAGCGAGAGGTAGCCAGGAGGAAAGAGGGAGCGAGGGAGGAAGGAAAGCCCCAAGTGGCTCGAGGTGGGTGGCCAGAAACGGTCAAAGGTGGCCCAAAGTGAACAGCCAGCAGCCAAAAGCAACCAGAGGCTGGACCCTGCCTGCCTGTCTAGCTGGCTGCATCCTGAAGCCTGAATCATCTCACATACCAGAAACAAGAATGGTGAAGATGGATAGATGGGTGAAACCTCTCAGAAAACAGACAGGCAGACAGACAGACAGACAGACAAGCAAACCAAAAAATAAATAAATAAAACATAATAATAGTAAAAATAAAAGACACCTGAGGCAGCAGGATTGTTTCGTTTTATTTTTTAAATTTTCCTAGTCTCAGTCATAAAAGTCACCAGCTTATGTGTATAATAATCCCAGCACTCGGGAGGCTAGGCTGGGCTGAGGCAGGAGAGCTATTTTTTATTTTTTGTTGTTTTTTCCTAATTTCAGTCATAAAAGACACCAGCCCATGCCTTGTAGCCTTGTAATCCCAGCACCCGGGAGGCTAGGCAAGGCTAGGCGGGAGGACGTTGGGAGTTGGAGACCACCCTCTCCCCCACGCCCCCCTTCCATTCTTTTCCCCGGTGGTGGTGTGACTAGGATTTGGGGCTGGGGGCCCCCAGGGTTGCTGTCCAACTGCGGGTCCAGCATCAGTATGAGGCGAAAAGGAGGAGGGAGAAGAATGAAAGTAGGCGAAAGCCAGGGTTTAAACAGCAGCCAGCCACCACCATGGTGGTCCGAACAAAGCCAAAAACAGCAGAGAGCAGGCAGAGAGAGAGCGAGCACGTGTGTGCGAGCACAAGCGGAGAGCAGGGAGAAAGGTAGAAGTGGTCAAAGAATGAATGGGATGAAGGGACTGATGAATCAGAGACAGTGCTGGTTCTTTTTTACTGGTTCTTTCGTTCGTACATTCGTTCGTTTGGAGTGTGCCTTTCTTGGTTCCTTCACTTCCTTTCATCTTTATGGGAGAAAAGCAGATGGCTGCCCTTGAGCCTGGTGGGTGGATAGGTGAGCCTAAAAAGCACGAAAGAAAAGCATGAAGGAAGGGCCCTGACCTTTGTGGCAGAGGTAGAGGCGGCAAGAGGCTGGCGAGAGGGCAGGCGGCCCAGAATGTGACCCCATCACCATACACCACACCATGGGGGGCGACCTGGCTGGGTGACCCTCACCTCGCTATGCGGTGCGGTTTGGTGCAGTGGATGACTGTGGTCCCCTTCATCTCCTCTTCCCCTCACTCATCATCTTGGAGTTCTGGAATGCAGGCAGACAGGCAGCTGGGAGGACATGCCTGGAGAGCCGGGAGCCAGGAGAGCCGAGCTGGGAAAGCTGGGTCCCAGGAACCTGGAGGGAGGGAGGGAAAGAGCAAGGAGTGAGCTGGGGAGGGCAAGGAGGTGGCCCAGAAAGCAACCCCACTACCATACACCACACCACGGAGGGCAGGCGGACAGCCCAGCCCTTGAAACATATAGCCCTTTCACAAACCATTGTTATACACTATTATAATTGTTATACACTATTAGTCAATTCTGATTTTAAAAGTGACAATGCATGTGCCAAAATCTATTAGCACATTAAGTATATTGAGAAATTAATGGTCAAAGAGAGTATTCCTTTTCGTTTTCTACAAACCAAAGAAATTTAATTATAGTGCTGCTTTTTCCACTTTCAACATAGCTATAAAAACTACTCAAATACTTATATGCATATTTCATTTCCTTTAATTAAATGCACCCCAGTGTCGTAATTTGTACATAAAGCATTATGATAAATGAAGTAATTTTGGAACTTTAAACCAAATTGTTAAGGAAAATTTTACAGGAATAAATTTTGCTTCAAGCTCAATTAATTTCATAGTAATGAACGAAAAATTCAGTTAGTGTCTGAATTTAAAAATGGCAGTTGCATGAAGACTGACAGGTTTTTATCACAAAGCATTCCTTTCCTTGAATAAGACAATAATAACTAAAATCTGCAAGAGTATCAAAACATGTTTTACTTTGGAATAGTACTTAGGAGATACAACTAAATTGTCTTATTAGAATATGATAAATTAAACACTACTTAACTTATAAATTATGTTTCTATAAAGCATGCAATAGTAGGGTGTGGCAAGCATTGAATATAGTAGAGAAGAAACAGTGTAGATCCTCAAAGATGAAGAACGTACTGGAAGGTAACTTTAAAGTTATCCAGTATCCAGGCAAGTACTAACGCATTAGATGCACATTCAGGTAAAACTCAGTGACCATTTGTGCTTTAAAATAATTTGCTCAAACCCCCTATTCGTTTCATTCTTATCATGCAGTATTTCAGTTATTTATAAAAACTTCTAAGTTTTTTTTGTAATTATGCAAAATGCAATACTGATTAGGGAGTATCGTTGTAATAGGGTACATGTGAACTGCTGTCATCTTTTTGAAAATGTACTTATGCTTCCTTTTTGAAAAACTGACTTGATTTTAAATCTAATCTTTTTAAACATTTCTTCAGCCATGTGCTTTAAAGGCAATTTTGAACACTGTAAGAATGTATCATTCAGAGCATACAGCAGAGTTTGGAGACACCTGCCCGTGATCCCAACAACATTCCAGGGGTTTGAAGGAGGAGGATTGCAAGTTCCCTTCTCACCCAGAGAAATTAGGTAATTTAGTGAGACTCTCTTTCAAAATAAAAATCAAAAGTTCTGGAGATGTAGCCCAATGGAAAGGCCCTAGATCAGTCTCCTGGGGTGAGGTGGGGGGCAGGGAACAACAAAAGAGAACAAAACTTCGAATGTCTTATCTGCTTAGTATCCCAATTCCTACAAATTCTTGTTCTGAAACTTAACATCAGCTGGTTTATGATGCAATTATAGAACACTATATAAAGGCCAAAAGACAGGGGGTCTAATTTACCCCACCATCTTTGAACATGAAGTCTACATTGTACATAATAATGCTTTGCAAATCTGTGATACTCAGAAAAAGTCACATGCACATAGGTTTTCTGCAGTAAGTTCATGTGCCAGTAACTGAAGGTGAAACACATGCTATAGAGTAGGGAAAAGAGCATCTTTGGAGAGACTAATAAACTAATTAAGTCTTTGCTTACACATAAGAGAAGCGCATTTTTTTCTATCCTAGTTAACAAAATAAAAAGGCACAAGTGTTCATGCAAAGATGACAAGGTCTGTCATTATTCATTTTTCTTGTCGTGACCTATACTTAAACTCTTTCCTTTCATTGCTAAAATCACATATTTGTGGACTACTGGGTAACATAAATAATGAATTGTGCTTGCTTCATTCTATTTTATTTTCTTTCAGTATGAAACTCTATTCAACACCCTAGGTAATATGTACTGATACACCTTAAGCTTCACCTTTTCTATATTTTGTTATGCACATTCATTCAATTGTTAAGTCCAGGAAGTATTTTTTTAATTCCAGAAATTGTATTTTTAGTTCTATGACTTGTATTCATTCTCCTCTCCAATGAGAATGTTACATACTATAAGCATATTTTCTATATTTTGTAAAACATGTAAAAGAATATGAGTACATATTTTTTTCCTTCGAGCACAGTCACAGAATATCTTTTAAAACACTGTTACAAGTGATTTATTTATTTCAGGGTGAAAATTCTGTTGATTTTCTTCTTGTGTGTATGACAGATAATTTTGAATTACATTGTGGGAATTATCAATGTCAGATACAAAGGTTCTAAGTTTTGTATTTTTGTCTAAGTATTATTTTCCTTGCTTTTATTTTAGTATTAGTGGTAAAACCCAGGGCTACCGTACCACTGAGCTATATCCCAAACCCTTTTTAGTCTTATTTTTGAAATGGGTTTAGCTAACTTAATCACACTGGTCTTGACTTTGTAACCCACCTACCTCAGCCTCCTAAGTGCTCTTATTGGGATTACAAGTGTGTGCCATCTTTCTGGGTTTATTTCTTTTATTACAGTAAAACTTTATTTTTGATGAGATTCAGTTACCAGCTCTTTTCCTAGGTTAATGTAACTGTGTCCAGGTAATAGCAGAATTCAAGGTAAAAGGATAAACAGTGAGGTAATCCCTTCAATAAATTTTGCAACTGTTTTAAAACTACTGTCATGCAGGTATTGATAAGGTTGGAAAAGTGGAGGGAATTCCTACCTCTGATTTGAGGTGGAGTATGAGGTAAAGATTAATAGAAGACAATGGCATTTAAATGAGGCTTTGTTCCTTTTACAAATTAAAATGCAAGAAGTCAATATTTTAACATTCAGACTGAAAAATTATTTATCCTTTTTATAGAGTACATATGTTTCTACATTTCTCGTATAACGCTTGCAGTAGACGTAAAGTGTCAAGATGTGTGAAACTTGTCTGCTGTAGACTGTGCAATGGGAAGAGCCATTGAAGAGTTCATTGAATAGTGCCATGATAAACTCTATTAGGAAGAGGATAAGTGTCATTCTGGTTACAGGGTGAAGAATGAATGTGAGAATGGAAATTGTTAAGGAAGACCATCTGCTGCTCTAGAAGATAATGACAGGAAGCTGAATCATCTCAATGATTCTGAAACCTGTGAAGGCATTGGAAAATCATAGCTTTTGGAACAAGAGTAGACTATGATGAGTGACTACACATCAGCCAAATAATATTTTGTAGTTACTTTAGATCAGTAGAAGAAACAAACTTATAAAATGGAGAAATCATTGGCTTGCTTTGGTCATTATTGAGTTTGTTGTATGTACTGTCCATTAGTATTACTTTCTGCCTAGATCAGGGCTAAGTAGAAAAAAATAACTTGATTTTTTAAAAAAAATTTAGTAAATGCAAGTTTCATCTTTCTACCTTGTCCTAATTTCTCAAGTGTTTCTTAACTTCTGTTAAATAGGGATTTAGCTCCCTTAAAATCATTGAGAAAGACTGGAAATCCTGGAAATTTAAAGAAATATGTGTATTTAGAATCTTATTTTTTTTGATTCATCAATTATAATTCAGAAAATTTCTATATAATCTGCACACATTTCACGCCTCCCTGTTGAACTAACAGATAAATTTTTTCTCATTTTATAGTATTCCTTAAACCACTTTGTTGTCCAACAGCCACTAGTTTTCTTAAACCCAAAAGTATTACTCGCCTACTCATTGAAGGTAATGGAAGTAGATAAATGAGTAGGTAACTGAAACCTACTCATTATGGTATCACAGTGAGGTGATTTAACTTCCACTCCATCCTGGGAATTTCTGAGACTCCTCATTGGTGCCACTTGTTACCAGGTAGGTTAAAGAGCCATGTTTCTTGCTCTCCAGTGTGTCACATTTTTGCTAAGATCAAAGATTTGTTGTGATATTTCATATTTTTCTTAACTGTTGGTTAATAATAATCAAGAAACTTCCTGAGAATATAAAATGACAATCCATGTGAAATATTTTGTCATATTCATTCCTTTGAATAAATAAAGTAGGGGCTGGGATGCAGTTCAGTGGCAGAGTACCTGGCTGGCAAGCTCAAGGTCGTGAGGTTGGTGCCTAGTAAGTAAATAAATGAAGTAAGTAAGTAAGTAACATACAATCTTTCAGGATCCCTTTGTGATAGAATTTCATTGTTACCTAGGAAGGAGAAATATCACCTGATTCATTGTAATTCTGACTTACCTTAATAATTTTGCACATCTCATGTCTAAAAAATGTTCACTACCTGAAATTTTTGTCTTGCATCTTTCAGTTTAATACTCTCTCCAGTAATTGAAATAACTGATTTTAAAAGTGAAATAAAAATGACTAGAAAATTAAAAATGTAAATTTCTTCCAAAAACACTTGAATGGCCCAGTATAGCTACGTAGTATTATAAATATGATTCAAGGAATGACAACAATTATAGTATGAATCCCAGTATGCAAGAGTTAATGTTCAGTAAACCAAATAAATGACTATAATTTTAAAAGTGAGATTTTCCTAATAATGGATTGATGCAATTTTGAGGAAAAATACAGAGTAATGTATAGTAAAAATCCAAATTTTTACTAGCATCAGTGGATATTACTTTATTTACTTTTATGAATAAAGAAACTGTCTCTACAGTTTGCAGATATTAAAGTACTTTACATTAAATATGAGGACTACATTAAAGATGTCTCACGTTTTGGTTTGAGCTTAACATTTTTAGCATTTGCTTCCTCACATGCTATGCAAATATAATAATCATCATTTTACTAAAGGGTTCATCATGTTTCTATATGATGAAAATGAGATATGATAGCATGCAACATTAATATGAAGTGGTAAGAAAATTACTCACTTGGTGCATTTTTTTATATTAGGACATGTGAAAATTTTATATATTTTTTTTTTTTTGCAAAACTTTCCTTACTTGAGTACATAAGAAGAAATAGAAGTTACTGTTTTAGCTCTTCTGAAAATGTCTTCTCCCTAGAGACCAAAATGATAAGACTCTAGGGCTAAATAGTATTTATAGAATCAAATAAAAAACCAATCTTGGTTAAAAATCTGAATCTATTGCTTCACAGTAATTGAAGTATAGGAAAAAGACATGATTCTTCCTGTGAATAATAAAATTACACATTAACTATCTGATGTTCACTGCTATGTTTTCCTCTCAGTTTTATAAAGTGTATTCCATTCTTAGAGATCTTTTTTAAAAAAGAGAAAGTTGGATGTATTTGTTGCTGGGGAAATACAGGCAGAATTATAAGTCACATAGCAGTGCTTTTGACCAAAGGTGAGGTTCAACTTCATTTCTTGCAATTTTTAGAGCTGTTTAGAGACAAACCTATAATCATTTCTTTGATGTATCTATTCATTAGCTTTTCACTTACCATGCTCCAGCTGCCCTATTAAAGAACATTTGGCACCAAATAGGAACTTTAAAACTATGGACAATAAATAAAAAATAAAAATAAAAGCTGTGAAAATCCGAATAGTAGTATTTTTCCTAATGCCATGAAAATGGGAGTTTAATTTTTGGACAAGTTGTTTTCTACAAGGAACTAGTCTTTAACTGTTTTCTTATAGCATATTTTATTTTAACACTTCCTTGAGCCTTTTTATTACTACATGAAACAAACAGGCCATCTTCAAGCTCTTTGCCCTACTGAGAACTGTGAAGAGAGGTAAAGCAGTGTACTGGTTTGTTTTGTTTTGTTTTCTCCTGGGACGAGTGTATTCCTGAAATCAGTTGGAGGTTAGTAGCTTCCATCTTGTATGACGGTTAATAGAGAGTCTCTTCTGAATGAGACAGTCATTCAGACATGAAATTAAAGAGACACTGTCATGGGGAGCTGTGAGGATCTCTCAGTCTTCAGATGAAAGAATGAGACTGAAGTCTGGAAATCCTTGCTGTCTCATACACAAGCATCTTCAGTTGTAGCCAACTCCAGCCACCAAATGGGAACAGTAAAACAAACACAAGCATGGCAAGTGTGCAACTACTAGTGCATGGAGGTTACTAGAGAACTGGAAGCATTTAACAGCACATTTACTGGTATAAAATAACCAAATTAGCATCTTTTCTCCCATTTACCTATTTTTTTTCTGTAAAATCCAGATATATGAATTTTAAGAAGTTTCTAACTATATGCCTCCCTTATGAAACACAAACAAGCTACATCTGTTTTGGGGGTTTTCCATTTTGAAGACTTCATTATAATCATAAATATTCCTTTACTTTCTTCTAAAATATCAGGGCCAGACAGAAAGAAGCATGGTCTTGGATTCTAAGAAGACTAGACCTGAGATCCAGGTTTCTTGTCCTGGAAATTCAGATAATGTGTTTGATTTTTTAAATATATATATATTAAATGAAATGTATATTCAATGCTTCAGGTTGACTGAGGGGAATTTAGGAGAAGCCTCTGGCATGGCCTATCCTATAATAGACTTTGTCAAATGTGGGATTTATATATTACATTTTCCTCCACAGATTTAATACTAATAAAGAAAAGACTATCTTAGATTTGTTCCCTGTCTCCCTTGATCCTCTCATTTAAAAGTGTCCCCTGCCATCTTGGACACACTATTTCGTCTTCTGCACTTATTTACCCAGCAGATTTTATTCCACTGATTTTAACTTAAAGTAATAGATTAACAACCATCTATAGGTCAGTGTTTCCTAAAACCAGGTCTCCAGCCCTGACTATTCTATTCTATATTCTATAGAAGTTGTCAAAACTCTGCTGCCCCTATTTCATTCATGTGATTTATCATCGTTCTCCTAGTTTTGCTTATTCCTCTAGCCATTCTCACAGCTGTGAGCCTTTCTCTGGTGGCTCCAAAGGCTATGTATAATTTCATCTCCTCTCCTCTCTAGTTTACTTAATGGACAGGACCATTTCACATGATAAATGACCCTCAACCTATTCCTATATTTTGTTCTCCCTCTCCAACTGGAATCTTAATTATCTACTGCCTGACCTACTTTATTTGTGTGCCTTTGCCTAATCCCTTTGCCTAAAAACTTCCAAAATACATACATTGAACACAATCAGACTAAAATATTAAGAAATATGACTCTGTAATTCTCATTTCTCAAACTATAAAATAAATTTTCAACAAATGAGAAACCAAAAATAATTTAGAATGTTTCATCAAAGAAATAAATGTTGTTTGAGGTAAATATGTGTAGCCTAATTTAAA
Organism: Cavia porcellus; assembly: GCF_034190915.1. Taxonomy (NCBI): domain Eukaryota; kingdom Metazoa; phylum Chordata; class Mammalia; order Rodentia; family Caviidae; genus Cavia; species Cavia porcellus. The sequence continues at coordinate 46,262,934 of NW_026947514.1, read as the reverse complement.
TATTATGCTGTTTATAATGCTGATTAGGCATAATTTATTGAGCACCATTTATATGTTTTTATCTTACTTTATTTTTATTATTTTTTGTACCAGGGATCAAACTCACAACCTCATGCTTGCCAAGCAGGCACTTGTGCCACTGAGCTAAATCCCCAGCCATAATATATGGGGTTTGTTTTGTTTTGTTTTGTTTTAAGGAAGGAAAGTTTATTTAGTTCCCGGTTTGTGGAGGTTTTAGCCCTTAATCAACTGACTCCAAGGCAGGATGGCATGGCATGGGGGCAAGACTTAAAGCTGCAGAAGGCAGCAAAAGAAGCGAGAGCACAAAGGGAGTGGAAAACAAGGCCTCTTTCCCTCCCTTATATTGTAACCAGGTTACCCCACCCCCGGGTGGGTGTAGCACTCACACTGCCTCCTTACCCTCCTCTTGTACATGCTCAGGATGTTTATAAATTAAGGACTCCTTCTGAGCCTCTTACTTAAACTTCTAAAATTCTCAAGTTGACACACTATATCATCTATAACAGATGGGAAAAATTGCAGGGAGAGAGGAGCACAGGGCCAACGACAGAGTTTTTGAGATATATTTGGGGAAAAGAATCAAGAAAAGTTAGCCAAGAAAGGGTATGAATGGGAAGGCAACTGTTTTTACAGGAGTCTTGTGCTGAGTGATAATAAGAAGCTTACTGACTTTTTCAGACCCCATATTCCAAGTTAAATTGGAGTACTAACACTGTGTTGCAGAATGGTGAGAGGATTACATGTTCCAGCCAGTTTGAGCCACCAGTGGTACAAACATGACTGTCCTCTCCATGGCTTACACTTCCCTTTTTTTTTTTTTTTTAAGGAGAAAAAGAAGAACAGAAAAGGGGTACAAGTAATACAAAATTTAAAAAGTAAACAGTAAGAAATCACTAGTTAATAGATTACATATTCTCATCTTAGAAATAGTTGTTCAAGTTACAAATTTGAAGCATATAAAGTGGACTTTCAAATAGTGAGAGCGCAAACAGTTTTGTTCAATGATCCAAAAAACACTCAGTAATATGGTTATCTATCTTACACACTTAAACATATATGCAGTTATAACCTTTAGAGCACTTTCTTTTCTTTTCTTTTGTACAATGACAGTTACACATTTTGGGGTTTATTACTCCCACAGTTCTTATTACTTTTTTTGAAGAGAGTAAAACCAAATGCAACATATCAGAACAGAGTCAGTCAAATCAAAAGAATGGACATAATAGATAATGTAAAAATAAAATATAAGGTGATCAACAATGGTTGCCATACTGCCTCTTGCTATTTTAAGAAGAATTGCCAGTTATAATAAAATTGAACTAAACAGTAAAGAATAAAACCAAAGCATTGAGACATTACAGGATTTGAAAAGAAAACAATAGTCAACTGGAATGGGCGTCATAATGATTCTTATTGTCTTCACAGTTATGCCTATACTTTCAAACCTGGTGCTATCAAGCAAAGCAGAATAGAGGAAAATCAGTCAAAACAAGATGGTGAAGGCAATACAGGGTTTCAAATCAAGTTAATAGGAAATCAAAGTAGGTTACTATAATGTATCCTGCTATTTTTTATTTATTTTTCCCTTAATTAAAAAAAATTTTAAAGTAAATAATTTTTTTAAAAAGGGGGATTGAGATAAAAGAGGGCATAACAACAGAACAGTGCAGGTCAAAACATAACCATTTAAGCAAAATAGTGTTTCCCCACAAGATATCCTGACATAAAAATAGTTACCATAGTGTCTCTTTCCTTGAAATCTTTGAGTATAACTTCGTATACTGTAGCACCAAACATCAAGACACTATAAAACCATTCAAGAGAATGGTATTACAGGGTATTTAGAACCAATTAACAGAGGATGAACAATGGTTTCTGTATAAACTCCTTGTGTATAAAAGTTTTTGCTTATACTGCCATATATAATAAAATCCAATAAGATACAACCTTTTAAGACCAATGGAGACAGAAGAATACAAGTTTGATGGGACTTCAAAACAAGATGATACTAAATCAGCACTAGCTATTATGATGTCTTGTTTTCTCCAAAATAGCTGTTCCTACCATCCGATCTTCTCTGCCTCATTTCTGTTGAGCTCTTTATCTGTTGTTTCTTGTCAGTTTGTCTTCTTCATTTTGTTTTCTGCTCCATTCATCGTGGCCTCTCTGCCACCATTTCTGGAATCTTGGTATTTTCCTTTTTTAGACTATCCTGCAGAATTCTCTGTAGAGTTGAATTGGTGGTTGCAAATTCCCCTAGTTCCTCTTTATCCTGGAAACACCTTGTTTTTCCATCAATTTCTAGGGACACTTGTGCAGGATATATCAATCTTGGCTGGGCGTTATCTTTTAAAGCTTGAATTATTTCCCCCCACGCTCTTCGTTATTTGATGGTTTGTGTCGAGAAGTCTGCTGTAATTCTGATGGGTGTTCCTTTGTAAGTGATCTATTTCTTGTCTCTGATGGCTTTTAATATTCCGTTCTTATATTGGATTTCTGGAATTTTGATTATTATATGCCTGGGTGTAGCTCTGTTTGGGTTGTAGGTGGCTGGAGTCCTGTATGCCTCATATATCTGGGTATCTTTACCATTTACTAAATTAGAGAAATTCTCTTGGATTATTTCTGTGAATAGCTTTTGTAGTCCATTTGTTTGTGTCCCCACTTCTTTTGTGTTCTTAATTCTTAAGTTATAGATCCTCTTATCATCTTCTAGCTTTTGTATTGTTGCTGTTTGTTTTTTTGTTGTTGTTGTTATTTTTAAGAAGTTTTTCATTTCATGCTCCCATATTACAAATCTGTCCTCCAATTCAGATAATCTATCCTTAGTTTCTTTCAAGCTGTTATGCCAGTTTTCAATAGAGTTTTTAGTTTCCTGGTAATCTCTTTGAACCTGCTTCACGTATTCTATGTTTTCTCTATTTTCTCCATCAAACAATTCTCCCCTTTTTTTCTGTTCTTCCATTCCACTATCTGTTTTTTCTTGGGCGGTGCTTAGCATTTCTCTAACTATTCTGCTTATGTCTTGCTTCAGGTCATTAATAACTTCATTCCTGAACACGTCTATGAGGCTCTGGAGATAGTGCTTTATGTTTATTGGTGCTGTGTCTGCTATTGCATGTTTCTTAGGATTGGGGGCCGAGGACCCTTTCTTGTTGCTCCCTCTTCCCATATTCTTTGTTCCTTATATATAAGCATATATAGGAGGCCCAGCTTCCTTCCTTGTTGGCACAGTCTGTTTGAATTGCACCGGCTAGGTGTTCCCGCCCACCACAGCGCACCAGGGAGATACAGACCAGGCAGTCTATGCCGGGTCCACCCCTCCAGGTCAACCTACCAAAGGCTTCACTGCTGGGGTGCACCTCCAGGTGCTGGGACCTGGGTTGGGCTAGCCTACTGAGTCTTAGCCAGCGGCGTCACGCAGGCCAGGCACTCCCCACCAATCCCGCTTGAGAGTGGGATATGTGACTGAAGTCACTGCAGCATCTCATTCCAGGTAGTCTGCCCAATCCGAGTATGTCCTCCATTGAAGCCTCCTTCTCTATGGAAGGGTCCCCGATCCACTCACTCACCATAGGTCGATGCAGGGCACCCGGCCAGTCCCGCTCCCAACTCCATTCAATGCTTCCCACTCTCACAGCCTTCATGCCTCTCTCCCCACCGTATCGACCGGGACGTAGCAGCAGCTGCAGGAAATTCAAATCACAGCTTCCAGTGGCACAGGGTCCAGCTTCCGGGCTGAGACCTTATCTGTTCCTGCTGTATCACTGGGATTGCGTTTCCAGTTGGTTTCTCTTAATTTAGTTCATTCCTAGGTCAGCAAAGAATATCCCCCCATGCCTAGGACTTCCTGCCTGGCGCCATTCCTGGATTTCAAGTGCGGTTTCTCATAGAGCCTCCGAAGCTGCTACTATCTATCTGCCATGTTCTTCTGGAAGTCCTGTAATATATGTTTTAATTCTAAATGTGGGCTGTCTTATAGTAAGTTCATCAAATGTGGGGTTTATCTACATTTTTCTCAACAGATATTAATCTTAATAAAGAAAAGGCTGTCTTAGATTTGTTTTCTATCTTCCTTGTTCCTCTCATTTATAATGTAACTAATGCAAGAAACATAAATATTTCACATATTAACAGGGTATCATGGAAGGTGTCAGTATATGAGCAATATTTAAAGTAGGCTGCATACATTTACCTCGTTAAACATTTATTTCTTTGATGAAATACTCTTTAAGTTATTCCGCACAGGTTTGTACGGTGAGGAGTATATTTTCATTATGTATTCTCCCTCTGAGGTGCAGTAGCCCTCCAGAACACTATCAGGCATCATGATCAGTACTCACTGTAGGCTGTACCTTTAATATCACAAAAGACAATGATGGCCATATACCTGTTACCCACTGAAAACTATCTTTGTTGTTGTCTTTGATAAAAATACGTATTTTTCCACAATATTTCTGTACGAGAAAAAAATTGAGATGTATAAAAAATTTAGGCCTCTCAGGGCATGTCACATGCCAAAGGAATGGATTTGGGACCGAAACCATATATTAGTGACTTCTGAGATTATTGCATAAGACTGAGGTGCATGGTCTCTCAGTAGAACAGCTGTGTCTGCCTTTCTGTCCATCTGAATTCTATTTTCACTTTGCATCTCTGACTCCTGATTTGAAAGGTAGAAAAGAAGGTACAGAAACTAAACAGTAATTATGTGCAAAAATTAGGGTCATCTTGATTTCTCACCAGCCTCAAATTTGAAAACAGATGAACGCATCAAATTAATACATTCTAAAAACAGAGTAGATGATGAGATTAATATTCTATTGTGTCAAATTATTACTAAAACCAGTTTGATTCTATCATTAAACCTAACAGCCTTCATTTTCCATCCAGTTACAGTGAACCCAGAAATTCAGCATTCCTGATTTCTATGCGCCAAGCCTCGCTGGCCTGAGAATATCGTGCAACATGAAGATCGATGCATGACTTTGGAAAGGGAAAGATCACTGGTCCTTTCGTGTGTCTTGTTGCTCCCACTTTGAGAGATGAAATGGAGGTTCGGTGAAGGGGATTCTGTAGGGTGATGACTGTCTGGGAGAGGTGGAGAGCACAGTGCTGGTCTATGGGCTTGAGCAAGAACTGCCTCCTGCTGCTTCTCTCCACCAAGGGTTTTCTGTGACTGAAATCCTTTGGTGGATAGGAAAGAGGACCTAGGAAAGGGTCAAAAATATGAATAATTTAGCTTGAAATGCGAATTCTATAAAAGGGAATAGGATGTTTGTATTGCCCTTGTACAGGATCTATTTTATGTCTGAATAAAGCAGAATAAGGCTATGCCTTTCGTTATTACACAAACATATACTTTGCATCTTTACCAACCCTTCTGTGGGATGCTGAAATAAAGACAAGTCCATCATACAGGACATGGTTTTCTGCCTCCCTGTCTGTTTCCTCTTTCACTGGGGATCTTGTTTCTGTGTTCATTTCAAACTTAGCAAAATCCAGTTTCCCACTTCTCTCCAGTACAAGAAAAAAGGGCATTTCCTTGAAGCCATCTAGAAATGCTTTGGCCAGTCCTGTATGACTACAGGGATATAAACCACTTCCAAGCAGAGACATTTCATTGTAGATTCAGACTTGAGGATGTTTCTGTCTTCTGATCTATGGCTGCCACATTTTGCTGTGGTCGTGAATTGTTACTGTACCACACTCAGCACATGATTAGAAGGGATATAGGGGGAAAGTGTGTCAGAGGTGTTGCTGAGAGTGGTACAATTAAGGGCAGAGGCATTGAAGGGCAACATGATCAGCAAATGAAGTTCAATAAGAACATTATATTGTCCTCTTTCACATTTCTAAGAAAAAAACCCTATATTGATCATTTACTTAAAAGATAGGAAAAAGCAAAGCAAAAAATGAAACAGCGATTGAGAGAGTATTTAAGGGACAATCTAACACAAAAACATGTCATCCATGTTCCAGACCAGTTTGCTTTTATGAGAATAATAATATGATTTTTAGGGAAAAATGTAGAGGATTATTTCACCATTAGAAGGTAAAATAGTGACATGAAAAAGAAAACAACATGAGCTAGATAATTACAATGATAATTACAAGGTAGAAGTAAAACAGCATAAAGAATGAGGGGAGATCCTGGTTGTTGGTACTTTAACCTAACAGGTAGGAAAGATGCCTTGAGACAGGGAAATAGAATGAATTCCCAAACGATGTCAAGGAGGCAGGGTGTCGATGTAGACAGACTAGGGGGCTGCATTAGACACACAACAGCATTCCTAGCACACACATGGGGCAACTGTGTGACGTCTTGGAGACATGAACTGGACCCTCTGTGATGTGACAGTGTTCGTGTAATTGGTTATGTGCCTTCTTTCCTGAGAGGTGACTTGGAAAACCTACAAACTGACCCCTCTATTGATCTAAATGCAATTAAAATAGATTTGTTTTGGAAAAGTGCATATGTCTTTAAGAAAATTTAGATAAGTCTTGTTAATGAGATACAGAACACTTGCATTTTCCCATTCTCTTCTCTCAGACACACACATGTGCACAAAAAGTGATTATTAACTAGCCCATCAAAGCGGAAGAAGTTTCATTCCCTTTGGGTTTCAGTTTTGCATCTCCACAGCACACTTTCTAGTTCTGCTTCTACACTAAAACCTCTAGGAATGGTGGTGTCTGCTGGTTCAGTCACCAGTTATGGATAGGTTGTTTGGGCTGAATTTGGTAGTTTTTCTTTTATATTGACACTTGTAAATCTACTACTGTTTTGAATAGGAATAATCCATATTTTTATGCAATTAATGTATATTTCCTTAACATTACTCTGGCTGATAGGCAACAAATGGGAAGCAAAATATTGTGGTAAGGTGATCAGTTAGAACCTAGATACAAAGATTAAAAATAAATATTTCACACTTTACACTTTAAGGAACAAGAAAGAACTAATAAATTTATGCCCTGCTAAATTATCACAGAGATGAAGTTAGACTCTATGCTAAGATATAAAGTGTTTAAGTGAAAATCTAAAAGTCTCAAATACAAGATGTATTGTGAAAATAAAGTTTCACAATAAAACAAACCAGAAAAGTTGGAGATGAAGGGAAGAAAATGTATCAAATATAGATTAAAATATAGTTAACTTTGTTCTTAATATTACTGTTTGCATAAAAGCCAGAGTATATAAAAATATATATGAACTACATATATTAAATATGTATATATATGTGTGTGTATTTTATATGTAAATACATTAATATTAATATAATTAATAGTTTTTTAAAAATTTAATTAATAGTTAATAAATTCCTTTTCTAAGACCAGTGAACTCTACATTGTCACAAAGAGCTCAAGTAAGTATAGCATGCCTGAAAAATATCTGTGCTAAATGCACATAAGTTACTTCTAATAAAAGTCATTGTCTTAAAACACAAGGAACTTCCCACTTTAAACTTCAGCACAGAGGACAGGAGTGGCAAGGGTGCCCATCCCATTACTGTAAGCCAACGGAATCAGTCCCATCACAGTTCAGTGTGAATACCCTGCAGCCTTTCCATAGGCCCAACTATTTATGCTTAAGTTTTACATGGGCATCATCTCCCTGTCCTGTGGTTCTGCCCAGTCTCTTTCCTCCTCCAAGATGACTGGCAGCTTCCTTGTGAGCTCCTTCACTCTGGCAAGAACACACTTGTCTCTTTTTGAAATTCTAACCCTGCATATCTCCCTTTGTGGCATGAATCAGTTGTTCTCAACTCTACATTCACATTATAAAAGCTTCTAGAAAATAAAACCTAACTCTGCCCTATATATGGACAAAAATCTAACTCTGCCCTATAGTCAGGACACTTTAAGTCAGAAGCTTTGGGGATGAGACATAGACTTTTAAAGCTCCTCAGATGAATAGTCCCTTCCAGGAGAGTGGCTCAAGAGGTTTATTCCCAGGAAACACTAATATCTGCTCTATCACTAGTGGTATTCATGAGATGTATTCTTTTTTTTTTTTTTAATTTTATCTACCTATTGGGACTGGGAATCGCACTCATGACCTTCATTTGCCAGGCAGGCATTTGCACCACTGAGCTAAATCCCCTGCCCAATTTAATTTAAGTTTAAAGAGGAAAAACAAACAAAAACACAGATAAAAACAAGAAGCAAAAGAGACAACAACAACAAAAAAAACCCTAAATAACTATATAGGCTTTCAAAGCAAAATGATAGGAATTTAACAATGGGTGTTATTTTGTAGTTACCTTCAAAAGACTTGCTTAGATTACAGAATATAAACATGCAAAAATGATCTAATTCTATGAGTATTAAATGCTCTGTTCCAAGAACTAAAAATTACTAGTATAAACATCTTAGCTATCATATATATACAAATCTATATCTATTTTCTTTTCCTTTCCTTTTCTCCTTTTAACTATCCAAGTTATTTTTCCCCTTTGAGCAGTTTCTTATCTTTTCACAATATTTATTAAAAATTTTGGATCTTATTTACTCTTTGAATTGCTTACACTGGGGAGACAATATGGTGTTTACACATGTGAGTCTGATTTATTTCACTTACAGTCTCAAGTTGCATTCATTGGCCCATAAAAGCCTTGATGCAATCTTTCTTTATAGCTGAATAATATTCCACTGTATAAAAATACCACATCTTTTTTTATCCATTCCTCAGTTAATGGACATTTGGGTTGTTACCAATATTTGGCTATTATGAATTATGCTGCTATAAACATGGAAGCACATATATCACTGTGGTATGATGTTTTCAAATATTTGAGAACTATGTCCAGAAGTGGGATAGCTGGGTCAAATGGAACCTCTGGTCCTAGAATTTTAAGGAAACTCCAGACTGATTTCTATAGTGGTTGCACCTGTGTACATTCCCACCAACAATGAAATAGAGTTCCTTTTCCTCCCACAGTCTCACTAGCATTTGGTATTGGTTGATTTCTTTTTCCAGGACATTCTTTCTGGAGTGAGATGAAATCTGATTTGTTTTAATTTGAATTTCTCCAAAAACCAACATTGTGGAAGATTTTTCCATATATTTATTGAACATTTGGTATTTCTTCAGCTAAGAAGTGTGTATTCATCTCAGATGCCAATTTTGGAATAGGGTCTTTGAATTTTGGGGGCCTAATATTTTTTAATTCTTTATATGTTCTAGATATAAATCCTTTGTCTGAGGGAAAGTTGACTAAGATTTTTTTCCCAACTTGTGGCTTTCCTTTTCACTTTGTTGGAGATATAGTTTGACTTAGAAAAGTGTTTTAAGAAGATGAGATCTTAGTTGTTGATTCTGGGAAGTATTTCCCATGTAGTTTGAATTTTGTCCATGAACTTTTTACCTACCCCTATGTGTTCAAATTTCTACCTATTTTGTCTTCCAGTAGATGTAGTGTTTCTGTTTTAATATTTAGATCTTTGGTCCATTTTGACTTTAGTTTAGTGCATGGTGATAAGCATCGGTCTAGTTTTAGTTTTCAGCATACAGAAAGCTAGTTTCTTCAGCACCATTTATTAAAGAGACTGTCTTTCTTCCAGTGAACATGTTTGGCCCCTTTGTCAAAGATAAGGTGGCAGAGTGCATTTGTAATTATCGTTGTATTTTCTAATCTATTCCATTCATTTTCAGGTCTATTTTTATTCCATTACCATGCTGATTTTATCACAGTAACTTTTTAGTATAATTTCAAGACAGGGATGCCTCCTGCCTTGACTTTGTTGCTTGGGATTGCTTTTGTTATTCTGTGTTTCTTCTGGTTTCAGATGAATTTTAAGAATGATGTCTCTAGATCTGTACGTGTGCTGATAGTATTTTGATTGGGATTTCATTAAATCTATAACAAACATTTCATAATGTTTGTTATTCTTATCCATTAACGAGGAATGCCATTCCATTTTCTGCAATCTTCAATTTCTTTTTTCAGAGTACTGTAATTTTCACTGTATAAATCTTTTACTTCCTTTGTTAGATTGATTTGTAAGTATTTTTTCTTTTTTTGGATGCTACTGTGAAGGGTGTGGTTTCCCTTATTTCTCTCTCAGTAAGTTTGTTGTTTGTGTACAGGAATGCTATTGATTTTTGAGCGTTCACTTTGAATCTAGCTAGATTACTGAATTTGTTTATTACATCTAGAAGTCTTTCAATGAAGTTTTGGGGGTCTTCTAAGTAGAGTATTGTCTCATTTGTAAATAATGATAATTTAACTTCTTCCTTGCATATCCTTATTCCTCTTATCTAATTGCTCTGGCTAAAATTTCCAGCACCATATTGAATAGAAAGGATGATAGTAGTCCTCCTTGTATTGTCCCTGATTTAAGACTGAAAGTTTTCAACTGCTGACTATTTAGTTTGATGCTGGCTGTTGCTTTCTCATAGATGCCCTTTATCAGATTCAAGTAGAGAAAATTTATCCCAATTTTCCATAGTGTTTTTATCATGAATGATTGTTGGACTTTATCGAAAGTGTTTTCTGCATCTATTGAGATGATTGTGTTATTCTTATCTTTGGCTCTGTTTATATGGTGTATGTCTTAGTTACTTTTTACTCGTTGCTGAGACAAAATACCTGAAGCCCAAAGTTGGGAAAGGAAAGGTTTATTTCTTACAGTTTTTGGAGGTTTCAGTCTACACTCAGTTGGCTCCAAGACAGGCAGGCATGGCTGGACTGCAGTTCATGGTGGCCGCCAACAGCAAACTCGAACCAGCAAAGAGAAAGACACACCTTCTTCCTGCCATTACATCATATCCTGGCTCCACCCCTATTTGGGTGGAGCACTGACATCATCAATCCAAGCACTATACAAGGAACCATCACAAATGAACAATGCAAACTCATGAGACCTGGGGGACACAAACATAAACCATGACATTCCACCCCTGGCCCCCAGGACTCATGTACATCCTTTATACAAAAGACATTTAGTCCACCTCCAAGAGTTGCCAAAGTCCTAACAGCTTCAACATTGCTGAAAAGTCCAAGTCCCAAGTCTCCTCCAAGATCTATGGCAAACTCTTAACTGTAAGCCCCTGTACAAAAGAAACAAGGTTAAACATTTCTGAAATGCTAAGGCACAAGATAAACATTACCATTCCAAAAGTTACAAACAGGAGAATAGAAAGCATTCAAAACAAAGCAATTTCAACATCCAGCAGGGCAAACATTAAGTCCTAGAGTTCTACACTCAGCATCTGAAGCAATCTGGTTACAAGTTCCAAAAGCCTTGGGTGATTCCACCCCCAGGGCACTTCCAGCGATTTCAACTCCCACAGCTTTTCTCTTAAATCCTCTCTGCTCGCTTTTTGCAGCTTTCCTTGGATCATCCACGTTCCTGGCTTTTCCAAACTTCTGGGGTCTCCACTGCACCTTTGGCTTCACCCTTACATCTTCACAAATTGCCCTCTCAGGGGCACACTGCTTGGCCTCCCAGGCCCTTTGCAGTCGAGGTGGAAGCCTTCTTACCCTCAGAATTTGTGCATTTTCCTTACACCTAAAATCAGCACTTTGTGGATGCTGCCAAGGTTTGCTGCTAGCTGAAGCGGTAACCAGGCTCTTCTCTCTCTTGGCTGTAGGGGTCAGTTGCCTGGATTGCAGGGCTCTGTTTACCTGATTGTGAGAAAAAGCTTCTCTGTGTTGCCGCCATTCTGGAACCTCACGTGGCCTCTGTTGCCATTCTGGAGCATGGCACTCTGTAGCTTTTTCCTCTGAGCAAAATTTTTCATCTTTGCTGTGAGGCTGCACAGGGTGGGGACCTGCTTCCTGGAATGCCTCAGGGCCATCTTTCTTATCTCTCTGTTTCTCCTCAGGAATCAAAATCTCAACTCTGTCTTTACAATCCACAGCGTTCCTGGAATTTTCCTTCTGGCCAAACTCACAGCATTGTAAATTTCCTGCTGGGCTCTTTGCTCTTGATTTGAAACATATAGCCGGCTAAAAGCCGCCAACAATAGCCATGCCACAGCCTCAACATTTGGTTGCTTTTTAATTTCTTTTTCAAGATTAATCAGTCCATTGCCCTTTGTCTCAGTCTCAGCCAAAGTCTCTGGGCAGGAGCAAAATGCAGACAAACTTTCTGCCAAGCCATAACACACATCATGTGGAGTCCAACGACCAATGCAGTCCTTCCCAGCAGAAACCTCCCAAGCCTGATCTTTACCATCAGGCTTTCTGTCAGCTTTCTGGTCTCCTGAGCTCTGACCAGTATCTCCTCTACAGAACAGCCTAAGCTGCTCCAGCTCTATGCATCCAGGCGGCATGTCCAAACCTTTCCAAACTCTGCCCCAAAGCCATTTCCAAAGCCTCTCGAAAAACATGGCCAGGAATAGTCACAGCAAACGACCCCACTCCTCGGTACCAAATTTCTGTCTTAGTTACTTTTTACTCGTTGCTGAGACAAAATACCTGAAGCTCAAGTTGGGAAAGGAAAGGTTTATTTCTTACAGTTTTTGGAGGTTTCAGTCCACACTCAGTTGGCTCCAAGACAGGCAAGCATGGCTGGACTGCAGTTCATGGTGGCCGCCAACAGCAAACTCGAACCAGCAAAGAGAAAGACACACCTTCTTCCTGCCATTACATCACATCCTGGCTCCACTCCTATGTGGGTGGAGCACTGACACCATCAATCCAAGCACTATACAATGAACCATCACAAATGAACAATGCAAACTTATGAGGCCTGGGGACACAAACATAAACCATGACAATGTACTACATTTATTGATTTGCATATGTTGAACCATCCCTGCATTCCTAGGATGAATCCCATTTGGTCATGGTGTATAGCCTTCTTAATGACTGGCTACATTCTGTTTGTTGTTTGTTGGTGTTTTATTGAGGATTTTGCATCTATATTCGTTAGGGATATTGGTCTGTAGGGTTTTTTTTTTCAGTTGGATCTTTCTCTGGTTTTGGTATTGGGGTGATACTTGCTTCCAGGAATGAGTTGGGGAGAATTACTTCCCTTTCAATTTCACTGAAGAATTTGAAAAGTGTTGACATTAAGTCTTCCCTACATTTTTATAGAATTCAGTGGTGAATCCATATGAACTTGGACTTTGCTTTGTTGGTAAGATTCTAATTACATTTTCTATTTCATTAACTGAAATTGGGTTATTCAACAGTTTTACATCTTGATCCAGCTTTGATAATTCATATGTTTCTAGGAATCTCTCCATTTCTTCTATGTTTCAAAACTATGAGAGTAAAGGTCTTCAAAGTAAGTGTTGATGATCTTCTGTATTTCCACAGGGTCTGTAGTGATTTTATCCTTTTCATTCCTTATTGCATGAATTTGGGGGGGGGGTTCTTTTCTTTTTAAATAAGATTGGCTAAGGGCTTATCAATTTTATTTATTCTTTCCCAGAACCAACTCTTCCACTCGTGAATTTTTCATATATTTTTAGTATCAATTGTGTTAGTTTCTGCTCTGATATTTATCTTTTCCTCCCTTCCTATGGCTTTGGGCTTGACTTGCACTTCTTTTTCTAGATGTCTGACTTGTAACATCAGGTTATTTATTTATGTTAATTCTATTTTCCTGATGTGCAAATTCACTGCAATAATTTTCCATCTGAAGACTGCTTTCTTTTTACCCCCTAGGTTCTGGTAAGTTGTATTTGCAGTTTTATTTGCTTGTAAATATTGTTTAATTCATTCTTTAATTTTCTCTGTGGCCCATTGATTATTCAGGAGTATATTATTTAATTTCCATGTGTTTATGGAGTTTTTGTGTTTCTTTTGTAATTAATTTCCAATTTCATGACAGTATGATCAGATAATATGCATGGGATAATTTTGATTCCTTTGCATTTACTTAAGTATGATCTATGCACTAGTATATGATCTAGTTTAGAGAATGTCCTGTGTGAAGCTGAGAAGATTGTGCATTCTGAGGTTGTTGGGTGCAAAATTCTGTACATGTCTACCGAGTCCATTTGTTCACAAGTTTGATTCAATTTTGTTATTTATTTGCTGATTTTTTTGTCTAGGTGATTTGTTTCTTTGTGTCAGTGGGCATAACTTCTTGATAACTGTCAGAACTGTGCTATTGTTTATTTGATTTTTCATGTCTGTTAATATTTTATATAACTGAGTGCTCCCATATTTGGTGCATGTATATTTAAGACTGATATCTCTACCTTTTGAAGTTTTCCCTAACCAATAAACAGTTACCTTCTTTACTTTTTGGATCATCTTGGTTTGAGGTTCATATTGTCTGCAAACAGAATAGCTACTCCTGCTTTTTGCAGGGATTTCTATTGCATAAAGTATTTTTTCCATCCTTTGGCTTTCTGTCTAAGAATTTCGTTTTGGTTAGATGGATTTCTTATAGGCAGAAGATGTTTGGATGTTTTTTTTCCTTGATACATTTCACAAGTCTGTTTCTTTTAATCGATGGATTGAGGCCTTTTATATTAATGGCCTGAGATATGATACGTGATATATATATATAGGCTAATTTCTTTCATGTTATCTTTCTGTTATTGGTTCTTTATCTTTTCCCTCCATTTAATTGTTTTCTCTTCTTGGTGGTTTTTATTCTGTTGGTGTTCTTGTAATTGTAGTCATTTTTATGTCTATATTGAATACCTTTCCATATTTTTTGTAGGATTGCTTTGGTGGTCATGAAGTTCTTCAGCTTTTCTTTGTTGTGAAGGTATCTTATTTCTCTATCAATTTTGAAGGATAGTTTTGCAGGGTATATCAATCTGGGTTGGGTGTTGTTTATTTTAGGATTTAAAATACTTCACTCCATGCTCTTCTTTTTTTAAATTAAATAATTTTTTAATGAATAAGGGAGAGGTTGAGATAAAAGAGGGCATAACAACATAATAATACAGGTTAAAGCATGACAGTTTCAGCAACCTAGTGCTTCACCACTAAATAACCCGACTTAATGGTAGTTACGATAGTGTCATTTTCCTTGAAATATTTGAATATAACTTCATATGCTATAGCATCAAACATATCAAGACAGTGTAACACCATTCAAGTGGATGAAAGCATTGTAGAGTATTTAGAACCAGCTAACAGAAAAATGAACAATGGTTTCTATATTGTCTCTTTGCCTATAACAATTTTTGTTTATACTACCACATATGATAAAATCCAGCAAGATACAACATGATAAAACCAATGGAGACAGAAGAGCCATAGTTTGGTGGGGCTTTAAAACAAGATGGTATTAAATCAGCACTAGCTGTTATGATATGTTGTTTTCTTCAAAATAGCTGTTCATTGCATCACAGGCCATAGTATCAAACAGCCCAGAATAAAGCCATTCCAATTAATGACTGAAAACTTTATAAGGCTTCAAGGCCACATAATGGGGAATCATGGTTACCACATACCTTTATATATTTGAATCATTTCCTACACTAGGGAAACTATTTGGTGTTCACAGATGCGCATTTGATTTATTTCACTTATGATCCATGCTCTTCTTGACTTCATTCTCTGTGTTGAGAAGTACACTGTGATTCTGATGGGTTTTCCTTTATATATGATTTGTTACTTTTCTCTAACAGTTTTTAATATTCTTATGTTGAATTTCTGGGATGTTAATTATTATATGTCTGGGTATATATTTATTTTAGTTATGGCTAGTTGGAGTTCTATATCCTTTACTTATCTGTATATCAGTTTCTTTTCCCATGTTTGGGAATTTTTCTGCTATTCCTTCAGTAAATAGCCTTTTCATATCAGTTGTGTTGTCACCTTAATTTTCATTTACACCTATTATATTGTTTTGCTTTGCACCATCTTGCAACTGTTGAATTGTTATTTCCTAATTCTTTGTTGCTTTTAAAAGATCTTTTCTTTTCTGTTCACTAGATGTAATCTTGTCTTCAAGTTCCAATCTTTTTCATACATTCAAACTTTTTCTTATATTATTCACTCAGGATTTCCATTATCTTCCAGTGCTTCTTTATTTTTAACTATATCTCCTTTAGATGTGTTCAGCATTTCTTTCATTACATTTATCATTTCTCATTTTATCTGGGAGATTATTTCTGACCTGATTTCCTTTACAGCGTCACGGAGTTGCTTGTTTACTTCAGTTGCTGTCATTTCAGAAATTTCAAGTATGTGACTTACATTTTATTCTATTTCCACCTCCCCTAGGCTTGTTTGGGATGGGCTGCTGGTTTGAAATTGTATTTTGCCCTTTCATTTTGTCATTTTCCCGTATTCCTCTGGAGCAGTCAAATGCAAAGTCCCAGTTACTTCCTGGATTGATGATGGTTTTTTGTATTGGAAGAGACTCCCCAGCTGAGTTGAGGTCACTAGGCAGGTCTTAACAAGTCCCAAGTGACTTTCAGAGGCTCCCAGTTTGGGTGGAGAAAGCTGAACAAACTTGAACAATCTTGATATGGTGCACCCTGGCCACTTGGGGTCACTAAATGGGGCCTGCCACCTCCCCAGAGCACACAGAGGAGGTCTGACTAGGTGGAGTATGACAGACAGACTTCAGCAGGCTCCGTGCAACACAATAAAGGACCCGGGTTGCTTGGGGTCTTAGGAGGGAGGCCTTACCTGGTTACCAACATGCATGGAGGCTGCCTGACTAGGTGGAGCACACTAGGCAGGCTTTCAGTAGATGTACCAAGGCTCCCTAGCTGCTTGGGTCTGCTGGGTGAGGACTTATCCATGATGTTTTCTTTCTTGTCAATAGAATCATGCAATAAAGACTTTGGAGGTATTCTTTTTTTTCATATTGTACAATTATTTTCAGATTCACTCATATTATCTTCTGTATTATTCTATTTATTCATTCATTATTTATATATACATGGTCCTTTCCAGTTTGGAGGTATTTCACAAGGCAGTCTTTGTTGGGCTTTATTTTTACAAATGAAGTTGCTGTAAAAATTGATATACAACATAACTAGAAGGGAAAAGGGTAATTTTCTTCAGAAAACAAGCTTCCTCTGAAGCCTTCTGAAGTTGTCTTGAAAATCCTCTCATACACATCACAAAAATCAGATACAAGACACTGAGTCATGTTCTCCTGGCTGACTTTTAATGCTTCCAGATATTATTTTTATCCTTTTGAAAGGAGCAAAAGTTCTTTGAGCAAGGCATTGTCTCTCTACACCAGTAGGGCTCAGAGATTAATGTAAATTGGTGATTGCTAAAATCCAGTGCCAGCTCTCACTCAGCAGGGCATGAGGACTACTAATCCCAGGCACTCACCTGAGAAACACACATCAGTATTATTTATTCTCTCTTCCTCTGGTTTACCTGTTCACTGCCCTGTCCTTTTGCTAGAATTTACATTCTAGATCACAGACTATCTTTATCATCTTTCATCAGTCTCAATATCAGCATCTAAAGTCACTGATCTGCCCTCTCTTTCACCTCAAGAGTTGCATCTTATCTGAAAGGAAAAAGAATATTTTGAATGTCTCTGTTTTAAGTAACTATTATTCATTTCTCCCATCTTTTGTATTATCCTGTAACCCTTACAGTTCTCTTGATTTTCCTCTATATTTGCTACCCTAATTCCATGGATTCAGCAGGAAACAGAGCCTTTGACTCTCTTGAGTTTCGCAGGAGGGCTACTCATCGCTGCACTGCTCTTTCCCTCATTGTTGATGAACTGAGTCCCACGAGAATGCTATACTCGTTGATGTCCTGAGTGAGCTCTTATACGTGTAACCAGTGAGTAGCTTTTTTTATGATTCCTGTCAGTGTCTATGATAGCTGTTCACATTGATTCTATTGAATTCCCAAGTGCACACACCAATGAAAGAACAGTGAGTTTTGTCAGAGGAGAGAGATGGGGTTTATTAAATAAAGGACATAGTAGAGGAATCAATGAATATTTTCATCTATTTTACAAAGGGGAATTAGGGAAGTGATTATTTAGACTTGCTGATTTGTTCCTTAAAATACTCATTCTTATATTACATTATTACTAAATGTTCACGAGCCATGTGTTTTTATCATTTTTCATATTTAATGGAAGTTTTAGTAGAAATTTTGGTGAAAAGCACTTCAATGCTAGCAAGACACAATTTTAAAAAGCTTAAAAATAATGTTGCATATTTTTAAAAGGTGAGCGATACATTTATGTACATATTAATGGCCAGCTCTGGAGCATAAGGGCTGATTAGAATATAACCTACACTGACTTTCACGGCTCTAGTATGCTTTGTGTCCACTATATTCCACAGCTCTGCATTTCTAAATGTATTTTACATTTCTGACATGCTCTGGAATGTTATAATAATTTAGATTGTTAGTTGTGTCAAAGCCTCTAGCTACAGATTTAAAACAATGCAATTTATTTATATTTTCACTTTCTATTCACCCTCACTTTTGTTGATTTCTAATTATTAGACTTTCTGATTATTCTGTACAGCTAATGTGTTTTTTGTTTATAACCTCAGAAATAGTAATAATAACAATAAAACCCAAAATTAAAAGAAATTTTTAAAACATGCATTTCACATAGACCATTCAATGATACGCAATTCACTGCAAATATTCTTGGAAAAAAATAACTCTTTGTCTCACTTTTAATTAGTTTTTAAAATAAATTTTCATTCATGAAGTTAAAGGGGTGCTTCTTAAACCACCTCATATTTACAGTTGCATTATAGAAACAATAAACTATTGAAATACAGAAAGAGAACTATTTAATAAGTAAGCATAATAAAGTGTAAAAGGATGTATCTGCAAATACAACTCCTCCAACTTCATTTAAACACCCATTGACTGCAACTACAAAAACAGAAAAGGCAGAGATGTTGGAAGTGGCTGAAGATAGAGATTAATCCAATGTGCAGTGCTGGAACAAGGCTGGTCCTGAGAACAGAGTACCCAAGGCAATCCAACAAGCTGCTCCAGTCCAGAGAACACCAACTCATCAAGTTGCCACGCATGCAGATTGCTAGGCAACAAAGTGCCGCATGACAACTTCCTAAATGTGTAAATAAACATTGCATTGGTTAAGCAGTTCGTTTCCTCCCATCAGGAGAGAGGGCTCCATCTGATTTCAGCTTTCTGTGTCTTGTCTTTATTTCTTCACCTTCTTTCCACCCTTCATGGTCATTACCCTGGGAAGTTGGACAGCCATGCAGGCCATGGCAGACCTGACATCAGCCAGAGGTGTGGGATCCCAGCACTTCTTAGGACCCATATGTAGATGTTTCTGTGGGCTTTCTTGAGATTTGGATAGTATAAAGGACACAGATACCACAAAGACTTCGCTATTGCAACTTTCTTCATGGTAGCCCACCCCACTTTCTCCACTGTGTCCTCTTACTGCTTTTTCTTCTTTTACTCAGTGCAAGCTGCCTTAGCAGAGCCAGTCTGTCCCTCACTCTTAATTTTTACTTTCTCAAATAAATTTGGCACTGCTTTTTATTTTTGTTCAAATCTTTGTTCAAGACGAGAAGACCCTGGAACCCAAATTCAGGAGGGACAGGCAACCCAAAGCCCAGTAACATTTAATTGGCAAGCCACTTTTAGAAAAGGGTATCTGATAACACTAGAAGTATTTTCAATATTCAGATGACCAGAGGGAGCAATTTCAATTTCTTTTCCTAGTTTTTCCCTGGGCTAGGCTATCTGTGGGAAAAAGATTTGAATGTGGTCTGAAATTTGACTCCATCTCTTCTTTCTGCTCTTGTTAGCAGTTCTTTGGACACTGAAACCTCCAACAGACCCAAGTGGCAAGTTTGCTATGGACATCTATGCCTCTGGAGCTTGTACCAAACCTGTTTTTTTTTTAAGAGCTAGCTAAAATCAAAGTTGCCTTTCTTCCTTCCAACCCTCCTTCTCCTTTCTGTACCAGGGACTGAACTCAGGATCTTATACATGCTAAGCATGCATTCTACCACTGAGCTCAAACCCAGCCCTCACTTATGATGAAAAGAAGAGAAAGAAGGTAGTTACATTCATGAAAAGGAAATTAGTTCATTAAATTTTATAGTCTACTTCGGTAGTTTTGCAGCTGTTCATTATGAAGCGTATGAATACAAAACATGCTTATGAAAGTATAGAAACAGTATAAAAATTGTGAACACACTACAACATAAAATAATTATGCATGGAGGAGGTAAGAAAAACAGCAAGTACAAAGGGTAGCTATGTTAGGGAAATGGATTTATTGTCTTTTTTTTTTTTTTTTTTTTTGTCTTTTTGAGACAAGATCTTGTTATGTAGTTCAGGCTGGACTTGGGCTCACTCTGTAGCCCAGGCTGATCTCAAACTCACAATAATCCTCCTGCCTCAGCTTCCTGAGTGCTTAGATTACTGGAGTGCACCACCATGCCCAGCTCATCTGGACATTTAATTGGTTAAAATTGCTTTTAAAATGACAGCATTGGTGAATTTTATTTTTTATTTACTTTTGAGACAGCATCTCACAGTGCAGTTTGGCCTGGTCTTGAACTCACTATATAGCCCAGGCGAGCCTCAAACTTGCTGTGATCCTTCTGCTTCAGCCTCCTGAGTTCTGGGATTACAAACAAGTTTTCCCCTCAATCCTGCTTCAGCTTTGGTGATTTTAAAAGCTGAGGATAGGGGCTGGGGATTTAGCTCAGCAGCATAACGCCTGCCTTGGAAGCAGGCAGTTGTGAATTCGATCCCCGGTACCCATTAAAAGACAAAAAAAAAAAAAAAAAAGCTGAAGATAAAAGGTTCTTTGGCCCTCTGATATAAAGTATTAAGCTTATTTTACATTTGTCATTAAAAACCCTAAGCTTCTACAAACTAACGGTTTGTGACTGTCAATCTTAAAGTTTATCCACTATCTGACAGATACTCCTGCAGTCATTTGGATATAAAAGAATGGCAAAAGGAATTCTCCCAAGGGAAGCTGATGGAGGGAAGGGAAGTTGCTGAAGAGAAAGGCAATGAGGGAAAAGAGATGAAAAAAGGAATTAAAATGTGTGTTGTACATGAACACACAACATATATATTCCACAAAAATATATATTGCACAAAAGGAATGCAAACACGTACTTTTAAAAAAGAGACACTGCCAAAATTTTGAAATATACCCCCTTGCTTGGAACACACTTTCCTACAGTTTTGGCTATTTTTTGAAGTGGCTCTCAAGTTCTCTGATCTTAAGCAGTGCGTACAGCTGCAGAGGCCAGCCGGGTCGCACGCTCCGAAAACATTCCTGCTTGTCCACGCCGCTTCGCTTGCGCTTCAGACCCCACCAGTCTTGCTCTTCCCTGGGCAGAATGACTACTAAACCCAAACGCTTTGACCCCACTGAGGACAGCAAGGTAGCCAGGACAGCACTGCTGAAGACACTCTGGAAACGATTTAGGCAGAGACGATGGGCGACCTGTTTTCCTGTAGAAACCTCACATTCAGTCACACTATGTTGCAATCACACCGCTGTTCAGCCACCAGCCTAAATTCCCTGCCCTAACCCCTCCCAGGCGCGGAGCTCCGCCCCCTTCCCGCCGCGGAGATCCGCGCCCTCCCGCCCCCCAGTGCTGCCCCCGCCCCGCCCCCTGTCTTGCTCTGATGGGCTACGGCCCCGCCCGCGGCCAACCGTCGCTGCGCCCGGCGCGTGACGTCACTCCGCTGGAGCCAAACAAATGGTTTGGGGCGAGCGCTGGGCCCAGTCGCGCCGCGCTCTCGTCGCTCCGTCCGCTACTCCCGCGGGGCGCGAGGCAGGCTGGCCACCCCCGCTGCGTCGGGCTGGAGCAACCCTGGGACAGGCCCTGGCCGGGACCGAAGCGCAGGTGGGTCTGACCGTGCGGCGCGGGCGCAGGGCCACCGAAGCGCCCCTTCCTCCGGTACCCAGTGGCTGACGGGCCGCGTAGAGAGGAGGGAGGGCTCGGCGGGGCGCACTTCCTGGCCTCTGTGCCCTTGCGTCCCGCATTAGTGAGCGGGCGCCCGGCCCTCACCCACGGCCGCGGGCGGCGGCTCGGGCGCGCCCTGGTCTGCGGGCCGACGTGAGGTCACATGCCGGGAGTCCACGCGCCCTGACATCAGGGCTCCGGGGCGCCGTGACGCCATGACGGGCGCGGGCAGGGCTCCGGAGGACTGAGGCTGAGAAGCCCGGGGCGCCCACCAGGCTTCTGAGTTGCAAGCTGTCAGCTGTTTACAGTTGTGGAACAGTGGGTCACGTATTAGGTTCCAAACAAGTGTTGGGACTGCGATTGAAGACACTCTTGAGTTAGGAGACTGAGTCAAGGTAAAAGGTTGGGAGTTCGGCGATTGGTAAGTAAGCACCTTTCAAAAGCTGAACTCATAGTTTGATGGTTTGTGGCTGGAATTGCTGAAAAAAAAACAAAAAACCACTCGTGTGATAATTTAATTTGCTGGTTATTTGGGCCCGATACTTGCTTGTTAGTGTTTTTGTTAGGGAATTACCAGGTCAGAGATCAGATCTCAGATAAACTTTTTGAATCGTAAAAAAGATTAAGTTTGAATTTTCCTTGTTAAAAATAACGACCTTCCCCTATGCTGCAGGGAATAATTGAAGGTTTTCTATGGCTATAACTCAACAACGTTTTCGTTGCTTTCTTACTAATTCTATCTAGGCTGTAACGATATAACAACATATCTCAGGACTGCATGTCTCGACGGGTAACTAAAATTCTGTCAGCAGTGGTTTTGAATGTGAAATTATAAGTTTTCATTTAAACAGGAGATTTTTCTATGTTATTTTTCTTGCAAACTTTCCAAAAGAGATAAAAGAAACAGAATCGAGTTATTCTGCCATATTGACCTTGATATTCCAGCATATTTTAGTATATATGCTACCGAAGGGAGCACACTATTCTAGCATATTGATACTTTGGTAACTTTTTCTCTTTTCAGAATCATGTAAGTAGATTCTAGTCCAAAAGCTAACTGGCTTAAAACTGAAGAATGATTACAGTTAGTGTCTTAAGTGAGAAGCTTGTGTAGGGGTCCTCAATCCTTCCTCACTGACTTTGCCTTGAAATCTTTTTTTTTAACCTTTTTTTCTTCCAACATTTCCTGCTTTCTATTTGCTCCTTAAAGGTTTTCAATAAAAAAATATCAGATGGAAATCCTACTGTACCATTTAATGCAAGCAGTCAAAGCAAAAATACCCTGTTGAATACTGTTGGATTCGAGGAGGGTATGCATGCATGCATTCTGCCTCTGAGTTGTGTTCAAGCCTCTTAGTACCGGATTTGATTGGAAGTTCCCAAGACACGATTTTCTAATCTCGGGAATTCACAGTTTTATATGTATTACTGAAAATTGTTTGGTCTGGATTTTTTTTTTTTCCTGTTTTAGAAACTGTATGATGACAACATTGAGTGAAGGCCTAAACATAAAATTTGAGCCCTTGAAGCCAGGTGTGGTGGCACACACCTGTAGTAACCCCAGCACTCAGGAGGCTGAGGCAGGAGAACTGCTGTGAGTTTGAAGCCACCATGGAGTACATAGTGAGCTCAGGACTAGCCTGAAGCCTTAGTGAGACCCTGTCACAAGCAAACAAAACAAACAACAAAATTGAGCCTGAGGCGCATAAAAGACTGGTAAACACATAACATGAAACTAGATTGTGGAGGATGTTAACCTCCCGTTTAAGATGAAAGGATGGTGAGTTGTGTTATCTAATGAAATTGAAGGAGATTCACAAAAGGGAAACCTACTCACCTATGCAGAGAGGTTGTGTAGCTCTGTGTAGGTGAAAGTGTGCTGGTATAAATGGGAAGAGGTGGAAGGCAACCTAAATGTGAATTAAATCTACAGATGATGATCATAAAATAGCTGCACTTTAGCGGTACATTTCTTTATTTTGCTTAGCAATTATGAAGCTTTTATTATTTCTTAGTTAATAGGTGGGGAATAATTGTGTATTCTGA
Source organism: Cavia porcellus (assembly GCF_034190915.1). Classification (NCBI taxonomy): domain Eukaryota; kingdom Metazoa; phylum Chordata; class Mammalia; order Rodentia; family Caviidae; genus Cavia; species Cavia porcellus. Next base: position 46,239,065 of record NW_026947514.1, on the reverse strand, counting down.
AGAGACTGAAAAACTGACAATTATAAACAATTCTTATTTATATGTATCATTGTGTAACAAGCCGTAAGTCTTATGAAACATTTTATAATCAGTTTCTACTTTTGGCAGGATAATTTTCACCCATGTTTTACAATTGTGGGTCTGGGAGGCAGCTTTTGCTTCTTACATGGTTTTATGAAAATTTATTTGACGTTTGGGCTTATTAGACTATAAATTCTTCTAAACACTTTCTACTTTATTTTCTAAACTTATATTCAGCTAGTTCAATTTCTGCAACTCTGATATTCTGACTTGTTTCAGTATTTGTTAGTGAGAGAATACAGTAAATCTGCAGCTGTTTAGAACCAGACACTAGGGAAGCCCCTTTTTATTATAAATGCCGGCCTCCTGAGGTCAGATGTGACAAAGCCAAATTCAGCAGGTGCATACTCTGCAGTCCTCTGGGAGCAACAACAGAAGAGAACAGATGAGTTCAATTGTGTTTAGACCATATGGAAATTAAATTCCTGTCAGTTCTCTTCTTCCATTTTTTATTTGTTTGTTTGAGACAGGGTCTTACTGTGTACTTCAGGCTGGCCTTGAACTCACTGTGTAAGCCCAGACTGACCTCAAAGTTGGAGTGATTCTTGTCCCTCAGCCTGAGTGCTGGGATTGCAGATCTGTGCCACCATGCTTGACCCTAAATGTTTGTCAGTTCTTTGCCTAATTTGCTTTCTCCCCTAATACTTGTGCTCATGGTATTTTGAATCGTGAATATGCTGTGTTATCCAGGAGAGCATTTGTTGGTAATTAAAATGTAGGAATGCATTTTGGGGAGTTAGTTAAAAGAATGTATTACCCTTTCATTTCTCTCTCTCTCTCTCTCTCTCTCTCTCTCTCTCTCTCTGTCTGTCTGTCTGTCTCTCTCTCTCTTTGGTGGTGGTGCTGGGATATGAGCCCAGGGCATTGTGCATGTATGGCAAGAGCTCTATCGTTGAACCACATCCCCACCCCCAGTCTTTCTGTCTTTTAATTCTCTGCAGAGAAGACCAGATCCTCTTAAATATGGTATTCAACTTTAGAAACCTAGCTTGTACATTTCCTGCTCCTAGCACTATTTAAGTATAATTGTGAAACGAAATACCAAATGAACATAGTGACAACACTACTATTACACACAGTTTTTCCTTTGATGCGAATCACTTTGTGAGCTTGGAAAATACAGTATAAGAATAACTCAGAGGCTTCATTTTTAGGCTTTGCTTTCTCTTACATTTTACAGTAAAAAATTTTAATCATTGCAAGAAATATTTGTCCACTGAATACCTAAATATCTGTTTTCTAGACTCTAATTCACATTTTATATGTTTGCTTTATCAACTGTTTATCCTTCTATGCATGCATCAATCTTACGATTTTCTATTTCAAAATAAGTGTACTTAATACCTACACATTCGAGCATGCCTGACATTAACTTTTAACTACTTGGTTTTTAGGTAAAATTTATGCACTATAAAATGTACAAGTCTTATGTATACCACTCCTTTAGTTGGGATAAAGTCATACATCTGTATTAGTTGTACTTCTCTCAAGATAACAGGACATTGCTATCATCATGGAAAGTTTCTCTACGTACCTTCCAAGTCAGTTTAGCTTTTTACTTTCCTATAATCCCACATCCACTGTTTCTTCTGAAATTTCCAGCTTACAAGGCCTACTTTGTCACTTTTGGTGGTATTATGGTAAGCATCAAGAATAAAAAGAAATGAAGAACATTAAGAAATAGGACCTTTAGGAGGGCCTTAAGGAATAGTGCCCTTATGAAAGATTTGAGAGAATCGTTTGACCGCAGCCACACTGAGTCTGCTACCACCTTGATCTTAGGCTTCTAGACCCTAGAGCTGTGACCAATAAATGTCCGTCATTTATAAATTATGGAGTGTATTTTGTTGTAGCAGCCTGAATTAGTGAAGATGGAAAATGACCTATAGGTGAGATGAGGGCAGTAGAAGAGGCTTGTTTTCTAGGAGATCACCTGAATTGTAGTGAACAAAATGTTGGTAGAAATACTGACTATACTGGGCCGTGAGTTCCATCCCTGATGGTAAAACAACACAAAGCAAAACAAAACAAAACAACAACAACAAAAAATATATATATGTGTGTGTGTATATGTATGTGCATATATGCATATATATATATATATATATATATATATACCGTAAAGACCATTCTGGCAGCAGATGGAAATGAGGAATAAGTTGTTGGAAACTAAAAGAAAGACAATACTTGTTACATGACAGAAAATGGATGAATTGTGTTTGTGACTGCTTTATGGAAGGCTGGATTTATGATCGGTGACACACGTGGCTTTTTTGAAGCACTTATTATAAAATGACAGATAAGAAACACGTTAATTACAGAATTTAAAAATGAAAGGGAACTTAAAGGTTTGGAAGACTCTCAGCATACCCATGTTGTAAAAAATGTGTATGCCCAGAAGAGAATGCCCAGGTGGGGCTTGTTGAACTTTGGATAAGGAGATTAGTGTGGTGGGGGGCAGGCTGCCTTATTCCTTAAGAATTACCCCAAAGGCATGTCAGATCTTCAGACTTCCCTGTCCCTGACAGAGGCTGAATACTGGGCCTTGAATACAGAGTGATTTCAAGGCTTTACTCCCTACTTTACTGTGCAGCACTCTTACCACTCCAGCTATGGTTTCTGTGGACTGTTGTGTGGCAGGACACAACAGCTACCCCTCTGGAAGCATTAATTTTGAAGTCTGGTGTTGTTTGTGTTGTCTCCTCCAGGGCAGTGTGTCAAGAGGGTGGGCAGATGACTGTTGATCTCTGCCTCCATATAGATTTTCAGGGATGCCCTGGAGAGCTCTGGTGCCCACTCAGAACAGCCACATTGGTGAGCCACTACTGAGAGCCCCTACTTGGGCAATGTGTTGGTAGAACCTTCAGGGTTGGAGCTGCCCTGTGGTCTCTAGAAGAGCCATTGGTCAGCAACTCCAGCTCTCGAAAACTTCTGCATAGGCTGTCACCAAAACCATAGAAATGGGGCTGACCAGGGCCTTAGGGTTCCAATTCCCAGCACAGAGTGTCAGGAGGACTGGGCAACAGTCAGAAAAGACTGTCCTGGAGCCTTACAAGTTAATGTTTGCCCTTTTGGATTTTGATTTGGTGAGACATATTATCTCTTGTGTTTTTCCCTTTTGGAATTAACCTGATCCTCCACTGTATATATTTAATAGTACTTGTGTGTGGTACATAATAGCTACTTTCATTGTGAAGTGTATTCTGTACATGGTTTAGGGAAGCACATCCCGCTGTTCATTTCACAGGCTCACAACTGGAGGAGAATTTGCATCAGAATACACTTTTGATTCTCACTCATACCTGATTTAGATGAGACTAGACTTTTTTAAACTTTTGAGTTGTTACTGGAATAAGATATTTGGGCCCACTGGGAAGGTTTGGGTATATCTTCTGTGTGAAAAGGAGACATGAGTTTGTGCAATCAGGTGACATGCTGTGATCTGTTTGTTGTCTTTTCCAGATTCATGTGTTAAAACCTAATCTCCATTGTAATAGTGAAATGAGACCATAAAGATAGGATTAGGTCATGAAGGAAGGAATCCTTCTATCCTTCTACCATGTAAGGACACATTACGAAAGTGTTGTTATAAGGCATGAGCCTTCATCAGTAACTGAGTCTGCCATGAAATGCCATGAAATGAACTTACCAGTCAACCAAATTGTGAGAAATTTCTGTTTATAAGTTATCAGCCTGATCAGATGAACATAGGCCTTCATTTAACAATTGGGAGAAGAGGATTTTTTCTTTCTGTGAAGACTGCAAGTTAGAAGTTTTGGCAGGGATGGTTGGGATCAGATTTTACAGGGGGTTTGAAGGTTATTCTGTACCTAGTGACAGTTTTTGAGAATGGCAGTAGTGGGAAAAACAGAGTGTTGAGTTAAATATTTATCCTGCTTGTTTTGTTTGGATACTCAAGTTTTGTGTTTTGTGTGTTCCCTCCATTCTTGATTCTTTGCCTGTCTGTTTTCTCCATCTTTGCTGATAATTCTCTCTCTTCCTGATCTGGAGTGGCTAAAACTGTGTTCTTGGCCTTTTGTTATGTCTTATAATCCAGCCCTTACCTGTTACAGCTTCTGACTTACAATTCTATCCAGGAAATGCGTACATCTATATCTGCAAGCTATCAACTCTTAATAGGATTCTAATTACTAAGAAGATATTTCTATAAATTCCTATTTCTTTTCTACTGCTGTTCAAGAATGTGTAGTAAGAATATTTGCTCTAGCTAGTTGTAACAAGTGAGATGTGTAGAGATAGACAGTAAATTTTGGGCTGAATGAACAGAGTACACGGAGCTGCTAACAACAGTTCTACAGTGACACTGTAGAACTTATCTGCTAGGGGAGCCACTGGCAGCACAGGCTCTAAAGTAGGGATGGTGAGCCTTTTAGAGACCAGCTGCTACTTTGCGACCCCAAACCCACTTATTTACTGCAAAGTGCCAACTACATTTAAACCTGAACACTGAGGTTTTAGTTTGGAAAATACATTAACATCTTTTTGTCTTAAAGAAAAACAAAGCACATGTTATAGGTTCATCCTCACTGCCCTAGAGCAGTGTTGTTGAATCAGAAAGCTACTGCCACTGCGTATTTCAGAAGTGGAGCAGTTATTCATGTCTTAGTACCTGCAGTTATGTCTGCTTGCTCACACTTAGGCCATACATGAAATACTTGCTTCAGGGGCATCTGGAAAACACTTTCAACCCCCGCCTGTATGAAACAAGTCCATATGAGAATTTAATTGGAGTCTACATTGTGTGAAAAATTGTCATTTTCCTCTGTACAGTGTGACAAAGTTCAACCTTTTCTGATTTTGCCGCTTCTAGTTTTGAGTCAGAAGCTAGTGTTTCAATTTTTTAATGTTACTATGACAGAAAACCAGTTCCTTGACTGCCTACTAATATTAAAAAATCCAAAGGTGAAGATTGAGTATGCATGTGCCCTCATCGTGTGTGTCCTTTATTTAATGAGTTCAGCTTCTTTGTTTTTGGTCCTTTGGTGGTTTTAGAATATTTGCTGTAGCTCAGCCCCTGTGTGCTAATTGCAGGTCCACAGCAGAGAGTTTAGCTTTGGCAGAACTGTGAGGAAGGCTTTTTATTGTCTCTTCCACTGATCATTAGGTAGTCTGAAGCCTGTGAAACCCTTTTCAGGGAAATATTTTTTAAATAAAATACATACTACTACAAAAGAAACAGTTATTAAAATATAAAAATACTTCAAAATGTTATAAAAATAATTGAAAAATTATAAGACAGTAATAGGTGCTGCTTGGTTAAAAAGATATAAGTGTGAGTTTAATATTTGCCAGGTGGTAATAAACTGATGTTCATTGTTATTGTTTGGAAGTGTCTGCAACCCATGTGATAGGAAAATAACCTGTGACTTGTACTGATGACAGACTGAGAGATACTGCTAATTATAAATTTCATTTGCAGATTAGTAAAAGTAAACATGTAATGCTTTTCCTCATATAAGGTTATAGACATCTTTTTTTTATTTAAAGAGAAAGAAACAAAAAAATACATGGAGATAAAAAAGGGTAGAAATAATACAGAATTACAGAAAAATAAGTGGTAAGAAATCACCAGTTGATAAGTTACATATTGTCATCTTAGAAATAGCTGTTCACGTTACAAAATTAAAGTATGTAAAGTGACATTCAAATAGTGACACTCCAACAGTTCTGCTCAATGATCTAACAAAAACTTAGTAATATGGTTATCAGTCCTATACACTTGTTTTTTATCTTAAAGAGGGTAAGATTAAACATATAAAAACAGAACAAAACAGTTCAAAAAAAAAACAATTTAAAGAAATACAGATTTCAAAGCAAGTCCACTGTAGATCTTCACTGTTTATCTAGTTGTCTCTAGTTTCTTCCAAATAGTTGTCCCCATCTTCACACACATTCAATACATACTGCATATTATAGAACTAATCAAATCATTACAGGATGATGAAGGCTTTTTAGGTCTTCAAGATCTGACATTGGGGAAGACAATAATAACTACCATAGTGTCTCTCATTCTTTTCGTAGTAGCTGTCCTTAACTTTACATACGCTGAAATTGAACTTAAGAGACTACACTGCTGTCACTCTGATCAGTGAATAATAATATTGCTAGATTTTATATCATAATGCTACAGAATTAGCATTGAGTTTCTTAGTGTCTCTTCTCCAGAGTATCTGTTCATCACATCTTGCAAATGCATAATCTGTTCCTATAAATAGTTTTTAAAAAATCTTCTCGTGTGTGAATTTCTACATGTATGTCTATCCTTTCTGTATTATAGGGAAAAACAAATCATTACAAGACAGCAAAACAAATTCCTAGAAAAACATGCAATGAAAAAGACACATAAGACCGTTACTGTGCTTTCTCTTTTTATTTTGAATAGAGTTGTACATATCATCAGGCTTAATATAGATAAGCATAGTATTACATAGCTATTTTTATAAAAACACAACTTTGAAAACATTGTAGGACTTGAGAGCTATTAATAATCAATACCAGTATGGATATCTTTTACATCTGGTCATCTTCAGAGTAGTTGCCTCTACTTTTAAGGTTGATACTATCAAGCATACCAGATTCAAATAAAATCAGCCAAGGCAAAACCGCAGTCTAATGAATTGGATTCAAATAAGATCAGTCATAGTAAGGCAATGTAAGTAATAAAGGATTTCAGTTTAAGTTAATAGGAAGTTAAGGATAGTTACCATGGTATAACCTGCTATTTTGGGGTCAGATATCTATGCCCTCAAATGTGATACAAGTGAACAGACCAGAACAAATTAAATTCAAACTAAACAGGGCAATAAGACTACTGTGTCTTTTAAATCCTGACACACTATTAACAATGACCTTTGCCTTTTTTTTATAGTGTATCAAAGCTATCTATACTAAAGATTATAGCTTACTATCTCTGCCTCATGTCTGCTACTCCACTTTACTGCTATAATTTGTCCACCTTAACTCCCTCATTCCACTGTCTGCCCTGTTCATTGAGTCCTCTCTGCCACTGTTGCTGGAATCCTGGTATCCTTCCTCTTTTTCTCTGGAATGTCCTTCAGCACTCTCTGTACGGTTGGATTGGTGGCCACGAACTCCCACAGTTCCTCCTTGTCTTAGAAGCATCTTATTTCTCCATTAATTTTGAGAGAGAGTTTTGATGGGTATATGAATCTTGGTTGCAAATTATTTTCTTTCAGGACTTGGAATATTTCTCCCCATTCCCTTCTCGATTTAAGAGTTTGTGTTGATAAGTCTGTTGTTATTTTGATTATTTTTCTGTTGCAGGTAATCTGCTTCTTTTCCCTGGCTGCTTTTAATATTCTGTTCTTTTGGTGGATTTCTGGAATATTGATAATTATATGTCTTGGTGTAGATCTGTTTTGGTTGTAGGTAGCTGGTGTTCTGTATGCCTCTTTTATCTGGATATCATTTCTTTTCCCTATAAATGGGAAATTTTCCTTTAATATATCTGTGAATGTTCTTTGTATTTCATTTTTGGTTGCTCCTGCTTCCTCACTCACATGCTTTATTCTTAAGTTATGTATCCATTTGTCATCTTCTAGCCTTTGAATTGTTTCTTTCTGGTTCCTCCTTGTTTTTAAGAGGTCTTTTCTTTCATGATCATATATCATAAATCTCTCTTCAAGTTTCAAAAGGCTAACTTTAGTTTCTGTCAAGGCATTTTGCCAGTGTTCAATGGAGTTTTTAGTTTCCTGGTAATCTCTTTGGATCTGTTTCATGTATTCTAAGTTATGTTTAAATTCTTCTTCAGAAGTTTCTCTTTCTTTTCTGATTTCCTCAGTTCTTCCATCTGTGTTCTCTTGGGCAGCGCTTATCATTTCTTTAATTAATCTCTTCATATCTTGCCTCACTTGGATCATGAGTACAGCTTTAAATTCATCTATGAGGTCATGGAGGTATTTTTTTATTTTGGCTGATGCTTTGTCCAGTATTGGATGGTTACTGTGCTTGTTCTCTTCTGTGTTTACTTCTCCTGGGCTTATTTTCTCATGTTGGGCAGCTGGAGTTTTTTTTTTTATTATTTCTATCTCTTGTCATGTTTCTAGTTTCTTTCAGACTGAAGTGTCCTGGAGGTCTCTGGCTCTCTCGATATTGCTTAGGGCCTTTCCGAAGCGTGCTGACTTGAGTTTGCTCCACAATTTGCTGTTATCTGAGGTAGGTAGGGATGCAGGGACGGTACAGTTTAGCCTCCAGCCTCTGTGCCAGTCAATCCACAAGTTAGGCTGTACTTTGTCGATGTCACAGAGTCGCGACTGCCCTATTTTGTATCTGCTTATTGGGTCCCAACCAGAGGCTTGGTTCAGCCCCAGGAGATCCTGCCAGTTCTCTCTGTGCCAGAAGTGGCTGACTAATGTCACCATGGCACAGGGCTCTGCTCAAATCCCAGCTGTCCTCTACCAGACTTCTCTGTGCCAGGAGCGACTGTCTAATGTCATCAAGGTTATAGACATCTTGATTTTATCCTTAAACCTTCAGAATGTCTGCGACTTCAGTGTTACTTCACAACTACTGCTAAGCCAGGCATGGTGGCTGCAGTAGGTGGATTGCAAGTTGGTGCCCAGCCTGGGCTACATTAGTGATCTAGTAAGACCTGTCTTGAGGGGGTGGGAAAACAGGGGTGTGTGGCTCAGTGTGAAGGCCCTGGGCTCAGTCCTCACTACCATGAAAAAGCCCAGAGAACCTTTAGTAAAAGAGCTTTGCTTCTCTCAGAAACCTAAGAAACAGCTGTTAGTGTCACTGATGGATTATGCTGACATTTCTGAATGCACCACTGAGGCCAGAGAGGTCCGATGCATTCATTTATCAAGCCTACTCTTGGAGCTGGGAACATTTTCTACCTAAACAGCATGGTGGAGAGGGATAGATTCCCGAGGGAAAATTAAAGGCCAGTGGATGCTGAAGAGCAAGCAGCAGCTGTCCATTATGTCATCCTTCCTTAGTCCATCCTTTCTCCTTTGTGCCCATAGTTAACCAGTTGTTAACTCTTGGTGATATTCACTTGGATTTGTCATTTTATTTCTAATGGCTGTGCTCAAACCCTAATCCTCTAATGGAGAATGTGTAGAATATTATGTTGAAAAAAGAAAACTATTAAATGAAAACTTAGATATTTTCGGTGTTTGTGTGTGTGTGTGTATGTGCTGAAGACTGAAACACTGAAGCCTCAGCCCTTTTTATGTTTTATTTTGAGGTAGGTTCATGCTTGAACTAGTAGTTTTCTTCCTGAGCCTCCCTTAGTACTAGAATTTTAGCATTTATTTTTGCATTTTATAGTGTATGTTAAATATGGGTAAATTAGTACAGTGGTATTCACTTCAAGTATATGATTTATGAATATGGATACATGAGTAGGAACATGTTAATAGGAAGGAGAAGGAGATGACTAAAAATACAGTGTGAGGCAAGTAGGTAATTTAAAAGTTTTTAGTTAGCCATGTGTTTCAAAAAGGAAAAAAATAGGTGAAAAAAATTTTTTGTTTGTTTTCTGTGGCTTTGGTAATTAAATGTAGTGCCTTGTGCATACCAGGCAAATGCTTTACCACTGAGTTATATACAACTTGATTGAAAATAACTGTAATAATAAGGTACTTAGTGTATATCTGTAACATGATTTCAGCATATATACAATACAAAAATTATTGATGTACTTTATAATCTTTTTTATATTAAGTCTTTGAAAACTGACATGCATTTTACATTTTGTTTTGAAACAGAGTCTCTCTGTGCAGTTCAGGCCGGCTTTTACTTGTTTTGGTTTGTCTTGTTTTTTGAGACAAGGTCTTACTCTGTAGCCTAGCCTAACCTTGAACCTACAGCAATCTTTCTGCCTCAGCCAGCCAAGTTTATAGGCATGTACCACCATGCCCGACTGTATTTCACACCTAAAGCACACCTAAGTTCAGGCCAGTGATAGATTAGGTCTCAAAAGCCACCTGTGGCCATTAGTTGGTATACTGGAAGCACAAATAGGCCAACAGTCTTTCTGAACTTAGATTTCTATTATTGTCACTGATGGCTTTTGTAATCCTATTATTTATTCTCTTCATTCTTTTTGTACACAGTTGCCAGGTTAATTGGACAAAAATTCTGAGATAATACTATGTTGACCAAGAATGGCACCAAGACTTTTTGGCCTCATGTTTAAAAATCTAAAACTGGGCATGGTGGCACATGTCTGTAACCCCAATACTGAGGAGGCTTAGGAAGATCATTGCAAGTTCTAGGCCATTTGGGCTATGTAGTGATTTCAGAGCCAGCCTGAACTACATGACAAGATCCTGTCTTGAAAACAAAAATAAAGCTGGAGGGGGTGCACGCCTCGAGTCCAAGTACTTGAGAGACAGAGGCAGGAGGATTGCTATGAGTTTGCATCCAGCGTAGGCTCCAAAGCGGGTTCAGGGCCAGCCTGGCCTATATAGCAAGACCCTGTGTCCAAAAAAAAAAACAAAAAGAAAGAAAGAAAGAAAAAAGGCCAGGGATATAGCTCAGCCACACAAAGGCCTGTGCAAGGTCCTGAGTTCAATTCTTGATACAAAAACATATTATATATATATACACATACACACCTGTCTAACTCTCCTCTCCTTTAGTACCTCCTGTAATAATAATAATCCTAATAGTCAATTAGGCATTTTCTTCAACCATGTTTTCTCCTTTATATTTCTCCAAATATAATTATTTCTCTAAATAGAATTATCCATTATAAGAAATTTATTCCATAAAACTTCTTGGACTCTTCAATTCCTCTCTGCCTTTTTCAGTTTACCCAGAGTCCTATTGTACATACGTTTGGTACTCAGACATTTAAGACTTCATTATAATATGCAGCTGTTGATTGCTTTGTTTCATTTTTAATAGCTTTATCTCCCTATTAGGTTCTAAGTTTCATATCATGTCTTTAAATTGTAGGCACATGTTTGAAAATGTAGGTTCCCTTTCTTGTTTCTTTTTTTTTTTTTTTTTTGGCTTTGAGCTCACTTTGTAGCCCAGGCTGGTCTCAAACTCACAAGGATCCTCCTCCCTCAGCCTCCCAAGTGGTGGAATTACCTAGTTTCTTTCCTTTAATAAGGATGTAGCTGGTTATTTACATCTGTAGCCTTATATTTTGTTTGTTCCTCTTCAGGTTAAGTTGGAGACAGCCTTTTTTTTTTTTTTTTTTTTTTTAAGCAGATTCAGTTGGAGTTTGTTAAAGTATTTGCTTTTTAAAAATTCAAAAAAATTAAAAATAATTTTCTTTTTAGAATTGTTTCTTTGAAGCTGTAAAACCACTCTAGAAACTACAGAATGAAATTATTGATTAGCTGGAGTTTCCTCGGATGAAATTTGAGTTTGACAAAGATGTCTCACAGGACACATTCTCTGTTTTCCCAGAACCAAAAGAGGCAGACTTGTTTTCAAAGTAGGGCAAAAGCTCTTATTTCAACTTCAGTCATGAGAGCTTTTCTCTGGAGGTTTGGGGGACCTTCGGATCCTGCAGTTAACTCTGGGGAATAGGTTCTGTGGTTCATGCTGTCATTTTTCTTAGATGAAGAACTCTTACCATCATCATAATACTTATTGTACAAAAAGCAGTGTCAAAATATGTCCTGAAAACAACTCCCGAGAGGATCTGAGAGGGTTAAGCATTATGGAATTGTTACTTTTATTTCCTGGAAGGTAATTTAGTGTATTTTATGAGCTAGACAATATATTAAGTATATTAGTTAACTTCTGTAATTTTTTTTCTTAGCAATGTTACTGATCTTTTTTATACTCTTTGACAAATAGCAGTCTTTAAGAATTTATTCTGGGTATGGGGGTACATGCTTGTGATATCAGGACTTTGGAGGCTGAGTAGGAGGATCAGTGCAGGTTTGAGGCCAGCCTTGACTACTAAGTGAGTTCAAGAGTAGCCTAAAATGCACAGCAAAATTCCATCTCAAAAAGTCAAAAAACAAAAAAAAAAAAATCTTTTTGTCTTTTATTACTGTTTCATGTAATACTTTGTTCTCCCCCTCTTTTTTTTTTTTTTTGCTTATGTTTTTGTTGTTTGGTGCTTTTTATGAGACAGGGTCTGGCTATATAGTTCAGGTTGGCCTGGAATTCGCTGTATAGCACAGGCCTTGCACTTGTGTCAATCCTCCTGCCTCAGCCTGTTGAGCTCTGGGATTATAGGTATGTGCAACCATGCCTGACTTGCTGGAGTTGCAGCCAGTGGTAAAATGTGTGAATCCTCAGCACCACAAAACAACAAAAAAAAATTGTATGAAAAAAATCCAAAATTGTATGAATATAGGTAAAGGAACATTTAAAAAATTTTTATACAGTGTAATTATTATTACATAGGAATAACTATTGAATATAAAATTACATGTACCAATTTTAGATATGATGAAAAATAGGCCTAGGACTTATAGTTTAGTTAAGAATAATTAAAATTTGAGTACTCTTAGGCTATGAAAAAGGTGATAGAGTTTATAAATGCATATTCTAAAGTAGTGTTGAAAAGAAACCACCAGTTCAATACATTTCTCAGATATTTCAATTTCTAATCTGACTCACAGACTTGGAAATGTACCTTTTTGTAATATTTTAGAATCTGTACTCTTGTGTATTTCACTCAACTGAGAGAAAAGTGTTGGCTTTTTTGATGTGGTTAATTGCTTTTATTTGTTCTATACCAAGAGCAGAATGCAGTGGAACATCTTATTGAAGGCAGTTTTCCAGAGTGAAATTAACAGTGGTTAGCTTTATATATATTATCCCTTTTCATCATTCTAACAGCTCATTCTTGCCTCCTTTTTGTTGCAGAAAACTTAGTCTTATGAGTTAATCACCTTTACCAAAATTTAAAGCAGTGCAGTCTAACTTGCAGAGGAATGTCACACAAAATACTTTCCTGGGGAAGAGTACCAGTGAAATATAAATAGGATTATTTTAGTGGATGTGTCTATTTTAAGTCTTTTTTTTTTTTTTGTCTTTTCCGTTTTTTATCAGTACCAGGGATCGAACTCATGACTGCCTGCTTGCAAGGCAGGCGCTTATGCCGCTGAGCTAAATCCCAGCCCCTATTTTAAGTCATTTTAACAAAATACCTGATGTAAACAATTTAAGGGAAGGAAAGTTTATTGTAGCTCATGGTTTCAGTGCACGATCAGGATCCAGAGCAGAAATGTCATTACAGAAGGAAGGATGTGGTGGAAGAGAGCTGCTTACATCATGACACTCAGGAAGCAGACAAAACTAGAGAGAACCCTAGAAGTGATAGCAGTTTTTGGAGGCACACCCCCAGTGACCTACTTTCTCCAACTGTACCTCACCTGCTAATAGCCTGTTAAGCTGTGATAGCACCAGTAGGTTAATTTATTCATGAGGTCAGCATCTCCATGATCCAGTTACCTTCCAGAAAGTCCCATCTCTAAACTTAGGGGCCTTTGGCAGATGTTTTTGATCCAGACCTAATACTGCATTCTGCTCTGGCCTCTAAAATGGATTAATCCATTATTGAAGTTAGTGTCCTCATTGTCCATTCACTTCTCTCTCTCTTTGTCTTTTTTGAAATAGGGTCTTGCTGTGTAGTTATGTAGCTCAGAGTATCCTTGAACTCATGGCAGTCTTCCTACCTCAGCCTCCGAGAGGCTGGGATTACAGGTGGGCGCTATCATGTCCTGCCCATTGACTTCTCTAGGCTCAAACTCTGCACATTGTTGCTTGGAGATGAGGGGATCAGGCACTCAGTGTGCAAGTCCTTGGGGGAATACTTCCTATTTAAGCCATAACAGAACACTAATGTCACAAAATTAAGAAATATATCTGTTAGCTTCCTTTGATTTAATAGGCTGATCAGATGAAGTCATTGTGATTGTGAAGAACTGATGTGGTGTTAGTTATTTATATATCTTATTTATGATTCACAGTGCTAGAGATTAAACTCAAGACCTCTCACATGTTAGGCAAGGCTCTGCTGCTAGCATCCCCAGCCCAGGTTGAGTATACTTAGGGAAGCCTAAGCTAGTGATGACATAGGTCTTCTGTGACTGTGCTTCAGCTTACAATGATTAGAAAGTGATTTAGTTTCTATCTGATTTAGAATCTGTATGTTCTTTCTTGATTTTCTCTAAATATTAGGTATACAAGAAGGCAAAAGTTACAAATGTATAGCTGTATTGAAAGTTTAGTGGAAGAGTAGAAGTATGTATGTCAATAGGTTTTGCCATTCTGGATTTTTAGGAGAAAAATGTCAGTATAACTTAAATAGATAATATAATGGAAATAGTCTTCCTCTGCTTATCATACAGAATAATTTTTAGTTTAGAATTTGATTAGCGTATTCTGATTTAACATGGGTTACTTTTTGAATCTTAATTAGCAGTTGTCATTTTTCTTGTAACGTGGTGTATTTACAAGAAATAAATATACCTACTGTAAAAATATTTCTGTTCTGCTCCAAAGACTAATCAGAATATACTTGGTTATCATCAATATCATAAATTAATTTTGAGTTTTAAAACATGATGATTTCACAGTTTAGAGTTTGCATTTTCAGGAAATTATGTGTAAGGATACGTATTTATACACAAAGGCCTGTGAATGTTCTATGTAGGAGTTAGTAGGCTGTTGTGTAAAACCATTTTATTTTTCCAAAACAAGACATGAGATGTTGCCATGGAATAGGTAGGTGTAGTTCAGGCTCTTGGGTGTAATGAGCAATGAATTGCAAATTGTACACTGGGTAACAAGTGGCAAGCAGCTACATTTATTGAAGATCAAATAATGTTCAGGATAAGTCCATGCCAGTGGAAGATATGGCCTAGACAGAAAAGTGACACCAGGTGACAGAACAGTAAAAGCACTGCACAGGTCACAGACAGAGAAGCAGCAGTGGACAACCCCACCCCTGATAAATGAAGCTTTCAGAATTTAAAGGATATGCACCTCAGTTCAGATGCCTCTTCTTGAGTCTAGGTGTGATTGACAGGGTGCCATACCATCTCAGGGACTCTCAACAGGCATGCCTGTCCCAGAATTCACTCTGATCTTAATTATATACATGACATGTAGCACATATTTATTAACCTTAATAAGGTGGGTATAGGCTGAAGGAGACTGAAGATCAGGCCAGGAGATCCTGTGTGCATGTGCTCTCACCTAGCGCATCAGAGATCTCCTGGGTTTTGTTATTTTCTGCCTCTCATAAGACAATGGAAGAATGGCCTTAGCATGTTGTTTAGAGTTAAGTGGGTAGAAGGAGAGACTCCCACAGATCCATTGTTTCTGTAGCTACTTTTCTGGAGACACACTGGGAACATTTTATGGTTTGAAATGATCATTGATGAGAGAATGGTTTCCTTCTAAAACTAAAGAAATTGAAGATTTCTGCCAGACACACGGTTCGTCAACAGGTATGCTTTATTTACATTAGGGTAAGCAGTTAGGCACTTCCACTGTTCTCAGTGAGTGGCACTAATGGCTGCTTTTTTTTTTTTTCTTTTAATAATGTGAGCAGAATGTAACTTAAGAGGAAACTATGATTTTGCAGAAGATCAGTGATGCAGAATCAAGAAATGTTCAAATAATCATCTTCTATATGTTCAGAATGAAAATTAAAGAGTAGCATAGCAGAGAGCAGTCCATATTGAAATTAGATTGCCAGGATTCAAGTTCTGTTTCTGCCTCTTAATCAATTGGTGATCTGCATTACCTAAAAAAGTTATGATGTGGCCTTTCAGTACTCAGTTTTCTTTTTTTTTTTTTTTAATGTTTTTAAATGCTGTTTTTAATTAGTACATATTTGAGTGTACAATGATTACATTCATCATGGGGAGTTGGTATATATACATATATACACCACAGGTCTTAATTTTAACTTCCCTTCCTCCTTTATTTTTCTTACCTGTAATATTTGGATAGTAATGGTGCCCGTCTATTATGGTTGTTATAAGGATGTAGTTAGAAATACATATTAAATGTCTGGCATGTAATAAGCTCTCACTAGATGTTAATTTTCTTTTTGTTCTTATTAGCAGTTATATTATTTAGATAGATATAGCTGTGATAACCCATAGGAGAGATTTTGATAGGATTTGGTAATTCTAGATTGTGTTTATGTCTTTAAAACCTCAAAGAACAGTTAATATTTTATGTGAAGTGTTGAGATGTGTTTTCTGTGTGTATGTATAAACCCCCAAAAGGATTACACTAAAGATAATTTGATAAGAAATCTTGGGGTGTAGCCAGAAAACTGTAAATGAGAAATACTATTTTTATGCTGAGGAATTCCATGTACAATCAGAATCATGTGTGCTCAGAATGTTAGGAAAGTTATGTTCCTGTATCAAACTTACAGTCAGTCTTCTTGGCGTTCAGAATCACTGAAAGTATCTTTATAAACTTTATAAAGCATTGAAAGTATCTATGTGATAGGATAGGCAGGAGGAAATAATTCTTTTCCCAAAACACTTTTTTTTTTTTTGCCTTAAGTGTACCCTCATTAGTGATATAAGGGAATGAAACTCTCAACCTACTATAAGTCAGATACAAGTTCACGTTCCCTAAAATCAAAGAATGAATTTTAGGAACAGTGGAGGTTAAGAGCAGAATATATTTCTTGAGAGAAAGAAAGCTTTTGTCTAAGAGACAGAAGGGATCCCAAGTGGGTTGCCAAAGACTGTTTTTTAGGGACTTTTACAGAGTAAAACCATGAAATGAGCTGTATACAAGGTGGCAAAACATGGGAACTCACAAGGTGGGTATAATGTGGGTCCAGAACTATGATTAACCAATAACAGTAATTGCTCAATAAAATTGATTAAGTCTGGGACAAATGAGGAAGCAAGTCACACATCCTGTTGGAGGCTAGAATGTTGACTCCTGGCTTCCTCAGGGTAATAGAGACCTACTTAGAATATCAGTCCTTAGTAAGTATATTTGTTTGATCTTTTGTCTTGAGGCCTGGCCCAAAGCAGGTGTTTGTGTCCTCACAGTTGCAAGGTATCTGGCCCTCTGCTTGTTGGCTGCTCTGACCGCTTATAATATTTCTGTCTTAACTCAGTTGCCTGTAACAATGGAAATAACTTCTCTCTTCACACACTCTGCTATTTGTTTTTTGTATGTTTTGTTTTTTCTGGGGGGAGTACCAGGAATTAAACTCAGGACCTCATGTTTGCCAGACAGGTGTTGTGGCACTGAACTGAATCCCCAGCTGTTTTGTTTTCTTTTTGAGAAATGGTCTCACTGCAGTTGAGGTTCGCCTTGAACTCACTTCATAGCCCAGACAGGCCCAACACTCAGGAGGCTGAGGCAAAAGAATTGTCCCTTGTTTCAGGTTAGCCTGAACTGTAAAGCAAGACCCCATGTCAAAATAAATAAAAGAAATAAAAAAGCCAATATACATTTGCTTTGGTCATTTGAGGGGAGGATACTATTTTGGGATGTGAGATTTATCTCTTGTGGTTTATAGTGTTTTGGACGAAGCTAGACTTCTTGCTTTATTCTCATCTAATAAGTTTAAGACTGGTCTCAGTCTTAAATATTAAATGATTTTGGGCCACATTCAGGTTTGGTGGTCTGCGATGTTAGTTTTTCAAACTATTTTTTTAAAAAAGCCAGATGCAGGATAGTGGGGCTAGGAATTCAGCTCAGTGGCATAAGTGCCTACCTGGCAAGCACAAGGTCATGAGTTTGATCCCTGGTACAAAAAAAAAAAAAAAAAAAAGCCAGATGTAATGGTGGACAACTGTAATCCCTGCACTCAGGAGGCTGAGGCAGGAGGATCACCACAAATTTGAGGGTAGCTTGGCCTATGTAGTGAATTCAGGGCCATCCTGAATTGTGCAGAGTCCTTTTGAAAGTACTGTCAAATGTAGCATCTGGTGCATATATTTTTTTGCAGAGTATATAAGGAAATGATACAAGGTCTTTTAATCTTGTGTTTAAAAACAGACCATATTTAGGTCTCTGTAAAAGGAAAGAAACTTCTCTCCAGTACTCCTTTTCAAATAGTAAAAAATGTTATTGTGTGAAGGAGGAAGGGGCTTAGCATCAGCATTAGGCTCATTTTTTCCTATATCCTATTAACTAATTCCAAGATTGTTTCATATGGTATCCACCCATTTCATCTGGCACAACCTCTTCTCTCCTGAAGGTAAGACTGATTGTTCTGAATTGCTGTGTGTATGTGCTTTGGCACAGCATGAAGGGCCACACAATTAATATTGCCATTATCTTTTAAACAGTTTGCATTTCTGCCTACAAATAAAAGGGTGCAGCAGGAGGACATGATAGATAATGGTGTTTTCTCTGCTCTACTGATTAGCAGAATAGGCTTTGTACTGTTAGCTTTTTGTGTTCCTTAGACTACCTACTGTATTTTTTGTGTCTACCCAACTGAAATACATTCATTCATTTGTCACTACAATTTTAATATGTCTGATGCTGACTGCTGTGAACTCTTCATGGAGGCAAGCAAACGGAAAGTTGAGTAGTCTTGTTCACATTTTTTTCCAGTTGTATGTAAACTCTTGAGCACTTAAATTTTATATGGTTCTTCAAATGTTTTACTTTTATCTGGTTTAGGAATTTGGTTTCAATCCATCTCCTTTTCCAATATGTGATTCCTTACACATCAAATAGAAGCAAGGAGTGTCTATAGGAAAAAATGATTGCTTGTTTGGCTGTGTTTTATTTTACTTATTAAAATTTTTAATTTTTGTTGAAATGAAGTTTCACTATATTGGCCCAAGTTGGCCTCAAACTTTGCAAACCCTCCTACCCTAAACTCCCGAGTAACTGGGATTGCCAGCATGTACCATGCACCCACCTAAATTAAATTAACCTGTTTTAAATTGTTGATCTGTACTGGCATGAGGAAAGAGTTTGTTCATACCACATTTTAGAGTAGTCTACTTTTAAGTGAAAGGTTTTTGCCCCAGATGGGACACTGTAGCCTGTAAAACCTTGGCGGTGGAACCAAGGGGCTCTATCTTGAGGTCATCTTCCCCGCCCCTAGGCAATTTGCCTGTGGCACCAAATGAATACCAGTGGGCTACCTGTGCATCACTAATGCCCCTTAGGCACCACCCCAAACCTAAGCTACATGTATGCCCCCACACCACGTGTCTGGTGGAGAGAATGCCAGACCCTGGAGGGTCAGGGGGTCTCTCCCCAGGTTCTTAAAATAAAGGTCTCTTTTATTTCATACTTCTTAAATTTTCAGCTGCGCCAAAATCTTATCAGATGGTTCCCTTCCGCACTGAAAATTCTGTCATTAAGTAACTTTATCAAATGATGTCAGAGAGAAAGTAAATGTCTATAATTTAGAAATCAGAGATGCTTCCTTATTGCTTTAGGAGGTTACCTCTGAATTACCTATTTCGCATTGAGTTCTTTAAGAGAAAGGGACAAATAGTGACCTTTGTGGCGGTCTCATATGAATGTTACCACTTACTCCCATTTTACTGATTGAAAATGGAAGATAGAGAAAATAAACATTTTGCCTATAACTGCAGGCACATACCTGATAGTAGTAGTCCAACTCCAAAGCCAGTTCTTTCTTGTATTATATATATGTCATCTTCTACCTGAAGTGGCTTATTTCTGGGGTCAGTTTGTCCTTTGGGAAATTCACTGAAAGTCATAATACTAAGTGTATGAAGTAAATAAGAATTCGATGTTAAAAAACTTAAGTACACTAAGCAAAAAGAATAACTTTGTTTTTGCACAGAATTCACTGGTAACAGTTGTGCCTTTAATGCTGTAGGACTTACAGTATTTTTTAGATTTGTGTTTTATATTAAGGTTCCTTCATAGTTGGGTAATTATTTCCATTTTACAAGGTAGGATACAAGCTTACAATAGAATATATTTTATTAACTCGTATGTTGGTCTTCACACTGTCTTAAGTGCGAAGTATTACTAGATTTGAGTTCAGGTTTCCAAAAGAAAACAGCACTTTTTACTGTAAATAGTACTTAGTAATCGGTAGACAAGATAACTCAGGCAAAGCTATATCATCAGTTCTTTCTTGTTTCTTATCTTTAAAAAAAGAAGGAATTGAGCCAGGTGACCATATTGATTATTTGAATGATAAAAAAGTTACAGGGTTGGGAGTGTAGCTTAGTGGTAGAGTTCAAGGCTCTGGGTTTGATTCCCAAGTACAGAGGAAAGGGGGGAAAAAAAACACCAAGATATAAACAGTACATGTTATAACTAATTTCTAAATTAGGATTTCTTTCCAGCTACTGAGTAGTGTAGTACCTGTAACATTGTCATCAGTAGAAATCACAGATATTTCTTACGTTCATGATAGCTTATTATTTAGTACATTAAAAAAGAAAAATATATGCAGTACTGGGCACAGTGAAAGTGGCATATGCCTACGATTAATTTTCAGCTGCTCATCAGGAGGAGTCAAGAGAGTTGGAAGTTCAAGGTCAGTCTGGTCAGTTTAGAAAGACCCTGTCTATAAATTTAAAAAGAAAATCAAATAGCTGGGGATGTGCTCAGTGTGAGGCCCTGGGCTCAACACCCACTACCACAAAAAAATAAAAATATAAAAGGCAAAAACAATATATTTAATACATGATTTTTGGAAAACATTTTAGCTGTTTTCAGTATTTTAGTATAATTGGTTTTCTCTGCATGTGTTTTGCTTCAGAATATGCTGAGATAAATTCTTATTGCCAAAGGAGTTTATGGCACAAAATGGGTTAAGTGGCCCAGCATGGTTGTGGTTGACAGGAAGGAAATTTTCTGGATGCTGCTGTGGGTGGGTGGGTGGGTGGTGCTCGTGTGGGTGGGTCTTGCTTCCAGCAGTGTCTTTGATTTCCAGAATGCTGGACTGCATGTGCCGTTCCTATAGTAGTGAGCAAGTTAGCAGAAACGAAATGATGGTATAAAAACCAATTTGTGATCATCTGTATTTTGGATATATTTTTTTTGCAAGAATTAAGTTTCTAAGCAGTTGTTCTGATTGAAGGATGTAGGAAAAGACCTCTTATTTGAGGTTATCTGCTCTTGATTTTCAAAGTAATAAGACTAGCTTGCCAAGAGCAATAGTTACCCACACAATGCATGCGCTGCACAAAATATTTCTGTAACAGGTCAGTTGGAAGGCTGCATTACCTTAAAAACATTAGGGCATTTAGTATGGTTTTGGGGGGGGTGGCTTTTTCTCTTTTTGCTTCCTTGGTAATAACTGGTTATACAGGAAATAGTAAATACTTATTAGTAGTAAGAATTAGAAATATACACAAAATTGGGTAATTTAATTGGAATATAAACTGCTGGGGTTTTGTACTTTGGTGGGCCTGGTATTCCACTTGTAATACATTTGTCTTTAGATTGAGTAGGGTGGGATTTGCTATCTCAAACTTACAATAGATTTCCAGATCCTTATCAGTCAGCAGGAGGGGTGACTATTTTCAATAGTGATAATGAGGCAGCAGTTCCCAAGTGGAGACTTAGTTATTGGCAGAATTGTTCAAACTCAAATAGGTTTGGAAAACTCAGAATGGAAATAGTAATTTGTTTTAAAAAGAAACTCAGACTGCCTTTTTCGGGGTAAGACAAGAATATAGATAGAATGTATCTTAGTTACTTTTTACTCGTTGCTGAGACAAAATATCTGAAGCCCAAGTTGGGAAAGGAAACATTAATTTCTTACAGGTTTTGGAGGTTTTAGTCCACACTCAGTTGACTCTAACTAAGGCAGGCGGACATGGTTGGGCCTCAGTTCATGGTGGCTGCAAACAGTCAGCAGGAACCAGCAAAGAGCAAGACACACCTTCTTCCTGCCATTACATTACATCCTGGCTCCACTCCTTTGTGAGTGTAGCATTGACACCATCAATCCAAGCACTAGACAATGAACCATCACAAATGCACAATGCAAACTCATGAGGCCTGGGGGACACAGACATAAACCATGACAAAGTGGCAAGAAAGCAGATGAACTTCTTAAAGTCAGTGAACTTTCTAGAAGCCAGAAGAGGTTAATATTATTTACCTAAAGTACTGCAGTATGAAGTTTTGAGAAAGATTAATGTAGTAACAGCCATTAATCTGGAAATATGTTCTCTGTCTAAATTGGCAAAAATTAATTCGACTGAGGAAAAAACTCAGGTAGCAACTTGTTTTTGTTGCCAGTTTGAGAAAAAAAAAATTAAACATTTCATGCTAAGAAAGTGTTACTGGTGTTAGAGGACAGGGAATGTTAGTGAAACTATGATTGATATAGGGGAATGAAACTCCCAACCTATTATGTCCAGTACAAATTTATGTTCTCTAAAATTTTAGAATGAATTTAGGAACAACGGAGGTTAAGAGCAGAATATAATTATTGAGAGAAAGAAAGCTTCTGTCTGAAAGAGACAGAAGGTTTCCCAAGCCAGTTGCCAAAGACTGTCTTTTTCTAGGGACTTTCATAGAGTCAAATCATGGGGTGAGATGGGTTTAAGGTGGAGAAAAAGGTGGGGCAGAACTATGGTTAGCCAATAAGATTAATAGTTCTGGTAAAATTGATTACATTAAGAACAGATGGGGGAAGTGAGTCATTTAAAAAAGTGGGCATTCTTAGAGAGCAGTGAATGACTCTTCCCTTAAGGGGTTGGGATGGTGACTCCTGGCTTCCTCAGGGTGGTAGGAAACTATTAGAATATCAGTCCTTAGGATATCAATGCTTTTGCTTGGTCTTTTGTCTTGAGGCCTGGCCTATAGCAGAAAGTGTCTGTCTACCCCATAGTTGCAAGGTATCTGGACTTCTGCACTGGCTTCTTATAGGACCTACCCCTGTCTCACTTCCTATATAGTATTTCTGACTAACTCAGCTACCTATAAAATACTACCACAATAGGGTTTACTAACTAAAAATGGAAACAAGATATATTTGACATCATCAGGTAGAATTCTATCTTCAGATCTATTTTACCGCAATTTTAAGTGCAGAAAATTTTTTTTTTTAGATTGTAGTTTCCTGTCTGCCAACATAAAATGCTATAAAATTTTGTTTGGTTTTCTTTAAATCTAGAAATTATTGCGTACTAAATCCAAACAAAATGTATGTGACTGACTTGGCTCAAATTATGAAAAGCGGCACAAATTATGTTTGTGAGAATACTTTGTAGACTGAAAACGTAGCTACAGGTGCTGTAGTATTTAGGGCAGAGAAGCGTGTGTGTGTGTGTGTGTGTGTGTGTGTGTGTGTGTGTGTGTGTGTTTGTGCCAGCACATGTTTTCTTTTTCCAGGATGACATGGTTAATTTCAAGACAATGCCTCAGGAAGGTAAAAAAGAAAAAGGTTAGAACCAGTCATCATAAATTTCAGCAATCTCTGAGCCATATTAGTCTTCATTTATGCTATAGTATATGTTAGCCATAGAAAAGAAAGAGTAGGCCTAATACCAGAAATTTTTAGTAGAGTTGTGTACCATATTTGGTTATTTACACATTTCCCTTTACTTCCACTCTCTTGATTTTGCCTTTTTGATTCTCTGCAGGTCTTTTGTTTTTAAACAGGTTCTTCTTGTGTAATTGGGGGTAATCTTGAACTTGCTGAGCACACCAGGCTGCCCTAGAACTCATGGTGATTTTACTGCCTGAGCAAACGTGGAGTGTAGGAGATGACAGGAGTGGTCACCATCCCGGCTACACTCTATAGTAATTTTGACATTTACTGTTCCAGCACTGAGATTTTATCTTTACTATAATATTCTCTTTGTGGCTTACTTTGTTAATAATTGAAATACTAAAGGTTCTGGGTGTGAAGTATGTATACTTTTTTTTTTTTATTTAAAGAAAAGGAAACGAAAAAAAAATACATGGAGATTAAAAAAAAAGGGTAGAAATAATACTAAATTACAGACAAACAAAAGGTAAGAAATTGCCAGTTGATAAGTTACAAATTGTCATCTTCGAAATGGCTGTTCAGGTTATAGAATTAAAGTATATAGAATGACATTCAAAAAAATGACCCTACAAACCATTCTGCTCTATGGCCGAACAAAAGCTCCGTAATATGATTATCAGTCCCACCTATTTGTTTTACATCTCTAAGAGGATAAGGTTAACCATATCAAAACAGAACAGAACATTTAAAAAAAAATAAAAAACAATTTAAAGAAATACAGATTTCAAAGCAAGTCCACTGGAGATCTACCTTATCTAACTGTCTCTAGCTTCTTACAAATAGTTGTCCCTAACTTCACCCACTTTCTATACTTATTGCATATTATAGAACTAATCAAATCATTACAGGATGATGGAGTCTTTTTAGGTCCTCAAGTTCCAAATTAGGGAAGACAATACCAACTACCATCGCATCTCTCATTCTCTTTGTAATAGCCATCCCCATCTCTGCATATGCTGAAGTTGAGCTGAAGAAACCAGTCCAGAGTCATTTTAATCAGCAAGCAATAGATTGCTAGAATTTATATTATAATGCTACAAAATAAGCCTCGGGTTTTTCAGGTCTCTTCCTCAGAGTATTTGTTCCTATCCTCTCTGTATTATAGGGAAAACCAAGTCATAACAAGACAACGAAACAATTTCCTAGATAAACATGCAATGGATAGGACTTATAAAACTATAATATAAATGATCTTCCGTAGCTACTATGTTTTCTCTTGTTATTTTCAATAGATTTGTCGACAACACTGGCTTATTATAGTTAAACATACTATCACCTATTTTTATAAAAACTTATCTTTGACTGCATTGTAGTATTTGAGAGCTGTTACTGATTCATACCAGTATGGATATCCTTTACATCTTGTCATGCTCAGAGTAGTTTCCTCTACTTTTAGGGTTGATTCTAACACGCATACCGATTTCAAATAGGATCAGTCAAGGCCAGCCAATAGTCTTATGATTCAGATACAATTAAGATCAGTCATAGTAAGACAATGTAAGTAATACAGGATTTCAGCCTAAGTCAATAGGAAAGTAAGGATAGTTACCGTGGTATAACCTGCTATTTTTGGTTCTAGAGGTCTGTGTCCTCAAATCTGATATGAGTGGACAGACCAGAACAAATTTAATTCAATCTAAATATGGCACTAGGACTACTGTGTCTTTTAAATCGTTATACACCATTAGCAATGACCTCTGCTTTTTTTTTTTTAAATATAGTTTCAGAGCTGTCTCTACTAAAGACTAGCTTACTGTCTCTGCCTCATGTCTGCTACTCCACTTTTCTGCTATAATTTGTCCACCTTATTCCCTCATTCCATGGTCTGCCCCGTTCACTGAGGCCTCTCTGCCACTGTAGCTGTAATCCTGATATCTCTTCCTCTCTTTCTCTGTAATGTCCTTCAGCGCTCTCTGTAGGGTTGGATTGGTGGCCACGAACTCCCACAGTTCCTCCTTGTCTTGAAAGTATCTTATTTCTTCATTAATTTTTAGAGAGAGTTTTGACGGATATATGAACTTAGGTTGCATATTTTTTTCCTTCAGGACTTGGAATATTTCTCCCCACTCCCTTCTTGACTTAAGAGTTTGTGTTGATAAGTCTGCTGTTATTTTGCTAGATTTCCCGTTATAGGTAACCTGCATCCTTTCTCTGGCTGCTTTTTAATATTCTGTTTTTTTGGTGGATTTCTGGGATCTCGATTATTATATGCCTAGGCGTAGATCTGTTTTGGTTGTAGGTAGCTGGCGTTCTGTATGCTTCTTTTATCTGGATATCATTTCTTTTTGCTATACGTGGGAAATTTTGCTTTAATATCTCTGTGAATATTTTTTGTATTTCATTTTTGGATGTTCCTGCTTCCTCACTCACATTCTTTATTCTTAGGTTATGTATCTTTTTATCATCTTCCAGTTTTAGAATTGCTTCTTTCTGGTTCCTTGTTATTTTTAAGAGGCTTTTTCTTTCACGTTCATAAGCCCTAAATCTCTCTTCAAGTTTCAGAAGGTTGTCTTTAGTTTCTGTCAAGGCATTTTGCCAATATTCAATGGAGTTTTTAGTTTCCTGATATTCTCTTTGGATCTGTTTCATGTATTCTAAGTTATGCTTAAATTCTTCTTCAGATGCTTCTCTTTCTTTTCTGATTTCCTCAGTTCTTCCATCTGTGTTCTCTTGGGCGGGGCTTGTCATTTCTTTAATTAATCT
Organism: Cavia porcellus; assembly: GCF_034190915.1. Lineage (NCBI taxonomy): Eukaryota > Metazoa > Chordata > Mammalia > Rodentia > Caviidae > Cavia > Cavia porcellus. The sequence continues at coordinate 46,212,859 of NW_026947514.1, read as the reverse complement.
CTTTATATCTTGCCTCACTTGGATCAGGAGTACATCTTTAAATTCCTCTATGAGATCATGTAAGTACTTTTTAATTTCGGCTGATGCTGTGTCGAGTAGAGGATGGTTACTGTGCTTGTTCTCTTCAGTGTTTAGTTCTCTTGGGTTTAATTTCTCCTGTTGAACAGCTGGAGATTTTTTTTTATTTTTATCTCTTGTCATGTTTCTGATTTCTTTCAGACTGTCCTGGAGTTCTCTGGCCCTCTCCGAATTGCTTAGGGCCTTTCAGAAGCGTGCTGGCTTGAGTTTTTGCTGTCCTCCCCAATTTGCTGTTATCTGGAGTAGGCTGGGATGTAGGGGCGGTACAGTCTAGTCTCTAGCCTCTGTGTCAGTTAGTTCATAAATTAGGCTGTACTTTCTGGTTGTCACTGAGTTGTGACTATTTTGTATCTGCTTATTGGGCCCCAAGCAGAGGCTTGGTTTAGCCCCAGTAGCTCCTGCCAGTTCTCTTTGAATCAGAAGCAGCTGAGTAATGGCACAGGATTCTGCCCAGGTCCCGGCCGTTCTCTTCCAAACCTCTCTGTGATAGGAGCACCAGAAAAGCAGATCTGCCCAAAACCAAGATGGCTCCCACTAAGTTCTCTGTGTGGAGCTGAAGCCAGCAAGTAATCAGGCTCTGCCAGGACTCAAGATGTCTTCCACCAGCCCTCCCTACAGGGGGACCTGGTGATGTCACCAAGCTGCGGTTTCTGCCGCCAGGCTAATATGTCTGCACCAGACTCTGTGTTATTGATTTCCCCGTGGTGGCGGGCCAGCTGTTCTCTGGCCAAACCCAGCAGCCACGGGGTTTTCTGTACTCACCAGAGTCCGGTGCAAGTCCTCGTTCCGGGACCGCCGCACACCAAGCTGTCCACTTTTCCCCCACTCGCGGCTCAGCGCTGACCGGTCAGATTTCTGTGCACCGTTTAGATTTGAAACGCCAGAGCTTTGTACATCCGCTCTGGTGCAGCGGTGCAGAACTGGCTGCTACTTGGAGTCTCGATCTGGGTCTCAGTTTCCCGCGGTCCCCAAAAGCAACTCAGCTTTTCGTGCTGGGTCCACGAGTCTGTTTGTTGATTTAAGGGCGCGGGATTTGCAGCCTCCGGTCTCAGCACGACTTTAAATCCTCCAGCTGTACTGTCTTGGTTAATAAGAATCGCTATCGATTTGTCTGGTTCTCTCCATGCTGTCTTTTTTTTAGCTTTGAGTTTGAATTCTCTGGAGAGACTCTTCGCTCGATCCCCTAGCTCGCCGCCATTTTCAGACCTCTGAAGTATGTATACTTTAATTTAGAGCTAAGAATGTTGGGCTGTTCTATGAAGAAATTAATAAAAGTATGTGGTCTTAAATATAAAACTATTACATAGAAATAACCAAAACAAATGGAACAGTTTAAGTATGGTTTTTGTAGCATAAACTACTAAGGTAAAAGTATTTTAGTTTCTCAGTATCCTCTTGTTTGTATGTGTAGGAGAGTGGTTATCAGAAATTTTAATTAGTTACTGATGCTGGATTGGTCTTTAAAAAATAATCTGTGTAAACATGACCCTAGACAGCTGTGTTTAATATAGCAAAGAATCACAGGAAATGTTGTGACCTGTGTCTAGATGTCTCCCCCCAATGCCTCATGTAGTCATAGGTGGGGCTTTTCAGAGGTGGTGAGATCTTGAATGTGTGATTACTAAATCACTGACTGGTTCAGCATAGCTCTGGGTGTGGATGATGGAGAGACCCACCCTGGGTTGAGTGCTACCTGCCGTGAGGGATATAGCCTGGATAGAATATGAAGGACCGCTGGTTACTCATTACTTGTCACTTGCTGCTTTGCTGCCTTCTGCCCACCACAAATTGTTTCTCCTTTGTAATGCCCTGCTTCCTTGGAGCCAGCCAACTGTGAACTGAAACCTCTGTGAACTGAGCTAAATAAACCTTTCTTCCTTTAATTTTGGGTTTTGGGCATTTTTTTTCTTAGCAATGAGTAAATTAAGATGAAGAGTTTTTATAATGTTTCTTGTTGGAACTTAATTTTAGTATTTAAAGAAAATGACTTGGGGTTTTGAAAATGAAAGCTTGGGGCTGGGGATTTAGCTCAGCGGCATAAGCGCCTGCCTTGCAAGCAGTCAGTCATGAGTTCGATCCCTGGTACCAGTAAAAAGGAAAAAGACAAAAAAAAAAAAAAAGAAAGAAAATGAAAGCTTATATGCTTAAAGATTTTTCTACCCTGGAGGTTATTAGCAAAATGAAAGTTGTTTTTACTCTAGCTCAGTTGGCGTATCAAGCTAAATAACTTTATTGTGGAAGTGTTTGCTTTCAAAAGGCTGGTGAGTAGATTTTTCTTTAAAATCTGATATTGCATAGAATGTTTCTAGGTAACCAGAGTGCTCGAAAAGCTGCTAGTTAAGCCAAACTTCATTTTGCTTTGTAGGAAAGTAACCAAAAATCAAGTGACCATGCCCTGGACATCTTTCTAACATTTTCTTCACCTCTTATCTCTGAGAAAAACAGAGCACTAGATCAGGAAATGATGGGTTACATGATTTCATTGCTTCAGTTTCCTGAGCTGTTCAAGTATTGATTAGACTATCATAATGTTCTACATAGCAGTGGCTTGCTGACTGGCGTGTTCAAGGTTGTAGGCTTTACAACTGATACTGAAGGAAAACAGAAAAATGCCAAAATGAAAGAATAAAATGCAATCTCAACTGCCAGCCCTTCCAGATCAAGTACAAGAGACATAAACATGTATAAAATTAGAAATCACACAGCTGAAATTTCTGAAATGATAGCAATAGAAGTAAAGAATGCCAGGAAGCTGAAGAGAAAATCAGATCAGAAATGCTCTCAGATAAAACAGAAATGATAAACATAATGAAAGAATTGTTGAGTATATCCAAAGAAGACATACAGTTAAAAAAAAAATAGAGGAGCATACAAAAATGCTGGAAACATTGAATGAACAATGCGGGAAAAAATTAGAATACATAAACAATTCAAGGAAATCAAAAATTCCATTCAAACCTGGCAAAACCACATAAATGAAATTGAAGACCCACCCTGAGGCCTTGAAGGCAAGATTGCAGCTAATGTTGAAAGGGAGGTATCTTAAAAATAACAAGGAATCAGGAAATAATTCAAAAGCTGCAAGATGCTGCAAAGAGAAACAATATAAGCCTCATAGCTGTCAGTGAAAAATGAGACCAAATGAAACAAAAAGACTGCAGAATAGCAGAAAACTACCCAAACATGAGAAGAGAACGAGACATACAGGCATGCAGGGCACTCCAGTTAACCAAAACCAAAATAAATCTACACCTTGACATGTAATAATCAAGATCCTAAAAATTCAGCATAACAACAGGATATTAAAAGCCACAGAAAAGGAACAGGTCGCCTATAAAGAAAAGCCTATCAGAATCACAACAGACTTCTCAACACAAACCATCAAATCAAGAAGAGCTTGAAATGAAGTGTTTCAAGTACTGAAAGAAAACTTTAAAACCAGATTAATGTACCCTGTGAGACTTATCTTTCAAAGTCAGTGGAGAAATAAGATACTTTCATGGCAAAGAACAACTGAAGAACTTCACAACTAGCCAGCTAACCCTACAAAGAGTACTGAAAGACATCCTAGAAGAGGTAAAAGTGGCCACTATTACCAGAACAACAACAGAAGGAAAGCAACAAGCAGGACAAGCAGCTAAACAGAAGGGGGAAACTAGGGAACCAAAAACGGAAAGATAACATGACAAAGACAAGCTAGTACATATCATATACCATTAAAGTAAATAATGTAAAAGGTAAAGAATCAACAGCAGAATGATAACATCAAAAATAAACCAATATATATCAATAATAACCATTAACATAAATGGCCTTAATTCAATTAAAAGAAACAGACTGGCAGAATGGATCAAGAAACAACATCCAATCACATGCTGTGTGTATAAGAAACCTACCGAACCCAAAAGGAAACTCATAGACTGAAAGTCAAAGGATGGAAAACAATACTTCATGCAACAGGATCCCCTCAAAAAAGCACAGGACGCTATTCTGTTTGCAGACAGTGTGAGCTTCAAACCAAGAATGATCAAAAGAGATAAACAAGGTCACTAAAAACTAGGTAGGGGAAAACTTGAAGAGGAAGAGATAACAATCTTATATATATATGCATCAAAGATGGAAGCACCCAGCTATACAAAACAAATATTAACAAATGAAAAATCAAATAAGTAATAACACAATTATAACAGGAGACCTTAACACCACATTGAAACAAAGAGACAGATTAATTAGAAAATCAGCAAAGAACAGAACTGAATTGCACCTGTGAACAAGTATACTTGGTGGACATATACAGAGTGTTCCACCTAACATCATCAGAATATACATTCTTCTCAGTGGAACATATGACATTCTCTAAAACAGACCATATACTAGCCCACAGAACATGCTTAAGTAAATGCAAAAGAATTGAAATTATCCCATGTATGTTATCAGATCATAGCACCATGAAGCTAGAAATTAATGACGAAAGAAACTGCAAAACCCCCACGAACACATGGGAAATGAATAATACACTCCTGAGCAATCAGTGGGTCACAGAGGAAATTAAGAAGTTAAACTATATATACAAGCAAATACAAGTACAGTTTACCAGAACCAGGGAGGTGCAATGACTGTGGTCCTCACAGGAAAATTTATTGCAGTGAAGTCCCACATCACAAAAACAGAATGAACACAAATAAACAACCTGATAGTACACCTCAAAAATCTAGAAAAAGAGCAAATCAAGTCCAAAGCCAAAAGAAGTGAGGAAATTATAAAGATCAGAGCAGAAATCAATGCAATAGAGACTAAGAAAATAATCCAAAGAATCAATGAATCAAAGAGTTGGTTCTTTGAAAAAATAAGTAAAGTTGGTAAGCCCCTTATTTAAAAAAGAAAAGGCTCAAATTCATTCAATAAAGGATGAAAAGAGTAAAATCACTACAGAACCTGTGGAAATACAGAAGATCATCAATACCTATTTCTTTTTTTTTTTAATTTTATTTAAGGAGAAAAAAGGTACAAGTTATACAGAATTTCAGAAAAAATAAACAGGAAATCACTAGTTAATAGGTTACATTGTCATCTTAGAAATAGTTCAAGTTACAAAATTAAAGCATATAAAGTGGACATTCAAACAGTGAGACTGCAAACAGTTCTGTTCAATGATCCAACAAAACTCAGTAATATGGTTATCTTATACACTTAAATATACATGCAGTTATATCCTTTAGAGCACTTTCTTTTCCTGTTTTGTACAATGACAATTACACATTTTTGGGATCAATACCTATTTCGAAAACCTGTATTCTCATAGGCTTGATAACACAGAAGAAATGGGACAGATTCATAGAAACATGATTTACCAAAACTGGATCAAGAAGATGTAAAACTGCTGAATAACCCAATTTCAATTCATGAAATTGAAAATGCAATTAAAACCTTGTCAACAAAGAAAAGCCCAGGTCCAGATGTATTCACTGCAGAATTCTACAAGAAATTCAAAGAAGACTTAATGCCGACACCCCTCAAACTCTTCAATGAAATTGAAAGGGAAACAGTTCTCCCTAACTCATTCCTGGAAGAAAGTATTCAATTCTAAAATCTGAGAAAGACCCAACCAAAAAAGAGAAATACAGACCAATCTCCCTAATGAACATAGATGCAGAAATTCTCAATAAAATACTGGTAAACAGCATGCAGCAAATCATCAAGAAGGTTATACACCACAACCAAGTGGGATTCATCTCAGGAATGCAGGGATCATTGTAATATATGCAATACAATGTAATATAAGCAATAAATGTAAACGACCTTATCAATAAAACCTAAAATAAGAATCACATAATCATTTCTACAGATGTAGAAAAAGCTTTTGGTAAGGTCCAACACTCATTCATAATAAGAAAATTGGAATAGATGGTCATTACGTTAATATGATAAAAGCCATCTGTGACAAACCAACAGTCAGCATCATAGTAAATTTGCCAGAAATTCAAAGCCTTTACTCTAAAATCAGGAGCAAGACAAGGATGTCCATTATCATCACTCTTATTCAATATAGTGCTAGAATTACTAGCCAAGCAAATGGACAAGAGAGAGAAATAAAAGGAGTAAGGATAGGAGAAGAAGTCAAATTATAATTATTTGCCAATGACATGATAACTCCACATAGAAGAACCCCAAAAGTTCATTGAAAGACTCCTAGGTATAATAAATAAATTCAATAATGTAGCTGGATACAAAGTCAGCACTCAGAAATCAATAGCATTCTTCTACAGAAACAGCAAACTCACTGCATGAGAAATAGGAGAAGCCACACTCTTCACAATAGCATCCAAAAAAAATGAAATACTTAGGAATCAATCTAACAAAGTAAAAGATCTATTCAGGGAAAATTATACCCTGAAAAAAGAAATTGAAGAGGACCTTAGAAAATGCAAAGTTCATAGATAGGAAGAACACATATTGTGAAAATGTCCACTCTCCCATATTTGTTATTCAGATTTAATGCAGTTCTAATCAAAATACCACTAGCATACCTCACAGATCTAGAGAAATCATTACTAAAATTGATCTGGAAGCAGAAGAGACCTGCAATAGAAAAGCCAATAAGTGGTGCTAGAAAAACTGGCTCTTCATATGCCAAAAGCTAAAACTAGACCCATGCCTATCACCATGTACTACACTAAAGTCAAAATGGATCAAAAATCTAGATATTAAAATAGAAATACTAAATCTGATGGAAGAAAAAGTAAGTAGAAATCTTGAAGACACAGGGATAGGTAGAGAATTTATAAAACAAAAGTCAAACCGCATGGGAAATCCTTCCCAGCATCAGCAACCGGGATTTTTGTCTTATTAAAAACTTTCTGCATGTCTAAAGGAATCTCCCAACAGAGTAAAAAGGAAACCCATCAATTTTGAAAAAATCTTAGTCAGCTGTCCCTCAAACAAAGGACTTCTGTCTAGAGAATATAAAGAATTTTAAAATGTCAGATCCCTGAATTTCAAAGACCCAGTGCAAAAATGGGCATCTGAGATGAATATAACACTTCTCAGAAAAAGAAATACAGATGGCAAATAAATACATGAAAAAATGTTCAGCATCATTGGTCATTCAAGAAATGCAAACTAAAACCAACTGCAAGTCCATCTGCAGAAGCATGGGCAGGATAAAGAAATTTACCAACAACAAATCCTAGAGATGCTGTGAGGAAAAATGAACTCTTCTGCACTGTTGGAGACAGTGTAGACTGGTACAACCACTGTGGAGGTTAGTCTGGAGGTTCCTCAAAAAGCTGGAATTGGAAGTCCCATTTGACAGCTAAACCACTTCTGGGCCTATTCCCAGAAGAATTGAAAACAACATACCACAGTGATGTATGTGCAGCCATGTTTATAGCAGCCACAGATCTTGGAAACAATCTAAATGCCCATCCGCTGAAGAATGGATAAAAAAGATATGGTTCTTTTATACAAGGGAGTACTACTCAGCTGTAAAGAATAATCATATTAAGTATTTATAAATAAATGGATGCAACTTGAGACCATACTCATAAGTGTAATAAAACAAACTCATATACGTAAATATTGTATTGTCTCCCTAGTGTAAGAAATGGTAAGAGCACATTAAAATATAAAATCCTCAATAAATACAGTGAGCATCTCCTCATAGCGGGGAAAAATAATATCTTAGGGAAAAGGAGGAAAAGTAAAAGGGAAGGGAAAAATATCTATATTTTTATAAACAATTAAAATAGTTAAGATGATTATGCTACAAATTCTGTAAGTTCTTGGAACAAAACACTTAACATTCATAGGACTGCAACAGTTTTGCATGTTTGTGTCTGGTGATAAGTTATGTTCCTACCACCTTATTTTGAAGGCCTCTATTGTGCTATTGTTATTTGTCTTTTTTGTTTCTTGTTTTTCAGTATGTGTTGTGTTTTGTTTTTCCCTCTAACACAGAAAAGTTAGGTATACATATAGATGCTTATACATGCCTAGAAGTTCTCCTAAACAGTTTATGAGAATCAATTATATTATGCATGATGAAATGAACAGCTACTTTGAAGAGAGACATTATGAAATCCAGTAATGTTTTTATACTTGTTCAGAGTGACTTTAATCTGTTTTGTATTATTTAATTTCAACATACATGAAGGTAGGGACACCTATTTTGAAGAGAACAAGAGACATTATGGCAGCCATTTTTTATTTTCTTATTGTCTGGTTTGAAGGCCTGTAATACCTTTATTACTTACTCTGTTCTGATCAGTTTTATACTATTTTGTTTTATATGAATTCATTGTGTGTGAAGATACAGACCACTATTTAGAAGAAAATAAGAGACATTATGATATACACTGTAGATTTCCTGTTGTCTTGCTTTGAAATCTATGTCACTTGCATTGTTTTCTTCTGATCTACTTTGTTCTGTTTTGTTTTGTTTTACCCTCTTTAAAATAAAAAAAAAAAATGAGTAAGTTCCCAAAGTTACAATAGATACAGTAAAAAGGAAAGAAATTGCTCAAAGAAAAATTACGTTTGGTTTTGGTATTCTGTTTTTGTTTTTTGTTGGTACTGGAGATTGAACTCAATGACCTTGTGCTTGCCAAGCAGGTGCTTGTACCACTAAGCTAAATCCCCAGTCCTCAAAAGGAAATTATGTTGTTTGATCAATCTTATATGCCTGTGTCTGGTAGCCTGAGCAATTACTTTGAGGGTAGCAATATGGAATATAACAACCATCATTAAATTCCTATCATCTTGTTTTGCTTTTGTTGTTTTTTAATTGTTTGCTTCATAATTTTTCTGTTTTTTGTTTTGTTTTGTTTGGGTGCCAGGGATCAAACTCGTGACCTTGCATTTGCTGGGCAGGTGCTATGCCACTGAGCTAAATCTCCAGTCCTGTTTTTTTTTCTTTAAAATAAAAAAAGTTCTCAAGATTGCCATGAGGACAAAAATCCTTTGGTTTTGTTCATGTTGTGTCCCTAGAACCTATCACAGTGCAGGATGCTTGGAGGAATGTTAAGTATTTGATAAATGAACAGTTTAATTTCAAGTAAGATTCTGAACTTGGTGCATCCAAAGTTGAACGTATAACCTTAGTTCTGCTCCTTTCTCAGTTAGGCTTCATAATCTCCACTTTTGTCTTGAGAATAAGCTTGTGAAGGAATACCCCATCTATGGCCACCTGATCTGTTCCTTTTCTCATTGCTTTGTGTAATAGGTTACATTGTGTACATGGACTCCTGACCACATGCCAGTTTAGCCTCTGTAATGTCCTTACTGTTTGTTAACTTTTTTTTCTTTTTGGTACTGTGGGTTGAACCCAGGACCTTTGCCCAGACCTGTATCCCATTAAAAAAAAAAAAAAATTGAGTGTAGGAATGTGGGAAGATGGCGGAACAATAAGCAGCAGAGTAAATAGCCTCTCTGAGAGAAACAGTCCAAATGCTGGAATATAGCATTCTGGAGAAGATAAGAAGGAAAGAAGTGGGTCCCCTCAACCCAGGAAGAATCTAAAGTGAGAATTGAAGCCCACAGAGAGAATTAAAAAAAAAATAGTAAAGAAAAACTTAAACAGAAGAAGGTGGTAGCTGGTAGTGCTTTCACCAGAGCTGGAACCACCATGCCAGAAGTGCTGTTGGAATCCAGAAACAGATGGGCCCAGTGAAGCTGGTGGCTAGCAACCCTGAAGGCCTCGGCAGGGAAATGTGGTGGAGGGGAGCAGCAGACCAGAGAACTGCACTGGCAGGCATTGAGTGTAGGGGACTCAGTCCTCCTGCAGGAATGAGCAATTGGCCAGAGCCATTTTGGATTTGGGTGGGATAAACCTGGAGACAAAACTGCAGCCTGCTTTGTTCGGCCACTCCTAGCTCGGAGCAGACTGGTGGAAATTGCTTGGACTGAGTCCTGCCCCTCTGCACAGTGCAATAGCCACTGTCGAGGTTTCCCTAAAGCTATCCCTAACCAACCCCACCCACCCAGTGCATACTAACCTGGTGAAGACTCCCTGTGTTTAACCAGCTAAGAAGGGAAGGGCTAGCCTGGCCCGCTGCTGCTTATACTACAGTAACCACCAACAGACTGGGGAAGGCAGCAAACAGCAGAAATACCTAGCTATCATGCTTCAGTGTAATTATAACTAAGACAGGAAGTGCTGGTGACCCTGCTACCCACTTGTCCAGAAGAAACCAGGAACATGACAAGAGGAAGAAGCAAAAGGCAGTCTCTGGCCTCCAACCCAAGCAGTACTAGTCCAGGAGATGTAAACACAGAAGAGACTGGGAGTTGCACACTTGTAGTTTTTGAAGCAATAGCAACTGAAATAACTTCATGAAGCTATAAAAGAACTTGGAACAGAAATACTATTACAGGTGAAAGAAGATATGAAAAAGATAATAGAATTGCTAAGCATCTCTAAAGAAAACACAGATGCCGCATTGGAAAAAGTATTGTATGCTTCCTTCTCCTTTACACTCCTCAGCTGCTAACAACTTTGTACTATATTTTTTGCTTGCTAGCTCACTTGTTTCTTTGATTTTTGAGACAGTGAGTTGGTTTGTAGTGCAAGCTGGCGTTGAACTCACTAGCCCAATTTGGCCAAAAGCTGGCAGTAAATCTTCCTTTTCAGCCTCCCCCTCCCCAAAAGACACAGATGGAAGAATAGAGGAGCATAGAAAAAGAGGGAAACCATCAATGAATAATATAAAAAAATTTAGACATATAAAACAGATTCAAAGAGATTACCAGGAAATTAAAAACTCCATTGAAAGCTGGCAAAACTGCTTGAAAGAAACTAAAGATAGACTACCAAACCTTGAAGACAGATTTGCAGCTTGAAGTCATGAAAGGAAAGATCCCTTAAAAATAACAAGGAACCAGGAAGTAACAATACAAAGGCTAGAAGATGACAATAGGATCTAGAAAAATAAAAAAAGTGAGTGAAGAAGCAGAGGTAAACACAAATGAAATGCAAAAGCTATTTACAGAAATAATTAAAGAGAACTTTCCAAGCATAAGAAAAGGAAATGATACTCAGATATGTGAGGCATAGAGAACTCCAGCCAGCTATAATCAAAATAGATCTACACCCAGACATATAATAAGCCAGATCTCAGAAATTCAACACAAGAACAAACTATTGAAAGCTGCCAGAGAAAAGAAACAAATCACCTATAAAGGAAAACCCATCAGAATCACAGCAGACTTGTCAGCACAAACCATCAAATCAAGAAGAGCTTGGAGTAAAGCATTCCAAGTCCTGAAAGAAAATAATCTCCACCCTAAACTGATGTATCCTGAAAAACTATCTCTCAGAATTAATGGAGAAACACGATACTTCCATGACAAAGAGGAATTGGGGGAATTCTTACCACCAAACCAACACTACAAAAAATACTGAAGGACATTCTAGAGAAAGAGAGAAAAAAAAAAAAAAAGACCATTGTTTTAGGAACAGTGGCAGAGGGAGCTCACTGAATGGGGAGCTTGCCTCTTAGCTGTAGATTGGCTAGAAAGCCATAACACTTTTATACAATGGAAAACAACTCAGCTATAAAAGAAAAAGAAAACCTTGAAACTCTTATAGGTAAAAGAATATAACTCGAGATCATGCTCAGGAGTAAAAAGGCTCAGAATCACGTAGGTGAATAGCAGGCTGCCTCCCTCAATCTAAAAACTAAAGGAGTTAGTGGGATGCAAAATGTACAATGCACTCTGTGAAAGTAAAAGGGGAGAAATTGTCTAAAAAGGGAAGGCAGTGGCCACTGTTAAATCTTTTATCATGATTTGAAACCCATATTGTTTTCATTGTTCTGTTTGGTTTTATTCTGTTCTAGTTTGTTTACTTATATTAGGTTTGATAGCTTGGACAGCTATTCCAAAGATAGTGGGATATATTATGGCAACCATTTTTGATTTCCTATTAACTTGATTTGAAGCCCTGTATTGCTTTCACTATCTTGTTTTGACTGATTTTATTCTATTCTGTTTTGTTTGATAGTATCAAGTCTGACAGAATAGGCAACTACTTTGAAGACAGTAAGATTCATTATGATACCCATTCTAGTTTGACTGTTATCTTCTTTTGAAGTCCTGTAATGTCTCCAATGTTTCATTTTTGTTGGTTTCGTTCTGTACTGTTTTTTTCAATTTTATTATACCTCATGTTATGGGCAATTCTTTTGAAGATAGCAGGAGACATGGTAACCGTTGTTGATCACCTTGTATTTTGTTTTTACGTCATGTACTATGTTGGTCCTTTTGTTTTGACTATTTTGTTTTGTCACATTTGGTTTTATTCTCTTCAAAATAAAACTTGTTTTAAAGTTAAGAGTATTAGTAAGTTGCTCAAGTTGGCTTAAACTTGTGCTTCTCTTGTTTCACCTCCAATTGAGATGGAATTATAGACATGACCAGCAAACCAAACTGCTGTGTAATTCCTTAACTTCCATCTCTTTTGGTCTCTAAATATGTGCTTAGGGAAGTAGTAATGAACCTATGGCACATATATTGTTACTTGTTTTTAAGACAAAAGATGTGTGATTTCCACCCCGCAACCTGAAACCTCAGCATTCAGGTTGATTTGAACTGTTTGTGTTTTGCGATAACTAAGTGGGTTTTTTGTTGCAGTGTGGGCACTCATCTCTGGAAGGTTTGCCATCACTGTTTTAGGGTTTTGTGGGTAGTGCTTGGCACAGAGTAAATATTTTACAGGTGTTATAAGTATTGTTATTCTAAACCAAGCAGGGCAATGATTAATACCTATAATCTCAGCATTCTTGGAGGGTGAGACAGGAGGATGGAAATTTTGAACCCCTCTTGAAAGCTTTTAAAAGGATTGGTGAGTAGCTCAGTACAGAGGCTCTGGGCTTAGTTCTCAGTATCACAGAAAAAAGGAGCAAGGATCATTGAGGATGTAGCTCAGTGAAGAAGGCCCTAATGCTGAAAAAATATATATATTACCCTTCTAGAATAAAAACAAATTATTCTCACTTATTGTATTTTATCTGTAGGTCTACATTGATTTCTTTCACTAGACAGAAAAACAAATCTCTTTTCAGGAACAAAACCATTACCATAAAATTGGCCTACATGTACTACCCCTTTGTTGGGTAAGTACATCAGGCATAAAAATGTCCTTATAGGAGATTGAAGAGGATATTAGAAAATGGAAGGATATTCCTTGTTCTTGGCTAGGAAGAACCAATATTGTAAAAATGGCCATACTCCCAAAACTGTTATACAGATTTAACACAATCCCAATCAAAATACCATTACCATACCTCACAGATCTAGAGAAAGCACTCCTAAAATTCATTTGGAAACAGAAGAAACCTAGAATAGCAAAGGCAATTCTAGGCAACAAGGTAAGGCAGGAGGCATCTCAATTCCTGACTTGAAACTATATTGCAAAGCCACAGTGACAAAATCAGTATGGTACTGGCAAAGAAATAGACCTGAGGATCAATGGAACAGGTTAGAAGGTACAAGCACAACTACAAAGACACTCAGCCACCTGATATTTGGCAAAGGGGCTAAACATGTTCACTGGACGAAGGATAGCCTCTTTAATAAATGGTGTTGGAAAAACTGACTCTCCACATGCCAAAGACTGAAACTAGTTGCATGCCTGTCACCATGCACAAAACTAAAGTCTAAATGGATCAAAGATCTAAATATTATAACAGAAACACTAAATCTACTGGAAGACAAGGTAGCTAGATGTCTTAGAGACATAGGGGTAGGCAGAGAATTCATGAACAAAACACAAACTGCACGGGAAACACTTCAAAGAATCAACTGGGATCTCATAATATTAAAAAGTTTCTGCACTTTAAAAGAAATCACCAACAGAGTGAAAAGAAAACCCACAGAATGGGAAAGAATTATAGTCAGCAACCCCTCAGATAAAGGACTTATATCCAGAACATATAAAAAATTAAAAACATCAAGTCCCCCAAATTCAAGACCCTCTCCAAAAATGGTCATCTGAGATGAGCACACAATTCTCAGATGAAGATATACAAATGGCAAATAAATACACGAAGAAATGTTCACTATCACTAGTCATTCAAGAAATGCAAATCAAGAAAGCATTGAGATTTCATCTCACTCCAGAAAGAATGGCTGCCATCAAGAAATCAACTGATGACAAATGTTGGCAAAGCTATAGGGCAAAACGAACACTGCTCCACTGTTGGTTGGGTTGTAGACTGGTGCAATCACTATGGAAATCAGTATGGAGAATTCTCAAAAGACTAGGATTGGAAGTTCCATTCAACCCAGCTATTCCCCTGCTGGGTATTTTCCCAGAAAAACTGAAAAGATCATGTCACAGTGATACAGGTGCACTCATGGTCATAGCAGCACAGTTGGTAATAGCTAAATGTTGGAAAGGATGCCCATCAACCACAAAGTGGATGAAAAAGATGTGATATTTTTATACAATAGAATATTACTCAGCTATGAAAGGATGATTTTGAGGCTTTCATTGGCAAATGACAACTTGAGGCAATCCTCATTAGTGAAATAAATAAATAATCATATTACATTTTGTCTCTAGTGTAAAAAGTAATAAATGTGGGAGTAATAAAACCCAAAATGTGTAATTGCTATTGTAAAAAAGAGGGAAAAGAAAGTGCTCTAAAGGATATAACTGCATGTACGTTTAAGTGTATAGGATTGATAACCATATTACTAAGTTTTTGTTGGATAGGTGAACAGAACTGTTTGCAGTCTCCCTGTTTGAATGTCCACTTTGTATGCTTCAATTTTGTAACTTGAACAATTATTTGTAAGTGGACCGTATGTAATTATAAACTAGTGATTTCTTACTGCTTTTTTTTGGAAATTATGTATTTCTACCCTTTTTCTATTTTGTTTTGTTCTTTAAATTAAAAAATATCCTTATAATTTAAGGAGCTCCACTTGTGGAAACTTTTACAAGGACATAACCTTAAGTGCATATAAAAGATAGTATACATCAAAATGTTACATTATACTAAGAGAGGATAGGTTTGAATACCTTATAACAACGCAGAAAATCCCTACTTGTAATAAAAAGTACAGCAATATTGCATAATATGATTATAACTATGCTAAGTAGTATACACTTAACATCCAGAAATTTCCCTAGGACTTGTTTAGGCTTCTTTTGACCTGAGTTTTTTTCCCCAGATTAAAATGCAAAGCTGGTTCTGAAGGGTCAGTTTTACTCTGATATTAGGGGAGTTCTGTATTCTTTGTTTGAAGCCATTACCTTTGATACATAGTTCTAGAACTCTACATGCAGTCTAATTCTGCAGAATGAGCGCTATAGTTTGCAAAGATGTATTTCAGAAATAGTTTTACATGAGGGATAAGTCAAACTGCAAATACATACTTACCAGATAAAAATACAGTTTGGGCTCCATGGCACCTTTGATTGGTTTCTGCCCATTATCCTTGGAAATACTACTCATTTTTAACTACAGTAGTGTGACTTAGTAAGCTCGAAAAAGGAAGTAACTTTTCAGTATTCTGGCCACCACAAGGTTTACTCTTCATTAGTAGTAATTTTTATAATGTATACCTTGACCAGCCACTGGAAAGACTGCTACTTCAGTCGTGATTCAGCAGATCTAGAGATGTGTAGAACAGTTAAGGCAGACCTGGTAAACTCTATGAGGTCTACCTACTTAGAAGGAGCTTACACTTGCATTGAAGAGCTGCTGATGGAAGCCTTAAATACCTGCCAGCTCTTTAGTCTGCATTGATACTGTGGGTAGTTTGGTTTGATCCTTTAACACATCAGCAGTGGGGTCGAAACTGCCTGATGAGACAGTTAACACCTGTACCACCAGTGCTTCAAGCTGGCAGGAATGTTTAATACTATATTTGCTACCCTAAATTTTTACTTTTATCCTTTTTCTCTTTTCCAAGGGAGTAAGCCGTTTTAAAATCCAGTGACTTATAATTATATTAAAAGGCTAGTCTGTGCCTGACTGGCTTGTGTTAGGATGTGGCATAAGATCACTTCCCAGCCCAAGGGTGTGTGTGTATTGGCAGACAATATAATGTGGTATTGCCTTTACATTCTAGAGTTAAGTGTCTCTTCCTTTATTTTTCACATCACATTTTCTTGGCACTGATAAATTTTTGAAGTGTATTCATTGTTGGCTTTAGAATTTTTTGTTTTGTTTTTTGAAACAGGCTCTCGCCATGCAGCTTAAACTGGTCTTCAATTCCCTATGTAGCCCAGGCTGACCTCAAACATGTGATGATCTTTTTGCCTCTGCTGCCACATTGTTGGCATTACAGGCATATGCCAGCATACCCAGGAGCTTTACCATTTATTCCCTAAAAAGGAATTATTTTAAGAAGTTATATTTTCTCTGAGTTACATTTTGGTCAAGTAGGACACGTATTAATTTTCTGATAGCTGTTTGAAGTATGGCAAATGCAAGTGATGTGAAATTATTTCCTTAAAATATAACATTCATGTAAAATAAAACATTCATGTAAAAGTGATTGTTTTGATTTTGTTTTCAAGGTGCTAGGAATTGAACTCAGGGCCTTTACATTGAGATACATCCCCGGTCTTTTCATTTCTTATTTGGAGGCAGAGTCTGAGTTGCTTAATTGCCCAGACTTGGTCAAAACTTGAGATCCTCCTGTCTCAGCCTCTCAGAGTGTTGGGATTTTAGGCGTGTGTCACCATACCCACTTACAGTTTTTTTTGCAATTAGCTTTAAAAGTACCAGCTTACTCAAAGAAGTAACAGTTTGTTACATAAAGGGGTAGAAATTTTCCTTCATTTCTAGGAAATACTAGAATAGGTAGCAAGGTAGCTTTTAAGAGAAACTCTAAAAATCTGTGACAGTGAAATTTCCTTGATAATATTCAATGTGTTGTCCCAAATGTAATAATGAATTCTGGACTTTAATTTTATTAGGGTTATCTGGATTTTGATGTAAATTCTAGTGGTGACTATAAAATGTAGGATTCTCCTTAGCCTATGTGACAGTAAATGAGATGTGCTCAAGTTTGTAGGTGTTTGGTATTGTGTCATAGAAGTAATAGGAAAGAGCTTTGTAAACTGCCTTTGTGGTGACTTAACTTTCATATCCACATATACAACTTTGATGACTATGTCCTGAATAATAATAATTCATAACAGCCTAAGCAGGTCACAGGAAGGGACAGGGGAACTTAGTTTAACTTGCATATCATTCAATATTTGTAAATACTGTCAAATTGCATTAGATGTGTATTCTATTATGGTCACAGTTGAAGACCAAAGTCATGGCTTTCTTCCCAACTTGTCATACTCCTTTTCAAAAGTGTGTATATTTTGTTGTCCAAAGCTTTATCACAAACCTTCTTTTATTTTCTGGAAATGAACTTTGCTTGGCCTTTATTTATAAAACAGAGTTTATACCCTAGAGAGCTGTAAAGCAGATGAGTCTGTCTTTAAATACCATTGTGAACCCTAAGCTGGAAGCTGTGAACAATGGGTTCTTGAAAGTTGTGTATATTTCTGAAGACCATTCTCCATATTACTGAGTATTTAGGAACAGATGGTAAAGGATCTTCCTATTAATGTGCCACTAAAAACCTATCCCTCCTGAGGCAAAATTTTAGAGGTTTCAGGAAAAAGCTTTAGAGAGCATTTCTTCATAGAGGGGCCTGGTGGCACACATCAGTTGTCCAGCTATTTGAAAGGCAGAGTCAGGAGGTTACCTTGAGTCCAGGAGTTCAAGACCAGGTTGGGCAACATAGACTCTTACTCCTTAATGTTTTGGAATGTGGGAAATACTGTCTTCTCACCTACAGCTTTTAAGTGCTCTGTGGAAGTTGAGTGTACATTCTGTCAGTGCTTGTAGGGATGTGGTGGAAGACTTCTTTCCTTATCTTCACATCATTCTGGCCTTGGCATCTTTTATGATTTAATCCCTGTGGAAATAGCACTCAGAGACTCTTAGCATGTGATATCTATCTGCTTTAATGCATGACTGTTCTGTGTAGAAGTTTTATATGACATTTAAGAAAAAGTGACATAATTTGAAAGGTAAAAGCTCTTTGAATAGAATACCTGCTGTCAGGATTAGTTTTGTATAATAGTTAAACCTAGGCAGGTTTGTTTCTTTTGTTCTTTTGTTTCTTTTTGAGGCAGGATCTCATTGTGTAGTTTAGGCTGGCTTTCAACTCACTGTGTAACCCAGGCTGGTCTCTTTGAGATCCTGCTGTCTCAGCCTCTCAAGTGCTGGCATTACAGGCATGCTCCACCATGCCCAACTTTCTTGTTCAGATTGCACTGTGCATTGTGCGACATTTGTCCAAGCTGTGTTCAGCTAACCTTCCTGCCTCAGCATCCCATGTAGTTAGGACCACCATGCTTGTCAAATTGGCTATTTGATATGCCTTTTTCAAAAAATGAATTTTAGGTTTTGCCATGTCCTCATTGTAGTTCTTTAAAAGTTATTTGACCTCTTTTTCCTTGTTGTATAAAGCAGGGATTCATCATATATAGTGTGATCAAAAACTTTGCTATTTTTAAACTTTTTTTAGTTTAAAAAACTATGGTAAAGGACACATACCCATAAATCTCCTTTGTTTCTAAAATGCCTGTCCCATCTTTCCCACTTTGTAAAGCAGTCTGAAGTCCCCTTTAATGTCCTTATTTGCAGTATCATGGCTGCCTGCATGTCCTTAATCCATTGAAAACAGTTACCTGAGTTTAGGAAAGAACCCAAAGTCACACAGTGACAGATCTGGTGACTTGGGTGAATGAGAATACATATTGTTCAAACCAGGAAACTCAGCTGGTGGCTGGGGTAAGACTGTGCACCATCCCGAGCCCCATGGAGACTTTAAGATCATCTCTTCCCGAGCTCAAGGACCCGCCCAGAGCCCAGCCACACTGAGCTGCGCTTGGCAGGTTTCAGGCCTGCCCAAGACACGCCCAGTGACCTCCCAAACCAGGAAACTCAGATGGCGGCTGAGGTAACACCTCGTGCCATCCCGAGCCCCTGGGAGACTTTAAGATCATCTCTTCCAGAGCTCAAGGACCCACCCAGAGCCCAATCACACTAAGCTGTGCTTGGCAGGTTTCAGGCCTGCCCAGTGCCCATCTCCCAAACCAGGAAACTCAGCTGGCAGCTGGGGTAAATTTGCGTGCCACCCTGAGCCCCGGGAGACTTTAAGATCATCTCTTCCAGAGCTCAAGAACCCATCCAGAGCCCAGGCACAGTAGACTAGCCTTGGGAGGTTTTGTGGACCAACTATATTTCACCCAGTGACTTTCAATTACGGGATTTGAAAGCAGGTGAAGTGAGTTCCAGGGCATTGGTCTTTGGGGGAAGCTTTAACCCATCATCCACAGTGGTTATATGCCTGCCCAGCTACCTGGAACACTGAAGGTGGCATAAAAGGGCCTGAGGGCCTACCTGGACCAGGCTCAGCAACTTCCATTTGGTCCCAGGAGCCTAGGGCACAGGAGATGATTTCCAGCACATCCAGGGGAAGCCTTGGAACAACACTTGAAGCACAGAAATACAGGAAAATGACAAAGCAAAAGACCAAAATGCAATCTCAAACCTCCAGCCCATCCCAAGAAACCTTATGAGCTATGTACACAGAAGAAAATATATGGCATACACCTGAAATACCTGAAATAATAGCAACTGAAATGAAGCTACTCCGTGAAGCTTTAGAGGAATTTAGAGATAATCTCCCACGTAAAAGAAGAAATGATACAAGAAATGAAAGAGATGCTGAACATAACTAAAGAAGACCCAGTTTAAAAATTAGAGGAACTAAACAAAAAGGTAGAATCCCTAGACGAACCATATAAGAAACAAACAGAATACATAAAGCAGATGCAAAGAGATATACAGGAAATCAAAAATTCCATTGAAAGTTGTAAAAACTGCCTCATTGAAATTGAATTCTATAATTTCAGATCTTGAAGACAAGATTGCAGCTAGTGAACAGGAAAGGCAAGATCTTTTAAAAATAACAAGGAATCAGGAAATAACAATTCAACAGCTGCAAGATGATGCAAAGAAAAACAACATAAGATTGATAGGGATAAATGAAAAAGAAGGGGACAACATAAAGGATGTCAAGATGATACTTAGGGAAGTAATAGTTGAAAATTTCCCAAACATGAGAATGGAAACTGACATCACAATCAGTGAAGCATAGAACTCCTAATAGTCATAACCAAATAAAACTATACCCAGACATATAATCACCATCCCAGAAATCCAACATAAGAATAGACTGTTAAAAGCTGTCAGAAAAAGACAGATCACCTATAAAGGAAAACCTATCAGAATCACAGCAACTTCCCAGCATGAACAATAAAGTCAAGAAGAGCATGGAGTGAAGTATTTCAGATCCTAAAGGAAAATGATTTTCAACCTAGACTGATGTACCCTGCAAAACTGTCCTTCAAAATTGATGGAGAAATAAGATACTTCCATGACAAAGAACAGCTGAAGAACTTCATGATTTCCAAGCCAACCCTGCAAAGAATACTGAAAGACAGTTTAGATACACTGAGGAAAAAACCACTAAACAAAGCAGACAATTAAACAGAATGGAAAGATAAAGATTCAACAGCAGAAAGATAACATGTCAATAATAAACATATAACAGTTATAACCATTAATGTAAGTTCTCAGTGCACCAATCAAAAGAAACAGACTGACAGAATGGATCAAGATACAACATCCAACCATATGCTGTAATACAAGAAACCCGTCTAACCCAAAAGGATACTCACAGACTGAAAGTCAAAGGATGGAAAACAGTACTTCATGCAACAGGAACCCCCCAAAAAAGCGTGGGTAGCTATTCTGTTTGCAGACAATGTGAACTTCAAACCAAGAATGATCAGAAGAGAGAAAGAAGGTCATTACATACTGGTTAGGGGAAAACTTCAAGAGGAAGACATAACAATCTTTAAATATATATGCACCAAATTCCAGAGCACCCAGTTATATAAAACAAATATTAACAGAAATGAAAAACCAAATTAGCAGTAACACAATTATAACAGGAGACCTTAAAATACCATTGATACCAAGGACAGATCAACCAGAGAGAAAATCAGCAAAGAAGTAACAGAACTGAATCATGCCTATGAACAAGTGGACTTGATAGACCTATAGAGAGTGTTCCATCCAACATCAGAATACACATTCTTCTCAGCAGTACATGAGACATTCTTTAAATAGATCATATATTAGCTCTCAGAACATATTTAAATAAATGCAAAAGAGTTGAAATTATCCCATGCATGTTATCGGATCATAGCGCCATGAAGTTAGAAATTAATGATAAAAAATACAGCACAAATCCCACAAACACATGGAAACTGAATAACACACTCTTGAGTAATAGAAGAAATTAAACAATACCTACAAGCAAACGAAAATACAAATACAACTTACTGGAATCTGTGGGATGCAATGAAAGCTGTCCTCAGTGGAAAATTTAATGCACTGAGTTCCCGTATCAAGAAAACAGAACGAATACAAATAAATAACCTGATGCTACACCTCAAACATCTAGAAAAAGAAGAGCAAGTCAAGCCCAAAGCCAAAAGAAGGGAGGAAATTACAAAAATCAGAGCAGAAATTAATGCAATAGAGACTCAGAAAACAAAGAATCAATGAATCAAAGAGTTGGTTCTTTGAAATTATAAATAAAATTGATAAGCCCCTAGTCACAGACTCTGTAGAAATACAGAAGATCAACACCTATTTCGAAAACCTCTACTCATAGGTTTGATAACACAGAAGAAATAGATCCCTAGAAACATGAAGTACCAAAACTAGGTCAAGAAGATGTAAAACTGCTGAATAACCCAATTTCTATTAATGAAATTGATAATGTAATTAAGTCTTTACCTACAAAGAAGAGCCCAGGCCCAGATGTATTCCCTGCAGAATTCTACAAGAAGTACAAAGAAGACTTAATGCCGACACTCCTCAAACTCTTCAGTGAAATTGAAAGGCAAGCAATCCTTCTTAAGTCATTCCTGGGAGCAAATATTACTCTAGTACCAATACCTGAGAAAGACTCAACTAAAAAAGACAACTACAGGCCAATCTCGCTAATGAACACGGATGCAAAAATCCTCAGTAAAATATTGGCAAATAGGATGCAGCAAATCATCAAGAAGATTATACACCATATCCAAGTGGGATTCATCCCATGCATGCAGGGATGGTTCAACATATGTAAATCAATAAATTACTACACCATATCAGTAAAGCCAAAAGTAAGAATCACATGAACATTTCTTTTTTTATTTCATTATCTTTATAATATTATAATATAATTTATCTTTCTTTCAATCACATATATCAAAATGAGATGAAATACAAAACATTACAGAACTTACAAAACAGAATATTGAATAGAGCAGTACCATTAATCAGAATAGAGCAAAACAGTAATAAAAATATTTGCCTTCAAAGAGATGGTAGAAGGAAGTCCCCTTATTTGCTATGATCAACCTCCTAGGAGATGCTCAGATTTCTGGTTCCCATTTGCTAACGGCGGGGGGGACAGGAAAAAGGGGTAAGGGAAGTGGGATGTTTGACTCTAGGCCGTGCATCAGTAGGTTCACTATTGCTTAGCAGGAAGGCAGGCTGGTTGTTTGGTGTCCCAGCATCCTAAGTTCCAACATGGCATGGGTCTCAAGAGCTGCTGGTGGTTCTCCCCCTGGAAGGGCTGTAGTCTGCCACACTGCCACCACTTACCAGGGAGGGGAGATGCTTGCTTGGTTTCTTGGTGTCCTAAGTTCCAACATAGTGGGGATCTCAGGAGCTCCTGGTGGTTCTTCCCCTGGAAGGGCTGCAGTCTGCCACACCGCCACCACTTACCAGGGAGGGGCAGTGTGTGCTTGGCTTCCCGGTGTCCTAAATTCCAACATGGTGTGGATCTCAGGAGCTGCTGGTGGTTCTCCCCCTGGAAGGGCCGCAGTCTGCCACACCACCACCATTTACCAGGAAGGAGAGGTGCTTGCTTGGCTTCCCAGTCCACATGATCATTTATGATAAGAACCTTACAGAAAATTGGAATAGATGGTCTTTACCTCAATATAATAAAGGCCATCTGTGACAAACCAACAGCCAGTATCATACTAAATGGCCAAAAACTGAAGGCCTTTACCTTAAAATCAGGCACAAGGCAAGGATGTCCCTTATCACTGCTCCTATTTAATATAGTATTGGAAATACTTGCCAGAGCAGTTAGACAAGAGAGAGAAATAAAAGGGGTAAAGATAGGAAGAGAAGTTAAATTATCATTATTTGCAGATGACATGATACTCTACATAGAAAACCCCCAAAACTCCATTGAAAGACTCCTAGATATAATAAGTAAATTCAGCATTTTAGCTGGATACAAAATCAATACTCAAAAATCAATAGCATTTCTATATACTAACAACAAAATCACAGAGAGAGAAATAAGAGAAGCTACACCCTTCACATTAGCAACCAAAAAAATGAAATATTTAGGAATTATTCTCAAGAAGTGAAAGAACTATATAGGGAAAATTATAGTACACTGAAAGAAGAAATTGACGAGGATCTCAGAAAATGGAAAGACATCCCTTGCTCGTGGATAGGAAGAATAAATATTGTGAAAATGGCCATTCTCCCAAAACTGCTATACAGATTCAATGCAATCCCAATACAAATACCATCAATATACTTCATGGATCTAGAGAAATCACTCCTAAAATTCATCTGGAACCAGAAGAGACCTAGAATAGCAAAGATAGTTCTAAGCAGCAAAGGCAAGGCAGGAGACATCACAGTCCCTGACTTGAAGTTATACTACAAAGTAACACACTCAACCACACACACTCAACCACCTTATCTTTGATAAAGGGGCCAAACATGTTCACTGGAAGAACGACAGTCTCTTTAATAAATGGTGTTGGAAAAACTGGCTCTCCATATGCCAAAAACTAAAACTAGACCCATGCCTATCACCATGTACTAAATTAAAATCTAAATGGATCAAAGATCTTAATATTAAAACAGAAACACTAAACCTATTGGAAGACAAATTGGGTAAAAACCTTGAAGACATAGGAGTAGGTAGAGAATTCCTGAACGGGAATCAAACCGCACAGGAAATACTTCCCAGAA
This sequence comes from Cavia porcellus, assembly GCF_034190915.1. NCBI lineage: Eukaryota > Metazoa > Chordata > Mammalia > Rodentia > Caviidae > Cavia > Cavia porcellus. The sequence goes on along the minus strand of NW_026947514.1, from coordinate 46,188,626 downwards.
TCAATAACTAGTATTGCCTCTTATTAAAAAGTTTCTGCATGTCAAAAGTAATCTCCAGCATAGTGAAAAGAAAACTCACAAACTGGGCAAAAAAATCTTAGTGAACTGTCCCTCACACAAAGGACTTCTGTCTAAAACATACAAAGAACTAAAAAAACAGACCCCCAAAATTCAAAGATCCAATCCAAAAATGGGCATCTGACATGAATACACAATTCTCAGATGAAGAAATACAAATGGTAAATAACTACATAAGACTCACTGTTGGAATGTCCACTTTACAAGCTTTAATTTTGTGACTTGAACAATTATTTCTAAGATGACAATATGTAATCCATTAACTAGTGATTTCCTACTGTTTATTTTTTTCTGTAAATCTGTATAACTAGTACCCTTTCTCTGATTTTTTTTCTCCTTAAATAAAATTTAAAAAAAAAGAAATGTCCATCATCATTAGTCATTTGTGAAATGCAAATTAAATCCACACTGAGATTCCATCTCCAGAAAGAATGGCTAGGATCAAGAAAACTTGACAACACAGCAACAAATACTGGAGCGTCTGTGGGGAAAAAGGAACTCTCCTGCACTGTTGTGGAGATCTGTCTGGAGATTTCTCAAAAAGCTGGTATTGGAAGTCCCATGTGTTCCAGCTATTTCACTTCTAGGCATATTCCCACAAAAACTGAACACATCATACCACAGTGATATATGTGCACCCTTGTTTATAGCAGCACAATTTGTATTAGCCAGATCTTGGAAACAACCTAAGTATCCATCAACTGAGGAATAGATAAAAAAGATGTGGTATTTTTATACAACGGAGTACTACTCAGCTATAAAGGTTGATCACATTGAGATATTTATAAATAAATGGGCACAGCTTGACACCATACTCATAAGCAAAATAAATCAAACTCACATGTATAAATACCAAATAGTTTCCCTAGTGTAAGAAATGGTAAGAATACATAAAATTATGTGGTAACCATGATTCCCCAGTATATTGCTTTGAAGCCTTATAATGTTTCCATTCATTAATTGGAATGGTTTTTTTCTGGGTTGTTTGATTTTATTGTCTGTGATGCTATGAACACTTATTTTGAAGAAAACAAGACAATATAATAGCTAGTGCTGATTTAATATCATCTTGTTTGGAAGTCCCATGAAGCTTTTGTTCTTCTGTCTCCATCAGTTCATCATGTTGTATCTTACTGGATTTTATTATATGTGATAGTATAAACAAAATTTTTTATAGACAAGGAGATAATATAGAAACCATTCTTTGTTTTCTGTTAGCTGGTCCTGAACCCTGTAATACTTCTATTCTCTTGAATGGTTTTACACTGTCATGTTGTGTTTGATGCTATAATATACAAAGTTATACTCAAATATTTCAAGGAAAGAGACACTATGGTAGCTACTGTTATGTCGGGTTATCTTGTGGTGAAACACTATGTTGCTTAAATTGTTCTGTTCTGACCTGTGTTATTATGTTGTTATGTCCTCTTTTATGTTATTCTCCTTCCTTAAAATTTTTAATTAAAAAAAAAAGACATATTGTTACAAGGGTGCCTTTCCATTGAGTAGCACTTGGCAGAATTTACTGTATGTTTGATCATATCTCATAAAGATATGAAAGAGACTTCCAGAACTATGTGAAAAAGTGGCAACAAGGCTGGGTGTGGTGGTGTATGCCTGTAATCAGTATCCTGGATGCTGAGGCAGGAGAATTACTGTGAGTTCGAGGCCAGCCTGAAATGTAGTAGTGAAACACTGTCTCAAAAAAACAAGTGAGAAGAATGATAAACATGTTCTAACCAAGGAAAAATATTTTTAGGGGTATCAATTGAGATGTCTCAACTGTAATAATTTTTTAAAATTTAAACATTCACCGTAGATTTTGATGTTTCTCCCTTGCTTTTGCTCTCACTCTGTGTGTTTGTGGTGTGTGTATGTATGTTCATTGCTGGAGTTGCCTTAATTTGTTTAGTGAAGGCGACTGTCAAGGTGTTTTTTGAAATCTTTTATAGTTTTTAAGCAAGTGGTTGACTATCTTTGGCACTATTTTTCTGCGTTGATTCTGAAGAAATAAAGAGAGACAAAGGTAGAAAGGCCTTTAATATGGGCACAGGTGAGCTACAAGAAGTGTAGGGGCGGCTCTCAGAACAAAGAAGTGAAGCTACGTTTATCAGGTTTGGCTGGGGGAGGAGTTCGGGAGGTAGTCACAGTGACCATATTAACAGCTGATTTGAAGAAGCCTCTGCATGTGCAAAACAAGGAAACAGAAAGATTTACTAGGGGCTGGGGGAGGAGCACTTGGGTGGTTGTGGAGTCTTGGGGTTGAAAAGGGCTCCGCACATACACTGAAAGGGATTAGGAGGTTTATTTCTAGAAGGTGAGCTTCTTTTCCTCCCTTATATTGTATGCAGGCTACCTGCCCTAAGCACTCACAACCCCAATCTCAGCACTAGACAATGAGCCAGTCACAAACTCTAGATTTAGCCATCTCTGAAGAGTCCACCTCCAGTGACCTTATGAGGCTCTGGGGGACATAGACACCGACCATAGCAGGCACCCTGCTGCCACCTCCCTTAATTCCTCACATCAGGTCATTAGAGCCTTTACCACTATGTGCATTGTCTGCAAGTGGCTACCTCTTCTTTGGGTTGTTGCACTAATACAGTGGTGGTGAACCTATGGTAGGCCTGTTACTGTGTTTTACTTTTAAGACAAAAATAGAGTAGTTTTTTTTCTAAACCTCATTCAGGTTTAATTTCAGTGTTGGCAGTTTGAGATAAATAAGCAGGTTTTGGATTAAGGTTTGGCACTTGTTCTCTAAATGGTTTGCCATCACCATACTAGATAGTACCTGAGGCTGTCATCAGCTAGAATTGGGGGTTTGAGATTCTTGTTGACCTGCACGTAAGTATGTATAACAGACACTAGGTGTATGATTTTAGGGTGAGAATGCCTTGGAGATACAAGATGGCACTGAAACTGGAAGAGGACATAGGAGCTGAAGTCTAAAAAAAGAACCCTGAGGAACACTGATGTTTAAGGACCAAGAAGAGGAAAGAAATGGGAAGGCTGTGTTGAAGAACCCAGGGAGCTTTTACAGGGCATTCACTTAACTGTGCTTTAAAGCGAGTGGTAAGAAAATGGGTCTTTCTTTACCCAGCTCTTAGAATAGGTGCTTTCTTGTAGACCCTTTGCTTGGCTCCGTGCTGGCCAGTTCCACTTTACCCTACCCCAAGTGCGGAGCCCCATTGATATCCCTAGCCTGGACCTAACACATGATCCAGAGTCCCTTCTGCTTTAGTCTAAGATTGGAATAGATTTGGGGCCCAGTCGCAGAAATTCTGATTCTGTAAGGGGTCCAAAGCCTTTCTGAATCTAAGGAACACTAATGTGTAGAATTGCGGGAGAGTGGGACCTTGTTACAGCAAACTTTATACAATTTGATGGAGAGATTGGCAACCATGGAAACCTAGCGCAAACTTCTTGCTGTGCCTGAGTGTGAGTGGGAAGAGTGTTACCATCTGGCCTAATCTGTTGGAGATTTTAAATGTTTTATTGTGTGGATTTTTGCAACACATGCCCCTGGTGCCCGGCATCTTGATTTCTTAGTCAACCACTGATTTCAGCTAAAACTCAAGAGTTTCTCAAAGTCTTGCCAGCACCTGTTTTCTGACTCAGGGCCTTCAAGTGCAGCAACAGGGAGAGAGGTTAACACACATAGCCTTCAGCCAGCAGAGGTTGCCAGCTAAATGCTGCCTCCTTCATTACCACCACTTTCTAGTAGTCCCCTGAATTGTGATTCCTTACTGGCTTTTCCCCTTCCCTGGTCCTTTTCCTCCCTTGGGATCCTCTTTTGTTGTTATCTTGAACACAAGTGTCAGCTAAGCTGACTACAGGTTAAGTGAAAAATGAAAGCCTTCCCTAATTACTTTCTTAATGTCTTTGTCAGTAATAGCACCTAAAATAATGTGTGGGGGTAGAAGCAAAGAACATATTGTGTAGTGCAAAACAGCACACATACTGCTAGAGTTTAAATTTATTCACAGACACTCTGATGAGATCATTATATGAGGTGTTTTTTTTTTCAACAATCTGCATTTCTTTCCTTTCACTTATAAGAAACAGGAAAATGGTTGGATAGAGAGACAGCACCTCATGTGTCTCTTTCATTGATTTTTATGTCCAGTTTAGGAACAATTGTGGATGACTCTTGGGAAGACTAATTTGTAGAATATGATAGAAAGCTATTAAAAATGCTACAGTACAAAAGGGAAAATCTCTAAGAGATGGTTAAGATGTAAACTGCTAAAGACCAAAAAGATCCTAATATCTATTTCAAAAATATTTTTTAATTTTTATTTTGTTAGACAAGGTCTCACAGGCTTGCCTAAAACACATGATCCTCCTACTATAGCTTCCCAAGTTCTGGGTTTACAGGTCTGTGCAATGACACTTGGCTCTAGGATTTTTTCTTTTTTTCTTTCTTTTTTAATAGTAGCCAAATTTTATTAAAGGTAAGAAAAGAGACTCTAACATGAAAGTTGAGCCAAGTAAAAATAGGAAGAGACGAAAATAGGAAGACAGCAGCCACCAAGCAGAGAAAGCATGGCAATATGAAGTTATCTTTTAAAAGAGCCACTCAAAAGAGCCACCGTGTGAGTTTAGTAATGCGTGACTATGATCTCGGTACTTGGGAGACTGAGACAAGGAGGACTACAAGTCTGAGGCTACTGAGCTAAATAGCATGTACCTTAAATGTAGATTTCCCTTATCCGACTAGAGGATAGCCATATTTATAGCTCTCCTTTTAACTAAAACTGTATTCTAGAATTAAAAGTTAGTTGAAGGATAAACTTGAACCACAACAGCAAGCAGAAACACTGAAATGACACCCAGGATTTGGAGGCAGATTTATTTACATTGTAGGCACTGATCAGGATCATTCCCAGAATATCAAGCCCTAATCTCTGGTGCTATAGGGCTATATGGAATAAGCAAGAAGTACAGAGCCAGAATGGCTTGTCATTTGGGGATTGACTCTTACTATATACATCTTAGTGTCCAGCTATGTAACGGAAATTGGTACAGGAACTGTTACTTGGCCAACTAAAAACTGAAGTAAACTGGCTTGGGGTGGGGCAGGGAGCAATCACTTTCATACCTGACAATTAATGCTGTTGTCTGAAGGCAGTTACATAAAGGCTGCCACATTGCAAATACTCAGTACATGGGGAGCAAATGGAGGGGAGCCTTAAGAGTGTTATTGCAGATACCGGGAGAACATGGTAGACAGATAACAGCAACTACGGAGGCTCTCTGAAAGACTTGGCTCAGAAGTCAGGAATGGTGCGGACTAAGGAGACATAAACAGGTGGAGATATGCTCTGCTGACTCAGGAACAAATTGGGCTGAGAGAAACCAACTTGGAATGCAGTCCTGGTGCTAAAACAGGAACAGAAAAGCCTCGGTGTGGAGGCTGGACCCCGCGCCATTGGAAGCCGCGATTTGGGTTTCCCGCTGGCTGCGCGGCGACTGCTCTACAGCGGCTCGGCAAGGAGAGAAACGCGCGGAAGCTCTGAGAACGGGAGTCTGTGAACGGAGTCGAAAACCGGACGGGCAGGGAGGCGTGCACTGACTTGTGGTGAGGTGAGTGAGAGAAACTGACACTCTACCACAGTTTGACTCCAGCGGAGGACTTTCTGGGCCCGGGCAGTCCTGCGGGAGCAGGGCATGGTGGCGACTACAGCCACACATCCCCCTCTCGGGTGGGATTGGTGAAAAGTGCCTGGCCTGCGTGACGCTGCTAGCGGACCCGGTAGTCTGGCCCAACCCAGATCCTAGAGCCTGATGGTGGCCGGGAGGGGCGACCCCCGCGTAGGCTGCCTGGTCCGTAACTCCCTGGTGCATTTCGGTGGGCAGGAACACCTAACCAGCACAATTCGATCAGGCTGTGGCTGACAGGGAGAGAAGCTGGGTCTCCTATATAAGCTTGCATATATAAGGAACAGAGAATATGGGAAGAGGCAGCAACAAGAAAGGCTCCTCGGCCCCCAATTCTGAGAAACAGGCAATAGCGGACACTGCACCAATAGACATAAAGCGCCATATAGAGAGCCTCATAGACCAATTCAGGAATGAAGTTATCAACGACCTGAAGCTAGAAGTATGCAGAATAGTTAGAGAAATGCTAAGCACCACCCAAGAAAAAACAGATGGTGGAATGGAAGAACAGAAAAAGAGGGGAGAATTGTTTGATGGAGAAAACAGAGAAAGCATAGAATACGTGAAGCAGGTTCAAAGGGACTACCAAGAAACTAAGAAGTCTATCAAAGACTGGCATAACAGCTTGAAAGAAACTAAGGACAGACTATCTGAACTGGAGGGCAGACTTGTAATATGGGAGAATGAAATGAAAAACTTCTTAAAAATAACAAAGAAACAAACAGCAATAATACAAAGACAAGAAGATGATAAGAGGATCCATAACTTAAGGATTAAGAACATAAAAGAAGAAGTAGGGACACAAACAAGTGAACTACAAAAGCTACTCACAGAAATAATCCAGGAGAATTTTCCTAATTTAGTAAAAGGTAAAGATACTCAGATGTATGAGGCATACAGGACCCCAGCTACCTACAACCCAAACAGAGCAACACCCAGGCATATAATAATAAAAACTCCAGAAATTCAATACAAGAACAGAATATTAAAAGCTGTCAGAGACAAGAAACAGACCACTTACAAGGGAACACCCATCAGAATTACAGCAGATTTCTCTGCACAAACCATCAAATCACGAAGAGTGTGGGGGGAAATAATTCAAGCTTTGAAAGATAATAATCTCCAGCCAAGATTGAGATATCCTGCACAACTGTCCCTGGAAATTGATGGAAAAACAAGGTGCTTCCAGGATAAAGAGGAACTGGGGGAATTTGCAACCACCAATTCAACTCTACAGAGAGTATTGCAGGATATTCTAAAAAAAGAAAAATACAAAGAATCCAGAAATAGTGGCAGGAGGCCACAATGAATGGAGCAGAGAACAAAATGAAGAAGACAAACTGATAGCTACTGACAGAAAAAGAGCTCAACAGAAATGAGGCAGAGAAGATTGGATGATAGGAACAGCTATTTTGGAGAAAATGACATCTTAATAGGTAATACTGATTTAGTATCATCTTGTTTTGAAGTCTCATCTAGCTTTTGTTCTTCTGTCTCCAATGGTCTAAATAGGTTGTATCTTATTGGATTTTATTATGTACGATAGTATAAGCAAAAACCTTTTAAAGACGAGATTATACAGAAACCATTGTTCATTTTCTGTTAGTCGATTCTAAATACTCTGTAATGCTGTCATTCTCTTAAATGGTTTTACATTGTTTTGATATACTTAATGCTACAGTATACGAAGTTGTACTCAAGGATTTCAAGGAAAGAGACAATATGGTAACTACTTTTGGGTCGGGATTATCTGGTGGTGAAACACTATTCTGCTTAAATGGTTATGTTTTGATCTGCGCTGTTTCGCTGTTATGCCCTCTTTTATATCAGTCTTCACTCCATTATTTACTTTTTTATTTTTATCCGTTTAATTAAAGGAAAAAAAATAGCAGGATATATTTTAGTAACCCACTTTGACTTTCCATTATCTTGATTTGAAGCCCTGTATTACTCTCACCATCTTGTTTTTGACTGATGTTCCCCTATACTGTTGTGCTGGATAGTATCAGGTTCGAAAGTTTAGGCATCAGCTGTGAAGATAATGAGATTCATTATAACGCCCATTCTCATTGACTTTTATCTACTTTTGAAGACCTACAATGTCTCCAATGTTATGGTTTTGTCGGTTTTGTTCTTTACTGTTTTGTTCAATTGTATTATAACTAATGATATAGGCAATTCTATTAGAGATAGCGGGAGGCATTATGGTAACCATTGTTGATCACCTTGTATTATGTTTTTACATTATCTATTATGTCCTCCCTTTTGACTTGACCGATTCTGTTCTGTTATGTCACATTTGGTTTTATTCTCTTCCAAAAAAGTAATAAGAACCGTGGGAGCAATGAAACCCAAAATGTGTAATAGTCATTGTACAAAAGAGAGGAAAAGAAAGTGCTCTAAACTATATAACTGCATGTATATTTAAGTGTATAGGATAGAAAATGATATCACAGAGTTTTATTGGATCATTGAACAGAACTGTTTGCAGTAGCATTGTTGGAATGTCCACTTTACAAGCTTTAATTTTGTGACTTGAACAATTATTTCTAAGATGACAATATATAATCCATTAACTAGTGATTTCCTACTGTTCATTTTTTTTCTGTAAATCTGTATAACTTGTATCCTTTCTCTGCTTTTTTTTTCTTTTCTCCTTAAATAAAATTTAAAAAAAAAAAGTGTTATTGCAGTGAGCCAGAATGGGAAGACTTCCTGCAGTTAGACCTGTTGTACTCCCATCAGCCTGGTTGTAATGTAGATCTTTATTTTGCCAAGAGCTTTATTTGGCAAGAGACCCAGTATCCCTAGAAAACACTGTTTCTTCAATCCCAGATGTTTGTGTAACAGTGACCCTGACATAATGTTAGATTACCTATATTTCAACCTCTCCTTTCTGTTAATGTGTCAACTCAGCCCCAGGAAGGAAGTGACTTGCCCAAGATAAATGTTCTTTGTCTAGTTAGTGATATGGCAGGGACTAGAACACAGGTCTCTGTTGTGTAATCATCTTTCTGCTTTATTTCCAAAATGGCAGCCATCTTCACCCCTGTCCTGAGAATAAAACAAGACAGTTTTTCTGAACTGGTTCAAGGTGTTAAGAATTAATAAGGATTTTAGAATCAATGTTTGATTTATGGTGTTTGTAGGAAATTTGATGAGTTAAGCATTTATACAAATAGATTATTTAGAAAGCCAAGACTTAATAGTTAAGTACATAACCAAACAAGTGAAAAAGTGTAAACAGCTAGTCAACAGTAGAGGAATAGTTTATAGGAAAAAATACTATATAATAATTTTGATCTGACACTTGTGATGACCTAGAAAAATACAGCCATTATAGAGGAGTATCTTTTATATTTCCTTCTTCCATACCATGTCTAATATTTAAGCCTTTGCAATAGGTTCAGTTCCTTTAAAGGATTAATTTTATGTATAGGTTATTAACAATATTGATTTGTGAAACTCATTAGCTAACTAATTTCTTTCTTGGCCAATGTATCATCAAAGTGGGTGTTTTTTAATACTTAACCTGTGTTACTAATTAGCTGACATGAGAGTATCAAGATTTAGAAACACTGACAGAAATGTTTATTTGATAAAACTATCTGAACATAAAGGGGAAGAAAGCTTTTCTAAAAGAAATTCTCTCAATTATGTATTTGTGTCCTACAGGGCATCTGTTCTGCACCTACAGCAATATTGGATGCTTGAGCAGAAAGAGCACCCTCTGGAAATCCCAAGAGAACTCCCATGAGCTTCCAAAGGATTGTGAATGATGAAAAGAACAAAGCTAGCTACATGAAACCAAGTCTCTTTCCTTCATCCTTTCTTATCAAAGCACCATCTCGAAAACCTTTTGGGGTCCTTTCTCCAAATGTTCTGTACAGTATGAGTGGGAAGAGTCCTGTAGAGAACAGCTGGAATGTTAAAGCCAAAAAGTATGTTCCAGCTGCAACAATCCACCAGGGTGAAGGAGAAAGTCCACTTGACATCTGGACTGTTGTGAAACCTGGAAATACCAAGGAGAAAATTGCATTCTTTGCAGCAAACCAGTGTAACAATAGGATAGGAGTTATGAAAATAAAAAGCACCTGGGATATCGATGGGAGAGCTATTAAAAGAAGAAAAAAATCAGGGGATCTTAAAAAAGCCAAGATACAGTTAGAAAATATGAGGGAAGTCAACAGCAGGTGCTACCAGCCTGAGCCATTTGTTTGTGGTATTGAGCACTGTTCTGTGCATTATGTGAATGACAGTGGGGAAGGAGTCTACGCTGGGAGGCATCTGTCAGTTATACAGATGGTTGCCTTCCTTGAGCAAAGAGCCAGCGCTCTGTTAGCTAGCTGTGCGAAAAACTGCACCAACTCACCTGCCATTGGGAGGTTTTCTGGTCAGTCCAGAGGCATGCTCCCAGCCCCTGAGCCCTTCTCTGACCCAGGAGCTTGTGAAGAACCCCTAGAAAGGGGAAATCCTGAGGTTGGAGAATCACAGAGTGAGCCAGTTCGTGTCCTTGACATGGTAGCCAGGCTGGAGTCTGAGTGCCTGAAGAGGCAGAGCCAGCGTGAGTCTGGGAGCCTGTCACGAAATAACAGCTTCCGGAGAAATGTGGGCAGGGTGTTGCTTGCAAATGGTAGTCAGGCTGATGAAAACAAAACAAAAAAAGATGTACTGGAGGCACCTGACACACAGATGAATTCCACACGGTCTGTCTCTGTGGACCATGGCCCTGTAAGAGTTGACCATTGTTCTTCTACAGGGAACTGGGCCTGGGACAGTGCTCCTCAGGATTGTGCCTCACTTCAAGCCAGAGTGACTTTCTGCATAAGCAGTGTAGAATTACAGCTAGGTCAGAAAACTGCCATGAAAGGCAGCAATAGGCATGACGTGGAAGTAACAGATGAACTACCTTTTTCTTCTCACACCTGTCCCCGACCCACTGAATTGCCCACAGATGCTATTGTTTGTATGAGTGCAGAGCTTGTGCCACTCACTAGTCAAAAGCCTGGTGAGAGAAAAGTTGAATCTTCATGCATTAGCATCACTGTGACCAAGGCAGAGGAAGGCCGGCAGTCTTCTTGCTTAAGCTCCCACGAAGATCCACTTCCAGGAATGTTGTTCTTTCTGCCCCCTGGTGAGCATCAGTCGGATGGCTACCTGTTGAATGACAGCACAGCTCCAGAGTACTCAGAGGGTAGCCAGCTTGAAGGCACTGCTGAGGAGAGTGGTGCTGAAGAGAGACGTGCTTCTACCAAGTCACATATACTAGCAGCCTCTGCAGTGGAACGCACGTTGCCGGCACTTCAAGCATCCACCTGGAAGAAGCAGGTGTCTCATGACTTTTTGGAGACCAGGTTTAAAATCCAACAGCTTCTGGAACCTCAGCAGTACATGGCATGTCTACCCCACCACATTATGGTGAAAATTTTCAGGTTACTTCCCACCAGGAGTTTAGTGGCTCTTAAATGTACCTGCTGCTATTTCAAGTTTATCATTGAATACTACAACATTAGGCCAGCAGATTCACGTTGGGTTCGAGACCCACGCTATAGAGAGGATCCGTGCAAGCAGTGCAAGAAAAAATATGTGAAAGGGGATGTGTCCCTGTGCCGCTGGCACCCCAAGCCCTATTGCCAAGCACTGCCCTATGGGCCTGGATACTGGATGTGCTGTCACCGGTCTCAGAAGGGTTTTCCTGGCTGTAAGCTGGGGCTTCATGATAATCACTGGGTCCCTGCCTGCCACAGCTTCAACCGGGCAGTGCATAAGAAAGCAAGAGGGAGTGAAGCAGAAGAGGAATACTAAAGGTCAGGTGAGAGACAATAAGCAAGACTGAGTTAAAACCACAGGACACCTAGGCAAAGTGTTGCCTCTCAGTGTTCATGGAGCACCTGCACCTATTCCATCAGTACTGCCATTGTTCATTTATTTTTAAATTCTTAATTTAACAGCTCTGCCAGGCAACTGGTCTTGTGATTTTATAGGGAGCCCTCACACTTGATCCAGGGTGTAATTATGCTTGCTTTTCTGTCTGTCCTTGAAGGATACAGACTTGGCACCATCAGGGACATTCAGAGGAGTTTACTGCAGGCTCTGCTGCCAGTCCCCAGGCAGCGCTTACATGAATGTTTTTAGCACTGGCACTATTTTTGAAATGAGTAAATAGTTCCCTGTAAGAACAGCAAGGCCCCTGGATGAAAAGTATGCCTAAAAGCAAAAGTCAAGCACCTTACCTTAAACCTCATATGCTTGATCCCATGAGATTGGCATTTGTGGGTGGAGATGGACTTCATGCCCTGTGGTGTTTACAGTGTACATAATGGTTGTGTCTTCATAGGGCTGTGAAAGTACACATTAAACCTGAGCGCCTTTACTTTTAATAAGTGCTTTGCCCCTCTGTATATAACACTCTTAAAATCCAGTTGTATATGATAGAAAACGTAAAACAAACAATATAGACATCACAATGCAGCTAGAGTAGTGTTGCAGCTATAATTGTGTTTGTCTCAGAATTTGTACATCTTGTGTAAAATATGAATGTTTCCAAATAAACTATGAATGTTTTCTGTATAATATATGAATGTTTCTGAGAAGAAACTAAATAGGTAAGGGGTTAACCTGTTTAAAAGGTACCAAATAACAACCTAACTGGACGACCTTAAAGTTAGCCTACAGAATCCTTATATTTTAGTGATCCATCAAGAATAAGAGAATATTACATAGTTAGATTATAATGTCTTGTCTACTTTATCCTTTCTGTCTGGTTACATTTTTGTTTTCAAACTTCAATAAAAACATCTTGATTGCACCTGAGTTTTGAAAGATTTTTTCTTTGGTTTAATGTTTGTAAATTGAATTGTGAAGAGATTTCGAGTTCTCAGGGAAGGAAAATGATACAGTGTTTTTTCTAACATAGGACATTATACTCGGTCATCTTTCAATGATACCTGGATTTCTCTTCACTGCCGACTGTATTTACTCTTGACTGAGGTGGTATCTTTTCCTTACAAGTTGTCCAGGCATATCATTCTGTGGTCACTAAAGATCTCTTCACAGCTGGGGTCTTGTCATGGTTGGTGGGGGAAGTTGTCCTGAACCCAAATGGCTTGAAACCAAGTACCCATTAAGAAACCTTGCCAGCAGTGTGGGCTGCAGGGTGTCAGATCAGGTAATAGATGTTCTAGTGGGAAAGAGAGTGGGTTGGAATGGTCCTAAAGGAGAAGGATTTAAGGTTGGCAGGAGTGCCAAATGGCAAGGTACGATCAGATGGAGATGGAGTCTCAGTTGTAGCTGAGGCAAGAGGGAGTGCAGAATGACTTCTAGACTGGAATCTATTTTGACTTTTCTTCCTTTATCCCTAGCACTAACTCCTCCTTGCCTCAAAAGATGCACAAACTGGGTAGAGTAGCATGTACCTACAATCCCAGTTGTTTGGGAGGCTGAGGCAGGAGGATAACAAGTTTAGGCTAGCCTGGACAAGTTAGTGAATTCCTGCCTCAAAAGGAAGTTTGGAGGCCTGTAGCTTGTAACAGTGCTTGCTTAGCACATGCAAGGCCCTGGGTTTGTTCCCAACACTGCAAAAGGGAGGACACTAAAGCTGAGAACAGTATCTGTCTTGAGCCCCAGTAAGTGTTCCCCAGAGAGACGCACTATGCTCAGCTAGCCTGCTGGTGTGTGGAATTTATAGCAAGACCAGACAAGGGCTGACAACAGCTTGCTTTGCATTCAAGAGCTGTGGTTTCCCTTGTGACCCTAGGTGAAGTGTATAGAAAATGTTCCTGTATTTGAGTAGTCAGTGCTGGTCTTACTCCACTTTGGTTTGCTCTGATTTGATAATCTGGTGCCTAGTGTTTTGTGACCCATATCATTTGGGATTTAAAGATCTTACACAAAGGGCTTAGAGCTCAAGTGGCCTGTGGAATGTGCCTAGCAAATGTCAGCTGTCAGTGTGGCTGTAACTCCATGTATGCCATGCATGCACAGGTTAACAACTCTGTTTCCACAGGTCAGCCGTCCCTGATATGTGTGCGTGTGCATGTGGCTGCACTGACCAAGGGCAGGGCGTATAATGCCTCACTTCTCAGCATGCAGTACTTGCAGCCCTCAGAAATTGCTGATGTCCTGTTTTGAATTGTGGCAAAACTTGGTTCCCAGTGCTGTCTGCATGCATGACAGTTTTCAGTAGTTGACATTAAAAAAACAACTCACTGGTCCCCAGTTGTGTTGTCAGAGAGTCTCACTATATATATAGTTAAGGCTGGTCTCAAACTCCTGCCTAGCCTCCTGAATACTGAGGTTACAGGAGATGTACAACCATACCTGGCTGCTGGTCTTTATTTCTAGGCAAGTGTAACTGACCCTCTACTTCTTTTGGGGCCCACTACTGCCAAGCTCATGAAAACAACCTTATTTCCTGCCATCACAGATTTAAGAACAGGGAACAATGGTGTCCAAAGATCCTGGTCTCTATCTACTCATACCCTTTCAGCATTGGCTCAGAGACTGACAGACATTACTGTCTTCTCCCTTCACTTGATCATTTGAAAGAAAAGCCAGATGTGTGGAAACCAGGAATCGGTTCCCATTCACATAACTGCCCAAAAGATGAGACCAAAGACAAGCCAGATGTGGCAGCATACAGCTGTAATTCCAGCACTCAGACGGCAGAGACGGGAGGATGGCCGTTAAGTTCCAGGGCAACCTGAGGACCTGCCTCAAAAAACACAAAAGACTGAGGACAAAGAGAGTGTCCTGAAAAGGGACTGCGAGCTGAGTTAGAATTAATGACTGTAGGATGCCCCTGTGGAAACTCAGCGCCCATTCTCTGATAACTCTTCCAGCAGCCCCTGTGCAGGCACTTGCCACCGCCCTTTTGCATCACTTTGTGTACAGCTCTCCCCACTGTACCCTCCACTCAGGACAGCCACTAGTTCTGCCACCCTCAGGGCCTCACTTGGCACGTGCCCTAGAATGCTGTCACCCTTACGAGTGCCTATGTTCATGTGAAGGGTGCTGGCAAAATCCATCTGGACTGCCCCATCTATGTCATAACGCAGGATGAGAAGCCTGTCATTGGGACAGACTTTCAGCTGGCAGTTGCCCATCCCATCACCTGCCCAGCATCCTCAGATACCTGCTACAAACTGCACTTTAGAGGAGGCTGCTAAGTTGCCATCAAGTTTCCCCAATGATCCTCAGAATACCCTTTTCGTTTCTGCAAAAGGCACAAGTCTCTGATGTGGCTCTTGTTACTGTCTTGCCATCTTTGGGAAAAAATCTGCCCCACTGATAGTAGTATGTGACCCTAAGCAGATTGTGAATCGTTTTCCTAGGGTAATTTCCCACCAGGCTCCTGGGATGGGGAACTCCTTGAGTTTCACCGACTGGATGGCAGATGGCTTGCACAACTGCCCAATTTCCCGACACTGTCATGAAACAACTTTAAAATGACCCCAACCACTGAAGGAGATACCTGTTCTTCTCACCATGGCTTTAGTTGGATCCCTGCAAATGAAGAAGCTCCCTCTGTACACTAGATAGAAGCATATGTGTAACTTCGAGACTGAAGCTACACCCTGTCTGGGATTACCTTTTCCATGTCCCTCACGCCACTTGCTGGCTGTCTACAGGTAAAGGGATAGTGAGAGGACAACTGCCATTCATTATTTCTTGTTGGCCTGGCTGCTCCATGGCTGTCATTTACCGCTTGCACATCAACCTCAAATGTACTGATGATCCATCTAGGAGAGATTCATTACCCCAACACTGCTCAGTCCTCGGTTTTCTCTCTCTCACTTAAAAAAGTTTGGGCAGATTCCATTAGAACAGCAGACACCCAGGACTCTGCTACCATCCTGTGGCTCCCAAAGAGAAATTATCTCTGGAAAAAGTTTGTAAGGGAAGCAACCCGTTTCTTAGTTGCCAAAGACAGGTGATTACTAGTAACATCAGCATAATTTAAAACATAGATTAACAGGCTTTCTTTTCCTACCTGGCAAAGAATTCTATTAAAATGTGTAATTTACATGAAGGACTAGCTGGCTCTCATTCTTGCTGCTCATTTTAGCAGCAGAAATATCAGTTTATAAAAACTATTAGCAAAGCACTGTTAAAAGATTTATTGCAGTAATATAATAAAAGTTAGAAAACATTTGTATGACTCAAACTACTTTGGAAGTCACAAAGGGTAATTCCTACAACAGGAGGAGCACTGCACTCTCTGTAATAGTACAGACACTGAGTACACTTCCCAAGTCACGCCCAAGCCGTTACGTAAGTTCTGCGCCATGCCCTATCTGACATACTGTTTGCTTAACTTACAGGTGTGCAAAGCTTTTGTTATATTCCAGTACAAAAATGTCTGTGATAAAACTAAAGCAGCCTATTTAGTGACTATGGGTTTTTATTCATAATACCTTGTTTCAATAATTTTAAAATGCAAAACATGACAAGTTCTATGGCTTTTCATTTAAAAAAAAACCTGCTTAAACTTTTTAAACAGCGGTTTACATATTGTTGTGGCACCTAAATAAGAGATTTTTAATAAGCAGCAAAGAATAGAAAAAACAGTGGTTGAAATGTGTTACTTAAAAATATAGAATAGATCCAGTGCAAAATAATGAAACCAAAAATATTTCAGCAGTGTAAGTCAGTATGTTGTTCAAACCCATTAAAGGGTTGAACCGCTTAGCTCAATATAAAGTGCCTCTAGTTGATATTAACAATAAAATATACCCTTATCAGTCCCTAAATCTCCCACAACCTTGTTTTGTTGAATTATTCTAGATATGAGTTGGGGATGTCTATTCTTTAGCTTTGCTTTAAGTTTATTTGGTATTTGTTAACTTCATCATTTCCACTTCATGGAGTTCAGAACTCAGTGGTCAAATGCAAACCCAACCATCACCAAGCTGAGCACTCTGAAAAGCTGGGCACTTTTTGAAAATATAGACAGACTGTAAAGCACCCCAGTGGGGAACACCTGCCTTCTCCCTTAGCAGAAAATTCAGAGCCAGGGAATCTGGAACTCCTGGACAGGAATAAACTCCCTCCTCCCAACTCTACCCAAAACTTGACCAAACACCAAATACGCCAACAGCAAAGACTACGACATAGCACCTCGAGTTTGGAGGCAAAGTCCCACCTGTAATAATTACAATGAGAAAAGCAGCTAGGTAGGACATGGCAAACCTCTGAATGATTGATATCTGAGGTACTACATGCTAACCACACTAAGATACACTATTAATGCCTGTTAAGAATTTTTCATAGGATTGCTTTTTGTAATACATAGGGTTTTTGCAGTTATTAAAAATAAAAAATACATATTTGTACATAATGCCTCTTGCTATAGTTTTAAGATTGTCAACTAAAAAAATGGCAAGCTTTCCTGCTGAGGGGAAATTCTTTACTTGTGAGCCTTTTCGTGAACAGAGCATCCTGACCAAGGTCAGTCTCCATAGCAAAAGGACCTCAGGAGGCACAAAGCAGGACTGCCTTCTGAGAACACCTCCATCTACTGAATCCCTTAGGAAATGGGACATTTTTGAAATAACCAGAGGTTGCCTGTCTGGGCAAGCATTTGGCTTACTCAGGGAATGACCTTTATGACTTTTTTTTTTTTTTTTGGAGACAGGATCTCACTATGCAGTTTAGGCCGCCCTTGAACTCACTAGACTGGCTGTGAACTTACAGCAACCCTGACTCAGCTTCCCGAGTGATGGGATCACAGGCTTGTGCCATTACGCCTGGCTTCTATGACTTATTTTCACAAATAAAAAATAAATTACATTCAAAATGGACATAGTGTGAATGGTAGGAATTCAAAAACTAGGTAAGAAGGAACTTGGTACTCCACAGAATACAAGAAAACATCTCTGGGACATTACTGCATCTAGAGTTTCTTCCATTCATGGGTATGCGTCCTACAGAAAAACAAACCTTAGCTTCTTTGGTGTGTGTAGGGGCCAAGGAGAAACCGAGGAACATGATGGGTTACAACAGAGCGAGTTTTAAATTACTCTTTCCCCTCAAAAAACTAGCCTCTCCCAAATATGACTCAAGTCCTTATTCTAAAAACCAAAGAAATGAAATTTTTCAAATTGCTGGTTTTCTGCCAAAAAAAAAAAGTTACTGTCTTCCAAGTCACCAAGAATCACTTCCTTGTGATTCGTCCAACCCCTAGAACTTAAGTTTCAGCATCAAAGACAACACTGACAGGGGCCCTCCAGTGCTCAGGGGCTGTCTCCTTGACAGATATGGCCTCTCACAGCCCCTTCTGCCAGTGTTGGTATAGGCAGAAGCCCCATGATACCCTCTGCTCTAATACCCTAAGCACATGGGTCAAAATCACAGCCACTCAACAGGCAAAACTGCTTGTCTCCCTGCTGCAAATAACAATCCTTTTTGTTCCAAGTGCTATCTTAACAGACAAGGTTTACTAGGGACAGCTCTCGGGATAAGGGATAAGATCTAGTATGTTCTGGCCCGTGCCCATTAGCGGTGTCCAGTATAAGCTTTGAACCAGGAGGTCACAGAGGCTGCAGCAGAGGAAATCATTCCCCCTGCACTGCTGCTTGCAACGGGGGGAGACGCCTGGGAGCTCCGGCTCTGGGAGACTTCCACAGCCTGGGAGGGGATGTCACAAAACCGGGGGCTTGGCAGGTTCTCCCAGTCTGTGCCCAAGTCAGTTTCCTCATCACTTATGTGCTCATCTCCACTCTCATCGGATTCTCCAGCAACTCCAGGGTCTACAAATTCCATGGACTCTTCAAGGTCTGCTCGTACTTCAAAGGGTCCGGACCTGTGTGCAGAAAGTGAGGAGTCACAGAGAAGCACTGTCCCCCAGCCTGAGATCAGATGCTGTCTTTCCTAAGATGCTATCTCCTGGGGTAGAAGAACCCACAGCCATTCCCATCCCTTTTCCAAAGTCTCCACTGCACTCCCTGTTGATCTAGAGTTGAGGTTTTCTTTACCCAAGTAACAACTGCCACCCAAATTAGGAATAAAATAGTAATATCACACTTTTCTGATACACTTCTGACAGAAACAGCTATTTGATGTATACTATATTTCATTCAGGGTCAAATTGGTCCTGGTGCAACTGCCCACCGTGGACAGTCACGGCTGAAGATAGACGCACACCTCTATGTAACAAGTAAATGGTATGCAAAGAAAACTACACAGATGTTTCCTGTTTTTTGGAACCTCCCTCCCTCATAAAAAAAAATTCCTCAGGCTCAAAAATCAGAGATGATGTGGCTGTATGTAAGTCAGATAGGCTTCTTAGATTACTATTAACAAGCTCTGGCACTCACTTGAAAATACCTGTGTCTAATCTTCCAGGAATACACTTGTTGGACAGAATGACACAACTACTTAGGATATATTTACTTGTTACAGTGCATTTTTTTTATACTGTATTTCAGGAAAAACTATTTTTTATTCCCAAAAGGGCCCAAATGATACAATCATGGCCAAGTCTAAGAGCCCTTTCTTGGGCTCCTCAGCACCCTTCTGCAGGCAAAGCCAACACAGGCCTTTCTGCTACCCCCCCAGACAGACACTTTTTTTTTTTTTTTTTTTTGCTGCCTTTCGAATGCCTGTCAGCTTCAGGGGACAAGGCAGCCACCCTCATCTACGGCCCCTCCAGCAACTTCCCTGGAGCTACTTAAAAGGGTGGGTCCAGATCCCTTCAGCAGCCTGTATTTCTACTAGTGCTCCCAAATAAGCATGTGAGGCCTAAGCTAAATTCAGTTTCACTGATCATTACTTGGAATTAAAGAACACTTGAACATGAAAAAACACCCTTGCCATATTTTCAACCTCAGTCCCTAGCTCCTGGTACCCCTGGAACAGTAAAAGGCTGGTAATGGCACCTGATCCCTGCCTCCAGGGTCAAATAGGCCTCATTCTCCCAAGACAACTGTTTCCCAGCTGGGACACAGCAACCAGAGCTAACATGAATGTTCTAAGCATGGTGGTCAGGGCTTTACAGATATTAAACTCCAGGGTTTGGTCCTTGACTTCAATGAGCAATTCAACTACACAAGGTATTTTTCAGGATAAGGTGCTAGGAGGGGGACTGCTTCAACCTTTGAAACTTTCCAGGCCAAACAGACTAATGAGCATTGCAGCTGGTACCTTAACTTCACAGATTTCATTTACAATTCCTTAAGGTTCCCCTAACACTTCACTCCTTTTCTGCCTTTTTTTCCTTGGCAAGCAGGTCTACTCCAAAATAATCTTTTCCAATTTCTCTCCTCCTTGATCCATTCCTGCTCACCTAATCTCTAAGACTGAGAGTTACTACCTCAGACTCATCTCAGATAACCAATCTAGCTGGGACTTTTCCATCCTCCACAGGCTCCATATCAGTGGGCACAAGCTCCTGTCCACCCTCACTGGGCTCCCTCTGTCTCTAGCTTAGGCTGTCCACCCTCACTGGGCTCCCTCTATCCCTAGCTTAAGGCTGCTGAGTCTGTGCCACTCAGCGTCACCACAATGCTCAGTGCCAGGCTAAAGCTCCCAGCTGGAGGCTCAGTCCATCTGTTCCTCATTGGTATGGCTTCTGTATTCCTGGGTTCTCACAGCACATGTTTGTCACTTTCCCCAGCACCTTCTTCACGGCCTTCCCAGGACACAAGTAGAAATGACACAGGGAGAAACATCCTTTTCTTTCATCAGGTAGAGTTCCTTCAGAGTGCCTCCTTCAAGCCTGGTTCTTGGCTTGCAGCCCATAGATAGGGTAGATTCCACTTTGCATGGATCAGGCACTCAACTGAGTGCTCAGAATGAAAAAAGAGTAAGTGGAAGATTCCTAAAGAAGCCAAGCAGACTGATTTTGGTTCCAAGTAGCCACAGGAGCAGGGAGTCCTTTTAGAAGCTCTGAGATGGTTCTCCACCCAATGTTTTCCCACCAGCACTTGAAGATTAGAGCTGTACACTAACCAAGTACCAAGAGGACTAGTTCTTTCCCCTAATGACCTGGAGAAGAGAGATGATAAAAATCATTTCTCTAATCTGTAGTTTAGTTGAATAAATGACTTCTTTTAAGTCAAGGTCCTGAAGCCAGAATACTCATTTTCTCATGGAGTTAAGTGTATCAATTATTGGGGGAAAAAAAAAAAAAAAAACTTTTTAGCTTTCTAAAAAATTCTTTTGCAAAACATCTCATTTGAAAATGATGATGCGTTAATATAGATAACATCCTGCTTAACACTAGGTCAGATGAGAACCACAGGAGACCTGATCCTACGGGGATACTGTGACAGAGGTACCTGCATGGTTGAAGTTCTCCCCCCTTTGAGGCTTGTTACTCACAAAGGAGAAAAAACACAGAAACCACACAGCAGGGAACTGGGAAGCACCTTGACTAGGGATCTAGATCTCCAGCAAGGGAAACTCAGATTTGTGCCTCATGACATGGGTGCAGCAGGAGACCACACTCAGGTAGCACTCTTGCTGGAATGCACAGCCAGACTCTGCTTGGAGGAAGCACAGAAAACCATAAAGGAAAGGTCTGCTGGGGAGGGGGATTTATGCTTTTTTAAAAAAATGTTAACACTGCAAAGACAGGAGGCCGTGAAAATGTACCAGATTTAAAAGGGGTCGTGTGTGTGTGTGTGTGTGTGTGTGTGTGTGTGTGTGTGTGTGTAATACCTAACTCTAGATTAGATCCTTCACTAGAGAGGAAAAGCATTATTATGTAGGAAAGTCTGGACCACTGACAAATGTGCACACAGACAGCAAGTGAGAGTACTACATCCACTTGCTGAGGGCCATCACTGTAATACAGGCATAAAATATCTTAGGAAATGCACAGGTTTTAACCTTTTGTCTGCTATACATGTTGAAGAACCTATTTAACTTCATTAAAGGTAAACTTTAACTAGAAAACACTTAGGTGTTTGTGATCCTTCTGCTTTAGGTTCCCAGAGTGCTGGGGTCACAGGTGTACAGGTTTTTTGTTTTGTGTTTTCTGGTTTCTTTTTTGTCTTTTTGAGACAGGGTCTCTCTATGCAGTTCAGGCTGGCCTTGAGCTCACATTGTAACCTAGGCTGGTCTCGAACTCACAACAATCCTCCTGCCTCGGCCTCCCAAGTGCTGGGACAAGCCAGCACGCCCAGCTCAGATATGCAGTTTTTATACTGTAAAATTCGTAATTCCTCTTTCTTACAGTTTTGGGTTTGTGGCTTACTTGGGAATTCTTTCCCCACCCAATGATGATAGAACACTCTCCCTTAAAAGGTTTTCTTTTTATCATATCTGGAATTTAATCTGTATATGAATTGTAGTATATATCCAACATTTTCCCCACTTGAATACCAACTGGCCCACCTAACACCATAGCCGACTCAATATGCCACCCTGTGATATACACTGTACAGATCTACTTCAAAAGTCCTTATTCTTGTCATTGCTCTAGATTTTTGCATGTTAACAGCACCTTGTTTTAATCAACTTTATGTCTTGAAAGGGCAAGCCCAACCCTCATTATTCATTTCCAAAATTTCCCTGGAGACTATGCTGAACTTTAGAATCTGATTGTCAAAGCTCCATGAAATCCTGCTGAGTTCTTATCAATGTTCCTTCTGGGGAGACATTACATTTTGGTAATTTTGAGCTTTCTAACCTATAAAGTCATAAGCAATTTAATTGTCGCAGACCTTCTTTCACTTAGTCCCACTCCCCTTACAGGGCACAGCAGGCATTCTAAGATACATGTTCAATAAAAAATTTCATCATTTTCTGTAAAGACACTCCTCAGCTTACACTCCAATAAACCATCAACTGAAAATATTTTGAGTCAAAAGCACAATCAATACATCCAACTCACTGAACGTTACCGCTTGGCCTACTAAAAATGTTCTCAGAACACTCACACTAGCCTACAGTGATACAAACATTTGAGACAGCTGTTTCTGAACTCCTATTTCAAAGCGTGATGCCATTAGCCATACTCATCTCTGCAGACACATGCACAAGCTCAGGGCAAGCACAAAAGGGGACTGACATGGCACCCAAGAGGAGCCCCATCTATCTCAGACTTTTATGGGTTGAGATTAAGGAGATCTGCAGACCAGACTCACTTCTGTTTTTTTATTTATTTATTTATTTTTTGGTCTTTTTTGTTTTTATTGGTACCGGGGATCAAACTCACGACCGCACACTTGCAAGGAAGGCGCTTATGCCGCTGAGCTAAATCCCCAGCCCCCAGACTCACTTCTGTTTTTAAGATAATGGGTTTTAAACCAGTTCACTGTATAATCTTCTAATATCTTCATATCCAAAAAAAAAAAGGGCTAGACTGGCTCAATGATAAAAAGAAATTTGCTAAGAATTATTATGCTATAAGTGTCTACCAGGCAAGCATGTGGTCACAAGTTCGATCCCCGGTACCAAAAACAAAAAAAAGAATTATTGTGCTAGGCAAGGGACATACAGGTTCAAAAGAAAACATGCGAGAGGCAGGGGGAAACTGGCAGGTCAGAGAAAAGTCACAGGAGCGCACACACACCCCCGTCCTACCTGCCCAAGTGTTCCGAGCCTGAGCTGACCAGGTGCATGAGATTCCTGAGGGTGTGCAGTGGTTGTAACTGATCCAAATTTACATGCTAGAAAGAGCAAAGAATTCATTAATATTTTCAGCTATGTAACAAATCAGAAATGGTTCAAAACACATTTTCCATACCTGAGAAAAACAAAGGTAAAGGATATTTGTGTTCAGCTTCTTCACTGCTCGAGTAAACTTCTGTTTGCTGAGATTTTCTCCACAAAACTCACTGTAAAACAAATAGAAGTTTGGAAAATGGTATTTTCTTCAGAAAATTCTCTCTTAAAAAGTTCATCTGAAGAGTTATGCCTTGCACTACAGTTCATACATAGTCTCCCTTGTGTCTCTGTCTCCCTAACAAACTGCCCATCACAGACACTTTCTAAGAAATTGCCATCCTCATTGAGAATAATTTCATTGTACCTATCCAAGTACTCACCAAGCCATTACATTTCGGGAATTTACACTGCACAAATTTTTAAGCATAAAAGAAATGACAGTGGAAACATTGTTTCTGAAAGCATGTAAGTAGACCAGTCAGGTCCTGGTGCAACTGCCCACTGTGGACAGTCCACGGCTGAAGATAGACGCACACCTCTATTGCCTGCTCTATGGCTCTGTTCTGTGCTGACCCTCCCAGGGCCTTGGCCCTATCAGACTCTCTGCCTACAGCGTCTCTTCTCAGGGTCCTCGTAGCTTACCCCTCCCTCCTTCAGGTTCACGCATGCCCACACCTGTACCCACTCACAGGCAGCAAGACTTTCCCTGCAGCCAGGAGTCCTCACCCATCCTGGTGCTCTATGGCACCTGCCACTATGTGACAGACACACTGAGTGTTGTCTGTGTCCCTCACAGATGCATACACACGGGGCAGGGGTTATGCTTTTGTTGTCAGTGTATCCCATACTGGGACAGTGGCTGGCACAAAAAGCGAAGTGCAAAACACTTCAGGACACTATTTACATTTGTGTGTACTGCAGGCAGGTGATAAGGGAGTCATCTGCTTGATGTGCACAGAGGCTGAAAGGAAGGTCTTAGCAGGAACTGATAGATCTTTAACCACTTACCTGCCCAATTATTTAAACAGAAGATAACTAAAAATTTTATTTTTGTTCATTTTTATTATATAATAGGAAATATAAAAATGACAATTTTATCAAATTGATTCAATAATTTTTCTGTGCACAGTACTTGTTTTGTCTTGGTTTTCTAGGATAGTGTCTGGCCTTGAACTCACTAAGTAGCAGGCTAGCTTTGAACTCAGGTGATCCTTCTGCCTCTGCCTCCAAAGTGCTGGCATTACAGATGTGCATCACCATACCCATGTAACTTAAACATTCAATACATGTAACCAGTCCCCAAGATGACTATAAACTGAATAAATTGCAAGCATATACTAATAAAAATTTTTAAAAGGAAAAAAATTAATACAGAATGCAACATTATAATCTGGACAGTCATACTCTCTGAATTCTTTCTGCATCACTGTCTTCCTTTGAATAACATACTTTACACTGTCATGTTGGGGTTTCTTTTTTCCGGGGGTGGTATAATTTCGATAAAATGTCTATGCAACTGAATGTACTGGTGATGATGTCGATGATAAACATCTTGGTTGGCATTTCACTATCCCATATTTTTCAATTAGTTGATCTGTGAGACCTACTCTAAATTATAAATGATTTTCTTAACCACCTTGTTTTGAATAAATAATAAATAAATTTCATACTATTTAGTTCAGAAGGTACATAGATACTATATAATACTTTTTCCTTGCTTTTTGATTACAGGATAGCTTGTCAGATGTTGGTCAACCATGTCAACACCATCCACAAAATTATTGTAACCACTGAATTTTTTTAGTTTTGTTTCTTCTTTGAAGTTCCATCATTTCCGAATTATGAACTGTTTACAATAAGGAGACATCTGTATGTCTTTCCACTGCATAACACAGGCTTTTCTTCTCTGATATGCTAATATGTCACTTTTTCAGTGTTTTCTACTGTGGATCTACCTTTCTATTCAGTCTCACTGTCCCAGATATGTCCATTTTGAATTGTAAAAGAACATCACTGAGTTAGGAAAAGTATAAAGATTGTATCTAACATACTTAGGATAAGAGTTTTAACAGACTGCAGCACAAAATCATAGGTTATTTTTCACAAATGAAATACCAATTGGTAAAATAACCAGAATTTAGATTTCACTAGAAACAAACATCAACCGTAAAAACAATGTTCTAAATGAACAAATATGAAAAAAATAACTGACAAAAACAAATAGATGTATAAGTGTATCTCATGCAAACAAGAACTGACTGGTTGAAATGATGCCTGCCTAAGCGATGCTCAGGATAGTCAGTCTGCAAGCAAATGTGCTGTCCAAGTGATGCCCAAGGTAAACTATTAAGCAGTTTAAAAAATTTCTTCTCAGTACTAATACTGAAAAAATAAATAAATAAATAAAACAAACATCAGGGGCTTGGGATTTAGCTCAGTGGCATAAGTGCCTGCTCTGCAAGACCATGGTCGTGAGTTCGATCCCCGGTACCAATTAAAAAAAAAAAGAGTACTAATGCTGAACCCAAGCAGTATTAACCGCCATCCCTGCCCCTTTTATTCTGATAAAGGATTTCTCTAAATTACCTACAAACTTTACCTCAAACTTGCCATCCTCTTGCCTCAGCTATCTCAGGAGCCACCACACTTGGCTAACGTTTTTGGTTTTTTTTGGTTCCAGGAATCAAACTCAGGACCTTGCACTTGTCAAGAAGGTGCTCTGCCACTGAGCTATATCCCTGACCCTCTGTCTACATTTTTTTGAATCAAAGTCATTTCGGGTTTCTCTTTTAAAAAAATGTACCCCAACTGTTAAAATTCACCCAGTTCCTACATTTACAGCATTTCCTCTGAATTATAAAATTTTCCCTTTAATTAGTTTTTCAAGTGGAGGATTCTTTGTGGTCGTTTAGACTTCACAAGCAATTATAAAGTAATGAAACAAATCTGCATGTATCTTTTTAAGTCTGAATATGTCCATTAGACATTTCTTGCTTGCTAATACTTAAAATTCTTGTTTTTGACTAAATTGCAATTAAGAGCTCACCAAAGTTGGCAGACCCACAGTACAGAAGACATTGCCACCTTCAGTTACTTGCCTGTTGCACAGCTTTTTAGGAAGATTGACATCGAGTATGTGAGACAAAATGTTGACCAGCTGAGTGGCATAGCACAGCGCAGCGCTGATGGTGTAAGCAGGGTTATTATGCTCCATGTCTGAAGGATAAGAAAACAGTCACATAGCACCTTTTTAACCTCAAGAAAGTATTAATGAGCCAAGGTTTTATGATTTGTATCTTTATTGTAATGTTACTGATGGTTAAGCTCTATTTCCCACTCTATGGCCAGACATAAGTATCTACTCATTTTGTTTTCGCTTTTTTGATGAGCCTAAAATCTGGCTAAGCAGGAATGAAGCTGAAGTCTGAATCACTTGGACCAGAAAATGTAATATCAGAACAATAAACGCAAATACCAACTTAAATATCACCTCCTGAGAGTTCTTTCTGGACTATCCAACAGAAATGATGTCCCTGCCTCTGCACCGTGCCCTTCCCTGGGACACCACTGGCTCTCACAACCCCTGCTGCACTCCAGGGCCTCTGACTGTTTCATCATTACTCATCCAAGAAGGACAAAGGGCCACATCTATTGTGGTCACCTTGTATCACCAGCACCCAGCACTATGCACAACAAAACCTGTGCTCATTAAATGTGTGCCAAATAACTAAATCAACAAACCTCCTCCATCAAAGAGAAACTACAGGAGTTTTAAAAAGGTATTCTATTAGGACATTTCAATTTCCACTGAGAACTCCTAAACAAACATGGTTTAAGTTATAAACTAAAAATAGAACTCCAAGGCTAAATATATATTATTAAATGAGAACTTTTTAAAGGGAACATTAACTCCCAAAAGTGAAATGTCTAAAAATATGTTTCACGGCATAGTGGGGCACACCTGCAATACCAGCACTACAGAGGCTGAGGCAGGAGTATCACTGCAGTTTACGGCCAGCCTGAACTACACAGCGAGACTGTATCAGAAAATAAATAAAAAAGAATGTTTCCAGTCCATCAAGTGATGAACAGATAGACAAAATGTAACATATCCATATAATAGACTATTACTGAGCCATAAAGATCAATGGACAACTAATACCTGCCACAATGTAACCTGTGAAAGAAGCCATAGGGAAAGGCTGCAGCATTCACCACTCAGTTCCATCACTGAACTGGGCCCGTGCCAAACCTTCATGCCACACACTCCCAGTCCTGGTGACTGACATTTTATAGCTGTACAACATTTAGAATGCAGAATACCACTGAATTGTTCTCTTTAATGCTGCTGATTTTGATATCTACATTTTATCTGAATATACATATGTAATTTTGAAACACCTTGCTTCTTACCAGGCCCCTGTGTTGTTTTCTTCTCTTCCACCCAGTTGTAGTAGGCAGAGTAGTCCCCGTTGTTTGGTAGGCTTATCCAGGGCCCCGTGATGCTGATGCTGGTGTCACCATTATGATCATCCCAGACCCACCGTCCTGAGAGGTATGTCGTCCTCCTGGCTTCCGCAAGCTTGCTCACAGTGCTGGAGGTCATGGCGCTGTCACTCTCTGCAGACCCATCTGCAGGATCTCTAAAAGTAAGAAACATTCCTGTTTTAGCGACACACTTTATTTTTGTATTTTGCAATACTGGGTCCTGAAGCCA
Organism: Cavia porcellus; assembly: GCF_034190915.1. Classification (NCBI taxonomy): domain Eukaryota; kingdom Metazoa; phylum Chordata; class Mammalia; order Rodentia; family Caviidae; genus Cavia; species Cavia porcellus. The sequence continues at coordinate 46,160,557 of NW_026947514.1, read as the reverse complement.
AAGTCTTCCTACTGAGCTCCATCTCAGCCCTTACTCACTTTCATTTTGAGATGTGGTCTCACTAAGTCGTAAATTCCCCAAGCTGGTCTTGAATGTTTGATATCCTGCCTGAGCTTCCCATAGTGCTCAGATTGTACTCATTACCAGGACACCCCAAACAGCGTTATTAAGAGCAAGAATTATACTTGTCATACATGGCAAAGCAATGTGAAGCTGCTCTTGAGCACAACAAATTAACTGAAATACAGAGACAATTTTTACCAAAGAGGAAGCACAGACTGGCTACAGCAGGAAGCCCGCATGAATGTGAAGAAGGGGACAAAGTGAGTGGGCCCCGAGGCAGCTGCATCTTAAATTATTCAGTTTCCATATCCTTCTCAATGCTTAGAATATTTCAGGATCCCACGTGAAGCTTGCTTGTACTGTTAAACCATTTGCTATATCAGAAATTAAAACTGACAAAAACTGAATTCACTAAAAAATAGCAGTGAATAACACATTAATGCATATTTCTATCAAAAAAAACTCTTACTTTTCATAGGATGAAATTAAGCTCTATCCGTTTCCTTTCAAATAAAAATAGTGTCCCCTAAGAACAGCAGCAAATTCAGCTCGCATCTCAGGGCTGTCTGTGATCACCACGTTTCGGTGTATGCTGAGAGTGCTTCCTGCTGCTCCCCTCATCCCAATGCATCTAGATGCATACTCTGGGTCCAAATTTGTAACAGGAAGCTGAGTATGGTGGAGCACACCTGTAATTTCAGCATTCCAGGAGGCAGAGGAAGGAGGATTGCCATGAGTTTGGGCAAGCCTGGGCTACAGAGTGCGTTCAAGGCCAGCCTGAACTACAAAGCAAGACCCTGTCTGAAAAAAACAAAAAACTGAGGAGTGACTGATTTTTACTGTTTCTTCAGGGAAATTCTTAAGTGAAAGTAGCCTTTTTTGGGGAGAGAGGGACTGCAAACATGTAATCATCCATAATGACAATTACTGCAGCTTGTTGTTCCTGCCTCAAACTATGTCATACTCACATATGCCAGGTTGTCTCTGCCAGGGCTTGTGAGCCACCAATGCACTCATCAGCACAGTGAAAAAGAAAACACATCAATACTATTATCAAGACTCTAAATAGTCTCCAAGGCCTGCTGCCCAAAAGTAGAACAGAAATCCAGTATGAAGAGCTGTCAAAGGTACCAGTGCACTGCGGGGAAAGAACATGGTTGGTGCGTCAGATGCACAAGGAGACAGGAGATGTGTTGAGAACTGGCAGCAGGTGAGCGGCACAGTGAAGGCTTCTGGGTCTGTGCTTCCTCCCTGCAGCAAGTGGGTCTTCGCGTTTTTCTCTCTCCACCAAGATGCAGTAACTGAATGTGCCCTGGCTGCCAGAGGTGAGACTGAGCACTGTGGGTAACCCTGGGCAGTACTGTCACCTTTCTTCTACTCAAGAAAGTTTAGAGGAATGCAAATGAACAGGTAATCTAATTATAATGCTAATTTTGAAAGCAATGACTTTTAATAATAATTATAAACCACAGCAGGGGCAGTTATCTCATTTTCTTTTCCAATACGAACATACTAGATGATCATATCTCACTTAGAGGGGATTCATTCTGAGAAATGCATCTTTATGCGAGTTTATCACTGTGCAAACATCACAGAAGGTACACACACAAACTACAATAGGCAGGACATCACTAGGCAACCATCTCACAGAAGCACCTTTGTGTCTGTGGTCCAATGCTGACTGAAAAGTTGTATGGCATATGACTATGTATATATGTGTTTTATTTTGGAAAAGATGTCAGCCCTACAGAAAAATTACATAAATTTTAAAGTTTTCCTACGTTTACTTCACCAAACTTCTTCCAATTATCAACACAGAAAAATACAAAGATCAAAATAATGTAATTAACACTGCTATGATACAATTAATTCCTCTACAGAACCTCTTTGACTATGTGGCTTCTATCATCCTACTGACATCTTTCTGTGGCTCCAGAATCCAAGCAAAGATCACACAACACACTCAGTTGTTGGCCTCCTAAATCTGGAACAGCACTTTTTTCTTTCTCTGCTATAACGTATTTTAATATTGCTACTAGTGACTTACCAGAATTAAATTTGGCATGTTTCTGTTTTATCACCTTTACCCTCTAAAAGGCCTGGCCAGCTGTCTTTATACTAATTTTTGAATAATCTAACTTTTCTCCATTCATCCAAAATGTCCCTTTAGAACTTTCTATTCTGTCCTTTTTGTTTTTATATTTGCTAATTCTTACTAATGACAACTACTTAGCAAAAGTCAGTAGATTTTCAAAGTGGAAACAGAAAATCAGGACATTGGTTTTTAGGCAGCCAATTATGGAAAGAGACAAAAAGCCAGACTGAAGTAAAAGCAAGAAAGAATAGTTTCAAGCCTAGTAGGAGTCCACCATCAGATACAGCCCAAGGGCTGGAAAGGAGAAAGCCAGGAGAGACCAAACTCTCCAGACTCCAACAGCTTGGTAGTTATGAGAACACAAAAACCTTTGGTGGTGATTTATAAATCTGCTGACCAACAACAGCACCAACAGAGTATTATAAGCTGGGCGTGGTGGCATATGCCTGTCACCCCAAAACTCTGAGAGGCTCAGGGAAGACGATCCAAATTCAGGGCCAGCCTTAGTAAATTCATGACTTAGCAAAACTGTCTCTAAATAAAAAAGGGCAGCAGCTGTAGCTCAGTGTGAAGGCCCTCAGTTTAATCCCCAGGTATATGTGGTCAGGACAGTAGTGGACAGGAGATGGTGTCAGTCTCAACAGCAGCAATCAGTGCCATTTACCAGGAAAAGGCTAAGACAGCATATGGTGCCCACAAATTGCCAGGTCCCAAACACTAGGTGTTTCTGCCATGTTAGCTCATGATTTCATAGTGAAGGAGGTAGTATTTTTCAATCCTCATTTAACAGGTGATAAAACAGACTGGGGTAAAAGAATGTGCCTTACAGTACACAACTAACAAACAGCCTGGCTGAGAATGGAACCTATGTAAGCCAACATTTGTTTGCAAATAAGTGTGACTATGTCACCTGGAAGCTCAGGGACAGAATACACTGGGACCCACCCCGTTGCTTATGCTGTGCAGCGTGCAGTTTGCTAAAATGTTAAGATTCAAGTTTCATAACCAGGAAAAGCAGTGACACCAGAGTAAGGCCTAGTAAATGTGTTAGTGACACATTCAAAAGCCTTTGGTATTGTACCTCGCAGCAGTCTTTACTTCCTCAATTGGGAAGATGACAGAGGTGAGCTCTAGTATGTGGGATCGCCGGAGGTCTGCAAGATGCTCGTAATGACTTCGCAAGTCAAGAGTTTTTTTTTCTACAAGGTCACCAAGCTTGCGATTGTGCCTCTGAATCTTCTCCTTTTTCTCTTGATGCCGTTGTGCTCGATTCTGAAGCTTCTGGTTCTTTTCCCTGGTTTTGAGAAGACCTTCCGAATCTAAGATACATAAATCACACTCAACAATTACCTCTGCAAAGTTTTAAGGGTAGTGCAGAGCCATACCCCACAAACTTTACATGTTTCCCCTGCAATTTAACCTGAAAAGCAGAACCTCAGTAGAACCCACTACTGTTCACAGCATAGAAACCCAAGAATTCAGTTCAAGGAGATGTTACACACGAAGCAGACATCACTGCCAACGTAAGCATGGATCTCCATTTGTAATTATCATTACTGCAATGAGCCATTCAGTGACGACCAGGTTCATCATTAGCATAGGAAGTATCTGACTTTCACCCATGCATGAACAGTCATGTCAGGCAGAACTCCAGAACTCCGGTTTGAAAAACTGGTGATCTGATGTCCTGAGAAACCTCTCAGATGTGCCTTCAGGGGACCGTACCACATGAGGAGAACAGACAACAAAACAGCCAAGAGCTCTGAAGTCAGAGCAGTGTAGCAGAACGTGTACAGCTGTTCTAACACAGACACATGACATGCTGCAAGGAAAACAGAAGCCCACCCACACAATATAAAGAATATATATGCATGCACTCTGACAGATTAAGGTCCCATGGGGGGAGGAGCTCTTTCAGGTTCTGGATCCTAAGACCTGCAAGGGTCACTGGGCTGAAGCAACACTTCACTAGAGTGACACACTCTCAGGGAGAAACCCAGGAAGCACACATTCAAACTCCAAAATTCATTGCTTTTCCAGAAAAACTTTCAAATGGCACATTATAAGCCAGCTTCCCACCTCACCCTTATTTCTGAGCTGTTTACTTTTCACTAGCTGCCCTCTGAAATCTTTCCGCCAAGGCCTTTTTTTTACATTCCTACTATCAACACTCTAGTCACTGCTCACTGTGCTCCAAGTCTTCAACTTGGTCCAACTCCTGGCACTCAGGGGCCTCTTCCACTTGAGAGCCAACACACTCAGCTGTTCTCAGATAGAGGTCACCCCCAAGCTGCTGCATGCTAAGTTACTCCTCACAAGATGGAGCCGCTGAGAAGAACAAACACTGAAGTCGTGAGTTCAGTCCCCAATACAAAAATAAAATAAGTACAAGGCAACAGGTGTAGCTGGCGGCAGGGCACTTGCCTAGCATGTGTTAGGTCTGTGTTCAATCCTAAGCATAACCCACACAAACAAGTGCAGAAGTTCAGAATAAGCATGCACCAAAAAAAAAAAAAAAAAAAAGCTTAAAAAAAAGAGCAAATCAACTTATAAGGGCTGGGCATTTAGCTCAGCGGCACAAGCGCCTGTTTGGGAAGCATGAGGTCGTCAATTCTCTGTACCACTCCTCCAAAAAAAAGCTTTAAAAAAAGAATAAATCAGAATAAGCATGCAGAAACCTTTTCCCTAAACATGGCAAGAGAACATGGCTATCTATGAGTCAAATTGTGATAATTCATATTAGTCTAGGGTTGAGCCCAGGATTTTGTAGACCACAAAATGGTCACCATGTGACTGATGATCTGCTAGGGATAGAAATCTGTTACACAATCTGCTGCCTTAAGGCTATTTCTGTAAAAACATGGTCCAGGGCAGGTGGCACAGGACTATAATCCTAGCATTCAGGAAGCTGAGGCATGAGGATCACTGTGAGCACAAGGCCAAACTGGAGTACATAGTGAGATCCTACCTCAAAAAATCAAATCACAGGAGGGTAGAAAGAGATGGAGAGACGTGGGGTGAGTAGGACTGACCAAGTTGGCAAGTTGCCCAGGCTGAACTTAAACTTGTAATTCTCCTGTCTCAGCCTCCTAAAGTGCTGAGATTATAGATGTAAAACACCTCGTAGCAGGATCCATGTTTTTTATGTGGTTGGAATTTTTGCTTTAGGGGTTAGAAAGCTGTAAAAAAGAACTGATTGAAGTTTTAAACTTGTTCATCAGAGGTATGGGCATGCTTAGTATATTCTACACATTGACATTTCATAGATGCTTGGGGACAAAGCTTGGTCTGAACATCAAGGGTGGAAAGGGAAGGAGGATGAAACCAACATTAATTAGCAAGGTCCCATCCTGCTACTCTACCCAAGTCTATCGAGAAGGCAAGCAGAGCACAGCAACTATGGGATGCCTGCAGCTCTTCTGAGTGCCTGTGTACCATGCTGCCCTGCTTTGCTAGCTTTTCATCCAGAGCAGCTCTACTGAGAGGACTTCCTAAGCACAAACACTGTCAATGGAAGATCTGAATAACATTCCATCGCATCTGAAGATAGGAAAGGGATTCATGAGGCACAAAAGTGGCTCATCTGAAACCTTAACACTATCTTCTGAAATACATGCTATATTCCTAGATGTAAGATTTCTAAGACCACTCAAATTTTGACAGACACTTACGATACAGTATTAAGTGTTCAAGTGTAATACAAAATCAGTATAGGTTAAAACATGTAGGTTAAAACATTCAATCAAGGGAAAAGCTAGTATTCTGTGCTCCTGCCATAAACTGGTGATTATTTTGAGTTTACCACTTTAGACTCTGCACTTCCTGTTAGTTAAGGCAAAGGAGAGGAAATATTTAACCGTTTTGTTTGGTCATGCTGCAGATCAGACAAAAGGCTTCGCTCACACAAAGCATGAGCTCTATCACTGAGCTTGTCCCCAGCCCTTCCTTAATGTTTTGAAAAAGGCAGTAGATTACTGAAGGCATCTATAACCTTATGTTGATACCAATTCTTTATATAAATGTTTTCAAGTAGAAAGAAAAGTTGACCATCACTGATAAGAAAATATGAAATCCAAAATAGCCCAAAATCCAAATTTCTGAGTGCCAAATTCATGTCTTAAGTTCACTTGACTTCATGTAAGAGGGCACAAAGCACAGATACGCTGAAAATATTATGTACAATGACCTCCAGACTATGCAATGAAAACAAAATGCATATAAAACAAAATTAATTTTTAGACATTTAGACAAAACGTTTTTAGACATGACTCCTATATTTCATTACTATATTTGCAAATATCCACAGACCCCCAAAAATTTGAAACCTATTACACTCCAGCTCCAGGCATTTCCAATAAAGGGTACTCAGCTTGTCATATCCCTTTCCAAGTTACTTTCCCAATCTTCTTCTCTTCAAGTGGCCTCTAGTGCAATCACGCCCAGGAACTTCCACAGGAACCCTTCATTAGGGCCACAGCAAGCGAGTCAAATTACTTACTTTTCTTCATTTCTTCATTTCCTTTACATATTGTTTGTTTCAGTTGTTCAATCCTCATCTTGCAAGACATTATTTTCCATCTCTGAAAAGAAGCATGCAAAAAATAATGGGTGTTAGTCCCCTATGACTGATATTATTATCTACCTGGAATCACTATCTAGTTTCACACATCCTAGAAAACATAGTAAAGAAAAGACCACCATAATTATATTAGTTACAGCTTTTGTAACTATGGTAGATTATAAAACAGAAAACATTTTTATGGATTACTGCAAATACTGCTAGAAAATTTAGAGACATACACATAGTTCTGATGTGTCAAAGAGCACACAGAAAAATGTCAAGGTACATTTTCTCAATCTGTTGTTCTGTACATAGCTAGCTAGTAGTCATATTTGACTACTTTGAATTCAATTAAAATTCCATTAAGTAACTCAGGTCTTTCCTCACATTGTCCATACAACAAATGGTCAACACCACCAGATTCTAACGACTACCATTCTAGACAATGTCCGTACAGAATACCTGTAACTGTCACAAGTCTTACTGGTGTTCTGCTCTAAAGTTTTAGTGCTGAGTTACAAAGAAAATTATTAACATCACTGTATTACCTCATACTGAAGTAAATGTTGCCTGCATATTAACAAAATGTACAACAAATTTTTTCCAAAACTACATAATGCACTGACTCTCTAGCAGCTGTGGTGGTGCACACCTGTGATCCTAGCACTTGGAAGGCTGAGCAAGAAGACTGCCATGAGTTTGAGGCTAGCCTGGGCTATCTAAGCAAGTTCAAGGCCAGCCTGCACTATAGTGAGACCTTGCCTTAAAAAAACAAAACAAACTCTCAAATGCCTCAGAAAATTATATGAAACATGAAATTGCCTCTTTATATTACCAAGCATGGTACAGCCAGTACACCTATCTTTAAACAAAAGATCAATAAAAATAGGGATACATTATTAAAAAGTATGACTATTCTCTAGTGTTCCATACATGTGGATGCTTAAAACAATATAAAAATATTTACAGCATTAATACTTATCTAAAAAGTTTAATAGTGCAAGACAGAGCAGATTGCAGAGATGTGACAGTGAAGAAAGGCCAAAGACTTAGAGGAAAATGTATGCACAAAGGAATTAGAAATGAGGCATCTTTATATTTTTTATTTGTTTGTTTGTTGGTTTTTCCCCTTTTTGAGACAGGTCTCAGTTCAGGCTTGCCTTGAGCTCACTTTGTAGCCCAGGCTGGTCTCAAACTCTCAGTGATCTGCCTGCTTCAGCCTCAGAAGTGTTGGGATTACACGTGTGTGCCACCATGTCTGGTTCTTCACTCTTAAAAGGCAGTGGTCTTTGAAATTTTGTTTTGTTTTGTTTTGGGTTTTTTTGGTACCAGGGATTGAACTCACTCACAACCTTGTGCTTGTCAGGCAGGCACTTATGCCACTGAGCTAAACCCCCAGCCTGAAGTTTTTGATAGAAAAATTAGAGATTAGAGACTTTAGAAAAAATTTTCCACAGAACACATTTTGCTGATAACCTTTGAAGTTCTATCATAAATATTAAGTGCAATAAAACTATGCATGCTAAATGCGGGAAAAAGTAAAAATTGCAGAAGAAAAAAAAGGAAATTGACTATTAGCTTGACTCCTTCCCATTCCTCAGGGTTTTGTGTGCGTGCATGCGTGTGTGCATGCGTGTGTGTATGTGTGTAGTGTGTGTTCTGTGTATCTGTCGCACATGTATGCTACTGGAAACCAAATCCAAAGCCTTATAATGCTAAGTACACAGTTCTCCACTGAGCTGTACCCCTCCACCCCAAAGGTAATGTCCTAAAATTAAAGTTTGACATAAGCCTTTTCAGATTTTATAGAGTATATTTATATTTAAAATACAAAAATGGAATCATACTTTTATTTTTAAATTAAAATGTAACTTGGACATACTTCCCAATGCATGCAGACTGATATTTTAAAATTTTTAATACATTTTAATTATATGTTAATTGCATACATTTACAGGGTTCAGTGTGATATCTCAACATATGAAGACAAAGACTGTTCTTTTTAACACAAAACCACAGCTGTTCATCTCCTCCTGACCAATGGACATTCAGCTTCCTCATAAACCTCTGCATTCTCAAGCATTTTCTCAGGAGAAAACCTTTGGGTGAACTACATGTATTTTTTAAAGCAACCACCACAAAAATGAACAACTTTAGCCATTACCTCCAAATTGTCTCCAAAGCAAAGGAGTTGATGGAAATTCCAACACGGAATAAAAGTGTTGTCAACCAAACTAGTTATTCTCCTACATTACATTCATTTTCTCACTGTTAATTTTCTTTAGGATTTGTAATATACAGAACTTTTTAAATTTTCTGTCATCTGCCCAAGTGCTTTCCTCTGTGGCTTATGAAGGTCATCCCTAAGATTCCATAAAAACTCTTGTGCCAGGCATTTAGCTCAGGGCTAGGGATTTAGCTCCGCGGCATAAACACCTGCCTTGCAAGTGTGCTGTCATGAATTTGAATCCTGACACCAAAAAACAAACAAACAAAAAAACTCTCCAATATTTTAATTTAATATTCTTATGTGGGGTAGGGAGGGGAAAGGAAGGGGACATAAAAAGCAGATGTGAGATGTACCACCACACTTGGTTTTCAAATTTAAATTTAAATTCAAATGACTAAACTCTACCAACTTTAAAACATGTGGCACCAAATATAAAGAAAATAACAATAAATACTTGTTAGAACTTACCAGTTGATCTGTTATCCATTTTCCTTCCATAGCTCTTAAAACTCTGGAGGGAAAGTACATAGACAATAAGCTCTTAAAACTAATAAAATTTTGTGAAACTCAAAAACCAAAATCAACTTTATAGAGTAAGGGCTTAGAAGTAGCTGGCCAAGGGACCTGCCATGGCAAGTGTTTCAGCAGGGCCTCGCCCTCTGCAGTTCCTCACTTCCTTCCCTGTGCAGTGCTGATGCTGCCAGTGCACCGACACACATATCCACAATGAACTACCACTGACGCCAGCCTCGTTCTCAAAACGCCCTCAGCCACAGCTCCTAACGCCACCTACGTGAGAGCTCAAAGTCTGAAACAGCGTGGTTAGCATCCAAGACATGGGACAGAGTGGCACCTTTGAAAATGTATCCTATGAACGTCGAACATTTGATGGAATAAAGTACTCTATGGGGAGAAAATTTGTGGGATTGAATCATCTAGAGAAACAGCTGAGTTAAATAAACTCAAGTTTCTCTAAACCAGAATTTCAGGAGAACTAATCTGCTCATGAACATGTCTACCAGATATGGCAAACTCTTTAAACTTCAGAGCCCACTTTAGGATTCCCTGGCAAAGACACTAACTGCTCACACCAGCACCAGACAGTTGAAGAAGTGCTGAGGCAGGTGCTCTATGCACCAAGGCCCAAAGAGGCGAATTCCCAGTCTATAGAGATCCCAATCCTGTCCTCATCACAGTCTGGGAAGTTTGTATTTGTAACCCCATGAAAACATTATTCAAATTCTAGCAAGTTAATTACAATTCACCCCTTCCAGTGCAATTCATGGTGAGAATAACCAACTAAGACATATTTACAGTTATGAGGAGCCAAAAAGTCCTGAATCTGGCCCAGATAAAGGTTCAACAAAAAAGGGCCTCAACTCAGGCCTAACCCAGATTTTATTGATTTGTGAAGGGAGTGCCTTGAGGATGAGTAACTGTGAGATGGGGGCAATTATGTGAGTACTGTGAGTTGGGCTATGTAGGAGGCCTGAAAGCACCTCTGCAATATGCAGACAGAAGGATATGCAGAAAAACCAATCTGCATAATGTAATTGTAATTTAATGTTTAGTGGGTGGCTACTTCAGCTCTGATGTGCAAACTTTTCTGCCCTAGGAAGTTTTAGCCTCTTATCTCAAGGTTCAAACCCAGTGAATAGCTTTGGATTTGGCTCTACACTCCACCCGGCTCAGTCACGTTTTGGGAATTACGGGATGGGAAAACAGAAACTATGGCCTAGCTTCAAAGGTTAGGCATCAGCACCTCAGCCAGCGCTATTTTCACTGCTCAGAGCCAACTAAAGAGAAAAATGAAATAACTTAGTCAGCTCTGTACATATCAGTACACACAGACAGGGCCAGCTACGTGAGAGCTGGCAAAATTTAGATTTAGCCAGAATGGAGGTAACTGCTCTTTGTTCAAGGAGAGTCATCCAGGTGGTCCTTCGTACCCATCTTTCTGCAGAGAATTCTGCAGGACAATTCGCAAACCTACAGGCCAATTCATCAGGTACTCATTAACAACTCAGATTCCCAAGTCTCAGCCCTAATGCACCCCTGTGCATTAGGAAGAACTGTAAGACACTCCACTTTGAGCATTACTTCAGTTAGTGGATTTCGATACAGGTATCTGCAAACCATGTTTTGCAAACCCTGATACAGAAGGGGAAAGCAAAATCAAAGCAGGAAGGTCTTGTTGCAGCCACTAGCATTAATTTCAGTCTAATCAAGCCCACTATTGTGGGTCCATTTGCCAAGCACTGCCCAGGGCCAGCAGTCCTGATTACCCTCAAGTGTACACTTGTCTACGAGGTGCCAGGTCTGAGGCCAATGTTTTCTGAAACTTGTTACTCTCTCCATGGCACCTCCCAGATTCACTCCTTTCCCACACTCAGCAAGACTGCAGTTAAGCTCAGTAAGCCACCAACCCATATGCACAGTGGTAGCTCGGTTCCTGAACTTAATTCATCTCAAAATCAAATTTCCCCATAAGGTTCAATGTCAAGCAATGTACAATTCTTCAACAGAAGCAATTTTTTGTGAACATGCTCATGAAAAGAAAGCATTCCAGAACCTTGGTATGCCTATTTATATACTATTACAATAAATTAAACCAAGTCATGACAGCCTCCACAAATTAAAAAGCAAAAACTCACTCTTTTTGAAATTCTTCTTGCTTTCTCTTAAGTAGGCTTAACCTTTCCTTCTTGTCAATAAACCTGTAAGAAAGTAATTCAGTATTTTATTTAGATGTTCGTTTTTCTTAGTCCCATAAGATTACACAAGTTCCTAAGAGCTGACCACACCTCACCATCCTGAAGTAAACACACGTCTTTTCAATGAGATGCACATAGCTGCTTACCACTGAATATTTTAAAACTAAATTCCAATCTTCACCTTTAAAAGCCTTTCCTCGGCTTTGAAAATGTTTGTACATTCTCCCCAACCATAGGTTAAAAGCATGCACATCAGAACACTGAAATGACTTTGAATTCAAGATAACTGAAGCTTCTGTTACAAAAATAACTTTAGTACCAGGCAAGGTGGCCCATTAATCGCAGCACTCAGGGCGCTGACACAAGAGGATTGCTATGAGTTCAAGATCAGCCTGGAGTACACAGTGAGTTCAAGGCAAACCTGAGCTACACAGCAAGACCCTGTCTCAAAAAATAGTAATAATAACTTTAATTACTAAACTTCATTTAATCCTGTCCTCTCCTATAAACTGAGTCCTCGAAATTTTTAAAGTAGTATGTTTTTTCACTGTAAGCTAACAAGTTACTCAATAAAAGGTTTTGAAAGGAAGAAGCATAAGAGTGCTGTTAATTTTCTCTGTTTACTATTTTTCTACCCTTCCAACTTCATCCGTATTTTCTTCCTGCTACTTTATTTTGGGTTTAATTTGCTTTGATTTCAGTTTAACGTGGGGCAATCCTACATTATTGATTTTAATCCTTTTTTTAAGTTTAATTTACTTAAACTAATACCAAGAAACCCTAAAACTTATTTGTATTAATGGGACACTATTCCATATAAATATGCCTTGTACAATGCTTAAATCAGATTAACCACACCTCCTCAAACATCTATCATTTCTTTATAGTACAGCATTCAGGGTCCTTCACCACACATTAATGTTGCCCACAGTCGCCCTGCTGAGCAACAACTGCAGGGTGACTGACCATCTTGGCCTGACCGCATGCAGGACCCACCCACTGGCCTTTCCCCTCCCTCCCTGGCTTCAGACAACCACCATGCCCTCCTACACTTTCCTGTCATCTCTCGTTTTTAAAGATTTCTCATGTAAGAGAAAACATGCAACATTTTACTTTTTGAGTCTGGCTTATTTTGCTTGTCTCTATCTAGCTCCACCCATTTTCCTGTAAATGACAGGGCTTTGTTCTTCATGGCTAACATGCAAGAGCATATGTAGCACATTTTCTTTGTCCGCTCATCTGCTGCAGGGCATCCAGAGCTTAGCTACTGTAACCTGCATAGCAAGATGTGGATTTGCAGGTGTCCCTACAGTATGCTGCTTTGTTTTGGGATGTACTGACAAGTGGTACCAGTTGAATTAAGTGGGTTTTTTTTTAGGCAATCTTTGTTCCAATTTCTATAGCAGTTGCAGTAGTTTACATCCCCACCAACAATGTAGAAGGGTTCTTCTCCCCTACAGTCTCAAGAATATTTACATATGTATGAATGTTTTGTTTGAGTTGTGGGTTTTTCTCCTCCTACCCTGGTAAGGAGTTTTTTGAGAGTTTCATTCTGTAATTCAGGCTGGGCTTGAACTACATAGCCTCAAACTCACGGGGATCCACCTGCCTCAGCCTAGCAAGTGTTGGGATTACAGGTGTGCTCCACCATACCTAGCTCAGAATGTATAGCCAATCTGACTGGGGTGACACAGAATCTCAATGTAGTTTTTATTACATCTCCCTAATGGCTAAAGATGTTAAACATTTTTTTCATATAAGCATAAGCCATCTGTACTTCTGTTGAGACTTTTCTTTGATTTGCTGGCTGGGTATTTTTTATATTTGTGTGCATGTATATGTGTGTCTTGGTGACTTTTTTCTCATTGTTGAGACAAAATACCAGACGCCCAAAATGAAGGAAGGAAAGGTTTATTTATCTTACAGTTTTTGGTTTCAGTACCTACTCTACTAACTTCAAAGCAGGGTGGTGTGGCACAGGGGCAGCCGTTCATGGTAGCCACAAGTAACAACAGTGGAGGGCAAAACGAGGCTAGGCATGCCTCCTTCCCTCCCTTACACTGTATGTTGGCTCCCCGCCCCTGGGTTAGCAACGCACTCACACCGCCAATCCCTGCGCTGGACAACAAACCAATTATGAACTCTAGACTCAGCTGCCTCCATGACTCCATGAGGCTTTGGGGGAACATTTAAACAAACCATGACAATGTGTACTAAATTTTTTGAATCCTTTATGTATTTTTCAATATTAATCTTCTATTTTAAAAAACTAGCTTGCAAAGATAGGCTCCTACTTTGTAGGTTCTCTCCTCTGTTGATTATTTCCTCTGTTGTGCAGAAGCTTTTTTATTCGATAGAGATCCATTTATTAATTCTCGTTCTTAAGCCTAGAATAATAAAGGCAATTCTGAGCAACAAAGGCAAGGAAGGAGGCATTTCAATTCCTGACTTGAAACTATCCTACAAAGCCACAGTGACAAAATCAGCATGGTACTGGCAAAGAAATAGACCTGATGAGCAATGGAACAGATTAGAAGGTGCAAACACAACTACAAAGATACTCAGCCACCTAATATTTGACAAAAGGGCTAAACATGTTCACTGGATGAAGGACAGCCTCTTTAATAAATGGTGTTGGAAAAACTGGCTGAGTCAATGACAGTTTTTGTCATTGTCAATGACTGAAACTAGATGCATGCCTATCACCAGGCACAAAACTAAAGTCTAATGGATCAAAGATCTAAATATTGTAACAGAAACACTAAATCTACTGGAAGACAAGGTAGCTAGATGTCTTGGAGACATAGGGGTAGGCAGAGAATTCATGAACAAAACAAAAAATGCACGGGAAACACTGGGATCTCATGTTATTGAAAAGTTTCTGAACTTCAAAAGAAATCACCAACACAGTGAAAAGAAAACCCACAGAATGGGAAAGAATTAAAGCCAGCAACCCCTCAGACAAAGGACTTATATCCAGAACATATAAAGAATTAAAAAACATCAAGCCCCCCAAATTCAAAGACCTTCTCCAAAAATGGTCATCTGAGATGAGCACACGGTTCTCAGATGAAGATATACAAATGGCAAATAAATACACGAAGAAATGTTCACCATCACTGGTCATTCGAGAAATGCAAATTAAGATAGCATTGAGATTTCATCTCACTCCAGAAAGAATGGCTGCCATCAAGAACTCAACTTATGACAAATGTTGGCAAGGCTGCGGGAGGAAAAAGGAGCACAGCTCCACTGTTGGTGGGGGTATAGACTGGTGCAACCATTATGGAAATCAGTATGGAGAATTCTCAAAAGACTAGGATTAGAAGTTCCATTCAACCCAGCTATTCCTCTCCTGGGTATTTTCTCAGAAAAACTGAAAAGGTCATATCACAGTGATATATGTGCACCCATGTTCATAGCGGTACAATTTGTAATAGCTAAATCTTGGAAACAAGCAAGATGCCCATCAACCACAGAGTAGATGAAAAAGATGTGTTATTTATACAATGGAATATTACTCAGCTATAAAAAAGATGATCTTGGGGCATTCATAGGCAAATGAAGACAATTTGAGGTTATCTTCAATAGTGAAATAAATAAGAATCATATTTATAAATATCACACTGTGTCTCTAATGTAAAAAGTAGTAAGAAATGCAGAAATAATAAAATCCAAAATGTGTAATTGCTATTGTAAAAAAGAGGAAAAGGAAGTGCTCTAAAGGATGTAACTGCATGTATGTTTAAGTGTACAGGATTGATAACCATATTACTTTTTGTTAGATATTTGAACAGAACTGTTTGCAGTGTTGCTGTTTGAATGTCTACTTTGTATGCTTTACTTTTGTAACTTGAACAACTATTTCTAAGAGGACAATATGTAATTATTAACTAGTGATTTCTTACTGTTTAATTTTTTGAAATTATGTATTATGTCTACCCTTTTTCCATTTTTTTTCTTTAAATAAAAAAAATTCTTATTATTTCCTCTGCTGTTTAAATCCTATTCTGGAAGTCTTTTCCTGTGCTATGATTCTAAATCCTTTTTTTGGAGACAGAATCTCACTAATTTGCCCAGGTGGCCTTCAAATTGCAATTGTCCTGCCTCAGACACTCAAATAACTGAGATTACAAGCATGTACTACTTCACCCAGACTAAATGTTACGATGGGGCAGAGCAGGAAGTATGATTAACATCCTGGAACTGATTAGACACTCAGCTCACTATTTTCCTGGGGACAAGAATAAAGACCCAGGACCATGATATCATTTTTTGGCTGTCTCTTATGAATTCCTAACATAAATGAAAACAATTTTTAAAAAACTGTCAGTCTTGGGGCTGGGGATTTAGCTCAACAGCATAAGTGCCTGCCTTGCAAGCGTGCAGTCTTAAGTTCAATTCCTGGTACCAAAAAAAAAAAAAAAAAAAAAAAAAAAAAAACCTGTCAGTCTTAATTTATATGTAATTCTTCCATAATGCAACATAATTAATTATTGGTCAACTAGAAACTATGCTTGAAGGCCAGGTGTGGTGGTACACACCTGTAATCCCAGCACTAGGGAGACTGAGGCAGAAGGATCACTATAAATTTGAGGTCAGCCTGGGCTACAAAGTGAGTTCAAGGATAGCCTGAACTGCATAGTGAAACTCTTTTTCAAAAAGATATGGACAGATAGGTAGATAAATTTAAAAAATTAAAGCAGGATGCCTGTAATCCCAGCACTTCTGATGCTGAGGCAGGAGCATCAGTGAAAGTTCAAGACCAGCTGCACTACAAAATGAGCTCAAGGCCAGCCTGAAATGCATAGCAAGACCCTGTCTCAAAAAGACAAAAACATAAATAAATTAAATAAAATAATTTAAAAATTTGAAAACCATTTAACAGAACTACCATGGCCTAAAATTACTCTGGACAAAATCATCTAAAGTACTATACTTCTTTAACCCTCAGATTTGAAACATACTAAATATACCTAGTTATAAATAGGAAAGATAAATAATCAAATCATGATTTTTCATTTTAATACCAATAAATTTTTTATATATTAAGCAAAAAGGAAATTAACCATCCGTATGTGTTCCACTGAGATAGCACAGACACAGGACACTCCTGTCACTTGATGGTGATGCACTGGCAGTGCTGCAATGTTCCACAGAGGCAACCACACAGAACAGTACTGGAAACGGCAGCAACTGACGCAGAATATACTGAAGTCCACAATTAACCAACTGACTTACCAGGGATAATCGATGTGCCTACCATGCGCAACACAGTATTCTCTAGAATAGTGAGAAATGTTAACTATATATTCTTTCACAGGTGACAGTATATTCGTGGACATATCACCTTTTGTGTTTGGTTTCATTTTGAGTTTTCTGAAACAGAATTTTGTGACACGGTCTAGGCTAGCCTTGACTCATCCTATAACTCAGGCTGGCTTTGAACCTACATCTCTCCTACATCCTATCCTGGCCTCCTGAGTGCTAGGATTACTTGTCATTTTCTTGTATCAAAAGAAAGAAACTAATGCTGGGCAGGGGAGTGCAAGACTGTAACCCCAGCGCTTGTAAGGCAATAGCAGGAGGATTGCTGTGAGTTCAAGGCCAGCCTAGGGGACATAGTCAGACACAGTCTCAAAACAAACAAACAAAAGTGAAAAATTGCTGGGCATGGTGGTGTACACGTGTAATCCTAGCATTTGGGAGGCTGAAGCAAGTTGTGATTTCAAGTCCCATCTGGACTACAGAGAAAAACCCTGCCCCACAAAATCAAAAGAGAGAAAGAAAAAAGCTAAACTGGTATTTACTTTAATCTCACTGAGAAAATGATTTATGTTCTCATAATCTGAAGGAAATGACAAGCTCACAGGACTATCAAGCTATGAAAAGACTAAGCACCTGCCTTGCAAGCAGGCAGTCGTGAGTTCGATC
Organism: Cavia porcellus; assembly: GCF_034190915.1. Lineage (NCBI taxonomy): Eukaryota > Metazoa > Chordata > Mammalia > Rodentia > Caviidae > Cavia > Cavia porcellus. The sequence goes on along the minus strand of NW_026947514.1, from coordinate 46,142,960 downwards.
CCCGGTACCGATAAAAAGGAAAAAGACCAAAAAAAAAAAAAAAAAAAAAAAAGCTATGCAAAGACTTGGTATGGAGGAAAATTTTCTTCTCAGGGGCTTAAAAAAGTTCTTTAAAAGCTACTAGAAAACTGCTCTCTACTGAAAGATGGCAGGCAACTCAATTCATACTGAGCTAGCTGACGCTCGTGTTTGTCCTATAAAAACAACAGCAACAAACAGGAAGACCCCTTCAAAACCAATATATGGGTAACAGCAGGAAAAATTAAAAAGCTAGCAATTCCTACAGGATCAAATTATCTCCTGAGTCATGCTGTTCCTTGTGAAGCAAATCAAACTAGGTCGTGCTAGCAAAACTGAAGAGCAGGAGATAGCAGAACATGGCAACTGCTCAGTGTACATCACCCCTCTGCACTGCAAAGCTACACCTGCTTTCCCATCAGAGGGGCCAAGAAAGTATAGAGTCCTCATGTTCCATCCCTTCAGCCCCTGTAATGAATCCAGGGAGCTGGATTTACAATTTATATACTGTTTTTCAAGTCCCATTTGCCCAAAAAAGCATCTTCTGATTAAATTTTTCAGTCCCATGAATCAAACTCACAATTTTGCACCTGCCAATGTCACTGAGTCACTGAACTATCTGCTCAGCCCACAAAAAGTTGCTTCTTCCATCTTTTTTCCACACCAGAACACATGGATCTATCTCATTCTTTGAGAAGTAAACAGATTTCATTGACTAGAAATCACAAAAGTTACTACATAAAGCCTTACCAATAAATACTGCTGGGGTTTCTAAATGTTGACTATCAGGAATAACTTAAAGAACATCATAGTGTATATACATCTACAAGCTTTTAAGCTTCTCTGAAGCTTCCCATAAATAAAATGCTAGGTCAAACAATACTTACATGCAAAAACTGTATTTATCTTCAAATTTCCTCTGAAATATTTAACATAATTTATAATCTTTCCAACACTGGTTAGCAGAACCCATCTTTAGACACACTCCCACACTTTATAGTCTCTGGTAATCTGATTGGCCTCTGACTCTTGCTCTAAAATACTTTTTTCTTCCTTTTCCTTTTGAGGCAAGGTCTCACTACGTAGTTCAGACTGACCTTGAACCACCATGCAGCCTATACTGATCCCTAACTCACTGTGATCCTCCTGCCTCAGCCTCTCAAGTGCTGGGATTACAGGCATGTGCCACCATGCCCAGCCTCTTATCTGTATGCCTTTATTTCACTCTTATAAAGGTTGAATATCTTTTTATATCTCATTGCTACTTAATTTTCTTTCATTATTTTTCTTACAAATGCCCTTAACCCAGTTTTCTCATTTTTTTTTTTTCTTTAAAGAATGTTTAGCAGGGAAATTAGTCACTGTCCTTTCATTCATATTGAAATTACTTTTTTCTCAACCTGTTTTCTTACTACTTACATTTCTGGTCTACAGACTTTCCTGATGTTATCTACTCTAATGACTCTAGGTTTTGTGTTCTTTTCTGGAAGAAATTTGAGAGTGAACCTGTTCTATGTATGGTTTTATAATATTATTTCCAGTATTTTCTCTTCCAGTTCAAAAATACCTTTCATATTATTTAATAACTACGGTTACACAATTTGGTGCTCTCCTATATCAAATTTTACTTACCTCCTATATCAAATTTTACTTAAATTTTACTTACCTCCTATATCAAAATTTACTTAAATTTTACTTACCTTAAATTTTGTTGTCTCCTAAATTCTTCCCTACTTTTGTGACTTATGATTCATTTTGCCACTAATAAAAGTACTGCCTTAATTTGACTATGAAGTAGTCCCCCAGTAGAGAGATGAATGAGATGCAGGACAGAGAAGCCCAATGGTTTGAGAGCATATTTAACCCAGTCAGGTCTCTGAGGGAGCTTTCTGTGACTGACATCTATGCAAGCTGAGAGGAGGATAAATTACACCTGGCCCTATTATGAAAAGGAGGACTGGATTATAGGCAGAAGCAATACAGCTATGCACAAAGTTCTTTGTCCTACAGAAGTGTTTCAACACACCAACCAGGACAGATGACAATATGCTGCTGAACAGTGGTTAAAAGTGCAAATCCTAGTTGGGTGTGGTGGTGTATACCTATAATCCCAGCACACAAGAGGCTGAGGTAGGAAGACTGCCAGTCAGCTACAATAGGTCAGTTCAAGGCCAGCCTGCACTACCCAGCAAGACTCTATTTTGGGGAAAAAAAAAAAAAAAGGCAGTAGGGGGTACAACTCTCTCCAAATAAATCATGCAAGTCTCAGGATCCCATTCTGTTCCCAGCTACAATCACTGTGTGGACCTAACCAGAGGCCAGTCCAGTCACAAGATCATCCCACACCACTAAAAAGAATAGCACCCAAAGCATATATTCTATTAGCAATCTGTATTAGCATTCTGAGCTAGGAATAACTAGCAGCTACATACTAATATATTTTAAGGAGGGTAAATATAAATAACCTTTCAAATAAGTAATCAAGAGCCTGAAAAAATATTCAAAACCTCTGATATGTTACTGCATTTCAAAGAATCAAGGAAATTGGATGAGAGGTAAAGAAAAGCTAGGATTCGAAGGTGCTAATCACAAAATCAGTCATAATAGCAAACTAGGAACAACTTTATATAATATATAACAGGGCTAATTAAATGATAGTATACTGCTGTGAAGGACACTTAAGTATTTTATAGGCAAAGATATGAATGTCTTTATGAGATGGGTTTTTTAAAAAGGGGGGGGGGCCTGGAGATTTAGCTCAGTGGCCTTAAGTGCCTGCCTGACAAGTACAAGGTCTTGAGTTTAATCCTTGGTAAAAAAAAAAAAAAAACAGATTACATACATATGGTATGATTCCAAGTATATATTTTCATATACATGCATAGAAACAATATATAACTGAAGAAATATATAACAACATTGTAATGCTCTTCTGTACTTTAAAAATTTTCTATAATAATCACGTCTTTGTTTTCTCATTGCTGAAACAAAATCCCCAACCAACACCCACAGTTAAAGGGGAAAAGGTTTACTTAGCTCACAGTTTATATGCTTGCAGTTCATAGTTGGCTGGCTCCAAGACAGGGTAACCCATGGCAGAGAGGTGATGCAGAGGACAGAGAATATTTCCTAGGGCCACAATATAGCAAAAGCAACTAGGAAGACCAGACACTTTCTGTCCCTTATATTGTATGCAGCTTATTGGCCCTAGGGTGGGTGTAGCACTCACACCCTTAATCCCAGCCAGAACTATGCCAAACCAATTAGCAGGCTGATTTATTAATCACACACCCTTTATCCCAGTCCACACACTAGATTCAGCCACCTCTGAAAAAGCCCTGATCCTACGAAGCTTTGGAAAAATGTCTAGACACAAAACCTTAACATATATACCCTAACAATCAGAAAAAAAGATACCATTCAATTAAAATTTTTCATGTTCCCCTTTTGAGGATCATGTCCATAAACATAATACACAATTTCACACAGCATTTGAAGATCTTCAGTTTCTCAAAGCAGTGAGATCTTGTCAAAAAAAAAAAAATTAAAACTAGTGCTTGAGATTTTCACTGGGCTCTGAATGAAAGTGATCAACCTTTAAAACATCATTAAAATTTCACAACAACACCTCTCCCAAAATCTGATCCCCAAAGCATCCTGATCCTTTCTGGCAATTTCCAAAAGCTAGCTGGGCCCCTGGAATGTGCCAATCCTTCTCAGCTGCACTCAGGTAAACACTGAGCTTGCAGCAAGTATCTCATCTTCACACCAAAACAGCTCCTGCACAGACAAATCTCACCAGAGCATGTGACCCTCCATGAAACACAATCTAAAATAAAATGGATGATGCAGAGGATAAAGAACACATTTCATGCCTCCCAATATACTGTAAAAACATACTCAGACATGAAAATGAACTTAACATAGCCTAGGAGTAAGTCGGTCTCAACAACACTGATCTTCATTTTCCTCATCTTCAAAACAGATTCCTAACTCAAGGAGTTGTAGTACAAAAGGGTAACAGTCAATGTGAAAACCTTTTATAAATTCTACAAAATAAATGGAAAGAGTTCTCCAAGGATGCTGACTGAAAAAGCTCTATTTTCTTAGCATATCCATATCCGTTGGTGGCAATGCTACTAATAAGCTGCATGAATGGACACTGCTAAAACCCTTTCAGAGGACATAATGAAACAGTATGGAGGCTGACAGACTCTTTCTAAAGATGGGGTGCATCTGGTCTCCCATGGGGCTTTTGTTCTACAGAGCACAACTTACAGAACTGAACTCTCTAGGTAGTTTTCATAGGCCACAGTGCCTGAAAACCAAAGATTCGGGAAGGGAAACAGATATATCTAAAAGGATATTTCTTGGGTCTTAGCTGAGCCCTGCCCAGGAGAGCTACCTAAATCACCCACCATTTTTCAGTGTAGTTAAGGGCCTGTATTTCAGTTTTGTGGAAAATTACAATCTTATATTTTTAAAGTTACAATTCAGTATCATTCCTGAACATGTATTCATATAAAAGCAAAATGTGTCTTTTCTTCTATACTTGAAAATCACTGGCTCCTACACCAGTAAGTGTATTTTTCTGGGTTTCCTTTAGAACATGTTCCCAGGCCCATTCCTCTACCTATAACAAACTGATAACCAATTTCCACTTTTGAATGGCAAGATTACTCAATTTGTCAGCTGTATATTGTATAACAGTGCCATCTTGGTGTTGGATAAATGTGTAATACACAAAATTATACTCCTTTTAAGAGGCTTGTAATTTTAAACTATCTCACAATGAATACTATGTCCAAAGCTTATTCTCAGAGTACTGCTTAGTACTATTCCTGTTCTTCTTCCCTTAAAAAGCAAACAGGTTAAAAAATGAAAATGTTTCCTACAGTGAGTCTTTTCATTAAGTTAAAAGCAAAAAGTATGAAAGCAGGCACAGAATACAGTATTTTTCATAAATGATAAAGACAGCAGCAGAGCTAACAATCAACCATTGGCCCAAGAATTCAAAAAGCCTACTGCCAATGTAATTTCTCAGCACAGAGAACAGCCTTTCTGTAACCTGCCAGAATAACCTCCACATGTAACAGTACCTAATGAAAGCCTATTAAAAAGTATTTTGACCATTAGGACATGGAGCTATGTCTCTCAAATCTTTCACTGTCCTAGACACTGGGCCAAATGATGTTCTGAAAATAAACAAAAACTACCACCACTACTCCAGGGCACTGGGGACTGAACTCAGGGCCTCATGCATCCTGAGCAAGTTCGCTACCACTTAACTACATCCCTGGTTCTGACAAACTCCTTTCTTGCAGGTGCACACAGTTCAGAAAAAAAAAAAGATTGGTAAGGGTGACTGAGCACACCATTTCTGAACGTACCATTATATAGTCCTTTTATCCCTGAACCAAACTCCCAAGATTTCTTTTTTATTTCTAAATTGTGAATGATTCATGTCTTTGTTTTTCACTTTTCTGCTTGGTCAAGAAAGAAATCCACAGTAACGTATCTTGCTTCTGAAAAGTCACCTCAATGCTCAAATTTCTCACAGAATTTTTCTGTAAGTTTTAAAAGACACTGCTTGGCTATTCCTTCAACAATATTGCTAGGTGCTACCTTCTGCCCTGCTGCTGCGCTGGTGTTATGATAGAACAAAACCAAAAGCCAGCTCTATTCTAGATGTGGATATTTTCCTATAACAATAACATTACACATCATGCTTAGCACCATGACAGAAATAAATTGAGCACTGTGACAGCAAATAATGGAGGTAGGAATAATATACTTTAGTGAGGCAGATCAGGGAAGGCCTCACTGAGAAAGTGACATTCAAGTACACATGTGAATGATAAAAGTACCCATCAAATGAAAAAGTGTTCCAGGCAAAGCAAACAAGAAAGGTTCAGTGGTGAAACATTGCCTATGTTTGAGGATTTGAGGTAAGGCTAACAATGATCCAGCATGCCATGAGTTTATTTTTTGAATGTTCAATAGATGCTGGGCACCCGGCAAAGCACTTTAAATGCTTACTCTTACATACTCTTACATAAGCACTATCAGAAACCTCTGAAGCCATAACCCTGTTATTTCCAAAATGACATAAGCCTAAGAGGTTAAGAAACTATTTCAAAATCACATTAGCAAGTTGTGAAACTTGGATTCAAGTCAATGCAGCATGTATCCAAAGCTCACTTTTTGTTTTGTTTGTTTGTTTTTGTTGTTGTGGCTGTTTCAGCACTGAGGATTGTTCCAGGGTGTCTACATGAAGCTACATCTCCAGCCCCTTTTATTCTGGGACATGGTCTTACAAAGTCACCTGGCCTGGGATCCAAATTTGATTCCTCTGCCTCAATCTCCCAATCTCTCAATCTCTGTGAGATTACAGGTTCATAATACAAAGCCTGGCTTCTCATTTACAGTTCTACTGAGGTTGCTTCACAGATGACAAAGGCAGCAGGAAGAGAGTATCTGAGTAAAAGAAAAGAGATCACTAAGAAGTCAGACTGAAATGGCATTGGCCTGCATTAGAAGTAGATACATTCAAATTATATTTTGGTGTCAGAGTGAATCAAACTGGATGATTTATATGCAGAAAATAAAAGGAAAAATTGAAGGTAATTCTCAGGTTTCTACCTTTAATACTAACTGAATCATGATGAATGATACTGAAATAGTCCAGTCTGTGAAGGAGGCACAGATTCATTCAGTCATTCCATAAATCTTTTGAGCTTCTACTGCTAGGATACAACAGTGTACAAAACCAGGTCTGTTCTCGGAGTTTGCATCACTGCAGTCAGGAATAAGTAGTTCAACAAACTAATCTGTAAACCAGACAGTGGTAAATGGCTAGATAATATAAAGCAAGTTAAGTAGGATGCTTACTATTTTAACTGAAAACTTGAAAAGACCTTCTGTAATGCATAAGCAAAGGCCTAACAAGAGCAAAGGAGGCACCCCAAAGCTAGAAGAGTCATTGTCATTGTCAAAAGGCCCTAAAGCAGGAGTGTTCCTGGACTGAAAGAAGGCCAAATTGGTGTAGCAGAGCAGGAGGGAGAGAAAACATGAGATTAGATAGAAAAAGGAACACATAGTCGGGTGTGGTGGCTCATGCCTGTAATCCCAGCACTGGGGAGGCTGAAGTGGGAGGATCCTTGGGAATTCGAGACCAGCCTGGGTTATACAAGGTGAGCTCAAGGCCAGCCTGAACTGCATAGCAAGACCCCGTCTCAAAAAAGCCAAAAAAAGAGCACATTATACAGAACTTGATTAGAAGTTTGGCTTTTGCTTTGAGTAAGATGGAAAAGCACTGGAAGACCTGAACCAAAAAATGAAAGAGGGGTGTTAGGCTGACAATACGAGAATTACACTAACAGAAAGCAAGAGTGAAAGCAGAGAGCAAGGAGCAATAATCTGATGGGCATCAGACTAGGGATAGTGAAAGAATTGGGTTTCAAAGAGTGGACAGGATTTGTTAATGAGGTTAGTTACAATGGCCCTAAGAAAAAAATCAACAAACCGGGTGTGACACACCTATAATCCTAGCACTCAAGAGGCTAAGCAGGAGTTTGGGGCCAGTTTGGGCTACACAGCAAGACTCTATCTCAAAATAAATTAAATAATCAAACAAACCTACGAAAAAATGTAAATGGAAGATCCAGAACCTAATCCTGGATAAATTCTTACAGTTTGACACTTCTCATACCTAGATTCTTATAATGAAACAACCTGGCTTGATTTTTATATTATAATAGCAATTCCTGAAGTCATCAGGCCCATTAATGAGGCAAAGCAATGAACAAAAGAGTGCTATAAAAATTTCCAAAAATACAAAGAACACTGCTTATGAACACAAAATTATTAAAACATTCCCAAATCTAGAGTGGGTACTTGAATCCAAACTGTCTGGATTTTTATTTGAATCACTACACTTACTAGGGGTGGGTATATCGTTAAGCTAAAAACGCTGGGTTCAATCCAGTACCACAATAAACAAAGAAACTAAACTGCTGAAACAGGGAAGTCTGCAACTAATCACTAGTTTCTTGTTCAATTCTTTTGCGATCCTACCACTCGGAAGCCTGAGGCAGGAGGTTCATGGTTTAGCAGGGGCTTTATAGGGAGAGCTTGTTAAAAACAAAGTCCAAATCACGTTCCTAAATACAGTTCTCTTAACTAAAGAAATATAGCTCGCCATTTGAATTTTTAAAGAAAACCAAGACACTTCCCAAATAAACATTCAAGCATAATCTTTGGAAGCAGACAGGGGAAAAGGAACTAACCAACTAGTCCCTGGTCACAAATTAGTGATCACGTCTTAGAACAAGGTCTACCTGAGACAAAGTCTATGAAGGGCCAAATCCCTCTTAGCTAATCACTACTGGAGTACCTCCTGGTCCCAAGAGAATCATTCTGATTGTTTTCAAAAACAGAAGAGTTGCGCAGCATGATGGCTCAAGCCTCTAATCCCAGTAATCGGGAGGCAGAGGCAGGAGGATCTCTGAGAGTTCAAGGCCAGCCTGGGCTACAAAGTGAATTTAAGGCCAGTCAGAACTGCATAGCGAACCTCCTCTAAAAAACAAAAAACAAAAAAATAAAGCAAAACAAAACAAAGCTTAAACCCAGCTTTCAATGAGACAACACAGAACTAAGAATGGAACTATAAACACTAACGGGGAAAGACTTCGCCTAAATCGGCATCTAGTCCTTTTCCTCTGTTTCCACAAAACATAGACCCAAGAAGTCCTCTCAGGTGGATAAGGGAATAAACAGCACCTTCTCTCAACTGGAATCCCATCCCAAACCCGGCCACAGGCAGCAAGGCACCGACGCAGACCAGTGACTCTCGGTTTGGGCTCAGGAGTCACGACAGGGAGTCCCCAAGTTTCAGCCTTTTGGTCATCCGACGAGAAGAGACGGAAGACAAGAAACAATAGGGCCGCGGGAGCCTCCGTACCTCTCCCGGTCGCGGCCGTCGAAGTAAACGAAATCGCCGCTCTGAACGCACTTGGCGCAAGTCAGCCGCCGGCGGGTGGTATTGCACAGCGGACACCGCTCGACCGCCACGTACAGCCCCTCGGCATCATCCACGGAGTCCTCCAGGTCCCGGGCCAGTGGCCGGAGCCCACAGCCAGCAACGTCGGACGCCAGAGCGCCCTTCCCACTGGGAGACGCCATGACGATCGGCGCGCAGGGTCAGTCACGTGGTATTTTGTTTTCAACCAGGTGCACCCTGGGCGCGGGCGGGGCCAGCTTGGGAGGCGGGGCCGGGGCAGGAGGCGGGGCTTGGGTAGGGCCTCTCGCGGTCGGCGGGCGCGCAAAGCCACGGCCGGTGCTGTACGAAAGGCTCCTTCGGCGTCTGCAGGGAACAGCGGAAGTCAGCCGGAAGGTGCAGTACGAGCGGGACGGAAAGAAAGAGAATTTAATTCGCTGAGGATCCTTTTATTTGTCGGGTAAGGTTCACGACACAAAGCAGTGTCCTCGATCCCGCGGCCCTGTGGCACCTCTGCCCATCCGGAACCCATTCCTCCTTCTGTGCAGCCCTCTACTGTCTGGGGTGTTTTATCGCGGCTCTGCCAGGAGTAGGTACCTGCCACCATCAACTTCTGCCTGCAGTAACCAGAGAAAACAGACTGAACCGAAGTTCTGTTGTGTTTGTAAATCGAGCCTTAAACCGGCCAACCCCCGTCCCCGCTCGTGGGCTGTACACTAGTGGAGGAGGAGGAAGGGGAAGCGGGAACGGAAGAAGCTCCCGGTGGTCGGACTGGGTGAGGTGGTGTCTGACATGCTCTGAACTACAAAGGAGAAAGGCGCCCGAGTCCCTACATTTGACCGTGTACACCAATCCTCAAGGACTTCTACAGCAGCCGACCTTTGATGCCTGCCCAGTCCACTCCAGCTGGGACTCCTCTCCAGCGGTCCACATCCAAAGGCACGGTGCTGCCTCGTGTCTTAGCTGAATGGTGTTGTGAAGGCGCCCTGGTGGGACACGTTAGTGTCCCCAGTGGGCCAGGAGCCCCTGCAGACCTTTGAGCCTCTTATCCCTGAAACATCTCATCCCACCCTCAAATGCAGGTGGCTATACCACCATCGCCTTCGCACCTCTCCATCCTCTGGGTCTTAACCAAGGTTGGCTAAATATGATTACATGGGACTGTAAGAGTAAGCAAAAAGCAAAACTTCTCTGTATTTCCTGCAAAATAGGTTACCGAGCCTGAATGGCTGCTGTAAGTTTGTGGTTTCCAGTGAGAAATACTTTCATGTTCCTCACACAGGTCCCACAGTGTGTGCTGCCTAATGGAATCATCTCTGCCATCTTTTTATTTTGTGGCACTGGGAATTGAACTCAGGGGTTTCGCATTGAGCTACATTTTTTTTTAACTTTTATTTTGAGATGGTCACTCAGGCTGGACTCAAACTTGGAATCCTCTTGCCTCAGCCTCTCAAAGTGCTGGTACCACATGTGTGCCCCACCATGTCCAGCTATTTCAATGTTTTAAAAGGCAAAACAGACACAGTAATTTATATTCTGCTATATTATATTATACATAATTTCTAGTTTATGCAATTATTTGAAATTTCTAGATGTTCTATGTATTTTCAGCAAACAAAAGTTAATGGTATGTATGCATTTAACAAAGCAGAGCATTCGTTTTTAATAATGCTATATAATATTCTAACAAAGCCCCAAATCTCTCAAATTCTGAATTTTTCTTCAGTTTTTAAAACATACAGGAATTATTTTCAGTAAGAAATTGTTTTCATTTCTTAGACACAGTTACTCACATAGAATCACCATATAAGTCAAAATGTACTTGGACATCTACAATTAAAGCCAAAAGAATCCAACTGTTTTGTAGTGAACTTATACACACAGTCAGAGTAGCAAAATGTTGAATGATATGCTCAGCCTTTTTTAAAACTTTTTAGAATAGGGTAGATGTTTTCAAATGCTTCATAGATCTCAGAACGTTCTTTGGCACCTATAAAGAAATCCAAATTTACATAATCTTTAAAATACCAAAATTTCCATAACACTACATTTCATTGTGTTATCTCCAGATACTTTTTACTTTTTGACAGAGCTAGAGATCAAACCCAGTGCTTGACATATGCTCTACTACTGAACCAATACCTCTAGCCCTCTCCCATCACTTTAATATGTGATGTCTCTTTAGCCATACCTGGTTACTACAACCATTTTTCCACAAAACATAGACCCAGAGTTTTTTAGTACTTACTCTGTGGGTATTATGTTTAGCCATACAGTGCTTACTTTTTTTGTTTCATTTTTTGAGACAGGGTACACTGGTTTGAAACACAGCAATCATCTTGTCTCGGTCTCCTGAGTGCTGGAATTACAGGTATGAATCGCTACGTCCAGCATAGTTCTCATAAGAAATTTGAAATATGAGATGTTAATGACTAAGTGCGCCACACACATAACCTCAGAATGACTTCAGCACCTGTGGGCTCCAGCAAAATGACTCTGATTCACTCATCTCTACTTAACATCTTGATTCCCTAATATTAGCAGATTTAGAAAATGTACAACTATTCTAGAGCTTTAAATTTTAGTGTATAAGAATGAATTAGAGAAGAAAAACTACCATTGTCATCCTATAGTCTTAGCTTTCCAGGGATTTTTAGCATGCTTGTCTAGGAATTACAGGAATAGAAATATTAGTCTCTATCCTTGAGATATGGTCAGCCATCCTTATCTCTCAGCATCATCAGAAGTGTGGGCAGATTGTGCTGAGCACTGTGGACTGGCAAATTGTTTACACTGATCAAGAAATAATTATCAGGCATTTTGAGGGCAAAAAGTAAATAAGGAAGTTAAATGAGAAGACTGTAAAAACTGTTAGCATGAGGAAATATAGAAAACAGCTGAAGTTGATTAAAATCTTTCCAGAAACTAGGTTGTAGTGATACTCCCCTGTAATCCCAGAACTCAGATCCTGAAGCAGAAAGATTCCAAATTCAAACCTAGCCCAGGCAACTTAGTGATTAGCGAAGTCCTATCTCAAAATTTAAAAAGGACTGTGGACAGGGCTCACTGCAAAGACTGGGCTTACTCCTCAGTACTGCAACAAAGAAAAGAATAGAACTACAAAATTGAATAATCTGAGAAATGGTTATCTGGCTATCTGATTTAATCTTAGTAGGATGGAGGAGGGGAAATATCGAGGCAGTGAAACCTGACTCCAAATAAAAAGATTATGGTGAACTCATACAAATTCCTAGGGGAAAAAAAACTAGTAAAAGCTAAGTGGAGGAAAGGATACATTATCTATTTAGTATTTACAAGAGATAAAATTCTAAACTGGGTATGGTGGCACACACCTATAATCTCACCATTTTGGAGGCTCAGACTGGAGGATCACTTGAGTGTTGTAAACCAGCCTGGGCTACATAGTTAGACTCTGTCTCAAAAAACAAAAAGAGGAAAGAAAAAAAAAAGAAATGCTATCTATTGGAAAATATTGAAAAATAATCAATTTATAGGGTTTTTTTTTTTTTTTTTTTTTTGGCGGTATACACTGGCCCTTCACACTGAGCTATATCCCAAACGTGTTCATTCCTTTTTTCTACTTTTTTATTGGTTATACAGACTAACAGTTTTTTTCTGGCAGATTTGGATATGCACATATTTGATCATCATTTTTACACATATACTGCTGGCAGCCCCTTGCTCTGCTCCCCACTGTCATATTTGGGGGGAGATGTCAGTATGCATAGTTTTGCTTATCTTTTTCTCCCTTATTACCCATTCTTACCTCCTGCTGCCCCTTCTTACTGCTTTCTTGTCTAACCCCTGCCTGTGTTTGTCTTGTATTTTGATACCTGTTTCTCACTAGAACACCAAGTTTCCCAGGCTGGGTTCAAACATGAGGACCTCAAGCCTCACCTCCCCCAGTGCTGAGATCACAAGTGTGCACCAGCACTCCTGGCCATTGGCTTCTGATTTTGATTACCACTGATGTAAACACAACAAAATCATTTCCACTTACATATTTTAAAAAGCTTTCTTTTATACCATTTTTAGTGCTGCTGCTGAGGGTTTGGTAAAAGATGTTTATAAATACATTGCTGGGACATAGCATATAGAAGAATCATATATATCCTTAAAAGAATTTGGCATTTCAAACTAAAAACCTCAAGCAGTCATGTCTTTAAACAGAAGTTCCTTTTTTTTTTTTTTTTTTTAGTCAAGGTCTTGCTATGTAATACAGACTGGCCTTGGAAATCACAGCGATCCTGCCTCAGCCTCCTGAGTGCAGGATTACAGGCATGCTAAAAGTTCTATTTCTGAGCATACACACTAACAAAACAATTCTCCACATGTAAACATAGCCAAATTTTTATACCATTTTTAAGAAGCAAACAAAGAATGAACATTTAAGAATCTGACAATAAGAGAACAAATTTGATCCATATCTTATAGAACAGAGGTCAGGAAATGTAGTCCTGCTGGCCAAAGTCAGTCTGCTAACTATTTTTTATCAACCTTTAGGCCAAGAATTTTTTTTATATTTTTAAGTGGTGGGAGGGGATTAAAAAAACTATTATGTGACATAAAAATTCACACTTTGTCACCCACTCCTCCATGTGACATCCATAGCTGTCTGCACTGCAGAGGTACAGGTACAGACCCTGTGGCCCACAGAGCCTCGGGCAGAAAAAGTCTGCAAAACACCCCTTTGAACACCATTCAGCCACAGAAAGCCTTCACATGAGAGTCTTAATAATCAGGTTGTATGTATTATTTATATTGGTTAGTAAAAAGGCAGGATATAAGGTGTGTATATGAAAAAAACATAAAATGTCTCAAGAATTAGGATTTTCATTTTTCCAGTATTACATATTAGCAAGAATGTAACTGCCAAACAGTGAACAATACTGTTTAAAAGGAAAAGAAAAGCAGGTAGCTATTGAATTTTATGAAAGTAAAAAAAAAGAAATTTAGAACTTACCTGTCAGTACAACTTTTCCAGATACAAAGATAAGCAACACAATTCGTGGCTTTACCATTCTATAAATAAGGCCAGGAAACAGTTCTGGTTCATAACTTTTAAGACAAAAAAGGAAAAAGTTAAAAATAGCACTATTCATCTTTTTCCAAAATCCAAGACCCAGTATATTATCAAAACTCTTAGCTACCTTGATGAAAAATAGTGCTGAGAGTGGATACTTGTTTATCACTTATTGCTTAGCATGGAACCCAGAGCCTCATAGCACTCTACCACTAAGTTACATTCTGAGCTCTGAATGCAGACTGTGGCAGTGAAGAATAGCTTTTGGTTATAAAAATTTTGATTTGCAGGCCAATCTAGGCTACTAGAAACGGAGGTAATCTTGGTCATCAGATTTGATGTATTTTGATCTTGCTGGTTTAATGTTCTCCATCTTTGATCAAAACTCTGCCAATATAAACATGTTTTTGAGATTTTAAAAAATATATTTTGTAAGCATTTATAAGTCATTAAATATTTTTAGCAGATAGATCCTACAAAAAAATTCTACATGACAAGCCATTTGTCTTTGAACATTTGCCATGAGGTATGATTGAAAATACAGGTATGTATAAAATGTAAATATTTGTAAACATTATGTATCTGCAAAGTATCAAACTTTTAGAATGTTTTTATACATGTAAAAGACACTGTCATTAACCCCTCTCCAATCTTCAAACATACTTCAGCTTCAAACATATTTATCCATTGTTCTTGACTCTTTCTGAAATCCTTTTTCAGAGTATCCTTATATTCTATTGTTGGCTAAGTCGATGTTCTCAGTCAATTTCAAGCATTTATTGCATTCAATGTGATGTAATTTCAGGGAGCAATCAGAGACTGCAGAGTTCCAGATGTTTTTATTTGATACAAATCTCTGCAAATGTTTTGCATTGATTCAGGACATCAAAGCAACCCAAAAAGATACTCATAAAGAAGGATTTCCAGCACTGCTTCAGAAAGTGACAAGGAAGACTACGTAAGTATGTTCCACATCCAGGGGATACTGAGGGTGATGAGTGGCAATGTGTCATCCACTGTCATAATTGTCTCTCTTTTTTTTTCAAGTCCGTTTTATTTATTGGAAAAAAAAACCAATAAAACAAAATTTCAAAATATGTCAATCAGGTTGTCTCTCTTTTTTTTTCAAGTCCGTTTTATTTATTGGAAAAAAAAACCAATAAAACAAAATTTCAAAATATGTCAATCAGGTTCATTTTTAATTAAAACATTCACCATAGTTTTTATCACATCTTGTACAAAGAAAGACAGCAATCCCAAGATTGTAAAATTTAGAATTTTTTTCCTCAGAACAATAATTTATCTGTGTCCTAAATGGAAGCTGGCTTCTCCACAGAGCAAAGGATGATGAGCTAAAAAACTACTTTCCACACTCCAACCCAGGAGGACAGATTCCTAAAGAGGTTGGAGAGCCTCCTATAATGAAGGCAAGAGGTTGAAATAAAACCAGTATTAAACAATGGCTAGCAGCCAGGCGTGGTGGCTCACACCTGTAATCCCAGCACTCAGGAGGCTGAGGTGGGAGGATCCTTGGGAGTTCGAGACCAGCCTGGGCTACAAAGTGAGCTCAAGGCCAGCCTGAACTGCATAGGGAGACCTCATCTCAAAAAAGACAAGAAAAAAATGGCTAATAGAATGGAGAGTAGGAAGCAAAGGAATCTGAGATGAAAAACAGCAGTGCACATGAGTCTTTGCACTATAGGGGTGAATCCAAATGACATGGCAGATCTCTGTGGATTAACAATGCATGAAGCCTGTGTGTCAACATTGTGAGATGACCTTCTGCAGGACACAGATCTAGTGTAGGTTGACCCACCTTGCACTAGCACGCAGCCTTCATGAGAGGTCCACCAAGACCCCTGTGTACCTTGCAGCAATTGTGTTATGGTTTATACATTGTGTCAACTTGAGAAGTCTGAAAGCTTAACTGATTCAGCAGCTCTACATCTTGGAGTGTAGAAAAAAAAGCAGTTAAAGTTTTGGGATATTGTTCATTGTGTCAATTTGAGAAGGTCAAAACTTTAACTGATTCAGCAGCAGGCCCTAATTTCGTTATCCTGTACAAGAGGAGGACAGGCAGATGATGTGAGTGCTACACCCACCCCAAGGGAGCAGGCTGCATACCTTTAAAAGGCAAATGCAAAAAACTGATTGCTGTTTCTTCAGAGGAGCTTCAGTCCTCTTCAGCTTAGATGTGGTCTCCTGGCTTCTGGCATAGGCTGTTTGGCTTCTGCCTGAAACTCCAGCCTTCCATTGTAGGTTTTTCAGTGTTCCATAATAGACCCATTGGCTTCCTGATACAGACTTGCATGGGTCACTGCAGTTAGCTCCTGCCCTGGGGCTGGACCCTTCAATCTCTACTGTACAACCATCTTCTGCTCTCCCCCTTATTCAATTTTGTGGCTGACCATTGTAAGCCAGTCTTGGAATTTCTTATACAGTTGTGTATCTGTGTTACATCTGTTTCTCTAGTAAACCTGACTGATACAGGTGGGAGCCCGGAAGATCCAGCAGGACAGGAAAACAATGGTTGGGGAGACCAAAGACATTTGTTTGATCTGATCTTCTGTCTGAATCTTAGGACAGTAAAATAGAGAAAGGGAATGACTTTGATTCAAAAATGACAGTGAACTGAAGTTGCTTTCAAAATGCTGATTTTAAGGTAACCAGAATAATGAATTGATTAGAGACTGACTTTATCTGCCTCCTTCCAAGGAAGGCTGAAGCAAAGTAAAGCAGCAGCTTTGATTAAGGTTAGAGAACATCTCAGAGACACATCTCCCAATTTTTTGGCCAACCAGCCTTTGATGCATTCTTCAGTCCTCACCCCTAGAAGTATTCCTTGACCTCTCCCCTTCCTCAGTTCCATTAAACACCCTACTTGGGGTCCCACAGTACCCTAAAAGGCCTCTTTCTTCGTAAACATGTCTGCTTTCCTTTTTGGTCAGAGCCTGTGTCCATATAGCTTGCCAAGTAGCATCTGCTACTTAGTAATCATCTAGATATTTTTGTGTATGTGTGTGTGTGTGCGCGCGCACACTGCTGGGGACTGAATGTGGTACTTTCAGAATGAACTACTGTCCATCCCTTTTTGGGGGCAAGATCTTGCTACATTGCTCATATTGGGCTCAAACTTCTGATCCTTCTGCCTCAGCCTCCCAGAGTGCTGGGATTTCAGGCAGATGCCACCTGGCCTTTTTGGGTTTACTAGAGCTGCACGTTCCAGAGGCACTGAACTCTTCCCAGCCTGAAGCAAGGTCCCCACCCACACTTGGGGTCTTGCTCTGCCTAGCGTCCTGGTCTCAGAGGTTCTGAACCTCCACCCAGCCAGGTGGTAGGCCCTGGCACCACACTCTAAACTCTGACCAGCCTAGCGACCCAGCACAATCTGGCCAGCTTCACTGGTCACAGGTGCCCAGCCCAACCCAGCCCAGCCCAGAGCTGCCCATCAGGGTGCTACAACAGCTTTCAAGAATCTGAACTCGGCTCCTCAGAATACAAGGCCCCACCTCCATAGTTCAGCAGTGTGGCCCAGCTAGTCACGTGGCGGGTCCGGGAGGTTCAGAACTCCACCCAGCCAGGAGCATAGCACCATACTAAGCAGGGTACGTGTTCTGGCTAACTGCACTCTCCAGAGATTCTGGACTCGCCCCAGCCAAAGGCAAGATCCAGGGGATGCCACTTGTGGGGTCATGTTCTGCCTAGCTGCCTGGGTCCCAGAGGTTTTGAACTCCACCCAGCCAGGTGCTAGTCCCTGGTGACATACTGGGGGTGTGTCCCTACTAGCCACCTGGGTGCCAAAGGTTCTCAACTCCACTCCCCAGCAGCACACTCTGGGAGTGTGTCCCTGTTAGCAGCAAGAGAATCCAACCTCTGCCCAGCCCAGCATCCCAGAGCAACCCAGTGCAGTACATCAGGGAGCCTCTCAGGCCCCAGAACACAAGGATCTAGCACCATAGGTGAAGTATGTGCCCCAGCTAGCCACAGGGATATCAAGAGGATTGAACCTCTGCCCAGTGCAGCACTCCAGTGTAATCCATCAGGAGGGTGCCTGACCAGCCCCACCGTGGGACCCAGAGGAAAATGACAAAACAAAGAGCAAGAGGCAGTCTCAGTTCTCCAGCCCACTGAGAACAAACCCAAGAGACACTGAAACAGAAGACACTGGAAATTGCACTACTGAACTTTCTAAAATGATAGCAAATGAAGTAAAGAAACAACTCCATGAAGTTATACGGGAAATCAGGTCAGAAATAATCCTTTTGGGTTTACCCATTTAATGAATAATTCATCTTTTAAGACAGGGTCTTGGAGGCTGGGGATTTAGCTCAGCGGCATACACACCTGCCTTGCAAGCAGGCGGTTGTGAGTTCAATCCCCAGTACCAATAAAAAAAAAAAAAAGAAGACAGGGTCTTAATGTAATTCAGACTGGTCTTGAACTCACTATGTAATCAAATAGCAATCTTTCTACCTCAGCCTCCTGAATACTGGGATAACAGATATGTGCTACCACACCCAGCTTTAGCAAATATTTAGCAATACTTTTTTGAATAAAAATTTTTAAAAAGGAAAGAAAAAGCACATATAAAACTGTGAAGCTTATTATGGCATAAAAAATTGACAAGTGATGCTCCCAATAATAACAAAGATTATTAGATGCTGATACACACATTTTCAAGACCCGGGGAATAAAATGAACTTCAGATGTTGACATAACACAAAACTGATCCTTATAACCAATGCATGCCATGTACCCCACAGACCCACAGGCAATTAAAAAGATCTTTCTGTGCTGGGGACCAGGCATTCTTAGAATCCCCCAATGTCAAGAATACTCCTAGTGGTATTGTAATCCATAACCTGAGGATGAAAACCAGACGGAGAAGCAAAAATGAGACTAGAAAGAGACAGCTAAGGCAAAACAAAATGCCCTGGTCAAATAAAAAAAAGATGGCTGACATCATAAAACTGGCCTGTAAGGAACACAGAACTGGAGAAGTCCAATTCAAGTGGCTAATACTGTACATCTGATGAAGTCTCATGGAGTTCTTCTGGCAGATTTCAGAAGGGAACACTTCTACTCTGTCCTTTAATCTGTTCCATGAAAAATGCACTGTTAGTTAAAAAAAGAAAAATACGAAAAACTGCACTCATCATCTTAGAGCCCTAAGTGGCCGGAAGAAGGATGTGAAGTGTGGTGTAGACATACAGCTTACAGGCAGACAGCCCTTTATGACCAACAAAAATTGGTTCCAAGAAAGGTACACTTGAGGCCCACTACTTGAGTGCCTGAAAGGTAAGGTGACTTACCTTCCTCCCCCTCTCCCCCTCTCCCTCTCTCCCCATCTCCCTTCCTCCTCTCTCTTTCTCTCTTTCTCTCTCTCTCTCTCTCTCTCTCTCTCTCTCTCTCTCTCTCTCTCTCTCTCTCTCTCTTTCTCTCTCTCGCCTAGGGGCCATGCCCATACTTACCTGCTGGGAAAGGCAGGTCCCAGGGGGCCTAGCCCCGGGACCCCATTCTAGCCTTGCCAACCACGCTCTCTCACCTGAAGGGCACACGGCAGCTGCCCCATCTGAAGGAGGGAACAGGGCAAGCTGCAGGAAACTGCTCCGACCTTGCCTGCGACCTTCTTTCAGCCTGGAGAGCTCTAGCACTACTGCCACCGCCTGGAGGACTGAGCAGCCCAGCTGAGGAGGGAAGCTTTGCTGCCACAGAGAGGAGCTGTATAGCTTGAGGAGTCTTTAGGTCTACCTGACAGGATCCTGGCAACCTTCTCTTAATCCAGGGGCTTCGCTGCCCAAGGAGGGAGTTATACTACCAGAGAAGTCCCAGGAGTCCAGGATATAAGAGACATGCCCAGGAGAAGCTTGGAACAACACTTGAAGCTCAAAAACATAGGAAAATGACAAAACAAAAGACCAAAATGCAATCTCAAACATCCAGCCCATCCCAAGAAAGCCTAGGAATCCTATACATAGAAGAAAACACATGCCACATACCTGAAATACCTGAAATAATAGAAACCAAAATAAAGAAGCAACTCTGGGGAGCCTTAAAGGAATTCAAACTAGAAATAATCTCTCAGATAAAAGAAGAAATGATAAAAGAAATGAAGGACATGCTGAACATATATAAAGAAGACACAGTTAAAAAAATTGGAGGAATTAAAAAGAATCCCTGGATGAACAATATAAGAAACAAATAGAATATATAAAGCAGATGCAAAGAGATATACAGGAAATAAAAAATTCCATTGAAAGCTGTAAAAACTGCCTCAATGAATGTGAAGATAGAATTTAGGACCTTGAAGACAAGATTGCAGCCAGTGAACAGGAAAGGAAAGATCTTTTAAAAATAACAAGAAATCAGGAAATAATTCAACACCTGCAAGATGACCCAAAGAGAAACAACATAAGGTGGATAGGGATAAATGAAAAAGAAGGGGACAACATAAAGGATGTCAAGAGGATATCTAGAGAAGTAATAGCTGAAAATTTCCCAAACATGAGATTGGAAACTGATATCAAGATCAATGAAGCATACAGACCTCCAAACAGCCATAACCAAAATAAAACTACACCCGGACATATAATAATCACCACCCCAGAAATTGAACAAAAGAATAGAATATTAAAAGCTGTCAGAGGGCTGGGGATTTAGCTTAGCGGCATAAGCGCCTGCCTTGCAAGCAGGCAGTCGTGAGTTCAATCCCTGGTACCGGTAAAAACGAAAAAGACAAAAAAAAAAAAAAAAAAAAAAAAAAAAGCTGTCAGAGATCAAAGACAGATTACCTATAAAGGAAAACCTATAAGAATCACAGCAGACTTTTCAGCACAAACAATAAAATCAAGAAAAGCAAGGAGTGAAGTATTTCAGGTCCTAAATGAAAATGATTTCCAACCTAGACTGATGTACCCTGAAAAACTGTCCTTCAAAATCGATGGAGAAATAAGATATTTCCATGACAAAGAACAGTTGAAGAACTTCATGATCACCAAGCCAACCCTGCAAAGAATACTGAAAGACAGCCTAGATACATTTAGGAAAAAAACACTAAGCAAAGCAGACAATTAAACAGAACAGAAAGATAAAGATGCAACAGAAAGACAACATGTCAACAATAAACCAATATATAACAGTTATAACCATTAATGTAAATGGTCTCAATGCACCAATTAAAAGAAACAGACTGGCACAATGGATCAAGAAATAAAATCCAACCATATGCTGTCTACAAGAAACCCATCTAACCCAAAAAGATATTCACAGACTAAAAGTCAAACGATGGAAAACAATACTTCATGCAATAGGAACCCAAAAAAAAAAAAAAAAAAAAAAAGCAGGAGTACCTATTCTGTTTGCAGACAATGTAAACTTCAAAGCAATAATGATCAGAAGGGATAAAGAAGGTCACTACATACTGGTTAGGGGAAAACTTCAAGAGGAAGAAATAACTATCTTAAATATATATGCACCAAATTCTAGAGCACTCAATTATATAAAACAAGTATTAACGCAAATGAAAAACCAAATTAGCAGCAACACAATTCTAACAGGAGATTTTAACACACCATTGACACCAATGGACAGATCAACCAGACAGAAAGTCAGCAAAGAAATAACTGAATCACATCTATGAACAAATGGACTTGATAGATGTATACAGAGTATTCCACCCAACAACAACAGAATACACATTCTTCTCAGCAGTACATGGGTCCTTCTCTAAAATAGACCATATATTAACTCACA
Organism: Cavia porcellus; assembly: GCF_034190915.1. Lineage (NCBI taxonomy): Eukaryota > Metazoa > Chordata > Mammalia > Rodentia > Caviidae > Cavia > Cavia porcellus. The sequence goes on along the minus strand of NW_026947514.1, from coordinate 46,121,148 downwards.
AAACATATTTAAATAAATGCAAAAGGGTTGAAATTATTCCTTGCATGCTATCGGATCATAGTGCTATGAAATTAGAAATTAATGATAAAAGATACTGCAAAAATCCCACAAACACATGGCAACTGAATAACACACTCTTGAGTAATCAGTGGGTCACAGAGGAAATTAAAGAAGAAATTAAATAATACCTACAAACAAATGAAAACACAAATACAACTTACCAGAATCTGTGGTATGCAATGAAAGCTGTCCTCAGAGGAAAATTCATTGCACTGAGTTCCCACATCAGGAAAACAGAATGAATACAAATAAATAACCTGACATTACACCTCAAATATCTAGAAAAAGAAGAGCAAGTCAAGCCTAAAGCCAAAAGAAGAGAGGAAATTATAAAAATCAGAGCAGAAATCAATGCAATAAAGAATAAAAAAAAATATCAATGAATCAAAAAGTTGGTTCTTTGAAAGAATAAATGAAATCAATAAGCCCCTAGCCAACCTTATTTTAAAAAGGGAAGAAAAAGCTCAAATTCATGCAATAAAGAATGAAAAAGGAGAAATCACTACAGACCCAATAGAAATACAGAAGATCATCAATACCTATTCTGAAAACCGCTACTCTCAAAAGTTTGATAACACAGAGGAAATGGAAAGATTCCTAGAAGCATATGAAGTACCAAAGCTAGGTCAAGAAGATGTAAAACTGCTGAATAACCCAATCTCTATTAATGAAATTGAAAACATAATTAAGTCCTTGCCCACAAAGAAGAGCCCAGGCCCAGATGTATTCCCTGCAGAATTTTACAAGAAATACAAAGAAGATTTAATGCCAACACTCCACAAACTCTTCAATGAAATTGAAAGGGAAGCAATCCTTCCTAAATCGCTCCTAGAAGTAAATATTACTCTAGTACCAAAACCTGAGAAGGACCCAACTGAAAAAGAGAACTACAGACCAATCTCCCTAATGAACACAGATGCAAAAATCCTCAATAAAATATTGGCAAATAGGATGCAGCAAATCATCATACACCATGACCAAGTGGGATTCATCCCATGGATGCAGGGATGGTTCAATAAACGTAAATCAATAAATGTAATCCACCATATCAATAGAGCCAAAAGTAAGAATCACATGCTCATTTCTATAGATGCAGAAAAAGCTTTTGATAAGTCCAACATTGATTTATGATAAGAACCTTGCAGAAAATTGGAATAGATGGTCTTTACCTCAATATAATAAAGACCGTCTATGACAAACCAGCAGCCATTATCATACTAAATGGCCAAAAATTGAAGGCCTTTACTTTAAAATCAGGCATAAGACAAGAATGTCCCTTATCACTGCTCTTATTTAATATAGTACTGGAAATACTAGCCAGAGCAATTAGACAGAGAGAAATAAAAGGGGTAAAGATAGGAAAAGAAGAAGTTAAATTATCATTGTTTGCAGACGACGTGATACTCTACATATAAGACCCCCAAAACTCCATTGAAAGACTTCTAGATATAACAAATAAATTCGGCAATGTGGCTGGATACAAAATCAATACTCAAAAATCAACAGCATTCCTATACAGTAAAAACAGAATCACAGAGAGAGAAATAAGAGAAGTCACACCCTTCACACTAGCAACCAAAAAATGAAATATTTAGGAATTACTCTCATGAAAGAAGTGAAAGACCTATACAGGGAACATTATAATAGAACTTAAAAATGAAGTTGAAGATGATCTCAGAAAATGGAAAGACATCCCTTGCTCACGGATAGGAAAAATAAATATTGTAAAAATGTCCATTCTCCTAAAACTTTTAAACAGATTCAATGTAATTCTGATAAAAATACCATCAACATACCTCATAGATCTTGAGAAATCACTCCTAAAATTCATCTGGAGTGAGAAGAGATCTAGAATAGCAAGGACAGTTCTAAGCAGCAAAGGCAAGGCAGGAGGCATCACAATCCCTGACTTGAAGTTATACTACAAAGCAACAATAGTAAAATCAACATGGTACTGGAACCAAAACAGAGCCAAAGATCAGTGGAATAGATTAGAAAATACAACCACAACTACAAACACACTCAACCACCTTATCTTTGATAAAGGGGCCAAACATGTTCACTGGAAGAATGACAGTCTCTTTAATAAATGGTGCTGGAAAAACTGGCTCTCCATATGCCGAAAACTAAAACTAGACCCATGCCTATCACTATGTACTAAATTAAAATCTAAATGGATCAAAGATCTTAATATTAAAAGAGAAGCACTAAATCTATTGGAAGACAAATTGGGTAAAAACCTTGAAGACATAAGAGTAGGTAGAGAATTCATGAACAAGACTCAAACCACATGGGAAATACTTCCCACAGTCAATAATTGGGATCATGTCTTATTAAAAAGTTTCTGCACATCAAAAGAAATCTCCAGCATAGTGAAAAGAAAACCCACAAACTGGGAAAAAATCTTAGTTTGCCTTAGAGTTTATTCTATAATTGTAGGTTTCTTTTCTAAAGTTCAGGGTGATACATTTATTGCCTTTTTTATGTATATATACAGGGGATCAAACTTGTGACTTCATGCTTCCTAGGCAAACACTTGTGCTGCTGAACTAAACATTCAGCTTGGCTTCTATGGTATGTCAATATCTAGTTTGTCTTGGACAATATTACTGCTGCTGATTTATTTGATATTTCCCACGATGCATAATCATTGCTATTAATAAGTTTTCTCTGTATGCTAATGCCCTTCATGACATTAAAATACTGCAGTCCATTCTTCAAGTGTTGGGTGCTGGACCAATGGCACTTCATATCCCCTCCCATACTAGCAAAGGTGACCACAACTTGGGACACAGGCAAAAGGACACACCCTTAGTGTATGCTGAAATGCACACCAAAGAGATTTTTATACAGTACTGCCTCAACTCATGAAGTCTTCCATCCACAAACAATTCAGTTTGCTAACAGAAGCATTTGGCACATTTGCTTCCATTTCCAAATTCCCCATCAGGTGACACATGATCAGAGCCGTCTTCCCCACTCTGACACATGGTCATAGCTTCCTCCAGTTGACATTATGGTCACACACAGACCTGTGCACTTGCTGTGAGGCTTGTGTGTGGGGAGAGGGGGGTTAGCACATACAATTCTGTATGGTGTTATTCAATCCAGCAGGTACCAAAGAAAGTGCAGGGCAAATACGGTGGTAAAAAGAAAGAGCATAGCAGTAATGAAGGTGACAAGAGAGTGCAGAGCAAGAATGGTAAGAAGGTTTTAAAGAAAATAATAATTGAACTGAAGGAAGAAATTATAGAAAAGCATGAGTATGATATTCACGTGCCTGAACTGGTCTCAGAGTACAAGATAGCAAAGTTGACAGTTGCAACTAATTTGAAGAGTAAAGATGCCATCAAGGAGCTGAGGTGGCAAAAGGAGCAATGATCTTAACCCAGCAGAGGACCTAAGTGCTGTAAGAGATGGAAAACTTTTGTCACTGTGGTTGAATGAGAAACAGCGGGCAGGTGATAGCCTTAGCGAGGCTAGGATCTGTGAAAAAGCCAGGAAATTGCAGAGAATTTACTGCAAGAAAACCTCCTACATGTGCAACAAGTAATGAATTTAGAACCAACTGAGGATAGTTCAGTAAACTCCACAGGAGAAGTGGCATGCACTGTGTGATAAGACATGGTGAGGATTCCAGTTCTGACAGGGCCCCTGCAGACAGAGTCAGACAAGAATTCACAGAATTCATCAAGGCAGAAGGTCATGTGGCTCCACAGGTGTTCAGGACTCAGTGGTGATCAGGACTCTTCCGGAAGATGCCAAACAGAATGTACACCACGCAGGAGGAGAAGGCACTGCCCTGTGGGACACAGTCAGGAAGGACAAGTTGACCCTTTTGTTCTTTGTAAACTCAGGCATCAATCTGAAATTAAGCCACCACTGGTGCACCATTCTCAGATCCCTCAGCATTCAAGGAGCAGAATGTGAATAAGGCCAGGCTGCCTGTCATGTGGAAGGCCAATGTCAAAGCTTGGGTCTCAAGGCAGTTTTTCACAGAATGGCTGCACAGTTTTCACATTCATCATGTGAATGATTTGCACTTTATGATTTGCACTATTATTTTGTGCCTCTATGTTGTACTCTGAGTAACTACTATGAAGATAACAAAGTGCAATGTATTAATTATTGTTACTGTATTTGCCCGATTTGAAACTTTTATTTCTATTTTACACGTCTTCTCTTAAAAAAAAAACTATAATGGGGAAAAGGAGAAAAGAAGGAAAAGAAAAGGCAAGATATATATATATATATATATATACACACAAGATAGTTATGATAGTAATATAGCTAGTTTCTCTTCCTTCATTGAAAAGGAAGGTCTGTGCTAATTGTTTGGACAATATTCCGTGCCTGTATCTCATACTCTGAATGCTATGTAGACAAAGATACACAATGTATTAATTATTGTTACTGTTCTACTAGCCTGTTTTGGAGTTCTGTTGTATTGTTATTTTTACTTTTTTTCTCTTTAAAATTAAAGAAGAAAAAGCTATCTGATAACGAAGTGCCTAAAAGGTGCCCTCTTCCAATAGACAATGCCCAGGAACACCCTCCAGCCTTGGTGGATGATATGGATGCTAAGTGTGACTTCATAAAGCTCAAGTTCCTCTCCCCAACAGGATACCTCTTCTGTAGCCCATGGACCAGTGAGTGATCTGCAACTTAAAGAACCTGGACACAAAGGTGCTCTTCACCAGATGTTTTAATGTCACTGAAGAGATGTCCTTGATTCTGAGTTGTAGGAGAAACATTTCAGTATCCTCCATTATCAATGTCACTGACAAAGCCTGGGAAGATGTCATGTGCTGGACCTTAAATTCAACATGGAGGAAACTGTAGTCAGGTGTGTTACTGAACCTGACTTTGAAGGATCTAATGAAGGAGGTAGTAGAGGAGATTAGGCAAGAGTATGGGTCTGAATGTTGATAGTTCAGACACAGAGAAACTTGTTGAGGATCATAATGAGGAGCTGATGAAGAAAGAACTTGCTGAGCTGCAGAAGGCTCTTGTTGAGAAGCATCCATTAAGGAAGAGGAAGGCGGGAAAGAGGTTAGCTGTGATGTGCTAAAATCCAGTATGGAAAAAGGGAACAAGTGCCAGGATTTCTTTTGCGAATCACTGGCCTAAGCATAAGTATAATGAATAGAGTGTGGAATCTGAAGAATGCTAACATGGTCTTTATTTTCCAAACGGTTATACAGCACAGGAAAAAACAAGTGATGCTACGCAGATTTTTCACCAAAATTTACCTTGCAGCTAAGAGGAAAAAGAAAAATAGAGAGGAAACCACAGGAGGAGATCCCAATACCCTTATGAAGGGGGCCTCTCCCTGCAAACAACAGTATCCTCCCCACCCACCTTCCTGTCTTCCAAACCAGAAGTCACCTCAAGAAAGATTAGCATTCTCTCTCTTTCTACATACTGTACTATATTTTGCTTTATAGTATTGTGGTTAAAAAATACATATGTTCAGAACAGATTAACTTTATTTACATTTATGGGCAAATTTGATTTGGTTCATGACCAATTCAGTTTATTAGCAGAATCATGGAATGAGGTTCATCATGGACTTCTGGGAGAACATGGCAGATAGATAGCAGCAGCTACAAAGGCTCTCTGAGATACCCCGCTTAGAATCCAGGAATGGGGTGGTTCGAGGAGTCCTAAGCAAGGGGAGATGTACCCTGCCAACCCGGGAACAAACTAAGCTAAGAGAAACTAACTGGAAACGCAATCCCAATGCTATAACAGGAACAGATAAAAATCTCGGTGCAGAAGCTGGGTCCTGCACCATTGGAAGCCGCGATTTGAATTTCCCGCTGCCCCTGCTGCGTCCAAATCAGCACGGCAGGGAGAGAGACGCACGAAAACTCTGAGAGTGGGAATTGGCGAACAGAGTTGAGAGTGGGACTGGCAGGGAGCCCTGCATCGACATGAGGTGAGTGAGCAGAAAAGGGACCCTTCCATAAAGTAGGAGGCACCACAAAGGACATTCTGGGACTGGGCAGACTAGCCAGAATAGGATGCTGCAGTGACTTTAGTCACATATTCCCCTCTCAAGCGGGATTGGTGGGGAGTGCCTGGCCTGGGTGACGCCGCTGACTAAGACCCAGTAGGCTAGCCCAAATCAGGTCCCTGCACCTAGAGGTGTGCCCTAGCAGTGAAGCCTTGACCTGGAGGGCAGGCCCAGCAGAGGCTGCCCAGGTCTGTGTCTCCCGAGTACACTGCAGTGGGCAGGAACACCTAGCTGGTGCAATTCAAACAAGCTGTAACAGAAAAAGAGAAAAAAAACTGGGCCTCCTATATTCACTTGTATGGAAGGAACAAAAAATATGGGAAGAGGAAGCAACAAGAAAGGGTCCTCAGTCCCCAATCCTAAGAACACTGATCCAGGAAAGATGAATGCAAAGGAGAATGAGGAAAGAACATGCAATATCAGACACGGCATCAATAGACATAAAGCGATATCTCTGGAGCCTCATAGGCGAGTTCAAAAGTGAAGTTTTAATGACCTAAAGCAAGATATAAGTAAAATAGTTAGAGAAATGCTAAGCACCACCCAAGAAAAAACATGGTGGAATGGAAGAACAGAAAAAAAGGGGAGAATTGCTTGATGGAGAAAATAGACAAAACATAGAATATGTGAAGCAGGTTCAAAGAGATTACCAGGAAACTAAAAACTCTATCGAAAGCTGGCATAACAGCTTGAAAGAAACTAAGGATAGATTATCTGAACTGGAGGGCAGATTTGTAATGTGGGAGCATGAAATGAAAAACTTCTTAAAAATAACAAGAAAACAAACAGCAATAATACAAAGGCTAGAAGATGGTAAGAGGATCTATAACTTAAGAATTAAGAACATAAAAGAAGTAGGGACACAAACAAATGGACTACAAAAGCTATTCACAGAAATAACCCAAGAGGATTTCCCTAATTTAGCAAAAGCTAAAGATACTCAGATGTATGAGGCATACAGGACCCCAGCCACCTATAATGCAAACAGAACAACACCCAGGAAAATAATAATCAAAATTCCAGAAATCCAATATAAGAACAGAATATTAAAAGCCATCAGAGACAAGAAACAGATCACTTACAAGGGAACACCCATCAGAATTATAGCAGACTTCTCGGCACAAACCATCAAATCACGAAGAGCGTGGGGGGAAATAATTTAAGCTTTGAAAGATAATAACCTCCAGCCAAGATTGATATATCCTGCACAACTGTCCCTAGAAATTAATGGAAAAACAAGGTGCTTCCAGGATAAAGAGGAACTAGGGGAATTTGCAACCACCAATTCAACTCTACAAAGAATACTGCAGGATATTCTAAAAAAGGAAAATACCAAGATTCCAGAAACAGTGGCAGAGAGGCCACGATGAATGGAGCAGAAAGCAAAATGAAGAAGACAAACTGACAACTAATGACAGAAAAAGAGCTCAACAGAAATGAGGCAGAGAAGATTGGATGGTAGGAACAGCTATTTTGGAGAAAACAAGACATCATAATAGCTAGTGCTGATTTAATATCATCTTGTTTTGAAGTCCCATCAAGCTTTTTATTCTTCTGTCTCCATCAGTCTTAACAGGTTGTATCTTATTGGATATTATATGTGAAAATATAAGCAAAAAATTTATAGACATGGAGATTATACAGAAACCATTGTTCATTTTCTGTTAGTTGGTTCTAAATACTCTGTAATACTGTCATTCTCTTGAATGGTTTTACATTGTCTTTTTCTTTTTTTTTTTTTATTTTTTTTTATTTTTTATCGGTACCAGGGATTGAACTCACGACTGCCTGCTTGCAAGGCAGGAGCTTATGCAGCTGAGCTAAATCCCCAGCCCCTTTACATTGTCTTGATATGTTTGGTGCTATAGTATATGAAATTATACTCAAAGATTTCAAGGAAAGAGACACTATGGTAACTACTTTTATGTCAGGATATCTTGTGGTGAAACACTATTTTACTTAAATGATTATGCTTTAACCTGTGCTGTTTGTTGTTATGCCCTCTTTTATCTCAATCTCCTTTTTTTAATTATTTACTTTTTTATTTTTATCTTTTTAATTAAGGGAAAATAAATAAAAGATAGCAGGATACATTATAGTAACCCACTTTGATTTCCTATTAACTTGATTTGAAACCCTGTATTGCCCTCACCATTTTGTTTGGACTGATTTTCCCCTATTCTGCTTTGCTTGATAGTACCAAGTCTGAAAGTATAGGCAACAACTGTGAAGACAGTAAGATTCATTATGACGCCCATTCTGGTTGACTATTATCTTCTTTTAAAGTCCTGTAATGTCTCCAATGTTTTGGTTTTATTCTTTACTGTTTTGTTCAATTTTATTATATATTTTATATATAATATATATATTATATATTTTGTTCAATATTATTATAACTGATGATATAGGCAATTCTTTTTAAGATAGCAAGAGGCAGTATGGTAACCATTGTTGATCACCTTGTATTTTGTTATCTATTATGTCCATCCTCTTGATTTGACTGACTCTGTTCTGTTATGTCACATTTGGTTTTACTCTCTTCAAAAAAAGTAATAAGAACTGTGAGAGTAATAAAACCCAAAATGTGTACTTGTCATTGTAGAAAAGAAAGGAAAAGAAAGTGCTCTAAAGGATATAACTGCATATATATTTAAGTGTATAAGATAGATAACCATATTACTGAGTTTTGTTGGATCATTGAACAAAACTGTTTGCAGTCTCACTGTTTGAAAGTCCACTTTATATGCTTTAATTTTGTAACTTGAACAACTATTTCTAAGATAACAATATGTAATCTATTAACTAGTGATTTCCTGCTGTTTATTCTTTCTGAAATTCTGTATAATTTGAATTCTTTTTCTTTTTTTTTTTTTCTTTTTCTCCTTAAATAAAATTTAAAAAAAAAAGAATCGTGGAATAATTTAAGTTCATAAACCATGGCACCATTTTATTAGCAAGTCCTTCCACTATAAGCAATTGACAGTCTAAGCACAGAATAAAAGCAAACCAAAAACCAGAGATGGGGGTGTATAGCTCAGTGGCACAGTGCCGAGGCAAGATGATAGCCATGAGTTTGAGATCAGCCTGAACTTCATAGCAAGAACCTGGTCTCTAAAAACCAAAAACAGTAGAAACATGAGAAGAAAGAACTTCTCTAAAGCTGAGGCATGGGGGAATGAAGGGGAAAAAGCAAAAGCTGCATAGACTATATGTGAGAGGGTAACATTAAAAACAGATCAGTGAGGTACTCAGCAGACTCACAGAAAATATAATGATTATGATGGCAGTAAATCCATCGAGGAGCTTACAGAACACACTAACAAAAACTAGCTGAGCTGCAAAGTGTTACAAAATCATGACCAGTTGAGCAAAGAATGTTAGTCCATGAAAAAGGTCCAAACAGAAATCCAGAAGATTAAAAATTATATCAAGTATGGACAGCAGAAGTGACCAGTACGAAGATAGAATGTCAGAATTGGAAGAGATGGATGCTGTTAAAAAGCAGTTACTTAGTGATACCTTAAAAACAAGACAACATGAGAAATGGATTCAACAGTTGGTATATAATGCAGTGAGTCCCTGACTTACGAACAAGTTCTGTTCCAGGAGATTGTTCATAAGCCAGATTCATTTGTAAGTCTGACAAAGTGAGTCTTACACATCTCTGACATAAACATGTAATGCATAAAAAAAATCAAACATACAACAAAAATACTGTACATAATTTTTTACTTTTATAGTTATCTTAAGTTGGTGGTATAGTGCAGTAAAACTATAAATACACTATTTTCACCTTCGTTTCCATGGTTATTGCTTTGCACTTCCGAGCAGTCCCTTCCACAGCATAACTGCGTATTCTCTTGCTTCCAGACATCCTGTGCTCTGACTGAGCACTGTACCACGACACACTATCACCCTTCACATAGAGCACACAGCAGCACCACTGTGACAATGTCCACCAGACACATGAGCTACTTCTGCTATTTGTTCACATCTATGAATGTGCATAACACAAGGTCTGTTTGCATTTGTGAAAGTCCACAACTCCAATATTCATAAATCAGGGTCTTACTGTATAAAAAGCACTAATCTGATTAGCTGGAATAAGTAGGAAATTGGAAGGCAACACAAATGGTATAAAACTTTGTTACAGAAATGATGGCAGAAAACTTTCAAGTATTTGGAAATAATTAAACATATGGATAAATGACATATAGAACTCCAAATGTCCACATTCAAAAGAGAAGCTCTTCATGTCACATGTCTGACTATGGTCAATACCAGAAGTCCAACTCAGTGACAGAATCTTAAAAGTTGTCAGAGAAAAGCAACAAGTCACTTAGGAAGCACATCTATTCCAACAGCTGCATGACATAAACCTTAAAAGGCAAAGGAGCTTGGAGCGAAGTAAGAGATAGTAGCTTCCAACTCAGACTTATATATCCTAGAAAACTTTCTTTTAAAACTGATGAGAAATAAGGTATTTCCTTGACAAAGAGACCTCAAGAAATTCATGAGCACCAACTCGGCACTCCAAAAAATTGTTAAGGAAGTCCTAGAAAGAGTAATAAAGTCAACAATGCAAAACAAAGTCTAATAAAATCTAACAGGCAGTGGGGGCCTAGCTGGGTTAATTAAAATTTCTTGTTTTAGTTTTTGAGGAATCTGCATACTGATTTCCACAATGGTTACATGATTCTGGATTGAGTCAGGTGCCTGGCCCAACACACTCCTGGGAGTATAGGGATTTGGTTGTCTTCCCTCAGCTGCCTGCGCTGCTGTCACTGCAGACCACAGCTGGAGGGCAGCTGCAGGCAGGGAGGGCACCTGCTGTGTGGAGGGAAGTTACTGAGGCAGCTGGCAACGGTAGAGGTGCTCCTGAGGAATGCACTGAAAATGACCTTGTGGTAGACTAAGAGCTAGCCCCACAGCAATATTCCCCATCAACAAAACAAGACAACTAGAGAGGATCACACTCAGAAGACAAGCTACAGCTGTTCTTCCATCTGGTCTCCAACCCTCTTTCACCCACTGTCACTGCTTCTTACCACTCAACCTATCCCTTCTTGCCATCACCATCATTGGTCCCTATTTTATAAGTCTGTAGATCACTGGGGCCTCAACACGGGAGCCTCTAGCCAGCTGGCAGCACTGGCATCATGAATGAGTTTTGCAGGGTTGCAAATATGAGGAAGGCCTCTGTGAACAGCCCCACCAGGAATGTGGACTTGGTAAGCTGTCCAGACTGCCACCCAAGTGAGGTATAAGGCAAAAGTGTAAAAGACAGGTCATGGAGGAATGGGTGAGGGCCTGCATCCTAGCCCTCTGATCTACTGTCCCTCTCCCATTCTCTTCTAAGTTAATCACATTTTCTTAAAAATACTCCATACAATTAGCCCATAGTGTAACTTCAACACCTTATGACACGGAGCCGAGTCTGCTAACTCATACCTGCTGAACTGCTGGTGAGTGAGCACCAGGCCCTCCAGCCTGATGGAAAACCTCACATCGCAGCTTCCAACCATGTTCTGAATTTTAAAATCGAGGAATCTGGCAGGGAAGCCCAGCTTCTGCACCACACGAGCATACTTTCTTGCTGCCAGCCGAGACTGTTCTTCACTGAGGGAGGGCAGACAAACAGGATTAAAGACATTTTGACCACCACATCTCCCACCACTCCTTATACCAACATCACCCTTCTGGTTGTGTTTTCACTGTTTGCACCATGTTCACCACTGTGCAGTTTATGGCTCTGTGAGAAGGATCTTCCTCCCACGTCTTTGGCCCTAGCATCCTGAGGTCTGCTACAGTGTAAATGGTTGAACCATAAACCTAATTTGTCATTTTCACACATAAGGTGCTTTCACATGAGTGTTGATAAAGTGGATTGTTCCAGTATTGGCAATGTATGTTCTAAGGCAGGAGCAGTATCTGGCAATCTGTTAGGAAGGCCAAGCTTCACCTCAGACCACAGATGCTGTGGGGTAGAGCCTGTCAAGCAGAAGTTAACAAGCCCACTAGATGTTTCTAATGCTCACTGAAGATGGAGAACCATTTATTGTCTAAAAAATATTCTACTAATGTGAAGAGACAAAAACAAAAAAATGCACACAAAAGTTTCACAAAGAAAGATATATATGTGCTGAGTGGCACAAATGTTAAAACAATTTTTTAAAATACATCAAAATCTCCCCAATTTTTTTCTTCTTTCTTAAATGCTATGGGAAATTGAACCCAGGGAGCCCTGAGCTACATCGCCAACCCATTTTATTTTGAAACACAGTCTTCTAAGTGGCCCAGCTGGCCTTTGATTTGCAATCCTCCTGCCTCAGCCTCCCAAGTAGCTGGGATAACAAGTGTGCTCAGTTGTATTCAGATTTTCTCACACATCTGCATAAAGACAAAGCACATCTAATTTTGTGGCTATGTTCTTCAAGCAGTTATCCATCCTAACACCAAATCCACATCAGAGAATGTGAACTGTGAGATATGAGGTTGCATTTTCATTGGCTCCTTTCCACTGTGACTAGTAAAATACAGCACGAGCAGCTAGGTTGTCTCTCAGCGGCAACACCTGGGGCTGAAGCAGAACCATCACAGTCTCCCTGAACAGGGCATCAATCAGAAACTCCTGTGTCTAAAGCCAGTTTGAACCTGCTTGTCCAGACCACACAAAGTGTGTGATTCTGATCCAGACCTTCCCCAGCACACTGCTAGTCTCTTGCCCTTATTACCCATGTACTTCCCTTCTCTCTCACCACATCTAACTCCTTAAATGTCCTTAGCAGGACCCCATCCCCAAGCTGGCAATAAACAGCTTCCATTTAGAAAAACTGGCCTATTATATTTTCCATAATGTTAATCAATTCAAGTTACAAGAATTTACATAGTTCTGTAGTTTTGGGGGATATCAACTGTGAAGACTACACAGAAGTTCCTATGGAAACAACCAATAGATGAAAGTTCACATTCAGGTTCAAACATTAGAAAATTAGATTGCAAAATCTAACAAATGTTAGAAAATTAGATTGAAAATCTTGAAGTCTCATCCGCAACAGTAATATCTACTTAGGATATTGCACTTTTCCTAAGCAATCACAACAGTCTTCACTTTTGCTATGAGGACTAAGTTTAGTTAAGCTTTTAGCAATAATACTGGTTATCTCTTTTACTAACTACATTCTCACAACTAACTATCCAAACTCAAGAGCCAAACAGATTTAGATAACAGATATCTATACTTATATAAACTCAGTATGTAAGCTTTTACAATTGGTTTGCAGGAACAAAATTCAAGTAGGAAAATATACTCATGAATGTATATGTATAATATAAGCATATTTTACAGTGAAAGTTAAATAATAAATCTACAATTTAGCTACCTGTTGCACAACTAATCCAACTTTACATATTGTGAACATTGTTCCAACTTAGTTTACATGTATACACAGCTGATATAATTTTTACTTTATGGCTTAAAAATCAAAACCCTATGGCTGGATATTTAATTTGGTTTTCCCTAATTTTAAACAATGCTGAAATGAATATCCTTGCACATATCTTGCACAACTATCTAATAATCACTTAAAACAGAGATTTCTTGGATTAAGGATCAAAAGAGAAAGCCAAGAAATCTGTTCAGATACATTTAAATAATTTGATATGTAACAACTGTGTGGGCAGGTGGGGATAGGATCAGAACAGATTCTTCTATAAAGGCACTAGGCAATGACTTTGGCTTGAAAACAATTCATTTGTGTTACACTGAAGTAAAATTCTAGACTTGCTCTATCCAATTAGTTTGAATTAAATTAAAATTTAAGGGAAATTAAATTTTCAGTCCCTAGGTTGTGTTTGCTGTATTTGTAGTGCTCATTAGTATTCATGGCATCCTGTGAGTCAGCATAGATATAGAACATTTCCACCCTCCAGAGCATGCACTAGATGAATCAAAACACCAACTATTCTTTCCTCAATACAAAGGAGAATCTGAAAAAGACCAGGAAAACATCTAGAAGTCAATATCTATATAAGTTATGCAAGGGAAATATCTTCCTAAGCATAAATCAGATGTAGAAACCATGAAGAAAAAAATCATATATATTGACTATATAACCAAAAATTTATGTTTTAAACAGAGTCATTACAAAACAATAAATAGTAAGCCACAGGAATATTTACAGCATAAAATTATAAAACTTAAATGCACTGGGTATGGTGGCATATAACTATAGTTCCAGTAAGGCTGAGGCAGAAGGGTCATGAGTTTGAGCTACAACTTAGTGACCTAGCAAGACTTTGTCTCAATATAATAAATAAGGCTGGGAATGTAACTCAGTGCAAAGGACTTATGTTCATTCCTCAGTGCTGAGATAAAAATGAATATTAAATGTGAAAAGTTACTAACAGTCAGGTATGGTGGCACATGCCTGTAATCCCAGCACTTAGGAGGCTGATGCAGGAAGATTGCTGCAAGTTTGAGGTCAGCCTGGGCTTCAGAGTCAGTTAATGGGCCAGTCTGAATTACATAGCAAGACTGTCTAAAAAAAGTTACTAACGAAATACAAGTATCTCCATAGAATACTGGGCAAAAGACATAGTAAGCAAAATTTGCATATGAACAGATACATAAATCTCACTGGTAATTAAGGCAATGTAAATTAAAACAACATAAACTGTCAATCAAATTGCCAAATATAAATGTGTTGTTGGGTTTTTGTTTCTTTTTTTTATACTAGGTGTCAAACTCAGGGCTTTTGCACTAAGCTACAACCCTAGTAGTTCTGTAAGTTTTTACTATGAGACACAATCTTCAACTTGTTATAACTTTGAAAAATTGGGCTTGAACTTGCCTCAGCCTCCCAGAATGCTAGAATTACATGGCAGACTATAAATGATGAAACCAGCCAGTGTTCATAGAAGAAAATGAATCCAGTGCACCGGTGCACAGCTGAGGATAAACTGGCACAACCTTCAGCCAGATGGCTCGCTACTCATTTCTGACACTGATAAGGAGAGCAGCTCTCCTGTGTGCTTGGTGGTGTGAGAACAAGATGCAGCGCTGGGCCTCAGCCTTGCAGGAGATACAGGAAAGACAGTCTTTTCAAAGATTCCTCCTGGGCCCAGACGCAGGAAGTTCTATCCACAGATCCGCAAAGAGGAAAACCCACAGTAACAATTTTTTCACTTACAATGTGCTTTTATTCTACAACTTCTCAAAGTTATAACATGCTTTGTTATTATGGAAGGTTTTTTAAAATTGTAATTCACCTTAAAAAGTTATAATAGCCCAGGTACCTCTCCTTGGTTTAACAAAAGAGCTGTAAGGTATGGGGTATATAACTCATTATTATAAGATTGAGTGATTTTAACTCACAAATTGGCATTTCATGAAGCTATTGTTTCTACTCTATGCTTTCAAATAATGATGCCATTTTCTTTGCTTTCACAGTGAATGCTTGTCTGGTAAAGTCTGGGTGCTCCTCCATACCTTTTGGCTCCCGTGCAGACCATTTTCCCAGAACTGAAGATGAGGGCTGTAGTTCTGGGCTCTCGGATCCTCATGATGACAGCAGCAAACCTCTATGCAAGGACACCAAGAGGGAAACAATGCAGAAGCTCAGAGAGAACCAGCCTCTGTTAGGAATTAACACTGATCCATCTGAAAAGCCAGGCTGAACAGGAAGACAGTCTGAAGAAGCTGAGATTGGATAAGAAAGCCAACAAGTGTCTGCATCTATTCTCTCCATGTTAATGGAAATGATTATGGTTCTAAAGTATAATTTTAATAACAAGTAAAAGCAATTTTTTATTTTTAGTGTTTATTATAAAAAATGTGGAACATACAGAAGTCAAGAGAATAGCATAATGAATCCCCAGGTCCCATCACCTACTCCACAGTAGAAGCACCATGTCTGAAAGTGTAAGTAAAAATAATTTTAACAGCTAAAATTTGAGTATGTATTATGCTGCAGATTTTTTTTTTTGGTACCAGAGATCGAACCAGAGATTGTACTTGCCAGGCAGGCACTCATGCTGCTGAGCTATATCCCTGGCCTCTATGGTGCAGATCCTGTCCTAAGAACTTTGCTGGGTTTTTTTCTCATTTATCCTCTTGGGAGGATAATTTGAGTTATCCCTTCTTAGTGTACATAAAGTTAAGTAGTTATTTAACCTCTAACATTACACAAGAAATGGTAAAGTCAGGACACAAAACCCCAACTATTCAGACTGTTGCATCGTTGGGCTTCCTTTTAGAGAACTCTCAAGACTCTAGAAAGTAGCAAACAAAACTCAGAACAGAGGGGCTGGGGATTTAGCTCAGCGGCATAAGCACCTGCCTTGCAAGCAGGTGGTCGTGAGTTCGATCCCTGGTACCGATAAAAATGAAAAAGACAAAAAAAAGAAAAAAACCTCAGAACACAGTGCATACAGTGACAGGCATGCTGAAGATGAAGGGGAAAGCTGCTCTGTCAAGTGCTTTGCACAGTAATTCTCAAAGTGTGGTCCCCAGCCCAGCAGCAGAGCAAGCCTTCCAGGTGCTGCTGCAGGACCTGAGTGCTGAGCACCACCGGTCCACCACACTGAAGTCATTAAATGACCCAGCGCTCCTCACTGTCTGTCAAAGACATTCTTCACTAGGTCTCCTCCCTGCAACCAGCTGGGAATGGAACTGGAATGGGTACTATGTAAGAACAGACAATTGTTCTGTGCTACTTCACAAAATCATGGATCACTTTATGGTTAAACAGCAATTTCAGATTAAAATATAATCAGATACAGGATCCTGAATCAGCACTACACAGAGCTGACCATGTTCTATTAATGTTTTACAAGAATGTACTAAAAGATAACCTCACCTGATACTCATTTTGTTAAATTCTTAAAGCAGCTTAGATGCCATGCCAGAATTCCTCTGAGTGTTAAGCACAAGCTCAGAACCTGTGGCCCCCACAGACACACTAAGGAAAGGCAAATGAAATGCAGGCTCAGGGTAATGGAGAATATGCTTGAGATGCTGGTCGCTCAACACAGTGACCAACCATTGCTGCCACCGTAAGACTTCTAGCTCATTACTGTGTTTCTGTCCTTCTCACAGCCAGAAATATGAACTGTGTAAAAAAGGAAAGCTATATTGTTTGAGAGACTTTAAATTTAGATGTCAGTGTCAATACCACCGAAACAGTGAAAACAAATTCTTAATCCAAAAGGAGTTGATGCCAAGATTCCTACAACTATGATCCTGGAAGTGCTTCCCAACCTGCACTAAGCCAGTGAACATCTCCCAAAGGACTGGGCCATGCTCACCTTTGCACCCCAGCTTGAGTCCTGACAAATCACTACATAGTAACTGATTTAACAAATCCCTCGCAAGACACGAAGACTACATCTTATCAAACTTTGTGGAGGAAAAAAAAAAACCCTGATCTTACCTTAGCAATTACAATTTAAACAATTTAGGTTTCTCAATTAAGACAATTTGCAAAAAGTGTCAACTAGGTGAGACAACATTTAGAAACAAGTAGTTTCAGCAAGATGATGGCATTTTAAGAAAGCCAGGGACTCAATATGCTAAAAAGTAGTCATACTGGAAGATCTTCACTAGGAAAAATCTTAATTTTATTATTTATTTTTTGGATTTTTGAGACAGGGTCAGGCTGGTCCTGACTTCATTGCACAACACAAAATGACCTCAAACTTGTAGTGATCCTCCTAACTCAGCTTCATGAGTGCTGGGATTACGGGTGTATGCCACCATGTCCAGCTGTTTTAAAAAAAATTAAGTTTAGGGGTACACATAAGGTATACAAATGATTACACTCATTATAGGGAACTTGTACTCTCCTCCCCTCCCTTCAACCCCTCTTCCCATCCTTTACAAAGGTTTTGTTTCCATTTGTTCTCTCTTTCCTCATCATTTTTATTCTTTTTCCCCCAACCCAGCTCCCCTTTTGAACATTTTCTATTTCACAATATCTATTATACATTTTGATTCCCCATTTAAACTTTCAGTTTCTCACATCAGAGAAACAATGTGGTGTTTACACGTGTGTCTGATTTATTTCACTTGAGAAATGGCCTCAGGATGTATCTGGTTAGCTAAAAATGTCTCCAACTTATCCTTTTTTATAGCAGGGTAGTACTCCATTGTATTAAAAAAAAACCTCACATGTTCTTTATCCATTTGTCAGTTGATATACAGCTTTTTAAAAAAAAAACTTAATTTTAAAAACTACTAAAATACTGATTAATTTGGCACAAATGAAATTATTTCTTATAACTTCAAAACAGAAAGTAGTTAAACTTTTATATTGTCAAAACATTTCACTAAAAATTTTTTAAAGAAAAAAAAGAATGAATCAATATCGTAATCATGGGAAGTAAATTTAAAGAAAAGTGAATTGTTGAAAAGATACTGAAAAGTCCTACCTTCGGGTTATATTCTGCATTTTTGGCGTGCAAAGCTATTTTCTTCAGATCCAATTTACAGGCCAGGTTCACAGTGGAAACTATATTCCTGAAGGAATAAATATATTTAGAAAACTACACAGGATAGAATTTAAAAAGACAGAAACCTCTTAGCTCCCTTATTTCATGGGTTATACCCTAGCCACTTTCTGGAGGGAGCATTCTTCTCAGTGTGAAACACAGAGTAACTTCTACTTCCTGCTGTGTATGTAAAAAGTAAAAAAAAGAAGAAAAGAAATGAAAAGAAAAAAAGAAAAAAAACCACAGAGTAACATGGTCTTAGGTAAGGTGTGAAATCCCAATGACAAAACAGTTGTTTTTAATTTCATGACCAAAATTAAGTTTTAAATTAAAAAAAAACTATGCCTCAAAATAGAAACACAATTCTTAATCAAGCTGCAAATCAAATTCCATTTTATCTCTTTACATCTTTTGTGTTTACCCAACCCTAACAACAATTTTCAGCAACTGCAGTGATGTAGTATAAACAAGTAACTCTTCAGAATGTTCTATTGATTCCTCACTCTCTTAAAGGTTCAAGAATTTGTGCTTCATTTTATAAATAAGCACACTTATAAAATGATAACCCATTAAGAACCGAAAATAATGAATTCAGAAATTCTCTTTACATGATTACACTGAAATTAGTCATCATCACATTCAGGAATATAAAATGTGCACCCCTCAATTTAAAGACAATGCAGTGCAAACATAGATAATTAAAGGGGGCCGAGTCAAGGACAGACACTCACTGCAGCTGAGGCACAATGCCGGAGCACTCCGAGGCTGGGGCCACTGGTGTCATGGGGGCGATGGACAGTGGCAAGGTGTGGGGGCTTGGGTTTTCAGGTGAGGGCAGGGCAGAGTCAGCGGGACCCGGGCACAGGTGTGCTTGGGGATTTGATAAACTGCTGCCTTGAAAGCCCAGCTCAACATCCTGTTTGCTAAGTAATGGCAATTTATTTTGATGATTTTGAGTTCTGCTATTTTCTTCAGTTTCATGCTGGCTTTTAATGACAGTGTGGTTTCTATTTTCTTGAGTCAGTTCATCTGGCAGGAAGATAAGATCCACAGAGGAGAAATCATCAGATGTTTCTTTGATTTCTTCAAGATGCGACTCCAAAGTCATCTCTGGATTGGATGGATTAGGTGTATACACATCATAGGGCACAAATGGGCTGAACAGAGGAGACAAGGCTGGGACAAGGCCATCCTATGCAGGTCCCCGAAGAGACAAACAACAAAAATGACAACAACAACAACAAAATAGTGTTACACCAAACGGATACCATGCTGGTGGCACACAGTGCATTAAGGCAGAGCCAGCTCGAGGTTGCTCATGTTCATACCTTACCGCTTCCTACGAAGTCCCATGAGAATCATTAGTGTTATGGCACATTGCATAGAAACCGGAAAAGTGTGTTTTTAAATGTAGAGAAGACATGTGTCACAAAATGCTTTTCCTACTTGCATGACATCCCTAATAACTCGCCACTTAATTCAATTTTGTAAAAGGCAATTCACTGTTACATAATTATAAATTCAATTGATTTATTTAAATAATTTTTACATTTCTTTTATTTATTTATTTATTGGTACTGAGAATCAAACTCAGGGCCTTGCACAATCCCCAACCCTACATTCACATTTTAGAAGAAAAAAATATGTGAAATTAAGATTCAGTCTTGAATGCTAATATTTAAAGTGATCCTGCATCGTTTTTTTTTTCCAGTCAAAGGAGAGATTGAAAAAAAAAACATTTTAGTTATACGAATTTATGACAGGAAGAAAGTAATTAAATTTAAATGTTAAGAGTAGTTTGGGTAGAGTGCTCATATTAGCATGCATAAAGCTCTGGGTTCAATCCCCAGCAGCACAAAGGCAAATGAAGAAAACGTTCACACCAGAGGTGGTGGTATTTGTCTGGGAGAAAGGGTGAGCCCAGAGAATCCCAAATTTAAGCACAGTGTGTGCAGTTTAGAAACTTAGCAAGAACTCATCTTAAAAAAAAAAAAAAAAAAAAAAAAAAAAAGCTTTTCTTTGTTACGGGAGATCGAACTCATGACTTCATGTTTACCAAGTAAGCACTTAAGCCGCTGAGCTAAACCCCCGACCAAAAAATGTTTTCTTAAGGGCTGGACATGCACCTTGGTGCAAAGGCCCTACTTTCAGTCCCTGGTACCACAAAATGGGGAAAAAAAAAAAAAGTTTAAGTCAAAGTATAGCATTTCCGGTTCAGAGGGTGACACAGTGGAGACATGGGGCGCCCCAGGGAAGCACCTTCAGTGAAATTCTGGATTTTATCATTGAAAAACCGTCTCCTTGCTATGTGCATTATCACCTGTTTCCTTTCAGCTGTGCCTCCTGGCCAGACCTGCATCCTGGGAACTCAGCTGTCTATACAACCCAACCAGCCGGGTTCTGCTGAGTTTTTTGACTTTTCCAAACCCAGCAGAGGACAGGTGACCAGTTGCTCAAAAGAAAATTCTTAGAAACACGGGATTTAACTTGGAAGTGTGTCCTCAGAGGCTCCCTCAGCTTCACTCAGTGGCGGGGTTGTCCTCGGGGTCACTCTCCTCTTCGCATCAACATCAGCTAAACACAGAGCTGTCATCCCAGACAACTCGGCAAGCGCTCGCCCTGGGCGCAGGCCTGGCGCTCCTGTGCCACGCCGGGGCTGCACCAAGGGCGCTGCGCGCGGCTCTGTGGCGCCCTCGCCTGCCTTGACCCGCGGTCTGCAGGGTCTCCACGCGCATGCACTTGTAAGATCCGCGCACGCCATGCCCCACCCGGCCTAAAGGTGCCCCAGCCTGAGCCTCGGTCCTGCTTCCAGGGTCCTGTGGCCTAGATTTCAGGCTGCTCCTCGCGCCCTATGACCCACCCCTTACCACAAACCCTCATCCAAAAACAGTGGCTCTTTGGCCCTTTTTTGAAGACACTGATCTTTCTTCCAACCGGAGACGCAAAGGTTTGAGACAACGGTCTGGAGCCTGCGCAGCCGAGGGGCCCGCGCATGCGGTCTTGTCGCTGAGGCAGGAGGGTCTCTCGAGCCAGGATCAGGACCATCTGGCGTCAGACTGGCTGTTTGTCTCAAAATGTTGAAAAAGGCTCTAGGTGAAAGCCACGGGTTCAATTCCCAATATCTAATTGAGAGCTAACTGGAAGAAGCCTCAGGTGCCTCTTGTCGCCTCTTACAACCCCAAACCCCATGTGACCGTTTCTCCAACTGTCCTGCCGCCTAGCCTCGTCCTCTGGTACCGGGGTTCTCACGCTGGCACATCTGAGCCTACAGCGGGGGACAGCGGGGCTGGGACCAAGAGGGGGGAACCAGGACCAGGGCGCCCATTTGGGTACACGCGTGTGGAACTGGAGTCACCCAGCTCGGGTCGCCCGCGGCTCCCAGACTGACCTGGGTGGCGCACTGGTCCAAATAAAGCTCCAGGCAGGGCGCCCGCTCCATGGCCACGGAAGGGTGCAGTTGCCCTTTATCCACAGCGCGCTTTATCCGCGGCGGCCCGGCTGATCCCAAACAGCTGAGCTCCTCTGGGCCCACGAGGCTGATTTTCTTTAGTGCTTCCAAGGCTGGCTTTGCCCACAAGGGCAGGTGCTGGCCCGGCAGCATGGCGAGGCTGGGGTTCCAGCTTGTCAGCATGTAGTGACTTGGGGCCTTGCCACTTGGTCGGTGTGGTGTTCTCCTGTCCTCACTGCCAATCACAGACTTCACCTAAAGTCACCCGCGACAGAAAAACCTAATGTGTCCTGCCAGGCAAGTCCAAGGTTTGTGTTTGTTTCCCGGTACCAAAACAAAAAATAAAAGGCCAGTGGGCTCCGCGGCTCCCTCCTGCCCGCGTTCTCCCTGAGGACGGGGTTCTGATCTTCCTGCCCTCTCCACAACCTCGGTGGGCAAAGGGCACTATCCTAGGACCTGGCCTGAGATACAGAGAAACAGCCCTAAGGAATGGGTCACAAAAGGAATCATGCAAAACTTTTAATCAAGAATAAAGAGAACACTTCGATAACCTAGAATTGTACTCGATGTCATGTAATTTAAGTTAGTGGTTTATTTTTAATGAGATAGCCTACCTATTAGCATGACACATGCCTCAGTAGATGGATAACTATTGGCTCTCAGTTTTGTTATCAGACTGTTTGGGACATAATTGCGTCTTTCAATGCCACAGGCTGAAGCCCTAAGCCAGTGTGACAGGTGTTGTATAAGAAGAGAAAGTTTGGACACACAGAGGCACCCCCACCACACATGTGCAGAGCAGAAGGCCACACGGGCCCAGAGAAGGCAGCAGCCAGGGGTCAGGGAGTGCTGCAACCCCCTGACCTTGACTTGGACTGCACACTGTCAGCAGGAGTACTTGTCCTGAGGTCTCCAGGAGGTGGCATTGTGCTATAAACCAACTACAACACAGATTTATTACGGGGTACCCTCCCCTGCTCTGCCCCTGCACATCTTCCCCAGTTGGTGAACAGTAATCCATCAAGTGCTACTTGATCTTGCAGCTGTTATGAGGTCCCTAGTCAGCCCAGGTTGGAAAAGAGATCATGCTGACTCAGCCTGCCTGACCAGGCCAGTCTTCAGCAGGGATGGTTCTCTGCCTGCAAGGGAGAGGCAAAGCACAAGGTGAATCTACCTGCAAAACACTGTTTCTTCTGGCTCTCTTTTTTCCCCTTAGTTTGGGGTTTTGTTTTGTTTTTTAGTTAGAGTCTCATTATGTAGTTCAGACTGGCCTTGAACTTGCAGTGATCCTCTGGCCTCAGTTTCCCAAGTGCTGGGATTACAGGCATTTGCCACCTCACCTAGCTTGGTTATCAGTTTTGATTCTGACTTATTTTTGCTTTGAAATTTATAGTTTGTCAAAAACACACCATAAAACTTTATCCAAAAGTTCCAATTTGTTTTGTTTTTGCTTTTTTGAGGCCAGTATAGAGACTGGCCTCAAACTCGCTAAGTAGCTCAAGCTGGCCTCAAACTCACAGCAATCCACCTGCCTTGGTTTCCTGAGCACTGGGATTACAGGCATGCACCACCACAACTAGCCTCCAATTTTTTTAAATTTACTATTGTAAAGACTGAGTATGTGTAAACTTTTACCAAGCACTTACATGTAGAAAATATCTTTTCTTTCATTTATTGCTATAATATCTATAAGTGAATAATGTCAAGTGAATTATTTCTACATTCATGAAGGGTTTTTTTTGACAGTAGGGATTGAACCCAAGCCCTTTGCCCCTTAAAAAAATTTTTTTTAAATTTTAGAGTTCTGCTAAGGCACTGAGTTGTTAGGCTGAGTTCAAACCTGTGATCTTCCTGCCTCAGTCTCCCAGATGCTAGGATTACAGGCAAGTGCCACTAGTCTTAGCTACAAAGGGTCTTTGAGAAGTCAATTCTGTGGAAAACGTGGCTTTTATCCCTCATGATAGGAAGTGTTAAAATAAGGTTTTGGACTGATTCCTGCCTGCAACACCAATTCTCTAATCAGAGGGAAGCCAGGGAAGCGTGCCAGAGAGACCTCAGTCAGTGCTCAGAGAAATTGACCTAGAAGAGCCACTCAGAGTGCAAAGGCCTCACTAAACTGAGTGCATAGATCCTAGAAGCCCTCTCCTCCTCCAAGGCAGAAGGGCAACTCGGCCTGGACTCCTGGCTAAAGCCACACAAAACCTCTTCAGAGCAGCACAAACAGCAGAGGACCCAGGGGACCAGGACCCCTCAAGCAAAGAAGTGTGACCACTTGGCACTTTTCAGCATGTAGCTTATTTTTATCTCAGGAACACTATGAACCAGTTTTAGACTTCCAAGAAAAAGGTGAAGTAGTGAATAGCAGAGAAAAGCCTCTCTGAGATATGGTGTGCACACGTTGTCATATAGCAACATGAGGAAGAGGAGGAGGAGGGAAATGGGTCCTCAAGACCCAGGAATGATCCAAAGGGTGAATTGAAGCCTAAAAGGGAGAGCAGAGAGAGAAACTTCAGCAAAAAAGGAGAACACTGGCAGGACTTTCTCCTTGAGATTAGACTTACTGTGTAGGAGGGGTGGTTTAAACCTGCAGATGCAAGAAGTTTGACTAACAGTGCAGGCCACAGCAGCTTGACTGACTGGGAGGGAGGCCGTGCAAAGAAATACAGTGCACGCCACAGTAGCTTGACTGATCCCTGCGCTGCTGCCTCTGGCACCTCCAGGCCGCCGGCAAGACCTGTCACCGTGGGCCCATCAGAGGCTGGAGAAGCAGAGCGACTGGGTGCCCACTGGCTGCCCCCACCTCTGCCTCTGCTGCCGCCGCCACTGATCCAGAAGGGAGGCCACTGCCAATGCCTGGAGGGAGTGCAGGCCACAGTAGCTTGACTGATACAGAGAGGAGGGGCCAGCATATGCTGTCCCGGTCTGCAACCCCCTAGCACATGGTAGTGCAAAGGGTCATCTAGCTAGTGCACTTCAGAACTGTAACCAACAAAGAAAGAAACTGGGGCCTCCTGGAAGAAGCAAAAAAGATGGGAAGAGGAAGCAACAACAAAAACTCCCCAGGTCCCAACCCTGAGAACATTGACCCAGGACAGGTAAATACAAAGGAGAATGAGAACAGCAAACATGCAATATCAGACAGGGCACCAGTGGACATAAAGAGATATATTCAGGACCTCTTAGATGAGTTCAAAAGTGAAATATTTAGCCAAATAAAGCAAGATATAAGAAGATTAATAAAAGAGATACTAAGCAGCCCTCAAGCAGACACAGATGGAAGAAGGGAGTAACTCAAACAAAGGAAAGAACCATTTGATGAAGAATATAAAAAATATAGAATACCTGAAGCAGATTCAAAGAGATTACCAGGAAATTAAAAACTCTATGGAAAGATGGCAAATCAGCTTGAAAGAAACTAAGGATAGATTATCCAGACTGGAGAACAATGTGGGAGTATGAAAGGGAAAATTTTAAAAGAATAATAGGAAACAAGCAATAACAATACAAAGGCTAGAAGATGACAAAAGGATCTATAACTTGAGAATAAAGAATGTGAATGAAGAAGCAGGGGTACAAACAAAGGAACTACAAAGGTTATTCTCAGAAATAATTAAGGAAAACTTCCCAAACATAGGAAAAGGAAATGATATTCTGATATATGAGGCATACAGAACTCCAACCACCTACAACCAAAACAGAGCTACACCCAGGCATATAATAATCAAGATCCCAGAAATTCAATATAAGAACAGAATATTAAAAGCTATTTGAGACAAGAAACAGATAACCTATAGAGAAAAGCCCATCAGAATAACAGCAGACTTCTCGACACAAACCATCAAGTCAAGAAGAGTCTGGAGCAAAATATTCCAAGCCCTGAAAGAAAATAACCTCCAGCCTAGCTATACCCTGCTAAACTGTCTCTAGAAATTAATGGAGAAACAAGATGCTTCCAAGACAAAGAGGAACTTGGGAAATTCGCAACCACCAATCCAACTCTACAGAGAATACTGTAGTAGCATTCCAGGAACAGTGGCAGAGAGGCCTCAATACATGGAGCAGAAAACAGAATGAAGAAGATAAGCAGACAATTGATGGCAAAAGAAGAACATAACAGAAATGAGGCAGAGAATATTTTATTCAAAACTGATATGATTGATAGTATCAAGTCTGAAAGTATAGGCAACTACACTGAAGATGACAAGACTCTTCAATACACATTCTGGTTTGATAACTGCCATGTTTAAAGTTCTATACTATATACAAAGTTGTGTTTTTATTAATACTGTTATGCACTGATATAATCAATTATACTATGTCTGATGATATAGACAATTCTATTGGAGACAATAAGAGATAACACAGGAACCATGGTAGAACTCTGTACAATGGTCTTAAATGTTTATTTTGTTTCATGTATTTATAGGAATATGTTTTGTTTTGCCTTGTTTTGTTTTGTTTCTTCCTCTAAATATAGCAAGGATAGAAATACAGGTTAAGACTCATGCATGTGTAGAAT
Source organism: Cavia porcellus (assembly GCF_034190915.1). NCBI lineage: Eukaryota > Metazoa > Chordata > Mammalia > Rodentia > Caviidae > Cavia > Cavia porcellus. The sequence continues at coordinate 46,094,613 of NW_026947514.1, read as the reverse complement.
CTATAAACAGTGTATGAGAACTGATCTTATGACACATGATGAAATGAACAGATACTTTGAAGAAAAAGAGACACTAAAATACTCAGTGCTGATCCTGGAGTGTCATAATGTGAAACCCAGCAATAGTATTATTCTTTGTTCAGAGTGATATTAGCCTGCTTGGGTTTATTCAATCTCAACATATTTGAAGATATGGATAACTGCATGTATGTTTAAGTGTATAGGATTGATAACCATATTTCTAAGTTTTTGTTGGATAATTGAACAGAACTGGTTGCAATCTCACTGTTTGAATCCCCACTTTATATGCTCCACTTTAGTATCTTGAATAACTATTTGTAAGAAGACAATCTGTAATCATCAACTAGTGATTTCTTACTGTTTATTTTTTCTTTAAAATTATTTCTACCCATTTTCTGTTTTGTTTAGTGTTTCTTTAAATTAAATTAAATAAAAAAAGACACTACAGTACCCAGTGCTGATCATGGAGTGTCATGATGTAAAATCCAGCAATACTATTATTCTTTGTTCAGAATGATTTTAACCTGCTTTAGTTTGTTTAATCTAAATATAAATGAAGATATGGATAACTGCTTGTATGTTTAAGTTTATAAGATTTACAATCATGCTACTAAGCTTTTATTGGACAGTTGAACAGAACTATTTGCAGTCTTGCTGTTTGAATTGCCACTTTATATGTTCTATTTTTGTATCTTGAACAACTATTTGTAAAACGACAATATGTAAACATCAACTAGTGATTTCTTACTGTTTATTTTTTTCTCTGAATGTATGTATGTATTCTACCTATTTTCTGTTTTGTTTAGTCTTTCTTTAAATAAAAATTAAAAAAAAAAAAACTGCAGATGCATGGTAACTGCTGGTGACCCTAGAGGCCTCCACGTGGAGGGATATGGTGGATGCAGTGGACTGCTGTGACTAGAATACTCTTAGACAGACATCCCTCTCCACAAGCGAGGGTGATTGACAGGAGCAGTCTTGGGAGGGGCTTATTGAGCTTAGGACCAAGACTGATTAAGAGAGGCAATGGTCACTACATCCATATAAAGGGAACAATCCAAGAGAAAGATACAAAAATCATAAATATATATGCAACAAATACTAGTGCACCCAACTGTATAAAATAAATGTTAATGGATACAAAAAATAAAATAAACATTAATACAGTTGTAAAGGGGTACCTCAATATCCAACTATCACAAATAGGTCAATGAAACAAAAGGAAAAAAATGAAATATTAGAACTGAAGCAAACCTGTGAATAAATGGACATAGTAGATGTCTAAGAATATCCCACTATTGAAGTTCCAATATAATAATTCCAATAGTAATTCCTTATTGTAATCTAAGTGTTATAATCTTTTTTTTCAGTCTATATCATAATCCGGAAAAATATTATTGGAATTTTAGCAAGTTAATTTTAATCTGCCACCTCCAGTGCCACCCATAACAAGAGTAAAGACACTAAGCCATATTTAAAGTTATGGGCAGCCGAGCCATCCCAGTGAGGATATATGGTCAAAGGCTTTGATCCAAGGCCTCTTCCAGAACTTATTATCTCGTGAAGAAGGGAGTGGTTCAAAGATGAGTGACAGGGAGGACAGCAGAAATCACATGAGTAACTTGAGCTGGCTAGCCAGGTGGAGAAAAAAACATGTTTACAGTATGCAGGTAAAAAGATAGGTGGAAGGACCAGTCTGCATAACTCAACTGGGGTTGCATTTAAATGGTTTCAGGAGGCTGTTGCTTTAGTTTCTGATATGTAAACTTTTGTGCCCTGAGGAATCATAGCCACTTATTGTGAAGCACATATCCAGTTGACATTCCTGGAGCTGAGTGGCTCTGTTATCCTGCTGTGTTTGACAGGAAAATGTTGGTTGGCCTCAAAGATTACATATCAGTACCTTGGTTAGCCTTATTTGCATTGCTTATAGCCATGTGAAGGAAGAAAAAAATACCATAGCCAGCTCTAGACATATCAGTACATGAAAGCAAGACTCAATTTAACTAATGCTAAAGCAATTGTTCTGCATTCCAGGGGAGCCACTGGAATTGTCTCCCATATCCCATCCCACAACATCAGAATACTGATTCCTCTTAGTCACTTACAGGATGTGATCCAAAATAGATTGCATACTAGCTCATAGCACATGCTTAAGAAAATGCGATGGAACTGAAATGATCTTATGCATAGTATCAGTTCATAGTGCAGTTAAATTGGGAATCAATGACAAGAGAAACGACGAGAACTTCATAGACATGGAAATTAAATCACACCGTCCTGAACAAATGATGGGCCACAGGTGAAATTAAAGAAGAAATTAGAGAGTTTATACAGTTAATAATTCCAATGCAACATTCAGGAAATATAGGACATCATCAATTACTTACATCATCAGTGAATACCAATATCAGGAAAACAGAGTGAGCTCAAATAACATGACATTGAACCTCAAAATTCCAGAAAAAAGGAGCAAGTGAAGCCCAAAGTTCATAAGAGGGAGGAAATTATTAAGATCAAGGCAGAAATCAATGCAATGGAGACTAAAAAAACAATACAAAAAATCAATGAATAGAAAAGTTAGGTCTTTGAAGAATTAAATAAAAGAGACAAAACCTTAGCCAATCTTATCAATAAAAAAAAAAAGGAAAAGACTTATTCATGCAGATAGGAATTAAAAGGATAAAACAACAACATATCCTGAAGAAATGCAAAAGATTATCAATGCCTACTTCATGAACTTGAATTCAAATAGAATAGAAAATGCAGAAGAAATGGACAGATTCCAAGACACTTATGAATTACCAAAGCTGTTTCAAGAAGATATAAAAATTCTGAGTAACCTGTTATCAGTCAATGAAATTGATGTTGTAAGTAAAAATCTATCAACAAAGAAAAGCCCAGGCTCTGATAGATTCACTGCTGAATTCTACAAGAAATTTACAGAACTAGTACCACTACTTCTAAAACTCTTAAATGAAATTGAAAGGGAAGCAATACTACCAAATTCAATCCTGGAAGCAAACATTACCCTGATACCAAAACTAGAGAAGAACCCAACCAAGAAAGAGAACTATGGGCCGATTTCTCTAATGAACATAGATGCAAAAATCCTTAATAAGATACTGGCAAACAGAATGTAGCAAGCCATCAAGAAGTTTATACACTATGATCAAGAAGGATTCATTCCAGGGATGCAGGGATGTTTCAACATATGCAAATCAATAAATGTAATACATCAGATTAACAGAGCCAAAGACAAAAATCATATGATCATCTCAATAGATGCAGACAAAGCATTTGACAAAGTCCAGCACCCATTCATAATAAAAACCCTACAGAAAATTAAAATAATGATCTTTCTTTCAATCTAGTAAAAGCCATGTATGACAAACCAACAGCCAACATCATACTAAATGGGCAAAAACTAAAGCTTTCTTTCTAAAATCAGAAACAAGACAAGGATGTCCAGTGTTTCCACTCTTATTTAATTTTGTTCTGAAAATATTAGCCAGAGCAATTAGATATGAGAGAGACAGAAATAAAAGAAATAAGGACAGGAAAAGAAAAATTTAAATTATCATTATTTATAGATGATATGATACTCTACATAGAAGACCCCTAAAACTCTACCAAAAGACTCCTGGATTTAATAACTGAATTGAGTAGCATAGCTGAATATAAAGTCAACACTCAAAAATCAATAGCCTTCCTGTACTTGAATAACAAATTCACTGTGAGAGTAATTAAGGAAACAACACCTTTCACAATAGAATAAAAAAAGAAATAACCTAGGAATCAATCTAATGAAGGAAGTAAAAGATCTCTACTTTGAAAATTACAGTAACCTGAGAAAAGGAGATTGAAGAAGATATCAGAAAATGGAAAGATATCTTTTGCTCTTGGGTAGGAAGAACCAGTATAGGAAAAATGACCATACTTCCAAAATTTAATGTAATCCTAATTAAATTCCAACAGCATATCTTACAGAATTAAGACAATCCTAAAATTTCTTTGGAACCAGAAGAGCCCTAGAATAGCAAAGACAATTCTGGGCAACAAAAGTAAGGCAAAGGCATCACAATTCCTGACTTGAAATTATACTACAAAGGTACTTTTATAAAAATAGCATGATACTGACAAAAAAACAGACCTGTGGATCAATGGAACAGACTGGAAAATACAGAAACAACTCCAGACATACTCGGTCACCTTATATTTGACAAAGGTGCCAAACACATTCAGTGGAAGAATGATAACCTCTTTAATAAATGAGGCTGGAAAAACTGACTTTCCACACGCCAGAGATTAAAGCTGGAAGATAGAATAGGTAGAACTCTTGAAGACATTGATGTAGGCAAAAACTTTATGAAACAAACCTGTCTCTGCTATGAATGTGGGTTCATCTTCTGACCCGCATAGTCAGGAGTAGTCCAAATCTCAGGACTACCTTAATTACCTCTCATGTTCTATTTGGGTGGGGAAAGCTTTAATCATTCCAAGAACATACAGACAAACACTAACACACATTGATAGCGCTGGCTTGAGGCAATTTTAGTAAAATCCATGAGCAAATTTTTGCGTGGTGTAGCTCCTGTTTCCTAGATGAGCCCTTGTCTTTGATTGTTTTGTGTACAAGTCAAGCATTGTTTACCAACAGTTCAAACAATTGAATGAGTTATGGCACATAGTAATGTTTCCATTGTTGTCTTCTGGTTTTTTTTCTGGCTTCAATTATTTTAGTCCTCTGGTGCCCTCTATTGTGTAGAATGACCACTTCCATCAGGGCTCAAATAGCCTTTAGAAGCCATTAAAAAGGCTGTTAGGAGCCCTCTTTTTTATATTTGAAGTCAGTATAAATGGTAACATTTTTGTCCTTTTCCAGCAAAATAACTCTTGTCAAGGCTATTAGTTTTGCCTGCTGGACTGAGATTCTTGGTAGGCAGAGGCTGGGCTGTTATAGAATCTAGAGTTACCATTGTGTATCCTCTTTGTTGGACCCTTATTAGTATAACCATATGATTGGGATGGGGGTGCCTGGGTTTACTGGGAGGAAGGTAGCTGGTTCAGGAGTGTTTACTGTCTCTAGATTTATGCAGGGATTTTTACATAAAAGTCCCAAAACCAAGCAAACCTCGGATCTGACAACCAATGGTGCCCTCTCTGGCCCATCAGTTCTCCCAAAGTCAACTTAATAGTTTTCTGCATCTGCAAGGCAGTGGCAGCAGGTGTCCTAAAGCATAGAGGGCATCCTAGGGATATAACATCTAAATTTGATAAGTATATTGTCAGTCAATGTTAAGATCTCATGACTTAGGCCATTTGTTTTATTTTTTAAAATTTATGGACATATAGGAAGGGTTATATCTGATAGTCTTAAGGCTGGGCTCTGATTAGGGTCTCTTTGATTAGTTTAAATGTTTTCTCCTGGTCAGCTTTTTCTTTTTTCTTTTTTTTAGGGTTACATGATAATTTAATGAGTGCCTCCCTCCCTCCCTGCCCTTGTGGTCTCCAGGTCACTTTTTCCACTTGTAGAGCTTGTTTGCCAGCATTAGTAAGATGGCTTAGGGGAGTGGTACAGCAGGCTGATGAGGTGGTTGTAACTGTCTTCCTCACACCTCAGGAACACGCCAGGCAGATCCAGCTTCTGTACATTGCTCTCACCCTGACCACCTTCTCAGCATCCTTCTGCCTATAATTCTGCAAGATCTAGTGCTGCTCCAGACATTGAACCACTAGCCAGCTGCATTTGTTGTCATGTCAGTATCTATCTTTCCCATCACACTATGGTCCCCAAAGAGGTCAAGGAAATCATCCTGGACAGGGGCAGCAAAAGAAGGATGAAGAAAAGAAGAAGTCGAGGTCCATTCTCTCTGCAGTTTCTGTTGGGCCTTCCTACCTGGATCTGGAAGAACTTGCCCATCTCCGTCAAGAACCTCCTGGTGCTGTTGTGCTCCTTCTCCCCCCAGCAATGTACATGGTAGCAGCCCCTCAGGCAGGTAGGAGTACAAGGTCCTGGGGTGTATGCCTGACCTCTGTCTGATAGGTAGTCTGCAGGAAGAGCTCAAGCAGGCTCAGGTAGTAGAACTGCTCCTGGCAGTAGAACTTAAGCAGGTAATAGAAGATTCCAGGAGAGCATCATTGACAGCTTCCAAACCTATGCCTGGCTTCTGATACCAGCAGACCAGTTCCACCCACCAGCCCACAGTCAGGGCCCACTGCAGACCATCTCTGTCCTGTTTCCTTGGCTCCACCAGCTCCTAGACTGCTATTAAGCACCATCTAACCCTGGTTGTTCTTGCCTTCAATGGCATTATACTCTAGGACCTCCTTGAGCCGAGCAATGACATCTCCTATTTCTGGGTCCCCTGTCTCATCTTTGGTCAACACCCTGACAATCTAAGAGAAGTGCTGGATCAAATTCTGCATATCTTGACTGTAAACATTGGATTTCTGCTCTCTGTTCATCCTGAGAACGAGTTTCTATTCTGGACGCTATTCCTTCTTGGTCTCTCCTGGTCAGCTTTTCAGGGGAGCTCTTCTCCCCTTTGGTAATTTATTGAACACAGTTTCTATTTTTTGTTGTGTTACCTCCTCTGTTTGTTGCCACAGCCTTAGTGTCACAATGGCCATTAGTTGTCAGCATTTTAGTACCCATTTTGCATTTTTATGAGCACATTTACTTTTTGTCTGTGATTGCCTATTGCTTTTATTTCTGTGGCTGGGCCATTGTTACTGTTAGGTGAGTTAGCTGTGTAGTTGTTTGCAAAGGAGGTAAACTTGCTTTGTAGCCCTGTCTCTATGTTACACTAAATTGTCTCTAGGGTTACCCCTGTTTGGTGTTTTTCCTGTCTGTCTGCCCCAGTCACTTCTGTTTTTTTGCGCTACAGTTCCTCCAGTGACTGCATGTTCTGTTGGGCCTTCCTACCCAGATCTGGAAGAACTCGCCCATCTCCTTCTATTTGTCTATTGCTGCTACCACGTACACTGCCAGGAGAGAAGGAGCACAACACCATTAAAACTCCAGTTTTGGTTTGTTTATTTGTCTCAGCTTTCGTCTTCATGCACAGAGCCAGTTTTATCTCTACTTGATTCTTGTGTGGACTTTTTGTTATAACTTGGGCCCTGGTATAAAATCCAAGGAGGCAAGAGACCGAAAATTTAGGTGGCAAAGGCTTTATTTCCAGGCCTGGCGACGAGTCTCTGGGAGCCAATTTGGAGACTGTGTCCCAGAGACTGAAGGGAGGACTTTAAAAAGAGGCTGGAGGAAAAGGGTGGGGGGAGAAACAAAGAAACTGGCAGAGCCATCAAACTTGTTGACCTGAGTCTGGAAACTGTATTGCTGTCCACTTAGCTCTGACAATCTCGGGAGTTCCTGGTGTTTCTCAAATTACTCCCATCCTACAGACTGACATTATCTCGGAGTGGCACATCTGCAGCAATATTTGGGGAAGAAAGTGGACAGTTAATTATCCCAGGACAGCTCGTTTTCGCTAGTGGGTGCAAAGGGGTCAAGAGTTACAAGAAGCTGAAACTTAAGTTTTACAAAGATCTGATATCTAACTCATTTGATGCATACAGAACAAAAGGAAAGCACCGATTGGGGTTTGGGCCATAGTATTTCCTGGTAATTTCTTTGAAGCTAAACAGTTCTTAAAATTTGGGGCAGGCTCATTTTATGACAGATCATCACCGGGTCGGGAAGAGGTCAGCAAAAACCCAAATTCTTTATGGCCTAGATAGATAGGTGAGGGGAGAGGGAGGCAATAAGGCGCCATACAGAACAGAAAATGGCGGTTATGTGTCAAGGTCAGGGTAAAGGGTTAAACTCATACGCAAATCTCTCTGCACACAAGCAGGTTACTTTAAACAAGTGTAAATTAATGGGCCATTCTAGTTTTCTTTAGCTCTTTAGCGGAGAATAGAGGTGCCTAACAGTGATTAACAACCCTTGTTAGCTTGTTTTAGCACAGCTTCTGTAGTTTGTAGAGGGCAACAATGGTTAACATATCAATTAGGTGAGATTCTTGCAATTCTTTACAGAGGAGAGTATTGCTCAACATATCAATTAGGTCACTTAACATATTAGTTAGGGAAAAAGGATAAAAAAACACGTTTAGTAAGCCACTTTACAGGTTTGCTCTAATACACATATAACGAAGCTATTTTCTTAGAGTACAACACTTTTCTCTGGCATTTGTTCTCACAAGCATTAAGCCTACTTTCGCGTTTGTTTCCTCCACCCGTATACAAAGAGCCTGTAGTCCACCTTTAGCCTTACCACACTGGTGCCCAGTTATCTCCGGTGATAAGTGTACCATATGGGTGTCCTTTTTGGTATGTAGCATATTGTGTTTGGTTGTCTTCACCTGTTGAGTCTCGGCTTGAATCTTTGCCTCTGAACTCTGCTGCCAATGAAACTCTTCCTGGATACTGTTTTTGCGTTCTTTCCCTGTCATCTGTAGTTGCTCCTGGGCAGCCTCTTGGGCCAGTCTGTAGTGCAGCTCACTGCTCCTGCAGTGCTGCGTCTCTTTTACCTTGGCCTTCTATCATTTGACTTCCTCTAGTTAAGCCTTATGGCTTCTTCCTTAGTTGTCTTCTGTACACGTTCTTCATCCTCTCAGTACCACTATTTGTCTTTTGTTACTGTCAGTGCCAAGCAGCCCCCAATTTTGCCTTTTTCTTGTGCAATGTGTTCTCAGCATTACTGCAGATGTGTCTCAGCTGCTGTTTTAGCTCTGTCCTGCTAGCAGTAGCTTTCTCAAGGCTCACTTTTAGGGTGAGGATCCTTTTTATTCATCACCATTATGTCAAGTGTGTTTTTCAATCACTCCCTTTTGTTGCTTGAGTTCATTTTGTGATGTCTCACACAGCTGGGCAAGGTGCTTGTCAATGTCAGCCACGTGCTGTTTTCTTTATCCTTGTGGCCCAAAGTAATCTAGGCATGTAGTTTTGGAGTAGGACTCTTTACAACAGGGGAACAGGACAGTTCAGAAGATACAGGAACTTATGCTTGGACCTTTTGTCTTCCTATGACACATCATGCCACTAAAATGGTCTTGTCTCAGACTCTGGTGGTTCCATAACAGTTGCATATTTAGAGTGGCCCAATGGACTGTGTCATCACTGAGTGTGTAGTTTTACTATCTACCAAAGCCCATAATTGGACTACTCTTCATTATGACTTTGGCTGTTGGGTATCTAAGGGGATGGAGCCTGATCTGGCCTACTACCCTTCAGGTTCTGTGAGTCCAATGAAATCAAGGATCTGGTTTTTTTCTTGGGGGCAATAGCTTTTTGCAGGCAGCCTCTTAGTTTTGGAATTTTTATCACCACCTGTGTTACCATTTTTGGGCATCTATTTTCCCAGTGCCCATATTTTACAACACATATTGATTCAAATCTAGTTTTGGTCAACTAGTAAAGCCAGGCTCCATTTGACTCCTGTTTTGTCAGTGTCCTTGTCTTTGTCCCTAGTGATATTTTCTGAGTGCTGCTGTCTGCAAATCAGATTTTGTTATAAGCCTCTAGCTTTTTGATTGTCCACCTGGTCAAAATTTACATACACTTTGGTAGTCACCTCTGAAAGCTGTCACATTCATGCCAGCAAAACCCTTTGGCTTTTGTCAGTGAGCAGCTACACAGGGCCAAAGTTGTGTGGATCTAGTCTGAAGTATATTTAGGCATTGGTCAATGTAGGGAAACTGATCCTGATGTCTTGATAATCCTTTGCTCCTAGTCACCACTAATTTTTTTTTTCCTGGCCAGTTCTTCTCCATCCCCTGGGCCAGGCATTTACCACCAAAGGAGAGCCAATCTATTTTATAGTGTTTGTAACCTCTGGGGGAACGGTGATAGTCAGTTCCATTTCATAGTTTCGTGTATAGCATCTTTCAAAGCTAGTCAATATATATTTTAATGGAATCATTTTTGACATTTTTCCTCCCATATTTACTCATAGTTTTTACAAGGAATAACCTGAACTACATCAAATTAACTATTAAACTATTTCCATAAGCTTTCCTTGATAGTCTCGTCATTTTTTATCTCAATAGGACAAAACTTTCATCACACAAAATTCTCATATCAAACGTGTATTTCAGTATTTATAGCTTTACTATTTTTTTCTTATTATCAACCTTTTACAACAAACTTGACTGTAGCTGCTTGAATTTTTTTTTTTTTAATCAGTACCGTGGGTTAGGGTTAGGGTTAGACATCTCATGACCATGTGCTTACAAAACAGGCGCATATGCCGCTGAACTAAATCCCCAGCCCCAAGCTGCTTGAATTTTAAAACGTCCCTTTTTCCTCTGAGTAACCTGTTCTCATTAAACAACACAGTAAAGGGCAAGTTAACCCTGTAATTGCAATTTAAGAAACTGCACTGTCTGGGCTGGGGATTTAGCTCAGCGGCATAAGTGCCTGCCTTGCAAGCAGGCAGTTGTGAATTTGATCCCTGGTACTGATAAAAACGAAAAAGAAAAAGAAAAAAAAAAAAATTACTAAGAAACTGCAGTGTCCATGAAATGTTTCTTGCACAGTACTCATTAAAATGAAACCTTTTAGGCCCAGCAGGGTTTTGGTCATTCGCCCCAGGATGGAGCTGCCCCAGCTTCCAGATATCTGCATGTAGCACCAGGTTGGTAAAGCTGAGCAACAGCTGGCTTTGGGACCCCCAAAGCCAGGAGAGGACACCAGACCCTGTCTTGCTCCACATTCCCTTTGAAATCACAAGATGACCCGTTTCACCCAACCTTCAATCCTGGCAGGCAGAGCTGGGCCTAAGTCTCTTGGCCTGGCACCCACATTTTAGCCCAGCCCCTGGATCAGCTGGTTGCTCAGGCTTTTTGTTTTGCTTGGTATCAGCCTGTATATACATCTGTATATACATCACAATGCACTAAAGTTAAAACAGCTTTTTGATGTCTTCGTCCATTAAAACACAAATCATTTTTTTCAGTAACTTTCATTTTACGACCACATAACCAAATGTTCAAGCACTTGATGAAAGGGTTTTGGCCCAGGCCAGATACTGTAGCCTGTAAAACCAAGGAGCTCCTATCCCCCCCTCCCTTAGGAATCTGCCCTGGCGCCAAACTAAGACAACGGGCTACCTGTGCATCCCTAATGCCCCCCTTAGGTTCCACCCCAAGCCGAGGCTACTTATGTGCCTCACTCCACGTGTTCCACGGAGAGATCGCAGCCCCTGGGTGGAGATGCCATGCCCCAGGCGGTCGGGGGTGTCTCTCCCCACATTCCCAAAATAAAGGTCATTTATATTTCATACTTATCTGGCCGCCGCCAGTCCTCCTCCCCCCACAGTTCTATCACTTTAAGCACTTTAAGCACATGCACGTGCATGCAAACACACACACACACACACACACACACACACACACACACACACACACTTTCTTTCTCTCATAGATCTTCCCTTGCCCAGTTTCCATCCCTGTGTGGGATTTTCTGACCCTTCCTATTGTGGATCATTCTTGCAATTCTGACGCTGGTTTTCTAGCGGCAGTCCTCTCATTGGGCCTATCTTGTGAGGTGTTTGAGAGTTGCCTGCAAGTTGTGCGTGGTGCCGGCCTCTCTCAAGGTATTTGACAGCAATTTTTACTGTGGGCCTCCCTGGTGTCCCATTTAGGGCTGTAGGCTTCATTTGACTTAGTTGGATGGACTGACCTTGGGACTTTCTCACGTTGGGCCACTCCAACAGCCCTAGCACCCCTACAAGCCAATTCTCATTGCAAGCAAGGCCACTTCTCCTTGGGGATGCTGGTTGCAGTCTGAGATACATTACTAGGTGCTTCTTGGGAGGTAATCAGGCTTTGCTCTATCCTAATCAGGTTTTCTCTTTAGACCCTCAAAACCTTACTGTGGTCCTAGTGCATAGTTGTTCTACAATTGTCCTGTACTCCATTTGCACAGACAAAAGGTCTCTGGGATTTAGGAGCATCAATTCCTTTCTCAGCCGAAGTTTCAGCCAGGAGCACCAGAGGTCTCAGGATTCCCACAGCTCCAGTATGCGAGATACCAAATCTGTCATCTTTTTTTTTTTTTTTGTCTTTTTCCTTTTTATCGGTACCGGGAATTGAACTCATGACTGCCGGCTTGCAAGGCAGGCGCTTATGCCGCTAACTAAATCCCCAGCCCGTTTATCACCCTTTTTTTTTTTTTTTGTCTTAAATATGTCATCTCTTGTTCTTTTGTTGAGGCCGGGAAAGTGGCAGAATAAATGTGATCAGAAAGACTAGTGGGGAAACAGAAGGATTTATTGTGTTTTAGGTGCACACTGGCCAGCTTGACTTTTTGATGTCCAGAACAAAGGCTCTAGATTCATACATTTGGTCAAAGGATGGAACTAAGAGGTGGGTGAAGGGCAAGAGAGGGTACAAATGCAAGACAAAGCAATTAATAATAATTCAGCCTTGAAATAAGCAAGAGCCTCGTGGACCCTGAAAGAACAGGATGAGATACCTCTGTGTAAGGGACACAGCTGCCAACCTTATCTGCACCAGGACAAGATGTGAAAGCTACTGGGATGGGAGGGGGGTAAGTTTATGAGGGGGATTGCTCTTTAAGTCCCACTTCAATATAAAATTGACAACTTAAATATATATATAGCAGAAAACAAAAACAAATTACCCAGATTCATAGTTTAAAATGAGTACAATCTGCGGTGCATAAATTTTAAAGCTAGTAATGAATAAGAACAAATGGGAAGATTTATAAAAATTAGGGAACATATGAAACAGTATTATGTTTTTATGGATATATAGATGAGTATTTAATTTTATAACACGGAATTAAATGTAAAACCTCTAATTGCATGTTGCAGGAGAAGTATATGTTTGACTTTAAAATGACAAAAACAATGATACAGAATTTCAAAACAATAATATATTGCACATTGTTATCTTCAAAGTAGTTGTTCAGAGTACGATATAGGCATGAAAAAATGATTCACCACAGACCATTTGTTGATGAACAGATTAGTATAATTATCTTGTATGTATGTATACACGTGTATGTATGCACATGTATACATACTCCTTTTCTCCTTTCCCCTATCCAAGTTCTTTCCTTTTGAGCAGTTTCTTCCCCTTTTGCTTTCACAATATCTGCTGTACATTTTAGATCTTATTTACTCTTTCAATTTCTCATACCAGGGAGACAATATGATGTTTACACCAGTGAGTCTGATTTATTTCACGTATGAGTATGGCCTCAAGTTGCATCCATTTACCTAAATGTCTCGTTTATCCTTTTTATGGCTGAGTAATACTCTATTCAATTAAAAGACCGTATCTTTACCTATTCTTTGGTTGACAGGCATTTAGGTTGTTTCCAATTAGCTATTACAAATTGTTCTGCTATAAACATGGTGCACATTTATTACTGTGGTATGATGTTTTCAGTTCTGGGAAAACACCATAAAGGGGAATAGCTGGATTGAATGGGACCACCAATCCTAGTTTTTTGAGGAATCTCCACATTTGATTTCCACAGTGGTTGCACAAGTCCATACTGCCACCAACAATGGGGAAAGGTTCCTTTTTCCCTATAGCCCCGCCAGCATGTTACTGAATAACTGTATCTAATGTTTCTTTTGTTTAAAAAACTCAAACATAAAAAAATGTCAAGTTTCATAAAGGGTATATAGATTTTTTGTTTTTCATGTTTGAAGTATTCATGAGCTATAAAAAATTTAAAACTGAAGACAATAAAATCTCTGTATCCTAATATCTGAGTCACAAAGAAACCCAAAATAAAATGTACAGTGTAAAAAACAAGAAATACCTGGAAGACAAAAGTTTACCACCCAAGGCTTTTCACATCATAGAAAACACTCTTTCTTATCCACGAGATCTGGAGAACTGGCTGAAGAATTCCCATAGCTCTCAGTCAAGTTCACATGGATTAACATGTCACAACTTTAAAAATATCTTTACTCTTATTAAGTCACTGTTAAGCTAACTTTTAAGAAGTTACACACCAAGGAACTGAAGTACGTCCAGATGGTCCCAGATATTTAATCTTTGAAGAGTTCCGGCAGGAATGTCCATAACATACTTTCCTGTGTGGGGTTGAGAAATCGTAGGCCAACATCTAAGGACACTGAGATCTGCCTGGAAATGTGGCCTAAAATTATACAAGACTCTGAAGGCTGTGCAGGGGAGCCTGAGCCTTCAACTGACCCTGTGGTTGCTAACCCTGTCACTACAGCAGAGCCCACAGGCTTGCAGGTAGACAGTGGTACGCTGAGGGACTGGTGGATGAACACTCAGAATTGTCCACAGAGGAACTTCAGCAACTTCTGGCTGAATAACAGAGAATGACAGCTGAGGAGCTTTTGGAAAGGGAAGTATCAACGATCAGTGCAGTAAAGTTCTGACATAAAGGAAATCCTGAAAAAATGGACAAAGCAACAAACATTGACAGAGAAGCCCCATTGAAGAGAGAGAAAAGGGCAATCTTTGCATTTACTAATAGTGTTAATGAAAAGACAGGAACAGACAACCTGGAGCACCTTTTAGTTCTGAATAGGTTGAGATCTAATGAGCCAGAAACAGGTCCTAGTGGGCTACAGACTTTCCCAAAAAGAGACACTAGAGAACCAGATTCCAGATTCCTAATTGAAGGAGATTTTCCTTAAAAACAATGACAATTTCACCGTACCTTCCTACCTTCCTGCAAGTCAAAGATGTCAGCTTCATCGGTAAGTACACGAAATTGTTTCTGATAAATTAGGAACATTTTACAACCTTTTGGTGAATAGGGCAGGAAAATTATTGCTGTTTCTGACACATTATACTACATTCTTTTTATTATGAAAAGGTTAAGAGGTGCTTTGGAAGATTTGGAATGTATTATGGATATTCCCATTACTTCTTATGAGGAAAGTCTTGACTTAAAACCAACTTGACTTACAACCAACCTTCATGAATGGAGTTCATAAAGGTCTACTGTAATTTTGTATTAAACATTAAACAGTTTCCTCTAAATGAGGTCCATTGGGCCTGGGGAATTACTGAAAAAAAAAACCCTCCCTTTATAGCTAAAAACACAGCTCCTCTAATCAACTTACTTCAGCTTTTCCCACTGATGGGCAGCTTCTGTAATGTTTCCAGTCTTACTGTCCTCCTTCTCAACAAATGTTATTAAAGAATTATACAGTTAAATTAGCTATAATTGAAGTGTTCTAAATACAAGGCAAACTAGAATAATCATCAGTAGTGGGGAAAAGTACTAATACTTCCCCAAATTACAAACTATTACTTTAAAAATATTTCCACATATATATAATGTTTCACTTATACTAAAAGTTTATCTTAGCTCATCGAAAAGTTTGCCCCAGTGAACTGACAGATGTAAAACAAAAACAAAAACAAAGTTTGTGTTATTTTCTGTTTGTCTCCTTTTTGTAAGAATCTTTTGGGCTTATGCCTTATTTTGAGTAACCACTTTGAAAATAGTAACACACAGTGTAACTATTGTTATTCCTTACTTGGTTAAGAAAATGTTTTATTTTTCATAAAATAAAAGGTAAAACGCTCCTGGTTAAATTTACAAAAACTAAATTTAAAAGGTCTTATATTTTACCAAGATAATTTATTATATTTTTCATCGTTAGGCCTCTGGTTACTTAAAAAACCGAGTTTTAAAAGTTAACTATTAAATACTGAAGATGCTAAGACCTCCTATGAATTGGTGTCATGTGCAAACTGACTGGGGAAGAGCCAGAAGCCAGCCCTTTCCAGAGCATGGGCAGGGAGAAAAGAACACACATTTTCATTCCCCTACCCCGTGACTGGCTGATTCAGAGAAACTCTGTGATGATAGCCAATGAGGTAAAATACAACTTAATGCTTGTAGTGTTTAGTGTTTCACTGACTTTGCAGGTCTAAAGGTGGTAGTCTGATCATCTATGAAGAGAATAGTAAAAAATATAGCATATATGGGGGAATCTCCTTCTGAAAGTGGTAGCCATTGTTTATTATCTTGCTCCAAAATCCTGTATCATTCTCATTGTTTCGCTTGGTTGAGTTTTACCGTTTTATCTTGTTTGACTTTATTATATCCAATGGCATGAGCAGCTGTTTCAAAGATAATAAGATATATTATGGTAGCCATTCTGGATTTACTCTTCTTTTGAAGTCTTTTATTATATCCACTGCTTCATTTTTATTGGTTCTATTCCATTCTGTTTTGTCTGATTTCACTATGTCTGAAGGTACAGGCAACTGTTCTGAAGACAACAAGAGGCAAATTATAGTAAACATTGTTGATTTCCTATTAGGATTGAGTCACACTGTTTGTTTTGATTGGATTGTTTTATTTTTCTTAGTTTCTCTTTAAAATTTAAAAAATTTAAATGTTGACTTATCAAATGTTTTCAACACTTATGATTGTACAAATAAATATTAATCTAAATTTATAACACTACACACACACACATACACATATATCTGATCAGCCAGAAGCCAGGATGTGATGGAACCCCTTGGGTCCTAACAACTCCCAAGTCACCCAACTTCCCAACAGAACCCCTTGGGTCCTAACAACTCCCGAGTCACCCAACTTCCCAACAGAACTTTGTTGGACCCCAGAGGACACCAGTCAACCAGTGTACACTGTGGTAAAAGATGGGTCACTAAAAAGGTAAATGTCCCCATAGTTCCAAGGGAAGCCATGTGATAAAGCAAATACTTTATCACAAAAGCCACTCTGGACGATGACACAATTGGTAGAGGAAAAACCTAGAAGAGCTAAGAGAGGTTCTGGCGATAACTTCAAAAGTAATTCTGAGGAGCTTGAACTGACCTTAACAAATTAAGATTAACCTTGAGTAACACAAGTCTCATTTTAAGTCTGAAATACCCAATAGGAAACTGTAACTGAAATCATATATATGTAACACTGACTACTATACATGTTCCCAAGTCTCTTGAATATATATGGCTTAATAATTAAGTTTTCACATTCAATTTGATGGAGACACTGTATGGTTATTTGCAATATGAGGAAAATCTAGCCTCCTCACAGACATGTCCTTAAGAGTAACCATTTCAGATAATTATGGATATTCTTTGATACTATGACCCAACTTAGCAAGTTTTAAACATAATTTGGAATTGGAAACTATCAGGAACTTTGTGTACTTTGTTATAGACTGACTGGGCTATGCAAGATTTTGTAACACTTACCATTAGTCAACTGGCAAATATTGATTCAGTCTCACAGATTCCAAATGCTAACCTGTTTCATTATACATATCAAAAATCACATTCATTATTACCTCTAGATTTCATCAGGAAACACATTCTTGGTACTATTTTACTGAAAGTGAGTGGTGATAAAAATGCAGTAACTACTAGCATCATTTAAGGTCTGGTTTGACACTTGCTGAGACACTATCAGCACAGATGTCAAAATGGTCAAAAAGGAACACATATCTTATCTTGAAAGTTAGCTAACTTACCCTAAAAAAGTATGAGCTTAAATGTTCCTGTAAAGGGTCATGGGGAAGCTCTATGGTCTGCAGACCCCACTTATGAGAACCACTGAGGGAGACAATTCCCTAGAAAGTATAATTAGGAAAAGATGATAAATATGTATTAAAATCAGGAATAGTCTTAAAATAAAAATTACTAATTTTGTGCTTAAGTTTGAAAAACTGTAGTAACTTAAAATACATTTATAATCACACATATATAGGAATATGTATTTATACAAAAGAATCTAAATATGGCAATCTAGCCAGGTAGCTTAAGTTGAGTGTTAGAATTGGTTCCTCTTAGAAGCTCTCAGGATAGAAAACTCTCCTCTCTGTACCTCAGTTTCCCTATCCATACAATGGAGATGAGGATATAAGTACTCTTCTCCTATCCCAACATGGTCTTATAAAAATTAAATGAACTAATGTCATTTTAAAATGTCTGATATGAAGCCAGGTACAGTGGCATACACCTGTAATCCCAGCACTCAACAGGCTGAGACAGGAAGATTGCCATGAGTTCAAGCCCAGTCTGGGTTATATATTGACTAGAAGGCCAGCCTGAACAATACAGTGAGGACCTGTCCCAAGCGAAGGGGGAAAAAGCTCGATATGACGATCTGTACAAGTGATGTCAGCTATTTATTAAAATAATTTTAACGAATATTAAATGTTCAATTTCCTAGGAGAGTATAGATGACAAATGATTGAGTTAAATAAGAAAAATCTACATAGTAATTTGTAGAAACAGCCTGAATGTGGTCTCTCAACCATGGTCTTTTGCTTTGCTCTGTGCAGCCTCCCTCAGTTCTGCAGTCCTGAAAGGACTCCCAGTTGTCCTTTGGCTTGAACAAATCCAGTGAAGCCTAGTTCAACAATTCATTTCCTACTTGACTTCAGTTCAGATGAGCCTACTGATCTTAGCAGTGGCTTCAAGGACGTAGCTGTTAACTTTTTCACTGCCCGACTTTCTCAGGGGCCCAGATACGGACCAGTGTCAAGAACAATCCTCTTACCTGCAGGTCTAGAGGAGCCCTTGTGATCACTGCTTCTCCCACACAGGCTATTTAGAGCATACCTCGTGCATGGCAGTGCCCATATGTATTCTCTGTCCCAGGATGTAAGACATACAGAAGCATTTGATTTGCCTCTCAGGACAGTGCAGCTGGAGCCCAAGCTGTACATGCCATAACCTCCTGCTGCTGAAGCAGGGCACAGGCAAGACAGCTCCAGCCCAGATGCTTCACACAAGGCTGCTATTCTGGAAATGGATTAGCTTGGCCACACCCAGCTAAAAGGAACAGCATCCTTCTTCCTCCCCTCCACATCTCTCCCATCTCTCTGGAAGTGTCACAAGGATGCTCCAGTGATACTTCTCACTGGTGGTTGGCAGAGGCAGCTGGGGATGGGCATAAAAGGAGGCTAACCAGGCCTTCTTCATTCAATGTAACTCTAGCACTGGGTATTTAATATCTATCTATCCTACCAGGAAGTGGACTGGAGCACAGTGCTCCCTTTGCATACCTGAACAAGCACAGTGTGAGTGTGATGAGTTTTTCCTCTGTGACTGTGGAGTGAATAAGCAGGCTAACCTGAAGCAAATTATCAGTGACAAAGATTTAACATAAATGTATGCAAGGATCACTAGAAATTATAGCTGTCCCAAATTGGATAGACATGGATATAAATTCCTCTATTTCAGAGCCAAAAGATGCATGAGTGCAGCTGAGACACTGAGACAGGGGCACAAACTGACAGGAGGTTGGACTGAAACCTAGGTGTCCCTGGAAATTATTTTATTAAAAAAATTCAGGGCTGGGGATTTAGCTCACTGGCGTATGTGCCTGTGGTGGGCATGAGATCGTGAGTTCGAACCCCGGTACCAAAAAAATAAAAAATACAGAGAGATTGAAAATAATACTATCATACAATACAGAGAATCTCATTTCCTAAAAAGACAGCAGAGTAGCAAGAGGTTGTACAGAGGATCAGTGTGTTTTAGGTGTTAGACAATAGCACTTTTAGAGGCAGAGGCAAAGAAAGAGGGGGGAGGCTGATGCTACATACAAGGCCTGTAGATCAGTTCCAAGGAGCTGACTGCATCAAAGGGTCAAGGTGATCTGAATCTCTAAGGCATTCACCACTGGCAAGGAGCAGTCTCTTCAGTTTCTTCTCTGGATACTTTAGAAATTACAATTTGGTGCGTGTTATGAGGAATAAAGGTTAAGAGGTGTCACTTGAGTTTAATCCTCAAAAGTGAATCTAAAACTGAATTTCATCCATACATTTATTTAATATTTGAGCAGAAGTAAAGTATTAACCTTCTGAGGAACAGAATCAAAGAACCAAAAAGATGAATTCGGCCCTCAGAGAGCTTGTGTGCTGGCAGCAGGATGAAAAGGAAATAGTTTATCTATTCAAAGATGTTAAGTATTACAGATGAAAATGAAGCAGAAGGGGTCTGGTAGGGGGACACTGGAGAGTAAGAAAAGATCTCATAAGCAAAGTAACATTTATATTTCAAGGTGATAAAACAAACTGATATCCAAAAAGAGTTCTTAGCAATGAAAAGAAACTTCACAGTCTCTGTGATAGAAGCATGACTGCTATGTTCAAGAAACAAGAGTGGTGATGTTTTATAGCCTAGAAGGTAATTTAGCACTCACTGGCACAAAATATATGTCCGCTGAAGAGAACAGTATTTTACTGTATTATTTTTTAAAAACTTTCAACAACAAAGATAACAAATGTAACACATGTACAATCCCTATGAAGGAAAACTAAAGTTAACTATTATTACTTAAAATCAATAAGTAAAAATAAAGAACATCTCCCTGGAGTGCGATGTTAAGTCTGAAAGCCTTACTCTTGCTCCACCCTTCCTGTGAACTCCAGCACCTGGCCATAGTGTACACAGCGCAGCAGCAGGTGAGACACCAGCTCCCACAGGAAAGGTTACCTGGACAACAAGAAAGCCCTACTCAACATGCTTGACGGCTGCAATTAATTGTGTCCCAAGTTATGTTCACCTGTGCAGCTAAAGAACTTTGGTAAAGCATGAGAATTAGACTAACTTATGTTTGAATAATAAGCATCCCTTTATTTGCTGACTTCCATTACAAAAACCAACTATATTAGCAACAAAAGTGTCTTCTTGAATTGATGTCAGAGGCAGTTATTCCCCTAAAGTGTTAAGTAAAACAGTGTACAACATCAGTATTAAAATGTTAAATTTTACATTGTCTTTACCACTTTGATCTTCTGAACAACTGAATTGAGCAAAATAAGGTAAAAGATTACACATTTATTTAATCTTCAGGAATGTAAAGATCTAATTATTCAAACAGTTTTTATTATAAAACTAAACTCTGAAGATGTCTACAGAGTTGGCTTTTTAAATTTTTCTCTTTAAATCAGTAGTCTAACAAGGATTAGAAAAGACAAAACTCTGTTCAGTGTTTCTGACAGTAGAAAGGGTGAAAACATAAATAAGGCTTTAATTTGGCAAAATATAATACAATGCCTTCTGTTATCCTCACTTGAACAGATTCCCAATTACTTCACTCTGTAAAAGATTAGAAAGAAATTCATTTTAAAACAAAGCAACAAAAGTCAAATCAGAACACATTTTTCTTGTACATATTCCACTTGACCTAGCATGGCCCTTTCAAAGCAATTCAAGTTCATAGTAATCAAACACAACTTTTTCAGAATTTAGAAACTTTTACGTAACTATTTTACAACGTGAACCAACATTTAAGAGGATAATACTACAAACCCATTGTTTATTAGTCACATACAAGAGAATGTAAATCTAAGCATTAAAAACAGACCCCAAAATTTACAACTCTCTACCCATGAATACAAATTCACATGATTAAAAGGCAAGAGGTAATAGGCAATCTTGTAATTTTTTATGCTCTACAACTGAAGCCCTTCTCTAACAACACCAGAGCCTATTGACTAATTTTACCACATTTAGTGTATTTCATACATACTTCTAGTATCTCATCAAATGTTATGAGGGCCTAGATTAGATCCAAGTTTAAGAAGCCATTAATGTCACCAAAAATGGTTTCTTTGGGCAGAAGAAGCCATTCTAAAATGGATAAAGGAATTAACGGCAAGGGAAAAATATTGTGATCAGTTTCTTATAAGAATACTGGTGTAGGATGTGGCAGAATGTACCTATAATCCTAGCAGTCCAAGACTGAGGCAGGAGGATTCACAAGTTGGAGGTCAGTTTGAGCTACAAAGTGAGTTCCAGGTCAGCCTGAACGCCGTCTCAAAAAAATCAAGGTGGGGGGGTGGGGATGGTGGTGGTGGTGGTGGAGAGAATCCTTGTTAAATAGGCAAATGAAAAAGTAAGGTGGTGAACTGAAGGAAAAACAAGTTATATGGAACATGCTTTTAAGAATGGATAGGAGAATGTGGAGAGAATAAAGCTGAAGCAATGGGTAGGAGAGAAGAAATTGTTGTTCCAATAAGCAGGAAACAGGTTGATTCTGAATTTGGGAGATGGGGAATGTCGCAGAAGTGGGCTCCAGGAAATTAGAGAAGTCAGCTTACAAGGATAAAAGACTGAGATGAGATATCATTACTTTTGCTAATACTTAATAGAGACAGAAAAGGATTTCTTATGCAGAATCCTCTGAAAGGTAACTGACTTAAACTAGCATTTTAAAGAAAAGCAAGTACTGAAATAGGCAGAGGACAAGCATCCTATTAAAGGTGAGAAGGTGTGTCTCACAACATCCAAATGGAAGCCTGTCATAGCTTGTGTACAGATGTTCCCCAAAGCCTCATGCAGTCACAGGTGGGGCTTGCTCATAGGTGGCTGATTCTAGGGTATGTGATTACTAAATTAGTCTACTAGTTTGTCATAGTTTTGGGTGTGCTATCCACCCTAATGGCAGACAGCCTAAATAAAATACAAAGGGACAGAAAGAAGCTGCTATTACTGCTTGCTGCTCGCTGTCTTCTATCTGCCCTGTTCTGGGATGAACTGTTTCTCCTCTGCAATGCTCCTCTGCCATGCTGCCCTACCTTGGAGCCACCCAATGAGTCAAAACCATCTTTTCTTCTTTAACTTTGGGTGTCAGGTATTTTGTCTCAGCAATGAGAAAAAGTAAGTCAGACAATGCCCATCATTTTTTTCAGGATACCTAACCTATCTCTAAGGTCTGTGCACAGCCACCAGTCTTAGGTATGGGTTCTAAAAGGCACAATTCAATGATGAGTTATCCTTTTGGGTCTACAGGACAGTGTGATTATTTTCAAATAAACAGCCTCAAAGAATAATAGCTGAGGTATTTGTAAACAGTCTCAAAAGAACAATATCTGATATATTCAGGAAATATTTAAATATTCTAGGAAGCATAATTTAAGTCATTAAAAAAAAATCAGTAAAACCCAAGTAACAACAACCAAAAAAACCCTCTGCATTGACCAGTTAAAATACAAGTCATATTTAAGTGCTAATCAACCTGAGCTTTTCAAGGTAATACAGGCAATAAAACCTTATAACACTATTTTGTTAAAGATGGTATTATCCTCAAAACTCCACTAGGCATTACAAGATCAAATTTCTTAGGTTACCTACAAAAGCAACCTTAAATAAGGAAGTCTTAATTATGTGTTCTTTTCCCATTAAAAAAAAGTAATAATTGGATTTCAGCAATTGTCAGTAAAAATTTGTGATCATTTTATTTTACCGAGTCATGAACAGAGGGAGAAGGAGGAGACACAAATATTTCTCCTGACCTAAGATCAGAAGAAGCTAATGATATTGCAGGCATTATGGCATCAGACACCTGGGGATACCAAGTCACAAGAGAGTTTGTTAAATGAAGAGATCAAATTTAGCACAGATAAAGGCTTTGTCTCCCACACTGAAAGGTCTTCAAACCATGCACAAGATGGAAATAAGACAATAAAGAAGGTCAAGTTCTGACAGAAAAAATAAGGGAATATTTCCTGTGGTAAAACGAATTTTCTTGATACACATGACACACACCCCTCCCCCACCACAACAATAAATAGCAATACTTCATTTGTTCTTACCCAAACCTGGTAGTGTCATTTCTCCTTTGTGAGCTGTTTGTTTACAGCCTGCAGCAGCTGCTGTAACTGCACTACAGTCTGGTTTAGACTCACAGACATCGTCTCCTTCTCAGATGACTCCTGGAAAGAGGAGGGCAGTGATGGGAAACTCCTAACCACAAGAAAAAGAACGAGCAACCAAAACCAGAAAATATCTTATGGTATCAAATACAGACATGAAAATTGCAAAAAATGACATAAAAATTAGCATCAGCAAAAGCCATACAGAAAAACTTTTATTAACTACTGTGCAAACCAGCTGGAATCCAAGAAAACTATGATGCAGGATATTCTGTCCTTGGCCACAAAAGAAAAAATCTAGAATCCATGAGTATTACCAGTAATACTTTACTTTCTTTTCCTTGAAAGAAAGAAAGCAAGAAAGAAAGAAAGAAAAAAAGAAAAATCCTTCCAGTAAATCAGAGCTAACAGACTCTGAACCCTTCCTGGGTGCCCGGCAGTTCTGAGTGCTGCCCACTACTGCTGGCTTCCACTCCTATGCATGCGAGGGAAGAGCTACACCCCCGCCCAGTAGTTTACACATTAGCTCCCTTATTCCTGGCAACAATGCCACAGACAGGAACTAGTATAATTACCTTGTACGGATGGGACAAACAAACCACACAGCAACTAAGAATTTGCCTACTCACACATGAAGGTACTAAGCAGCAGGGCTAGGATTCACCTCCAGAGCCTACACCCTTAATTAAGAACTACACCACAGTACCTCTCCATATAAACCTTAAACACGGACACAGTATCTCACTAAACTCAAATGAGAACAAAGGGCAATGAAAACTGCACTGTGGAGACAGACTATTTTGAAAATTGACTTTCAATTAAATGTGGAACATACTGGCTGGCTTCACCTCAATGCTAGAAGGCTTGCCTAGTATAAGGCCCTAGGTTTGACTACCAACACTGCAAAAAACCAACCAAAGAGAAAAGGTGTAATATTAACTGGCAAAAGCATATTTTTTAAGTCAGAGACGGTTCTTGCACATAGTATTATTCACATAGCTTGTAAGATACATGGTCCAAGGATCTGAGATTGAAGAAAATTCGTACCATTTCTGGGGAAACATCACTATTCTCAATAACAGTAGTATCTCCAGCAGCTTGTACTAGTTTTGACTGGATAAGATCCAGTGACTGCTGGGCCTGTAAGGAAAGCAATATGGTAATTGATTGATAAATACATACAAAATGAGTGCCTAGTTGTGTATGTTGTACAAAATTAAAGTCCTTTCAAAGTACAACACGAATTGACAACAGTTGTTTCTCTCACCACATTAGAGAATGCTTGCACACTGTTTCAGAAAGTTCAAATACAGAAAACTATATACAGAAACTTTAAATAGAACTGACCATGGCTGATTTTTAGGAAGCATCAGTCTAGAATATCAGTTACCCAAATATAGACTATTTTGGTACTGCTCAAATCTAAGAATGACTTTAATGTTTTTAAACTTCTTTTTCTTTTTTGTCTTTTCCTTTTTTATTGGTACTGGGTGTTTTTGAACATTTTAAAAAATGAAACAGATAGGAATATTCAAGAGACTGCATGTGGCCCACAAAACTATAGTCCATGGATTTGCTGACTCCTAATCTACATCTGTCTGTATATGTAATATGAGCTTAGAGAAAATCGCCAGATTGTATATCAGTGGGCTTTATATATGGTCTTATTTACACAAACATAAACATGCTGTTTATATTTGTTTCACAAAGTATCTTGATGATTTTCAGTCAATAAATACTTTGTGTATTTCCAAAGAGGTGTTTCACAGTATTTCTATTACGTAGATACAGGTAAGTAATAGCTACCTGTCATCACATTTTTGGTTTCCTAAGTAACATTGTCTATTTACACCACTGAGCATTTAACATTCTGAAAGGACTTTCAGAAATTACATTAACAGGCTACTGCCCGTTTTCCCCAGAAGTCAGGAATTAAAATAACCTATCAAAATAAATTCAGAGGGGCTGGGGATTTAGCTAAGCGGCCTAAGTGCCTGCCTTGCAAGCACGGGGTTGTGAGTTCGATCCCTGGTACTGACAAAAATAAATAAAATTAGAAAAAAAAAATAAATTCTGAGTTCACTCTTGGCAGTATATCATGCATCAGTTTCTCCTTTAAAGCAAACTTCCTGAATTCATATTTTATCTATATTAAAATAAAATAAAGCACTTTACAATTCCTGGACTTTTACATAACAACAATTCTCACTTTAAGCAAACATAACCAACAAAAAAATTTCATAAAAGCTTTTAATTACGATACTTAAAAAAACCTATTAGAATATCAAATATTTCAATGTTTGGGAGACTTCAATACTGGTGGTATTGGGGGTACAGGTAACAGAAACTCTCAGACCATGGTAGGAAGAGTATAAATCACTATGGCATTTGGGAGTTCAGTTTACAATAACTATCAAAAGTTTGGATATGTACCCTCCTTGATTCTGCAGTTCCAAGAAAGTGATATATTTGTTTTCCTAATGACAGTATCTCCTACTAAATACTACTACAGTATCTCCCACTAAATAGTACTAAAGATCACAAGTAGCTCCAATAAAAGTGTGTATGAACCATCTCATTAAAAGTATATTACAATAGAACTACAAAGGAATGTTAACACGAATATAGTCTTTAAAAAATCATCTACCGGGGGCTGGGGATTTAGCTCAGCGGCATAAGCTCCTGCCTTGCAAGCAAGCAGTTGTGAGTTCGATCCCAGGTACCGATAAAAAGGAAAAAGACAAAAAAAAAATCTACCTGTACATGAGATTAAGAAAAATATATTTATGCAAAGAAATAAATCAAAGGAACTTATAAACATCAGAAACTTAACACTTGTAACAATCAACAGAAATGTACTAATGACTAATAAAAAAAAAATGATGCAACCAAATTTGGGGGAGGGGGGGTACCAGGGATCAAACTTATGACCTCACGCTTATCAGGAAGGTGCTTGTGCCACTCAGCTAAATCCCTACCATGCAACCAAATTTAAATAACTATAATTAAATTTAAAATTTTATAAATGTGATGAGGTAAATTTTAAAAAATGCAAAAGAACAAGTCCAGAAATGACAGTGCATGTGACTAAGACGTGAGGAACAACAGACTTGTGATACCTACGTGTAGCAGTGCCTTACCTTATACAAATCACCAGCTACCTTCTGTCTTTCACTTTGTTCAGTTTTAAGTTTTGTGTGAGTTTCATTTAACTGTGTCTTCAACTGTAAAAATAAAAAACACCACTCACTTTGCATTCTTTCTTGATTATGCTGATACCCTAAGGATCAAAGAATGAATACAAAAGAGTGGGACTGCTAATAGTTATGCACAGTGGATTGGACAATATGTTGCACTAGATGTTCCCATCTGCCAAGATAAATGGAAGAAAAGCTACAGAAATGAACTAGAAGGGCTAGGCATTTAGCTCAGTGGTGCAGTGTAGGCTGGCAAGCATGAGGTCCTGAGTTTGATTCTCAGTACAAAAAAAAAAAAAAAAAAAAAGAGAGAGAAAGAATGAACTAGAGTTTAGAGTAGAAAACTGCAACTCCAAAAACAAAACCATCAAAATTGTAGTAGCCTTTTAAAAAAATCACTATCCATAAAATACTTATTGAAGTCATTTCAAACTAAAAGAAACTTCACTAGTAAGGCCTTCTTAATCTGTATAGCTCACTTAAAAAGATCCATTTGTATGTTTTAAAGACACTAAATAGAAGACTGAAAACCCAGTAAAATGAAAACCCTAAATGTTGATGTCATATAAAGATTTCATTAAAAAGAGGAGTGCAAGATCATACTGATCTAAACTACATCAGCAAGAAATGTCTTAAGCAAACACTCTTGGTAGCCTCTTTAACAGTTTAACAATCCTGTAGAAATGCCAGTGCTACTTCTCTGACAACAACTTTAATCAGAAACAAGGGAAATGCACTATGTTGCTCTCAAAATACCAAGTACATCCAGTCAACCTCCCAAACTCTAATATTTAGGCACAATTTTACCATTCTGGGGACCTAAGAGGAGAAAATGAAAGACACTGATGTGTAGAAATGGGAGGCACAGGTCATGGGAGGCATTCCAATTCCAATTTGGAAATCTTATTTGAGGGAGCTCTACTTAACTATCAAAACTGTCTTTGCTTCTTCACTTAATCCTTAGTTTAATCCTCTGTGTCACAGAGGTTAGTCTTCGGACCCCAAAATAAAGTATGTGCAGGCAAAATTATCTTATCTTAAACTTTGGCAATAGTTAACCTGAACAAGTAAGATTCCAAACTTAAGAGAAAAGGGAAGATGGGATGGGGGAGTACTACTTAAATTTGTCTCCAGGCAAGAAGTAGAGAAGCAAATGAACAAAGAGAGCATCAGGTTAAATGGAGATGCAACCATAATTCTGTGTATCTGATACAAAGTTGAACCCCAAAGTTAAAACCAATGCCTCCAACACTTAGTTAGAAAAGATTTTTTAAAAACCCATTTATAAATTTGTAAGGATTTATGAAAGTGGCATATCATAGTCCTGATCTATGCAGCATATAGCAAATGTGTAAATAAAGCTAATCTTATACTGCAGTGGGCATGAGCTCAACTAAAGCACTTATAAGTAAGATATTTCATTTAAAAAATAAAGCTGTGTACAGTGTCCTACATGCATTTCCAATAGTATGGCGATTCTCATGAATTACTGTCGTAACACAGAAAGACAGCCACAAATGAGTTAAAAGTTTTCCTTGGTACATGTAAAGAGCTAATAAGAAAATTCCACCCCAGGCAGGGTAATTTTGGATAAAGAAAAAAATTTACTATAATTTCCCAAACACACAGTATGCTCCAGGAATTTTTTAAAAAATCTAATCCTGTGCTATAAGTTTCAAGTTACAAGATATAATACATGTTTGAAACAAGGAAGAAGATAGTCATACTCATCTCAGAACTAAATGTGTCAACAATAAGCATAAAATTCTACAAAATTTAAGAAGAATTAGAATGCAGGGAATTGTCTTAAGACACTGAACTAATCTCTTTTTTTTTTTTTTTTGTCTTTTTCCTTTTTATTGGTACCAGGGATCGAACTCACGACTGCCTGCTTGCAAGACAGGCACTTATGCCGCTGAGCTAAATCCCCAGCCCCTGAACTAATCTCTTAAATCTGTACTTTCTGGATTACTATGCATGAAATAACATGCTAATAAAGAAATTTATGAGCTCTTTATTTTTTATAATTTATAAGGAGATAAGAAAAATAAGAAGCTGGATTGGTCTACTGCCTTTAGAATGAGGAGTAGGCAACTTCAACCTTCAATAACTGTCTCCCAGGCTAGAAAACGAGAGGACAGTTAACTATGATAGCTTGAGAAAAGAATCTTCACAACTCAGCCATTTGTTTTGTTTCTTTATTCATTTTGTTCAAGAAATTAGGCTTTAGAAAAATGCAGAAAACTTTGAAAAAGAGTTGGAAGCCAAACATGCTATTGTTAGGAGCTAAAAGAATAATTTTATGAGTCAAGAAGAGAAAGATCACCTTAGGAGACATCCAGAATAAGATTATCTTAAAACTTTTAAAATGCCAAGCTATAGATGGTTAGCAAGGAAAAGAAGTTTGGATGGCTTCTCCACATGTCAACACAACTGCTTCCACAGCCTACTTGGTACCCAGTGGAGAACAAGCTTCTTACCAAATTTAGCTCTTCATTCTGTCTTACTGCTTCAGAATATGAATCATCAAGTTTTTTCTGCAATTCAGTCAACAGATCTTTCAGCTGCAATGAAGTTTAGAGTTTTAAGATAGATCTCCTTATGAGAGGCTATGCTTTGACTGCTACTGGAAGCTCTTCCACAAAAACTTACACTGAATTATTCTACCAGTCCATTATAAACTTAATTTAACTTGAGAAGGTACGTTGAAAAAATTCTAAATACCTCTCTGACTTCTGTGACATAGGTAGATCGTTCAATTTCTGCCTTCTCTAGCTCCATTTCCAAGTGCTGTCGTTCTCTTCTCAGCTAATAATTGAACAAAGAACAAACTGTCAACACATTTGAGATTTCCTTTCATTATGTTTTCTCACAATGGAAAGTCAGAGCACTTAGGAATATAAAGCTGGATCAACTAAAAAACTATACAACATATTAGGAGCATAACCATGTCATTAGTAATCTTAAAAAACAAGTCTTTGGGCAACCTGTAATGCCAAAAGTAAGTTCGTAGGTTACAAGAGAAGTAACATACATTTTCAATATCTTTATTTTCTCTTCTTAATTGCTCTAACTTTTGTTCTGAAGATGTAATTGATAACAGCATCTAAAAATAATTTTAAGACCAAGTAAACCTCGGAGGAGATAAGCAGGTGTCCAACTTGCAGCCCTCCATTTTTGTTTGTTTGGTGCTTTTTTCTGAATGAAGAGGAACTGTCTTGGACTGTATATAAAATATATGTAATGCATACAAGTAACAAATTTCCTTTTAATATTTTTGTTACAACATTTTTTAAAAAGACAGAAAAAAATGTAGGCTACAGATTTCTATGTTTAGACTTTGTAATTCAGAGGTTCTGAAATACATTCCATTTGTGAGACCAGGTCTCACAAAACTATGATTTTTTTCTCTGAATACAAATTGTCTTGTGTTAATTATCAATATTTAAACTAACTCTGAACTCAGAATTCTTTACTATATGTTAGGACTTAGAAATTCTCTTTCAAATCACTTTTTACTCTCTATTGTCCCCCCTTAAGTCACTCTCTAAACTCCTGACTTTCAGTGTGATGGGCATCACAATTAGCAAGCAGGCTATAAACACAGGGACTGCAGGCCTCCCCTAATGGTCTCAGAACACGGGGAAGTCTTGGAGGGGCTGAGAATATGTACTTCCCACAGAAGTCTGTGACCCAATGCTGCAGGCCCAGGCCCAGGCCCAGCTCTGAGAACCACTGATCTGAATGCTTTTTGCTAAGTACCTGCTTAATTGTCTTTTGTGATTCATCGACCTGAACTTTCCATTTATTTTCCTCTTCTTCCACACTTTTCTGTAGCTTCCGTAAAATGCCTTCCTACAGACAAAGATACAGTTTTAAAGAATTCATGGTATAATGCCAAGATAGAATACTTAGGCCATGAAGGAGAAGTTAATAGTTTAATAATACAATGTAAATTAAAAATCATTTCCTACCGTTTCTGCAAGGACTGATTTATATGTATCACATTCCACCTGTAATAGTGTGTGTGTTTCATCAGCCTCTCTCAACTTATACTCTAAAACCTGCAAATAATTAAAAAAAAAACTTTACTAAGTTTTATCAGTAAATTCTGTGCTTCACCTTCACTTCAGGCCCTACTTTTACATTTCAAAACTGGTTTCAAACATGTTATAACAATACACTAAAGGGCAATTAAGTACAATGACTTTGTTTATCACATTTGATGGTCACTAATAAAATTACTCACTACAAAACACACTGAAGGGCAACCCACTCAGGAACCCTCTTGCCTCTCAGGAGCTATTTCTATTCCTCATTCTTATTCCCCAGTAAATTTTCCAACTCTTAAAAACAAAAACAAACAAACAACAACCAAAAAAGACATGATTTTATAATGAACAAGTTGTTTCTCTCTAGCCAGGTGGTATAATCAAAGCAGACACATGTGACAGTTACAATGCCTATTCCACACAATGCCTTTGCCTACTGCCACTTAGGATATACAAGACAGTAACAATAATACATCCTTTCAATTTCAGAAGTCACAGACAAAAACCAAGCCAAGTTCTGTTAATTCTACTTGAGGTGTTAATTGTACTTTGGGGCAACTTGAGCAGACCAGTGAAACTCTACCTATCTACCTCAATGACTTTACTTTTTAAACTTGGGCTAGTGCTTGCTTTGGTAACACATATACTAAAATTGGAATGATATAGCAAAGATTAACATGGCCTCTCTGTAAAGATGAGATGCAAGTTTGTGAAGTGTTCTATACTTCTCAAATGAAAAATGGAGCAGTATAACTGGAAGGGGGATAAAGCAAAAAGAAACAAGCTATGGAAGGCACACGTAATCACTCCCCTAGATGACTGCAACTCCATGCACTGAAAACATATAATAATAAAGAAATTTTTTTAAAAAAAGGAAAAATAAACACAAGCTAAACAGAGAGGCCAAACTCTCTTGAGAATTTCAGAAATCATTAACATACAGAATTAAAGAAAGGAGAAACATTAGGTTTCTACATAACTCAAATGCAAAGAAGACACTAAATGTACACAAAATGATTACTTTTTTTTGTCTTTTTCGTTTTTATCGGTACCGGGGATCGAACTCACGACTGCCTGCTTGCCAGGCAGGCGCTTATGCCGCTGAGATAAATCCCCAGCCCCCATGATTACTTTCTTATACTTTTCTATAAAGATTATTCTCCTAAAAATAGATCCTTTATCTTCCCAGAACATAAGAAAACATTTTCTGACTTGCTCCTTTTTCCCTGGTTTCATTAACATACAGACAGTTCACTTCTTGAACTCACCTTAACTTCTTCTAATACTGAAGTTCCAGCTATGCATTCTTGTGCTTTCTTTTCAAATCCATACAACCATTCACTGTAACTCTGTGGAGAAAAGTCAACGCCATCAATTTCCAAAAATTACCCCTAAGATATGATCAAACATTTAAGATAACCAATCAGGTAATTCTAAAAGAAATATAAATAGACATCATCAGAATCATCCTAGATATTTCAAAAGGGAATATAACTTTTATTAAGGAGAACATAACTCAGTCTTGAAAATAAACACTAACAATATACCAATATACTACCATGAAAATAAAATCTTATTTATCCTGACCAAGAATATTTGCAAGAATATTGCAAGAACATTTGCAATTATAGACATTTAAAATTCTTTGAAGGTGCTCCAGCATCCCTAAAAATATTTCAAAAAAGTTGAGAAGTTATTTTTTCTTATTCCTCAAGTGTTTGCTTTAGTTTAATTCAGGAAAAAAGAATTATTGTACTATTTCCACTAATTTCAAAATAAAACTTCTTTTATGTAGCTGTATCAGAATGCTCTATAAATCACCAATTAAAACAAAAGAGGATGCTGAGAACATCCCACAGTATTCTCAATCTTCAATGCCACATTAGCTTAATAAGCCCCTCCATTTTAAAAGAACGACTCTGACATTATAAATCTGAATCAAGATTAAATGTATACTTGTAAAATCCTTCTTAACAGCTTCAAATGTTAAGATCCAACATAAATTAAAATCAAATGAAAAACTGATTCAATTGCTTACAGTTCATAAACCTCTTCCCGGCTTATATTGCTTAATCTCTCCTGTGCTAATTTGCTTAGTGAAACACAAATAGCAAATAGTAAAACAATTTCTCTCATGCAGAAAAGATTATCTCCAGTGATTATGTTATCATACTAGTATGAAGCTTATTGTTTTATGAGTATGTAAGGTAAACAGATTATAGTCTTTCCATCTTTTAAAAACTTAAAATGCTAAATTCTTTTTTTTTTGGTCTTTTTCGTTTTTATCGGTACCGGGGATCAAACTCACGATTGCCTGCTTGCAAGGCAGGCGTTTATGCCGCTGAGCTAAATCCCCAGCCCCCAAAATGCTAAATTCTTAAGCAGTCCACAGAACATTAAATATATTTCTTAAATACACAATGCATGCAGAAATATTTGATTTATAGCAAATGGAAAAACAAAAGCCAAACAATGTTACCCAGGTCTTATAATAATCTATAAATTTTTACCGATTCATGAAGATTTATTTATTGAAGCTAGGTAGAACTGTTAGTATGAATGAAATTGCTACATTAAAAAGAAAATTTTTACTACTGGTTATTTTACAAAAATCTTTGAAAAATAGAAATTACTAAGCATTAACTCTCTTGGCTCATAAAATATTGTCAAATAATTCACTAAGTTTAAGTTTTATTTCTATTAACAAAATATAAAATAGAAACAAAACAGATCATGGCCACAAAAGAAAAAAAATGTGAAATATATTAGCAGCAACTGCATCTCCTGGAACCAACATAAGAACAGCAAAGGAACTGAGTTTATTTACCTATTTACCCAATAAAACGTATTTCATCAGTTCAACTCAGGTGGTAGAGACCTGTTTAACTGTCCAAGCACAAATGTATCATCAATATTTACATTA
This sequence comes from Cavia porcellus, assembly GCF_034190915.1. Taxonomy (NCBI): domain Eukaryota; kingdom Metazoa; phylum Chordata; class Mammalia; order Rodentia; family Caviidae; genus Cavia; species Cavia porcellus. Next base: position 46,060,794 of record NW_026947514.1, on the reverse strand, counting down.
AAAACAAATAAATTTTCTCTCCTTAACTTGAATTAAATACAGATCATATATACATGCAATATTAAGAAAGAAGGCAGCTAAACCCAGATTACACATAGAACATGACATTAAATGTACTTATACTACCCTTAACAACCACACCTAGAGGAGCAGAACATACCTACAGGAGAAAGAGATTTCAGTTTGGATGAGAAATGTAATAAATCAGCAACATCTTGTTACACTACACAGCACAGACGTTACCAAATTTTAGTAGTGTCGTGTCAAAAGTATTTGACAATCAGCCTAAATAAGCTCAAAGAAAGACAAAGCAGATATTATAAATGATCTACTGATGGAAGAATACAACTGCTCACATTTTTCTACCTCCAAAATATCAAGACTGAATCTGATTATGCCTCTCCTGAATACCAACTCATAGGCTCCACAAAGGCACCAGTTGAATCTAAACTCAGGGAAACTGCATAGGAAACTACCAGGTTTAAAAGAGAAAAATGGGTAGAGGGGTTTCTGCTGGACAGGAGGAACTGATGGAATAAAATGACATCTTAAACCAGTCACATGTTGATCTTATATTTGGGTCCTGATTAAAACAATCATGAGTTTTTTGTTATTATTTAATTAAAACAGGTAATTGTATGAGCCACCTGGAAGAATCAAGCAATGATTTTACAAAATTAAGCGTATACTCAATGAAATTTTAAAAGAAATTCTTATCTTTTAGAAATATGTACTTAAATGTTTTCAGATGAAGTATTGAGGTTTGTGCTCCTTCAAAATAATCTGGGCAGTGCAAGGTGGAATGTAAAGATTGTTTACGGTATATATAGATAACTGCTGAGCTGGGATGTTAGGTTCATTATTCTATTCTTCCTACTTTAGAACATGTGAACAACTTTCCATTACAACACCCACCTTCTTTAGGAAACAGGCCTGCATCCTCACTGGCCTTCTCCACTTCAAATACTTACTGTACTAATTTTCTGAACCAAAGTAATTTTTCTCTTCCACTTAAAACATGTCAATCTTAAGTAAAGCAAGTTTTCTATTATCTTTAAGACTTTTTCTTGAAGAAGTTAATAGATGACCAAAATCTTGAATTTTTGATATGTAAAGAGCCTGGTTCATGGTATCAAATACATTCAGAAACACTGCTAAAGTGAAGAGGTTCAGAACTCAATTCTACTTTGAGCAAAACCATTGAGTATTACTGATTGTAACAATTCAAAAACACTTCTTTTCCAGATATGATTATGATGCTCTGAATTTTATAGATCAGAACAAAAATATCAACTGAATAAAAATTTTTAAACTAAGTTATTAATCTTAACTACTTAAAAGCTCCCTGGGTAATAATGGAAAGATTAAGGAATCCGTATACTAAAAAATCCAAGTGCTGAAAACAAATGCTATGTAAACACAACTTTTTGGGTTTTTTTTTGGTACCAGGGATTAAATTCATGACTTTGCACTTGCCAGGGCAGGCGCTTATGCCACTGAGCTAAACCCACAGCCCCAAACGCAACTTTCTTAAATAATGTCATATTTTAAAGAAATGATAAATTAGTCTTACCAAATTAGAAGGGATAGACACCTTTGGAAATAATTTTTTAAGAACTTCTTTAGTCTCCAACTCAACAGCTTCCACATACTGTTGTCTTTCCTAAAACAGAAGATGTACCAAATCAAACTTAGATGATTATAGAATTTAAGAAAACACTGGTCTAAAGGAGGCTAAGTCAATTTTAAAATTACTTTAACACTGACAAACGTCAAATTGTCCCATGTTAAGAAATTAAAATGCTTCCATAATGCTTCCAAAATGCTTCCATAAAAATCTGCACAATCTCTAAAACATCCTAAATAGCAAATAATGTCTTTTATAAATAAGCCAAAGCATTTCAACAAAATGGACATTTTCCTTGGCATTAGAAAGCAATTGATGTATTCAAGAAAAATTAAAACCCCAATAACTAAAAATGAAACGAAACTGAGTGCTTCTTACAGCTAGAACTTTTTTATAAACTACCTTGCCAAAAACACAGACACATAAGTGAGACTTACTGGCAAGTAAATCTCTATAAGGGGTGAGAGGGAAATGGGGAAAGAGAAAAAGAAATGGCAAGGAAATAAAATGGCAACTTTCACATTTCCATCTTCAAAGTCAGAAGATATTTATGCTAAACAAAAAAGGCTGTCGAAATTTGATGGGGGGTAGAAATGGGTAAAAGAGGAAAGAAAACAAGGAGACATTGCTAACAAATTACTTCACTTATGCAGAGTACCAAGAGAATTTAACTCTGACACTCCTATGTAGGCTCTGTCAGCTATAACTTTTAAATGTTGCCGGGGATATAGCTCAGCAGCATAGCACCTGCCTGGCAAGCGTGAGGTTCTGAGTTCGATTCCAGGTACCAAAACCCCCACAAATGTGTAAGTCTAAATTTACTGATTTTAAATGTAATGCCAATGGATTTCAATTATAAATATAAAACCATGGTTTGTCAAAATTAGGGCAATGATTTGACCACAAACACCACCACCACCAAAAATCTAATACTCAAAAATCTTTGCAAGATCAAGGTGGGAAAAAAAGGGCATTTATAAAAATGCACATCTAAACCAAGGCTAGTAAATCACTGAAAACAACAACTGTGAAGTGCAACATGGTGACCAGGTAGACAAACTAGCAGTATCTTAGCAGTACATTTTTTCCACCAGTCAGATGTGATCTTTGAAATCTACCATGAGTTTAAAGGGCACACACTTCAAGTTAACTAAATCTAACCACAAGGAAAACCCTAAATTTGCATAACAAAAGTCTACAGATTTTGTCATATTCTGTACACTGAAAAAGCTCTTCCTTTATTAAGGATTAGTGGCAATATCTAAAAATAGGTATTTTACTGGGATAGTTTCAACAATTCAAAAACACTAAATTGCAGAAAATAAGGTATGGTCACTCAAGGAAAATAATTAACTATTACTTCAGAGAAAACTTAAGAGGGAATTTTTATCGTTTGAACAGAGAAACACAAGAACAACCTTTAAAGAAAACCAGTGAAGAGAAAACATCAGAATGGAAGCTTTCTTTTTGGCAGTGGTGGTGGTGGCACTGGGGACTGAACCCAGGGCCTGACACTGACACCTGCCTAGAGACAGACTCTTGCTAAGCTGCCTGTGAGTTCCAACTTGCTAACCTCAGCCTCTAAAGAATGCACATACTACCACATCCTTCAGGAACGAACAGAAGCTTTTTGAAAAATTTCCCAAGGAAAATAAATCTAACTAAAGCAAGTAAGTGTGTGACTTGTAATCAGAGCTACAAAGATGAGAAGTTACTTTTATTATGTATTAACAAGTTTAATTACAAAGTTTTTATATGGCATAATAGGTTGCTTAAAGATAGCAATTTCCACTCTACTTTAACACCAGGAAAAGACCTAATGTTGAAAATTGCACTTATGATTTTTAATGAAATGTACAAAAATTATCTTTCAAATAAACCTGTCATTTATAGTAGCTCCCCAAGAATATTACTTTAAAAGCAACACTGGAAAAGTAGTGGTATACTACTACTACTTATTTTTGGTACTCAAAATCCTGAAGACATTTTACACTGCTGCTTTGAAATACAGTTTGTAGCACTGAATCAATCAATATTTCACATCTATATTTTCTAAAGATGTCTAAATTCTGTTGAAACAGAGATGGCAGTAAATGATCTCTGCAGATGATTAGCTATGCAAGAAGCCATCATGCATGTAAGTTTCAGCATTCTTTTGAATCACAACACACATCTGGCCAATGGCACACACAGTAACTTCTGCAGTGATAGTATGATCAGAACTTCTTTTTTTTTTTTTTTTTTTTGTCTTTTTGAGACAGGGTCTCTCTATACGGTTCAGGCTGGCCTTGGGCTCACTTTGTAGCCCAGGCTGGTCTCCAACTCGCATCGATCCTCCTGCCTCAGACTCCGAGTGCTGGGATTACATGCATGAGCCACCACTCCCGGCACTTCTTAGATATTCAGTCCCACTAATAAAACAAAAGCAAAAGTGTAGCTCTTAACATTGGGGGTGGGGAGCAAAGAAACCTTATCAGATTCTCTCTGCTGACAGAAATTTCTGTATAACTGCAACCACTCACAATGAAACACTTAATGTTTCACCTGGCTTCCTATTTTCCTATTTTCTGGCCTACTGTTTTTCTGTTCCTAATACTGTCATGTATCTCAAACTTAATAATTAGTGAAAATTATAGCTAGATGAATAGGTATAAATCCACTACAATAAATAAATGTAACAACAAAGGTAATACAAATTTGTATATAAAAATATTCTGCTACAAAGTCCTTCAAATATCAAGGCTTGTATTTAAAATTCAACAGATTATATAAGCACACAAAACTTTTAGAATGTTGAGCATAAACACACAGGTTCTCACTAATCGATGTGCAAAATTCAATAGTCCCATTTCACTTGGTCCAACTGTTTAATCTATAAAAACTATCTCTCCATGACAACAGAAATCTTTACATTCAATGGATAACTTCAGCTCAAGAAGAATGTCCTTCACTGTTTTGGAAACAGAGAGATGTATGTGACTCAGGAATAAGTACTGTGGTTAAACCTTCCTAAGGGTTTCCCTTCTAAGAACCATTTTCATTAACATATTCAAAACTGATCTCTCCAGCCTTTGTCATTTTCACACCTTGTCTGAGTCTTTGTGCACCTCCAAAAATCTGAGTCCACTATGCACTGTAGATGCACAACAGGCATTAACATGTGTCTGTCAATACAGTTTTGATTTCTTTGGTTCAGGGGTTTCAAAGTTCTCTTAACCACCCCCACAGGCACACCTTGTCTGGGAAGGCCTGCATGCCTTACTTAATTCAAGCAGTGCTCACCAAAGTTCCAATAATGAAGTGTGTTACTTCAACAAATCAGCATGGCCGAAATTAAAACCTCAAAGCACAGATGAGAAAAGCAAAGATGAAAGTGATGACAAATGTGGATGACAAGAAGATTTTATATTTAAATTGCAGTAAAACTAAATGCTTCAGTCTGATTCTAAGACAAGCTGCAGATTTTCTCTGTTCAGTGGACTGTTTCTAGAAGTTAATGTTACAACCTTGGAAGTCTTGTTCACTTTGTCCTGCAGCATTTTTTCAGTTGATGCCAACGCTTCCATTGCTTCCCAGTTTTTCTCCCGAAGGTCCTAATCATTTTTAGAAAGAATGATTTCAGTTTATCTACTATTAAAAATTTTTGCTTTTTACTTTCATTGGTTTTGCACTGCATTTAAATGCTGGTTACTGCAAAATTATTTCAATGGGAAAATATGTACATTAGCAAAAAAATAAAAAGCAATGTTCAGAGCTTGAATGAGAAAATAAAGATCCCACTTTCCAATTTTAGTATACACACCAAATGTGCCAGTTTTAAAATTACTGTGCATCTGAAACAAAGAAAGCTTTAAAAACTAAACACACAAACCAAGATTACAAATATGATTTCAGTTATCAAATATTAGATGACTGAGGACAGAACAAATATACAGGTATTGCAACAGCCTTTCACAGGATTTTTAAGCAAAGCCCAAATCACTCATGGGACTTTCTATAGAAGCATAACATTTTCTCTGTAACTCTGTTATATTACAGTTAACAACTTTCTAGTCTAACAAGGAATGACACAGAACTAATTCACTATATTCTCTATCTTTCTTGGCATGGTCCAATGTGTATGTCACAAAACAATCTGACACTAGTTATACCAAGTAACTGACCAAGGCAAATGAAGTGGCTGGAAAACTACAAAAGAAATTCTCTTACAGGAAAAATAGAGGCCATGAAAACTAGCTCTGAAAGATCTAGATTTTAACAGCACTTCATTAGAAATTATAAAGATAATATACAATAGAAAGATAATTTATAATATAAAGATAAATTATAAAGATAATTTCAATCTTCCTTCAGAGTTAGAAATCTAAGCATCAACAAAAAATAAAAAGCCAATGATTACCATTTATTGAATATTTAAGTACCAAATATTGCACTTCACAAACTCTCACTAATCCTTTTAAAAATTTATAAACTATTTACAATATCCTCATTTTGTAGACAGGAAAACCATAGAGTAAAAAGTTAGGAAATCTGGCAAAGCACACACAGCAACTGAAGAGGCAGTGTTAGAGTGGATGGGTGCTATGCTCTGCTGGCCTCGAGCGTCCTGGACCTGGCCACACATCTCAAGGCCTCCAGGTGTGTGGTATGGCGGCCGTGGCTGCATTACACTGGCATCATTATGCCCTCCTTATCTCAGAATCCCAATCAAAAACACAGTAAGATGTTAGCAGACCACTGGACACTTCTGTGGCTGAGCAGTGCTGTTAGCAATATTATACAACACACAGAGACAATTCACATCCCTAATTTTGACAAACGCAAGGGGTGCAGGAGAATGCCAACTTGGTATGTTAAAAATTTAACATAAACTTTGAAAAATTTAACATATCAGAAAACATACGCATTTGTTGTTAATATTCTTTTAGATTCAGTTAACATTTTGGCAATGCCCAAGTGTCAGTAAACATATGCGTGTGCAAATATTCTTTCTCTACATAAAATACAGACTGTACGTGTTGCCTTTTGGTAAGAAAATTTGTGAAATTCACCTACATTCACTATTTTTGCTCAGGAAAATACTATACTAGATTTGTAGTTCTTAAAGAACAACATCCTCCTATGTTATAGTACAACTTTTTCAGGCTCTCAAAATTCACAAGCATGCCTCTCAGTTAAAAAAGAAAAAACCCAGGAGGCCTCAAAGACTTAAATATTGAGAATATTAGGTTTGAATACTGGTATCACTTTTATTTTACAAAAAGGCTAAAGGAAAAAACTTTGATTTTATGAAGATAGATTTGAAAGAATTATTTTTCTAGGTAACAAAAAGTTAACTGCTAGTTTAAAAACACAAAAAACTGGTATAAACATAGCTTCAGTACTTAAAATGATTATTTCTAAGTATAAAAATTGGCCTCACATATAAAAAATCTATTCTCCAATAAAACTATTCTAATAGTACCCTCCCAAAGCTACATATAGCAAGCAATAGTATTTTCTTACAAAATTTAGAAATCTACAGTAAAATCAGATTCAAAGAAATTCCTGAAACATCTTCTTATATTAGAGAAACAAAAGTTTCATTCTCATGAAGATTTGCTTACGTTGTTTTTCTTCCTTTGATGTTCAACAGCATCCTTCAAAGTGTCTAACTCATTCTGGAGCCCAGTTATTTCTTTTTCTTTTTCTGAAATTCTAAACCAGAATATGAATACATATTTTTGGTAAGGGAATTTTAGATAAGCAGAAACACAAATAGACATTTACCAGTAATCACTACATATACAGAAACAGCTTAGCAATGTTTACCACAGAAAGCCTGTTCTATGAATTCTTCACTTAAGAAATGATTTTAAAAGTATGTTTGGGACTTCTGGGAGAACATGGCAGATAGATAACAGCAGCTATGGAGGCTCTCTGAGTTAGCCAGCTTAGAATTCAGGAATAGTGTGGTGTAAGGAGTCTTAAGCAAGATGAGATATCCCCTGCTGACCCAGGAATGAACCAAGCTGAGAGAAACCAACTGGAAATGCAATCCCAGTGCTGTAACTGGAACAGATTAAAATCTCAGCACTGAAGCTGGAACCCGTGACTCTGGAAACCGCAATTTGAATCTCCTGCTGCCACCATTGCATCTGAATCGGCACAGCAGGGACAGAGAGGCGAAACCTTAAGAGCAGGAATCAGCTGAGTTGAGAGCAGGACTGGCAGGGAGCCCTGCACTGACCTGAGGTGAGTGAGAGAAACAGGGACCCTTCCATAGACTAGGAGGCTCCAATAGAGGACATTCTGGGACCGGGAAGTGACTTTACTCGCATATTCCCCTCTGAAGCGGGATTGGTGGGGAGTGGTTGGCCTGAGTGACATCGCAGACTAAGACCCATTAGGCTAGCCCAAACCATGTCCCAGCGCCTGGCGGTGCACCCTAGCATTGAAGCCTTCAGTAGATTGGCTGACCTAGAGGGGTGGGCCCAGCACAGGCTGCCCAGGTCTGTGTCTCCCTAGTACACTGCAGTGGGCGGGAACACCTAGCCAGCATGATTCAAACAAACTGTAACCGACAAAGAAAGAAACTGGGCCTCCTATATATGCTTGTATGGAAGGAACAAAAAGTATGGGAAAAGGGAGCAACACGAAAGGGTCCTCAGTCCCCAATCCTGAGAACACTGATTCAGGAAAGGTAAATGCAAAGGAGAATGAGGAAGGAAAACATGTAATATCAGACACGGCACCAATAGACATAAAGCGCTATCTCCAGAGCCTCACAGATGAGTTCAAAAGTGAAGTATTTAACGATCTAAAGCAAGATATAAGTAGGTCAGAGAAATGCTAAGCACCGCCCAAGAAAAAACAAATGGTGAAATGGAAGAACAGAAAAAAAGGGGAGAATTGTTTGATGGAGAAAATAGAGAAAACATAGAGTACGTGAAGCAGGTTCAAAGAGATTACCAGGAAACTAAAAACTCTATTGAAAGTTGGCATAACAGCTTGAAAGAAACTAAGGATAGATTATCTGAACTGGAGGGCAGATTTGTAATGTGGGAGCATGAAATGAAAAACATCCTAAAAATAACAAGAAAACAAACAGTAATAATACAAAGGCTAGAAGATGGTAAGGATCTATAACTTAAGAATTAAGAACATAAAAGAATAAGTAGGGACATAAACAAATAAATTACAAAGGCTATTCACAGAAATAATCCAGGAGAATTTCCCTAATTTAGCAAAAGGTAAAGATACTCAGATGTATGAGGCATACAGGACCCTAGCCACCTACAACCCAAACAGAACAACACCCAGGAAAATAATAATCAAAATTCCAGAAATCCAATATAAGAACAGAATATTAAAAGCCATCAGAGACAAGAAACAGATCACTTACAAGGAACACTCATCAGAATTACAGCAGACTTCTCGGCATAAACCATCAAATCACGAAGAGCATGGGGGGAAATAATTCAAGCTTTGAAAGATAACGTCCAGCCAAGATTGATATATCCTGCACAACTGTCCCTAGAAATTAATGGAAAAACAAGGTGCTTCCAGGATAAAGAGGAACTAGGGGAATTTGCAACCACCAGTTCAACTTTACAGAGAATACTACAGGATATTCTAAATAAAGAAAAATACCAAGATTCCAGGAACAGTGGCAGAGAGGCCACGATGAGTGGAGCAGAAAGCAAAATGAAGAAGACAAACTGACAACTAATGACAGAAAAAGAGCTCAACAGAAATGAGGCAGAGAAGATTGGATGGTAGGAACAGCTATTTTGGAGAAAAGAAGACATCATAATAGCTAGTGCTGATTTAATATCTTCTTGTTTTAAAGTCCCATCAAGCTTTTGTTCTTCTGCCTCCATTGGTCTTAACATGCTGTATCTTATTGCATGTTATTATATGTGATAATATAAACAAAAACTTTTATTGACAAGGAGATTATACAGAAACCATTGTTCATTTTCTGTTAATTGGTTCTAAATACCCTGTAATACTGTCATTCTCTTGAATGGTTTTACATTGTCTTGATATGTTTGATGCTACAGTATATGAAGTTATACTCAAAGATTTCAAGGAAAGAGACACTATGGTAACCACTTTTATATCGGGATATCTGATAGTGAAACACTATTTTGCTTAAATGGTTATGTTTTGACCTGTGCTGTTTTGCTGTTATGTCCTCGTTTATCTCAATCTCCTCTTTTTTATTATTCACTTTTTAAATTTTTATCTTTATAATTAAGGGAAAAATATAAAAAAGCAGGATACATTATAGTATATTGATTTCCTATTAACTTGATTTGGAACCCTGTATTACTCTCACCAACTCGTTTTGACCGATTTTCCTCTATTCTGTTTTGCTTGATAGTACCAAGTTTGAGAGCATAGGCAACAACTGTGAAGACAATAAGATTCATTATGACGCCCATTCTGGTTTGACTATTATCTTCTTTTGAAGTCCTCTAATGTCTCCAATGTTTTTTTTTTTAGTATTTTGAAGTCCTCTAATGTCTCCAATGTTATTCTTTACTATTTTGTTCAATTTTATTATAACTGATGATATAGACAGTTCTTTTTAAGATAGCAAGAGGCATTATGGTAACCAATGTTGAACACCTTGTATTTTGTTTTTACAGTATGCATTATGTCCATCCTTTTGATTTGATTGACTCTGTTTTGTTATGTCACATTTGGTTTTATTCTCTTCAAAAAAAGTAGTAAGAACTGTGGGAGTAATAAAACCCAAAATGTGTAATTGTCATTGTACAAAACAGAGGAAAAGAAAGTGCTCTAAAGGATATAACTGCATGTATATTTAAGTGTATAAGATAGGTAACTATATTACCGAGTTTTATTGGATCACTGAACAGAACTGTTTGCAGTCTTACTGTTTGAATGTCCACTTTATATGCTTTAATATTGTAACTTGAACAACTATTTCTAAAATGACAGTGATTTCCTACTGTTTATTCTTTATGAAATTCTGTATAACTTGTACCCTTTTTCTGTTTTTTTTTCTCCTTAAATAAAATTAAAAAGGGCTGGAGATTTAGCTCAGTGGCATAAGCGCCTGCCTTGCAAGCAGGCAGTCCTGAGTTCAATCCCTGGTACCCATAAAAAGGAAAAAAGACAAAAAAAAAAAAATAAATAAAATAAAATAAAATTAAAAAATAAAAGTTTGCATGCGTGACATGCTGAGGTTTGTGTAAAGGGAAATCTCAGCCCCGAATAAACAATTCATGAATATATGAACTATTGTACTTGTTATGTCCTTTTTTATCTACTAGTAATCATTTATTCATTCACTTGTTCACTGGTAATACTGGGCAGTGGAACCAGGGCCTTCTCACTAAGCTACCTTTAATCTCATCCCTTTTAATTTTTTGAGACAAGATCTCACTAAGGTACCTAGCCTGGGCTTAAACTTGCAATCCTCCTGCCTCAGCCTCCCAGAGTCCTGAGTGTTTCTCTGAGGACAACTGAAAACACCTTACTTGTGTTTTTTAAAGGCAATGAAACTACTTACGACTTTTAAGTGGCTGGCCCACAAAATGTGATATTAAAACGACAGGTGTTCCCCTGCTGTTTCCACACCACTTAATGCTCCCTGTTCTATCTAGTGAGTTTGTTATTTCCCAGAAGTGCAGAAAGCAATGGCAAAGATTTGACTGAGTGTGCCTTGGTAGAAAATTAAATCACGAATGATTTTTTCTTAAGAATAAGACTATAAATAATGCTCCAGCTACAGTTCAATCACAAATAGCTCTTTCTTAAAATAAGAATAAGAGGCTGCCCAGCCCACAGTCTATTGTGTACAGTCCTTAAATTAAGAGTTGTTGTTTTGCTTGTTTTTTTGCGCCAAGGTCTTGCTTTATTACCCAGGCTGGACTCAAATTCATGTAGGCTCAAGTGGTCCTCCTGTGAAGGCCACATAAGTAGGTATAACTGCAGGTGTATGCTGCTACGTCCAGCCTCGTTTTATGTTTTTAAAAGTTTAAGAAAAGGCAATGGAAACAAAAGAGAAGAAGAAACAGAACTATGAACCCCACAAGGCTTAAAATATTTACTATCAAGCCCTTTATAGAGCGTGTTGGGCTTATTTCATATAGTTTAACTCAGTAACTTAATTCTCACCTAATAAAGTATCAACTTTGTCAGCAAACCAAGATGGAAGAACATTTAGAGCACTTATATTACCAATGGATATGCTTAATGTGATTGAAATTTAACATGTGACATATCTGAAGTGATCTTAAAAGTAGCCTCTTAGATAAAATTATAGGCCAGTAAGAAAAGAGTTCCAGTAAATGATGATTTTAAATTTTCCTTAAATGCAAGAGTTAAACTAAAATTTGCACCATTCAATGGGATCTGGAAAAAGAAGACTCGGTAGGATGACTGAGACAATTAAAGGTGATTTAATAATGCCTTAAGATATAATTCTATATGATCCAAATGGGTATTTTTTGAATGCCTGGAAAGACAAAAAGGAAGGAAGAAAGAAAAAGAAACCTTAAAAACACTCAAATATCTCCTTCAAAAAATTTTTCCAGGAAATCTAAATATCATAAAAGCAATGTAAGTTGGCAAAAAAGCACAGGTAAGATCCACTGACGTGTAGTCAAAATATCTAAGTAACTATAAAAATTAGATTGCCATTTGTGAGTTCTCTGAACTATATGCAAATAAAAAAGTTACCACCTCTAATACAGTGAACAAAACTTACTACTTACACTTTTAGTAATTCTTCATGAGAAGGAAAAGATGCCTATTAAAAGAGATAATCCAATTTCAAAACAAGCTAAGACAAAAAATAAATTTTTCTTATAGCAAGTCAAAGCTAAAAACAGTGTATTTCCCATGCCAGCATCTTAACTTTAATCCAGGGATTTTAATAAAAAATATGTACAGATTTACAGAAACTATTGAGTGCTAACTCTAGTCTTCATTATTACTACATAAATTTTTTATTTAACAAGTATTTATCCATCTATGTGCAAAGCACTCACCTCTTAAATTTTCTTAACTCATAATTCACTCTGTAAAATTTTTAAGCTTCCAAAACTCAGAGAACATTAAACGCAATCAAAAGAAAAACTAGTACAAGTCAATTTCCTCACAAACAATAGTTTATTTTATATATACACAAAGATACATGGCCTTCACATATGATACTTTTTTTTCTCTAAAATAAAATGGATGCAAGAAGAAAAATGATATTTATTCTTGATGATTAGTCTCCCAAGCTAAATTATTAGGAGCCTCTTGTCCACAAGTACTTGATTTTTTTTTTTTTGTCCTTCAAAATACATTCTGGAATATACATGAATTAAAGAAAATTGTACAAAATGTATTCTTTTTTATATAACAGTATTTTAACTTTATCAAGCCAAATTACACATTGAAAAAGCACTTTTAACAGGAGGCCATCATTTATAATATTACGTATTTGCTAGTTTCTCTCCAATTATTGATGTATTGTTTCAGGAGGTAAAAGAAAGGATATACATACGTATGTTTAAACTGACTTCTACATAATTTTAACTAATTTGCTAAGAACACCGTTTTTAAGAATCAAAAAACACATACATAACAGAATTCAAGTACTAATAGCAATATGATATATATATTTTTATAAATTACAGACTTTTATCTTGAATATTGCTTGAAAATTTCTTTTGTTTTATAGGAAAATGGCTAAACACAAATAAAAGGACAAATATGTTCTTCTTGAAGAAATTTTAAAATGCCAATACATTTACAGGTTATATAATTTTAACCACATAAAAAAACACAAAACATCTAATAATACCAATACCTACCGGTTGGTAATTCTGTTGCTTAAATTGCTCAATCTGGGATTTAAATAATTTGTTTTCATCTTGCACCTCCTTTTTAAACAAAAATTAAATATGAATAACCAGATTTTCATTTTCCATACAAGCTTTTGAAACATATTACACAATCTAGAAAAATTCCAAGGTAGTAACAATTTTAAAAGTATGTAATAAGAGCTATATTAAAACATATGCAGTTATTATAGTTATATTTAGCAGTAGCTTGGGAATGGGTACGCCTCAAAAAGAACAAACAAGATAAAGAAATAGACCTAAGTATCTACAGGGTGATAGTTCTTGTCAACAGGACAAGATGCCTTAGTCTTGATGCAGACAGTATCTTGGGCTGGGCGTTTTTGTTGCAGGGGACTATCTTATGTACTACACATGGTAGTATAGAACTGCTATGCAGCTGCACACACTGCTATGTGTACCTGCAGAGTATGGCCACTGTAGAAATGATTTAAGATTGTGTGACACTGCTAGTTCATTTTAAAGGCTAGAATATTATTTTCACAACATACTCAAGTTATGTATGAATTTTAAGAGTCTAAGCAAAATGTGAAAATATCTTTGCATCAGAGGGAAAGCTACCATTTTCTTAAGACTGCAAATCAGCAAAATACTTGTATTTCAGTACATAAACATTTAAAATCCCCTAAAACGAAAGAAACATAAAAGCAGTCTAAAGAAAAACTGGAGAGGTGGCAGGGATCATCTCACAAGTAACAAAGGACTAATTTCCCTTTAAAATTAGTAAAGAAGTCATCCCAGAAGGAAAAATGTGGGAAAAAATTAAAGGATATTTCATATATAAATGGCTTACACATATGAAGAATACTTCACTTCTCTCACAAATACAAACTTAAAATAATTCTACTATCTTTCAAGTGTATTACCAACTGTTCTCACTGCCTGGTTCTGTTGAAAAGGAAGAAGTAGCCTCCACTGACCAGTTTATAATTAGTAAGAACACATTTGGTGGACAATTTAATGGAATCTAACAAAATTAAACAAGGGCACTTGGGAATAAGTGAGCATGGGACAGAACTAATCCTTGGGGCATGAAATATGAGTGAGATTACTCCACAATACTGCAGGGACCTACAGATGTGCTGCCATTTCAATATCATGTAGAAAAAAACAAACAAAACCTTAATTAGCAGAATTTTCCTTCTAGCAATTTATACACAGATACACTAGCTAAAGCATTCAAAATACAGTATGTGGTCAAGCATATCCACTGTCATATCGGGTATAATAGGACAAACAACTCTTTACACAGGCTAGATACCAAAGACTAGAATTAGTTATATAAGTAGAAGCACAAAAATAGAAAAAAAATAAAAAGCAGCAATGTATGTATGTGGAAAGCCAAAAACATTGGTAACTAGCGACAAAGCAAAAATCAAATGTCTGTAGAAGCTAGGTGAGGTGGCACAGGCCAGTAATCGCAGCACTCTGGAAAGAGGAACTCTGTAAGTTCAAGGCCAGTCTGGGCTACATAGTGAGTTGAGGACTGACATGATTTACATATACCCTGTCTCAAAAAACTAAAAGGAAAAATGAAAAGAAAAGTGGGTAACTATGTATAGCATGTTTTAAAAAGTAAATATATTTATTCATATATTTATCCATAGATATTTTAAAAAGATATAACTAATATTGACAGTAGTTCTCTCTGAGGAATGAAATCATATCAGAGAGGATGGCTCACTCAGTATTTTTTTTAATAGCAGTCAAAACTTTTTAAGAAACATGTAAGATGATAACTCATCCAGTAATAATTTTAAATAATCATATTCACCTGTAACAGCTTTGTTTTATTGGAAAGATCACTCTCTCGTTCTTTCAGCACAGCTTCTATTATCTTCATTTCATTTTCCTTTTCTTTCAATCTAGAATTTTTACAGATTTTATTTTACTAATGTAACACAAAAAAGGAAAACCAGACTCCAAATCATCTCTTAGGAAAATAACAGAAACAACATCTACCAGTTATTCCTCTTAGTATTATACCAACTTTATATTTGTTTTAAAAAAGATTATTTCCTGGGTGACTGTACTAAAAATAACTACTATGGCTTACCTTATATTTCATTGATTTGCTATAAAAATTACCCATTAAAAAGAAGGGAGTTTTACTTTCAAGAATCTCAACCATAATTTGACCCTGGAAATTACAATGTGCCTGACGGTTGTGCCAAAGAGTTGTTACACACAATTTGACAAGAGACTTCCCTGCAGTATTGATATGAATCTTAATCTGGCCCAAGTGAATCCCACTAGTCCCTGTCTCTAACACTGTTAAATGATCTGTTTATTTCGCCAGGGAAGACCTTAACCATTTCGATATCCCCAGTGTCCTAAAGGCACATAATAGAATTTCATGTGCTTGCTAAGTGGAACGTTATGTGTATCCCATGTTAACTGAGAAAAAATGTCAACAGGCTTTATGAAAACTAACAAGGCACAACGACCTAAAACACCCCCCCCCCCAAAAAAAACCTTTTTTTTCAAAGACACAGTTTAAAGGAGTACTTCTTAAAATAGACACCAGCAGCAAGGACTGATGGGCATGGCATTAAAGAAAAATCCTTAGAACTAGGCACAGAAGTTGAGGTTTAGAGGCGCTTCCTCACTACTGTAGACTGATTAGGCTTAAGACAAGACTTTTTAAAAAAGTGTTTTAGGATGAACATTTACAAAAAGCAACACTTCCTATGACAATCAGCATGAATATTTCATATGACAAGTTCTATTTTCCTTATGAGCAAGTTATAATTATAGAAAGATTCAGTATTCAGTATCAACATTATGGCTAATATCATCTTCTGTTTAACTCAGAGATGTTATTCTATCAAATACTAAATTGGTTTTAATTTGAAATAAATTATCTCTAATGATTTGTTTTAAAAAACAGAACTTAAAACCAGTACATTTTTGTGGAATGAATATTGGAAAAATGAGTGGGATGGGTTGGGAAGGATAAAAGTCACCAGCTATCTGAAAGTATCTAAAGGGTGTCTGTTTCAATTTACCAGAGACTTAGCCTATTTGCCTCTGGACTACAACAGACAACAAGGAGAATACTGTTGCAGTTTGTGTCTGGCTATCTCCCCAAAGGCTCATGTAGACATGGGGGCAGGCTTCTAGATTTATGATTGATTCATGCTCCAATGCTGGGATTAAAGGTGTGAGTGCGACACCCATTCTAGTGTGGGAAGCTTACATACAATATAAGGGATAGAGAAAGTCTTATCGCCATGCGTCACCCTTTCTGCTCTTGTTGCTTTTCCTGTTTCCAACCGTCATGAACTGTTGTCCTCGGCCATGTGCCACTCTGCATTGGAGCCAGTCAAGCATGGACTGAAACCTCCGCAAACTGTAAGCTAAATAAACCTTTCCCTCTTTAACTCTGAGTGTTGGGTATTTTGTCCTAGCAATGACATAAAAGTAACCAATGTACCTACATAATGACTTTTACCCTTTTTATGCCCAAGATAGCAACTTTTTGAACTTTTGCATGAAATGATCTAGAAAAAGTCAAGGAACAGAATTTGAAGAGAAAAACATCTATTATGTTTTACTGTAATGAGCATTCCAAAAATGGAACACCAAGTACTGAATAGTGAAGCACAATCTGGAAAACAGTTCTTATTCATAATGCTGGTTAAAAGTATACTTACACAACTTCAAGTTCTTCAAATTGTGATGCAGAATGTACCTATGAAACAGATTCACATTTTTGATGCTAGCAACAAAATAAAACCAAGTACCACAATAAGAATCAACCACCAATAACACAAAGACATAACTATGTGGCAGACTTGTGGTTAAGACACTTATAAAACAAAGACAGAGGGCCGGGGATTTAGCTCAGTCGCATAAGTGGCCTGCCTAGCAAGCATGGGGTCATGAGTTTGGTCCCTGATACAAACAAAACAAAACAAATTAAAAAAAAACAGAAAAGAGGGTTAGGTTAAATCAGGATGTTAAACATGACTTAACAGGAATAAAATTAACTTATTTTAATAGTAACCAAACTGAAAGAATTCTCTGGGCAAAGAAACTGGGACTGGATTAAATTCTTTTGCTTTCCAGTACATTAAAGATTCCTCATTCCTTAATGTAGATGCTGATGATCTGCTTATACTGTACCTCTTGCAAATCATGTCGTGCTACTTCTTGAACATGAGCTTTTAAAGATTCATTTTCTTCTTGAAGATCCTTAAAAATAATAGGTATAAATTTATATTCAAATATTACAAAGTTATTTTTTAAATTTTGTATTTAAAGTCTCACCTGTAACCATTTCCCTCTATTCACTAGGTCTTTCTCCTTCTCTTCTAAAACAGTTTTCATGGTATTCAACTGTTCTTCCTTTCCTTCTAATCTGATAATAAATTAACAAGAAATATTAAAAAAAAGTTACTTAAGCATAAATAATAGAGGCTGGAAAAGTATACTCAAAATCCAAGCTAAATACTAGTTTATGTAAAAGGATATACAAGCTGAGCATGGTAGCACACATCTGCAATTTAAGCACTTGGCAAGCGAAGGCAAGAGGATCGTCAAGAGTTCAAGTCTAGCCTGGGCAGTGAGCTCAAGCCAGGCTGAACTACATAGCAAGACCCTTTCACAAAACAAAACAAACAAGAACCAAAACAACACAACCACAAAATTTTGGAAATTATCCAATTAGGAAGTATAGGACAATTAAACTCTTTTATCACTGAACATACAGACATTAAACACATTAGGTAGCTCTACAATACATTATTCTGTTTTAAGTAATATCAGCAAATTTGGATAGCTCATTACAAATGAGTTGAGTTTGACTACTCATATAGGCCAAGAACAATACTCACTTAAAGTCATATACAGATTATAAATTAAAAAAAATTTCCACCCTACCTCCTTCCCAACAAACAAGAAAAAGAAAAACCTATAGCTTAAAGCATAATGAACAAATGTAATACTGTAAGATCTTTTGAACAATTTGATGCTTTCTAAATTATTTATTTCAAATAATAAAATATAATTGCCATTATATTTAATTTCTGGAAAAGACATACTTATATGTAAATAAGAAAAATGGTACTTACAAATTCTGAAGCTCCTGAACTTGAGAAGTGATAGACAACTGAAATACAAAGGACAAAAAGGGTAATTCATAATCCTTTTGCTTTATGATATACTTAGAGAACACTTTGAATTACAAAAACCCCAGCTCTACTTTTAAGCCAAAATGAGATGTTTTCATTCTTTACAACCATATAACAGGGAGGGTTACAAGGAAGACAAACAATACGGTTACAAATAATAAGTCTAAATAATATTGGTATTTCTACAACAGTGAAAGTGAGAGTATTAACGAATTGTCCACATACCTCCCTCCAGGTCAGTTATCAAAGGAAACTACTCAACAGTACTTTATTACTGTCCTTCTCTAGTATCCATTTTAAACATAGCATACTGGCTACTAGTACTTTTCTTCTTCATTCTATTCTCAGAGCCCCTTCAGATCTTAGCACAGGTATAAGTTCCTCAGAAATTTCTCTCCTAACTTCACGATCTATTGCAGACGGGTGATCTTTTTCACCATACCTTATTTTTTTCAACATATTATCTTTGATCATTAGCACAGAGTTTTGACAGGAAGAACTCAATAAATACTGATGAATGAACCTTATTAGATGAAAGGATCTTTTCTTCCACCGCATTATTTCCATTTTTTTCAACAAAGCCTCATTAGGTTAAATTCCATTGAACTTACATAATTCCAGTAAACATACTCGCCTTTGGAACAAAAACTTTTATTTTGTTGTATGGGAAGAGGCTGACCAATACATATTCTGTAACAAATTGTTCTGTTTCATGTATTTTGTTTTTTATTTTTAAAATTTTTTTTTGTACTTTGTTTTTGTAAGGATGAGATTAAAAAAAATTTAATGAATGTTTAGTATTTTGTTTTAAATTGGCAAATTAAAATATTAATACAGAAAGCTTTTTATAAAAAAATTTTGACAGTTAAGCTTTAAAAGATATTACAATATTAAGGACACCTAAACTCAAGTGTCACTATATTATGGGTATTTTCTCTTATTAGGCAAGAAAACAGTTATATAACTTATTATTACCTACTGCACACTACTAAAAGATTTCTTCTGAGCATCAAAGGAAAAAAAATAAGTCATAAATAATACATAGACTAATAAATTGGTCATGCTATGGCTCTGGGATTTTTACCTGTTGAGCCTTTTCAAGCTGGACATTTCCTATTTCTTCTTTTAGAGCCTCTATTTCCTGTTTCAAATCCTTGACAATGACAAAACAGACAAGATTGGACGATGGAACACAGAAATTGACATAAAATGCAATGCATAGACAAACATATGAAATTAAATGATATTAACTACAGTTGATAAACAGAAAGGCAAACACGCTATACTCTTTTCCAATACCTGAACAGTTTTCTCTTTATTAGCAACTTTGAGAAGTTCAGCTTCTAGAAGTTCTTCTACACATTTGATCTTTCCATCTTTCTCATGAATCCTTAAATAAATAATGTGGTATTAACTTCAAAATCCATCGATATAAAACCACCAAAACATGAAATATTTTTCCAAATCAGTGCTTTCCTATTTTAAGTAAAATGGCAAATAAAAAGCAAAATAAACCAAAAAAGTAAAGCACTTCCTAAATGAGACTTCAACTGCAACTACCAGATGGTTGTGACTCATACTCAAGACATTGGTGATAACCTTCAAAAAGACGTGGGGAACCAGGTGTGCTGGCTCAGGCCTATTACCTGAACACTTTTGGATGCTGAGGCAGGAAAACTGCAAGTTCAAGTTCTGTCTGAGTAACTCAGCAAAACCCTGTCTCAAAAAACTACAAAGAGGATGGGATGTTGCTGGATTCAATACCCAGAACCACCATATAAATAAATAATTGGCCATAAATAAATAAATAGCCATAAATAAATAAATTTTTAAAAATAGATTTCATGGGGAATGTGAGATTTGTACTATGAAGAACAACTGGGAGAATCAAATACCATACAATAGTACTAGCTTCCAAGACTCTGAAAGTTGTGGCAGAACACACACAATTACAGCATCAAACTTTACTATATCTAAAGAATGCAAAAAATTGGTCTCTATTCAGTATAGTATGTTCTCCAGTAGTCCCTACCACAAGACAAAAAATTAACAGTTTGATGTCATACCAAAATAAATGGAATCAATTTTGGAAATTAAAAACAAATTGGGGTAAATTTGAGAAAGACAGCTACCTTCCCTTAGCCTATTAATGAAAAATTCTAAAGTAAATGTATACCAGCTGTCCAACTAAACAAAGAAACTAATTTATGAATACTAAGAAAACTGGTCAAAAGAAAAAGATCAGTTTATAATAATATTATCACTTACACCTTCTTAAGTTCTTCAACTAGAGATGCAAAAGAAACCTAGAAATAGAAAAGCATCTTAATAATTTGTTCAAACTATAGATGGGTCAGAAGTAGAAAAGTATACTCTACCAAAATCTAAATGACAAAAACATAAATCCACAGTTCTTTTTAGATATTTAAAATGGTGTAATGATAAAAATCAATAGTATTTTTAAAAAAGCAGTTTTAAGCCTTCTTATAAATGGAGGACAAAAGAAAAACTATTAGGTAAATATCTGAATTACTAATTCTAACCAGATAAAGACAAAGTACAACAAAGAAACTGCCTCATTTCAGGCAGCACATTATTATTTAGCCTTAACTTTTTATTACTGTAGTAAACAGCAATGACATCCAATTCCACCCTACTCTATATAGTGCTAAGTATGCAAACAGCTTTCAATAAGTTACATTCTCTATTACAAATAATCAAGTAACTAATCACTCACTAATTAAAACTGTCTATCTTGGAAAAGAAATAGGCCAATAAAAGACTTGGTATATATCTGCATGCAACATTTCTGTCCACTGTTTAAAAGAGAAGAGTTGTGGATATATACATACCTGATCACTTTGCTTAGCCTTTAAGTCTTGAACTTCTTTTATCAGAGATGAATTTTCTGTTCTTATTGCCTTTTTTTCAAAAACATGTAAGAATAACATATTTTTACCTACTAAAAACCTAGCTAGTTTCAAAATAATAGCTTCTCATTTTTCTTTAGTTCTGTCTTTTCTCCTCTGGAAAGTCCAGAATCTTACTTGCTTCTTATGTTATTTGGCTAGCCAATTCTATAGGTCATCAAATGATTGTTAATTCAGTTATCCCCATAAGTATTTCTACTTACATTTCCACAACCTCAAAAATAGTCTATTTCATCAAATAGCCCTTGACCCTCCCTAAATTCAAATACAACAAATTTGCTCTTCCCAAAGTAACCCTGCCCTATTCAAGTTAGTTAGGACCAATGATAATGCCCTATTCAAGTTAGATAGGACTGATAAAACAGAACTGCACTTTTCTTCCCCTAACTACCAGGTAGAGCTTATGTCTGCCAGTAAACGGATTATAATCACATGAGTGCCAGTGGGCAAGCTTACTACAACTGCTACAGCATTAAGCCAATGAATGCTGTAATCAACCATGTACTTTTCTAGTCCTGAAAAATCTTAAATTCAATTTTAAAAGGTATTTCAAATATTTACAAAATGTAAGTAATAATAAGTTTAATAGCTATGAAATAATCTGGTATTAACCCAGTGAAATTCTTTCATATTCATAGAATAAGGAAAAGAAAAACAAATCTATAAAATTCTTTACCTTCAGTTCCTCCTCTTTCGTGGCCACCTGAATAAGTCCAGTTTCAAGTAATTCTTCTACAGTCTTTAACTTGTCATTTTTTTCTTGAATGCTGAAAATACAAAGTTAAAGCATATCTACAAACTGTTTTTAAAGGTAAATAATATTCCTAAATACATGGATCAATCCCTTTGTTCAATATTCCTATAAACCTTTATTTCTAAAAAGATCTCTAAGGGACCGGGGATTCAGCTCAGCAGCATAAATGCTTACCTGGCAAGCAAGAGGTCATGGGTTTGATCCCCAGTACAAATAAATAAATAAATCTCTAAGGATCTCATGTTTTTGGAACACTTCCTCCTTATCAATAATTAAATAGTGGTCAATGCTTATATGCTGTCCTAACAAGTAAAATCACTGCAACACACGACACCCACAAACTATAATGTAATCTAGCCAATGGCATACCACACCGTCTTCTATGCAAAGTTAGAAGGAAAAAAAAAAAAAAAAAAAAAGCAAGAATTTTAAGAATCTAGATTAATGTGGTTAATAATTCCTTTATCTTAAATTTGGTAGAAATAAGCCATCAAAATAAAAAAGGAAAAATTTAAATTCTTACCATTTTTCCATCTGTTCTATAACATCTTTATTGGGCTAAAAAAAAAAAAAAAAGAAAAAAACCAAAATAGTTTAACTCTATTAAGTTTATATATAAACTAGTTTAAAACTAAAGCGAGCTGTTTAGGGTTCTAAATACATACAAAATTGAGGAAAATGATCCTTATTAAGACTGCTATTTTATAGTTATCAACAAATCAACCAATAATAAATACTGGCAAGGCTGTGATGAAAAAGGCAGTTTTTTTCCACAGTTGAATGCAGACTGGCATAACTACTGTGGAAATCAGTGTGGAGATTGCTTAAAAACCTAGGATTAAAGATCCCTTTTGACAGGCTATTTTCCTTCTGGGTATTTGCCCAGAAGAATTAAATCATACCACAGTGATGTATGTGCATTCATGTTTACAGTAAAACAATACATACTAGTTAAATCTTGCCCATCAACTAAGGAATGGATGAAAAAAAGATACGGTCTTTTTAATAGAATGGAGTATTACTCAGCCATAAAGAAGCAACTTGAAACCAAACTCCTAAGTGAAATCAGACTTATAGGTGTAAACTTCATAGTGTCTCCCTGGTACAAGAAATCGAAAGAGTAAATAAGCTCTAAAATGTGTAACAGATACTGTGAAATGGAAAGACATTGTTTAAATGTAAAAAGGATGGGAGAGAGGGGAAAGGAAGGGAGAAGGGAAAAATGCCAGTTACCTATACTATTAGTGTTTCTTAGTTCACTAAAAAGGAAAGTTCATGCTAGTATCAATTGGAGAATTTTATGCCAATATCTTGTACTCTTGAGTAACTACTTTGAAGATGACAATATGTAATACATTTCTTCTTGGTATTCTCCTATTATTCTGTTATGAAATTGTTTTACCCTTTTCCCACTATAATTAGCAAGACAATAGTCAACCGAAGAAAGGAACTACATAATGGACACAGAAAAAGAAGTATTCGGGGTTGACAATTACTCATTATCAACCTTGATTTAAGGATAAGACAGCTTGCTTCGCTAAGATTATACTACTCCTTATATACTTCTTTGCTTTCAACAGCATGTCTAAAAAGTGCTTATAAACTGCAGAATCAATATAAACACTTTCTTTTTAAAGAGCTTTAAAACCTGACCTGTAAGCTAAGCCTCTCTGGCCCTTCCTGTAGCATACTCGAATATACACACACCCAATGCTCATCATTTATTGCTGTCTGAAAACGGGGCTCTCTCCTCAGCTCAGTGGCTTGACAAAATAATTTTGGAGTCTTTCTATTTGAACATTCTCTTTGCCGATCCCCTCTACATACAACCTTTTCATGCAAATAAAATTAATTTTCCCATTGTCAAATTAAAGTTTTAGGATTTCACTTCTGTATTTCTGTATTCCCGATCTTCAATGCCTAAGTTTAGGTCCTCAGATTTACTTGTTTGCCTCAAATGTCACAATAACCTATTTTTCCACCTCTAGTTCTTATGAGTTCCAAGGGACACAGGAATGGGAAAAAGCACTCCACCATCAGAAAGGAGATGGTTCATGCCAAAAGTCCACTGAATCAAATTAGTAGTACTGTAAAAAACAAACCACATTGAAAGTTTAGAAAGCTTACATGAAGATGGTGCTGGTTCATTTTTATTTTTGCTGAGTGCCATCTCATTAATTCCAACTTACCTAGGTATTAAATATTTAATTGTATCATACTTTTAGTCCTACCTGCGTCTCTTTTTCATAAACTCACAATACTTCATTATTGGTAGGGTGATCTAAAATATTAGACAAAATCCATTCTTATAACACACTTCACTGTTACCTTCATGATCCTTACACAGCAAACAAAGTCCTTCGTAATTAGACTCAGTCTTGCCATATACTGCCGTAACTTTGAATAAGTGTTGCCACAGCCTGGACTGTC
This sequence comes from Cavia porcellus, assembly GCF_034190915.1. Lineage (NCBI taxonomy): Eukaryota > Metazoa > Chordata > Mammalia > Rodentia > Caviidae > Cavia > Cavia porcellus. The sequence continues at coordinate 46,036,048 of NW_026947514.1, read as the reverse complement.
CTTAGATGTCTCACCCATTTGTAGTCATTTTTCAAAATCAGGTTCCACTGCTACTTTGTAGTCTCTGCTTCTTCAGATAAAATACATTACCCCAGCCCCTAATCCTGGAGAGTTTCTGTGTTATGTATTTTTCTCCACATTATGCCATATTGTGAGGGGTGGAATCAAGTTTCATTTATCTCCACAGCCTTAACATATATGTGAGTACCTAGTATATATCCAACCAGTATTTGATGAACTGAATTTCCTTTAGTGAAGATACAGTTTAATACATATTCTTTGTCTTCAGTTCATTAAATATTCAACTGCATAAATGGATACAGCTTAGCATCTATCCAACATTTTATATTTTTCTTTATGTTTTATTGGTCTAATCCAACTCTGTTATTTCTTCCTTAGATGATTTTCAAATGTGTATTACAGAATAAGGAAATTTTCTTCAAAAAAACAAAAAACCAACTAGGAAGTAGGGCAAAGAAAAAAAAAATCATAGTTTTTACTTTATAAACTTAACTAAAATCCAATGAGAATCTTAAAAATCCAATGAGACAAGAAAAAAGAAGTCATGATCCTTCTCCACTAAAAAGCAAGGATGTATCTCCTGCCTTGAAATGTTTTAATTTATTCTGGATACACAGATCTTAGTAAATGATTATCTGTATTATCTGATTGCTTGCAAACCTATAAAAAAAAATGGAGCCTTCCCTTTAGTGTCTAAACAGACTACTTTACCTGGTTCTCAGTATCACTCTGCTTCCTACACCTTAAGAAACCACAACAACTTGGCACCATCACTGGCTTCTACTTAAATATGCTCAACCCCTTCCTCAGGGCAAAAATCCACATAGTAAGAAGACTGTGAGTTTACATAACTCAACTGTTCACCTCTCAACTGTCATTTGGAATTCTGATTGCTAGGATAGGAAAGGGTTAAAAAACTGGGAATAAAAATACTAAAATTATACTAATCTTTATTTCTTCTTTTCTATTAATCCCAATACAAAACAATCAGAAAAGGAAAAAAAAAAATTTCAGTCTTCCAAAACTATAACGTCATGATATCTGAATTATTTTTTTAAATCTTCAGAACCAGAAGAACATTAAGAATTAAACTCTAGGTGCTGGGGATTTAGCTCAGCGGCATAAGCACCTGCCTTGCAAGCAGGCAGTTGTGAGTTCAATCCCTGGTGCCGATTTAAAAAAAAAAAAAAAAAAAAAAAAGAATTTAACTCTAAGAATGAGCTTCCCCTCTTGTAAATAAATCCAAAACCCATGTAATTTTGTTCTAAGAATATATAAAAAACTTCCATTTTATACTTAAAGTTGTCATTTTAACGGAACATTTGTGTACAGGAACATGAGAATATATAAAAGATTGACTCAATAAGATCAAAATAAGAGAATTCTCTTAAAAATTCATTGCACAGATTTAAGGACTTTTATATGTAAGACTTAAAATGTAAGAATGTCAATTTCTTCAACACATAATTTTAAAGGAAAAAGAAAATAATAGTTTTACTCATGTAACAACAGACAATACTGGTTTCAGCAAACAACAGAAGTTAAAATATTTTCAAAGATTTAAATTTTCTACTTAAATACAGGTAGTATTTTTCATACTGGACTACTAGAATTCTAGGACAGATTCAGTAATTTCTAGGCATGTATTTTACTGGTTGATTTTACAAAGTTTAAAAACTTACACTGAAACAAACATTTCAAAATCCCTAGTAACTACTACCAGAAAGCACATTGGCTTTCCTAGGTAAGAAGAAAACTACCTGTGCTACCTAATCCAAGTCACTAATGTATTTGCCAAGTGATATTTCAATACTAAAAATCTGAAACACTGCCAAATGAACTATAATCAGATACTACAAGAAATATCTGATTTCAGAGATGGTAAGTAGGGGGAAGGAGCTTTTTAACTGAAGGAAGGAATGTCATTATCTTTCATCAGATATACCACAACAAAGGGAAAGAAGAGTAAAGATTTAAAAGATTTAAATACCATTTAAACTAAATGTTCTTTCAACATTTTTATTCATTCCCTTTAGTTTTCAAGGGTAAAGCATACATAAAGTATTTAGCATTATGCAAAACAATGTCATAAGGGAAGGGGAATGAATGATTTATTTCTTGACAAGTAAACAGACATTAACAAATATTTCCAGCAACACAACTACGTAATTCAAGACTTGCATAAATGTGAATTTTAAAAGAAGCACCCACATCTGCTAAGGAAGTGCTACCATTCGCTACGGCTTACATTTTAGATTTCAAGAAAAACATATTGCAAAAACATATTGGTAGAAAAACTTGGAAAGCTTTCTGGGCTAATGTATCCTCTAGGATTGAGTTTCTAGAGTAGTTTTTAAAACTGTAATTGGAAGAGGTATATAGGAAGAAAAGTATGAAGACAACATTTAAGAAAAGCCATAGAGGAAACACTATTAGGCACTAATTCATGGAGCATTGCTTATTCAAAATTGCTATAGTTTAACAGTTTACTACAAATACAGAAATAAGAGTAGTGTCAGGGAACTCTGATGAGATGGATCAATATACTCTACAAGAAAGTAATGAACACTTAGATGTCTACCACATGCAAAACACTGTGCTTCCCATTTAAATCTAATGAACTTATAATACAATGGTACCCTGGCACTTGTCATTAATTGTTAAGGAACGTGTGATGAGTACCAAACAAATAGTACTGGCCAGAAACGGTAGCGAGTCATGAGGTAATCAGCACTAACAAGTTCTGGGTTGTATATGGGAGTACCAAGCAAACAATTACTGGTACAGAATTCTTTAGTCAAAAATGCAAGTACCAAGTATGGTGTTTTAAAGCAGTAGAGCATGAGTGTGTAAGTATAATCTTCATGTAAAGGATTTGGAATGAAAGGTATCAGCAATGTTAAGTATTATCTGTACCACTTTGCTTCTAAGTGCTGGTAACATGTTTCAAATCCATTCTTTTTTTTTTTTTTTTTTTTAAGAAGAAACACCTGAGGTGTCAAAAGTGTAAGAAGGCCTGTCAGTATTATTCTTTATTTATTTACTTATTTTTTGCAAAGATCTTCGAAGCACAGTAGCGTTCACATCATCACAAGGAAGTACTTTTTATTTAGAACCCCTTTCATTAAGCACGAGGTTTTGAAGAGAAATGTCATGAGGAGATGCACTTACCTGTGAGTGAGGCTGCACAGTTAGACTGGCTGTAAAATAGGAGCCAGATCTTATTATATGTCCACTATTTCTACTTTAAAATTCATGAAAAAGTCAGGCGTAGTGGCACATGACTATAATCTCAGCACTCGGAAGACTGAGGCAGGAGGATCATTGCAAGTTCAAAAGCAGCCTAGGTTACAAAGTGAGCTTTTAGACCTGCCTGAAGTGCACAGTGAAACCCTGTCTCCAAAAGACCAAAAAAAAGATTCATTAAAAGTCTTACCTGTTCAGAAATAAGAGTCTGTAGCCTTTGAATTTCTAATTTTAATGCTTTGTTTTGGTCATTTACAATCTGAAAGAAAAAAAATTTAATTTACTATGACTTTTTTTAAAAGGAAAAAACAACAAAAGCAATCCTGATTTTTTTCTAATCAAACTCATTATTTTAAGTGCTCAAAAGTAACAGATGAATTACACATACTGACTTAAGAATTCACATTTGTTTCAGTACAGATGTGCCCTGGCAACAGATACACAAACTGGGTTGGTCATGACCAGACACTAACACTATGGCAATAGCAGAGATAAACAGCAATAGTCATAAATATAAACACCAGGTGAAAACTGTCGAGATCAAGTTGAGGCAAAGTAAATCCCAAAAGTTTATTAGAAGACCAGGTAAGTCAAAATCTACACAGAAAGTCTATGACAAAAATCATTATTTGCGTAAGTGTTCAAATAAACTACAGAATCACTACTTCAATGTGATTTCATATAAAAAATAGTATTCCTCATACATTATAACTGAAAATCACATAAACTAATTCTAAGAAAGCTGAGGTGTTCAAGCTTAACCACATACCTTAAATTCCTCCATTCTGTTTGAAATTTCACACTGTAACTTATCTTCAAGCAATCTTATTTTATCATCCTTAACATGAATACTATGAGAAAAAAGCATCAATTAAAATACTTCTTGTATTCCGATAATTTAAACTATGTGTTCAACCATCAATTTTAACTAGCAACGTTTTCTGCAGCAATTATACTTGAACATAAATTTATAAATGCTTGTGTACAAGTGTTTCAATCACCTTTTCTGTATCTTTTCCAATTCATGTGCTGCAGCAGCCTGTTAGAAATAAAATGAAAATTTATCATTTTTCATGAAGCACTCTAAACTTTTACTTACTTTTATATTTCCATATACATGGAGTAAGGTTACAGCAATGTCATACATGTCTATAATGTTCACAGGTCAACTTTTGTATTCTAATAAAATTCTGCACTATTTAGATTAAATGGCAAAAGACATCTCAGAAATACTCCATCAAATCAAACATAACTTCAACATGAAACAGTAATAATCTAGGTAGGTTGTAAAGAGGTTTACAACAGATCACAGAGCCAAATACAATTGTATTTACTGTTTACGTGAATAGAACTGGGGCTCAAAATATTAATAAAAATGAAAATAAATTGAAATTCTCAAATACAAAAAAGGAATAAAGATCTACCTGCTCATTTGCCAGAGCCTGTAATTTCTGCACCTCAGCTTTTAATAAGAAATTCATATTCTGTATATCCTGGATCAATAAAACAGAGTCCTATATCAGAACATTTAAAGTAACTTGAGATAATGTAACTAACATCTTAGCAAAATCATCAATTCTTGATATTTAGCATATTACTCAAATTATTGTAAATAGCATGTGAGAAAAGCCCTTTGACTTTTTCCTCATATACAGCTAAAGAAAATTTTATAGTTTAGAAAAGAGAAAGGCATTTTTCAAACAATTCTAGAGTATTTTCCATTTTTCATACAAACTCACACTGATTAGACATTGTAATTCAGTGTTGGGCCCTTCAAAATACTGCAGCTATATAAGAATTACTGACCTTAAGTTCCTCCTCTTTACTTGTTAAATGATCATGTTCACTTGCTAGAGAATCTTCAGTCTGTTTTATCTGCTTATCCTTTTCTGCAATCCTTCAGAAGAAAATTGCATAATCAAAATTTATAAGTCACATCACATACCAAAGGATTAAAAACCTTAAATAGGGTCATTGTTAAGCAGTTTCTCATATAATAATATGCTCCATTTCTATAATCTCTTTTCAGTTTACTAATAACTATCTTATAATTACTGTAACTCCTTAACATATACATATATATCCCTAATTTTAAAATTCACACTCAAGTAAGTGAATTAATTGTTGAGGTTCACAAGTCTGCCAGTGTTAAAAACAGATTTCATTTCAGGTTCTCTGAACTCAAGTAACCCAAATCTATGTAAAATTATACAAACCAAAACACAGAGTATTGTTTTGAGTACATTACCACACAGCTAGATATAGAATAGCTAAAACTACATATTAGTCATAAAAATTAATTTATTTCCAGTATTCTTAAAACACAGTCATCTCTTCTAGGTAACTGCCAAAATTCAGAGTAAAAACCACCACTCATTTTATGATGAAAAAGTTAAGACAAAAAATTTAATGGTTAGGGACCCAACACACAAGAGGGGGTAAAAAGAGTAAATATTGCTCCAAATCTAGTTTGGAATACTTTCCAAACAGGTAAGAATATAGAGTCAATCCTTTATATGCTTCTACGAGGTTATTAGTTAGTGGTGACTATACAATCAAGACAAGTTTGGAAAGGTAGGCTTACACTTTATGTAATTCTTCTGCTAGAACTGAGGCGGAGGTCTGAGAAAGAAAAACATGACACCATTTAAGAGATAGCTTAAAAGCTGTACAATAGTCATTATAAGAGTTTTAAGAGAAGGTAGTACATTCAGAGTTTTTAACATGTGCTAAGTGTTCAACACAGAGCAGCTATCATGCTGAAAGCATGTTTGATCATGTATCATGAGATATACAGGGTAAAACAATCTGACAGAACTGAAAATTGTATAACTGACAAGGAACAAATAAGAAAAATAGTCCCAATGGCAAGCCTTATCGCTGTGCTTCACTTATTGAGCAGCAACTTTCAATATAACCTGCCTTCGGATTACAGTAACTAATGTGGTAATATTCATGTTCATCTTTACTTTTTAAGTATTCAAAGCATTCTTAGATAGTTAATTTCTGATACATTTTCTACAGCTACCTGTCAGCTGATAATTAAAGGTTTCAATCCAATTTGAGCTGATATTTCACACACACATACACACATACAGCCTCTTTCCTTCCACTAAACAGTTCTTCACTAATTGGAGAACATGGTTTCTAGAAAGAAAGCAATCTGAAATAAGTATGTTTACATGCTTTGGGAATTTAAACTTGTGTGAACCCTAAAAGCAAGTTTTTAATGTTAAAACTATTTTTCACACAGAAAACTCAGACTTTTAAATCAACACTTTTGGACTGGGGTTGTAGCTCACTGGGGTAAGTGCCTGCCTGATAAGCACAAGGACCTGAGTTTGATTCCCAGAATCAAAACAAAATAAAAAAAAAAAAAAAAAGAAAAGAAAAGCTTTAAATGAATACCTTTTGCTACAAACAACTTACAGAATTGTTGAGCTGAAACTTACAGTACATATATTTTGGAAATGCACTTTGTTTATTTTTTTTACTTTTAAGAGAATAAAACCAAACAAAATAGAAGAGAGTCAATCAAAACATAACAGTGAACATGATATAGGACTTCAAAACAAGGTAACAGGAGATAAACAACGGCTACCATAATGTCTCTTGTTATCTTTAAAGTACATAATAAAAACAAACAAAACAAAACAATTAAAATCGAAACAAACAATAAGAGCAATATAAGGCTTCAAAACAAGATAAGAGGAAATCAACAATGTCCTTCATGTTGTTATCATTTATATTTTAAGGTCTACTTACCAATTATGGTAGAACAATATTGTCAAAAATACAGATTTTACAATACCAGTTTAAAAACTTTCAAACACCATTAACTACATCGAAGTGTAAATTTCAAACTGATTCTTTTGTGAACATATTCTGAAAGCTATAGTTAACATACTTGTGGATCCATGATGTTTTCCATGACTAGTCATTAGTGGTCTAAATACTTTTAATAAATAAACCACTATCATAGACACTGTCCAATTTCTCCCATTTTGTGACAGGAATGGTGGTGTATTTTCCTGAGAAGAGCTTTCTAATCCCTCCTGTTCACTTAGTTGGATTTGAATTTCATTAGTGTTTTCCCACAGCAGTACATATAATCATCAGTGTTCAGCCCTCAGGATCATCACTTATTAATTCAATAACTAGTCTCCCAACTACTAAACAGTGCACTGCACTCAACAGGCACTCAGATGACTATCTACATGGCTCACAAGCTATTGTTATTATTATTATTATTATTATTTTTTAAGACAGGGTCTCACTATGCAGATTAGGCTGGCCTTGAACTGATAAGTAGCTGAGGCTGGCTTCAAACTTGCAGCCATCGTTCTGCCTCAGTCTTTTGAATGCTGGGATTACAGGTATACACCACCATGCCCCACTTCACAAGCTTTCATTAATGACAAGCAAGAAGAAAGCACTATTACCTGGGCTGCTATCTGGGAATGAAATTGCTGAATTTGTGCTTTCAAGGCCTCATTCTGCTCCAAAATATCCTTTCATGATGAGCAAAGAAAAGGGAAGAAAGTATGGTATGAAATATCCCAACATACATAAATACCAGGACTTTTAGGTTCTGTTTATCTTTAAAAAGGCACTCTTAGATTCCAAAAGGCATTATTTGAAACAATGATTAGACATTCTATTCTAAGTTAATTTAAAAGTTGAAATTTAAGGAAATATTTTACTGTTTCTACACTATAAGGAGCCTAATACCATGGTTAAGCAGATCTTCTAACACAACATACTATGATATATGCTCAAACATTAAGTTATAACTACTCACTGCAACTCCAGATTTAGGATAAGGTATACTTTCCTCTCTTTTAGACACACATATCTGACTCTCTATTGTTTCAAAATAAGGAAAAACAGATACCTGAACTTGCATTTGAAGAGACTCTTCTTTGTTCACCCATTTTTGCTCTGATTCCATTAACTGCATTAATCTTTGCTCCAACTGTTGTTTTGATACCAAAGTATCTGTCAGTTTACTATGTAGACTCTGTACTTCATTTTCTTTGGCCACAAATTTATTCTGTAAATCTGCAACAGAATACTATATTTTACAAAGGTCTAACGCAAAGGATGCCATGAGCATCTTTAGCATTGAGCATTAGCTCTACAAAATTCCCTTGAGGCTAGGCATGATGGCATATGCCTCTAATCCCAGCACTGCGGAGTCTGACACAGAAGAAACATAGCAAACTCTAGACCAGCCTGGGCTAAAAGTGAGCATGAGGCCAGCCTGAACTGCAGTGAGACCTTGTCTCAAAAACACCAAAATAAATAAAAATCAAAAAAGTTCCCTTGAATCTCTCCCACTTCTCTCACTTCAAATTTCTACAGTAGCCTGTGCTGAGTATAATCTAGCACTTGCCACATCATATTGATACCTGTGTCCTAAACTGAGCATTTTGAAACCAGAGATTGCCTACATCTAGCTCTGTATTCAAAGCTTGGCACCAGTGTATACTGAATAAATGCTAACTGAACAGTACAGACATTTTAAAAAACTGTTACATCATTTCTTTAAAGCAGTGGTGCGAACCTATGGCACGCCTATTATTTTTCTCTTATGACAAAGGATGTTAATATGTTGTTATTTTTTCCTAAGCTAAAACCTAAGTATCCAGATTTAATTGCAGTGTTGGCACTGTGCAATAAATAAATGGGAGACTGCCAACTCAGAAGGCAGAATAAAACATGTTGGAGAGGTCTGGACAGGAGATGAATCCTCTCGACCCAGGAAGAAATTAAAGGGAAAAGAGCTCGTCAAACATGCAGTTCCCAGACTACTATTGGAGGAGCTATGATTAGATGCTACAGTGCAATCTCCAGATGCCCGAACTCCTGCCGCTGTGACTTGCTGGAGCCACGGTCATGCTGAAGTCAGAGCCTGGCGAGCCCAATGGAGAACAGAGCCAGCAAGGGACCTGCACTGACCCATGGTGAGTGCTGAGAACAAGACCCTCCCATGGGAAAGGGGCAACCAACTGGACATATTGGAATTGGTCAGGACAGGCAAGAACAAGGAACAGCAGTGACTTTAGTTGGTTGTTCCCTTGCCAGACAAGATTGGTGGGATCTGCTTGGCCTGGGTCATGCCTTTGGCTGGGACCCAGTAAGTCCTCCCAAACCAATTCTGTATGTGCAGCACACAATAACACAGTGAAGGCACCCGGCAGGTTGACTGACCCGGAGGGGAGGGACCAGCATACTCTGTCCCTGTTTGCACCTCAATGACCAACAGCAAACTGGAGAGGGCAGAAATCCCTAGCCAGTGTGGTTCAGAAGAATCATAATCAACAAGGAAAGAGGCTGGGACCTCCTCTATACTCCTGTATGGAAGAAACCAGAAACAGGACAAAAGAAAGAAACAAGAAAAAGTCTCCAGCCCCCAGCCCTGGGAACATTGATCTAGGACAGGTAAACACAAGAGATTGAGGGCAGCAAACATGCAATATCAGACACAGCATCAGTGGACATAAAGAGGTATCTTTGGGACCTCATACACAAGCTCAAAAGTGAAATATTTAATCAAGTAAAGCAAGACATAACTAGATTAATAAAAGAAATGCTAAGCACTTCTCAAGACACAGATGGAAGAATGGAGGAACACACAAAAAAGGAGAGAAACGTTTGATGAAGAATATAAAGAAAACAGAATACATGAAGCAGGTTCAAAGAGATTACCAGGAAATAAAAGACTCCACTGAAAGCTGGCAAAACTGTTCTAAAGAAACTATGAGGGGCTGGGGGTTTAGCTCAGCGGCATAAGCGCCTGCCTTGAAAGCAGGCAGTTGTGAGTTCGATCCCCGGTACCAATGAAAAGGAAAAAGACAAAAAAAACACAACAACAACTTGAAGGCAGGTTTTTAATGTGTGATCATGAAAGGAAAGATCTCTTAAAAATAACAAGGAAACGGGCAGTAACAATACAAAGGTTAGAAGACAACAAGAAGATCTATAACTTAAGAATAAAAAATGTGAATGAAGAAGCAGGAATAAAAACAAAGGAAATTCACATAAATAATTAAGGAAAACTTCCCAAGCATAGGAAAAAGAAATGATATTCAGATGTATGAGGCATACAGAACTCCAGCCACCTACAACCAGAACAGAGCTACACCCAGACATATAATAATCAAGATCCCAGAAATTCAATATAAGAACAGAATATTAAAAGCCTTCAGAGAAAAGAAAAAGAACACATATAAAGGAAAACCCACCAAAATCGTGGCAGAATTCTTGACACAGTCCATCAAATCAAGAAGAGTTTGGAGCAAAGTATTTCAAGCCCTGAAAGAAAATAACCTCCAGCCCAGATTGATGTATCCTGCAAAGTGTCTCTAGAAATTAATGGAAAAACAAGATGCTTCCAAGACAAAGAGGAACTGGAGGAATTGACAACAACCAATCCAACCTTACAGAGAATACTGAAGGACATTCTAGAGAGAGAAAAAGAAGTACTACGATTTCAGGAAAAGTGGCAGAGAGGCCTCAATGAGTGAGGCAGAAAGTGGAATGAAGGAGAAAAGCAGACAAACAAGGGCAGAAAAAAACAGCATAGCAGAAATGAGGCAGAGAAGGTTGGCTATAGTCTCATATAGATGGCCTTGATACACACACACAAAAAAGAAACACAGGCAGAGTAGATCAGGAGGTAGGGTCCACTGAGATGCTCTGTATACGAAATATAATTAATCTGAAAAAGGATTTGTGGACTGAAAATCAAATATGAGAAAACTACGCTCTATGTTTTCAGGGAACCAGAGATTAATTGGGGCAACTTGACCAGCAACTACAGATAGGTTGGAAAGAAAGGCTTTTTTAAGTAAAGGAATACAACTTGAAATTAAGTGCAGGAGTGAGAAGGTCTGGAACCACTTAGGTAAATAGCAGGTTGCCTCCCCCAATCTAAAAACTGAGGGAATTGGTGGAACCCAAAATTCACAGTGCACTCTGTGGGAGTGAAAGGGGAGGAACAGTCTAAAAAAAGAAAGCAGAGGTTATTGTTAAAAGTGTACCAGGATTTGAAACCCACATTACTCACACTGCTCCGTCTAGATAGATTACATTATATTCCAGTTTGTCTACTTGCACTAGATTTGAGGGCACAGACCGTTATCACCAAAATAGCAGGATATAGTACAGTACTCATACTTGATTTCCTATTAACTTAATCTGAAGCCCTGTATATCTTATACTGTTTTACCATGACTGATCTTAGTTGAATCTGGTTTGTTAGACTGCTGTTTGGTATCAACAGATTTTATTTCACATCTGTTATGATTGATAGTATCAAGTCTCAGAGTATAGGCAACTACAATGAAGATGACGAGATTCACTAGGATACCCATTTTGGCTTGATTATTATCTGCTTTTGAAGTTTTATACTATCTACAATGTTTTGTTTTTATTAATATTGTTATGTACTGCTATATTCAATTACACTATGCCTGATGATATAGACAATTCTATTGAAGATAACAAGACACAACATAGTAACCATTGTGGAACACCTTGTACTGTGATTTTATATGACTTTTTCATTTCATGTTTTTATAGGAATATATTTTGTTTTGTCTTGCTTTGTTTCTCCCTCTAATACAGAAATGATAAAAATACATGTAGAGACTTACGCATGCACAGAACCTATAAACAGTTTATAAGAACTGATTATACAATGCATGATGAAATGAACTACTACTTTGAAGAAAAAAAGACACTTTAGTACTCAGTGTATCCCATAGCGTCATGATGTGAAATCCAGTAATACTATTATTCTTTGTTCAGAGTGATTTTAGCCTGTTTTGTTTTGTTTAATCTTAACGTACATGAAGTATGGACAGCTATTTTGAATAGAATGAGAGACATAATGACAGTCATTGTTGACTTCCCTGCTTTCTGATCTTGAAGACCTAAAATGCCTTCTCATCTTGTTCAGATTAGTTCTATACTATGTTGTTTCATGTGAATTCTCTGTAGGTGACGATATGGTCAACTATTTGAAAGAAAACAGACAGCATGACAGATAGTGCAGATCTCTGATTGTCTTGCTTTGAAATTTATGTCTCTCACATTACTTTATTATGTTTTGCTGAGATCAATTTTACCCTCTTTAAAATAAAATTTAAAATAAATAAAGTTCTGGGTTGCAATTTGGGCACTTGACTCGAAAAGGTTCACCATCACAGCTTTAAAGCATACACTAATAAAAAAATGTTAAAAAAAAGTAATATATTAACAATCTGAGAAACTGAGCTTATGAGTTCTGTCTGTACTTAGTAACCTTTATGCAATTATAAAATCATTGTGAAATTAAAAGCCCATTTTTAAAAAAAGAAAGTATTCTTTAGTTCCCCAACATATTGTTAAAAAGATATTTCAGTAATATTTCTTGTCTAATTTCCTGAAGTCTGCTACCTGGAAATACTCTATAAAATGCCACACAGAAAGATGCTAGAAAAAAAAAATCTATTATCTAAAGGCTGAGAAATATATTTAAAATAATGGGTAACTTCTTATTCTGCTTCTCTTCTCAGATATAACTCCAAAAAGAACTGAGAAGCAAATGTAACTATCTAATTCTATCACAATAAATTAAAAGAAAGTAAATATAAAAATAACCACTATCTCAGCAGAGGAAAAGGGAAAGTAATCCAGAAGAAAGGCTAACAAGATATAACACGTTATTATGAGAGCTGCCTTCCTGTCCCACACTATAAACAAGTCCAAAATGGCATTCAAATAGGAGGAGGAGAAGCCAAGGGTAGAAAGACAATGTGGGGACAAAAAGAAAAGGTATATATGCAAGCATTCTTTAAGAAAGGTAAAATATAGGACACTAGTAACAATATAACTCAAAAGAGAATTCTTAATAATTAAACATATAATGGTCATTTTTTTTAAATTAAATTACTTTATTTGTTAATATTAAGAAGAAAAGGTAAAGCAAATTTTCACAACAAAATAATGAAAAAGTAACCATTGTTGATAAATTACACATCATTATCTTTAGTCACTCAAGTACAAAATATGGCCATAAAAATTTCTTCAATCAATATTAGCACAACCTTTCCTATTCAGTGAACTAAGTGACACTAATAGTATAACTAACTTGCATTTTTTTCTTTTCTCTTCTATCCTTTTTCTTTTCCCCTATCTTAGTTTCTTCTTTTTATTGAACAGTTTCCTCCCATTTCACAGCGACTATTGTATATTTTGAACCTTATGGTTTCACATGTCACTGTAGTGTGATGTTTTTCAATCCTTCTGGGAAGATACACAGAAGGAGAATACCTGGGTTGAATGGGATAATGGTCATATTTTAACACTCAGAGGAGCATGTTTCTTATCAACAATAAACAATAAAGGTTAAAATGCCAAATTAATATCTTTACAATTCTGTGGAAGAACCGACTAAAGAGGATAATAGAAAACAGGACAGGCAGAATTATCAGTAAAATGGCCATATTACCTAAAGCAATCTATCAATTTAATGCAATTTCTATTAAAACACCAACATTCTACACAGAACTGGGGGAAAAATATCCTAAAAGTTATATGGAACAAGATGAGAAAATATTACTGTTTCATGTAAACTACTTGAAACAGTAATATTTTCATTTTTTTTCCTTTAAAACACAGGAAATTAGTCTCAATAACAAAAAATAAAATTAAGAGCTAAGGAAACAAAAGGGAAAAACTACAGAGAAGGAAAAAACTCCAATGGTACATTCTTCAGCCTACAATTTATTGCTTCGGACAAAAATATGAAGAACAAAATAAACAATACATAATAGGAAAATAGTACTTCAAATGACAACAGAATCAAAAGATGGAGGGAGAGAATGGCTGGGGAGGGGGAAGAGATGAAAAGAGAACTGAGATGTGTTTATGTACATATACCAACTCTCTATAGGAATATAGTCAAGTACTTTAAATATGAACTAATAAAAAATCAAAACTGAAAAAAAAAACCTCATTATTTTAAAATCCTAAAAAATGCCAAGGAGATAAAGTTAATCTGAAAGAGTAATCGTTATTTTTATTGAGCTGAAGTCACAAATGGAGAAGAGAAGAAATTTTACCCAAAATTTATGTGAGTACTTTTTCCCTTTACCTTGCTGTGCTGCATCATGTTCTGCTGTTCTTTTCCGGATGTAGGTTTGAACTTCTTCCCACCTTCTCTCAGCTTCTTGGAGTTGAACCTCAATATTTAAAAAGGGAACAAGTAAAAATTAGCACTATCAAAAAATTTTAACTTTGAAAAAAAGAAAGAAGCTCCCTTTACTTATAGTGTTGTATCTTAAAATGCTTACTCAATTTGTCTCCAACATTTTAAAAAGGCAGATAAACATCGTCTGGCTGCCATTATTTATCAGTTACTGCCATCTTGTCTTTCAATGTGAAATATATTCAGAAATGCAATTATTAGTGATTTTAGATCAAGATAGCTACTACTATTATGTATGTATCTGACCCACTTAGCTATGACATATTTCCCATCAATCTTTTTTCAGCTGGTAAATATCCAAAAGACAGGATGGTATCTTTTTTGCTAAAATTCATATATTGAACTATACATACTTATTGTACAATACTTCAATTATGACTGTAATCTTTAAAGTAATCTATTCATATCTGTGGAATACAAATTTCCTTACCTACAAAGCCAGCAGTAAACCCACCACCAAAATCAAATTTAAATAAGACATTAATGTTGTATCATGCTAGATCTAAGAAAACTTCAAGGTAAGTCTCAAAGTCTTTTAAACCCCTTATCATTTTCCAGTTCCAAATCGTTTCACATTCATGGTCTCAAGGTCTCACTGTGTCTATGATCTAGACAAGAATGTATTTGGTATAATGAGGTTACATTTCCATTTTATTGGACTGTATCTTCAACAAATCCCCTTCTCAATAAAAGGAGTGTCTTGTCACTTTCTCATTGCTGACATAATACCCAACACACACAACTTAAAAGAGAAAACGTTTATTTTAGCTCTTGTTACAGGCTATGGTTGGTTAGCTCCAATGGGGGAACAGCGTGGGAGAGGGTCATGCTAGACAGGAAGCACAAAGTGAAGGGAGGAGATGGGAAAGGAAATATACCCTTCCAGGCCATGCCCCCAGGTACCTGCCTCTTCCAACCAGACTTAATTTCCTTACAGAAAGTCAGCTATACAGCCTCCATAATTTAATCACCTTTCAAAAGTTTTGCCTATGAGGGTATGAGGCTCTTGAGGGAGGAAAAGACAATTCTGCTTATAAGCGTATAAGCTGAATGAGTGCATCCAGGCAGAAACAAGATGAGAGAACTAAATCTGTTCTCCCTCTCTCATCCTGAGCCATCCTATCGTTGCATCTCTTCACATTATGAGCATCTCATTGTACCAAGCGCCACTCTGGTAACTGAAGACAAAGTATGTGATTTTTGTATACCATGACTTGAGTGTAAGCTACTGGGGTAGTATTTGTATTTTATGCAAAAGCAATGGAAAACTCATCTATTCCAGGGCTTGAAGAAAACAGGTTGTATTGGACTTAATGAGAAATTAAGGTTGAAAGGATTAAGGATCAAGGATGAAAAAATGATGCAAAAAGTAATTTTAATTACACGATTTTGGCTGATACATGGAGGTCCTAACCCTTATACGTAAAAGAAAATTCTACCATGTATTTATACTGGTCAGTCAGCTAATTTCATTTTTCATACTTTCAGTCTTTAGCTTCAAGTTCAATTATTTCATTAGGTCACACATTGCTACACAGGCAGAGCTATGGTTCTTAATAAGCTTCAAACTATATTTCTCAAACATATATATAACATCACGAATCAAGTAACTCTACTATTCATAGAATGATAAATAAAGGGGGATGTATTACCTTTAACTGAGCAACTGCTTGCTCAGCATTCTTCTTTTGGACTTCCTCCTGTTGTAGCTTCCCTGCTTTTTCAGTCAACTCATTTACCAATCTAGCATAATCCTGGCGTAGTTTATTTAGTTCTGCAGACTGCCTGAAAACAACAACTGGATTAGGAACCATCCATCACTATACATACAAAAGGACAGATAAATACAACACATTTTGTTAATTTTGCTGAGGTAACAATTCCATTTACAAATCAACAAAAAGAACACAAATAAATACTTGCAATTCCCAAACAATTCTAATGACAATTATACAAATTCTAAAACTGCCAAGAAATATCTAGAAAAATGGATAACCAAAAACTTATGAGGATAAAAAGTGTCACTCTCAAACTGATCTTCTGAAAACCTATTAAAAATTAACCAGTCAGAATTCTTACTCTGTGCAAGGACAGTACTACTTTCTCCAGGGTACTGGCTCTTAAAGAATGACCTCACAAACAACCATGCATTGTTAAGAGGAACATGTCTTCACATGCAGATTTCTGAGCTCCACCTCAGGTCAGTGGGTCAGAAAACCTTCAGGAATAAGACAGTAAGAATGCTTTCTAAGTTAGCTATGCTGAATAATAAAGTTTGAGAACTACTCTAGTAGGAATAAATGATTTAGAACTCGCAAATTCAGTCTCAGAAATCTGTATATTTTTCCACTAACTGTAGTGTTCAGTGATTTGTATGTAATTATACATATTTTCTATATAGCTAATAATTTTCACACAACAAATGTTTTTGAAAAGTAACTCAATTTTAGAAGTTCACGTAAGAAAAATGCAACTAATTATTCTAAGTACCATTTTAATGACCTAACAAACTATTCTGCCATTTAATTAAAAAAAAAAAAAAAAAACTTATTTGGAAACATACTTGCTTTCCAGTTGATTTGTAGTGTTGCTGACAGCGTCTCTCAGTATACCATTTTCCTGTTTCAAGTGAGCTATCTCTGCTTCCATCTGCTCACGAACTTGCTGAAACTAGTTCACACATACAAGACTTAGAAAACAAAGGATAACGAAGCTACCTTTAAAAAGTTTTATAATGAGCGTATCAAAAAGCATCAATAAAATAAAATTTGAATTGATGGTTTCAAATATGTATGAACACATTTAAAGTAAGTTGTTTTGTAAATTTTGAGGATTGAACCTAAGGCCTCACACTTGCTACTAGCAGGCCTTTTTTATTTTGAGATATGTGTTACTAAGTTGCTCCAGGAGATAAGGCTGGCTCTGAATTTACAGAGAGATTCCTTCTGCCTCAGTTTCTGAATACCTATGATTATAGGCCTGCGTCACAAGTGGCCAAGAACTGCATTTTTGTTGCTAATTCGAAGTAAACAGAAACTACAACAGCAGTCAAGAATACAAGTTAAAAAAAAAAAAATACAAGTAAATACTTGCTTCTATCATACTGAAAATACAAAATAAATATGCAAAATTTCAATACTAAAAGTTCGTTTATGAATTCGTATTCAGACTTACAGAATTAAGCCTGTTATGATCCTGGAATATACCAGCTATGTATCAATAATATTTTTATTTTTTTTCAATATTTTAAAATAACAGGTTTTAGTAATCTAAAGTTTAAAACCTGGAAACATATTCAACTTATCTTATGTTACAATTGAACCATAATAAAATCAATGGTCCTACTCTTTCAATTTCTGAGCATCTATTTTGAAGACATAATATGTAATATAATAACCACTGTTAATTTCTTATCATCTTGTGTAAAATTCTGTATTTTTCTTTTATTCTCTGTCTGTCTGTCTCTCTGTCTGCCTGTCTCTCTCTTTCTATCTCTTGTTTTGTCTTTTTGAGACAGGGTCATGCCATGCAGTTCAGGCTGGTCTTGACCACACTTTGTAGCACAGGCTGGTATTGAATTTACAACAATCCTCCTGCCTCAGCCTCCCAAGTGCTGACATTATAGGCATGTGCCATCACTCCTAGCTCTTGTATTCTCTTTAAAATAAAAAAATATATATATCAACACAAAAAACTATGTGCTAAAGGGGAAATGAAAGACAGGAAAAGTAAAATGAGAAAAGAAGGAAAACATGAAAACAAAGCTTTGTAAATGAGGAGGACAGAAGGAGTTAAAAAGGAAGGGAATGTGTAAAAAAATCAAGTTATAGCATATACAGAAAAATTCTTTTTGATGAATTGATCATTATGTACATCACAAATGTAGCAGTACAATCTAATTTTTAAAAAACCTACTTGTTAAATTAGTATGACTTTGTCTATGCTCATACTAACCTGAACATGCTCCATCTCATCCAAAATAGTTGGACATCTAGTTATTTTTGTGGTAACAGACACCATAAAATGCAAACTGTTAATCACTTTCAAATGTAAAGTTCAGTCATACTAAATATATCCATACTACTGTACAATCATCAGTATCATTCACCTTTGTAACTCTTAAAATGAAACTAATCAGGTGTGGTGGTGCACACCTGTAATCCCAGCACTTGAGAGGGTAAGGCAGTAGGATCGCGGTGAATTCAAGTGCAGCCTGGGCTACACATGGTAGTGAGTTCATGGCAGGCACGACCTGCATAGAGAGACTCTCATAAAGGGTCTCAACTAACAAACAAACAGGAGGAGGAGAAAGAGAAGCAGAGGAATAAAGGGGAGGAGGGGAAGGAAAAAAAGAAAAAAAAAAGAATTAAGTTTATATCCATTAACCAGTAATTTTCTTTGCCTGTCTTCCTAGTCCTTGGAACCTACCACAATGTTTTTTCAGATATCTGTTTTTTTTAATTTCAAAGTTACAGAATCAGAAAAGAAAGACTATTGAATCATATATTCATGTAAGAACATGTCTTACTTTAATACAATTATTCTTTTATGGGAAATTAACAGATACCAGTAATCTTAATTTAGTTAAGAAACTCATTTTTCAGAGGATTTACATGGACTCTACATTCTGACTTCTAACAGTAATTAAGTAGACAAATTAAGTCATTTAAATATTTTTCATCTTCAACAAAAAATGTTGATATAAGTAATTTTCAAATGAACAGTAAGCAGTAATTACTGACAGAAAAATTAATTCAATAACCTGATTGATAGGAAAGAAAAGCATACAATGGCTGCAGAATGGGAAGATGGAAGAGTGTGATGAATAAAAAGTAGAGGCATCAGAAAAAGTTAACAATGTGACAACAATGTCACCTGCATCTTTATTATCAGTGACATCTCAATGGAAAATGGAATTTTCATAGTAGCAAAAATTAGTACATTGGCAAATAATGACCAGAGCAATATTTTACAAAAATAATTAGATATCAATTACAAGTTAGAATATAAAAGAGAAACCTATGAATAAGGAGCTATAATTATCCTACTATGAAATATCCTATGATATTTAAGAAATGAATGCAATAGTAACTACAAATCAAGTACCTGTAAGATTCAGAGGGATTTGTGGACTAGGAGGGAGAAAGAGACAAGGGATTCAAGTATAAGAGACATAAGGCCTTAAACTGAAAAATAAAAACAAAACCTGACGACAGGAATGTTAGACACAGATTGTATCTGAGATGATAAGAGACCTTCCAAACTGAAGCAACAACTAGCAAATGAAAATAACAATTTTGAAGAGTTACTGGCCCAGAGTTCATTGAATCTCTTATCAACTAGGTGTGGTAGCATACAACTATAATCTCAGCAGTCTTGGAGGTTGACGCAGAAGGATCCCAAGTTTGGGCCTAGCCTTGGACCAGTGACCTACCAAGAGCCTATCTCAAATTTTTTTTAGAAAAAAAACTGGAGATGTAGCTCAGGGCAAAGGTCCACGGTTTAATCCCCAGAACCCCACACCTAAAAAAATCTCTCAGTAGTGATATGAGGGTAGGAGGAAAGATGATATACCAGTTTTTAGGTATCTAGAATTATAAAGAAAATGAATGCTACATGAAAAAAAAAAAAAAAAAAAAAAAACCCGCAAAAATGAACCACCTGAAACACTCAAAGACGACAGGTGAAAGACTATGAACAACGAAAAATCTGAAAGGGTCATTTAAGCTGAAACTGTGCAAGTTACGATTCTTTTTCCCTTCCAATACATGTCCCATCTAACTCATTCCTGTGTATACACCAAATCTTCAGTCAACATTTATTTCAGACCTTGTTCTCTCCATCACTGACATTCCTTCACAAGTCTTCCACTTAACCTTTGTTCCATTCTCCACATGGGTGAAGGCGTAATAATTAAAACACCAGATGAGTCTCACTTCACATTTGCCTAAACTCCTTCACTGGCTTACCAGTCTGCATTTAAAACAGTGCTCTTCTGTAGACCTTCCTTCTTTATTGCAATGCTGGTTTTCATTTAGCACAACTCTTCCCAACTTCTCATAACTGTAAACACTGTAGGGGAAAACCTGGCGAGTACTGTTTCAAAAGTACAATACCAAAAGAGATGCACAGAGCACTGAAGAATCATAACAAATTACTCTTCTATCCAGGGTGCATTTCTTCATCTTAACTGATGGCTAATCTAGAAGGCTAACACAATCTGTGTTTCAGGGAAGGAGTCTTCCCAATCAATCTTTCTCTTGCCCACTTCCCATATCCAGGGCCCCAACTATACAATATCATCCATCACACAGGTGTATTTTTCATCTACTTCTAGCGTCCCTAATTTATTCCTGCCCAGAAAATGTATTTACCTATGCCAAGGAGGGAGTTTAGTCACTTGTATGCCTATAGTCTAGCACATCAACACACTAAGCGCATTAAAAAGTTAGCTAATTAAATGAATGTACGCATCTCGTTTTCAAATTTCATTATTTTATTTTCAAAGAATGAAACTATACCTTCATCTGCATTTGTTGAGTCTCTTGATAACTGACATGTATTTTGTTTTGAAATACATTATGTTCCTTTTCTAATGTTCCAATCCGATCTTTCATCCTTGCTATAATTACATTGCTCCTTTCTTTCTCTGTCATCATTTCCTATAAGAGTAAACCAGAAATGACATCATGAAAAACTTGTTTTTAAAAATATACTATAAGTTTATAAGCATAAGAAGACCCTAGCATCAGTAAAATGATCATGATTAAAGGGTTTTGCTTTAAAAAAAATAAAGTCTTTGTCTCTCACCTGCTCTTCGAATCAATTCTCTTGATAAACACAACATCAATTTGTTTTACTCCAAATGTACGTTCTGGTTAGGAGTTAAAGACTCAGCCTAGAATAAATTCTAAATTGATTGTAATAATACTTTAACGCAAACCAGTTAGTTAGCATTCTCAAGCATTAGGTTTTCCTCTGGTATACAGAAAAATGTCTGGGAGAGCCTATTGAACAGGTATCTCTCCTAGTGGAAGAAATAAAGATATATAGATTACAGAAGTTTGGAATAAGGGAAAGTAAAAGTTTCATCATCAAGGAAAAGTACATGTAAGCAAACATTAAAGTTATCTGCAAGTGTGGCAAATCCATGCTTCTACTCTAAAAAACTATTTGACAAAATTTAAGATTTTTATACAATTTATGGTTGCTTATAGGAGTTATTTTAGGTATTTTATTTATATTTGAATATACATCTTAAATATGTGGCACAATGAATTACCAAAAAATAAAGTTGACCTAGTTTTAG
Source organism: Cavia porcellus (assembly GCF_034190915.1). Taxonomy (NCBI): domain Eukaryota; kingdom Metazoa; phylum Chordata; class Mammalia; order Rodentia; family Caviidae; genus Cavia; species Cavia porcellus. The sequence goes on along the minus strand of NW_026947514.1, from coordinate 46,014,215 downwards.
TTTTTAAATATAGTCAAAACACTGAATTTATAATTGTAAGAAAACATGTTTATGAGAACTCTGATTAATCTAACCAGATGTTCCCACTGACTTTTAAATTTACTTCAGATTACATAAAGAATTTCTATCAGACAAGAGCTTTGGTTCTTCTGGTATCTTCTAGTAGCTAGGTTGAGGAGTTAAAAACTCATATACTCTACGGCAACATTCCTTTAAAAGAAAAAATAAAAAGGGGATTGTATTTTCTAGTTTCAAGTCTCTTTTCTTGCTCAGTGTATTTCACAGGCTGGTTTTTCCTCTAAAATTTCTGGAATTTTAGAAGTTCTGAATGCTTTTGTTTCATGGTGGTTGTTGTTGTTTTTCTGAGACAGGGTCTCGCTGAGTTCAAGATAGCCTCGAATTTACTATGTAGCCCAGGCTGGTTTAGAACTCTGCATCCTCTTGCTTTGCCTCAAAAGTGCTGGGATTACAAGTGTGTGTGTAACACTCAGCTAAAGCAAGTTTATGCTTTTAAAAGAGCTCTCTTATTATCATAAAAATAGAATACCTAACATGTATTGTTATTTTAAATTCCTAACTTCCCTATGGGTGTAATAAGTCATGAGACAGCAAGATACCTCTCCCCAAAAACTCTAAAATAGAACTCTAAAAACTCTAAAATAGAACCGATTGTATTGGGAAAATTTATTATACAATATATTATTCATTCGAGGCACACGGACAACTTTTAAAGCTTTCATTGATTCTAAGTTGGAGTACATCCCTTGAGTGTAAGAGTAATTCACCTGGGTCAACTGCTTACACCGCTCTTTCATAGCAGCAGCATCTTCCTTCACAACAGCAAGCAACTTGTCCTTCTCCTGAAGCTGATGCAGAAGCGCAGTCAATTCTCCTTTATTTAACTACAAAGGCAAAATTAATACAGACTTAGAAACGGTTAATACAGGTTTATGAGAATGAAGTATCTATCATCTAGTGTTCTTGAGTCAACGCAAGGCTCTAAAATAAAGTAAAATGACTGCTAAAACATGGTCAGCAAAGTAAATTGGAAAAGTCACTGTAACATTATACCATCTCAAATTTCCAACATAAATCAATCAAGAGGCAGATCTTTGCAAAGAATTGTAGAACTTCTAGTTTTAAACCAGAAACAATTTCTTTCCTTTTCGTTCTCAATCAAAAGAAAGAATATGGAGGCCAGAGATTCAGCTCAGCAGTACTAGAGCCTGCCTGGCAAGCGCCAAGGTCATGAGTTTGATGTCTGGTACCACAAAAAAAAAAAAAAAAAGAAAAGAAAGAAAGAAAGATTTAAAAGAAAGAATATGAAACCAAAAGACAACTCACACCAAATATTCCTCTAACTTCAAAGTATAATACCAGAAAAGGCTCCATAAAGGCAATGTGGAGTAAATACCATATTCAGTCAAGTTGCCCAAATATGCTCATGTCAATAGAGGAGCAATGGATTCATACAGGAGTTTTCAAAATTCAACAAGCACAGCTAGAAAGGAAAACCAATCAGCCCTCATCTGACGCAAGAAACAAGTGTAAAGTTCAAGGCAGGAAGTTTTTTGACAGGAAACCTCCGAAGGCGGGGAAAAAGGGAGAAAAAATTACACAAATTTTATTCCAAGTGAGCAACTAGCCACTGAGGCAGAGTGGAAAGAGATTTCCCTATGCTAAGATCCAGGTCTGTTCCAGGAGAAGAAACAAGAGCCAAAAGGACACATTTCACACTCACAGCCCCAAAAGAACAAAAGTGAGCACCAACCTCTAGCACAGACATCTCTGTGATCCAAAAGGCACATCCCTCTCAGGAGAGGAATGCTAGTAAACAATAAAAGTTTTTACTCAATGTATTTTTAAAAGGAAAACAGTAAAAAAGGCAAGTGAAGAAACACAAGAAAAAGGCGGTCAGAGCAAATAAAAATTCTAATAAAATTATCAATACTTTTTTTTTTATTGGTACCGGGGATCAAACTCACGACCATATGCTTGCAAAGCAGGCGCTTATGCCACTGAGCTAAATCCCCAGCCCTATCTTTACAATTTAAAACCTTTAAACTAGCAGTCATTTCTGGGAAACAAAAGTCAAAAGCAAAGCTCTTAAGAAAGAACTCACAGAAAAGACCACAAAAGAGTGAAACATAAAATAGTAAAACTTCACAGTAGAAGTAAAAAGTAACATCATCCCAGAAACAACCTAATCAGAAGCAAATATCGGAAATGGGACATAGTGCTAAGAACAGTAAAGGTAGAACAAGGTGGAAAAAGGGCAACAAAATACAAAGCAGAAATAAAGTTTTCTTTGATTAAGTATTATTTTCTAAGCAACAAAATGAAAATGATAAGAAAGATGGGAAAAGGAAACTCAACATACACTTAACCTGATACAAACAACTTCACTTATTCCAAGAACACACAACTTCCAATGAAAAAATTAAACACTTGCTGAATGCCCAAATTTATGGCACATGAGCCAAGCTGTTCCAGGGGCCAACCATTGGATAACAGCACCAACAGAGGTCACATGCATGCTCGGTAAGGAGTAGTAGCAAAAGGTAATGACATCATGACTCATAACTCATTAGGTGTGACTTGTAGGGCTTTTGCATGGCAAGTGAGTGTGCTGATAAAGGGGAAGGAAGACAGGGAGATAGAGACAGACAGAGAGACACAGAGAGAGACAGAGAGACACAGAGATAGGAGGCAGAGAGAGAGAAAGATTGGTTTATATATTTGCTGGACTAGTGATTTTAGCAAAAGCCCCCACAAGGTAGAAAATGTGCATGGATGCCTCTTTCAGAGCAGGCCATAAACTGGTGGTCAGCGAAATACTGCCCCTCTTTGTGCCGTTGCTCACCAAATTCAACAAGACGCCCAGTTGAGACTCATTTCCCTAGACTGTTGATTCAGGGAATATCCAATTCTTTAGTACTATAAATTAGTGTTACTATCTTTGATATGGGGATAGATTTGTATTGGGTGCTTGCTCCTTCTTTCCTTCCTTCCTTCATTTGTGCTTACGTTCCAAGTCTTGAATACCAAAAATGACTATAGCAGAAAACCCAAAACTGAATGCAGACAGTGGAAGATTATTCCAACAGTCACCTGGACAGTCATCTGGAGTGATTTGATGCAATGGGAAAGTGTTACATATTCTATGCAGTGCAAGTGTCACGTGTCACCCATCAAGTGTCAAATGGTATTTAACAAAAGTGTGGCCCGACTTGGTGAAAGTGAAAGGAAAGAGTTTCTGGAAAGGAATTTGAAGAAATATCATTACCAGCATCTTAGTTTTTGCAGCCATCTCTCTAAAACAAATCATCTGTTAGCTGCCAGCATTCAAACTGTAGTGTGCAGAGCAAAACATAAGCACCTTTCTCATGGAAATTTTAGCAAAATGGACACTTCTTTGTAAATTAAAACCTCTGTATTCAGGTTTAATTGCAGTGCTAGCACTTTGCAATAAATAAGTGGGTTTTGGGTTGCAGTCTGAGCACCTGGTATCTATGATGTTTGCCATGACTGTTTCAGGAGCTTGCCTAGCTAGCATGCATGAAGCTCTAGGTTCAATTCCTAGCACTCTCAAAAGAACAACAATGCTTTTATTATAAGAGTGCAATTTTACAGAAACACATAAAAAGTAAAAATTTTACACTGGATACAGACCTCTGCCCAGCAACATGAATACAAAGACTAGTACAATAATGAATGCTTTAAAATTTTTCAATGAAAATTGAAGCTCTATGTAACAATTTTAAAAGGAAAACAGTATAACTATCATTCAAGTACAAAAACAAGAAGTATCATAACTTGACAAAATTTTGGAAATACAAAAACCATTAGATTTTACTGAAGAGTTTCAAGAAAAAAAACTTTAGCCAACCAAGAAAAGAAAAAGCAGTATGGCAAAGAACTGATATCAAGCTTTTAATCCATCATTAAATTATAGAATTAAGGCTAAAACAAGGATGGGAATTATTATTATAGATGTTACACATTATGAGTATCTGACAAAGAGAAATGCTATTATAAATAAAACCACAGTTAAGGAAGACAGAAAGTAGAGAAAAAATTACCATGTCCAGTACTCCATGAAATCAAAACTTAAAATCAAGGAATTGAGGTAAATATACTTACATTATCAATGTTAAAAACTCAATAATAAATATTCCTTCCTGGTAACCACACTAACAACCAACATTTACTGTGTGCTATAAACTCTAAGCACCTAAGATGTTTTATCTCATTTAATTCTCAAAGTCTGGCTATCATTTTTTTTTAACTTTTTTGTCTTTTTGAAACAGGGGTTTCACTATGCAGTTCAGGCTAGCCTTGAACTCACTATGTAGCCCACACTAGCCTCATACTCACAGTGATCCTCCTGCCTCAGCTTCCCAAGAGTTGGAATTACTAGAGTATGCCACCATGTCTGGCCTCACTCTTATTTTAGAAATACATAAACAGCCAGGCATGGTGGTGCATGCCTGTAATTCCAGTACTCCAGAAGCTGAAAAAGGAGGATCACTGAGAGCTTGAGGTTTGTGTGGGGCTACAAAGTGAGTTCAAGGCCAGCTTAAACTGCATAGTGAAACTGCCTCAAAAAGATAAAAAAAATAGATACAGACAGAAAGAAGGAAAGAAAGAAAGAGGTACTAAAATTAAGGAACTTATCCAGAGTTATAAAACTCAAAGTGGCAGAGCCCATATTTAATTCAAAATCCCCGACACTAGAGCTCAGACCTAAATGTACACTCCACATATAAAACAACTGTCTTGTAGTTTATACACAAGGGCTTATGCATACAAACAGCATAATAGCTCATCTCTAATTCTGTAACATTTCCCAAAAATTTCCTCTACTGTTCTCTTCCCAGCCAGTTTACTCTTACTGTATACTCACAGTCACCTGTTAATTCATTCACTTACAGTCTAATTCTGAAAGGAAACTGCTTTCACTAAGAACATTAAAGCCAGGTCTTCAAGTTTTGCCTTCTGTAACTTGTCTGGACTGTGTGCCACTGCTGGCTTTCCCAGATCCCTGAATTCTGAATCCTCCTAAGTTCTGGGATTCCTTATCTCCTGCTGTTTCTTTCCTGCTCCTCCTCAGTAACCTCTGCAGAAACTTTCCTTGATCTTTAACCACAGTAATTCTCAGGGCTCAAGTTTTTGTTATTCTCTCAAGTTTTTCTCATTTCCCACATCTGTATGTACCACTGACAGTGGTTTACATTTCTAAATTGCTCCCATTATAAATTCTCTTCAACTCCAGAAAAATCCATACTCAACTGTGAAATGATTATATCCACTTAAATGGCATGCCAAATAATTTCCTAAAATTTCCACATTTTATACTTCCTTCCTCTACAATGTGTTCATAAATACCAGTCACTATAATCTATCTGAATCCTAAAAGAAAACAGCCATCCTAGATTCTTTATGAACCACTATGATTAGCTGTTTAACAATTCCCATAACTTCTCTGTCATACGATATATTCCTTACTCTGAAGCAGTGTGAATTAGGTATGAGGATCCATTTCTATGTAGACTTTGAAATCTTTTAAAAACTCAGTCTCTGGCAGCAAACAGTAGAAACTAGTACTTCTCAGATACAAGAGACTTATAAGAGCAAAGTCCCTGCAGCAGAGACTAGAAGCACCAAGGGGAAATCATGAACAAGATTTTAACCAAAAATCCAAATTTAAGGAGCAGGGGACAGTGAGCACAATATGAACATTTTCAAAACACCCGCCCTGTATCAAATGCTATCTTTTAACAAGTTCCTGATTCCTTTGTGTCTACAAAGGAATAAAATAAAATAAAAATCAAGGGCAGTCTGACTTACTATCCAGTATTTGCAGTTCAAAATGGTCTCAGACAACAAAGATACTCTTACTCCCATAAGCTACCAGCAATATCCTTAAGTACAACAGCTAAGTGGTAATAAATGTGCTAATTTCACTTGGAGGCTTTGCCCTATGAGGAGCTTTTTTCAATCCTCCTAAATAACTTAAGGACCCTTTAGAAAGTAAAACAAAAGACAGAATCTTCAAGAATGTCACAAAAGTTCTTTACAAAATAGAACCATCTGACTTTGTATTCAAAATCAGAGTTATATCTATTGATTGTCCTTGAACTCCTTGTTTACTCTGAGCCAAAGTTGGCAACAGAAACAGTCTTGTCAGCACACTGTATTGTAAAATGCCACAAACACTGTAAAATGCACTGTTGATAAGATACATGGAAGTATGGACAGACACAATGCTATAGTCAATGTTATGAAACAAAAGTCCACAGACTTTTATGGGAGAAAAATCACAGAAAAAAATTTACCTTATAAATTTAGATTAGGCTTATATGAAAAAATGATAGTCTAGCAAATATGAACTAGGCATAGTAAGAAATTGTGTAAGTAGGGAGACATAAGGAAAAAAAAGTTTGTTATCTAAAAGCAGCAGAGAAGAACTAGTATGGCTGCAATGTATTAAAGGAAAAATTTCATTAGATGAGGCTGTAGAAAAGTCACAGACCTCTTAAGGAACTGAGATTATGCACTAAAACAGAATAATCTGATTTACCTTTTAAAGATCACCTTGCAGTTATGTGGGGAAAACAGTTAAGAGGGCTAAGAAAAAACAGAAAAACTTCAATTTGGAGACTTCTGCAGGTGACCAAGTAAGAGGCACTGATTCAGATGAGCAGTCTTTACTTAGAAAAATAAAACTCACTCAACTTAGAACAGTTGAGTGAATGGTGTGGTACCCAGGTGTGCATAGTCTATTTTCAGAATGAGAAAAGTCATCAATCATAATACTTAATATCAGAATCAATGTCATCTTATCTTAGTAAAATTTTATAACTTCTCATTTTTCCCAATATGACATAGTACACATGACATTATGACTTGTAAGAATAACATTAACTCAGTGAAAGTTTTCTGTTTTATTTTAGGTTTTTTCTTTTATTAACTTTTTATCATCCCTATGGATTCTGCCTTCCACATCTTTGTTTTTAACCACACAACAGTTAACCCCAATGTGTTATCAATCAGACAGCACATTTGTTTCACATACTATCTATCTCTCAGCACTGCTAGGGCAGGTACTGAAAGTTTTAAGTACACCATACACAGAAAAATTACAAAATAAATTTGATAAAATGGGTTGTTTTTATAATTTCTATAATATTATGCTACAACATTAGCAAAAAACCACGAAGATTTGGTCTGGTAAGCGATTAAAGGGAACTACGTATATACTCAAGCATACACTGTCTAAAACATTCCTCATACACTACCCAGAAATTAATGTAAACTTCAAAATTTCCAGTCAGACCACAATACACAATTTAATCAAGTTCCAAATGACTTTAAAGTGATAAAAATGTTATTTTCTTCCAGTAAAGATGGCAGATAGATAAGAGCACAATACAGAGGTTCCCTGGGACAGACAACTGAGATGCTGAAAAAACACAGTGTGGGGAGTGCCAGACAGAGGGAGATGGATCCTCTTGACTTAGGAAGAAACTAACTGCTACCCATCCTAAAGGTACACAGCCTGGATAAAATGTAATGGACAGAAAAAGTGCTGCTGTTCCCATTTGCTGCTTGCTGATTATTCACTACTTCACTGCCTTTTGCCCACAATGAACTGTTTCTCCTCTGTAATGCCCCTCTGCATGCCACCCTGCCTTGGAGCCAGGATCCTATAAGCTACAATGAACTTTTCTTCCTTTACCTTTGGGTGCTGGGTATTTTGTCTCAGCAACAAAAAAAGTAACTAAGACAAGGAAGTCTTTAAAACAGGTAAAAGTAAAAAACAACAAATTCCACTGGGCAAGGTGGCACACACCTTTAATCCTAGCTACTCTGAAGCTGAGATAGGAGGATTGGAAATTTGAGGTAAGGTAGGCAATATATCAAGACCCTCTCTCAAAATAAAAACAAGCTAGGAAGTTGCTCTACTCTAGAGCACTTGCTTAGAATGAGTGAGGCTCTAAATCTGATCCCCAGTTTTGCTTTTGGCGGGGAAAAGCTGTATGTATATGAATAGGTATGTATGGGAATTGTTATTTTAAACCTTAGAAAATATGCTTTTCAGGTTGAATAAATCTGAGATTACTGAACACAAGGCTTCACCAGAACCATTTTAACAGAACTTACAATTTTGTAAGACAAAGCTATTCTCACTTGTCTGTTAACCAAGGAAGAAATAGGTGTATTATTAACATAATGAACTTGAGTTTAGTATATTTAACTTTGTCTTTTTCAATTAATTTATAACCCATTTTAAAATGCAGAACATGCTTGATTCAAGCTGTATCAACAATGACCCAAGTTTGAAAACAGAAATGAGACAAATAACCTGAACAAAGTTATTTGTTCAACATACTATTAAACTTTGCGATTGAAATATTTAACACGTTGCATACCCACAAGCAATTTTTAAACAGCATTAACACAACTCCTGACTTACAAGAATAACACAACTGAAGGACAAAAGGAACTGTGCACTAACAAAATACTTAAGGAAAGTTAACTTAAGGAAAGTTGTTCTTCCCTGACAATTCACATTAACATGAACTATCTAGTCTAATTGGTTAGACAGATTTTACTGTGCTTAAATTGACCAGTAGGTCAATTAGAATACTTTAAAAACTAGGGTTCTTTGCTTTTTAAAAAATGTAACATCCAGAGGATACACAGGGCTGTTCCACCTGGCTGGGGGAGAATGAAGACAAAACAATGAATCAGACAGCTTGTTCCCAACCTTTCTGGCACCAAGGACCAGTTTCGTGGAAGACAATTTTCCATCAAGGCTGGGTATGGGTGAAGAAATGCTGGTGAGACAGTTCCAGGAGATTCCAGCAAGTTACATTTACTGTGCACTTTATTTCTATTATTACTGTGTACTTTATTACTACATCAGACTATCATAAGGTGCACCAACCTAAATCCCTTTCCTGTCCAGTGCACAGAAAGGTTCCGGCTCCTATGAGAATCTACTGGTGCTGTTGATCTTGCCAAGGAGCAGAGCTCTTGGCTGTCAACCAAGTGATGGGGAGCAGTGGGAACCAGATGTTTAGTTAGCTTGTCCACCACTCACCTCCTGCTGTGCAACCTCCTTCTTAAAGGCCCTCACCCCTATCCCATCCTTACCCATGGATCTGAAGATGAGGCTATGGGATTTAGCAGCAGATACACACTGAAAAAAGACATCAAGTCAGAATCAGAAAGGCCTGATGAAACAAGCAGAAGCCCTATGCAAACCTAGAACAGAGGAAAGCATAATCTATGATCAAGCAGAGTAAAGACCACAAGTATAGAAAAGCAGCAAATATTTAGGGGAAAGAAACGTCACGAAACCACAGAGCAATGAAACACTGATTCCCCAAAGGTTCTGATTAGTTTCTAGTTTCCTTTTCCAGGCTCCGTACAGACCTCGAGGTATCACATTTCTTGTCTTTGGACTTGCATGGGATTCCCTTCATATAAGTCAATTTCCCTCCACTTGAGCTCATCTGGGTCTCAATCTGCATTTAGAGGGGCCTAACATTAAGAATCAAGAAAATGCTTCATTCCTTTAACCTAACAATCCTAATTCTTCATGCTAAGAAATTTACTTGTTAAAAAAGCACATATAAAGATGTACGTTATAACATTAAATAAAAACTGAAGACATATGTGTGACATCAGAATCTACTCAAAATACATCTATTAAAACCATAGACTTTCTGTTCAATTCTGTTCCAAGTCAAATGCATAATTTTACTAGTATGATCAAAACATATTACCTATAACTAAAGATCAATATATAAAAATGTATGTCAGAATTAAGGGTACAGTCTGATTTATCTTAACATTATAAACTTTGTTGAACAGAAAATTAGCATAAGTTCAATTCCTTGGGTATCACAGCTTTTTGTTTTTGCTTTCTTGTGGAACTGGAGAATGAATTCAGTGTGTTCATACTAAACTACATCCTTGTCTCTCCCCTCTCAACTTTAATTTTTGAGGAAGTATCTCATCTACCTGTTTTAGTCTCCCAACTAATTGAAATACTTTATTTTTGAGTGACAATATAAATCTTAGTAATAACCATATCAATTAATACACCTCAAATTTACATGATACCCACAGGCAACAGAGTTATACAAAAAGCAAAAAGGATAAAGAGGGATACCAGCAGTGAAATACAGGGGAACTCAGAACAAAACAAAACAGGAAGATACTTAAAAGAGGAAGGGGCAATGAAAAAATAAAAGAGGGCTGAAACAAAGACAGTTTAACTTTAGATGACAGGAACTATGTCATTACATTTTTCTACATCCACAATAGGCAATTTAATGTATGTATGATGAGTTGACAACATGGAACAGAGGCTCTACTTTTAACAGTTGACAAAGGCAAAAATCACTAAATATTAATGATTTCTCCCATATAAACAGGAGCTCTCTATGATATTAATTACTTTTTCACCATATCACAACTCAATCATAGTAGATTTCAACAGGAAAAGGATTTCGCTGTCAGGTAAAACAGGAGGGAAAATAGCCACAGGATCCCAAGAAGTCAAACTAAAACTACTTCAAGAACCAGTCAAACATGCAGTCCCAGGGTTACTACTGAGGCAGCTAAGATTCTGTGCTCTTGCGTGTCCAAATTCTGGTCATTTCGACTTGCTGGAAACGCAGTGGCACTAAAGTGCAGCCCTACTGAGGTCCGAAGTCAGCAAGCCCAACAGAGATCCGAACCGGCAAGGGACTTGCATTGACTTACGGAGAGTGCCAGGAATAAAACCCTTCCACAGGAAAGGGGCACCAACAGGACATTTTGGAATTGGGCAGGACTGGCAAGAACAAGGAACAGCAGTGACTTCAGTCAGTTGTTCCCTTCCCAGATGAGACTGGTGGGGTATGCTTTGGCCTTGGTCATGTTCCTGGCTGACATCCAATAAGCTGTCCCCAATCAATTCCCTATGAAAGGCACACACTAATGCAGTGAAAGCCTCAGCAGGTTGACTGACCGAAGGGGAGGAGCCTCTGTTTGCACCTCAATAACATACTGGAGTTGGCAGGATCAGTTAGCCAGCATGTTTCAGAAGAACCTTAACCAGCAAGGAAAGAGACTGGGACCTCCTATATACGCCTGTATGGAAGAAACCAAAAATATGAGAAAAGGAAGCAAGAAGAAAAAGTTCCCAGCCCCAACCCTGAGAACACTGATCCAGGAGAGGTACATACAAGAGATTGAGGACAGCAAACATGCAATATCAGACACAGCATCAGTGCACATTGAAGAAATACCTTCAGGACCTCACAGACGAGATTAAGAGTGAAATATTTAACCAAGTAAAGCAAGATACAAGTAGATTAATAAAAGAAATGCTCAGCACCTCTCAAGAAGATACAGACAAAAGAAGGGAGGAACACATAAAAAAGGAGAGAACCATTTGATGAAGAATATAAAGAAAACACAGAATACATGAAGCAGGTTCAAAGAGATTACCTAGAAATAAAAATCTCCATTGAAAGCCGGCAAAACTGCTTGAAAGAAACTAACGATAGATTATCCAAACTGGAAGACAGGTTTGCAATGTGGGATCATGAAAGGAAAGATCTCTTAAAAATAACAAGGAAACAGGTAGTAACAATATAAAGGCTAGAAGATGACAAAAGGATCTATAACTTAAGAATAAAGAATGTGAATGAAGAAGCAGGGGTACAAACAAAGGAACTACAAAGGCTATTTACAGAAATAATTAAGGAAAATTTCCCAACCATGGGAAAAGGAAATGATATTCAGATGTATGAGTCATACAGAACTCCAGCCCCCTACAACCAAAACAGAGCTACACCCAGACATATAATAATCAAGATCCCAGAAATTCAATATAAGAACAGAATATTAAAAGCCATCAGAGAAAAGAAACAGATCACCTATAAAGGAAAGCCCCTCAAAATCATGGCAGACTGCTCGACACAGACCATCAAATCAAGAAGAGCTTCGAGCAAAGTATTCTAAGCCCTGAAAGAAAATAACCTGCAGCCCAGATTGATGTATCCTGCAAAGTGTCTCTAGAAATTAATGGAGAAACAAGATGCTTCAAGACAAAGAGGAACTGGGAGAGTTCGCAACCACCGATCCAACTCTACAGAGAATACTAAAGGACATTCTAGAGAGAGAATAGTATCAGAATTCCAGGAACAGTGGCAGAGAGGCCTCAATGAATGGAGCAGAAAGTGGAATGAAGAAGACAAGCAGACAACTATTGGCAGAAAAAGAGCACAACAGAAATGAGGCAAAGAAGCTTGGCTATAATCTCTAATATAGATGGCCTTAATACACTAAAAAAAAAAGGAAAAAAGGAGAAACACACTCAGAGTAGATCAGGAGGTAGGGTCCACCAAGATGCTCTTTATAGGAAATATAATTAACCTGAAAAAGGATATATGGACCGAAAATCAAATATGAGAAAACCATGCTCTATGTGACAGGGAACCAGAGACTAATAGGGGCAACTAGACCAGTAATTGTGGATAGGTTGGAAAGACAGGCTTTAATAGGTAAAGGAATACAACTAAAGATCAAGTCCAGGAGGGGGAAGGTTCGGAACAACTTAGGTAAGTTGCCCCCCAGTCTAAAAACTCAGGGTGTTGGTGAGACCCAAAAATGCACAGTGTACCCTGTGGGAGTGAAAGGGAAGAAATAGTCTTAAAAAAGACAGCAGAAGGTATTGTTAATAGTGTATCACAATTTAAATCCATATTATTCACAGTGTTCTACTTAGACAGATTTTATTCTGCCCTGGTTTGTCTACTTACGCTAGATATGAGGGCATAGACAGCTACCCTCAACTATCAGGATATAGTAGAGTAATCATCTTTAATTTCCTATTAACTTAATCTGGAGCCTTGTATAACTTGTACTGTTTTATCATGACTGATCTAAATCTGGTTTGTTAGACTGCTGTTTGGTATCAACAGATTTTATTGACATTGTTATGATTGATAGTATCAAGTCTGAGTATAGGCAACTACACTGAAGATGACAAGATTCACAATACCCATTCTGGTTTGATTACTACCTGTTTTTGAAGTTTTATACTATCTACAAAGTTGTGTTTTTGTTAATATTATTATGTACTGCTATATTCAATTTTACTATGTCTGATGATATAGACAATTCTATTGAAGATAACAAGAGACAATATAGTAAACCATGGTAGAACTTCTTGTACAGTGGTTTTACTTGTCTTTTTCGTTTCATGTGTTTATCAGAATGTTTTGTTTTGTCTTGCTTTGCTTTGTTTCTCCCTCTAATATAGAAAGGATAGAAATACATGTAGAGACTCATGAATGTGTAGAACGTATAAACAGTTTACAAGAACTGGCCTTATAACACATGATGAAATGAACAGATACTTTGAAGAAAAAGAGACACTAAAATACCCAGTGCTGATCCTGGAGTGTCATAATGTGAAACCCAGCAATAGTATTATTCTTTGTTCAGAGTGATATTAGCCTGCTTGGGTTTATTCAATCTCAACATATTTGAAGATATGGATAACTGCATGTATGTTTAAGTGTATAGGATAACCATATTTCTAAGTTTTTGTTGGATAGTTGAACAGAACTGGTTGCAATCTCACTGTTTGAATCCCCACTATATATGTTTTACTTTTGTATCTTGAACAACTATTTGTAAGAAGACAATCTGTAATCATCAACTAGTGATTTCTTACGGTTTATTTTTTCTTTGAAAGTATGGATTATTTCTACCCATTTTCTATTTTGTTTACTCTTTCTTTAAATAAATTTTTTTTTAAAAAATCATGTTATTCAAGCAACTGGTTTTTGTCACAGCATCAGATGATCCAAAAGATTCCTGACTAAATCAGCACACATTAATTAGTATGAATATATGAAATAATTCTGAAGGCATTCTGCAACTTTGAGATATGGTTATGTGGCCTAAATATTAAGGACAGAAGTAGACAATAACTAACTGCTCTAGTAGAAGTCTTATTTGATGAACTTCTAATTACTGCTTATGAACATGCCTATAACAACAACAACAAAAAACACATACGCTTATCGTTATGGTTTGTATCTAGATGTTACCCCAAATCCTCATTCAGTCATGGAAGCAGACTTCTAGCATTTGTGACTGACTCATGGTCCAATGCTGGGATTAAGGGTGAGTGCTCCACCCAAGTAGGTGTGGCCTACATACAATATGACAGAGTTTTCTCTAACCCTCTTCCTTTTTCGCTCTTGATACTTTTGCTGCATTCTGCCACATGAACTGTTGCCTTCTGCTATGTGTCACTCTGTTGTGGAGCCAATATGGAATGAAACCTCCACAGACTGTGAGCTAAATAAACCTTTTCTTCCTTATCTTTGGGTATCGGGTATTTTATCTCAGCATTGAGAAAAAAGTAACTAACACAGTTACCTTCTTTAAAATATCTTGTATCACACCAGACTTTTCCTTCAGTAGGTCTACAACACGAACAGCCTCATCTTCAGAAAACATCATGGTCTTCAAAGACAGAAGAAAATCTTTAAATTTCATTTCAGCATTTTCTTAATTAAAAAAGAAAAGGAGACGGCAATTAGAAAATAACAACTAATAACTTCAGAAAAGATAAATATCAAGCATTTATGGGCTAGAAAGTAAAATACTGAAAGAAAATATTTACACTTCTGCTCAAATAAATGATTCAGTCAAGAGGGAAATAATATTTACCATGTATTATGGAAAAATTACATTACCTAGAAGTTTGTAGAGTACTAAAATAACAGTATGCCCTCACCTCTTAAAACATTATTTAAGCATCTACAGTATGCTAGTATACAGAGTATATTTATAATATCCTTTTTACTTTAATAATCCTGAGACATACATAAACCAAATTCCAGAAAATAAGCTCTAAGATAATTAAATAAAAATGAAATCTTATTCTTCAAAGAACAAACATATATATATGTGATTGTAAAGGTAGATTATCAATTTGATTGCCTGTAAGTATCTAGGGGATCAGCAAAGCACACTTCTAAGTGTGTTTGCATAGGGCATAAAAGCATGATTATGGGGTCTGTATCTGTGCCTTGTCCCTGATTTTTGGCACCATTTCCCTTGCCTTGCTTTCTGGCTACTACAAACCGAACATCTTTGCTCTGCCACACCTTTCTATGTTTCCTCCTTACTGCTAGCTGCCCTGGACTGAATCTTCTAAAACAATGAGCCAAATTAAACCTCTTCTTTAAATTGCAGGGTTTGATTAATGTGTCCCAGATATAGGAAAGCTAATATGAAATGTAATCTTAACATTAAAATAACCCACAAATTAAATATTTCTTAGATTCATGCCCCTAAATTCTCCCAGAGCTTCTATTAGGCACAAAATTCCCTTTGCTAAAAAAACTGCCATTCGTTAGACCAAATGAGCACTGAGTTTAAAACACTTCAATTATGTTGTAAGTTTTTTAGGCGTGTCCATGTGTGGAGTAAGAGGCATATAAGAACTCTTTACTTTCTACTCAATTTTGCTGTGAACCTTACCTAAAAATGCACAGTCGTCTATCTAAAAAACATTAAAAATCCACTATCACCACCACCAAAAAGAATAGCAGCTGCGAACTAGCAAAAAATCCTCACAGGAAGTAACAGTAGCAGGGAAAGATTGCCAAAGTAGCGATAGGATCTCAAGCAAGTCAAATTCCAATGTTCAAGTCAACAAAATTAAGAAGGATGGAGTAGAAAACTATCAAATCTTTTTACCACAAGTACAAAGTGTACTTGACTTCATCAAAATGTATTTTTATACTATAACTAATTAAGACACTCTGTATATTACCTTTGTCAGTCTCAATCTTCAGTTTTTTAGACCCAGATTTCTGGATCCCTTCTACTTGGTCAGGTTTAACAAGATCAATAATTTCTCTCTTATCCACCACAAGATTTGAGTTAGCATTATCCATCAGAGAAATAGAAGTACTTGAATGAATAAGGGGATTATCTACCAACACTGCAATTTAAATTCAACAAAATCACAAATCACTTGGGGTTTTGAAAAAAAGTAAACATGCAAGCACACTTTAACAATAAATTCAGTTATTTCTCAATCTCCAATATTAGTTCAATTTAAAATGTCTACCCCATCATTTAACAAGGCAGAAACTTTTATTCAAATAGTATCAATTAAATATTACTATTTTATAGCAAACCATTTAAGTCATCTAAAAATGGGCACTATAGCTGCTCTAATAGTATTTGCAAGTTTCTTAGAAATTCTTTTGATAGCTCATTTAACTTTTGTGTTTTGTCTTTTTTTTTTTTTAATCAGTACCGAGGATCGAACTCAAGACCACACGCTTGCAAGGCGGGCACTTATGCCACTGAGCTAAATCCCCAGCCCCAATTTTTGTGCTTTAATATAAAAGTCTAGTCGTATTTCATTAGTATTTAAGGAAACAATTTTTATTTGTGTTGATACTGTGCTGAATTCTTATTGTAATTGATAATTTTTAATTAAATTCCTATAACATGCTAAGTACAAAAAGCAGTCAGTTCCTTGCAGATATTTTCTCAGTTCTAATAGTTATGGCTCTTATTTTCATACTACATCTTACTACGCTTGCCGAAACTTTCAGAATATTCAAAAGTGGAAAAAGAAAGCTTTCCTGTAATACTATTAATGTAAAGAACTCAAAAAGTTATATCCGATTATCTGCTAGCAAAACATACAAACTTACACATAGATGGAAATCTCTGCTTATTCATACTTTTTAAAAAATAACCTTTTGTGCACATGTAATCCTTTTATTTAAAACTTAACATACTTAACTTTATCTAGTCAAATAATACTCCACTCATACATGATGGTTGATGTCATAAAATGCAAATAGAAGTTCTCCTTTTCCTTTTCCATTTTTACTATCTTATAGTACTAGTTGATATGACAGCCCAGTATTATTTGGTGATTACTAATGTTTAACCTAAGTTTATACCCTGGAAAATTCTGGAAATAAATATTGCTCTGTCACTTTTATGTGCATGCTTAACATATGAAATGTTTATAGAATAATAGGAAATGAAGGACAATGCTGCATCCAGCAAATATCTTCAGGCATAATCTTAAGAAATATAAAAAGTACAAGTACTTTGGGAACATTTTTCTCTTCATAGAGTTTGTATGCTATTTTTTCAAAGTTAACAATGAGAATAAAGACAAAAGTATTGCCATTTTAAAATTTCAGACAAATGTTTTCATCACATACTTACACTGTCAAAGCAATACAAAGCCACAAGGCTAAAAAGAATTTTACACTTACATTTAGAATTATAGTTGTTATAGCACACTAAACCGGCAATTAAAAAGCACATAATGTCTCCAGGGTCCCTATCCTATTATATCTCTATAATTAGCATTTATAAAACACATATCTAGACGTCACCATTTTCTGTCTTCTGCTTCTTTGATGAAACTTTCTTCTTTCCTGACCCACTTTCATGTTTAGTCTCTTGGTGAGAGGGTAATGCTTCTTGCTTCTTCAAAGGCCCAATCAGAGTCTCCACCTTTTTATCTTGGTCATCTTTAATGAATACAAATTTTTACAAAATCATACCAAACAATGAACACATCAGAAAAGGTATAATTAGTAATAAATTATTTTCAGAATGCATTAGCATTAAATCTTATTAGTTTTCTCATCAGTAAATTTTTCTTCTTTCTTACTCCATGACATATGTTCCTCAGTGTATTTACCCCTCTAACCTCGTTCTAGACCAATTCACAATACTACTTAGCACAGTCAAATTTCTATTTAAAACGGGCCCTTTCCTCACCACTGTAATTCCCAACCTCACACCTACTTCCTTCTACACTGACAAAAAAATAACCTTTACTTTCTTTTCTACCCATTGTTTTTCAACTAACTGCAATCTGATTTTTATTTATCCTATTCCATGAAAGAATTAACTCAGATGCCTGGTGTCCCAAATGCCATACACTACAAATATGTTAATCCTTATTTGACTATTCTTTAGAATCTTATCCTGTTGGTTTTCACCTTCCAAATTCCTCCCCTTTATGCTACGTGAAATAAAACTGTCACAAATGCACAAATATTGTATGATTCCACTTATAGGAGGCTCCCAGAATAATTGGATTCATAAAGACAGAATGGTGGTAGCCTCAACAAGCTGGGAACAGGGAAGTGAAATTTCCTGCTTGGTGTTTAATGTGTATACAACAAGAGAATTCTGGGGATGCCTGGTGGTTATTGTATGAAATG
Source organism: Cavia porcellus (assembly GCF_034190915.1). Taxonomy (NCBI): domain Eukaryota; kingdom Metazoa; phylum Chordata; class Mammalia; order Rodentia; family Caviidae; genus Cavia; species Cavia porcellus. The sequence goes on along the minus strand of NW_026947514.1, from coordinate 45,995,910 downwards.
TAAAATACTTAACACCGGAGAACTATGCTCTTAAAAATAGATTTTATGCTATACGTATTTTACACACACAAAAAACTGCTAGTTCCTATAATTCTCTCCTTCACCATATTTTTTTGTAGCCTCCTTTATTAACCACTTCCACTGAATATCTATCTCACTGATCTTCAAGTACCACCCTCGTGCTTATGCCTTCTGGGCTTCTGATTATCTCATACAACATTTCCTCTCTGCATTTACATATCCTACTGTACCAAGAATTGTTCTCTCAAGTACATGGCCCACATAAGCACCTGAAATCCTCTCCATTGGTATTCACTCCCTCCAATATTCTGCATCTTAATGCTAACAACCATGCACTAATCAAGGGTTGGAAGACTTTTTCTGTCAAGGTCAAACAGTAAACACTTTAGGCTATCACAACTATTCAAGTCTGTCACTGCAGGTAAAAGCCAGATGTAGGTAAATGAATCACTAGCTATTTTTTTTTTTTTTTGTCTTTTTCAATTTTTATCAGTACCAAGGATCAAACTCACCAAGGCAGGTGCTTATGCCGCTGAGCTAAACCCCCAGCCCCTACTAGCTATTTCAATACTTTCTTTATAGACAATGAAGTTTGATTCATAATTTTCGTATTTCTCAAAGTATTCTTTTGTGCCCCCTCCCCCAACCATTTAAAATGTAAAAACTACTCTCTGCTCACAGGTTGTTAAAAAACAGGAGGAAGGGCAGATGTAACCTTAGGTTGCATCTTGTACATTCTGACCTAACTTAGATCTTGGAAGATCAGTGTTGATCCTCTCTTCTCATCTCCCATCTCCCTACCTAAGGGTAGTTATGTTACTCTTACTTTGTAAACCTCTTTACTTTCTAGTTCTTCTATTACTGCCATAGTTTAGGTCTGCAACTCAACCGTAGAAAACTACAGTAACCTTTTAAATAGTCCAAATAGTTCAACAGTCCATTCCATGAAGTCTGTCCTCACAAGTTCTGCCAAAGAAATCTGTTTAAAATACAATATAAATCTAACTATATAACAAATGTGCTTGAAAATCTTCAACAATGACTAATCCATAGTCCCAGATCCTGGGATGGCACACAAAAACTTTTCAGTTTTGTTCTCTACATTGTATTTTATGGCTCAATGATACTGTAATCCTGTACTTCTGGGCCTTTACATATAACATTCTGTCAGTGTGGAATGGGACCCACTACATGCATAAAGAGACTCAGTCTTGAAGACTCAGTTTAGGGACTGCTTCCTCCATTAAAGTCTCTTACTCCCCACACATCAAGAGTTGGCTTTGGTCTCTACATTTCTTCCAGACTTTACGCAGATTTTTTCTACAAAACTAACATTTTGTTACTAATTTACATATACTCCCTGCCTAAAACATATGGTACTTAATCTATTTCTCTAATATCATGCTTGGTCACAACTGGCATATAAATATTGTGAATTCAATATAAACAAGTCAACACTAAGACAGACAAATGGTAAGTCCTTTCATCCAAAGCACACTGTCTGCAGTCACACATCACATTCCTTGCCATTTCTCAATTCTTTTCTAATGTAGTCATCTCTCAACATCCGTGGACATTAGTTTCAGAACCCCTTCCCCTGAAGCAAAATCTACAGATGCTCCTGTCCCACCCAGATTGATGTGGTATTTATATATAACTGCATATATTCTTCCTTTTACTTTAAATAATCTCTACAATACTCATAATACCTACTATAATGTAAATGCTATATAAAGTATTATAATACTGTATCATTTATGAAATAATGGCAAGAAAAAAGTCTATATATTTTCAATACAGATCCAATTTTACTGAGTATATGTAATCCACAATTGGTTGAACCTATGGAAATGGACTCAATGAATATGGATGATTGAATAGACCAATGAACATCTCTATCTTTGATATCCTATCCTACTTCTACCTATCCACCCCAAAAATCTAGCTGGCACCTATCTAAACTTTAATTTCTAGCATTACATGTCTAAATAGCCTGCCTCAGAACTTCTCTAATGGTTTAGACATACCTAGATTATACATAAATTTTTAAAATTATAATGACATTTTAGTGTGTCTACAGCTAAGTACAGACTCCCCTGAAAAGGCACTATTCATTTTTGCAACCCTAACATCAGGCACAATGCCTAGCATAAAAGACATGACAAATGTTTACAAAATTAATTAAGGGTGAAATTAAGGGTGAGAAATAATCTTATCTATTCATCTTTAATTCTTATCACATTGATTAGAAAGTATGAATTGAAATAAATGTAGAAGTTTCTAATTCCTAGTAACTCCAAATCCTTAGTACTTTTAGGAAAATAACCAGCCATGATTTATAAATTTCCATTAAAGTTATTTTTCATATTTATAATATAAAGTTTACAGTGCTGATTCATGGAGCCATTACTAATTTCTATTAGCAATCATTATTAACAAAAGTAATCATACAGTTAAAATAATCATCTTGGTTTCAGACTCAACACAAATATCATATAATAAAGTTAAGCAGATCACAATACCGCTTCCATTTTTAGGCTTCTTTTGCCCTGGTTTCTTCTTTGAGACAGCTGTTTCAGAGGGTGGAGTAGGCTGCTTTGTAACTAGGACAGATTCTACTGTTTTGCTAGGAACGTTTGATACATCACTTTCTTTGATGACCTGCTCTTCAGGTAAAGGTTTTTGTTTCTTTTCTTTCTTCTTTCTTTCTCTCATACTACAGGAAGTTTCAACCACATTCAATGGAACAGGTACTACTTGCTCGTCTTCTACAGCGGAAGAATCAGATACTTTAAAGTCTCGATGTACATTCTCAGAATCAGATTCATGGAGGTTCCCATTCTGGATTTCTTTCTTTTTATTCTTTTTCTTCTCTGCCTTCTTTTTATCTGTTTTTGTAGGAACAAGCTTTTGTTCTCTTTTGTGCTTTGCAAGAACTTCATCATATAGTGTTTCTTTCATGAAAAGCCAGAAGAAGAGGAAAATTACTGTAATAACTACTGAAGGAATAAGGACAACAAAATATGTTGACTCATAAAATTCCATGGTGCTTTTGTTAATGTGAACCTATAAAAACCTAAATGAGTGACAAAAAGAAAAAGAAACAACTTCAGTTTTATAAAAATTAACTTTATAAATCTACAACTCCCTTAAATGGCATTTCAGATTAACTTGATCGGCAAATAACAGGCTTGTTACTCAAATCACACACTTGATTATCCTGCCGACAATTCAAACATACTCTGAAGAAGAGTGGCAACAGTGTCTGTAAAGCAGTCTTTCACTTTGAAATCATGGGAAAACATCCTAATGGAAGAGAATTAAAATGTTTTTCCCAAATAACTTTGGTATGTGAATGTGTTGCAGTGGTGATCAAACCCAGGCCCTCATGCATGCTACATATGTGCTCTATTACTGAGCTACAACTTCAGGTACACTTTGGATAATTTATTAATATTTATCTTTTTTCTTTATTACATAATGCTGACAGTTACTATATGTGAAAGTAAAAAAGTACCAACACACTGCGTATTCACTACGGTACTGAATTTTTAATGGAAAAAAATAGTGGTGATTCATTCTTTCATTTACAGATTTAAGACCATTCAGTAACTGCCAGCATATCCTTTCCTGTAAGACTCAGTCTCATGTTGTTATAAGATACATCAAGGATTTAGAAATACAATAAACACAAAATCAAAGTATTAGAATGCAGCATTAAGATCAATTAAAATTAGATTATTTTTTCAATTCTGATCTTCAGATTTTAGATACTGGTATTCCGGTAAGAATGCATAAACCATATAAAAGTGCCTTATAAACCAGGCATGGAGTTGTAGGCCTGTAATTCTAGCACTATGAAAAACTAAGGCAGGAGGATCACAAATTCAAGCCTAATCAGCAAGAACGTGTATCAGAAGAGTAAATAGACTGGGAATATAGCTCAGTAAAAATGCCCTGCATTAAATTCCCAGTATTATCCCCCCACTTCCAGTTGGCTTATATTCTGTAGGCATCCAAAATATGTTGTAGAAAAAAGATGTTTAACACAGATATAATTAAATCCAAGAACATACTGAGGGTAAAGAAAATTTAAGACACTTAACTTTTGCAGTTTTAATGTATAAGTGTTACAGCTTGAGTAGATGTCCCTCCAAACCTTTATGCAGTCAGAGGTGGCTGGGTCCAATGTGTGATTACTAAATGAATCCACTGACTGATGTGGCATAGTTTTGGTTGTGGATAATGGGAAGGCCCACAGTGGGCTAACTGCTACCCATCCTAAAGGTACGCAGCCTGGATAAAATGTAATGGACAGAAAAAGTGCTGCTGTTCCCATTTGCTGCTTGCTGATTATTCACTACTTCACTGCCTTTTGCCCACAATGAACTGTTTCTCCTCTGTAATGCCCCTCTGCATGCCACCCTGCCTTGGAGCCAGGATCCTATAAGCTACAATGAACTTTTCTTCCTTTACCTTTGGGTGCTGGGTATTTTGTCTCAGCAACAAAAAAAGTAACTAAGACAAGGAAGTCTTTAAAACAGGTAAAAGTAAAAAACAACAAATTCCACTGGGCAAGGTGGCACACACCTTTAATCCTAGCTACTCTGAAGCTGAGATAGGAGGATTGGAAATTTGAGGTAAGGTAGGCAATATATCAAGACCCTCTCTCAAAATAAAAACAAGCTAGGAAGTTGCTCTACTCTAGAGCACTTGCTTAGAATGAGTGAGGCTCTAAATCTGATCCCCAGTTTTGCTTTTGGCGGGGAAAAGCTGTATGTATATGAATAGGTATGTATGGGAATTGTTATTTTAAACCTTAGAAAATATGCTTTTCAGGTTGAATAAATCTGAGATTACTGAACACAAGGCTTCACCAGAACCATTTTAACAGAACTTACAATTTTGTAAGACAAAGCTATTCTCACTTGTCTGTTAACCAAGGAAGAAATAGGTGTATTATTAACATAATGAACTTGAGTTTAGTATATTTAACTTTGTCTTTTTCAATTAATTTATAACCCATTTTAAAATGCAGAACATGCTTGATTCAAGCTGTATCAACAATGACCCAAGTTTGAAAACAGAAATGAGACAAATAACCTGAACAAAGTTATTTGTTCAACATACTATTAAACTTTGCGATTGAAATATTTAACACGTTGCATACCCACAAGCAATTTTTAAACAGCATTAACACAACTCCTGACTTACAAGAATAACACAACTGAAGGACAAAAGGAACTGTGCACTAACAAAATACTTAAGGAAAGTTAACTTAAGGAAAGTTGTTCTTCCCTGACAATTCACATTAACATGAACTATCTAGTCTAATTGGTTAGACAGATTTTACTGTGCTTAAATTGACCAGTAGGTCAATTAGAATACTTTAAAAACTAGGGTTCTTTGCTTTTTAAAAAATGTAACATCCAGAGGATACACAGGGCTGTTCCACCTGGCTGGGGGAGAATGAAGACAAAACAATGAATCAGACAGCTTGTTCCCAACCTTTCTGGCACCAAGGACCAGTTTCGTGGAAGACAATTTTCCATCAAGGCTGGGTATGGGTGAAGAAATGCTGGTGAGACAGTTCCAGGAGATTCCAGCAAGTTACATTTACTGTGCACTTTATTTCTATTATTACTGTGTACTTTATTACTACATCAGACTATCATAAGGTGCACCAACCTAAATCCCTTTCCTGTCCAGTGCACAGAAAGGTTCCGGCTCCTATGAGAATCTACTGGTGCTGTTGATCTTGCCAAGGAGCAGAGCTCTTGGCTGTCAACCAAGTGATGGGGAGCAGTGGGAACCAGATGTTTAGTTAGCTTGTCCACCACTCACCTCCTGCTGTGCAACCTCCTTCTTAAAGGCCCTCACCCCTATCCCATCCTTACCCATGGATCTGAAGATGAGGCTATGGGATTTAGCAGCAGATACACACTGAAAAAAGACATCAAGTCAGAATCAGAAAGGCCTGATGAAACAAGCAGAAGCCCTATGCAAACCTAGAACAGAGGAAAGCATAATCTATGATCAAGCAGAGTAAAGACCACAAGTATAGAAAAGCAGCAAATATTTAGGGGAAAGAAACGTCACGAAACCACAGAGCAATGAAACACTGATTCCCCAAAGGTTCTGATTAGTTTCTAGTTTCCTTTTCCAGGCTCCGTACAGACCTCGAGGTATCACATTTCTTGTCTTTGGACTTGCATGGGATTCCCTTCATATAAGTCAATTTCCCTCCACTTGAGCTCATCTGGGTCTCAATCTGCATTTAGAGGGGCCTAACATTAAGAATCAAGAAAATGCTTCATTCCTTTAACCTAACAATCCTAATTCTTCATGCTAAGAAATTTACTTGTTAAAAAAGCACATATAAAGATGTACGTTATAACATTAAATAAAAACTGAAGACATATGTGTGACATCAGAATCTACTCAAAATACATCTATTAAAACCATAGACTTTCTGTTCAATTCTGTTCCAAGTCAAATGCATAATTTTACTAGTATGATCAAAACATATTACCTATAACTAAAGATCAATATATAAAAATGTATGTCAGAATTAAGGGTACAGTCTGATTTATCTTAACATTATAAACTTTGTTGAACAGAAAATTAGCATAAGTTCAATTCCTTGGGTATCACAGCTTTTTGTTTTTGCTTTCTTGTGGAACTGGAGAATGAATTCAGTGTGTTCATACTAAACTACATCCTTGTCTCTCCCCTCTCAACTTTAATTTTTGAGGAAGTATCTCATCTACCTGTTTTAGTCTCCCAACTAATTGAAATACTTTATTTTTGAGTGACAATATAAATCTTAGTAATAACCATATCAATTAATACACCTCAAATTTACATGATACCCACAGGCAACAGAGTTATACAAAAAGCAAAAAGGATAAAGAGGGATACCAGCAGTGAAATACAGGGGAACTCAGAACAAAACAAAACAGGAAGATACTTAAAAGAGGAAGGGGCAATGAAAAAATAAAAGAGGGCTGAAACAAAGACAGTTTAACTTTAGATGACAGGAACTATGTCATTACATTTTTCTACATCCACAATAGGCAATTTAATGTATGTATGATGAGTTGACAACATGGAACAGAGGCTCTACTTTTAACAGTTGACAAAGGCAAAAATCACTAAATATTAATGATTTCTCCCATATAAACAGGAGCTCTCTATGATATTAATTACTTTTTCACCATATCACAACTCAATCATAGTAGATTTCAACAGGAAAAGGATTTCGCAGTCAGGTAAAACAGGAGGGAAAATAGCCACAGGATCCCAAGAAGTCAAACTAAAACTACTTCAAGCCATGTTTCATACTAATCTCTAGTCTCACTTATCTTTTGCTCATAAATCCTTCAAGAAACTGATGACAGTTACCAATCCTTTTTCTTAAGGAAAGTATACATATTCTCTAATATTTACAAATTTCAAGTTTCTGGACTCCTGAAGCATGTATATGAATCCCAGCTTTAAACAGGCTCTGGAATAGAAATGAGTTTTTGAGTGGGAAAGAAGGAACATGAATTCAACAATCCAAGCAGGTTTATTGCTAAAGCTAAAAGGTATCTCTGCACAGGCAGAACAGAGAAGGTGTCTCTTTACAGGCTGAGGATTTGTTTTAGTTTCTTGGGGGGGCTGTTTGAAGGAGTGGGTCAGAGAAAGGGGGCTTGATGTGGCCTGGTGACGTATCCTCAGTCCTAAGGTGACTGTTGGTGAACTTGTGTTTCTCTAAAATAGGGGGTAGTCTCATTTGAACTGATGGTGTCCCTCTCAAGCTCTATCATTTTCATCTTGCACTACTCTACAGAACTCCAAAAACAGTAACATAACAGAACACAGATGGAATAGTATTGTGACTCAATAGTTGCTTAGCATATGTGAGGCTCAGGGTTCAAACAAACACAAAACAGAACAAAAAAAAAAAAAAGAAGAAAAAAAAAAGGAGTCTAATCAACCAATGTTAAAATTCTATTCACTTGTTCTCCTATAATATACACTGGTACTTACAAAACTTAGGTTACATTACTGAGTTGAATTCTATACATGCCTCAGAAGGCCAAAACCTGTTTATATTAACATAAATATTTGAAACACAAAATTTTAATGACAATTTTATCTAGAGACAATTACCAGAATTTCAATCAAGCTGCTTTAAAACCAAAGGATAAAGCTATATATATATAAGAAAGAACACACTGATGCTAATGGTAAAACAATAATATTACTTCGGTCTGGGTGATCTACATATATCTATTTAAAATAGTTAAGACTGTAATACAGCAAAATACATAACAAAAAGCATCTTATGTTGAACACAATTATATATTCATAGTCTGAGACTATACAGAAGAAAATGAGAAGCCTTTTTGAAGGGAATGAGTACAAATATTTTAATGCTGTTGAACTTTTTAATCGGTCTTTCACATAGTAACAGCAATTTAAGTACTCTGTATGTATTATATTAAATTTCTTTAAAAATTGTTGCCTACACATTATAAAGAAAAAATGAAACAGTTTGATTAAAAATTTTTAATTCTATTTTCTTACTACTGGGGTATGTCAGTTACCCTTCCTTGTGTGCTGATTTCCTTGAGTGTTTAAACAAATCACACACATACACACACAACCTAGTAATTTGACAATTTTTTTTTCCTGTATCAATACAGTTGGGACGACTTGAGAGAACTATTAGAAAACTTAACAAATCAAAATTCAAGACTGAAATCTGAACATAGGAAAGTCACTCTACATTCACTGATACCAAAAACATACAAGAAGGCATATTTACCAAAATACACATTTACATATCAATTAATTAAGGAAAAGGTAGTTTTTAATCCAAGAATGCAAGGTCTCTTAAAAGTTCCTATGAAACAATGTTGTCTGGACCACTAAACAAATATTGTTTTAATAAATAACACATACACGCGCTACCATTTTATTCAATGCACAACGTAGTTAAAATATTGCTAAGAATAGCTGTGAAACCTGAGCTGAAAATCACTATCACAGGTTCTTTATGAAAATAGTGGTCATAACTAAAAACAAAATCTGCAATCTTATCACCTTGAATTGACGTATTTCACATTCCAAACATGTCACCATTGGTACCATGCTTCCTGTCCTTTAAACTCTCAATAAATCTTACACTGACTTCTTTTTAAACTGATGTCAACAGTTTTCAAGAAAAGCAATTCATCTAGCAGTATTCCATGCTGTTAAGATAGCGTCTTATTATCAATTAGATTTCCATTTCACAACAGAATTATATTCAATATTTTATGAACTACCAAAATTAAAGATTAATCGTTATACAGCTGCTAACAATCAAAGTAAGCTTCAGATATATCCTGAGCATAAGGTAAATTATCTTAATAAGACTGGTACATAACACTATAATGATGCATTAAAATAAAGTCACGATGTTGTAGACCACTACGAGGCAGCTCTGAGCAGGATTTAAATTTTACTAATTGGCTTTCTATGTTTATCTGTGAATCTGTTCTAGGCCTAGGCCCCTTGCCTGGCGATGGGAGCTGATTTATAATAAGTGAACCTCTATGAGTCACTGGTCCTGGCTGAGGCCTGTAGGGGCCTGTGAGGCCAGAGATACCTCAAAGGGCAAGATAAGGCCACAGCTGTGGGCACTTAGCTCCAACCCCAATTAACAAGATAGAGACTGCAGCTGGAATTATTCCTACAGTCTCATCCCCACCATGTATTCATGATAAGACAGTTTCACTGAATTGACTTGATTCATTACTTGGAAAAGACCTTGAAGTGACTCCCAAGGTCCTGCTCATTGACTGCACTTTCCTGAGTTTCCCCACCCCTTGTTGTTGGACCTAATAAATAAACTGCGCGGCTCAGAGAAGTCTTTGTTTTAGCCATTGGAGTCTTGAGCTCAACTAAAGGGTTTTGACCCTCCTGGAGCCCTAAAATCATATAACTTGTCTCAATTTATTTAAACCTCGCTGTACACTCATTTGGAAGATCAGGGATCTAGGTCAGAACCTGATAGAAGAGTCTTGGTTTTTGGTTCCAATACTGCCTTCACTTAGGTTGTGTCCTAAAAATTGGTATTGACAGGTTTCTCCCTCCCAACTATTTAGGGTCCAAACTATTTGCCTGATTTTAAACATGTCAAGCCAAAAGATGCAATTGGTCCCAAGTTGGTGGTGCCCAGAGTGCAGGTGGCAGAAGCAAAAGTGTACCCTCTTTGGTGGAATGCTCCCTCAAGCCAAGCTCCTCAAGACTGTCAAAGCTCATTTCCAAGGTACCAATCCACAACCCAAACTGAGAACATGTGATAAACCACGATGAACAATAAGAAGCAAAAATAAGTTACAGAATTAGACCCTGAAAGACTGAAGATCTTGGGTCCCCCCCCCCCTGCCGCAGCCCCGTAGTAGGAGTTGAACCCAGGGCCTTCACAAAGAGCTACATTTCCAGCCCTTTCCTTATTTTTTATTTTGACACAGGGTCTCCCTAAGTCACTAACAGCTGGAATTAGCACAGTGCACCACCACACACAGCAAGATTTTGGAATAATTGTAACATGTTATCAGATAGAGGTAAAAGGGAACTGGAAAAATTAGCAAAGAACAGAAACTGTCAAAAGTAGGCAGACTTGAATTAGTGATTGAAAAAATGACCAAATAAAAATGATCAAAATTTAAAACCTAACAAAGGCTCAGTGACACCAAGTGCAATTACTTCAACAGTTCACATAAATCTGATGAAATTAAAGCAGACAGAAATACTTGGATAGAACAACTAACAAGACAAAAGCACTCCCTAAAACGTGGTATCCACACTTTTAGTAGTGAGATCCTGCCAGTTTAAAAGTGAGTAAACAGACCAACCCCATGCTTTGAATTTGGCAGATTCCATAAATAATGAAATCAATCTCTCTCTAAAATCAAGAATATAGGAATAATGCCAGATATGGTGGTGACACTTGTAGTTCAGAGGGTAAAAAGCAGAAAGATCACTTGAGCTCAGATGTTCAAGGCCAGCCTGGGTAATATAATGAGATCCCTTTTCCCCCCCAAAATAGAGACTGGGGTTAGCTCAAAGATACAGTGCTTATGTAACATATTCAAGGTCCTGGTTTGATGCCAGAAACCACAAGAAGTAGTAAGAAAGATAATTCATGTCTGAAAAATTCAGATATGATTTTGAAGAATATAAAGCACAATCAAAGTATTAGTTGGTAGGAAACAACTATGGGTTCTAATTAAGAAACTCAAGGAGCTACTTTCTAAAGTTCAAGATAAAGTACTTTAACTTCTCCCTGGTAGCAAATCTAAAAATGTTCTTGTCCTTTTCTACTTTCCCCTGTCCTTCATAATTCAGCACAAATCATGTCTATGTATATGTCTTCCACAATAGTCTTTATGTCACCACCATTCTGGGAGGTTTTGAATAGATAACAGTAAAAAAGTCACAGATCCTGAACTTAAAGAGTTAATACTGTACTAAGGGGAAGATGAACTAGTAATTAATATACATACAGTAAATGAAAATGAAATATGGAGCCAAGAGTGAAGAGAACAGAGCATAGGAATAACAGTAGTTTGATATTAAACAAAATGGTTAGGGAGAATTTTCAATTAAAAATGTCATTTGAAAAAAGACAGCAGGGTCAAGTCACTATCCGTACCTAACCCTATGAGACAAGAGAAAAGCACAAAGATCCTAAGAGAGGAACATCACTGAAAAACAGGCAATAAGGACTATAAGGTTCCTATTGAATGAACATGAGGAAAAAGCGAGGAGTTTAAGGGGATTATTTAAAAAACACAGCATTTGACACACGTTATTGGGAGGACTATGTCTAGTAAACTCAGTAATAAGAGAAACCAGTGGAGAATTTTGAGTAGGAAGGGTTAAGGAGAAAGTCAAAGCAGGGAAAACTGTTAGGAGACAACTGAAATAATCTAGAGCTGATCAATTTGTTAGCAGGTTAGGTAATAAATAGCATTTAGAATCTATATACATTATGAAGGCAGAGGCAAGATGGTTTGCTGACATATTGGATGTGAGTTATAAGAAAATAAGCAAAGCCAAAGATAATTCCAAAGCTTTTAGACCAAGCGAAAAACAATGAAGTTGTCCTTTATGGAGATGGAGAAACATGGAAAGGGTATGATTGGGGGGTGAGTATCGGAGTTAAATTTTAAGTAGGTGGAGTTGTGCAACAGGAGATAATACAAATTTGGAAGTATTCATCATACAGATTATACTTCAAATCCTAGCTTGGATAAAGTTATCAGAGGAATGGGCATAAAGATCAAATCCCTGGAGTGTGCCACAGAACAAGTCAATAAAAGGAAGACAAACAATGTGCAAAGGAGAGGCAGGAAGAAAATCAGTAACATACTATCCTGGATGCTACATGAAAAAAGTGCCAAATGGTAGTGGTAAGTAAAGTATAATGAAAACTGCGAATAGGGTTTTGGAGTTGGCAACATAGACATCATTGATAACTTTGACCAGAGCAGTAGAGTAGTGCTAGTGAGAAGCTGAAATGCATTCAAGAATTAGAACTCCAGTGTGTGTGGACAAATACTTGCAGTAGTTTTCCTGTGAAAAGATGCAGTGATGAGATGAAAAACAGAGAACTTGAAGTTAGAAGTTTTTGTTTACTGATTTTTAAAGAGAAATTATGGCATGATCACATGCTGACAAAAATAATCCAATAGAAAGATAACACTGATGGTACGTGACAGTCAAGAGGCAATTTCAAGAAACAAAACGTAGTGAACGACATTGGCTTATTCAACTCACCTACAGAAAAATAAAGAAGGGTGGTATTTAAGGTTTTTTTGTTCTGAGCTGGGGCCTCACTCTTTTGCCCAAACTTAGCTCAAACTCCTGAGGCTTCAGGGCTCCTCCCTGCTCAGGCCCGTGCCACTGAAAAACAAAGTTATTAGCTGCAAGGGTAAAAAGGTGGTGTCAATGGTCCTACAAAATACAATAATATAATTATTATATCAATGAATTTCTTATAATAATCATGTTTATTTTTTATTCTCCACATAAATTTAAAAAGCTGACAGTAGAATGCTGAGCAATGCTCAAAAGTAGACTCAATGACTTTAAATGAATTTGTGATCTAGGAGTAGAGCAAGTATATAGCATCTATCAACTAGAACAAAAAAATCTAGCCAGGATAACAAAAAATCTAGCCTGGGTATCAATGTGGTCCTATGCCTACAGCTAGTTCCCCTAAAATTTTAGAGCAGTTATTCACCATGTACACCTACACATAATTCTATGAGATAGATGGCAGCCTGTCTTATCCAGATAATGTTTTGTATATATGTATAAAGTACTTGAAGAAAAGTGAATGGATTGATTCTTTTTATAGACCCCTTTGTGTTAAAATGTTTACAAGTATGTTACATCTGCAGTAAAATTTTTTAAAACTAAACAACACTACAAATATGAAAAACATAATCCAACAAGAAAACCAGGCAAAGTGTTAACCATTTTCTGAAATACCATCGAAATACAAAAGTCACCTAAATTCCTATTCTGTCAGTTACTATCCCAAAAGTACAGTGTCTCCAAACATTATCTTTAAAATAAAGAGAAAAAAGATTCGAAGTAACCAAAAAACAAAATAATGTATTAAATCACACTCTAAAGTCCCTAAGATGGGAACTCTCATTTACATCTTTTCTCAAATTAGCTTTACAGACTACACTGAAATCTCAAAGCTGTTGTGTAAGTCCTCCTTTTAAACTATAAAAGTTACTTCTATCATTCATGTCCTACTATACTCATCATTTCAGCAATATCCCATTCTGAAGAACTGCTACCACAATCTGCAGTGAAGAACGCAATTTAATTTTTCTCCCTGTTGCACCACTTCAAACTTCTCTATTTTTTAATCAAGTTTAGTTTCTTCCTTTTTAAGAATAGATAAATCAGGGCCAGGGATATATAGCTCAGAGGCACAGCACCTGCCTGGCAAGTGCAAAGTCCTGAGTTCAATTCTTGGTACCAAAAAAAAAAAATTTCACTTTCTCTAAGAAAGTGAAAAGGAACTGCATAGTTGGCAGCTCCTGCATGTCACATTCTTACCAGTTAGCCTCCTGCTTACTCACCATACGCACACCAGCCCATTTTCTCAGGAAAAGGCACTACTACTCATTCACAGATACTTACATAAGAGATACGATAGCTAAAAGTTAATTCTATAAAGGAACCTAATTTTTGATGGCTAAGACAAACTGAACACTTAATTCCAAGAATATTAGTAACTTTTCTGGCAGGTAGGGGTGGGGACAGAACTCAGAGCCACAGCATCGAGCATACTAACCACAAACACATTACCAATGAGCTACATGCCCAGCTCCTAATAATTGTGTTTAAAAACTCAGTCTTTCAAATCTACATAAAATCAGTTTCCAAAGACAAAAGAATATAGGTCATCAAAACTGTTCAAAAACTACATTAGAACATGAAATTTATACCAATAATGTAAAACAGCTCTACTGTGTACATAAGCTTTCTTACCCTCTAAAATCTCTAATTCTGATCTGCTTTGACATTTGGTAAGATTTCTGAGTTACAAAAGGCCATCTAACCCAACTAGTCATATAAGACATTGGATGGAACCGGGGTGACTCCAATAAACTCTTTGTATTTTTTTCAGAAAGATATTAAACATAAATTTCTAGTTTTGAGTCAAAATCTTACGTCCATATAATTTCTCTTTGTGGTCTTCTCTCTACCCTAACCTTATTAATGTCCTAATGTCCAATAGTAGAACATAGTATTGTTCCAATAACTGATGCTTGTCCCCAATGAAATTTACCAGCAAACAGAAAAATCACTTCAAAATCTGCCACTCACAAAAATGTATACCTTAGGAAGTTTGGCTAAGATATTAAAGCTGAACACAACACTGTAAAATAATCTTGGGTGCATTGCCTTAGGTTACTCAGTAAAAAAAAAAACTAATGATTACTTGTGCATGCATTCAGGAAGAAACTAATAATTAAAACATCATTTCACACACAAGAAATGTAAAACATTCACGTGGTGGATGCTTGTAATCTCAGCATTAGTGAAGCTGAGGCAAGAGGACTGTCAAAGAGTTTGAAGTCAGCCTGAGCCACATAGTGAGTTCAAGACCAGCCTGAACTACACAGCAGGATTCTGTATCAAAAAGCAAATAAACAAAAAAGGAAAAGAAAAAAAGAAAATGCATACTATCCAAAATGACTCTAAAGCTAAACAACTGAAAAAGTTTGCCTTATAAAAACAAGAATATTTACAACTTTGCCCAACAATAGCCATACAAAGGCAACAGAAATAGCCAAAGTTTAGTATATTATCAGAGTGTCACTTCAAATCAATAGGATATACACAAATGAGAGCTATTTGGGAAAGAAATTAAGCCCCCATGCCAAGTACATACAGATCAAGATTTTAAAAGTTACATTATAACAGAGATAAAGGAAAAGGCACAATAATACTTTTTTCACTTAAAAATAATGTTTTGTAAAGCTTTTCTTGTGTCTCATATAAAACTCAGAACCTTAACAGAAAAAGACTGGTAAACTTAGTTGAGAAAATAGATTTTACAGCAAAAATAACTGACTAAAGTCAGAAGACCTATAACAAAGCAAAACTAATTTTTAAAAAAATTACAAAACTCTGGTTGCCTTACAAGTATCACTAAAATTTGAGAAAATTTAATGAGAAAAATAGTACTTTTTTTCTTTTTGGGGCGAGTTTTTTTTTTGACACTGGGTTTAACTATGCAGTTCAGGTAGGCCTTAAACTCACTTTGTATCCCAGGCTGACTTCAAACTCAGCAATCTTCCTACTTCAGCCTCCCAAAGGCTGAGATTATAAGCAAGCACCACCATTATCTGGCCAAAATTGTACCAAGACTACATTTTTTAAAATGCAGCCTCAGTAGCATTAAAACAGGCATATTAAAACAGTATACACCCTATCTGGAATTAGGGTACAAGGCAAGAAGGTGCAGTGAAGATCACCAGGGAGCTAGTAAACTCGGGAAATAATCAATACACATACCTAGGCCCCAAGCTGGTAGGTGTTTCCCAGTGTATACAGGAAAAGATCAGTACCGCAAATTCTGAACACATGTAGTTCATTACACTGTACTGATTATACCTCTGAAAGGCCACTAAAGATTTTATGTTTGTGGATGTTAAATCTTTTCACTTTAGTTAGCAAGTATTTAAAGGCATAGCCAGAGTATGAATATCAGTACTCTCATAAAGTCAGTCTGACTATAACTATTACAAATTTTAAGAGAAATCTGCAAAGCCTCAAAGTATAAAAATAGTGCATCCTCTTCAAGAGAAAATTATTTTCCTAATAGTTTATGCCATAGACACAATCACAAATACAAAAACCTACTTGAGCATGTTCACTGTAAGCAATTCAACTTCATAAAATTAGAATCTTGTGCCCAGTATTAGGGAAATGACTAAAAAAGGTTGAAATAGTTTCACATGCAATATGCGAAGACATTCAAAATATATTTTAAATAAAGCACACACAAAGAAAATTCTCTTTTGCAAGAGAATACATACACACACACACACAGAAAACCCTTGAGAGGGACATAGCAAACTTACTAACTCTGTGGTGACATCTGAGTACTCTTCATGGTCATTTTTCACCCTGTATCCTTCTGAATGTTTGTATTTTCTTACTGTGAGCTCATTTTACTTATATAATGTTAAGCAAAACTTAGTATGTTTTCCCTCCTCCATCCTGGGGATTGAACTCGGGTCTCATACATGCTAGGTTAATGGTCTACCCTGAGCCACACCCCCAACTAGTATTTTTTTAAAGTATAAATTAAAACACTGAATGAAATCAGGTATTGTGGTGCATTCCTGCAACCCCAGTACTCAGAAGGATGAGGCAAGACCATCACCAACTACAAGGCCAATCTAGGCTACACATAAAGAAGATCCTGTCTCAGAAAACCAAATTAATTAATTAACTAATTAACTGCACAGACTGACTTTTAAAAACTAACTTGGATTGTCCACATGTACCAATATGAGCTTTTCTCTCCCAATTAAAAATAAAAATTATTTGCTTTAAAATAAGTGAATTTTTAGTGTGGGCATATAAAATAATAGCTGACACTGTTAATTCTCATTTAAAGGTTTTGTTTTGTTGTTTCTTGAGACAGAGTCTCTGTAGGCTAGACTATCCTTCTATCCTTGAACTCACTACTTAGTCATGGCTAGCATTGAACTTGTGGCAATCCTTCTGCGTCAGCCACCCAAGCACTGGTTGGTATAACAGGCATAGGCCACCAACCCTGGCTCCCACTTAAGGTTTAGACAAAAGGACACTAGTCTGCAACTCCTTGAAGAAGTAGAAATAACACAAGATACCTAAAACTCAGACTTTCCAGTGGGTCCATAATCTCGACTCCTTGTAGCTGGAGAACAGAACAGCAGGGGTGAAGGGGAATATAAAAAGAACTAAGATGTGTTACATACCTGTACCAACTCTCCATGGTCAGTGTAATTATTATGTATTACAATCACATACCAACAAAAATAAAAGTTAAAAGAAAGAAAAACGTGTTTGGCTTTCTAAAACCCAAATAAAAACATCTCCACTAAGTTTTATAACCATGGATTCTGAGATTTGCATCTACAGCCTGCCAGTCCAGATTGGCAGTACATATCCCACACACACACACATTTGTCCCTACCAACAATATTAATTTAAAAATGACTCAGAACTATGAAAGTCTTGGGATTCTTAAGAAGGAAAGAAACTCCACCAGAAAAAAAGTCCTTCTATCCAATCTAGCCCTTACAGAAGGTAAACTTACAAAAATGAATATGAGCTGGTAGATAAAAACAGGACAAGGGAGTATATCCCAAAGAACTCTAGACAACAGAATATGAGAAACTGTAACATAAAATTATGCCAGGTATGGTGGCACTTATAATCCCAGCACTTTGAGGCTGAGGCAAAAAAAATCAAAAGTTCAAGTCCAACTGAGGCAACTTAGCAAGATCCTCTCTCCAAAACTAAACCAAACCAAACCAAACCAAACCAAATAAGGCTAAAGGCTATGGATTCAATTCTTGACAGAAAGATCAATTCTTAGAACCGCAAAAGAAATACAGAATACTGTATTCATTAAAAAAGATAGAGACGAGAAAGTCTGAAAGAAACTCTGTAAACTATACATGCATACACACATAGGCACAAACACAAGTGCTTGAAAATTTAAAATTAAAGAAACTAGTAATGTGCAAGGTTTAAGAATCATCAAATAAGAAGACACATCTGATAAGAACAATGTATCACAAAAGGACATAAGGAAAATATGTAAGAAAAAATAATACACATATTATTTTTAATACACACAGTAATAATACACACAGGATACAAGTGGGTCTAGTAAAATCCGGTGAGAATTCAAGGAGAGAAAAGAACAAAACAAAGATTGTGTTTGGTGGGGTAAACACTTAGAATTTTCAAAATCTGTTGAAAAACATTAATCTTCCAAATCAAGAAGGCCAACAAAATCTGGACAAAATAAAAGACACACTTAAAACAATTCTGTGTCCACACTGTAAAATTCAAAAGATGGCAAGTCTTAAAAGTAACATAGGAAAGATTAGCTACAAAGAAATTAATATAGACTCATTACTCAGCAACAGAAGCCAAAGAATAATGGAATAAACTCTCTATAGAAACAGTAACCATTAACACAGAATCCTACATTGAGCTAAATGCTGGAATACCAGTTTTCAGAAACAGCATAAGCCTTTCAGCTATGTGTAACCAACAAAACTTAATATTAGCAAATAACCCTTTTAAGAAATTTACTAATCCAGAACATTTATTTTTAGTTAACACTTCTTTTAACCAGAATATGACTAAGAATAGTCCAATACCCTCTCACTAGAAATTATAGCACACCTGTTTTGTTTTGTTTTTCCCTAATAAACATTTCAGTAAACCAGGAAAAAAAAAAAATGCCAACAAATTTTTTTTCCTCTCTGGGCCCTCAATTACAATCTTCTCATTACAGTACAAAGTGATATGGAACTTGACTGCATTTTATAATGAAGTTTAATAAATAATACTAAAGCCTAATTAGAAGATTTTGTAGTTTATTTCAATATCTACATTTCTACAGTTTACATAACAGTTTTTATTTTAATATCTATTCCATAAGCAAATGCCTGTCACTGGTATTTAAGAGGAAGCAAAGGTTACAAAGCCTGTACAAAACGCAAAAATGTGAGGAAGAGCAAAATCTTAAACATACTCTAAAATAATTTCAAAAGAAGAAACTAAAACAAGGCAAAACACTACTTCCCTATTCTCATTTGTGGACTTTTCTGAAACGTGACTATTGTTTTGTTGTACTCTAAGAAAAACAGCTTCATTATATTTGTATTATAGCAAATTACCTGTAACATGGCCATACCGTATATATGTTTTCCTTCTCCTTCTGGGTGACCTAATTGATATGTTAATCAATGCTCTCATCTGTAAAGAATTGTAAAATCTTACCTAATTGATATGTTAACCATTGTTGCCCTCTACAAATACCAGATGTGGTGCTAAAATAAGCTAACAGGGGTTGTTAATTACTGTTTGACTTCTCTATTCTCTGCTGAGGAAACCAGGATGTTTTCCTAATTTAAACTTGTTTGAAGGGTAACTTGCTTGTATGCAGGGAGACTTGCTTGTTAGCACAACCCTTACCTGACCTTGTTCTTCCCCCCACCAAAAAAGTAATCTCGCTGTATTTCTGTTCTGTAATGTGCCTCCTGTTCTGTATGCATCAAAAGGGTTAAGTTTCAAATCCTTGTAAAAAACGTAAGTTTCAGCTTCTTGTAACTTTCGACCCCTTCTCACATGTTAGCACTAAGGAGCTGTCCTGAGATAATTAACTTTCTACTTTCTTCTCCAAATGTTATTGCAGATGTGCTATTCCAAGATAATGCTTATCTGCAGGATAGGAGTAACATGAAAGGCACCAAAGGCTCTTGATGTTGTCAGAACTAAGTGGACAGCTTTACAGTTTCCAGATTTGGGTCAACAGCTTAACAGCTCTGTGGGTTTGTGTCACCCCCCCCCCTCCAGCTTTTAAAATCCCCTTCTCCAGTCTCGGGGGCGCACAGTCTCCAAATTGACTCCTGGAGGCTGTGTCACCAGGCCTGGCCTAAAATAAAGCCTTTGCTCCCCAAATTTCAATGTCTTGCTTCCTTGGATTTTATTCCGGGGTCCGAGTTATCACAGTTTTTTGTTTTATCTGTATTTTGAGACAGAATCTCACTGTGCAGTTCAGGCTGGGCATGAACTCACTGTAGCCCAGTCTGGTCTCAAATTCACAACAATCCTCATGCCACAGCTGGGGTTACAGACATGCACCACCACACCCAGCAAAATTACGACTGTTAAGAAGTTTAAAGAAAAAAAATATTTTAAAAAATGAAGTGATTTCTCCTCATTCAATTCACCAAAGTTAAGAACAATATTCCTTTACATTCTCTTTCTTACATGGTCATCTGTCTTGGTTACTTGGCTACCTTTCTCTCATCGCTGGGACAAAATACCAGACAGCCAAAATAAAGCAAAGAAAGGTTTATTTAGCTTACAGTTTTTGGAGGTTTCAGTCCACATCAGCTGACGCCAAGGCAGGGTGGCATGGCACTGAGGCAACACTTAAAGGTGGCAGCCAGCAAAAGCAGCAAAAGCCAGGACGGAGAAGCAAGCCTCTTTTCCTCCCTTGTATTGTATGCAGACCATCTTCCCTCCAGGGCAGGTGTAGCACTCACAAAATCTCCTGGCTCTCTCTTGCACAGCAGGAGAATACTGACAAACTACAACCCTGGCTCCCTGCTGGGTCTCTTAAACTTTTCAAGTTGACACAACTTATCAACCATAACCTCATCATTCCACAAAACTACTTTAACAACTGCTGGGAGTTGCTTACCCAGTGATAGTTTACTGTGGAACCAAAAGCACAAGTGCCTAAACAGGAATGTTCCAAGCGCCTGAGAAATGTCCTGAGGGCAACAGAGTGCCAGAGGTAAATAGGTGTTTCAGCCCCCAAAACATGGAAAACCAGGGGTCATAAGAAATGAGCTAGTTAAGAAAACGGGACATCGTATGACAAGTATATAAATAAACACAGTCTCTTCTTCCATCCTGAGAAGGGTCCACCTGACCCTAGCTTTTGGTCTCTCTATTTTCTTCATCCTCTGGTTGTTCTTCCCTGGAGAACTTGGAAAGCTCTCAGAGCTACCAACAAAGCACTATGGACTAAGGATACATTCACTGAAGTATCCCGACTGACTCACACACAAGAGTTAGCTCACACCATGCAAGTTGAAGTTGCCCAGCGAGTGGGGCTGCCCTGCCTTGTCCGCGTGCCCTTTGTCACCTCTTACTGAGGGGCCCAGTCCCAGTGACTCAAGCACAGTACAGCCCCTATGAATTCTGGGAGGAAAACAAAGTTTATCTAAACATACATAACTTTGTCTAAGTAGTCTTTGCAAGGCCTTCTCTCTGAATTTCATTTCAAAACCAAACTTTATAATTTAGTATACCCTATTTGCATTCACTAGCACACTAAGACAAAAATCAACATTTTATCACAATATATACTTTACTACAAAATGTTCTTGAAGCCACAAATGTATCAAAGAAAAAATTCAGAAGATACAGTAACAGTGAACTGCAAGTAATTATATTTTAACATGTGTTTAATGATAAGAATGAGTTTACCAAAAATGCATGGCTGCTCCTTTAACAACAGCCCAAAGTGTAAGAAACTCAAGCCAAAAACAATGAAAGAAATTATTTCATTAAGAACACTGTTGGGGGAATTTAGCTCAGCAGCACAAGCATCTGCCTTGCAAGCAGACAGTCGTTACGTTCGATCCCTGGTACAAAAAAAAAAAAACAAAAAAACCAAAAACACTGTTAGGGAGCTGCAAGAAAAAGCAATCTTTGACATTTTACCAACTGAATTTCTCGAAACTTAAAGCTGGCTTTTGTTAACATAGTTGAAACACAGAATGCTGGAAATACAGTTAGTATAGCAATTGACTAGTGCATGCAGGACCCTGAGTCTGACACCCCACCAAAAAAAAAAAAGGAACATCAAATACCTTCAAATATTATGTCTGGAAAGATACTCTTCAACAGAAATTTGGGGTAAGAGCCTGAAAGGGGATCAGTATCAGAAACCTAAAATATAGCGACAAGTACATGTCCCTATCGCATGGCCTGCCCTACCTACTTGGGATTCTCCTTGGACACCATGTGTAGGCAACTGCCAACAACCACACAAAAACAGAAAGTACCACACACTACATGTCAGGTCCCATGAAAGTGCCTGCTTTGATCACTGTTAGAATAGTTAAGGAAAAAGTAACTTAGGAGGTCTCATGTTTTAAAAACACCAAAAGTCATAAATTGGTGAATTCACTTCAGGTAATCACAATGCCACTAACTAAAAAAATGTATTTATGTCAAAAGCACTATAAAAGAGTACACTTCTCTTTAAAATAAAAGTTACTAAATGAGAAAAATCCAGTATTATATCCAGTATTATAGAATATCTGATTTTGGAAGACATTTGCTAAAGTAAAATATCCCTCAAGATAACACAGCTGGGAAGTAGCATAAACTAAGAAATATTTAAAAGGTTTAATAATCATATCCCAAAGTTGCCAGTTGTTAACACTTGAGAAAGTATCTTTAATCAAAGGATTCTCTGTTCTCAGACCCACTTTACTAGTATTTTAATCAATTACACAAATAAAGATAAGACAAGCTTGCCAGTTGATAAATGGTATGTTGAACACAAGGATGAGAAAACACAAACCAGCTAGTGTTTCACAAAACAAGATAATTTTCTCCTTTGCTATTCTTGGTTACTCTTTAAGTTTACTAGCTAAAAGCAGAAATTCCAACAACTTATTTAGATAAGCAGGGATATCACTTTATTAAATCTATGGGCCTACTCCACATAATGGTTAGGTTAAATGGTTTTCATCAAAATGGCTTTTAAAAATTACCACTTTTTGATAGTTTAAAAAAAATTACCACTTGTCAAGCACTGACCACTTTTGGTACTAGTCACTGACTATACAAAGACCAGAAAAAAGTAAAATTTTAATGTTATAATTTCAGGCAGGCACACTACACTCAACATTTCCGGATTCAGCACTCATACACAAAACCCTGAGTGGAAACAAAATAGGTTTTAGGAGTGCCTCACTATTCCCACCCTATATCTGCTGGTTTTCAACACTGCAGATCTTGGAAAGAAACCACCAATTCAAAAACATGAAGGAAGATCAGGCATGGTAATGCACACATGTAATCCCAGCACTCAAGAGGCTGAGGCAAGAGGATCACCACAAGTAAATCTGAGGCCAGCATGGGCTATATAACGAGTTCAAGGTTCATCTGCACAACATTGTGAGACCTCCTCTCAAAACCTAATCAAACCAAACTAAGAAATGCTCCGAAGCACTTTATTTTTCCTTATTCATTGGTTATTTGGAATTGAGGGGGCTTTTTTTTCTTTTATTTTCTTTTCCTTGTTCTTCTTTGAGATTTTCTGCTATACTTATCTAATTCTATTAATTTTCTTTTATGCCTTACTAGTATCTTCTACCACTTCTACCATTTTCTCATCTTGTCACCTTTTTATTTTTTAAACTTTACCTCTTTAATTTCCTTTCCTACTCTCTTCATCATTGTTATTACTGAGCTTTATTAATCTTTAGCTATTTAGTAGATTCTACGCTATTACTATTGAATTCTTTTCTGTTGTTAATAGTGACAGAGTTGTTGCATGTAGTACATACTGTGTATGTATTATAATTACAGACGTTTTCCATTGTTAAAGAGGATACAGTAGTACCTTTTATTAGCTCTTCTGGTACAACAATATTCAGTTTGTCTGTGACTCCACTATGTTTACTGATTTCATTGCTACTGCCTTGGTGACACAGTTGTTGCTATTAGTTTTTACTGTATACCAATATCCAATTTATCTTTGTGTCATCAATAATACAACACAATATATTCTTTTCAACAGAAATGAGTGCTGGCCAATTATAATGTACCCCCTCATCTTAATAGAGGGTCAGATCTTGGGACAAAATCCTATAGCTAGCCATGCCCACAGCATGTTACTGGAAACCAAATACTAATGTTTTTCACACTAGTAAAAGTATCTTTCTACTATAGTCAACAGCCAAACAGCATTAAAAAAAAAAAAAAAAAAAAGGCAACAAAATGCCTCCAAAAAACTCCCAACTCCCCCAAAGCTGACAGACAGGGCACAGATATAAAGGAAATCAATCAAATCAAAAGCCAAACAATTGAATTTACAAAGTGGTAAGAGGACACCAAAACCGGGAAAAAAAAGATCAGTAAGATACATAGCAAGCCAAAAAATGATATAAATTAACTAAGTAGATAATGGATTTAATAAAATGATCAGTGATCCCACAAAAGACACTAAGAAAGTGCTACCTGAGCTTAAAAAAAGATGAAACAAAACATGAAATAATCAGTTTAGCAAAGAATGAGAGTCAGGAAAAGGTACCAAATAGAAATCCAGGAGACAAAATAATTCTATTGAAAGTAGCAGAATTTACCAATGTAGGACAGGGTAGCAAAATCATATATTCAGATACTTAAAAATAACATGAGAACATCAAAAAGTGGATCCAACAATTACTAGGAAACACAAACACTAACATTGATGAGAACTACTGAAAAATCAGAAGACAGCACAAATGGGATAAAAACAGCTTACAAAAATATTTAATAGCAGAAAATCTTGCAAGTATCGGAAAAGAATTTAACATACAGATAAATAAGGCACACCAAACTCTAATAACAGAAAAGAACTTCTCCAAGAGCATCATAGTCAAAATCTACAAGTCCAACACAAGGACATAATTTTAAAAGCTGTTAGAGAGAAGCAAACAATGACTTATGAAAGTAAACCAATTAGAATTATAGCAGACTTGTCAGTACAAAACTTAATGGACAAGAGAACTCTGATTGAAAGTTTCATGTCTTAAAAGAAAACAACTTCCAACCTAACTAATTTATCCTGCAAAATTATTTTGAGAGTACCTAAGACATTTCTAACTGCCAAATCAGAACTTCAAAAACTTTCTAAAAAGTAACCTAGAATTCACCCACCCTCTTACTAAGCGCACCCTCTTGGTAAGCGCCCCTGGCATGGGCCAGGAGGAGAACCAGCACTCTCAAGATCCAGCCATGGTGGGACTTAGGCAGCTTATTCACCAGCCCTCTTAGTAAGCGTTCCCAGCATGGACCAGAAGAACCGGCAGCTCCCGTGAGCCTATCGGCATGTGGGCTTCTCAGCCCTCCCCTTGCCACAGAGATACTGGGGATAGATGTCTCAGCATCTCTTGGGAGGATGACCATATGCAATATAGCAAATACGGGGAATTTCCTTTATCTTCTGTTTGTTTTACTGTTGGTTATGTTTCTTCTGCTCTATTCAATACTCTCAATTGGTTTTATAATGTTCTGTTTTTAGTTTGATTTCAGTGAAAAGGTTGTTTTCACTGTTTGGTTATGTTTCTTCTGCTCTATTCAATACTCTCAATTGGTTTCATAATGTTCTGTTTTTAGTTTGATTTCACTATACCTAAATGACTGGACAACTATTATGAAGATAACAAGATATACCATATAATCATGATTCCCCATTAGGTGGCCTTGAAGCCTTATAAAGTTTTCACTCATTAATTAGAAAGGCTTTATTCTGGGCTTCTTGATATGAAAATATTTGAAGCTAGAGTATATGAAGTTTTACCCAAATATTTCAAGGAAAAAAACACTATGGTAACTACTATTAAGTCAGGTTATAAGGTGGTGAAGTACTAGGTTATTGAAACAGTCATGCTGTGACCTCTATTGTTATATTGTTATGTCCTGTTTTATCTCAATCTCCCCCTTATTGTTTCAAAAAAAAATTATTTAGTCATTTCTTATGTTTGTCTTAATTAAAGAAAAAATTCAAAAAAATTAGGATATATAAATAGTAACTCTTTTCGATTTCCTATTAACTTGTTTTGAAGTCCTGTAGTACTCCCACGATCTTGTTTTGACTGATTAGACTCTGTTCCATTCTATATGATAGTATCAAGTTTGAAGACATAGGCAACTACTTTGAAGACAATAAGATTCACTAAGATACCCATTCTGGTTTGACTATTGTCTTCTTTGGAAGTCCTGTAATGTTTACAATGCCTAAGTTTTATTGGTCTTGTTCTCTACTGTTTTGTCCAACTTTATAATATCTAATAAGATAGACAATTCTTTTTAAGGAAACAAGGGACAACGTTGATAACCATTGTTGATAAACTTGTACTCTGTTCTACACCATGTGCTATGTCTATCCTTGGTATTGACTCCCAGCTTTGTTTTGCCATATTTGACTGTATTCTCCCCCCCCCCCCCAAAGAAAGTAATAAGCACTAAGGAGTAATAAAATCGAAGATGTGTAAATTTTGTTGTAAAAAAGAGAGGGAAAAAAAAAAAAGAAAAAGAGCTCTAACGGATATAACAGCAAGTGTGTTTGGGGGTGTTAAATAGCTGACTTTATCAATGTTTTTGGAACATTGAACACAGCTGTTTGCAGTCTCCCTGTTTGAATGTCCAACTTGTGTTCTTTGATACTGTGATTTGAGGAACTATTTTCAAGAAAATAGTGTGTAATCTACTAGCAGGTAATTTCTTACTGTTATGGTTTTTTGTTTTGCTTTGTTTTGTTTTGTTTTGTAGTTCTGTATTGCATGTACCCTTACGCCGCTTTGGTTTGTTTTGTGTTTTTCTCTTTTTCCTCTTAAATAAAAAAAAAAAAAAAAAAAAAAAAGAAATTCAAATTGCAGTCCATATCCCTTTTCTGTGATCTTGTATATGTTTAGTGGTGTGTTCCCAATCCTATGTGTGTATGCACATTTGCATAAATTTTTCCACCAAATTAAACTTTTATATGTTAAAAAAAAAAAAAAAAACAAGATATACCATAGTACCTATTACTACCATTCCAGTATCCTGCTATGAAGTTCTATTCCAGTTTCACTGCATTGTCTTGATTGGCTTTGTTTTGTCTTGTTCTGTTGTATTTTAACTACTTTCAAAATAAAATTTAAAAAAAAGTAACCTAAAAAAGACAATGAAGCCAACAACATCAAAAAGTCTAATGAAATGAATACAACAGGTATGATAAGCAGTTAAGCAGAAATGAGGAAACAAATCAGTAAAAGGAAAATAATGCAGTGACTGGAATAAGTCAGTAACTCTCTGAAAGAACTCTCAATGTGAATGGTCTTGAGTCTTCAATGAAAAGGCACCAACTGGCAGACTGGGTCAAAAAAGCAAAATCCAAAATTATGACACATACAAGAGACATATTTAGGGGTCAGGGATTTAGCTCAATGGTGTAAGTGCCTGCCTGGCAAGTGCAAGGTCATGAGTTCAATCCTTAGTACAAAAAAAAAAAAAAAAAATTTACTCCAAAAAGAAATTCAGACTGAAAATTGAAAGATGGAAAACAATATTCATGAAGCAGTAGCCCTCCACCCCAAAGCAAAAGTAGATTTCCTATTTGCAGAACAAGTGAATATCAAGACAAAACTAATCAGAAGAGGAAAAGAAGGTCACTATATATTGGCTAAGTGAACAATTCAACAGAAAGAGATAACAGTTGTGAATATATATGCACCAAATACCTGTGCAGCCAACTTCACAAAACAAACACTACAGGATATAAAAAGATCAGATAAACATCAACACAATTACACCAGGGAGCCTCAGTATCCCAATGTCACAAATACACAGCTCAACTAGAAAAAAAAAAAAAAATCAACAAAGAAGTTTCAGAGTTGCACCACATCTTCGAACAAGGGGACCTAATAGCTATCTACACAGTGTTCCACTCAACAGCAGATTACACATTCTTCTCAGCACCACATGGAACTTTTTCCATAATAGACCACATACTAGCCCATAAAGCTTTACATAGCAAATCTGAAATTATTCCATGCATATTATCAGATCACAGGGCAATGAAATTAGAAATCAATGGCAAAAGAAACCACATAAAGTATGCAAACACACACAGATTAAACAATAGAGTCCAATAATCAATGAATTACAGAAGACACAAAGGAAGTAATTAAACAGAATTAGTAGAGAAACTTATTTACTAGTCACCAAAATAATGAATTGGTTCTTACATTTTAAAATCCAAAACCTAAGAATTTTAATGAAAAATATCACTAACAAAAATAAGAATTCATTCCAGATGGTACTACTTTCATGAGTTTAAAAGACTTTAATTTGAACATGCTGAGGAAACAGCAAAGAGGAATTTTTTAAAACAGCAAAAAAGGCCGTGCATGGTGGTGCGTGTCTATAATCCCATCACTCAGAGAGGCTGAGACAGGAGAACTGCCACAAATTTGACACTAGTCAGAACTACACAGTCAGTTCAGGGTTAGCCTGAACTAAATAGTGGTATCTTGTCTCAGAATAAATTAAATTAAATTAAATTAAATTAAATTAAATTAAATTAAGTAGCAAAAAGGTGATAAGACAAAACTAGGGTCTCTCATTTTAGTTTTTTCCAATATCAAGTTTAGGCAAGAATGTGGAACCACCATAAGTTCACTGGAAAGGAAAATAAACTAGTCCATTGAAAGGGGAAAACATTCTGACATTATCTACTGGTAGAGCTAAAACAGTACTATTGCCTAAAATCCAGCAATTTCACTCTTAACTAGCCATATTCCTTTGTCTAAATAAATCTCACAGCCTCAACTGATAACAAAAACCAACATAGTAGGTCTCAACTAGCATTTTTGTTTTCTCATAAAACCAAATGGTTTTGAGTCATGAAAAAATATACTTCTTTTGTGGGTGTTTAACAGTTTGAAACCATTCTCCTAAAGACACTTGTTTGTACAAAGAGACCAAGCAGCACTGTTCGAAAAGGAAAGATTAAAGAAAGAAACGCAAAGATAAGAAAGGTAGGTACTGGTTATTCCTGGAGGGAGAAAAGAATAAATGAAAGAATGAAAAGATAATGCTCTTGAACTGCAAATTAGGCAGATGTTCACTGTCTTTATATCTTATATATTCTTTTTATAAACTAATACTTTGTAATTTTAAAAGAATAAAATTTTAAATAAAGCTGAGAATGTTACACACGTGTTGATTATACAGGTGCCTATTTTACGTTTAATCTTTAAATTGTACATACATTGGGGCTGGGGATTTAGCTCAGCGGCATAAGCCCCTGCCTTGCAAGCAGGCAGCTGTGATCCCTGGTACCAATAAAAAGGAAAAAAGACAAAAAAAAAAAAAAATGTACATACACATTCTGTACTCTCATACTTCTAAATTGCTTAATTTTCAAAACCAATAGACAAGTAGGAATGGCTGAATGTAAATTAAAGCAAATATGGCACAAATGTTCTTTAATATGTACAGCTACACAGTAACTTTTAAAAGTTGTATTGTGAAACATTTTCCCCAACAAACATTGCAAATACTTTAAAATAAATTTATTTTTAAAATTTCACAGAAAATGGCCTGGCATGTTTTTGATAGTATAAAGCTGCCTTAGGAAACCAGATGGACGTAGTAACCAAGAAAAAATAAAGCTTCCTTTTACATATATTCTTGTGGGTGAGATGGACATCAAGGACATAAAGCAGACATGCAGTATGTCATGTAGGGGCTAATAATGCAATGAATAAAAATAAGACTGGAACACAATAAAAAGGACATGCATTTTAGGTAGTATAATCAGGACTGGCTGGCCTTTCTAAGACAACTGTTAAATGTCTATAAAATCTCAAGTAACTCACAATGCATACACACACGAACTGATACTGAACAAAATGCTTGAAAACTAAAAGGTCCACATACCACCCACTGGTGTCCACATAACAAGGCATTACACACTATGTAGTTTTTAAGTAACTTTTAGTATTCTTTACTTAGAAAACTTCAAATCTTCAAATTTAGTCACTGATTTTAAAGGTTAATCTTCTAACTCTAGGTAGGAAAATCTTTTTTTTTTTTTTTTTGTCTTTTTCATTTTTATCGGTACCGGGGATTGAACTCATGACCGCCTGCTTGCAAGGCAGGTGCTTACGCCGCTGAGCTAAATCCCCAGCCCCCAACCCAAATCCCCAGCCCCCAACCCCCGGAAAATCTTGATAATCCTAATTTAGCTAACACCTAGCATCAGCCAACTAAATGTGAATAGCACATCTCACTCCTGAGTTCCCATCAAAGCATTTTTAGAAAACAGCTCAATGGTAAGAACAGACTCTTCTGTCAAATGCCTCAGTTAAATTTCAGGCTCATCCTTGCATCTGCTGGCTCCAGATAAATTATTTAACCAATCTCCCTAACTTCCACCAAACAGAATTTACCTCTTAAGATTGTCAAGAAGAGTAATGATACTGCACATACAAATTTGCAAGTGTGACAACAAATAAATCTTTAACTTTAGCTATCACTTATAAAGCAACTACTGTACTAATAAAATTTCTTAATGAGCCTGCAGTAAGTGACACTACCAAAACCCACACCTTGCAGATTCCAAGTATTCTCTGTCTCCATTTATGTAATTAAAGAACTGACACAAACAAACTTATATAAAGTTTTGGCCTTAAGGAGACTTGCTGGTCTCATAACTATTGACTTTCAGCTTACTACAAGCAGACCAAGCTGTTTCTTTGGAAAGTCAAATGATTCACATAGAAGAGTAAATCATAACTATTCCATATTTTCGAGTATAGAATACCATCACATTTCTTTATAAGACAATGTATTTACTGAATTTTATACAAGTTATGATAACTGTACTGTACATTTACTTCAAATCAAAATAAAGAATGTGGCTGACATTCTCCTTAGTTGGTAGGTTGCTAAGGTTTACTTAAAGTAGTTGTCTTGACCTCTCACTTTACTGACATTCTCCCCTTCTGTAAAAATACATAGGGTGGTATCTCCTCACAAAAGCTAACTGCTGATGGCTAACAGTGTGCAGCTTTTGATCTGCTTATTTAAATAAATCCATTACATATGAGATAAAGTCAAAAGGTGTTTTTTTAAAGGTGTTTTAAAATAAAAGCTAAATTAAGTTTTATGGAAAAATTCTAAGATGACAGCCACATACTACCACACCACACTTGCAACCATCTTTTTGATTTAACCAACCAATCAATGCTCTTAATAAAGTGAGAAAGTAAAGTCTGACACAGTCTAGTTTAATCATTCCCTCTATCAAAGGATTTACAAACATTCCCTGCCACTTTCCTGGACACTGTCAGAAGAGGAAGAGAGCAAAAACCCCGTGCCTCCAATGATGCTGTATCAAAGGAAGGAACTGCAGGATAAGGATTTAACTCATTCACCCCACAAATCCTTACTGAGCATCTGCTAC
Organism: Cavia porcellus; assembly: GCF_034190915.1. Classification (NCBI taxonomy): domain Eukaryota; kingdom Metazoa; phylum Chordata; class Mammalia; order Rodentia; family Caviidae; genus Cavia; species Cavia porcellus. The sequence goes on along the minus strand of NW_026947514.1, from coordinate 45,964,334 downwards.
ATCCCAGATGATACGAAAAACTGTTAGGGCCCATCAATAAATAAAACACCCTGCCTCACAGAGATTATCCCACAGTATGAGTTTGGGGGTGGGATAAGAAACAATAAACACAACGAGGAAATTATATGGAATGACAGAATCAATAAGCCCTATGGAGAAAACAATAGGGTGGAGAGATCAGAATACGAAAGTACAGAATTAAATAAAACAGACTTTTTTGAAAAAGAGACATTTAAAGAGTAAAGACTGAAAGGAGTTAGGAAAGTAAGCCATGCAAATACCTCAGAGAAAAGTACTCCAAGGGCAAGCAAGAGCCAGTGTGAAGACCCTAAGCCAGTCAAGAAGCTTAAGCCAAGAAAGAGCAGCAGCTCCCTTCAGAGAGGGAAGAGGGCCAGTGAAGCGCCCACACTCTGCAAGGCCATCCAAGGCCATAAGCACCACCATTTTAGTCTGCACGTGGAACGTCACTGCAGGGTTTTGAGAAGTGATATTATTTGGCTGCTGTGTTCAAAAGAGTCCAGGAGGCTGGCAAAGAAGCAAGGAGACCAGTAAGGGGGCTAACTGCAGAATTATCTAGGCTAGAGATAAGACTGGCTTGGACCAAGCTGGAACGGCTGTGGAAGTGACTGGATTCTGATACATTTCCAAGATTTAAAAAAAAGCAAAGAACACCAGGTAGAAAGTCAGAAATAATACAAACGCCTCTGTACCAGAATGCTGCATGGAGTGATTAAGAGGTCAAGCTAAGCATGCAGTAAGTTAAAAAGTTTACGGAAGTTTATTCTGAGTTGACCTCTCCATCCAAATGGAAAGGCCTAACAGGCTGTGTGGAATAAAGGAGGGACCTGGGCTAGAGACAGAAATATGGGATCCATCAGCATACTATAATTCAAGACCATGAGACTGAATGGGGTAAGATCAACAGAGGAATACAAAAAGAAAAATAAACTGAGTATTGAAAATACAAATTTTAAGAGTAGAAGAGGACCTATACACATAGAATGAACAAAACCACGCATAGTGAGGTACGCCTATTAATAACCTTAGCACTTATGAGGCTGGGACAAGAAGACTCCAAGTTTAAGGCTAGCCTAGATTACCTAACAAATCAGCCTGGGCCACTTACTTTGTTCTCAAAGAACAAAGTAACAAAACAAAACAGCAATCAGTGACAGATCTCAAAAATTACTGTATCCTATAAAAGGAAGGTAAATAATCCACTTGTTATATATGGAGTACAAACTTTTTTGCTCAAACCAGATTTAAGTTATAGTTCAATGTTCTTAATCAGCCTATAGCAGTTAAGATGTCACACACATTACTGAAACAGTTTTATTAAAATAAAAAAAGTATTTCTTATGTATTTCATACAAATATGTTTTCCACTAAAATCCCTACTAAAACTTAGTATCTTTTTGGGGTTTTTGACACAGGGTCTTGCTATATAATTCAAGCTACCCTTGAACTCACAGCAATCTTCCTACCTTGCCCTCTTAAACGCTGGGATTATAGCAGTGCTCCACGTTTGGCTAATTAGTATGAAAATTATTTCTTGCCCAAATTCTTTCTACATAAAAGCAACTGAAACCTAACCACTTGACAACACTATTTCAAAAACCAAAAATACATTTAAACACTAATTTGACCGCTTGAAACACAGCTAAAAATTGATACAGAGGTTATATAAATAAAACTCCTTTTTTGTTTTGTTTTGTTTGCTTTGAGAGGGTCTCACTGTGTAATCCAGGCTGGTATTAAACTATGTAGCCTAAGCTGGCCTCAAATTTATGGCAATCCTCTTGCCTCAGCTTCCCAGGTGTTGGAATTGATCATAGCACTTAATGGTTTTCCTTTTACTGTTTGATTTTTCTATTTATAGAAGAAATAATTTATACTCATTTAAAATCAATGTCTGTGTTTGCAGTGATTTACACATTAATTGCACTTTTAAGATCAGACCATCCCAAGTCGTGTTCACAAACACTGAAAAGGGAAACAATGAAATGCAACTCTACTTGTTCCTAAGTGATCAGTACCACTTCCAGACAAAGTTACTTATAGCCTGAGTAACTTGGGATAATAATCAGTAGAACAAAAAGTTTAGATGCTACTCTCAAGTATTGTAAAGCACAGCTTTTCTGCCACTTCCTGTAACAGATTAAGTCAGATTTCTTAAAAAATCAAAACGTCTGTAGAACCATTAAATTCGTTAATGACTTAAAATTTTCAAAAAATAATGAAACTACTTTGGATTAAAATATCTTCTGCTACTAAAAAAACATAGTAAACATAGAACAAAAACCAATCCTCTATGGATGGGTGCATATATCAACAGTCACAATTTTAACACTTCAGAAATGATGATTCAGAAAAACCCTGAACTTCTTAGGCACTTGAGAAAAGCCTAATTAATACTCAATACATAATTCTTAAAATGCTGTCCTTACCAAAAGCAAATTACACCCTATAGCTAGCAAATGGCTTGGAGTGAGATTTTTTTAGGGAAGAAACACATGAAATAGAAGAGACTTACTGTTAATAAGAGGAAACCACACAAATATCTGTTGAAATAGGTCCTGTAGTATTTCCAGCCTGTGTCTCAGTAAATCAAAGAGAACACCTTATCCTCTAAACGCACCGGATAATTGCGACCCTTACTGCCGAGTTCTACAAGAGATATTTCTAACTCAATACCGGGCTGTGAGAGAAGTGGACATTTTCTTAAAACCTACAAGTAGGCACAACTACTTCGTGTTAGATCCTTGAAATAAAGAAAAGAAGGAAGAAAAAAGTTAAAAAGATTGGCCCAAGAGTAGCTGGTTTTGCTCTTGGGAAGTTTATCTCAAGTCTCATCAGGAACTGCTTTTAGCCAATTTGGCAACGCTGCTGTCATCTGCCTATGACGCGAGGCAGGGAGAACAAGTACAACCCACAGTCGCCAAAACTCAAACCTGAAGTTAACTGTCACACAAGTCAGTGTTAAGTTCACCACTTAAGCTATCCACGGGAGTCTGAGTTTCCAAGAGCATCTCCAAAATCTCCCACAACTTTGAACAGCTAACTTCAACTGCAGCTTTCGAAGCAATACTTGTCCTAAGCGCGGCCTCGGACCGCCTCTGACAGAGGCCCGGCAGGTCCTGCTGTCCCGGAAGGCGCCGACCCTCCGCACCCAAGGGCGCTCGAGGAGCCCCCGCAGAGCGGGCTGCAAGCCCACGCCAGGTGCGGCCGTCCGGCGGCTCGGCTCGGCCAAGTCGACTTCTGGCTGAGCTGCGACCACAGTCCACGCCCCGCGGACGAAGGCGGCTCGTGCTACCTGCCAGGCCCGGTCTGCCTGGTGCGGCTTCCCGGCACGCGGGAAGAGGGAGCAGCTCCGGCCAGGCGGCCCGGATGCCTCCCTCCACTACGCGCCGTGCTAATCCTCCTACCACGCCCGCCCCTCTGCACCGCTAAAAATAGACGCTAGGGTCACCCCGAGGCCTCCCGGCCGCCCTCGCCTTGGCGCAGCCCCGTGGTCTCCAGCTCCGGCCGGGCTCACGGCGAGACTGCCGTGGCCCGGCCAGGCCCACAGGAGCCGCCAGCGCCCGACCCGCAGCCTACCCGGGGGCGCGCCGGTTATAGCCCGCAGCCCGCAGCCCGCAGTTCGCAGCCCGCAACCCGCGCCCTCACCTGACGCCAAAGAAACTCCAGCACGCCGTGCCGCCGCCGCAGCGCCCAAGTGCCGGCGCCGCCCGCCGGAAACGGCGCTCGGAGCGAGGCGCGCACGTCCGGCGTCGGTCGCCGCGCAGCGCCCCGCCACGCCCCTTAAAGGGGCCGGCGTCCGCCCGGACAGCCTGCGCGCGACTTGTTGACAGTATTCCTTCTGGAGCTCGTGGAACGCGAAGAAAACGTGTGCTCCTCGCTCGGACTTCGAGCTTCCCTGCCGTTCTCCTTCTGGAACGGCGATCCCAGTTTGGGATCGTGGGCCGTCCGAGCCGGAGCCTGCGCTGCTGCCTCACAGGCCTCGTGGGGACCCGTACCCTGGGTTGGGCTGCGGCTGCTCTCCGAGCCTACAGCGCGAGTGGGAGCGGGGCCACCTGGGAGCGCCCCTTGCCGGGTGAACCGCTTGGCGTCTTATGCGGAGGCGAAGGCGCTCTGCAGCGGGGCCTAGAGCCCTGGTGAACCTAGCCGTGCGATTTCTTCAGGTTACTAGCACCAAAGAAGGTTTTAAGTTACAAGTCTCTGCCCTTTCCCTGACTGGTAAAACTGAAGTATCTTTGTTTTGGAACAGTAATATTATGGAATTTAGAAACGCTTCCCCTAAATGTAGTCAGGAATCTTTTTACATCTGTGTTACATAATTTGGAACATCAACAAAAGACAAAACAGAGATGTACCAGCTATTTCAGCTTTTCTGAATGATTGACCTTTAACTTTTGAAAGCGAAATGATTTAGATGCTTCATTCTTTATAAGATTTCTAATTGTTCACATGAAAGCAGTTTACTAGACTATTACTCAGTAGACAGCTTTGCAGCAGATGGAGAGAAAGCTGTCTATTCCCACTCCTGTCTTGTCTAGGGTAGATGTCCCAGAAGCAAGAAGTCATGTAGACAGTTGAGTAACTTGTGAGTAACAAATTATATCTCCTGACTCCATGTCAGCTATGCCAGAAATGAGCATATATTGGGACCAAGATGGGAAGATTCCAGATCCATCTTGGCCCAAATGATGGAGTGAATGTAGTACAGTGGCACACTCATTTAGTCTTCACGCATGTGGGATTCAAGCACTTCCGTGACAGATTCATGGCAGCCACAAGTTACTTGACAGTTGGGCCACAGAGTTGGGGTCTATGTCCCTTCATTTTGAATCTGAGGACTTTTATGACTCAGCATAGAGCAGGGTAGAGCAACTCTGCCAAGCAGTTCCACTCGTGCTCTTCCATATCCAGTCCTATTACAGATATTTTTCTGTGGAATCCTCTTACAAATATTTTTTTCATAAATCTGTTAATACTTCATGGTACACTTTCACTAGTAAAATTGCTAAATAACCCTCAGTAATAAAAGGTTACTTTGTTTCTGCTTGGCCTTCACTTCATAAATTTTATTTGGTAGAATAAATCAGTTTCAGTTGATTAGTATTACCTCTTCATTAATTCCTAGATAGGACATTTGATATACACAAAAGCTTTTTAGTGTCACTCAAGGGGAAAAATACACCTTGCTGACTCCTTCACTGCCTACACAGCCCTCACCCTGATCAGTGCCTTTATAAGGACGAACATAGCCTAAGGGACCAGGCAAGTCAATGTGTGTATTTAAGCACAACACACTGTGGCCCAGGTAACTGAAGACCACGACCTGGTGATGGCCAATCAGCAGCAGCACCAAATCAAATCAAGTCAGAAAGTGTTTGCAGTATTACCATATTAGGTGTTTAAGTATAAAATGTACATTGAAAACGTTTTGCTCTTCATAATAGTGCTACCTTTTTAAACCAGCCTTCTCTTGCCTGACTCATCTCCAGCTTCTTGGTGGTAATTCTTAGAGCCCAGCCAGTCCTTACTCAATGATTTTCCTTTCTCCAGTGCCACAGCACTATAATTAACCCTCCAGGCTTTGGTTCATTTGCTTCTGATCATGTCTCAAATTTGTCAATTTCTTTTGATCTGGGTCACCAATTTTTTTTTTTGTCTTTTTTTTCGTTTTTATCGGTACCAGGGATGGAACTCACGACTGCCTGCTTGCAAGGCAGGTGCTTATGCCGCTGAGCTAAATCCCCAGCCCCTGGGTCACCAATTTTTAAAACCTATGTTTTAACATTTTTATATATTGTTTGGGAAATTTTATATCTATGATAAAAATAGATTCCAACCTCCAATACAAATCATAATGTGAGCCAGGCATGGCAGCACTCATCTGTAATCCCATCATTCAGGAAGCTGAGGCAGGAGGATTGCTTCAAGTTTGAGACCAGCCGAGGCTATATAGTGAGTTTAAAGTTAGCCTGAACTACACAACAAGACCCTGTGTTTTTTTTTTAAATCATACTATGAAACCTCTAGAATAATTTTTCTGGGTGGTCAGCTTTATGACACAAAGCTCTGAATGTCAGCCCTCAGCCTCTTCAGGGACCTTGCTCCATCAGTAAAGCCCTTTTTGTCTGTATTCCACTTTCACTGTCATCCATTAGAGCAGTCAAGATTCTCTATACTTAGAATGAAAAAAAAATAAAAAGGTCCTTCCAGGGTAGACATAGTGGTGCATGCCTGTAATCCCAGCACAAGGCAATAAATAAATAAATAAATAAATAAATAAATGGTCCTTCCAACTGCAGACCCCTCCATCTACCTCACTCCTGCAAAGCCAGGTTGGTTGGTTGATTAGTTAGTTGGCTAAGAGCCACTTGGCTGTGAATTCTCATGATCCTTTATTTCTCCTACTATGATAATCTATTTCTGAATTCACAAATGGATTCCAAAACAATTCTTGCGAAAGTCACAATGACATTTCTGCTGCTAAGGCCCATACAACATCTCAGAGCTTCTCCAGTAGTATCTTTAACAAACATTCCATCATTGATTATTTCTTGGAAAGCTTCTGGTTTTTTTTTGCTTTGCTCACCTCTCCCAGTTGACTTATCTAAAATACCAGGCAAAATGGCGTCTGACACCTGAACTCATTTCCCAGCCAAAGAGAAAAAAAGCATGAGGCAAAAGGCTAAAGCCCAAAGGATTCATCTGAATAGCTGACATTACAGAATGGTTGGCATGGTTCTCAAGAACCTGGTCAGGTTGATTAGTGATACAGAGAAATGTCTTGTAACATAAAAGTACAGTATGCAAAATATGCTGTAAAGCAGGTATCAATATGTAGGCAGAATATAGAGGTCTGAAACCTCCTATACAGAATTCAAAGGTATCAAAACCCCATGGACAGAATAAAAGCATATAGAAGCCCAGAAAAAGTAAGAATGACACTCCTCAATATTATACCTAATGATCTGTTTTCAAAAATTGTTTTCTGATCTCCTCAGATTTAGAGTTCTTGGTTTCCAAAGAAGGAAAGCATGCACCAGCAGACAAACGTGATCCTATTTGAACAGAAAGTTAAGGCTTCCATGTAGCCATTTTGTGTTCTCAAGCTGTGGGGCAAAAGAGACCAGATGAGTTCTTCTTTCTGGGGTCTTGATTTCTAATAGCCGGGCAATCTGACTTCTACTTAGTTCTCTCAGGTCAATTTGCCTGAGGCCTTACCAACTGTCTCACTAAAAATTACATCTCAAGAAATGACAGCTACCATAAAACTGGCCACTCAACTAATTTCCCTAAGACCTTGAAGATACCCAGTAAATTTACTTTAGGGTGGATCCTATTTTGTGGCATAGAATCCATCCTTATCTCCCAAAAAATCCTTGGGAATATTCAAATTTATTTTGTATCCAGAGAGAAAAATTTGAAGATGACAGGCTTGCCATTTCCTCATTTTGCCTCCACTTAAAAGATCCTTACTGACTTCTATGCCTTTGAGGAAGGAGTAATGCTTCTCTGACAACTTGAAGGGAAAGTGATCAATGTTACATGCTTCAGCTCATTTTTGCTCTTTAATCATATTTCCCAATATTTTCCATGAATGATGTCCTACCTTGATTTTTTTTCTTCTTTGTATGAATTCTTATTAATTTTTCCAGGGCTATGGAAATATTAAGGTAGTTCTGGAAGGGAGCATTGAAGTAATCTAATCCAAACTCAATTCATATTTATTTGAAATCTCTCTGGTTTGTGTTAGTTTCTTATATGTCATGTTCACCAGGCATTCATTTCCTCAACTGACCAAGAATTACACTTGAACATTTAGTCTAAGGAGGAATTTATTTTTGTTTATATAATGATGATGAACCTTGGTTATCAAAACTTCAGTGTTCTCTAGAATCTCATCACACATCACCATTCAATGAGAATTTGTTGGTGAGAAACCACAGTCTCCTAGGTATTGCAGGTCAGCCTCATTCTCCACTGTGTCTTGGTAAAGACTTCTGTGACTTTCAAAAGATCTCTTTCTATATAGATTCCATTTACAGTACCAGTCACAAAGTAGAACTCAAAAACTGATTAAGATTTATTTTATTTCAGGGAAGAAACAATTGTGATAAAACAATACCCTCCCATAAAACCTCCACTGGTGCTACTATCAACCAAACAGCAGCATAGCTAGATCAGTAATCTTGTGTTATATGCTTATGAATCAGTTGTCTAATTTGTCAAGGTCAACAATAAAGAACAGCAAGATTTGCAGAAACAATTCACTGTGATTTTGGTTTTTATTTGCTCCTAAGCATGGATCATAAAACAAACAATTTATTAGCATTACCAAACAAGACAGATCCCTCCTCTATGAAGTGGTATTGACTTAATCAGCCATCACTTGTACTCCTGTCTTGACTTGAGATTGTAGAATTTCAAGCTATTTTCAGAGTTAATTATTTCTTTCTTACTTTCACAATTGTTATGCTATTGCCACGGACCTAGGAATATCAGGCATAGCTGAGTCCAATCTGTCCTCAGCAGGACACCCTAATGTCAAGAGAGTGGGGTCACCAGACCAAATCACAAAGACTCTGCTGTGTAGACCTCGACTTGACTTTTAAACACTAACAAAGAAACTCACACAAATTTGTCACAGTACACCTCTCAGGCTGTGCAGGGACCAAAGGTTTCTAAACAAAGATTGATTTGTGTCAGGTTTATTCTTTTTTTCATCTTTGACTTTTTATTGTATTGAGGTGGGTTCATGAACAACAATATAGGAAGCAGCCAAAATGATAAATTTGAAATTTAAGTAACTGAGCTCAGGACCACTCATATACCAACCCCCTACCCCCAAAAAGGGGCCCCTGAACAGGAAAGTTATAGAGCTTTTAAAAGACAGAATCACAAAAAGATATCCTGTTGGAAACAATTTAGCTAGAATCTTACATTTATTTTTGGTTGACACCTGTATCCTGCTTCTTTTGTTGAGCAAGTTAATTTTTCTCCTGTGGGTACAGCTCATTCTGCTTTTCTCACGGGACTTATATCCCGAGTAATTTTCCATTTTCCTGGGTCAAATACAAGGCGCTAGTTAAATGCAGGGCTCACGATGGCGTCAGTTATGCCAAGCTACAACATTATGATAATTTTTATTTTCTTCTTTTGTTTGCATTGGATTGTTCTGTGAAATGTCAGTTCCCATTGGCTTGGGAGTTTTGCAAAGAAGCCCAAATTATAGGCACACACAAGTCAACAACAGCAAATATTTTTCAGCATCTAGCCTGATAATAGAGGTTTTAATATTAAAACAAGTAAAAAGCCCAGACTAAATATTAATGCTATAGTGATGGCTTGTATCTGGATGTCTCCCCACAACATGCTGCAGTAATTGGAAGGTAGGTGGTTATGGATATGTGACATCAGGATGAAGGGCCTGATGCTGGGATTAAAGGTGCTCCATCCTGGGTTTGAGTGGCACTAATTAACAGGCTTCCAGACTGAATAGACTATAAGGGGCAGAAAGAAGCTGATATTGTTGCTTCACTGTCTCCTGCTTGCTCTTACAGTGCTTCTCTGACATGTCACCCTGCCTTGGAGCCCGCCACTTATGGACTGAAACCTCTGCAAACCAAGCCAAAATAAACTTTTCCTTTCTTTCTTTTTTTTTGTCTTTTTCCTTTTTATCGGTTCCAGGGATCGAACTCATGACTGCCTGCTCGCAAAGCAGGTGCTTATGCTGTTGAGCTAAATCCCCAGCCCCCAACTTTTCCTTTCTTAACTTGTGGGTGTCAGGCATTTTGTCTCAGCAGTGAGAAAAATAACTAAGACAGCTACACTGACAAGTTCTATGAATTCTCATATCAAACATCTTTTAGTATTAAGATCAATAAAAAATACCTCAAAAAATGTTTTTGTTAAAAGGAGGTTTTTGAAGGGGCTGGAGATTTAGCTCAGCATGCACAAGCACCTGCCTAGCAAGTATGAGGTTGTAAGTTCAATTAACAAATAAATAAAAGAAGGTTTTGGAATCCACAACTGAGTATATTATAAAAAGCTTCTAATTTGAACAATCCTTAAACTTTTCCTAGTTTCTTTTCATGAATGTCTTGATTTCATCTGACCAGTCATAGAAGCCTATTTTAGATAGCAAACAATTCTCAAATAGCATCATAGCAAAAATGAAATTCAAGATAGAATTTCAAGATCTTTTATTAAGAAGTCAGGGAAACAAGGGAGCATATTGAGGACACTTGCAATTTCGCTCATGTCTCTGAACAGCAGTGCTACTAGGAATGAAAGACCAGTGCCTAGCAGCAAGGTCTCAGGAAGTCCATAGTAGATAAAACCTTATTTCTAACAGCTTTGTGGGCTTGAATTTTATGTGAATGAGCAGATTATAAAATGACACTTGAGGGAACTTGTAGTGCAGATTGTAAGGCCTTGGGTTTGAACCCCAGCACTGGAAAAATAAAATAAAATTTGATAAGAAATTCAAAGTTTTAAAAGTAATTATATCTGCTTGATCTCAAAAAGAAAAAATGGTGTATCTGATGTTAGTAGCATTTCTCAAAGTGTAAATCAGAAATCATTCATGAGCCACATGAGGCCTGTTGGTTTGAATAATTTTTAGGGGAGAATAGAGAGAGAGCAGAATTCAGACATTCAAGCAGATTCTGAAATCAACATTTTTATTACTTGTGAATGTTATGGATAATGCTAGTTTTGGCATCTTTCTGCTATAACTTCCTGGTCTTGCCCCTGTGTAGATGTCTATCCTTGGCATCTTGTGTATCCTAATCTACCTTATAAAGACAGTAGTCATACTGCATTAGGTGTCCCAACTCATTTTGACTTTAAAGGTTTCCTCTCTAATATATAGTTGATTTACAAGGTCCTGGAGGCTAGGACTTCAACACTGAATTTGAAGAGGAGACATATTCAGCCTATAATGCTATACAACTAACAGTCTCACTTTGAAGTAAGTGAAAGATAATTAAAAATATATATCCACAGACAGTGTTATGGATGAGCATTTACGGAACATTTGTAATAGTCAAAACCTGAAATTAATGCCATCCATAATGGTGAAGCAGATAAATAAATTGGGGTGCATCTATATAATAGAAGTACTGATCAGCAATAAAAATAATGAGCTTCTGATATACCAAAAACTTGATAAATCTCCATTGCATATGCAAGCATAGAGTCAGCAAAAATGGAATAGGATCCAGGCAGGGTGATGATCTACTCTAATGTCAGCACTTGGGAAGCTGAAGCAGGATAATCCCCATGAGTTTGAGGCCAACATACACTACATTGTGAAACCCTGTCTCCACAAAAAAAGGAAGAAAAGAAAATAGAGTAGGAAACTGAGGATCTGGGCCTCCACAAATGAGTTAGTAAACACTTAAACAGAATCAGCATCCTCAGAAGACTGGATAATACAGATAGATGATCAAATAGGAAAGGGACCACTGAAACATGAGAAAAGAGTGCTTTGCTGTATTTTCCTGATCCTTGCTCTATGTCCCTTCCCACCTCAAGATGGTTGTAAAGACAGCAGTCCACACTGAAAAGCAAGAAGTAAAACTGTCTCTACTCACAGATAATATGAGCCTATTGATAAATCCTAGAGTCCACAAAAACATTAGAAATAATAAATGAGTTGAGCAAATTTGTGGAACACAATGTCAACATACAAACATCAGCTTTATTTCTAAAAACTAACAATGAACAATTGCTGAGGACCTTAGATTATAAATTGAGTCTAGGGGATGTCTGAAGCCATCCTTGTCCTGCCCTTTGACCCAGACTGGAATACATACGCTCCCTGGTAAACTGCCACCATCACCACACAATCCCTATCCATACAAAGACCCTCATTAGCATGAGAGTACCACTGCCCTCTGAGTCATCAGATAATTCCCTCACCATTTTCCTCAACTATAAATGTAGAAGTTTAGGCTGCTTCATGGCCTTTTGCTCCCCGTGAACCACTGGTCACCTCAGCTCCCCATCACATGGTCTTTTTTTGTCTCTTGCTCTTTCTTTTCACCATGAATTGTAACATTGTGCAGGTGTCCCCAATAAGAAATTTAAAACATTTATTAATAGCATTATCAAAAGGATAAAATACTTAGAAATAGCTTTAACCAAGAGATTAAAGATGTGGACATTGAAAACTACAGCACATTGCTGAAAGGCATTAAAGACCTAAACAGAAATGTTTCACTATTGAGTGTTCCCTACTCAACCAGAATAGCTGTCTTCTCTCTCTCTCTCTCTCTCTCTCTCTCTCTCTCTCTCTCTCTCTGCCTCCTAGATGACTCAGAGGGCAGTGGTACTCTCATGCTAATGAGGGCCTTTGTGTGGATAGGGATGATGTGGTGAGGTGACAGTTTACCAAGGAGCCTATGCATTCCAGTCTGGCTCAAAGGGCAAGACAAGGATGGCCTCAGACATCCCCTACACTCGATTTATAATCTAATTTATTATCTCTCTCAAATAAGTCATTTTCTTTTATTTAAAAAAAGAACTAAGCAAATAAAAAGATAGCCTATGTTTAAAGATTAGATCTTAATATTGTTAAAAATAGTGGTACTCCCCAAAGTGACCTACAGGATCAATGCATTTCCTCTCAAAATCCCTCTGGGCTTTTTCTGCAGAAATGAAAAAAGATCCTAAAATTCATATGGAATTCAATGGATCTTAAATCAAACAATCTTTAAAAAAGATCACTCACATATCCCAATTTTGAAATGTACTAAAAAGCCATAGTGATCAAAACAGTACGTACTGACATAAGAATAGATGCATATTTCAGTGGAGTAAAATTGAGAGCCCTGAATAAGACTCATAACTGTAAAATTTTGAACAAAAGTGTGAAGATAACTCATTGGGGAAAACAATATTCTAACTGTTAGCTGCAGCTGAGTTAGCTAGAAGTATTATAAGAAATCAGACAGAAGGAGCCAGGGCAGAAGACCAGATACCTTGCAACCTTGGAGGAGACAGACACTCCCTGCTATGGACCAGATCTCAAGACAAAAGGCAAACCAAATGTAACAACACCCTAAGTATAAACATCAGGGACTGATATTCTAAATAGGTATGGATCACCTTGAGGAAGCCAGGAGTCACCATCCCAACACCCTCAAGAAAGAGTCACTGCTCTTTAAGCATGATCACATGCTACATGACTCAATTTCCCACTTGTCCCTGATTTAGTCAATTTTACTCGAACAATTAATCTTATTGGTTGACCACAGTTCTGTCCTCCCTCCCTCGCACCTGCCTTACCAGTTCCCACGTTTTTCCCATCTTGGATCCATCTCACTTTGTGCTTTTGCTTTATAATAAAGTCTCTAGAAAAGACAGTCTTTGGCAGCCCAGTCAGGACCCCTTTTGTCTCTTTCCCAGATGGAAGCTTTCTTTCTTTCTTTCAATAAATATATTGTGCCCTTAACCTCTGTTGTTCCTAAAGTTTATCCTTCAATTTTAGGGAGCACAAATTCATACCAGACCTCTAGTAGGTTGGGAGTTTCATTTCCATAGATCATAATCAACAAGTAGTGTTGGCACTTGCCTGGGAAGCATGAGGTCGTGAGTTTGATCCTTGGTACCAAAAAAACCAAAACAACAACAACAACAACAACAACAACAACAACCAAGTAGTGTTGGAATAAGTGGATATCCACATGCAAAAGTATGGAATTAAATACATTTTACTATTATCATTTTTTATTCATACTGCTATAACAGAATGACTGGGACTGGATCATTTACAAACAATGTAAGTTTCTTACAGTTCTGAAGGCTGGAAGTTCAGAAATCAAGGTGCTAGCAAGGTCATGTATGATGAGGGCCCAGTCTCTCTGCTTCCAAAAGGGAAATGTTGTGATATCCTCTAGATGAAACAAACACAGCATCCTCACATCATGAAAAGTAAAAAAGTAAAAGGCCCAAATGCTGTGCCATCTCCTTTGCAAAGGCCTTGATCTCCCTGTTGAGGGAGTAGCATGACTTCATCACCTCTTAAACTAGTGCTCCAACATGAATCTTGAAGGGAGCACAAACATTCAAATTGTGATAATCCTATGCAAAACTCCACACAAAACACATCTGCGATCTAAGTGTAACAGCTAAACCTATAAAACTCTTAGAAGAAAACAGGGGTAAATCTTCACAAACTTGCATTTGGCAATGATTTCTTAGCTTTGAGACCAAAACACAAGAACAAGAAACTAGATCAATTAGAATCAATCAAAATTAAAGCACTATGTGCTTGTAAATGCAATAGCTCAGACTCCAGAATAAAATCCAAGGAAGCAAGAAATTAAAATTTAGGGAGCAAAAGCTTTATTTTAGACCAGGCCTGGCAACACAGCCTCCAGGAGCCAATATGGAAGACTGCACCCTTTACAGCTAAAGGGCTGGGTTTTTAAAACCGAAAAAAACCACAGGAATGTTTTGAACTTTGAGACAGTCTGATAACATCTGGGCTTCTTGGTATCTCTTGTAACTTCCTTGTAGTTAAACGTTTCTTAAGAAATAGCACATTTTATTACAGATAGGCTGAAAGGGGTGGTGGGGGTTACAAGAAACTGAAACTTAAGACTTTTACGGGAAATGGAGACTTAACCTAAAAAGAATGGGAAGGGGAGGGGGGATTTACAAGGAGCTGAGACTTAAGTCTTTACTGGAAATGGAATTTTAATGTCTATTGAAATGGTACATACAGAACAGGAAGGAGGTGCATTGCTTAGAACTAGGCTACAACAGTAAACACTCTATAAAAAGAGTGAAAAAGAAAATTTGCAGAATTAGAAAAGAGTTTGCAAATTATATATCTGATAAAGGTCTACATTCCAGAATATAAAGAGCTTTTATAATGTCACAACAAAAGATAAAAATTCAATTTAAAAATTGGAAAAGTATCTACATGACAATTCTTCATAGATCCTATACTGGACAACAAACACATGGAAAAATGTTCAATGTCATTTAGTCATAAGGGAAATGGAAATCAGAATTATTATGAGATACTTCATCACCATTACAATGGCTTATTAATAAAAAGAAAAACATGAAAAATGGTGAGAATGTGGAGAAGTTGGAGCTTTCATGCATTCTTGCAGGGCATGTAAGAAATATTATTTGAAGCCTGTACAAAACAGTATGAAAGTTCCTCAAAAATCAAATGTAAAACTACTGTATAATCTATCAAATTTGCTTCTAAATGTATCCCCAAAGAATTGAAATCAGAGGCTGAAACAAAATATCTGCACACCAATGTTCAGTACTAGATCAAGTTACAGCATGAATGAACCTTGAAAACATTTTGCCTGATGAAAGAAGCCAGACACAAATGGTGATGAACTGAAGGATGTCACTTACCTGAAACAGTCAGCACAGGAAAATTGTAGAGACAGGGAGAACTGTGGAGTTCCAAGCAAGTAGGAACTGTCCCCACTGGCGCACACTGTCCCCAGAGCCCAGCCCTCACACTGTCTGGGTGCAGTGGAGTGGCTAGGTGGGTCTCGGGCACCTGCATCTACCTCCCTGTGTGTCTGGAGAACTGTGGATTTCTAAGCAAGCAGGCAAGCATCACGAGTTCCAGAGGCCTGGCATCCTGGGGTAAGTGCCCCACGCAGTATCCCCCGAATTCAGCTTGTTCAGGACCCTCGAGCCTTCTGGGTGCAGTGAAACAGCTAGACAGGTCAGAGGTGCCTACATCTGTCTCCCCATTCTGGCTGTGCTCAGAGAACTGTGGAGTTTTAAGCAAGCAGGCGGGTGCCCACTGTCCCAGAAGCCCAGGTTGTTTGGGACTGCAGAGTTCTAAGCAGGCAGGTGAGCGCCATGGGTTCCAGAGGCCTAGTGGCCTGGGGGAACTGGGTGCCAGAGTCCCAGGAGCTATGAACATAGAAGTAGATTTCCAACAGACCCTGAGGAAGCCTTCAAATAACACTTGAAATACAGAAATATAGCAAAATGACAAAATGAAAGACCAAATTACAACCTCAAACATCCAGCCCATCTCAAAACCCTAGGAGCAATGTATATAGAAGAAAATATATGCCATACACCTCAAATATTGGATATAATAACTACTGAAATAAACAAGCAACTCCGGGAAACTTTAAAGGAATTCAAACTTGAAATAATCTCCTAGGTAAAAGAAGAAATGATAAAAAGAAATGAAAGAGAGGAGGAACTAAACAAAAAGATAGAATCCCAGGATGAGCAATATAAGAAACAAACAGAATACACAAAGCAGATGCACAGAGATATACAAGAAATCAAAAACTCCACTGAAAGCTGTAAAAACCGCCTCAATGAAAGTGAAGATAGAATTTCAGACCTTGAAAACAAGATTGCAGCTAGTGAACAGGAAAGGAAAGATCTTTTAAAAATAACAAAGAATCAGGAAATAGCAATTCAACAACTGAAAGATGATGCAAAGAAAAACAACATAAGATTGATAGGGATTAATGAAAAAGAAGGGGACAACATAAAAGAAGAGGATATTTAGAGAAGTAATAGCTGAAAATTTTCCAAGCATGAGATCAGAAACCGACATCAGGTTCAGTGAAGCCTATAGAGCTCCAAGTAGTCATAACCAAATAAAACTACACCCAGACATATAATAATCACCATCCCAGAAATCCAACACAAGAATAGATTATCAAAAGCTGTCAGAGAGAAAAGGCAGATTACTTATAAAGGACAACCTATCAGAACCACAGCAGACTTCTCAGCACAAACAATAAAGTCAAGAAGACCATGGAGTGAAATATTCCAGATCATAAAGGAAAATGATTTCCAACCTGGACTGATGTACCCTGCAAAACTATCCTTCAAAATTGATGGTGAAATAAGATACTTCCATGAAAAAGAACAGCTGAAGAACTTCATGATCACCAAGCCAACCCTGAAAGAAATATTGAAAGGCAGTTTAGATACACAAAGGAAAAAACCACTAAGCAAAGCAGATAATTAAACAGAACAGAAAGACAAAAATGCAACAGCAGAAAGATAACATGTCAAGAATGAACCAACATATAACAGTTATAACCATTAACGTAAATGGTCTCAATACACCAATTAAAAGAAACAGACTGGAGGGCCGGGGATTTAGCTCAGTGGCACAAGCACTTGCCTGGCAAGCACAAGGTCGTGAGTTTGATCCCCAGTACAAAAAAAAAAAAAAAAAAAAAAAAAAAGAAAAAGAAACAGACTGGCAGAATGCATCAAGAAACAAAATCTAACCATATGCTGTTTACAGGAAACCCATCTAACACAGAAGGATACTCACACACTGAAACTCAAAGGATGGAAAATAATATGTCATGCAACAGGAATCCAAAAAAAAAAAAAAAAAAAGCAGGAGTATCCATTCTGTTTGCAGACAATGTGAGCTTTAAACCAACAATGATCAGAATAGACAAAGAAGTTCCCTACATACTCATTAGGGGAAAACTCCAAAAGGAAGAGATAACCATCTTAAATATATATGCACCAAATTCCTGAGCACCCAGTTACATAAAACAAGTATTAACAGAAATGAAAAATCAAATTATAAGTAACACAATTGTAACAGGAGACCTTAACGCACCATTGACACCAAGGGACAGATCAATGGGATAGAAAATCAGCAAAGAAATAATAGAACTGAATCACACCTGTGAACAAATGGACTTGATAGACATATACAGAGTGTTCCACCCAACAACATCAGAATACACATAATTCTCAGCAATACATGGGTCATTCTCTAAAATAAACCATGTGTTAGCTCACAGAACATGTTTAAATAAATGCAAAAGAGTTGAAATCATCGCTTGCATGCTATCAGATCATAGCACTTTGAAATTAGAAATTAATGATAAAAGATACTGTAAAAATCTCACAAACACATGGAAACTGAATAACACACTCTTGAGTAATCAGTGGGTCACAGGGGAAATTAAAGAAGAAATTAAACAATACCTAAAAGGAAAATGAAAATACAGATACAACTTAACAGAATCTGTGGGATGCAATCAAAGCCGTCCTCACAGGAAAATTTATTGCACTGATTTCCCACATCAGGAAAACAAAATGAATACAAATAAATAACCTGGTGCTACACCTCAAACATCTAGAAAAAAGAGAGCAAGTCAAGCCCAAAGCCAAAAGAAGAGAGAAAATTATAAAAATCAGAGCAGAAATCAACACAATAGAGACTGAAAACAATCCAAAGAATCAACGAGTTGGCTCTTTGAAAGAATAAATAAAATTGATAAGCCCCTAGCCAACCTTATTTTAAAAAGGGAAGAAAAAGCTCAAATTCATGCAATAACAAATGAAAAAGATGAAAGCACTACAGATTCTACAGAAATACAGAAGATCATCAACACCTATTTCGAAAACCTCTACTAGGTTTGATAACACAGAAGGAATAGATTCCTAGAAACATATGAAGTACCAAAGCTAGATCAAGAGGATGTAAAACTGCTGAATAACCCTATTAATCTCTATTAATGAAATTGAACATGTAATTAAGTCCTTACCTGAAAAGAAGAGCCCAGGCCCAGACAGATTCACTGAAGAATTCTACAAGAAATAAAAAAGAGACCTAATGCTGACACTCCTCAAACTATTCAATGAAATTGAAAGGGAAATAATACTTCCAAGTCATTCCTGGAAGCAAATATTACTCTAGTACCAAAACCTGAGGAAGACCCAACTGAAAAACTATAGACCAATCTCCCTAATGAACATAGGTGCAAAAATGCTCAATAAAATATTGGCAAATAGGATGCACCAAATCATCAAGAAGATTATACACCATGACCAAATGGGATTCATCCCAGGCAAGCAGGGATGGTTCAACATATGTAAATCAATAAATGTAATCCACCATATCAATAAAGCCAAAAGTAAGAATCATATGATCATTTTTATAGATGCAGAAAAAGCTCTTAATAAGGTTCAACATTCATTCATGATAAGAACTTTACAGAAAATTGGAATAGATGGTCTTTATCTCAATATAATAAAGGCTATCTATGACAAACCAACAGCTAGTATCATATTACATGGGCAAAAATTGAAGGCCTTTACTTTAAAATCAGGCACAAGACAAGGATATTCTTTATCCTCACAACTATTTAATAGAGTACTGGAAATACTAGCCAGAGTAATTAGACAAGAGAGAGAAATAAAAGGGGTAAAGATAGGAAAAGAAGAAATTAAATTATCAGTGTTTGCAGATGACATGATACTCTACATAGAAGAACCCCTAAACTCCATTGAAAACTCTTAAATATAATAAATAAATTCAGTAATGTAGCTGGATACAAAATCAATACTCAAAAGTCAATAGCATTTCTATACACTAACAACAAAATCACACAGAGAGAAATAAGACAAGCCACACCCTTCACACTAACAACCAAAAAAAAAAAAAAAAAAAAAACCAAAACAAAAAAGAAATAGTTAGGAATTACTCTTACAAAAGAAGTGAAAGACCTATACAGGGAAAATTATAATACACTGAAAAAAGAAATTGAAGATTATCTCAGAAAATGGAAAGACATACCTTGCTCAGGAATAGGAAGAATAAATATTTGGAAAGTGGTCATTGTCCTAAAACTATTATATGAATTCAATGCAATCCCAATAAAAATACCATCAACCTACCTCATAGATCTCGAGAAATCACTCCTAAAATTCATCTGGAATAAGAAGAGACTTAGAATAGCAAAGACAGTTCTAAGCAACAAAGGCAAGGCAGGAGGCATCTCAATCCCTGACTTGAAGTTATACTGCAAAGCAACCGTAGTAAAATCAACATGGTACTGGAAACAAAACAGAGCTGAAGATCTATGGAATAGATTATAAGATAAAACCACAACTACAAACACACTCAACCACCTTATCTTTGATAAAGGAGCCAAGCAGGTTCACTGGAAGAATGACAGTCTCTTTAATAAATGGTGTCGGAAAAACTGGCTCTCCATTTGCCAAAAACTAAAACTAGACCCATGCCTATCACCATATACTAAATTAAAATCTAAATGGATCAAAGATCTGAATATTAAAACAGAAACACTAAATCTATTAGAAGACAAATTGGGTAGAAACCTGGAAGACATAGGGGTAGGTAGAGAATTCATGAATAGGACTCAAACCACATGGGAAATACTTCCCAGAATCAATAACTGGGATCACCTCTTATTAAAAAGTTTCTGCATGTCAAAAGAAATCTCCAGCATAGTGAAAAGAAAACCCGCAAACTGGGAAAAAAATCTTTGTGAACTTTCCCTCAGATAAAGGACTTCTGCCTAAAACATATAAAGAATTAAAAAAACTCAGACCCCCAAAATTCAAAGATCCAGTCCAAAAATGGGCATCTGAGATGAATACACAGTTCTCAGATGAAGAAATACAAATGGCAAATAAATACATGAAAAATGTTCATCATCGTTGGTCATTAGAGAAATGCAAATTAAAACCACACTGAGATTGCAGCTTACTCCTGAAAGAATGGCCAGGATCAAGAAAACTACTAACAACAAATGTTGGAGAGGCTGTGGGGAAAAAGGAACTCTCCTACCCTGTTGGTGGGAGTGTAGACTGGTACAACCATTGTGGAGGTCAGTCTGGAGATTTCTCAAAACCTGGGATTGGAAGTCCCATTTGCTCCAGCTATTCCACTTCTAGGCATAGTCCCAGAAGAACTGAAAGCATCATACCACAGTGATATATGTGCACCCATGTTTATAGCAACACAATTTGTAATTGCCAGATCTTGGAAACAACCCAAGTGTTCATCAATTGAGGAATAGATAAAAAAAGTTGTGGTATTTTAATCCAATGGAGTACTATTCAGCTATAAAGAATGATTACATTGAGGTATTTATAAATAATTGGGCACAGCTTGAAAGCATACTCATAAGTGAAATAAATAAAACTCACATGTGTGAATACTGAATAGTTTCCCTAGTGTAAGAAATGATTCAAATATATAAAAGTATGTGGTAGTCTTGATTTCCCATTATGTGGCTTTGAAGCCTTATAAAGTTTTCACTCATTAATTGGAATGGCTTTATTCTGGGCTGCTTGATATTATTGCCTGTGATGAAATGTATTTTGAAGAAAACAAGACATCATAATAGCTAATGCTGGTTTAATATCATCTGTTTTGAAGCCCCACCAAACTGTTGGTCTTCTGTCTCCATTGGTTTTATCATGTTGTATCTTACTGGATTTTATTATATGTGATAGTATAAACAAAAACTTTTATAGGCAAAGAGATAATATAGAAACCATTGTCCATTTTCTGTTCACTGGTTCTAAATACCCTGTAATACTTTCATCCACTTGAATGGTTTAACACTGTCTTGATATGTTTGATGCTATAGTATACAAAGTTTTATTCAAATATTTCAAGGAAAAAGACACTATGGTAACTACTATTAATTCGGGTTATTTGGTGGTGAAGCACTAGGTTGCTGAAATTGTCATGCTTTGACCTGTATTGTTATGTTGTTATGTCCTCTTTTATTCCAATCTCCCTCTTATTCATTAAAAAATTATTTTTATTTTTTATTATTTTAATTAAGGGGAAAAATAAAAAAAATTAGCAGGATATATTATAGTAACTTTTTTGATTTTTTATTAACTTGATTTGAAATCCTGTATTACTCCCACTGTCTTATTTTGACTGATTAGATTCTGCTCCATTCTGTTTGATAGTATCAAGTTTGAGGGTATACGCAACTACTTTGAAGGCAATAAGATTCACTATCATGCTCATTCTGGTTTGACTATTATCTTCTTTTGAAGTCCTGTAATGTTTACAATGTTTAGGTTTTATTGGTCTTGTTCTGTACTGTTTTGTTAAACTTTATTATATCTAATGATATAGGCAATTCTTTTTAAGGAAACAAGAGGCATTATGGTAACCACTGTTGATAACCTTGTACTCTGTTTTTATATCATGTGCTATGTCTCTCTTGGGTTTTGACTGACAGCTTTGTTTTTTCATATTTGGTTTTATTCTCTTCCAAAAAAAGTAATAAGAACTATGAGAACAATAAAACCCAAAATGTGTAAATTTTGTTGTAAAAAAAAAGAGAGAGGAAAAAAATGTGCCCTAAAGGATACAACTGCAAGTGTGTCTAGGTGTGTTAAGATACATGACCATACTAATGAGTTTTCATTGGATCATTGAACACAACTGTTTGCAGTCTCACTGTTTGAATGTCCACTTTGTATGCTTTAATCTTGGAACTTGAACAACTATTTCTAAGATGACAATATGTAATCTATTAACTAGTGATTTCTTACTGTTTTTTAAATTCTGTACTACTTGCACCCTTATACTGCTTTATTTTTTCTTTTTTTCCTTTAAATAAAATTTTAAAAAATGCTTTAATAGGAAATTGTAGAGACAAAAGTATATAAGTGGTTGTCTGAGGCTGGAGGATGAGAGAATGGAGAGTGGCCCCTTTTAGGTATAGATTTTCCCTTTGAGGGTGAAAGTTCTAGAAAGAGAACAATAATTGTGGGTGCACTGTATGCCACTGAATTCCACATTTTACAATGGTAATAGTAAATGCTGTATCTATTTTATAATATAAAAATTTTAAATTAATTATACTAAAAAAAGACACAAAACTGTAGGAGTCAGTTTCCATGACATTTTGTGTTAGTCTTGTACAGCTTTGGGGAGAGTTTCTTTATGACTCCAGACTTCAACTTGCTCATACATAAAAAGGGAGAGAATAATACCTCATGTTTGAGGGTAGTGCTTGCTAAGAGTACATGAAATAAGATATGTGGTTAAATGCAGCCAGCATAATCATGTAGCTGATATCCATAAACCATCTTATGTTTTGCTTCATTTTTATTTACCTTAAAATATCTTTTTTAAGGAAGGTCTCCAGAGCAGGATTTGTTTACTTAATAAGGAGACTGAGAACCAACTATGTGCTTAGCTTTGTGAGACACCAAGGAGAGTACAAAGAAGAATGAAAATGAAGCCCATTTACACTGCGCTGGTTTGTGGACACTGCTGTTTTCTTTTAGAGAGGCCATGAAAAGTATGCAGTGCAGTAGGAGGACTGGGAAGCCAAAGCCTCCACAGTGTGTTGGAACCTTGAAGGTGACCTCAGCAATACCATTCTTCTTCCCAGCTAGGTCCTGGGCAATTTAAAAAATAAACAACTGAAGCATAAATATTAACTTCAGAATTGATGAAGAAGAATTGGAATTTCCAAGGGGGTAGCCATAAGTAGCAGAGCCCTTGGAAGGGAAGATGGAGAAGGTAGAGCCAAAACAAGCCAACCTGAGCTATTATTATGCCTTCCTCTGGGCAGAGAAAGAGAGAAAGAGAGAGGGCAAGAGAATGATCACTTGAAAGAGGAAGGGGGAAAAGATGTTCCCTCCAGCCTTGGGTTTTGCCATATCCTCAGATGTATGATATTGGGACAAGTCATAACATCTCTAAACAAAGAGATTTTTGTAGGTCATCTTTGAAATTTCTTTTAGGTCTAGATTTACATGCCATTATAAATTAATAGATTCATATTGAATCATCTAAGAGGTGATCTGACCTTATTTGGAAAGAAAATTAAAAATCTTTTGCACTAGGAGCTAGGTGTGATGACAAACACCTGTAATTCCAGCATGCAGGAGCTACAGCAGGAGAATTGCTGTGAGTCATCTGAATCCAGCCTGAGCTGTATGGTGAAAGCTTGCATCAAAACAAAAACAAAGACAAAAAATCTTTTGCAGTTAGACCTAGAAATACTTTTATAAATGTGAAGGCACTACAACTTGAATGATGTTTTGTTTTGGAGGCTGACTTTATGAAAATCTTTAAGGAATTGAAAATTTAAATAAAGTTCTTTTAAAACTTTAGTTATCTATTTGAAGTATCATTTGAGGCCTAGAATAAAAAGTCAGTGGTCTATGAAATACCTTCTTCTTACAAGCTGAATGAGTGGATCCAAAACAATATGGAATGCAAGTCACACGGAGTTTAGAAGCATGTTTCCTTTGGGGTGAATCCCCTGATACCAGGAGTCACAAAGCTCAGGCCTAGGCTACAGACAAGAGCTATGAGCACAGCCGAGCAGAGGAAAATAACAGAGGGGGTCCTCAGTCCTGAGATATGAAGAAAAGGAGAATCAGTATCTGTTCACACCTATGAGTACCTCAGTACATTCCAGAGCTGCCATTTCAAAAAACTTAAGAGGTGCCTTTTCACAAATTGGCTCAGACATGCCCACTAGATCTCAGCTTGAAACCCCTTCTGTTACTTTCTGTTTTTATCTGACGTCTCGTAATACATAGCTGTGGGCCCACAGCTCTGTATCATGTTGAAAAATGATGTAGAAGAATGAGCTGTATTCAACTCATTGGAAAGTTATGTTCCTAAGGGTGAATGTGGTTGGAAAGATTAATGAGAGATTCTCTATTTTGGTTTGCAGCTTTGGTCGCTCCTTGCTTCTCTGCTTCTCAAGATACCTATTTCAATTCAGATGAAGCAGTGCTTCCCAAATTGTGGTGGCTAATATGCTTTACACACAGCTGCTGCCTTCCATTCATCATGACCTTGCTTACCCAGTCCAGGTTCTAGATCAGCATTTCCTGATTGTTTTCCTTGTCCCCATCATGCTTTGTGTTGCCGTTTGTAGCCATTCATCAGCCAACAATTGTCTTTCTTACATGACTATTCCTGCAAAGTGTGCCAAATAAGAATGCCAGTTGGCTGGCTGCATGCCAAGATGTTGGTAAGTAATCTTAAGTTTCCCAGATAAGTGCCACTGGACGAATCTGTGCTGAAATGATGAGCAAAGTCTTGAGTCTTGCTCTTCATGAAGTGGACAGTGATAAGATTATATAGTGCATCCAAAACATGAGAAGTATAAAACAAAAGAGGCCTTTATTCTGAGAATGCAGAGAGAGAAAACAAAAATCCCCTGACCGCTGGAGTCTGGCTTTCTCTCTGATGGACACATGGTGTGAGGGGACATAAGTAGCCTAAGCTTAAGGTGGTGCCCTAGGGCCATTAGAGATGTACATGTATCTCATTGGCACTCGTTTGGTGCCAGGGGCAAGTTCCTAAAGGGTGGGTGAAATAGAGTCACAGATAAATTCCTAGGGGTGGGGGAGATAGGACCTCCTTGGTTCCGGGTGAGGCTTTTCTGGCTACAGTGTCCTGTCTGGGCCAAAACTCTTTCATATCCCATCTTATGATTATTATTATGAAAAGGGGAAAAGATTTCTCTCTTTAACTACTTCCTGCTGGCAGGGGGCACTGTACTGGACTCTAGGGGAGTCAATGGGATGATGGTTCATGCCCAGGTAGATGCTGGTGCCAGGTGTTTTAGCCAGGACAACTTCACTGGTGAATGCTAGACTAGAAAATATGTTAGACTAGAAAAACAAAGAGACAAGATGTTACGAAGAGGCATGGTACTGTCATATTTAAGGACCAGGTGAGGTAGAATGAAAGGGGCCTTTGATTTAGACAAGTCATTATATCAGGATGATGTTGAGGTAGGATCATTGTCACAGTGAGGTAGAATTCTAAAAAATAAGTGTGAGGTTAGGAGGAATGAAGTTATGAGAGGTGATTACTCCCCCATCTGAAAGCATAAAAGTTAAGAGGGTAGGTGTGTAAAACTTGTCTCTGGTCCAGGAGTTGAACTGGAAAAAATAGGGGGAGCAGGGAAGGCAGTGGCTGTAGAGGAATGAGAATGTAAAATGCTAAATGTACACTTTGAGTTGGTGTATATATTTATAATTTTGTCCTTTGCTAGTGTAAGAGCCCTTGTAAGGGCAATAAGTTCTGCCCTCTGTGACGAGGTGCCAGTGGCAGTGGATTTGCCTCTATAACTTTTGACTGGTTAACTATTGCATATCCTGCCCTCTTTTGCTTGCCTGTGCTTGTTGAACTGCCATCTATGAACCATGTGTCAAAGGCTAAAGAGAGAGGTGTCCTACTGATGTGAAGGAAAGGGGTGGGAGCCATCTGTAAGAACTCAATATAGTCATGATGAGGATGGCCCTCTGAGGTGGGAAGTACGGTTGCCACATTAAGAGGACCACTAGTTGCAATAGAGATGCAAGGGTCTTGAGAGAGAGCTAAGTGTACCTGTTGAAGTCGAGAAGGGGTCATTAGGGCAGGGAGCACCTTATGTGAGATAAGCTCACATAGGTGATGAGGTGAGTGTACTGTAATAGATTGCCCTAATGTAAACTTCTTAGCTTCCTGTGTCAGGAGGGCTGTAGCTGCAAGGGCTTGGAGACAAGGAGCCCATCCTTTTACTGTGTGATCTAACTGTTTTGACAAGTAAGCTACTGCTTGAAAAGAAGGTCCCTTTTTGTGTCCTAGTACACCTATAGCATTGTGGCCCTGAGAAGTAGTGTATAGAATGAAAGGTTGGGTGGGGTCAGGAAGGGGAAGAGCTGGGGCTTTTAGGAGGGCCTCTTTTAATTTATGAAAGGAGGCACGTATGGGCATAGTAGGGTCCAGTGGTTCTGATAAGGGACCCTTAGCAGCCTTGTAGAGGGGTTGAGCCAGGGCTGCAAAGTTAGGAATCCAGAGATGAAAGAAATTAGCTAAACCTAAGAAAGATGTAACCTGTTGTTTAGTTGTGGGCACCTGGAGATCACAAAGAATTGCCTTACAATCTGAGGTGATGGAATGAGTGGTGGGGGTAGGAATGAGACCTAGGTATTTGACTTTTGGGGAGGCTATCTGGGCTTTAGCAGGAGAGACCCTGTATCCATGACTAGCAAGGAAATTAAGAAGACTGGCTGAATGGTGTATGGCTAACATATGGGATGCAGAACATAATAGAAGGTCGTCTATGTATTGAAGAAGGCCACTAGGTTTGAGATCAAGTTCTGTGAGGTCAGTAGCAAGAGCTTGACTAAAGAAGTGGGGACTATCTCTGAACTCTTGTCCAAGTAAGTTGTTGAGACCTGAGAGTGTCTGGATCAGTCCATGTAAACGCAAAGAGGTTCTGACAATCAGGGTGTAAGGGGATAGTAAAGAAAGCATCTTAAGATCTGTAACTGTAGGGGTTGGGGATTTAGCTCAGTGGCATAAGCACCTGCCTTGCAAGCAGGCGGTCATGAGTTTGATCCCTGGTACTGGTAAAAATGAAAAAGACAAAAAAAAAAAAAAAAGATCTATAACTGTAAAGTGAGTGGTGGAGGGAGGGATATCAGAGAGCATGGTATAGGAATTTGGCACCACTGGGTGGGTTGGGGTAACAGCACTGTTGATTACCCTAAGGCCCTGTACCAGGCGATAGGAGCCATCAGGCTTGAGTACCAGGAAAATGGGAGTATTGTGGGGTGAATGGGTAAGTTTAACAAAACCATTGTCCAAAAGGTGCTTAATTATGGGTTTAAGTCCCCTTAAATGTTGGGGAGTTATGGGGTATTGGAGAACGCAGGGAAAAATTGAAGGATCCCTGAGGTGGATTAAAACAGGCATGGCATGTGTAGCAAGAGTGGGATTGGATGTGTCCCAAACTATGGAGGTGACCAGAGAAGGAGGAAGGGGAGGAATGGCTTTGCGATGCATTGTGAGGCTGTTTGAAGGATTAGGGCTGTGGGGAGGGAGAAAGTAAAGGAGAAGTTAAGCTTCTGAAGAAGGTCTCTACCTAAAAGGTGTATGGGACATGTTGGGATTACTAGGAAGCTATGGGTAAAGAAAAGAGTCTGGAATCGACATGGGACAGGCCCAGTTTGCAAAGGCTGGGTAGGCTGGCCATCAACTCCCACAACAGAAATTGAGGACTTACTACAAGGTCCTGAAAATTCAGGAAGTACACTATAAGTCGCCCCTGTGTCTAAAAGGACAGATAGTATCTTACCTGATACTTGGGGCTCCGACAAGGTTACCCGAGTGGGGGCTGTGAGCCCTGAGCCCCGTCAGTCTTCGGCAGCAAGCCTGAGCAGATCAGTCAGTGATGAATCTGGCATTGATGGAGTCTCCTGTGAGGGCAAGGAATTAGAGGATGGCTTACCCGCTCACTGGTGGCTAGGACAGTCACTCTTCCAATGGCTCTTAACGTTGTAGTAGGGACATGGCCCTAGAAGAATGCCAGGGTTGGGAAATCTTTGGCCCAGTGTCCTTGTTTGCTGCATTTAAAGCACAGTCCGGGCGGGACTCAGGCAGCCACACCTTATTTCAGATTTCTTGTCTTGGGAGCCCCAAGAGGCACTGCTAAGAAATCAGACTGATATTTAGCAAACTTTATTTTTTGAGCTTGTTTTTCCTCTTTTTGAATTTTCTCTCTATTTTTGAAGACACGGAAAGCTAATTTAAGAAGACCTCCCTGTGGAGTTTGAGGGCCATGTTTAACCTTTTGTATTTTTGCACGAATATCAGAAGCATTCTGGGAAATAAAATAAGAGTTAACAACAATTATCCCTTCATGAGAGTCTGGGTTTACATTAGTAAACTTAATTAAGGTTTCCCTAAGCCAATTTAGGAACACAGCTGGGTTTTCATCAGCCTCTTGGACCTGTTCTAAAAGTTTGTTATAGTTAGTATGTTTTGAGCAATCTTATTAAGGCCCACAATTAGACATTCAATCAGTTTATGTAATTTTGTTGAACCTTCTCCATTTTGATAGTTCCAGTTAGGATCTTGTTCTGGCACAGCTGTAGGCCCAGGGTCATTATCAGCAATGTTTGCCTTATGTCTGCGATCAGCTTCTTCTCGAGCTGCCTGCCACAGCTGAGTTCACTCTTGTGAGCTGAGAGTGGTATTTAAAATCACATAAACATCCTTAAAATGTAAATCATAACAATTAGTTATAAATTCAGATTCCCTGATATAGTTCTGTGGGTCAACAGAGAAGCTACCTAATTTATGGATAATCTGAGATAAGTCAGAAAGGGAGAAAGGCACATGCATATTAATAAGTCCCTCAGGGCCAGCTTCTGAACTGGTAGCAGAGATTGAGGAGAAGATTGTGGAGTAGATTGCCATTGGGCAGCCATCCGTCTGGTAGGCACGTGTGAGCAATTATGTGTAGATCAGTAATAAAGTGGCTGCCGGTTAACATGGGATGAGGAAACACAGGCTGTTGGCGTCTCACTGTGTGCCTTGCAGCGATGCAGTTACTGTCCATAGCACAGTGAACTGTCATGTGGTCCACAACAGGGTGGCTGTTGCTGATCACAAGAGGAGCCACAAGGGGGCGGCCATTGACCGTGAGATCCATCCCAAGATGGTGGCACCCTTTCACGTGGTGGAGGGCCACAAGATGGCAACCATCCCCTGCGCAAGCTGCAATAGTCACACAGCCTGCTGGAAGGATATAGCAACTGAGACCTAGTGTGCTGGGTTGGAGGTGAGAATGCTGTAGGGGACAAAGAATTCTCAGGAGAGTGAGAGGTCGGAGACTGCAAAGAAGTGCTAACAGAGGGATTAGAGCTGCTTGGAGAGTTATGGGCCCTGGGAGAGGGAGGGGAAGATGATCGCACAGCGGGAGATAATGGCAAGGAACAATTTTGGGGATAGGGAGGAGGCGAGGGGTAAAAAACTGGTGGTACTTCTTCTAATGGATCATGAGGGCAGGAGGGGAGAGTTTGCGGTGCAGCAGAGTTAGCTAAAAGTACCTGGGCAGGGGTACAGGATTTAATGAGAAATGGCCACATTCTCAGAACAAGGAAAGCCTGTACATAAGGGATTTCTGTTAACTTGTTGCCAGTTTGACAAAAATTGTACAAATTTTTGAGAATACAGGGGTCAAATGTCCCCCCTTTGGGCCATGGGCTGCCATTAAGTGGGTAGGTTGGCAAAGCCTCCTGGCAGTAAATGATTAATTGTTTAGTTTTTATGGTGCTTTTAATTTTAAGAGTACGCAGATTGGAAATCAAGCATTGCAGAAGCATCTTTTGGGAAGTAGAAAAAGCGTTTCCCATGACTAATTCAGACGAGAAATAGGCTGTGGTCCAGAGGTTGAGCTGTCAACTGTCCCATGGACCCAATGGCAGTTAGAGTTCTGAATCTTGTATTTCTCAGTCGTCACAGAGATCCACGAGTGGATTTCATGTGGGTTCAGTAACAGTTCTGCCCGTGAGAGCTTAAAGCTCTGATGGACGTGAGAGTCTCTCAGTGTGAACCTAGGGTGGTTCAGAGAAACCCTGCCTGGGCTGTCTTAAGGATGTGAGAGTGTCAAGAACCCACAGAAAGGGGGTAAAAACCCACCTGGGGCTGAGCCCAGCACCGAAGAATTCTCTGGAGTTTGCTCACCTGAGATAAATCAGACTGGTGTTGTGTGCAAGCCATTGGCGACAAATTAAGCAGGTCCTGGGAGACAAAAAGCAGAGAATTAATCCAGGATGTAATCCGGTTCGTGAATTGGCTGGGGACTTGAACTGTTGTGGGCGGGAGGAGTCAATCGCCTGCCGATCGAGTCATGGCACCAAATGATAAGATTATATAGTGTATCCAAAAGATGAGAAGTATAAAACAAAAGAGGCCTTTATTCTGAGAACACAGAGAGAGAAAACAAAAACACCCCCTGACCGCTCGAGTCTAGCTTTTTCTCTGGTGGACACATGGTGTGAGGGAAAATAAGTAGCCTAAGCTGAAGGTGGTGCCCTAGGGCCATTAGAGATGCACATGTATCTCATTGGCACTCATTTGGTGCCAGGGGCAAGTTCCTAAGGGTGGGGGAGATAGAGTCATAGGTAAAATCCCAGGATGGAGGAGATAGGAGCTCCTTGGTTCTAGGTGAGGCTTTTCTGGCTACAGTGTCCTGTCTGGGCCAAAACTCTTTCAGACAGCAGCCTTGTTTCCATGTTGGGATGCAATATGGGCTAATTTTGCAGGCTTTGAATCAGTCTTCAGGAGTCTGCCACAAACTTTAGCACTGCCTATAGTGAGGGAGGATGATATGAATTAATTTGTGCAAGGCAATTAGAAAAGCCTGCCATGATGAGAGTCTTGCAAGTATTTACTATTCCTATTTTTCTGCACACTTTTTCTTTCTCTTCTTGGGCTGAGATTTCAGATCATTTTATTTTGTCCTTCAGTTAATATTCCCTACGTGCCTGTGATGATACAGACACTGGGCACAAAACTACGTTTCTTTTCTCCAAGCCTTGTCATGGACATCTGAAACTCCTTTGCATTCAGGGCTGTGCTACTATGCAAACAGTGAAACCCCAGAGACAAAACCACTAACAGTGATCCTAGGCATGCAGACTGTGAGATTTTGTGCCCTCTGGATGCCCATCTTTGGAGCAGCACAGGAAGAACTGCAGACAGGGATATGGAAGACATGCATTAGCCTGGCTGAGTACTAAGCCCCATCCTTCACCCCCTTTTCCAGTGAAGTCTGACACATTCCTAGGCAGGAGAGGAAGCAAGAGGAAGGGTGGGGCCAATAGAAGAAAAGGTGTGCAGGAGTCTTGAAAATGACTGTGTTAACTTTCAAACCAATGAAGGCTCAAAACTGAACTTAACTGGCTTAAAGATAAATTGCAAAAATTCGGCAGTTTTTGACTGCAAAACTTTCCATTCACATAGTTCAAACTATAAAAGGTACAAATACTTTTTGCAACCCAAGCTGTAGAAAAGTTATGTAACAGCAACACTTGCCTTAAATTTCTTACTATCTTAAAAAGACCTTACTTATAAGCAATCTTCTCTGGTAGATTCTGGCATTAAATTAAAAAGTTCACAAATTTGGAGACATGGTTAATTGTATCAGGAATTTGATGACTGATGTCCCAGAAGCCCATCTCACAACTGACATGGGGAAGCCTTCATTCCACTCTATAAACAACCTCAAGTACCTGGATTTTATTACTTTCGTCCACTGACTCTCACTACAACAGTCAAGAAACATTTAGGAGTCTCAAAATGGTGAGCTGCCAAGAAAAGCCTCTTTAAGTGGTGAGCAGCAGAGAAAAACTTCTCTCAGATTCGGCATCCAAACACTGGATTGTGCTTAATCCTCAGGAAAGTGTAGACTTCTTAAAAACAGCAAGGGATCATGAGAAATCAATCTATTAGCAGAGAAGAATAACATAAGATTGATTAGAATCAGTGAAAGAGCCAAAGAAAGCACAAATGACATAACCTGTTCACAGATGCCATAGCAGAAAACATCCCCGACAGGGAAAAAGAATTTGGCATACAAAAGCTGAACTTCAATTAGCCATAAAAAAACCTATCTCAAAGCATATAATAATCAAGATTCCAGAAACTCAACACATGAATAGTATATTAAAAGCTATTAAGAGAAAAAAATCAAATCATTTGTAAAGGAAAATCCATTAGAATCGTAGTAGACTTCTCAGCACAAACCCTCAAGTCAAGGAGAGCATGATGCAAAGTATTTCAAACCCCAAAAGAAAACAACCTCCATCTCAAATTGAGGTACTCCACAAAGCTATCTTTCAAAAGTGATGGAGACATAAGATACTTAAAAAAAAAAAAGATACCTTCATGATAAAGAGCACCTGAGGAAATTCATGAACACTGAACCATCACTCCAAAGTATTCTGAAGGACATTCTAGAAAGGGATAACAAGAAATACAACTGCATGACTTCCTACAGAATAAACTGATCAGGCAAGGCAAACAATTAAATGGGGGGGGGGAAGGAACCAAAACAAGAAAATAACATGATAAAGATAAGTAACACATATCGGTTATAACCATCAATGTTAATGACCTCAATTTTCCAATCAAAAGAAACAGACTGCAGAATGGATCAAGAAGTAAGTGATAGGATTTCCGAAACGGTAAAAGTAAGAGAATATGAAGTAAAAATGGCTTTTATTCTAGGCATGCAGAGAGAAACTCCATGACTGCCAGGGCCTGGCTTTCTCTGCTGGACACGTGATGTGGGGGCATACATATAGCTTTGGTCTGCGGTGGTGCCTAAAGAGGGCATCGTTGATGTGCAAGCAGCAGGTTGGAATGCTTTTTGCACCACAGGTAAATTGTCTAGGGGCTGGGAAAATGACCTCAAGGTAAATGTCCCTTGCTCCTCCCTCCCACGGCTGTAGTATCCTATTTAGGGCAAAATCCTTTAAGGAAGATCCTTAATGCTGAATAAAAGAAGTACATTTAATTCACAAAGAAATTCACAGACTGAAAATCTGGAAAAAAACAAGGATAGCTATTCTATTTTCAGACAAATGGATTTCAAGTTGAGACTGATTAAAAGAGACAAAGAAGGTCACTAAATCCTTATAAAGGAAACAATCCAAGAAGAGATAACAATCATAAATATGTATGCACCAAATGCCTGTTCACTCAACTATAAATATTAATGGACATGAAGAATCAACTAAGCACAATATGATTGCAATGAAGTACCTCAACATTGCTCTACTCCTTGCCAATTTTTTTTTACCTTTATTAGATCATTGCTTAGATCCAGAGTATAGATTATACATTCTTTAAATAATAACTTTCTATAAACCAAGATGCAGGCAGTTTACTTAAAATGAGTGTAATTGCATGTATTACACATTTTAGAATGAGCATACTTAGGGTCTTGGCAAATGCTCTGTTTTGGGCTTTAGCTAAGGAGGATAGCTTAACACCCGTTAGTGTTTACATACAAAGGCTATTCCAGTCGAGGGTAACTGGTACATTCAAAACAGCTAATTCAAGAGCGTGGTTTACAGATTTGAGGAGGAGGTGCAGCAAAGCTCCGAGGTACAAGGACACCAGAAGTGACACCAGAGCTGTCACCACCCACAGGTCTAGAAGACAGGAACAAGGATGGGGGTGAGTTCCGAAAATTCAGAAGAGCATTATTACGTGGTAGTGGCCTCCTTGAGAATAGTGTCCTCTAGTTGAAGAGCACAGTCAGCTCTAGGAGACCTCACAAGGACAAGCACTTGATCTCTCCCTTGTCCTTCCCTGTCATCTCCTGCTGGGCAAAGCACACTGAAAGCCAGAGGTTAAAGGAACCAGTTAATGTAAATCTAATCTCTCAGGCAAATGGAGACGAATGCAAGGTTTATCTAGAGGAATAGACAAAAACTATTAGGATAAAGATGTTGACGGCCTCAGTGTTTATAATAGCAGAACACTGGAAACATCCTAAATGACCCACACTAAAAGACATTTTAACAATTTAAAGTGTATAGAACCATAAAAATGCCACAATAGTATTCTAACTACTGATGTAGAAAAGCTCACAAAGCTTTTTGACTTTTTGTGTTTTTTAAAAAATATGTAATATACAGTATATTTTGTCTATAGACAGTAATTTTGTCTATATAGCATTTACACAATAAATGTGTACACACTTATAGAAAAAAGCCTTGGATTATAGACACCAAAATGTAAACAGTAAACTGGGCATTGTGGCACACGCCTATAATCCCAGCACTCTGTGGCCTGAGGCAGGAGGATCACTGAGAGTCTGGGGGTGGCCTGGGCTACACAGTGAGTTTAACACCAGTGTGAACTTCATAGTGAACTGCTGTCTCAAAAGAGACAGAAAACAAAAGCAAAAACAAAAATAAAGGGATTGGGGATTTAGCTTAGCAGCATAATAAGCGCCTGCCTTGCAAGTGTGTGGTCAAGAGTTCAATCCTTGGTACCGATAAAAAAGAAAAAGACAAAAAAAAAAAAAAAAAAAAAAAACCCCACCAAAACAAAAAAACCGATGTAAGTGGCAGTCATTAAGGGAAAGGTAGAGTTACAGGTAATCTTTAAAAAAAAAACTAGAGTGGACTTTTTAGCAGGGGAAGTTTGAAATAGTTACTAACTATAAAAGAGGAACAGAAAAACAGAGTAAACCAGTAAGAAGTAAATTTTAAAGAGTATAGGAAGCTACAGCCCGCAAGTCTGAGGTGAGGAGTCCAGGGAACCCGTGTAGGGCTGAGCCTGCAGACCTGATAGAGTAGGGTGGAAACGTGGTTGAAACCTGGCAGAGAAACCACCTTGCTATTCTGTTGACCTTTGCTTTGCACTCTGCTCTCAGGATGCTGAGGAAACTGGCTCCAGGCAGGAGGCAGTCTGCTGCAAAATCAACAGTAAGGGGAACATGAAGTTGCTGACCACAGGAGCCTGCCAAGGCAGCACACGGAACTTAGGAAGGAAAATACACTCCTCCTTCAGTTTATTCCAGCTCTCTCCACTAATAAAGCTCAACATATATGCTGGGTGGCAAATAGAAACCATAGAAAGAGTTCAGCTCAATGGACAATGAAGTTAGATTACCAACACGTCAATAACTGGCAAATATTCTAATTCCTAGCACCTAGGCGTCCTACATATAAGCACATGCAAGTATGTGTAGTGAAAGAGTTCTGGCCCAGACAGGACACTGTAGCCGGTAAAGCCAAGGAGCTCCTATCTCCCCCATCCCTAGGAATTTACCAATGGTGCCAAAAGTATACCAATGGGCTACTTGTGCATCCCTAATGCCCCCTTAGGTTACACCCCAAATCGAGGCTATGCCTCCACTCCACGTGTTCCATGGAGAGATTGCTGGAGGGGGCGGGGATGATGCCTTGCCCCAGGGGGTCAGGGGTGTCTCTCCCTGCATTCTCAAAATAAAGGTCATTTATATTTCATACTTCTTATCTTTTCAGCTGCTGCCGGTCCCCCACAGTTCTATCATGTAGGAGTTTATAACCTGCTACTTGCCTCCAATAACATGTTATGAACATCTTTATGTGTTAAGAAATAGGTATGTATCAACATTTTTCACTGTGAAACAGTATTTACCCACTATGGTCTATGATTTTCTATTGATTAATATTGTATTGTACCTTTTCCTGAACTACTGTGAATGATGCCATGTGAGACATCTTTAAATGTAATTCCATATGAGAACTAAATTACAAGAAGTTGAATCACTGTGTCAATGTTTCTGTGTTAAATTGATAAGAGTACTTGTTGGAAACATTGTTGTTATTAAGGAAAATAATTTTCATTTTGTGTATTTTTCCATAATGCATGAAAAAGATGCTGTGTTGGACATGTGATTTAGTAAACAAGTCAAATTAGGTACCAGTAAGGTTCCAGGAAGAATTTCTCTGAAAACTATGTAGCCTGGCCAGGGAATGGACTAACAAAGAGAAACTGTCTATTTACACTGCTTTTCACTAAAACAATAGCTAGGACTTTAAAAATGAATAAACCCCATTTTTCAGAGTATTTTGGGGGCATGGAAAATTGAGTGAACTTATAGTGATTCCTTGTACACTTTCATCCTCCCAAATCCTCGCTGATATCAATAGCTCTTACCAAAATAGTAAATTTATTAAAATCAATAAACTTGTATTGACATAATATTTTCACCCAAATTCCATGCTTTATATTAGGGTTCATTCCTAATGTTCATTTTATGGATTTTAACACATTTACAGTGACATATTCACCAATTTAATATCACAACGAGTTTCTACTCTGCCTATTCATCTTAGAATAATAGGTAGTTTCTGTCTTTGGCTTTTTTTTTTCTTTCAAATTGAATTTCCTATTCCAGGTCTTTTGCCTCTCCATATAAACTTAAAAATCAGTTTGTCATCTACAAAATAATATGCTGGGATTCTATAGTTACCCTAGAGTTTGCAGTACACATTCACAATTAATTTAAGTGCATTTTAACATAACACTATACCACTTTGTTGATAGCATAAGTACCTTATACAAAGCAAATTGTTCCCAATTACTTCTTCCTGTGATTTGTGTCATTGTTATTCATTTCACATATACTTAAGAATATAGTAGTCCTTTCTTTTCTGTAGTTTTGTTTCCATGTTTTCAGGTACTTGCATTCAGCTGCCTTCCAAAAATATTAAATGAAATATTTCAGAAATAAGCAATTCACAAGTTTAGGTTGCATGTAGTTCTTAGAGCCTCATAAAATCTCATGTCATCCTGCTCCATCTCATTCCTGATGTGGAGCTTCTCTTTGTTCAGTGTGTCCATACTGTATATGCTATCCCCACATTAGCTATGTTATATGTTGGATCTCAAATGTCTGTGGTACTACTGGGTGGTAAAGCCTATAGAAGGGAGGGTCCAAGTGGAAAGAACCAAGGGAGGTATACCCTTGAAGAAGATTTTGAAGCACTGACCGCTCCTCACTCTTTTTTGCTTCTCAGTGGCTGTGAGGTGAGCAGACTTTCTCCAGCACACTCTTGCCATGATGGAGTCTGCTGTTGTCCAACCAACAGAGACAACCAACTAGGATTGAAACCTCAAGAACAGTCCAAAAAATCTTCCTACTTTGTAAACTGATTAACTCAGGTATTTTGTCATAATAACAGGAAGATGACTAGCATTGTTACAAGTGCCTATCTTTGTTATCAGACCACCTGTCCTGGTATTACACTTGTGTCCAAGTTGTCCTCATCCTGGTTACATATGGCCTCAAAGTGCAAGAATAGGGGTGTTTGCAGTTTGGAAATCTAAAAAGGAGTCAAAAATACTTCCTGTGAGTGAAAACTGAAAGTACTCAACTTTACAAGCAAAGAAAGAGTATGTAGAATTTACCAAGATCTAAGGTAAGAAACAAATCATGTAATCACATAATTGTCAAGAAGAAAAGAGAGCTGGCTTTGTTGTGACACCTCCAACTGGAAAGAGTATAGCCATGGTGTTTGGTACATGATTAGTGAAGAAGAAAAGGCAGCTTATTCTAGATAGTGATGTAGAAAAGGCCCTAGCATACATGGGGTTCAGAACTGTTCATCAGGAGTCTTGCAACGTATCCCTTGTGGTAAAAGGAGACTATTACACCTAACCCATGTGCAAATGCACACATACAGACATAGTCATTAATTTGGAAAAATCTCAGATATTGCTATAAATACTGCTTCTTTTCCATCTTTCTTTTCTTTCGGACATTTAAATTATGTATATGCTATATCTTGAATATCCAGGGTCTTTTCTGTTTTTCTTTTTGTCTTTGTTCTCTTTGTATTTTGCTTTTACAAATTCCTATTGTCATACCCTCAATCTTGGGAATTCTTTTCTCAGTCAGTCCCATCCACTAGTGAGTCTATCAAAGACATTTAAAAAATCTTCTGTGATGGTGTTTTTGTTCTCTGGCATTTCTTTCTGATTCATTTTTAAAAATCCATCTCTTAGTATACATTATTCATCTGTTCTTCCATGGTATCTACTTTTATCATTAAAGCCCTTAACATATTAATCATGGTTTTTAAGTCTTGTGATTAGGTCAGTCTTTCAGAGAGTCCTTAGCTGTGGACTGGGAATTTCTGCTGTGCTGATCTCTCCACCTCCAAAGGAGGCAGAATAATACAGAGGTTAGAGTTGAGTGTTGCTCTTTGCCAAGAAGAAGACTGGAGAGAGCTAGAGTTGGCTCTTTCCCTTCCCCAGTCAGGCTAAGGCTAGCTAAATTTCTTCTGAGGCAGCCTTGTTGTTATGGTTGACACATTGTGTCAACTTGAGCAGTTTAGAAGTTTAACTGATAGACTCAGCACCAAGCCAGGGTTCTTACTTTGTCAATATCCTCATCCTTTTCAAAAGAGGGAAGGAGATTTTGTGAATGCTACACCTTCCTTGGAAGCCAGTGGTAGCTGTGTACAATATAAACCAGCAGAAGAGGTTTATTCCCCCTTTTTGCTCTGACTGTTGCCTTGAAATGTTGCCCCAGAGCCATGTCACCCTGCCTTGGAGCCAGCTGATTATGGATTGAAACCACAACAGTGAGCTAAATAAGCCTTCCTTTCCTAATTTTGGGTATCAGGTGTTTTGTCTCAGCAATGAGAGAAAAGTAACCAAGACACTTGTTAAGCAGAAAATGATCTGACATTGTTCAAAATGATTGCTTTCACCTCCCCATGCAGAAACACAAGGAGATTTTTCTCCAGTATTTACTGTAAGGATCAAAGAAAATCCTAGAGGTGAATTTTCAAAAGTATGGTCACACTGAGCCTCTGTCAACTCATAAGTTCATCAATTTCTTGCCCTGGATCTGGGCCTGACAGATATTCCATTCCAGTAAAATTGATTCTATATCTCTGTGCATCTTTCCAGTTTTTGAGATTTTGTTTTTGAACTTGTGATCTCATTCTCTGATGAATCTAAGAAGAGTTTGTTTAGGTAGAGCAGGCAGAGTGACAACGTCTAAGCTCCCCACATACCACTATGGAAACCAAAGTCCTATCTAAGTTTTTAAAACACTCATTTGTAACATGTAATGTATTTTAAATGGATACATAATACTTATGAAGTAAAGTCAAAGTTCTTTTTATCCCCCTCTTTTTTTATACATTTTCTTTCTCAGTTTAGAGCATATCTCAGGCAGCTCAGGGCAGATTCCACAGCAGGAACAGAAAGCACTTGGGAAATGCCATATCATGCTTTACCACAATAACTTTTTAAACTCAGCCTGCTGCCTCAAGATCATAAAGTAACTGTTGCTATATAGACATTATATCACAATTCATGACAGGAAGAGGAGGGGAAAAGCAATGTAAGTCCAGTCTATCCTTTTCATTAAAAAACAGACCCCCCCCCACTCCTGCTTAAGTGACCTGACCACCCCTATTTGGAGCTGTGGAAAGCAGCCTCTGCATGAGAAAGGCAGGAAAGGAGAAGCAGTGGAAACCAGAACTAGCATGAGCAAGCCAGCATAACTTTAGAGTATTTTTTTTTTCTTTTTTCTTTTTACCAGTACTGGGGATCAAACTCACGACCGCCTGCTTGCAAGGCAGGTGCTTATGCTGCTGAGCTAAATCCCCAACCCCAACTTTAGAGTATTTGACAGTGGTCTATTGATCATTCTTTCCCCACAGACAATATTTAGTCACTATTTAAAACCAATGTTTTGAGATTGTCCTCAGAGTAAGAGAAATAATTTTTAAAGAAACAATTAGAATTTCCAGCAGGATGAAATGGTCATTTATTTCTTATCTCAGCCATTTTCCTCATTGCTAATACATAATACTTAATACATGCAAATTAAAGGAGGAGTTTGAGAGAATCAGTCAATAGTCTGGTGATCCCAAGGCAAGACAGAATGACAGAGAGAGATTGCTCACGGACTGTGAGCTAGGGAGCAGAGAGATAGCTCAAGAGAAAATCAAGAAAGGGAGATTAAACACTTTTTAGCTGTATCTCCCAGGGTGATTCCCATTGCAAAAAAGGATAGAAAGTAATAAGACCAAATCCCACCCCCTCATAGCAAGTCAGCTATAAAGTCATCAGTGAACTAAGCCACTGATGATTTTCACACTTCCATGATCCAGTCACTTCCCAAAAGCTCCCATTGTGAGTGTCTTTGGGGAGGACATTTAGATATAAACCATAACATTGCACCTTGGGCCCCAAAGAATCATGCATGTCCTTTCATAAAAAGGCACTCAGTCCATTTCAAGAGTTGCCAATGTCCTAATAGTCTCAGCATTGCTGAAAAGCAGTCTCCTCTGAGGTTTAAGGCAAAATCTTAGCTGTGAATCCCTGTAGAAAGCAAAACAAAGTGAAACACTTCCAACATACAATGGAACAGGATAAATATTCTAGATACCTCCTAAAGCCTCATGCACTCAGAGGTGGGGCTTTTGGGAGTGCTTGGATCACAGATGTGTGATACTGGATCATAGGTGTATGACACTCGATTAGTCCATTGATGGCTTTACAGCTGGGTATGATGATGGGAGGTGAAACCTGGTGGGCAAAAGTGGGTCTCTTGTGAGCCTGGCCTGGAAGGATATCTATCTATCTATCTATCTATCTATTTATCTATCTATCATGTGGGGTATTTAGATATATATGAATATATAGATACTGCTTCCTGCCTACCATGCCATGAACTGTTTCTCTTCCTTGATGCCTCTCTGCCATGCCATCTTGCCTTGGAGCCAGCTGATTATGTACTGAAATCTCTACAAACTGTGACCAAAACCCTTCTTTAACTTGTCAGTGTGGGGTATTTTGTTCCAGCAATGAAAAAGTAATTAAGATGATTCCATTGCAAGAAGGAAAAACAAAAGGATAGAAAACAATCAGACCAAAACAAGATTGAAACCTAGCAGCCCAAAATTAACTCACATAATTCCTGTCCAGCACCCATGGCAGGTCATAGTGCACTGTGAACTTCAAAGGGCCTGGGTGGTCCTGTCCTTAGGGCATTGCTGGTGGTTGCAGCCCTTGTGGCTTCTCTCTTGGGCCAGCTTTGCTCACTCTTTGCAGGTTTTCTCAGATAACCTACATTCCTGACTTCTCCAGTTATCTGGCATCTCTGCTGCACCTTCGGATTCACACTCACAGCTTCATACACTGCCTTCTCAAGGGTGCACCACCTGGCCTGCCATCCCTGCTTCTGAAATCTGGAGTGGAAGCCTTCCTGACACAACTCCTGCATTCTACATGAGTCTACATCCAGCACCATGTGAATGACACCAAGGTCTGCTGCCAGGTAAAGCAGGAGCCCCACTGAATATGGCTGTACTTGCTTCTGAACCCCTGGATGGCTGAGTGCTATGAGTTGAGTCCAGGGGAAGCAGCCTCAGATGGTTGTTCTCCTTCCAGAGCATAGTGCCCTAGAACATTCTTTGCAAAGCAGTGTTTTACATTGTAGTTTTGAGCATATGAAGGGTAGGGCATCTCTGGTCTCTCCCATGTGGATCTGTTTCCAACAACCCATTTTCCTATTGTCCTGGTGTAAAACACTTAGCTTTTCAATGCCAATCTTTTGAAAAATTTTTTTATTTTAAAGAGATTAAGACAAAAGAGGACACAACAAAGCAGACCAGAGCAGAATAATGTAAACAACACAGTATTTCAACACAAGACAATCTGTAATTAACAGTAACTACCATCTCTTTCTTTGAAATAGTTGAGCATAACTTCATTTACAATAGTATCGAAAATAACAAAATAGTATAAAATCAATCAAGAGAATGAAAGTATTCCAGGGCATTCAGAACCAAATAACAGAAAACTAACCATGGCTACTATATTATCTCATTTTCCATAGAATATTTGTTTATATTATTATACTTCATAAAATCCAATAAGATACAACATGATAGAACCAATGGAAACAGAAGAACAAAAGCATGGTAGGACTTCAGAGTAAGATGATACTAAATCAGCGCTGGCTATAATAATGTCTTGCTTACCTCAAAATAGCTGTTCATACCACCACAGATAAAATCAAACAAACCAGGATAAAACCATTACAGCTAATGAATGAAAATATTGTAAGACTTCAAACCAATATAATGAGGAATCATGATTACCATAAACTTTTATGTACTCTTATCATTTCTTACACTAGGAACACTATGGGGTATTCATACATGTGAATTGATTTATTTTGCTTATGAGTATGGTCTCAAGTTGCGTTTAATTATTTATAAATATCTCAATGTGGTCATTCTTTATAGCTGAGTAGTACTCTAGTGTATAAAAATACTGTAACTTTTTTTATCCATTCTTCAGTTGATAGACACTTAAGTTGTTTCCAAGATCTGGCTACTACACATTGTGCTGCTATAAACATGGGTGCACATATATCACTGTGGTATGATGTTTTCCGTTCTTCTGGGAATATGCCTAGAAGTGGAACAGGTCCAATGGGACTTCCAATTCCAGCTTTTTAAGGAATTTCCAGACTGACCTCCACAGTAGGTGCACCACTCTACACTCCCACCAACAGTGTAGGCGAGTTCCTTTTTCCTCACAGCCTCTCCAGCATTTGTTGGTAGTTTTCTTGATCCTGGCCATTCTTTCAGGAGTGAGATGGAATCTCAGTGTAGTTTTAATTTGTATTTCTCTAATGACCAGTGATGATGAGCATTTTTCCTGTATTTGCCACTTGTATTTCTTCATCTGAGAAGTGTGTATTCATCTCAAATGTCCATTTTTGGATTGGGTCTTTGAATTTCAGGGTCTGATTTTTAAAAAATATTTATATGTTTTAGAGAGAAGTCCTTTGTCTGTTTTAGAGAGAAGTCCTTTGGCAGTTCACTAAGATTGTTTCCCAGTTTGTGGGTTTCCTTTTCACTATGCTGGAGATTTCTTTTGATGTGCAGAAACTTTTTAAAAAGAGGTGATCCCAGTGATTGATTCTAGGAAGTATTTCCCATGCTGTTTATTTCCTGTTCATGAATTCTCTACCTACTCCTATGTCTTCAAGGTTTCTACCCAATTTGTCTTCCAATAGATTTAGTGTTTCTGTTTTAATGTTCAGATCTTTGATCCATTTAGATTTTAGTTTAGTACATGGTGATAGGCATGGGTCTAGTTTTAGTTTATGGCATATGGAGAGCCAGTATTTCTGGCAACATTTATTAAAGACACTATCATAATGACTTAGGAAGGATTGCTTCCCTTTTGTTTTCCTTGAAGAGTTTGAGGAGTATCAGCATTAAGTCTTCTTTGTATTTCTTGTAGAATTCCACAGTGAATCCGTCTGTC
This sequence comes from Cavia porcellus, assembly GCF_034190915.1. NCBI lineage: Eukaryota > Metazoa > Chordata > Mammalia > Rodentia > Caviidae > Cavia > Cavia porcellus. The sequence goes on along the minus strand of NW_026947514.1, from coordinate 45,920,914 downwards.
CCTGGGCTCTTCTTTGTAGGTAAGGACTTAATTACATTTTCAATTTCATTAATAGAAATTGGGTTATTCAGCAGTTTTACACCTTCTTGACCCAGCTTTAGTAGCTCATATTTTTCAAGTGATCTTCAGGTTTCTTGTGTGTTACCAAACCTATGAGATAGAGGTTTTTAGAAATAGGTGTTGATGATCTTCTGTATTTCCATAGAGTCTGTAGTGATTTCACCTTTTTCATTCCATATTGCATGAATTTGAGCTTTTCATTTCCTTTTTGGTTGGTTATGGGTTTATCAATAGTATTTATGCTTTCAAAGAACCAACTCTGATTTACTGATTCTATTATTTTCTTAGTCTCTATTATGTTAATTTTTGTTCTGAATTTTATAATTTCCTCCCTTCTTTTGGCTTTTGGCTTGACTTGCCTCTATCTTTCTACTCTGTTTAATTGTCTGCCTTGCTTAGTGCTTTTTTCCTACATGTATCTAGAATGTCTTTCAGTATTCTTTGCAGGGTTGCTTTGGTGATCATGAAGTTCTTCAGCTGTTCTTTGTCATGGAAGTATCTTATTTCTCCATCAGTTTTGGAGGACAGTTTTGCAGGGTACGTCAGTCTAGGTTGGAAGTCATTTTCCTTTAATATCTGAAATACTTTGCTCCATTCTCTTGTTTCTGTTGAGATGTCTGCCGTGATTCTGATAGGTTTTCCTTTATAGGTGATCTATCTTTTGTCTGTAACAGCTTTTAATATTTTATTCTTATGTTAGATTTCTGGGATGGTGATTATTATATATGTTAGTGTAGTTTTATTTTGGTTGGGGCTATTTGGAGTTCTATGTTTCACTAATCCATATGTCAGTTCCATTCTCAGTTTTGGGAAATGCTCAGCTATTACTTCTGTAAGTAGCCTCTTGATGTCATTTGTGTTGTCCCCTTCTTTTTCATTTATCCCTATCAATCTTATGTTGTTTTTCTTTGTATGATTTTGCAGCTGTTGAATTGTTATTTCCTGATTCCTTGTTAGTTTTAAAAGATCTTTCCTTTCCTGTTCACTAGCTGCCATCTTGTCTTTGAGGTCTGAAATTCTATCTTCACTTTTGTTGAGGCATTTTTGACAACTTTCAATGGAATTTTTAATTTCTTGTATATCTCTTTAAACCTGCTTCATGTATTCTATTTGTTTCTTTTTTTTTCCTGTCTTTTTTGAGATGGGGTCTTGCTATGCAGTTCAGGCTGGCTTTGAGCTCACTTTATAGCCCAGGCTGGTCTCGAATTCTCAGTGATCCTCCCACTTCAGCCTCCTGAGTGCTGGGATTACAGGCATCAGCCACCATGCCAAGCTCTATTTGTTTGTTATATTGTTCATCCAGGGATTCTATCTTTTTGCATTGTTCCTCTAGTTTTTTGACTGTGTCTTCTTTTGATGTGTTCAGCATTTCTCTCATTATTTTTGTCATTTCTTCTTTTACCTGGGAGATTATTTCTAATTTGAATTTCTTTAAAGCTTCCCAGAGTTGTTTCTTTATTTTTGTTACTATTATTTCAGGTATCTCTGTTGTATGGCATGTATTTTCTTCTATATACATGGCTCCTAGGATTTCTTGGAATGGGCTGGAGGTTTGAGCTTGCATTTTGCTCTTTCATCTTGTCATTTTCCTATATTTCTGTTTTTCAAGTGATGTTCCATGGCTTTCCCTGTGCATGTTGGAAATCACCTCCTGTACCCTTGGCTCCTGGGACTGAATGGTGGTTGCTGAGCATGGTCCAGTCAGGCCTGCAGGACCTCCCATGCCTCCTTTGATGTTCTAGGAACCTAGGCAGGCTCCAAACCACTGTGAATGCTGATCCAAAGCTCTCCCTGGTCTAGCACTGATGTACTGGAACTCACCTCACATGCCCTCATCTTCCCTGATTGAAGAAGGTCACTGAGCATGGTCTAGTGGGACCCAGGAATCCTCTCAAGCCTCATCTTGTGTGGCTGGAAGCTGGGCCGGCACTTAATCCCTGGTAGCGATGATCTTAAACTCTCCATGGTGGTGTAATGGAACTCACCTTGTGCAGTCCCAGTTCAAACTCAAAGCTTTTATAGGCAAATCAATGCAAGTTGAGGATGTACTCCTAAATAAAATAAATCAGACTCACAGGTATAAATATCATATTGTCTCTCTAGTATAAGAAACCAAAAAAGTAAGTAAGATCCAAAATTTCCAATAGATATTGTGAAAGGGAAATAAACTGCTCAAAAAAAAAAAAAAAAAAAAAAAAAAAGAACAGCTGGGATGGTGAAAGGAGAAAAGAAGGAAGGAAAAGAAAGTATATACAAAAGATAGCTAAGATAGTTATACTACTGATTCTTTTAGTTCGTTGAAAAAAGTGGCTTGTGCTTAAATTATTTGATCAATGATAAATGCCTATATATTGTGATCTGAGCAGCTACTTTGAAGAAAATAATTTGTGATATATTAATCATTGTTAATTTCCTATTATTTTGCTTTGAAATTTTGTATCATTGGTTTTATTTTTTTCACTTTGAAATATAAATAAATAAATGAAAAAGAAAATTTCTGGTGGTGGCCTACTCAGGCCTTGCAGGCAGCCTTCTCTTGTTCTGGAGAACACCTTGGTGGCTGCTGACATCTGGAGGAGGGAGTTGTTCTGCAGAGGCCTACTTGGGCTTTGCCAGTGACCTTCTCTTGGCCTGGAGAGCACCACTGCTGCTGCCGCTGCCTGGAGGAGGGAGCCATGCTGCACAGGAGGTTTGAGGCCTGCCTAGGCCATGCGGGTGGCCTTCTTTCAGCCCGGGGAGCTTTGACACCAGAGGAGGAGAATGGCTACACAACATCTGATTCCTGGGAGAGTTTCAGATCCTTGCTCTGGGTGTCTGGGGACCCGCTCATCTTGCAGTCACAATGGATTTGGCTTGGCGGGATTCAGGCATGCCTGGACCATGCCTGGGCCATGCTTGGTGGCCTTCTTTCTGTCTGGGGAGCTTTGCTGTGGGAGGCAGTAGCAGTGCAGATTGAGGAGGCTTTAGGCCTACCTGAGCTGTGCCTGGTAACCTTTTAATCTGGGGGCCTTGCTGCCCAAGAGGGAGCTACGCTACCAGAGGAGTCCCAGGAGCCCAGGACATAGAAGACAATTTCCAATACACCCAGGGGAAGCTTTAGAACAACACTTGAAACACAGAAATATAGAAAAATGATAAAATGAAAGACCAAAATGCAATCTCAAACATCCATCCCATCCCAAGAAATACTAGGAGCCATGTACACAGAAGAAAATACATGCCATATGCCTGAAATACCTGAAATAATAGTAACTGAAATAAAGAAGAAACTCAAGGAAGGTTTAAAATAACTTAAAATAATCTCCCAGGTAAAAAAAGAAATGATAAAAGTAATGACAGATGCTGAACACATCTAAAGAAGATACAGTTAAAAAATTAGATGAACAAAGCAAAAAAATAGAGTCCCTGGATGAGCAACATAAGAAACAAACAGAATACATAAAGCAGATTCAAAGAGATATCAGGAAATCAAAAATTCCACTGAAAGTTGTCAAAAATGCCTCAACAAAAGTAAAGATAGAATTTCAGACCTCGAAGACAAGATGGCAGCTAGTGAACAGGAAAGGAAAGATCCTTTAAAAATAACAAGGAATCAAGAAATAACAATCCAACAGCTGCAAGATGATACAAAGAAAAACAACATAAGATTGATAGGGATAAATGAAAAAGAAGGGGACAACACAAATGATATCAAGAGGCTATTTACAGAAGTAATCGCTGAAAATTTTCCAAATATGAGAATGGAAACTGACAGGATCAGTGAAGCATATAGAACTCCAAATAGCCATGACCAAAACAAAACTAAACCCAGACATATAATAATCACCATACCAGAAATACAACATAAAAATAGAATATTAAAAGCTGTTAGAGAGAAGAGACAGATCCCCTATAAAGGAAAACCTATCAGAATCACAGCAGACTTCTCAGCACAAACAATGAAGTCAGGAGGAGCATGGAGTGCAGTATTTCAGATCCTAAAGGAAAATGATTTCCAACCTAGACTGATGTACCCTGAAAAACTGTCCTTCAAAATCGATGGAGAAATAATATACTTCCATGACAAAGAACAGCTGAAGAACTTCATGATCACCAAGCCAGCCCTACAAAGAATACTGAAACACAGTTTAGATAGACATAGAAAAAACCCACTAAACAAGGCAGACAAACATTATGGAAAGATAAAGATGCAACAGCAGAAAGATAACATGTCACCAATAAACCAATACATAACAGTTATAACCCGCTGTAAATGGTCTGTAGTGTAAATGGTCTCAATTCGCCAATTAAAAGAAATAGACTGACAGAATGGATTAAGAAACAATATCTAATCATATGCAGTCTACAAGAAACCCATCTAACCCAAAAGGAAACTCATAGACTGAAAGTCAAAATGGAGAACAATACTACACACAATAGGAACTCCCAACCCCCAAAAAGCAGGGGTAGCTATCTTGTTTGCAGACAATGTGAACTTCAAACCAAGAATCATCCTAAGAGATAAAGAAGGTCACTACATACTGGTTAGGGGAAAACTGCAAGAGGAAGAGATAACAATCTTAAATTATATATGCACCAAGTTTCAGAGCACCTAGTTATACAAAGCAAGTACTAATAGAAATGAAAATCAAATTAACAATAACACAATTATAACAGGAGACCTTACCAGACCTTACCATACCATCGACACCAAGGGAAAGATCAACTAGAGAAAAAAATCAGCAAAGAAATTATATAACTAGTCCAGAAGAACATGGAAGATTGATAGCTGCAGACTTGGAGACTCTCTGAGACACCGCACTTGAAATCTAGAAATGGTGCCAGGCAGGAATTCCCAGGCAAGAGGGGATATTCTTTGCCAACCCAGGAATGAACCAAATTAAGAGAAACCATCTGGAAACACAATCCCAGTGATACAGCAGGCACAGATAAGGCTTCAGCATGGAAGCCAGACCTGCACCACTGGAAATTGCGATTTGAATTACCTGCAGCCACTGTTGCATCCCGGTCGGCACAGCAGGGACAGAGGCGTGAAAGCTTGAAGAGTGGGAAGCATTGAAAGGAATTGGGAGCGGGACTGGCTGGGTGCCCTGCATCAACCCACAGTGAGTGAGTGGATCGGGACCCTTCCATAGAGAAGGGTGCTTCAGCGGAGGACATACTCAGACTGGGCAGACTTCCCAGAATGAGAAGCTGCTTTGACTTCAGTCACATATCCCCCTCTCATAAGGGATTGGTGGGGAGTGCCTGGCCCGCGAGAAGCCGCTGGCTGAGACCCAATAGGCTAGCCCAACTCAGGTCCCAATGCCTGGATGTGCACCCTAGCGGTGAAGCCTTCAGTAGGTTGACCTGGAGGGACGGGCCCGGCATAGACTGCCCAGGTCTGTGTCTCCCTGGTGCCACTGCGGTGGGCGGGAACACCTAGCCGGTGCAATTCAAACAGACTGTGGCTGACAGGGAAGGAAGCTGGGCCTCCTATACATGCTTAAATATAAGGAACAAATATGGGAAAAGGGAGCAACAAGAAATGGTCCTTGGCCCCCAATCCTGAGAAACATGCAATAGCAGACACAGCACCAATAGACATAAAGCGCTATCTCCAGAGCCTCATAGACGAGTTCAGGAATGAAGTTATTAATGACCTGAAGCAAGACATAAGCAGAATAGTTAGAGAAATGCTAAGCACCGCCCAAGAAAAAACAGATAGTGGAATGGAAGAACAGAAAAAAAGGGGAGAATTGTTTGATGGAGAAGATAGAGGAAACATAGAATACATAAAGCAGGTTCAAAGAGATTACCAGGAAACTAAAAACTCTATCGAAAACTGGCATAACAGCTTGAAAGAAACTAAGGATAGATTATCTGAACTGGAGAGCAGGTATGTAATATGGGAGCTTGAAATGAAACACTTCTTAAAAATAACAACAACAACAACAAAACAAATAGCAACAATACAAAAACTAGAAGATGATAAGAGGATCTATAACTTAAGAATTAAGAACATAAGAGAAGAAGTGGGAACACAAACAAATGGACTACAAAAGCTATTCACAGAGCTGGAACAGGGCCCTGAAGTGACTTTAGTCGCATATTCCCCTCTCAAGCGGGAGTGGTAGGGAGGGCTTGGCCTGGTGACGCCACGGACTAAGATCCAGTAGGCTAGCCCAAATCAGGTCCCTGCATCTGGCAGTGCACCCTAGCAGTGAAGCATTCAGTAGGTTGACCTGGAGGGGCAGGTCCAGCAGAGGCTGCCCAGGTTTGTGTCTCCCTAGTACACTGCAGTGGGTGGGAATACCTAGCCAGCGGATTCAAACAAACTATAACAAACAAAGAGTAAAAAAAAAAAACTGGGCCTCCTATATATGCTTGTATGGAAGGAACAAAAAGTATGGGAAAAGGGAGCAACAAGAAAGGGTCCTCAGTCCCCAATCCTGAGAATACTGATGCAGGAAAGGTAAATGCAAATAGAATGAAGACAGAAAACATGCAATAGCAAACACGGCACCTATAGACATAAAGCGGTATCTCTGGAGCCTCATAGACGAGTTCCGCCCAAGAAAAAACAGATGGTGAAATGGAAGAACAGAAAAAAGGGGAGAATTGTTTGATGGAGAAAACAGAGAAAACATAGAATATGTGAAGCAGGTTTGAAGAGATTACCAGGAAACTAAAAACTCTGTTGAAAGCTGGCAAAACAGCTTGAAAGAAACTAAGGATAGATTATCAGAACTGGAGGACAGATTTGTAAGGTGGGAGTATGAAATGAAAAACTTCTTAAAAATAACAAGAAAACAAACAGCAATAATACAAAGACTAGATGATAAGAGGATCTATAACTTAAGAATTAAGAACATAAAAGAAGAAGTAGGAACACAAACAAATGAACTGCAAAAGCTATTCACAGAAATAATCCAGGAGAATTTCTCTAATTTAGCAAAAGGTAAAGATACTCAGATGTATGAGGCATACAGGATCCCAGCCACCTACAACCCAAACAGAGCTACACCCAGGCATATAATAATCAAAATTCCAGAAATCCAATATAAGAACAGAACATTAAAAGCCGTCAAAGACAAGGAACAGATCACTTACAAGGGAACACCCATCAGAATTACAGCCAGACTTCTCGGCACAAACCATCAAATCATGAAGAGTGTGGGGGGAAATAATTCAAGCTTTGAAAGATAATAACCTCCAGCCAAGATTGATATATCCTGTGCAACTGTCCCTAGAAATTGATGGGAAAACAAGGTGCTTCCAGGATAAAGAGGAACTAGGGGAATTTGCAACCACCAATTCAACTCTACAGAGATTTCTGCAGGATATTCTAAAAATGAAAAATACCAAGATTCCAGAAATAGTGGCAGAGAGGCCACAATGAATGGAGCAGAAAGCAAAATGAAGAGGACAAACTGAAAACTAATGACAGAAAAAGAGCTCAACAGAAATGAGGCAGAGAAGGTTGGATGGTAAGAACAGCTATTTTGGAGAAAACAAGACATCCTAATAGGTAGTGCTGATTAATATCCTCTTGTTTTGAAGTCCCATCAAGCTTTTGTTCTTCTACCTCCATCGGTTTTAACCTGTTGTATCTTATTAGATTTTATTATATGTGATAACATAAACAAAAACTTTTATAGACAAGGAGATTATACAGAAAATATTGTTCATATTCTGTTAGTTGATTCTATTTTTTTTTAATTTTTATTTATTTTTTTTTTTTTTGGTCTTTTTCATTTTTACCGGTACCAGGGATCAAACTCACGACCGCCTGCTTGCAAGGCAGGTGCTTATGCCGCTGAGCTAAATCCCCAGCCCCTGTTAGTTGATTCTAAATACCCTGTAATACTGTCATTCTCTTGAACGGTTTTGCATTGTCTTGATACATTTGATGCTACAGTATATGAAGTTATACTCAAAGATTTTAAGGGAGGAGACACTATGGTAACTGCTATTATGTCGAGATTATCTTCTGGTGAAACACTATTTTGCTTAAATGGCTATGTTTTGACCTGTGCTGTTTTGTTGTTATGCTCTCTTTTTTTATCTCAATCTCCTTTTTATTATCTACTTTTTCATTTTTATCCTTTTAATTAAGGGAAAAATAAAAAAATAGCCAGATATATTATAATAACCCACTTTGATTTCCTATTAACTTGATTTGAAACTTTGTATTGCTCTCACCATCTTGTTTTGACTGATTTTCCTCTATTCTGTTATGCCTGATAGTACCAAGCTTGAAAGTATAGGCAACAACTATGAAGACAATAAGATTCATTGTGATGCCCATTCTGGTTGACTATTATCTTCTTTTGAAGTCCTCTAATGTCTCCAATGTTTTGGTTTTATTGGTCTTATTCTTACTGTCTTGTTCAATTTTATTATAACTGATGATTTATGCAATTCTTCTTAAGATAGCAAGAGGCAGTATGGTAACCATTGTTGATCACCTTGTATTTTGTTTTTACATTATGTATTATGTCTATCCTTTTGATTTAACTGACTCTGTCCTGGTATGTCACATTTGGTTTTACTTTCTTCAAAAAAAAAAGTAATAAGAACTGTGGGAGTAATAAAACCCAAAATGTGTAATTGTCATTGTACAAAAGAAAGGAAAAGAAAGTTCTCTAAAAGATATAACTTTATATATATTTAAGTGTATAAGATAGATAACCATATTACTGAGTTTTGTTGGATCATTGAACAAAACTGTTTGCAGTCTCCCTATTTGAAAGTCCTTTCTATATGCTTTAATTTTGTAACTTCAACAACTATTTCTAAGATGACAATATGTAATTAACTAGTGATTTCCTACTGTTTATTTTTTCTGAAAGTCTATATAACTTGTACCCTTTTTTCTGTTTTTTTCTTTTTTCTCCTTAAATAAAATTAAAAAAAATTTTAAAAGCTATTCACAAAAATAATCCAAGAGAATTTCCCTAATTTGGCAAATGGTAAAGATACTCAGATATACAGGATACAGGACTCAGCATATAGGACTCCAGCCACCTACAACCCAAATAGAGCAACACCCAGGCATATAATAATCAAAATTCCAGAAATCCAATATCAGAACAGAATATTAAAAGCCGCCAAAGACAAGAAACAGAACACTTACAATGGAACACCCATCAGAATTACAGCAGACTTCTCGGCACAAACCATCAAATCACGAAGAGCATGGGGGGAAATAATTCAAGCTTTGAAAGATAACGACCTCCAGCCAAGATTGATATATCCTGCACAACTCTCCCTAGAAATTGATGGAAAAACAAGGTGCATCCAGGATAAAGAGGAACTAGAGGAATTTGAAACCACTAATTCAACTCTACAGAGAATACTGCAGAATAGTCTAAAAAAGGAAAATACCAAGATTCCAGAAACAGTGGCAGAGAGGCCACAATGAATGGAGCAGAAAACGAAATGAAGAAGACAAACTGACAATAAACGGCAGATAAAGAGCTCAACAGAAATGAGGCAGAGAAGATCGGGTGGTAGGAACAGCCATTTTGTCGAAAACAAGACATCATAATAGCTAGTGCTGATTCAGTATCATCTTGTTCTGAAGTCCCATCAAATGTGTATTCTTCTGTCTCCATTGGTCTTAAAAGGTTGTATCCTTTGGGATTTTATTATATATGATAATATAAGCAAAAACTTTTATAGACAAGGAGTTTATATAGAAACCATTGTTCATTTTCTGTTAATTGGTTCTAAATACCCTGTAATAATGTCATTCTCTTGAATGGTTTTATGGTGTCTTGATATGTTTGGTGGTACAATATAAGAAGTTATACTCAAAGATTTCAAGGAAAGAGACACTATGGTAACTATTTTTATGTCAGGATATCTTTTGGTGAAACACTATTTTGCTTAAATGGTTATGATTTGACCTGCGCTGTTCTGTTGTTATGTCCTGTTTTATCTCAAACCCCCCCTTTTAAAAAATTATTTACTTTTTTCTTTTTATTTTTGTAATTAAGGGAAAAATAAATAAAAAATAGCAGAATACATTATAGTAACCCACATTGATTTCCTATTAACTTGATTTGAAATCCTTTATTGCTCTCACCATCTTGTTTTGACTGATTTTCTTCTCTTCTGCTTTGCTTGATACTACCAAGTCGAAAGTAGAGGCATAACTGTGAAGACAGTAAGAATCATTATGACATCCATTCCGGTTGACTATCATTTTCTTTTAAAATCCTATAATGCTATGTTTGATACTATGGTATATGAAGTTATACTCAACTATTTCAAAGAAAGAGGCATTGTGGTACTTACTGTTAATTAAGGCTTGTCTTGTGATGAAGTACTATGTTGCTTACATTGCTCTGTTTTGATATGCTTTGCTATGTCTTGTTTTGTCTTAATCTCTTTAAAATAAAAAAAAAGGAAGAGAAAAATTCCTTGACAATAGTGTGGATTAAAGAAAAGGAAGCAGAAAATTGTGTTTCTTTCTGGTTCAAGAGGCCAGGTAAGTAATGTCAGTCCTGAGATTACAGTGTAGAGGAGTCCTCAAAAATTTGCTCCAAAGAGCAGTACAGCACTGTTTGTGTTAGCAAAAGACCTAAATACTCTTCTGCAGAAAATAAATCAATAAATTGTAGTATAGTTCCATAAGAGAATACCAGATGGTAGTTGAAATGAATGAATCAGGGCATCTTGCATCAACAGCAATAGTGAATATAATTGACTGAGGGAAGCAGGTTGCAAGAATATGTACAGGACAATGTCATTTTAGTAAAGTTTAAAAACCTGAAATGCTAGGCTTTAAATTGCTGATGGTTGTAAATATGCACAACATGGATGAGGACCCAGGGCCCATTCATGAAATACCCTGGGAAAGGAGAGGCTTGGGACAAGGATGAGCTAGTCAAGGTGGGTTTAAACATGCATATTGGTTTCTTTCAATAGGTCCCAGTTGTTTCTTGGGTTGAAAATATCTATCCCTACTGCAGAGAGTTTCCCCAGTTGAGTGGAGGTCATTAGACAGGCCTTACCAGGTGACTTGAGTCTCTCAGGGTCACAAAGTGAGGCTCAAATGGGCCAGAAGGAACCTTCCTGGTGGTCGTCTGGTGATGGGCAATGCTGGATCAGGCCTTACCAGGCTCTGAGTGATCTTCCCAGGCTGGGTGGAGCTTGCTGTACACACTTTAGACTTACGAGGCAGAGCGCAGGTGGCTCTGGGTCCCCCTTGAAGGTCGCTGGGCAGGGCCCAACTAGTCCAGGAAGGACCTTCCCAGGGGTCCTCTGGTGATGGTGGGCTCTGGGCAGGGTAATACCAGGGTCAGAGTAATGCGCTGAGGCCACATCACGAGAAGGAACTCTGTGCACTTTCGACTCGGGAGGTAGAGCACAGGAGGCTCCAGGCCCCTCAGGGGTTGCTGGGTGAGGTCCAACTAGGCCAGGAGGGACCTTGCTGGAGGTCCTCCAGTGGTTGGGGACGCTGGGCGGGGCCACACCAGCGTCACGCGAGATGGAACTTGCGCACCATAAATAACTGTTAAACAGAAATAATTTCCTTTGTTTAGAAGTTCACTGTAATTCTTAAAATGACCAGAAGATGTCTTCATTGCCCTCTAGTTTTGACAACTGCTTTCATCTCAGTGTTGTGTTGGTATTTACATTTATTTATTACTAAATTGGCAACATTTGTTTTTTCTTTTATGATTATTTATAAATGAAATGTTGAATGTATTATTTTTATAATTAAAAGTGTCTTTTAAAATACTAAAGTAGGAAAAACAAATGTAACAGCTTCTCACTGGAGAAAGTTCAGGAACAAATATGTATAAAGCGGAAAAATCAGAAGCCAGCCCCAGTGATCCATACCTAGCTGTGCAACCATGGAACTTTGTTTGGAATCTGGTAGGCCCCCACCCAGCATCCCTAAACAGTCCTTGGGTATTTGCATTGTCAAACAGTCCTGGCTGGGGCCCACCAAGTGTCCTTCAGGTATCCGGGAGCCACCGTATGTGAGCTGAAGCCTGCCACAGCAATCCTTACCTAGTTGTGCATCCTCAGGACTGTGCTCAGAATCTGGTAGGGCCCCACCTAGAGATCTCAAGAGGCAGGAGAGCTTGGGTGAGCCACATGGAGTGAGCCCAGTGTACTCCACATACTATTCAGCCTTCATACACCACTCAGAACCTGGTAGGGCCCTGCTCAGTGACCTCAAGCAGCCAGTGAGCTTTAGTGAGTCACCTGAGGAGTACTAAAGGTCCATCCAGTGTGCACTCCTCTATCTGGGGACCCTTTAAGTGCCACTAGGGACCCAGAGAATACAGGAAATGACAAAATGAAAGAGCAAAATGCAATGTCAAACCACCAGCTCATCCCAAGCAAGGTCAGAAGATATAGACATAGGTGAAATGTAAGGCATACACCTGAAACTCCTGAAATGATAGCAACTGAAGTAAAGAAGCAACTCTAGGAAGCCTTAGAAGAACTTAGATCAGAAATAATCTCTCAGGTAAAAGAATAAGTGGCAAATATAATAAAAGAAATGCTGAACACATCTAAAGAAGGTGTAGTTTAAAAGTCAAGGTGCACAGCAAAAAGAAGGAAACTTTATATAAACAAGATAAGGAAACAATAAAGTGCATGAAACAGACATAGGAGGTATCCAGGAAATCAAGACTTTCATAGAAAGCTAGCAAAACCATGTGAATGAATGTGAAGAAAACTTTCAGACCTAGAAGACAAGATTGTAGCTAATGACCAAGAAAGGAAAGATCTTTTAAAAATAATAAGGAATTAGAAAACTATGGTTGCAAGATGATGCAAAGAAAAACAATATAAAACAATGAAGTCAAGAAGAGCATGGAGTGAAGTATTTCAGATCCTGAAGGAAGATGACTTCTAACCCAGACTGATGTACCCTGAAAAACAGTCCTTCAAAATTGACAGAGAAATAAGATACTTCAATGACAAAGAACAGTTGAAGAACTTCATGACCACCAAACCAACCCTGCAAAGAATACTGCAAGATGTTCTACACATAAAAATAACTATAACTCCAAGAACACCAACAGAAAAAAGCCACTAATCAGTGCATACAATTATAGAGAGAGTAAAGGTAAAAACCAACAGCAGAAAGTTAACATGACAAAACAAGCCAATCTATACCAGTTAATAACCAATAATGTAAATGTCCTCAATTTGCCAATTAAAAGAAACAGACTAGCAGAATCAATCAAGAAAGAACATCCAACCATATACTGTGTGTATACAAGAAACCCGTCGAACTCAAAAGGAAACTCATAGACTGAAAGTCAAAGGATGGAAAACTAGTTCATACAACAGGAACCTCCTACACACCCCCAAAAAGCAGAGGTAGCTATTCTTTTTGAAGACAATTTCAACTTCAAACCAAGAGTGAGCCAAAGAGAAAAAGAAGATCACTATATACTAATTAGGGGAAAACTTCAAGAGGAAGAGATAACAATCTTAAATATATATGCACCAAATTTGGGAGCATTCCGTTATACAAAACAAATATTAACAGAAGTGAAAAATCAAATAAACAATAACACAAAAGTAGTGAGACACCTTAACACCCCATTGTCCCAAAGAGATAGAGCAATAGACAAAAAGTCAGCAGAGAAACAACAGAATTGAATCAAACTTGTGAACAAATTGACTTAGTGGACATGAATATAAATTCTTCTCAGCTGCACACAGGACATGCTCTAAAATAGACCATATATTGGCCCATAGAACATGCTTAAGTAAATGAAAAAGAATTGAAATTACCCCATGCATGTTATCAGATCATAGTGCCATGAAACTGGAAATTTAATGGCAAGAGAAACTGAAAAACTCCATAACACAAGGAAATTAAATAATACACTCCTGAACAATCAATGGGTCACAGAAGAAACTAAGGAAGAAATTAAACAATATCTACAAGTAAACAAAAATACAAAAACAACTTACCAGAACCTGTGGGATGCAATGAAAGTAGTCCTCAGAGGGAGATTTATTGTGGTGAACTCCCACATCAGGAAAACAGAATGAACACAAATAAACAACCTGATGTTACACCTGAAACATCAAGAAAGAGAAGAGCAAGTTAAACCCAAAGCAAAAAGAAGGGAGGAAATTATAAAGATCAGAGTGGAAATCAATGAAATAGAGACTGAGAAAATAATACAAAGAATTAACAAGTCAAAGAGTTAGTTCTTTGAAAGAATAAATAAAATTAATAAGCCCCTAGCTAACCTTATTTTAAAAAGGTTAAAAAAGCTAAAATTCATGTAATAAGGAATGAAAAGGGTGAAATCACTACAGACCCTGTGGAAATACAGAAGATCATCAATACCTACTTTGAAAACCTTCTACTCTCATAGGATTGATAACACAGAGAAATGGACAGATTCCTAGATACACATGAACTACGAAAATGAGATCAATAAGATGTAAAACTGCTGAATAATCCAATTTCAATTCATGAAATTGAAAATGTAATTAAGTCCTTATCAACAAGAAAAGCCCAGGTCCTGATGGATTCACTGCGGAATTCTACAAGAAATTTAAGGAAGACTTAATGCCAACACTCTTCAAACTCTTCAATGAAAGTTAAAGGGAAACAATTCTCCCTAAGTCATTCCTGGAAGTAAGTATTACTCAAATACCCAAACCAGAGAAAAATCCAACCAAAAAAAAAAAAAAAAAAAAAAAGAACTATAGGTCATAATGGACATAGATGTAAAAACTCTCCCTAATGGACATAGATGTAAAAACTCTCAGTAAAATACTGGTAAACAGAATGCAGCAAATCATCAAGAAGATTATACATCATGACCAAGAAGGATTCATCCCAGGAATTCAGGAATGGCTCAACATATGGAAATTAATAAATGTTATCCACCATATCAATAGAGCCAAAAATAGGAATCACATCATCATTTCTCTATATGCAGTAAAATCTTTTGATAAGGTCCAACACTCATTCATAAGAACCCTACAGAAAATTGGAATAGATGTACTCACCTCAATATGATAAAAGCCATCTATGACAAACCAACAACCAGCATCATATTAAATGGCCCAAGACTGAAAGCTTTTACTCTAAAATTAGGAACAAGACAAGGATGCCCATTATCACCCATCCTATTCAATATAGTGCTGGAAATACTAGCCAGAGCAGTTAGAAAAGAGAAAGAAATAAAAAGAGTAAGAATAGGAAAAGAAGTTAAATTATCATTATTTGCAGACAACATGATACTCTACATAGAAGATCACCAAAACTCCATCGAAAGAACCCTAGATATAATAACTAAATTCAGTAGTGTAGCTTGATACAAAGTCAACACTCAAAAGTCAATAATATTCCTCTACACAAACAATGAACTCACTGAGAGAAATGAGTGAAGCTACACCTTCATAATAGCATCCAAAAATCGACATACTTAAGAATCAATCTAACAAATGAGGTAAAGGATCTATTTAGTTAAAGTTACAATACTCTGAAAAAAGAAATTGAGGATCTTAGAAAATGGAGACATTCCTTGTCATGGGTAGGAAGAATAAAAGTTGTGAAAATGGCCATTCTCACAAAAGTTGTACAGATTTAATGCAATCCCAATCAAAATATCACTAGCAAAATATCACTGCTCTCACAGTTCTAGAGAAATCATTTCTAAAATTTATCTGGAACCAGAAGAAACTTAGAATAGCACAGGCAATCTGGCCAACAGAGGCAAGGCAGGAGGCATTGCTATCCCTAACTTGAAGTTATACTACAAAGTTACACTGATAAAATCAGTGTGGTACTGGAATAACAATAGACCTGAAAGTCAATGAATATATTAGAAGATATGAACACAAGTACAAACACACTCAACCGCCTTATTTTTCACAAAGGGGCCAAACATGTTCACTGGAAGAAAGACAGCCTCTTAAACAAGTGGAAAAACTGGCTCTTCATATACTGAAAATTAAAATTAGATCCATGCCTATCACCTTACACTAAACTAAACCAAAGTCAAAATGGATCAATGATCTAAATATTAAAACTGAAACACTAAATCTACTGGATGAAAAAGTAGATAGAAATCTCAAAGACATAGGAGTAGGCAGAGTTCATGGAGAAAAATCAAACCGCACAGGAAATACTTCCCAGGATCAACAACTGGGATAATAAGATGTGATTAAAAAGATTTGATAAAACTTATTAAAGAGTTTCTGCATGTCAAAAGATATCTCCAACATAGTGAAAAGAAAACCCACAAACTGGAAAAAAAATCTTAGTGAACTGCCCCTCAGACAAAGGACTTCTGCCTAAAACATATAAAGAATTAAAAAAAAATCAAACCCCCAAAATTCAAAGATCCAACTCAAAAATGGACATGTGAGATGAATATACAGTTCTCACATGAAGAAATACAAATGGCAAAATAAACACATGAAAAGTGTTCATCATCATTACTCATTAGAGAAATACAAATTAAAACCACAGTGAGATTTCATCTCACTCCTGAAAGAATGGCCAGGACTTGGGGGCTGGGGATTTAGCTCAGCGGCATAAGTGCCTGCCTTGCAAGCCTGTGGTCATGAGTTCAATCCCTGGTACTGGTAAAAAAATACAAAAAAAAATAATGACCAGGACCAGGAAAAATACCAACAACAAATGCTGGAGAGGCTGTGGGGAAAAAGGAATGCCCATGCGCTGTTGGTGGGAGTGTAGACTCGTGTAGCCATTGTGGAGGTCAGTCTGGAGATTTCTCAAAAATCTGGGATGGGAAGTCCCATTTGTTCCAGTTATTCCAATTCTAGGCATATTCCCATAAGAATGGAAAACATCATACCACAGTGATATATGTGCACCTATGTTTATAGCAGCAGAATTTGTAATAGTCAGATCTTGGAAACAACCTAAGCATCCATCAATTGAGGAATAGATAAAAAAGATGTGGTATTTTCATACAATGGAGTACTACTCAGCTATAAAGAATGATCACATTGAGATATTTACTAATAAATGGGCGTAGCTTGAGACCATGCTCATAAACAAAATAAATCAAACTCACATGTATAAATACTAAATAGTTTCCCTAGTGTAAGAAATGGTAAAAATACATTAAAGTATGTGGCAATCATGATTCTCCTTTATATTGCTTTGAAACCTTAAAATGTCTTCATTCACTAGTTGGAATGGTTTTATTCTGCATTGTTTGACATTATTGTCTGTAATGCTATGAACAGCTATTTTGAAGAAAACAAGATATTATATTTTCTAGTGTTGATTTAATATCATCTTGTTTTGAAGTCCCATCAAGCTTTTGTTCTTCATCTCCATCAGTTTTATCATGTTGTATCTTATTGGATTTTATTATATGTGATGGTATAAACAAAATTTTTTATGGTTAATACAGTAACCATTGTTCATTTTCTGTTGGTTCTGAATAACCTATAATACTTTCATTCTCTTGAATGGTTTTACATTGTCTTGTTATGTTTGATGGTACAGTGTATGAAGGTATACTCAAATATTTCAAGGAAAGAGACCCTATTGCTTCCCTTTTCGATTTCACTGAAGAGTTTGAGGAATGTCGGTATTAAGTCTTCTTTGCATTTCTTGTAGAATTCTGCAGTGAATCCATCTGGACTTGGGCTTTCATTTGTAGGCAAGGATTTAATTACATTTTCAATTTCATTAATAGAAATTGGGTTATTCAGAAGTTTTACATCTTGACCTAGCTTTGGTACTTCATATATTTCTAGGAATCTGTCTCTTTCTTCTGTTATCAAACCTATGAGAGTAGAGGTTTCCAAAACAGGTGTTGATGATCTTTTGTATTTCTACAGAGTCTGTAGTTATTTTACCTTTTTTATTCCTTATTGCATGAATTTGAGCTTTTTCTTCCCTTTTTAAAATGTTGGCTAGGAATTATCAATTTTATTTATTCTTTTAAAGAAGCAACTCTTTGATTCATTGATTCTTTGGATTGTTTTCTTAGTCTGTATTGCATTGATTTCTGCTCTGAATTTTATAATTTCCTCCCTTCTTTTGGTTTTGGGCCTGACTTATGCTTGTTTTTCTAGATGCTTGTGGTGTAGCATCAGGTTATTTATTCACATTTATTCTGTTTTCCTGATGTGGGAACTCAGTGCAATAAATTTTCCTCTGAGGACAGCTTTCATTGCATCCCAGAGATTACGGTAGGTTGCATTCGTATTTTCATTGTAGGTATTGTTTAATTTCTTCTTTAATTTCCCCTGTGACCCACTGATTACTCAAGAATGTATTATTCAATTTCAATGTGTTTGTGGGATTTTTGAAGCTTCTTTTATCATTAATTTACAGCTTTATGGCACTATTGATCAGATTACAGGCATGGGATAATTTCAACTCTTTGTATTTATTTAAATGTGTTCTATGGGTTAGTATATGTCTATTTTAGAGAATGTCCCATGTACTGCTGAGAAGAATGTGTATTCTGATGTTGTTGGATGGAACACACTGTATGCATCTATCAAATCTATTTGTTCACAAGTGTGATTCAGTTCTGGTATTTCTTTGCTGATTTTCTGTCTGGTTGATCTGTCCCTTGATGTCAATGGTGTCTTAATGTCTCCTGTTATAATTGTGTTGTTGCTAATTTGGTTTTTCATTATTAATACTTTCTTTACATAACTGGGTGCTCTGGAATTTGGTGCATATATATTTAAGACTGTTATCTCTTCCTCTTGAAGTTTTCCCCTAACCAGTATCTAATGACTTTCTTTATCTCTTCTGATCATTCTTGCTTTGAAGTTCACATTGTCTGCAAACAGAACAGCTATCCACCTTTTTTGGGGGGGTTCTTGTTTTATGAAGTATTGTTTTCTATCCTTTGACTTTCAGTCTATGAGCATCCTTTTGGGTTAGATGGGTTTCTTGTATATAGCATATGTTTGCATGTTGTTTTTTGATCCATTTTACCAGTCTGCTTCTTTCAATTGGTGCATTGAGACAATTTACATTAATGGCTATAACTGTTGTATATTGGTTAATTGTTGACATGTTATCTTTCTGCTGTTGCATCTTTATCTTTCCATTCTGTTTAATTGTCTGCCTTGCTTAGTGGTTTTTTCCTAAGTGTATCTAAACTGTCTTTCAGTATTCTTTGCAGCATTGGCTTGGTGACCACGCAGTTCTTCAGCTGTTCCTTGTCATAGAAGTATCTAATTTCTCCATCAATTTTTAATTATTTTAGTTTTTTGTTTTTTTATTTAAAGAGAAAGAAAAAATATGGAGAAAAAAGGGTAGAAATAATACAGAATTACAGAAAAATAAACAGTAAGAAATCACTAGTTGAGAAATTACATATTGTCATCTTAGAAATAGTTGTTCAGGTTACAAAATTAAAGTATGTAAAGTGACATTCAAATAGTGACACTGCCAACAGTTCTGCTCAGTGATCAAAAAAATTAGTAATATGATTATCAGTCCTACACACTTGTTTTTTATTTTAAAGAGGGTAAGATTAAACATATCAAAACAGAACAAAACAGTTTAAAAAGAAACAATTTAAAGAAATACAGATTTCAAAGCAAGTCCACTGGAGATCTTCACTGTCTATCTTATTGTCTCTAGTTTTTTTCCAAATAGTTGTCCCCATCTTTGCACACATTGAATACATTCTGCATATTATAGAACTAACCAAATCATTACAGGAGATGAAGGCTTTCTAGGTCTTCAATATCTGACACTGGTGAAGACACTAATGACTACCATAATGTGTCTCACTCGCTTCGTAGTAGCTGTCATTATTTTCACATATGCTCAAATTGAACTTAAGAGACAAGACTAATATCACACTGAAGAGTGAATAATAGTATTGCTAGATTTTACATCATAATGCTACAGAATTACTGTTGGGTTTCTTAGTGTCTCTTCTTCAGAGTATCTGTTCATTACATTTTGCATTATATAATCTGTTCCTCTAAATAGTTTAAAAATTCTTCCCATGTGTGAATTTCTACATGTATATCTATACTCTCTGTATTATAGGGAAAAACAAATCATAACAAGACAGCAAATCAAATTCCTAGAAAAACATGCAATGAAAAAAGCACATAAGACCACAATATTAGGTGATCTACTGTAGTTACTATGCTGTCTCTTGTTATTTCCAATAGACTTGTCCACATCATCAAGCTTAATATACTTTTTTTTTATCTGTACCGAGGATTGAACTCACAGCCACTTGCTTGCAAGGCAGGTGCTTATGCCGCTGAGCTAAATCCCCAGCCAGGCTTAATATAGTTAAGCATAGTATTATATAGCTATTTTTATAAAAACACAACTTTGAAAACATTGTAGGACTTGAGAGTGGTTAATAATCAAAACTGATATGGATATTTTTTTAAATCTTGTCATCTTCAGAGTAGTTACCTCTACTTTAAGACTTGATACTATCAATCATACCAAATTCGGATAAAATCAGCCAAGGCAAAACAAACCAGATTCAAATAAGATCAGTCATAGTAAGCCAATGTAAGTAATACAGGGTTTCAGTTTAAGTTAATAGGAAATTAAGGATTGTTACCATGGTATAACCTGTTATTTTTGGGTTAGATGTCTGTGCCCTCAAATCTGATGTAAGTGGACAGACTGGAACAAATAAATTCAAACCAAACAGAGCGATAAGATTACTGTGACTTTTAAATCCTGATACAATATTAACAATGACTTTTGTCTTCCATTTTTAGGCTGTCACCTTTCCCCTTCTCAGGATGCTTTGTATGTTTTGGGTCTCCCTAGCCCCTCTAGTTTCTAGATTGGGGGGCCAGCCTGTTGTCTATCTGAGTGTTGCTGAACCTTTCTACCCCTGAGCTTGATCTTGAGCTGTACTCCTTTACTCACTAAAGTCATAGGGCTTTCCTTCCTTTCAGCTGTGTAGTTCTACACTGCCCAAAAGTGTCATAGCTTTCCAATCTATCTGCGGCTGCTGGATGAGTTGTCCCTATTTCTCTCTGGTTTCCTGTCACATATAGCCTCACTTACTCATCTTTGACTTTCAGTTTATTAACCCTCCTTTGGGTTGAGTATATTTCCCACTCAGAGCATCTCGATGCAGCCTGTCTCTTAATCTACTCTGGCTGTTTTTTTTTTATCTTAGTGTATCAAGGCTATCTATATTAAAGATTATAGCTTACCATCTCTGCCTCATATCTGCAACTCCACTTTACTGCTATAATTTGTCCACATTACTCCCTCATTCCACTGTCTGCCCTGTTCATTGAGGCCTCTCTGCCACTGTTGCTGGAATCCTGGTATCCCTTCCACTCTCTCTCTCTGGAATGTCCTTCAGCACTCTCTGTAGGGTTGGGTTGGTGGACATGAACTCCCACAGTTACTCCTTGTCTTGGAAACATCTTGTTTCTCTATTAATTTTGACAGAGAGTTTTTTGGGTACATCACTCTTGGTTGCAAATTATTTTCTTTTAAGGCTTGGATAATTTCTCACCAGGCTCTTCTAATTTCAGAGTTTGTGTTGATAAATCTGTTGTTATTTTGATAATTTTCTCATTGTAGGTAATCTGCTTCTTTCCCTTGGCTGCTTTTAGTATTCTGTTCTTTTGGTGGATTTCTGGAATCTTGACTATTATTTGTCTGGGTATAGATCTGTTTTGGTCATAGGTGACTGGAGTTTTGTATGCTTCATTTATCTGGATATCATTTCTTTTTTCTATGCTTGGGAAGTTTTCCTTTAATATATCTGTGAATATTCTTTGTAGTTCATTTGGTTATTCCTACTTCCTCACTCATGTGCTTTATTCTTTTTTTAAAATGTTTTAAAAATTTAGTTAAGGAGAAAAAAGAAAAAAAACAGAAGAGGGTACAAGTTATACAGAATTTCAGAAAAAATAAACAGTAGGAAATCACTAGTTAATAGATTGCATATTGGCATCTTAGAAATAATTGTTCAAGTTACAAAATTAAAGCATATAGAGTGGATATTCAAACAGTGAGACTACAAATAGTTCTGTTCAATGATCCAATAAAACTCGGTAATATAGTTACCTATCTTATACACTTAAATATACATGCAGTTATGTCCTTTAGAACACTTTCTTTTCCTCTCTTTTGTACAATGACAATTACACAATTACTTTTTTTTGAAGAAAGTAAAACCAAATGTGACATAATAAGACAGAGTCAGTCAAATCAAAAGGATGGGCTTAATAATGTAAAAACAAAAATACAAGGTAATCAACAATGGTTACCATTAATGCCTCTTGCTATCTTAAAAACAATTGCCTAAATCATCAGTTATAATAAAATTGAACAAAACAGTAAAGAACAAGACCAATAAAACCAAAACATTGGAGACATTAGAGGCCTTCAAAAGAAGATAATAGTCAACCAGAATGGGCATCATAACGAATCTTATTGTCTTCACAGTTGTTGCCTATACTCTCGAACTTGGTACTATCAAATGTAACAGAATAGAGGAAAATCAGTCAAAACAAGATGGTGAGAGCAATATAGGGTTTCAAATCAAGTTAATAGGAAATCAATGTGGGTTACATATCCTGCTATTTTTTATTTATTTTTCTCTTAATTAAAAGGATAAAAATGAAAAAGTAAAAAATAAAATGGAGATTGATGTAAAAGAGGGCATAACAACAAAACAGTGCAGGTCAAAACATAACTGTTTAAGCAAAATAGTGTTTCACCACAAGATAATCCCGACATAAAAGTAGTTACCATAGTGTCTCTTTCCTTGAAATCTTTGAGTATAACTTCGTATACTGTAGTACTAAGCATATCAAGACAATGTAAAACCATTCAAGAGAATGACAGTATTACAGGGTATTTAGAATCAACTAACAGAAAATGAACAATGGTATAATTTTCTTGTCTATAAAAGTTTTTGTTTATATTATCACATATAATAACATCCAATAAGATACAACATGGTAAGACCGATGTAGACAGAAGAACAAAAGCTTGATGGGATTTCAAAACAAGATGATACTAAATCAGCACTAGCTATTATGATGTTTTGTTATCTCCAAAGTGGCTATCCCTACCATCCAACCTTCTCTGCCTCATTTCTGTTGAGCTCTTTTTCTGTCATTAGTTGTCAGTTTGTCTTCTTCATTTTGCTTTCTGCTCCATTCATTGTGGCCTCTCTGCCACTATTTCTGGAATCTTGGTATTTTTCTTTTTTAGACTATCCTGCAGTATTCTCTGTAGAGCTGAAATGGTGGTTGCAAATTCCCTTAGTTCCTCTTTATCCTGGAAGCATCTTGTTTTTCCATCAATTTCTAGGGAGAGTTGTGCAAGATATATCAATCTTGGCTGGAGGTTATTATCTTTCAAAGCTTGAATTATTTCCCCCCACACTCTTCATGATTTGATGGTTTGTGCCGAGCAGTCTGCTGTAATTCTGATGGGTGTTCCCTTGTAAGTGAACTGTTTCTGGTCTCTGATGGCTTTTAATATTCTGTTCTTATATTGGATTTCTGGAATTTTGATTATTATATGCCTGGTTATAGCTCTGTTTGGGTTGTAGATGGCTGGGGTCCTGTATGCTGCATACCTCTGAGTATGTGTACCTTTTGCTAAATTAGGGAAATTCTCCTGGATTATTTCTGTGAATAGCTTTTGTTGTTCATTTGTTTGTGTCCCTACTTCTTCTTTTATGTTCTTAATTCTTAAGTTATAAATCCTCTTATCATCTTTTAGCCTTTGTATTATTGCTCTTTGTTGTTTTTAAGAAGATTTTCATTTCATACTCCCATCTTACAAATCTGCCCTCCAGTTCAGACTGTCTATCCTTAGTTTCTTTCAAGCTATTATGCCAGCTTTCAATAGAGTTTTTAGTTTCCTGGTAATCTCTTCGAATCTGCTTCATGTATTCTATGTTTTCTCTATTTTTTCCATCAAGCAATTATCCCCTTTTTTTCTGTTCTTCCATTCCACCATCTGTTTTTTTCTTGGGTGGTGCTTAGCATTTTTCTAACTATTTTACTTACATCTTGCTTTATTTCATTAAATACTTCCCTTTTGAACTCGTCTATGAGGCTCCAGAGATAGCACTTTATGTCTATTGGTGCCGTGTCTGATATTGCATGTTTCCTATCCTCATTCTCCTTTGCATTTACCTTTCCTGGATCAGTATTCTCAGGATTGGGGACTGAGGACCCTTTCTTGTTGCTCCTTCTTCCCATACTTTTTGTTCCTTCCATACAAGCATATATAGGAGGCCCAGTTTTTTTTTCTTTGTCGGTTAAAGTTTGTTTGAATCCGCCAGCTAGGTGTTCCTGCCCACTGCAGTGTACTAGGGAGACACAGACCTGGGCAGCCTCTGCTGTGCCCGCCCCTTCAGGTCAACCTACTGCAGGCTTTACTACTAGGGTGCACTTCCAGTAGCTGGGACCTGGATTGGGCTAGCTTACTGGGTCTTAGTCTGTGGTTTCACCCAGGCCAAATACTCCCCACCAATCCCGCTTGAGAGGGGAATATGCGACTATAGTCACTGCAGTGTCCTGTTCTGGCTAGTCTGCCTGATCCCAGAATGTCCTCTCTTGGAGCCTCCTAGTCTATGGAAGAGTTCCTGTTCCTCTCACTCACTGCAGGTCAATGCAGGGCTCTCTGCCAGTTCCGCTCTCAACTCCATTTGCCAGTTCCACTCTCAGAGCTTTCACGTGTCTCTCTCCCTGCTGTGCTGATTCAGACAAAGCAGTGGCAGCAGGAAATTCAAAACATGGTGCAGGTTCCAGCTTTTGTGCTGAGCTTTTTATCTGTTCCTGTTATAGCACCGGGATTGCATTTCAAGTTGGTTTCTCTCATTTTAGTTCATTCTTGGGTCAGCAGGGTATATCTCCCCTTGCTTAGGACTCCTCACACTGCACTATTCCTGGATTCTAAGCTGGCAATCTCAGAGAACCTCTATCTGTCCGCCATGTTCTCCCGGAATCCAAAACTGAGTATTTTTACAATAGTGTGTTGGGGTTACTTTTCCCTGGCTCATGAAAGTCAATGGGTAAAATATTAAGAATTTCATCATGTGATGTTTCAGCATGAAATTGATTATGATAGAATAGATTATAGTATGGAAATTGCCAAATGCTACTAATTAAGGCCTTTTCCCTTGGCAAGCTGATTATTATATGTTAATCACCAGGAAAGCAATGATTATTCTGTTTTGAGTGCTGTTAAGATAAGAATTTAAATCAGGAACACCCACCTTCCTCCATTCAGAAGACCCTGGCCAGCCTATGAGAGAACCAGTGTTGGTGGGTGCATATAATACACAGCTGCGTCTGGCATCCTGGAAAAGTCAGAAGCAGCAATACCAATACGAGCCAAGGGTTGGTTCACATCAGTACTCCTTGTCAGCCTGGGAAGAATCCAGGACTCACTCAACTGACCCCACAGAATAATTTAGATGGCTGGCCCTTCCTCTGTACCACAGGACATGGAAACTGGGTGCATGCCAGCCACACAGCAAGACCCTGACTAAGGTGCACATGATGGACTGGCGAGACTAGCAATATTGAAAAGATCAAAATATGAACCAAAATATGATAAGGTAGGGAAACCAGCATTGTGCTTATGGGCAAAGACATATGAACTAGAACCAGATGGGTGAAGTGGTTCACTTTTTATTTTATTTTTTTTTGATATCCTTGTTTTAAATTAATTTTATTTCAACTTGATTAATTTTTGTTTTATATTAATTTCTTTTTCTTTTCTTTAAATTTTTTTTCTTTTTTCTTTATTTTTTCTTCTTTCTTCTCCATGATTTCTTTTTCTCTCTTGTTTTCTAAACAGCTGGGGAGAATTCCAGCCACATAAAACTAAACCCATTTCCCAAACTCAAAGATCAAGTTCAAATAATCCCTCAAACATTCCTTCATTAGTTCTTTTTTTTTTTTTTTTTTTTGGTCTTTTCCCTTTTTACTGGTACCAGGGATTGAACTCACGACTGCCTGCTTTCAAGGCAGGCGCTTATGCCGCTGAGCTAAATCCCCAGCCCCCTTCATTAGTTCTTTACTACCTCCTTCTCTAGTTTCCCAAATCTTGCATGATTGTCCCTTATCCTCCAGCTTTGTTTTTACCACTTTTCCAATTATTTTGGTTTTATACAATATCCTCCCTAAATTTTCCCATCACAGGGTAAAACTGTCTATCAAGGGGAAACTCTTTACATACAAACTCTTAATTTATGATTGGTTCTGTTATATGACTATAGGCTTTGCTCCTGTCGTCTAAAGTACAAAATTAATAGTTACCAAAGTTTGTCAGGTTCTAAATTGTGTTGATGTTATTGTTATTGTTAACTGTAGTATTTTAGCTAGGATGTCATATCTGTTTTAATCAGTTGCTTATACTTCTTTAACAATATTGGGAAGCTTTAGGGATAATAATGTAACCATAACCCAGTATCAAAGGACTAGGGATGGAGCCAAACAAATGCTGACATCCCACTATCAATTAATTTGGAAGGTAGGATCTTGGGACAGAAACATACTAAAAACCTCCTACATACAGAAGACATTCCTGAAGAACAAAGTTTTTCCTAGACGTGCCTTGATACTAGTGATATAGCTACCTACTACAAAACTCACAAAGATCATCACAGAAAACAAAATTTTAAAAATTTGTGTCTGAAATAGAAAATGACAAGATGAAAAATCAAAATACAATCTCATACCTCCAGCCCATCCAGAACAAGTATAGGAGACATTGATAAAGAATAAATTGAAGACACATGTGAAAGTTCTGAAAAGATAGAAAGTGAAATAAAGAAACAAATCCACAAGGCCCTTGAAATCAGATCAGAAATAATCTTTCAGGTAAACAAAGAAATGGCAACCATAATGAAGGAATTTCTCTGTATAGCTAGAGAAGACATAGACAAAAACAAAAACACATAGAAAAGCATTTGAAAATGATGGGAACTTTGAATGAACACTATAGGAAAGAAATAGAGTGCATGAAACAGATTTCAAGAGATATGCAGGAAATTAACAAATTGAAAGTTGGCAAAACTGCTTCAACAAAACTGAAGACAAATTTTTAGGTCTTGAAGACAGGATCACAGATACTGGTCAAAAAGGAAAGATCTCTTAAAAATAACAAAGGACTGTAAAATAGCACTTCAACAGCTCCTACACAATGTAAAGAAAAACAATAGAATACTGATAGATGTAAACAAAAAAGGAACAGTCAACACAAATGACATAAACATATATACAGAAGTAATAGCAGAATATTTCTTAAGCATGAGAAAAAAATCTGACATATAGATAATAAGGCATTTAGAACTCCAAGCAATCATACAAAAATAAATCTCTACCCAGACATTTAATAATCAAGATCCCAGAAATTCAGCACAAATGAAAGATTAGAAGCTGTTAGAGAAAATAAACAGCTCACCTATAAAGAAAAGCCCATCAGAATCATGGCAGACTTCTCTAGTCAATCCCTTAAATCAAGAAGAATTAGAGTGAAATATTTCAAACCCTGAGGAAAGCAACTTCCAACCTAGATTGACGTGCTCTAAAATTGTTTCAAAATTAATGGAGAAATAAGCTACTTCCATGACAAAGAATAACTGAAGAAATCCATGACCATCAAACCAACACAAAAAAAGGGTACTTAAACGCATTCTATACATAGATAAAAGTGAGCAGAATTGCAAGAATAACAGCAGAAAGAAACCAACAAACAGGATAAGCAATTAAATAGAGAGGAAAAGCAAGTAACAGCAACAGGAAAGACCATCACAAAGGTAAGCTGATGCATATCAGTTATAAGCATCAATGTAAATGGCCTCAATTCATCAATCAAAACAAATATATTAGCAGTACAGATAAAGAAACAAAATCCAACAATATGCTGTAAATCAGAAGCACATTTAATTCAAAAAGAAACTCATAGATTGAAAGTCAAAGGATGGAAAATAATTTTCCATGCAACAAGGAATCCAGAAAAAAGCAAGGGTAGCTATTATGTTTGCAGACAATGTGAAACTCAAACCAAACATGATCAAAAGAGATAAAGAAGGTCACTACATATTTATTAGGGAAAAACTTCAAGAGGATGAGATAACAATCAAATATATAAGCATCAAATATGAGAGCACTCAACTATATAAGACAAATATTAACAGACGTGAAAAATTAAATAAGCAATAAGACAATTGTCATGGGGGACTTTAGTACTTCATTGTCACAAAGAGATAGATCTACTAGACAAAAAACAAAGAAATAACAGAATGTAAACAGGCAAATAAATGGACTTTGTAGACATTTATAGAGTGTTCCACTAAACATCATCAGAACATACATTCATGTCATGAGCACATAGGAGGTTCTCTAAAATAGACCTTATACCAACACATAGAACATGCCTCAGCAAATGAAGAGGAGTTGAACTTATCCCATGGATATTATCTGAATATAGTGCAATGAAGTTGGAAATTAATGGCAAAAACTACATAAACACATTGAAATTAAATAACACCCCCTGAAAAACAATGAGTAACAGACAAAATTAAAGAAGAAACTAAACAATATCTATAGTGAAAAGCAAATGCAGGGGCTGGGGATTTAGCTCAGCAGCATAAACACCTGTCTTGCAAGCAGGCGGTAAAAAAGAAAAAGTCAAAAAAAAAAAAAAAAAGCAAATGCAAATACAATATGTCAGAACCTGTGCAATTCTATGAAAACAGTCCTAAGTGGAAAATTTATAGTGTTGAATTCTCACATCAGGACACATAAACAATGTAATGCTGTGCCTCAAACTTTTAGAAAAAGAAGAACAAGTTAAACCCAGCGCCCATAGAAGGGAAGAAATTATAAAGACCAGAGCAGTAAGTAATGCAATCGAGACTCACAAAACAATATAAAAAATTAAGAAAGATTGGCTCTTTGAAAGAATAAATAAACTTGATAAAGTGCTAGACAATTTTGTCAAGAAAAGGAAAGTAAAAATTCAAATTCATGCAGTTAGGAATGAAAAGGCTGAAATCACTAAACATCCTGTGGAAATTCAGAAGCACATCAATACCTACTTTGAAAATCTTTACTTGCAGAGGATGGAAAACATGGAAGAAATAGACAGATTCCTAGAAACATATGATTTACCAAAGATAAATCAGAAAGATATAAAATTTCTGAATAACTCAAAACTAGTTAATGAAATTGAAAACATAATTAAAAACTTACCACAAAAGAAAAACCCAGGTTCTGATGGATTAATGGTAAAATTCTACAAGAAATTTAGAAATTTAACACCAATGTTCCTCAAACTCTTTAATAATGAAATTGAAAAAGAAGCAATTATCCCTAACTCCATTCCTAGAGGCAAGTATTATTTTGATACCAAAACCACAGAAAGACCCAACCATAAAACAGAACTATCAGCCAAGCTCCCTGAGGAACAAAAATGCAAAAACCCTCAACAAAATACTAGCACACAGAATTCAATAAATCTTCAAGATTATACACCAAGATCAAGCAGAATATCCCAGGAATGCAGCGACAGTTCAACCTCCACAAATGAAGATATGCAATACACCACATCAACAGAGCCAAAGATAAAAATCACATGATCATCTGAATAGATGCAGAAAAAAACTTTTGTAAAAGTCCAAAACTCATTCATGATTTTAAAAAAGACCCTACAGAAAATCAGAATAGATGATGTCTACCTCAATCTGATAAAAGCCATCTATGACAAACCAATAGCCAGCATCATAGTAAATGGTCAAAAACTGGAAGCTTTCACTCTAAAATTAGGAACAAGACAAGGATATCAACTATCACCACTTCTATTCAATATAATTCTGGAAACATTAGCCAGAACAATTAGATAAGAGAGAGAAATAAAAGGAATAAGAATAGGAAAAGAAGAAAAATTATCATTATTCACAGTTATCATGATATGTTTACAGGGAAGATCCCAAAAACTCCAGCAAAAGATTACTAGATTTAATAAGCAAATTCAGCAACCATAGCTGGACTGAAAGTCAACACTCAGAAGTAATAGCATTCCTGTACACAAACAATATGCTCACTGAGGGAGAAGTTAAGGAAAGAGCACCTTTCACGATAGTATTCAAAAATTAAATACTTAGGAATCAATGTAACAAAGGAAGCAAATGATCTATGTATTGAAAATTACAGTACTCTGAAAAAGGAAATCAAAGAGAATATTAGAAAATAGAAGGATATTCCTTGCTCATGGATAGGAAGAACTCACATAATGAAAATAGTCACACTACCAAAACTTTTGTACATATTTAGTGCAATCCTAATCAAAATACCACTAGCATACCTCACAGATCCAGAGAAAATATTTCTGAAATTCATCTGGAACCTAGAATAGCAAAGACAGTCCTGGACAACAAAAGCAAGGCATCACAATCCATGACTTGAAATTATACGCAAAGGTACTGTGATAAAATCAGCATGTACTGTATTCTGGATGTAAATTTGGATGTGAATATCTTTTGACACTGTTGCAAATTTGTTTTTCACTATTATTTTATCTTTTTTATTTTCTTTGTGGCATTCTTTTAAGAAAACCAATCTTTCATGGTCTATGATCTTTGTTTTAGGCCAGCAAATTCTTCCTTAATTCAAGATTTTAATGACACTCTGATATTTTCTTCTAAGATGTTTTTGGTTTTGCCTTTGTAGTGAACTATTAAATGCATTTGTATCAGTCCCTTTTATTAAATAGCCTCTCTGGCCTGCAAAGAGAACTCTGCTATTTTTTAAGTTTCCCCAGATATATGGATCTTTATTAGATTTTAATTCTGTTCTATTGGTTTATTTGTCAAATTGCATTGTCATAGAATTTTTTATTGTAGAGTAAGTTACCAGATTTCTAGATATTGTTCAGGAATCTTAATTATCTTTTCATCAACAAAAAAGATTCTTCCCTTCATCTTGAATAGATATAAAATAAAGACTATTGTACACTGTTTAAGGAATTAATATTTAAATACTCAACAAATATGAAGTACTGAATAACTAGAGCAGAGATATTGAGAATACTAAAACTATTTTGGCTAAGGTATAGCATTCTCAGTCTGAATAGTAAAAATATATTCCCCCCATGTTAGTAGGTTTTGTTCTTTTCATCAAGACATACATCAGTACAAAGTAGGTAATTCATTAAATGTTTTTGTGAGGTCCTTAGCTTACCTGATCCTCAGAAAGTTGTTTATTTTCATGATCTTCTAGAAAAGACTCTGATGTCTAGGAAAAAACAGTTATCCTACAACAGCAGTGGTGAACCTCTCACATGCATGAAGCAGCTGGCTGTTTGTTATCACTGAAATCTGTAAAAGGTTCACCATCACTGTTCTAACAGTATTTAGAGGGTAGTGTCCAGGTTGTTGCTAAGAGAATCCAGATAGCTACTTGGTATTGAAATAGGAGTGCATTTGAACAGAAGACAACCAAGTGGCACTGCTGCTAATTTTTAGCTACCATACTAAGACTGAATATGAAACTTTAAAGATAAAAACTGAATATGGGAAACATTGTTTGTATATTTCAAATAGCACACAAGAAATATTAAATATTAGAATCCAACCTGAGTGATCTTCATTCAGTAATGAATTTCAGAACTGCTGTTATACTTCTTTGGAAGTAAGAAGCCCATCTAAATGTGTAAGGTATTTAACATTTAACACTCAGTTTCAGTTTGGCTGGCTTGGGAGAAATAGCAAAAAGTTAATTTTCACAAAAGATTTAATATACTTCAGATAATATATTAGGAATGTTTTGTCATTCCTTTCTATGTAATTCAAACTTAAGTACTTCCTTACTTATCACAGACAATGTACAATTGAAAATACAGTGGTTAATTAAATTTTCAAAATTAATATAGTAAAGAAATCACATTGCCAAGAAGATTGGATAAATGAGGGTGAAAGTAGGGGGGAGTACTTTATTTTGAGGGGGACTAATGATACTGTTTCTTTATTGTAGCACAATTTTAAAATTTAAATATTAGTCATATGTGTTGATTGTCCCTCATTCAGCAAATGTTTATGACAATTTCTGTCTGATCAGAGCATTATGGTATAATCTCATCCACCTTATTCACCAGATCTAGAACTGAGCAACTTCATCTCCAAGTCAAAATACCATGAAAGATAAATGTTCTAAATTGTTTCAGGACATGATGCAACCAAGAGAGTGTGACCAATACACTCGTAAAACAAGATTTCTAGAACTGCTTCAGAAAGTGACAAGAATGATGGCATAAGTGTGTTGGAAGTGAGGAAGAGGATGTCAGTGGAGGCTTAACAGTGATGTGTCTTTTACTTGAATAATTCAAAAAATCTAATCATTCACTGTATTTTTCAATCCTTCCTCATGCATCTAAAATTTAAGGCTTTATTTAGTTCTCTGCTCAGTAGTTGAAATTGAATGATAGTGAAAAACTCTTTTTGTAAGTGGATGGTTCTCCTTTCAGGAAGGTGGAGAATCCCATGAGTTGTTGAAAAGTTACTGGTGACAAGTTACTGGTGAAGTCACAGCTACCTCATCTCTCCAGAGTGATAGGAAGCTAGAAAAGGGTTTATGCTGGGTAATTTTTAGACTTAAAATAGAGAAAAAACAATGCAAAATGCAAACTAAAATTGTAAAACATATTTCTCAAACAGATTAATACACATCGTAATGAAATTGTTGTTTCCTCGATGATATACTTCTGTCTTGATTCCTGTACTCCATTAGGAGGGGCTCTGGCACACAGCCATGTAAACTCTCTGGAGGTTTGCAAATGGCAATGACATAAGTTATTTAGAGCAATGTTTTGTTTTTTTGCACTGTCTGTATATTTTAATTATAAAACAAGTATATGGACAAAGCATTTTAAAATTATCTGGCAACTCATTACATCACTGCAAGAGACTAATTTGACCTTAACTAATTTTATAAAAAAACTTAAATTGGACAGTTTATTCGTGTATGAATTAAAACAAAAGAACTTGAGAAAAGAACCAGCCTCTCCCCTAGAATAACTGCATATAAAATCCTAGAACTGAATGGGAAGAGTGACCTAATCAACAATGCATTTCTCTAACCTGAGAAATTTGGGAGGACTTGTGGGGAGACCTTCACAACAGCACATAGGGGAGGAGTGAACACTTACAGGGATGTTTTCACAGTACTGGAGGCTACAAAAGAGTCTAACATGAAATTAGGATTTAAAGGAACTCTATGAAAGCAGTGCATTTCTAGCTATTACTGAAGAGCGAAGTAGTGAGAAACTGGCTTTGAAATTAGAGTGTGTGCTTTTTCATTACCATGTCTGCTGCATACTTTCTGCCACATGTTGTGTTTATTAAGAGTGAGAAGCTGTGTGATGTGTTTGCAAAAGACATTTATTTAATCCCCAGATTTTATCAATTGATTCCTGCTCAAATTTAATTGCTTCAGTTTCATCAGACCTCTAAATCTCTCAAGGGTCAGTCACATGGTTATGGTTTGAATCCAAATATTCAAGATTATCCTGCAACACACAAAACAGAAGTGATGTTGAGAATCATGACCTGTGTTTACATAATCCTCTTTTTCTGGATTTTAAAAAATGATTCACATGCTTTTTTTATAATTGTCACAGAAAACCTTTCAATGCATCATTTTGTATTCTTTTAATATTTTCAAGATCACTACATATTCTTAATTATTATGACTCCATAATAGTTGTGGATTACTATAATTATTTAAACATTCTAGTAGGGAACTTTATGTTTCTAATTGCTAACAACATTGCAGCAAATATCAATGTCAATGATACTTTATGGCAGTTTAGAAATTTTTTTGGAACAGACATTTAGAAATGAGAATTATAGGAAAGAGAAAAAATCAAGGCATATCACATACAAATACAAACTCCTTATAATGAATGTGATCATTGTACGTACTTAAATTGAACCAATAAATTTAAATTTGAAAAATGAGAATTCCAGTACTTAGAATTTCTGTATTGTTTTGCTTTTTGTTTATTGTTTTTTTAAGATAAGGTCTTGCTAAGTGGGTTAGGCTTATTTTGAACTCACTATATATCTAAGCTTGGGCTTGAACTTGCAGCAATCCTTCTGCCTCAGCCTACTGAGTGATGGGGTTACACGTTTGTGTATTACACCTGACTAAGAAGTTTTGTATTGCTAAGTTAAAAAAACCCTGCTACATAACTTTCAAGGATGTTCATGTCAACATTTCTTCCAACAATAGAAAATGAAATTATTCATTTTGTCAAATACTCACTGATCCACCTGCTTCACTTCAACTTATCCTGTATAAACAAGTGGAATAATAATAGAGTTACCAGTGGAAACTTACGTTGTTTATCACCAATGAGAAATTGAATGTCTCCATTTTTAAATAGCTATTTAAAACATTTTGCTTGCTTATCTTTGGCTATTTATTCAGATGTCTTACTTATTTGTAAGTAATCTCCAAGACTTTAAATTGTTACTTATATTTGCAAATAAAATTTGCTTTTTAGATGTAATCAGTTCAGGTCCAGAACAACAAAAAGATAAAGTGAACTTTAAGAAATTACTTTACAGAGGAAGAACAAATGTGGTGGATAGATAACAGCTGGCTACAGAGGCTTCCTGAGATAGTCAACTTAGAAATGAACACAATACAGCATGGGGAGCCCTGAACAGAGGGAGATGAATTCTCTCATCCCAAGAAGAAACTAAGGTGAGAAGAACCAATCAAACATACAGGCCTGGTGCTATATTGGAAAAGCTAAAGGATCAGTGCTTCCACAACTGTGGGCGACTTGCCAAGCCATCCGAGGTCCTACCACTTTGACTCACTGGAGGCACAATCACACTGAGGTCAGGAGTTGGCCAGCCAAATGGAGAGCTGAGCTAGTGGGGAGCCTGCATTGACTTGTGGTGAGTGATGGGAGTAGAGTCATTCCACAGAGAGGGGGGCTCTGGTGGACGACATTCTGAGACTGGGCAGGACTGGCAAGTACAAGGATCAGAAGTGACTTCAGTCAGTTGTTCTCTTCATGAACAGGATTGATGGAGTGAGCTAGGCCTGGGTCACACGACTTGGCTGAGACCCAATAGGTTATCTGAAATCAATTCCCTACAGTGGTGGTGCACACTAACGCAGTGAGTCCTCAGAAGTTTGACTAACTTGGAGAGGAGGCAGCACATAGTAATACAGTGCAGGCTTCAGAAGCTTGACTGATCCAGAGGGGAGAGGCCAGCATACGCTTTCCTGTCTGCAACTCACTAGCACACTGCAGTGGGAAGGGTCACCTATCCAGTGTGCTTCAGAGGAATTGTAACCAACAAAGAAAGAAACTGGGGCCTCCTGGAAGAAACAAAAAAGATGGGAAGAGGAAGCAACAACAAAATGTCTCCAGGTCCCAACCCTGAGAACATTGACCCAGAACAGGTAAACACCAAGGAGAATGAGAACAGCAAACATGCAATATTAGACACAGCACCAGCAGACATAAAGAGATATTTTCAGGACCTCATAGATAAGTTCAAAAGTGAAATATTTAGCCAAGTAAAGCAAGATATAAGAAGATTAATAAAAGAGATGCTAAGTACCCCTCAAACAGACACATATGGAAGAAGGGAGGAACTCAAACAGAGAGAGAACCATTTGATGAAGAATATAAAGAAAATATAGAATACATGAAGCAGATTCAAAGAGACTACCAGGAAATTAAAAACTATGGAAAGATGGCAAATCTGCTTGAAAGAAACTAACGATAGATTATCCAAACTGGAGGACAATTTTGCAATGTGGGATTATGAAAGGAAAAACTTTTTTAAAATAACAAGGAAACAAGCAGTAATAATATAAAGGCTAGAAGATGATAAGAGGATCTACAACTTGAGAATAAAGAATGTTAATGAAGAAGCAAGGGTACAAACAAAGGAACTACAAAGGCTATTCACAGAAATAATTCAGGAAAACTTCCCATACATAGGAAAAGGAAAGGATATTCTGATGTATGAGGCATACAGAACTCCAGCCACCTACAACCAAAGCAGAGCTAAACCCAAGCATATAATAATCAAGATCCCAGAAATTCAATATAAGAACAGAATATTAAAAGCTGTTAGAGACAAGAAACAGATAACCTATAAAAGAAGGCCCATCAGAATAACAGCAGACTTCTGGACACAAACCATCAAGTCAAGAAGAGCCTGGAGCAAAATATTCCAAGCCCTGAAAGAAAATAACCTCCAACCCAGATTGAATCCTGCTAACCTGTCTCTAGAAATTAATGGAAAACAAGATGCTTCCAAGACAAAGATGAAGTTGGGAAATTCACAATCACCAATCCAACTCTAAGAGAATACTGCAGGGCATTCTAGAGAGAGAGAAAAGTACTAGGATTCCAGGAACAGTAGCAGAGAAGCCTCAATGAATGGAGCAGAAAACAGAATGAAGAAGATAAGCAGACAACTGATGGCAAAAAAAAGAGCATAACAGAAATGAGGCAGAGAAGGTTGGTTATAATCTCTAATATAGATGGCCTTGATACACTAAATTAAAAAAAAGAATCACATGGGTTGTAGATCAGGATGCAGGGTCCACCGAAATGCTATTTATAGGAAATATAATTAACATGAAAAAGAGTACATGGACTGAAAATCAAATATGAGAAAACAATGCTCTATGTGACAGAGAACCAGAGAGTAATAGGGGCAACTAGACCAGTATTTGTGGATAGGTTGGAAAAACAGGCTTTAATAGGTAAAGGAATATAATTAGAGATAAAGTCCAGGAGAGAGAAAGTTTGGAACCATTTAGGTAAATAGCAGGTTGCCCCTCCACCCAATTTAAAACCAAGGGTCTTGGTCAGACTCAAAAGTGCACAATGTACACTGGAGAAGCGAAAGTGGATGGAGAGTCTTAAAAAAGATGGCAAAAGATATTGTTAATAGTGTATCAGGATTTAAAACCCACATTACTCACACAACTCTGCTTAATAGATTTTATTCTTTTTTTGATATATTTTATTCTGTTCCAGTTTGTCTACTTGCATTATTTGAGGGCGCAGACAGCTATCCCCGAAGCATCACAATATAGCACAGTAATCATTTTTAATTTCCTATTATCTTAATCTGGAACCCTGTATGACTTATACTGTTTTATCATGACTGATCTTAGTTAAATCTGGTTTATTTGATTGTTGTTTGGTATCAACAGATTTTATTCAAAACTAATATACTTGATAGTATTAAGTCTGAGAGTATATAGGCAATTACACTGAAAATAACAAGACTCACTACAATACACATTCTGGTCTGATAACTGCCTGCTTTTGAAATTTTATACTATATATAAAGTTGTGTTTTTATTAATACTGTTATGTACTAATATACTCAATTATACTATGTCTGATGATATAGCCAATTCTATTGAAGACAAGATACAACACAGGTACTATGGTAGAACTCCTTGTACAATGGTCTTATATGTCTTTGTCATTTCATGTGTTTATAGGAATATATTTTGTTTTGTCTTGCTTTATTTTGTTTCTCCCTCTAATATAGAAAGGATAGAAGTACATGTTGAGACTCATACATGTGTAGAATTTATAAACAGTTTATGAGAAGTGTCTTATGACACATCATGAAATGAACAAATACCTTGAAGAAAAAGAGACACTAAAGTACCCAGTGCTGATCCTGGAGTGTCATAATGTGACATCCAGCAATAGTATTATTCTTTGTTCAGAGTGATATTAGACTGCTTTGATTTGTTCAATCTCAACATAATTGAAGATATGGATAACTGCATGTATGTTTAAGTGTATAGGATTGATAGCCATATTTCTAAGTTTTTGTTGGATAGTTGAACAGAATTGATTGCAGTCTCACTGTTTGAATCCCCACTCTATATGCTCCACTTTAGTATCTTGAATAACTATTTGTAAGGGGACAATCTGTAATCATCAACTAGTGATTTCTTATTGTTTATTTTTTTCTTTGGAAGTATGTATTATTTCTACCCATTTTCTGTTTTTAGTCTTTGTTTAGATAAAATTTAAAAAAGAAATAATTCACAATACAAGTTTTAAAATGATAAATACTATATTAAAACAAGATTTCCTTCTAGCTTAATTACAACAACTCTCAAGTTCACAACAGAATTTGACATTCCATTATAAATACAGTTTGTATTACTGGAATAGCACTTTTTATAGTGGTTCAAATTTTAACAGTTGAATGCACAATCACCAAGGCTAAAAAAATTTTGTAAGCTGGAGTGGCTGTCTTTTGTTGTTGTTGTTGTTGTTGTTGTTTTTTGGAGTGACTGACTTCTTATTCTCATAAGTAAGCATAAACAAGTAAATCAAAACAGAAGCTTTAATTTACTATCATTGTCATTTCTTCAACAAAAGGCTATTTTCCATCAAAGTTTGGAAGGCATAAGTTTAAAAAGAAGTATTTTAAATAAAATCAATTCTGCTTTGTAAAACTTTACTCCATGGTTCTTATTTTCCGTCTGCACCATAGACTGATGAATTCTGTCTCTCCATGTGGCCTCTGCCTGTAGACTGGCTTTTGGGAACCACACACTGTGAAAAGATAACTGGCACCTTCCCCAGAGCACAAGGGTGGGCTCATCATTTTTGTATCCTCAGGAACTCTGTAAATATTGATGTGATCATATTTTCAGTTTTGAAGTCAAATTTTTCTGTTCCAATATTTTTGTCTCATTTTAAAATTTTGTCTTAAATTATAATTCAGTCCAATTTGCAAAGGTTAAAACACATAATGACTTATTTAATTTTTCAAAAAATACTAATTCATTCTCTAAATATAAGTTGGCTATCTCCAGACAACAGAAACACCTTAACAACAGAATTCTCTTTCAATAGGACAGGGAGAAGTATTGTTCAATATAGCATTTGGGGTGTAACCTAAACTATTCA
Organism: Cavia porcellus; assembly: GCF_034190915.1. Classification (NCBI taxonomy): domain Eukaryota; kingdom Metazoa; phylum Chordata; class Mammalia; order Rodentia; family Caviidae; genus Cavia; species Cavia porcellus. The sequence goes on along the minus strand of NW_026947514.1, from coordinate 45,881,940 downwards.
ATTAGCCATACATATTTGTTATCTGCTAGTCAGCTCCATCTATAGTGGAACTATTTTCAGGGAAATCAAATCAGAAGGGTCAAAACTATTTGGGTCAGAAAACTATCTGGATCAAAAAGCCCCAGTATTTACAAGCTTTAGGGAATGAAATAAGATGAAAAGAAAATCTTTAAATGAAAAGACACGTGAAAGGGACAGTACAAAGTTAATTTGTGAGTAGTGAAAATATGTTTTATTGTTGTCTTACATTCCTTCTTTTACATACTGTGCATGTACTGAATCTGAAATAGAAATAATATGCTGCAACAAATAAAATAACTGACAACAAATAAAAATACAGTACTTTTTTTGAATGCCAAAGTCAAACAGCTATGCTAGGTATGTATACTTGGGTGATACAGCTAGTTGGGAGGAATGTAGAGAGAGGATTACTACAGGGGCCAGCATCGTGATTTCCTGTGAAGAGACAAAAGAAAGGGTTTCATACAAGGAGATTTTCTCCTAGGTATTGAGTTCTATTTCTTGAGTTGGATGCTGGTTACAAGCATGTTTTCCTTACAATAATGTTTTAATTCATATATTTCTTGTACTTAGTATTTTTTGTTTTTTAATTTTTTTACTTTAAAGAGAATAAAACAAAAACAAAACAAAACAGAAAAAAGCAAATCAGAACAGAACAATGCAAGCAACACAAGACTTTACAATAAGACAACAGGAAATTAATGATGGCTACCATAATGTCTCTTGTGTTTTTCTAAATAGTTGTCCATGCCTTTGTACACAATACAATCAAACAAAACAAATAGTATAAAACCAATCAAAACAAAAGAATGAAAGCACTATGGGACTTCAAGACAATAGGAAATCAACAATGGCTATCATAATGTCTCTTGTTCTCTTCAAAATAGCTGTTCAAACCCTCATACACAATGAAATCAAATCATAGAAAACAGACTAAATCCAAACAAAACAAAAGAATGAAAGCATTACAGGACTTCAAAATCAGATAACAGGAAATGAACAATGGTTATTATAATATCTCATTTTCTTCAAAATAGCTGTTCACACAACCACACATAAATAAAATTTAAAAAAGAATAAAACCAACTAAACAAAAGAATGAAAGCATTATAGGACTTCATAACAAGATATTAGGAAACCAACCATAATACATCTGATTATGTTCAAAATAACTGCCTATATCATCAGACAGTAGCATCTAACAAAACAAGACAGAACAGAACCAAATCTAACAAAATTGTGAAAACAATATAAGAGTTCCAGACAAGACAGTAAGAAATTAACATTGATTACCACCATCTTCTCTTAGGTGTTTATTCCTCTATCACTTTTATGATATCTTGTGTTTTGGGGTCCCACTAACTCTTGTTTTTTATGCTAGGGTTCACCTGTATGAGTTCAAACTGTCTCACCCATGAACATGACCTCCAGTTGCATCCATTTATATATGAAACCTCGAGATTATCCTACTTTATAGGTAGGTAGCTTTCCACTGCATGAAAACACCATATCTTTTTTATCCATTCTGTGGTTGATGGGCAAATTGCCTTGGCTTTTCTTTAGTCTCCTGTCACACATAACTCTCACTCTTAAATTATTTCTCTGCATTGTCTTGCAGCTGTTGAATTATTATTTTCTGGCTCCTTATTATTTTTAAAAGATCTTTCCTTTCATGATTGCTATCTGTAATTCTGTATTCAAGGTCTGAAGGTCTAGCTTCAGTTTCTTTCAAGTGGTTTTTACCATCTTTTGATTGACTTTTTAATTTCCTGGATATCTTTCTGAATCTGTTTCATGCATTGTAATTCTTTTCTATATTATTTATTCAAGGTTTACATCACTTTCTTATGCATCTCTTTTTTTTTCTAGGTCTTCATTAGATATGTTGAGCAATTTTTTCATTTCATGTAGACATTATTTCTGATTTGATTAATTTTACAGTCTCATGAAGTTATTTCTTTACTTCAGTTATCCTTTTAGAGATTTCAGGTATGTTTCTTTTGCTTTCTTCCATGGCTGGTTCTCCTAGACTTATTCTGTGTGGGCTAGAGGTCTGAAATTGCTTTTTTCTCCTTTGTCTTGACATTCCCCTGGGTTCCTCCCAACAAGCTTGTTGTGGGGTCCCAGGTGCTTCACACATTGGCTACCCTTCTGAGGGGGTGGCTATTCTATGTGCAGACAATGTGAACTTCAAATCAAAAATGAACAAAAGAGATAATGACATTCATTACATACTTTTTAGGAGAAAAATTCAAGACAAGGAGGTAATAATCATAAATGTGGGGCTGTGGATTTAGCTCAGAGGCATAAGTGCCTGCCTTGCAAGCATGCAGTTGTGAGTTTAATCTCCGTACAAAACAAAATAAAACAAAAAAATTAATCACAAATTATCCAACTATATAATACAAATACTAATAGACATGAAAAATCAAATATGCAATGATGGCTCTCCTTAATATACCATTGTCACAAAGAGAACAATTAAACATAAGTCAACAAAGAACTGAATAACAGAACTGAATCAAACCTGTGAACAAATGGACTTAGTAGACATTTATAGAGGGTTCCACTCAACAACATCAGTATCACATTCTTTTTAGCTGCACATAAGACATTCTCTAAAACAGACCATATATTAGCCCATAGAACATGCTGAAGTAAATGCAAAGAGGTTGAAAGTATCCCAAGCATATTATCTGACCATAGTGCACTGAAATTGAATATTAATGGCAAAAGAAACTGCAAAAGCTATTAAACACATGGAAATTAAATAACACCCTCCTGAACAACCAATGGGTCACAGATAAAATTAAAGAAGAAAAGTAGACAATATCTACAATTCAAATAAAATGCAGGTACAATATATTGGAATTTGTGGGATACAATGAAGGTGGAGAATATATAGCAATAAATTCCCACATCAGGAAAGTGGGATGAGCCCAAAAAACCAATGTAATGCTGCACCTCAAGATTCTAGAAAAAGTACAGCAGCTAACATCCAAAGCTCACTGAAGGGAGAAAATTATAAAGATTAGATCAGAAATTAATTCAACTGGGACTAAGAAAACAATATAAAGAATTAATTAATTGAGGAGTTGGCTCTTTGAAATTATAAACAAAATTGATAGACTGCCTAGGGAACCTTATCAAGAAAAGGAAAGAAAAAAATTCAAATTCCTGCAAATAAGAATACAAAGGGTGAAATTACTTTAGATCTTGTGGAAATTCAATACCTACTTTGAAAATCTTTGCTCAATAGGATGGAAAACACAGAAGAAATGGACAAATTCCTAGAAGTGTATGAATTACCAAGTTGAATCAAGGAGATACATAAATTTTGAATAACACAATATCAGTTACTGAAATTGAAAATGTAATTAAAAACTTAATCAAAAAAAAAAAAAAAAAAAAAAAGAAAAGTCCAGGTCCTGATGGATTCATGGCTGAATTCTACAAGAAATTTAGAGAAGATTTAATGCCCATATACCACAAGCTCTTCCATGAAATTGAAAGTGAAGCAATTCTTCCTAACTCATTTCTAGAGGCAAGTATTACTCTGAAACCAAAATAGAGAAAGACTCAACAAAAAAGAGAGCTACAGCCAATCTCCTTAATGAACATAGATGTAAAAATTCTCAATAAAATACTAGCAAACAGAATGCAGCAAATCATCAAGATTACACACCATGATCAAGTGGCAAACATCCTGGGAATGCAGGAATGGCTTAATATACTCAAATCAATAAGTATTATACACCAAAATAACCGAGCCAAAGACAAAAATCACACAATCATGTAAATAGATGCTGAAAAAGTTTTTGATAAAGTGTAACATTCATTCATGATTAAAAACCCTGCAGAAAATCAGAATAGATGGTCTCTATCTCATTCTGATAAAAGCCATCTATGACAAACCAATAGCAACATCATACTAAATGGGTAAAAACTGAAATCTTTTATTCTAAAATCAAGAATAAAAACAAGGATATCTACTATATCCACCCCTATTCAATATATTTCTGGAAATATTTGCCAGAGCAATTAGACAAGAGAGAGAAATAAAAGGAATAAGAACAGGAAAGGAAGAAGTTAAATTATCATTTTTTTACAGATGACATTACATAGAAGTCCCCAAAAACTCCACCAATAGATTTCTACAGTTAAGAACCAAATTCAGCAGTCTAGTTTGATACACAACTTATACACAACACAAACTCTTATTCACAAACAACAAAGTCTTATACACAAACAACAAACTCAAACTCATTGAGAGATAAATTATGGAAATAATACCTCTCACAATAGCATCCAAAAAGATGAAATACTTAGGAATCAATTTAACAAAGGATGTAAGACAAAGGATGTAATATAAATATATATGTATATATCTGAAAAAGGAGATTGAAGAGGATATCATAAATGGAAAGATATGCCTTCTCTTGTATATGAAGAATCAACATTGTGAAAATGATAATTCCAAACTGTTATACAAGTTTAATGCAATCTCAATCAAAATACCATTAGCAAACCTCACAGATCTAGAGAAAACATTAGAATTCATTTGGAATCATAAGAGATCTGAAATAGCAAAGGCAGTTCTGAGCAACAAAGGCAAGGCAGGAGGTATCACAATCCCTGATTTGAAAAAATTTTACAAAGCTATTGCAATAAAATTAGAATGGTACTGACAAAGAAACCACTGAGTATCAGTGGAACAGATTAGAAGATGCAGATACAGCTACAAAGACATTCAGCCACCTTGTCTTTGACAAAGGGGCCAAACATGTTTACTGGAAGAAAGCCTCTTTCATGCCAAAGACTAAAACTAGACCTGTGTCTATCATCATGCACTAAATAGAAGTCAAAATGGATTAAAGATCTGAATATTAAAACAGAAACACTAAATATACTGGAAGATGGCCAGCTCAGCTCCTTCCCTCAATCCCTAGCAACTACCTACCCTGGGGTCGGACATTCTTTGACTCTGTTCTCTGCATCCTCAGTTCCACCACTGCTCAGTGCTTCGCTCACATTCCTTCCCCAGGGCAGGACAGCTGGGAGGCCCCTGGCATGACTGAGCTGCCTCGGACTGCCACCGCAGACTCTCCCCTTGGCAACACATCTGGGTTGCCTCCAACTGCCACTGTGGGCCTGCCTCTTGGCCTGGAACACCTGGGAGGCCTCCAGCAGGATTGAGCTACCTCAGACTGTAGCCCTGAACCCCCTCTTCAGCCCAGAACACCTGGGAGGCTCCCAGCACAACTGAGCTGCCTCAGACTGCCTCTGTGGGGTTGCCCCTCACTCAGCACACCAGGGATGCCCCTGAACACTGTGGCAGGCCTGACCTTGGGGAACCCACCCACCTTCTGAACCTAGTACTGTGGTTGATCTTTGTATTCAACCCCTTCTCCCAGAGGCTTGGACTACAGCAGATTATTTGCCTGCTGGATGGGAGACTCAGGACCCCCTCACTCAAACAGAAGACCTCAGCAGGCTCCAGTCAGTGTGGTGAGTTTGCCCCTAAAATAGAGGTCTGCAGTGGGTAAATAGGAGTGGAAGTGAAACTCCCTCCAACTGTAAGACCTTGGTGAACCTGGCAAGAGAATGGGTAATCCCCTCCTCCACACACAGAACATCAGACAGGTTGAAGAGTGCACCAATAAGGCCTCACCAAACTTGGAGAAAATTTAAAAAGCTTGTGAGACTCCCAGTGACACAGTAGGGCCTCATCTGACACAAACACTATAGACAGGGAGATCTGGTGACTGCAACAACGTGAAGACATAGCAACAACAGGAACTAAGAGTTGACCTACACCAATACTTCTAGGATAGTTAGGCCAGAAGCAATATAGAACTCACCCAACAGTCCCTGTAGGAGTAATTCAGGTGACCGGCTATCCTCTTTATTATGGTACCAGCAACTGGACAAACATCAACCACACAGTAGGACTCTACAATTCATACTAAATACAGTTAAGACTGTTGGGGCTGAAAGACCAAACAGTTACACAAAATATGAAAATGACAAAATGAAAGGGAAAAATTGCAATCTCAAATATCAAGTCCATCATGAGCAAGTGTAGGTGACATTGATATAGAGGACTTTAAAAGTCATACACCAGAAATCTCTGAAAAGATCACAAATGAAGCAAAGAAACAAATCCATGAGGCTACAGAGGCAATCAAATTAGAAATAATGTTTTACATAAAGACAGAAATAACAACATTAGTAAATAAGTTGATCAACATAGCTAGAGAAGAAATAGATAAAAAACTACAGGAGCATGGTAAATTGATTGAAACTTTGAACAATGTAGAAAACAAGCAGAATTCATGAAACAAATTCAAAGAGATATTCAAGAAACAAAAAATTCTATTGAAATCTGGGAAAACTGTTTAAATGAAGCTGAGGATAGAATTTCAGACCTTGAGGATAGGATTGCATATAGCAATCATGAAATGGTAGAACTTATAAAAACAACAGAGCAGCATGAAATGACAATCTAGCAGCTTCAAGATGTTGCCAAGAGAAACAATGTAAGGCTAATAGGCATCAGTGAAGATGCAGGAGTCAATGAAAATGACATAACTAAAATATTCACAGAACTAACAGCAGAAAATTTGCCAAACATGGGTAAAAATCTGATATGCAGATAAGTGAGGCTTATAGAATGCCAAAGAGTAACAACCAACATAAATCTACACCCAGAATATAATAATTAAGATCTCAGACATACAGCATAAAAACAGAATAATAAAAGCTGTTAGAGAAAAGACAGAACTGACCTATCAAGGAAAGCCTATAAGAATCACGGCAGACTTTTCAGCACAAACCTTCAGGTTAAGATGCGCTTGGAGTGATATATTTCAAGCCCTGAAAGAAAACAACTTTCAACCCAGACTGATGTACCCAGAAAAACTGTCTTTCAAATTTAATGGAGAAACAAGATACTTTCATGACAAAGAATAACTGAAGAAATTCATGTCCACCAAACCAACCCTAGAAAGAGTACTGTAACACATGCCAGATAGAGATAAAAATGACCACAATCTCCAGAAAAATAACAGAAAGAAACCACCAGCTTGGACAAGAAATTAAACAGAAGAAAAGCAAGAAAACAACAATAGGAATACAACATGGCAAAGTCAAGCCAGTACATATCAGTGATATCCATAAATGTAAATGGGTTCAATTCACCTGTCAATAGTAATAGGTTTGCAGAATGGATCGAGAAACAGGTTCCCACAATATACTGTATACAAGAAACACATCTGACCCAAAAGGAAACTCAGATTAAAAGGTAAAGGATGGAAAACAGTATTCCATGCAACAGGAACCCAGAAAAAAGAAGCAGCAAACATGTAAACAAAGTGATCTTCAAACCTAAGAGGATTAAAAGAGGTAAACAAGGCCACGACATACTTGTAAATGGAAAACTACAAGAGAAAGAATTAACAATTGTAAATATACATGTACCAAATATAGTAGCACCCAACTATATAAGACAAATACTAATGGACATAAAAAACAAAATACACAAGAACACAATTGTAATAGGGGACCTTAATATCCCACTGTCACAAAGAGATAAATCAACTAGACAAATAGCAAGAAAATAATAGATCAGAATAACACCTGTGAGTGAATGGACTTACCAGATGTTTACAGAGTGTTCCAACCAACCACATTAGAATATACATTTTTCTCAGCTGCACATGGGACATTCTCCAAAATAGATCATATATTAACACATAAAACATTCTTAACTAAATGCAAAGGGAGTAAAATTATCCCATACATAATACCTGATCATAGTACACTCAAATTGGAAATCAATGGCAAAACCCCTGCAAAACTTGCATAAATACATAGAAATTAGATTAAAAACTTGTGAATCACCAGTGGGTTACAGATTAAATTAAAGAAGAAATAAAACAATGCCTACAATGAAAATGCAGATATGACATACTGTAAACTATGGGAAGCAGTGAAAGCACTGCTAAGAGGGAAACAGATAGCAATAAATAGTCACATCAAGAAAATGGAATGAACACAAATAAATAACCTAATCAAGCTTCTAGAAAAGGAAGAACAAGTCAAACTCAAAGCTCATAGAAGAGAGGAAATTGTAAAGATTAGAACAGAAATCAATGCAATTGAAACTAAAAAGTGATACAAAGAATTAATGAATCAAAAATCTGGTTTTTTGAGAGAATAAACAAAATTGACAATAGCTAACCTTATAAAGAAAAAGAAACATAAAACTCAAATTCATGCAATAAGGACTGAAAAGAAGGAAATTACTACAGATCCCATGGAAATTCAAAAGATCATAAATACCTACTTTGAAAATCTCTATCCACATAGAGTAGAAAACACAGAGGAAATGGACAGATTTCTACAAACATATAAACTACCCAAGCTCAACCAAGAAGATACAGCAATTTTGAATAACACAATATCAGCTATTGAAATTGAAAACTTTATTAAAATTTACCAACATAGAAAAGCCCAGGTCCTGATGGATTCACAGCTGAATTCTGTAAGAAATGGATTATTTCTACCCTTTTTCTGTTTTGTTTCTTTCTTTAACTAAAAAAAGGACTCTAATCAAATGGGAAATAATAAAAAGAACCAATAACTGGGATCCCATCCTATTAAAAAGCTTCTGCACAGCAAAATAAATCATTAACAGAGTGCAAAGATAATCCACAGAGTGGGAAAAATTTTTATCCATCTGTCTCTCAGATAAAAGGACTAATATCTAGAACATACAATGAATTAAAATAAATCAGACCCCCTCCAAATATAAGGACCCAATCTAAAATGGGTATCTCAGATGAATACATACTTTTCAGATGAAGAAATACAAATGGCAGATATGTGACAAAATGTTCAGTGTCATTGGTCATTCAAGAGATGCAAATTAAAACACTGAGATTCTCTCACCCTAGAAAGAATGGTTATCAAGAAATCAACTAGTAACAAATGCTAGTAGGGGTATGGGGGAAAAGGAACCCTTCCCCACTGTTGGTGGGAGTGTAGTCTGGTACACTATGGTAGATATTAGTGTAGAGATTCCTCAAAAACTGAGAATTATAGGTCCCAATTTGATCCAGGTATCACTGTCTGAGTATCTTCCCAGAAGAATTAAAAATATCATGTCACAGCAATGCATGTACACTGTGTTTATAGCAACAAATTTGTAAAAGCAAAATATTGGAAACAACCAAGATATCCATCAACCAAGGGTTTTTTAACAATGGAGTACTACTCAGCCATAAAGAAGAATAAACTTGTGACATTTCTACATAAATGGAGGCACCTGCCATACTTAAGTGAAATAAATCAGGCTTACATGTATAAACATCATATTGTATCCTTGATGTGAAAAACAAAGTAAGTAACAATGAAAATGTACAGTAGATGTTGTGAACTAGGAAGAAATTATTCAAAAAGAAAGAGGGACTAGGGATGGTGAAGAGAGCAAGTAAGGAAGAGAAAAGGAAAAACAAAAAAGTACTTTAAGAAAGCATCAAATGGAAACAAAGTTTTTCAAATAAAGAGAGGAAGAAAGAATGAAGTGAGAGAAGGGGACTGGGCAGAAAAAGATCTAAATATATATATATACATATATATATATATATATATATACATATATATATATATATCTCAAAATATATACAGATACAAATTCCCTATGATGAATATGATCTTTATGTATATGTAAATTTATAATAGAGGATCCCATTTTCCAGGCCCCCTTCTGTCTCTTTTAGACAGAAACTTTCTTTCTTTCAATAAATTCTTCTTGTTGTTAACCTTTGTTTTTCCTATAATTTATTCCTTGATTTCACAGAACACAAACTCAGTGTTTCAGATATCTAGAAGGTTGGGAGTTTCCCTCATATCATTTGGAGGTCTTCCACTGACATAACTGGAGACATGGAGGCCTCAATGTTGAAGTCTTTTACTTCTTTGGAATGTATTCTTAATCACTGAAAGAAGTTCAACTCTAACATGTTTAAAAAGAGTTCTTTGATATTTTTTGTGCGTGCCTACCCTCTAGAGCCAAAACGGAATGCAAAGAGAAGTATTAATTATGATACTCTTTAACTACTAGAATCACATAGTAGGAAAAAGAGGAAATAGAATTTTCTTATGTTCAAATTTTCTTTATATTAGGAAGTAATTCTTCTTTTTTAATTTTTAAGAGAATAAGACCAAACAAAATAAAACAGAATAAAGCTAAGCAAAACAAAACAGTGAAAGTGATAAAGACTTCAAAACAAGATAATAGGACCTCAAAATGGCTGTGATGATGCCTCTTGTTATCTTCAAAATAGCTGCCCATTCTATCAGATATAATAAAATCAAATAAAATAAAACAGAATAAAACCAACCAACACAAAACAATAAAAGTGATACAGAACTTCAAAATAAAATAATAGGAAAATAACGATGCATGCCATAATGCCTCTTGTTATCTTCAAAATATCTGCTCATGCCACCAGGTATAATAAAATCAAACCAAACCAAACAAAATAAGACCAATCAAAACAGCCAATGAAAATGATATGACTCTAAAACAAAATATAGAATTAAAAATGACTATCACCTTCCCTTTTTGACATTTGCTCTCCTTTCATTTTCACAGTATCTATCGTACACTTTGGATCCCACTACCCCTTCAGTTTTTTATACTAGGGAGACAGTACAATGTTTACCTAGGTGAATCTGACCCATTTCACCCAAGAGCATGATCACAAATTGCATCCGTTTACCTACAAGAGCCTCATGACTACCCTTCCTTATAGCTGAGTAGCTTTCCATTGTATAAAAATGCCCTAACTTACTTTGGTTTTTTTATTTAAAAAAAGATTAAGATAAAAGAGGAAATAACAAAACAGGCCAGAACAGAACAATTTAAACAACATAGTGTTTCACCACAACACAATCTGACATAACAGTGGCTACCACAGTGTCTCTTTCCTTGAAATATTTGAGTATACCTTCATATGCTATAGTATCAAACATAAAAACATAGTGTAAAGACATTAAAGAGAATGAACATATTACAGGGTATTCAGAACCAACTAACAGAAAATGAAAAATGGTTACTATATTATTTCCTTATCTATAAAATATTTTGTTTATACTATCACATATATTAAAATCCAATAAGATACAACATGACAAAACCAATGGAGACAGAACAAAAGCTTGGTGAGACTTCAAAACAAGATAATATTAAATCATCACTAGTTATTACAATGTCTTGTTTTCTTCAAAATAGCTGTTCATACCATCACAGGCAATAAAATCAAACAACCCAGAATAAAACCATTCCAATTAATGGATGAAAACTTTATAAAGCATCAAAGCAATGTAATGGGGAATCATGATTACCACATACTTTTATGTATTCTTACCATTTCTTACACTAGGGAAAGTATTCGGTATTTATACATGTGAGTTTGCTGTATTTCACTTATGAGTATAGTCTCAAGCTGCGTCCATTTATTTATAAATATCTCCATGTGATTCTTTTTTATAGCTGAGTAGTACTCCATTGTATAAAAATACCACAACTTTTTTATCCATTCCTCAGCTGATGGACACTTAGGTTGTTTCCAAGATCTGGCTATTACAAATTGTGCTGCTATAAACATAGGTGCACATATATCACTGTGATATGAAGTCTTCAGTTCTTCTGGGAATATGCCTAGAAGTGGAATAGCTGGAACAAATGGTTTCCATTTGTTCCCAATCTCCAATCCCAGCTTTTTGAGGTATCTCCAGATTGACCTCCACAGTGGTTGCACCAGTCTACACTCCCACCAACAATGCAGGAGAGTGCCTCTTTCCCCACAGCCTTTCCAACATTTGTTGTTGGTAGTTATCTTGATCCTGGCCATTCTTTCTCAAGTGAGAAAGAATCTCAGTGTACTTTTAATTTGCATTTCTCTAATGAGTAATGATGATGAAATTTTTTTCATGTATTTATTTGCCATTTGTATTTCTTCATCTGAGAATTGTGAATTCATCTCAGATGGCCATTTTTGGATTGGATCTTTGAATTTTAGGGATCTATTTTTTTAATTCTTTAGACAGAAGTCCTTTGTCTGAGGGACAGTTCACTAAGATAGTTTCTCAGTTTGCAGGTTTTCTTTTCACTATGCTAGAGATTTCTTTTAACATGCAGAAAATTTTTAATAAGACATGATCCCATTTGTTGATTCTGGGAAGTATTTCCCATGCGGTTTGATTCCTGTTCATAAATTCTCTACCTACCCCTATGTCTTCAAGGTTTTTACCCAATTTGTGTTCCAATAGATTTAGTGTTTCTGTTTTAATATTCAGATCTTTGATCCATTTAGGTTTTAATTTAGTACATGGTGACAGGCATGGGTCTAGTCTTAGTTTCTAGCATATGGAGAGCCAGTTTTTCCAACACCATTTATTAAAGAGACTGCCATTCTTCCAGTCTCTGAACATTTTTGACCCCTTTTATCAAAGATAAGGTGGTTGAGTGTGTTTGTAGTTTTGGTTGTATCTTCTAATCTATTCCATCGATCTTTAGTTCTGTTTTTATTCCAGTGCCATATTGATTTTACTATAATTTCTTTGTAGTATAACTTCAAGTCAGGGATTGTGATGCCTCCTGCCTTGCCTTTGCTGCTTAGAATTGTCTTTGATATTTAGGTCTCTTCTGATTCCATATTTTAGGAGTGATTTCTCTAGATCTATGAGGTATGTTGATGGTATTTTTATTGGGGTTGCATTGAATCTGTACAGCAATTTTAGGAGAATGATCATTTTCACAATATTTATTTTTCCTATCCATGAGCAAGGGATGTCTTGCCGTTTTCTGAGAATCTCTTCAATTTCTTTTATCAGTGTATTATAATTTTCCCTATGTAGATCTTTCACTTCTTTTGTGAGAATAATTCCTAAATATTTCGTTTTTTTGGTTGCTAGTGTGAAAGGTGTGGCTTCTGCTACTTCTCTCTCTGTGATCTTGTTGTTAGTGTATAGAACTGCTATTGATTTTTGAGTATTGATTTTGTATCCACCTGCATTGCTGAATTTATTTATTATACCTAGGAGTCTTTCAATGGAGTTTTGGGGGTCTTCTATGTATAGTATCATGTCATTTTCAAATAATGATAATTAAACTTCTTTTCCTCTCTTTACCCCTTTTATTTCTCTCTCCTGTCTAATTGCTTTGGCTAGTATTTCCAGTCTCTATTAAATAGGAGCAGTGATAAGGGACATCCTTGTCTTGTTCCTGATTTCAAGGTAAAGGCCTTCAATTTTTGGCCATTTAGCATGAAACTGACTTTTGGTTTTTCATAAGATGGCTTTTATCATATTGAGGAAAAGGCCATCTATTCCAATTTTCTGTAAGGTTTTTATCATGAATGAATATTGGACCTTCTCAAAAGCTTTTTCTACATCTATAAAAATGATCATGTGATTCTTACTTTTGGCTTTATTGATATGGTGGATTACATTTATTGATTTACATATGTTGAACCATCCCTGCTTGCGTGGGATGAATCTCACTTGATCTTTGTGTATAATCTTCTTGATGATTTGCTGCATCCTATTTGCCAATATTTTATTGAGGATTTTTGCATCTGTGTTCATTAGGGAAATTGGCCTGTAGTTCTCTTTGTTAGTTGGGTCTTTCTCAGGTTTTGGTACTAGAGTAATATTTGCTCTCAGGAATGCTTACGAAGGATTGCATCCCTTTCGATTTCATTGAAGAGTTTGAGGAGTGTTGGTATTGTTTTCTTTGCATTTCTGGTAGAATTCTGCAGTGAATCTGTCTGGTCCTGGGCTCTTCTTTGTAGGTAAGGACTTAATTACGTTTTCAATTTCATTAACAGAAATTGGGTTATTCAGCAGTTTTACATCTTATTGACCTAGTTTTGGTACTTCATATGTTTCTAGAAATCTGTCCATTTCTTCTCTGTCATTGAACCTATGAGAGTAGAGGGTTTTGAAATAGGTGTTGATGATCTTCTCTATTTCCACAGAGTCTGTAGTGATTTCGCCTTTTTCATTCCCTATTGCATGAATTTGTGTTTTTTCCCCCTTTTTAAAATAAGGTTGGGTAGGAGCTTATCACTTTTATTTATTCTTTCAAAGAAGCAACTCTTTGATTCACTGGATTGTTTTGTTAGTCTCTATTCCATTAATTTCTGCTCTTATTTTCATAATTTCCTTCCTTCTTTTGGCTTTGGGCTTGACTTGGTCTTCTTTTTCTAGTTTTGAGTGTAGCATCAGGTTATTTGTTTGTATTCGTTCTGTTTTCCTGATGTGGGAACTCAGTGCAATAAATTTTCCTCTGAGGACAGCTTTCATTGCATTCCACAGATTCTGGTAAGTTGAAATTGTGTTCTCATTTTCTTGTAGGTATTGTTTAATTTTTTCTTTAATTTCCCCTATGACCCACTGATTACTCAAGAGTGTATTATTCAATTTCAATGTGTTTGTGGGATTTTTGAAGTATCTTTTATCATTAATTTCTAACTTCATGGTGCTATGATCAGATAACATGGTTGGAATAATTGGAACTCTTTTGCATTTATTTAAATATGTTCTGTAGTCTAGTATATTGTCTGTTTTAGAGAATGTCCCATGTACTGCTAAGAAGAATGTGTATTCTGATGTTGTTGGATGGAACACTCTGTTTATGTGTTTCAAGTCCAATTTTTCAGAATTGTGATTCAGTTCTATTATTTCTTTGCTGATTTTGTCTCTGGTTTATTTGTCCTTTGGTGCCAATGTTATGTTAAGGTCTCATGTTATAATTGTGCTATTGCTAATTTGGCTTTTCATTTCTATTAATACTTGCTTTATATAACTGGGTGCTCTGGAATTTGGTGCGTATATATTTAAGATTGTTATCTCTTCCTCTTGAAGTTTTCCCCTAACCAGTATGTAGTGACCTTCTTTATCTCTTCTGATCATTCTTGGTTTGAAGTTCACATTGTCTGCAAACAGAATGGCTACTCCTACTTTTTTTTTTTTTTTTTTGGATTCCAATGCATGAAGTATTGTTTTCCATCCTTTGACTTTCAGTCTGTGAGTATCCTTTTGGGTTAGATGGGTTTCTTGTATACAGCATATGATTGGATGTTGTTTCTTTTAATTGGTGCATTGAGATCATTTACATTGTAAGTGTTATATATTGGTTCATTATTGACATGTTCTCTTTCTGCTGTTTCATCTTTATCTTTCCATTCTGTTTAATTGTCTGCTTTGCTTAGTGGTTTTTCCTAAGTGTATGTAAACTGTCTTTCAGTATTCTTTGCAGGTTTGGCATAGTGATCATGAAGTTCTTCATCTGTTCTTTGTCATGGAAGTATCTTATTTCTCCATCAATTTTGAAGGACAGTTTTTCAGTGTATCAGTCTAGGTTGGAAATCATTTTTCTTTAGGATCTGGAATACTTCACTCCATGATCTTTTTGACTTTATTATTTGTGCTGAGAAAACTGCTATAATTTCTGATAGGTTTTCCTTTATAGGTGATGTGTTTTTTCTCCCTGACAGCTTTTAATATTCTATTCTTATGTTGGGTTTCTGGGATTGTTATTATTATATATCTGGATGTAGTTTTATTTTGGTTATGGCTATTTGAAGGTCTATATGCTTTACTGACCCTGATGTCAGTTTCCATTCTCATGTTTGGGAAATTTTCAGCTATTACTTCTCTAAATATCCTCTTGATATCCTTTATGTTGTCCCTTCTTTTTTTCATTTTACCTATCAATGTTTTTCTTTGCATCATCTTGCAGCTGTTGAATTGTTATTTCCTGATTCCTTAAGATCTTTCCTTTCCTTTCCTGTTCAGCAGCTGCAATGTTGTCTTTGAGGTCTGAAATTCTATCCTAGGCGGTTTTTACAACTTTCAGTGGAATTTTTGATTTCCTGTATATCTTTTTGCATCTGCTTCTTGTATTCTGTTTGTTTCTTATATTGTTCATCCAGTGTTTCTATCTTTTTGTTTAGTTCCTCCAATTTTTAACTGTCTCTTCTTTAGTTACGTTCAGCATCTCTTTCATTTGTTTTGTCATTTCTTCTGTTACCTGGGAGATTATTTCTAGTTTAAATTCCTTTAAAGCTTCCTGGATTAGCTTGTTTATTTCAGTTGCTATTATTTCAGGTATTTCAGGTGTATAGCATATGTTTTGTTCTATGTAGATAGCTCCTAAGGTTTCTTGGGATGGGCTTGAGGCTTGAGATTGTATTTTGGTCTTTCATTTTGTCATTTTCCTATATTTCTGTGTTTCAAGTGTTATCCCATGGCTTTCCCTGGGCATATTGGAAATCCTCTTCTATGCTCTGAGGTTCTGGGGCTCTGGCCACCCTGTTTCCCGGATTGAGAGAGGGTCACTGTGGGTGGGGCAGGGAGGGCCAAGCCCTGCTGAGCCATTTCAGTGTGTCAGGAAGCTGCAAAGTTCCCTGGCTGGTGGGAGCAGTAATCTTAAACTCCTTTGGTGCTCAGGATGATGCATGTACACTCACCCCAGGCAACCCAGTCTCCAGAGTTCAGGGTGCAGGCAGGTAGGCCAAATTCCCCAGAACTGGCTGAGCATGGCAGGAAACCAGAAATTTGGTGCAGGTAGGGCCAAGCCCTGCTGAGCTAGTTCAGTGCAGCAGGAAGCTATAAAGTTCTCTTGCTGGTGTGAGCTCAGATCTTAAACTCTCTTCCGGGGGCTTGGGATGGTGTGGGAACACTCACCCCAGGTTGCCCAGTCTCCAGAGTTCAGAGTACTGGCAGGCATGCCCAATTCCCTGGAGCTGGCTGAGCACAGCAAGATACCAGGAAGTTAGTGCAGGCAGGCCCAAGCCCTGCTGAGCTGGTTGAGTGCAGCAGGAAGCCATAAAGTTCAACTTTCTTTCTTCTACAGTTGATGGACAAGTTGCCCCTGTCTTTTTCTCATTTCTTGTCACCTGGAACATCGTTTTCTCTCCCTTGACTTTTAATCTATGAATTTCTTTTCTAGTGAATGTTTCTTGTATATCACATGTTGATGGATCTTGCTTTTTGATCCACACCACCTATGTTTCTTTTTAGTGGTGAATTGAGGTCACTGCACTAATGGTTATGCTAAACATGCACTGGTTCATCTTTGCCTTGCTTTTTTCCTGTTGTGGGCTCCCTACTTTCCCCTAATTTCAATTGCCTGCACTGCCCAGTAATTTTACCCTACTGTTATTTCTGGAACCATGGTCCTCTTTATGTCTAGAATATCCTTTGGTATTCTTTGTAGGGTTGATTTGGTGGTCATGAATTCTTCTAGTTTTTCTTTGTCATAGAAATATCTTGTTTCTCCATTGACTTTGAAAATTTTTTTTTCAGGGTACATCAATCTGGGTTTGAATTTGTCTTTCAGGACATGAAGTACTTCACTCTAAGCTCTTCTTGACTTGATGGTTTGTGATGACAAGTCTGTTGTGATTCTGATTGGTTTTCCTTTAAAGGTGATATTTTTCTTTTCTCTAACAGCTTTTATTATTCTGTCCTTTTGTTGAATTTCTGGAATCTTGATTATTTTATGTCTGGGTGTAGATTTATTTTGGTTATGGCTAGATGAAGTCATATATGCCTCATTATCTGTATGTCAAGTCCTTTTCCAATGCTTGGAAAGTTTACTTCTGTAAATAGTCTTTTTATGGCATTTGTGTTGACTCTTTGGTTTTTTTTTTTTTTTTTTTTTTTTTTTTGCTGACACCTATCATTCTTAAATTAGTTTTCTTTGCATCATCTTGCATCCTTTGAATTGTTATTTATTGGTTATTTTTAAGAGATCCTTCTTTTCATATCTAGCTGTCACCTTCTCTTTAAGGTCTGAAAATCTATCTTCAATCTTTTAAGCAGTTTGCCAGCTTTCAGTGGAGTTTTTAATTTTCTCAATATCTCTTTGAGTCTGTTTCATACATTCCAATTCTTCTCTATATTATTCATTCAAGGTTTCCCCCGTTCTCCTATGCTCCTCTCTGTCTCTCTGTCTCTGTTTCTCTCTGTTTCTCTCATTCTCTCTCTGTCTGTCTCTCTCTGTCTGTCTGTCTCTGTCTGTCTCTGTCTCTGTCTCTGTCTCTCTCTCTCTCTCTCTTTCTCTCTCTCTCTCTCTGTACCAGGGATTGAACTCATGACCGCATGCTTGCCAGGCATGTGCTTATGCCAACTGAGCTATATTCCTAGCCCATCCTCTCTTTTTATAATCTATGTCTTCTTTAGATATGCTCAGCAATCCTTTTATTATGTTTATTTCTTCTTTTACCTGAGATATTACTTCTCATCTGATCTCTTTTGAAACCTCATGAAGTAGTTTCTTTACTTCAGCTACCATCACCCAGAAATTTCACCTGTCTGACTTCCACATTTTTCCATGTTCTTGTATCCTGGACTTGTTCTGTTTGTATTGGAAGGCAGAAATTGCCTTTTGCTCCTTCTGCTTGACTTTTTCCTGGGTTCCTCCAGATACGTGGGTTGTCGGATCTCAGGCACTTCCTTTGGTGTCTACCTGTCCACAGTCATAACCCAGGTTCCTCAGGAGACAGTGGGGTGCAGGGCATACTTCTCCAGAGACTCCCAGCTTCTTAAAGGTATGGATGGCTGGTTCTCCTGGCTCTCACTAGCTACCCACAGGACAGTCCAAATGGCAGCCTGCATGTACATGGGAGCTGGCCTGGTTGCTTCTCCCTGCCCATTTTGGCTATCCTTGGGAGAGTTTTGATGGCAGTCAGCATGCATCTGCCTAAGAAGTAATTCTTATTTATGCTCTAACTATTAATATAATCTATATACGGCTACCTACATTCAGATGTTTCTTTCTCTCAATGACTAGATCAAACTAGATCTAAGAAGATTTTCAAATGACCCTGATAAGTACATTGATGTCTTTAGAGGATATACTCAGATCTATAAGCTAGAGTGGAAAGATGTAATGTTAACTTTTTTTCAAATCCATTTGATTTCAAGGCTAAAAAGAAAAAATGAATAAGAAGTAAAAACTACAACAAAATTTCATTACATATCAATCAGGGGAGCAACAATGGTGCATACATTGTACATTGTCATCCTAAAGCATTCACCCAGAGCACAAACTGCATTCAATTGTCCAAACAATACCAGCTCAAATCTTTCTCTTTAATGAACTCAGAGAAATAAGTAGTATAATTATCTTAATAATTTTGTTTATGTATATATACATACACACATATATGTTTCTCTTTCAGCTTCTAATACTAATGAGACAATGACACTTATACATGTATGTCTTATTTGTTTTACTAATGAGTATGCTCTCGTTTCCTGTAAGTCTTCAGTTTATCTTCTTTATGCAAGTATAGTACTCCATTGCATAAAAATACCACTTTTTTATTTATTCCATAGTTGATGGGCATTTAGGTTGTTTCTGAAATCTGGTTATTACAAATTGTGCTGCTATAAGCATGGATGCACATATTTTACTGTAGTATGATGCTTTTAATTCTTTTGGTAATATACCCAGAAGTGAAATGGTGCATTGAATGGGACTTCTAGTCCTAGTTTTTGGACTGCACACTGAGTTCCATAGTGATTGCACCATCTGCATTCTCACCAACAAAAGAGAAGGTTCTTTTTTCCCAATAGCTCCTCCAACATTTGTTGTTGGTTGATTTTTTTTGAT
Source organism: Cavia porcellus (assembly GCF_034190915.1). Taxonomy (NCBI): domain Eukaryota; kingdom Metazoa; phylum Chordata; class Mammalia; order Rodentia; family Caviidae; genus Cavia; species Cavia porcellus. The sequence continues at coordinate 45,862,223 of NW_026947514.1, read as the reverse complement.
AGTAGCCATTCTCTCTGGGGTGAGGTGGAATTGCAATGTTGTTTTAATTTGCTTCTCTCAAATGACTAGTGATGTGGAACATTTTTTCATGTATTCACTTTATGTTTCTAATTCTTCATCTGAGAAGTGTGTATTTATCCAAGATGCCCATTTTTGGATTGGGTCTTTAATTTAGTCCTTTATATGTTCTCAATAGAATCTTTTGTCTGAGGAACACTGGCAAACATTTTCTCCCACATTGTGAGTTATTTCTTCACTTCACTGTTGGTGGTTGCTATTGATATGCAAAAGCTTTTCAGTATGATGAGATCCCATTTGTTGATTTTTTATGATATTTCCTATGCAATCCAAGTTTTGCTCATAAAGTCATTGCCTACACAAATATCTTCAACAGTTTTACCCACTCTATCTTCTGTTAGATTTATTGTTTCTGTTTTAATAATAAGATTTTGATTGATTCTGATTTTAGCTTAGTATATGGTGAAAGATATGGGTCCACTTTTAGTCTTTGGGATGTGTAGAGCCAGTTTTTCCAGTGCCATTTACTAAAGAGGCTATTTTTCTTCAAATGAATGTGCTTGACACCTTTGTCAAAAATAAGGTGGCTTAGTGTGACTGAAGTTACTTCAACATCTTCTACTCTGTTCCTTTGATTGTCAGGTCTGTTTTATCGTCAATACTACACTTTTAAAAATCACAGTAGCTTTATAGTATAATTTCAAGTAAGGGATTGTGATGTCTCCTGTCTTGTCTTTGTTGCCCAGGATTGCCATTGCTATTCTAGGTCTCTTCTGGTTCCAGATGAATTTTAGGATTGTTAGCTCTAAATCTGTGAGATATGCTATTGGAATTTGAATCTGTATAAAAATTTTGGAAGTATGGCCATTTTTGCTATATTGGGTCTTCCTACTCAACAGCATGGAATATCTTTCCATTTTCTAATATCTTCAATCTCCTTTTTCAGAGTACTATAGTTTTCAATGTAGAGATATTTTACTTCCTTTATTAGATTGATTCCTAGATATTTAATTTTTGGATGGTATTCTAAAATGTATTATTTCCTTGATTTTTATATCAGTGAGTTTATTATTCAGGTACAAGAAGGCTATTCATCAGTATTGAATTTGTAACCAGCTACATTATTGAATTTGCTTATTAAATCTAGAAGTCTTTCAGTAGAGTTTTTGGGGTCTTTTAAGTAGAGTTTCATGTCATCTGCAAAAAATGATAGTTTAAATTCTTCTTTTCTATTTTATTTCTTTCTCTTATCTAGTTACTCCAGCTAAAATTTTGAGGACAATGTTGAATAAGATTGGAGACAGTGGACCTCCTTGTCTTGTTCCTGATTCTAGAGAGAAAGTTTTCAATTTTTGTCCATTTAGCCCAATGTTGGCTGTTGGTTTGTCATAGATGGCTTTTATTAGATTGAGATAAAGACCATAGTTTCCATTTTTTGTAGGGTTTTCATCAAGAATGGGTGCTGAGACTTTGTCAAAATTCTTTTCTGTGTCTATTGAGATGATCGTATGAATATTATCCTTGACTCAACTTGGCTAATATGGTGTTTTAAATTTGTGGATTTATATATGTTGAACCATCTCTGCATCACTGGGATTTCTCCTGCTTGATCATGCTGTACAAACTTGTTGAAGATTTGCTGCAGTCTGTTTGCCAGTATCTTATGGAGGATTTTTGCATCAATGTTCATCAGGCAGATTGGCCTGTAATTCTCTTTCTTAATTGAGTCTTTCTCTTTTTTTGGTATCAAGGGAATGCTTGCTTCCAGGAATGAATTTAGAAGTATTGCTTCTCATTTAATTTTATTAAACAGTTGAAAAGTAGTGGTATTACATCTTCTCTAAATTTCTTGTAGAATTCAGCAGTGAATCCATCAGGGGCTAGGCTTTTGTTTTTTGATAGGTTTTTAATTAGATTATCAATTTCATTGGTTTATATTGGTTAATTAGAATTTTTATGGCTTATTGATTCAGCTTTGGTAATTCATATGTACCAAGGTATCTGTGCATTTCTTCTGTATTTTAGATTTTGTTAGAATACAAGTTTTCATTTCTGGGAGAACATGACGAATAGATAACAGCAGCTACGGAGGATCTCTGAAACAGACAGCATGGAATCCAGGAATGGTGTGGTGTGAGGAGACCTAAAAAAGGGGAGATATACCCTGCCGACCCAGGAACAAACTAAGCTGAGAGAAACCAACTCGAAATGCAATCCTGGTGTTATAACCAGAACAGATAAAATCTCAGTGCTGAAGCTGGAACCTGCACCTCTGCAAATCGCGATTTCAATTTCCTGCCAATCCCGGAGATGCGTCTGAATTGGCACAGCAGGGAGAGAGACACACGAAAGCTCTGAGAGCGGGAACTGGCAACAGAGTTGAGAGCAGGACTGACAGGGAGCCCTGCATCGACCTGCGGTGAGTGAGAGGAACAAGAACTCTTCCATAGACTAGAAGGCTCCAACAGAGGACATTCTGGGACTGGGCAGACTAGCTGGAACAGGACATTGCAGTGACTTTAGTCACATATTCCCCTGTCAAGTGGGATTGGTGGGGAGCGGTTGGCCTGGATGATGCTGTGGACTAAGACCCAGTGGGTTACCCCAAACTAGGCCCCAGCACCTGGTGGTGCACCCTAGCAGTGAAGCCTTCAGTAGGTTGACCTGGAGGGACAGGCCCAGCAGAGACTGCCCAGGTCTGTGTCTCCCTAGTACACTGCAGTGGGCGGGAATACCTGGCTAGCATGATTCGAACAAACTGTAACCGACAAAGAAAGAAAATGGGCCTCCTATGTACACTTGTATAGAAGGAGCAAAAAGTATGGGATGAGGGAGCAACAAGAAAGGGTCCTCAGTCCCCAATTCTGAGAACACTGATCCAGGAAAGGTAAATGCAAAGGACAATGAGGACAGAAAACATGCAATATCAGACACAGCACCAACAGACATAAAGTGATATCTCCAGAGCCTCATAGACGAGTTCAAAAGTGAAGTATTTAATGAAGTAAGGCAAGATATAAGTAGAATAGTTGGAGAAATGCTAAGCACCTCGCAAGAAAAAACAGGTGGTGGAAAGGAAGAACATAAAAAAAGGGCAGAATTGTTTTTTTAATATTTTTTTATTTTGAAAGTATACAACAGAACAAGTCAGAATAAAGCCAACTAAGATCATACAGTGAAATTGGTACAGAACTTCACAGCAGGTTACTGGGATAACAGTAATAGGTATCACAGTATATTTTGTTATCTTTATAATAGTTGTTCTTTCACTCATGTATATCAAAATGAGATGAAATATAGAACACTATAGGACTTATCAAAATATAATATTGAATAGAGCAGTATCATTAATTAGAAAAGAGCAAAACAGTAATAAAAATATTTGCCTTCAAAGAAATGGTAGAAGGAAGTCCCCCTTATTTGCTATGGTCAACCTGCCAGGAGACGCTCAGATTTCTGGTTCCCATTTGCTAATAGGCGGGGTGGGGGGAGGAGGATAGGGGAAGTGGGATATTTGACTCTAGGCTATGTAGCAGTAGGTTCACTATGGCTAAGCAGGGAGGCAGGATGGTCATTTGTTTTCATAGCGTCCTCAGTTCCAACATGGCGTGGATCTCAGGACACACTGCTGGTTCTCCCCCTGGAATGGGGAGAATTGTTTAATGGAGAAAATAGAGAAAACAGAATATGTGAAGCAGGTTCAAAGAGATTACCAGGAAACTAAAAACTCTATTGAAAGCTGGCATAACAGCTTGAAAGAAACTAAGGATATATTAGCTGAACTGGAGGACAAATTTATAAGGTGGGAGCATGAAATGAAAAACTTCTTTAAAATAACAAGAAAATAAACAGCAATAATACAAAGGCTAAAAGATGATAAGATCTATAACTTAAGAATTAAGAACATAAAAGAAGAAGTAGGGTCACAAACAAATGAACTACAAAGGCTATTCACAGAAATAATCCAGGGGAATTTCCCTAATTTAGCAAAAGATAAAGATGCTCAGATGTATGAGGCATACAGGATCCCAGCCACCTACAACCCAAGCACAGCTACACCCAGGCATATAATAATCAAAATTCCAGAAATCCAATATAAGAACAGAATATTAAAAGCCGTCCAAGACAAGAAACAGATCATTTACAAGGGAACACCCATCAGAATTACAGCAGACTGCTCAGCACAAACCATCAAATCATGAAGAGTGTGGGGGGAAATAATTCAAGCTTTGAAAGATAATAACCTCCAGCCAAGATTGATATATCCTGCACAACTGTCCCTAGAAATTGATGGAAACACAAGGTGCTTCCAGGATAAAGAGGAACTAGGGGAATTTGCAACCACCAATTCAACTCTACAGAGAATACTACAGGATATTCTAAAAAAACAAAAGAAAAATACCAAGATTCCAGACACAGTAGCGGAGAGGCCACAATGAATGGAGCAGAAAGCAAAATGAAGAAGACAAACTGACAATTAATGAGAGAAAAAGATCTCAACAGAAATGAGGCAGAGAAGGTTGGATGGTAGGAACAGCTATTTTGGAGAAAACAGGACATCATAATAGGTAGTGCTGATTTAATATCATCTTGTTTTGAAGTCCCATCAAGCTTTTGTTCTTCTGTTTCCATCGGTCTTAACATGTTCTATCTTATTGGATTTTATTATATGTGATAACATAAACAAAAACTTTTATAGACAAGGAGATTATACCATTGTTCATCTTCTGTTAGTTGATTCTAAATACCCTCTAATACTGTCATTCTCTTGAATGGTTTTGCATTGTCTTGATACATTTGATGCTACAGTATATGAAGTTATACTCAAAGATTTTAAGGGAAGAGACACTATGGTAACTGCTATTATGTCGAGATTATCTTGTGGTGAAACACTATTTTGCTTAAATGGCTATGTTTTGACCTGTGCTGTTTTGTTGTTATGCTCTCTTTTTTTATCTCAATCTCCTTTTTATTATCTACTTTTTCATTTTTATCCTTTTAATTAAGGGAAAAATAAAAAAATAGCCAGATATATTATAGTAACCCACTTTGATTTCCTATTAACTTGATTTGAAACCCTGTATTGCTCTCCCTGTATTGTTACCATCTTGTTTTGACTGATTTTACTCTATTCTGTTTTGCTTGATACTACCACGTTCAAGAGTATAGGCAACAACTGTGAAGACAATAAGATTCATTATGACGCCTATCTGATTTGACTATTATCTTCTTTTGAAGTCTTGTAATATCTCCAATGTTTTGGTTTTATTTGTTTTGTTCTTTACTGTTTTGTTCAATTTTATTATAACTGATGATATAGGCAATTCTTTTTAAGATAGCAAGAGGCAGTATGGCAACCATTGTTGATCACCTTGTATTTTGTTTTTACATTATGTATTATGTCCATCCTTTTGATTTGACTGACTGTTTTGTTGTGTCACATTTGGTTTTACTCTCTTCAAAAAAATTAATAAGAACTGTAGGAGTAATAAAACCCAAAATGTGTAATTGTCATTGTACAAAAGAGAGGAAAAGAAAGTGCTCTAAAGGATATAACTGCATGTATATTTAAGTGTATAAGATAGATAACCATATTACTGAGTTGTGTTGGATCATTGAACAGAACTGTTTGCAGTCTCACTGTTTGAATGTCCACTTTATATGCTTTAATTCTGTAACTTGGACAACTATTTCTAAGATGACAATATGTAATCTATCAACTAGTGATTTCCCACTCTTTATTTTTTCTGAAATTCTGTATAACTTGTACCCTTTTTCTGTTTTTTTTTGTTTGTTTTTCTCCTTAAATAAAAATTTTAAAAAAGAATACATTTTTTCAAAGTAGGTATAGTTGGTTTTCTGGATTTCTGCAAGGTCCATTGTGATTTCATTCTTTCCATTCTTAACTGCATGGATTTGAGTCTTTCCTTTTATTGATAAATTTGGCTAAGGGTTTGTTAATTTTTAATCTTTCAAAGAACCAACTCTTTGATTCATTTATTTGTTGTAGTGTTTTTTTCAGTTGCCAGTGTGTTAATTTCTGCTCTGATCTTGTTTTTTTTTTAATTTAAAGAGAGAAAAAAAATTTTAAAAAAGCAGTAAAAGGGTACAAGTAATACAGAATTTCAAGGAAAATATATACAGAAAGAAATCACTAGTTAATGGATTACATATAGTCATCTTAGAAACAGTTGTCCAAATTACAAAATTAGATCATACAAAGTGGACATTCATACAGTGAGATTTCAGACAGTTCTGTTCAATGATCCAACAAAAACTCAGTAATATGGTTTTCTATCTTACATACTTAAATACATATGCAGTTATATCCTTTTAGATCACTTTCCTTTCCTCTCTTTTTGACAATAACAATTACACTTTTTGGGTTTTATTACTCCTACAGTTCTTATAACTTTTTTTTGAAGGGAAAAGAAAAACCCAAGTGTGACAAAGCAAAACAGAGTCAGTTAGAACAGAAGGATGGATATAGTACATGATGGCAAAACAGAATACCAGGTGATCAACAATGGTTAGAATTATGCCTCTTGATATCTTAAAAAGAGTTGCCTATATCATCAGATATAGTAGAATTGAACAAAATGGTACAGAACAAGACCAATAAAACCTACATTGGAGACCTTACAGGACTTCAAAAGAAGATAATAGTCAAACCATAATGGGCATCATAGTAAATCTTATTGCCTTCAAAGTGGTTACCTATACCCTCAAACTTGATACTATCAAACAAAACAATATAGTAAAATCAGTCAGAACAATATGGGGAGAGCATTATAGGAGTTCAAATCAGGTTAATAGGAAAACAAAAAAATTACTATAATATATCCCGCTATTTTTTAATTTAGTTTTCCCTTAATTAAAAAAATAAGAAAAAATAAATTATTTTTTAAAAAAAGGAAAAAAGGGGGGAGATTGAGATAAAAGAGGACATAGCAACAGAACAACACAGGTCAGAACTGAACAATTTAAGCATCATTGTGTTTCACCACCAGATAACCTGACATAATAGTAGTCACCATAGTGTCTCTTTCCTGGAAATATTTGAATATAACTTTGTATACTATAGCATCAAACATATCAAGACATTGTAAAGTCATTCAAGAGAATGAAAGTATTACAGGGTATTTAGAACCAGCTAACAGAAAACAAACAACAGTTTTTATATTATCTTTTTGCCTATAAAAATTTTTGTTTATACTATCACGTGTAGTAAAATATAATAAGATACAACATGTTAAAACCAATGGAAACAGATGAACAACAGTTTGATGGGACTTCAAAACAAGATGGTATTAAATCAGCATTAGCAATTATGATGTCTTGTTTTCTTCAAAATAGCTATTTGTACTATCACAGACAATAAAATTATACAACTCAGACTAAAACCATTCCAATTAATGAGTGAAAACATTACATGGCTTCAAACCAATATGATTGGGAATCATGATTACCACATACTTTTATGTATTCTTATCATTTCTTATACTAGGGAAACTATTTAGTATTTATACATGTGAGTTTGATTTATTTCACTTATGAGTATGGTCTCAAGCTGCATCCATTTATTTATAAATATCTCAATGTGATCATTCTTTATAGCTGAGTAGTACTCCATTGTATAAAAATGCCACTACTTTTTTATCCATTCCTCAGTTGATGGACACTTAGGTTGTTTCCAAGACCTGGTGATTACAAATTGTGCTGCTATAAACATGGGTGCACATATATCACTGTGGTATGATGTTTTCAGTTCTTCTGGGAATATACCTAGAAGTGGAATAGCTGTAACAAATGGGATTTTCAATCACAGATTTCTGAGAAATCTCCACACTGACTGCCACAATGGTTGTACCAGTCTACACTCGCATGAACAGTGCAGGAGAATTCCTTTTTCCCTACAGCCTCTCCAGCATTTGTTGTTGGAAGTTTTCTTAATCCTGGCCATTCTTTAATAGTCTATTCTTTTGATCAATTTCTGGGATTGTTATTATTTAAGATAGTAGTTTTATTTTGGTTATGGTTATTTGGAGGTCTATATGCTTCTATGATCTTGATATCAGTTTTCAGTCTCATGTTTGGGAAATTTTCAGCTATTATTCTCTAAATATCCTCTTGACATCCTTTATGTTGTCCCCTTCTTTTTCATTTATCCTTATTAATCTTATGCATTATCTTGCAGCTGTTGAATTGTTATTTCCTGATTTCTTGTTATTTTTAAAAGATCTTTCCTTTCCTTTCCTTTCCTTTCCTTTCCTTTCCTTTCTTTTCCTGTTCAGTAGCTGCAATTTTATCTTTGAGGTCTGAAATTCTATCTTCACATTCATTGAGGCAATTTTTACAACATTCAATGGAATTTTTGATTTCCTGTATATCTCTTTGCACCTGCTTTATATAGTCTGTTTCTTATATTGTTCATCCAGGGATTCTTTTTGTTTAGTTCCTCCAATTTTTTTTTAACCGTGTCTTCTTTAGATACATTCAGCATCTCCTTCATTTCTTTTATCATTTCTTCTTTTACCAGAGAGATTATTTCTAGTTTGAATTCCTTTAAGGCTTCCTGGAGTTGCTTCTTTATTTCTATTACCATTATTTCAGGTATTTCAGGCATATGGCATGTATTTTCTTCTGTGTACTTGGTTCCTAGGCTTTCTTGGGATGGGCTGGATGTTTTAGAATGCATTTTGGTCTTTTGTTTTGTCACTTTCCTATATTTCTGTGCTTCAAGTGTTCCAAAGCTTCCCCTGGGCATGTTGGAATTTGTCTCTTATGTCCTGGGCTCCTGGGACTCCTTTGGTAGTGTAGCTCCCTCTTTGGGCAGTGAAGCCCCCAAATTAAAAGAAGCTTGCCAGGCTACTCTCAGGTAGACCTAAAGCCTCCTCAAGCTACACTGCTCCCCACTCTGGCAGCAAATCTTTCCTGAGGGGAAAAAAGGCCATCTGTTGTGGTCCAGGCAATCCCAAATCCCACTAATCCCAATCTAATGTGGCTGCAAGCCCAGCAGGCCCCCAACTTCCTAAAGCAAAGATCTCATACTCTCTCAGGGATTGGATGTTGTGTAGCCATCCAGGTCCTTGGATGGCAAAGCTTCCTAGGCTGATAGAGGGTCCCCCTATGGCCTTGGTAGGTCTCAAACCTCCTCAGCAGGGCTGCTCCCTTCTCCAGGCAGTGGCAGTATTGCTGGTGCTCTCCAGGCTGAAAGAAGGTCGCAGGCGAGGTCAGAGCAGTTTCCTGCAGCGTGGCCCAGCTCCCTCTTCCTGGTGAGCAGCGGCAGTGTGGCCTTTAGGTGAGAGCAGGCAGTCAGTAAGGCTGGAATGGGGACCCACGGCTTGCCCCAGTTCTGCAGTGTGGCCTTTGGGTGAGATAGAGCGGTCCACAAGGCTGGAACGGGGTCCTGCGGCTCTGCCCAACTCACTCTTCTGGCGGGCAACTGTGGTGTGGTCTTCGGGTGAGAGAGGGCAGTCTGCAAGGCTGGGACAGGGTCCCGTGGCTCGGCCCAACTCCTTCTTACCGGCAGGCAACTGCAGTGTGCTCTCTCTGATCTTTATAATTTCCTCCTTTGTATGAACTCTTGGTTTAGCCTGCTCTGCTTTTTCTATAAGTTTGAGGTTCAACATTAAGTTAAACGTTTATATGTGCTTGCTCTGTTTTCCTGATATGGGTATTTACTGCTATAAATTTCTCTCTTAAGACTGCTTTCATTGTGTCTCACAAGTTCTGGTATATTGTATTGTCATCATTGAACTGTAAATACTGTCTAATTTCTTCTTTAATATCATCTGTGACCCATGGATTGTTCAATAGGGTGCTATTTAATTTCCATGTACTGATGAATGTCTTGTGATTCCTTTGACATGGATTTCCAATTTCACTGCACTGTGGACTGATAGCATATGTGGGATAATTTCAATTCCTTTGCATGCACTTAAATATGTTCTATGAGCCAGTATATATGGTCATTTTGGAGAACGTGTCATGTGGAGCTAAGAAGAATGTATATTCTGATGTTGTATGGTGGAACACTCTATAGACATCTACTAGGTCCATTTTGTTCAAAAGTTTGGTTGAGTTCTATTATTTCATTATTGATTTTTTGTCTAGTTGCTCTGTCTCTTTTGTGACAGTGGGGTTTTGAGGTATCTCAATACAATTGTATTAGTGCTTATTTGTTTTTTTTTTCATGTCCATTAGTGATTGTTTTATACAATTGAGTGCACTGATATTTTTTGCATATGTATTTATGATTGTTATCTCTTTCTCTTGAATTGTTCCCTTTATGAGGATATAGTGACCTTCATATCTCTTAATCAGTCACGGATTGAAATTCACTTTGTTGGCAAATAGAACAGCTATTCCTGATTTTTTCTGGGTTTCTGTTGCATGAAGTTTTGTTTCCTTTGACTTTCAGTGTATGAATTTACTTTTGAATTAAATATATTTCTTGTATGCAGTACATTGTTGAATCTTGCTTATTGATCCATTCTGCCAGTCTGTGTCTTTTGACTTGAGACCATTAACATTGATGGTTATAACTGATGTGTACTGACTTGTCATGTTATTTTTCTGTTATTGGATCCCCACCTCTATCCCCTCCTTCTAATTGCTTTCCTTTCCTGGTGGTTTCCTTCTGTTGGGGTTCATGGAGCTGTAGTCCTTATTATATCTTTCTAGAATCTCCTTCAGAACACTTTGGAGTGCTGGTTTGGTGGTCATAAGTTCCCTCAGATGTTCTTTGTCATGGAAGTATCTTATTTCTCCATTAATTTTGAAAGATAGTTTTATGGGATACATCAGTCTGGGTTGAAAGTTGTTTTCCTTTAGAACTTGAAGTATTTCACTCCATGTTCTCCTTTATTTGAGAGTTTGTGCTAAGAAGCCAGCTGAAATTCTGATGGAGTTTCCTTTATAAGTGATTTGTTTCTTTTCTTTAACAAATTTTGGAATTGTATGCTTGTGTTGAATTTCTGAAACATTGACTGATATGCCTGGCTGTAGATTTTTTTTTTTTTTTGGATATTGCTAATTGGAATTCTATATGGCTCATTTGTCTATATGTCAAGTTCTTTTTCTTTACTTGGAAACTTTTCTGCCATGATGTCTGTGAATGTTTCTTAAGGTCATTGGTGTTATCTCCTTCTTATTCATTGACTCTAATTCATGTTAAGTTATTGTTTTCCTGGTCACTTGCTGCAAGCTTGTCTTCAGTATCTGAGATCCTCTCCTCACATTGGCCTAATCTGCTTTGAATAGTTTCAGTGGAGTTTTTATTCTCCTCGATATCTACTTGAATCTGCTTTATGGATTTTATTTGTTTCCTATGCTGAGCTTCCATAATTTGCTTAAACTCATCTCTCTGTGTGTATGTGTGTGTGTGTGAGTGTGTGTGTGTATGTGTGTGTCTGTGCCTTCTCTAACTTCACTACATGTGGTGTGTATTTTGATAATCTCTATAGTTATTTGAAAGATTACTTCTGATTTCGCTTTTTCCAGAGCCTCATTCAATTGCTTTGTTGTTTCCAGTTCAAAGAGACCTTCTGAGGGGCTTTCAGATTGTCCCACCTAATTTCTCCCTGGATTTGCCTTTGGTGAACTGAATGTCTGAGATTGCATTTGCTTAAGTGTCTTTTCATTTTATTTTCTCTTTTTTTAGTTTAATTCCTGGGGTGATGTTTATAAATTACATATGGTGGGTTGCTTTCTTGGTACTGTTTAGGAAACTTAGATGATGATTACTTCTCTGAGGTATCTTCAGAGTGTCATTGGTTTTTGGGTTTAAGTCTATTGGATGATTTTACCTCCCAATTTATTGGAGATGAGAAGTTGTTGCTTGTTTGGCTTAGTCCCTGGTTTTTTGTCACTGTGTCACCACATTTTCTGTGACCCTTAGTCTCAGTCATGGATTAGCAGGACCAACAGCTGTTTAGAATTATTTCAATTTTGGTTATAGTGGTACAGATAGCATCAACCACAGCCTAGTATATGCAAGACTCCTTTTACCATGAAACACCAGATTGACCTTATCCAAAAAGAAGGTTATATGACACATACGGAGGCCTTTCCCAACCTCAGTGGACCTTAAATGACACCCTGGCTGGTCTCAATCTTCTAAATAAAGAAGTAAAATGAATGAAGCAAGTGGCCCTTCAAAATTGGATGGCATTAGACATTCTAACAGTAGCACAAAGGGGTACTTGTGCAATTTTAAAAGCTGAATGTTGGTATACATTCCTGATCCTCTACTATTATCTCAATAGCTGTTCAAGATATTCAATGATAGGTAAAGGACACATCAGATTCTAAAATCCCCTAGACCTTCTTGTCCTTTTATGGAAATTTATTACTGGCTCCTCTTGTTGAAAAACTTGTAGGTACACTCATAATTATCCTGCTGATTTTATTATTTGATTCATGTATACTTGTTTTTGTGGCCTTGTCTCTTCCAGACTTAAAACTGCACCTCTCCCCAAGCCAAGAACATCTGAAACCTTTTGAAGGTCTTTAGTTAGACCCTCTGTAGATTATCTCCAACTGCTGATCACAACTATGACCCTACAGCTGGCAGTAGTCAGATCAGTCTTTGCCCCTTGTTGCCTCACTGATGTTAGGGGTGCTTCTTCAGAAGGGGGAATATTATAGATAGCTAAGTTAAATAGAAATATTATAGGCAATTAGACATGGCTGGGCCTTTGAGAGGTCAATGCAAGGGACAACTGTGGCCGGAGGTGCATTCACTGAAGGCTAGATTTTAAGAAAAAGGAGCAACTCACTCATATATGTCCCCTAGGGATGAACAGCAGGGATTGATATTCAAAGCAAGCATCACTCTTCTTGGGATGGAGGGTCAAATCTCCTTAACACATCAAGAAAGTACTTGTCTATCCTAAGTGTGCTTGCTATATGACTTGCTTCCTCATTTGATCCCCATTTAATCAATATTATGGAAGTCATTGGTTGTAACCTTACTGGTTCAACATAGTCTTGTCCCAGTCATACACAACTTGCAATCTCCCATTGGCTCAATATTACCTAAGCAACTGTACTTGTAACCCTATTAATTATAGCTTTGTCCCATCTTGAAAAAATTAATCATACCAATAAATTTAATATAAAAATAAAATTACTGGTATTGCAAAGAAAGTGTATGAATAGAAATTTACTAATTATCTGTATTTCCCCAGTAAAATGCCTATGTATAGTTATATTTATTAAAAAACAAATTAAGCCTCTTTATAAAAATATTTCTAGTTTACAGAATTTATGACTTTTATTTTTTCACATTTGGAGATTTTATTTAATGCAAAGTGAGCATGCTTAATCTGAAAATCAAGATATGAAATGCTTCACAATCCAATTTTTTTATTTTACAGAGAAAAACCCCAGAAAAATCAAGAAGTCAAACAATTAAAAAACAACAGCAAAAGCAAAATGATGTCAACAACACTACAAAAAGTGACAATATAGGATTTCAAAACAAGACGATAAGAATTTCGCTATGGTTGTTATATTGCATATTGTTATCCTCAGAGTAGTTGCTCCATCTACCAGATATAGGTGTGCAAGACTGATGAAAGAATATAATTTCTCTATGAGCAGTTTTTTTCACTTTTACTACATCTATTGTAACTTTTGAATCTTGTTTACTCTTTCAGTTTTTTACTCTAGTGAGACAATATTGTGTTTACATATGCATGTCTGATTTATTTTACTTTTGAGAATGGTTTCTAGTTGCATCCCTTTACCTATAAAAGCCTCAAGTTTATCATTCTTTATGGCTGAGCAGTATCCCAGTATATTAAAACACCACATTTTAAAAAATTCATTCCTCAGTTGATGGGAATTTGGTTGTTTTCAAGATTTATCTATTGCAAATTATGCTGCTACAAACATGGGTACACATATATTGCTGTGATATGCTTTCAGTTCTTTTGGGAAAATACCCAGAAGGGGTAATAGCTGGATTGAATGACCCTTCCAATTCTAGTTTTTTGAGAAATCTCCACAGTGATTTCCACAGTGGTTGTACCAGTGTACACTCCCACCAACAATGGAGAAAGGATAATTTTTCCCCAAAGATCTGCCAGTATTTCTTACTGTTTGATTTCTTGATGGCATTCTTTCTGGAGTGAGATGATATCTCAGTGTAGTTTTACTTTTCATTTCTCAAATGCTGAATATTTTTTCATGTATTTATTTGCCATTTGGATTTATTCATCTGAGAATTGTGTATTCACTTTAACTGCACATCTTTAGACTGGGTCTTTAAATTTAGAGTGCTGAATTTTTTTCCTTTCTTTATACACTGTAGATAAAAGTCCTTTGTCTGAGGGACACTTGGCAAAAATCTTTTCCCAATCTGGGTGTTTCCTTTTCACTCTGTTGGTTTCTTTTCATGTGCAAAAACTTTTCCATAAGAAAAGATCCCAGTTTATTTTTTGAAGTACTTCCCACACAGTTTGATTTTTGTTCATGAACTCTTGTCCTACCCTTATATCCTTATGACTTTTATCTACTTTGTCTTCCAGAAAGCTTAATGTTTCTTTTTTAATATATAGATCTTTGATCCATTTTGACTTTAGTTTAGTGGATGGTAAGAGGCATGGGTCTATTTAAGTCTTTGGAAAGTCAGTTTTTCCAACACTATTTATTAAAGAGGCTATCTTTCTACCAGTGAGTGTTTGGCCCTTTTGGATCTGCAACTTCTGTTCTTTTCCAATGATCCTCAGGTCTGCTTTTTTTTCCAGAACTGTGCTGATTTTATTATAGCAGCTTTATAGTATAATTTCAAGTCAGGTATGCCTTCCACTTTGCCTTTATTGTCCAGGTTTTCCTTTGGTATTCTAGGTTTCTTATGGTTCAATATGAATTTTAGGAATGTTTTCTCTAGATCTGTGAGCTAATGGTACTTTGATCAAGATTGCATTAAACCTGTATAACAGTTTTCAGAGTATATCGTTTTCACAATATTGGTTCTTTCTGTCCATGAGTAAGGGATAGCTTCCTGTTTTCTGAATTCCTCTTCAACTTAATTTTTCAGAGTATTGTAATTTTCAATGTATAAATCTTTTACTTGCTTTCTTAGATTGATTCCTAAGTATTCCACTTTTTTTAGTTATTGTGAAGAATGTGGTTTCCCTAATTTCTCTCTGTGTGAGTTTGTTGTTTGTGTACAGGAATGCTATTAAGTTTTGAGTACTGACTTTGTAACCAGCTATGTTGCTGAATTTGAGTATTTGGTCTAGAAATCTCTTGGAGGAGTTTTTGGGGTATTCTATGTAGAGGATCATGTCACCTGCAAATAATGATAATTTGCCTTCTTCCTTTCCTATTTTTATTCTTTTTATTTATCTCTCTTGTCTAATTGCTCTGGCTAATGTTTCCAGAACTATATTGAATAGCAGTGGTAATGTCTTGTCTTGTTCCTGATTTTAGAGTGAAAGCTTGTTATTTTTTACCATTTTAGTATGTTGTTGCTGTTGATTTGTCATTGATGGCTTTTATCAAATTGAGATAAAGACCATCTATTCTGATTTTCTTCAGGGTTTTTTCAGTGAATGATGTTGGACTTTATCAAAAGCCTTTTCTGACTCTATTGAGATGATCATGGCTGTTCCAAGAATAAAGAGCACCTGGGGCAAGCCACTTAAAAAGCTGCTTCAGCCCAAAGAACATCTAGCCCCAAGACAATGTAAACACTGAGTTGCTATGACAGCAGGGTGTTATGTGACATTAAGTTGCTAAAAATGTATAATCAAATGCTTCTGCAATGAGAGGGTAGTTCCTTTCCTTCCATCCAGAGATTAAGGGCTTCACCTGACTCCAGCTTTGTCTCTTCTTTATTTTCTCATTCTATCATGATTCTTCACCCTAAGAACCTCAAGAGCTGCATGGGTCATGGAAATCATGTTGATAGGATTATTTCCAAAATATGAAAAGTATTTCCAAAAGATGAGAAGTATAAAACAAAAAGAAGCCTTTATTCTGAGAACACGGAAAGAGATGACTGGCACACCCCCCCCCCCACTGGAGTCCAGCGATCTCTCTAGCGGACATGTGGCATGGTGGGTATGTAAGTAGCCTTGGTTTGGGGTGGAACCTAAGAGGGCATCAGGGATGCACAGCTAGCCCATTGGTCCTAGGTTTCACGCCATAGGTAAGTTCCCAGGGGCAGGGAAGACGGCATCACAGGTAAAATCCTAGGGGTGGGGGAGATAGGAGCTTCCTGGTTTTGGTTACAGTGTCTGGCCTGGGCCAAAAGCCTTTCACATGTGATTTTAGTCTTTAGCTCTGTTAATGTAGTGTATTACATTTATTGATTTGTATATGTTGAACAATTCCTGCATTCCTGGGATGAATACGACATGGTCATGGTGTAAAATCTTCTTGGTGAGTTACTACATTCAGTTAACTAGTATTTTATTGGGGATTTTTGCACCTCTATCCATTAGAGAAAATGGCCTGTAATTTTCTTTTTACATTGGATCCTTTTCTGGTTTTGGCATTAGGGTAATATTTGTCTTCCAGAATAAATTAGGGAGAATTCCTTCACTATCAACCTCATTGAAGAATTTGAGAAGTACTGGTATTAAATAATCTCTAAATATCTTATAGAATTCAGCCATGAATCCATCAGGACTTGGGCTTTCTTTGTTGGTAAGTTTTTAATTGCGTTTTCAATTTAATTAACTAATATTGGGTTATTTAAAAGGTTTGCATATTCTTGATCCAGTTTAGGTAATTCATATGTTTCTAGGAATATGTCCATTTCTTCTGTGTTTTCCAGCCTATGAGAATTAAAAGTTTTCAAAGTAGGTATTGATGATCTGTATTTCCACAGGATCTGCAGTGATTTCACCATTTTCATTCCTTATTGCATGAATTTGAGTATTTTCTTTAGTTTTTTTTTTTATAAAATGGGCTAAGGGGTTTATCAATTTTATTTATTCTTTCAGAGAACCAAGTCGTTGATTCATTAATTCTTTGTATTGTTTTCTTAGACTCAATTGTGTTAATTTCTGCTCTGATTTTTATAATTTCCTCTCTTTTTTGGGCTTTGAGTTTGTTTTTATTTTTCTAGAAGTTTAAGGTACAGCACTAGGTTGTTTATTTGTGCTCATACTGTTTTTCTGATATGAGAATTTAATGCTAGAAATTTCCCCCTAAGGAATGCTTTCACTGTGTCCCATTGTATATATTGTTTAATTTCTTCTTTAATTACCTCTATGATCCATTGATTGTTCCCTAGTGTGCATTTTAATTTCCATGTGTTTATGGAGCTTTTTACAGTTTCTTTGGTCATTAATTTTCAATTTCAATGCACTATGGTCAGATAATATGCATAGGATAATTTCAATTCCTTTGCATTTATTTAAGTATGTTCTATAAGTTCGAATATGGTTTATTTTAGAAAATGTCTCACATGTACTTGAGAAGAATGCCTGTTCTATTATCATTGGGTGGAATACTCTGTACACATCTACTAAGTTCATTGGTTCACAAATTTGATTCAGTTCTGTTACTCTTTGCTGATTCTTTGTGAAGTTAATCTATCTCTCTGTGACGGTCAAGTGTTAAGTTCACCTGTTAAAATTGTGTTATTGTTTATTTGATTTTTCATATTTATTAATATTTTTCTTCATAGTTGGATGCTCCTAAATTTGGTGCATATATATTTATGATTGTTATCTCTTCCTCTTGAAGTTTGTCCCCAACAAGTATGTATTTATCTCTTTTGATCATTCTTCATTTTAAGTTCACATTCCCTACAAACAGAATAGCTACTCCTGCTTTTTTTCTGAGTTCTTTTCCATGGAATGCTGTTTTCCAACCTTTGACTTTTGGTGTATAAATTTCCTTTTGAGTTAAAAATGTTTCTTGTATACAACATATCATTGGCTTTTGATTCTTGAGTCATTCTGCCAGTCTGTTTCTTTTGATTGGTGAATCGAGACCATTTACATTAAGGTTATAATTGACATGTATTGGCCTATCTTTGTCATGTTATCTTTCTACAGTTGGTTGCCTACTTTTCCTTTCTGTTTAATTGCTTGTCCTGCTTGTTGGTTTCTGTTGTTTTTCTTGAAATTGTAGTCATTTTTATCTCTTTCTAGAATGTCTTTCACTATTCTTTATAGGGTTGGTTGGGTGGTCATGAAGTTCTTCAGCTGTTCTTTGTCATAGAAGTATCTTATTTCTCCATTGATTTTGAAAGATAGTGTTTCAGGGTACCTCAGTCTGGGTTAGGAGTTTTCTTCTTTCAGTACTTGAAATATTTCACTCCATGATCTTCTTTGATGTTTTGTGTGAAGAAGTGTGCTTTGATCATGATAGACTTTCCTTTGTAGTTGATTTGTTTCTTTCTCCAGCCATTTTTAATATTCTATTCTTACGAAGAATTTCTGGAATCTTGATTATTATATTTTGAGTAGTAGATTTATTTTGGCTATGGCTAATTGGAGTTCTATATGCCTCACTTATCTGTATGTGGGTTCTTTTCCCATGTTTGGGAAATTTTCTGCTATTATTTCTGTGGATAGTCTTTTCATGTAATCTGTGTTGGTTTCCACTTTTTTGTTGACAACTACCAGCCTTATATTGTTTGTGTAGTGACTTGCTGCAGCTCTAGATGTTCTCAGGGGGAAGGATGATGAGAGTATGAGAAAATAAAGAAGAGACAAAACTGAGATCAGGTGGAGCCCTTACTCTTCTGATGGGAGAGAAGGAACTGCTCAACGACTGTAGCATGGTTATTGGTACCTTCAACAGAAGAATGTTAACTTCAACTCCATTGCTTAGCAACTTGTTTGCTTGACTGGCCTGGGCCCCTTGCCTTTTTGGTACTGGAACAGCTTATTTATGGGGCTTATTTTGGGTTCTCTGTATTTTCCTGGCTAGCCTTGCTTTAGCCCCACACATGTTATCAATCTCCAGCTTTGACAGCTTCCTATATATCCCTCTTTTTTATTTTGCTGTAGCACAGGATTAGTGTTGCAGCTGGAGGAGTTATTTTTGAATAACTCTGTAGGAGGCCTTCTCATTCTTGAACCATTTTTATTTTATGTGCACTCCAAGGAGTTTTAGGTTCCTGTATTCCACAATTGAAACCCTGTGCAGTCCATTAATCCACAACAGTGGACAGCTGTCAGTGTAGTTGGCAATTGTCAGAACGTGTTACTGATTTGAGTTTCTTTTATAACATATTACTTTAGCATTATTTTACACATTTCATGATTATACTCTTATTTTTTTAAATTTTATTTTGAAACTAGTAAAAATGCAACAGCACAAGACAGAATAAAGCCAATCGAGACAATGCAGTGAAATTGGTACAGGATTTCACAGTAGGATACTGGAATAGTAGTAATATGCATTATGGTATCTCTCTTTAACTTCATAATAGTTGTCCAGTCAATTAGGTATAGCAAAATCAAACCAAAAATAGAACATTATAAAACCAATTGAGAATACTGAATAGAGCAAAAGAAACATAACAAAACAGTGAAAACAACCTATGCCTTCAAACAGAAGACAGAAGGAAATCCTCCATATTTGCTACACTGCATATGGTCATCCTCCCAAGAGATGCTGAGACATCTAGCCCCATTAGCTATGGGAGAAGGGGGCGGGCAGGGGAAGGGTATTTGATTTTCAGTCTGTATGGCAGTAGGCTCACAGGTAATGGTTCTCCTCCCAGGCCCACGCTGCATGCACTTACCAAGAGGGCAGGTGAATAAGCTGCCTGAGTCCCATCATGGCCGGATCTCAGGAGTTCTAGTTCTCCTGGTCCCCGCCACAGGCACTTACCAAGAAGGTGGGTGAATAAGCTGCCTGAGTCCCACCATGGCTGGATCTCAGGAGTTCTGATTCTCCTCCTGGCCCGTGCTGCAGGAGCTTACCAAATGGAAAGAAATGTATTGATCTTACTGGTTGTTAGACATGGGACAAATAGAGTCCAAAGAATTCCAAATGTATATGAAACTGTTGTGCGCTTGAATCTAGTATTTACATTTTTGTGGTGGATTTGAATTAGACAGTCTTAATAATAAGCTTCTTGAGACAACTACGGTGGCATTTGCTCCAGGCACTATTTTCAAATCAAGTCCCAGTTAGGAAAAAGATGATGGAATGACAGCCACACCAATAACCTTAACTGAGCCACAAATAGCTATCTCTACCTTTTCAGCTCAAAGAAATCTTGCTGCATCACAGGTTAAAACTTGTGCCTCTAAGGGAGTAGAGCCATATTCTCCATCTCCCTTGCAATGGTTTTCCCGACTATAATAATCAAAACTTCATTTTAAAAAGTATTAACCATTTTTCAAAGTCTTGGTTTTTACTATTTATTGCTCTGTCATAAAGGTGAACAACTCATCTCTTGTTAAACATATGAATAGTTCCTCTTTTTGTTGTTTTTTCTTTTCACTTACTTTATTTTGCCTCTTTGGGACAGGATTACACGATGCAGTTTAGGCTGTCCTTGAACTCACTCTGTAGTCCAGGCTGGCCTAAAACTCACAATAATCCTCCCACCTCAGCCTCACTTGAGCTGGGATTATAGGTGTGTGCTGTCACATCTGGCTTTTTCATTATTAATGATGTAGTAGTGAATCAATTTTGAATGGAGTGTTAAGAGTTACTTACTAATAGTGAAGTGTTGAATAACCAAAGAGCAGAATGCTAGGTGTACAATCACTAAGCCAAGAATTTTGAGCATCCTTTAGGCTCTCATCATGGACAGACAGTATGTCATACTCATTTTAGCAGCCTGGGCACTGCCATGCATTTGTGTTTTGATGGATGATAAGTTAAAACAGTTTCTTAATATTTAATTAACTTTTGAAAATTAACAACCAAGCTACTCTTTCAAATGTTTATTGGTCTTCATGGGTTTTTGTTTTGTTTTTTGGTAAGGTAGTAGTTTATGTACTTTGCTTCCTTTTTCTATTTGGAAATTTACTTTTCATCTAGCATCACTTAAAAGGACTAGTATGGGTTTGGGCTTTAGCTTAGCAGCACAAGCACTTGCCTGGCAAATGTGAGGTTGTGAGTTTGATCTTTCTGGTGACAGCGCTGTGACTGCAAGTTGGACTGGCTCCAGTCAGATTGCATCTGGCTCCAGCCTTGCATCCATGTTTTCCTTTCCTTTCCTTTCCTTTCCTTTCCTTTCCTTTCCTTTCCTTTCCTTTCCTTTTCTTTCTTTCTTTCTTTCTTTCTTTCTTTCTTTCTTTCTTTCTTTCTTTCTTTCTTTCTTTCTTTCTTTCTTTCTCTTTTCCCTTAGTTTCTTCCTGGGTCATGAGAATCCCTCTCATTTTGTCTGGTCTTCTCTATGGTGGTAAATTCCAGCATCTGAACTGTTTCTCCCAAAGATGTTCTCTACCATGCTGTGTATCAATCTGCCATCTTCTCTTCTCTCCCTAAATCTTAATTTTTCAAAAGCTAAGTAACCTTATTTATTCTTCCAGAAAATTTTATAATTTGCATTTTCTATCATTTAAATTTTCAGGGTCTTCATTTCAAATGCCCGTGAACAGTTTTTATACATATATTGCAGTACATTATTTTTTCACTGCTGTGGTATAAAGTTAAGAAATAAAACAAGAAAAGATTAACTAAAAGAAATAATAGGTCATTATTAAATGGTATCATGTGAGGATGACATGTTCTATATCCTGATGGCAAGTTTTTGTAGCTATTACAAATGATGATGAGAACTAGAGAGACAGTGGTTCAGAGTTCCTTACTTAAATTTAATATGAGAAACACAATTTAAAAGATGCTCTTTGTGGATAGTATTTATGTGTGAGGCAAATTCATATTTATTTCCAGAATGATGGCATGAAGACACTAGAGACATCATTTAACTAGTTAGACAGTACTATTAAAAGATATATAGCTATAGATATTCTAACTTGGTTAACTTAAAGAAAAATAAATCAAAAAAGAATTAAGAGCAAATATAACATTCCTCAGTTCATATTTTCAAAGCATGGCTAAGAAATAGGATTTTCCCCCTAATCTATAAAGATGCTCTAAATGAACTAGTTTTATTACAAAATTGTCAATCTAATTCAGTTATCTTAAGTTGTTTAATATCAGTGGATCATCCAGATATTAATAAGTTAATGTTGACAAGTTGATTAAATCCAATCTTATGAAATATGCCACCTAAGTGGTACTTGACAGTTGTATAAAACAAAAATAACTGAGTACAATGTAAGATAATCAGCCAGTCAATGAAAATGCTACCTCAGTTTAACCATTTAGCTGAAAAAATGGAAGAGCTTTGTCTTTACTAAGAAATCTGTATCTCAAAGAAGTTGAAAATCTCATATATTTTAGACAGGAATTTTCTAAAGCTACAGAATCATTTAATCATTTAACATTTAATGTTGTATAACCATAGTAAAGAGGTACCTTAGTTCAAGTACTTAATTTATTCCATGATTCTGGGGAAAATGGACACATTGGGATTCATGCAAAAAAGATAGCCACAGTTGTGTTCATCACTCAACGAGGAGTTTGCAAACAAAAACAAAATTCTGCTAAACACTTCTGTTTGTGAACCAAATTATTTGCAGTCAAAAGCATTTGAGAACTGAAATGTCACTATATATAACTTAGATTTCAATAGAATTATTTTCATAAAAGACAAAAATGAATACATGGTATGGTGAACAAACCAAAAGAATTTCTTCATCCACAAATATTAAGAAGTTCTGAAATTGAAATTACTAAACTGCCAAAATAAGTTCTGCCAAAATAAGATATTAATAACCTCTGGCAGAATTCTGGAGACTGGGTGGCCTGGGGTGAGTGTCCCCGCACCATCCTGAGCCCCAGGAGGGAGTTTAAGAGTGTTGCTCCCACTGGTAAGGGAACTTACTGCTTCCTGCCACACTGAACCAGCTCAGCAGGGCTTGGGCCTGCCTGCACCAACTTCCCAGCTTCCTTCCATGCTCAACCAGCTCCAGGGATTTGGGCCAGCCTGTGCCCTCAATTCTGGAGACTAGGTGGCCTGGAGTGAGAGTCCCTGCACCATCCTGAGCCCCTGGAAGGAATTTAAGATACTTGCTTGTACAAGCCAGGGAACTTTGCAGCTTCCTGCCACCCTAAACCTGCTCAGCAGGGCTTGGTCCTGCCTGAACCACACCCAGTGGCCCTCTCTCAATCCGGGGGAATGGGTAGCCAAAGACCCAGGAGCTGATAGCATAGAAGAGGATTTCCAACGCAGCCAGGGAAAGCATTGGAATAACACTTGAGACACAGAAATATAAGAAAATGACAAAACGAAAGACCAAAATACAATCTCAAGCCTCAAGCCCATCCCAAGAAACCTTAGGAGCTATCTACATAGAAGAAAACATATGACATACACCTGAAATACCTGAAATAAAGAAGCAACTCCAGGAAGCTTTAAAGGAATTCAAAGTAGAAATAATCTCCCAGGTAAAAGAAGAAATGACAAAAGAAATGAAAGAGATGCTGAACATATCTAAAAAAGAGACAGTTAAAAAATTGGAGGAACTAAACAAAAAGATAGAAATCCTGGATGAACAATATAAGAAACAAACAGAATACAAGAAGCACATGCAAAAAGATATACTAGAAATAAAAAATTCCATTGAAAGTTGTAAAAACCACCTCAATGAAAGTGAAGATAGAATTTCAGACCTCAAAGACAACATTGCAACTACTGAACAGGAAAGGAAATATCTTTTAAAAACAACAAGGAATCAGGAAATAATTCAATAGCAGCAACATGATGCAAAGGAAAACAACATAAGGTTGATAGAGACAAATGAAAAAGAAGGAGACAATATAAAGGATGTCAAGAGGATATTTAGAGAAATAATAGTTGAAAATTTCCCAAACATGAGAATGGGAACTGATATCAGGATCAGTGAAGCAAATAGAACTCCAAATAGCCATAATCAAAATAAAACTACACCCAGACATATAATAATCACCATCCCAGAAATCCAACATAATAATAGAATATTAAAAGCTGTCAGGGAGAAAAAACACATCACCTATAAAGGAAAACCTATCAGAAATTATAGCAGTTTTCTCAGCACAAATAATAAAGTCAAAAAGATCATGGAGTGAAGTATTCCAGATCCTAAAGAAAAATGATTTCCAACCTAGACTGATACACTGAAAAACTGTCCTTCAAAATTGATGGAGAAATAAGATACTTCCATGACAAAGAATAGCTGAAAAACTTCATAATCACTATGCCAAACCTGCAAAGAATACTGAAAGACAGTTTACATACACTTAGGAAAAACCACTAAGCAAAGCAGACAATTAAACAGAATGGAAAGATAAAGATCAAACAGCAGAAAGATAACATGTCAACAATAAACCAATATATAACAGTTATAACCATTAATGTAAATGGTCTCAATGGACCATTTAAAGAAACAGACTGGCAGAATGGACTATGAAACAACATCCAATCGTATGCTGTTAGAAACCCATCTAACCCAAAAACATACTCACAGACTGACAATCAAAGGATGGAAAACAATACTTCATGCAACAGGAACACCCCCAAAAAGCAGGGGTAGCTATTCTGTTTGCAGACAATGTGAACTTCAAACCAAGAATGATCAGAAGAGATAAACAAGGTCATTACATACTGGTTAGAGGAAAAGTTCAAGAGGAAGAGATAACAATCTTAAATATATATGCACCAAATTCCAGAGCACCCAGTTATATAAAGCAAGTATTAATAGAAATGAAAACACACTGTCGACACCAAGGGAAAAGTCAACCAGACAGAAAACAAGCAAAGAAATAACAGAACTGAATCACACCTGTAAACAAATGGACTTGATAGGCATATAAAGAGTGTTCCATCCAACATCAGAATACACATTCTTCTCAGCAGTACACAGGACATTCTCTAAAATAGACCATATACTAGTCCACAGAACATATTTAAATAAATACAAAAGAGTTGAAATTATCCCATGCATGTTATTGGATTATAGTGCTATGAAACTAGAAATTAATGATAAAAGATGCTGCAAAAATCCCACAAACACATGGAAACTGAATAACATATTCTTGAGTAATCAGTGTGTCACAGGGGAAATTAAAGAAAAAATTAAACAATACCTACAAGCAAAAAAAAAAAAATACAAATACAACTTACTGGAATCTGTGGGATGCAATGAAAGCTGTCATCAGAGGAGAATTTATTGCACTAAGTTCCCACATCAGGAAAACAGAACGAATACAAATAAATAATGTGATGCTACACCACAAACATCTAGAAAAAGAAGAACAAATCAAGCCCAAAGCCAAAAGAAGGGAGGAAATTATGAAAATCAGAGCACAATTTAATGCAGTAAAGACTAAGAAAACAATCCAAAGAATCAATGAATCAAAGAGTTGGTTCTTTGAAAAATAAATAAAATTGATAAGCAAATCTTATTTTAAAAAGGGAAGAAAAGGTCAAATTCATGCAATAAGGAATGAAAAAGGCAAAACCACTACAGACTCTCTAGAAATGCAGAAGATCATCAACACCTATTTCAAAAACCTCTACTCTCATAGGATTGATAACACAGAAGAAATAAACAGATTCCTAGAAACATATGAAGTACCAAAGCTAGGTCAAGAAGATGTAAAACTGCTGACTAACCCAATTTCTATTAAGCAAATTGAAAATGTAATTAAATCCAGGCCCAGACAGACTCACTGTGGAATTCTATAACAAATACAAAGAAGACTTAATGCTGACACTCCACAAACTCTTCAGTTAAATTGAGAGGGAAGCAATTCTTCCTAAGTATTCCTGGGAGCAAATATTACTCTAGTACCAAAACCTGAGAAAGGTCCAACTAAAAAAGAGAACTACAGACCAATATCACAGATGATTTGAACACAGATGCAAAAATCCTCAATAAAATATTGGCAAATAGGATGCAGCAAATCATCAAGAAGGCATGCAGGGATGGTTCAACATGTAGTTGGATACAAAATCAATACTCAAAAATCAGTAGCATTTCTATGCACTTAAAAAAATCACAGAGAGAAATAAGAGAAGCCACATTCTTCACTTTAGCAACCAAAAAAAAAAATATTTAGGGATTATTTTTATAAAAGAAGTGAAAGATCTATATAGGGAAAATTATAATACACTGAAAAGAGAAATTGAAGAGGATCTCAGAAAATGGAAAATATT
Organism: Cavia porcellus; assembly: GCF_034190915.1. NCBI lineage: Eukaryota > Metazoa > Chordata > Mammalia > Rodentia > Caviidae > Cavia > Cavia porcellus. The sequence goes on along the minus strand of NW_026947514.1, from coordinate 45,835,999 downwards.
ATGAAAATGGCCATTCTCTTAAAACTGATATATAGATTCAATGCAACCCTAATAAAATACCATCAACATACCTCATAGATCTAGAGAAATCACTCCTAAAATTCATCTGGAATTGGAAGAGACCTAGAATAGCAAAGACAATTCTAAGCAGCAAAGGCAAGGCAGGAGGCATTACAATCCCTGACTTGAAGTTCTACTACAAAGCAACGGTAGTAAAATCAACATGGTGACTTCCGGGAGAACATGGCGGACAGATAACAGCAACTACCGGAGGCTCTCTGAAAAACTAGGCTCAGAAGCCAGGTATGGTGCGGACTAAAGAGACATAAGCAGGTGGAGTTATGCTCTGCTGACTCAGGAACGACCTCGGCTGAGAGAAACCAACTTGGAATGCAGTCCTGGTGCTAAAACGGGAACAGAAAAGTCTCGCTGCTGAGGCTGGACCCTGCGCCATTGGAAGCCGTGATTTGGGTTTCCCGCCGCCCGGCGGCTGGCTGCCTCTACATCAGCTCGGCAAGGAGAGAGACGCGCGGAAGCTCTGAGAACGGGAGTCTGCGAACGGAGTCGAAAACAGGACGGGCAGGGAGGCATGTTCTGACTTGTGGCGAGGTGAGTGACAGAAACTGACACTCCACCACAGTTTGACTCCAACGGACTTTCTGGGCCAGAGCAGTCCTGCGGGAGCAGGGCGCGCTGGCGACTCCAGCCACACATTCCCCTCTCGGGCGGGATTGGTGAAAAGTGCCTGGCCTACGTGACGCCGCTGCCAGCGGCCCCTTAGGCTGGCCCAAACCAGATCCCAGAGCCTGACGGAGGCCGGGAGGGGCGGGCCCCCGCGTAGGCTGCCTGGTGCACAGCGGTGAGTGGGAACACCTAACCGGCGCAATTCGATCAGGCTGTGGCTGACAGGGAGAGAAGCTGGGCCTCTCATATAAGCTTGCATATATAAGGAACAGAGAATATGGGAAGAGGCAGCAACAAGAAAGGCTCCTCGGCCCCCAATTCTGAGAAACAGGCAATAGTAGACACCGCACCAATACACATAAAGCACCATATAGAGAGCCTCATAGACCAATTCAGGAATGAAGTTATCAGCGACCTGAAGCTAGAAGTATGCAAAATAGTTAGGGAAATGCTAAGCCCCACCCAAGAAAAAACAGATGGTGGAATGGAAGAACAGAAAAAGAGGGGAGAATTGTTTGATGGAGAAAACAGGGAAAGCATAGAATACGTGAAGCAGGTTCAAAGGGACTACCAAGAAACTAAGAAGTCTATCGAAGACTGGCATAACAGCTTGAAAGAAACTAAGGACAGACTATCTGAACTGGAGGGCAGAATTGTAATATGGGAGAATGAAATGAAAAACTTCTTAAAAATAACAAAGAAACAAACAGCAATAATACAAAGACAAGAAGATGATAAGAGGATCCATAACTTAAGGATTAAGAACATAAAAGAAGAAGTAGGGACACAAACAAATGAACTACAAAAGCTACTCACAGAAATAATCCAGGAGAATTTTCCTAATTTAGCAAAAGGTAAAGATACTCAGATGTATGAGGCATACAGGACCCCAGCTACCTACAACCCAAACAGAGCAACACCCAGGCATATAATAATAAAAATTCCAGAAATTCAATACAAGAACAGAATATTAAAAGCTGTCAGAGACAAGAAACAGACCACTTACAAGGGAGCACCCATCAGAATTACAGCAGATTTCTCTGCACAAACCATCAAATCACGAAGAGCGTGGGGGGAAATAATTCAAGCTTTGAAAGATAATAATCTCCAGCCAAGATTGAGATATCCTGCACAACTGTCCCTGGAAATTGATGGAAAAACGAGGTGCTTCCAGGATAAAGAGGAACTGGGGGAATTTGCCACCACCAATTCAACTCTACAGAGAGTATTGCAGGATATTCTAAAAAAAGAAAAATACAAAGAATCCAGAAATAGTGGAGGCCACAACTAATGGAGCAGAGAACAAAGTGAAGAAGACAAACTGACAGCTACTGACAGAATAAGAGCTCAACAGAAATGAGGCAGAGAAGATTGGATGATAGGAACAGCTATTTTGGAGAAAATGACATCTTAATAGGTAATACTGATTTAGTATCATCTTGTTTTGAAGTCTCATCTAGCTTTTGTCCTTCTGTCTCCAATGGTCTAAATAGGTTGTATCTTACTGAATTTTATTATGTACGACAGTATAAGCAAAAACCTTTTAAAGACAAGGAGATTATACAGAAACCATTATTCATTTTCTGTTAGTCGACTCTAAATACTCTGTAATGCTGTCATTCTCTTAAATGGTTTTACATTGTTTTGATATACTTAATGCTACAGTATACGAAGTTGTACTCAAGGATTTCAAGGAAAGAGACAATATGGTAACTACTTTTAGGTCAGGATTATCTGGTGGTGAAACACTGTTCTGCTTAAATGGTTATGTTTTGATCTGTGCTGTTTCGTTGTTATGCCCTCTTTTATCTCAATCTCCACTCCATTATTTACTGTTTTAATACTTTTTTTATTTTTATCCTTTTAATTAAAGAAAAAAAAATAACAGGATATGTTATAGTAACCCACTTTGACTTTCCATTACCTCAATTTAAAGCCCTGTATTACTCTCACCATCTGGTTTTTAACTGATGTTCCCCTATTCTGTTTTGCTGGATAGTATCAGGTTCGAAAATTTAGGCATCAGCTGTGAAGATAATGAGATTCATTATAACGCCCATTCTCGTTGACTTTTATCTACTTTTGAAGACCTACAATGTCTCCAATGGTTTGGTTTTGTCGGTTTTGTTCTTTACTGTTTTGTTCAATTGTATTATAACTAATGGTATAGGCAATTCTATTAGAGATAGCGGGAGGCATTATGGTAACCATTGTTGATCACCTTGTATTATGTTTTCACATTATCTATTATGTCCACCCTTTTGACTTGACCGATTCTGTTCTGTTATGTCACATTTGGTTTTACTCTCTTCCAAAAAAGTAATAAGAACCGTGAGAACAATGAAACCCAAAATGTGTAATAGTCATTGTACAAAAGAGAGGAAAAGAAAGTGCTCTAAATTATATAACTGCATGTATGTTTAAGTGTATAAGATAGAATATGATATCACAGAGTTTTATTGGATCATTGAACAGAACTGTTTGCAGTATCATTGATGGAATGTCCACTTTACAAGCTTTAATTTTGTGACTTGAACAATTATTTCTAAGATGACAATATGTAATCCATTAACTAGTAATTTCCTACTGTTCATTTTTTTTCTGCAAATCTGTATAACTTGTACCCTTTCTCTGCTTTTTTTTTCTTTTCTCCTTAAATAAAAAAAAAAAATCAACATGGTACTGGAACCAAAACAGAGTCGAAGATCAGTGGAATAGATTAGAAGATACAACCACAACTATAAACACACTCAACCACCTTATCTTTGATAAAGGGGCCAAACATGTTCACTGGAAGAATAACAGTCTCTTTAATAAATTGTGTTGGAAAAACTGGCTCTCCATATGCTGAAAACTAAGACTAGACCCATGCCTATCACCATGTACTACATTAAAATCTAAATGGATCAAAGATCTGAATATTAAAACAGAAACACTAAGTCTATTGGAACACAAATTGGGTAAATACCTTGAAGACATAGGGATAGGTAGAGAATTCATAAACGTAATCAAACCCATGGGAAATACTTCCCAGAATGAACAACTGGAGTCATGTCTTATTAAAAAGTTTCTGCATGTCAAAAGAAATTTCTAGCATATTGAAAAGAAAACCCACAAACTGGAAAAAAGTCTTAGTTAACTTTCCCTCAGAAGGACTTCTGTCTGAATCTTATAAAGAATTAAAAAAAAGAGACCCCTAAAATTCAAAGATCCAATCCAAAAATGGGCATCTGAGATGAATACACAACTCTCAGATGAAGAAATACCAATGGCAAATAAATATATGAAAAAAATTTCATCATTATTACTCATTAGAGAAATGCAAATTAAAAGCACACTGAGATTCCATTTCCAGAAAGAATGGCCAGGATCAAAAAACTTCTAACAACAAATGCTGGAGAGGCTGTGGGGAAAAAGGAACTCTCCTGCACTGTTGGTGGGAGTGTAGACTGGTACAACCATTGTGGAGGTCAGTCTGGAGATTTCTCAGAAATCTGGGATTGAAAATCCTATTTGTTCCAGCTATTCCACTTCTAGGTATATTTCTAGAAGAACTGAAAACATCATACCACAGTGATATATGTGCACCTATGTTTATAGCAGCACAATTTGTAATAGCCAGATCTTGGAAACAACCTAAGTGTTCATCAACTGAGGAATGGATAAAAAAGTAGTGGTATTTTTATACAATGGAGTACTACTCAGCTATAAAGAATGATCACATTGAGATATTTATAAATAAATGGACACAGCTTGAGACCATACTCATAAGTGAAATAACTCATATTCACATGTATAAGTACCAAATAGTTTCCCTTAGTGTAAGAAATGGTAAGAATACATAAAAGTATGTGGTAATCACGATTCTCCATTGTTTGGTTTGAAGGTTTACAATGTTTTCATTGATTAATTGGAATGGTTTTATTCTGAGTTGTTTGATTGTATTGCCTGTGATTGTATGAACAGCTATTTTGAAGAAAACAACACATTATAATAGATAGTGATGATTTAATATCATCTTGTTTTGAAGCTCCACCAAGCTTTTTTCTGTCTCCATTGGTTTTATCATGTTGTATCTTATTGGATTTTATTATATGGATAGTATAAACAAAATATTTTTTGGACAAGGAGATAATATAGAAACCATTGTTCATTTTCTGTTAGTTGGTTCAGAATATCCTGTACTTTCATTCTTTTGAATGGTTTTACACTGTCTTTTTATGTTTGATAGTATAGTATATAAAGGTATACTCAAATATTTCAAGGATAGGGACACTATGGTAGCTACTGTTATGTCGGGTTGTCTTGTGGTGAAACAGTATGTTGCTTAAATTGTTCTGTTCTGACCTGTGTTGTTATGTCCTCTTTTATCTTAATCTTCTTTTAAAATAAAAAAATAACCTCAGGCAAAATTTTTTTTTGTAAAAAACTAATTTGAAAAAAGTTATTTTCTGATGCTAATGTAATTTTCGATGTCATAAGCTGTGTTACAGTTCATTAATTGTTGTTGATACTACTCCTGAACTATACAAATGTTATGGTTTAGATCTAGAGTGTCCTCCAAAAGCCTCATGTGTTTGGATGGTAACTCGCTCCTGAAGGCACTGTACTGAATGTGCTAAATGTGCTGTTTGAAGTGGGGACCTCATTGGAGGTGGGCCAATGGGACCATGACCGTGCTGGCTCCTCGCTTTGCTATCTCTGCCTTAGCTGCCATGATGTAATAAGCTTTTCTCTGCTAGTTTCTTCCACCATGGATTTTCCCTTAGAACTTGTCAACCATGCATGGACTGAGAACTCTGAAACTCATCTTTAAGTTGCAAATGTACAGAATTTTGTGTAAGCAGTGAGGAAAGTGATTAAGGCAGATTTTAGTACCAGAGAAGTGGGATTATTGCTGTCACTACAGCTGACCATGTGGTTCCAAACCTTTGGTACTGGATTAAGGGAAGCATTTGAACAAGTTTTGTGATACAGGATACATAAGCCTGAGAATGATGCAAGCTAGGCTTGATGGGAGATTCTGTTTGGCATTCAGAAGACCAGAATACTTAGAGAAATGTAGATGTAGTAAAGGCCAGGTGCAGAAGTTTTACCAGAGAACAAAGCATTAGTTGACAGTTGGGCTAGAGGTCATTTTGTTATGCTCTGCCACAATATTTGTCTACAATTTGCCCATATCTTGAAACTTTGTGGAGACTGAGGGTAGAGCAGTGGACTAATGCTTTTGGCATAGGAATTTTCAATGGAGCCCAGCTTTCAGGCTGTCACATGGGTACACCATTGGCAGCTTTTAGTTAGGTTTACAGTGAAAATCAGGAGCAAAGAGAACAGCTAAGTAACTTGAAAAGTTTGCAATTTCCCCAGAAGGGAAGCAACAAAGTTGGAGCCTTGGAGGGCTTCTTTGTTAAAAAGATTAGCATTTAAAAGAAGCCAAGTATTTTACATCTGGGCAACAGGAAAGATGCTGATAAAAATCAGCAAGATTATCAAAAAGCTCAAGAATTTAAAAGAGTAAAGGCAAACTCCTTCAAAATACTGAAAAGAGAGACCAAGGACACCTGCTTGAGGTCTATCTTATGGAACTGATTCCCAGGAATTCCTTTCACAGTACTCAGCCATTCATGTACTGGGAGGATTCTGCAGTCATGGTGCAAGAAAGCTTTCCTACTGCTTACTCTGGTTATAGGCCTATAGTATCACTACATGATTCTAATTTTATACTTTTGCACAGTGCAAGAGTTGTGGGGTAAGCAAGGTTTCTGCCCAGGTTTCAAAAGAAGGGCTGGGAGGCCAAGCAATATCTCTGATAGTGAAGTGTACAAGGCTATAATAAAGCTGAATTAGAAAATGCAATGGAGACCCCAGGAAGTTAGAGAAACCAAGAAGATGGATTGTCTGAGGAAAAAATCAAATAACAGGAAAACAACAGTGGCTACAATAACATATCCCAATAGCTTCAAAATAACTTCCCATACCATCAGACACAGTATAATCAAACAGAAAAAGACAGAATAAAACCAAACCTAACAAAACTGTGAAAACAGTACAGGAATTTAAAACAACACAATAGGAAATTAACAGTGGTTACCACCTTCTCTTTTTAGACATTTCCTCCCTTATCACTTTCATAATATCTATTGTACATTTTGGATCCCACTAATTCCTTCAGTTTTTTTTTGCTAGGAGCTAACCCAGTTTGAACAATTTCACCCATGAACATGATTTCAATTTGCATCCATTTACCTACAAGAGCCTTGAGATTATCTTTATATCTGAGTAGCTTTCCAATCTATGGCAATACCATATCATTCATATCCATTCTGCAATTGATGGGCAAGTTACCCCTGCTTTTTTCTGATCTCTTGTCACATGGAACAATTATTTCCTCTCCTTTTTCAGTCCATATATTCCCTCTTGAGTTAAATGTGCTTTTTGCACACAGCATATTGATGGTTCTTGTTTCTTAATCCATTCTGTTTCTTTTTATTGGTGAACTGAGGCCATCTACATTAATGATTACAATTTGCATGCATTAGCTCATCCCTACTAAGCTATTCTCCTGCTGTCCCCCCCCCCCCACTTTTGCTCTTCATTTACTTGCCTGCTCTGTTTCGTGACCCTCTTTGCTCCTGCCCTGGAACTGTGGTCAACTTTGTCTCTCTTTAGAATATCCTCTACTACTCTGTGTATGGTTGATCTGTGGTCATTTGTCATGTTGTCTGGTGGTCAGTTGTTTTTTATCATAGAAGTATCTTATTTTTCCATCAATTTTGAAAGAGTGTGTTGTAGGGTACATCAACTTGGGCTGAAAGCTATTTTCTTTCAGGACTTGAAATATTCCAAGCTCTTCTTGACTTGATCATTTGTGTTGAGAATTCTTTTGAGATTCCGGTGGATTTTCCTTAATAGATGATCTATTTCTTTTCTCTAACAGCCTTTAATATTCTGTTCTTGTGCTGAATTCTTGGGATCTTTTTATTTATCAGAGTGTAGATTTATTTTGCTTGTGGCTAGTTGGAGTCCTCTATGCCTCACTTATCTGCATGTCTGGTCCTTTTCCCATGGTTGGGAAGTTCTCTGCTACTACTTCTGTAAATAATCTTTTTATGTCATCTGTATTTAAGGTCTGAAAGTCTATCTTCAATCTCTTTCAAGCAATTTTGCCAGCTTTTAATGGAGTTTTAAATTTCCTGTATATCTCTTTGAATCTGTTTCATGCATTGTAATTCCATCCTATATTTTTAATTCAAGGTTTCCATAATTTTCTTATATTGCTTTTTTATCTATGTCTTTTTAAAGATATGCTCAGCAATTCTTTCAGTATGTTTGTGATTTCCTCCTTTACAAGAGATATGATTTGTGATCTGAATACTTTTTAAAAAATTTTTTAAAAATTTTATTTAAAAGGAAAAAGAGAAAAAACAAAACAAAACAAAGCAGTGTAAGAGTACAAGAAATACAGAACTACAAAAAAAAAAAAACCAGTAAGAAATCACCAGTTAATAGATTACACATTATCATCTTAGAGATAGTTGCTCAAGACACAGTATCAAAGCATACAAAACAAACATTCAAACAGAGAGACTGCAAACAGTTGTGTTCAATGATCCAACCAAAAACATCAATATGGTCAGCTATTTAACACCCCTAAACACACTTGCAGTTGTATCCTTTAGAGAACTTTTTTTCCTCACTTTTTTACAACAAAATTTACACATTTTGGGTTTTATTACTCCTTAGTTGTTAATACTTTTTTTTGGAAGAAAATAAAGTCAAATATGACAAAACAAATCTGTCAGTCAAAACCAAGGATAGACATAGTACATGATGTAAAAACAGAGTACAAGGTTATCAACAATGGTTATCAACGATGTCTCTTGTTTCCTTAAAAAGAATTGTCTATCTCATTTGATATTATAAAGTTGAACAAAACAGTAGAGAACAAGACCAATAAAACTTAAATAGTGTAAACATTACAGGACTTCCAAAGGAGATAATAGTCAAACCAGAATGGGCATCTTAGTGAATCTTATTGCCATCAAAGTAGTTGCTTATACCCTCAAACTTGATACTATCATACAGAACGGAACAGAGTATAATCAGTCAAAACAAGATAGTGGGAGTATTACAGGACTTCAAAACAATAGGAAATCAAAAAAAGTTACTATAATATATCATGCTAATTTTTAAAATTTTCCCCTTAATTAAAAAAAAACATAAAAAGTAACTAAATATTTTTTTAATGAATAAGGAAGAGATTGAGATAAAAGAGGACATAACAACATAGCAATACAGGTCAAAGCATGACTGTTTCAGCAACCTAGTGCTTTACCACCAAATAACCCAACTTAATAGTAGTTACCATAGTGTCTGTCTTTTTCCTTGAAATATTTGAATATAACTTCATATACTATAGCTTCAAATATTTCCATATCAAGAAGCCCAGAATAAAGCTTTTCCAATTAATAAGTGAAAACTTTATAAGGCTTCAAGGCCACATAATGGGGAATCATGATTACCACTTACTTTTATATATTTGAATCATTACTTACATTAGGGAAACTATTCAGTATTCACACACGTGAGATTGATTTATTTCACTTATGAATATGGTCTCAAGCTGCGCCCATTTATTGATAAATATCTCAATGTGATCCTTCTTTATAGCTGAGTAATGCTCCATTGTGTAGAAATACCACAACATTTTTATCCATTCTTCAGTCGATGGACACTTGGGTTGTTTCTAAGATCTGGTGATTACAAATTGTGCTGCTATAAACACAGGTGCACATATATCACTGTGGTATGATGCTTTCAGTTCTTCTGGGAATATGACTAGAAGTGGAATAGCTGGAATAAATGGGACTTCCAATCCCAGCTTTTTGAGAAATTTCCAGACTGACCTCCACAAAGGTTGTACCAGTCTACACTCCCACCAACAGTATAGGAGAGTTCCTTTTTCCCCACAGCCTCTCCAGCATTTGTTGTTGTTGGTTTTCTTGATCCTGGCCATTCTTTTAGAGTGAGATGATATCTCAGTGTGGTTTTAATTTGCATTTCTCTAATGACCAATGATGATGAACATTTTTTCATGTATTTATTTGCCATTTGTATTTCTTCATCTGAGAAGTACGTATTCATCTCAGATGCCCATTTTTGGATTAGATCTTTGAATTTTGGGGGGTCTGAGCTTTTTAAATTCTTCATATGTTTTAGACAAGAGTCCCTTGTCTGACAGAGAGTTCACTAAATTCTTTTCCCAGTTTGTGGGTTTTCTTTTCACTATGCTGGAGATTTCTTTTCACATGCAGAAACTTTAATAAGATGTGGTCCCAGTTATTGATTCTAGGAAGTACTTCCTGTGCAGTTTGAGTCCTGTTCATGAATTCTCTACATACCCTATGTCTTCAAGGTTTCTACCCAATTTGTCTTCCAATAGATTTAGTGTTTCTGTTTTAATATTCAGATCTTTGACCCATTTAGATTTTAATTTAGTACATGGTGATAGGCATGGGTCTAGCTTTAGTTTTCAGCAAATGGAGAGCCAGTTTTTCCAGCACCATTTATTAAACAGACTGTCGTTCTTCCAGTGAACCTGCTTGGCTCCTTTATCAAAGATAAGGTGGTTGAGTGTCTTTGTAATTGTGGCTGTATCCTCTAATCTATTCCATTGATCTTTGGCTCAGTTTTGATTCCAGTACCATGTTGATTTTACTACTGTTGCTTTGTAGTATAACTTCAAGTCAGGGATTGTGATGCCTCCTGCCTTGCCTTTGCTGCTTAGAATTGCCTTTGTTATTCTAGGTCTCTTCTGGTTCCAGATGAATTTTAGGAGTGATTTCTCTAGGTTTATAAGGTATGTTGATGGTATTTTTATTGGGATTTCATTGAATCTGTATAACAGTTTTGGGAGAATGGCCATTTTCACAATGTTTGTTCTTCCTATCCATGGGCAAAGGATGTATTTCCATTTCCTGAGATCATCTTCAATTTCTTTATTCAGTGTATTATAATTTTCCCTGTATAGGTCTTTCACTTCTTTTGTAAGAGTAATTCCTAAATATTTCATTTTTTTTTGCTTGCTAATGTGAAGAGTGTAGTTTCTCTTATTTCACTCTCTGTGATTTTTTTGTTCGTGTATAGGAATGCTATTGATTTCTGAGTATTGATTTTGCATCCAGCTGCATTACTGAATTTATTTATTGTATCTAAGAGTCTTTCAATGGAGATTAGGGGGTCTTCTATGTAGAGTATCATGTTATCTGCAAACAATGATAATTTAACTTCTTCTTTTCCTATCTTTACCCCTTTTATTTCTCTCTCTTGCCTAATTGCTCTGGCTAGTACTTCCAGTAGTATATTAAATAGGAGTGGTGATAAAGGACATCTTTGTCTTGTGCCTGATTTTAAAGTAAAGGCTTTCAGTTTTGGGCCATTTAGTATGATGCTGGCTTTTGGTTTGTCATAAATGGCCTTTATTATATTGAGATAAAGACCATCTATTCCAAGTTTTCTGTAAAGTTCTTATCATGAATAAGTTTTGGACCTTATTGAAGGCTTTTTCTCCATCTATAGAAATGATCGTGTGATGATTTTTGGCTTTATTGATATGGTGGATTACATTTATTGATTTACGTATGTTGAACCATCCTTGCATTCCTGGGATGAATCCCACTTGGTCATGGTGTATAATCTTCTTGATGATTTGCTGGATCCTATTTGCCAATATTTTATTGAGGATTTTTGCATCTGTGTTCATTTGGGAGATATGTCTATAGTTCTCTTTTTTAATTGGGTCTTTCTCAGGTTTTGGTACTAGAGTAATATTTGCTTCCAGGAATGACTTAGGAAGAATTGCTTCCCTTTCAATTTCATTGAGTAGTTTGAGGAGTGTCGGCATTAGGTCTTCTTTATATTTCTTGTAGAATTCTGCAATGAATCCACCTGGGCCTGGGCTCTTCTTGGTGGGTAAGGACTTAATTACATTTTCAATTTCATTAGCAGAGATTGGGTTATTCAACAGTTTTACATCCTCTTAATCTAGCTTTGGTACATCATATGTTTCTAAGAAACTATTTTTTCTGTGTTATCAAACCTTTGAGAGTAGAGGTTTTCAAAATAGGTTTTGATGATCTTCTGTATTTCTGTAGAGTCTGTAGTGATTTCACCTTTTTCATTTCTTATTGCATGAATTTGAGCTTTTTCTTCCCTTTTTAAATAAGGTTGGCTAGGGGCTTATAGATTTTATTTATTCTTTCAAAGAACCAACTCTTTGATTCGTTGATTCTTTGGATTGTTTTCTTAGTCTCTATTACATTGATTTCTGTTCTGATTTTTATAATTTCCTGTCTTCTTTTGGCTTTGGGCATGACTTGCTCTTCTTTTTCTAGCTGTTTGAGGTGTAGCATCAAGTTATTTATTTGTATTCATTCTGTTTTCCTGATGTGGGAACTCAGTGCAATAAATTTTCCTCTCAGAACGGCTTTCATTGCATCCCACAGATTCTGGTAAGTTGTATCGCATTTTCATTTTCTTTTAGGTATTGTTTAATTTCTTCTGTGACTCACTGATTACTCAAGAGTGTGTTATTCCATATGTTTGTTTCCATATGTTTGTGGGATTTTTGCAGTATCTTTTATCATTAATTTCTAATTTCAGAGTGCTATGATCCGATAACATGCAAGGGATGATTTCAACTCTTTTGCATTTGCTTAAATATGTTCTATGAGCTAATATATGGTCTATTTTAGAAAATGATCCATGCACTGCTGAGAAGAATGTGTATTCTGATGTTGTTGGGTGGAACATTCTGTATATGTCTATCAAACCCATTTGTTCGCACGTGTGATTCAATTCTGTTATTTCTTTGCTCATTTTCTGTCTGGTTGATCTGTCCCTTGGTGTCAATGGCGTATTAAGGTCTCCTGTTACAATTGTGTTACTGATAATTTGAGTTTTCATTTCTGTTAATAATTGTTTTATATAACTGGGTGCTCTGGAGTTTGGTGCGTATATATTTAAGATAGTTATCTCTTCCTCTTGGACTTTTCCCCGTATGAGTATGTAGTGACCTTCTTTGTCCTTTATGGTCATTGTTGGTTTAAAGTTCACGTTGTCTGCAAACAGAATGGCTACTCCTGCCTTTTTTTGGATTCCTGCTGCATGAAGAAGTGTTTTCCATCCTTTGACTTTCAGTCTGTGAGTATCCTTCTGGGTTAGATGGGTTTCCTGTAAACAGCATATGGTTGGATTTTGTTTCTTGATCCATTCTGCTAGTCTGTTTCTTTTGATTGGTGCATTGAGACCATTTACATTAATGGTTATTACTGTTAAATGCTGGTTTATTGTTGACATGTTATCTCTCTGCTGTTGCATCTTTATCTTTCTGTTTTGTTTAATTATCTGCTTTGCTTAGTGGTATTTTCCTTTGTGTATCTAAACTGTCTTTCAATATTTTTTGCAGGGTTGGTTTGGTGTTCATGAATTTCTTCAGCTGTTCTTTGTCATTGAAGTATTGTATTTCACCATCAATTTTGAATGATAGTTTTGCAGGGTACATCAGTCTAGGTTGGAAATCATTTTGCTTTAGGATCTGGAATACTTCACTCCATGCTGTTCTTGACTTTATTGTTTGTGCTGAGAAGTCTGCTGTGATTCTGATAGGTTTTCCTTTATAAGTGATCTGTCTTTTCTCTCTGACAGCTTTTAATAATTTATTCTTGTGTTGGATTTCTGGGATGTGATTATTATATGTCTGGGTGTAATTTTATTTTGGTTATGACTATCTGGAGTTCTATATGCTTCACTGAACCTGATGTCGGTTTCTGATCTCATGCTTGGGAATTTTCAGCTATTACTTCTGTAAATATCCTCTTGATATCCTTTATGTTGTCCCCTTCTTTTTCATTAATCCCTATCAATCTTATGTTATTTTTCTTTGCATCATCTTGCAGTTGTTGAATTGTTATTTCCTGATTCCTTGTTATTTTTAAAAGATCTTTCCTTTCCTGCTCACTAGCTGCAATCCTGTCTTCATGGTCTGAAATTCTCTCTTCACTTTCATTGATCTGGTTTTTACAACTTTCAGTGGAGTTTTTTATTTCCTGTCTATCTCTGTGCATCTGCATTATGTATTCTGTTTGTTTCTTGTATTGCTTGTCTAGGGATTCTATCTTTTTGTTTAGTTCCTCCAATTTTTTAATTGTGTTTTCTTTAGATATATTCAGAATCTCTTTCATTTCTTTTATCATTTCTTCTTTTACCTGGGAGATTATTTCAAGTTTGAATTCCTTTAAAGCTTCCTGGAGTTGCTTGTTAATTTCAGTAGCTATTATGTCAGATATTTGAGGTGAATGGCATATATTTTCTTCTATATACATCGCTCCTAGGGTTTCTTGAGATGGGCTGGAGGTTTGGGGTTGTAATTTTGTCTTTCGTTTTGTCATTTTCCTATATTTCTGTGTTTCAAGTGTTATTTGAAAGCTTCCTCAGGGTCTGTTGGAAATCCATTTGTATGTTTACAGCTCCTGGGACTCTGGCACCAAGTTACCCCAAGCCACTGGGCCTGTGGAACCAATGGCCCTCTTCTGCCTGTTTAGAACTCTGTAGTTCCAGATAAGCGGGGCTCCAGGGACACTGTGCACCCATCTGCTTGCTGGAAGCTCCACAGTTCTCCAAGCGCAGCTGGAATGAGGAGGTGGATGTAGATGCCTCAAACCCACTTATCCACTTCTCTGTACCTGGAAGCCTGGAGGGTCCTGAACATTCTGGAGTTTGGGCAGAGTGCACTGAGCACTTACTGAAGGCCACGGGGCCCCTGGAACCTGCGATGCTCGCCTACTTGCTGAGATATCTACAGTCCTCCAGATGCACAGGGAGGCAAATGCAGGCCACCCCAGATCTGCCCAGCCCTTCCTCTGCACTCAGATAGTGAGGTGCAGGAGTCCCAAATAGGCTGGGCTCCGGGAATAGTGTGCGCCCACCTCGATCTGAATACTTTTATGACTTCATGAAGTTGTTTCTTTACTTAAGTTGATGTCCTTTCAGAGATTTTAGTGTGTGACTTCCATTTTCCTCTGTCTATATCTCTCAGGCTTGTTTTTTGTGGGCTGGAAGTCTGAGATTGTGTTTTTCTCCTTTGTCTTAACATTTTCTTAAGGTTCTCCCAACATGCCAGTTGTGGGGTCCCAGGCACTTTGCATGTTGCCTGCCCCTCCATGGTGTAGGACAATAGGCTAGATGCTTCAATTTTCTGAACCCAGGTTTCTGGGGAGGCACTGGAGCATGAAGTGGGTTTCTCCAGACTCATGCTGCTACACTGATGATTTACCAATAGCCTTGTGTGCATGGTGGCAGGACTGCTTCTTTCAGCTTGAGTGGATACACTGCAACTCCCCTCATGGTGGAAGGTGCACAGGGGCCTGTTTGTCTGATTCTCCTGGCCTGCACTGGCTGGCTGTGGGAAGCAAGCATCTCCAATGGCAGCCTGCAAGCACACAGGGCATGTATCTTCCTACCTGCACTGGTTATTTGAGGGAAGCAAGCATCCAGATACAGACATGCAGAGGCAGGTCTGTTTCTTCCTGCCTGTGCTCAATGCATGCAGGAGGCAAGCCTTCCAATGACAGTGGGCACACAGGGCTGGGCCTGGCTTCAGGGGTGACTTTGGATCCACATGAGTTTTTGGGGTCTGGGGTAGAATGCTATGGTTTAGACCTGAAGTGTCCCTCAAAAGCCTCATATGTTTGGATGATGACTGGATCATGGGTTGGGGTATACTGAATGTGCTAAATGTTCTGGTAGGAGGTGGGGCCTGATTGGAACCAGGTCACTTGAAGCATGACTTGGAAATGTATATTTCCCTCCCTGGATCCCTCCCCACACCCTTTGTCCTCTTTGTGTTTACTTCTGCTTCTCCTGTTTTTCCTCCTTCTTACTGGTTACCATGCTGTGAGCAACTTTCCTTCACAGGCTCTTCTACCATGCACTTTGACATTGGAACTAGATGATCATGCATGGAATGAGATCTCTGAAACTGAGTCTAACTAAATCTATCCTTTATCTTGCATGTTAAATATTCTCAGAGATGAGAAAGTGACTAAGATAATAAGACTGAATGACAGTCCAGAATGCCAAAAGATCCTACCTGTTAATTTTCCTCTGAAGTTTCCTTGTCTTCTCCTCGACCTTGAACACACATACAACACACTGTCCATCCACACCATTGCCTCTTGTTCATCCAATCCATGGCTTTAAGTATATCTGCTTGCAATTCTATTTATATCTCCAACCTGAGAAACTCAAAAATCTCACATATCCAATCACTAATAAGTGATTGGCTTGTTATCAACATGTCTTGTTAGATGTTCAAAGAGCATTCAAATTTTGCCTAAGGTTAAATTGTGATTCTCCCTTCTAAACCTACTTCTTCTACACTCTTCCTTATCAAAAAACAAATTACCCTCAAGCTAATAATTTGGAATTATAGTATTTGGTTCACAAACAAACATTTGCCAAAATTTTGGTTTTTGTTTGCAAACTCTGCATCAGGGGACAAACATGACTGGCTATCTTTGTTACAGAAACACAAATGTGGCCATCTTTTTCAAAATTGCAAAACAAATTAAGTTTTTGAAACAAAGCTAGAGAATACCACTGTATTCTCTAGTTCTTCATTTTATAACTCATATATTTATCAGCAAAATCAAATTGGCTCCACCTTGAAATTACCACCAGAGTTTCACTACCTATTACCTCTTTTTATGTTGACATCTTGTACCAAAACAACTCACATTTTTTATCTAAATTACTGGAATAATCTCCTAAGCCTTGAATTTATTATGCAAAAGGATTCCTTCAAAAGCTAAGACACTTTGTTTCTCTCTGCTCAAAAATTTTCAATGCTCTCATCTCACCCTAAGTGAAAGTCAAAAGACTTACAACATTCTACAGTTTCACATGATATCTCCCTACCACTCTTGTCTTCACGTCTTACTTCTCTTTTCATTACATACTCAATTTCAGTCATACTGACTTCTTTGCTATTTTTCAAATATGCAGAGGTGTGTTTCTGCCTCAGGACCTGCATACTTGTTGATCCGTGAAAATCTTTTTTTTCTCCAGATGTTCGGATGGCTTATTCTCTCACTCCCTTTGGTTTCTGCTCAATGTCACCTCATCAGCAATCCTTTCCTAACAAGTTATATAAAATAACAATAGTCCTTTCATACCAACCATTCCCTTCACTCTCCCTTGTTTTACTTTCTTTCTTTTTAAAATTTCTTTTTTCTTTCTTTCTTTCTTTCTTTCTTTTTCTTTCTTTCTTTCTTTCTTTCTTTCTTTCTTTCTTTCTTTCTTTCTTTCTTTTTTTTTTCTTTTTCTTTCTTTTTCTTTTTTTGGTACTGGCAATCAAAATCACTC
Source organism: Cavia porcellus (assembly GCF_034190915.1). Taxonomy (NCBI): domain Eukaryota; kingdom Metazoa; phylum Chordata; class Mammalia; order Rodentia; family Caviidae; genus Cavia; species Cavia porcellus. The sequence continues at coordinate 45,818,893 of NW_026947514.1, read as the reverse complement.
TCTCATTCTTGCCAGGCAGGCACTCTATCATTGAGCTATCCTCACCCCCTTGTTTTACTTTCTCCACAGCTTTTATCAAAATCATCTCACGTGCTAGTTGTTTATTCATCCAGCTCCATATGAGCTATCCTTTTCCCACAAAAAGTTTTTTTTTTCTTTTTCCTTTTTATCGGTACCAGGGATCGAACTCACGACTGCCTGCTTTCAAGGCAGGCGCTTATGCCGCTGAGCTAAATCCCCAGCCCCACCCCACAAAAATTTTTTAAAAAGCTCCAACAAAGCAGAGATTGACTGGGCATTCATATCTAAAAGATTTCCCATTACTGGATTGATGAATGATTTGTTCAACTAATTTTGTACAGCATATTCACTGTGTTTACTTTGAAGAATCTCTGCTGGATATGAAACTACAGAGATGATACTAGGAATTTTTAAAATATGACCTAATGTTAAGTTGTGTTATTTTTACTTAGCTTTGTTGAAGACATTCTTTGCTGGATCTCCAAGGACTTTGAACATCTGCTAGTAGGCAAGAGCAGTCACCTTTTGCTTAGTCACTATTGAAAGATAGTTTGCGTCTTATATTGAGGATGGAGGAGAGACTAATCTCAATCTTAGGAAAAAGTGAAGACAGAAGGGAATTTAAGAAGAAATTATTGGGATAGCAAGAGAAGACAAATCAAGACAAATGGATAAAGACATTCTTTATCTGTGTTGAGATGGTGAATGAGCCACAAGGATACAGGATGAAGGCTTTGTGTGGGGCATCTGTGTACTTGGCACACCCTAGATACTAAAAAACTATTTACTGTTGATTATCTGAATGGAAAAGCAAAGGAAGTGACCCTGGAATGGGAAGGAGAGGTAGAAATATAATACATAAAGACTATTAAAAGCAATGGAGAAATCCCATGAACTTTATTATGAAATTGCGTTTCCCTTGGAGACATAAAAAGCAGCCCTCTTCCTGGAAAGTTCACACTCAGTGGAAACCCAAGAGCCATTCTTTCACAATTTCATGCCATGACAGTGTGTGGAGGGAGACTCATTACACTTTCTGAAATTTCAGACCATCTTTAATTAGATTAAAATCTACCTAATTTTTGGCATACTACCATCAACGATAGATGTTTTCTAGTTTTGATACATAACATTCACGATGAAAGGTTACATTTGTACCTTCATTTAAGCTTTAATTTTTGTATATGTAGCATTAGTCAGGTTAATTATAATTTTGATAATTTTTAAGATAGCCTTCTTCTGGTTTTGTATAGGTGAAAAACAATATAAACTCAATTTCAATTATTTCACTTAACATTATCATCTTTATATTTTTATGTGAAATATCCTGATCACTGGGCAAAAGTAAAATTGGAGACAAGATAATCCTATGTACCATATGTAGACAGAATGAAGCAGTTCATTAACCAAAGTGAAGTCAGATACCTGATTAGAATATATGTTCATCTGCCAGTTCCTTAATTTGCTTTGTTCATATTGAATGTGTCCAATCTCTGAAGACAACATAAGTGATATAATACGTGTGTGGAATAGTTACACAACTGACAATTTATACTGAGAATCAAACACAAATCTTTTAAGGAAGGTATTGGTGAGGTCCTAGAACAATAGCGATAACAATGTTCAATTAATTGTGAATACCCATCTGTAGAGGAAACATCTGAACACTTAAAATCCTCACAGTCTAATGTGATACCTTCTAATTACATACTTTAACACATTAATCTAGATGATAAACTGTTTTCTTCTAGTAAAAGACATATTGAATTCCTGAAAAGAGGATCAATAAAGATTAAACATCACATTCTATACAGCTATATGCTTTATACCTTTACTAAGCCATGAGTTTCAAGTGGCGCCATAGTCATCATGTGAGCGTGTGGATTTGCTCAGGCAGTGTTGCTGCCACTGCATAGACCCTTCTGCTAACAATGGCCCCAGGTGCCTGGATGTTTCTGCTGCCTTGCCTCATCCATTATGGTTACTACCTGGAAACATTGGTCTCCACTCTTCCTGTCCCCAGAGCTTCCATACTTATCAGAGCAAGGGGACACACTCCATTACAATCACTATGGGTTTCCTAACTTGTCAGTTTTCTTGTGGGTTTGTTTTGTTTTCTGTAAGTGCTCTTCTACCTATTACTGTTGTAGCTTGTCATAACTGACAGCATCTTGTGCCCTGTATTTGACTTGTGCCCTGTATTTGACCCAAAAGAATGAAAAATTACTCAGGGTACAAGTCCCATGAAAAAGGCAGAATGAGCTGCACCCAGAAAAGAGAAAAATTAACCTGCTCAACAAAGAAGCAGGATACAGGTGTCAACCAAAATTAATGTAAGATTCTAGCTAAATTGTTTCCAACAGGATGCCTTGTTTTGCAGTTTTCTATTTTAAAAGCTCTGTAACTTTCCAGTTCAGGGCCATTCAATTGGACTCTGAAACAGGGATCTATGCAAGTGGTCGTTGAGCTCAGCTAATAAAATTCCAAAATTCATCAATTTGGCTGCTTGGATTCCTATTATTGTTCATGAACCCACTTCACTTTGTCAACTACAATCTAGCTTTCTTTGCCGAGTTTATCTTCCTCACCACCTGTGCAGGGGAGAGATTGATCATGCACTCTCTAACGTATTTTGTCTTGATCTGTAAATCTTGTTTGTATTTTCTTGTATCATTGTGGGTAAAGCTTTCTGTACCTGAGATATCTAGGAAAAGCTGCTGCTTCTCATGAGTTTGGCAGGGCTGCATGAAAAGTGTGCACAGGTTAGAGAGCTGATGCACATACTGACTTGACCTTCATTTGAGATGATATAGACAGTTTCCACTTGTTCCCTGTGTAGCCACCAAGACATACTGTTCTGCTAAAGATATTCTTCCTGTTCCAGATTGTACCCTCCCCTTAAACTCTCCATGAACTTACTCTTATGCTGATTGCATAAATAAATGTGCTGCGAGTGCTGGGCAATTCCTTTATCCTATCAGGAGACAGGGCTCCACCTGATCTCAACTTCTGTGCATTGACTTCTGTCTTATTCATCCCCGGCTGTCCTCCCTCCGAAGTTTCAAGTGCTGCACTGGATATGGCATCACACTTGTTATCTGTCCCTGCTTAACTCTTTAGTCTTGTCCATTCTTGTTTAAATCTTACCATTTGGTGGTGCATGCCTATAATACCAGCACTCAGGAATGCTGAGGCAACAGGATAGTACATTCCAGCCCAGCCTTGGCAATTAAGAAACTTAATGAGATCTTAATTCAAAATTAAAAAGAGAAAAGAGTCAAAGATGTAGCTCAGTAAAGAGTCCCTGGATTCAATCCCCAGTACAAAACAAAACAAAACAAACAAACAAACAAACAAACAGGGACCTGGAGCACCAAGAAACCAAGCAACCCCTCCCTCACCTGTCAAGCAGCTGTAAACGTGGCAAGCAACAGGGGCCCAGAACAGGAGCTTCTGGTGCTTACTGGGACCCATGCCATGCTGGGACCAGAGCGCTGAGAAACCAAACAACCCCTCCCCTCCCTGGTGAGGGAGGCTGTGAGCCTGCCAGTTTGTGGGCTGAGAATCAAACATCACCCCCGCAGCCTGTTTAGCTGCCATGCCTGGCCATCGGTCTGCAGAGGGGGAGCTGGGCAGATCTGGGGTGCCCTCACCGGCCTCTCTGCATGTCTGGAGCACTCTGGATATCTCCGCCCAGACTGCTGGAGTTCCCCCAGGCTTACAGGTGCAGTGAAGGGGAGAGGTGGGTTTGAGGCTTCCACATCAGCCTCCCCATTCCGGTTATACTTGGAGAATTACTGAGCTCCCGACGGGTGGGCAGGCCCACACTATCAGCCTAGCCCAGCCTGTTTAGCTGCCACACCTGGCCATCGGTCTGCAGAGGAGGAGCTGGGCAGATCTGGGGTGCCCTCACCAGCCTCTCTGCGTGTCTGGAAGACTCTGGGTATCTCCGCCCAGACTGCTGGAGTTCCCCCAGGCTTACAGGTGCAGTGAAGGGGAGAGGTGGGTTTGAGGCTTCCACATCAGCCTCCCCATTCCGCCTTCACTTGGAGAACTGCTGAGCTGCCTACGGGTGGGCGGGCCCACACTATCGGCCTAGCCCAGCCTGTTTAGCTGCCACGCCTGGCCATCGGTCTGCAGAGGAGGAGCTGGGCAGATCTGGGGTGCCCTCACCGGCCTCTCTGCATGTCTGGAGGACTCTGGATATTTCCGCCCAGCCTGCTGGAGTTCCCCCAGGCTTACAGGTGCAGTGAAGGGGAGAGGTGGGTTTGAGGCTTCCACATTAGCCTCCCCATTCCGGTTACACTTGGAGAATTGCTGAGCTCCCGATGGGTGGGCGGGCCCACACTATCAGCCTAGCCCAGCCTGTTTAGCTGCTGCGCCTGGCCATTGGTCTGCAGAGGAGGAGCTGGGCAGATTTGGGGTGCCTGCATCAGCCTCTCCATGTGTCTGGAGGACTGTGGATATCTCTTCAACCAGGGAGGGTCCACAGGTTCCTGAGGCACTGCGACCTGTGGTGAGTACCCTAACCCAGCTGCGATTGAAGAACTGTGGAGCACCCAAGGGGCAGGTGGGCGCACAGTGTCCCTGAGGCCCAGCTTGTCTGGAACTGCAGAGTTCTGAGCAGGCAGAGGAGGGCCACTGGTTCTGTAGGCCCAATGGCTTGGGGTAGCGCGGTGCCAGAGTCTCAGTAGCTCCAAACATAGAAGGGGATTTTCAACAGATCCTGAGGAAGCTTTCAAATAACACTTGAAACACAGAAATATAGAAAAATGACAAAACGAAAGACCAAATTACAACCTCAAACCTCCAGCCCATCTCAAGAAACCATAGGAGTGATGTATATAGAAGAAAATATATCCCATCCACCTCATATATCGGACACAATAGCCACTGAAATTGACAAGCAACTCCAGGAAGCTTTAAAGAAATTCAAACTCGAAATAATCTCCCAGGTAAAAGAAGAAATGATAAAAGAAATGAAAGAAATTCTGAATATATCTAAAGAAAACACAGATAAAAAATTGGAGGAACTAAACAAAAAGATAGAATCCCTAGACGAGCAATATAAGAAACAAACAGAATACATAATGCAGATGCACAGAGATATACAGGAAATAAAAAACTCCACTGAAAGTTGTAAAAACCACCTTAATGAAAGTGAAGATAGAATTTCAGACCTTGAAGACAGGATTGCAGCTAGTGAACAGGAAAGGAAAGATCTTTTGAAAATAACAAGGAATCAGGAAACAACAATTCAACAACTGCAAGACGATGCAAAGAAGAATAATATAAGAATGATAGGGATTAATGAAAGAGAGGGAGACAACATGAAGGATGTCAGGAGGATATTTAGAGAAGTAATAGCTGAAAATTTCCCAAGCATGAGATCAGAAACTGACATCAGGATCAGTGAAGCATATAGAACTCCAAACAGTCATAACCAAAATAAAACTACACCCAGACATATAATAATCACCATCCCAGAAATCCAACACAAGAATAGATTATTAAAAGCTGTCAGAGAGAAAAGACAGATCACTTATGAAGGAAAACCTATCAGAATCACAGCAGACTTCTCAGCACAAACGATAAAGTCAAGAAGAGCATGGAGTGAAGTATTCCAGATCCTAAAGCAAAATGATTACCAAACAAGACTGATATATCCTGCAAAACTATCATTCAAAATAGATGGTGCAATACGATACTTCCATGACAAAGAACAGCTGAAGAAATTCATGAACACCAAACCAACCCTGCAAAAAACATTGAAAGACAGTTTAGATACACAAAGGAAAAAACCACTAAGCAAAGCAAATAATTAAACAGAACAGAAAGATAAAGATGCAACAGCAGAGAGATAACATTCCTACAATTAACCAGTATTTAACAGTAATAACCATTAATGTAAATGGTCTCAATGCACCAATCAAAAGAAACAGACTAGCAGAATGGATCAAGAAACAAAATCCAACCATATGCTGTTTACAGGAAACCCATCTAACCCAGAAGGATACTCACAGACTGAAAGTCAAAGGATGGAAAACACTTCTTCATGCAGCAGGAATCCAAGAAAAGGCAGGAGTAGCCATTCTGTTTGCAGACAACGTGAACTTTAAACCAACAATGACCATAAAGGACAAAGAAGGTCACTACATACTCATAAGGGGAAAACTCCAAGAGGAAGAGACAACTATCTTAAATACATACGCACCAAACTCCAGAGCACCCAGTTATATAAAACAATTATTAACAGAAATGAAAACTCAAATTATCAGTAACACAATTGTAACAGGAGACCTTAATACACCACTGACACCAAGGGACAGATCAACCAGACAGAAAATGAGCAAAGAAATAACAGAACTGAATCACACCTGTGAACAAATGGGTTTGATAGACATATACAGAATGTTCCACCCAACAACATCAGAATACACATTCTTCTCAGCAGTGCATGGATCATTTTCTAAAATAGACCATATATTAGCTCACAGAACATATTTAAGCAAATGCAAAAGAGTTGAAATCATCCCTTGCATATTATCGGATCATAGCGCTCTGAAATTAGAAATTAATGATAAAAGATACTGCAAAAATTCTGCAAACACATGGAAACTAAATAACACACTCTTGAGTAATCAATGGGTCACAGAAGAAATTAAAGAAGAAATTAAACAATACCTAAAAGAAAATGAAAATGCAGATACAAATTAGCGGAATCTGTGGGATGCAATGAAAGCCGTTCTGAGAGGAAAATTTATTGCACTGAGTTCCCACATCAGGAAAACAGAACAAATACAAATAAATAACTTGATGCTACACCTCAAACAGGTAAAAAAGAAGAGCAAGTCATGCCCAAAGCCAAAAGAAGACAGGAAATTATAAAAATCAGAGCAGAAATCAATGCAATAGAGACTAAGAAAACAATCCAAAGAATCAACGAATCAAAGAGTTGGTTCTTTGAAAGAATAAATAAAATCTATAAGCCCCTAGCCAACCTTATTTTAAAAAGGGGAAAAAAAGCTCAAATTCATGCAATAAGAAATGAAAAAGGAGAAATCACTACAGACCCAATAGAAATACAGAGGATCATCAACACCTATTTCGAAAACCTCTACTCTCAAAAGTTTGATAACACAGAAGAAATAGACAGATTCTTAGAAGCATATGAAGTACCAAAGCTAGATCAAGAGGATATAAAACTGTTGAATAACCCAATCTCTGCTAATGAAATTGAGAATGTAATTGGGTCCTTGCCCACCAAGAAGAGCCCAGGCCCAGATGGATTCACTGTAGAATTCTACAAGAAATATAAAGAAGACCTAATGCCGACACTCCTCAAACTATTCAATGAAATTGAAAGGGAAGCAATTCTTCCTAAGTCATTCCTGGAAGCAAATATTACTCTAGTACCAAAACCTGAGAAAGACCCAACTATAAAAGAGAACTATAGACTGATCTCCCTAATGAACACAGATGCAAAAATCCTCAATAAAATATTGGCAAATAGGATCCAGCAAATCATCAAGAAGATTATACACCATGACCAAGTGGGATTCATCCCAGGAATGCAAGGATGGTTCAACATACGTAAATCAATAAATGTAATCCACCATATCAATAAAGCCAAAAATCATCACACGATCATTTCTATAGATGGAGAAAAAGCCTTCAATAAGGCTTTTTCATGATAAGAACTTTACAGAAACTTATTCATGATAAGAACTTTACAGAAAACTTGGAATAGATGGTCTTTATCTCAATATAATATAATATAATATAATAAAGGCCATTTATGACAAACCAAAAGCCAGCATCATACTAAATGGCCCAAAACTGAAAGCCTTTACTTTAAAATCAGGCACAAGACAAAGATGTCCTTTATCACCACTCCTATTTAATATACTACTGGAAGTACTAGCCAGAGCAATTAGGCAAGAGAGAGAAATAAAAGGGGTAAAGATAGGAAAAGAAGAAGTTAAATTATCATTGTTTGCAGATGACGTGATACTCTACATAGAAGACCCGCTAAACTCCATTGAAATACTCTTAGATACAATAAATAAATTCAGTAATGTGGCTGGATACAAAATCAATACTCAGAAATCAATAGCATTCCTATACACGAACAACAAAATTACAGAGAGGGAAATAAGAGAAACTGGACTATTCACATTAGCAAGCAAAAAAATGAAATATTTAGGAATTACTCTTACGAAAGAAGTGAAAGACTTATACAGTGAAAATTATAATACACTGAAAAAGGAAATTGAAGATGATCTCAGAAAATGGAAAGATATCCCTTGCTCATGGATAGGAGGAACAAACATTGTGAAGATGGCCATTCTCCCAAAACTCTTATACAGATTCAATGCAATCCCAATAGAAATACCATCAACATACCTTATAGATCTAGAGAAATCACTCCTAAATTTCATCTGGAACCAGAAGAGACCTAGAATCGCAAAGGCAATTCTAAGCAGCAAAGACAAAGCAGGAGGCATCACAATCCCTGACTTGAAGTTATACTACAAAGCAACAGTAGTAAAATCAACATGGTATTGGAATCAAAACAGAGCCGAAGATCAGTGGAATAGATTAGAAGATACAACCACAACTACAAACACACTCAACCACCTTATCTTTGATAAAGGAGCCAAGCAGTTTCACTGGAAGAACGACAGTCTCTTTAATAAATGGTGCTGGAAAAACTGGCTCTCCATTTGCTGAAAACTAAAGCTAGACCCATGTCTATCACCATGTACTAAATTAAAATCTAAATGGGTCAAAGATCTGAATATTAAAACAGAAACACTAAATCTATTGGAAGACAAATTAGGTAGAAACCTTGGAGACATATTAGTAGGTAAAGAATTCATGAACAGGACTCGAACCGCACAGGAAATTCTTCCCAGAATCAATAACTGGGACCACTTCTTATTAAAAAGTTTCTGCATGTCAAAAGAAATCTCCAGCATAGTGAAAAGAAAACCCACAAACTGGGAAAAGATTTTAGTGAACTCTCTCTCAGACAAGGGCCTCTTGTCTAAAACATATAAAGAATTAAAGAAACTCAGACCTCCAAAATTCAAAGATCCAATCCAAAAATGGGTATCTGAGATGAATACGCAATTCTCAGATGAAGAAATGCAAATGGCAAATAAATATATGAAAACATGCTCATCATCATTGGTCATCAGAGAAATGCAAATTAAAACCACACTGAGATTCCATCTCACTCCTGAAAGAATGGCCAGGATCAAGAAAACCGACAACAAATGCTGGAGAGGCTGTGGGGAAAAAGGAACTCTCCTGCACTGCTGGTGGGAGTGTAGACTGGTACAGCCTTTGTGGAGGTCTGTCTGGAGGTTTCTCAAAAAGTTGGGATTGGAAATCCCATTTATTCCAGCTATTCCACTTCTAGGCATATTCCCAGAAGAACTGAAAGCATCATACCACAGTGATATATGTGCACCTATGTTTATAGCAGCACGATTTGTAATCGCCAGATCTTGGAAACAACCCAAGTGTCCATCAACTGAGGAATGGATAAAAAAGTTGTGGTATTTCTATACAATGGAGTATTATTCAGCTATAAAGAAGGATCACATTGAGATATTTATCAATAAATGGGCGCAGCTTGAGACCATACTCATAAGTGAAATAAATCAATCTCGCATGTGTGAATACCGAATAGTTTCCCTAATGTAAGTAATGATTCAAATATATAAAAATAAGTGGTAATCATGATTCCCCATTAGGTGGCCTTGAAGCCTTATAAATTTTCACTCATTAATTAGAAAGGCTTTATTCTGGGCTTCTTGATATGAAAATATTTGAAGCTAGAGTATATGAAGTTTTATCCAAATATTTCAAGGAAAAAGACAGACACTATGATAACTACTATTAAGTCGGGTTATATGGTGGTGAAGTACTAGGTTGCTGAAACAGTCATGCTTTGACCTCTATTGTTATATTGCTACGTCCTGTTTTATCTCAATCTCCCCCTTATTGTTTTAAAAAAATTATTTAGTCATTTCTTATGTTTGTCTTAATTAAAGAAAAAATTTAAAAAATTAGGATATATAAATAGTAACTCTTTTTGATTTCCTATTAACTTGTTTTGAAGTCCTGTAGTACTCCCACGATCTTGTTTTGACTGATTAGACTCTGTTCCATTCTATATGATAGTATCAAGTTTGAAGACATAGGCAACTACTTTGAAGGCAATAAGATTCACTAAGATACCCATTCTGGTTTGACTATTGTCTTCTTTGGAAGTCCTGTAATGTTTACAATGCCTAAGTTGTATTGGTCTTGTTCTCTACTGTTTTGTCCAACTTTATAATATCTAATGAGATAGACAATTCTTTTTAAGGAAACAAGGGACAACGTTGATAACCATTGTTGATAAACTTGTACTCTGTTCTACACCATGTGCTATGTCTATCCTTGGTATTGACTGACAGCTCTGTTTTGCCATGTTTGACTGTATTCTCTCCCCCCACAAAAAAGTAATAAGCACTAAGGAGTAATAAAATCCAAAATGTGTAAATTTTGTTGTAAAAAAGAGGGGAAAAAAAAGAAAAAGAGCTCTAACGGATATAACAGCAAGTGTGTTTAGGGGTGTTAAATAGCTGACTATATCAATGTTTTTGGATCATTGAACACAGCTGTTTGCAGTCTCCCTGTTTGAATGTCCACCTTGTATTCTTTGATACTGTGATTTGAGCAACTATTTTCAAGATGATAATATGTAATCTACTAACAGCTGATTTCTTACTGTTATGTTTTTTTTTGTTTTGTTTTGTTTTGTTTTTGTAGTTTTGTATTACGTGTACCCTTACACCGCTTTGTTTTGTTTTGTGTTTTTCTCTTTTTCCTCTTAAATAAAAAAAAAGAAAAACAAACATCACCCCCACCCCGTCAGTAAGTGGGAGCCAGTGATCTGGACAGCCCCTGAGAGGCTGACCATAGGTAATGTAGCAAATAGGGGGATTTCCTTCTATCTTTTCTTTGAAGGCAAATACTCCTATCACTGTTTACCTTTGTTCTAATTAATGGTGTTATTTTAGTCTGTCTTGTTTTGTTGAACTTCAATATACAATAAAGTATGGACAGCTATTTTGAAGAGAATGAGAGACTCTACAACAGCCATTAGTGACTTCCCTATTGTCCGGTTTTGAAGACATAAAACGCCTTCCTCATTTTGTTTGGATCAGTTTTATACTGTGTTGTTTTGTATGAATTTTGTATGTGAAGACATGGACAACTATGTGGAAGAAAACAAGAGAATATGATAGTGAACATCTTGGGTCATCTGCTTTGAAATTTATATCTCTTACACTGCTTTCTTATGTTTTATTTTGTTGTGTTTAATTTTACACCCTTTAAAATAAATTTTAAAAACAAACAAATAAAAAACACCCTACATTTTATGTTTTGGCTATATTAAACTACCTGAAGTTTCAGACTATCTCAGATCACTCCTATCTTGTCTTTAGATCTACTTCACTCCTCCTGGTCTCTTTTAGTCAACTGAACTGCAGTCCAGTTTCACACTTTAATGTGTCAGGGACCAAACTAACTGTCATTTTGTTGGAAGCTTTGTTTCAGTCCCCAAAGTCTGGGAAGATGTTCTTTCCATGAGTTCTCTTAGTCACACTACCTATTGCCAATTGCTTGTCTATCCAACAAGTTAGATGCCAAGGATCTATATGGGGCTTGGCCCATAATGTATAGACTAAGAGTGATATTTGTATTCTTAAAGTACTATAAAAAAATAAAAATTTAATAAGCACTGGAAGCTTACATATTTTGTGTCTGTACTTGTACCTAAAAAGTTGGAAAAGCATTGAGACAAACTCCTTGAATATTTAATATTACATTCCAGTGCTCAGCACTTGGGACACAGTAGATCCCAAATAAATCCTTGAACTGAGTGATTACTTCCTTTCTGCCAATCTAAGCCATTCTTGTACCTTCTCATTATTAGAATGCTGCCTTGGATAGGACGACACTATGGCTGTGTTGAACTTGAAAATATTCGATGTTATCAGAATCAGAGGTAAGAGAAATTCAGAATCCACCAATTATCACCATGTTCCAAAGCAACGTCCTTGTCACTCTAGATAAGCAGTATCAAGTGGGCCATGGGCACTTGGTTCTCCAAGTCCACTACCTGAATGGTGTTGAAGGATCTGCAAAGGTTACTGTAGTCAGTGTCCTTTCTTCAGCCCTTTAAATCACCCTGATGGCCTCCAAAACCACCTGCCTTTGTCTCATGATTGTTAGCTCCACTGCACCATTACAGAGGTCCCACGACTACAAAATTCCCGGTGCCTGCCTACAGGGGATGGATTCCTAAAACCCACAGGTGACCAGTGCACCATATTCAGAGAGGGAAGATTCTAGACAACTCAAAACCGGTTCACCCTAGCCCAAGACCTGCGGTGTACCAAACACACAAGGCAGTTGCCCAGGAAACAGCACTCCACACCCCCTCCACTGGCCACCTTGGCATCTGGCACAGGGGTGCCAGGAGAAGCCGCGGGAGACCCGCGTCTGCATCACGTGACAGCACCCCCGACCAATCAGCAGAGCCAGACGTCTACCGGAAGTCCCGCGCGCGTTCCTGGGAGGCGTCGGCCGCGGTCGCCCGCGGGCCCTCGGCGGCTCCTGGCATCTCCTCGGACCCCGGAGAGCCTCGGGGAAGGGCGAGGTTGCGGGGAGCTGACGATGCCTCCTCCAGTCTTAGCTTTCTGAACGTAAACTTTTGACCCCTCGACGCCCGGGTCCTGAGGCCCGGCACTGTGAGGTCACAGCGGCCCGATGGGGGGAGCCCGGCCTCGCGGTCCCCGCCTTCCTGCGGAGCGAGCAGGCTCCGGCCCCGGGGAGAGGTCCCCGGCCTCGGCAGGCTGCCGGTGCCTTTAACGCCTGCAGAATGCCCAGGAGGCAGAGGGTATTACACTAAAGTAGAAGGTGAAGGGGCAAGAGACCTCTCAGAAGTGGGCAGAGGGCCGGAGAAGTAAGTGAAGGGAGAGAAGGCAAACCGAGCCCCTGCTGCGCTCCTTTCCTGCTGAAGATGCGGCGCGCACGAGCTCCGCGTTGGGTGCACGTCGGGTTTTGGCGGTGTGTGTGGAAGTAACGAAAATTATTTGGCTAACAGTTTTTATATTGATTACATATTGAAATACTATTTTGGTATAGTACACGAAAAGATACTGCAGTTATTGTTTGTACTTTGAAAGTGGGCCGGGGATTTAGCTTAGTGGCGTAAGCATTTGCCTGGCAAGTGTAAGGTGGTGAGTTCGATCCCTGGTACCAAAAAAAAATACAGCTGCCAGGAAAAGATTCAACTGTATTTATTATTCGCATTAGTTTTCTTTTGGGTGGCGCTTCTCTCTTTTTGTGGGTCAGTAGTTTGCTTAGGGTGCTTAGAACTTCTACCTTGTGCAGTGCTCACTGTCATCACCAGATGACTGCGTCTGTCAACAGACTAGTTTTAAACTGCTCTCTGGAGAAAAATAGTGCAAATTTTAGGTATACTTCCATTTATCTATCAAGAATTCCACAAATTTTCTGAGACTCAGTTGACTTTTATCGTAATATTGACTGTTAACACAAACACATAGAAAAGGTAATTTTCCCTTTATAATTCTGAAAGAAAATTGTTTGTACTTGTCATCAATAAAGTAAAAATAAGCTTCTTAAAATATTTGTGCTTCAGGACTTCAGACTAATGCCCAAAAAATTTGATTCATATTTTTTACTTTCACTGGTTTTTTTATTTCTGAAAATCTATAAAACAAGATGACCTGGGTTTGAGAAATTTTTTTTCCTAGAATATAATGACCACGAGACAATTTGTATTTCTAAACTTTTAAACTGGATCATACAGTAAAACTGTGTACATCAAAGTTCTCATTTGGAAAATGCATTACATTGGGATAAAAGTTTATCATAAAGTACATTGCTTTGCATATTTTCAAACTATAGAAATCTTTGTGATTTTCCAAAACAGTAAAAGAGAAAGAACTAACAGTTTTCTTTATACAGTAGTTCATAAGGGGTAAACATAACAATATTATTATTTCTAGGTAGAGTTCCAAGATTTGGCCTGTATGTTCCTGTATGGCTATAGACTAATAACCATTGGCGACTAGCAAACTGAAGGCTTTGTCCACAATACTTCTTAAAAGAACTGACTGTTCACATACTGCAGATGTTACTTAGAGATTACAGTTAGAAACCACTTGAGGAACACAAAAACTGATCATTTTTGTTACTCTCATTTTAAGTTGCTTATGTGTCAGTAAAGAAAAAAAACCCACCAAAAAACAATGGAAATTGAAACCACTAAAAATCAAGCAAGTAAAGTAACCATTCAAGACTTCATTTCATTCGTCTCTGTTCATACTGGTAGACAAAGGCCACTCCATATGAACTTACATCTGTTTACTTATGGGAGAAAGATACTTTCAGTCTAAAAACAACTAGGAAGATATATTACCACTAAGGAGTAGCAAGCTTATTGCATTAACTCCTGAAACTCATTTATTTAACAAAATATAAATGACTTGGCAGACCCACATAAGAAAATCTTGCATTATGCAGTGTTAAAAGTTTTTAGATTGCTTGAAAGTTTATTTCTCAAAAAAATTCTAAATTGCTAACTGTGGAGATATCTAAAATTCTGTTTTAAATTTAATTTCAGAAAACTGAAAAGTATGGAGATTTTCAGTACTACTGTGACTTTTGTATTCTTAAAGACATTTGTTTATGTATAAATGAATGCTTTTCAGCTTATCATTTTGTTAGATCATCTATAAAAATTCATGGTCTTATGTTTGAATTTTATGTATCATAGAAACCATAAATACATCACGACTCAGAGTTAACTTTCCCATGGAAGACATAATTATGCGGCACCTATAAAGTTGTCATTAGAGGCTGTCATTGTCTATCATGAATATTAATAGCCAATGGGATAAATATATTAAGATCCAATTAAAAATTATGCTGAAGCAAAGTTTCAATTAGGCCAAGTGGAGGTTGCTTATGACTGCATTTTGTTTTAATGCATATTCAGCAATTAGAATAGTTTTTTTCCTTTTGCTTTCAAATATACATCCCCAACAAAGAGAGTAAGAATTAAGTACTGTTAAGTAGCAAACTACTGAACCACAAAAAGAGAGCAGTGCCACCCAAAAGAAAACCAATACGAGTGATACGTGCAATTGAATTTTCCAATTTTCCAATAGTTCCAAGATAAGAGGATATTGTTTCTAATGGTTTTATCTTTTAAAAAGTTAGTCTTTGTGATTTGTTGATATATAATTAATGGACAAGATTTTCATAAAAGGCAGTCAAACTGGAATTGTAAAAAGACACTTCCACTGTCTCCAACAACTTAACTTCTTCATTTTGCCATCATAGTTACATGTGTATTTAGCTCTCAGGCCCTTGAATTTAAGTTGCGATAATAGCCTTACTTTGCTAGATAGCTGAACAGTTCTTTGGGTGGGAAAACTCTTTCCTTACTCCCTTTTTTTCTGTCCGTTATTTAGTCCCTAAGCTTAGGAAGTTGGTTGTATTCCTCAGATCCAAGCACAGTATTATCGTTCATATAAGCCCGTTTTCTCATTTTGGGAATTTGACACAGGATCTTTTCTCTGAACATATCTCCAACCCTTTTTATGTTTTTATTTTGAGACAGGGTCTTAGTAAGATGTTAAATTGCCTAGGTTGGGATTAAATATTTGATCCTTCTGTCTCAGTCTCCTAGTATGCAGGGATTATAGGTGTGCACCACTCCTCTCATCTCCAAAATTTTTTCCATGCTGCACACCATCACAAACATAGACACAAGTCTAATGGTTCTTATAAATCTTTACATTTATATTTAAAAGTCAGGCAGTTTTATTTTGTGTGTCTGTAGTTTTAGTTTATATAAATAGTATCATGATACAAATTTTATTGATTCTTTTTCATTCCACATAATTTTAAGATATACCTATGTATCTGCATTGTGTATGCTATTCCATAATGTGCATTACCACATTTTGTCTTGGTTATGTTTCTCTAGTAAAGGGCACCTAGTTTGACTGGAATAAAAAGTAATGAATGTCCTTCTAATTGTTTTCTTAAGGATAATTTCTCTGAGATGTATACAAATAATAGAATTATTGAGCAAAAGGCAAACATAATTTTGTAACTTTCAAGAATGGCTATTTCAGATTTTTCTCCTACCAACAGTACTTAATTCTTACTCCTTTTGTTGGGGATGTATATTTGAAAGCAAATTCTCCTCTTAACCCACAAAGGGAAAAGGAAAAGGAAACTATTCTGTTGTTGAATACACATTAAAACAATATGTGATACTTGTCATAAGCAAACTCCATTAAACTCCATTAAACCAGAATGTGATACTATCACAGGCAAAGTCCTAAAGAGATTGCATACAGAAATATTATGCTTTCATATAACTAAGCTGATAAACTCATAGCATACATGGTCTCAGACTGACAGGGAAAAGACCATTTGTCACACTTTTAGAATAAACAACAAACTAAAAATAAATTCCTTATATCTCTATGACAGAAAACAGTTTGGGAGCGAAGCACCTGCCAAAGTTAGGCTCCTACTGTCCCACAGAAACCAGGAGAAAAAGATCTCTTTTATTTTTTCCCCAGTGATACTGGAGATTAAACCGAAGACCTCAAACATACTAGGCAAATGCTCCAGCGCTGAGCTACATCTTTAGCCATCATTATCTTCAATGATTTTTTTTTCCTTTTTTTAAAAACACTTTTTATCGGTACTGGGGATCGAACTCACGATCGCCTGCTTGCAAGGCAGGTGCTTATGCCGCTGAGCTAAATCCCAAGCCCCAATATATATATATATATATATATATATATATATATATATATATATTAAAAATCCTTCTCAAAACCTAAGATTTTTTCTTGTCTTATAAAAAGCTTCAGTTTAAAATAATTTACATATATATCAAAGTCAACAGAAAAAGAACTTCTCTAAAGAAGAAATTTACAAAGTATGTAAGGGAGTCTCTCACTCTCTCTCATCTACCTCTATCTCTCAGGAAACATTTGTGCTCTGCTAAATGTTTGCTTAATGTCTGCCTCCACCACTACACCTTGACATCAGTAAGGGGAGGAATCATCCCTCCTTCATTGACCTTTGCATTCCTAGTATCTAGGGTAGTGACTTTCACACTGCTGTTAGGTGGCATAGTTGACTCTAGAAGTCACAGGGTTTACCACAGTGGGCTTTAGGCAGGACATAAGACTGGCAGACGGAGCACCGAGAACAACATAGTAGACCAGCAGTGTAGTCTAATTTAAACTCTATTGGTGCCTTTCACATTTTCTTTTTCCATAAATGTAATATTTTTATTCATGAATTTATGTATCATATATGTAGTTTGATATGTTACTGTCCAATAAAACAGTCAAAAGGAACTTGATCAGTCTCTTACTCTAATACACATTTATTTTTATCTGCTTCATTGCCTGTTTTTAAGTTAACTAGCTCCTATCACTTTGTAGTGATGATTAAGAAGAGTACACATAATATGAAACTTTTTACAGTGATAGTAGATTTCAGGTTCTCTTATTGCTAATATGAAGTAGAATTTACTCAGAAGAAATAGGGTGATGGTAGTCACAATAGCTGTAGGACTGGATTTCTACTTCTAGCTCTTTTTCCTTATCCCATAACTCACTGGACTTTTCTACCAACCTCTGGTGTAAGCCAGGTCAAATACAATAACCTCCTGCTTTGACTCCACATATACCCTGACTACTCCATTTTCTTTCCTAGTCCCTACCCAAGCTGGTCCAACCTACATCCTTCTCTTACTACTCATGTCTTGGTTTGTACACAATATCTTATGCCAACACCCTCTAAACTATTCTTCCAGCAAGTAGTCTCTTCCTCTTACCTTATCCTTATTACAGTTATGGCTATTTTAAAATCAAGATATGACAAAATCGTGTTTGATGTACTTTTGCTCTGTTATTCATAGGTTTATTTGTGCATTCATTCAACAAATACTTACTGAACTTCTATTGTGTGCTAAGCCTTCGTGTAGGCAGTAGAGATAGGACAGTAAACAAAATGGGTAATAATGTGTGGTTCTGTCTAGCCTGCATTCTAATGGTAAGATATGTATCTAACAGTAGGATACATAGCAGGCTAGATACATGCTAAGTAAAAAGTAAAGTAGCAAAAGAAGATAATATATGTGCTGTGTGTGCACATGTGCATGCTTATGTATGTATTGGTACCTGCACACATGCATGCAATCTAAAATTGCATGTAGAAAGAAAGCCACAATCAAAAAATGATAATGCCTGAAAGGAGATAAGTAAGTTATAATAATGTTGGGAAAGAACATCCTTTGTTCTTGAACATGCAAGAAGTAAAAGGAGTGCGTATGCTCTATGATAACAAAATACTAGGTGTTTCCAAGTTCGGAGAGGACACTAACTGGAACAGAGTAACAAGTGTTCAGGCCATAGATGATATCAGTGATATCAGAGAAGAAATGGGGTGGTGTGTCATCATGTGTCTTTGTAGGGTGTTACATGGACTTGGGCTTTTATTCTGAAAGCAAAAGGAAGCTATTAGAGGGCTTTTATAGAGGAATGGCTAGGTTTGACTTAACTTTCATATGATCAGTCTGCTTTTGTTGAAAAACAGTCCAAAGTTGGGCCATAGCAGAATGCATAGAGTGATCATATAATGTATCATCCAATAGGACAAAGTTTTTTTAAAAAAGGAACACCTTAATAATTATTCCAGGACAAAAAAGCAAAAGTTGAAACTGTACAGGAAAACCAAGATGCGTGGTCATCCTAATCATAGACTATTGTGACAAGAGTTCTTGGTGGCCTGGATAATGATGGCGACATGAAAATAGGTGAAAGTTAATTATATTCTGTATATATTTTGAAGATAGCAGGTTTTGTGAAAGGTTGGACTGAGGTGTGAAAGAGACTTTAACACTTTGACCTGAGCAATTGTAAAAAGAAGTTGACATTTCCTGAAATGAAAGAGTGTCAAAGAGAATGAAGAAATATTAGAGCTTCATCCTGGGTATGATGAATTTGAGAAACGTTAGAAACAAAGCAAAAATTGGATTTATGGGTCTGGAGTCCAGAGGAGAGGTCCAGACTTCAAATGTAAATTTGTGTCATCAATGTAAAGATGGTATTTAAACACCTGAGATGGGCTGAAATTGCCAAAAAGGTGAGTGTGGGTACAGCATAGATGAGGCCAAAGGACTGAGTTCTGGGCTATTTGAATATTTAAAGTTCCCAGAGATGAGAAGGGACTAGTGAAGATTAAGTAAGTCACAGAAAGGTAGGATGAAAATCAGAAATATCTGATATTCTAAAAGATCCACAAAGAAAACAGCATGATGATAGGAAGACAATGCCTCAGATGATAACAAAAGAGATGAGGTCTGAGAATTGGAGACACTCAGGGTTCAACAGAGTATGTTAAAGGGGAATGGAGGTAGGAGTTGGAGCCATGCATATTCTGGATGACTCTTGAAGGAAGCCTATACACTGAAGTAGTTAGTGAAGGCATTGTTTTTAGGATCCAAGTTATGATAATACCTGCTTTGTGCTAATAGGAGTGATGGGAGAATTATATGAAACGTGTGTGTGAGAAATTGAGAGAAGGTGAGTTGACACATGGCACAGGGTTGGCTATGGCTCAGAGCTTGGATAAGAGTGAAAGAAAAGTAGATGGTCACAGAAGCAGGTGGGTAGGTGTATGTAATAGTGGAAGTGAGTGGAAGCCGTTTATCCAGATTTTCAATAAAACCACAGAAAGCAAGGACATCTGAGAGTGAGGATGTGGAGGTGGAGGTATGATAAGGGGGGACAAGATACGATTTCATGGTCCAGGAGAATGGGGGAGAGAATGAACTATCAAGCATGAATCCCTGGCAGTATTGCTCTTTAATGATCAGAAACATAAGGTAAGACCGACCAGTCAGTATGGTTTTGGATTCTATCCATCATCCAACTGTGTGTCGTATCACGGAGAACTGGGAGAGTTGGATTTAACTAAGGTTGTGATTAAATGAACGCAGCGAAGTGGAGGAGCAGAACAGTTGAGGATAAATTCATGGAAAATTCAGTACTGGTCGACCTTGGAATTTTTTTTTTTATTTTTATTTAAGGAGAAAAGAAAAGAAAGAAAAAAAAACAGTGAAAGGGTACAAGTTATACAGATTTACAGAAGAAAAAAATGCTCAGTAGGAAATCACTAGTTAATGGATTACATATTGCCATCTTAGAAATAATTGTTCGAGTCACAAAATTAAAGCTTGTAGAGTGGACATTCCAACAATGATACTGCAAACAGTTCTGTTCAATGATCCAATAAAACTCTGTGATATCATTTTCTATCTTATACATTTAAATATACATGCAGTTATATAGTTTAGAGCACTTTCTTTTCCTCTCTTTTGTACCGTGACTATTACACATTTTGGGTTTCATTGCTCCCACGGTTCTTATTGCTTTTTTGGAAGAGAGTAGAACCAAATGTGACATAACAGAACAGAATCGGTCAAGTCAAAAGGGTGGACACAATAGATAATATAAAAAACATAATACAAGGTGATCAACAATGGTTACCATAATGCCTCCCGCTATTTCTAATAGAATTGCCTATATCATTAGTTGTAATACAATTGAACAAAACCGTAAAGAATAAAACCGACAAAACCAAAACATTGGAGATATTGTAGGTCTTCAAAAGTAGATAAAAGTCAACGAGAATGGGCGTTATAATGAATCTCATTATCTTCTCAGCTGATGCCTAAACTTTTGAACCTGATACTATCCAGCAAAACAGAATAGAGAAACCTCAGTCAAAAACAAGATGGTGAGAGTAATACAGGGCTTCAAATCGAGATAATGGAAAGTCAAAGTGGGTTACTATATTATATCCTGCTATATTTTTCCCTTTAATTAAATGGATAAAAATAAAAAAGTAAATAATGGAGTGGAGATTGAGAAAAAAGAGGGCATAACAGCGAAACAGGGCAGATCAAAACATAACCATTTAAGCAGAATAGTGTTTCACCACCAGATAATCCTGACCCAAAAATAGTTACCATATTGACTCCCTCCCTGAAGTCCTTGAGTACAACTTCATATACTGTAGCATTAAGTATATCAAAACAATGTAAAACCATTTAAGAGAATGACAGCATTATAGAGTATTTAGAATCGACTAACAGAAAATGAACAATGGTCTCTGTATAATCTCCTTGTCTTTAAAAGGTTTTTGCTTATACTATCGTACATAACAAAATCCAATAAGATACAACCTATTTAGACCATTGGAGACAGAAGAACAAAAGCTAGATGAGACTTCAAAACAAGATGGTACTAAATCAGCATTACCTATTAAGATGTCATTTTCTCCAAAAAAAGCTGTTCCTATCATCCAATCTTCTCTGTCTCATTTCTGTTGAGCTCTTTTTCTGTCAGTAGCTGTCAGTTTGTCTTCTTCATTTTGTTCTCTGCTCCATTTGTTGTGGCCTCCCCGCCACTATTTCTGGGTTCTTTGTTTTTTTCTTTTTTTAGAATATCCTGCAATACTTTCTGTAGGGTTGAATTGGTGGTTGCAAATTCCCCCAGTTCCTCTTTATCCTGGAAGCACCTCGTTTTTCGATCAATTTCCAGAGACAGTTGTGCAGGATATCTCAATCTTGGCTGGAGATTATTATCTTTCAAAGCTTGAATTATTTCTCCCCATGCTCTTCGTGATTTGATGGTTTGTGAAGAGAAATCTGCTGTAATTCTGATGGGTATTCCCTTGTAAGTGATCTGTTTCTTGTCTCTTACAGCTTTTAATATTCTGTTCTTGTATTGAATTTCTGGAATTTTTATTATTATATGCCTGGGTGTTTCTCTGTTAGGGTTGTAGGTAGCTGGGGTCCTGTATGCCTCATACATCTGAGTATCTTTACCTTTTGCTAAATTAGGAAAATTCTCCTGGATTATTTCTGTGAGTAGCTTTTGTAGTTCACTTGTTTGTGTCCCTACTTCTTCTTTTATGTTCTTAATCCTTAAGTTATGGCTCCTCTTATCATCTTCTTGTCTTTGTATTATTGCTGTTTGTTTCTTTGTTATTTTTAAGAAGTTTTTCATTTCATTCTCCCATGTTTCAAGTCTGCCCTCCAATTCAGATAGTCTGTCCTTAGTTTCTTTCAAGCTGTTATGCCAGTCTTGGATAGACTTCTTAATTTCTTGATAGTCCCTTTGAACCTGCTTCACATACTCAATGCTTTCTCTGTTTTCTCCATCAAGCAATTCTCCCCTCTTTTTCTGTTCTTCCATTCCACCATCTGCTTTTTCCTGGGTGGTGCTTAGCATTTCTCTAACTATTCTGCATACTTCTAGCTTCAGGTCATTGATAACTTCATTCCTGAATTGGTCTATGAGGCTCTCTAGATGGCGCTTAATGTATATTGGTGCGGTGTCCACTATTGCCTGATTCTCAGGATTGGGGGCCGAGGAGCCTTTTTTGTTGCTTCCCTTCCCCATATTTTCTGTTCCTTATAAAATGCAATCTTACATAGGAGGCCCGGCTTCCCTGCCTGTCAGCCACAGCCTGATCAAATTGCGCTGGCTAGTTGTTCCCGCCCACCGCTGCGCCCCAGGGAGTTGCGGAGGAGGCAGCCTACGCGGGAGTCAGTCGCTCCTCCGGGCCACCATCAGGCTCTGGGATCTGGGTTAGGCCAGCCTAGGGAGTCCGCCAGCAGCGTCACTCAGGCCAGGCACCTTTCACCAATCCCGTCCGAGAGGGGAATGTGCAGCTGGAGTTGCCACCGCGCCCTGCTCTTACAGGACTGCCCGAGCCCAGAAAAACCTCCGCTGGAGTCAAACTGTGGTAGGGAGTCAGTTTCTCGCTCACCTCGCCACCAGTCAGTTTTCCTCCTTGTCCGTCCTGTTTCCGACTCCGTTCGCAGACTCCCGTTCCCAGAGCTCGGCGCGTCTCTCCTTGCCGAGCCGCTGTGGAGGCAGCCAGCCGCCGGGCGGCAGGAAACCCAAATCGCGGTTTCCAATGGCGCGCGGTCGAGCCTCCACACCGAGACTTCTCTGTTCCTATTTTAGCGCCAGGACCGCATTCTAAGTTGGATTCTCTCAGCCCAGTTCATTCCTGAGTCAGCAGAGCACATCTCTACTAGTTCGTATCTCCTTAGTCCGCATCATTCCTGGCCTCTGAGCCGAGCCTTTCAGAGAGCTTTCAGTAGCTGCTGCTGTCTGTCCGCCATGTTCTCCGATCCCCCTCGACCTTGGAATTTAAGCTGAGAAGAAATGTGACTTCATAAGGAAGATAAAAGCGTATATCTGGATGGGTCAATGGATTATACATACCCATGGGGGCACATAGGAACAAATCCCCAATTTAAACATTTCATGAAATTAAAAACCAAATTACTACCTATTTTTCCCCCTCAACCTCCACTTTGGAGGAATTTGTCAATTCACACCAAACTCATCATCATTTCCAGAAAAATCCAAAACTTTACATGCATTCCTCTTTTGTACTCACTAATACCAGGCTTCTCTTTCCTGCTGTTTGTCCTGACAACCTCCTTTCAAGTGTCTTCTGTTTGTACATAATGCTTTATCAATATACCAGCAGAAGCCAGGTGTGTAGTGCTTGCCTGCAATCCTAACACACTGGGTGGCTGAGGCAGGAGAATCATAAGTGTGACCCCAGCCGGGCAATTTAATGAGTTAGCAAGACCTTCCAAATGTAAATAAAAAAGGGCTGGGATGTAGCTCAGTGAGAAACCCCATAGTTCAATCCTTAGTACTGCAACAAGCATAACAAACAAGTAAGCTTTTTTCTCTCTCCAACTTGCCCAGCAGAGCTCTTTAGGTGGGCTCTATCATTCATGCTTGCATTCTGTTTGACTGGTAGCAAAAAAGAAAACTAAAAATGCCCAAATGAGTTAACAAATAAATGTATACTCTCAGGGCAATTTACTGTCACCTCAGCCTCTAGATTAATTCTTGAAAACTTATCAGATTATGAAAATCAGTTGTAACTTGTAGAATTTGTTTTAAAGATCTGAAGACATAATATTCATCAGGTTAAAGTAGGCTTCACATGTTTTTAAAGTCCCCAGATACTCCTGTTTGAGGTATCTTGGCTAATTATCAAGTTCTAACCAGGGTGGTGAAAAAGGAGTCTGCCGTACCCTTTACTTTGTCTTAGAGAAATACAAGGGTCCTTCATAAAATGTCTATTTTTCCACTATCCTTTTCTTCCAAAGCTATTACATCATTAACAATAAAGTTCTGATTGACAATATGGTATTTCTGTCTGACTGAGGAGGGGAGAAGTCAAACCCACCAGAGTCTCATCTACTATAGGAGGAAAAGGGTAATTCCATACAGGACAATTGAGATGTTTCTTTCCCAGCAGTGTTGAATACTGGAAAGGCAAAACCAGCAAACATCCACTGTAGTGGCTCCTATATCACATTGTGTAGATAAGTGATAGCCCTGGGACACCCAGTCCTAACCAGAAAGTGGGTTCAACAAGAAAATATGTTTTTCTACCCTTTATCTTGCTGCTTTGACTGTAAAGATTTTTCTTCATTGTACTCCAATGACTCATACTTTTTTTCATTGTTATTGTTTGTGGCTCATACTTCTTGATTTAGTGAAGCTAATTAAGACAAGACTAAAACCACTAGGCATTTCTTCTTGTTTTTATCTGTTTTTGCCCCAGACTAGCAAGAGGCAGTAATTTTGCCTAAGTGGGCCTCTTGGGAAGGCCAAATTATTCCTCCTGTGAGCTGTTGCGAAGTCCAGTAGAAATGCAAAATATTAGCTTCCCTTTCCCTACAGATTTACAGTCATACTTTCTCCATGGCTTTTCAGTAATGAAATTGGTATTTTCATCTCTATAAAAATATCTTGTCTTATTCTTGTTTGACTCCAAATTTGTGAAGAAAGTGAGGTATTTGCTTTCTAAAGACTGACTCTATAATTTCATATAATCCAAATATAGAAATTTAAAATGTACATGGGAGGTCAAAAAACAATATTCCTTGAGTCAGAATAATAACTCCCTATTTTGGTAAAGTACAAGTTTACTGTATTGTTATGCACATCTACCTCTTAGCCACATGTACACAAAGATGACAGTATCCATAGAAATTAGAACAATTCCATATAAAACTCTGGGTTTACATGCCATGGAAATCTGTGCACCTGATAAGAGTTCTTGGGAAAGAAAGGCAGTGACAACTGCTATAATACAAAGATCACTGAGATAAGTACGGACTGGGGTTAGCCCCACTCTGCTAGCTCTGGAGGACAGTCATTATGTGAGCCAACCTGCAAATTCATCACCTGAGCAAAACCAGAATTTAATGGTGCAAGCTGGGCATGGTGCTGCACACCTCAAATCACAATATTCAGGAGACTCAGGAAAGAAGATCACAAGTTTGAAGCCATCTCAGGCTGCACAGTGAGATCCTGTCTTAAAAATCAGAAAACACTCTGCCTTCAGCCACCACCATCAGAAGGCTCACTTCCCATGAGCAGTCAGTGTGAGCAGAGAAACCAATGCAGATCTGCCTCTGCTTGCTGGATGCAATCTGAAGGCTTGCTTCCCATAGGCAGCAAGCATGTGCAAGGACACACCACCAAGTAAGCCCCACGCACTCACAAGCCACCATTAGCGACCCATGCTTCCTTCAGGCACCCATCACCCACTAGGAGAATCAGACAAATACAGCCCTGTGTGCCTGCCACTGTCGTGGGAGGCCCCGTATAGACACATTGGCTGAGAGAAGAAGCAGTCCCACCACCAGGCATCCTTGGCCATTGAGAAAGCCACAGTGTAGCTGCATCAGTCAAGAGAATCCCACCCAATGCCCTGCTACCTCCCTAGGAACCTGGGGTCAGAGAAACCCAGGTGCCCGTCCCATTCTCCACTGCAGAGGGGCAGCCAATGTGGGAAGTGCCTGGAACATCACAATCAGCTTTTTGGGAGGAACCCAGAAGAATGTCAAGATTGGGAGGAACCCAGAAGAATGTCAAGATGAGAAGTAAAAGACAATCTCAGATCTCTAGGCCACATAAAACAAGTCTGGAAGATATGGAAGAAAATGGAAGTCATGTACCTGAGATCTCTGAGAGGATAGCAACTGAAACAAACAACTTTATGAGACTGTAAAAGTAATCAGATCAGAAATAATTTCCAGGTAGAAGAAGAAATCATAAACATAAAAGAATTGCTGAGCATATCTAAAGAAGACATAGAAAAAAAAGAGGAGCATAGGAAAATGATGGAAACCTTCTGTCATGGTTTTTGTCAGTGACCCCAGGCCTCATGCAATTAGGGATGTGACCAATCTAGCATTTGTGTGACTGGCTCATTGTCTAGCACTTGGATTGATGGTGTGAATGTTTCACCCACCCAGGGGTGGAGCCAGGATATGATGTAATGACAGGAAGAAGATGTCTGTCTCTCTTGCCAGTTCATGCTTTTGCTGTTTGCAGCAGCCATGAAGGGTTGCCCCACCGTGCCATGCTGCCTTGGAGCCAACTCAGCAAAGAATGAAACCTCCAAGAACTGTAAGAAATAAACCTTTCTTCCCCTAACTTTGAACATTAGGTATTTTGTCTCAGCAGTGAGTAAAAAGTAACTAAGACATCTTGAATGAAAAATATAAGAAGAAATTATAATGCTTGAAATAGATTCAAAGAAATATCCAGGAAATTAAAAACTCTATCAAAAGTTGGCAAAACCAATTGAAAGAGTCTGAAGATAAATTTTTAGACCTTGAAGACAGGATGGCAGCTAGTGATTGTGAAAGTAATGATCTCTTAAAAATAACAAGGAACCAGGAAATAACAATTCAATGGCTGCAAGGTGATGCAAAGAAACAATATAAGATAGATAGATATCAGTGAAGAAGCAGGGGTCACCACAAATGAAATAAGGCTATTTACAAAAGTAATAGCAGAAAACTTCCCACACATGAGAAAAGAATCTGACACACAGATAAGTGAGGCATATAGGACTCTAACTAGCTATAACCAAAGTAAACTGCACTCAGACATATAATAATCAAGATCCAAGAAATTCAGCAATTACAAGCTGTTAGAGAAAAGAAACCTATCACCTATAAAGAAAAACCAATCAGAATCACAGCAGGCTTGTCAACACAAACCATCAAATCAAGAAGAGTTTGAAATAAATTGTTTCAAATCCTGAAAAAAAATTTCCAACCCAGATTGATGTACCTTGCAACATGCTCTTTCAAAATTGATGGGAAAATAAAATACTTCCATGAAAAGACCACCAAAGGAATTTATAACCACCAAACCAACCCTACAGAGTATGCTGAAGGATATTCTACAGAGACATAAAGATAGTCATGGTTCTGGGAACAGCAGAAGAGGAGAAAGGTCTAACAGGACAGGCAATTGAATGAAGGGGGAAAGTGGAGGGCCACCAGGAGGAGGATAGCATGGCAGAGATAGACCAGTGTATGCTGGTTTTAATTACTAATGTTGATGACCTCCCTTCACCAATAAAAAGAAACACAGGGAGAGTGGATCAAGAAACAAGATCTATCAATATACTGGATACAAGAAACACATTTAGCTCAAAAGGAAATTCACAGGCTGAAAATCAAAGCGGAAAACACAACTGTTGCGTGTGACAGGAGACCAGCAAAAAGCAAGTATGACTCACCCACAGGACGGATAAGAAAGATATGATATTTTGATACAATGGAAAGCTACCTACCTATAAAGTAGGCAAAGCTTGAGGCGCTTGTAGGTAAATGAATGCAACTTGAGATCGTGCTCATTGGGTGAAATAGCTTGAGCTCATACAGGTGAACCCTAGCATAAAAAACTGAAGGAGTTAGTGGGATACAAAAAAGCACAATATTATGAAATTCATAATTGAAATTCACAATATTATAAAAGTGATAGGGGAGAAAACATCTATTAGGGGAAGGTGGTAACCACTGTTAATTTCTTATTGTCTTGTCTTGAACTCGTATCATTTTCATAATTTGTTTGGTTTGGTTTTTGTCTTGTTTTGTTAAATTTTATCCTGTCTGATATTTTGAAGATAACAGAATGTAATATGATAACCATTGCTGGTTTCTAATATCTTGTTTTGAAGTCTTACACTGCTTTCACTCTTTTGTTCAGTTGGTTTTATTCTGGTGTGTTTTGTTTGATTTTATTCTGTGTGATGATATGAACAGCTATTCAGAAGAAAATGAGACATTATGGTAGCCACTGTTGATTTCCTATCTTGTTTTGAAGTCCTATAATGCTTTTATTCTTTTGTTTTGATTAGTTTTCTTTTGTTGTGCTTTATTTGATTTTATTATGTGTAGTTATTTTGAAGAAAGTGAGACAGTATAGTAACCATTGTTCATTTCCTGTTATCTTGTTTTATAATACTTTCATTCATTTGTTTTGATAGGTTTTAGTCTGTTTTCTGTTCTTTGATTTCATTATTGTGAAGTTATGGATAGCTATTTTGAAGAAAAGAGATAATTATGGTAGCCATTGTTGATTTCCTATGGTCATTTTGAAGTCATGTAGTGCTTTCTCTCTTTGGTTTTGATTGGTTTTATACTATTTTTTCTGTTTGATTTTATTGTATGTGAAGATATGAACAATTGTTTTGAAAAAAACAAGAGACATTATGGTAGCCACTGTTTCTCTCTTGTTGTCTTATTTTGAAGTCCTGTGTTGCTTACATTGTCTGTTCTGATTTGCCTTGATCTGTTTTGTTTTATTCTCTGTAAAATAAAAAGTCCCCACCCAGTGATGCCAAAATGGTCCACAGTCACCTGCACTCCACCTCATGAGCTAAACGTGTGCACAGTGATTTCCATCCCAAGGGGGAAGCCTTGTCACATTGCTTGGAGACTGGTAGAGCCCTACCCAGAGACCCCAAATGGCTGGCAGCTACCTAGTAAAGCCTGTCTAATGATCTCAACTGGAGAAACTCCCTGCAGTAGGGATAGATATTCTCAACCCAAGAAACAACTGAGATATTGCCTTCAGCTTCCCTAAGGGAATATAGGAAAATGAAAAAACAAAGGAGCAAAATGCAATCTCAAACCTCCAGCCCATCCCAAGCAAGCCTAGGAGACATGAACATAGAATAAAATGTAAGCCATATACCTGAAACTCCTGACATGATAGTAACTGAAGTAAAGGAAAAGCTCTGGGAATCTATAAAAGAACTCAGATCAGAAATAATCTCCCAGGTAAAAGAAGAAATGATAAATGTAATTAAAGAACAAATCTAAAGAAGACATAGTTAAAAAATTAGAGGAACAATGCAAAATGATGGAAACCTTAAATGAACAATAGAAGAACAAACAGAATGCATGAAACAGATTCAAAGAGATATCCAGGATATCAAAAATCCCATCAAAAGTGGGCAAAACCTTCTCATTGAAAGTGAAAATAGACTTTGAGACCACAAAGACAGATTGCAGCTAATGAACTGGAAAGGAAAGATCTTTGAAAAATAATAAGAAACCAGGAAGTAACAATTAAACAGCTGCAAGATTATGCCAAAAAAACAACACAAGACTGATACAGATAAATGAAAAAGAAGGTGACCGCACAAATGATATCAAGAGGCTATTTAGAGAAGTAATAGCTGAAAATTTCCCAAACATGAGAATGGAAACTGACATACAGATCAGTGAAGCATGTGGAAATCCAAATAGCCATGACCAAATAAAACTACACCCAGACATCTAATAATCAACATCCCAGAAATCCAACATGGGAACAGAATATTAAAAGCTGTTAAAGAGACAGATCACCTATAAAGGAAAGCCTATCAAAATCACAGCAGATTCTCAACACAAATAATGAAGTCATGAAGAGCATGGAGTGAAGTATTTCAGATCCTAAAGTAAAATGACTTCCAACCCTGACTGATGTACCCTGAAAAACTGTCCATCAAAATGGACGGAGAAATCAGATACTTACATGAAAAAGAACAGCTGAAGAATTTCATAACCACCAAACCAAAACTGCAAAGAATACTGAAAGACAATGCAGTTAGCACAGGAAAAAAACCACTAATCAAGGTAAAAAATTAAATAGAGTGGAAAGGTAAATAATCAACACCAGAAAGATAACATGAAATAAATGAGCCAAGATATATCAGTTATAACTATTAATGTAAATGGCCTCAATTCATGAATTAAAAGAAACAGACTTGCAGAATGGATCAAGAAACAACATCCAACCATATGCTGTATATAAGAAACCTATTAAACCCAAAAAGAATCTCACAGGCTGAACGCAACAGGTTGGAAAACAATACTTCATGCAACAGGAACCCTCCCAAAAAAGCAGGGGTAGCTATTCTGTTTGCAGACAATGTCAACTTCAAACCAAGAATGGTCAAAAGAGATAAAGAAGGCACTACATACTGGTTAGGGGAAAACTTCAAGAGGAAGAGATAACTATCTTAAATATATATGCACCAAATTTGGGAGCACCCAGCTATACAAAACAAATATTAACAGAAATGAAAAATCAAATAAATAATAACACAAACATAATGGGACACCTTAATACTCCATTGACCCAAAGAGATAGAACAACTAGACAAAAAGTCAGCAAAGAAATAATAGAATCAAACTTGTGAACAAATGGACTTAATGGATGTGTACAGTGTTCCACCCAACAACATCAACATACATTCTTATCAGCTGCACACAGGACATGCTCTAAAATAGACCACATAGTAGCCCATAGAACATGACTAAGTAAATGCAAAAGAATTGAAATTATCCCATGCGTGTTATCAGATCATAGTGCCATGAACCTGGAAATTAATGGCAAGAGAAACTGCAAAAACTCCATGAACACATGGAAATTAAATAATACATTCCTGAACAATCAATGGGTCACAGGAGAAATTAAGGAAGAAATTAAATAATATCTACAAGGAAACAAAAATACAAAAACAACTTACCAAAATCTGTGGCATGCAATGAAAGCAGTCCTAAGAGGGAAATTTATTGCAGTGAACTCCCACACCAGGAAAACATAATGAACACATATAAACACCCTGATGTTACATGTGAAACATCAACAAAAACAAGATCAAGTCACACTGAGGTCAAAAGAAGGGAGGAAATTATAAAGATCAGAGTGGAAATCAATGCAATAGAGACTAAGAAAAGAATACAAAGAATTAACAAATCAAAGAGTTGGTTCTTTGAAAGAACAAATAAAATTGATAAGCCCCTAGACAACCTTATTTTAAAAAGGAAAGAAAAACTAAAATTCATGCAATAAAGAATGAAACGGCTGAAATCACTATAGGCCTTGTAGGATACAGAAGATCATCAATACCTACCTCAAAAACTAATACTCTCATAGGTTTGGATAGATTCTTGGAAACATATGAACTACCAAAATGGGATCAATAAGATGTAAAACTTCTAAATAACCCAATTTCAATTAATGAAGTTGAAAATGTAACTACCTTACCAACAAGAAAAACCCAGGTACTGATGGATTCACTGTGGAATTCTACAAGAAATTCAAGGAAGACAACACTCCTCAAACTCTTCAATGAAAGCAAAAGGGAAGCAATTCTCCCTAACTCATTCCTGGAAGCAAGTATTACTCTAATACTAAAACCAGATAAAACCCAACTAAAAAAACTACAGGCCAATCTCCCTAATGAACACAGATGCAACAATTCTTAATATAATACTGGTAAACAGAAAGCAGCAAATCATCAAGAAGATTATACTCCATGACCAAGGGTGATCCATCCCAGGCATGTGGAGGTGGTTCAACATATGCAAATCAATAAATGTTATCCACTATATCAATACAGCCAAAAATAGGAATCACATGACCATTTCTATAGATGCAGAAAAAGCTTTTGATAAGGTCCAACACTCATTCATGATAAGGACCCTACAGAAAATTTGAATAAATGTTTTTTATCTCAATCTGATTAAAGCTATCTATGATAAACCAACAGCCAGCATCATATTAAATGGTCCAAAAGTGAAAGCCTTTCCTCTAAAATCAGGAATAAGACAAGGTTGCCAATTATCACTACTCCTATTCAATATAGCGCTGGAAGTACTAGCCAGATCAATTAGACAAGAGAGAAATAAAAAGAATAAGAATGGGAAAAAAAGAAGTTAAATTATTATTATTTGCCGACAACATGATACTCTACATAGAAGATGCCTGAAACTCTATTGAAAGACTCCTAGTATAAAAACTAAATTCAGTAATGTAACTTGATGCAAAGTCAACACTCAAAAATCAATGGCATTCTTCTACACAACAAAATCACTGAGAGAGAAATAAGGGAGGGCACACTCTTCATAATAGCATTCAAAAAAAGAAATACTTAGGAATTAATCTAGCAAAAGAAATAAAAGATCTATTCATGGAAAATTATAATACCCTAAAAAAAGAAATTTAAGAGGATCTCAGGAAATGGAAAAGACATTCCTTGATTATCGGTAGGAAGAACAAATATTAAAATGGCTATCCTCTCAAAGTTGTTATACAAATTTAATGCAATTTCAATCAAAATACCACTAGCATACCTCACAGATCTAGAGAAATCATTCCTAAAACTCATCTGGAACGAGAGGAGACCTACAATACAAAGCCAATTCTGAACAACAAAGACAAGGCAGAAAGCATCACAACCCCTGACTTGAAGTTATACTACAAAGCTACTGTAATAAAATCAACATGGTACTGGAATAAAAACAAACCTGAAGATCAATGAAATAGATTATAAGATACAACTACAACTGCAAACGCACTCAGTCACCTTATCATTGATAAAGGGGCCAAACATATTCACTGGAAGAAAAATAGCCTCTTTAATAAGTGGTGCTGAAAAAACTGGCTCTCTATATGCTAAAAAGTAAAACTAAACCCATGCCTATCACCATGTACTTAGCTAAAGTCAAAATGGATCAAAGATCTAAATATTAAAACAGAAACACTAAATCTACTGGAAGACAAAGTAGAAATCTTGAAGACATAGGGGTACGCAGAGAATTCATGAACAGGAATGAAACTGCATGGGAAATATTTCCCAGAATCAATAACTGGGATTTTGTTTCATTAAAAAGTTTTTGCATGTCAAAAGAAATCCTCAGCAGAGTAAAAAGGAAACCCATGAATTTTGAAAAAATCTTAGTCAACTGTCTCTCAGACAAAGGATTTCTGTCTAAAACATATAAAGAATTTTTAAAAATCAGACACCTCTAATTCAAAGATCCAATCCAAAAATGGGAATCTGAGATGAATACACAGTTCTCAGAAGAAGAAATACAAATGGCAAATAAATACATGAAAAAATTTTCATCATCACTAGTCATTAGAGAAATGCAAATTAAAACCACACTGAGATTCCATCTTACTCCAGAAAGAATGGCTAGGATCAAGAAAACTACCAACAACAAATGCTGGAGAGGCTGCAGGGAAAAAGAAACTCTTCTGCGCTGTTGGTAGGAGTATAGATGGGTGCAACCATTGTGAGGTTAATCTGGAGGTTCCTCCAAAAGCTGACATTGGAAGTCCCTTTTAACCCAGCTATTCTACTTCTGAGAATATTCCCAGAAGAACTGAAAACATCATACCACAGTGATATATGTGCACCCATGTTTATAGCAGCACAATTTGTAATAACCAGATCTTGGAAATAACCTAAATGCCTATCAACTGAGGAATGAGTAAAAAGAGGTGGTATTTTTATACAATGAGCACTATTCAGCTATAAAGAATGATCACATTGAGATGTTTAAAAGTAAATGGATACAACTTGAGACCACACTCATAAGTGAAATAAATCAAACTCACATTTGTAAATACTATATTGTCTCCCTAGTGGAAGAAATGGTAAGAGTACCTAAGATACAAAATCCTCAATAAACACAGTGAAAGGTTAAGCATCTGTTTAAGGTGGAAAAAATAATATCTCAGGGGAAAGGAGGGGAAAAAAAAGGAAGGGAAAAGAAAAAATATCTAAATTTATGTAAACACACTTAGGATAGCTAAGATGATTGTTCTACAAATTCTATAAGTTTTTAGAACAAAATAGCTAATATTCATAGGATTGGAACAATTTTGCATATTTATGTCTGGTGATGTGGGAGACTGTTTTGAAGATCACTGTAAAATAACATCCCTAGTTACATTCCTATCACCTTGTTTTGATGGTCTATATTATCATTGTTTTGGGCTCTTTGCTATTGTTATTTGCCTTTTTTTTTTTTGTTTTTCTAGTAATTTATTTTGCTTTTCCTTCCAATGCAGAAAGAACAGGTATAGGTATACATGTCGAGGTTTATACATGCCTAGAACTTCTCCTAAACAGTTTACAAGAATCCATTGTATTATGCATGATGACATGGACAGCTACTTTGAAGAAAAAGAGACATTATGGTATCCATTGCTGATTCCCAATTGTCATGATGTGAATTCCGGTAATACTTTTATTTTTTGTTCACAGTGATTTTAGACTGTTTTGTATTATTTAATTTCAACATACATGAATGTATGGACAGCTATTTTGAAGGTAACATGAGACATTATGGTAGCCACTGTTGATTTTCCTATTGTCTGGTTTTGAAGACCTGTAATAACTCTGTTTTGATCAGTTTTATATTGTTTTGTTGTGTATGAATTCATTGTGTGTGATATAGACAATTATTTGGAAGAAAACAAGACACATTATGGTAGCCACTGTTGATCTCCTATTGTCTGTCTTTGAAATCCTTATCACTTACATTTTTTTCTTCTGACCTGCTTTGTTCTGTTTTGTTTTACTCTCTTTAAAATAAAAAAATAAAAATTAAAGAAAAACTTAAAAAAACAGAAAATATGAAAACTCACAAGAATTTAATTGTGCAAATACAGTACTAAATTATAATTCACTTTAGACCCAAATCAAAAATAAGAAAGCTAGAGTCCTCATCATTCCCAGAGACCCAGGAGGCCAGTGGGATTGTTGGATGCCCCTCTTCATCACCCTGAAACCTAGCTGCCAGCAGGATCATCAGAAACCCCTCCTTATACCCCAGAGACCCAAATTGCCATCAGGATTATCAGAAGCCACTCCTCACCCCATAGACTGAGGCAGCTGGTAGGAATTTTGTTTTGTTTTGTTTTGTTTTTTTATTTAAAGAAAAGGAAACAAAAAAATACGTGGAGATTTTAAAAAAAGGTAGAAATAATACAAAATTACAGAAAAACAAACGGTAAGAAATTGCTGGTTGATAAGTTACACATTGTCATCTTAGAAATAGCTGTTCAGGTTATAGAATTAAAGTATTTAGAATGACATTCAAAAAGTGACACTACAAACTGTTCTGCTCTATGATCAAACAAAAGCTCAGTAATATGGTTATCAGTCCTACACATTTGTTTTACATCTCAAAGAGGGTAAGATTAAACATATCAAAACAGAACAGAACATTAAAAAAAACAATTTAAAGAAATACAGATTTCAAAGCAAGTCCACTGGAGATCTTCATTGTCTATCTAACTGTCTCTAGTTTCTTACAAATAGTTGTCCCTATCTTCACCCACTTTATATACTTATTGCATATTATAGAACTAATCAAATCATTACAGGATGATGAAGGCTTTTTAGGTTCTCAAGTTCCGAATTAGGGAAGACAATAGTAACTACCATCGCATCTCTCATTCTCTTTGTGATAGCTGTCCCCATCTCTACATATGCTGAAGTTGAACTGAAGAAACCAGTCCAATGTCATTCTAATCAGCGAACAATAGATTGCTAGAATTTATATTATAATGCTACAAAATAAGCCTCGGGTTTCTCAGCGTCTTGGATACCACTTTTCCTCACTGTAGAGATCTCAGCAGCTGGTTGAGAACACCCTTCCCCCACACCTAAAAAACCTCAGCAGCCCATGTACCACCAGCAACCCCTGCTACGACCTGCAGAACCTTGGTGGGCTGCTGGGAACCTCAGCAACACCTCACCCACATGAAGGACCTCAGCAGGTCTGTGACACTGTAGTGAGTTGCCGCTTCAAATAGAGGACCACAGTAGGTAAACAGGAACAGCAGTGAACACTTCCCCTCAGCTTTAGGACCTTGGCAAGCCCAGCCGGATAGTAGAGTCCTTCTGTAAAGAGAACATTGGGTTAGTTGAGGAGAGCAACCAACAAGTCCTCCCCAACTCAGAGGAACCTTAAAGGGACTACAAGATGCCCAGTGACACAGTATAGTCCCAGCTGAGGCACAAACTATAGCCAGGTAGATCTGGTGGCCTGGAATAGGCTAAAGCTTCAGTAACAATAAGACCTAAAGGTTGGCTTCATCAATACTCCTAGGCTAATCAGCCTAAGAAGAATTTGGAACTCATCCAACAGCCCTAAAGGAGTAATTCAAGTGACTGGTCCTCTCCTTCATTGTAAGACCCAGCAATTGGACAAACACCAGCCACACAGTAGGATCTTAAGACACACACAATGGATAGTAGAGAATAGTGAGATTGAAAAGGCCAAACCATTTACCCACAAGGTGGAAATGACAAAATGAAAAATCAAAATGCAATCTGAAATGTCAAGTTCATCAAGAATAAGTACAGGAGTCACTGAGATAAAGGACATTAGAAATCATACATCTGAAATTTCTGAAAAAATAGCAAGTGAAATAAAGAAACAAACCCATGAGGATATAGAGGAAATCAGGTTAGAAATAATGTCTCAGGTAAAGAAAGAGATAACAGCCTTAAAAAGGGAGTTGCTCAGTATAGCTAGAGAAGACATAAATAACAAAAGTACAGGAACAAAGGAAAATGATGGAAATCTTTTTTATTAAAAAAATTAAAAGAAAGAAGAAGATTAAGATAAAAGAGGACATAACAACATAAAAACATAATATACTGTGTCAGAACAGAACAATTTAAGCAACATAGTGTTTCACCACAAGATAACCTGACATAACAGTAGCTACCATAGTGTCTCTTTCCTTGAAATATTTGAGTATAACTCCGTATATTATAGTAATTGATGGAAATCTTGAATGAACAATATAAGAAAGAAATAGAATGCATGAAACAAATTCAAAGAGATATCCAAGAAATGAAAATTTCCACTGTAACCTGGTGAAATCATTTTAATGAAGCTGAGGCTAGGCCTTTGGACCTTGGAAGACAAGATCACAGCTAACGATCATGAAAGCAAAGAACTTTTAAGAAACAATAATGGAGCATGAAATAATTCAACACCTTCAAGATGAAGTAAAGACAATATAAGATTGATAGGCATCAATGAAAATGCAGGTGTCAACACAAATGACATTTAAAAAGTTATTCACAGAAGTAATAGCACAAATTTTCCCAAACATGGGAAAAGAATCAGATATACAGATAAGTCAGGCACATAGAATGCCAAAAAGTCATAACCAAAATAAATCTACATCCAGACATATAATAATTAAGATCTCAGAAACTCAGCATAAAAACAGAATACTAAAATGTGTTAAGAGAAAAGACACAATTCATCTATCAAGGAAAGCCCATTAAAATCATTACAGACCTCTAAGCACAAACCCTTAAATTAAAATGATCTTGGAGTAAAGTACTTCAAGCCCTGAATGAAAACATTTTTCAACCCAGATAGATGTACGC
This sequence comes from Cavia porcellus, assembly GCF_034190915.1. Lineage (NCBI taxonomy): Eukaryota > Metazoa > Chordata > Mammalia > Rodentia > Caviidae > Cavia > Cavia porcellus. Next base: position 45,781,114 of record NW_026947514.1, on the reverse strand, counting down.
AGAAACCTTTTTTTGAAAATTAATTGAGAAATGATACTTCCATGACAAAGAACAACTGAAGAAATTCATATCCACCAAACCAGTCCTACTGAAAGACATTCTAAAGAGAGAAAAAAAAAATGACAATTCCAAGAATACCAACAGAAAGAAACCACCAGGCAGGACAAGCACTTAAATAACTGGAAAAGCAGGAAACCAACAATAGGAAAATAACATGACAAAGTTAAGCCAGCACGTATCAGTTATGTCAATCAATGTAAATGGTCTCAACTCACCAATTAAAAGAAATAGGTTGACACAATGGATCAAGAAACAGGATCCAACAATATGTTGTATACAAGAATCATATATGACTCAAAAAGAAACTCATAGGCTAAAGTCAAATTATGGAAAACAATAATCAATGTGACAGGAACCCAGAGAAATGCAGGGGTAGCTATTCTGTTTGCAGACAATGTGAACTTCAAATCAAAAATGGTCAAAAGAAATAAAGATGTTCACTATATACTTGTTATGGGAAAAATTCAAGAGGAAGAACTAACAATCATAAATATATATATGCACCAAACTATATAAGAGTACCCAACCTTATAAAACAAATACTAATAGACATGAAAAAAAATACACAATAACATGTTTGTAACAGGGGATCTTAATACCCCTTTGTTGCAAAGGGATAGATCACCAAGACAAAAAGATAACAAGAAATAACAACTAATCAAACCTGTGAACAAATGGACTTAGTAGACATTTAGTGTTCCACCCAACAACATCAGAATACACATTATTCTAAACTGCACACGGGTCATTTTCCAGAATAGACCATATATTACCCCATAGAACATGCTGAAGTAAACACAAAGGGGTTGAACGTATCCTATGCATATTATCTGACCACAGTGCCCTGAAATTGGAAATTAATGGTGAAAGAAACTTCAAAAACTACATGAACAGGTGGAATTTAAATAACAATCCCTTGAACAACTAATGAGTCACAGATAAAATTAAAGAAGAAATTAAAGATCTACAATTCAATTAAAATACAGATACAATATATTGAAACCTGTAGGATGCAATGAAAGTGGCCCTAAGAGGAAAATATACAGCAATGAACTGTCACATCAAGAAAAGCAGAATGAGCACAAATAAACGACCTAAAGCTGCACCTCAAGCTTCTAGAAAAAGAAGAGCAACTCAAGCCCAAAGCTCATAGAAGTGAGGAAATTACAAAGATCAGGGAAGAAATTAACTCAGTTGAGACTGAGAAAACAATACAAAGAATTAATGAAACTAAGAGTTGGTTCTTTGAAAGAATAAACAAAATTGATAAGCTCTAGCCAACCTTATCAAGAAAAAGAGAAAAATTCAAATTTATGCAATTTGGAATGAAAAGTTTGAAATTACTACAGATCCCTTGGAAATACAGATGATCATGAATTCCTACTTTGAAAATGTTTACTCACATAGGGTGGAAAACAGAAAAAATGGAAAGATTCCTAGAAATGTGTGAATTATCAAAGCTGAATCAAGAAGATATAACAATTTTAAATAAGCCAGTATCATCTACTGAAATTGAAAGTGTGATTTAAAAACCTACCTATAAATAAAAGCCCAAGTCCTGATGAATTCACAGCTGAATTCTACAAGAAATTTAGAGAAGATTTTATGCCTACATGCCACAAACTCTTCAATGAAGTTGAAAGGGAAGCAATTCTCCCTAACTTATTCCTAGGGGCAAGTATTATTCTGATACCAAAATCAGTGAAAGACCCAACCAAAAAAGTTGGCCAATCTGCCAATCAATATTGATGCAAAAATTCTCAGTAAAATACTGGGAAATAGAATGCAGTAAATCATCAAGAAGATTATAAATTGTAACTAAGTGGGATTTATCCCAGGAATGTGGGGATGGTTTAGCACATGCAAATCAATAAATGTAATACGCAACATCAACAGAGCCAAAGATAAAAATCACATAATCATCTCAATAGACACAGATAAAGCTTTCAATAAAATCCAACACTTGTTCATGACAGAACAAAAACCCGCAGAAACTCAGAATAAATGGTATATACCTCAATCTGATAAAAGCTATCTATGACAAACCAACAAGCAGCATTCTACTAAATGGACAAAAACTGAAAGCTTTCACTCTAAAATCAGGAACAAGATAAGGATTTCCACTGTCATGTCTCCCATTCAATATAGTTCTAGAAATGTTAGCCAGAGCAATTAGACAAAAAAGAGAAATAAAAAGAGTAAGGATAGGAAAAGAAGAGGTTAAATTATCACTATTTGCAGATGACATGGTATGCTACATAGAAGATCCCAAAAACTCCACCAAAAGACTAGTAGAGTTAAGAACCAAATTCAGCAGCATAGCTAGATACAAAGTCAACACTCAAAACAAAATAGCACTCATTTAAAAATTTTTTTTATTTAAAGAGAGACTAAATAAAACAGAAAACAGGTAGAAATAGCACATACTTTCAAAGAAAAAATTAACAGTAAGAAATCACTGGTTGATTTTTACATATTGTCCTCTAACAAATAGTTGTTCAAGATACAAAAGTGGAACATATAAAGTTGGGATTCAAACAGTGAGACTGCAAACAATTGTGTTAAACTATCCAACAAAAACTTGGTAATATGGTTATCAATCTTATACACTTAACCAGACATGTGGTTATCCATATCTTCATTTATGTTGAGATTAAATAAACCAAAGCAGGCTAAATCACTCTGAACAACGAATTGCTGGATTTCACATCATAACACTCCAGGATCAGCTCTGGGTACTGTAGTATCTCTTTTTCTTCAAAGTATTTGTTCATTTTATCATATGTCATAAGATCAGTTCTCATAAACTGTTTATAGGTTCTATGCATGCATGAGTCTTAACATATATTTCTATCCTTTCTATATTCGAGGGAGAAACAAAATAAAGCAGGACAAAACAAAACATATTCCTATAAACACATAAAATGAAGAAGACATATAAAACTGCTGTATAAGGAGTTCTACCATGGTTACTGTGTTGTCTTTTGTTATCTTCAATAGAATTGGCTATATCATCAGACATAGTATAATTGAATATATCAGTACATAACAGTATTAATAAAAACACAACTTTGTATATAGTATAAAACTTCAAAAGCAGGCAGTTATCAAACCAGAATGTGTATTCATAGTCTTGTCATCTTCAGTTTAGTTGCCTATACTCTCAGACTTGATACTATCTATTATAACAGTTTTGAATAAAATCTGTCAATACCAAACAGCAATCAAATAAACCAGATTTAACTAAGATCAGTCATGATAAAACAGTATAAGTTATATAGGGATCCAGATTAAGATAATAGGAAATTAAAGATGATTACTGTGCTATATCATGATATTTTTGTGATAGCTCTCTGTGCCCTCAGATCTAGTGCATGTAGACAAACTGGGACAGAATAAATTCTATCTAAGCACAGCGGTGTGAGTAATGTGGGTTTTAATTCCTGATACACTATTGACAATATCTTTTGCTGTCTTTTTAAAGACTATCCCTTCCCTTTCACTCCCCAGGCTGCACTGTGCATTTTTGGGTTTCACCAAACCCTTGGTTTTAAATTGGGGTGGGCAACCTGCTATTTACCTAAGTGGTTCTGAACCTTCTCCTTCTTGGACTTGACCTTTAGTTGTATTCCTTTACCTATTAATGCCTGTTTTTCCAACCTATCCACAAATACTGATCTAGTTGCCCCTATTACTCTCTGGTTCCCAGTCACATAGAGTACTGTTTTCTCATATTTGATTTTTGGTCCATATACCCTTATCAGATAAATTATATTTCCTACAAAGGACACCTTGGTGGACCCTATCCCCTGATCTACTCTGTGTGTGTTTCTGCTTTTTTTATTTAGTGTATCAATGCCATTTATATTACAGATTATAGCCAACTTTCTCTGCCATTTGTTGTGCTATTTTTCTGCCATTAGTTGTCTGCTTTTATCCTTCATTTCACTTTCTTACCCATTCATTGAGGCCTCTCTGCCACTGTTCCTGAAAACCTGGTACTTTCTCTCTCTCTAGAATGTCCTTCAGTATTCTCTGTAGAGTCAGATTGGTGGTTGCGAATTCCCCCAGTTCCTCTTTGTCTTGGAAGCATCTTGTTTCTCCATTAATTTCTAGAGACAGTTTTTCTGGGTACATCAATCTGGGCTGGAGGTTATTTTCTTTCAGAGCTTGGAATACTTCACCCCAAGCTCTTCTTGATTTGATGGTCTGTGTCAAGAAGTCTGCCATGATTTTGATGGGTTTTCCTTTATAGGCAATCTGTTTCTTATCTCTGATAGCTTTCAATATTCTGTTCTTATACTGAATTTCTGGAATCTTGATTATTATATGTCTGGGTGTAGCTCTGTTTTGGTTGTAGGTGGCTAAAGTTCTGTATACCTCATACATCTGAAAATCAATTCCTTTTCCTATGCTTGGGAAGTTTTCCTTAATTATTTCTCTGAATAGCCTTTGTATTTCCTTTTTTCTTACTCCTGCTTCTTCATTCACATTCTTTATTCTTAAGTTATAGATCCTCTTATCATCTTCTAGCCTTTGTATTGTTACTGCCTGTTTCCTTGTTATTTTTAAGAAATTTTTCCTTTCATGATCCTACATTGCAAGCCTATCTTCAAGTTTTGACTGTCTACCTTTAGTTTCTTTCAAGCAGTTTTGCCAGCTTTCAATTGAGTTTTTTTTATTTCCTGGGACTTTCTTTGAACCTGCTTCATGTATTCTAGGTTTTCTTTATATTCTTCATTGACTGTTTCTCTCCTTTTTTTGTGTTCCTCCATTCTTCTGTGTCTTCTTAAGAGGTGCTTAGCATTTCTTTTATTCATCTATGTTGGGAGCCACGGCCGACACCGGTCGCCTTACTTGGTGGACGTAGGGCCTGTGGGTGGGAGCGGAGCCTGAGCTAGATTGCCCCTCCCATCGAGTGAGCCAAGTTGGCGCCTGCTTCCTGCCCCCTGATTGCGCTGGCGACTTAAACAACCTGCTCTGTAAGATAGTCTGCCTAGCAACAACTGATGTTAGCCAATCAGCCCGCATCGCGCGCTTTGAACTGATTGGCCACTGTTACCCTATAAAAGTGAATGCCTCTCCCGCCACGAGGGAAGAAGCACAGAGAGAGATAGAGAAAGTCCACCGGCGAGAGAGGGCTGGTGGCAGAGAGGAGGCCTCGCGGGGCCCACGCGGAGACAAATAAAGGCAAGGTTGCACACCGCCAGACTTTGTCGTGTGTCTTTCCTGCCGGCCGGGAGCGACCCCGACACATCTACTTATATTTTGCTTTGTTGATTAAATATTTCACTTTTGAGCTCATGTATGAGGTCCCAAAGATATCTCTTTATGTTCACTGATGCCATGTCTGATATTGCATGTTTGCTGCCCTCAATCTCTTTTGTATCTACCTGTTCTGTAGAGGACCCTCCCTAGGGTGAGTAGCCTGAATGTAATGTAAGAGAGGAAAAGAGACTTGCTTTTTTCCCCCTTATTCTTTTGTTGCTTTTGCTGTCTTCTACCACCATGAGTGGTTAGTTTTCCTTCTGCCATGTGCCACCCTGCCTTGGAGCCAGCTGATTGTGGACTGAAACTTCCACAAACTGTGAGCTAAATAAACCTCTTCTTCCTTAAATTTGGACATCAGGTATTTTGTCTCAGCAATAAGAGAAAAGTAAATAAACCAGTTATATATAAAATAAAAAGAAATCAAAAAGCAGAATTTTAAAAATAATAGTCTTCAGCTGTCAGTTGTGACCTTCTTTAACTAGCTATCATCATCATATTATGTGATAGAATGTGGTGCAGTAAAAAGATTCAAGGTTTTGAGTTCAAGTTAGAGTTAACTGGATTAGTAGGCAAAAGTATTAAGCCTTCATCTCAAAATTCAACAGGAGATTTTGGTGGACAGTGGTGTGGTGGGAGCCGTGGTAACTGCAAGAAGGCTTGGCTGGATCTCAGTGGCAGAGTTTGCTTAGACCTTGTGAAGTATACTCAGCTGATTCCAAGAATGATGCAGCTGTGAATCGGGGGACCAGGATGATGTAAGTTTATGAAACAGAACAAACACAAAAATGAAAGTGAGGAGCAAGCTGTCAGGTCACAGACGACAGTCATATCCAGGCCAAGTCAGGAAGTAGGATCACTGAACAGCCTTAGAGAGGTTACAAAGGATCCTAAAGAGAATTCTCAGTCCTTGACAGAGGAAACACTCTGAGGTGGTCACCTAGAACAGCTCTGTAACCCCAGCCTGATTAGAAGAAATCTGCCCTGGTGGTACTTCAGAGAAGGGGGCTGACTGAGGACATTTCCTATCCATTCCACATAGATCCAAAGTGGGTTAAGGGACCATTCTGCCTCCTTTAGCCACTCATATCTCTTTATCTGGTAACAGAAATGTTCTTTCTTATGAGTAATTCATTCTACACAGTGTACAGCTGACCTCACATGCCTGGTGTGACAATCTTCCTGGATTGCCTGGAACTGAGAAGTTTGTTGACATAGATGACCCTCTTTCAGTTTTAAAACTGAAAGAATATGAGGCCATGTGGGATGAGCTGATTACCCTGCTCCACATGATAACCACAATCTCATATCAAAGAAACACATATGCTACCCTCATGTAGGCCAATGGGTGTCCTTCCCAGGACATCTGCTTATTTGCAAAGTTGGGACTATTAATTCAGACTACACAAAGTTAATGGAATGGATGTTGTGAGCTGCTGGTGGTCACTGATCCTTATTAGCCAAATATCTGTTTGAGAGATAAAGCTGAATTCCAATCTCTGATAGTCATCTTACCCAGCTAAGTATGAAACAAACACACTTGGGAAACTTTCAGGACAGGAACTAACAAAACAGCTTCTGATTAAGTTTAGATTTGGTTTTTGGTGTGGCTTAATCTAGTTGGTACCTTGGATAGAATACATGAGACTTCTGTGTTTAGGCATCTTTGTTTCAAGAGGTCTCTCACTTCGTGAGACAAAAGAGCTGACATTAGTGATATTCAGAGTATTAGTATGGAATTGCCTAAACTACAAAATCCTCTGCTTTGGCCAGTGTCATGTGATTAGCTGTTGTATATTGTTGATGTCTATTTACACAGTGTTTTCTTGTTAGACAGCTCCTCCCTTCTTCTGCTGGATCTTGCCAGGGTCTTTTGACCATGCGGGCCGTTCCAAGTATCTCCTCACCCCTCTGGCTCAGCTCCTGTAGCTCTATGCCTTGCTCTAAATATACAACAACTACCAGCCAGTACAAAATATTCCCAGCTTTTCCAGTCTTTGTGGGTTCCCACTCACAACAGTTCTCTCGCCCTGGAAAGCACATCTTGTTGCTCTCTGCTTTTGGTACATGGCCTGGTTTGCCCTGACTTTGGCTCGAGGAAGGAATTAAAACCAACAAATGGAGTTTTGACTTAATCTTTGGGTGATTGGGTGTTAGTTGCAACATTGTTTCTACCTTTTTTAGAAATATGACCCTTTTTCATGTGATCATTTTAGGCTTCATGGTTCATTACTAGTCAACAACTTTCTCTCCCAAATCATACAACTTTGACTAGGTCATTGGGTCAGGTAGAGCACAGATAGTTACAGATTTATAGCAAACATTTGTGAAGATTCTGAACTAGAGCTTAGCTAGGAAGGATGCTGACACAGCTATATTTTTCAACTATTAGTAGACATGAGAAGGGCTGGGGGTACTTGTTTAAACTGCATATTTCTAAGCTCATTTTCAGTGAATTTGATTCAATATGTCTGAATGGAGGCCATAAACAAACATTTGAAGCAATAATTTCAAATGATTCTAGAGTATTGGTCTCTACCATAGTTTAAGAAACATTCCTCCATGGTGTGTTCAGAGCATAAACTAGAAGAAAGATTCTGACAGTCTGGGCGCACTAAAATAAATGCAGAAAAGACCACCTTTGGGGCTCTCAAATTCACTTTGGGCTTTGTTTTTTAAGCAATTTGGTAAGTATAGAAGTCAGAATGCAGAAACATGAGCTACACACATACCCCCCATATATTCCATAATATTCCATAACCCCTACACAGTGGTAGAGACTGTTGGAACTTGGAAGTGCCCTGTCAAGCACATCATAGGGTGTCTGAGCTTATTCTGGAGAACTGACTTTATGTTCTCATATTTGGATTGATTCAGTTCAACAAAATCCAGTATTGCTAGCACAACTCAGAGGGAGCCAGGTCTATGGAGCTATAAGACAATTATCCCAAATGTAATTGTGCCCCAGTCCAGTGTGTACCGAAAGATGGTATTTCATAGTTGCCTACTCTCATAGAGTGAACAGAGGAAGGCTCAGAGGACCAAGATCTGCACCGTATTCTAAGAGGGAGGGACACAGCCCATCAGGCTGAGGCTCCTGGCATGTGATGACAGTATCTATGGTGTTGTGAGTGTGATGGAAGTCTTTGTACTTCTAGCATAACTCAAAGACTTCATTGGCTGCCAGCTTTTGGACTAAGTGTAGGAAACCTGTGAACCTTTCTACAGGACCAAAACACTAGCTCTGAGGCAGATGACAAGTTCTGAAATCCATAGGAAAACAGCAGAATAATTTATACTTAGAATAAAGCTCTTTGATGAAACTATTTATCAAAATAGTTGGTTCTAAATGCTATACACCAGTGGTTCCCAGGTCAGTAATATCACAAAGGCTGCCACAGTGTTTTTCTCCTGGATGTCTTTGATAAAGAGCTATTGGAAAGTTCTTTCATAATGCTGGAATTTTCTATTAAAGAATAAGAATTTAACAAATCTGAGTAAAACATACTATAAGATTATAATGGAAGTCAGCTTTGAAAAAAATCAGTACAAATTATAATTGGGCTTACACACAAGTTTTCTTATTCTCTTGAAAGTGTCATGCTTTAGAGTGTTTGAAAGTGTCTTTTGCCAGCTTCATGCTTTAGAGGTGACTCTGTCTTAGACGTCACTGAACAGTCACAGGCCATCTGACAGGAACCTTCCTTCTCTGCAGCTCGAACCTTTTCTCAATATTCATCTCCTTGTGTTCTCTTTCCTTTCTATTTCTGAAAAAGAACCAAATTGTCTACGTTATAAATTTAATTCTTGCCCTAAAAATACTGGGGTAGTGTTAGGGTAGAGTGCTTCCCTATTCTAGGTGGAACCAGCAAAATTTTAAGGGTTAGTTGTAGACTGTGGACCAAGAGACATACTGAACTCAGTTTCAGAGGCAAATGTTAGGCATCTGGTGCAAAGACAGTCTGAATCTACAGAGATGCCATCAGGGCTCAGAATCCAATGAAAGCAGGAGCATTAAAAAGTGGAGCTCAGATGAGCCCAGGTGAAATGGTTTAGACTTCAGGCAAAGGCAATGGGAGTAAGTGAGTCATGGGTTTTCCTGTCTGGGTTATGGGAATGTCCGGTGAGAAATAGATGCTGATTCCATCCTTACCCTCTAGCATCAAATATCTTTCCTTAATGAGTGCACAGGTTACTCCAATCCATCTAGCATCAAATATCTTTCCTTAATGAGTGCACAGGTTACTCCAATCCATTGTGTCCTTCCTTTTCCAAAAGGCTATTATTTCCCTTACTTCCTTTACTTCAAGCAAATGTTTCCCCCAGGGAAGTCCAGAGGTATCAGTCACTGTGGCTTGTGGCTCTTCACAGCCTACACACTTGGAACACTCCAGCCTTGAAGTTCCTCCCTTGGCTGCACTCTCTTCTCATCTCCTCAGCTGTTTCCACTGCCTTCTCTGAACTCTTAGCTATGTGTGACTTAAGGATGTGTTCTTGGCCCCTTCTTAATTCTCTCTCTATTCTCCCCTGGGAGATATATCCAAGTTCATGAGTTGGATTAGTCTCTATAGATAGGTGATTCTTGAACCGAAATTAGAAATTTTGATCTAGACCTCAATGTCCTAATTCTTCAACAATGGGTAGAATGTCTCTCTTCCCACATTCATTCAGATATCAAATTTTGTTGATTGAGATGTTGCATTTGTCTTTCCATTTCTATCATTATTTTTCTTTATGTTTTTATGAAAAATAATTTTAATAACACCTGGATAAGTTTCTTTTCATTAATTGACCCTTAGATAAGTTTCTCAAAACTCTTCATATGACTTATTTTTTTCTTAAGAAATTCAGAATAAATGAAAAATTAAAGGAAAAAAACCAAACTTTTTGCAATTCCCAGATGACTTATGTTAAACTGTTATATTCTTCAAGGACTGCTGAGCATGTTTTTTTGTTTTTTTTTTTTTTTACTCTTTTTTTAAAAAAATTTAAAGAAAGACTAAAAACAGAAAATGGGTACAAATAATACATGCATTCAGAGAAAAAATAAATAGTAAGAAATCACTAGCTAATGTTTAAGTACTGTCCTTTTACAAATAGTTGTTCAAGATACAAAAGTGGAACATATAAAGTGGGAATTCAACAGCGAGTATGCAAACAGTTTTGTTTAACTATCCAACAAAAACTTAGTATCCAACAAAAACTTAGTAATATGGTTGTCAGTCCTATACACTTAAATATACATGCACTTATCCATATCTTTATTTATGTTGGGATTACACAAACTAAAGCAGGCTAAAGTCATTCTGAACAAAGAATAATAGCATTGCTGGATTTCACATCATGAACCTCTAGAATCAGCACTGGGTACTATAGTGTCTATTTTAAAATTTTATTTAAAGAAAGAGTAAACAAAACAGAAAATGGGTAGAAATAATACATACTTTCAAAGAAAAAATAAACAGTAAGAAATCACTAGTTGATGATTACAGATTGTCCTCTTACAAACAGTTATTCAAGATACTAAGTGGAGCATATAAAGTGGGGATTCAAACAGTGAGACTGTAACCAGTTCTGTTCAACTATCCAACAAAAACTTAGAAATATGGTTATCAATCCTATACACTTAAACATACATGAAGTTATCCATATCTTCAATTATGTTGATATTGAATAAACCCAAGCTGTCTAATATCACTCTGAACAAAGAATAATACTATTACTGGGTGTCACATTATGACACTCCAGGGTCAGCACTGGGTACTTGAATGTCTCTTTTTCTTCAAAGTATCTATTCATTTCATCATGTGCCATAAGATCAGTTCTTATAAACTGTTTATAGATTCTACACATGCATGAGTCTTAACATATATTTCTATCATTTCTTTATTAGAGGAGGGAGCAAAATTAAGCAAGACAAAACAAAACATATTACTATAAACACATGAAATGAAAAAGACATATAAGATCATTGTACAAGGAGTTCTACCATTGTTCCTGTGTTCTCTTGTTATCTTCAATAGAATTGGCTATATCATCAGACATAGTATAATTGAATATATTAGTACATAACAGTATTAATACAAACACAACTTTGTATATAGTATAAAACTTCAAAAGCAGGCAGTTATCAAACCAGAATGTGTATTCATAGTCTTGTCATCTTCTGTTTAGTTGCCTATACTCTCAGACTTCATACTATCAATCATACTAGTTTTGAATAAAATCTGTTGATACCAATCAGCAATCAAACAAACCAGATTTAACTACCATCAGTCATGATAAAACAGTATAAGTCATACAGGGCTCCAGATTAAGATAATAGGAAATTAAAGATGATTACTGTGTTATATTCTGATGTTTTGGGGATAGCTGTCTGTGCCCTCAAATCTAATGCAAGTAGACAAACTGGGACAGAATAAGCAGAGTGGTGCGAGTAATGTGGGTTTTAAATCCTGATACATTATTAACAATATCTTCTGTCATCTTCCTTAAAACTCTCCTTCCCCTTTCACTTCATCAGGGTACACTGTGCATTTTTGGGTCTGACCCAGACCTTTGGTTTTAAATTCGGGTGAGGGGGCAACCTGCTATTTACTTAAGTGGTTCCAAACCTTCTCTCTCCTGGACTTTATCTCTAATTGTATTCCTTTACCTATTAAAGCCTGTCTTTCTAACCTATCCACAAATACTGGTCTAGTTGCCCCTATTACTCTCTGGTTTTCTGTCACATAGAGCATTATTTTCTCATATTTGATTTTCAGTCCATGTGCTCTTTTTCATGTTAATTATATTTCCCATAAATAGCATCTCGGTGGACCCTGCCTCCTGATCTACTCCACATGTGACTGTTTTTTTTAAATTTAGTGTATCAAGGCCATCTATATTAGAGGTTATAACCAACCTTTTCTGCCTCATTTCTGTTATGCTCTTTTTTTGCCATCAGTTGTCTGCTTATCTTCTTCATTCTGTTTTCTGCTCCATTCATTGAGGCTTCTCTGCCACTGTTCCTGGAATTCTAGGACTTTTCTCTCTCTCTAGAATGCCCTGCAGTATTCTCTGTAGAGTTGGATTGGTGGTTATGAATTTCCCAAGTTCCTCTTTGTCTTGGAAGCATCTTGTTTCTCCATTAATTTCTAGAGACAGTTTAGCAGGGTATATCAATCTGGGTTTGGGGTTATTTTCCTCCAGGGCTTGGAATATTTCACTCCAGACTCTTCTTGACTTGATGGTCTGTGTCAAGAAGTCTGCCATTATTCTGATGGGCCTTCTTTTATAGGTGATCTGTTTCTTGTGTCTAACAACTTTTAATATTCTGTTCTTATATTGAATTTCTTGGATCTTGACATGCCTAGGTGTAGCTCTTTTTTGGTTGTAGGTGGCTGGAGTTCTGTATGCCTCATACATCTGAATATCCTTTCCTTCTCCTATGTTTGGGAAGTTTTCCTGAATTATTTCTGTGAATAGCCTTTGTAGTTCCTTTGTTTGCACCCCCGCTTCTTCATTCACATTCTTTATTCTCAAATTATAGATCTGCTGTTTTCTAGCCTTTGCATTGTTACTGTTTGTTTCCTTGTTATTTTTTAAAAGTTTTTCCTTTCATAATCCAACATTGCAAAACTATCCTCCAGTTTGGATAATCTATCGTTTCTTTCAAGCTGATTTGCCATCTTTCCATAGAGTTTTTAATTTCCTGGTAATCTCCTTGAATCTGCATCATGTATTCTATATTTTGTTTATATTCTTCATCAAATGGTTCTCTCCTTTGTTTGAGTTCCTCCCTTCTTCTGTCTGTGTTTGCTTGAGAGGTGCTTAGCATCTCTTTAGTTAACCTTCTTATATCTTGCTTTACTTGGCTATTTCACTTTTGAACTCGTCTATGAAGTCCCAAAGATATCTCTTTATGTCCACTGGTGCCATGTGTGATATTGCTTGTTTGCTGTTCTCATTCTCCTTTGTATTTACCTGTCCTGGATCAATGTTCTCAGGGTTGGGACCTGGGGACTTTTGTTGTTGCTTCCTCTTCCCATCTTTTTAGCTTCTTCCAGAAGGCTCCAGTTTCTGTCTTTGTTGGTTACAATTCCTCTGCATGCTGGCCAGGCAATCCCTCCCACTGCAGTGTGCGGAGTTGCAGACAGGGGCAGTGTATGTTGGCCTCTTCCCTCTGGATCAGCCAAGCTGCTAAGGCCTGCACTGCACCACTACACACTGCCTCCCCACAAGGTTAGTCAAACTTTTGAGGCTTTAATGTATTAGTATGGGCCGCTGCCATAGGGAACTGATCTTGGACAACCTATTGGGTCTCAGCCAGTTCACATGACCCAGGCCTAGCTCACCCTACCAATCCGGTTCAGGAAGGGAACAACAGACTAAGGTCACTGCTGCCCCTTGTACTTCCCAGTCCTGCCCAATCCCAGAATGTCATCTGCCAGAGCCTCCCCTTTCTGTTGAATGGCTCCAATCCCATCACTCACCACAGGTTGATGCAGGCTCCCCACCAGCTCCGCTCTGTTTGGCTGGCCAACCCCCGACCTTAGCGTGACTGCGCCTCCAGTGAGTTGCAGAGGCTGGAACTTGGATGGCTCGGCACATTACCTGCTGCAGCAGGAGCACTGATCCCCTAGCTATTCCAATAATAGCACTGGGAGTATATGTTTGATTGGTTCTTCTCACCTTAGTTTCTTCTTAGGAAGACAGAATTCATCTCCCTCTGTTTGGGACTCCTCATGCTGTATTATGTTGAATTTTAAGTTGACTATCTGACTGCCGAGCATGTTATGAGTTCAACACAAGGTTTGTACTTGGGGACAGGTGAACCATTTCCTCTGGTTTGGAAAGGCCTGTCATTGCAGTCTTCTGTCTTCTTTTGTTTGATGCCATTGTCTATGTCCTCATCCATTTTTTTTTAGCACTGCAGATTGAACCCAGAGCCTTTGCACTGAACTACATCCCTGGTATTTATGTCTTAAAACAGGGTCTTGCTACGTCATTAGGCTGCACTCAAACTTGCAATCATCCTTCCTCAGCTCCCAGAGTGCTTGGATTAGAGGTGCACAAGACCACACACAGATTTTCAACCCATATCAAAGTCTAATCTTAGCTTAGTAAAGATATCTGATAACTTATGAGATATTAATTCTGTGACTGCTGAGTTACCTTCCCTGGGGATGACACATATCACAGTACAAATCTGCCACATATGACAGTACAAATCTGCCAAATTATAACGTCAAAATTTTGAATTTCCTTGAACAATATTAAGCTACAGTAAGAGCAACATTTGGCAGGAAGTTCTTTCTAAAGTCTTCCAAAGTAAGGTCCATAGGAAGATATGACTGTTTAAGGACAATACATATATTTTTTTGAGACAAGGTCTCTCTACATAGCTCAGGCTGATCTCAGACTCATAGCAATCTTCCTGTCTCAGCCCCCGAGTGCTGGGATTACAGGTGTGCACCACCATGCCCAGCTGTTTAAGGACAATATTATTTTAGAGGGTCATCTAGATTTTTCTGCAGAGAAATTATTTTTCTACATAATACTGAGTACTTTTAAACAAAATAGTAGTCCTGAAATTGATGCTTGAATATGCCATGGCTATTCCAAAGACGTAAAGTTCCATGTTCTCTTTTCTTTTCTTTCTTTTTTTTTTTTTTTGAACTGAAACAAATCCCAAGTGTTTCTGCTTCCTTAATTAGCATTCTAGGTACTTGGATCATACTCATGCTAAAAACTTGTTTGGAAACTTCTATCTTCAAACTTTCACTTAGATTTTTTCCCCCAGTTTTTATAGGCTTGTCCTTGTAGATCACTGACTTACAGCTATAATTAAGTAGGACTACTGTGAAGTAAATAATCAGTATAGTTTTTTACTTAAAACTTTTAAACTTAACTAAGTTCAAACAGCAAAACAAATAATCAAAAAAACTACTTGAAACTCAAGTGTTAACAGCTCAATATATTTTGTAAGCACAGACAAAGTGAATTTATGGGGTCCAATTCACTCTGTGATAGCAGTAGTTAAATTATAATACATTCCACATTTATTGCAAGGCATATGGAGTTATAAATTCATCCTTCCTGAGCCCTTTTACATCAACATTTCACCAGCTGTTTTTGCCACAGGGCCCAGTTATAGTTTGGACCTGCCTGGTCTCTCAGATTGGGTAGAAAGACATGTATAGGTGAAGAGATCCAAGGAAGGAGAGATAGAAAATAATTTTACCTTGGGTCATCATCTAACTCCAAAGAAGCTCCAAGGATCTGGGTTTTTGGACATGTTTGACAGGTGTGAATGCCAGGCCATGTTACTGGACAAAGACTACTGACTCATGGAAGACAGTCTGACATGTTTCCTCAGGAGAGGCTGGGGCCATAAAAATAAAAATCAGGTCCGTTTAATTGAAATTTGTCTTACAAAGTACAAACTTTTAACCAACGACCTGGGCTCTTAGGGACTACAGTATGAACTTAGAAGAAAAAAATCTAAGTCCCTCGTTGAGCTGTTCGAGGTCCTGACTTTCACACAAAAAAAGTTGCTATCTTTCTTCTTGATCTTCACGTTGGTGTTTCACATTAAATTCAGAATGTTTTGGAGATAATCTGTGATCACTAATTTTGACTACCTTTTGAGCTTACAGTTAAGCTAGGTTCTTGATGGCATACCATATGCAAGCTGAAACATCAATTATACTGTTTCAAAATTTTAAACTGGGGATCATGAGCATAAAATCAGACACTTTAAACTTTAACAACAGCTACAGTAGTCATATGACTCTTGAACAGTTTGAATTTTTAAGAACTTTCATTTTTTCATCATTCATGGCCAATAGAGTGTTGAAGAACCTTGCTATACAAAAGACAAAAATATAATAAAAAGAACACTTAAAATATAAGAAAAATATCTGATTGGAAAAGTTAGCACAAAAAGTAATTTGCAGAGTAAAAAAGATGTATTATGTAAATGATGCATACAAATGAACCAAAATGGATTAAAGACCTGAATATATGACCTAAAACTGTAATACCCTGAGAGGAAAACATAAGTCAAATTCTTGTGATCTGAGAATATGCAACGGTATTTAGAGATGACCTCAAACCTATAAGCAACAAAAAAGAAAATGGATATATTGGATTTCATAAAAATATTTAACTTTTTTTGCTGCAAAGGGCACCTTCAAGAAAATAAAAAGACAATCCATAGAAATAGAGAGAAAGATTTGTGAATCACATTTCAGAGAATAGATTTCTATCCAGAATGTGTAAACACTCATATAGTTCAATACCTATAAAAGATCACCTAATTTACAAGTAGACATAGTACCTAAATACATATTTATCCTAGGAAAATAAGCAAATGGCCAAGAAATATGTGAAAAAATGCTTAATATCTTTAGGCCAATATCAAGGAAATGCAACTCAAAACTGCAGTATGACATATTTTTGCACTGTTAAGATTTTTATAATTTGGAAACAATAGATAAATAATGTTTTGCAAGGATTATGGAGAAATTGGAACCCTTGTGTATTGTTGATGGAAATTTTATTTTTGAAAATTTATTAAGTTCAATAATGAAAGCTATCAACAAAATATCCTCCTGCAAATAGTTTTTCTTAGAAAAAAATTAAAATCCTCTAAGGGTTTGAGACATCTATGTCTATATAGATATGACTATGTCTGTATCTATGTGACTTGCTATAGATTTATTTGGTTATTTATGTATTCCATCATAAATTGGAGTTCTATATGCCTCATTTATTATCATGTTAAATTCTTTTTCCCTGCCAAGGAAGTTTTATGCCAACATGCCTGCAAAGAGCGTAGTTAAATTTAGAGTCTTCAGGGGACTCAGCTATGATCCTTAAAGACTTTCTTTACAAATGATTTGTTTCTTTTCTGTAACAGCTTTTAATATTTTGTTCTTGTGTGGAAGTTCTGGAGTCTTGACTATGATGGGACTTGCTATAGATTTATTTAGTTATTTATGTATTCCATCATGGCCTATTGGAGTTCTATATGCCTCGTTTATCATCATGTTAAATTCTTTTTCCCTGCCAAGGAAGTTTTATGCCAACATGCCTGAAAAGAGGATTTTTCTAAGAAAAATATATCATTTGTACTATCTCCTGATTTTTTTTCACTGACTCCAATCAATCAACCTTATGTTATTCTTCTTTGCATCATCTAGAAGCTGCTGGGTTGATTTCTTGTGGTCTCTTGCTATTTTTAAAGAATCCTTTTCCTGGTCACTAATCACAAGTCTGTCCTCTATGCCTGAGATTCTGTCCTCACACTGGATTATTTTGCAGTAGCTACTTTAGTGGAATTTTTAGTCTATTGGATATCTGCTTGAATCTGTTTCGTAGATTGGACTTCTTTCCTATGTTCGGTATTCATGGTTTCCATCATATCCCTAAGCTCCTCTATTTTTTAAAAATCTGTATCTGCTCTAGAGACACTGAACATGTTTTTCATTGTGGCTAGCATCTCTGTACTTATCTGATAAATTATCTCTGATTTGATTTTTTTCTAGAATCACATTCCGTTGCTTTGATGTTACCACTTTAGAGAGGTCAGGAGAGTGGCTTTCAGATGTTTCTATCTCATTGCCCTTTGGTTCTGCTTTTGTTTAACTGGATGTCTGGGGTTCCATCTCATTTAAGTGTTTTCCTCATTTTCTATTTTCTTTTTAGTTTATTTCCTTGGTTGGTGCCTGTAAATTGCCCATGATGAGTTGCTTTATTGCTAGTATTAGAACCCTAGGCAACAACTACCTCTCAGAGGTATCTTTCAGTTGTATCTGGTTTTTGGATTTTAAGTCTGTTTCAAAACCATACTTGTTCAATTTACTGGAGATGAGAAGTTGCCGCCTGCTTGGCCCTGCTTATTTTCCTTTGACACTGTATCACAGTATTTTCTATGATCCCCTAGTCAATCTCAGTCTTGAAATACCAAGAAAAACAACTTGTTAGAATAATTATGTCACTTTTGGCTAAAGTGGTACAAGTGGCAATAACAATAGCAAAAAGCACAACCTAGAGAATGACTAACATAAATAACCATTGATTTTCCACCTTTAACCATATGAACAAAATCTAAAACAAACCATGAAATTGTATGCAACAAACAAGCCCTCAATATGCCAATTTTACCCTCAGGAATGAAAATTGAGGTTAGGGGGAAAAATAAAGAAACAGAAGAAGAGGAGATTAAAAGCAAGACTCGAGAACAAAGGAGGGTCACACAAACTTTGGGAAATCAGTACAGAGGACAGAACGGAAAGAGAGAAGAAACAAAAGGAACAACAGAACAACAGCAACAAAAAAACTAGAAACAATGTTCACACTCATATTAAAAGAAAATCAAACAATAAAAGAAAACAAAGAAACAAAAAAAGGGAAAGAGAAAAAATCTCCAAGATTTGTCACTATTGTCACTGGTAGACAGGGTGTGGGGACAGAGTCCAGATCCATGTTGATTTATCCTTGCAAGTCAGCAGTAGCTTTATGGTGGGGTAGTGGTTAATCTCAGTAAGCCTGCACTTTGATTTCCTCTGAAGGTCAGGGTAGTTTCTGGATGTGAGGCTGTAACCAGATCCATTCAGCCTGCTCTAGCCAGCACACTTTCTGAGGGCTTGAACTGAGCTGGGAACCATGAGATGGAGCCAGCAGTTTTTCTAAGTTCCAAGCTCAGTTGGTCCCTCTCCAAAATGGCTTCAAGCGAATAGCCTTCTCCTCAGGATGCAGTACTCACCACCAGTCACCACAGTCCTCTATGTCCACTGTTCCCTTCCACTGCTGAGTCTATGGAAGCCTCTGAGGTTGCCAGAAGTCAGCATGTGTCCGCAGGTTTGAACTGCTCCTTCAACACAGTGAGTCTCAACTCAGGAAGAAAGCTCCACCTTCTTTAATTTTCTCTCTTCACTCTTTCTATGGGCTTCAATTCTCACTTCAGATCCTTCCTGGTCCCTGATGTCTCCCTCCTTGTCTTCCTCATGTTGTTATATTCCAGTGTCTAGACAGAAAATCTCAGAGAGGCTCTTTATCTGCTTCTTACCTCCCTCTTCTGGTTATTATATGATCCACTGTTTCACCTATTTATGTTTTACACAGCTAGCACTAGAATAAAGATCATCATATAAGATTTTCTTCAGTCAATAATGCTAATTAATGTCTGAGACATTATTATCTTCTTGATTTTCCTGGGAGAATATTAGCATGGGGAAACTCACTTCAGTATTTTTTGCCATATAACACTGATGGTAGTCTTCACAGGTACATCATTTCTCCAGCTCAGATGTCAAAGCAAAGGCAAAGATCATACTGAGCAGGATCTTGTCAAGTGCAGTGCACTGTAGAAGAACATGGTATCAGGAGAGCCTCTTTGTAATTTGGAAGGCTGGCTTTGAGCAAAATTGGATTAATGAAACTGAGGAGTTGGATCATAAACTCAGAGTCTCCATATCAGTTTTGTTCCTCCTCCCCATAATCTTATGAGGTCCTCCTTGCTGCCCATGGGGCTGCACTGGCTGCTGCAATGGTATAGGTGTAGGGTGTTAGCAGTGAAATTTTTAAGAGGTGTAGTTGATTTGGAAAAATATTTTGACAATTCCTCAAACAGTTAAACTTAGAGTCTTCAGGGGACTCAGCTATCATTATTATCATGATTATCATTCTATTACTTGAGATAAAATCTGGAGCTTTATCCATTCTAGATGAGCTATGCCCCACGCTTGACTCCACAATTCTAATTCTTGATTTTTAACCAACAAAAATGAAAACATGCCAAACAAAAAGGTGAAAATACTTAGCAGTACCATTTGTAACAATCAACAGAAGATGATAACCTAAATGTCTATCAACTGATGAATGGATGCACAACTGGAAGTATAGTCATACTGTGGAATATTAAACATCAATCAGAGGAATGTAATATGCTACTGGTATAAGCCTTGAAAATGTTACAGTAAGTGAAAAAAATCAGTCATAAAAAGTCATGTGTGTAATTCCACTTATATGAAATGCTCATAATAGGCAAATCTACAGAGATAGACAATAGATTACTTGATTGCCTAGGACTGCATTTGGGGTTCAGGGTGAGTTAGGGAGTCACTTCTAGTGGATACAGAATTTCCTTTCTAAGGGACAAAAATATCTTAAATTGCTTGTGGTGATGGTTGTAGCACCCTATACTAAAAAACCTTTGAGTTATATGCTTTAACTTGTACAGTGAGTGAGTTAAATCTTAATATAATTGTTATTAAAAAGAGCAACACAATTTACTAAGGACATAAAAGCTCCCAATTCATTAGTCATAAATAAATTAACAAGTAAAATTATCATGAGATATCCTATCTCTTAATGAAATAGGAAATTCAATGTGTGAGTGTGTGTGTATGTTAGGTGATATCCTAGTGGGTGTACACCATAAACTGTAAAGCACTATAAAAAGGCAATTTACCTCTGTCTTTATATTTGATTGCTTTTGAAGTTCAGGATACTTTGCACTGTTTTTGTTGTGTCCACAGCAAGGGCAATTGAAATTACAGCTCTCCTATTTCATATATTTGTCCAAAGTAATAAAACATATTTGTAGTCTTACCCAAATACATTAACAATGAAGAATGCTGTGTTCAATGAAATGCGATACCCTTCCCACTTCCCACTGGCAGTAGGCCGCCAGGAGACTCTGTTTTGTCCCTAGTTGGCAGATGAGGCAACAGCAACCACTCTCCCCTGAGAGGAGCATGCTGTGTTCTTGAAATGTCCTGGAGCATTGCTGGGCATTGTGGTGGACTCCTGGAGAACACACAGTGTCTTAGGCCTGAGTCTGCAGCCTCTACAAATTAGTTTCAATCTAGATATCTTCTCCCTGCAGAGGAAATCAAGGACTCTTTTCCCAGTCAATTCCAATAGTGTCTACACACTGCATAAAAATGAAGGTCATTTTGCAAATGATCTGAATTCCACTTAGACAAATTAATCCCATATTGACCACATACGATGATTTCAGAGAAATCTGAGGCACCACAGTGTGTCTCATCTTCTTTAAGTTGATGTTTTTTAAGTCAAACTTCTAAGTCGATGAGAGTGACTTCACAAGAGTATGGCCTAGGTCGATGCCAATACAGGTAGAAACTTGAGCCAGAGAAGGTAAATGTGTGGTGTGTGTTGCCTGCCTCCTTCACTTGCCTGAGTGTAGCTGCTACTTATACCCTTCTGCCACTCTTTCTTACAGAATCTGAGTGTGGCCCATGACACTTTCTCGGCACAAGCCTCCCAGCAGTCACTGCTTAGCAATCAATGGGTCCTACTCGCCATTTCTGAAGTAGGCTGTTCCAAGTTGAAGTATGTGTGTATTTTTGTCCCAACTACTTTAAGAACCTTTGAAATACCTTATCATTATATCGTTTACTTTTCAGAATATAGGAATTACAAAATCAGGGTAATTATCAAACATTCTTTATCTCACTAACTCTGTCTATAACCTGGTCACAGCTTTAACATTAGAAGTCACTTAAATTGACAATATATTATACATGTGCCAACCATTTAGTGCTCTCCTAAATCCTATGCAAAGGATTAAAGTCTCCAGGTTATAGTTGAGGAATCTGAGATACAAACATTCAATAACTCGAGTATAGAGAGAATTTCACCTTGGGTGAGATCTGTTCACAAGACATTTTTCTTTCATGTTCCTGACTCTCTTTTCCCTATGTTACAAGAATTGGTAAAAGCTGACAAGCTAGAACAAAATAAATGCTTTTCACCTGAGCCTTTCTTTTGACATGAAAAGAACTTTTAAAAAATAAATGGAGCCTAAAGACAAAAAAATTAACAATTCTTTTGTTTCAACTCTTTTTGTTAAGAATCTGTTAAAAGTGACAACTTTATTTTCTTGTCTCAAAGGCAACGATGCTCAGGATCAAACCTCATATATACTAGGCAAGCAATTTACCACTGAGTGAAAACTGCAGCCCTCCCCACTGCATTTCAGAAGAGTAAAAAAGCATAACTTGTCAAAATAGAATCATCAATTTCCTCCAATCAGTAAATCTAAATGTCTGTAACTGGACATTTCCTCCACATAGTATCAAATTGATCAGAATCTGATGAAATACGTAGAAATAGAATTATATCTCAAAACTCCATAACTTTTTAATCATAAGGAAGCTAAAAGGCTTGGATAGGCATTCCAGTTTTTAAATGACTTTCATCTGTCTTTCTCAGAGAAACAAAATAACATATTCCACATTATTCTGTATGTAACTCCTTCCCCATAGCAATTCTCAAATATTCATTGCCCATTAATAATCATTTCGTGTTACATCATTAGTTTTTTCTGTGTTCTTGGCATGTTAATAATGAAACCCAGAGATTGCCATCTGGTATATCTGCTGCTTTAGGGCATTCTAAACAACAGACCTGAAAAAAAGTCTCCCAAGTATCCCTTGATTACACAAATGGATAAGCTCCCTGGAAAGATGCCAGTCATAAGCTTTTCATCTTAATGATTTCTTAAATGGGCTCTTGTTTTCACAGAAATATTTTAAAAACTTTGATGATTCATGATAGTCAAGAATTTGTTATATTTATAATTTTATAGGATTATTGAGGTACAATTAACACACACTAAATTGCCCATGTTTGCAATGACAGATGCATTTGGGAGTTATATGCCCAATAAAGATGATGAACTTGGTCATTACTTGAGATAATTTTTAATACAGTAATAGTGTAAAATTTTGGTGACCCTTAGGTCTCCTTGGGCATCTGGTATTAGAAGGCCATATTCATTGCTTAGTGATCATATTTTTCTTCCATTTATTGCCACCTTTTGAACATTAGTGTACTAGTAAAGAACAGATTCAGCTGAATCTGCGGCTTTCAGTTTTAGCATTTCTGAGGAGCCCCTCAGTGGTGCT
Organism: Cavia porcellus; assembly: GCF_034190915.1. Lineage (NCBI taxonomy): Eukaryota > Metazoa > Chordata > Mammalia > Rodentia > Caviidae > Cavia > Cavia porcellus. Next base: position 45,757,862 of record NW_026947514.1, on the reverse strand, counting down.
GAGTTTGGCTGGTACGTACCCAACTGTGCAAACGTCAGCTCGGAGTTCACATCCAGCAGTGCAGTCTACAGCTCACCGCCATCTTCCTAGAGCAGAGCCCTTAAACAAGCCTATTTCTCGATTTTATGTGTGGGACTTCAGTTTTTCAAGGCACATCATTTTATAAACAATTTAGGAATCAATAAAATACAAGGTTCGTGGGAAAAGTTGGGTCCGAATATGGAGTGATGATAAGCAAATAAATTACTTTCGTCCTCTGTTAAGTGTCTTCCCTCCTATCAGAGAGTACAGTACAGGAAGAGGAAGTGGAAGGAGGAGGAGGAAGAAAGAGGAAGAGGAAGGGGGGAGGAGGAGAAAGAGAAAGCATCTTGGAGTGCCCAGCTTCTCAAATAAAACCGCCTCTGCACAGAATTTATAAGATTCTGGCTGACTGTTTCTGAAAGGTGTCATAGCTACTTTAGTCCTGCGTACTGACATTCTATTTGTAGTCAGGTCAGGTCAAGTTAAGGTCTGGAAAACTTGCTTGCTTTATTTTTGGAGTTTCTCCAGAGAGCTCAGCCCTGTACCTCAGTATTTTCAGCCCAGATCCTGAAACAGTTTGACTCAGGGTTAAACCCCTGGCTTGTGGCTTCCCTGGTCGCAATCGCCACATCTGCCTCAAGCCCCTCCTCCCAGCGGATACCGGTCACCCTCGGAACTGTGGCTCCGTGGTCTCCATTCTCTTTTCTTGGTATTGGGTTGCAGGACAGCAATGGTGACTTAACTTCTAGAGTTGGGGCGCAGCTGCCCGTTAGTCACGCTGAGGCTGGGGGCTCCTCTACCTGGCGATCTTTCCAATGTTCTAGCCCCACGGAAGGGAAGGCTGGAGCCGAGGTGGCGCATCCCAGTATCTCAGCAGGCCGGGTGAGGAGTGTGGAGCAGGGCTGGTCAGAGCAGCTCTTTTCCACCTGTGTAATAGCAGGCTGGGAAGCTGGGAGGAGCGCGGTGGGCGGGGAGGTAAAGGAGGAGAGGGGGAGGGAAGGGATGGGAGGGGGACAGGAGGGGGATTGGAGGGGAAGGGGAGGAAAAGAGGGAGAGGAGGAAGAGGAGGGATGAGGGGAGGGAGAAGAGGAAGGGGGAGGAGGAGGGGGAGGGGAGGGAGAAGAGGAAGGAGAGAAGGAAGAGAAGGAGGAAGGGGGGAAGGGAAGGGAAAGGAGGGGCGGGAGGGAGGGGCGGGAGGGGGAGGAGCCGAGGCTCCGGGAGCCGCAGGCTGAGGTGCGGCAGCAGCGCGGAGACTCCGCAGCTCCGTCCCGGAGCCCCGGTGAGGACCGCAGCGCGCGCCCGAGCGCCCGGCCCCGCTCTCCGCCCCGCCCCGCCCAGCCGCCGTCGCCGCGCCGGGTCCGGGTCTCCAGACATGGCCGCGCCGCCCGAGCTGCGAGCAGCGCTGCCGCCGCAGGCCGGCCCGGGCTCCCGGGGCTTCGGGAACCGCGGGGAGGGCGAGCGCGGAGCGGGGCCACCGACCGCAGCCGGGGCGGACGCCGGGCTGCGCGAAGCGGCGCCGTGGGACCCGCGGCCGCCCGTTGCCATGGACACCGCAGCCACAGGTGAGCCGACGCCGGGCCGGCGTGGGGACCCGAACCCGCGCTGTGACCGCGGCGGCGACCCGAGCCCGGGCGGCAGGAGCGGAGGCCCCTTCGCCTCGGTTTCGGGAGCGCTCGCTGGACTTCGGACGCCCTCGGCTCCGCACTCCGCGGCGTTCCGGGCGCCTTCTCTTCCTGCTACCCGGCCTTGGGGCCTGCGGGGCGGGGCGGCGCGGCGCGGCGCAGCTCTGCGCCCCGAGACCCCGGGGCACCCCGCACCTGGCCGGGCAGCCTGGCGCCCGGCGAGAGCCGCCCCCGCTGCCGGGTTCCCAGAGCTCCCTGGATCCCAGAGATCCGGGACCGTGGCGTGGGCCGCGTCCAGAGGCTCGGCGTCGCGACGCTTTGGGATCCGGGCCGACCCCCCTGCCCCCCGCCACGAGCCTTTCTTCCAAGGTAGTCGAGCGGCCCCAGCTTGCGGAGCCAAGAAACTTGCTACCCCGAAATGCAGGTACTGGCCTCTCGGGGGCCTTGGGCGTACTGAGTGTCAGCGGCATTGGAAGTAGCCCGGCTCGGCCTCTGCCCCCAGAGCCCATCTTCGCGGCCGCGCAGACTCGAGCAGCGGCGTCCGCCAGCCGGGAAAGCGGGAAGCGTCCCGTGGGGCTGTGGTCGCAGGAGCTGGGGCTGCGCTGCGCTGCGCTGCCGCGGCAGTCGAGTAGGTCCGGCGCTACAGTAACGAGGCGGCCTGGGGCGAGGGGGCGGGCGCCTGCGCCTTGGCGGCTGCTGCGTAGACCCCTTTTAGAGCCACCTACTCTAAGTGTTACTTGGGGGCCTCGGGCTCTGTTAACTCTGCTCCACTACGGGGGGTGGGGGGGGTGGTGGCGGTGGCTGGGAGAGGACGCACTGGGTAAGACCGGTCAGTGTTCTGCGGGGAGGGAAAAGGGGACGGCCTGGAGAAGGCAGGCAGAGGAGGAGAGGAGGAAAGTGAAAAGAAAGAGGCTCAAAGGTGAAAATCCCGTTTATCATATATTTTGTTATGAGGCGAGGGGTAAATCCAAGCACGGCTACCCTGGCTCAACTTCTGCATCCAGATGAAAAGGAGGTGGCAGTGGTCGTTTCTGTTATTACCACTCTTTATTGATGACTGCCTACCTTCGAGCTTTTACCCGCCCTAATCAATATAAATCATCTTTATAAACATTACCTGCTTTGCATTCGTTTCACCGGATTAGTGGAGGGAAGAGAAGGAAAGGCTGTAAGTGCCCCGTGTAGGTAACCTGCTATCCACTGAAATGAGTTCCCATACAGGACATGCTTAGGATGTAGGATGTGTGAGGTACAGTGTAATGCTTGGATGTTGTCATGGTTGTGGGATGATGAAGCTGTTAACATCACCATTATGGTTTTTGTGCTAAAAACATCTAAAATACCTTAGAGATTCTGGCATATGTGTTGCATTACCACAGAATGGTGAGTAGAATCAACGCATTTACTGCTTTAGCAGTATTCGTATGAAATATTTGATTTTGTTAAATATCTTGGAGTTTCCTATCCTAGATAATCAGTGCACTAATAAAATCAAACACGATACTAAGTTTGAGGGTGGGAGGAGAATGGAGGAAAAATAACATTTGGAAGGAGCACATTTTGAATATATAGAAATATTAAATTTATAATTATTGCCTAAAAGAATTCCATATATATATATATATATATATATATGCATGCTTACTGTTTTAAATCTGTGTCATCTTATTAAGTAGATCAAGTGGGTTGCTATAAGAGACTTGGATGCTGGAAATGGTAGCCAATTAAGTATCTGTATCTTGAAAAATCCAAATGAAATCTGAACCAGTTTCCCTGTCTGCTATTTTTATAGTCAGCAGGTGGTGCCTCATTGTCTCAGAGACAAAATTCAGTGATACCCTAATAAGTGCACTGTTTTATTTTGCATTTTAAAAATTTACTTTATTTTTGGTTCATGAATAGAAATAATTTTCACATACTACTAGATGCTGGCAAGTTTAAGGTCAAGGTGCTGGCAGATTGGTGTGTGGTGTGGGCTGCTTCCTGTATCATAGTCTTTTCCTGTGTCCTCACACAACAGAAAGCTACTTTATTCTTTAATCATGCTCTTTGGACTTGCAGTAAGGAGCTACTTAAACTTTTAGTGTGATGCACTGTAAAAATCCATTTTTCATTTTCAGATGAAATATTAACATGTAAGACAGATACTTATGTTTTAGAAAGTTTTTCTTGAAAATACCACCAATCGTGCCATTAGGATAGAAATTCTGTTATTTATTTTTATACATTGATGATAAAGTTTTCACAGAAATATTTCCAAAAATGTTTCTCAGTAATGCCCTAGAATGACTATGTATTTCAGTGTATTAAAGTTGTACTATAAAACCCCATCAGTACTATATTTCTGGTATTCTCACTGTTTGTTTTATGACATGAAAATTTTCTCACCAAAAGCAGCACTGTGTTCATAAGCTAGAATCTTTCATGTCTTCAACTGATAGTGGGCATGTGAAATGATGTCTGTTGCCAAGGCAACATTTAATATACCACGTGTGAGCCACAGCATGATAAGAGTTATTCATCATGAAATAACACCATCTAAACTTTATATGAAGGATGTTAAGAGCAACTCTTGTTTTTTTCATGGTTAGTTATTTTACTCCTGGAAACTATTCAAAAGGAACATACAATAACAAAAGGATAGAAGAATAGTCCTTTGTTGAAGGAAGGAATTTAAAATAGAACATTTGAACAAAATGGTAAGAAGTTAACTCATTGTCTGCTTTGGAGATGAACTCATTTACTGTTTTGCATATGGAAGGAAAAATGAAAAACCAGATGTTGAATGATCAGGAAAAATTAGCCTGATGTCATTCACTTTAGTAATACTGAATTATAGGTAATTTGACTTAAAATTCCACATAATTGCAAAAAGATTTTTCCAATTTATATTACTTGGGCCATGGAGCTTATAAATTTGTATTTTTCACATGCTAAATCTGATGCTTTATTGAACTGTTCTTTACCATAATTTAGATAACACTGAAAAAGCATTATTTACTTATGCTTATTCTGTTTAGTATAGTAAGTGGAGACTCTATAATGCATTACTAATCATCATAATTTCAACACTAGATTGATGGTCTTCATTTTGAGTGTGTTGGATAGATTCGTGGACATTTTTATTTGGAGTCATTTCCAGCAATCCCCTTGAGAAGGTGTAAATTCCTATCTTTAGTTTTCCTTCATTTTTTGAGAAAGCTGTTGTGTTACTGAAATGAGAAAGAACACTATACTTTGCTTTTGCAATCTATTAGAGCTTGAAACCTAATGCAGTTTATTTCTGTGGACATAGTCTTTGGGTAAAATCAGCAACATTTCTGGCAGTAAGTATAGTAACCTTGATATAGGGCATTCAATTTGGCTAAATTAAAATTTAGAAACATTTCATCCCATACCAATGCACTGAAAGGGAGTCAACACAACTTTCCTTTCATGAAATTGGTCATTCTGAGAACTCCATCCTTCTCACTGCCTCTCAAACACACCAAAGGCTCTCTTTCCTATCTCTTTGCTCAAATCTCCAATTAGCTTCTAATTCTAAAGGGTTTGGGGGCAGAGCTGTTGATTAGCTTGCTCATTTTACTGCCTACTTTGAGTAGCATGGATTTCAGAAAGTTTCTAATATCTGTAAACTCAGAAACCTTGGTGATTCAACTTAGTAAACATTTATTGTATGTTTCTTTTGTGTAAGGAGCTTTACTGAACACAGTCATGAATTCTAAGGACACGGGCACTTTTCTGCTTCACATTAGTATTTACTTCAGTAAATACTTCAGTCAAGCATTTCTCTTTGGGTCATTTTTCATTTTCCTGATTCCCAAGTCATCACTAGAAGCGTGACTAGAAGGGCATTGTAATTATCAAGCTCCCATCTACACAAGAACATGACTTAGTGTTCTGAAGTCAGCCCAAGATAAATAAATACGAGCACAACTATTCAAACTATATAGCTGTGGAAAATAAATCTATCATTTATTTCAGTTTGTGATTTTTCATAGAAGTAACTGAAGTTGAGTATTACTCCAAAATCTTTGGCTTTATTAGGATTTAATTTTACAGTTAAATCATTTCAGTAATGACTGAGAGTATTTAGAAAAAGGTACTGGAAAATTTAATGAGCAATGAAAGTAAAAGATATAGTTGATATATCTACACACAAATCTTCACTTCAGTCACTGGAGAGAACATGATCAAAAACCAGTTTTGTTTCTTTGAATTCCACCAGAGGGCCTAGGAAATGGAAGGGGAGAGCCCACTGTGTGTAGAAGGTTGTCTGGGAGACCATAGTGATTGTGTGTGAGACAAATAGGAAAGAGCTTTCAATTCATATTGACCTTGTGGTTTAAGATGGGCAGTGACTCAACTTGAGAAAGCTGGAAGGAGGAGATGGAAGCCTAGGAGAGAAAACAATGTAAAATTCTGTTACTGCTTTGATGAGACTGGTTCTTGAGATCCACTGACTTTGTCTCATACAGAGTGAATTTTCTGGGCAGTTTTAAAATCATTTTGAGTGTTTTTAAAGAAAAAGACTAATGCCAGAAAAGTTAAAAGTAAATAATATTCAAAAATTTATAAGGGAATATATTTGATGATTTCGTGCTGAGAGCTAATAGAACCTAAGAACTTGCATTGTTATGTCAAATATTTATAAATCTTCAGAAAAGGATTGTGTTTATCACTAGAAATTACCATTGCTTCACTAAAAACTGATGTCCATACAACAGAAGTTTCTTTTTTCATACTTGAATATGCCCGGAATCTGTATGGAGCACTCAATTTGGAAAAGATGCAGAAAGCATGTGTGTTAAGATTTGTAAATAGAACAGAGTTTCAAAGGGTGGTTGATACGCTGCAGGATAGCATTTCTGTGAAAAAAAACCTCGATTTTAGTGTTTATCCAGAAAAAAACATCTTTTTATTAAAGTGATTTTTTGGACCTCACTTTAAAAATCCCCTTTTAAAATACTGATTTAAAAAATTCCTTTTTGAGGTAGGAAATACATATACCTGATATTAAAATTTAAAAGATACAATAGTCTATACAAACAAAAGAAAACATTATTTAAACCTTGTCATCCAATTGACCATTGTCTGTCTCTTATGGTAAACATTGTTATCATGTTGACCAAGATAGTATCATTTAATTCGTTCATGATTATACTATTATTTATTGAACTGGTATGTGCCAGACATTGTTTTAAGCATGAAAATACAGTATAGGGGGAAAAGCATAAAATACGTCTCCCATAAATTATCTTTGGTTAGGCAGGAAATGGAAAGAGGAGGAGACACAACAGAAAGTATTTGTCAAGGAATGATAAGTACTGTAGAGAACAGTAAAACAAAGTAATAGGAATTGGAGTATTTCATTGAAGTAGCTATGGAAAAAAAGGATAGAATAAGTCAAGCAGCTGCCTGGAGCAAGACCATTGTGGGCAGAGGGAATAGCCCTGGTGCGAGAGTGCCTGGTACATTCAAGAAGCAACTGAAAGGGTTGGGAAGTGGAGAAAGAGAAGGAGGGTGAGAGGTACGGGGAAGTGCACAAATTAGTCCCTTGTTACAACTTTGGATGTTAACGTTCAGTGTAGTAGGAACCACAGGAAAGATTTTAGTATGGTGGAACATGTTTAGAGTTAAGTTTTTAAGTTTAATGCATGACTCTGCTCATCAACATGGGGATGACAGTGGTAGGTGTGGAGCAGGAATGACCACTGCATAGGCCATTGTGATAATCAGTATGAGATTGTGAGGCCTTGTATCAGAGTACTAGCATTGGAGGAGGTGAAAAGTAGTTGGACTCTGGATGTGTTCAGAGGTGAAGAGGATATTCTTGTGGACTATGGTGGGCAGTGAGGGAAAGGACTCAAAGATCATGCCATGATTTCTGACCTGAGCAGATGAAAAGAATGGGGTTGCAGTTGGGTGAGATTGGGAAAACTTTTAGCGAGAGCAGCTTTTAATAAAAAACCAGGACTTTAGCTGTGTAAATTTAAATTTTGAAATGTTAATTAGATGTCCAGACAGAGATGTCAGGTTGGTAATGTATAGTGGGACTGGAGCACAGACCAGGGATGTCCTTTGGGAGTTGTTGATTATGAGATCACAATAAGAGTCAACAAAGTTGACAGAGAAGAAGAGGTCAGGGTGTCTTGAGATACTATAGTATTCACTAGTCTGGCAAAGGAAACCAAATAAAAGTGGCTAATGGAGTAAGGAAACTGAAAGAATGGAATGGGATGGAATGATTCATTCTCAGGTGCTATGTATAAGTTGCATAAGTTGAGAACTGAGAGCCATTGGATTTGACAGTAAGGAAGTCTTTCTAAATTTTATTGGACTTTTTAAATGAACTGTTAGGAACAAACCTTTGTTAGAGCGAGTCTTAGAGAAAATGACAGAGGAGAAAATATGAAACAGCATCTATAAACATTCTTATGGGTTTGCTATAGAGGAAACTTTAAGATGAGAGATAACTAAGAAGATTGGGAGGAAGGGAAAGAAAATTTTATTTTTTTACTGTGAAGTATATTAAAGTATATCCTATAAAATGATCATTGTAATTCAGATATGGAATGTTCTCAAAAGGCTCATGTGTTAAAGATTTGATGCCTGTCTTGTTGCTTTTGGGAGGTGTGGTAGTCAGCTTTCTATCACCGTGACAAAATAGTTCAGATTAGGTTTAGTCTGCCTGTTTCAGGCTGTGGTCAGCTAGCTCTGTTGTTTTTAGGCATATAGTGAGGCAGAAATAATCATAGTAGAAGAGCAGGGAAGAATTACCTCAGTGGCCAGGTAGGGTGTGGGGAGAGGATAGAGAGAGGAAGGCAAAGAGGAAGGGATCAGGGGCAAGATACACTCTTTGAAAACATACAGTGACCTACTTCTTGCACCTAGATCTTACCTCTTCAACAACTCATTCAGGAAATGAACTCATCTGTGGTTCTGTCTATTTAATAGAGTTAGATCCTGTATCATTCATTCAGTTTCCCCAAATCCATCAGCTACAACCAGACCTTGTGACCTTTTAAAGGAAATTTTAGATCCAAACCATAATATTTAGAACCTTTAGGAGGCAAGGTTTACTGGGAGATCTTCTGGTCAGTGTGTGTGTTGGGGGGGGGGTAGGCAGAAGGGAGTAGTGAGAGCTCGGTTCTTCCTCTTCCTCTTTCATGTTCTGGCCTGAGCTGAGCAGCTTTCTCTTCTTTGTGCTCCACCTTGATTTGCAGACACAGCCCCAAAACAACAGAGCCAACTGATCCTGAACTGAACTCTCCCAAACTGTGAGCTGAAATGAGCCTTTCTCTTTATAAATTATCTCAAGTATTTGCTATAAGCACAGAAATCTGTCTGATACAATGGCACATACGATTCAGCAAACAGAGTTCATGGTGGAAAAAGAAGGGACATTATCTGCAACTGTGTCCCCAAATAGGTATGAGAAATGATAAGTACTGTCACTGTGGAGGTTGGATGTTGGGTAGGTAGACAATGCATTGATAGATAGGACTGGAGAAAAGATGGAGAGTGAAGTGCCGATAGTGTTGGGTGGAAGTCCTCTTCTGGCTTTCTGGCTGCTTCTTTTTTATCAGTGAAATAAGAAACAAAGGGAACAGCAGAGTGAAAGCAGGAGTGGAGTCATTGGAACTTCGATTTTTTTTTTTTTTGGGTACCAGGGATTGAACCTTGCACTTGCTTGGTGGGTAAAAAGAGGCAAAAGTAAAGCATTTTCATATAGGAGAATGGGAAAGTGAAAGAACTTGGGAAAATTACAGGAATTCTGAACTATGTTTGAGGCCTCACTTGGAGTTGGTAGTAATGAGTTTAGTATGAGACCTATCACCGCGTATGTTACTTTTTTTTTTTTTTTTGTCTCCAGTCACATTCAGCCAGTGTTTGGAGTACATGGTTGGATTGGTTTTTGTTTTTGTTTTCCCTTGAACATAGCAGGAAGAAAGGAACACTAGATTTGAGGCTCTTTGCAAAGCAGTGCGTATATGATGGATGATTCATGGATTTGGGGAAGGAATGAAGCATAGAGAGACAAGGTAATAGAAACAGTGGATTGTGCATGCTGATCAGGTTGCTGAGTCAGAGATAGTGATATCAAAGTTGAAGTGTTTGAGATAGAGGTAAAAGCATGGTGGGAGATCAAGATGAAGAAGAGAATAAGGTCACTGGATGAAGAGAGTCTGGAAGGATGACGAGGATAGTAGTAAAAAGATCGCCTAAGTGATTATGAACAATACAAATGACCACAGCAGCTATTGTGTGTTTGAAGATATCAGGTATATGCTGATATCTTCAGGAAACAACATAATAGCCTGGGCTCCAAATTGAGGGCTGTTTAGGGGAAAAGAATAATAGTGACTTGTAAAATTATAAATGCAAAATTCTGATGGTAGGTTCTGCTGACTCTGTTTAATATGTACAGAATGTAGGAGATGAAACTTAAAATAGTTTCATGGTGGGGGTTGGGAACATTGAGGGTTATACTTAAATATGAGCTAGTGTTATGGTGAAATTAGTGAAATATTTTCTGTAATTCTAGGTAGTATGAATAGAAAATCTCAGGTGCACATAGTATGGAGGAATAGATTTTAGTCTGAGCAAATCAAGTTTTGAGTCTTATACCATAGGACAAATGCCATGCTTTGGGAGACCTTTGTGAGCTATAATATGGGTAGAGAAGGGAAGATTAGTGAGGATTTTGGAAAGTGCAAATGAGAAATGATGGAAAGAAACGACTTTTTGGCAAGAAGAAAAGAATTGAAGGCATTGTGACATTTAAAGCCAGTACTATAAGAAGTTTTAGGAGGCAGGAAGACCAGGCCCAAGCGACTTCCCAGGCAGAAGTGGGACAGCTGACTTGGAGAATCCCTGCTTAATGTAAAAGAAGATTCTACTCATTAACACTGACCAGTTTCTGATGTTCAAGCAAAAGTGAAGTTGCCGTTTCAATGAGAATTCAGAAAGGTGCTAATTATGCAAAATATTTATACCTTTCTAAAAGAGAGTAGCAACCCAAATTTTACATTGTCATTTATTGCATTAGTACTTTACATTGCATTGCATATTTTTCAAAAGTAAGCAGTATACCAGTGAAACCAAAAGGCAGTGTCTTTTGTAAAAACATAGTTAACCTCTAAATGACTAGTTAAAATGCATTCTCCACAAAACCATAGTGTTCTTTGAGTCCTTTTAAAATTATCTGTTGTAAAGAAAACTCTATAACATTTGCATTTTAAAAACCTCACAATTTTATCCAATTTTGAATTATTAACCTAAATATCAGACATGTTATCTGGAAGAATCTCTTATTTATTGTTTTTGTTGAACTGTTATTCTCATCTTTTACACTGGATCTTGTCTCATAAACTTTGAACATAAAATATTCTAAAATGTTTTGAGAATTCATTGAGTAACTCTGTAATACCAAAATCACCATCTGATTTGCTGCTTGTTTCTCTACCTCACTATCTCAATATTGAGGGCAGGTAATTCATTGTAAGATCATGTTTTCTAGTTGCCTTATGAACTAAGTTTTCTGCTGGAACCATTTTACTTTATAATTCCCATGTCCAATTTTCACTATATACTATATGAGATTATTAATAAACATATTATAGACCAAATCTTTGCTTCCTGTTCCAAACATAGAAAGTGTCTTGAATATCTTACATCCTTTACAATCCCTAGAAATTTATTTCACAAAGCAAAATTTAGGCCACCGATAATTATGTATATTTGAGTTATGCCAATCTAATTGATAGGTGTAGAAATAAAAATCAATGTTGTATCTTTCTTTTGGAATGAATTTTTCAACTTGTAAAAACTAGAGTTTTTTCAAAATGTGTTCTGCTGACTACTTGCTCCAAGATCACATTGAGTGATGCATGGACCTTTGCTTGGGAAAATAAGCCTACAATTATAGGCTAAAGCATTAAGACACACCTGTTTATTGAATTACTTTCTTTTTTTCATACTGGGAATTGAACTTAGTACCTGTGCTTGCCACGCAGGCACTATGCCATTGTTCTATATCCCTGGCCCTTGAATTGTTTTCATGTTTTTGTCATTTTGGGAAGTATGAGGAACAGAGCAACATAAATGATATCTCATCCCCATTTCCTCCTGAGCTGGTTACCATCTAGTTAAGTGCCCCAGCCTGCATGGCGCTCGAACTTTCCAGGGTGAGGACTGCAAAGGGTGATGGCAAGATGAAGAAATAAAAACAAGATATGGAGGGCTCCTGATGGGAGCAAAGGAATTGCTCAAAAATTGCAGTGTATTTATTTATATGTTTAGGAAGTTAATGTCACATAACACCCCATTGCCTAGCAATCTGCCTGCATGGTAACCTAATGGCTTGGTGTTCTCTGGATTGGAATTGCAGATTCATGTGGCTCCCCCTGGGCACTCTTTGTTCTCAGGAACAGCCTTGCTCCAGCCCTGTAGGTGGGATTGATCTCCAGCTTCAGCTGCTCCAGATAGTTGCAAAGTGTTGCAGTTTACACAAAACAAAGATAAACAACTCAGGTCAGACTAGGGGCGTAGAGGGGTGGTATAAACTCTACGTATGGCAAAATTTCATTTGTGTGGCTTCCAAAGTGCTCTGTGTCAGAGTCCAGCACACCAGCGCCAGCCCAGGGAGAGTTTAAGATCATCACTCCCAGTAGTTAAGGACCTGTTGAACTTCCAGCCACACTAGACTGGGCTCTGCAGGTTTCGGGCCTGACTGGGCCACACCCAGTGACCTTCTTTCAATCCAGGGAACTGGGGCTGCCAGAGGTGAGTTCCTGCACACCAGCTCAGACCCTGGGAGAGTTTAAGATCATCGTTCCCAGAGGTCAAGGACCTGCCCAGCTTCTAACCACACTAGACAAGGCTTGGGAGGTTTTGTGGCCAGAGTAGACCATGCCCAGCAACCTTTTGCAATCAGGGAGTTGAGGGCATGTGAAGTGAGTTTCAGCACATTGGTGCTTGCCTGGGGAGAGATTTGGACCATCATCCACTGTGGTTAGGTGCCCACCCAGTTTTTTGGAACACTGAAGGTGGCACAGGAGGTCATGTGGGCCTGACTGGACCATGCTCAGCAACCTCCATTCAGTCCCAGGAGCCGAGGGCATAGGAGACAATTTCCAGCATGCCCAGGAGAAGCTTGAAATACAGAAATATAGGAAAATGACAAAACAAAAGATCAAAATTTAATCTCAAACCTCCAGCCCATCCCAAGAAATCCTAGGAGCCATGTACATAGAAGAAAATATATGCCATACACCTGAAATACCTGAAATAACAGTAACTAAAATAAAGAAGCAACTCTAGGAAGTTTTAAAGGAATTCAAATTAAAATAATTTCCCAGGTAAAAGAAGAAATGGTAAAACTAATGAAAGAGATGCTGAATACATCTAAAGAAGACAGGGTTAAAAATTAGAGGAGGAAAACAAAAAGAGTCCCTGGATGAACAATATAAGAAACAAACAGAATACATGAAGCAGATTCAAAAAGATACACAGGAAATCAAAAATTCCATTGAAACTTGTCAAAACTGCCTCAATGAATGTGAAGATAGAATTTCAGATCTTGACAAGATGGCAGCTAGTGAACACGAAGGAAAGATCTTTTTAAAATAACATGATATCAGGAAATAATTCAACAGCTGCAAGATGGTGCAAAGGAAAACAAGATTGATAGGGGTAAATAAAAAAGAAAGGGACAAATGATATAAAAAGGCTATTTACAGAAGTAATAGCTGAAAATTTCCCAAACATGAGAATGGAAACTGACATTAGGATCAGTGAAGCATATAGAACTTGAAATAGCCATAATCAAAATATTTCTTCTTTTACCTGGGAGATTATTTCTAGTTTGAATTCCTTTAAAGCTTCCTGGAGTTGCTTCTTTATTTCAGTTACTTGAATTTCAGGTACTTAAGGCATATGGCATATATTTTCTTCTATGTACATGGCTCCTAGGTTTTCTTGGGATGGGCTGGATGTTTGAGATTGCATTTTGGTCTTTCATTTTGTCATTTTCCTATATTTCCATGTTTCAAATGTTGTTCCAAAGCTTCCCCTGGGCGTGTTGGAATTTGTCTCCTATGTTCTGGGCTCCTAGGACTCCTCTGGTAGAGTATCTCCCCACTTGGGCAACGAGGCCCTCAGATTAAAAGAAGGTTACCAGGGGAGGTTCAGGGAATCCCAAAGCCTCCTCATGCCATGCAGCTCGCCCTCCAACAGCAAAGCTCCCCAACTGAAAGAAGGCCACCAGAAAAGGTCCATACAGGCCCTGAATCCTGGCAAGCCCAATCTAGTGTGGCCATAAGCCAGTTGGGTCCCCAATCACCCAGAGCAAGGATCTGAAACTCTCCCGGGGATCGGATGTTGTTCAGGCATCCAGCTCCTCGGTGGCAAAGCTCCCCAGCCCCTGTGTGGCCAAACCTTGTCCACGGCGCAGCTCCCTCCTCCAGACAGCAGCAGTGGCAGTTGCGCTCACCAGATCAGAGATGGTTGCCAGCCAGGCCCAAGCAGGCCTCCCCTGGGCAGCTCCCTCCTCTTGACACTGGCTGAGGTGGCAGTGCTCCGTGGACCCAGAGATGGTCACCAACAAGGTCTGAGCAGGCCTCAGCTGGGTAGCTGCCTCCTCCTGATGCTGGCCGGGGTGGCAGTGCTCCTTGGACCAGAGATAGTAGCTGGCAAGGCCTGAGCAGATATCTGCTGGGCATTTCCCTCCTCCTGATGCTGGCTGGGGTGGCAGTGCTCCTGGGACCCAGAGACAGTCACCGGCAAGGCCCGAGCAGGCCTCTACTGGCAGCTCCCTCCTGACATTGGCTGGGGCAGCAGCACTCCCCAGACCCAGAGACGGTTGCCAGCAAGGTCTGAGCAGGCCTCTGCTCACCAAAATCAAAATAAAACTACACCCAGGCATATAATAATCACCATCCCAGAAATCCAACATAAGAATAGAATATTAAAAACTGTTGGAAAAGACAGATCACCTATGAAGGAAAACCTATTAGAATCATAGCAGACTTCTCAACACAAGCAGTGAAGTCAAGAAGAGCTCGGAGTGAAGTATTTGAGATCCTAAAGGAAAATGATTTCCAACCTAGACTAATGTACCTTGCAAAACTGTCCTTCAAAATCAATGGAGAAATATGATACTTCCATGACAAAGAACAGCTGAAGAACTTCATAATCACCAAACCAACCCTGCAAAGAATACTGAAAGACAGCTAGATACACATAGGAAAAAGCCACTAAGCCAAGCAGACAGTTAAACAGAGTGGAAAGATAAAGATGCAACAGCAGAAAGATAACATGTCAACAACTAACCAATATATAACAGTTATAACCATTAATGTAAATGGCTCAATGCACCAATTAAAAGAAACAGACTGGCAGAATGGATCAACAAACAACATCCAACCATATGCTGTCTACAAGAAACCCATCTAACCCGAAAAGAAACACACAGACTGAAAGTCAAAGGATAGAAAACAATACTTTGTGCAATAGGAACCCTCCTCCCGCCACAAAAAGGGGGGATAGCTATTCTGTTTGCAGACAATGAGAACTTCAAACCAGGAATGATCCTAAGAGATAAAGGAGGTCACTACATACTAGTTAGGGGAAAGTTTCAAGAGGAAGAGATAACAATCTTAAATATATATGCACCAAATTCTGGAGCACCAAGCTATACAAAGCAAATATTAATAGAAATGAAAAATCAAATAAACAGTAACACAATTACATCAGTAGACCCTAACATACCATTGACATCAAGGGACAAATCAACCAGACAGAAAACCAGGAAAGAAATAATAGAACTGAATCACGCCTGTCAACAAATGGACTTGATAGAAATGTACAGAGTGTTCTATACAATAACATCAGAATGTGCATTCTTCTCAGCAGTACATGGGACATTTTCTAAAATAGACCACATACTAAACCACAGAACATATTTAAGTAAATGCAAAAGAATTGAAATTATCTCATGCATGTTATCAGATCATAGTGCCATAAAACTAGAAATTAATGATAAAAGAAACTGCAAAACCCCCACAAACACATGGAAATTGAATAATACACTTGAGCAATTAGTGGGTCACAGGGGAAATTAAAGAAGAAGGTAAACAATACCTACAAGCAAACGAAAGTACAACTACAACTTACCATCTGTGGGATGCAATGAAAGCTGTCCTGAGAGAAAAATTTAATTCCCTGAGTTCCCACAACAGGAAAACAGAATGAATACAAATAAACAACCTGATGCTACACCTCAAACATCTAGAAAAAGTAGAGCAAGTCAAACCCAAAGCCAAAAGAAAGGAGGAAATTATGAAAACCAGAGCAGAAATTAATGCATTGGAGACTAAGAAAACAATCCAATGAATCAAAGAGTTGCTTCTTTGAAAGAATAAATAAAATTGATAAGCCTCTAGCCAACCTTATTAAACAAAGGGAAGAAAAAACTCAAATTCATGCAATAAAGAATGAAAAAGGTGAAATCACCATAGACACTGTGGAAATACAGAAAATCATCAATATCTACTTCAAAAATGTCTACACTCATAGGTTTGATAACACAGAAGAAATGGGCAGACTCCTAGAAAGGTGTGAAGTACTAAAGCTGGGTCAAGAAGATGTAAAACTGCTGAACAACCCAATTTCTATTAATGAAATTGAAAATGTAATTAAATCCTTACATAAAAAGAAGGGCCCAGGACCAGATGGATCACTGTGGAATTCTACAAGAAATACAAAGAAGACTTAATGCTGACACTCCTCAAACTCTTCAATGAAATTGAAAGGGAAGCAGTTCTTCCTAAGTCATTTCTGGGAGCAAATATTACTCTAGTACCAAAACCTGAGAAAGCCCCAGCTAAAAAAGAGAACTACAGGCCAACCTCCCTAATGAACACAGATGCAAAAATCCTTAATAAAATATTGTCAAACAGGTTGCAGCAAGTCCTCAAGATTATACACCACGACCAAGTGGAATTCATCCCAGGCATGCAGGGATGGTTTAACATACGTAAATCAATAAATGTAATCCACCATATCAACAAAGCTAAAAGTTAGAATCACATGATCATTTCTATAGATGCAGAAAAAGCTTTTGATAAGATCCAACATTCATTCATGATAAGAACTTTACAGAAAATTGGAATAGATAATCTTTACCTCTATATGATAAAGGCTATCTACGACAAACCACCAGCCAGCATCATATTAAATGGCCAAAAATTGAAGTCCTTTACCTTAAAATCAGGCCATACAAGGATGTCCCTTAGCACTGCTCCTATTCATCATAGTACTGGGAATACTAGCCAGAGAAATTAGACAAGAGAGAGAAATAAAAGGGGTAAAGATAAAAAAAAGGAAGTTAAATTGTTATTATTATCAGATGACATGGTATTCTGCATAGAAGACCCCAAAACTTCATTGAAAGTCTCCTAGATATAATAAATTCAGCAGTGTAGCTGGATACAAAATCAATGTGCAAAAATCAATAGCATTTCTATACACTAACAATAAAATCACTGAGAGAGAAATAAGCCACACACTAGCATCCAAAAAAATGAAATACTTAAGAATGAATCTCACAAAAGAAGTAAAAGGTCTATACTGGGAAAATTTTAATACTCTGAAAAAAGAAATTGAAGAGGATCTCAGAAAATGGAAAGACATCCCTTGTTCATGGATAGGGAGGATAAATACTGTGAAAATGGCCATTCTCTGAAAACTATTATACAGATTCCATGCAATCATAATGAAAATACCATCAGCATACCGCATAGATCTAAAGAAAATACTCCTCAAATTCATCGGGAACCATAAGAGACCTAGAATAGCCAAGGCAATTCTAAGCAGCAAAGGCAAGGCAGGAAGCATCACAATCTCTGACCTGAAGTTATACTACAAAGCTACTGTAATAAAATCAACATGGTCCTGAAATAAAAACAGGTCTGAAGATCAGTGGAATAGATTAGAAGATACAACCACAACTGCAAACACTCTCAACCACGTTATCTTTGATAAAGGGGCCAAACATGTTCACTCGAAGAACGACAGTCTCTTTAATAAATGGTGCCTGAAAAACTGGCTCTTCGTATGCTGAAAACTAAAACTAGACTCATGCCTATCACCATGTCCTAAACCAAAATCTAAAATGGATCAAAGATCTGAATATTCAAACAGAAACACTAAATCTGTTCGAAGACAAATTAGGCAAAATCTTGCTGACACAGGGGTAGATAGAGAATTCATAAACAGGAATCAAACCGCACGGGAAATATTTCCCAGAATCAATAACTGGGATTACGTCTTACTAAAAAATTTCTGCATGTCAAAAGAAATCTCCAGCATACTGAGAAAAAAATGTTAGTGAACTGTCCCTCAGACAAAGGACTTTTGCCTAAAATATATAAAGAATTAAAAAAAAAAACAGACCCCTGAAATTCAAAGACCCAATCCAAAAATGGGCATCTGAGATGAATACACAGCTCTCAGATGAAGAAATACAAATGGCAAATAAATACATGAAAAAATGTTCATCATTATTATTCGTTAGATAAATGCAAATTAAAACCACACTGAGATTCCATCTCCAGAAAGAACGGCCAGGATCAAGAAAACTATGAACAACAAATGCTGGAGAGCCTGTGGGGAAAAAGGAGCTCTCTTCTACTGTGGTGGGAGTATAGACTGCTGTAACCACTGTGGAGGTTCATCTAGAGATTCCTTAAAAAGCTGGGATTGGAAGTCCCATTCGACCCCAGCTATTCCACTTCTGGGCATATTCCCAGAAGAACTGAAAACATCATGTCACAGTGATATATGTGCACCATGTTTATAGCAGCACAATGTGTAGTAGCCAGATCTTGGAAACAACCTAAGTGTCCATCAACTGAGGAATGGATAAGAAAGTTGTGGTATTTTTATACAATTGCGTACTACTCAGCTGTAAAGAATGATCACATTGAGAATATTTATGTTAGTGGATGCAGCTTGAGACCATGCTCATAAGCAAAATAAATTAAACTCAGATATTTAAATACTGTATTGTCTCCTTGTTGTAAGAAATAGTAAGAATACATAATGTTTTATGGTATTCATGATTTCCCATTACATTGTTTTGAAACCTTACAATTTTTCATTCATTACTTGGGATGGTTTTATCCTAGTTTGTATCATTTTATTATCTGTGATGATATGAACCGGTATTTGACAAAAACAAGAAATTATAATAGCCAGTGCTTATTTAACATCATCTTGCTTTGAAGTCCTACTCTGCTTTTGTTCTACTGTTTCCATTGATTCTATGATGTTGTATCTTACTGGATTTATGAACAATGAAATAATATAGTAGCCATTGTTCTTTTTCTGTTATTTGGTTCTGAATGCCCTGGAATACTTTGATTCTCTTGAATGGTTTTATACTATTTTGTTATGTTTGATACTATTGTATATGAAGGTATGCTCAACTATTTTAAGAAAGAGACATTATGGTAACTACTGTTATATCAGGTTGTCTTGTGAAGTTCTGTGTTGCTTAAATTCTTCTCTTCTGAACTAAAAAAAAATCAATGTGCTCTTGAAATGAATAAAGTAGAATTACATTTAAAGGGCACACAGGGTTGAATAGAATAGGATAGGATAAGATAAAAATGGAGATGGAAGAAAGAGACAGTCTAAGTGAAGCAGAAAACATGGATGAGGATATGGGCATGAGGAAAGATGAGGTGCCTCTCCTACCTATAAGTGAAGAAGAAACAGATGGAGGGGCTTATTAGCTACTTATAGGCTCTACAGTCCTTTAAACGGGTTTTGGGATTTTCGAAGGCTTGTATAGGGAGAATAATCAAGAGTTGTGTTAAGGGAGATTAGTCTGATGGTGGTATAGGTGAACTTGGGTGGGAGAGTCCCAAAATCTTGAGTTTTGCTGAAAGATGCTTTACCCTGTATTATCAAATTCAAGATTTTGAGTAAATAACCAGAGAACTGAATAGAGGGAGATGCATAGAAAGGTAAGTAGCTTCAAGGAACATTTAGTAGGCTTTGTGACAGATAGGAGGACATGGGGGAATGAGAGGAAGAATGAATCAAAAATGATTCTAAAATTCTGTGTCTGTATAGCAAGGAGAAAGTTGGTGCTGTAGAAGGTGGGAGCAGGCACTGATGGAGGGGAGTGAGTGCGGTTTAACTGAGAAGTCAGATGTATGTAGGCTTGACTTTGACTCATAATTGTCTCGTATGGGCAAGTCACATGACTTCTTTCTGTCTCAGTTTCTTCACATAGAATGCAGATACGGCACTGTTTTTCTGATATCTATAGGGTAACATGCAAGGCAGAACATGCAAATGGCAGGTGTCTGTCTGTAAGACTCTACTAGTAAGAAGCTTGGTCAGTCATGTCAGATGCAGAAAAGATTCAGGAGAACCAATATTAAAGAACAGTCATGCTTCCTCAGCCCTAGATGTTTTAATAAAAACACCTGATTAGCTGGAGCTTGGCCAAGTGTTGGGGAGTGACAGGAAAGCAAGGACAAATGGAAATGTGGAGAGCCCATTCTTCAGCTCCAGGGCAGAAGGTTCTCGGTGGGCAAGTGCAGTATGGTTAGACCTGCTGTTTCCCAGCTCCTAATGGGAGCTGTGTCAGGGGAGCTGGGCTGAGGTGTGCCCAGGCCTGCTGAGTGATGGGTAACAGGCAGGGTCTGCTCTAGCTCTTGTGCTCAGGGAGTCAGTCTGGGAAGCTGTCCCAGAACTTGTGTGAGTGCTCTGAAGAAGTTGCATCTCTCAGCAGAGAATGCACTGAGCTATGTCAGCATCCTGCTGACCCAAGTTAGGCTAAAGTGGTAGGGCCTGTGGGCTTGTAGATATCTACAGGCCAGACTTAGAGCTCTGTAGGTATAAGTCTTCCATAAATAAGCCAATGTTCTGAAAAATTAGACTGGACATATTTTCCCATTTCCTCTCGCTAAAAACCTTAAATGTTTTGTATAAAATAAATATGAAATGTCCCTGGAATGTGAAGAGAAGATGGATTTTGTAGGGACCTTGGGGCCCAAGGAAGGATTCAGCAGTTCTTTAGATTTTCTTTTTCTTTCTCTATCTGAGATTGGGTGCTTAAGAAGCTGGCAACCAGGAAACACCAGACAAAAGCAGTATACCAAGTTTGCCCTCTAGCAAGAGGGCCTGGGGAGGGATAACTCAGCAAGACAGAAAACTTGCAGACAGTGATTGCTCTATCCAGCCACACACCATGGAAAGCTGAGACCCCCTTCCTAAGGCAAAAACTGAGACCTTTGCCCTTGTGGCTATTGGGGCACCCAGCAACAGGAAGGCCAGCTTGTTTGCCTACAGGAGTAGTGCCTGGGGCAGTGGGGATTCCCCACTGCTCAGCAGTAATCAGGTTGAGGGTGATCCCATTTCATCTCTACCCACCAGAAACAGGCAGCACCTTTTTTCACTGCTGTGACACTTAAATATGATCTGTAGTCTCGTAACATAATACCCAAAGTGTCCAGGTTTTGTTGAAAATCAACTGTTGTGCCAAGAACTTGGATGATGAGAATTTGAATGACAAAAAGACAGTCACCAACAAAATAACACAGACAAGAGAATCACCTGACAAAGATCTTAAAGCAGCCATCACAAATGTATCCCAATAGCCAATTACTACACTTGAAACAATAAGATAGAAAGCTGGAACAAAGAAATAAAAACTATAATAAGGCCTCAACGGAAATTTTAGAACTAACAGACACAATAATTAAGAATTAAATGAAAATAACAACTCAGCAGGTGAGCTCAACAATGGGATGGAGAGGACAGAATGTCCATGAGTTTAAATAACAGAAATGACCAATCTGAGCAACAGAGAAAGCAGATTACAGATAAAAGGGGTTAGACAATAAAAGCCCTTCACTTGGCAGCATAGGATTTGTTCCGTTTCTAAATGTTGGTACAGTTATGAGCTCAGGGGAAAATAACCTAATCTGCTGTCTTTGAGACAGTTTCTCTTACATGTATATTAAATACATGTATGTAAGCTAAGTTATTTTTGTAGCATTTATACAGCATTTGTAATGTGTTCTGGGCTTTCAACATTGAACCTTCGTTACCACTCACTGCAGATGTTATGGTTATTTACCCCACTATTCTGACAGATGGGGAGAGGAAGGCAGAAAGAAGCAGAGGCACAGAGAAAAAGAGATTGTGTGATAAGTCTTAAATCACACTGCCAGTAAGTGGCATTGGTACTTTTCAGGATTATAGAATTCCTCACTTGAGCATTTTATGAAAGCATTGGAATCCCTGCCTAGGAAAATACACTTGAACTTACCATTTTGACACAATTCTGAATTTTTATAGGTAGAGGAATGAAATAACTTCTTAGCCTTTAGAACTCAATGATTCCAGTTACTCTGTTTATACAGAAGGAGTGTTTCATGATTCAGTAAAATCTCACTAAATTATCCTTTTGTTCAACAATATTTGTTAAACCCTTATGATACATGTAGACAAAGTATGAAGTTGAGTAGAAACATGTAATAACGATGAGAAAACCGTTCACCAAAATAACAGTATAGTCAGATGGGGAGAGTGGTCTAAATTAGGGAAAGGTCTGCGTTCTACAAATGCCATTTTATTAATTTTAAGAATATACTTTAATTGCAACTTAGGATTCTTCCTGTGCACATACAACTTCAAAATAAGTCAGCTAACTTCCAACCAAACTGTAGCCCCTAAGTAGCACTGTTTATAGATATCTTGGAGTTGCCATTACTTACCATACTGTTAATTTGTTTAACTTTTACTACAGATGGGAATAAATTGTAACTTAGCATGTTTGAATTACCATAACTGAACTTTTGTTTGCTATATCTAGCACAGCTCTTGAAACTCAAAAGGGAAAATGGCAGGAAATGAAGAAGACAGGAATCAAAAGGCAAACATAGAGGTCATTTGGAGCCCTCTCTCCTAATGAGAGAAAGAAACTGCTACAGTACTTACAATATATTTATTTATGTAATCAACATCTGAATAAGGTCATAGAGAGTTTAAGGGGAGGGTAGAATCTGGGACAGGAAGAATGTCTAATCTTTAGCAGAACAGCTAATGGGGAACAAGAGGAAACTATATTATCTCAAGCAAAGGTTAAGTCGTATATCAGCTCTCTGATTTGTGCACACTTTTCATGGGATCCTACCAAACTCATGAGAAGCAGTGGCCTTGTCCTAGGTACCCAAGGGATGGACAGCTTTTTCCTCAACATCTCCTTTTTTGTTTTGTAGTTGATGCTTCTGATGATGTTTTAAGGTAAGGGCAAAGATTTGTCTTCAGAAGATTCTGTGGAGGACTAATAAGCAAACTGTTAATACAATAACAACCATAATAGTGGGAAATATGATGCAGATGTGGCATGCCAGATTAAAAAGATTAAATCCATTTAGCAGATCAAGTACAGACTTTGTTACTTGATCTGGAGTGAGAACACTGACTCGGTCATGTTGAAGAGTCATAATTTGTTGATGGAGTTTTTATAAGTCCAAACATATTATTATGATGAAATATACCCATAAAGTGTGATGTAATTTTCTCCCATCCCCACTTCACTATATGACAGAATATTCACACATATGTGGCTAAAGTCAGCATGGCGTTGTAGCTCCTGACAACATTGAAGGACTTTGACTTGGTTAACTACATCTAAAACAGTTTCCTTAAGTGCATTGTACTTTTAGTTTTAAATTTATATCTTTTTGGGTCTCTAAAGCATATTATGTGTTTTTTGCTAGATGACTGACATTGTGCACTGTGGGCTAGGAATACAGATGAAATCATTGTACTGGCCAGAGGGTGACTAAATAAATAATTCCCAGAATTACAAGCCCTACTTTCTCTTTGGGTGAGTCAATTGCTAGTCAGTTTATTTGAGGACTTGTAGACCTCAGTCAAAGTCCCATAGTCCATAAAAATAGGAATTATAACAAATGATATTTTATAGTAGTAAGATCTCTTTATTCTTATTTAAGCTAGTAATGCAGGAAGGTTACAAATGTTGTAACTACCATAGTAATAATCATCTTCTTGTATGATATTGATGGACATGAGGATTATACACACAAAAGAACATAAGGATTATACACACAGCTTTGGGACCAGTATTTTTGAGTACCTAAATGATTAATGTCTTTGAGATTATGAATAGACAGAGTAATGGGAGGAAGCTAGTGTCAAAATGCCATAAATCATTTTGGAGATGTTTTTGAGAAACAAAGTTCAAATAATACTCTATAACATTATATATAGTGTAGGACGAATCCATAATAGTCACATTCTGGATGGTAGTCATATTAAGTTGATCAGTACAGCATTCCTTCCAGAGCACAAATTTATCATGTGACACATACCAACTGGTGTTGTGGAATGAGGTAAGTGGACATGAATAGTTGTGGGCTATTAGGGACAGGCTGAAACTATTTAAGAGGAGTAATTCATCATGGTCCACTCCAGATGAATTATGGACAGTGGCAATTTTTTCTGTGGCTCCAGTTGACAAGCATAAGGAAGATGATCCAACATAAAGAGTAAGGGCAGATGCTCAACCAATATAATTAAATGATGAATATTTCTGAAGAATTTGATATTGAAGTGACCACCCAGAAGTTGGGATGGATTTGTAAAAACAGGTATGGAAGTAGGAGCATTCCAAGATAATAGGTGAGCCAGGGGTGGATCAGGAATGTCCTATAGGGCATAGCATGTAAAGCTCCTACCTGCAAAGAGACCAGGGTGAACATGGCCAAGAAAATTACAGCAGAACAATTAGGATTCCTGCTCTTGGTTACCATCTTGTGGGCATTCTGGGTCAATTTCTTAATTGATCCGGGCCAGGTATGGTCCTATCCTCTTCTGTTGGCTGTGTGTGGTCTCCAAGGCATTACTGCTGCAGGACTGAGCATCAGCTTTTTGAAAAGTAGAACCAACTCTTTCTCTGAGTTTGACTCTGTACTACAGTTAGGCAGCATGCTTTGGCACTCAGACCATTCAACATTCTCTGGAAAGACATAAGCATATCCTTGGCCCCATGTGAGTACTGAACTAGGTCCCCTCCATTGTCCAGATCCTTCCAAAGTACCTTTCCTAGGCTCCTCCCCCCCCGTTTAACCTGATTGAGTTGTCTTTTTGCATCCCAAATAGGCTTTTTTTATTAAATAATTTTTTAATGAATAAGGGAGAGGATGAGGTAAAAGGGTGGGCATAACAACATAACAATACAGGTTAAAGCATGACACTTTCAGCAACATAGTGCTTTACCACCAAATAACCCAACTTAATAGTAGTTACCATAGTGTCTTTTTCTTTGAAATATTTGAATATAACTTCATATGCTATAGCATCAAACATATCAAGACTGTGTAACACCATTTAAGTGGATGAAAGCATTGTAGAGTATTTAGAACCAGCTAACAGAAAAAATGATCAATGGTTTCAATATTATCTCTTTGCCTATAACAATTTCATTTATACTACCACATACGATAAAATCCAGCAAGTTACAACATGATAAAATCAATGGAGACAGTAGAACCGTAGTTTGGTGCGGCTTTAAGACAAGATGGTATTAAATCGGCACTAGCTGTTATTATGTCTTATTTTCTTCAAAGTAACTGTTCATTGCATCACCGGCCATAATATCAAACAGCCCAGAATAAAGCCATTCCAATTAATGAGTGAAAATTTTATAAGGCTTCAAGGCCATATAGTGGGTAATCATGGTTACCACGCACTTTTATATATTTGATTTATCTCCTATAATAGGGAAACTATTCGGAGTTCACAGATGTGAGTTTGATTTAGTTCACTTATGAGTATGGTTTCAAGCTGCGCCCATTTATTGATAAATACCTCAGTGTGATCGTTCTTTATAGCTGAGTAGTACTCCATTGTATAGAAGTACCATAGCTTTTTTATCCATTCCTCAGTTGATGGACATTTGGGTTGTTTCCAAGATCTGGCAATTACAAATTGTGCTGCTATAAACATAGGTGTGCACATATCACTTTGGTATGATGCTTTCAGTTCTTCTGGGAATATGCCTAGAAGTGGAATAGGTGGAACAAATGGGACTTCCAATCTCAGCTTTTTGAGAAATCTCCAGACTGACCTCCACAAAGGTTGTACCAGTCTACACTCCCACCAACAGTGTAGGAGAGTTCCTTTTTTGCCACAGCCTCTCCACTTGTTGTTGTTGGTTTTCTTGATCTTGGCCATTCTTGGGGCTGGGGATTTAGCTCAGCGGCATAAGTGCCTGCCTTGAAAGCAGGCAGTCGTGAGTTCGATCCCTGGTACCGATGAAAATGAAAAAGCCAAAAAAAAAAAAAAAAAAAAAAAAAAAGATCTTGGCCATTCTTTCAGGAGTGAGGTGGAATCTCAGTGTGGTTTTAATTTGCATTTCCCTAATAACCAATGATGATGAACATTTTTTCATGTATTTATTTGCCATTTGTATTTCTTCCTTTGAGAAGTGTGTATTCATCTCAGATGCCCATTTTTGGATTGGGTCTTTGAATTTTGGGGGTCTGATTTTTTTAAATTCTTTATATGTTTTAGACAAAAGTCCATTGTCTGAGGGGGAGTTCACTAAAATCTTTTCCCAATTTGTGGGTTTTCTTTTCACTATGCTGGAGATTTTTTTTGACTTACAGAAACTTTTTAATAAGAGGTGGTCCCAGTTATTGATTCTGGGAAGTATTTCCCGTGCAGGTTGAGTCCTGTTCATGAATTCTCTACCTATCCCTATGTCTTCAAGGTTTCTAAGTTGTCTTCCAATAGATTTAGTGTTTCTGTTTTAATATTCAGATCTTTAATCCATTTAGATTTTAATTTAGTACATGGTGATAGGCTTGGGTCGAGTTTTAGTTTTCAGCAAATGTAGAGCCAGTTTTTCCAACACCATTTATTAAAAAGACTGTCGTTTTTCCAGTGAAACTGCTTGGCTCCTTGAAGATAAGGTGGTTGAGTGTGTTTGTAGTTGTGGTTGTATCTTCTAATCTATTCCATTGATCCTCTGCTCTGTTTTGATTTCAATACCATGTTGATTTTACTACTGTTGCTTTGTAGTATAACTTCAAGTCAGGGATTGTGATGCCTCCTGCCTTGCCTTTGTTGCTTAGAATTGCCTTTGCTATTCTAGGTCTCTTCTGGTTCCAGATGAACCTTAGGAGTGATTTCTCTAGATCTATAAGGTATGTTGATGGTATTTTTATTGGGATTGCATTGAATCTGTATAACAGTTTTGGGAGAATGGCCATTTTCACAATGTTTATTTTTCCTATCCATGAACATGGGATGTCTTTCCATTTTCTGAGATCATCTTCAATTTCTTCCTTCAGTGTATTATAATTTTCCCTGTATAGGTCTTTCACTTCTTTCGTAAGAGTAATTCCTAAATATTTCATTTTTTTGGTTGCTAGTGTAAAGAGTGTGGCTTCTCTTATTTCTCTCTCTGTGATTTTGTTGTTAGTGTATAAGAATGCTATTGATTTCTGAGTATTGATTTTGTACCCAGCTACATTACTGAATTTATTTATTATATCTAAGAGTCTTTCAATGGAATTTAGGGGGTCTTCTATGTAGAGTATCCTGTCATCTGCAAATAATGACAATTTAACTTCTTTTTTTCCTATCTTTACCCCTTTTATTTTTCTCTCTTGTCTAATTGCTCTGGCTAGTACTTCCAGTACTATATTAAATAGAAGAGGTGATAAAGGACATCCTTGTCTTGTGCCTGATTTAAAGTAAAGGCTCTCAATTTTTGGCCATTTAGTATGATACTGGCTGTTGGTTTGTCGTAGGCAGCCTTTATTATATTGAGGTAAAGACCATCTATTCCAATTTTCTGTAAAGTTCTTATCATGAATGAATGTTGGACCTTATTGAAGGCTTTTTCTGCATCTATGGAAATGATCATGTGATTCATTCTTTTGGCTTTATTGATATGGTGGCTTACATTTATTGATTTACGTATGTTGAACCATCCCTGCACGCCTGGGATGAATCCCACTTGGTCATGATGTATTATCTTCTTGATGTTTTGCTGCATATTTGCCAATATTTTATTGAGGATTTTTGCATCCGTGTTCATTAGGGAGATTGGTCTATAGTTCTCTGTTTTGGTTGGGTCTTTCCCAGGTTTTGGTACTAGAGTAATATTTGCTTTCAGGAATGACTTGGGAAGGATTGCTTCCCTTTCAATTTCATTGAAGAGTTTAAGGAGTTTTGGTATTAGGTCTTGTTTGTATTTCTTGTAGAGTTCTGCAGTAAATCCATCTGGGCCTGGGCTCTTCTTTGTAGGTAAGGAATTAATTACATGTTCAATTTCATTGATAGAGATTGGGTTATTCAGCAGTTTTACATCCTCTTGATAGCTTTGGTACTTCATATGTTTCTAAGAATCTGTCTGTTTCTTCTGTGTTATCAAACCTTTGAGAGTAGAGGTTTTCAAAATAGTGTTGGTGATCTTCTGTATTTCTATTGAGTCTGAAGTGACTTCACCTTTTTCATTTCTTATTGCATGGATTTGAGCTCTTTTTTCCCTTCTTTTAATAAGGTTAGCTAGAGGCTTATTGATTTTATTTATTCTTTCAAAGAACCAACTTTTTGATTGGTTGATTCTTTGGATTGTTTTCTTAGTCTCCATTGCGTTGATTTCTGCTCTGATTTTTATAATTTCCTGTCTTCTTTTGGCTTTGTGCTTGACTTGCTCTTCTTTTTCTAGCTCTTTGATGTGTAGCATCATGTTATTTATTTGTATTCGTTCTGTTTTCCTGATGTGGGAGCTCAGTGCAATAAATTTTCCTCTGAGGACGGCTTTCATTGCATCCCACAGATTTCGGTAAGTTGTATCTGTATTTTCATTTGTTTGTAGGTATTGCTTAATTTCTTTTTTAATTTCCTCTGTGACCCACTGATTACTCAGGAGTGTGTTATTCAGTTTCCATGTGTTTGTGGGATTTTTGCAGTATTTTTTTCGTTAATTACTAATTTCATGGCACTATGGTCCGATCGCATGCACGGGATAATTTCGACCCTTTTGCATTTCTTTAAATATGTTTTGTGAATTAATATATGGTGTATTTTAGAGAACGACCTATGTACTGCTGAGAAGAATGTGTATTCTGTTGTTGTTGGGTGGAATACTTTGTACATATCTATTAAGTCCATTTGTTCACAGGTGTGACTCAGTTCTGTTATTTCTTCATTGAGTTTCTGTTTGGTTGATCTGTCTATTGGTGTCAATGGTGTGTTAAGATCTCTTGTCAGAATTGTGTTACCACTGATTTGGTTTTTCATTTCTGTTAGTACTTGTTTTATATAACTGGGTGCTCTGGAGTTTGGTGCATATATATTTAAGATAGTTATATCTTACTCTTGGAGTTTTCCCCTAACCAGTATGTAGTGACCTTCTTTTTCCTTTCTAATCATTATTGGCTTGAAGTTGACTTTGTCTGCAAACAGAATAGCTACCCCTGCTTTTTTTTTTTGCGTCCCTGTTGCATGGAATGTTGTTTTCCATCCTTTGACTTTGAGTCTGTGAGTATCCTTTTGGGTTAGGTGGGTTTCTTTTAAACAGCACATGGCTGGATTTTGTTTCTTGATCCATTCTGCCAGTCTGTTTCTTTTAATTGGTGTATTGAGACCATTTACATTAATAGTAAGAACTGTTACAAATTGGTTTATTGTTGACATACTATCTTTCTGGTGTTGCATGTTTATCTTTCTGCTCTGTTCAACTGTCTGCTTTGTTTAGTGGTTTTTTCCTGAATGTATCTCGGCTATCTTTCAGTATCCTTTGCAGGGTTGGCTTGGTGATCATGAAGTTTTTCAGCTGATCTTTGTCATGGAAGTATTGTATTTCTCCTTCAAATTTGAAGGACAGTATTGCAGGGTACATCAGCCTAGGTTGAAAATCATTTTCCTTTAGGATCTGAAATACATCACTCCATGCTGTTCTTGACTTTATTGTTTGTGCTGAGAAGTCTGCTGTAATTCTGATAGGCTTTCCTTTATAGGTGATCTGTCTTTTTTCTCTGACAGCCTTTAATATTGTATTCTTTTGTTCAATTTCTGAGATGGTCATTATTATATGTCTGGGTGTAGATTTATTTTGGTTGTGACTATTTGGAGGTCTACATGCTTCATTGATCTTGATATCAGTTTCCAATCTCATGTTTGGGAAATTTTCAGCTATTACTTCTGTAAATATCCTCTTGACATCCTTTATGTTATCCCCTTCTTTTTCCTTTATCCCTGTCAATCTTATGTTGTTTCTCTTTGCGTCATCCTGTAGGTGTTGAATTGTTATTTCCTGATTTCTTGTTATTTTTGAAAGATCTTTTCTTTCCTGTTCACTTGTTGCATTCTTGTCTTCAAGGTCTGAGATTCTATCTTCACATTCATTGAGGCGGTTTTTACAACTTTCAATGAAGTTTTTGATTTCCTGTATATCTCTTTGCATCTGTTTTATGTATTCTGTTTGCTTCCTATACTGCTCATCCAGGGATCCTATCCTTCCATTTAGTTCCTCTAATTTTTTAACTGCCTCTTCTTTAGCTATGTTTAGCATCTGCTTCATTTCTTTTATGAATTCTTCTTTCATCTGAGAGAATTATTTCCAGTTTGAATTCCTTCAAGGCTTCCCATAGTTGTTTCTTTATTTCAGTTACCATTATTTCAGTTATTTCAGTCATGTGGCATGTGTTTTCTTCTATGCACATGGCTCCTGGACTTTCTTGGGATGGGCTGGATGTTTGAGATTGCATTTTAGTCTTTCGTTTTGTCATTTTGCTGTATTGGGAAGCTTCAAGTGTTGTGCCAGGTGTGGGAGAGAGATCCACCAGCCTGGGATGGGGTACCCTGCGATGGCCCCACTCACTGGACCCAGCAGGGAACTATGGCCTCCTCCTCAGGCCAGGAAGAGTGTCTCCTCAGGCTGGGCGGAGCTCCCAGCTGCCGCTGCCACAGTCTCTGATCTGGCCTGGTCCCCGGGTATGATGGGGAACTGGCCTGGGTCCCCAGGTCAGGGCAAAAGTTCCCGCAGGCTGGGCAGAGCTCCCAGCGGCCACTGTTACTCTTACCCTTCCGGCCTGATCTCTGGTCCAGTGGGGAGCTGGTCTGGTTCCCCAAGTCAGGGAGAAAGTTCCTGCAGGCTGGGTGGAGCTCCCAGCCGCAGCTGCTATAGTCTCTGAACTGGTCTGGTCCCCCGGTCCGGTAGGAAACCTGCCTGTGTCCCCAGGTCAGGGCGAAAGTTCCCACAGACTGGGCGGAGCTCCCAGCCGCAGCTGTTACTCTTACCCTTCCCGCCTGGTCTCTGGTCCAGTGGGGAGCCGGTCTGGTCCCCCAAGTCAGGGAGAAAGTTCCCGCAGGTGGTGGTACAAGCACCTCTGTCACTGCTTTCTCCCAAATAGGATTTAAAAAGTTAATAGCAGATAATGCCAAGTGAAGTCTGTTATGGGGTGCGAATTTATAGGAAAGTTCCCCTTTTGTTTTGTTACTTGAAATTTGAGCGTGTGGTGAACATGTTTAACAAATCTTTGACCTTGATGAGGGTTATAGGGAATTCTCGTTGTAAAGGAAATGTGGAAAGTGTTACAAAACTTTTGGAAAGCACTACTCATATAAGTTGGGCCATCTTACTGAGTCATAGCCTTTGTATTACCAAGTTGCTTTTTGTGCAAGGTTGGAAGATTTTTCTCTAGTGACCCTCCTTTGGCATTCTGTATATTTTTTGTTTGTTTTGTTTTGTTTTGTTTTTAATCCCTGAGGCTCAACATTCTCCTTGGTCGGGAGGTCATGTAATTCACCAGAGTTGTAGGATATCACAAAACATGTTCCCTCATGTTCTGGGTTTTTATTGATCTTGGAGGGCCAGGGCTAAAATATTGGTTGGCCTAGAAGTTCATCTGTATTTCTAGTTTTTGGTCTCCAAACCTTACTTGTTGAACATCTAGAAGAAAAGATTAGTGAAATTAGCATTGCAGTAGGAGCAGTGTGCTTAATTATAATAATTTTGTCTGAAAGTCAAGCACCTTGAAATACAAAATTTAGCTAGAGAACTTTTTTTTTAACCAACCATGGATGTAATAGTTGAATCAATGTAGAATTTTTCCCACTGTAAAATGTTAATAGAAAATAGTTGTATAGTTTTATAGAGAAAAATTGAGATCAAAAGTCTTGCACAATATCATAGCTTGACGATGATGACATTTTTGTAACACACTTAAATTTCCATATTGGGTAACTTTTTAGTTAATCATTTCTATGTAGTACCTAAGAAGCTATCAACTAATCTGTTGTTCTTTAGTGGAATATCATTGACATGTGTGACTGCTTAATGTCTAAACATCTCTAAGTGCAGTGGTAGATACATAGTATATATATTACATACATTTTTGTTAGAAATATTATTAGACTAGTAACCTCATGTTGGTTTAATATGAACACCCCATCACAAATGCCTGGAACACAAAAGAAAAGCACATGTCTGAATCCGAAAGAAAAGGCTTATTACTACAAACAAGCTCAGCTTTACATTTTAGAAGACCTGTATATCTAGAAGGCATGAGTGCATTGAGTACCATGAGATTAGCAGCAATCAATTGTCATAACCACATGAACATTTTTGTTTTTTATTTTTTAATTTTTATATTTTTTAAAAATTTTATTTAAAGAGTAAACAAACAATGGGTAGAAATAATACATACTTTCAAAGAAAAAATAAACAGTAATAAATCACTAGTTGATGTTTACATTTTGTCCTCTTACAAATAATTGTACAAGATACAAAAGTGGAACATATAAATGGGAGTTCAAACAGTGAGACTGCAGATAGTTTTGTTCAACTAATAAAAACTTAATGGTTATCAATCCTATACACTAAAACATACATGCATTTATCCATATCTTCATTTATGTTGAGATTTAACAAACCAAAGCAGACTAAAATCACTCTGAACAAAGAATAATAGTATTGCTGGATTTTACATCATGACACCACAGAATCAGCACTGATTACTGTAGTGCTTTTTTTTCCTTCAAAGTATTTGTTTATTTCATCATGTGTTATAAGATCACTTCTCATAAACTGTTTATAGGTTTTATGCAAGCATGAGTCTTAACATGTATTTCTATCCTTTCTATATTAGAGGAAGAAACAGAACAAAGCAGGACAGAACAAAACATATTCCTATAAACACATAAAATGAAAAAGACATATAAAACTGCTGTACAAGGAGTTCTACCATGGTTACTGTGTTGTCTCTTGTTATCTTCAATAGAATTGGCTGTATCATCAGATATAGTATAATTGAATATATCAGTACATAACAGTATTAATAGAAACACAACTTTATAGATAGTGTAGAACTACAAAAACAGGTAGTAATCAAACCAGAATGGGTATCATAGTGAATCATTGTCATTTTCAGTATCGTTGTCTATACTCTCAGATTTGATACTATTATAACAGTTTTGAATAAAATCTGTTGATACCAAACAGCAATCAAATAAACCAGATTTAACTAAGATCAGTCATGATATAACAATATAAGTTATATAGGGATCCAGATTAAGTTAATAGAAAATTAAAGATGATTGCTGTGCTATATCCTAATATTTTTGTGATAGCTGTCTGTGCCCTCAGATCTAGTGCTTGTATACAAACTGGGACGGAATAATAAGTTCTATCTAAGCAGAGCGGTGAGAGTAATATGGGTTTTAATTCCTTTTAGACTATTAGCAATATCTTTTCGCTGTTTTTTTAAAGACTATTCTTTCCCTTTCCTCCCCCCAGGGAATATTGTACATTTTTGGGTCTTTCCAACACCCTTGGTTTTATATGGGGGGGGGGGTTACCTGCTATTTACCTAAGCGGTTCTGAACCTTCTCACTTCTGGACTTGATCTCTAGTTGTGTTTCTTTATCTATTAAAGCCTGTCTTTCCAACCTAACCATAAATACTGATCTAGTTTCCCCTATTACTCTCTGGTTCCCTGTCACATAGACTACTGTTGTCTCCTATTTGATTTTTCAGTATACCCTTCTTCAGGTTAGTTATATTTCTTATAAAGAGCATCTCAGTGGGCCCTACCTCTTGATCCACTCTGTCTGTGATTCTCTCTTTTTTTCCTTAAGTTCCTAAGTATCTAGGCCATCTATATTAGAAATTATATCCCACCTTCTTTGCCTCATTTCTGTTGTGCTCTTTTTCCATCATTAGTTGTCTGTTTGTCTTCTTCATTTCACTTTCTGCTCCATCATTAAGGTCTCTCTGCCACTGTTCCTGGAATCCTGGTACTTTTCTATCTTTAGAATGTCCTGCAGTATTCTCTGTAGCTTTGGATTGGTGGTTGCGAATTCCCCCAGTTCCTCTTTGTCTTGGAAGCATCTTGTTTCTCTATTAATTTCTAGAGACAGTTTTTCTGGTTACATCAATCTGGGCTGGAGGTTATTTTCTTTCTGGGCTTGTAATACTTCGCTCCATGCTCTTCTTGATTTGATGGTTTGTACCAAGAAGTCTGCCATAATTCTGCTGGGTAAGTAATCTGTTTCTTGTCTCTGACAACTTTTAATATTCTGTTCTTATATTGGATTTCTGGGATCTTAATTATATGCCTGGGTGTAGTCCTGTTTTGGTTGTAAGTGGCTGGAGTTCTGTAATGGCTCACATATCTGAATATCATTTCCTTTTCCTATGTTTGGGAAGTTTTCCTTAATTATTTCTGTGAATAGCCTTTGCAGTTCCTTTGTTTGTACCACTGCTTCTTTATTACACTTTATTGTTAAATTATAGATCCTCTTGTTGTCTTCTAGCCTTTGTATTGTTACTGCTTGTTTCCTTGTTATTTTTAATAAATTTTCCTTTCATGATTCCACATTGCAATCCTGCCCTCCAGTTTGGATATTCTATCTTTAGTTTCTTTCAAGCAGTTTTGCCAGCTTTCAGTGGAGTTTTTAATTTCCTGGTAATCTCTTTGAACCTGCTTCACGTAGTCTATGTTTTCTTTATATTCTTCATCCCTTTTTTGTTTTCCTCCATTCTTCTTTGTCTTCTTTAAAGATGCTTAGCATTTCTTTTACTAATCTATTTATATCTTGCTTTACTTGATTAAATATTTTACTTTTGAACTCATCTATGAGGTCCTGAAGATAGCGCTTTATGTCCACTGGTGCTGTGTCTGATATTATGTGTTTGCCTTCCTCAATCTCCTTTGCATTTCCCTTTCCTGGATCAATATTCTCAGCGTTAGGGGCTGGGGACCCTTTCTTGTTGCTTCCTCTTCTCATGTTTTTTGTTCCTTTCACACAGTTGTATATAAGAGTCGCCAGTTTCTTTCTTTGTTGGTTACAGTTCTTCTGAAGCATGCTGACTAGGTGTTCCTGCCCACTGCAGTGTACTAAGGAGGTACAAACAGAGGCAGCGTATGCTGGGCCCTCCCCTCCAGGTCAGTCAACCTGTTGAGGGCTTCACTGCATTAGGATGTGCTGCCCAGTGTAGGGACCCTATTGGGTCTCAGCCTGGGGCATGACCCAGGCCAAGCACATTCCACCCATTCTGCTTGAGAAGGGAGCAGCTGACTGAAGTCACCCCTGCTCCTTGTTCTCGCCAGTCTGCCTGAGTCCAGAATGTCATCCGTTGGAGCCCCTTTTTCTGCGTTGGTTTTATTCCCATCACTCACCGCAGGTCGATGCAGGCTCCCTGCCAGCTCAGCTCTCTGTTTGGCTTGCTGAACCCCGACCTCAGTGTGAGTGCGTCTCCAGTGAGTTGAAGCAGTGGGCTTTTGGCTAGCTCGGTAAGTCTTGTCTGCGTGAGTTCAAGTATTGCAGCGGGAGCACCGAGCCTTAGCTGTTCCAATAGTAGCACTGGGACTATATGTTTAATTGGTTGCTCTCAGCTTAGTTTGTTTCTGGGTCAGGAGGATCCATCTCCCTCTGTTCGGAACTCCCCATGCTGTATTATTTTTGGAATCTAAGTTGACTATCTCAGGGAGCCTCTGTAGCCTGATGTTATTTATCCACCATCTTTACCAGAACCCACACTTTTGTTTTTTAATTTATCTTTGTACCAGAGCATCTTTAAATCAGAACACCATATTGTCTTATTCTAGAAAAGTTAATCCTATGATGGTGACCAATGTAAACATATCACAATAATATATTTTGAGCAACGTTTATTAGGATATCTCCCATAAAGGTATGGAGATCATTGGGGCCTCCCATTAATGAACAAGCACTGGATAATTATTTCACGGCAGCTGCTTTCTTATTCAGGAATTGAAGTCCTGTCTAACAATTTCTCTCCAGCCTAAGGGATTTTAATTTAATTATCTTAATGTTTGATGACTTACAAGACCCAGATCATAACACTCCAAAATTTGCACAATGAGAAACTCTCAAGTCTTAATACATGAACAACAATATGCATTACATTTATAAACCAATTTTAACATCCTACTGACCAGCTGGCAACTTGGGTGTAAGCATATCTTTAATTTTCATGACATTTATCTATTAGCCCAATTAAATTACAGATAAATACTTCAAAAATGCAAGTAGAAGAAAAAAATGTTGAGCTCAAATCAGCTGTTTACAGATTAGACAGAAAAAATAAATATAAAATTTGCTAATAAAGTCAGAGTGTACTCAAGTATATTTTTGGCCAAATTGAATTATAATAACTTACAATTTTAGATGTTTGCAATTATAGACTAGTCTGAATTTTTGTTGCAGGTTGGCTAAAGATCTCTTATAAGAAGAATTTGGAATAAAAACCTTTTATCTATAAATATTTATTTTTTGTATTTCATTTTGTTTTAAAAGTACTGGCAACTTTTGTGTTCCTTTCTTTAATGTAGCTTCTAGTTTAGTCATCTCCACACATACTGTCATATACTCAGACCTTCTTTTTTTTCTAATAGCATTCTTTATGTAAGACAATATAATTTAGGTTAATATTGTCACTTATGTAGACTCCCTTTGCTGGTAACTGTGATTTGTCTTTTGCTGGGGCAGTGCCCCACTTCCTTGCTCCTGGGTTGCTCTGACTATGCCCAAACAGTTTTCTGTTGGCAGTTAATGCAGTGACAGGAGATTAAGAAAAACAAACACACTAAAAGGAAAGGTGGGACCAGATGGGACCTGACCTCACTGATGGAGGCAGCGACCCTGTGTGCTTGTGTAGAAAAAGTGGGCACCAGCACACTTTAGGCTGATTGAGGCTTGGAAAAGGTGAGCTGTGGCTGTCCACTGGCTCTGGAGCAAAGGTGTAGTTGCCACGGGAAGTCCCAGCCAGGCTGCATGGCCCATACTCCAAACTGTAGCTGACACAACATAAAGTAAGTATTTGGTTTCTTCCACTTGCTTTACTGTGGTCAGGCACCAGACTCAGTGCAACTCTGTTTTCTTACTTTTGCACTGGCTTGTATCCATCGGCCCTGTTTCTCTACCACCCAGGAGTCTGTAAGAAGTGGTAAAAGGAGTGGAAAGTGGTGCAGTTTTTCCCCTGTTAAATAGCTCTTTAAAATCGTGTAGAGGTCTAGATAGGTTTGTGCTGGTTTGCTTTTTCCCTTGTCTTGCTCTAAGCTGTTTTTTACCTTCTCCCAAGTAGTAAATTTAAAGTTCCTTCTTCTGGAAATAAAGGACATATCTTTCATACAAACCTGAG
Organism: Cavia porcellus; assembly: GCF_034190915.1. Lineage (NCBI taxonomy): Eukaryota > Metazoa > Chordata > Mammalia > Rodentia > Caviidae > Cavia > Cavia porcellus. The sequence goes on along the minus strand of NW_026947514.1, from coordinate 45,720,482 downwards.
AAACTTCGTTAATTGTGAAATCTTTACATTTGAACCTTTTACTTTTAATAATACAACAGGGGTTTCTGTGTACAAATGCCTCGTGTTTTACACCTGATGAGATCAGTCACTTCTCCCTTATTTGCGCACACAATCCAAGGTGTCCTTTCACCTGAGAAGTGTTGAGTTTCCTCATACTGCAGTCTGTTTCAAGTGCCAAAATGCCATATTCAGCACAGATCTTGAATCTCCAGACATAAGACAGCAGGGGATGAAGAAGACAGGAATCAATAGACAAAAGCTGAGTTCAGGTGGAGCCCTCTCTTCTAATGTGAGAAAGGAACTGCCCAGCACCTGCAATGCATTTATTTATACAATCAGCATATAAATAAGATCATGGAGAGTTTAAGGGGAGGGTAGAATTTGGGACAGGAAGAATGTCTAATCTTTAGCAGAACAGCTAATGGGGAACAAGAGGAAACTGTTTATATTATCGCAAGTGAACTTCAAATCACTATGTACATCAACTTTCTGATCTGTGCACACTTCTTATGCAGTCCTGCCAAACTCATGAGAAGCAGTGGTCTTAAAATACTCGAGTTACAGACAGCTTTGCCTCAACAAATTTTGTCAGTTTATTTTTAAATTGAATTCACAGTGTTAGGAAAGTGTTGTTTTACCAGAACTGTAAGAGAAAACAGTCCCCTTGAATGTACAGCAGAGGACTGAACCATCACCTGGTTAAGCTGAGTAGGATGATGCCCCCTGTGCAGAACTTGCTTTGCTTGCACTAAGGCTTTAAGCTTCATGTAAATGTGGAGTCTCCTGGGGAGATCATGCTAGGCTGATAGGGGTGTCCCCTGTATCAGATACTGGGTACAAGCTTAGCTGACAACCAGCATGCATGTTCAGGAGTGTAAAAACTCTTTGGGGGGCTATTGAAATAGATCATGTTTTGGAATCCTGTCCTTTATGAGAGGTGACTTGTGTATATGCACCTGCCCATACGTATCAAGTTTAATTACTGTTTATTTCTTGTTTGCTTTGAAAATTCCTGGAAGTAGACGTTGTATCTCCAATAGTATTTGTAATCCCTGAGGGTCATGTATGTGTTAGAATTTTTTTTTAAATTTTATTTAAAGGAAAAAGAGAAAAACACAAAACAAAAGAAAGCAGTGTAAGGGTACAAGTAATACAGAACTACAAAAAAAAAAAAAAAAACCAGTAAGAAATCACCAGTTAATAGATTACATATTATCATCTTAGAAATAGTTGCTCAAATCACAGTATCAAAGCATACAAAGTGGACATTCAAACGGTGAGACTGCAAACAGTTGTGTTCAATGATCCAACCAAAAACATTAATATGGTCAGCTGTTTAACACCCCTAAACACACTTGCTGTTGTATCCTTTAGAGCTCTTTTTTTCCCTCTCTTTTTTACAACAAAATTTACACATTTTGGGTTTTATTACTCCTTAGTTCTTATTACTTTTTTGGGGGGGAGAGAATAAAGTCAAATATGGCAAAACAAAGCTGTCAGTCAAAACCAAGGATAGACATAGTACATGGTGTAAAACAGAGTACAAGATTATCAACAATGGTTATCAACGATGTCTCTTGTTTCCTTAAAAAGAATTGTCTATCTCATTGGATATTATAAAGTTGAACAAAACAGTAGAGAACAAGACCAATAAAACTTAAGCATTGTAAACATTACAGGACTTCCAAAGGAGATAATAGTCAAACCAGAATGGGCATCTTAGTGAATCTTATTGCCTTCAAAGTAGTTGCCTATACCCTCAAACTTGATACTATCATACAGAATGGAACAGAGTCAAAACAAGATAGTGGGAGTATTACAGGACTTCAAAACAAATTAATAGGAAATCACAAAAAGTTACTATTATATATCCTGCTAATTTTTTTAATTTTCCCCTTAATTGAAACAAACATAAGAAATAACTAAATAATTTTTTTAAAGAATAAGGGAGAGATTGAGATAAAACAGGACATAACAATATAACAATACAGGTCAAAGCATGACTGTTTCAGCAACCTAGTGCTTCACCACCAAATAACCCGACTTAATAGTAGTTACCATAGTGTCTGTCTTTTTCCTTGAAATATTTGGATAAAACTTAATATACTATAGCTTCAAATATTTCCATATCAAGAATCCCAGAATAAAGCCTTTCTAATTAATAAGTGAAAACTTTATAAGGCTTCAAGGCCACATAATGGGGAATCATGATTACCACATATTTTTATATATTTGAATCATTACTTACATTAGGGAAACTATTCGGTATTCACACATGCGAATTTGATTTATTTCACTTACGAGTATGGTCTCAAGCTGTGCCCATTTATTGATAAATATCTCAATGTGATCCTTCTTTATAGCTGAATAATACTCCATTGTATAGAAATACCACAACTTTTTTATCCATTCCTCAGTTGATGGACACTTGGGTTGTTTACAAGATCTGGCAATTACAAATTGTGCTGCTATGCACATATATCACTGTGGTATGATGCTTTCCGTTCTTCTGGGAATATGCCTAGAAGTGGAATAGCTGGAATAAATGGGACTTCCAATCCCAGCTTTTTGAGAAATCTCCAGACTGACCTCCACAAAGGCTGCACCAGTCTACACTCCCACCAACAGTGCAGGAGAGTTCCTTTTTCCCCACAGCCTCTCCAGCATTTGTTGTTGTTGGTTTTCTTGATCCTGGCCATTCTTTCAGGAGTGAGATGGTATCTCAGTGTGGTTTTAATTTGCATTTCTCTAATGACCAATGATGATGAACATTTTTTCATGTATTTATTTGCCATTTTCATTTCTTCATCTGAGAAGTGCATATTCATCTCAGATGCCCATTTTTGGATTTTGGGGGTCTGGTTTTTTTAAATTCTGTATATGTTTTAGACAAGAGTCCCTTGTCTGAGAGAGAGTTCACTAAAATCTTTTCCTAGTTTGTGGGTTTTCTTTTCACTATGCTGGAGATTTCTTTTGACATGCAAAAACTTTTTAATAAGAAGTGGTCCCAGTTATTGATTCTGGGAAGTATTTCCTGTGCAGTTTGATTCCTGTTCATGAATTCTCTACCTACCCCTATGTCTTCAATGTTTCTACCCAATTTGTCTTACAATAGACTTAGTATTTCTGTTTTAATATTCAGATCTTTGACCCATTTAGATTTTAATTTAGTACATGGTGATAGACATGGGTCTAGCTTTGGTTTTCGGCAAATGGAGAGTCAGTTTTTCCAGCACAATTTATTAAAGAGACTGTTGTTCTTCCAGTGAACCTGCTTGGCTCCTTTATCAAAGATAAGGTGGTTGAGTGTGTTTGTAGTTGTGGTTGTATCTTCTAATCTATTCCATTGATCTTCGGCTCTGTTTTGATTCCAATACCATGTTGATTTTACTACTGTTGCTTTGTCGTATAACTTCAAGTCAGGGATTGTGATGCCTCCTGCTTTGTCTTTGCTGCTTAGAATTGCCTTTGCTATTCTAGGTCTCTTCTGGTTCCAGATGAACCTTAGGAGTGATATCTCTAGATCTATAAGGTATGTTGACGGTATTTTTATTGGGATTGCATTGAATTTGTATAACAGTTTTGGGAGAATGGCCATTTTCACAATGTTTGTTCTTCCTATCGATGAGCAAGGGATGTCTTTCCATTTTCTGAGATCATCTTCAATTTCTTTTTTCAGTGTATTATAATTTTCCCTGTATAAGTCTTTCACTTCTTTCGTAAGAGTAATTCCTAAATATTTCATTTTTTTGCTTGCTAATGTGAAGAGTGTAGTTTCTCTTATTTCCCTCTCTGTGATTTTATTGTTCGTGCATAGGAATGCTATTGATTTCTGAGTATTGATTTTGCATCCAGCCGCATTACTGAATTTATTTATTGTATCTAAGAGTCTTTCAATGGAGTTTAGGGGGTCTTCTATGTAGAGTATCATGTTATCTGCAAACAATGATCATTTAACTTCTTCTTTTCCTATCTTTACCCCCTTTATTTCTCTCTCTTGCCTAATTGCTCTGGCTAGTACTTCCAGTACTATATTAAATAGGAGTAGTGATAAAGGACATCCTTGTCTTGTGCCTGATTTTAAAGTAAAGGTTGTCAGTTTTTGGCCATGTATGATGCTGGCTGTTGGTTTGTCATAAATGGCCTTTATTATATTGAGATAAAGACCATCTATTCCAAGTTTTCTGTTATCATGAATAAATGTTGGACCTTATCGAAGGCTTTTTCTCCATCTATAGAAATTATCATGTGATTCTTACTTTTGGCTTTATTGATATGGTGGATTACATTTATTGATTTAAGTATGTTGAACCATCCTTGCATTCCTGGGATGAATCCCACTTGGTCATGGTGTATAATCTTCTTGATGATTTGCTGCATCCTATTTGCCAACATATTATTGAGGATTTTTGCATCTGTGTTCATTAGGGAGATCGGTCTATAGTTCTGTTTTTTTAGGTGGGTCTTTCTCAGGTTTTGGTACTAGAGTAATATTTGCTTCCAGGAATGACTTAGAAAGGATTGCTTCCCTTTCGATTTCATTGAGTAGTTTGAGGAGTGTCGGCATTAGGTCTTGTTTGTATTTCTTGTAGAATTCTGCAGTGAATCCATCTGGGCGTGGGTTCTTCTTGGTGGGTAAGGACTTAATTACATTTTCAATTTCTTTAACAGAGATTGGGTTATTCAACAGTTTTACATCCTCTTGATCTAGCTTTGGTACTTCATATGTTTCTAAGAATCTGTCTGTTTCGTCTGTGTTATCAAACTTTTCAGTGTAGAGGTTTTCGAAATAGGTGTTAATGATCTTCTGTATTTCTATTGGGTCTGTAGTCATTTTACCTTTTTCATTTCTTATTGCATGAATTTGAGCTTTTTCTTCCCTTTTTAAAATAAGTTGGCTAGGGGCTTATCGATTTTATTTATTCTTTCAAAGAACCAACTCTTTGATTCGTTGATTCTTTGGATTGTTTTCTTAGTCTGTATTGCATTGATTTCTGCTCTGATTTTCATAATTTCCTCTTCTTTTGGCTTTGGGCTTGACTTGCTCTTCTTTTTCTAGCTGTTTGAGGTGTAGCATCAAGTTATTTATTTGTATTCGTTTTGTTTTCCTGATGTGGGAACTTAGTGCAATAAATTTTCCTCTCAGGACGGCTTTCATTACATCCCACAAATTCTGGTAAGTTGTATCTGTCTTTTCATTTTTTTTATGTATTGTTTAATTTCTTCTTTAATTTCTTCTGTGACCTGCTGATTACTCAAGAGTGTGTTATTCAGTTTCCATGTGTTTGTGGGATTTTTGCAGTATCTTTTATCATTAATTTCTAATTTCAGAGCGCTATGATCCGATAACATGCAAGGGATGTTTCAACTCTTTTGCATTTGTTTAAATATGTTCTGTGAGCTAATATATGGTCTATTTTAGAGAATGATCCATGGACTGCAGAGAAGAATGTGTATTCTGATGTTGTTGGGTGGAACATTTTGAATATATCTATCAAACCCATTTGTTCGCACGTGTGATTCAGTTCTGTTGATTCTTTGCTCATTTTCTGTCTGGTTGTTCTGTCCCTTGGTGTCAATGGCGTATTAAGGTCTCCTGTTACAATTGTGTTACTGATAATTTGAGTTTTCATTTCTGTTAATAGTTGTTTTATATAACTGGGTTCTCTGGAGTTTGGTGCATATACATTTCAGACAGTTATCTCTTCCTCCTGGAGTGTTCCCCTTATGAGTATATAGTGACCTTCTTTGTCCTTTATGGTCATTGTTGGTTTAAAGTTCACGTTGTCTGCAAACAGAATGGCTACTCCTGCCTTTTTTTGGATTCCTGCTGCATGAAGTATTGTTTTCCATCCTTTGACTTTCAGTCTGTGAGTATCCTTTTGGGTTAGATGGGTTTCCTGTAAACAGTATATGGTTGTATTTTGTTTCTTGATCCATTCTGCTAGTCTGTTTCTTTTGATTGGTGCATTGAGACCATTTACATTAATGGTTATTACTGTTAAATGCTGGTTTACTGTTGGCATGTTATCTCTCTGCTGTTGCATCTTTATCTTTCTGTTCTGTTTAATTATCTGCTTTGCTTAGTGGTATTTTCCTTTGTGTATCTAAACTGTCTTTCAATGTTTTTTGCAGGGTTGGTTTGGTGTTCATGAATTTCTTCAGCTGTTCTTTGTCATTGAAGTATTGTATTTCACCATCAATTTTGAATGATAGTTTTGCAGGGTACATCAGTCTAGGTTGGAAATCATTTTGCTTTAGGATCTGGAATACTTCACTCCATGCTGTTCTTGACTTTATTGTTTGTGCTGAGAAGTCTGCTGTGATTCTGATAGGTTTTCCTTTATAAGTGATCTGTCTTTTCTCTCTGACAGCTTTTAATAATCTATTCTTGTGTTGGATTTCTGGAATGGTGATTATTATATGTCTGGGTGTAGTTTTATTTTGGTTATGACTATTTGGAGTTCTATATGCTTCACTGATCCTGATGTCGGTTTCTGATCTCATGCTTGGGAAATTTTCAGCTATTACTTCTCTAAATATCCTCTTGACATCCTTTATGTTGTCTCCTTCTTTTTCATTAATCCCTATCATTCTTATTTTATTTTTCTTTGCATTGTCTTGCAGTTGTTGAATTGTTGTTTCCTGATTCCTTGTTATTTTAAAAGATATTTCTTTCCCTGTTCACTAGCTGCAATCCTGTCTTCAAGGTCTGAAATTCTATCTTCACTTTCATTAAGGTGGTCTTTACAACTTTCAGTGGAGTTTTTTATTTCCTGTCTATCTCTGTGCATCTGCATTATGTATTCTGTTTGTTTCTTGTATTGCTTGTCTAGGGATTCTATCTTTTTGTTTAGTTCCTCCAATTTTTTAATTGTGTTTTCTTCAGATATATTCAGAATCTCTTTCATTTCTTTTATCATTTCTTCTTTTACCTGGGAGATTATTTCAAGTTTGAATTCCTTTAAAGCTTCCTGGAGTTGCTTGTTAATTTCAGTAGCTATTATGTCAGATATTTGAGGTGAATGGCATATATTTTCTTCTATATACATCGCTGCTAGGGTTTCTTGAGATGGGCTGGAGGTTTGGGGTTGTAATTTTGTCTTTCGTTTTGTCATTTTCCTATATTTCTGTGTTTCAAGTGTTATTTGAAAGCTTCCTCAGGATCTGTTGGAAATCCCCTTCTATGTTTGCAGCTACTGAGACTCTCTGGCACCATGCTACCCCAAGCCACCAGGCCCGCAGAACCAACGGCCCCCCTGCCTGCTCAGAACTCCACAGTGCCAGACAAGCTGGGTTTCAGGGACACTGTGCACCCACCTGCCCCCTGGAAGCTCCACAGCTCTCAAATCGCAGCCAGGATGTGGAGGCAAATGCAGACGCTCCAAACCCACCCCTCCACCCGACTGCACCCAGAAGCCCGGAGGGACCCAAACAGTCTGAGCTCTGGGCAGAGTGCACTGAGCACCCACCACAGGCTGCAGGGCCTCCGGAACCCACGACGCTCCACCGCCTGCGGAGACACCCACAGTCCCCCAGACACACAGGGAGGCTGATGCAGGCGCCCCAGATCTGCCCCGACCCTCCTCTGCACACGGATGGTAAGGCCCAAACACCTGGGCTCCGGGGATAGTGTGGGCCCGCCCACCCGTTGGAAGCTCAGCAGTTCTCCAAGTGCAGCTAGGGTGGGGAGGCAGATGCAGAGGCCCCAAACCCACCTCTCCACTTTATCGCACCCGGAAGCCTGGAGGGTCCGGAACAGTCTGGGATTTGGGCAGAGTGCGCTGAGCACCCAGCACAGGCTGTGGTGCCTCAGGTACCTGGGATCCCTCCTTGCTTGCTGAGATATCCACAGTCCTCCAGACACACGGGGAGGCTGATGCAGGGGTCGCTGGTCCGCCCAGCCCCTCCTCTGCACACCGCTGGCTAGGTGCGGTAGTCTGAAACAGGCTGGGCTCCGGGGATAGTGTGGGCCCGCCCACTTGTTGGAAGCTCAGCAGTTCTCCAAGTGCAGCCGGGCTGGGGAGGCAGATGTAGAAGCCTCCAACCCACTTTTCCACTTCACTGCACCCGGAAGCCTGGAGGGTCTGGAACAGTCTGGGATTTGGGCAGAGTGTGCTGAGCACTCACTACAGGCCGCGGAGCCTCAGGAACCTGCGGTCCCTCCCTGCTTCCTGAGATATCCACAGTCCTCCAGACACATGGGAGGCTGATGCAGGCGCCCCATGTGTTAGAATTTCATGGTTTGTTGATTTATTTTACTTTTTTATTGGTACATAAAATGGTTTAAAACCATATTGAGATTGTAGCACATTTTCAAAACTTTCACAGTTCACAGAACACACGACTATTCATAGATTCCAGACATATGACCAATTTAAATCAATTACTGTGTATGTTCTTGCTTCTAAATATGTTATAAAATGATGAGCCCAAAATTTTGTATGTCATATGCTGTAGTCAGGGGTTGTACAGAGAACAGAATCAGGACATGGAATTTATAGTATTGTTTTATGATGGTCAGCCAGAATTAACACAAAGTGTAGGAAATCTGTGTATAATACTAAAGACATAGAATATTCAGCCAAGGGCCTGACTTCTACAGTAATGTCCTACATGAGTCCATATAAAAACCTATAGAGCCCATGACAATTCTTTCCACAATTCCAACTGGAGGTCTAGAGCTCACAAAAAGGACTCACACCAATCTGTTTTACTGATCCATGCTGGGAAGGCCCAAAAGTCAGTGGTAAAAGCTAAAAAAGTCTATGCCAGCAGGATAAAGTAGCTGTGTGGTAGTTTGAGGGTTTTACATTAGAGCCAAGAAGTCATGCTTATAATAAAACACCAGGGATGCCCTGAAAAGTACCACAGCCATTCTTAGCAACACAGAGGTCCCAAACTCCCCCAGTGATAAAAACAGTTAAATGCATGCCAAAAAGGTCATATGACAAGTTTGTCCAAGAGATTAAATGGCACACATCTTCCACTCCAGAACTAGGATGCAATGCTTGTTGTAAGAATCGGAGCTCCCCCAGGAGAACCAATGGCCATACAGCAACATGTAGGAGAACCTACAATGCCTCACTCATCTTTTTTATGTTTCTACTTATGTCGGCAAGTTTCCTCAGGTAAAGGATCTACACTCAACACCATACTGATTTAGTTCACCTGGTGTTAAGTTGACCACCGGTTTTTAATCCATAACATCGTGTTACTTGAGTTTCTTTAAAATTCTAGAGTGCTAACTTTAAAAATAAGATAATTCTTGACAGGATAAAGTCAAGAAGAGCATGGAGTGAAGTATTTCAGATCTTAAAGGAAAATGATTTCCAACCTATACTGATGTACTCTGCAAAACTATGCTTCAAAACTGACAGAGAAATAAGATACTTCCATTAAAAGGACAGCTGAAGAACTTCATGATCACCAAGCAAACTCTGCAAAAAATATTGAAAGACGGTTTAGATACACTTAGGAAAAAACCACTAAGCAAAGCAGATAATTAGAACCGAAAGATAAAGATGCAGCCGCAGAAAGATAACATGTCCACAATAAACCAACATATAACAGTTATAACCATTAATGTAAATGGTCTCAATGCACAAAAAAGACTGGCAGAATGGACCAAGAAACAAAATCCAACCATATGCTGTCTACAAGAAACCCATCTAACCCAGGATACTCACAGACTGAAAGTCAAAGGATGGAAAACAATACTTCATGCAACAGGAATCTTAAGAAAAGCAGGAGTAGCCATTCTGTTTGCAGACAATGTGAATTTTAAACCAATAATGATCAGAAGAGACAAAGGAGGTCACTACATATTAATTAGGGGAAAACTAGAAGGAAAAAGGATAACTATCTTAGATATATATGCACCAAGTTCCAGAGCACCCAGTTATATAAAAGAAGTATTAACAGAAATGAAAAATCAAATTATAAGTAACACAATTGTAACAGGAGCCCTTGACACACCATTGACACTAAGGGACAGATCAGTGGGGCAGAAAATCAGCAAAGAAATAACAGAACTGAATCACACCTGTGAACAAATGGACTTGATAGACATATACAGATGTGTTCCATCCAACAGTATCAGAATACACATTCTTCTCAGTAGTACTTGAGTTATTCTCTCAAATAGATCATATATTAGCTCACAGAACATATTTAAATGAATGCAAAAGAGTTGAAATTATCCCTTGCATGTTATCAGAGCATAGCACTTTCAAATTAGAAATTAATGATAAAAGATACTACAAAAATCCCACAAACACATGGAAACTGAATAACACACTCTGAAATTAAAGAAGAAATTAAACAATACCTACAGGAAAATGAAAATACAAATACAACTTACCGGAATCTGTGGGATGCAATGAAAGCTGTCCTCAGAGGAAAATTTATTGCACTGAGTTCCCACAACAGGAAAACAGAATGAATACAAACAAATAACCTGATGGTACACCTCAAATATCTAGAAAAAGAACAGCAAGTCAAGCCCAAAGCCAAAAGAAGAGAGGAAATTATAAAAATCAGAGCAGAATTCAATGCAATAGAGGCTAAGAAAATAATCCAATGAATCAACGAATCAAAGAGTTGGTTCTTTGAAAGAATAAATAAAATGGATAAGCCCCTAGCCAACCTTATTTTAAAAAGGGAAGAAAAAGCTCAAATCCATGCAATAAGAAATGAAAAAGGTGAAATCACTACAGACTCTTTAGAAATACAGAAGATCATCAACATCTATTTCGAAAACCTCTACTCTCAAAGGTTTGATAACATAGAAAAAATAGACAGATTCCTGGAAACATATGAAGTACCAGTGCTAGGTCAAAAGGATGTGAAACTGCTGAATAACCCAATTTATATTAATGAAATTGAAAATGTAATTAAGTCCTTACCTACAAAGAAGAGCCCAGGCCCAGACGAATTCACTGCAGAATTCTACAAGAAATACAAAGAAGACCTAATGCCGACACTCCTCAAACTATTCAATGAAATTGAAAGGGAAGCAATCCTTCCTAAGTCATTCCTGGAAGCAAATATTACTCTAGTACCAAAACCTGAGAAAGACCCACCTAAAAAAACAGAACTATAGACCGATCTCCCTAATGAACACAGATGCAAAAATCCTCAATAAAATATTGGCAAACAGGATGCAGCAAATCATCAAGAAGATAATACACCATGACCAAGTGGGATTCATCCCAGGCATGCAGGGATGGATCCACATACATAAATCAATAAATGTAATCCACCATATCAATAAAGCCAAAAGTAAGAATCACATGATCATTTCTATAGATGCAGAAAAAGCTTTTGACAAGGTCCAACATTCATTCATGATAAGAACTTTACAGAAAATTGGAATAGATGGTTTTTACCTCAATATAATAAAGGCCATCTATGACAAACCAACATCTAGTATCATACTAAATGGCCAGAAGTTGAAGTCCTTTACTTTAAAATCAGGGACAATACAAGGATGTTCTTTATCGCCACTCTATTTAATAGAGTACTAGAAATACTTGCCAGAGCAATTAGACAACAGAGAGAAATAAAAGGGGTAAAGATATGAAAAAAGAAGTTAAGTTATCATTGTTTGCAGATGACATGATACTCTACATAGAAGACTCCTTAAACTCAATTGAAAAACTGTTAGATATAATAAATAAATTCAGTAATGTAGCTGGATACAAAATCAATACTCAAAAGTCAATAGTATTTCTATACACTAACTACAAAATTACAGAGAGAGAAATAAGAGAAGCTACACCCTTCACACTAACAACCCCCCCCCAAAAGAGAAATATTTAGAAATTACTCTTATGAAAGAAATGAAAGATATATACAGGGAAAATTATAATACACTGAAAAAAGAAATTGAAGATGATCTCAGAAAATGAAAAGACATCCTGTGCTCATGGATAGGAAGAATAAATATTGTGAAAATGGCCATTCTCCCAAAACTGTTATACAGATTCAATGCAATCCCAACCTACCTCAACCATCAACCTACCTCATGGATCTCGAGAAATCACTCCTAAAATTCATCTGGAACAAGATGAGACCTAGCATAGCAAAGACAGCTCTAAGCAACAAAGGCTAGGCAGGAGGCATCTCAATCCCTGACTTGAAGTTATACTGCGAAGCAACAGTAGTAAAATCAACATGGTACTGGAAACAAAACAGACCCAAAGATCTATGGAATAGATTAGAAGATAAAAGCACAACTACAAACACACTCAACCACCTTATCTTTGATAAAGGAGCCAAACATGTTCATTGGAAGAACGACAGTCTCTTTAATAAATTGTGTTGGAAAAACTGGCTCTCCATGTGCCAAAAACTAAAACTAGACCCATGCCTATCACCATGTACCAAATTAAAATCTAAATGGATCAAAGATCTGAATATTAAAAAAGAAACACTAAATCTACTGGAAGATAAATTGGGTAAAAACCTTGAAGATATAGGAGTCGGTAGAGAATTCATGAACAGGACTCAAACCACACGGGAAATACTTCCCAGAATCAATAACTGGGACCACCTCTTATTAAAAAGTTTCTGCATGTCAAAAGAAATCTTCAGCATAGTGAAAAGGAAACCCACAAACTGGGAAAAAAATCTTGGTGAACTCTCCCTCAGACAAAGAACTTCTGTCTAAAACATGTAAAGAATTAAAAAGCTCAGACCCCCAAAATTCAAAGATCCAGTCCAAAAATGGGCTCTGAGATGAATACACACTTCTCAGTGGAAAAATACAAATGGCAAATAAATACATGAAAAAGTGTTCCTCATCATTAGTCATTAGAGAAATGCAAATTAAAACCACACTAAGACTCCATCTCACTCCTGAAAGAGTGGCTAGGATCAAGAAAACCATCAACAACAAATGCTGGAGAGGCTGTGGGGAAGAAGGAACTCTCTTGCACTGTTGGTAGGAGCGTATACTGGTACAACCATTGTGGAGGTCAGTCTGGAGATTTCTTAAAAAGGTGGAATTAGAACTCCCATTTGTTCCAGCTCTTCCACTTGTAGGCATATTCCCAGAAGAACTGAAAACGTCATACCACCGTGATATATATGTGCGCACCTATGTTTATAGCAGCACAATTTGTAATCGCCAGATCTTGTAAACAACCCAAGTGTCTATCAACTGAGGAATGGATAAAAAAGTTGTGGTATTTTTATACAATGGAGTACTACTCAATTATAAAGAAGTGCATATTGAGATATTTATAAATAAATGGACGCAGCTTGAGACCATACTCATAAGTGAAATAAGTCAAACTCACATATATGAATAAATGAATAGTTTCCCTAGTGTAAGAAATGATTCTAATCTATAAAAGTTTGTGGTAATCATGATTCCCCATTATGTGGCTTTGAAGCCTTACAAAGTTTTCACTCATTATTTGGAATGGCTTTATTCTGGGATGTGTGATATTATTGCCTGTGATGAAATGAACAGTTATTTTGAAGAAAGGAAGACATCATAATAGCTAGTGCTGATTTAATACCATCTTGTTTTGAAGTCCCACCAAACTGTTGCTCTTCTGTCTCCATTGGTTTTATCATGTTGTATCTTACTGGATTTTATTATATGTGATAGTATAAACAAAAATTTTTATAGACAAAGAGATAATATAGAACCATTGCTCATTTTCTGTTAGCTGGTTCTAAATACTCTGTAATACTTTCATCCACTTGAATGGTTTCACACTGTCTTGATATGTTTGATACTATAGTATATGAAGTTATATTCAAATATTTTAAGGAAAGAGACACTATGGTCAGTACTATTAAGTCGGGTTATCTTGTGGTGAAGCACCAGGTTGCTGAAACTGTCATGCTTTGACTTGTACCGTTGTGTTATGTCCTCTTTTATCTGAATCTCCCCCTTATTCATTAAAAAAATGGTTTGTTTTTAAATTTTATTATTATTTTTAATTAAGGGGAAAATATAAAAAAATTAGCAGGATATATTATAGTAACTTTTTTGATTTCCTATTAACTTGATTTGAAGCCCTGTATTACTCCCACTGTCTTGTTTTGACTGATTTTACTCTGTTTCATTCTGTTTGTTAGCATCAAGTTTGACGGTATAGCCAACTACTTTGAAGGCAATAAGATTCACTATGATATTCATTCCTGTTTGATTATTATCTTCTTTTGAAGTCCTGTAATGTTTTCAATGTTTAGGTTTTATTGGTCTTATTCTGCACTGTTTTGTTCAATTTTATCATACCTAATGATATAGGCTATTCTTTTTAAGGAAGCCAGAGGCATTATGGTAACCATTGTGGATAACCTTGTATTCTGTTTTTACATCATGTGCTATGCCTATCCTTTGTTTTAACTGACTGCCTTGTTTTGTCATATTTGGTTTTATTCTCTTCCAAAAAAAAAGTATTAAGAACTATGGGAGTAATAAAACCCAAAATGTGTAAATTTTGTTGTAAAAAAGAGAGGAAAAAAAAAAGTGCTCTAAAGGATACAAGTGTGTGTTTGGGTGTGTTAAGATAGATGACCATATTACTGAGTTTTTGTTGAATCGTTCAACACAACTGTTTGCAGTCTCACTGTTTGAATGTCTACTTTGTATGCTTAAATCTGTAACTTGAACAACCTTTTTTAAGATGTCAGTATGTAATCTATTAATTAATGATTTCTTACTTCTGTTTTGTAATTCTGTATTACTTGTACCCTTATACTGTCTTGTTTTTTTCCTTTAAATAAAAAAAGGCAGAATAATAAATATGAGATTTAAGTGCCAGGGATATAGTTCAGCAGCACAGCACCTTGCCTGGCAAGTGTAAGATTATGTGTTTGTTTCCCTGTACCAAAAAAAAAAAGTAAATATGAGATTTAAATAAATTTCACAATGGAAAACTATTAAGAAGTACTGGGCAAAAAGATGCCCTGAGGTGAGTGGAGATTTTGGAGCAAGGTAATAGATGAACTTGTGTATGCACATGTGTGTAAGATGCACATGCATGTGCACGTACTTGTGTATGTGCAAATCCCACTCCTGGTCCATGAGGGTGGCAATTTTCATCTGTGTAGGAGTCTCAGATTTGTATTAGAAACATGCTCTGGCAGCAGGGAAGTGGAGCACGGTGTCCTCTGGGGCTGGGTAGAGGACAACCCTTGCAGTTCCAGGTAGACACTGGTCCAGCATAAGAAGAATTTTCATGCAATAAATATAGTGGATACAACTTGAAGATGAAAAGGAGCACAAGTTATTTAAGTTTTTGGCACTGATATGTAGTGGATGGTGATGCTATTAAGATGTGGATACAGGAAGAAAAAAATCAATGTAAAAGCATTTTCAAAGACAATAGCACTCTACTGCAAATGTAATCTATTAATATTAAAAACATTTCATTAAACTTTAAGGTAATGGTCATCAACAGTATTGATTATATAGATGTGAAAAAACTATTAGGAATCACAGGGATGCAAAGATGAAGTAGAAAGTGCAATTTAAAAGTTTTAATTGATACAGGGAATCTACAATGTCAATTTCATTTGTAAGGTCATTAAATTTCACTTTAGTTATAGTTTCTACTTGATGAACATTTCCCCTCCCTCTTTACTTCTTTCTTTCTTTTTATGTGTGTGCTACAGGGATTGAACCCAGGACTTATTTCATGCTGTGTGACTACTCTGCCACTGAGCTACATCCATAGCGCTTTTTCTTAAAAGTTTTATTTTGACATACAGTTAAGTTGCCCAGGCTATATTGAACTTATGGTCCTCCTGTCTCAGCCTCATGAGTAGCTGAGATTACTGATGTGTGCCACTATGCCAGGGAGTGCTTTCTGATATGGAACAACATTAAACTGTTCTACCTCTTTATTAGTTATAAATTGATTGCACAATTGCAGTTTTCATTTTTTCATTGTCCATAAATATTAACTGAAATTTTAAGTCTTAAGAGAAAGTTTTCCAAGTGCTAATAAAATGTATCACAAATATTCTTGATTCTATTATGTCCTCATTTGATAATTTAGTAAATAAAACAACAACAATTTAACCTATTTATCCTTGCCAAGCAATTATGTTTGAAAAATACAGTCATGGTGAAATGCACATACATAATATCTGCCCTCTCAGTCCTTTTGAGTGTATCATGCCAGCACCTTCACACTGCTGTACAGTCATCCCAACCCCTCTTTGAACTTACTCTGTGACTGGTAAGCATCAGCTCCCATTACCCCATTCCCATTATCCCTGGCAACACAGTCACCATTCTACTGTACTGTCTTTGTGAACTTGGCTGCTATTTTTTTTTTTTTTTTGTCTTTTTCCTTTTTATCGGTACTAGGGATTGAACTCACGATTGCCTGATTGCAAGGCAGGCGCTTATGCCGCTGAGCTAAATCCCCAGCCCCCATTGGCTGCTATTTTTTAAAGCCACATACAATAATTTTGTTTCTGTAGAAGTTCTTGATCTTTGTTTTGGCAACATTGCTAGGATAATTGTTCAAAGGCTGTAAATCAGAACAGTTCATAGAATGGGATGAGAAGGTCGCATGTTAGAGAGCTTGGGACAAGTGCTTCCAGTGATTCCCAGTCTAGACCATAACTGTGGAGTATTTTAACAACTTGCTTGTGTTTTTAAAATTAGCTAGAACTGGAGTATGAAATATAGTCACAGTAAAATTCCTTGGATTCTATTTGGAGTCCAAGGTGTTTCCTTAGTTTTAATATGGCAATGTGAAGTGTGAAAATTCTTGTGGCCTGAGGTATGGTGAATGATGCCTGACACCCTAAAAACACTGTACTATCTAAAAAGCTCATGGAGTAAAGCTTCATATAGTAGGAAGATAATCCAGGTTTTTCCATATCACAGCAGAAAGTGTATGTGAGAGATACTGAAACCTGCATAGGATTTCTACTCTTACTATTAGAAATTGATTGCTCTGGTTGAATATTCAAACTATCTCCTTGTTACCACCCTATGCTGTTAAAATTTCTTCCTATTGCATATTCACCAACCAGGGAATGTTTTTTTTTTCCAAGAACAGAAGCTTTAATAATCTTCACTCACTCCAGTCTTTTCTGAGTGACATAGAGAAGCAAGACAGGATTGTCTCAGTGACTCTATACTCAGAAACTTGAGTTAATGACTCATCTGTGAAAAACTGATTCGTGTGTGTGTGTGTGTGTGTGTGTGTGTGTGTGTGTGTGTTTAGGAACTTTGTGTTCATCTCCAAAAGCTTTGTCATACTTTTGCTCTTGTATCTCTAGTTCCCATACCAATTTCATCATGTGAGGGTGTTCAGAACATACTGGATGGATGGGTTTATGGGATGGTGGACGATAGGTTGATGGATGGATGGCTGAGCAGCTCATTTTCTTTGATGGAATGTAAGGTGACATTTAGAAACAGATAGTTTTAAGCCCTTAACTTTCCTAGTACTGTACTAGCCCCTCCACACTTAAAAGCTGTCAGGTTCTTCTTCCTTGTGTCTTTCCTTTTCACTTTTTTACTTTTCCATTTCAAAACTTTTTTTTCTACACATAATTGTACAGTCTTCCAGTAGTTTTCAAAGGAATAGTAAGGTAACTATTGCACTTTTGATTCTGTTTCCCTTCCACCCTAATGCTGTATTTAGAAGACCTGTGTAACTGCACCTGGGTGAGCACCTGCAGGCTTTTCTTGTTCTTTTGCTAAAAAAGCATCAGTTCCTTCTTAGGCAGCCAGCCTGTGTTCTTTAGACAGTCAGGGAACAAGAGAGCCCCGAGAGGATGCTCAGCTTCTCAAAGCAGCCTTTTTCATGGAACAAATTAAGGACAAACAAATCATTTTGGGATTTTGACCTAAATCTTAACCCATTTATTTTCTTAAAATAATTCTCTTTTTACCCCTACTGCCTTTAAAATGTTTATTAAAAAGCACAATAGTATAATTATTGCTTTCTAAATTGCTTTACAAACAAATGCCACTAGCAACAGATTCTAATGACTATGCAATTTGTGAACACTTTATGAAGTTCATCTTACCATTTGTGGGACACAGGCCCTTATGAGTTTTATTTTTCACCCGGGGCTGACTTTCAGGAAATTGCTCACATTTTCTCCCACTCTTTCACAGATACCCTTCTCAAACCACACACACCTGGCCTTTTTGATTTGTTCTTATCTTTCTAAGTGTGTGCAGTTATACTTGCTTAGCATATGTAACAAGTATGTAAATTGAATAAAAATAATATTTATAGTCTACCTGTCAGACTGATTCTATGACTTAACTTACAGTTATCCCATTTATTTATCTAAATTTTATTTTGAAAGTGATAAAATACAACAGAACAAGACAGAATAAAGCCAACTAAGATCATACAGTGAAATTGGTATAGAACTTCACAGCAGGTTACCGGGATAACATTAATAGGTATCACAGTATATTTCATTATCTTTATAATAGTTGTTCTTTCAATCACATATATCAAAATGAGATGAAACACAGAACATTATAGAACTTATCAAAACAGAATATTGAATAGAGCAGTAACATTAATCAGAATAGAGCAAAACAGTAATAAAAATATTTTCCTTCAAAGAGATGGTGGAAGGAAGTCCCCCTTATTTGCTATGGTGAACCTCCCAGGAGATGCTCAGATTTCTGGTTCCCATTTGCTAAGGGGGGTGGGACAGGAGAAGGGGGGTAGGGGAAGTGGGATGTTTGACTCTAGGCCGTGCATCAGGAGGTTCACTATTGCTTAGCAGGGAGGCAGGCTGGTTGTTTGGTTTCACAGCATCCTGAGTTCCAATATGGCATGGATCTCAGGAGCTGTTGGTGGTTCTCCACCTGGAAGGGCTGTAGTCTGCCACACCTCCACTGCTTACCCCGGAGGGAAGGTGCATGCTTGGCTTCCCAGTGTCCTAAGTTCCAACATGGGGGGGATCTAAGGAGCTGCTGGTGGTTCTCCCACTGGAAGGGCCACAGTCTGCCACACCGCCACCGCTTACCAGAGAGAAGAGGTGCTTGCTTGGCTTCCCAATGTCCTCTATCCCATTTATATTTAAAATACTGATGTGTTTGTATATCAAAAAACAAACATATCTTATGCACTCAACCAGTGTATGCACACTATCACTCAGATCCACAGAGAACTGGAAGGATCCTTCTTTTGTAGTCCTCCATTTCCAGAGGAGGCCATTCTGGTTTGTATCACCACAGAAGTCAGCTGGCTTGTCTAAGCATCCCATGAGGGGAATAATTCTGGTTCTGCCTTCCTTCACTCAGAATTATGCTTCTATGAATCATCTTATTGTTGTGTGTTGAATCTGTTACTTTTATGGATTGCTGTCCAGTATTCAGAAATATGAATACATCATAATTTGTTTACCCTTCTACTTGATAGATAATTGGGCCATACTTTTGTCTATTGTTGATACAGCTGTGTGAATATTCTTGAACATGTTATTTTGTGGACCTGCGGAAACATTTTGTTGAGTATGTAGTTAGGAGTGTAGCTTGGAGGAAACAATGTAGGCCTATGGTTTATTAGAAACTTCTAAACAGACTTTCAAGTATCTGTCATTTTGCAGCTCTCTCCACAGTATATGAATGTTTCAGATATTCTCCATCTTTGCCAACACTTGTTGCTATCAGCCTACTTAATTTCATATATTCTAGTTAGATGTGTCATAGAATCTTGTTATGGTTATGTTTTGTTCTCTTATGCCACTGATATATGCCAATATTTTTACATATGATAAAATATACTCATTCTAAGTATCTATTTGGTGTGTTTTCAAGTAATTAAAAACTGCACAAGCACTACCTTAATTCATTTTAGGTGCAAATGTTCTTTAAGTATCTATCAGCTGAAGTTAATAGATAACATTTGTCTTCCTCTATCAGCCTTTTGCAGCTGGGATTCAACAGATAGGTAATATTTGAAAACATTGATTTTTAAAACATCCATGGTATGAACCTAGAGTGGTGCTAGCTATGTACCATCTTTAGGAAAATTGAAAAACAATTTTTTTCTAAATGGTGATGTTTTGCCTCAATTCTAATTCATGAAGACTATTTGGTACGCTAACTGATTTTCCTATTTATCCTATCTAGTACCAGGAGAGGCATTTTAAATCTCCTATATGTGTATATATTTTTTTTAGGTTTGCCTCATGGTATTGAAACTATTATTTGATGCATACACATTTATGAATGTTATATCATTTTGATAAATTGACTCATGCATCATTATAAAATTATTAATGCTCTATTTTGTTTACTTGCTTTCTTACATGTATTATTTTTTGAGTCTGTCTGGTTTTCAATTTTCAGTCTACCTAAATTTTTACAAAGCATGTCTCTTATAGATAGTTTCGATGTTTTAGCCAATTTCACAATCACTTTTCTTTTTAGTTGGAGTATTTAAACAATCTATCTTTAAATTTTTATTAATGTAGTTGTGCTTAAGTCTACTATGTCTTTATTTGACTCATTTAGTTTTTCCTTTTGTTACTTTTTCTGCTCTTTTTTGAATTAATGAAATTATTACTCTGTTTTATTCCATTATCTTTTAAGTCATTATTTTTAAAGATTTTAGTCTAGTTAACTTCTTTTTTAAAAATTTTATTTAAAGAAAGAGTAAACAAAACAAAATAGGTAGAAATAATATATAGAAAAAAACAGTAAGAAATCATTAGTTGATGATTACAGATTGTCTTCTTACAAATAGTTATTCAAGATACTAAAGTGGAGAATATAAAGTGGGGATTCAAACAGTGAGATTGCAACTAGTTATGTTCCACTATCCAACAAAAACTTAGAAATATGGTTATCAATCCTATACACTTAAACATACATGCAGTTATCTTCAGTTATGTTCAGTTTGAACAAACCTAAGCAGGCTAATATCACTCTGAACAAAGAATAATACTATTGCTGGGTTTCATACTGTAACATTCCAGGATCACCATGAGTACTTGTCTCTTTTTCTTTAAAGTATCTGTTCATTTCATCATGTGTGATAACATCAGTTCTCATAAACTGCTTATAGATTCTACAATGCATGAATCTTAACATGTATTTCTATCCTTTCTATATTAGAGAGAGAAACAAAACAAAGCAAGACAAAACAAAACATATTCCTATAAACACATGAAACAAAAAAAAATTTTTTTGTCTTTTTCCTTTTTATCGGTACTGGGGATCAAACTCACGACTACCTGCTTGCAAGGCAGGCGCTTATGCCGCTGAGCTAAATCCCCAGCCCCATGAAACAAAATTTTTAAGACCTTTGTACAAAGAGTTCTACCATGGTTCCTGTGTTGTCTTTTGTTATCTTCAATAGAATTGGCTATATCATCAGACATAGTATAATTGAATATATCAGTACATAACAGTATTAATAAAAATACAATTTTGTATTTCTTTTGTATATAGAACTTCAAAACCAGGCAGTTATCAAACCAGAATGTGTATTCATAGAGTCTTGTCATCTTCAGTGTAGTTGCCTATACTCTCAGATTTGATACTATCAATCATATCAGTTTTGAATAAAATCTTCTCTGCCTCATTTCTGTTATGCTCTTTTTTTTTTTTTGGCCATCAGTTGTCTCCTAATCTACTTCATTCTGTTTTCTGCTCCATTCATTGAGGCCTCTCTGCCACTGTTCCTGGAATCCTAGTACTTTTCTCTCTCTCTAGAATGCCCTGCAGTATTCTCTGTAGAGTTGGATTGGTGGTTGCGAGTTTCCCAAGTTCTTCTTTCAGGGCTTGGAATATTTTGCTCCAGGCTCTTCTTGACTTGATGGTTTGTGTCGAGAAGTCTGCTGTTATTCTGATGGGCCTTCCTTTACAGGTTATCTGTTTTTTGTCTCTAACAGCTTTTAGTAATTTTATTGAATTTCTGGGATCCTGATTATTATATGCCTGGGTGTATCTCTGTTTTGGTTGTAGGTGGCTAAAGTTCTATATACCTCATATATCAGAATTTCACTTCCTTTTCCTATGTTTGGGAAGTTTTCCTGAATTATTTCTGTGAATAGCCTTTGTAGTTCCTTTGTTTGTACCCCTGCCTCTTCATTCACATTCTTTATTCTCAAGTTACAGATCTTTTTGTCATCTTGTAGCCTTTGTATTGTTACTGCTTGTTTCTTTGTTATTTTTAAAAGGTTTTCCCTTTCATAATCCCACATTGCAAAATTGTCCTCCAGTTTTTCTATCAAGCAGATTTGCCATCTTTCCATAGAGTTTTTAATTTCCTGGTATTCTCTTTGAATCTGCTTCATGTATTCCATATTTTGTTTATATTCTTCATCAAATGGTTCTCTCCTTTGTTTGAGTTTCTCCCTTCCATCTGTGTCTGCTTGAGGGGTGCTTAGTATCTCTTTTATTAATCTTCTTATATCTTGCTTTACTTGCCAGATATTTTACTTTTGAACTCATCTATGAGGACCTGAAGATAAATCTTTATGTCCACTGGTGCTGTGTCTGATATTGCATGTTTGCTATCCTCATTCTCCTTTGTATTTATGTGTCCTGGGTCAATGTTCTCAGGGTTGGGACCTGGGGACTTTTTGTTGTTGCTTCCTCTTCCCATCTTTTTTGCTTTTTCCAGGAGGCCCCAGTTTCTTTCTTTGTTTGTTACACTTCTTCTGATGTGCACTGGCTTGATGACTCTTCCCACTGCAGTGTATGCAGTGGGAAGACAGAGACAGTGTATGCTGGCCTCCCGCCTCCGAATCAGTCACGGTGCTGTGGCCTACACTGTTATTACTTTGTGCCGCCTCCCCTCTGGGTCAATCAAACTTCTGCGGCTTCACTGGGTTAGTGTGTGCCACATATAGAGAATTGATTTTGGGTAACCTATTGGGGCTCAGCCAGGTCATGTGACCCAGGTGTAGCTCACTCCACCAATCCCGTTCGGGAAGGGAACAACTGACTGAAGTCATTGCTGCCCCTTGTACTTGCCAGTCCTGCCTGGTCCCAAAATGTCAGCCACCAGAGCCCCCCTTTCTGTGGAATGGCTCCACTCCTGTCACTCACCACAGGTTGATGCAGGCTCCTTGCCAACTCAGCTCTCGGTTCAGCTCACCGACCCCTGATCTCAGTGTAACTGCGTCTCCAGTGAGTCGAAGTGGCAGGACCTCCGGATGGCTCAGCAAAGTCACCTGCTGCAGCAGGAGCACTGAACCTTTAGCTGTTCCAATAATAGCACCAGGACTGTATGTTTGGTTGGTTCTTCTCACCTTAATTTCTATTTTGGATGAGAGAATTCATCTCCCTCTGGAGAGCTCCCCACGCTGTATTATGTTGAATTCTAAGTTAACTCTGTCCTATAGTTAACTTCTTAACCTATCCACTTTTTAGAACTGATAGTATTTTTTGCCATTAAATCCTCATCTTTGCTCCTTGAAGTATATATTATTATCTTAACTTTTTAAATGAATAAAAACATGAGAGTCGAACATAATAATCTGCTTCAAGTCACATATAAGAAGAGAGGCAACAAAGATACTATTTTAAAAAGTCTAAATACTTAAATGGTCCCAATCATAAATAATGTAATGATTTTCTTTATAGAGTCACCACATGTGCAATTACCTTTATAAATAGCATGAAGAAGTATTTTTGCTTAGGACTTCATCAAGTTTTCATTTGATTTATCATTAAATACTTCAAATGACAGAAATTGGTATCTGTTAGACCACATTAGCTTTCTCACTGAAAAATCTCTTTAATCATGAGGAAGTATTACTGCTAATTTTGTCTAAAAAAGCAAATCTGTAAAAGAGGATTCACACAAATATTTCCAAGAATGATGATGGAAATATGACTATATCTTAGTTTTGGATTTAGTGAAAGGCTAAAGTTCTATAAAATTAAGGTTAATGGTCTGATTATCAGGTACTATATAGGAAGTACTTTTCAAATACTGTTACATTTTATGTTACAGCAACCAGATATGATAAGTACTTCTTTGTCTTCAATTTACAGGTGAGGAAATTGAGGCACACATAGGCTAAGATTATACGTCCTAGCAGACCACTGGGAAAAGATGGAGCCCGTCAAGGTGACCTGAAAGCCTATGCTCTTAGTTACTGCAAATAGAAGATGGATTTTGGTTTCCATTTCTGCTGGACTATAGTTTATGTGAGCTTCCCAACCCCATGTATGGGTAAACAGGATTCTCATTTTTACTGAGGGAAATGGGAACAGTGGGTAGGTGAGCTTGTCAGTATCCAACATCGCTCCATAAAGGTCTGCTGAGTCTGTATTCCCTCCCACTGAACAGGGTAGGTCCTTCTGGAGTGGGGTAGGAGAACCCCAAGAAACACAAGGGTAGATGTGAAGTGGAAAGCAGACAGTGGGTTTTAAAGGCTGAAAGTGGGAGAGTGCAGAACTAGAAAGGGAAAAAAAAGGAAAAATTGGAAAGTGAATTCAATTATTGAACACCAAGAATTGAAGTAATCTTAGAACAAAGAGGAAAGGTTAAGTTTACAAGGCAGAAAAACTATATAGATGTCTTTTTTTTCCCTGCATGCTTAATACCAAAACCAGATTCTTAGTTATTGTATGCATGGTAATTACACGAAGAGATTTTTTTTCTTTTTTACAAAGGGATTTCATTGTCTGAAATGAATTAGCTGTGTTAATAAAAAAAGATGGAAACTATGTATATGTGTGTGTGTGTGTATGTATATATATATATGTATATATATATATATATATATATATATATCCTCCCTTTGGTCTTTTTGAGACAGGGTCTCACTATACAGTTCAGGCTGATCTTGAGCTCACTTTGTAGCCCAAGCTGGTCTCAAACTTGGAAGGAGCATCATGCCTCAGCCTTCTGAGTGCTGGGATTAGAGGTGTGTGTTACCACACCGGCTTTCCAGTTATATTTTTAGCTTTAATTTTGGAAAAGATTTATTGCTGCAGAATTGGAATTTGTAAAGATTTTAAGTCACTTGTGATTTAAGTTGATTTTTTTTGGAAAAATATGCAAGTTGGTACTTGGTAAAACTACAATAAATTTTTCTAATGGGCTGGATTTTTGCTTTTTTTTTTTGATTTTGTACAACCAGTACTTTAGTAGATTTCAAAAGGTAGCAGCTAATTAACTCACTTCCTCTGGTGAGTGAGATTTGAATCAGGAAGGGTTATCATTATTTGCTTTATATTCTGAGTTGTTTGCTAGGTTATAATAAGTAGGTGTTTTTCTGAAACAACAGTTACAGTAATAATGAATAGAAATCATAATGTATGAGCTGAAGCTAAAGACAAAGTAATATGTATTTTGAATATTTTTAGAGAAAATAGGGTTATAATTAGAAAAGGATTTTGTAGAAATAGATCCACAGAATTTTTATTTCTAATGTAAACTGAGTTACATCTGCGTATGTTTGTTAGAAGCATGAAAAAGTGATAGAGAGCCAAAAATAAAAAGATTATTTATTCAAATGAATTCATTTGATAATCTAATTCTACTGATCATTTTTAGTTTTTCATTTTGTTTCATAATGAGGAATTTCAACTGAAGAACTGTGTGTGGCTTTACTAGTGAAAAAATCCAGAGAAAGCATCTTTTTATTTTGATTTGATAATGTTTCCTTTTTAAACTTTAGTAATATATACAAATATGTTACACTAGAGAGCTGCCAGAAAAGGCAGAATAAATAAAACTGGATCTCTCCAGAAGTAAGTCAGAATAGTTCAGACAAGTTTCCTTGTAGAGAGTTTCTAAGTAGAAGTACAATATATTTCAGTGATTTAAGTTCCTCAATTATGTGTGTCTAAAATGTTACGTAAGATTTTTTGCATCCTGTCATTTTTCATACGTAATTAGATCTTACAGTTGTGCTATCTACAGTTATGTACTCTGGAGATCTTCAACAGATGCAGTGCTGTTTAGTTGTCATATATCTTTTTCTTTACTACAGAATCCAGGGCTTTCACACTGAACTATAGCCACAGCCCTTTTTATTTCTGAGACAGAAAAAGTCTTGGTAAGTTGCCCAGGCAAGATTTGAGCATGGCAGCCCCCCTGCCTTGGCTCTCAGAGGTGTGCAGCCCGACGCTTCTCTTTGTCCTTTCTTTATATGTGTACATATCTACATAGACACCAGAGACATTTGAGTTCATCTTGTACTCTCTGTTTAAAGATTTGCTTTTCTTTTCATTAGGTATTTTGAACATCTTATGAAGTGATTATTTTTCATCAACACAGTCTTAAAAGTCTGACTAGTAGTCAATCCCATCAGTGTAGTATGCCATTATTTCTCATTATGAAACCTGTTTTCTCCATTGTTGTGTATTAAAATACCCCTTGCTTTGAACAACTTTGCATGTGGGCCTTTGTGCACTTTTCCAGTTACTTTCTTTAGATCACTTCTAAGTGGAAGGATTGAGTTAAAGTGTGTGACTATTACATTAAGGCATTTGATATCAGTTACCAAATCTCCATTTGGAAACAGAATTAAAATTCATGTGGAACAGCATTGCAAGAGACTACCTATGTATATTTAAAAACTTGGATATTGTTATTTTAAAATAATGTATCGGTTTAATAAATAAAAACATAATTCTTTCATTTTTGGTTACTGATGGAGCCAGATTTTTGTGTTTTCTTTGTTGCCATTTGCATTTACTTATGAATTCTTAGTAGGGGTCATTTCTTGGATTTGTTTTTGGAAAGTTTCTCTTGATAAAAGTTCTTTGTATTTTAAAGTTATTAACTCTTTCCATTCCACTCATGAATTAATATTTATTAGTGTGTTCGTTTCATATTTTTAATGTTGTTGACAGATTAGAACTACTTATGTAGATTCAAATCTATTATTGATTTTCTTCCTGTTCTATCCTTTATTTATGTGTTTAGAGAAGTTTCTACTACTATTATTATTATTTTGGACTGGGAACCAAACTCAGGATATCATGTTTCCTAGGCAGACAATGTGTCCACTGAGCTACATCCTCGGCCCCCATTATTTTGAGGTTTAAAAAAAATCTTTGTAACATTTTAAAAATTTTAAATAGAAAAAAACAAAAAATAAAAGAAACATACAGTGACAACAAAAAAAAGAACCCCAAAACAATAGTGATACAAGGTTTCAAGACAAGGTAATAGGAATTTAGCAGTGTTTGTTATATTGCATATTGGTTTTTTTAAGAGATTAAAACCAAGTGAAGCAGAATAAGTCAGTCAAAACAAATCAGTGAATGTGATACAGGACTTCAATATAAGATTAAAGGAAAACAACAATGACTACCATAATGCCTCTTGTTATCTTCAAAATAACTCCCATAACCATCAGACATAATAAAATCAAACAAAACAGAACAGAATAAAACCAATCAAAATAAAACCATGGAAGCAATATAGCACTTCAAAACAAGATAAAAGGAAAACAGTGGCTACCATAATGCCTTTAGTTATCTTCAAAGTAGCTGCCTATATCATCAGACATAATAAAATCAAACAAAACAAAATAGAATAAAATCAAAACAAAACAATGAAAGCAATACAGGGCTTCAAAACAAGATAATAGGAAATCAGTAATGCTACCATAAAACATTTTGTTATCTCTGAAATAGCTTCCTATATCATTAAATATAATAAAATCAAACAAAACAAAACAGAATAAAACCAAACTAAACAGAACAATGAAAACAATACAGGGCTTCACAACATGAAAACAGATTAATAGTGGCCCCTGCCTTCCCTTTTTAGACACTTCATCCACTTTCACTTTCACAATATCTATTGTGCACTTTGGATTGCACTACCTCCTTTATACTAAGTTTTTTATACTAAGGAGACAACACAATTTTCACCCATGTGACTCTGAACCATTTCACCCATGAGCATGATCTCAGGTTGTATTCATGGTACTTACAAGAGCCTGAAGGTTATCTTTCTTTAGAGCTGAATAGCTTTCCTTTGTTTAAAAAAGCCCTATCTTTCTTATCTATTCTGCAGTTGATGGGCAACCTACCCTGACTTTTTTCTAGTTCACAGGGAGCATTGTTTTCTCTCCTTTGACTTTCAGTGTATGAATTTTCTTTCGAATTAAATGTGTTTCTCATCTAAAGTGTATTGATGGATCCTGTCTCCTGATCTATTCTGCCTGTGTTTCTTTTGTTTAGTGAATTGAGGTCATCTATATTAATGGTTATGACCAACATGCACTGGCTCACCTCTGCCATGCTATTTTCCTGCTGTTGGCTGCCTACTTTTCCTCTCTGTTCCATTGTCTGCTCTGGTTGGTGATCTCCCTCTGCCACTGTTCCTGGAACCATGGTCATTTTTATCTTTCTCTAGAATGTCCTTCAGTATTCTCTGTAATGTTGGTTTGGAAGTTATGAATTCCTTCTGTTGTTGTTTGTGCAAGAAGTATCTTCTTCACTAATTTTGAAAGGGTAGTTTTGAAGAGTACATCAATCTGGGTTGGAAATTGTTTTCTTTCAGGACTTGAAATACTTCACTCCAACTTCTTCTTGACTTGATGGTTTATGCTGAAAAGTCTGTCATGATAATGAGTTTTCCTTTATAGGTCATCTTTTTTTTCTGTAATAGCTTTTAATATTCTGTTCTTTTGCTGGATTTCTGGGATCTTCATTATTCTATGTTGGGGTGTAGATTTACTTTGGTTATGGCTAGTGGGGTCCTGTATGCCTCACTTATCTGCATGTCAGGTCCTTTTCCCATGCTTGGGAAGTTTTCTGCTATTACTTTTGTAAATAGACTTTTTATGTCATTTGTGTTGACCCCTGCATTTTTACTCACACCTATTATTCTTAAGTTATTGTTCCTTGTGTTGTCTTGCAGCCATTGAATTATTTACTGGTTCCTTATTATTTTTAAGAGATCTTTCCTTTGATGTTTGCTAGCTGCAAACCTGTCTTCAGGGTCTGAAAGTCTATCTTCAGTTTCTTTCAAGTGGGTTTGCCAGCTTTCAGTGGAGTTTTTAATTTCCTGAATATCTGTTTCACGCATTCTAAATCATTCTTATATTGTTCATTCAAGGTTTCCCTCATTTTCCTATGCTCCTTTTTGTAATCCATGTCTTCTTTAGAGATGTTAGTAATGCTTATATTATGTTTTTCATTTCTTCTTTTACGTGAGATAGTATTCCTGTTCTGATTTTCTTTATATATGTATTACGTTGTTTCTTTACTTCAGTTGCCATCAATTCAGAAACTTCGTGTGCAACTCCTGATCTCTTCTGTGTTTACATCATCTGGACTTGTTCTGCTTTAGTTGGAGGCCAGAGACTGCTTTTTGCTTTTTCATCTTGA
This sequence comes from Cavia porcellus, assembly GCF_034190915.1. Taxonomy (NCBI): domain Eukaryota; kingdom Metazoa; phylum Chordata; class Mammalia; order Rodentia; family Caviidae; genus Cavia; species Cavia porcellus. Next base: position 45,691,180 of record NW_026947514.1, on the reverse strand, counting down.
CATTTTCCTGAGTTCTTCTGGGCAAGTGGGTAGCGGGGTCCTAGGCACTTCCTGCATTGACTATATTTTCTCTGAAGTGTGACTGTTTGGTTCTCCTGGCCAGTGCTGTCTTTGGGTATCTGATGGTGGCCATTGGGTGCACTGCTTTGGGCCTGGTTGCTGTTTTTCCCAGTCTACGCTGGCTTTTGGCAGAGGGATGCATCCAAGCTGGTGGCTGTTGTCCATGTGGGGGTAGAGCTGGCTGCTGCCTCCTGAATGTGAGCTGGTTACTGGATGGTAGCATTTAGTTTGCATATTGTTATCTTCAAAAGAGTTGCTCAGATTTCCAGATACAGGCTTGCAAAATTGATCAATGTGAGCACAAACTGTTCCTTTCCTTGAACTAATAGAATTAGTAATACAATTCTTTTAGCTATCTTGTGTAGATATATACATATTAATATTTTTTCCTTTTTTTCCCTTCTATTCTTCTTTCCCCCATCCCAGTTGTTCTTTCCCTTTGAGCAGTTTCTTTGTCTGTCACAGTATCTATTGTACCTTTTGAATCTTACTTACTCTTTCATTTTCTTACACTAGGGAGACATTATGGTGTTTACATGTGTGCATTTGATTGATTTTGCTTATGAGAATGGTCTCAAGCTTCATCTATTCCTCTAACATTTTTTGTACGCTTGATCATTTAATCAAATTTGCATTTGTTTTTGATAGTGGACATAGAAGCCCACATTTATTTCCAAGTTAAACCAGTCATCTCAGAGTCATTTGAAAGATATTTATCATCTTCTGATTAGAATACCAGTGTGGCATCCTACTAAATACTTGCTTTAGTTTATGTTATGTCTATTTCTAAGGTTTCTTCTCAGTTCCATTGATCTGTTTATTATGACACTTATTCTATTATAGCTTAGTTACCATAGCTTAATAATATATGCTATTATGTAGTAATGTTGTTTCTCCCTTATTTTTTCTGATGAGACGTTTTGTTTTGTTTTGTTTGGTACAGGGGATCAAACTCACAACTGCACGCTTACAAGGCAGATGCTCATGCCGCTGAGCTAAATCCCCAGCCCCTCCTTATTTTTTCTTTAATATGTACCTGGCCATTCTTACTCCTTCTCTGTGAAACTTGACCTTTTGTCATTTGGTTATTTAGACACAAACCATAACACTATATGACCTTCCTTATTGTGTCCTGAATGAATGGTAGCTACTATATCATCTATTAGAGAATGCATATTCTCTGAAATTAGTGTATAATTATCTTTTTTCCATATTGTTTCATATTTATTATTACTGAATGTTTTCCTGTAGTTAAGGTTTTTTTACAGTAATTCTCTAGAAACTGTTAACCACCAGCAGTCAATCAATATTTTCTGTATTCTTTTCATTCTTTCTTTCTCTTTTAAATTTATATCTCGCCCATGAATCCAAGTTGATATGGATGTCCCATTTTCAGATAAATCTGTGAGTTAGAATAGATTTATCTCTTGTTCTATTTTTCTGGTCTTGTAATCTCTGGAAATTCAAGTAAAGTACAATCCTCATTATAAAGGAGCACATAGACTCCATAGTGAGGAAGCAAAGAAACTGATAGTGATATTTGGAACACGTTGGGATGAGGAAAGAAGGAGTTTCCATGACCAATGGGATGATAAAGCTCAAGAACATGCCTAAGGGAGTGATTATTGAAGACCTGCATAGATTAAGGATGTCTGTCTGTTAAAGAATTATCACAAACTTTTTGTTAAGTAATGAGTTCTCATGTGTTACCCAGACTGGCCCAAAACGTCTCTTAAACAGCCCTCTTTTCTCAGCCTCCTTGACAGCTGGGAACATAGGTGTTATACCACCCCACTGGCAGAATTGTCACTATCTTTGAGTTACACATTCAGCAAAATAAATTTGAAAACTTCATAGTCATTAGGAGTACTTTCTTAGAACTGCTTATTTTTCACTAGGCTTTGTTGAAGTAGTGATGCACAACATCTGTTTACATTTGCACAGTAGGTAAAATGCCAGTGAGAGAGAGGTACTTGCATACTTTTAGTCATTGCCTAGCCTGCTAGAAGGCACCTGTGAGGTACATTCTGGAAAATGTCCTCAAGCCATTTTCTTCACGTTTTAGAAAGATAGTTTCCCTCTAGAAGATGAGTGACTATGAATAAACAAAAGTTGTCCTCTGGAGGCACCAGATCTCTGGCCTAATCTGAGGGAGAAGAGCTGTGGGTACAGGGGAAGCTGCTTCCTGAGTGGAGTCTGTAGCTTTCTGGCTTCTCTATTAGTGGATAAGGGTAACTACTTGGACTTGGCCCATGAATCCTGTGCCGTGGCAGTATTCTAGGACTGCCTGGAGAGTAGTAGCGAGAATGCAAAACCTATGGTTGGAACTCTCGAAAATTATATAGTCAAATTGTTTTTAAACCCAACCGGAGGAATACTAGGACTTGAAGCCAATGTGTACTGTCTTATAATATGCTTTTATTTTTTGTCAACACATACTGAATTTTGATCGCATGACATCCCTGAGTTTACATAAGCCAAATCCATGTTAGGGAAGAGGTTGCTGCTTAATGACTTTTCCTGTAACCCTAACTTTAGAGTATTATTTTCCTTATCTCTATTCTTTAGGTTCTTGATACCTGTTATGAGTTTCAAAGTCCATGATTGTAACTCTAAGTCAGGTTTACCAGAGTGTAGAGAGATCACTGGGGTGATGATAGAGAAATACTACTTTTTGAGGCTATTTCTTTCTTGTTGCAGGGACAAAATATGTGATACCCACAAATTAAAGAAGGTGAGATTTATTTTTACTCATAGTTTATTGAGGTGTCAAACCGTAGTTGACTTGTTCCAAGGTAAGACAGCATAGCAGAGGAGAAATAGTCCATGGCATGGCAGGAGGAAGCAGAGAGCGATCGAAGAAGGATGAAGGGAGAGAGACCATTCCAGGCCACACTCCTAATGTGTACCCATCAGGCTTTACCTTCCAACATCACTATAAACCCATCAGTGGATAATCCAGTGATGAGTGTCACCCCATGATCCAGTCACCACCTATGATACATCTAGATATATCCATAACAGAGGCATAGACCTGAGGAGGACAGGCATCTTCTGTGCACAGAGGGCAAGTGGAGAATAATAGAATTGTGGCTGTGGCTGAAAAGATAAGAGGTATGAAATATAAATGACCTTTATTTTAAGAATGCGGGGAGAGACCCCCCCCCCGACCCCTTGGGGTCTGGCATCTCCCCCGGGGGTTGGCAATCTCTCTGTTGGATGATTAGAGTGGGGGCATACATGTAGCTTAGGTTGGGGGTGGTGCCTGAGGGGCATTAGGGATGCGCAGATATCTTACTGGTATTCATTTCACACTAGAGCAAATTCCTAGGGGTGGGGAAGATAGAGCTCTTTGGTTCTGCCTGAGGCTTTACCAGCTACAGTGTCCTGTTTGGACCGTAATCCTTTCAGAGAAAAAGGCATATTATTGGTTGGTATGCTGGGGTTCTCCATAGAAACAGAGCTGTATATACAGTATACATACATACACATGCACACAGAGAAAGAGGGAAGGAAGGGGAGGGGGAGAGAGAGAGAGAGAGAGAGAGAGAGAGAGAGAGAGAGAGAGTGAGTTGTGAAGTGTGACAAGTCCAAACTGGAGTCCCAGAAGGGCTGATGGTGTAGTTCCAGTCTGAAACAAGAAACAAGAGCTTGGGACCTAAGATGACCTGATGTTTCAGTTAAAGTCTGAAGGTAGGAAAAACCTGATTCTCAGATCAGCACATGTTAGGAAAGTTTCCTTCTTGGGAGAAAATCTTTTTGTTCCATTCAGACTTTTGGCTTATCAGGTAAGTCCCACCTATATTAGGGACCACAGTGTGCTTTCCATAGTCTACTGATTCTATGCTAGTTTCATCCAAAAATACACAAAAACATCTGGGCTGATGTTTGAGCAAGTGCCTGCCATGTGTGGTCCAATCAAGGTGACACATAAAATTAACTTCACATGTGGGTTCAGGCACCATCACTCTCCGTTTAAATGTGGCTGAAGAGAATTGTTTACTTTCTTTCTTTGTTTTGTTTTTGTTTGATGCTTAGAAGCTAGCAAATGAATAATTAAACAATTTTCTTTTCACTTATAACTGGTACCTTTAATGTTTGTCTTTAAACCCATACTCATTGGGAAACTGATTAAAAACATGCCTATGTTTTGAGCAACTGTATCAGGATACAAGGCTGGGTTCTGAGCTTTTTGTCATGTTTTCTAATTTTAGCTAATGATAGTAATAACAGAAATAGTAGATAACAATCATTTAGGCTTTACCACATGTCAGGTGCTGTTGTAAAGGCATTTTATGTGTAACTCACTCATTCATTGGACTTACTTTATGAGCTAAACCCATTCTTGTCCTCATTTTATAGACCACAAAATCAAGGCAGAGATGCAAAGTGATTGCTGAAGGTCATTTTGCCAGTTAGAGAAAGAGCTATCAAACACAATCAATCTGCTAATTTGGCTTTTAATTAAGTAGAGGCTCATGGATGATTTCATGCAGTCCTCTGATTTTAAAGACAAAGAAAAGGAGAACTGGCCAGGATACATGATTTACTCCAGGAGACATAGCTGGGATTTGTCCTTAGACACCAGCCACTCATGATGGGTTCTTTCCTATGACAACCCCACCTTGATTACTCTTATCTTTTTCTCAGGCAACTTTGTCTTCATTCAGCATTTCCCTTAGGGGATGCAGAACTTCTGGACTTTGTGAAAGGCTGCAATGGTACGGATGTTATGAGAGACTGTAGGGTGGTTTCACTGTGGCCCACCCTGATGGTCTTCTTATGGCATGCTTCCAAAAGAGTTAGCATAAAGCATCTGTAATGTTGACACCAAAGCTATTTGGCTACTTTAAAATTGGGTGTAATTGGATTACATCTCATCCAGCAGTGCCCATAGTGGTTCATGTTTTTGTGATGCCTTCATGAAAGCATCAGAAGAACAGTGCACTGCTGCTGAGTAGAGACCTGCACAAGGGGAGGTGGCCACAAGAGTTATTCTGCAGCTGAGCAGTTTGGATGACTGTATTCTAGTTCAGTCCCTTTCATAGTTTGCTCTGCCATTTCAAAAATATCACAAAAGAAGAAAGATACATCAAAGTACCTGTGACTTTTTCATAGAGAACTCTTCAAAAATTAATATCTGAGTTTGGGTACAGTAATCGTAGTGCTCCTTGATGAATACTTTTTGTTTTCCTCTGGGTACCTGCCTGTCTCCTAGAAGTTAGGTACAACTGTGTGATTTAGTTTGTGTAACATATATAATAGCAAAGACCACCAGGCTTGTGTGAAGGCAACATGGCATGAAATTTAGAGCATGATAAGACCATCTGCTCAAACAAAGTAAAGTATGTCCGTTTTATAGGGATAGAGAGAAGGAAGGGAACATTAGTAGGAAGATGCCAAGGAACATCTGTGGTTAAAGTTTTCTGGCAGTCTTGCATATCAGCATGCTAAGTCCTTTGAAGTGTTCCTTATAAACTCTTTGGTGTCTCTAGATGACCCCAGAACCTGCAAACTTCTTGCCCTTTCCTGTGTTTGCCTAGTGCTAAGCTGAGTTCCCTGCAGAGAGCAGTGCTTCTGCTGGTAGGCAGGCTGGGGGCTGGCGGAGTCTGGCCAGATTGGAGACTTAAAGTTTGACAAATGAAACATTCTAATAAGAGTTCATACAAGAATTTATCAAAACATTGGTGTATGTTTAAAAAGTAATATAGTAGACTACATATTGCCATTAATCTTCCTTAAAATACCTCACCTTGCTTAGATGAACATACTTAATCTTTCTTACTTTTTGAAGCAGTTCTGAAAGTCCTGTTTTGTGAGTGTCTTTGCAACGCACAATAAAAATATGGTGACTGCCTCTGCCAAGTGCCATCTAACGGAAAGGCAGCCTGGTTAAAACATCATATCATGTCCTTTCCACCTTATTCACCAGAGCTAGTACTGTACAACTTACACGACTCCCTAAGGTCAAAATGACCATGACACGTAACATTCTGTATCAATTCAGGACATGGAGGCCTCCACAGCAGTGCAACTAAAGAACTGAAATAAAGCTTCCAGAACTGCTCCAAGAACAGTGGTTAAGTGTGTTCAAAGCAATTGCAAGTATTTTGAAAGGATTAAGGCACTGTATCTTTTACCATAATAAGTTTAAAATAATTTAAATATAACACCATAAGTTTTGTCATCTCAATATGCCTGTTTAGGATGGAAATTTTTAAAACTAAGTGCATGCTTCACCCCATTTCCCATCTCTTTGTAGAAGTGCAGAGTTGGAGCCTGTCTCAGCCTGGTCCCTTGTGCAGGCTGTGTAGAACAGAGTTACTTGGCCAGCCTGCCTAGACAGGAGCACGAGCAAGATACACCATGATGTTTAGGCCTCCCTTCTTGTCTGTCTGTCTTCTATACTTCTTAGGTTACACCATCAATTTATAGGAGATTGCAAAATAATAGAGAAATTCCACATACTTTCTCTCATGGGTAAAACTTAAATGAGCATAATATTTTGATTAATAAGAGTATTTTTTAAAATGTATGCCTCAGTTGTACTACCACAAATCATTTCCAAGTGCTTATCACATTTTGAATTGCCTCCTCTTTTGACAAATAGCATATTTTATCTGGTTTTATTATGCATTCTCATTTTGCTAGATTCAAAGCTCCCTAAGAGAGCATATCCTATTATGTTTAAAAGCCTACCAATATATTGCTGCAAAAGGCACTTTAAGATGTTTATTAATGAATGAACAATATGTTGCTGTGTAGTCACTAGCCTCTTTGCTAGAAAAAATAGGAAATAAGAATAAAGAATTAAAAGGTTTAAATGTTGTTAAGTGTTCCATTATTAGCTACTTTAATATTGAACTATGTAATTAACCAGGGGTATAAGGAAAATCTGGGGCCTAATGATAAAATATTTGTCAGAAGTGAGGAAGGCGAGGCATGAGGCACTTATCACACACTTGATTCCATTAGGCACAGAATTCTAATTTGCATTATTTATAGGCTACCCTGCTTTCTTCTTTGCCATTGAGAACAATAGAGTTTTATTGCTTCAGAAAATTTTTCTATAACTATGTGTCTCTTTAGAGTTAAGATTTTCATTCTGAAAAATCACAATACTTCCCTTCCATCCTGGTTGTTTTTGTGGCCATCCACCTTTAGGCTATGGAGGAGAAAAAAAATCACAATATATGTTGCATTCAGCAGTTTCCTCCTGTGACGATGTAGCAAGCTTTATGATGCAGCAAGGTGCTTTATGATGGGGACCCTTCTGGAGCTGCATCTCTAGTGAGCTAGTGTGGAAGACAAAAACAAGGAAATGATTGGACCTCTGGCATCTGGTTTTAAGGCCACCACTCAGTCCTGGGCTGTTGGTATAGACCCCTGCAGCCTTCTCTCCAGGACATGCAATAGGGACTCATTCTCACCAGTCTGCCCAGTGTTCTCTACAATCCCCTCCCAAAAAGGAGCACAGCACTGTGGAGAGAGGCAGACCAGCCCAAGCACAGTTCCTACCTTCTCTGCAGTTATTTCACATAGCTGATATCTGTCACTCTCCCTTTCTCCATTCTAATGACGTACTTAATCCAGTACTTCAGTAGTGAGAGAATGAGCAGAATATGAGGCAGCTATGGTCATATTTAACTCTTTAGTTCTCCATTGAGAATAACAAGTTAAGGGCAAATATCTGGATCTCTTAAGGAAATGGTTTCACAGATACACAGAAAGAATGTCCATGTCGGAAGAAATGATTCTAAATTATTATTTAAGATATAAGAAAGGATTTGCTAAGCTACATTCCTATGTGAGGTGCAAAAAAGTAATCAAGCCTCTCCTAAACTCATTTCCTAGGAGTTAAATAATGACTTATTTTGGTTCCACATGGTTCATTAAACATGGAAGTATCCTGTTCATTTTCTTGTATGGAAGAACTTAAATTAGATACAATAGATGAATAGAAACAAATCATACATAGGCTGCAACATCTGGGAATATGTCTTACAGAATTGCTGGGAATCAAAATATTTGTGCCAAAGGCAGATATATCAAGAGTAAAATTAAAAGTTGACTCAAGAAGGTAGAAGAGATTATCATGCAGTGTCAAACAGTGCCATTATGGGTCACACCAGTTGGCTGACTCAGGTCTTTCATTGAAAGCAAGGCAGGAACTGGCTGAAGAAGACTGAGCTAATTATTTGTGAAGGATGGGCAAGACCTGAGGATTTCTCTTGAGACAGCTGTCTTATTTATTTTCAGTTGCAGAACAGTCCTTGGAACTGTTACAGAGAGTCATGGAGTCTATTATTTTCTAAATAATGTTTCTTTAACGAACTCGTTGCTAGTATTGGGTATGTGCCGACCATGCATTAGGGAGTGACTGGGTGGGCAAAATAAAATGATCTGCCCAGGTTGCTATGGCAACCAAAAGGAGGGCAAGTCTGGTGAGAAAATGAAGCCAAGCAATGCAAAGAAAATTGCAGTAAGAACCAACATGGACATGTCTGTGTTGGTTATTGACTCATCGAGTGCCCCAGAGCTTCACTGGTCATCGCCATACCAGCTCAAATGCAGTTTCCAAAGGGCTCTCCCTGGTCAGCACCCTATGTCTCTGTTTGCTATGTCTACTTTTTTTTTTTTTGCATTTATCATGGCTGATACTGTTTGGGAACATGACTGTTTATTGCCTTTTAGCACTACAGTGTAAGAATCAGGAAAGCAGAGGTTCAGAGCCTGGTATTAGGTACTCAGTAAGTACCTGCTTGATGAAATACGGTGCTGGCTGTAGTTGGACACTGTTTTATTTATTTCAGAATTTTGAATTCCTTCCTTAAAAACATTCATTGAACAAAAGTGGGCCACTATAAAGCGGACAGGCTATTCTTGCAAGCTCTTTCTTCCTCAGCTTGTTCTCACGAGTCACTAACCAGTGCAAAGTCATGGGCAGGAACTTGAGTTTGTGTGGAGCTGCCCAAAGTGGTAGTGGGCTCCTGGCAGTCTGAGTATGGAGGGAAGTTGTCAGACCTCTGGAACACAGAACAGCAGTCAGTGTTGGGTATGAAGGGCTTACTGTGTGCCCGCTCCTGTTCTGAGCACTTCACACACTGCGTCATTTAATCCCCATCACTGGATAACTAGGTAAGTTTTATTATTATACCGATTTACAGATGAGAAAACTGAAACAGTGTAAGCAGCTTACCAAAGTTGACCTAATCATTCAGTGTTGAAGCCAGTATTCACATGCACTTTATAGGGTCATCTTGAGAACTGAGTGAATTAGTTTGGGTGTTTAGTTATACTCAGTAAGACTATATACTAAGTAAATGTGCTGTGTCCCTTTTGATGCTTTTCTTAGCTCTTGATATTGTGGTATGCTTTTTTCCCATGAGCTGCTCTTTTAATTTATCTGTTGAGGAAATATAACCATCCTCCAATATGTCTAATAATACAAAACTCACAGGTACAAATGGGCAAGCCAGTAATGAAGAGTGATATATGTGAGCCAGACTACAGGAATGGGTTTCATACATTCTCAAATACTTGCCCCACCTCACCTGGGTGAGTGACCTGTCACAGGATTACAGGCTTCTGGTCTGAGTCTGGTGCTAAATAACTCTGAGAGTTTGGGTTTTCCACTTAGCATCCACAGGCATCTGTTTCATCTGCTCCATGACTGAGTCTGTGTTGCAGCACTGTGGCAAGTAGATGCTTCTAGAGCACAAGATCACATCACTCACACTGATTTGTGCTCTGTAGCCCAGATTGCTGCATGCTAGATGGTAGCAGGGGTGCAACCTGAGAGCAGAAGGCCTGGCTGGGGAACAACTGCATGCTTTCCACACTGATGCCTGCATAATGGGTAGCCCCTCTCAGGTTAATAAAACTTTGAAAAATCAAAAAAACACATTTGAAGGATTTTATTTTTATATTCTAGCAAGGTACTTCAAGTCAGAGCATTTTCCTGTTTATACCAGGGTTTTGGCTATCAAAGTATTAGGGCTCAGGAACAAGGGCCAGAGACCCAAATAACTCAGAGATCAGGCATTGGAGTCAGCTAAGGTTTTCAACTTGGGACACAAGAGCACTTTTCTTCCTGAGGGAACATTTGGCAACATCCAGAGAGATTTCTGATTGATGTGATTCATGGATGCTGTTAGCATCTTATGAGTAAATCCAGGAATGTTGCTAAACATTCTACAGTGTACATGATGGCCTTTCACAACAAAGAACTATCTGTCCCAGATAATAAGTGTTGAGATCAAGAAACCCTAAACCAAAGCAGAAGGAACAGATGGATACTCTTGATATTAGTGGTCAGGAACTAGGCAGGTACACTGTGTCCTGCAGGTCAGGTAGCCTAAGGGAGGGAGTTCAGGCACAGAGCCTCAGGAACCCAGCCCAGGATTAGAATTTAGGCCAGACATGTGTAAATAAGCACAGGCCACCTCCAGTGGCAAGCCTCTAATGTGCCATCTGTTCCCTGAAGCAGGAACCTCTTCTTATCTTCAAGATACTTCCTAATGCTAATGTCTTGGTTGGGTTCAAATCTGGTGTCAACAATAGGTATATTTCTAAAATCTGATCCTCGCTAAAACTATTTAAGATAGGTATAACAATTATCATAATTCTTTTCAAGTTTATTCTTGGGCCCCCGTGAGGCTGAGAGGTGTGCCCACATATACAGTAAGCAAGTGATCATCTTCAGATTCCAAGGGTCATACTTCTTTGAAGGAAGGTGAGGGTCAAAGCCAGATGTGTTTCCAGAGCAGAGGAAGCACCAGTAAGAAGTAAGTGTCCGGAGCCCTTCCCATCAAATCTGGACAGTAGGAAGGAAGTGGTCCTAGAGAGGATGAGTAGTTTAGACTCAGAGTTCAGCACACAGGACTTATAGGAAAATTTTGTTATCTTTTATTGAAAAAAATTTATTAGTGAAACTCATGAATTTTGACAACAGTATTTTTAAAAATGGGATATCCTATTTTATTTTCCCAACGTTAGTGTGACATAATTGATAAATAATAGTTTTTGTATAAAATGTACAAAATGATATGATGCTCTGACATACATATATACATGTATATATAAATAAAGGCCACAGTGAGATTACTTAGCACATCTACCACCTCATATAATTATCATTTTTGTTTATTTTTGGTGTGGTGGAAACAATTAAGATCTACTTTCTTAGAAAATTTCAAGTATGCAGTACAGTAGTGTTCACTGTAATGACCATGTTGTCTATGAGATCCTCAAAACTTATTGTAGGGAAAAAATAGCGGCTTGATAGGGGGCTGGATGCAGAGTCTCTGCGGAGAAAACAGATCAGATGCTAGAGTATGACAACATGGAGAGGGCCAGATGAATGGATAATGATTCTTATTAATTAAGGTGGTAACCGAAGGGAAAAACAAAACTAGGAAGAGGAAGGAAAAGCACGGGTGTAGAACTGAAGCCCCATATGCTCACTGAGACCCTGTGAGTGCTGTACTAAGCATGCTTGGAGGATCCAAGGTTGCGCTGAGACCGCGTCTGCCCATAACAGGAGTCAGCAAATCCTGGGCCCTTAATGGCAGAACACAGAGCAGTGAGCAGTGGATCCAAGGGGAAGAGCTATATTGGCTCTCGGCAACTGCTGGAAATTGGGATCTGGGGCCCCGTGAAGCAGCCAGAGCCACCTGGCTACACTGGGGGAGACTGTGAGAAGCTCCTGGGCTCTGAAGCCGGACACTGCACAGTTTTCTGACCAATTCATGCTGTGCTGGGAATGTAATGAAGACACATGGTGCAGTGTGCAGAGGACCCAAGAGGAGGATCTGCATTGATTCCTGGTGAGTGCTAGGGACTGGGACCCACAGCTACTGTTGCTGGCTGGAGGACATCTTGGAATTGGGTAGAGCCCAGCGCTGTGGCAGCATCAGTGACACAGAGAGGACTGGTGGAGGACATCTTGGAGTTGGGCAAAGCCCAGCACCGCGATGACATCAGGTAGTTGCCCCTGGTGCAGAGAGGTCTGGTGGAGGACAGCTTGAAGTTGGGCAGAGCCCGGCACCGTGGTGACGTCAGCCACCCCTGGTGCAGAGAGATCTGGCAGGGTCAGCTGGGGCTGAGCTACGCCTCTGGTTGGGACCCAATAATCAGATACAAAATTGTCGTGACTCTGTGATGTCCACAACGTACAGCCTAACTTGAGGATTGACTGGCACAGAGGCTGGAGGCTAGCCTGCACTGTCCCAGCATCCCTGCCTGTACCTCAGATAACAGCAAATTGGGGAGGGCAGCAACAACTCCAGTCAGCATGCTTCGGAAAGACCCTAAGCAGCACGGAGGGGCCAGAGACCCCCAGGACACACCAGTCTGAAAGAAACCAGAAACATGACAAGAGATAGAAATTAAAAAAAAAAAATCTCCAGCTGCCGAACCTGGAAAAATAAGCCCAGGAGAAGTAAATACAGAAGAGAACCAGTGCAGTAACTATCCAATACTAGACACAGAATCAGCAAATATAAAGAAATAGCTTCATGACCTCATAGATGAATTTAAAACTGTACTTCTGACCCAAGTGAGGCAAGATATAAAAAGATTAATTAAAGAAATAAGCCCCTACCAAGAGAGCAGAGATGGAAGAATGCAGGAAATCAGAAAAGAAAGAGATACTTCTGATGAAGAATTTAAACATAACCTAGAATACATGAAATAGATCCAAAGAGATTACCAGGAAACTAAAAACTCCATTGAAAACTGGCAAAATACCTTGACAAAAACTAAAGTTAGCCTTTTGAAACTTGAAGAGAGTTTTATGATATATGATTGGAAAGAAAAGACCTCTTAAAAATAACGAGGAACCAGAAAGAAACAATGCAAAGGCTAGAAGATGACAAAAGGATACATAACTTAAGAATAAAGCATGTGAGCGAAGAAGCAGGAGCAACCAAAAATGAACTACAAAGAATATTCACAGGTATATTAAAGGAAAACTTCCCAAGCATAGAAAAAAGAAATGTTATCCAGATAAATGAGGCATACAGAACTCCAGCCACCTACAACCAAAACAGATCTATACCCAGACATATAATAATCAAGATTCCAGAAATCCACCCAAAGAACAGAATACTAAAAGCAGCCAGGGAAAAGAAGCAGATTGCCTACAACAGAAAAATTATCAAAACAACAGACTTATCAACACAAACTCACAAATCGAGAAGAGCCTGGGGGGAAATAGTCCAATCCCTGAAAAAAAAAAAAAATTTACAGCCAAGACTGATATGCCCAGAAAAACTCTCTCTCAGAATTAATAGAGAAATAAGATGTTTCCAAGACAAGGAGGAACTGTGGGAGTTCATGGCCACCAACCCAACCCTATAGAGAGTGCTGAAGGACATTCCAGAGAAAGAGAGAAAGGGATAGCAGGATTCCAGCAACAGTGGCAGAGAGGCCTCAATGAATGAGCAGACAGTGGAATGAAGGAGTAAGGTGGACAAATTATAGCAGTAAAGTGGAGTTGCAGACATGAGGCAGAGATGGTAAGCTATAATCTTTAATATAGATAGCCTTGATACACTAAAATAAAAAAAAACCAGGCATAGTAGATTAGGAGACAGGCTCCATCAAGATGCTCTGAGTGGGAAATACACTCAACCTGAAGGAGGGTTAATAAACTGAAAGTCAAAGATGAGAAAGTGAAGCTATATGTGACAGGAAACCAGAGAGAAATAGGGACAACTCATCCAGCAGCTGCAGATAGATTGGAAAGCTATGACACTTTTAGGCAGTGTAGAAGTGAGACCCAAAACATACAAAGCATACTGAGGAGGGGAAATGTGAAAAATAGCCTAAAAAAGGAAGGCAGAGGTCATTGTTAACAGTGTATCAGGATTTAAAAGTCACAGTAGTCTTATCGCTCAGTTTAGTTTGATTTTATTTTGTTCCGGTCTGTCCTGTCAGAATTGAGGGCACAGATATCTAACCCAAAAATAGCAGATTATACCATGGTAACAATCCTTAATTTCCTATTAACTTAAACTGAAACCCTGTATTACTTACATTGGCTTACTATGACTGATCTTATTTGAATCTGGTTTGTTAGGCTGCAGTTTTGCCTTGGCTGATTTTATTTGAATTTGGTATGCTTGATAGTATCAAGTCTAAAAGCAGAGGCAACTACTCTGAAGATGACAAGATTTAAAAGATATCCATATTGGTTTTGATTATTAACCACTCTCAAGTCCTACAATGTTTTCAAAGTTGTGTTTTTATAAGAATAGCTATGTAATACTATGCTTAACTATATTAAGCCTGATGATGTGGACAAGTCTATTGGAAATAACAAGAGAAAGCATAGTAACTACAGTAGATCACCTAATATTGTGGTCTTACATGCCTTTTTCATTGCATGTTTTTCTAGGAATTTGTTTTTCTGTCTTGTTATGATTTGTTTTTCCCTATAATACAGAGAGTATAGATATACATGTAGAAATTCACACATGGGAAGAATTTTTAAACTATTTAGAGGAACAGATTATATAATGCAAGATGTAATGAACAGATACTCCGAAGAAGAGAGACTAAGAAACCCAATGGTAATTCTGTAGCATTATGATATAAAATCCAGCAATACTATTATTCACTGTCAGAGTGATATTAGTCTAGTCTCTTAAATTAAATTTCAGCATACGTGAAGATAATGACAGCTACTACGAAGAGAATGAGACACATTACAGTACTCATTAGTGTCCTCACCAATGTCAGATCTTGAAGACCTAAAAAGTCTTCATCATCCTGTAATGATTTGATTAGTTCTATAATATGCAGTATGTATTCAATGTGTGCAAAGATGGCAACAACTATTTGGAAAAAAACTAGAGACAATAAGATAGACAGTGAAGATCTCCAGTGGACTTGCTTTGAAATCTGTATTTCTTTAAATTGTTTCTTTTTAAACTGTTTTGTTCTGTTTTGTTATGTTTAATCTTATCCTCTTTAAGATAAAAAACAAGTGTGTAGGACTGATAACCATATTACTAATTTTTTTGATCATTGAGCAGAACTGTTGGCAGTGTCACTTTACATACTTTAATTTTGTAACCTGAACAACTATTTCTAAGATGACAATATGTAATTTCTCAACTAGTGATTTCTTACTGTTTATTTTTGTGTAATTCTGTATTATTTCTACCCTTTTTTCACCATTTTTTGTTTTTTTCTCTTTAAATAATAATTTTTTAAAAACTTAATTGTAATTGCAAGTCTGATGCCCTTTGTTAAACATCTCTTTTCATCCATTCTCCAGCTCCTGGCAAGTATCATGCTTCTCTCTGCTTCTGGATTGGACTTTTTATGCTTTTGCTTACAAGTAGAATCATGTGGTGTTTGTCTTTCTCTGTTTGAGTTATTTCATATAGCATAATGTCCTTGTTCATCCAGTGGCCTCTCAGTTCATAAAAAAATGTTAAAGACTAAAATTCAGTGCAGAGGCTTTTCCAGCTAGTTGCTCCAGACATTATGGAAATCGTCTTTAGAAAAAACAGCTCCTTGGGTTAAATTGACAGCTGCCTGTGTATCGTCCTCCAGGCATTTCCCGACCAGATGGAAACAGAGAATTTTCTTGAAGAATAGACTTCAGAAATTGCCACAAACGTGTGTTTGATAAGCAGTCTACATTACTTTAATTTCCTGCATACCAGCTTTTAGAAAATGATTGTGATCTTGAGCGTGAACTCTCTGTTCTGTATAAACTCAATTTCCAAAATAGATGTTACAGGGTAAAAAAAAAAAAAAAATCTAAACCATTACTGGAGCGGACCTACATCAATAGGAATAAGTAAGATTAAAATGATACAGAATATGATGGAATGAGAGGAAATATTTTCAATCATTCTGCCAAGGTAATGTTTGAGCACTAAATTGATAGTGGATAAAGAGACTTAATAATTACCACCTACTGAATGTTTGCTTCATCTAGGTATTTAGTTTTTTCGCATTTGGAGAAATTTGTTTCATTTGATTCTTTAAAAGCATGTCAGATGTGACTATGCTTATTTGTCATATAAGAAGCCTTCAATTTACAGAAGGAAATTAACTTGTTCAAGAAAGAAAACCCAATAAGTCAGCTTTCAGAAGTGTTTAACTTTACAATAAAGAAATGCCAATGAGGTACTGGTTTATATCTAAGCAATTAACACAAAAACAGAGGAGCCCAGGAAACGCATTGTTGACAGATCTGTGGGTGGACACAGGTGCTCTGCGGTGTGGGCTCCTGGGAACCTGGTTGCCTGAAACATGGTGCCAGGTAGAGATGCTGTACTCCACCTACAGCATGCCCATCCTTTAGAAGTTTTCTTCAAGGGGAGAGGAGTGTGGGTAGATAGATAGAGGCTTTAGTATGTTAGCAGTTTTCCTTTAAGAAAGAAGCAGTGAAGGACATTGTGGCATCTTTCTGAAGAAGTCTTCATGGTAATTTTTATCAACAAGAAGCATAAAGATTCTCTCACGACACTCCTCTGGTCAGAACTGTAGAACACATGCTGTTTTGACAGATGGTGGAGAAAACTATAGGGCAGCTTGATAACATTTTAAGAAGCTGATCCAAGTATGTATTTTCCCCCACCTTTTCAAAAAATGCAAATTTTCCTTTTTAAGCATGGTACTGGTTAGATCATGCTATAGACAGGCACTTGGCATCCTTCATGTTTTCTTTATTGCACTTAACCACAGTTTACGATTACATTTCCATTCTCCTTACTATCAGTTAATGTCTTGCCCCCTCCCCCCACTGTATGAGATTCCGTCAGAACCCTACTCTTAACTCTAGTGTTTAGTTTCCTGCCAGTCACATGGGGGCATCTAATAACAATTTCCTGAATAAGTGAGTGCATTTATTTTAGAAGTTAAATCTGTGTTTGTGTATTGCATTCAAAACAGACACGTTTTTAAGGTGCTCTTTCCTGTTCTCTTCAAAGTTCAGCGTACACTGTTCATCTCACTGAGCTTTGCCTTAGAAACACACATAAAACAACCCTTTCTGAGACTGGGCATTTTATAATTTGACTCCCCCTTCCTCCTTCTTAATTTTTTCTTTGATCAACATCCAGGATGGTTTCCTTTTGATGGTTTCCATCATAGCCTGGTTTCCCAGTTGGAATCCTTCCTCTCAAGGCTTATTTCTACATATAAGAAGTATTTATGAAGCTCCTGACTATGTCTCAGGCACTATGAGGTGCTGGAGTTACAGAGTAAATCTGTTTTCTTTCTTGTTTCCTAGGTGCTCCCTGAGGCTTGGAGAAGGCAGATAATTATCTGTATAACCAGGAGGTCAGCAGTAGAGATGGAAGGTGCTGGCAGGATGGGAGAGAGTAGACAGTAGCTTCCAGATAAATGGTTGTTTTGTTTTTTATAAAAGCACAGTGTCAGCATTAGTTCATCACTCAAGTAACTATTGTTTACATTTGTATGTGTGTGTTTTCATACTGTAGTTTCTAAAATTATGGATGAAGAATGAGAGATAATCTTTAAAAAATAGACAAAGTTCCTACACTATATGACATGGAGAGACAAATTGAGTTGTGTATTTGGGGACATTGGTACTCCACTGGTAGGATTAATCAGAGAAGGGTGTGGGTAATGGTGCATATTTCTGCCCAAGGACAGGTGGCTGAGCATTTGGCACATTGGTAAAGACAAGAGGCACTGCTAGCAGGAGTAGTGCTCTGAACAAAGATTTGGAAGTTGAGCTAGTAAACTACATAGGAAGTAGCAGAGGGTGAGTGGAGCAACTGGAGATGGGTGCATATCACTCACCTGTTGTCCCCAAAGGGCTGGTGAATCAACAATGTGATGATGAAGGATGGCAGACTATGAAAAGGGAAATGGAGCTTCGAAAAGACTGAGTAAGCATCAAGGAGGGGAAAGGAGCAGTGGACAATCAGTGAGGAACGGAAAAGGGATAAGAGCTGGAAAAGTGGGGTGAGAAGGACAGGCTGCCCCCCAGCACCCTTGTGTATCTATGATGGCCCTGAGCAGGGAGGTCCTTGGAGACAGACCTTCTGCAGAAGTACCTGCATAAGAGGCACTGAGCTGCTAGCGAGCGTAAATGAATGAATGAGATCACTCACAGGTTAATTCCAGCATTGTTAAACAGGGTTTTCCCAGTGTTTTCAAGTTGGCATACATCTGACCTGGTAAAGCCTTGACAACCAGATACATTGTTGTTTCCAAAAGTGAGTTAGTGGGCTCAGAAATGTGAGTGGGATGCCTAAGAAACCTGTTTACCTTTTCCTTTCTTCTTTCCCGGAGAGTCTGCTGTCTTGGTTCTTTCTGAGACCAATCTTTCCATTTCAGGGCAGGCTCTGGCTGCCTGGTGAGGACCCTGCACCAGTGTTCTGCAGCGCCCACTGCGTTATGGAACCAACAGCAAGCAGGCTTTTTGCTCAACTCATGGTTGTAACTGTTGAGGCCACACTTGGCCTCTGCCTCTGTTCTCTGCTTCAGTGTATGTACAGTCTGAGCCTTAGTTCATGTCCCTGGCACCTAGCCCTGTGATATCTGTACAGACCAGCAGCTAATGTGTGTCTTCTGCCTGTTTTCTTTTCACTTTTTCCTTCCTGGAATGAGGACATGATTTCTTATTTTTTAACTTTTATTTATTGTGAAGAGGAAAAGAAGCACAGAAAAATTAAACAGCTATCGAGCAAACAAACAAGAAAAAACAACAAAAAAGCCAAATGATAACAATAACAACAAAACAAAAAAAATAGTTTACAGGATTTCAAAATAAGATGATAGTACTTTAGCAATGGTTGTTATATTGCATATTGTTACCTTAAAAATAGTTGCTCATTTACCAGATACAGGCATGCAAAATTGATCAAACAATATGATTTCTGCTTGAACAGTTGCTTTCCTTTACACTATAGATATTTTAACTTTTGGATCTTCTTAACTTTTAGTTTTTTACACTAGCAAGACAATACTTTATTTACACAAGTGTCTGATTTATTTCACTTATGAATATGGTCTCTAGTTGCATCTGTTTAAAAGCCTCGAGTTTGTCCTTTATAGCTGAGTAGTACTCCATTGTATAAAAATACCACATCTTTTTTATCATTCCTCAGTCCACAGATATTTGAGTTGTTTCCAAAATTTAGCTATTACAGATTGTGCTACTATAAACGTGGGTGCACATATATCGCTGTGGTATGAAGTTTTTAAATCTTCTGGGAAGATATCTAAAAGGGGAGCAGCTACATCAAATAGGAGCACTAATCCTCGTTTTTTGAGGGATCTCCACACCGATTTCCACAGTAGTTGCATTCTCACCAGTGGTGGAGAAGAGTAAGGACATGATTTCTCAAGGTGTGGCAGTCATCTTATGTGCATGAGGGTGAATCCAGCTGTCAAATGAGGAAAATTGGACAACTCAACTGAAGGGTCAATAACTATTTTTTTTGCATTGAGATCAGTAGCAAAACTTGATGGAGATTTTTATCTGTAAATGTTTGAAAGCTTATGTTTTAATATGTTGTTTTGTAATTTTAAGTATAGTAAGTTCTGCTATGAATCTTGCTTGAAAATGTGAGTTGGCTCCAGTTCAATTAATAAATTGGAGAATGTGCTTGGCATAACACAGATTTTGTGTTTGCTTTTGGGTAGTTTCACCCCTGGGAAACACTGAATACACCTGTGTGAATGCAGGAAATACATGAACCAAGCCATGTAGGAATACACAAAAACACACATATGTCTTCCTCACACATCTACTGGCTATCTCAGTTTACCACATTATGCTTCTGTATGTTACAGGCCATGCTTGTTTCCATCTGCTCAATTTTCCATCTAATTTCAGATAGCTCTTTACTACTTCACAATAACCCATACTTCAGTAGTCAGGACTTCCACTTTTTCAAAGGTGCTCTGCCATATTTTTATTATATCTATGTATTTCTTGGTCATTCAACACATGTAAAACCTTCTATTGCTTTCATTAAATTTCTCTTTTAAAAAAACCTGTGAAATAGGTTTTGAGTGTTTCACTGCTTGTTCCATTTTAGCCATAAGCCTTATAGTTTTTAACACAATTTTGTGCAGTTTGGGTATGAGGACTTCTAGGAATGCATCTGTTATGTTAGAGCAGAACTGATTGCACCTTGATGATCTATGGTAGCAGTTTGTGCAGTACTGGCTTAGTTACTTTTCTAATTGCTAAGACAAAATACCTTATGTCCAAAATTAAAGGAAGGAAGAAAAGTTTATTTCAGCTCACAGTCTTAGAGGTTTCAGTCCATAGTCAATTAATTCGAAAGCAGGGCGGCATGGCAGTGGCAGGGAAGGCAGAAGGCAGAAAATAGCAGCCAAACAGCAGGAGCCTTAGCCAACCTTCCTTCCCTTTCCCCCTTTATGGTTCGTCCAAGCTGTAAGCCTATTGATTGGTGCCACCCACACCCAGGGTGGGGCTTCCATTATCTATCCTTTTAACCCCAGCATTACACCATTATTCCACATTCACATTCCCTAATCCTGCCACCTTTGAAATTTCCCAACTATGGCCCCATGAGGCTTTGGAGGAACATCTAGATACAAGCCATAAAACTGGCTTTAACTTCTTTGCAGTCATGATTTGTTTGTAAACAATTCAATGAATGCGTTTCACAGTAAGGTGTTATTGATGAAACCTTTCTTTTATTTCACCTTCCTAACTAAAGAAATATTTGCAGTGATTCTGATTTAATTGGACTTAGAAGGGACCAGCAGTGAGCATTATTTTTCAACGTACCAAGTTAATTCTAATATGCAGTTAGGATTGAGGACCACAGCTTATGTTGTTTACCAAA
Source organism: Cavia porcellus (assembly GCF_034190915.1). NCBI lineage: Eukaryota > Metazoa > Chordata > Mammalia > Rodentia > Caviidae > Cavia > Cavia porcellus. Next base: position 45,670,298 of record NW_026947514.1, on the reverse strand, counting down.
AGTAGCACTTTATATATTTTATCACTAAAACAGATACCACCAAATACCATAAGCTGAAATATGTTGAAGCGTCAAGTGTTCACATCTAACTCTGTAGCAAACTTCCCATATTATATAATTGGCACTAATTTGAGTCTTTTTAAATGCACAATATTTTAATTCACTTTCCAACAATATTTGTTGTATTGAGGCATCTACAAGTTTAAGCAATGCCAAAACAATTGTAATGATTGACTTTATGGTTAGGACATTCAGTTTTTAAATGTCTTGCCAACTGTGATGACTTGACACCAACACTGGCTTATATTTCAAGAATCAACATGTACTTACAGTGTGGCTTATTTTTGTCAGTGGTAGATACAGATCCATATTTCAATTAGCAATAACAACAAAACTAATTGCTGTGGTCAGATTAATTAAAGCATCATTTATTCTGGCTTTTTAAGTGGCTAATGAAGAGATCAGCCTAGAAGTGTTAGTCCATTTACTTACCATTTGCTTATGTTTATATTACTACACTTAGCAATCTGTGCTTTCTTTGCTGCAAATTTTTAAAGCTAGTTGTCCATTTTGCAAGAGTTAACAGGCTACGAGTTATGGTTTGTGTCTGGATGTCCCCCCCAAAGTTTCATGCAGCCACAGGGGCAAGCTTCTAGAATTTGTGATTGATTCATGGTACAGTGCTGGGATTATGATTGTGAGTATTACAGCCACCATAGGGTAGATAGTATATACAATATAAAGGATTTAAAGAGTCTTCTGTTGTGCTTCTCCACTTTTTGCTCTTACTGCTTTTGCTGTCTTCTTTACCATAAACTATTTTTCTCTGCCATGAGCCACCCTGCCTTAGACCCAGCAAATTATGGACTCAAACCTCTACAACTGTGAGATAAGTAAACATTTCCTCCTTTAACTTTGTGATTCTCCACGTTTTGCTTTTATTGCTTTTGTTGTCTTCTTCACCATAAACTATTGCACTCTGCCACGAGGCATCCTGCCTTGAACCCAGCAGATTATGGATTCAAACTTCTACAACTGTGAGATACATAAATGTTTCCTTCTTTAACTTTGGATAGCAGGTATTTTGTTCCAGCAGCAAGACAAAAGTAACCAATGCACCACCTAATATAATCTGCAAATATTTTAATCAAGTCCATATAGATTGCAATATCAAAATGTACTGAAATTTCACCATTCATTTGTGTAATGATGACCTTTTGCTTTGGCACAGTGATTTTAGCTTAAGAAAATATTTGGTGGACCTGACTCTGGTGTAAACTATTGGGAAATTCCAACATACTTCTAGAGTTGAAAACACATGTTTATTATAGATTAGAACCAATTGGTAATGCACTTTAGAGTATATGGAAGAAAGCAAGACTCAGAGTGCTCAAACAAAAATGGCGTTATTATACCCCAGCTGTTTCAGACTTGCCTTATGGGATTTTCTTCTCTTTGGATGAATTCTATGTTCCACAGCTTGTCTGGTCACTTGAAAAATAAAACATCCTCTCCTATTTTAGTAAAAACATGTCAGATTTTGCAGTTAAAATACAGAGTACCTTGTAAACTTAGTTCATTTAAAATTAAAGTTATCCCCTACCACAACTCAGAACTGCACCATACAGGAGACTGTGGTGGAAAAGAGGGCCAAGAGGTCTGCTCTGTCTACTCTGCCATGTCCTAGTGACAGCTTATGACTTTCCAGTGTTGAGGTAGGGATGGGGAGAGGAAGAATTTCATTTGAATGGCTCTGGTACCAAAGATTGCTAACTTCCTATGAGTGTAGTAGATATTTAAAAGATTTCATAAGATACTATAGTTTCTCTGTAAACTGTCTCATCCTAAAAGATCTCTTTTCTATAGTTTCTTTGCATCTCTTTTGAATTTTTATATCCTGCATACCTGCTCTGCCATCATTTTAGTGAAGTCTCCTAGCTGTTCTAGACTGACCTCTGGGGCTAAATATAAGATGGTACTGGGTCAACTTTGTTCTGACCACAGCACATAGAATGAACTTATTCCCCAAACTCATTACATAATCTCCATAGTTATAATCCACCTTACTAGCCCTAGCCACTGTGCTTCTAGATACTGGAACCTATGTCAAAGCTTGGATAACTCAAACTGAGGAACTGTCTAAATTGTTATGAAATACAAATTGAGGTAAGAGATTTGGACATGGCAAAGAGTCTGAACAATGGGGCAGGATTTGTCAGTCACTGAAACTTGTCAAATCACGGCACAGAACAACTTCCTACGGCCAGAGCTGATACCAGAAGAAGAATGTAAAGATGGCTACCGTTGTCCTCAGTGCCACTGTCTTTACACTTCCAGTGGCCTTCTCTGTGAGGGCAGACTTTCTCTTGTATTCTTTTTTCTTTTACTTTTTGTCATGGTTGGTATGTCTGTGTCCCCCAGGCCTCATGAGTTTGCATTGTGTATTTGTGATTGGTTCATTGTCTAGTGCTTGGATTGATGGTGTCAGTGCTACACCCACATAGGAGTGGAGCCAGGATGTGATATAGTGGCGGGAAGAAGGTGTGTCTTGCTCTTTGCTGGTTCCTGTTTTGCTGTTTGCAGCCGCCATGAACCGCAGCCCAGCTATGCCCGCCTGCCTTGGAGCCAACTAAGTGTGGACTGAAACCTCCAAAAAACTGTAAGAAATAAACCTTTCCTTTCCCAACTTTGGGCTTCAGGTATTTTGTCTCAGCAACGAGCATAAAGTAACTAAGACAGAAATTTGGTACCAGGAGTGGGGTCGTTTGCTGTGACTATACATGGCCATGTTTTTCGAGAGGCTTTGGAAATGGCTTGTAGGCAGAGTTTGGAAAGGTTTAGACATGTCGCCTGGATGCATAGAGCTGGAGCAGCTTAGGCTGTTCTGTAGAGGAGATACTGGTCAGAGCTCAAGAGACCAGAAGGCTGATAAAAAGCCTCATGGTAAAGACCAGGCTTGGGAGGTTTCTCCTTCCAGGACTACATTGGTTGTTGGACTCCACATGATGTGGGTTTTGGCTTGGCAGAAAATTTGTTTGCATTTTGCTCCTGCCCAGAGACTTTGCCTGAGACTGAGACAAAGGGCAATGGGCTCATTAATCTTGAAAAAGAAATTAAAAAGCAATCGAACATTGAGGCTGTGGCATGGCTATTTTTAGGGGCTTTCAGCCAGCTTTATGTTTCATATCAAGAGCAAAGAGCCCAGCAAGATAATTTAAAATGATGTGAATTTGGCCAGAAGGAAAATGCCAGGAAGGCTGTGGATTGTAAAGACTGAGTTGAGATTTTGATTGTTGATGGGAAACAGAGAGTTAAGAAAGATGGCCCCAGGGCATCCCAAGAAGTAGGTCCCCACCCTGTGCAGCCTCACAGCAAAGGTGAAAGAATTTGCTCAGAGGAGAAAGCTGCAGAGTGCCATGCTCCAGAATGGCAACAGAGGCCACATGAGTTTCCAGAATGGTGGCAACCCAGAGAAGCTTTCATGACAATCAGGTAAACAGAGCCCTGCGATCCAGGCAACTGACCCCTACAGCCAAGAGAGAGAAAAGCCTGGCTACTGCTTCAGCTAGCAGCAAACCTTGGCAGCATCCACAAGGTGCTGATTTTAGGTGCAAGGAAAATGCACGAATTCTGAGGGTAAAGTGTGGAACTCTAGGACTTAATGTTTGCCCTGCTGGATGTTGGACTTGCTTTGTTTCCAATGCTTTGTATTCCCTTGTAACTTTTGGAATGGTAATGTTTATCTTGTGCCTTTGCATTTCAGAAATGTTTAACCTTGTTTCGTTTGTACAGGGGCTTACAGTTAAGATTTTTGCCATAGATCTTGGAGAAGACTTGGGACTTGGACTATTCAACAATGCTGAAACTTAGGACTTTGGCAACTCTTGGAGTTGAACTAAATATCCTTTGTATAAAGGATGCACATGAGTCCTGGGGGCCAGGGGTGGAATGTCATGGTTATGTCTGGGTCCCCCAGGCCTCATGAGTTTGCATTGTGTATTTGTGATTGGTTCATTGTCTAGTGCTTGGATTGATGGTGTCAGTGCTACACCCACATAGGGGTGGAGCCAGGATGTGATGTAATGGCAGGAAGAAGGTGTGTCTTGCTCTTTGCTGGTTCCTGCTTGCTGTTTGCAGCCGCCATGAACTGCGGCCCAGCTATGCCCGCCTGCCTTGGAGCCAACTAAGTGTGGACTGAAACCTCCAAAAACTGTAAGAAATAAACCTTTCCTTTCCCAACTTTGGGCTTCAGGTATTTTGTCTCAGCAACGAGCATAAAGTAACTAAGACACTTTTCTATCTTTTTCACCTCTAATTTTTCCTTCTTTTAGTCAATAAAGAAAATTTTTGCATTCATCAGTTGTTTAAAATTTAGCCCTGAAATGTAAAATATGAAAATATATTTCATTTATGTTTAATAATTTTTTTCTGCCAGACTTTGGAAAAATAATATCACTGCTGAAAAAGCATAATGATGAGAAGAGGGAAAAAGCCTTCTAAGTTTTTGGTCTGTGTTTCATAACTTTATTAAATCAAAGATAATTACTTATGTTTATAATTCATATCATCTGTAGCAGAATCCTCTGATCCCAGTTTATGAAAATCATTCAAGGAATATTGAATTCAATAAATAAAATGGAAGACATTCTTTACGATTGTTTTGTGCTATTTTTTTTTTAGGTCTTGATGTAATTTGGGAAAGTGTCTAAGAATTGGAATTCATAATGTCTGTTTTAGTTGTGAAAATCAGTAGTTACTTCTTGTGTAAGAAATGTAATTGATAAAAAATAAAGTCTTTCATGGAAGAAATTTTTTGACAATATATCTAGGTCTAGTTTCTGGAGAGTAAACTGGGTTTATGATCCTATAAACAGTTTTGAGAAAAAGATCTCTTTAGATAAAAAGATATAATATCTGCGTCAATGGTTTGAATTCTCAGCTGTTACATGCAACTTATGTTTTGCTCTTTGATATCAACTAGGGCTTCATGAGGTGGTGGGGGGTTGCTGTGGCAATGGTTCAGCTCCATTGGGAAATTCTGAGGCCAAAACTGAGCCAAACACAGCAAATTCTCTCTCAGGAGATCTGGGCTGTGACAGCCCTCTTAAGCCTGTAAGCGCGAATTCTGTGCCAGACCATTCAGAATTAACACGTAGAGCAGCAGAGAAGCAAAAGTCCCTGCCACTGTGGAGTTTACACTCTAGTGAAGCTGGGAGTACAGTGAACAAATATTGTCAGAAAATGGTTAGTATCTAAAGGAAAAGCAATCCAAATGAGGAGATGGAAACTGAGGCTCAGGGCTGTTGTATTCCAGGGCTGTGCTTTAGGAAGGAACCTGTGAGTAGAGCATGCAGGAAGGAAGATAATGAGTTGCCTTAATATTTTGCTAAAGAACATTCCATGTAGCAGGAAGAAGTACAGAATCCTCAGCACCAGAACCTGTTTGAAGAGCATCTCATGCAAATAATTTCTGTGGCCTCCCTTTGTGAAAGCACTACTTAAGATCTGTGACTTGCTCATGCACATGAGTCCTGGGGGCCAGGGGTGGAATGTCATGGTTTATGACAAATGTAGGGACAGTCCCACTGGGAAAAATCCTCACTTTCACTAAATGCCACAGTGTGTTTAATTTCAATGTTAAGTATTAAACTAAACAGACTAGCTCATGGCAACATACTACTACTTGTCAAATTTACCTTTCCTTACAATTAGGGTGACTAAACATCTTACACTTCCTTGGCATTCGAAAACATAACAATCCACTACTGTTAACCTGCTGAATTTCTGGGGGACAGTCACCAATTATTCAGTTTTGCTGGGGGCTGGCTTTCTTAATTGTTCTTTTTTTTCACAATAATTCTGATCATCTCCACTCAAGTTTAATATTTATCAGCATACTTTGTGAACTCTGGGATGTGAATAATTTTTCATCCCTTGGTGAATTTTTCAAGTTCTTAGAATTAGTAGATTACCTTACCAGATTAGTATTTTAAAAATATTTTACATAAATTGCTAGAGATGAATGTGGACCTAGATTTAACATCAGTGTGGCACTTAGGGTTTCCGTCAGTCACCTTATCATGGAGAAACTTGGCGAGACCACCTGCAGCAAATGTGGATTGTACCACCATGATCAGGTGTTTCCATAATCTGTACTCCTCACTGATAGGATGGGAAGGATGCTGGGTTCTGTGGTTCCCTTCCCTTAAGTCTGTAACTCCAGTCTAATAGACAAAAGACAAACTATGATTAAAGGACCTTGTGCAGTGTGTCAGGCTTGTAAAAAGTAAGGGATGCCAAGATGGGCCTCAGGAGTGAAATATATATTATGTAGTATCCTGGTGGGATCCCATAAAAGCACATTAGACAAAACGTAAAGAAATATGAATAAAAGAGTGAGCTTCAGTTCATAATCATCAGTACTGAGTTACTAGTTATAACACACATGCTACATCACTGTAACATGTTAACTACAAAGGAAATTGGGTGTGGAGAATATGAGAACTATTTTTAATGACTTCACAATTTTTCTGTAAACTTAAAAATATCCTAAAAACAAATATGTTTAAATAAAAGCAAATAAATAGATAAATAGATAGATTCCTAAATGTAAACAAAAGAACTTTCCTCATATAAGGACAATAAAGAATGAGATCCTAAGGTCTTATATTTCTGAATCTCAAAGGTACAAACTGCCCACTTGCTTTCCACCTCATCTGTCCTCTGCTACTGTTTCTCCTTCAGGTCACAGGTAGGGGAGCTCAGAAAAGAAAAGAGCTGTTGAGGATGAAAAGCGGTGTGTAAAGTATCCAGGCAGAAGGTGCCAGGAATGGAATAAGTGGGTCACATTAATACTTTTCCCTCCTTGCTTGTCTGATGCAGTAAATGATGCTGATTTCACCTAGAAAATTGTGGGGAGCCTTCACTCCCCTGAATTGTGTGGCAGACCACATCCTTCAAAGAAGCCTGCTTTTTAACTTCTGTATTCAGGCCAGAGTAGATTTGGGTGCCCTGAATTATCTGGATATTGCCCTAATTGTTTGCTTTGACTGTGGAGACCTGGCCTTTGAGGGAAGTAGGCCAACCATTCCCTAAGATACTAGCTTCCTTCCTGAAGCATAAAAAACTAAGGATCTGAGATTTTTCACATCTGGATTGAATTACTAGCTGTGAAGGCACTTACTCACTTGTAAACCCTTGAAAGCAGTAGCAGGTCACACACAGCCCAGTGTCTGCTACAGAACTAATCCTCACTGTTTTGCCGACAGGTGCGCCAGTAAGCTGGCCACTACCCCAGGTCCAGGGCCTGATTACAGGTATCCTGCCCCCACTGTACTTAGTCAATGAGAGCAGGAGACATTCTGTCCTCACAGTTTCATTTAGATAGCTATCTGTTTTTGTCCAAAAGCAAATGACATGTTTTCTTTGTCTTTTTTACCAGTGGTACTGATACATTGTGGTTTGGGCTGTCTTTTTAAGCAGTGAAAACTGAGATAATTAAATGTCACCTGTAAATACCCTACTCTATTTCTCCTCTTTGTAAAAGCAATCTTTTATAAAGACCTATTTACATCTTATTGTTACTTTTAGACAGGCAAAGGAAAGGTACCTGACCTGACTCTGTGACGTCATTCTAGTTAAAGAACAAAAAAATTTGTTAGTACAAATTTGTTATAATTTTATTAAGCAAGGGTTTTGGTTTGGTTTTGTGGTAGGTATCAGGAGGATAAAACCTGAAAAACTACACAGTAGTAAAATTCTTGAATTTTTGCTGCTTAGATGTTGGTTATGGAACTGAAGAAAATCTTAATTCAATTCCTAAATGCAGTACTGAATTCCAAATGCTGCTTTGCATTAAATCACATACAAATATTAAGTATGACAACCAAAATTTGACTTAGGAGCTTTTTTCTAGAAGGTATTGAAATGAATATAAACGCAGATACTTTGTAGTTTAGATTCAGATCTAGCACAGATTTGAATTATATGCCCCTGTAAGTGACAACATTCAGAAAGTCATATTCCACTTTTTTGTAGCATAGTGCCATGTGTTTGATCCAGTAGAGAGTAAAACTCTGAAGGTCTTTGGTTTAGCTTGAAATTGTGTACCTCAATTATGATCCTGCTGTTGGCGATGGACCAGGCTGTGGATATCAATACTAGACCTTTTCTGTACAGGTTCTACTTAGTCATTCCACCACTTTTTATGACCTTATTTTTACTAATACCTAAAAGGAACTGAAAAACAATAATTAGCTAATTTTATGCAAATTTGGTTAAGCATTAATAACTTACTAATTGCTTTCGTTGTCCCCATTGTGCTCAGGATCCTCTTCCCATGCTTCCCCCTTACACAAGTGAGTTCTGGGATAGTCCCACATTTAGACATACTCGGGAAATATGGCACGAAATGGAATAGATGTCAATGAGTTCAAGAAGTTTGATAAATGATGTTTAAACCTGAATGTGTTTGCTTTTGGGATACTTCTTTCTATGCATACCTATGAGTTCCTATGTTTTCATGGAATAATATGGAAAGACTGAAAACTTTGGAATTTTTCTCATATTACTATTAAATACAATCCATGCTCTGGTAATGTTTCTCTTCAGGTTCAGAGTCATGAACTTGTAAAGTATGCTAACATTGTTCCCTCATATCTTTTGTGTCCTTGATGAGAGTAAGAATGCAGACTTCTACAATAGATATTGTGAAAGGGAAGGAAACAACTCAAAAGTTAAACAACTGGGATGGGTGAAAGGATAAAAGAAGAAAGGAAAAAGAAAAAATATATATATATATATAAAAGGTAGCTAAGATAATTATACTACTGATTTCTCTTAGTTTCAAAAATGGTTTGTGCTTACACTGTTTGATCAGTTATGCACACCTATATATTGTAATCTGAGCAACTACTTTGAAGATATCAATACACAATATATTAACCATTGTCAATTTCCTATTATCTTGCTTTTGAAATTCTGTGTCTTCGTTTTTATGTTTTTTTTTCCACTTTAAAAAAATCTAGGCTTGCTGCTGTTGCTTCTGCCATCTATCTTCTAACATGATTTTTAAAGCCTTTTATATTCATCCTCATTTCTAGTAGTCTTTTCTATGTGTTTCTGAATTTGTATATATCTGAATTTCCATAACTTATTTTCATCTTGAAGAACTTCTGATAACTTTTCCTTCATTGTTTCTCTGCCAATAATGAATTCTTCTAGCTATAGATTGCCTGAAAAAGATTTCCTTTTGTCTTCATTTTTGAAAGGTATTTTTTGCTGACTGTAGGCTTTTGAATTTACTTTTTTCCTATCTTTTATCAGTCCTTAAATATACTACTCCATTGTCTTCTGCCTTGCATAGTTTCTGACAAGAAGACAAGAGGTTCTTATCTTTGCTTCTCTATTGGAAGATTCTTTTTCTCCAGTTTTCAAGATTTTTGCCTGTCTTTAGTTCTCAGCAGTTTGACTGTAGTGTGCCTAAGTGTATTTAAAAAAATTTTTTTTTACTTGCTTGAAATTTTCTTGTATTCTTGAATCTGTGATTTGTTTTGTTTTCATTAGTTTTGGAAAATTTTGAGCCATTTTCAAATTTTTTTTTCTTCTCCTTCTGAGATTTTAATTATATGTTTGTTAACTTTTTGACATTGGATCAATCTTGAATGTCCTGTTCTCCCAATTTCTGCCCTTTTTTTCTATATGTATATCAGCTTGGGCAATTTTTAATTATTTATCTTGCAGTTCACTGGTTCTTTTTCCCAGTTGTGTCTAGTAAGGTGATGAACTTGTTGAAGTTTTTTTTTTTTTTTAACATCTTTTAATTTCTAACATTTCTATCGAAGTATTAAAAATGAATTTCTACCTCTCTGGTAAAATCTCCTTTGTTCAGTTTTAAAATCTTTTCTACATCTTTTATAAAATTAATCATAATTATTTTAGTCTTGTATGGAATTGATGATATTTGTGTCAACTTTTAGTGTGGTTTTATTGATTGCTTTATCTCTTGACAATGTTTTTACAAGTTATTTTTGATAGAATTTTCAGCACGGCTACAAAGAAATATGAAATAAAAGTGGCCTTTATTTTAAGAATGCAGAGGGAGACTCCATGACCCCCAGGGTCTGGCATTCTCTCTGCCTGACATGTGGTGTTGGGGGCATACATATAGCTTAAGTTTGGGGTGGTGCCTAAGGGGCATTTCTGATGCACAGGTAGCCCATTGGAATTCATTTTGGGTGCCCAGGTAAATTGCCTAGGGGCGGGAAAGGTAACCTCAAGATAGAGCCCCTTGGTTCTGCCTCCCAGCCTGCCAGGTCTGCAGGGCAAAATCCTTTCAATTTTAAATCATGCTATTTCCCATGTGTTTGAATTAATGCCAAACATCAGATATAGAAGCTAAATAGAAAAAAAGGTAATTAGAATTTGCAACCTGAAATGAGCATGCCCTGGTTTGTAAGGCTATTAGAAGAAAGAGTTGAGTCAGTTTTAGTGGTTGGACTAAGCTTGAGTTTTTCACAAGATTGGAAGTTCTGCTTATAGTTCATGGTTGTTACCTTTAGCTTATTACTGTGGTCATCACTGCCAAAGGGGTTTTCTATTTTCCTGCCTCATTCACCTTCCAGCAAGCTCTTGTAAATCTGTACCACAAAGGGTCTCAAAGTTGGCAAAAGAAATGCAACATGGAAGCAGGGATCCTATTAGAAAAAGAGATTAGAAAATAAGTGTAAAAAAGGGCAAGAAAGTGCTCTAAAAAATATAATTGCATGTATGTTTAAGTGTGTAAGATAGATAACTATATTACTAAGTTTTTGTTGGATCATTGAACAGAACAGTTTACATACTCATTGTTTGAATGTCCACTTTTTATGCTTTAATTTTGTAATTTGAACAATTATAAGATGATAATAGTAATTTCTCAACTGGTGATTTCTTAGTGTTTATTCTTTTTTTTTGAAATTCTATATTCTACCCCTTTTTCTGTTTTGCTTTTTTTCTCTTTAAACAAAACAAAACAAAAAAAGAAATACAGGCTGCTACCTCCAGAAGGTGGAAAAGACCAGGAAACCTGGTTTTCTCCCAGGCCCTCAAAAGAGAACCCAGCCCTGCTACCACCTTGAGTTTAGGACTGTAAGGTGATAATTGTGTGTTGTTAAAACCACAAGGCTTGTGGTCATTTACTACAGTGATAATAGGAAACTGATAAGAACTTTTAGGAAACTGATAAGTACTTTGAAAGGCTAAAATCTAATTTGCTTTCATAGCATAATAAAAGGAATTACCAAGTGAATGGTATCATTTTTACAAGACTTTAAGTCAGGTTGGCTTTTTGTCAATAATCCCATCTTTGGACCTTAGTGGATTTTTTCTATAGTTTTAACAGAGGTAAATTTATTAAAAAATTATCCATTGTAATAGAAGAAACAGAATCATGATTCTTGGCCTCTGATCCTGGTATATGGATATAACAACATTTATTCCAGATGTGTACTCCATGGATAATAATGATATTTTATTCCTATACAAGGAGCATATTTCCTGATTTTTCTGGCTAGTATCTCTTCACTGTGGGTTTTGAAACCAGGATGAATTATTGCCAATCTCAAAGTTGAGCCCTTACTATTTTTGGTAGTAATGCCAACAATATCAGCAATAAAGATAATTTTCCATTTACCATGAACCACGTAAGTGCTTTTTAATTTCATATAAGCTTCATAACTTTAGATGTATTCTTATTCCTATTTTACAGACAATTGAAGCTCAGAAAGCTAATGTAATCCCAGAAAGCTAGTTCCTCAAATTTATGGCTCCTACTGAGTGGAGCACTGCTTCTGAACTCAGACACATGTCTCTGCATTTTTGTTCATCATCACTAAAAGCTGTACTTGCTTTTCAGTAGTGTCAATATGGATGTCACGAAGCAAAAGCATAAACCTGCGGAATTTTATCTCTAATATGATTTGATGTCTTTCCTGCTCTCTACAGACAGAATAAACTTATTGCCTTAAGGAATTAGCAATCAATTTAATGCCCCAAGAAATTTCCAAAGGAATGACTACTAATGAACTTTCAGACCCTGAATCAGGACATGAGTCAGAGCAAGTATTTGGTGGCATTTACAGACATTTTGGTGATCTGCCAAAATGAATACACACCATATAGGTATTCACCTGTTTGACTGTTGCTGAGAAGCATCCCTGAAATATTCTTTGTACTAAAGAGTAGGCTCAGGTTACTTGTTGCACAATGGACTTTTGGATATCTTGAACATCTCTTTACAACTACATGGGACAGAAGACTGCCAGATATTATAGTGCCTTTTCTGAATTAGAATCCACTGTTTTCCCACTTGGAATCTTTGAGTGCTGGATTTTTAAACAGTATGGGACTTGCACTGCCAACACAATTAGTTCACTGGAATTAGGGAACCCAAGATGATTATTAGATAAAGGGACTTTTTTCTCTGTTGTATCCATTGCATGCTCTCTGTGTATATAGAAATTACTTAGGAAATGGAGAGTGATGGCGATGAAGATTTATTTTTATATTTACTAGTAGTTTATTACATAGAATAGGTTGTTCAAACTGGTTCAGAGAAATAAATAATTAAAACCTCAAATGAATATTTTGTGGAAGCCAAAAATTTGTATTAATTCAAATGACAATGAGGCATGAGGAGAGGGTTCAGGGAATTCAAGTAACTCCAGGTATGAAGAAGCTGTTCGTAGATTATAGTAATTTACACTGAGTTCATATACAATCTGTGTAGTCAGTTTTCTTGCTTGCTTCCTGATATAACTTAAAGGAGGAAAGGTTTGTTTTACTCACACTTGTAGAGAATTCAGGGACCAAGGACCATATATAATATTCAAGATCACGCCTCTATAACCCACCTAGAAACTCTCAGAAATGTGCTTTACTAATTCCCTCCCAAGGCAATCATGTTGCCAATAAAGCCACACACAACCTTAACTAACTTGATCTTTTAGTTGTATTAATTGCTACTTTGTGCAAGGCACTGTTCTAGGTACTGTGGATATGAAATGAATAAGGTAAAATTATTGCCCCTAAGGAGCCCCAAAAGATAGTGAAAAAAAAAAGAGATCAATAAATGAATGGGTAGAAATAATATGGTAATTCAGCCAGGGAATGATTTTGGAGAGAATTAAAAGTATTTAATACTGTTTACAGAGATTGAGGAAAACTTTGTTCACAATAGAAGGGACACCTGAGTTGAAATTTGAAGAGTGATTAAGAGATTAGGAGGAGACAATGAGAAGACAATTCAAGGCCAAAGTAGGAGTTTATATAAAGTCCTAGATGTGCGAGACACATAAAATGTTTGTGCCATTGCAAGTATTGATGTATTAGCCAGAATACAAGTGAAGTTCTACACATCTTGCTAAAACTGCAGTATTTTCATGTTAGTAGTGAAATCACTCAAGTAAATAATAAACAAAATGCTATGAGCAAACTCGGTTGATAGACAGCAGTATTTATTAAAGAGCAGCACTTGTCATAGGAGTAGAGACTTTGGACCACTTAACATTTAACATTTTTACTTCCTAGTACTTCCCGTAGTACTTGGGATGCAGTTAGTAATTAATATTGAGTTTTTGGATTGATGTAGATTATTTTAATGATTGTTTTATTTTAAAACCTAGTTAATGGCCTTTTATCATCTCTAAAACATATACATGCTAGAGAAATCTCCCACAGGGGCCTAGGGAGAACAAACTCTTTTTCTATAACATTAACCAGGAATGATTACATACATATACAATAAAACCTGTCAATCAGGTATATGTGCAGTGTAAGTACCAAATACCAAGTGAAATTTTGACCCTTTGTCTTTAAGTAAAAACTTTAATGAGATTCCTGTTTTACAGCTCTAGAAATAAGTGCAACTTCCTAGAATGAGAATGTGTTTACAACGAACTATGTAGATGAATACTTCTGGATAATAAAAATAGATTTTTATCTGTTGGAAGCTAAGAATTCTGGTGCAAATTGTCCACAGCATTTAGCATTAATTTAATTATTCTGAAATGGTTCAAAAACCAAAGCTTCTTTTTATTAGCTGGACATAGAGGATGATTGCCCATCCCAGCCATGATCCTTTATTAAATCTTAATGTCATAAAGTGAAGGCAGTTTGGAATAATTATAGTTTGTCCTATCAAAGATTAAAATTAGTCACAGAATATTGAAGTTAGCCAGAGTTGAACTTTAGCTGATATGCATACAAACATACACACAATATGGAATTATTTTTGTGTAGAACTCAGCAGATGGGACTGAGATTCTGTTGAGTTAGGATGAATATGAAATAGCTTAAAAAGAACAAGTAGAAGTGGTTTGGTGGATCACAGGAGATAGGTTATTGCCCCATATAGAGCAATCTGTGTAAAGGTCAGGGCATAGAAACTGCTATTTTTTTCTCCAATATCTATTCTTTTCTTCTCCCATAGTGGAAGACTTTTTAGCTGAACATACGGTTGACCAGACAGAGTGTATCTCAGCGTCCCTTACTGTGAAACTTGGCCTAACAACTATTCTCTGGTTAATGTCACATGACTACCAGGGATGTGCCTATTCTGAAAGGTATGCTTAAAGGAAATATCTTTTTCTTTTTTTTTCCCCCCTCATCTTCATCCTTCCATGTCCAATACCATGGAGCCAACATGTAAGCCCTAGATGAAGTCATTGTTAATTTAGATGTTTATTACAGGAACTAAAACTTTATTTCATTATAACTAAGAAACTAGAGGGAAATATGTCAGGTATTTTCATGTTGCAAATAACAAAAACAATTTAAAATGGTCAAAACATTAAAAAAAAAAAACTATTGACCAATGAAACTGGAAAGTCTAATAAGTGTTATTGTTTAGATCTAAAATGTCCCCCAAAACCTCATGGGATTATAGGCTCTTGGAAGGTGATTGGACAATGGGGCTTATAGGTGGCTTGCTGTGAGGACATGGGGTATAGTTAGAGGAGGCAGGCCTTTGGGGGCAGGTCTGGGCAGGGTTTCTCTCTTGTTCTGGCTCCTCCTATCACTCTTTTCTTCCTGTCTGCCTGCCAGGCAGGAGTCGGTCGCTCTCCTCAGCCCTGTTTTTCTGCCATGCTGTCTTTCCTTAGAGCCAGCTGATGTTATGGACTGGAACATAACCCAAAATAAACCCCTCCTTCTTTAAAATGTGGCTGTCGGATTTTGTTTTAGCAACAATGAAAGTAAGACAACAGACTTTGGGGATGCGTTGATCCAATGACATATGATACCTTCAGTTCTGTGACACTTTTTGCCCATAATTCTTCCCATTTGCACTCCTATGAAGTCAGCAGCATACTGAAAGAGCTCCCAGGGCAACATACATTTTTGTTTATATGCAGGGGGACAGAAAGCTTCTTGTTTCTTGATCACTGAGCAAAGAAATAGGGTTTCAGTTTGATTGAAATAATTTTAGGTCATGTCAAGTTATAGCTAAATTAGTCACAAAGTCAAGATAATGCTGTGTATTTACTGAGGTATCTTTGGATTATCAACAATTGTGGTAAAGGAGATGATGGTTTCTTGATGATTATCTTCAGCCAATCAGGATCCCTACAGGAAGGGTCAGTCAAACTTAAGAGTCCTGCCTGCGCAGTGGGAGAGAAGCATAACAGATGCTGGGAGGCACCTAGACAGTGCCTGATAATGACAGGTAGACCTGGGGGAAGATGTGTGCACTGTGTCAACTGGGGCATTGGTGTACATAGAAGGCTGGTTTGGAAGTCATAATAAGGACTCCGTGTGTGGAAATCTGGCCAGAAACCATGGGCCTTCATTGTGACTTTGGATTGGAGAATTGTAAAGTATAGTGTGTATCTAGGTAGCTTTTTGTTCTCATCATTCTGTGTGTGTGTGTGTGTGTGTGTGTGTGTGTGTACTCTTGAAATAGTAACAGAATTTTTGTAAATACTCTAATAAAAGGCCCTGGGTACAGGGGCTAAAATATAGATGATTAAAAACATCATTTCTGGAGGTTTGGCTCAGTGGCATAAGCTCAGCGGCATAAGCACCTGCCTTGCAAGCAGGCGGTCGTGAGTTTGATCCCCGGTACCGATAAAAATGAAAAAGACAAAAACAAACAAACAAACAAAACAAAACAAAACAAAAATCATTTCTCCCACATACACACTCGCATACAGTAACTAGTCTTTTACTGGATTTCAATTTTTTTATTTTATTTTAAAGAGGATAAGGTTAAACATAACAAAATGGAACAAAACAAATCATAAGGACACAATTTTAAGAAACACGGATTTCAAAGCAAGTTCACTGGAGATCTTCCCTGTCTATTATATTGTCTCTAGTTTTCTTCCAAATAGTTGTCCCCACCTTCACACACATTGAATATATACTGAACGTTATAGAAATAATCTAATCATAACAGGATGATGAAGGCTTTTTAGGTAGCTGTCATATCTTTATGTATGCTGAAATTAAACATAAGTGACTAGACTAATATCACTCTGAATAGTGAATAATAGTATTGCTAGATTATATATCATAATGCTACAGAACTAGCACTGGGTATCTTAGTGTCTCTTCTTCTTCAGAGTATCTGTTCATTATATTGTGCATTATATAATCTGTTCCCATAAACTATTTAGAAATTCTCCACGTGTGGATCTCTACATGTATATCTATCCTTTCTGTATTACAGGGAAAAACAGATCAAAACAAGACAACATAACAAATTCCTAGAAAAGCATGAAATTAAAAAGACATATAAAACCACAATATTAGGTGATCTACAGTAGTTACCATGCTTTCTTTTGTTGTTTTCAGTAGAATTATCTATATCATCAGATATAATTGAACATAGCATTACATAGCAATTTTAATAAAAACACAACATTGGAGACATTGTAGGACTTCAAAACCAGTTAATAATCAAACCAGAATGAGTATCTTATTGCATCTTGTCATCTTCAGAGTAATTGCCTCTGCTCTTAGACTTGATACTATCAAGCATGCCAAATTCGAATAAAATCAGTCAAAACAAAACAGCGGTTTAACAAATCAGCTTCAAATAAAATCAGTTATAGTAAGACAATGTAAGTAATACAGGGCTTCAGTTTAAATTAATAGGAAATTAAGGATAGTTATCATAGTATAGCCTGCTATTTTTGGGATAACTATCTGTGCCCTCAAATCTAGTATGAGTAGACAGACCGGAACAAAATAAAATCAAACTAAACAGAGTGATAAGACTAATGTGGCTTTTAAATCCTGATACACTATTAACAATGTCCTCTCTGCCTTCCTTTTTTAGGCAATTCCTCCCCTTTCCCTCTCTCAGAGTGCTTTGTATATTTTAGGTCCCTCTAGCTCCTTTAGTTTTTAGATTAGGGGGGCAACCCATTATCTATCTGAGTGGTGATGAACCTTTTTACCCCTGAGCTTGATCTTGAGCTGTATTTCTATACTAACTAAAGCCACAAGGTTTTCCTTCCTTCTAGCTGAGTAGTTCTCCACTGCATAAAAGTGTCATGACTTTCCAACCTATCTGCAACTGCTGGACGAGTTGTCCATATTTCTTTGTGGTTCCCTGTCACATAGAGCATCATTTTCTCATCTTTGACTTTTGGTTTATTAACCCTCTTTCAGGTTGATCCTATTCAGAGCATCTCAATGGATCCTGCCTCCTAATCTACTCTGTCTGTGTTTCTTTTTGTTAGTGTATCAAGGCTATCTATATTAGAGATTATAGCCCAACTTCTCTGCCTCGTCTCTGATATTCTATTTTTCTGCTATTATTTGTCCACTTTTCTCCTTCATTCCACTGTCTACCCCGTTCATTGAGGCCTCTCTGCCACTGTTGCTGGAATCCTGGTATTTTTTTTTCTCTCTCTCTAGAATGTTCTTCAGTATTTTTTGTAGGATTGGATTGGTGGCCATGAACTCCCACAGTTCCTCCTTGTCTTGGAAACATCTTGTTTATTCATTAATTTTGAGAGAGAGTTTTTCAGGGTACATCAATCTGGGTTGGAGGTTATTTTCTTTCAAGGCTTCGACTACTCCCCCCACCCCTAGGCTCTTTTTGATTTGATAGTTTGTGTTGAGAAGTCTGTCATTATTTTGATGAATTTTCCTTTATAGGTGATCTGCTTCTTTTCTCTGACTGCTTTTAATATTCTGTTCTTGTGGTGAATTTCTGGGATCTAGATTATTGTATGTCTGGGTGAAGATCTGTTTTGGTTGTAGTTGGTTGGAGTTCTGTATGCCTCATGTATCTGGATAGTATTTCCTTTTCCTATGCTTGGGAAGTGTTCCTTAATTATTTCTGTGAATAGCCTTTGTAATTCATTTGTGGTTATTCCTGCTTCTTTGCTCATGTTTTTTATTCTTAAGTTATAGATCCTCTTGTCATCTTCTAGCCTTTGAATTGTTACTTCCTGGTTCCTTGTTATTTTTAAGAGGTCTTTTCTTTCACAATCACACATTGCAAATCTATCTTCAAGTTTTGAAAGGCAAACTTTAGTTTCTGTCAAGGCATTTTGCCAGCTTTCAATGGAGTTTTTAATTTCCTGGTAGTCTCTTTGGATCTGTTTCATGTATTCTAGATTTTGTTTATATTCTTCACCAAAGGTTTCTCTTCCTTTTCTGGATTCCTCCATTCTTCCATCTGTATCTTCTTGAGAGGGGCTTACCATTTCTTTAATTTATCTTTTTATATCTTGCGTCACTTGGGTTAGAATTTCAGTTTTAAGTTCGTCTATGAGGTCACAAAAGTATTTCTTTATGTCTGCTGATGTTGTGGCCAATATTGTATGATTGCTGCACTGGTTCTCTCCTGTATTTACCTCTCCTGGGCTTATTTTCCCAGGGTCAGTGGCTGGAGTTTTTTTCTTTTCTTTTTTTTTTTTTTTTCTCTTGTCATGTTTCTGGTTTTTTTCAGACAGGTTGTGTGGTGGAGGTCTCAGGTTTTCTTTGTATTGCTTACAGTTTTTCTGAAGTGTGCTGGCTGGGGACTTGCTGCCTTTTCCAGTTTGCTGTTATCTGAGGTGCACACAGGGACTGTGGCCTGACCCCTCTCCTCTGAAGTGCCTTCAGCAACTTAGGCTGTGCTTTGGCGGATGTCACAGGGTTGGTAGTTTCTACAGTTATGAATGGGGTGGTTCTTCATTGTTATTAGAACTTGATATGATTTGACTTGGGATGGAACCTAGTGCTTCAACATCTGACAAAACTCATTGCATTTTGAGTGTAACTCCACATTTGATTTTAAGGACAGCTCAGAGTAAGGGTTAAAACCGTACTTTACATATCCTGACTTCTCTGCCAGTGCCCAGTGTAGGGCAGGATGGATAACACTGGGTAATCATTTTCTATCAAGAAAAAAAAAACCTTAACGTTGTCCAAAAGAAATTAAAATGTTAAGTATTCCACTTACTATGTACACTCTATGTTGCTTAGTAAAGTCAACTCTTTTAATTCTAAACCCTTGTTTTTCAGTAGAATTATTATGATGTGTGCTCCTCAGATTTTGCCAATTTTAGTAATTTGTTCCCATACTGTTTATGGTTTATGTTGAACCTGGTGAGGGTCAGTTGCTTGAAATGGTATTCTTAAAACTTTTTTTAAAAAAGTTAGACTACATTTGTCACAACTTTAGGAAAGTTTTCTTTGTTTTATTAACTTGCTGATGATGCATGAAGTAATATAGATCATTTCAGCTCAGTATGACACAGTAAAAAGGAAATTTCTGTGTTCATTGTGGGGACTACAAAAGAAAACATTCCTTTAACAGTTTCCTTCAGTGATAGAAAAGTGTTTACTAGCACCCCTGGGGAATCTGCAAAGAATCATTAACCATTTCTTTTTACTTGCTGATAGGTTTTGAAGCATTCTGTTTTTAAAACCTGTTCTTGACTGTTTTAAGATTGCAGTAATTATTAAGTGTGATTATTAAAAATATGTTGAGAACACTTTGGTGTTTCTAATGAGAAATTAAAATAACAGTTAAAGCATGAAATGCGGGATTTGACCACTTTCAGAATTTAGCCATAATGAGTACTGTATTTGTTGGTTCTGGTTTGAATTTCTATGATACTAACATAATTGTTATTTTATGATTTTTATAAATGATTAATTCTCACCTAGTTGAATGTTTAGAAACAACACCTAGTTTTCCACTTTCTTACATATGCAGGTAAAATACAGCCATGAATGTGTTACCTCAGAACCTTTGTGCTTCTTGAGTGTGTATTCTCTCAAATTGCATTGGTATTTTTTTGTTTTTGTTCTTGAAGAAAAACCAGTCTTTTGAAAGGCCAGCCCTTGATATAAATGCTGTAACTGTGCTTCTAGAATAAGATGACTCAATGAAGTCAAATCACTGAATCTCCCTGTCCCAAAAGCCAATAGCATTTTGGAAGACAGTAACTTTAAAATTCATAAAATTGAATTGGCCTTAGGCATTACAACAACCCGGGAAGGAAGAAGCACACCGCTGGAACTTGTGTCTCCTCGTCCCATTGCCTCACGTCTTGTTACCCAGATAGAGGTGGAGTGTCTGTATGAATGGCTAAAATCCTAACAAGTCTCCCAGTGCACCTCAATTTAGACCAAAGTGACCTGTTGGATACGCAGACTGCCCTGAGGAGGGATTGGACAACTCTCTGTATCCCTTCAGTGTCTCACCAGAAGAAGTAGCAGCAGCTGAGTCCACCTTTAGAAAACTGATTCCAGGGAAAGAAAGCAGAGAAGGAACAGGAAGTGAATATAATTATGCAGAATACTATCTTCTGTACTCATTAGGGAAGGAGCTTATGGGGAACACAAAGTATAAAAGTACCTGCAGGAGGTCAGGGCCAGAGGGAGATGTACAGAGGCTCTAGGTGTTAGATCATAGTAGGTTGTCAGGGTACTCAAAGCACATCTTTGTGCACTAAGGCAGGCGTTTGGCTCTTTAGCTGGAAGGAGAGTGGGTCCACTGCCCACGAGAGGAAGGTGAAGCACAGAGAACAGTCTTCCAAACAAAGGTTTTTTTTTTTTTTTACCTTGAATTGTGTAATGAGGCCAACATCTTGTTCCAGAGTGACTTAGATGGCATGCTCCTTCCTGCAAGGCCTTTATTTTTCAGAAGCACACACTGGCTGCTCATGGTCTAGCTAGACTGGCCTTGGCTCAGAACCTGCAGTCCTCAGCCTTAGACCAAAACAAGAGAAGGTGAGGAGGTGCCAGGAGGAGAGTGAAGGAAAAAATATATGGTCTTTTTAATGAAAAAATAGGACCAAATTTCATAAGAAAATAGAGAATAATAATAGTTAATATATTGCATATCATTATCTTCAAAATACACAGAATCCAAGGCAAAAAGCAAAAAGATTCCTACAAAAAAAATACAAAGTTTCATTTTCAGTGAATTAAGATAAACTAGTAGTATAAAACAAAACAGCATATATATTGAATTTGAATTATTTTTCACACAATGGAGTATGTAATTTGGAGGTATGTAAGTGTTTGGACTTCTTCCTACTTCCCATTTAATTTTCGACTATTTTGATCTTTAAATATATGTCTTGAAAGAGCTGTTTAGGATAAACATTAACAAGGAGAAGAAAACACATGGAAACTAGGAGTAAAGAGGAACAAGTGGGAATGTCAAGGACAGATGAATGGATTCGGGAAGGAAAGTAACCACGAAACAAGTGTGATACCTCAGTACTTGCTTTTCTGCTATAAAAATCTTCAAAAGAATATGAAAAAGGGCAAACAAAGCCAAGATGCTAAAGCTGTAGAATAAGATAAAAGGGAAGTGCCCAAGCCAAGGAGACAGGGTGAGGGCAGATATGATACTCAAGAAATTAAGATGGGGAGAATAAATCATGAGAGCACTTGAGATGGTGACTTGTACGGTTTGATATAATTGGGATGTAAAAAGAAAAGATAGCACGTTAAATACAGAAGGTAATAGAAATGGAGCTCAAAAGATTTGGAATAGGAAAAAGTAAATAAGTTCCAAAAAGAAAGAAAAGAAAAAATACCCTGAAATATCAAGGTCAAATGAGTCTACATACTGTGTTCTAAGAAAATTTAGTGTAGAAGTTTCAATGCCAAGACATACAGTTTTCTGCTTAAACTTTGAAGCTAGAGATGATTCTTACAAAATCATTCACACAGAATCATCACCTATAAGTAGAAAAGAACTGAGATCACCTCAGAATTATTCAGTGCAGCAGTGAAAACACTGTAGGACTAATAGGCCAAAGTGTAGGAAAATTATGAATAAAAAGAGTGACTCAAATTTCAGATGCAAAGTAGAACATAAATCTCCATTACTACTGTTCAAAAATAGTACTGTTAATGTGTTAACACATTTCTCATTACATTTTCCTTAGGTGTGTATGTGGTACATGTATCTGTGTGTGTGAGAAAGAACTACATTGTTATTGCTTCAACTAATTATAGGTCAATTAAAATCTTTAGACGGGGCGGGGTTTTAGCTCAGTGGCCTAAGGGCCTGCCTGGCAAGCGGGAGCTTGTAAGTTTGATCCCTGGTACCAGAAAAAAAAAAAAAAATCTTTAGACATGTACCTCTTACAAGTTTAGTATGTATGCCATTCTGATTTTTTAAAAAATATTTTTATATGACAAGTACTTTAAACATACTCAAATTTTCTATGTGTTTTCTTTAAAGGATTGTTAGACTATGTGTTTCATTTTTTAACCTGCTTTATTTTTTTAACAAAGCCATTCAGATTCATTCTTATTGATATCTATCAAGGTTCTTTATTCTCTTTAACTTAGGTCTTTTGTTTCATTGTATGCACATATTAGATTCTCTAATTTTGTTGGTTTTACTCATAAAGCTGCAATAGGCATCCATAGACATTTCCTTGCATATAGATACAAGTGTTTCTTTCAGTAAGCAATAGTTGTAGAATTTCTGAGTTGCAAGATTTGTATATTTTTAAACTTCATCCTACATATGTTATACCGGGCTAACCTGTTGCGAGGTCCAGAAACCACAGGCTATTTTCCAACACGAAGACCTTCAAGCATACTCTTCAGAGAGAAGCAGCCATTTAAACCAGGCTTTCACAGTTATTGACGTAAAAGTTTATACCATATTCTCTTATGATTCATTTTGTTTTCCCTTGTCAAATTTTCTTAAATGATAAAAAACTTATGATCATCTTACTAGATACCAAATAACCACTTGGTAATAGTAAATACTGAAAAAGGGAAACAACTTTAAACAAAAATATAAATGAACATTTTCTCAGTAACGTTTTAGAAGTAAACATAAATTATACAACCTCAAATATTTTTCCATTAAAATAGTGAACAAATACCATAAACCCTTATTATTTAGCATTTCTTGTTTTGGCAAGTGTACCCTAACTGCATACAAGAAAACCAACGTGTATTAATAAAACCTGAGAAGCTAAGAAAAATTTTAAATCTCCACTACTATGGCAAGGTGGCTGCTTACACAGTTAAGTTAAAGACAAAAACATGAAGGAAGGAGAGATCCTATTTATAATAACTAAATGATAAAAATATATAGGGCAAATTTAACAATATTACATATTTTAAAAAACCTTTATAAAATTAAAGATATTCCAAAAGATATAAAAGGAAATGTGTAAATATGTAGTTTATTGTTGACTAGGAAAACTCTAAACTAAAAATGTTAATTTTTTCTATTGGACTTGAATATATTTTAAGTAGAAATCGAGATGTTCTTTTTGAAAGCTGGAAAATTGACAATCAAATTCATCTAGAAAAATAATCCTATAAGAACAGTCAAAATAGAAGAGAATGACAGCCTGTCAAGATATAAACACAAATTGTGAAGGTGTAGTAACATACATTGTTGGAAGCTAAAAAACAAAAAGAGCAGTGGAAAATGATAAAAATTCCAATCTCAAATTCACATAATTATTTGGTGTGAAAAGAGAGTATTCCAGAATTTCATCATTTTATGATGGAATAATATTGCATTGTGTAACCACATTATCTTTATCCACCCATTTTTAGACAGTTTGAATGCATTTCTTCACTATTGTGAATAAATAACACCAGTAAACGCAGTGCAGGAATTTTTGACATACTGATTTCATTTTCTTGGAATGTATAATCATAGTACCATTTCTGGATTGTAGTTCTATTTTTTTTTAAACTTTCTGAGGAACTTCTGTTTCTCACAATGTCTGCACTAATGTACATTCCCATTAACAGTGTGTGATGGTTTTTTTTCCCATCCTCACAATTCTTCCAATTTTGTGTCTTTTGTCTTTTTCATCAAACTGTTCTAACAAGAGAAGACGATATTTCAGTATGGTTTTGCATTGCTTTTTCTTGGTGACTAATGATGGTAGCATTTATTTCATACCCCTATTGCCTATCTGTGCATCTTCTTTAGAGAAATGCCTGTCTAGATCTTTAGCCCACTTTTAAGTTGTTCTTTGGTTAGAACTTGCACATATATTCTTGTGTAAGTTGTGACTTTACTCTTGTTTCCTTTTTTTGTGCAGAAACTTTTTAGTGTGCCACTGTTGCCTATGCTTTTGAGCTCTTATCTAAACAATTCTTGCCCCAAATCAGAAGTTTTCCTGTGTTTTCAGCACAGAAAGACAATACAACCAGATCTCACTCGTAAGTGCTATCTGAAAAGAACAGGAGTTGAAAATAGAATACTGGAAGTTGAGGAAGTGGGTACAATGTTATCATTAGCTAAGTGAAATAAGATCTGATGTTCTAGGGCATAGTAGGGGGAATATAGTTACCAACAGTTATTGTATATCTCAAAATACAGTGATTGGAGCAAGGATTTTGACTGTAATAACTGCAAAAATGATAAATATTTAAGGTGATGGGTAGCTTCATTATCTTGATTTGATTATAACACAATGTATGTAAGTATTGAAACCCACCAGTGTACCCAATAAATATGTATGATTGTTATATGTCAAAAACAAAAAGCATAAAGCATTTCAAATTAGTATTAAAATAGCTGGTAAGCCAGGTGTGGTGGCATGCACCTGTAATGACCAAACCCCGTGACCAAGGTCTCCATCAGCACTGTTCTGGCTGCTTTTGTGATAAGGTCCCCACCCATTTCCCCACTTATGGGGCACAGTTCTGTCCCATTCATGGGTTTTCTTCAGTTCTGTCTTCATGCTGACAGTTAAAAGCTGCCTAGAAGCAAGTTACTAATAAAGCCTAAACTTCCACTACTAATGCTAGTACTCGGTGGTTTCTACCAAGGGTTCTGGAGGGCACAGAGCTGAACTCTTCATGTCTGTAGTCTCAGTTTCTCCTCACATGGACACGGGAGGCTGGTGCTCTTTTCATGATCATTTGACATAAGAAAAGCCTAAGATTATAGAAATGTGATTGCTTCTCAAGGACTCTACTCCTAGCACAAGGCAGACCAAGTACATCCTGCTGACCTAACTGTAGCCACAGAGGATCTGAAGGCTTGGTCCTTAGCTCTATAGCATCCTTCCCAGATGGCTCACCTCCACAGGGAGTCACATAGAACTTCCTGGCCTTTTCTTCAAATTTCCAAACATTGACTCAGATTGTTTTGGGGGCACATGCAACTTGTTTATCAGCTGAGGACCATCTGAAATTATTGCTCTGTGTTTTCAGTAATCCACTTACAGTAGGAGTTCCTTAAGTAGTGCTGTGTTCTTTGATTGCTTTCCCAAATAATTTCTGATTGCTCAATTTTGTAGACATCAGGATTATTTTGGGCCTCTCAGAGGTGTATTTTTAGTATTACTCATTTCCTTGCAGTTGGGTTACCAAGTTCTGATATGGTGATCTGCAGCTATGCAGGGCTAGGCAGCTGCTGATTTTTTCTTTCCCAGTGGCTCTGTTGCTTACACAGCAGAAGTGAAATAATAGCCAGGATTTATGCTAATAATAGTCTTAGTTTACATCTTCATCAGACTCTGAACACAAATTAAAAATGGATTATATACTATACAATATTATTGCCTTTCTGTCTTTTTTCTCTACCTTATCTGTCCTCTATCTTACATGTAATAATTCTAATAATAACTAATAATTTCTAATAACTTTTTCTGATAATTTTTCTTGCTGTTCCCTATAATCCAACTCCCAAAAAGACCTCGCCAAAGCCAATTGTAATCTGTTCTCATAGTGGCAACATAGACAAGCATTTTTCACTGAGTATCCGTGCGCCATGTGCTGTCAAGGGTGGTTTATGCTTAGTGTCCTTATTTCCTTTTTTTGGAGGGAAAGGGTAGAGTAATTTTTTTCTTATTTCTTTGCATAGAGGGAAGAGTATCTCAGGCCTGTGCTCCTGTCATGAATAGTGCTAACAGTGACTACAATTTACTGAGTGCTGAGGTAGTTCTGGCTCTCAGTCTTTTTTATAGCTGAATAAAGCTCTTAAAATTGGCCCCCAAAGCCATACATTAACCAGCAATGTCACTTGAATGCAAATAACAGACCTGTCAGACTGTGACACCTCCACTCTTCCTGTGGCCTTCTGCCTGAGACAGGGTTTTGCAGCGCCACAGTTGCTGGTCTAGCTCCACATAACATCTTGAGGCCATAACTCCTGCCTCCTAAGTGATGAGGTAGAGAACTGCTCTCTCTTCACTCCTGCTTGTGGGCTGGAGGAAAAATTTCTGAGCCTTTGTGGCCAAAAAGAAAAAGCACAAGGAGTATTCTTGGGCAAAAGAGGGAAGAACTGTCTCCATGGACAGCCCAGTTGTTTCCCACAGCCTTGGGTTTCAGCCTGTGAACCCCGTGTGAGATAGTCTGTCTGTAGGCAGGTGTTGAGAGCTCTAAGCCTGGAGCCAGAGCCCCCATGTTGGCTTTTGTGGGTTCTGGGAGAGCAGAGTGTCAGGGTTTGGGATTGAGCAGGGCTACAGTGCCAGACAAGTTTAAGGCACCCAGCACTGAAGAACTATTTGGTTTAAGCAAGTTACTTTTTTCAGTCTGTTTTTTTTTTTTAATCTGTCTGATGGAAATAACAATTGTTATGGCATAGAGTATGTGATGAGGACTAAATAACAAAGCAAAGTTTCTTAAAATAAAAATATTTGCCATTTGATATGCAAGCCAGATTAATTGAGAGAAATGTTAATATGCTTAAATAAGTTTCCAAACAGATGGGAAAGAAACAAATGTATTTAGGTAGAGACAAAGTACCAGATGACAAAATTTATCTTGACATTCAGATTTGAAGAGTTTTGCTTCTGTTATTTTTCTTAGGGATTTTAGCAATGAGCTTATATCATTAGGCACTAAAATTAACTCATATAATGCAAAATGAGACTTATCTAAGAACAAAATAAAACTGTTGCAAGAGGAATTGAATCAGCTTGAACATTGATGAAGTATATGGCTTAGGTTAAGAGTAAATCATTACAAAACATTTTATTTTAAATGGAAAAGCTGTCTAAGACAGCACCTGTAGCAGTAGACTTACGGGTAAATTAGGGTATTTTCAGTTGCGAGACGCAGAGGCTTTTCTGTCTGAAGTAGTCACTGCAAAGTTCACCAAGTGAGATAAGCTCTGGAGCAATCTATGCTGTGGTACAGGACCTGAGAAATCAGAGCTAGCAGAAATAAAGCTAAACCTGTGTAGCAATTCAAGTACCCCGCCCCCCGCATAGTGGGACTATATAGCTGGACAAAATAAGTCCAAGAAATTACTAGTTTCCACTCTTATTTTCTGCCCTGTCTTCCTTATCACAGGTGTCCTAGTCATTAAGAAGCAGCCACCAGAAGTCACTTAACTATAGCAGCAAATATAAATTTGCCTATTGGATATAAATTCCTTCTGCTCAAATTTTCAAATGAAGTAAGAATTACATGTTTCACAAGGTGAATTTTTAGTTTTAAATGGAAACGCTGCTAAGTTGCTTCCCCAAAGGATATACCACAGCATATTCCCAAATAATAGTGTAGTAGTGTGAAGAATAGTATTTTTCCACAATTTAGAGAACTGACAGGATATACAGCAAAGATCTATAGGCTTGGCTGTATACTAAGTAAAACTTCTTAGAGCAAAATATGTGATAAAGTTGAAAATCATGACAGAGATTTTTAAAACATAAAGATTAATACTTATAATTAGAGATTTTTAAAACATAAAGATAAGATTAATACTCATAGCTATGAGTTCCAAAAGTACATATAAAAAAGACAAATGACTTAAGAGAAATATGTAAAGAATACAGAGTCCTTGCAAGCAGACAGTCGTGAGTTCGAGCCCTGGTACCGATAAAAAGAAAAAAGACAAAAAAAAAAAAAAAAAAAAAAAAGAATACGGAGTCACTGCACAGAGCAAGAAGTGACAAGCAACAGGTGAACCTTTGTGAGGACCTACACCCTTGCCTGGAAATCTGGAAATGTGCATTCAAACTACAAGATCCCATTTTTTACACATAGATTGGGGAATTATATGATGATAAGATTCTGTTATCTTTTTGCCGTTTATCACTACCACACATTTAATCCCTAAAGTATGCAACTGCATTTTACTGGCAGGTGAGGCTGGTTCTCACAGTTCTTATTTATAGGTGACCTTCAAAGGGAGGAGCAATGAGATCCGCTCAAGGTGGCCCTCAGAGTCTGCTGCCCTTGTGCCATTCAGGGGCCCCTGGCCCTATTTTTTTCCCCCTTTTTACAGGGAAAAAGGAAAGATCTGATCTCTGAATCTAATGGATACTCCTTTGCTGCTCTCAGCAAGAAATCCTAACACACTGGAGCATTTGATGGGTTTAATGTCAGTTGAAAATGAGAGGCCCATAGGGACAGTTCAGATACTATGTCATACAGCTTTAGCCACCTCACCTCGTCCTCTTCTCAGTTTCCACATCTCCCACCATTTCATTCCCCCCTTTTCCAAAATCTAGGGGATGTTATTCCACAGGGCACGAGGCCTCTCAGGAGTGTGATCCAGACTGCTGTAGGGGAAGTGGCCCATTTTAGCAGCTTTCTTCTTTTGTGGTTTCTTATTTCTTGCCTCACGCAAAACTTTCGCGTGTATGCTTTGTTCATTTTATCATACGTACATTGACAATTTGGAGATATGTGTGGTTGAACAAAACCTAGGCATGGAGAGAGGTAACCCACCTTCCGGGATACATGGGGGTCTGGGTGACAGCATGGCCACTATGTGTTCTTGGACACCTGTTTTCACTTCTTTCTGTCTTGCCTTATCTGTAAAATCTGATCAAAGGAACTTTCATCCTGACAGAAGCTGCTGTGGCGAGTAAGTGGGTTGATCTGTGTGAAGAGTGTGACAAGTCCAGGGCATGGAGCAGACAGCCTGGCAGGCTCCGGTCTGTGCAGGAGGATTGGAGCACTCAGGCTACAGGGTACCTGTGCTCTTGCCGGCCCCACTGTCTCTTAGATGCATCCTCTTCAAAGGGAAATTCACCCTGATGGGAAATGGGAAAACTCCACCGACACAGAATCTCTGCTGCTTTGTAACTTGGTATAGTTTTTGACCTAATGAGGTGTTGCCAAAGGCCCTTCCTTACCCTTACAGTGTGAGGGCAGCTATAAATCACAGCCCAGGCTAAGAAAGCAAAGTATTATAGCCTCTTAGCAAATCATTGTCCATTTGGTTATATTTTGGTTCTTTATAGGCTCTTAATAATTAATTTAGGTAAGAGGCTCAGGACTTAACTTCTTTCCAGTCCTGCATGCAGTGGACTTTTATTGGCTCTTTGAAATGTTTCTGACTTTGTCACCCAGGGGAAAAGGGCAGTTTAGATCGATAGAAAGGTATTTAATCTTTGCAATTTCTCATTCTTGCGCCCAGCTACTTTTTATTGTAAAAGAAAAGCCCAGCACCAGAGGATTAAAATGCAAATTTGTTTTTCCATCCTAGATCTTGTTGCAGAATGTTGCTCGGTGGTTAGCTTCTGGTAACACTGCCTTCATAGTTCACTTTTCCTCAGTGGAAATCTTGTACTCTTTTATCATATGTTTTAGTCATAGCTTTTGTAATGAAAAGCCAGACCTGGGTAGCTCATAAACAGCACTGCCACTGTTTGAATCCTCTGTTTCCAGAAATTTATCTTTCATGCTTTCAGAGGCTAGGATGCCCAAGATCAAGGGAGATCTGGTGCCTGGCAAGAGTTCATTTCACTAATGGTGCACCTTTGCATGGAAGATAGGCCTGGCTGGCTCCCTGAGGTCACTTTTGATAAGGGCACTAATCCATTTCTGAAGCTCCCACCTTTGTGATCTAATCACTTCCCCAAACACCTCTTTCCTAATACAAACTCTGTTAGGGTTCACATTTCAACATAAGAAATTGTGGGAAATAGTGGGATATTTTCATACCATAGCATCATATTTTTACAAAATGCTTTTCTTTCAATTCAGAGTTGTTTCAAAAGCTGTTATTTTATTTTTAAAGTTATTTTATTTTATCTAACCTACTAACTTAAGCATTTTTTGTAATTTTAGTCAAGTCATAGAACTAAGAAATTCAGTGTACAAAACAGGTAAATTTTATGTTATAGTTACTGTGACTGTTAATTCAGTTGGCTTGGGAGCCACCTGGGGATTGGTAGAACAGTTTCCTAGATGAGTCTGGGCAGATCAGGGAGCCATGCCTTTGGGTCCTAGACTTGGTCCCTGACCCCTTTATCTTGGCACTGTTCGAATCCTCTGTTTCCAGGCTACCATGAACTCTGCAGCTTTGCTCTACTTTCTGCCGTGATACTCCTGCTTTAGAGCCAGCTGACCATGGACTGAATCTCATTAAAATGGGCAAAGTTAAACCTCTTTTTCTTTACAGTGTCAGTGTTTGCATTGTGTCCAGCAATAAGAAAGCTAATGCAGTTATTTTTGGAATTGTTATAATTTATAAACACCTCTGTGTCAAACAATATAGGAACACAGGAAGAGGGGCACATAAAGTTATCCATGGTTGCATAAAACAAATCCAAATAATGGCCAGAGTAGAATATTTCATGGTCACTAAAATGATGGATGTCAGGATATGAGAGTGGATTCTGAAATATGTCAGGACATGAGAGTGGATTTTTGAAGAGCACTGAAGAGTAAAAATAGACTCAAAATTATATCCCGATTAAAACTAAGTAAAGCATCAGCATAACAGAAATTACAAGAACTAAAATGTTTGGTAACTGACATTTTAGAAATTTTATTTCTATAAAGACAAAGTTCATAATAAATTTATTGAAAGCGGTTCAAGAGATCTGCTATGATGTTTTTTCAGTGAACAAGTGAAAGCAGGTGATTGAGTATTGAGATTGCTATGGTTTAAATGTGCCCCTAAATTTCATACAGCAGAAACTTAATCCCCAAATTCCTATGTCAGTGGTGTTTGGAGGTGGATCCCTGGGGCAATAATTAGGGTGAGAGAAGGTGATGAGGTTGGGGCATTCACAGAGGGATTAGTGGCTCTCTAAAATGAGGAAGACAGCATGTGCCCATACCCTCTCTGTTGCCAGTAAGGGAAGGCCTCACTAGATGCTACCCTCACATCTGGGATTTTCAGCCTCCAGAACTGTAGGAAATGAATCTTTTCTTGTATATGATTCAGTCTGCAGTAGACTAAGACAGGCAGCAAGGGCTCTGGCATCAGGGAGACAGAGTTCAGGTCCCAACCCTGGCTATTGTACCTGTTCCCAAAACTTCTGTGGCTTAATCTGCGAGATGGGGATGAGGCCAGTTCCACAGTATTGGATACTTACTCTGTCAGTGAGATATAGTGTCTGCCACTACAAGTTAAAGAAAGGGAGGTAACGTTTCAGTCCATAGTCAGTTGGCTCTAAGGCAGGAAAGCATGGCACAGGAGTACAATGCAGGAATACTTGCTTTTGGCTTGGCAGATAGGAGGCACAGAGAATGGAGGGGAAATAGAAAGGGAGATACAGGTTCTGGGTCATGCCCACAGAGGCCTGCCTCTTCTGAGCAGACCCCACTTCACTTCCTAACACAGGGAGATAGACCATACCCACAGTCTAATCACCTTTCAAAGGTCCCACATATGCATTCCTGGGGCCTTAGGAAGATACCTAAATATAACCAGAACCTGGCACAGTTCTGTATAGCCATATTTAAATTTCTTACATGTTGCTAGGTTCTTTAATGGTGACTTAGAACTAACCTCATTGCTTTCCTTCCTTTTCTTCCTCTACCCTGAAACCTCAGAGGAGAACATTAAGTGAGAGAGAAGAAGGAAAAGATCTGCTCATTATTAGGATGTAAACAATATGTTGTAATTTGTAAACATGCCTCTAGTGCAGGTGGCATGCCCTGGAATTGAACCTAGTAATGCACAGCAGGAAAAGAGGAGAGGAGTCAGGATGCGGTATCTGCTGTGCCTTCAAGATGAACGCTTCTACCTCTGACATACCAGTTTCCATTCCATGGTGCCAGTGCAATGAATAAGCATTTGTGCAACTAATGCCATTGTAGCATCATCTTATATTTACTTTGCTATATATGATAAAGATTCACCATAGCCAAAACAAGCTTATGCTGTGGCAACCCAGGCTCCTTGATCTTTTATTTGTGAGAAGCACCAAATAGGAGTGGAGTTACTTTTAAATAAGAAAAGAAAAAATAAAACAAATGACAGATTGATAAGGTATATGAGATCTGACCATAGACATCAGTCCAAGTGTCTGTAGGTTTGTAATTCACTTAAGTGGGTGTGTTCTATATTTTCTTTCAAGTTTGATAACCATCAGCTTCGATATCATCCTGGATGTGATGTTGGCACTATTAAGTAATGCTTCATTTTGCTAAATGCTTTTATTTCCCCCCTCTAGCTTGCTATGAGTTTTGTGATAGCTGCACATTAGCCCAAGATGATGTTTGGCTAATATCCAACACATACCTCTTGTATCAATTGGAGGGTTTTTTGCCTTTATCTTTGTGTGTTTTGCCTTTATCATTGTGTTTACTATCTAAGAGAGGCAGGTTTCTTTCTTATTATATTAAAAATAAAAGAACGAAGCCAAAAACAAATAGCAGAAAATAATAAAGATCAGAAGATACAATCCCTTATCAAACTGTGAACATCATTTTTCATATAGATTAACATTTTGATTCTTACATTTCTGTAAAAATTTAAAAAAATCATTTTTCATGTAGATTAACATTTTGATTCTTACATTTCTGTAAAAATAAAAAAGTTGTTTAGAATAGTCTAAACAACTTTGGTAAAGGAACAAAATTAGAGCTCCAACCCTCCCCAATCCCATGACTTAGCACAAAGTTACAGCATTGAGGCAGGTTTCAGCACAAGCAGTAAGTCTCCCGAATACTCTCTGCAGAGCTCAGGATACAATTTGGTGCCCCTTCACCCTTTAGTACCACACAAATTGCAGTGTCTCCTGGCTGCTACTCCAGCCTCCCACCACACAGAAAGTCTGCAAAGACAAAGGCCACGCCTTCCATCACTCGTCCTCTGTGCTTACACAGTGTCTGGCAGAGAGTGGTACGTGGCAAGGCAAAGACCAGCTTATGCTGCATTATCTATAAATGTTTTCTTTTAAACCCTGATAGATCTTAAGGATAGGAAGGGAAACCTAATAATTCTGTGTTTAGATTCCTGTCTTGCTATTGACAACTGATGTAATCCTTACTAAATTATTTCTCATCATTGCCTTAATGTTGTTCTCTGAAACTGCAGGATAGAATTCCAGAAAGGAAAGAAAGCAATGTAGTTAGTTCCAAACCATCGTTAAAGGACATAGCAACATGCAGACAATTTAAATATGATTACAGTGAGGTGGGCTATGTTCTCTAACAGAGAGCAAGCAAATCCTCATAATCACAGAGCAACCTGGTAAACCAGCACTGAAGCTTCTTTCAGCTGAACTGAGGAAGCCATCATAGACTCCTTTCATGTTCCAGAGATTGGTTGTTTGAAGAGTTTGCCATCAAGTTAACAACCAAAAAGAAGAAAGAGCCAGTTGTAAGAACCAGTCAGAACAGAAGGACATTAAGCAAAGAAAGCCAGAGAGCTGGCAGAAACTTAAGGAGATATTTCTAAAGTGGTTTGTGATATTGTTGAGGCTTTAGCAAATATTATGTGGTTTGTTTCCTTTTGGTGAACAACTACTACTGGGAGAACAGGAAAGTCTGAGTGCTAAAAAGAGTGTAGGCTAAAAAGATAGGCATACATGCAAGGTCAAGTAAAGTCCTGAGGATTTCAGAGTGGGCCTCTAAGGCCGGGGAGGATGGCCAAGCTCTGCACCTGGGAGGATGAGGCACAGTGCTTGCTGTCTTCCAGTAACATGGTGTCAGGCAGGCAAGGCAGAGTGGCAGGCTTCTGCAAGGCAGCATAGGCAGGGCTCCCTCCCCTTGGCTGCCACTCCTGAGGGCCAGGTTTGTTTGTCCTGACGGCACCACCTGTCTGAGGGGCCAGCATGGCACTGCATGGTGAACACTCACTCTCCGTAATCTCTCGGATGGCAGGTGGAGTGCTTTTCATTTAGGGTAGACTGCAATAAACAGTATAGGAGACAGATGGGATTTCCTAGTGCCTGCTGATCTCACCTTTCCCCTGTGAGTTCTAAACTCATCTACTCATCACAGAGCCCGCCACCTGCTTTACTTGTGCTAATCCTAGGTCAGAGGGAAGTAGAGAGGCAGGAGTCAGCCCATAAGGACACAGGTGGGAGATCCTGAGCCCCTGAAAAGAGTAGGAGAGGCCAGGGAAGGGTTCAACCACCAGCCCTCTAGAGGGAGGAAAGTTCTTATTTTAGTGATCTTAATAGAACTGAAGAGGTAAAACCATAATAATAGCTCAGTAATACTATGTCTACCATTGTTGGCATAAAACACTTATTCTCAGAGATGCAGTAGGACCTTCACTGCCAAATAAAAAGGAACATAATAGAAATGACCTTTGACTTATTATAATATGACATCAGATATAGAGACCACTATGAATGAATTATCTTTTTATTAACCAGATTACCCAGTCCATCAGTTTTATTACCTATCTACAATTTAAAATATGCATCAAAATAGAGGAAATTAATATTCTGTATAAAAGATGAACTATGGAGTACCCTATATTGGTCTGGAAATACATCATCTGGTGTTTCAGTTCAATTTCAGTTACTGTATCATTTCAACCTCAGCGAGGCTCAATTTTCTCATCTGTAAAATGGGAAGAATGAATACTAGCTATATCGTGAAATTGTGGTAAAGATTGACTTGTTACCTGCAGAGGACTTAGAACATCATGTGGCACAGTATACCCTAAGTAAATACCCACTGTCATCACTATCACCTAGCAAGGGAGGCCTCCAAGATACACACCATGTTCAGAATGCTGGAATGGTGTCAAGGAGTAATTCTAGCTGCTTAAAAAGAAGCCAATAATAGGAAGTTGCTCAGATATAACAGGACATCATTTCCCATTTAGGTAAAGTGTAAATTGCATGTTGTTAATTTAAAGGCAGCTGTATTCCCACAGTGATAAGGACTGGGCTTCTTCTATCTGTATTCTACCCTGAGGTTCTCAAAGTGGTGTGGTTTGAGGGCATTCACCCAGCAGACAGAAGATGAAAAGTGGCTTCCTGATCCCTTACACAGGGCTGTGCATCACTACTGCACACACTGCTTATCTGGCCCACATAGAAAGGAAGCAGGGAAATCAGCCTGTGGCTGGGCAACTGTGGTCCCCAGCCCTGTACCATGAAAGGGTGGGGACGGCTGAATGGCCACCATCTCTGCCATGGTTATAAAGGAGGTTTCCATTGCCTTCCCAGCAGTGTCCCCTGAAATGTTAATTCAGTAAGTGATTTCTTGGTTGTCTGACTCTTCAGTTGATGAGAAAAAGATGGAAATTTATTTACCAAGAAAATCGTCAGGAGGGTCTCCTTGTGGAGCTGTTATGGAAGTCATATGAGTTGGCTCTTGGTTGATTTTATAATATGACTTAAGTCTCAACCATAGTGATTTTGACTGCTGTGACCAGTGTTATCCAGAGTGGATATTTGTGGCTTATCAGAAGGGAACGTTAAAACTGCTTGATTCCAGTGACTTCACGTAGATTTAAGGCCTTTTGAGTGAAAAACCTCAAGGAATTGGACTACTATAAGTTTATTTGGTCAGTGTGGAGTAAGATTGCCAAGTAACTTCTTTTTCAGTCATATTTTGGGCTTGAATTATTTGCCTTACTTCAACTCTCAATTTTGCCCATGTTGACACAGCTAAAACCACAGGTACACAACTAAAACTACAGAGGTTGAAAGAAATCAGCCCTTCAGAGCCAATTATAATAATCTGCATAGTGTTTTATAGATTATGCATCACTTTCATGTATTTTTTTATTGTGCTGATTTCACATTCTGCTAAGTGGGATGCAGAATAAAATTTTGGGGGCAAAATACAGCAGATATTAAAGTCCATTTAGTAAGAAATTCGCATATCAAATAAAGAATTGTGTTTTTATTGATTCAACAGTTGCATTATACTTTAATTCTATAGTTAGTTATGGCATTTCAAACCCATTAACGAGAACTAGTAGTTCGCTGTAAATACCTATTTACCATAGCGTAGCTACTTGCCCAAGATTTGCAAACCTGATGTTTTATTTAGCAAATAGCACATAAATACATCTTAATCTTTCAAGAATGCAGAAATAATGGAATAACTCCTTTATACTCCTTTCCAAAGAAAGAAAAATATATATGAATGAAACACTCATAGATAATCTAAAATGATTTTGGTTTCTGTATTTCACCATCCTATTATAATATTCCACTCTGAGGGTGCCAAAAATGAGTATAGAATGGGCTAAATATTGATTTGTTGTGTTTTCTTCCACCTTCTCTTGGGTAAAATTCCACTGCAGAGTAGAAAAAAAATAGAAAGCACAAAGTGGAAATTAAGATAGAGCAACCTTTGCATAACTGAGAAGCGGAGGAGACTTACTCCTTCCCACTTCACATTTCTGTCCTCATCACACTGAGACACGGAGATGTGATTGGCCACTCAAGAGGGGGATACTCTTCAGAAGATTCTTTACTTGATGGGAAAACTACACTTGATGCTCAGTTATGGAACATTTAACTTTCAGGTGATAAAACTTAATCCAAAGTGAGAATATTTATCCTCTGTAAATGAACATTGTTACTGATTCAAACTAAATTCTTTCTTTTTTGTACTGATTTATTTATCAGAAATCATCTTGGCAAAAATAGATACATAATAAACTTGTAATATTTTCTCTTTTATTCTTAGAGCTACAACAGTAAATTACATGATGATTTTTTATTTGACAATAGGATGATATTTTCACAAGGACAAGCAGTAAATAATAAGAAATAATCTTCTAATATAACCAAGCATGACAGTAGTTTACAGTTAATGTGACAGAGTATTCTTTGAAATATATCTCATGGATTTGTACGTAACTGTCTTTGGGGCTCTCACATGAGAAACTGCTTCAAATAAAATGTTCCCAAGGAACAAGAAAATGATAATAAAGTAAATAACTAATTTATGAACTACTTTGAGGTAATGAATTACATCTTTAGCTAACAAATTTGCCATGGTGTTAATTGATAGCAAACCATCTGAAATGAATCTCCTGTTTTACAGTTATATCATTTTTTGAGGGTACAATATAGGATGAGATGGTCAAGTCTTCAGCTTCATCCAGGAGAATGTAATGAACAGCACACAGAAGGACTCTGCTTTTAGGCTGGGCAATTCACCTGAAGTTTTTTCAGTGGAGTTCCAGAGATATAGCCACAGGGTTTCACAAGCAATACATCATTAATGTTTTCTCAGTCTCAAATTTCCCATCTCTAAAATGTCGAAAAGTCCTTTGTTAACTAGGGAAGGGTATTGTTAGTGAGCTGCCCAAGTTTGAGAACCTGAGATCCAGAATAATGAAGGTCCTCATGCATGTTGGGGAAGATGTGTCTTCTACAGCTTAGGCCTCCTGGGAGTGTGCGAGGAACACTCTAAACACACACAGCCGTAGCTTTATGGTTATCAGTGTACCAGCTAAATAATCAGGCAGTGACAAAAATACCCTCTTTCTGTGTTTCTCTATGTCTTTGTCTCTCTCACACGTACACACACACTTCTAAATTTTTTGTTTTAATCTTGAAGAAAGGAGGAGAGAATTCACTTGTCATAGAACAATCTGAAAAGAAGTAAACTCTTGTTTTCATCTTTTGCTGCTTCTGTAGCAGATGATGGACTAAGGTACTGAGCACACTAAAAGTGGCCAAATCTATTGTCCATAGGTTGAACAATGGAAATAGCATGTAATCAGTACATTTGTAAAGGAAAGTAACTAAGGAGTCAAAAAAGTATAGGTGAGGAAAAACAACCATTCAGTTTTAAAATCATTTCAGGATCGTTCCAAAAGATGTATGAAAAGTTGATTCATATAGTTAAGTCTTCTTAAAGTTAATTTTATCCTATAAAAATAGATTTTTCTGATATTCCATAGACAAAACTTTGATAGACTCAAATTTTTATTTTTAGTTCACTTACATGTGCTGTCAGCTACTGGCTAGAAAAACTAATTTTGGTGCTATTGGCTTCAAATGTTTAATTTGTTCGGTTTTTATGAATATTTTCAGTGCTTTTTTTTTTTTTTTTTTTTTTTGTATTGGGGATTGAACTCTGACTTTGTGCTTGCCAGGCAGGTGCTTGTGCCACTGAGCTAAATCCCCAGCCTCATAGTGCACATAATCTCTGACGTAATTACAAAAGGCAGTAGCAAAATTGAACAGTATAACGGAGTCTAAAATAAAATGATTCTTTGATATCTTAAATGTAGACACTACTTCTTACTACATATCTAATCATCTCATCTTAGAAAGCCCGGAGCAGGATGACATGAATCCATACGTGAGTAGTTCTTCTGTGAATGCCTTGTTATACCCACAGAGAAGCATAATTAGAACTGCATATAAACCTTGTATTTACTGATAAGGATAATTGAACATGGAGCACTTCAATGAAAATTTCAACATACAGAGAAGTTACTTTATCCCACAGTTTATTTAAAGTTAATGGTGCACATATTTGCAATAAATATCTTTATGATTTCTAGCAGCTGTTTATATTTTCTGCAAGATATTTTATGACTGAAGACACAGTATTCTGTTGTCCTGCACCTCACACACTGCTATGTGTATACAGGATGTGGGTATTTAATAAATACTATTTGATGATAAGATTTAATTTAGACATGGCATTTTATGAATTCATGTGACTCACACACCTCACAGATGCACTTGGGTTTTGATTTTGTAAAAGTTAAGGAGCCAACTTGGCAACTTAAAATGCAGTGTTGCACAGTTTGGACTGGCCAGTTTAGCAGCCTCTTTTGCTTGCTGTTAGGCTGCATCATTTGGGGTTCCACCTGTTGATGACCCCAGTTGTGATCTGAGGTTTTCATTGATTCCACAGCTCCCTTCTCAAAGCCAAATATTTTTCAAACATGAGGCCAAAACGTCAACATGAGAATGACAAGGTAAATAGGTTATTGTAAATACATCACAGCTATTAAATCATTCAAAATACAGATTGTGTTGATGGTGGATTACTTTGCTATAGGAAGGAAAGCTGAGTTCTTATACAATTTTTAAAGAAAATACTCAAGACTGGCAAAACCTTCAGGGAAAAGAGCATAAAAAGTTAATAAAATTTATTCATTTTAATTGTTAAATACCTGTAGTTGATCTGATCGATACTAATTTCAACTTTATGAAGCTAAACAATGCAAAGATATGTGCATATTACACAACAAACATAAATCTTAATTATAACATAAGATTCTTAATCATAGGTGGTAAATTGCGGGAAAGAACCATATAAATGAGTAGAGTTTATGAATATTGAACTGACCTTACTAACTTACTGAAAACCAGATGCATTTCCAAAGCCCAAACATCTAAACAAAATGAAACCAGGCATTAATCTTTAAAGCTCCACATTCCATATTGTTTTGACTTCAGGTTTGCCTGTTTATTGGGTTCCTGTATATAATGCCCTCTACCTGGGACAGAATCCCCCCCCTTTTTTTTTAATTTAAGGAGAAAAAGAAAAAAAATAGAAAAAGGGTACAAGTTATACAGAATTTCAGAAAGCATAAACAGTAGGAAATCATTAGTTAATAGATTGCATATTGTTATCTTAGAAATAGTTGTTCAAGTTACAAAATTAAAGCATATAAAGTGGACTTTCAAATAAGAATCCCTTTTTCTTAAAAGGCAGACTTTCCCATGGCTTTCTTTATTCCATATTCTCTGTGTATGGGGAGTGGAGTTTCGTAGTTCCTCCTTTTTGTTGTTCTGTTCCTCCATGGAAGCACCAGCTCCCTCCCCTGTATTCCCAGGGAACTTTCTCCCCACTTTGTCTTTGGTTGTTTGCCTTCCCTCACAGCTGTGGCCAGTGATTTACAAACTGCTGGAGGACAGCTGGGCTGTCTCACCTTGGAGTCCCAGATTGTGCTGGGTCAGACCCCTTCCCAAAATCAACACAGCAAATCCTACAGACCTTTCCCTCAGAAAACAGCAAAAGGTGCCCAGTGTTGTCAGAGACTGCATAGACGTTTAGGAAAAGAAAAGTAATCTTTTGTTACCTTAGTTCTGTGTTAAATCTTAATGCAAAACAAAATCTGTGTGGCAGATCTTAAAAGATTGCATTTCAGTGTTACAACATCTAAATTTCATTTATTGTGGGACCAGTTCTTCAAGGAAAAAGGCTTGCTCTTTAGGGTTCCCAGCACAGTTCATCAGTTATTCTGAAACTGTAGAAGCAAAACAACTGATTGGTGGGGAACGAGTCAATGAAAAATGTGTTTCATTTCTAATGGAGCTTGGCAGTAAATTTTTTCATATTCATCATCCTGTTATACAATAAGTACATTAAACCTCATAAATGCTTGCTGTGCATTGATGCTGACTTTATCCAAGTGTTAAATCAAAACAATTGTCTAAAGTGCATATTATATTAATGTTTTGAAAAAAATACCCTCATATTACCTCATACACTTCTAAAAGGTTTCCATCTATTATCATTTTCATTTACATTTGTAGATACCCTAGAGAACACTTTTCTTTGTTTTGGTAATGAATGCTTTAAAAAAAAGTCAAACAGTATAAACTTGGTTATTGTTTTAAAACCCAACAATCAGATTTTAAGTTCTGTAGCTAGTCAGGATGATTGACTTACCTTGGTTGGTCCAGATATTCCTAATTTGAACACTGAAAATCTATGTCCTAGATAATCTTTTAGTCCTGTACAAACTAAAATAATTAATCATCCTAGAAATGGAACATCTTATTCAAGTCACTTACTTTCCCCGATTGATAATAATGCCCGTATAGGGTTGTTATGGAGCTTAAATGAGTTATTGTGTATACTGTGGTTAGCAGGCTGTTTACCACATAAGGAAGCTAGAGAAATCCAGTTCTTGTCTCCCTACTGTCAACTAGTAGAACTGTTTGTTGTTTTGGCAGTGAGACAAACGGAAGGACAGGAACAGAACCAGATGAGCATATTAGTCAAGGTGCTTGCTTAGAACTTGCTTAGTCACCCAGGGCTAAGACTCCTCCTTCTATCACTAGTTCATTCACAGTGTAGAAAGTGGGGGAGAAATGAGGGTGCAGAGGGTGTCTAGCCATATAAACCCAATCAGAACTCTGTGGCAACAACAGATGAAGTCAAAAAAGCCCTAGGAGGTGTAGGGCCACATATCAGTTCCCTGTCTGACTGAAGGAAGGGCATAACTGAGAGCCTCAGTCCTGATCCTAGATTGTTTTCATATTGTGGGAAGAGTTATCTTGAAATTCACAGTGACTGTCAGGTCTGTCCTTGTGTCAGCAAAGGAAATTATGTCAAGATAAAGTCTTTCATAGGGAAAATTTTTTTCCAACATTTGGTGTGTTGCACTTTGTAAACTTCCCAACTCAATGCAATGTATTAAACTCACTAACTGCTAACTACTGTGTCAGGGATACAGAAATAAGACTGTTTTTACCCTTAAGTATCTTCTAGAATAATTTCAAAGTGGACAACTGGCTATTCAAAATCATCTAATGCTGGCTGGTTAACCAGTGTGTAGCCTTTTCAAATAAAGCCAGACACCATGTAGAAGTTAATTCTGGTAAAGGTCCTATCTGTGGAGGACCACTAGGATATTCCTCCCTGAAATAAGACCATTTGTCTCCATTTTGGCTAAACCTTGCCCTAATTCCATGCATTGGTATATACAGAGCTAGCTAGGAAAATGCTCTACCCCCTCAGTTGGCTTTAAGCAATGCAGTGGGTCTAGCTGAGGTGCTGATGTGTTGCCTTTAGAGCAAGCAACAGGTCAGTGATGCCCTGACTGTAGCTCCCAAATACTAAGCATGAGGCCAAGAGATGCCATGCTGTCGACCTGGATTGAGCCTCAAAAAAGATGCCCTGATGTCAGGAAGGTCAGACGTCAAAGCTGAGGTAACCAACCAAAAACACAAGATACTTCCTCAAACTGTGCTGTGTAGATTCCTCCAAACTTACAGGCCATCAGTTAGCAGAATCCCGTATTCTTTCAGCATACCTCTCTCTGCATATTGCACAGGTACCATTATGTCTGCTACCTAGCCCAGCTTATAGTACACACGTACTTCCTGCCGTTGTCACAGTCACTCAACCCTGAGCTACTCCCCTCTTCACAAATTAATACAATCTGAGTTTGGCCCTGGTTCATGGCCTTTATTCCAGTTAGCTACTGTTCCAAATAGACTTAGTACCCCCTTAGCTCCCTACAACTACAGATCTGTCCTTGTCTCTTTATTCTTACTGTGAGTTGCACTGGAAGTGGTAGATTATAATTTACTTATTAGAATTCCAATAACTTTCTCTTGAGATTACAAGTATAAATTCCTCCTGACCACAACAAGGTCCAGATGGCCCTCTATGCTGTCCTTGGATTTTTACACAGGTGGACAATACTTGTGCCCCAGCCCATAGTAGGGATAAGAAGAATAGAGCAATTGAAACATAAAGAGGGAGAGGATTAGAAGGTGACACTGCAGGGAAACGACAAGCTGCACATTGTTGGTTACTTTCAGATTGTTTCCTTCATCAGCCGTGTCCGATGTTTATAACCCTCATGGGAACTTGGTGCATGTACATAGCACATCTTCCCTTTGTCCTCCCTTTCCCTCCCTCCTTCCTCTGTCCATCTCTTGATCCTCTTCCTTAGAATTGTGCATGTACATAATTCATCCTGATTCCTGCCTTGCATCCCCTTCCATCTCCACCAACAACTTTTGATCCCCTTCCCCTGTAAGAACTCTCTCTGCCCCTATTTCCTGATTTCTCTGCGGCTGTGCTGTAATTCAGAAGCAACACATGCCACTGCTGTTCACATCTCAGTCATGTGTCACCAGCAAAGGGAAGTAAGGAAGTGTGTTCTGAAGCTGAATAGTCATATGTTACAATCCCTTGACGAAAGAGGCAGGAGGCTATGGAAGGATGACAGGGTTGACACGAAGGGTCAGTCAGCAGCCTCTGTGATGCTTGCAAGGTTGTGTTCTTGTTTGTTTGGTGTTATTTCTGTCCCCCATGAGTCTAAAGTCTCCCCATCTCGTTCACTGCTATATCCCTGGAACCTTCTATAAGTCCCTAATCAACTGTGTCTACTGATATGTTGAATGAATGAGGTTAAGTAGTGCAACACTAAAAACTAGGAAGCTTATATGATCGCGATAGGCTTGTCTTCACGTTTCTCATGGTGTTGGTCAACATTGACTTTGGAATTTCCACTGATTTACTGGTAGCATGACTGAGACTAGTGACTTAAAAGCACATACTTAACAAGTACAACTTCCTGTCATGTCTTCTCATCAGCAAGAAAAGATTCACATATAGAACCTATAAATATATTAAGAATACAATTGAGGTAAGGTTGGAGCTCAGTGGTAGGACACTTGCCTACTGTGTTCAAGGCCCTGGGATCAATCCCCAGTGCCACAGTGGATAAATCAGTGATGTGAACAAAAACAAGATATTAAAAATTTTTTTAAAAAGAAATAAAATTGACACTTATCTTGTCATTTAAAGAAGTCTGAAACATTTTGAAT
This sequence comes from Cavia porcellus, assembly GCF_034190915.1. Classification (NCBI taxonomy): domain Eukaryota; kingdom Metazoa; phylum Chordata; class Mammalia; order Rodentia; family Caviidae; genus Cavia; species Cavia porcellus. Next base: position 45,626,202 of record NW_026947514.1, on the reverse strand, counting down.
TGAAGAATAATTTAAATAGTGTCATTTAAATTCCTCTGTAGTCATCTAACAAAATGTGACAAGCAGCTAATAGGGAACTGCACAGCTGTTTTAATTATTCTCAAAATACAAGAATATCTAATCAACTTCCAAATAAACAGAAAATAACATCTTAAATAATGTATATGAGTTGGAGGTGAAAATAGTAAGTGCAAAGGTAAAACAAAAATATACATCAACACTGACCTATTTTTACAGTTAGGAAAAGAAAAATTGATTCTGCTTTCCTTCCAACTGCACTTTTTCTGAATTATTTATTTTGAAGATGACTCTGCATTGAGGTTAAATTCCAACTAATTGTTGAGTAAATTCAAAACACCCCTAAGTGAACTAGATTTTGCTCATGGCCCAGTCTTTCAATCAGTCCTTGCCCGGGACAAAGCACAGTCTGTAGAAGTCATGATGAGAGGACCACAAACATCAGATGCAGGGGATAATGCCCTGCAGGTTATTTTTAGGAACTTTTAAAACCGTAAGAATTTAATACTCATATCGAATTATTGACATAGTAACCAGGTGCTGTTTCCTTTCCAGGACATGTTGGGTTTTTGCTTCTCCTTTCATTGTATGAACTCTTACAGAAAAAAGAAATACAATATCATTATTTTTATGTCGGCTGCATATCAGGTGATGCAGAGTGGGAAGAGCTGAGGCTGGCAGGCAGATGAAATAGGAAGCAAGCACAGTAATCCCAGTGAAAGGCAAGAAGGATTAGCTGGGGAGGTAGCCATGGACGTGAAGGAAGGGAGAGAGGCATATGAAAGGAATTGCGGGTAATTGATACTGTAGGACTTTGTGAAAGTGGCAAAACTGGAGACAGTAAAAGGACAGAGGCAAGACAGATGAATAGGCAAAGCACAGAGGAGGGGTTTTGAGGGCCTCTGAACGATACTGTAATGGTGGACACATCATTGTATGTCTATCCACATCTGTGGGGCATACAGTGCTAAGAGTGAATCCTAATGTAAACCGTGGACTTCGGGTGACAATGATAATTGATAATGAGGATGGTCAGTTCAGGCTGCTATCACAAAAGACCGTAAATTATATAGTTTATAAACTACAAACATTTCATTCTTACAGTTGTGAAACCCAAATTCAGTCTGGTGAGAGCCCACCACTCTGTGGTTCCAAGATGACACCTTCTCTTTGTGTCCTCACATGGTGGGAGAGGAAAATGAGCTCCCTTGGACCTGTTTTTATGAAGATGCTAATCCCAATCATGGAGTTTTTCTTGCATGACTTAATTACCTCCTGAGGGTCCCCCCTTCAAATACTATAACCTTGGGGGTCATAATTTCAATATATGAGGTGGGGGGAGCACCAACATTCAGAGTACAACAGCAATGCTCAGGCAAGAGGTATATGGGAAATCTCAGTACCTTTCTCTCAGTGTTGTGAAACTAAACATGCCTTGGAATATTTAACAAATGTTATGTTGAGGAAGTGCTATTAATGAGCATACAGACTTGTAATACTTTTTGTTACTGCCCATATTGTACATAGCACTAAGGAAATGTGGCCAAGAACCATTTTTTTCTTTTGAAATCAGAGATCAAATCTCTATTCAATGAGTGGTAAATAAAAAGATGTCTTGGTGTAGCCCTTGTTTCATGCCATGGGTAATTCTTCACTTGGTGAAGGTTAACTCAGAGCTTGGTCGATATTGAAAACATTAAGAGCAGATTTCATTTAAGTTAGGCAGGTGAATTAGAAGGTATTCATGGTGGATGCATAACCGGATTTATAGAAACTGCTGAAATGTACATTTTAGATGAGTGAATTGATGCTGTGTGATTTATATATCATCACTAATCCTACTATTTAAAAAGCAATGAAAAGTCTATGTAGGTTATCAGGAACTGTTCTTAAGATTTAAATGAATTGTAAATAAGTATCTACCTCTATCTTCCTCTAAAAGGAAAAAAAAGATCACCCTAAGAAGGACACAAAATCACATTTCCATCTTTAGACAGCGGGTAAGAAGCAACAAAAAAGAAAAATAACAAACAAAATCCCTAAAATCAAAGACTCCTCGAGCCCATGAGAACACACCATCCTTTCTGCTCTGGGCTCTGTAGTGCTCTGCTTTGTGGGCCTGCAAGAACTCCCAAGGAAAACATGGACCAGATCCACCTGCTGGGCCATATTTTGCCTCTCTCAAAATCCTTTGCTAAAGGGAAAATTCTTCAGGCAGTGCAAACCTGGGTTGTCCACCAAAGGAAAAATAAAACTTGCAGAATCATTTTTTATTAAACATGAGTTTTGCTATCCCCAAAGCTCAGTATTATTCTGGCAGTGGAATTTTAAATAAATCAGTGAGTTGGGGAATGGAAAAGTAATCATTCATATTCATAGACCCCCAAGTGTGCACTGGGTTTGGTGGTATATGCCTGTAATCTCAGCACTCGGGATGCTGAGGCAGGAATATTGTTATAAATTTAAGACCAGCATGTGCTACAAAGTGAGCTCAAGGACAGCCTCGACTGCATAGTGAGACCTTGTCTCCAAAAGACCAATAAATAAACAAACAAATAAATAAACCCCAGGCATGTTGTCTGTTTTGGCTTGGAGTCTTTTGCTAGAGAATGCAGCCTTGTTTTTAAAATTTGTACCCTATTCATTCATCACGTAGAAAAAACCTGATGAATGAGTGCACCTGTGTTCTTCAGCACACATTTATCATATTAAACCACAGGATGCTCAATTCAAGAAAGAGAATGCTTTTTGATGACACAGAGGCCCCTGAGCCTGCCTGGCACATCCATCCCTCACCAAGGGCTCCACTGCTGTGGTGTGGCCCCCTTCTCCCAGCCTGTGACCATGCAGTGTTCAGGAAGGGGGAGCAGGACCCTCAGGGAAAGCACCTCTGCCTACCTTCTGTGCAGGCTGTGCCATCTGCCACTTGGGCAGTTTAAGGACAAAAGAGTCTCAGAAGGTGACTGCAGACTCACTTCTGGTCATTGGTTATGGTCTTCAGTCTTGAGTTTTAATATGTACCTCTTGACCCACCATTATTACAACTTTACTGTATTCTGCTTTCAAAAATACTTATCAGTTTGACAGGAATAGTGTTCCCTATATCACTAGTATTAGCTCTGTGCAAACAGTAGTGTTTTGCTTTACTTTTGCAGTTTCAGGGAGTAGGATAAGCCAAATGTTTTTCTATTAGAGCACTTCTACCTCTGTGCTCAGACAACTCTTTGTATAGTCACTCTTTCTTTTCAGGCATTCTCTCTATTTCCATTTCAGAGCCGTGAGAGAAATTTTACTGAGTTTTAGAGATATTATCATAAATCCTGATGCATGAGCCCGGGCCCTTTCCACAAAGCAGAGAGTTCATCTGTGGGCATGCACTGCTCATTCCTTTTCTGTTGATTATTGTGTTAGTCTCTTTTCCTGGGAGTAAATACCTTATACCTACAGTCTAAAGGAGGGCAGGTTTATTTTTTGGCTAACAGTGTCAGAGGTTTCAGTCTATGGTAATCCAGTCCAAGGCTGAGACATATGGGAAAGTTGCTCAACTTGTGGCATCCCAGGAACAAAAAGAGCTGGGGCAAAGTCCTAGAATAAGAGACCACGGACCAGACACAGGGCATCAAGGTCATGGTCCATGATGCACATCTGCCCCACCTCTTAATAGTCCATTTAGCTGCAAATTCATCAATGGGCCAACCAACCTATTGATGACTTTAGTACCCTCACAATCCAGTCATCTCTCCATGAGTCTCTGGGTCCAGTCAAGTTGATATTCAAGACTAGCAAGCACAATTATCTTGATGAATTTCAACTTTTCATGCTGCATGCATTCATATTTGCATTCATGACAGAATGTAGCCCATTTGCATCTCTGGAAAGTATTTCATGAACACCTACCTGTCATACAGCCATGCAGGCAGCCTCTGCCTGGCACTCTTGGGGACTTTAGCACCTAAAGCAGACCTTGGACAACAACACAGTTATAGATAAGCTATATTAAACCTCTTTCTGGGCCAAACTACACTGCTAACATGTTATTAGAATAAAAAAATAAATGAAGGGCCAAGTGAGAGTATGCTGTAAATGACTGCTATCCACTCTGCAAGATAAAGTCAATAATAAAATCAGCAGCTCTCTGATCAAGTGTGTGCTCTCAGGCAGAGATCTAAGTGTATTGTCTCAGTCCTCACACTCACCCTTAAAATGGGAACTAGTATTGCTCCCTTTTCAAAGTGAAATATAGCGAGGCTCTAAAAAGTTAACACCCAGAATCTCACAATTGATACTGACAGAGCTAGAATATAAGCTGTCTTAGCTTATATTAGGCCACCCATTTGAATGAATTCATTCTTTAAGGACAAGTCAGCATAAGAACTAGAATTTTAAGATTGAAGCTTTCCTTGGGAAAAGTCATATCATTTTCAGCAAGTCATCTCTGCCATCCCAGTCCTCAGCACTGCCAGAGAATTAAAAACAGAATAGAGCATAGTAGAATAAAATAAAATCAAACTCTTGCCTTTTATGAGATTATTGAATAAGTCCATGAGCTGTATGTCTGATCTATGAATGCAAAAGCCTGGGTTTATTACCACACGTGGCAACAGTAGTTTTCAGTTTACTTTTATCTTTCTTCCTTTGACTAGAAATAGTCACCTTTGGATGCTTCAATTTTTATTGTAAGTACTTTCCTGAAAATTAAAATTTTGAAAGTCAATACCACTTTAAACACATGCAGGTAAGTGAGTACCCTCCATGTTTGACCACAAGGGCATCTGCAGATCCACACATTGACTCTTGATGTACATGGACTTCTGGATGACCCAGGAGGCATCCAGATAAAATGTGGAGGGCAGATGTTCAAAAGGAGCTTTTTGTATGTATGTATGTATTTCTAGTCTGTATATAAGTGAAGCACATTGATCCAGTGGATTTGTAACTAACAATATTATAATATTGCTTCTTACCTGTGGCAGCTGACTTGTGCCCTCTGCCTTTAGTCCCCGCATCTGCCAGCACTGTAGGAAATACTGACAAGAATTAATTGGGTTCCCTGAACCTTAAAGCTGAGCTCTAATTCTCAGTCCCAGTAATCCCCACTGGACACTGCTCTTATGTAATGTGCTGTCCAGAAGGACTTTCTGTTTACAGGAGTTTTATCTTATAGGCACCAAATAATACTTACACATTTTCAAATTCAGTAAATTAGAATCTTGATCATTTTTCAGGGTTTTCAGCTCAATCTAAGAAAATAAAGCATGATTAAGGTCAACATATTTGGACTATGTATTGTTTTCATGATTCTGATATGATTCTATCTAAAATGTGTTAAAACACAAAAGGATAAGAAATATAAACAGTTTTGACCATCATCCTGAAAGACATTTTCAAGTGCTGTAATCTCAAAATGACATCCCAAAAGATTAAACTCCAAAAAAATAAAACCCAAAAATATGATTCTGAAAAATTTAATAAAAATCCCTTGAGACATTTACTTATATTTTTAGAATGTAATGGCTCTGGCTCCACCACTTCTGCCTGTGAGATCCTAGGTGAGTTATTTAATTTCTCTGTTTCCTAGTTTTCTCATCTTTAAAACAAATCTATCAATAGTAACCAGCCTTTTAGGGTTGTTTCAGTGAATGAAAGAGTCACTATAAGTGACTATACATCACAGTTGGAACTATGTCTGACATACTATACCCTCCAACACTGGCTATTGTTATTATTGTTTCTACTAGTAACTTGATTACTCTAGAGGAGTTGGTGCCTTGGTCTTACATATTCTTCAGGTGTCTTAAGGGTTTCTATATTGTGCATGCTGTGTGTGTGTGTGTGTGTGTGTGTGTGTGTGTGTGTGTATTTGTGTGTGTGTTTATGCATTCATGTGACATGTAGTCGAGAGCATGGGTCTTTATGTAACATCCCCCTTCTTGGCATATAGTAAATCCTCAGTAAGTGCTGGTTTTCTTCCCCTCTGGTAGTACTTTGTAGCAAAAAATAAATAATGGTGGCCTTTCTTTTTCTGCACACTGTCAGTGCAGGTTTTGGCTGCAGCAAAGGCCAGGTGAAACGTTCTATAAATTAAAACTTGGAAGCTTGTTTTGCCCATAGCACCACCAGTAGAATCGGGTAATTCCTAGTGAGATATTTTGAATATCTCTAGATGGCAAAAAATTAGCAGTAGGGGAATGAACTTGGAGGGAAACAAAATGAAGGGGGAAACAAACCAATGGGAAGACTCACCATTGAGATGATGCCACTTTGGTAAGTGGCTTTAAATTAGGAGTCTTTTCTTTCCTGCGGATCTTAAACAAGAAAATGGATGGGATCTTAAACAAGAAAAAGATTAGATTTTATATTTATATCTTTTGGTGTATTCTTGAGTTTTTAAAAAATTGTTTTTGGAGAGGTTTATGCTCAATCCATTTTATATTTCAGTGCCAATAAAATGTAGAAAGACTTCAAAAAAAAAAAAAAAAAAGAAAATGGATGGGGTTAGTCTAAAAGGAGCAGGAGTCCATGAGTGAACAGGCAACCATAGCATCTCTTGAGGCTTCTCTCAGCTCTACAATTCTCCAAGAGCAGCCCTTCCCAGCTATTGCTACATTTACACACCTTGTTAGCCTACATTTCCATCTCTGCCTAAAAGCCATTAAGACTTAAATACAAAGAGAGTTTCTTTTTAATGATACAAAATCGAAGTAAGTCACTAAATATGGAGGTAGTAGATGTTGAAAATCAACTTTCTAGTCCCCTTGGATCTGTCCCCAGCGTATCTGGTAGCTTATGTAAGCCACTGAGGCCTGCTACTAGGAAAGCACCAGAGCTGTAGAATCTTGGGGAATGAAGAGAAATTGGCATACCATGCTTCAAATGCACTTTGAGGTCGGGGGGGGGGGGCTGTGCCCCCAAAAGGCATGGGTGGCTGGTGGGTTAGGCAGGAGAAAGACCTAGAGCCAGGTGCCCACTCACGGTCTGCTGCTGTTTGATTGACAGGTGTGGCAGCTCTCTCTGGTGGCCCCTCCTTTTCAACAACACAGAAAGATGGAGAAGGAGCGTGTTACACATCTCTGATTTCCGATGTCTGTTACCCACCTGCAGAGGAGTCTACCTATTTCACTGGGATTCTTCAGAGGGAAAATGGTCACATCACTACTTCTGAGAGCTCTAGGGAGTTAGGGATCCCCGGACGTCTCATACCAGATGTGCCTGGGGTAGAGCCGCATGATTTATTTAGTTCTGATTCTAGAATAGAGATGACTCCTGCAGGGTCTACCGAAGTGGACAAGATCCTAGCTGACCCTCTGAGCCAGATGAAAGCAGAAGCCTGTAAATACATTGATATAACAAGGCCAGAGGAGGCAAAATGTAAGGAGCAGCATCGCCCTGAGTTGGAGAATAAAGACTTGGACTTTAAGAGTGAGGACACTGAAATCTCAGCAAAAGCAGATGTCCCTGAACCTGACAAACCTGCTCCTGTGGAGGGGAAAATCATTAAGGACCACTTGTTTGAAGAATCCACCTTTGCTCCTTACGTAGATGATCTCTCTGAGGTGCAGCACAGTGCTCCTCTAGTCACAGCCCCCGTCAAAATCATGCTGACTGAGATTGAGCCTGCTGTCGTGACTGCTGTCCAAGATGATAAGACCCCAGAGAAGCATGACATCTATCTGAAGCCAAGCCCTGACACAGTCCCTACTGTAACTGTCTCAGAGCCTGAAGATGACAGCCCAGGATCTGTCAGTCCCCCATCTTCTGGAACAGGTAAAGGTGCTGGGTTCCCTGCCCTGGGAGGACCCTTGTGGAACTCAGAACTCTGAAGCACTTATAAGGAGTGGAGACTTGTGTTCAGGGTGCTTGACTTGAAAGGCCCCTCTGCTTCATGAGCATGTCACCTTTTCAGGTCTGTGACCATTGTAGAAAGGTTGTATCCAAGATTGCCCCAGAAGTCCTATCAGGTTGTCCTTGAAAAATGTTTGTTTCTCCATTTGAGCAGGAGGCAGACATTAACACCCCTATGTGTGGTGCTGTCTGCTTCTAGGTTAGCTTTCTTCCCAGCCTGCTAACCTGGCATCCTGGCATTGGCATGGGCAGTGTGCCTGGCAGGGATGTCTTGGCAGGCCACACTGGCCAACTTCTAAGTCTGTCCATGAGGAGGAGGGAAAGATGACAAGAGACCTCCTCCACAGGGACTGTTTCCTCCTGCTCCCCAGTTTCAGCACTGTTACTCTCATTTCACTAGTTCATTGAAGTTGTGCCCACAGTTTCAGCTTTGAAATGAAAAAAATATTTTGGCTAGAACACAAAAAATCAAATTCATGAGCCTGTGATCATTTCCTGTTTGGATACTGTACTGTGACTGAAGGCAGGGTGGTAAGCCACACTGAGACACAAAGGGGGCCTCCTTCACCCAGGGAAAAGCCCCAGGTCACCCTATACTACCCCAGTCCATACACCTGTGACCGATGCATCTCCCCTCAAGCTGCTGGGGGACCAAGAGGCTCTTCCCCACCCTGAGCCGCCACATTAGAGCCACACTTGAAAAAGCCCCAGTGAGCATCTTTTGCTGGGGTGGAACCAAGAGGAGGAGGCATCGCTCTGAGCCCCGCACTACAGTTTGAATCCAGGCATTAGAACAGAGCAGACGGACTGAAAGACACCTGCTTCTTCCCCAGAGATTCAGCATTAATTCCTCACCTTCCTAGCACCTCTTTAGACTCAGTTTTAAAGCTCCTCCTGGAACTGCACCAACTCTCAACTTCTAGATTCCTTCATTTGCTCAGAGCTTTTTTAGGCCAGGTACTCTCCAGGCCCCTATGCACTCCCTCTAGTGAAACAGACAGCCAGTCAAGAAAACAGCACCACTCCAGTGCCACTGTGTCCCAAGAGATGCAAAGAGAGTGCTGAGGTTGGTTCTCAAAGGAGCAGGTAGAAGAAATCAGGGGCTCAAACCTAGGAGGTGCAAACACAGTCACTGCACATAAGAGGGGAAGGGAGATTGCAGTTGTTGTGACAGGGAAGGAAACTGAGGCTCTGGGTAGATTAGATGTGACCTGTGCAGCTGTAGTAGGACCCTTGTGCTCTTTCTGGCAGTGCAGAATGAGGTTCTTCTATTACTGCATGGCAGGAAGATACCTGATGCACTGAAGATGCACGTTGTGTGTGTACTCTGTGCTTTTCAGAGCTCTGGCAGGGTCTGTGCGTCAGTTGTCAGGACACTGGAGTGGTCTGGCTCAGAGAGGACCCCTCATGTGGCCTCCATGCTTTCTAGGAGAGTCACAGCCCACACAGTTTATGACAAAGTCTTGGCACAGGGCACAAAAGTTATTAGAGGATGCTTTTCCTTTTCTTTTTTTCTTCGTTGTTGTTGTTTTTGTTTTTAAATAGTCAAGGCTCACTGGAGTTCTGGAGCAGCTTCAACACAACACAAAGACACAGCTGACTCACATAATCATGGAGGGCTTCTTTTCTCCTTTTTCCCTCCTTCTCACCTTCTGTCCATCTCTTTCTCTCTCTGTCTGTCTCTCTCTCTGTCTCTCTTTCTTTCTTCCTGGAACCATAAGTGAACCCAGATTCTCTACCACTGAACCCCACCCCCAAGTCCTTGTTTATTTTTCTGTTTTGAGAGTAGGGTCTGGCTAAGCTGCCCAGGCAGAACTTAAACTTGCAATCCTCTTGCCTCAGCCTCCTAAGAATCTGGCAGATCTGGGTGTTTTTATGATCTTGGGTTGTCCACTTGACAATATGAAGTGGGAGCAGTGATTTTTTTTTGCTGCGATTACATCAAATAAACTCTAATCAAAAAAATTCTAATCAAGATTAATTCAAGAAAGACTCCTTGACTCAAAACACAGTTCTCCTACCTAGCTTCTCCCTCCACACACCCTACCCAAAACACCTGAGTCTTAAAACAATAGATAAGAATGAAATGTGAGACCTGTCTCCTCATTCTTCTTATCCCAAAAGAGGTGCCCTACCTTCCCCATCTTCTTGTGAGCCTTGGCATTGTGGACTTCTCTGCCCGTAGACAGAGGACACAACAGCTTTACATCCCTTCACTGTTTCCAGTGCCAACAGATAAAACTGACATCAAAGGTTATGTGCAATTTTATAGAAACAGAGGAAAGAAGAGCATCTGAAGCAAAGTGAGTTCAGTTTATTGTTTGATAAGGAAATTGTCAATTGTAGAATATATACTAAAAGAAATTATAATTGTAAATGGTTTTAGCCATTGACCTTGAACTTTAACAAGTAGTCTAATTTATTTCCCTCAGTTCTGATAGATTATTCTGTTTTGTAGTATTCATCAACATACTATTTGCATCTTAACAAACAATATACCCTGGGATATAGAAGTGACTGGAAGTTTCTTATCAGCAAAGATCCGTCAAAAAATGTGAAGCATTTTAGGAAATTGTGGTCCATCTTCTGCTGCCCCAGATCATTGACCCATCAGTTGTATCTGACGCAAACACCAAGAAGCATATTTTAGTGCTACAGAATGTTTGAGGTGTTAGCTCAAAAACGGTGATCATTAGGAGGTCATTATTAAACCTTAGCTTCCCAAAATAAGAAGGGAGTAATAAAAAGCAAATAAATTAAAGCCCTTTAAAGACTACTCTTACTATATCCTTCCATGAAGATTCTATATTCTGTCACTGATTTTGAAAATCTATTCTTTATTTAAAAAAAATTCATATTATCAGACAAATGTGAAGCCCCAAGGACTTTGCCATGTATCTGATGCAAAAGGTCCCTGCCCTCACTGAGCTTACCTGCTCATCAGAAGCAACAGGTAATCAAAAGTAAATGCATTAGTAAATAGTGTGATTTCACAAAGTGTCACTACCATAGAGAGAGAGGACTGGGTATCCCCAGGGATGGCCCTCTGAGGAGACCCATGATCTGAGATCTGAACAAGGAGAAAAGCCCACAATTCAAAGAGAAGGGCTAAGGGGGACCTCAAGCCTGGGACAGCAAGTCTGCAGGGTGTGTTGTTTTGGAACTAAATGGACAAAGGTGCAAGAAGCAGGAGAGCGGCTGGGAGGTGGGCAGGGCCCGGATCTCCCGTGAAGAAGTTGGATCTTGTTCCAAATGCAAGGGGAAAGTGTTGAATGCTTCTGAGCTGGGAAATAATATCATCCATTCATCTATTTATCAATATCTAGTGGCCATTTACTTCATACCAGATATTCTTTCCTTGCTAAGGACACATGGTGAGTGACAGCAAAATCCCTGCCTGCGTGGAAATTTCATTCCAGTTGGAAAGATGTAAGACCCACATAAATAACCAGAATAAATATCAGGCAGTCATACTGCTTGTGGAGAAGAATAAAGATCCGTAACATGCAGGGGTGAAGGGTCAGTGCGGGAAGCAGGGAACCGAGCTGAGGGTGGAGCCATGGGATTGGTGTCTGAGCAAGCTCGGTAAGGTTTCCCCAAGCAACCAGGCAGAGGCCCAGAGCTGGGGACTTCCTGTGAGTGTGAGGAGCAGCTAGAAGCCCGGGTGGTCAGAACAGGAAAGGGTGGCAGGTTCAGATTAGGGTTTTCAAATGACCCTTCCGGATGTTGTATGGAAAAAATCGTTAGGAACAAATGTGGTTCCTAAATGGCATTATTGTTCACAGTTGGATGCTGGTGTCTGCCACTTTGTGAGACAGCCTTTCCTGTCCTTGCAGCACCATAATTATCAGCAGCAAACATGTCAGCCCTGAGGGATGATTCTGACCTCCTCGGTTTCCCTTTTCTATTTCATGATTTAATTGCTGTGTTAGTCTTAAATAGCCATTACGTTAGCTATAGATCCATAAAGCTTTAAGCAAAGTTAAGAAACTTCATTCTAAACAGTTCCCTGATTTCTCCTAGCATTTCAGTAAACTTCTAGGTCCCATTAAGATTGAAGATCAATGCCTACAAGAGCTACTGAGTCACTTTTATCTCATCATAAGGACAGATTGCTTTTAAGGACATATATTTACTTGCCCAAGATGCAAATCATCAGACCCTTTTCTTCTGCACCTATACCTCTCTCCTCTCACACACTTGAGTCAACAAAGCAAGACCCTTGTGCTTTCTTTTCTGAATGCTCTCGCACAGCAATTCTTAACTGGAGGAAGGATCACTAGATAAAATATAAATATTTCATAGGACATACTTACACTAAAAACAAAATCAAACTCACTGTGTAGCCAAGTTTCAGATGTAAGTGGAGGCCTGCACTTTTATTTGCTTCGTCTCCACCCCTCACATGATGTGACTTAGAATCCTATGCAGACTTAAAAAGTGCAGATGCCTACATTCTGTCCCAACCTGTTTCGACCTAGTTGGAATTTCCAAGAGAGCTTTGAGCTACACATCTGTTCTAAGAACTTGAGGTCACATTCGCAAGAGCACAGTCTACAGAACACTTCCTGTGTGGCAGGTGCAGTTAAAAGTGCACTTTGACTGCCCTTCACCTTCGAGGCACTTCAGTCTAGGGTCAGGGAGAGTGAAGAGACATGTTAATAAATCATCTTGCAGACAAACTCAGAGCTGTCCATGGTTTGCAGTGAGCAGAATGAGGGAGCATCAGGTGGTCTCATGCAGAACACAGCGCCAGGCCAATTGTCACTGATAGTGGGCTGCCCTGCCACCTGCTCTCCTTAGATCTGAGCCCAAGACTTCCTGTGTGAGTGGAAAGATGAGTGCCACAGAAAGCATAAGCGCCATGCTTGTGGGCATATGGAGATCCAGCAGTGGGGTGGTGAAAGAAGCTAGTGAAGTGGAATCTGTGCACTTCTGTGTTGGAGCAGGAACAGTGAGAGACAGCAAGGCAGTGAGGAGAGGGGGCCAAGCTCTCAGGCCAGGGCTGAGGCCCGGCAGCTGCACCCTTGGCTGTGCAGGGTGAGCTAGCCCAGTGTGCTTGCATTGCTGGGAACATCTAGGAATGCTGGTGGTCAGGCACTGACCTGTGACCTAAAGTATGAGAAATGTCTTTTTGCTACTGCCCACAGTGAAAAAGTATATCACATGATTGTCCACAATAAGATTTTTTCCCCTCCTCACCTCTCCCCCGTGCCATGAGGCCTGCTCATCTTCTGACCTCCCAGCTTCTAGCTGTTGAATCCCCCTTGTTCACTGTATTACTACCTTGGCTCATGGTCTCTGCATGATCTTTAACATCCTTCCATTTCTCACTCATCTCATCAGATAGAACCTGCATGTATGATTTCTGTCTTCAGTCTCTCCTTCCCGTCCTGCGATCACCAAAACCCAAAATTGTGATAATTTCTCTCCTCAGCTATTGCAGTTGCCTCTTAATGGGTCCCCCTGTCTCTCCTGCTCTCCTGCCTGTGTGTTCCAGCTGTCCCTTGAGTTCATGGCTAGGCTGGGCCACATGGATAGTGAGTTAGAGGCCAACTTGGACCACGTAGCAAGATGCTACCTCAAGAAACAAAACAAAACAAAATCCCAAAATAAAAAATTTACACTACAGATCAAGGCAGGAGGACTGTGAGTTTGTGGCTAAGCTGGACCTAACGGATAGTGAGTTAGAGGTCAACGTGGACCATATGGTAAGATGCTACCTCAAGAAACAAAACAAAATACCAAAAGAAAAAATTTAAAGGTGGTTAAGATCAACAAGTTAGGAAGAAAATATGAAAAGGAGAAAGGAGAGTGTTTCAGAACCGAAGCAGGGAGGATGGCATGTCACATACAGCAGCTGAAAAACCACAGAAGATGAGAGAGAACTCAGGAGTTACCTGGAGGTTACCAGGGAACTGAGTCTAGCTTGAAATGCCCTATTCATTCAGATTCAGATAAATCCTCCAATCATGGTAGCTTAACATGAGTAAAACTGCTTCTCACACATGGTGTAATACAGAGTGGGCAGTTCCATAAATGCAGGCTCAGAGTGAAGTCTTCTACTTTTCTACTTTTTACTAAGATACATAATCCACAGATCATATAACTCACATATTTCAATGGTCTCTAAAATACTCACTTCATTCCTTTTTATGGCCAAATAATATTCCACTATAAAGGGTATACCACATTTTTTCACATTTTTTTTTTTTTTACCTATTGATTAGTTGAGGGACATTAGGTTGTTTCCACTTTTGGAAGCTATAGTGAAGAATACTATTATAAACATTCATATACAAAGGTTCCTGTGGACATACGAAACTCTGTGTCTAAATGTTTGAGGAACTGCCAGATTGTTTTTGAACAATTATACCATTTTTCCTTACCCCATGTGTATGGGGGTTTTGATGTCTCTACATCCTTTTTTTTTTTTTTTGTCTTTTTGAGTCTCGGATTTGTAACAGTCCTCCTGCTTCAGCTTCTTGATTACTGGTATTACAGATGTGTACCACCACGCCCAACTTCTCCACATCCTTGTTAACACAGTTATTTGACTTTTTGAATGTGGCCATCAAAATGGATATGAAATATTATCTCATTATGGTTTTGATTTGCATTTCCCTGGTGACTGATAATGCTGAGCATATTTTTATGTGCTTTTTGGCCATTTGTATGTGTTCTCTGGAGAACTGCCTATTCAAGTCCTTAATTCAATTTTTAACTGGGTTATCTTTTTTGTAATTTTTTGGGTACTTTTATTAGATATAAGTCCTTTATCTGAAATGAGATTTGCAGATTTTTTTCCCCCAATCCTGTGACTGCTGCTTTCATTTTCTTATAAAGGGCTTATTTAAGTCATTGATCCATCTGGACTAAAGTTTTACATATGAAGGCAAGGGCTTCCTGCTTCTCTATATGATTACCCAGCTCACTTTTCATTTCCTTCTCATTCTCCAAAATGTAACTGGCCCCATGTCAGACCCCACTTCCCTTTTAAACAAGATAGCATGATATAGTGAAGAACACAGAGAACAGAAATGTGTGAGTTCAAGTTCAAGCCCCATCATTTCTAGCCATGTGAGTATGATGTTTAAAGGCCTAGGCAGAAAGCCAGTGACACATGCAAAGATTGTAACTGAAGATTTTAAGGAAGGGCCTATTCCCAGCTGTGTAAAGATGGCTAAAAGAATGAGCAAAGGATGGTGAAGCCTTAGCACCAGAGAACATTATACCCCTAGACCTAAAGGAGCAGGTGCAGGGAGGGATGGCATGGCTGAAGCCACCAAAAGCTGGAGCAGCAGTGCCATGAGCATCTCAACATGGCTGTTCTCCCTGCCTTCTGATGCTTCCTGTTGGCCAGAAACAGCCAGAAACCAGAGGGGATGGGATCTTTTATATAAGAGACTGAGCCTCTCAGAGCACAGAGCTAATCCAAGAGAGATAAAAGAGAAAAGCTAGGACAGCAATGGACAGGCCACTAGAGCCCAGCAGCTGCTGAGAGATGGATCTGTGACGGTGCTGCAGCCTGCAGTGCTCGGGAGGTACGGCTGCTCTGTGGACACTGGCGGTAGGCCCTTCTTCCCTGCACTGACCCGCCATTCAGAACGGGGCTGCTGTCTGACTGTCACTGTTACGCTGTTCCTATCCTAGCAAAGATCCACGCACACGGCTTGTTAAAGAGCTTACTGCTGGAAAAGTGGAGCTAAAGATGATACAACAAATTCTTTAAAAATGAGTTTGAAAGAGATAATGAAGTAGTTGTTTTAAATCGCTTCAAATAAATCACATCATTACTCAAAACCCACTAATGACTTCTCTTTTGTTTCAGAATAAAAGGTGAGCTGTGACAGGTCCCTGCCTCTGACCTCTCCTTTTAAGTTCCCTCTTTAGTTCCTGCCCCAGGCACAATAGTCTGCTTTTCACATTGAGAAATCCATGCAGCCCCCACCTCCAGACCTGCCTGCTACTGATCCCTCCACTTGGGGTGCCCTTCGTCCGGTCAACACCCTGAGTCACCTCCTGGCCTTCTTCAAGGGCTGACCAGAGGGTCACCTCTTGGTGAAGCCTATTTAAGTCATCCCATCCTGTCCCCACATTCCTTTTTCTCCTGTCTCCCCTTTTGCCCATAGCCCTGCCATCTTCTAACATACTGTACATTTTATCTATTTGTTGTGTATATTGTTTATGTATTGTGTTCACTCCACTGGAATAGAAGCAGGCAGCTTGTTATTCACCTCAATCGCTACTATAGCCTAAGTTCATAGCAGAGGGCCTAACACACAGAAGACTCACAATAATAGATGAATGAAATATGGTTAACATCACATCCACTATATAGATGTTAAAAACATGAAATATTTTATGCATTGGATTCTCTGTTCTCTCACAGCTCTATGGCAACAGGAGACCTAATCCATTCCTCTACCTCCCTAGATCTCCCCCAGTAATTTTGATGCTTTGGATAAAGCTTTAGGCAGCCAGTTCTTCTCACGTATGAAAGACAGAGACCACTGTTAGGATATTCTGAAATAAGGCCTTGCTCTATGACAAGGCAAAATAAACTCATGAGCATTGTTGCCATGGTGATCCCAAGTCTATTCATCCAAGGGAGGAAAGCTCAGCAAGACTGCTGGTGCAGCCTTCAGGCCATCTGGACAACCGTCAGGCGTGAGGCAGGCATTCACCCAGGGGACTGAAGGCCACTACTGGGTTCTGCTCTTCTGAAGAGGAGAGCGGGGAGAGAAGGAATGGCAGTGGGTGGCCACCGTTGGAAGCCCAGCAGGATGGTGCTAAGGCCATCTGTATAGCCTGTTGGTGGACACAAAAAAGCTATCTCCTACGTTGCTCCACTGAGCTGCACTTCCCACTAAAAAAAAAAGTAATAACAGTGGTTCTTAAGAGAGAAGTGGAGCTCAAAAGTCAAATGGCACCCAAGGCTCCAAATTTCCTAACCTTATCCTACGAAAGGAGAAAACGTGAAGTGCTATGGACACTGAATAATGAGTGTCTTTCAGATTCATTAATATTGGTGGATCCAATTAGAGATTAATTTATGGAGTCTGAAGTTGAAAAGCCCCTCTGAGAATGAATCAGAAATTAAAACAATGAACTTCTAAACTCTTGGCTGCATTGAAACAGGAAAACTTCTGTTGCTGGGCTTCTGTTGTGAGAAATGCTGGGTCATTTTTCAAACAGCTAGATGACGACTGATGAGCATGAAAAGCTTTGATTAATTGGGCCACAACAGTAAATAGCGTTGAAGTTCAGGTGGCCTGCCTTTCCAACATAGCTCTGGAAACAGACCATTTTTTGTGCTAATGAGAGTTAAATGTTTCTCAAGCAACAGCAAAGCATCTCCCTGATGGAATTCTGTTTTGTTTCTTCTCTCTGTCCATCTGTCTGTCCGTGTGTACCCCTGGCTCTGACTCCTGCTGCGGACGACAGAACCATCTGCGGCGGAGTCCCCCGGGAAAGGCGGCGTGTCGGAGGACGAGCTCGTCACCGCCCTCGAGGAAGCCAAGGGGCTGCCCTTCGGGGCCGCGGGGTCCCCGGCAGCCGGCTCGGGGCTGCCCAGCCCGCCCGGCCCTCCCGAGCACGAGGCGAGCAGCGCCGAGTCGGGGGACTCGGAGATCGAGCTGGTGTCGGAGGAGCCGCTGGCCTGCGAGGACGCGCCGCCCTCGGGGTTCGCCTTCGGCCCGGCGGGCGGCCCCCCGCCCTCCCCCGCCTCGCCCGGCGTGCAGTACAGCCTCCTGCGCGAGGAGCGCGAGGCCGAGCTGGACAGCGAGCTCATCCTGGAGTCGGGCGACGCCTCCTCGGCCTCGGAGGGGAGCCCCAAGCGCGAGCAAGACTCGCCCCCGGCGCGGCCCGGCGCCCTGGAGCTGGGCCGCGAGCAGCCGCGCGCCCCCCGCCAGCTGCTGGCGGAGGAGCAGAGCCCTTTCCGGTACCCCGCGGGCGCGCCCCCCGGAGCCGCGGACGCCGACGGAGCCGCGGACGGAGCCCCCGACGGAGCCCCGGCGCCCGGCAGCTGCGGACCCTGCGCGGCGGCCGGCGAGCGCCCTGGAGCGCGGGGATCAGGAGATGAGGTCTCCGGCGCCGCCCCCCAGCTGCCGCTGCTCTGCAAGCAGACAGGTAACGGCCGCCGCACCCCGCGCTGCCCAGCCCTCCGGAGCTGGCCTCTGCCTCTGGAGGGACGCGTTCCCCGGGAAAGGCCCGCGCCCTTCCCTCTTCCCGGCCCTGGGGAGAGGCAGCGGGGGCCCGTCAAGGCTGAGGCCTGGTCTAGCAGTCTGGCCTAGCCTTTGGCCAGCACAAGGGCGTTCCGTGAAGGAGCCAGGGGAGCTGTGCTCCATCCTGGCTTTCACCGGAGGAGCGACTCAATTTTTTGTGTCCTAGGTGGTCTGGAAGACAGGGACCAAAGTTTCCGTTTCTACTGTCTCTAAACAAATCCAAAGGTGACATTAATTTCAGAGTCACTTATAAGTTAGCATGATTTTAGCCTGGCCGTGTGTCCTCCCTATGAGAAATCAGGAGATGAGGTCTCCAAATGAAGAGAGCAGGGAAGGTGGTACTTAGCTTCCAGACCCTGGACTTCTTGACTGCAATCACATGCAAAAGTCAGGAAAGGACCCAGAGAGTCACGAATGACTGAGGCCCTGCGGTCTCTGTTTTAGCTAATGGACCGCCTAGGGTAAAGACAGGGACAACCTAGAACAACTTTGTAACACTTCAGGGAGCCTTCCACCTTGCTAGTCTACTTTCACTTAATGTAGGGTTTTCCCTTGGGGGTCTGATTCCTGTGCCTTTGTGAACTTCTGTGCTAGTGGCAACTGGAGTGCTTCATATAAAAAAATAAAGGGGGTGATCTGTCTCATTATAGATTAGTAGTGTCTGAATTCTTTACAATTAGCACACAGTGGTTCAAAGGAATGATATTAAAAAGATAATTGTGCTATACCATTACTGACAGCTTAGATACAGGGCACCATAATGGGAGCTGATTTCCTAAATAACTGCTAAGAATTAGTGTATTGTGTGTGAAAGAGAGAATATCTGAAGACAAGTTTAACAGTATGATGTATGTTTAAAGGAATATTAATACTCATTTAAATTTTTTGCCACTGTGCCAACACAGAGGAAGCCTCCATCCTGCAGAGATCCAGAGAAATGACCTTCTGTTGCCTAGGTCCTGTAGCACGTGGGCCTGACTGGCACAGGCACACCTCTCTAATACATCCCTTAATGGTTCTGAAATACTCACTGTGTGCACCGTGCTGTTCAAGCAGGTTTATGCTCAAAAGCAAGTCTGAGAGCTGAAAGTAAAGGGACTCTTGCAGGCCCATTTCCTTCCCTAGTAAATCTGAGAGACAAGTACCACAGCTGGGACTGACAGACTAGATATCTAATGAAGAGCTAGGGGAATGAGAGCTGCAGCTGTGAACACAGACTTCAGAGAATCTTTTATGACCAATTTGGGGTCATTCAGATCTCTGCACAAGCTGCCCCACATGGCTCATACCCTCTGCTGCCAGGTTTAAAAGTTAGAGGAGAGAGAGGCAGTCTTCAGAAGATAAAGACAGGCCAGGGTGAGAAACCTCTGCTCTCCCTTGCCCCAGGGGATCCTTTAAAATCTAGTTTCCCATGAAGCCTACTCAGCTGCACTGTCTGTGGAGAGGCTCTCAAAGGCTGTCTGGGGCAGTCAAGCACGGGGAGCCTGTCAGATGACTCAGAGCTACCAGCAGGTTGTCTGAGTCCTGAGACTCCCCCTGATCCCTGCTGTGCCATCTCAGCAGGTACAAAGAGATCATGCTGTCTGGTCTCCCTCATACTTTCCCAAGTCACTATCACTGGACAGTAGGCTTGTGCTCCTGCTAGGTGTGATTAGGTGAAGCAAACTTTGGGGGAGCAAACATCCTGCTATTGGGATGCCTAAATTCATACTGATGTACTCACAAATATGATGGCTCATCGCGGTAGTCTTTGGAGCTATTCTGCTGTGCTGAGTGGCATTTCAGAAGGGGCTAGAAATATTTCCTATAGATCTAGGGATATATCGATGGCATCATGGCAGGTACCATTGGGGAGCACCAGGGTCATTGGTGCATGTACCCTGCCTGTCCATTCTGAGAGCTTCCTCACCTCTCAGAGCCCTCCAAGGTTGAATTAGAGACAGAATGCTCTAACCTCTGATATCTTGCAGCACCATATTTTTGCAGCACCCACATCTTCAAATGTAGTTACATTTTCATTTCTACATGGCTAGCCCTAACTCTTAGGAACATCAGAGCAAAAAAGCCAATAAACATTCTCAATAAAACACTAATACCAAATGTACTTGATTATAGAGTTTTACTAGCTTCTACCTGTGAGTTCATCATACACTTTAGGAAACAGTGTTGTTTTTGTCCAGTCCTTGCATTCTGATTACATCATCATGAACATGTATGATGCTTATAGGCCAGCTCCATGAATGTCACATGGGAGCCTGGCAGAGATGGGGAATCTGCCAGATGGGGAATCTGGGCCTCCACTGAGGACCTGCAGAAGCAGAATCTTCATCTAATGAGATCCCCTGGTGATTGTAGTGCTCCTGAGAGCTTGGGAAGAGTTCTTGCCTGTGGCAGCTAGCTGTCTCATTTCTTCCTAATGCCATTCTGGTAGAAGTCACCAGTGACAATTCTCTTTGCCAAACATGTGACCTCTTTGCAATCTCATCTTTTCTGTCCTGTTAGCTTAACCCTCTGCTCATTTAGTGTTATACTGCTAAATCAATCCTTCCAACATTAATAAGAAAGCAGTGTATGTTTATGATAGTACGTTTAAGCTGTGAAAAAATAGTGTAAAATACACTTAAGTTTCCACATCTACCTTTCGTTCCTAATTCTCAGAGAAACCAAAGACTCATTTTTTTTAATTGTCATACTCCTTTCTGGAAATTTTCTTTAATCAGGCATGTGTAAACTTTTTACTGCACAAGTGATACCGTGTTGAACATACTATTTTGTCGTATTTCATTTAATGGTAAAATTGAGCACAATGTCAACACATGTGAAAGTCGTTCTCTCCTCAGAACTTTTCTTCCCTTATTGCGCAAATGTTTCCCCTTCCTGGTTGTCTTGATTACTTTTCTCTTGTTGCTGGGACAAAATACCTGACACCCAAAATGAAGGAAGGAAAGGTTTATTTAGCTCACTGTTGTGGAAGTTTCAATCCATAATGAGCTGGCTCCAAGGCAGGGTGGCCTGGCACTAGGAACCGTGCTTCAAGGCAGCAGCCAGAACAAAAGGGGACAAGAGCAAGCCTCTTTTCCTCCTTTATATGTACACAGGCCACCTCCCCCAGGGTGGGTGGTAGCACTCATGGCTTCACACAAGTGCCCTCTCAGGGTCATACTGCCTGCCTCCCAGGCCTTCTGAAATTGTGGTGGAAGCCTTTTTAACCTCAGAACTTTGCATTCTGTATTCACCTAAAACCAATGCCATGTGGATGACGATGCTGAGGTCTACTGCCAGGTGGAGCAGTAGCCAGGCTTTTCTCTGTCTTGACTGTAGGGGTCGAGTGCCTGGATCACTGGGCACTCTGAATCTGATTCTGAGGAATGGATTCTCTATGTCTTTGCCATTCTGGAACCTGGTGTCGCACTGCCATTTTGCAACTTCCTGTAGCCTCTGCCCACCACTATGGGACTTGGTGCTCTATGGCTTTCTCTCCAAACAGTTTTTTTACTTTTGCAGTTTTGAGGCTGCAAAGCATGGGGACCCACTACCTCTTCCCATGATGCCCACAGGCCATGTTTTTTGTTTATTTATTTTTGTTATTTCTCAGCAATTGAGATCTCAGCTGTATCTTTACAGTCCACAACTTTACTGGAGCTTTCTTCTTGGCCAAACTCACAACGTATTAAATCATCCTGCTGGTTTCTTTGCTCTTGATACGCAACATAAATCTGGCAAAAAGCCCCCAACAATAGCCATGCCACTGTCTCAATATTTGACTGCCTTGAAATTTCTTTTGCCAGATTAGTTAGTTCACTGCCTTTAATCTCCATCTCAGGCAAAGTCTGTGGACACAAGCAAAATGCAGAAAAACTTTCAGCTAAGCTATAACACACATCATGTGGAGCCCAACAACCAATTCAGTCATTCTTTCCAGCAGAAATCTCATGAGCCTGGTCTTTACCAGCAGGCTTTCTATGAGCCTTCCCATCTTCTGAGCTCTGACCAGAATCTCCCATGCCTAATGCATTCCAGCTGTATACATTCAGGTGCCATCTGAACTTTTCCAAATTCTTCCCACAAGTCATTCGCAAAGGCTCTTGAAACACGTGGTCAGGAATAGTCATGGCAACAATCCCACTCCTCCAATACCAAATTCTGTCTTGGTTATTTTTCTGTCAATGCTGAAACAAAATACCTGATACCCAAAATTAAGGAAAGAAAGGTTGATTTAGCTTATACTTTTTGGAGATTTCAGTCCATAATCATTTGGCTCCAAGGCAGGGTGGCATGGCACAGGGGCAACACTTTAATGCAGAAGCCAGAGCCAAAAGCGGGGAGAAGAAGCCTCTTTTCCTTTCTTATATTGTACATTGGACACCTTCCCCATCTCCAGGGCTGGTGTAGCACTCACAAAATCTCTGTGACCGCTTTTTGTACATCATGAGGATATTTACAAAGTAAAAATCCTGGGTCCCTGCTGAATCTCTTAGTTAAACTTCTAAAGGTCTCAAGTTGACACAATGTATCAACTATAACACTGGTTCTGTTCTTGGTCTTTTACCTCTTTTGCAGTGTCTCTTGCTATGTCCCTTCCAGCTCCTCTGGCTTGTTCCAGAGTCCTTTCCTTGACTGTCCTTGTATCCTTGTGTCCCTGCTCTCAGGGTTGTATCACTCCTGCAGGCTTTCAGCCTCTGCTTGAAGTGTGACACCTTCTTCCTCTCATCAGAGTTCTGTTGCTTGTTGGATATCTTGTAAACCTCCCCAATTCATTATATCCACGTCATTTGTCAAAACCTGCTCCTTCTTTCCTTCTCGGATGAGTCATTTCAGTGTCATTCAGATCTCCATGATTGTAACCTTCAGAATCAAAATACTACCTTATGAGGGTATCTGGTCATAGCTATAACAGTTCTAAATGTCCATATTTTTAAAATACTATTAGGAATATCTCACAGAAATGCTATAGCAGACAGCCCCCCCCAAAACCTAAATTATATGCATATGTCAATAAATCTATAAGGATACACATAGAGATTTACAAGGTATGATCAAGATATAGTAAGTTTAAATTTTTAAAGTTGATTACGGTAAAAACATTGTATTAATCCCATTTCAAAGTACTACAACTTTGAACACATTTTTCCCATCATTCTTGTCACTTTCTGAAGCAGTTCTGAAAATCCTCTTCCTGAGTGTCTTTCCAACCTGTGATTAGGAATATAGTTAGTGCTACCCAGGAGAAAGTCTGGCTCATAAAAATATTATCATGTGCCTTCATTCACCTTAGTCACCTGATCTGACATTGTACCTGCAACTTCTGGCTCCTCCCCAATGTCAAAATCACCATGCAAGGTAAACATTTAGAATTAGTTGAGCACTTTAAAGGCAGTCATGACACACAACTAACACCACTTAAGGAAGAGGACTTCCAGAACTGTTTCAGAAAATGGCAAGAACAATGAAATAAATGTGTTCAACGCAAAGGAAGTATATTTGGAGGAAATTAATGGCAGTGTGTCTTTTATTGTAATTTTTGAATTTAATATTCACTATATTTGTGTCATCCCTCATAAACATCCTTCCTACTGCATTTTCACAGTAAATAAAAGCTAGAAAATATCAGTGAAGATTTGAGCAGATGATTGTGGCTCTTTGATGCCATTTTAAAGAACTGCATCTAGATCCCATTAGCATGAGATAAAGCCAAAAATACTCAGTGCTGACCTGAGTGTAAACACTTCCCTGGGGGTCCTAACATCCAGATGATCCAGAATGCTCTCAATATTTGAAAAGTTAGCATCAAAATAAAAATACAAAATGCACAAGTTCTCTTAGTGGAACCCACAAGAATCATCCAAAAACCCAGTCTGAGAAATGCTGTGTTTTAGTTAAAGGTACCTGAGGGGAGTCAGCTCTTTTTTGTCTTCTGATTAAAGAGTCACCTGCCCTCCTCACTTGTAGTTTCCTCTCCATATGTACCAGCTGCAGCAGAATGAGCTCGGCAGGAAGAGGTTTGTCTCTTTGGGGAAGCAAATTGCAGGAGCTACCAGTTGAGTGGGGAGTTCATACAGAGTAGATTTGCAACTGTCAGGCATTGATGGTGTTTGTTATTTTTATTACTATACCAGATATTGCTTCTGGATCACAGTGTTTGGAAGAGAATCAAAATAAATATTCGGGCAAAACAGCCATTACACAGGTTCATATTTATTTGCTTCTGTAGATTGAACTCAGAAGTGAAACTGTAAAGATTCTAGGGAAGTGTCCTTCTTCCAGTGTACAGGTTTCAGAGTCATCCTGGAGTCTTATGCTCTTCTGCTGTAGCCCTTGCTCTGTTACCAGTTTTCAACAAAGTGAACCAATAATTGCTGGGTAAGGTCTGGCTCCTGGCCGGTGCAGGCTATGTAAATACTTAGATGAAGGCAGTGAATTCTCTGCTTTAGATGATTCAAAGCCATCAGCTACTTCATGAGGCTTTGTTGATTATAGAAGGTGTTCTCCTGGGCTAGGTATTCTCAAAGATTTTGAGGAGCTAGCTAAATTCACTGGCTTTTCTTTCTGAAACACAACATTAGCATGTTCAAATGCATAAATAATGACTTCAGGATATTGGAGGGAGGAGCAGAAGGCAGAATCCTCTTTAGCCTTAGATAGAATTGTTCCAAATCTTGTTGGGTTCCAGCACTTAATATTTCTAGGGATATTCTTGACACTTCTCAAGAGTAGATATAAAGGTCCAAAAAAGGTTTTTAGACATCTGTAATAAATCTGGGGACATAGTTAACTGCAACCCATTAGTAAATTTGGTCTGGACACAGAGTGGGGCATAGACTAGCTCCTACTATGGATTCAAGTCCACCTTGAGCATATCTGTAGAGATGGAGTTCATAGATGGCAAACATTTTGGTATCTCCATGAAACAATAACGGTACATAGGTGGTGATCCTGACTCTGCTCAAGTCACTTAACCCTCACATGAATCATTTTCATTATTGGTAATCAAGCTTGGAAGATATAATTCCATGCTTTTAATTTTCAGAGCCAAAATGAGCTCCAGCAGATTCCTCAACCCTTTCAAATGCTAATCTCAGTTTCTAATAATTTGAGTGGGATACTCACAGATACTGTATTTGCCTGTCTTGATTCTATTTTTGCAACATTACAAAACACTCTCGAAATATAAGCAGCATAGTTTTACTCAAGGTTCTGCCAGCTGTGCTATAGCCAGACCTTCCTCCATTCATCCCTCCCCCGGATTTAACCAATGTGGCATACTGTGGGCTGACACATGCAATGTAGTGGTGAACAAGGCAGACGTGAACCACCATCCCTAGGTCTTTATCCAGGCAGGGGAGGGGCAGACATGGAAAAGGAAGTCAGCAGTGTGGTGTGAGAGAGTACTTGGTGGAGGATGGCGTTTAGATGTGAAGGTCAAAAAAGGTCTCTGAAATGAAGAAACTGAGGAGTAATCTGTGATGAAAGCTGATTAAATGAAATTCCAGGTGATAGAAAATGCAAAGGCCACAGGCAGGAAAGTTCTGGATATATTCCAGGAATGAGAAAAAGAATTGATGTAGCCAGACTGGCAAAGGATAACGGGACAAGCGATGGGGTCGGGCAGTTGACAGTTCCCTTTCACGCACATTCTCGGATACTGAGTTGGTCTTTCCTAAGCATTTGAAGAGGCCACTGAAAGATTTTTAAGTGAAGAAGTGGTGTGATCATTGTGTCTACAGTAGGAAGAAAAGTTTGGAGGAAAACAAGCTTGGAAATGAGGAGACGAATTAGGAAGCAGGAATGAGATGCTAGTGACTGAAAGAATGATAGCAATGGAGATAGAAATAGATATATTTGAAATACCAGCTTTTGGAGACTGACTTAAACGAATTTACTCATGCTTTGGTGGGGGTGACTTTATCCCCAATAGTTCTTAATTTTGTTTCAGTTTTTATCAACGTGGTGATTACAAACAAATGCAAAAGCTGGTGCTGCTTTGTTAGTCATTGTTTTTAGTCAGCTGTTGGGAATCATCCATCAAGTTATGTTGGTACTGAAATGCCTTTGCAGTTGGAGCATTGTATCTAATATCTTTCAGTGGTTGAGCATGCGTCTGGGAAGTAAGTGTGTTTACGTGACAGTGACATTTGGATACATGTAACTGGAGCTAGAATGAAGGTCAGATGTGGTACCTATGAAGCTTATATGAGATGTGTGGTGAATTGGGTAAGGATTGTGGAAGAATAAATGGATTATTTCAATAATTAGAGACAAGCTTGGGTAGGGCTAGGAAATCACAAAAGCTTCAGAATGTCTAAAGTATGATTCCACATTATATCACCAGGCAAAAAAAAATCCAGAAACCTGCCAGAGAACACAAGTTGAAGTCACAGGAAAGGTAGCTTTAAAGCGAACTGTCTGTGTGGACCTGAAAGGTCCAGTGAGCCAGGGCACTTGTGCTTCAGCTCAAGGGCATGGCTGACAACCGTCTTTGTGGTTTACTCAGCCATCCTGAGTCTACCCCCCCCCCCTCCGCGTTAACAGAGGCCTGAGGAATGCTCCTCCTCTGACAGGTAAACCTGAATGAAAGGGGACTGTTCTCTTTCTTGTGGAAGTCTGGGGCAGGTAGAAGGGAAAGAGGATTAGGAACTCAATGGGACTATTTTGTGTTTCTAAGTAAGGAATCTCAGCATATGTTGGAGTCATTCACATGAGAAGCAATTTGTCAAAAGAGAACCCTGAGCCCAACTCAGGATCTCCAAGATGTTCCCTAATATTCCCTCCCCATAGAGCCCTGGCAAAGACCAAAGACCTTGGAAGGATGTCGTGGGACACAGAGCAATTAACTGTTTACTGTCCTAGGAGTTTGGGACTGCTTGCGTCAGAGGATTCTCTGAGTGGCCTCTGTCCATAACTCTGAAAATTCATGATAAAAGGCATAAGGCTAGAGGACGAGTGGGGTTGCACTGTAGACTTCTGATCTCAAATACAGAGTGGTATGTGTGATCTACAGAATCTCAATATGACTAATAAATGTTTTTGTGAAAAACTGCATATTCTAGTACATACAGTATTCTGATTTCATGCTTCCCTTCTGGTAGGTATTTCATGCACAAAGAACTCTTAGTTTAATACTGAAATCTCCAGGGACATAATTGCAGATACAGATAGAATTTGCAAAAGTAGAACATGTATTTCAAAACCTAATTATTTTACTTTCAAACTAGCACTTGCTCACTTTTCTCTGACATCTCTAGATCTGCTTCTCCATCTAAAAATCCCAAGGAAATCAAATAAATAAAAAATTGGCTTCTCTGTTGATTATTTCCACCTACTCTTAATGTCTGTTGCCATCCAGTGGTTGTGAAGCAAATAATTTTTAACCTCACTCCAAGCCTCCATAAAATGTATACATAGCTTGGATTATGATACAAGAGATCTTTGAATGATTTTACAGTGTCCACATGTCTGGAATGTTTAGGTGATGATTGGTTATTGAGATCATCATCTCTATTTTCCTTGTATCACACACAAGGACAGAGATTTAAGAAATATTTTAAGTGAGTACTTTCATTTTTATCAGAATAATTTTAATTTTGATTTTTATCGGAATTAATTTTAAATACCATTTGGCATTTACCTAAACAGAAACTGACACCATGTAGAATTTATGAACATTTACTACTTATTGGAGTTTTTGGATTAACTTCCTCATTTGAGATTAAAGTCAAGGGTGGAGATACTGTTGTTCTAGGTGGTAGCATAATGATAAAAGTACTAAGATTTAAAATAAGCTCTCTCGATTCTTACCCCGTGCTCCAACTAAATTGACTTTAGGTAGTTGACTTGTCTTTAAGGAAAACAAATATTTTTCTCTAGTAAGTTACTTTAGAATTTGAAGTTTTAAAATTTAATATCATGAAAGTACATTGAGGTAAATAGGAATATTATTGAATATTGAGGTAAATACATTGAGGTAAATAGGAATGCTATTTTGCTACACATTACACACAGCCCCTTAAGTGCTGGCATGGCCAACCAGCTGGAAATGCAGCCCAATTGCCTGGAAAGCATTTAACTGTTTTAGAAAGTTTAAGTTTAGAAAATTGATAGTTAAATCAATTTTACATAGAGCCATAGTTTTCTCAAACATGAGAATAAAACCATAAATAAATTTATTCTAGATAGATAAATTTATATAAATAAAATAGTCTCATCAATTTGTTACTTTTTTCTTTGTCTTTGTTGAAGTCTACATTTTATGTCCCTTGTTATTTCTCTGAAAATAGAATCCTGAAGTTTTGATTAGATTTTATATATTCCATTAAAATGTGCTACAATTTAAAAACCCAAGCATCTTGGCTTTCACTTTGATTATAAATCAAATAATTTATTTATAATTTATGTTCTGGCTCCTGTGAAGATCACATCTTCCCCTCAGAACCCTTATTGAGAATCAAAGCCAGCCTCCTTGGTAGGGAAGTCCTGCAGTCCAGCCCTGCATCCTGAGGCCAGAGTCCTCTGTAAAAGTCACTTTTTAGTTTCACTCTTACAGTTCATCTGTCAGGTCTAGACTGGTTTGCCTTTAGGATGATACATAGGTGCACTCACCATTGTATGTATTGTTTGGCCCTAAAACTTTGTATGTTCAACTTATAGCTGATGAAGGTAAGGAGTTTTACAACCAGCTAATAACTAGCTCTGCAGAGCACAGTTATGGCTGTTCTCAGACACTCACAGACTACATTCTCTAGCTCTCTTTGCAGTGAGATGAAGCTGTGAACATGATTCTTGTCAGTGGAAGCTGAGTGGTGGCAGTGTGCATCATACCTGGGAAAAGGTCCCATTTGAGATACTGCTGTGCCTTTATCCTACATGGAAGCTCTAGAAGGGAATGGCCAAGGGGAAGCACTGGGTATCAGGGCCCTGGCCTAGGATCACTGATCTGCTCAGGGGTGCCACAACAGAATAAAGCATAGATTTTAGTTACAGTGGCCCCAGGATGTCAAAGTCCAATGGCAGGCTAAGACAAAAGGTGCTGGTGTTCTTGGCCTTCATTAGGTGCAAACTTGACTGGGGGGTATGCTATTGGGTTGTAGGAAGTGGTGGAAGTGAATTGTTAATACAGTCAAGGTTCACAGTACCTTTTCCAAAAAGCACACAGGAGCAGATGATGGTTAACTAGTAACCTGATTGTCTGCTAACTGCAACTACTGAGCTAGAAGGAATTTGCATGAGTCAAGTCTTCAGCTGCATGTTATCATGCTTTGAGGCATCATAACTTCACAAACTTAGTCTCAGCTCTGGCCATTGGCTTAAAGATAAATCTGTTTTTAACCCAGCCAAGGGTTTTGCCACAAGTCATATACCCCTAGGACAGTCTGTCAATTTATTTTTGTGCCAATTTATTAATATTAATTACTGCCTACTATGTACTTCATTGAGTTGGTCCTCAGCAACTAGGGTCCCTGGATGATTATTTGGTGAAAAGTTGCCTATTGATGAACCTTCACACTGATGTGTGAAGTTAGCCAAAACTGAGTTTCTTCTGTGTTAAGCCACTGAAGTTTTGGGATTACTTGTTAGATTAGCCAGCGTCTTCCTGACTCAGAGGATAACCTATGATATAATGTGAAATTGAGAAAGATCTACAGTTAGAAAATATTTTAAAGGAGCATCTGTCCCATAGTTGCATAGTTTCACAATTCTTACTTCTCTTCTATACCTTTCTCCTTTGTACTATTTTTTGCTAGTGCTAACCAGCCTCACTGCTACGATTACTGGTATGGTAATTCTGAGTATATTTTGAAAAGAAAAGTCTTGACCTCAGTAGATTTTATTGTTGTTTCTAAAAATGTTGCTATAAATATTGTACCAAATTACCTAGTTCATTTGGCAAGTAGAAGCACAAAAGTTCTAGAATAGGAGAACTGAGAAGTCCTTTTGTCTAAGTCTTGCCTCAGATTTAATTGAGAACTAGGCATACATCTTGGGGTCCACTAAGGTCTCCCTATCCTCCAGGCTGTCACACACTCAAGGCCCCTTTGGAGCACAGTATCCCTGAGCTGTATCCCCATTTCCCTTTCGAAACGTGTTCTCTTTGCTTGGATGCCACCCTTCTTGTGCTCCATTGTTAACAGTCTGCTGTGTACAGATATCATTTGACAAACCAGTTCTTTTGTATGCATCTATTAGCTAGTGTGTGGTTCTTCCTATATAAAGGCTGTGAACTCAGGCCACAGACACAGTTCTCCAGAAGACTCTGAAGGAGTGGGCCACGCTTGGGTGAAGCTTACTTACTGGTTTACGTGGTACTTCCTCTTTGTGAGATCTTCTCAGTTGTCCTAGTCTGGTCTGATCCTCAATGCTGAGTTCCACATTTACACTGGAGGTGGACAAGGAGACTCTGGCTTAGTTGGAGCTCAGCTCTTGTTGCTTGTTGAGCACAGAATTAAAGCATGAAGTGTAGATATAATAGAAATTTCCATCAGGCTTCAGTGGTCTCTGAACTGTTTCTTTATGAAGACTTGGAATCCTCAAGTAGGCGCAGACAGTGGCTCCCTGAGACTGTGCCTGGGCTTTTCCCTGCAGTGGCCACTTGTCTGGATTCCTTACTCTTGACTGTAGCTTTTGATGACTTATCCCTCTTCACTGGGACAAAGAACCGTGGGCCAACTGGATTTGAGTCTTACTTTTACCAGCTATTCTAGTCCTATGGTTTGGGGCAGGTTAACCTATCTATGTGTCCATTTTTTTATCTTCTCCAAGGAAATAATATCTAATCACAGCCTTGTTAGGAAGGTTACCTGAGATAATTTAGGTTGAGTGTGTGGTCTCTCATTTTACTACTACTTGAATATTTATGTTGGGGCTTTAGAAAATCTGGTCTTATTACTCATTTAATACAAGTATACTTTCTGCAACATTTTTTTTGGTTTTTATTTTTTGGGTGGGAGTTTGTTTTGCTTTTTGCAACAGGTTTTTGAGCAAAATTTCAAAATAAAAACTTCACAGATTTCTTGCCATGGCACAGTTTGACTGTTTTTCAGGAGCTTATGTAAAGCTGACTTGATCTTACTTATATGCTTTTTTCCCAAGTATAATATTGGACAGGTTGCTTCTGAGAAGGATTCTTAAAGCTCCTTGACCTAATTTATCATTTTCTGATGAGTGTTGTATTAATATATAGATGTACAGGCCCCACTTTAAATGTTCCAAAGTATAATCTTAGGACATAAAGTTCAAAGATCAATATATGGTAGTATTCTGTAGGTGGCTTTAAATGTCCAGCTAAGGTTTACAATGTCCAAGTTAACCCCTCTGTTATGCATAGGTTTTTGTAATCTTTGGTCCCATTTGTTGACCCTCTCCAGTCTCAGGCATCCCACACACTTTTGCCTCTGATAGGCCAGAAATCAGAAGTGGATCCCTAACTTTCAATGGCATTGCTCAACAGATGCATGTTTCTAGTTCACATGAAACGCAGTCCTTCACCCAGTTTACAGAGGGTTCCAAGCTCCCTCTGCTCTATACCACTGCCTAGCAACATACTGTCCTTGTGAGGTTTCCTGGTTTTCCAGGCCAAAGGAAACAGTGTAGAGGGACACGCTACCTCTTAAAAGCTTCCTCCTAGAAATGACACATGTCACATTTACCCCGGCCCTTTGGCCAACACTAATAACAGGACTGTGTCCATTATGATGCATAGAGTACACCGGCAGTGTGATAAGCACTGAGTCATTATTCTTGCACAGTGGTCTCTTGTTTGAGCTCTTCCTAGCACCTAGCACATGATATACCTTATGTTCACTTATTTATCTGTTTGCTTATGCCTTCCAACTAAATTTAGGCCTTTGAGGCCATAGGTTTTTGTTCATTGTTGTTCTCTGGTGAGTATAATGAAGCCTGGTAGTGAGGCTTCCATAAACATTTGACGAGTAAATGAATGGTGACTTCAGACACATAGGAGAAGCTACTGCTGAAGTATATTATGGAGTTTAATTGTATGTCAGTATGTTTTATAGTTTGTACTCTTTTTCCTGAAGCTCATTTAAGTGTTATTAAATCCAGTGAAAGATTAAGTAAGGATAATGGGTCAATTAAGAAAACACTGTATGTGGATCACCGACTGTTACTCAGAAAGAGCATTTACTTCTTGGTTCTGCACTCCTGGAGTGATCACTGTAAGAAAGGGCAAGTGTAGCCAGCAGAGAAAGATGCTTTCACAGTTTTAGCCAATGTCATCAATAATGGATTTCAGTTGACAGAGTGATGTCACTATGGGCCTATGTTGTTGTTGCTGAACTATGCAAGACCAGTTTACTGAAACTATAACTCCAAACACATGAAAGATTTTCCACATGAGTGAGTCTTGTTATTGTGAATACAGTCAAACCCACTTTGAAACAAAGTTTGATAGGAAGGCTACTTTAGATACAGGCAGCGTTATTCATGATTAAGGCATCAGCTCTGGAATAAGAAAGATTTGGGTTTAAACCTAGGTCCTGCATTTTACTGGCCTAAAATTGCCCAAGCCTCACCTTCACAATGTTAGGAATAATTTCAGCTGAATGATACTTTTAAGTGCTTGGGTTAATGGAATACCTGACACCGTTGTAAATGGCAGTGATGATGATCAGCTTCTCTGATCAGGTTGTGTGTTCTGTACTAGTTACAGCTAGATAGCTGGGTCACAGGAGTGGTTTGTTCAAGGACATAGGGCATGTGTAGCAGCGAGCCTGGCTGTCCTTCGGGGATCAGTCTTCTTGGGCCTGGCATTTCCATCTAGCTCTGTGTTGGACTTGTGGGGCAGAGCTGTAGTAGCTGTGCTTTGCTCATGGAGCCATCAGCAGCCACTCACTGAGTCTTCATGTTCCTTAGTATGGGGAGGACCTGAGTGAGCTGCTGTATCTCTATCTGATGTGAATCTCCCTGTCTGAACCTTCCTCGCGGACATTATTCCTCCTCATGCTTGACACTTGGCTTATGCTCCCATTCTGGTCCTGTGAGTTATGGCCAGCCAACAGGGTGGCCTTTCCTTCACCCAGAAGAATGCCCAGGGCAGAGCTCCTATGCAGAAATAACTATTAGGCTGCCTTCGCTTGAAATGGGACTGAATAGGGACCAAGTTTCAAGTTTTGCAGCTTCCTCTCCTCTGCGGCACAAAGCAAAGCTTTGCCCACAAAGGAGATTAAGGCCCTTTTAATTCTACCTTCAAAACAGACCCGTTAGGAGAAATATTGGGAGTAAAGTTCAATTTTTTTCTCACAATGATAAACATGGAATTACCCCATTAAATTGGGTAGGCAAATCCTTGTGAATTCATTTCTTTACATAAAATGCCTTAAAGGATTGCTGTTTTGCTCAAAAAACTCCCATTTTTGTTTTAAGCTTTGTGTTATCCTAAGCAGGAAGTGAGCTTCCCTGCGCTTCCAATTCAAGCCAAGCTTTTATCTGTCTGGACTCCTGCAAGGTGAATGGACTGCAGCAGGCAGGCAGTAGGATGCAGGCAGCCTTTCATCCCTATATATGGAGGCTTCTTGTAATAACATACTTGTGTGGTGCAGTTTGCTTCATCTTCTTTGTCCACATATCCATGTTTTCAAAAATAATCATGAACCAGTTCACTCCAAAAGTCCACATAAAATATTTCAAAAGCTCTGACAAATCATTGTCATCCACGAAATATGTGTATATATATATATATATATATATATATATATATTACATATATACATATATAACATACTTAACTTTCACCTAATGTTTTGATTTTTTTCAAGATATTTAAAATAGGTTATAATACAAAATTACATTCATGGGTCAGACAGAACAATATAATGAGTTTCTATTAAATGGTATTGGCTTAACAGTTATCACCTTGTTATGTTTGGTTTTTTTTTTTTGCTCTTGAAGGAAGCATTTTAAAATTAAGACACTACCACCAAGATTCCCCTAAATGCCTCTGTGTGCATTTAAAAGTACAGATATTCTTCTTGTGTAACTACAGGATGATTATTACAGCTAATAAATACTTTAATACCATCAAATTCTCAGTTCATATTCACATTCCCCTAACATGCTCCTAGTGAGATTTTTTTCCTTCAGTTGGTCACTTTTAATTGACCAATGAGCAAACTATTCTCAATTTGTGTTCTTCTACTGTATTAACTATAGTAAGAACATGTAGCAAGGAAAAGTTCTGTGCACATTAAGTGATAATCAGGTGCATTTACCTTATTCTAAATACTTTATCATAAAAGTTTTCAAACATACAGAATATTTGATTGAATTCCTCACTGCTCACTTGTTTACATGGTTCTATTTTTTATTCTCTTCTTGACTTCTTGGTAACCAGGACTCAATATAAACTTCTGATTCAGTGATAAAATAAATGAATAACCTGTGACTCCTTTCAGGGAGAACTTTCAAACAATATTTGTAAAGGAGATGATTTACCATGTTGATTGCATGACTTACAAATCTTCAGAGTCCCTTTTCCAACCAGGTAGCTCCTGGCAGCCTGTAAGTATTTCTGAGGCTGACGGCCAGTTGACAATACTTTTCTAGGTATCCTCAGAGAGCTATGTGTTGCACTGTTGCCCATGGAACCACCATCGTGGGTTCAGTAAGAAAATAAATGAGCCACTGTCCAATACTGAAGCAGAGTGTTCCAATACTTGGAACAGGCAGAGTGTTTACACCTTGTGCAATGTCAGTTGTATTTCAACATTATCCAAAAATATCATACAAAGATATTTAGAAAGAAGAAAAACAAATCTGTTTTTTAGAGTGTTTTTCTGAGGGTTGCTGCTGTTGCTATGAAAATCAGAGAAGCAGATTTTCGTGGCTTTATCACACTGATCCTATTTTTGAAAAAATTCCTGAGACAGGGCTTTTTTCCCCCCTCTCTCATTCTGGATGGTTTTGTCAGACATAACCTGCTCTGCATATTATTAACATCTCCTTTGTGCAAAAGCACATTAGGTGCTAATGCTTAGAGGTGTTTTTAGCAAAAGCATTTGACAATACCGGATTCATTTTTCATCTGCATGTTTAAAAATAGGCACCACGTTCTCACTCACTGCTCATAGAGAACTCAGCTTAGAGCATAAGGAAATCTTAGTTTAATATTTTAGTGCCATCTGCTGTAAGTTTCATAGCATTCTATCCCATCTGGTTTACTTGTAGCCAGTCTTTTTATTTTTATTTTTCCTGGTCTAATCTGTCATACTGATTGGCCCTGTTTCTTCCCCTGATCTGGATAAACCTGTTGTCAAAGGAATATGTTCTTTTGGCTCTCTGTATCCGTTTCCTGAAGATTTCTGCTCCAGCCGCATGTGCATGTGTGTGCGCACATGTTGTGTTTTAATTTTTGAGCAGTTAACTCATTCTCAGACCTTTCTGCTTTATTTCAAATAACAGTGAGTGAATGTTTGTCAATTCAGTAACATTGCTGTGTAAATAATTATTGAGAACAAGATCGGTGCCATGCTTGTTTCTAGACACTTTTTTCCTAGAGGCATGAGGTAAAGAACAGGCAGACTCCCAGCTATCATGCTTTGTTGATGGAGAGAATGACAGTATACATATAAATAAACATGATGGAGTATATGCTATGAAATGAATAGTAAAATGGGCTGGAGGAACTATTTTAAATAACATAGCCTAAGAAGGCCCAATAAATGCTTTAACAGACTTTTCTAAAATGTTGAGGTTGCTAAGAAAGAAAATTCTCCTCTACATCCGCCTCCCCAACCCGACTGCACTTGGAGAACTGTGGAGCTTCCAACAAGTAGGCAGGTGCACGCTATTCCCTGAGCCCAGCCTGTTTGGGACACCTGCACCTCAACATCGGTGTGCAGAGGAGGGGCTGGGCGGATCTGGGTGCCTGCATCAGCCTCCCCGTGTGTCTGGAGGACTGGATATCTCAGCAAGCAGGGGAGGATCGCAGGTTCCAGAGGCACCGCGGCCAGTGGTGAGTGCTCAGCGCACTCTGCCCAAATTCCAGACTGTTTGGGACCCTCCAGGCTTCTGGGTGCAGTGAAGTGGAGAAGTGGGTTTGAGGCCTCTACATCCGTCTCCCCGTCCCGGCTGCACTTGGAGAACTGTGGAGCTTCCAACAAGTAGGCGGGTGCACGCTATCCCCTGAGCCCAGCCTGTTTGGGACTCCCGCACCTCAACATTGGTGTGCAGAGGAGGGGCTGGGTGGACCTGGGTGCCTGCATCAGCCTCCCCGTGTGTCTGGAGGACTGTGGATATCTCAGCAAGCAGGGGAGGATCGCAGGTTCCAGAGGCACCGTGGCCAGTGGTGAGTGCTCAGCACACTCTGCCCAAAGCCCAGACTGTTTGGGACCCTCCATGCTTCCGGGTGCAGTGAAGTGGAGAGGCGGGTTTGAGGCGGCTACATCCGCCTCCGCATTCCAGCTGCACTTGGAGAGCTGTGGAGCTTCCAAAGGGCAGGTGGGCGCACAGTGTCCCTGAGGCCCAGCTTATCTGGAACTGCAGAGTTCTGAACAGGCAGAGGAGGGACATTGGTTCTGCAGGTCCAGAGGCTTGGGGTAACAGGGTGCCAGAGTCTCAGGAGCTGCAAACATAGAAGGGGATTTCCAACAGACCCTGAAGAAGCTTTCAAGTAACACTTGAAACACAGAAATATAGGAAAATGACAAAACAAAAAACCAAATTACAACCTCAAACCTACAGCCCATCTCAAGAAACCCTAGGAGCAATGTATATAGAAGAAAATATATGCCATTCACCTCAAATATCGGACACAATAGCTACTGGAATTAACAAGCAACTCCAGGAAGCTTTAAAGAAATTCAAACTCAAAATAATCTCCCAGGTAAAAGATGAAATGATAAAAGAAATGAAAGAAATTCTGAATATATCTAAAGAAAACACAGATAAAAAATTGGAGGAACTAAACAAAAAGATAGAATCCCTAGACGAGCAATATAAGAAACAAACAGAATACATAATGCAGATGCACAGAGATAGACAGGAAATAAAAAAACTCCATTGAAAGTTGTAAAAACCGCCTTCATGAAAGTGAAGATAGAATTTCAGACCTTGAAGACAGGATTGCAGCTAGTGAACAGGAAAGGAAAGATCTTTTAAAAGTAAAAAGGAATCAGGAAACAACAATTCAACAACTCCAAGGCGATGCAAAGAAAAATAACATAAGAATGATAGGGATTAATGAAAAAGAAGGAGACAACATAAAGGATGTCAAGAGGATATTTAGAGAAGTAATAGCTGAAAATTACCCAAGCATGAGATCAGAAACTGACATCAGGATCAGTGAAGCATATAGAACTCCAAATAGTCATAACCAAAATAAAACTACACCCAGACATATAATAATCACCATCCCAGAAATCCAGCACAACAATAGATTATTAAAAGCTGTCAGAGAGAAAAGACAGATCACTTATAAAGGAAAACCTATCAGAATCACAGCAGACTTCTCAGCACAAACAATAAAGTCAAGAACAGCATGGAGTGAAGTATTCCAGATCCTAAAGCAAAATGATTTCCAACCTAGACTGATGTATCCTGAAAAACTATCATTCAAAATTGATGGTGAAATACGATACTTCCATGACAAAAACAGCTGAAGAACTTCATGAACACTAAACCAACCCTGCCAAAAATATTGAAAGACAGTTTAGATACACAAAGGAAAAAACCACTAAGCAAAGCAGATAATTAAACAGAAAGATAAAGATGCAACAGCAGAGAAATAACATGTCAACAATAAACCAGCATTTAACAGTAATAACCATTAATGTAAATAGTCTCAATGCACCAATCAAAAGAAACAGACTAGCAGAATGGATCAAGAAACAAAATCCAACCTTATGCTGTTTACAGGAAACCCATCTAACCCAGAAGGATACTCACAGACTGAAAGTCAAAGGATGGAAACAATACTTCATGCACCAGGAATCCAAAAAAAGGCAGGAGTAGCCATTCTATTTGCAGACATCGTGAACTTTAAACCAACAATGACCATAAAGGACAAAGAAGGTCACTACATACTCGTAAGGGAAAACTCCAAGAGGAAGAGATAACTATCTTAAATATATACGCACCAAACTCCAGAGCACCCAGTTATATAAAACAATTATTAACAGAAATGAAAACTCATTATCAGTAACACAATTGTAACAGGAGACCTTAATATGCCATTGACACCAAGGGACAGATCAACCAGACAGAAAATGAGCAAAGAAATAACAAAACTGAATCACACCTGAGAACAAATGGATTTGATAGACATATACAGAATGTTCCACCCAACAACATCAGAATACACATTCTTCTCAGCAGTCCATGGATCATTCTCTAAAATAGACCATATATTAGCTCACAGAACGTATTTAAACAAATGCAAAAGAGTTGAAACATCCCTTGCATGTTATCAGATCATCGCGCTCTGAAATTAGAAATTAATGATAAAACATATTGCAAAAATCTTGCAAACACCTGGAAACTGAATAACACACTCTTGAGTAATCAGTGAGTCACAGAAGAAATTAAAGAAGAAATTAAACAATACCCAGAAGAAAATGAAAATGCAGATACAACTTACCGGAATTTGTGGGATGCAATGAAAGCCGTCCTGAGAGGAAAATTTATTGCACTGAGTTCCCACATCAGGAAAACAGAATGAATACAAATAAATAACTTGATGCTACACCTCAAACAGCTACAAAAAAAAGAGCAAGTCAAGCTCAAAGCCCAAAGAAGAGAGGAAATTATAAAAATCAGAGCAGAAATCAATGCAATAGAGACTAAGAAAACAATCCAAAGAATCAATGAATCAAAGAGTTGGTTCTTTGAAAGAATAAATAAAATCGATAAGCCCCTAGCCAACCTTATTTTAAAAAGGGAAGAAAAAGCTCAAATTCATGCAATAAGAAATGAAAAAGGTAAAATGACTACAGACCCAATAGAAATACAGATCATCAACACCTATTTCGAAAACCTCTACTCTCAAAAGTTTGATAACACAGAAGAAATAGACAGATTCTTAGAAACACATGAAGTACCAAACCTAGATCAGGAGGATGTAAAACTGTTGAATAACCCAATCTCTGTTAATGAAATTGAAAATATAATTAAGTCCTTACCTACAAAGAAGAGCCCAGGCCCAGATGGATTCACTGCAGAATTCTACAAGAAATACAAAGAAGACCTAATGCCAACACTCCTCAAACTATTAAATGAAATTGAAAGGGAAGCAATCCTTCCTAAGTCATTCCTGGAAGCAAATATTACTCTAGTACCAAAACCTGAGAAAGACCCAACTAAAAAAGAGAACTATAGACCGATCTCCTTAATGAACACAGATGCAAAAATCCTCAATAAAATATTGGCTAATAGGATCCAGCAAATCATCAAGAAGATTATACACCATGACCAAGTGGGATTCATCCCAGGAATGCAAGGATGGTTCAACATACATAAATCAATAAATGTAGTCCACCATATCAATAAAGCCAAAAGTAAGAATCACATGATCATTTCTATAGATGTGGAAAAAGCCTTTGATAAGGTCCAACATTTATTCATGATAAGAACTTTACAGAAAATTGGAATAGATGGTCTTTACCTCAATATGGCCAAAAATTGAAAGCCTTTACTTTAAAATTAGGCACAAGACAAGGATGTCCTTTATCACCACTCCTATTTAATATAGTACTGGAAGTACTAGCCAGAGCAATTAGGCAAAAGAGAGAAATAAAAGGGGTAAAGATA
This sequence comes from Cavia porcellus, assembly GCF_034190915.1. Classification (NCBI taxonomy): domain Eukaryota; kingdom Metazoa; phylum Chordata; class Mammalia; order Rodentia; family Caviidae; genus Cavia; species Cavia porcellus. Next base: position 45,586,363 of record NW_026947514.1, on the reverse strand, counting down.
GGAAAAGAAGAAGTTAAATTATCATTGTTTGCAGATGACATGATACTCTACATAGAAGACCCCCTAAACTCCATTGAAAGACTCTTAGATACAATAAATAAATTCAATAATGTGGCTGGATACAAAATCAATACTCAGAAATCAATAGCATTCCTATAGACACTAACAACAAAATTACAGAGAGGGAAATAAGAGAAACTGCACTCTTCACATTAGCAAGCAAAAAAATGAAATATTTAGGAATTACTCTTACAAAAGAAGTGAAAGACCTATACAGGGAAAATTATAATACACTGAATAAAGAAATTGAAGATGATCTCAGTAAATGGAAAGACATCCCTTGCCCATGGATAGGAAGAACAAACATTGTGAAAACGGCCATCCTCCCAAAACTGTTATACAGATTCAATGCAATCCCAAGAAAAATACCATCAACATACCTTATAAATCTAGAGAAATCACTCCTAAAATTCATCTGGAACTAGAAGAGACCTAGAATAACAAAGGTCATTCTAAGCAGCAAAGACAAAGCAGGAGGCATCACAATCCCTGACTTGAAGTTGTACTACAAAGCATCTGTAGTTAAATCAACATGGTATTGGAATCAAAACAGAGCCGAAGATCAATGGAATAGATTAGAAGATACAACCACAACTACAAACACACTCAACCACCTTATCTTTGATAAAGTAGCCAAGCAGGTTCACTGGAAGAATGGCAGTCTCTTTAATAAATGGTGCTGGAAAAACTGGCTCTCCATTTGCCGAAAACTAAAGCTAGACCCAAGCCTATCACCATGTACTAAATTAAAATCTAAATGGATCACAGATCTGAATATTAAAACAGAAACACTAAATCTATTGGAAGACAAATTGGGTAGAAACCTTGAAGACATAGGAGTAGGTAGAGAATTCATGAACAGGACTCAAACCGCACGGGAAATACTTCCCAGAATCAATAGCTGGGACCACTTCTTATTAAAAAGTTTCTGCATGTCAAAACAAATCTCCAGCATGGTAAAAAGAAAACCCACAAACTGGGAAAAGATTTTAGTGAACTCTCTCTCAGACAAGGGACTCTTGTCTAAAACATATAAAGAATTAAAAAAACTCAGACCCCCAAAATTCAAAGATCCAATCCAAAAATGGGCATCTGAGATGAGTACGCACTTCTCGGATGAAGAAATGCAAATGGCAAATAAATACATGAAAAAATATTCATCATCATTGGTCATTAGAGAAATGCAAATTAAAACCACACTGAGATACCATCTCACTCCTGAAAGAATGGCCAGGATCAAGAAAACCAACAACACCAAATGCTGGAGAGGCTGTGGGGAAAAAGAAACTCTCCTGCACTGTTGGTGGGAGTGTAGACTTGTGCAGCCTTTGTGGAGGTCAGTCTGGAGATTTCTCAAAAAGCTGGGATTGGAAATCCCATTTATTCCAGCTATTCCACTCCTAGGCATATTCCCAGAAGAACTGAAAGCATCATACCACAGTGATATATGTGCACCTATGTTTATAGCAGCACAATTTGTAATCGCCAGATCTTGGAAACAACCCAAGTGTCCATCAACTGAGGAATGGATAAAAAAGTTGTGGTGTTTCTATACAATGGAGTATTATTCAGCTATAAAGAAGGATCACATTGAGATATTTATCAATAAATGGGCACAGCTTCAGACCATACTCATAAGTGAAATAAATCAATCTCGCATGTATGAATACTGAATAGTTTCCCTAATGTAAGTAATGATTCAAATATATAAAAATAAGTGGTAATCATGATTCCCCATTATGTGGCCTTGAAGCCTCATAAAGTTTTCACTTATTAATTGGAAAGGCTTTATTCTGGGCTTTTTGATATGAAATACTTGAAACTATAGTATATGAAGTTTTATTCCAATATTTCAAGGAAAAAGACAGACACTATGGTAACTACTATTAAGTCGGGTTATTTGGTGATGAACCACTAGGTTGCTGAAACAGTCATGCTTTGACCTGTATTGTTATATTGTTATGTCCTGTTTTATCTCAATCTCTGCCTTATTCATTAAAAAATTATTTAGTTATTTTTTATGTTTTTTTAAATTAAGGGGAAAAATTAAAAAAATTAGCAGGGTATATAATAGTAACTTTTTTGATTTCCTATTAACTTGTTTTGAAGTCCTGTAATACTCCCAATATCTTGTTTTGACTGATTAGACTCTGTTCCATTCGGTATGATAGTATCAAGTTTGAGGGTATAGGCAACTACTTTGAAGGCAATAAGATTCACTAAGATGCCCATTCTGGTTTGACTATTGTCTCCTTTGGAAATCCTGTAATGTTTACAATGCTTAAGTTTTATTGGTCTTGTTCTCTACTGTTTTGTTCAACTTTACAATATATAATGACATAGACAATTCTTTTTAAGGAAACAAGAGACATTGTTGATAACCATTGTTGATAACCTTGTACTCTGTTTTACATCATGTGCTATGTCTATCCTTGGTTTCACTGACAGCTTTGTTTTGCCGTATTTGACTTTATTCTCTCCCCCCACCCAAAAAAGTAATAAGAACTAAGGAGTAATAAAACCCAAAAATGTGTAAATTTTGTTGTAAAAAAGAGAGGGAAAAAAAAAGAGTTCTAAATGATACAACAGCAAGAGTGTTTAGGGGTGTTAAATAGCTGACCATATTAATGTTTTTAGTTGGATCATTGAACACAACTGTTTGCAGTCTCACTGTTTGAATGTCCACTTTGTATGCTTTGATACTGTGATTTGAGCAACTATCTCTAAGATGATAATATGTAATCTATTAACCGGTGATTTCTTACCGTTTTTTTTTTTTTTTTTTTTTTTTTTTTTTTGTAGTTCTGTATTACTTGTACGCTTACACTGCTTTGTTTTGTTTTGTTTTTTCTCTTTTTCCTTTTAAATAAAATTTAAAAAAAAGAAAGAAAATTCTCCACACCTAGGCCTCCAGGTTCCTGTTAAACATGGGCTCATTTCATTGTTAGTTAATTAATTTTCTTTCAACATTAGCCAGGAACATTACACATGTGAAATACAAACCTGGTCTTTGAAAGCCTTTGCTGCGTTTCTCCTGGTGGAGATAGGTGGGCCCTGATCTTGACCCAGACAGGTCTTCAGTTCAGCAGGTGCACAGAGCACCCAGATATGTCTGAGTCTGAGTTCTCCAGAGCAGGTCACATGGAGACCTGTTCACCAAGAGTTGCTTTTTAACTGAATGCTTCACCAACAATTAACAAATAAAGGGGATAGAATCAAGGCACACAGAACATTTTAATACCATGATTAATTCCCACTCGAAATGCTTTCAATATTATGTGGTATTATGTTTCAGAGGAGGAAAAAGTACTATGATGTCCACATTTTTCTTACAGTTTTTCAAGACTAGTTTGTGCTGAACATTGAGCATTATAGAGCTAACATCCCTGTCATTCTACATTCTGAAGCCAGGTAACTAGACTACTAGCACCCCATGTGAATCCCTGTGCGGGCATCTGTGTGCATTTGCTCACATGTGTGTACATAGGCACATATAAATGTGCTCAGGTATTCAGGAGCCAAGTACATTACTGGATTGTGGCTCAGGTAGCTAGGATGAAAAGGCATGGTCTTTGCCCAGAAAGCATTTGTTGGGACATACATAATGTGATCAAGTAACACAGTGAATGTTTATTTTTAAAAATTAGTACTGTAACAGCTATGCCATCATTAATTTCTCTCAAAATACTTCCCCTTGCTGCAAGTACACATATCCCATTGTTCCTGCCACTCTCTAAAGTGGGTCTGGAAGTCCTCCTTCATATGTAGTTTTAGTCACGCTGCCATTTCTCAGTCCTGAATTGATTAATTTGCCCTCATGGTCATTTTGACTTTGGGAAGGAGCCAGAAATCGTCACATGGTACTAGATCTGGTGAATAAAGTGATTGAGGCCACACAGTAATATTTCTTTTCTTTTTTGACAGAAATTACCCTAAATGCTTCATCAATGTGGGATGATCAAAATATGGTGAATGCTTAACTTCTTAAAATGTTTTAAAAGTAAAAGACACATTGCTGTTAATCCTCCTAACATTCAGAAACCCCCCTCAGTTCAAAAACATTTATCCCATCATCTTGGCAATCTGTCTTTTACTGTCATAAGTTTTTTTAAGTTTAAACATTCTCTGTATATTTTGATCACATAAAAAACAAAGTTGTGCAATAAAGCATTATAGGAGAAATGAAAGCAATAGCATCCCTGTCTGTGTTACTGATTTTGTAAAAAGTGAGATGCCACCTTTCTGATCTTTCTCTAGCTATTTTCTTGTATCTTCTAAAAATTTTGGGCAAGGAGAATTGGCAGCAGAATAGTGACTTCCATCCCTTTCTTATTTAGGAGGAAAGTTGGTCAAACCAATTAATGACATGTATGGCAATAATTTTTTGTTTTTCTGGGAAATGAGACACATAAAAAGAATCATTGCTCTAATAGCATGAGTTTCTTTATCAAATCCTGTAATACTAGTACACCATTGGGACAAAAGTATATAGCAAGAAAGAATTTCCTTCTTTATCCTGTTTGTATAGTGTGTACTTGAAGATACTACAGAGGTTAGAGACCCAAGGGCCCTCAGTACCATTAAATACAAATGCTCACCTCCACAGAGGCCAATCACAAGGTAGCCGCAGGGTTGGAAAGCTTGTATCAGGTCCTGAACTAGATCCCTGATTTGCCAAATGAGTGTATGCAAAGATTAAATAAAAAGAGACAAATTTTATGATTTTAGGGCTCCAGGAGGGTCAAAACCATTTAGTTGAGCTTGCGACTCAGAGAGCTAAGACCAAGAGTTCTCTGAATCAGCCCACTTTTACTAGGACCAAGGCCAAAAGGCAGGGAAACTGAGGAAGGCACAGGAGATGAGCAGGGTCTTGGGAGTCACTTCACAGATTTCTCCAAGTAGTAAATTAAGCCAATTTAGGAGAATCATCTTATCTCCAAGATAACATTCATGGTTGGATTGAGACTGCAGGAGTAAAATTCCTTTAGCTCTGTCTCTATTTACTTAATTAGTGTTAGAGCCAAGGTGTCTTCAGCTGTGGCCTTATCATGCCCTTTGAGCTATTTCTGACCTCACAGACCACTATAGACCTCAGCCAGGACCAGTGATTCATAGAGGTTCACTTACTATGAATCAGCTCCTATCGCTAGGCAAGGGCCGAGGCCTAGGACAGACTCACAGATAAACATAGAAAGCCAATTAGTAAAATTTCAGGGCTGCTTCACAGTGGTCTCTGAAACAGGGACAGCTGTCCAGTGTACTTTCTCCCAAGTATGTACAGATTCCTTTGACCTTGCTCCTGGAAGCCTGTCATATCTTGTGTAGGAGCTAAAGTAAAACTGAGTTTGGGAAAAGGAGGAAGCCGTTGGATGTCCAATTTATCTTCCTTTTTCATGAGTGCTTTTAATAAGGTGACTGGGCACAAAGGAGAGATTTAAACCCATCCTGTTTTCCTGACTGTAAATAACATTCTCATTAGGTTGAATACTACTTTTCAGAGCCATAAAAATATTTGTGGGGCTAATAGAAGTTGTGAAAGCTGTTTTTATTGATGTTCTAACTTCCCAATCACGTCTCCCTTCTCTTGGCCCCATGTGGCCAGTCAGCATCAACATGTCACACCTGCGGTCTGTGGCGCAGTCATCAGGAAAGGTGGAGTTTCCCTCTGACCATGGTAAGCAGCGGTGAGGAAGACTGACTCCAGGCCAGCAGGGGTTCTCTAGGTGTGTTCACTGCCCTTGCTGTGTCCTCTCCTCTCTAATAGGGATAATTTATCCATGGGAACAAACACCAGTGTGACTGGATCTCTGAAACTCTGAATGCTCATTCCTCTGATGTCAGCAAATTTTCAAAGCCCTAAGCCTTTGTTTCCCTTTTTCCTGAACCACATGAACCTACTGCTCTTTCATTCTGTCCTTGCAAACTTATCCAGAGGACTTTGTTCAGAAGGAATGCTGTTAAATATTGGATGGGGTTTTTGAGTAGTGTTGCATAATTTTTTCAGTAGATTTTTGAACATAGTAGAAATTTGGCCACTCTTGGGAATGTTTATAAAGGGATTTTCATGCTAGGACAGAAGTCTAGGAATTTTCAACAAAACTCAACCATTTTGTTAGGTAAAGATCCATATCAATCATCACATTTTCGATGAGATCTGTAACTTAAAAAAACAGACATAAATTTTAAAAGAGAAAGCACTAGACTAGATTATCTTTCTGTAGCTCTATGCTGTTGGAAAATCTGAATCTGTAATTGCCTGCAGGATTATTCTCCTCTGACTCAGAAAGGAATATGGTAAAATCAATGTGTTTTTACAAGATCTAACTCTGGAATCAGATCCCAGATTATTGACCTCCAAAAACGCCCTCCTCATCAGCATTCATTCTCTTGTTTTCCTTCTTCCTTTCCTTTTGCACCTAATAACTAGTAATCTATATTTCTATGAATTCAGCTGTCATGGGCATATTTTACATCTTGTGAAAGTGCAGTCATGTAGCCCATAGTCTTTCATGTCTAGCTTCTACTTAGCATGTTTTCAAGATCATTGGAGTTGTAGTAAGTATCAGGATATCATTTTTTCATGGCCAAGTAATATTTCATTTTGTGGATTATTGCGTTTTGTTTATCCATTCATCACTTGTTGGACATTGAAGTTATTTCTGTTGTTACTATTATAAATAATGCTGCTGTAAACATTCATGTATAGGTTTTGGTGAGGACACCATATAATGATATATAATGGGAATGGACTTGCTGGATCATGGAGTAACTATGTTTAACATTTTGGGGAACTACAGATCCTTTCCAAAGCAGCCGATTTATCTTACAATCCCTACAGCAATGTATGTAGATACCAGTTACTGCACCTCTCCACAAACATTTTTTGACTTTGACCCTTCTAGGGTTTTGATTTCCACTTTGCTGGTGACTAATGGTGATTAGTATCTTCTCATGTATTCATCAGCCATTCATGTGTCTTGTTTCCAGAAATATTTTTTAAAAGCTTTTTCTATTTTAAGGTTGTTATAAAGAATTCTTTTTGCCCTAGAGCATAAGAATTTCATGTTCTAGATACATGTTCCTCATCAGATATATGATTTAGAAATATTTTTCTGTGTATTATTTCTTCACTTTTGAAAATTAAAGTTTTTAATATTTAGGAAATCCAGTTCATCCTTTTTCTGCTTGCCTTTTAGTGTCTTTTCTATGAAAGTATTGCCTAGTGTCAGGCAACAAAGATTTAGTCCTAGTTTTTCTTCTAAAAGTTCTAAAGTTTAAGCTTTGATGTTTAGGTTTTTGAACCATTTTGAGTTAATTTCTGTGTGTGGTATAAGATAGGAGCCCGTCTTCATTCTTCTGCACATGGATAGCCAGTTGTCCCAGAATCATTTGTTTAAAAGATTATTTTTCCCCCATTGGATTGTCTTGTCATCTTAGTAAAAATTCAGTTGACCATAAATGTAAGGGTTTCTAGATCCCCAATTTTGTTTTGTTTATGTATCTGTTTAGCTTTTGGTTGATAACATACGGTCTTAATTACTGTTGCTGTGTAGTAAATGAAACCTCAAAGTATGAGTCTTCCAACTTTGTTCTTTTTCTCAGTACTATTTTAGTTATTCTAAGTCTCTTGTATTTTCAAAAGGACTTTATAATGAGCTTGCCAATTTCAGGAGGGAAATTGCTAATTTGGATTTTAATAGAAATTGTGTTAAATTGGTGTTTTGGAGAGTATCACCATCTTAATATCCAGTCCATTACCTTGGGATATCTTTCCATTTATTTGAGTCTTATGTCAGTTTTTTCAAAATATTTTGTGATCATCATCATCATACAATATAATTTTTTGGATCTCCTTTGCTATGGGAAAATCAAGAGGTGGAAAAATTCCTTTTGGCTCCTGATTTCATAGGTTTCAATCCACAGAGAGCTGCTTAGCTCTCTTGCTTCAGCCCTATGGCAACGCAGAACATCTTGGTGTGGCTGTGTGGTGTAGCAAAGCTACTCATGGCCACAGGAAGCAAAGAGAGAGAAGCAAGGGCCAGCATGCCAATATTCTCCTCAAGGGCACACCCAGTGACCTCACTTCCTGCCACCGGGCCCCACATCCAAATGGCCACACCAAGTAACACCATAGGCTGGGACCAAGCCTTTGTGCCCATGATGTTTTGTGGGACATTTAAGATCCAAGCCATAATGTACAATTCTTGTATTTCCTTCATGGAGTTTACCCCTGATTATTTATTTCAATGCTGTTTATAAGAATATAATTATATTCAAATGCAACCATGCTCATTTGCCTACATGTTTTCTTTGACTTATTTTGTGCTACTGGGGCAGAGTTCAATAGTTGCATCTCAGACCATATGGCCAATAATACCTGAAAATAGTTACCTCTCTGCCCTTGACAGAGAGTTTGCTGATCTCTGTGGCAGAGTATAATTTGTTTGCAGAAAAACTGAGCCTCTTCTTTTATCTCCAAGAGAGGCTATGTGGTAAGATGTTGAAGAATAAAAATAGTATTGGCTAGGATGAGTTAGGGAGTTAGTGAGACCCTAAGTCCAAATCCTGGGCTGTTACCTTTACCCTAACTGACCTCTACACAATTATTTCTCCTCTTTGAAATCTTAATTTTCTTTTCTTATGAGGGAAGAAAGTGACTCTTTATGTCACATAGATGAACTAAATGAAGACCTGAGCCAAAAACATGAAACTTATGTGTTTTTGTCCATTGTCATTTCTACTGCATGGAAGCTAAATTTCTAACCATGATTTTTTTCTCCAATCTCTTACACTAAATTCTTAACACAAGCGTACTAGATGTTCCTTTATTGCTTACTTTTGCCATTTCCCTTTTCATAAAAAGTTAAGTGCAGAAAAAAGTATTGATTATTTAGTAGTAGATACTAGAAAAAGTAGTTATTTTTTCTTTCCACTTAAGAAAAAGATAAATTGTCTCCATTTCCTAGTAAGTATATTCTAGCTCACAAATTTGCAGAACACATTTAGATTATGAAATTTTAAAAATGCAGCAGTTTCAGCCACCAAAAGCTTATCTCCAGCAATGTCTTTTTTTTTATGTAGATGACACCAGCTTTCCAACTGGAACGCATTCAAATATATTTCGTCTCGCTCCATGTTTAAAGCTACTCCAAAAGAATGATGACTACATTGAAAAGAATCAAAATATGCTCAGCAACTTCAGCTATGTAGATCAAATGCAGACTCACAACTAGAAGATAAGAAATATTTTGGAAGTTTAATTCTTTGGATAGATCATCTGGCACACAAGCCCTAAGTCCAGTGGTTACAACAGATAGAGGCTGTTTTAATGAATTGGTGGGGGGGCGGGGTGGTGGTGGTGTTTGTTTTGTTTTGTTTTGTTTTGAGGCAGAGTTTCACTCTGTAGTGCAAGCCAGCCTTGAACTTAATTTATGTAGCATAGGATGGTTTTGAAGTCAGACTGATCCTTCTGTCTCAGCCTTCTAGTGCTGGGATTAGAGGAGTGTACCACCATGCCCAACTCAGTCAGATTTTTAAAACTTAATCTGAATGCTTTGCAAAAATTAACTATTTTACTCTGTTAATAAAATGTCAATGTACGATGACTATTCATTTCTATTGGGATATAATATTTAGAAACAGTCAAGGATTCTAGTGATATTACCAAGAAATATCCATTTATTTTTAGCCTAACTGATCAAAGGGCTTAGAAGCAGAGAATCTGAGGGTTGGAAAAAACCAGTATTAAAAGGCCTTATGACAAATTTTACTGCATATCACAGTTTATGTTGGTGGCCCCCAAGCCTCATGCCTTTGCATTATGCATTTGCGATTGGTTCATTGTCTAGCGCTTGGATTGGAGGAATGAGTGCTACACCAGCCTAGGGGTGGAGCCAGGATGTGATGTCATGGCAGGAAGAAGGCATGTCTCGCCCTCTTGCTGGTTTCCACCTTGGTGTTTGCAGCTGCCATGACCTATAACCCTGCTGTGCCACCCTGCATTGGAGCCAACTGAGTAGGGATTGAAACCTCCAAAAACTGTAAGAAATAAAACTTTCCTTTCCCAACTTTGGTCATCAGGTATTTTGTCTCAGCAACAAGTAAAAAGTAACTAAGATACTGCATTCTAAACTGACTTTCCATACTCAATCAATTCTGACTAAAGAAATTTTCACCATGTAGATGCTACTTATCCACTAATCTTGTATTTTGTCGGGTCATACAGTAAAATATAGATATTTATAAATAGATATATAGATATATCTTGAATCTTTATTTTTCCAGATCTTATATTACCATCACTGTCAGCCACCACAGAATGGTTTTAACTTCATGTATCATCTATCCTTTTTTATGTCTTCTAGTTTCCCTAAACCCACTTTCTAAGCATTATACACTCAAACAGAAAATATATCTGAAAAGTATGTGAACTGCATAGTTCATTTTACGGTAAGACTATGATTTCACCTCACAATAACCCCCTGTTTCTCTCAACTCCTGTTTGTCAGCCAAGTCATATTTTTGACTTGTGTTAAGTTTATATTATCTAAAACCCCAAATTTTATTTATATGTGCTAATGATAAGCTACCTTTTTGCTCTCATATTATTATAGTTGGCATTTGGAGTGGAAGTACTGTGGAGATCTTGCATTTTTATCTCCATTAAACTTGTTTTGGTTAGTTTCACCTTATTTTTCTTAAAAGATTTGAGAAGATGCTGTCACTCAATGCATTCTCTATCCCTATAATTTTTACATTATCTGTAGATATAATTACTTATTCCTACTTGTTACTGATAAAGATTTGAGAGCTCAAATCCTGATATAGGCTATTAGAACCTTCTCCCTAAATTTAATTTCAATCCTATAAATATATTCAATGTGTGCTTTGTTATAAATTGTCCTCAGAGTTGGGAATTCTGTGATGAAAAAAGATACACACCAAGTAATATAAAATAATAAGTACAATAACAGTGGTGTGACCATGAACACAGAGGAGGGGCCAGTGAAAACCTAGGGGGAGCTTAATAATGCATATGAAGATGGGGTGGCATTTGAGCTATGTCTTGAAAAGGGAAGCATTTGTAAAAACAGGAGGAAAATCTGACTGCCACTCATTGTTCAGCCTTTATTTAAACAAAATGTTGCTTTCCTGAGAGTTCTTCCTTTAAGAAATAAGTGGACCAAAAACCCCTGAGATTTTACTTCTATAAATTCTTTTAGCCAGCTACAACTATACACAACATATCCAGCAACTGCTTCACAACATGCCAGCCATCCCATTCTTTCAGAAAGGGCAGTTCCACTTAAAATTTCTCTGTATATTTTTGGTTTTGTTTTTGTTGTTTGTTTGCCCCTTGCAAATCATAAGAAAGCTCTTATAAATTATCTTTTGATTTAGAGCTAAAAATAGGAAATCATGAAGGCTTTTTTTGGATGAATCCATCCTGAATCCATCTTGTAGGAACATTCTTGTCCACATGTGATACTCCAACAGCCAGCTTCTCAGAGTAATAATGCAGCATGGGAATCACAGTGGACTCACACCTTGGTAGAAATTTGGGAATGTGGATTTGTCGCTAGGCCTGAGGGGTCTGCTGGCTGGCTCAGCTCATGCAGCCATAGTGAGTACCTTTTGCCATTTCATGTCGCTACAAGGACAACCAATTCAGCAAGTGATTATATATATTAGAAATTAAAATAAATGAGAATCTCCTCTCCCCAGAAGAATATAAAAATACTTTCCCCTTTATTAAGTTGAGGTACTGACCTTCAACTCAGTGCTATCGACTGGAGGAGATGAGTGAATTGGGCAGGAAGCCATCTGAAGAACCAAGGTGATTCTGCTCTGGGCTGAGTCATTTGTTGAGGCAGTAGTATCCAGATACTTCACAGTGACCCTGCAGCTCTGAAAGCACAGTCCTTCTGCCTGCTGCCTCGGCATAAGACACATGACCTTGTCTGCTCATAGACAAGTAAATACAGGTATTAAATTGCTGCTGACAGTAGAAGACTTTAAAACATAGCTGAATGCAGCTGAATAATTGCTCTGACTTCAACAAAGCCATTTGCTAAATCTGTCTACATCTTAAGGGAATCCAGGAATAAAGTCAGGGCCCTGAAAAGTAAAATTTCAAAAACTGTATCTTACATATCTCAGATTTGAGTCCAAATCAACAAATCAGTAGAGTATTTTTTCAATAGACTTTACAGAGTATAACCTGTGAGATGCTGGGAGTTTTGAGATATATGTGTATCACATGAGTGTACCTACATAAATAAGTAGAAATAACTCTAGTATAAGCAAAGGTAGATTTCCTTAACTTATATGGATAGAACACATGGCAGTTTTCTTGTCTCTAAGCATGGACTTAGTGAATTCTTCATCCTTTTCTGGTTTATAACAAATAAATCCCAGGTCTCAGGGACATAAAAGAAGGTATAGTTCTCTTCTCCACACTGCATCAGGGTCGGAGGTGCTGGCATCTGCTGGTCTTGCTCAGCTTGGCTCAGATCCCTGTGTTTTGTTTTGGAACGCAGGTTAAAGGAGGAGCCCCCAAACAAAGCAAGCTTTTCTGATGCTAAGATGGCACAGAAGGGACCCCAGCAAGCCACACAGTCACATTCAAATTTCTGCTCAGACATTGTTCTATGATATCCCATTGGCCAAGGCATGTGACATGGTCACATCCTCAAGTGAGTGGATGATTAAGCAGGAAAAAGGGAATACAGAGCAAAATGTGGGCAGATAATTGCACAGTCTACACCAGGCACCTTAGAGCTTAGAGTCAACTCTTTGGGCTTTCTGCACTCAGCTGTGTGGCTATGAGAAATGGCATTCTCTAGTAAGATTCACTTAACTTTAAATAAAATCATTTAGTTCAGTGCACATCAGAATGATTTCTGAAGTTTTGATTTGTGCAGTACTATATTTTAAACTTTAAAAACACAGCATTAATATAATCAGATTCTTCTGATCCACCAAGCAAAACTTCCAAGGTATATAGTTTCTTCTACCTGTGATGGGATTAGTTATTTTGTTATAAAGTAGAATTTTTCTGACTCTGTGAAGAAAAACTAGGAAAAACATGTGCAAGCACTCCAAGTACAATCTGCATGAAGTCCCAAGCTGGATGTTATCCAAGATGATTAAAAGTAGAAATGGCTCAAGAAAAAGTTTGTGTGTTCAGCCTTTTTGGAAGGATGTCTTTATCAGTGACTAATTTGAGTTAGTAGATATTGAGGTTAAATACATTCTAGAAATATATGACTCAGAAATTTAATGAGTTTGAGTAATCATTGACAAGTATCTTTTTGATCCTCATAAAAGTTATCTTTAAAAAGGCAGAAATGTCTCATTTCAAACTCAACTTTAATCTTGCAAAGAAGTCAGTTTGGATCTTTGCAATAGATTATTCTATCACATTCCAAATTGTAATAATATAAATAATGGCTGGTGAAAGATTTATGTTCTGAGAAAATATACTGCTAGTCAAACCACTGCACATTATTTACAACATTTATAATACGCTGTTGCTATATCCAGGTGACCAGGTGGAGGAGACTGATCAGACCGAGTCTTGATAAAACACACTTTCTGATCAAAATTTGAAAGGTTGAATTTAATTAGGCCTATGAGTGTGAAAAAGTTAAGTCTTTTAATTGAGAAGTCTCAATTTCTCCTTACTCCTTAATCCATCTTGTAGTTTACCTTGAGTATATAATGAAGTGATTAAGAATCTGACATTCTTTAATTTTGGTTTTGCAATACTGAATCTTGAACCCCAGGCCATATACATGCTAGGCAAGAGCTCTACCACTGAGCTATGTTGCCAGCTTAACATTCTTTTCTCCACCTCCTGAGTCAGTCTTCTCAGTATAATTAATTGTACAACTTAACATTTCCCTCTTGGGCTATAGTTCCCCCTTTCTCACCCATCAAGTTTCAATTTCTGTGGGTCTCCTCATGAGCTCCTATTTCTGTTTCACTGGTTTATTTTTCTGTCTCTCATTTGTTATTGTTGTTATTATTCCTTATCTTAATATTGGCTAGGAGTAAGTCTACACTCTTTATTTTTCCATTCCAAAATTGTCTTAGTTTTACATGGTTCTTTACTCTTATATACAAATTTTAAAATATATTTTCAGTTCTCCTCTCTCCCCAAAAAACCTGGAATTTTTATTAGAACTACATTGGACTTACATATTTATCTGGAGAGAATTGGTATTATTCTAATATTAAGTTTCTCATTAATGCATGCACAATATGCCTACAGTGTCTTTTTTTGCCATTAAATGGGGTTTAAAATTTCTTTATAGATGTTTCCCATATAAGTTAATTTTAGTAGTTTTCATTGTTGTTGTAAGTGACATGATATAATTTCACTGCTTACTGCTGGTAGAGAGGAATGCTATGTGTATATGTGTTTATGTGTACAATATATAGATAAACATGCATTTATGCCTCATATCTGACATATTTGCCAAATCTGCATATTGTTCTATACCATGTCTTAAGTCTTTGGAGGTTGGTTTCTGTATGGATGGCCATGATATATGCAAAATAATTCAGCCTTGTATCTTACCTTACAGTTCTCTATATCTTGTCCTTTTTTTCTGCTTTATTGCAACATGAATGTATTCCACACAACTCTAGAGATTTGGAAGGCCAAAGTCAGCCTGCAAGGAAATCTGGTGTCTGGTCTGACTTGCTCTCTGATTTGTAGACAAACATCTTCTTGGATCCTCCAATGTCAAGAAACAAGACAGGCAGATCTCATCCGTGTTTTATAAGGGCCCTCATGAAACCTCCTTTCATGACACAGTTTCATCCCAAAGACCTCTCTTCCTGGTATCATCATATTGGGGGATTAGCATTTCAAAATGTGAACTGAGAGGGGTCAATATTCTGTCACTAGCAAATACCTATCAAAGGTTGCTTGTTATTTCTTAATGGCTTCTCTGCTTCTTTCTTGTTCCCTATAGGATGTTTCTAAACCATTTGGTGGATGGCTGCAAGAGAGTGATTCAGACATCAGTAATGGATTCAGTGCCATGCATGGTATTCCAGAATAAGGTCTGGACTCATTACTATGCCTGCCTCCCTCTCTTCATGTTCTGCTACTTTTCTCTATCAGCATTTTCCAATCACCTTTTCCATATTTCTCCAGCACACCAAGTCTGTTGCAGCCCTAGTGCATTTTCACTAGCTCTTCCTTTTGCCCAGAATTCCATCCTTTTCCCATCTTTCTTTGGCAGCCTATATCTTAACCTACATTTCATCTCAAAGAGGTCTTCTGTGACCACTAAATGAAGTGTAACCATGGGGGTTACTTTCCTGTACATAACCATATTTTAATTATTTTTCCAAAGTAAATAATTAGACTCTGTGTGTTGGTTGCCTCTCTTCACCAGAGTGGAAGACAGAACACTTTTGTCTATTGAGAGAGAGCCTATTAATGCACATTCAGTAATGAAAGGACTACCAAGGCCACCATTTTACCATGTTCTAGTCCGTGTAAAGATTTTGCGTGAGAGGAAAAGGCAAGGAGCCCTTGCAGCTCTCACTGGATAATTCATGTGCATCTTGCTGCAGATATTTAGATATCATAGCCAGGACACTGATTTTCAAATAGTGACAGATTTGTATGATTCTAAAGAAAGATTTAGCATCTTTAATTATTAATGGTGGAGGGAAATCCTTATTAAACTCTTCTTTAATAATTAAGGAAGCCAACACAAAATGTTGTCATTTTCTTAGTACTACAGTTTGTAGCAAAGCCAGGAACAGATATAAACTACTAAAACAGTATACATATTCAGAGGGGCTTTCAGCTCAAGATGACAGAACAAACTCTTCCCTCCAGTTTTCCTGTTGAGATGGTGGAAATATTTTTAGATAATAGCTTACATAGGCACTGAAGGCATGAACTGTGAAACAAGTGGACAAGTGGCTCACACACAAGGGCTGAGCACTGGAATACTCGGCCCTGGCTCCAGCCCCTCAATGTTTTTTGAGTTTCATCAGGGGTGAAAGCAACCTGCATCTGCCTACAATGTCTAAACTCTATTCCTAATTTAATTTGCCTTGGATGGGGCTGGGTATTTGCATTGCTAAAACATATACTAAGGATGCTGGAATGTAATCAAGGTAGAGAATCACCTCCTTATTCCTATTTTCCTAAACTTGCCATTTAAGAAAACATACCTACCTAAATAGGCCATTTTGTCAATGATGTCCTTTTCTTGTAAACATCATGATAAAAATTACTATATATTAGTAAATTTAATTTCATGTGAATTACATCTCAGTAAGGCTGCTTTTAGAAAAATAAAAAAGTCAGGTTTTGAGAAAAACCAACACTATGAAAGAAAACTAAGTCTCCTAGAAGTTCAGAACACAGTGGTGGCTGCCCTGGGCTGCAGAGGGTGAAGGGTAGGGGGATTGGCAAGGTCAATCTGTGGGTGCTAAATTACGTGAATGGGATCCAGAGCTCTGGGTGCTGAGTATTGCACAGTAGGATACCTATAGATGATGGCAATGTGCTGCATATTTCATAAAGCTAAAAGACATCATTTTGAAAGTTTTCACAATAATATTTGAGGAGATAAACATTTAATTTAATTTAAGCACTACACAGAGTATGCTTGTATTGAAGCACTTAAGCATTAACTGGTATCTGCTAACAGAGCAGGGAAATGCAGAGAAGCTGCTGTGAAGGAGGAAGGTCAAAGGAGAATTAATTCCTGAAGATTATAAATGAAAGAGTTTTTGGCATGGTTAGAAGACAGAATATAAAGTAAACTGGCCTTTATTTGAAGAATGCAGAAAGAGAACCTCTGACCACTGAGGTCTGGCTTTCTCTCTGCTGGACAGGTGGTGTGGGAGCATACAAATAGCTTAGGTTTGGGGTGGTACCTAAGGGGCATTACTGATGCACAGGTAGCCCATTGGAATTCGTTTTGTGTCACAGGTAAATTGCCTAGGGGTGGGGAAGGTGACCTTCAGCCTTCCAGCCTCCCACCACTGCAGCATCCCATTTAGAGCAAACTCCCTTCATTCCTGTATTTTTATTATGAGGAAAAAGGGCAAAGTTTTTCTTTCTTTTACTACTTCCTGCTGAAAGGGGGCACTGTACTAGGCTTTAGGAGGGTTGACGGGATGACAGTTGATGCCCATGTGGTGGCTGGTGCCAGGTGTTTTAGCCAGGACAACTTTATCATTGATGAATGCCCACACATTAGACTGGAAAAACAAAGAGACCAGGTGTAATGAGGAGGTGGGCCACCATCATATTTAAGGACCCAGGTGAGGTAGAAGGAAAGGTGCCTTTGATTTAGATATGTCATTTTATCAGGACCATGTTGATGTAGAATCATTGTCACGATGAGGTAGAACTCTAAAAAATAAGTGTGGGGTTAGGAGGAGTGAAGTTATGGGAGGTGATTATTTCCTCATCTGAAAGGGTAAAAGTTAAGAGGGTAGGTAGGTAAGGCTTGTCTCTGGTCCAGGAGTTGAGCTGGAAAGAATGGGTGCAGGGGAGAGGCCATGGCTGTGCCACTATAGGGAAAATAAGAGCCTAGGCCTTTAGGGATGTCACATTTGACCAAACAGCTGAGGGTAGAGAGAACTAAGACAGCTGTCATGTAGAACAATATGAAGATGATCTTATGCATTATGTGGGAGTCTTTATGAAAGACTGTTGAGAGTCCTGCTGTAAAAAGGATAATTAATAGAATGTAAGGAATTAGGGACCAAATTGGATAACAAAACATGACTTAGCCTGAGAGTTGTGGCTGTGAGGCATTAGTGAGGTGCGGATGAGTGGGCAAAAGGATGGTTAGATTTAGGGCTGGGAGGGCACTGCTTAGCCTGAGTGATGTGAAACCAAGATGGCATTCTAGCAACTTTGACTGCTGTTGAGGTTGCCAAGAAGACCAGGTATGGACCATTCCACTTTGGTTGTAGTCCTTGGGATGATTTGCTGTAACAGGACTTAAGTAAGTATATCAGCAATCTCCCTGGTTGTGGGAAAGGCTTTTATTTATCCTGAAAAAGTACAAAAAAAGATGAGAAGATATTTGAGAGTTTTGTGGCAAGGCGTGTGTGTAAAATTTATCTGTCAGTCTTGACCAGGGCTGTGTCTGAGAAATTGGTGAATAGGAAAGGAAGGGAGTGCTGTGTATCCCTGAGGAGAGGGTTTACTAGCGATAACAGGTGTAAGCTGTTGAGACCTCAGAGTGTCTGTGTCAGTCTACAGAAACACAAAGAATAAAAAGGCATTTTTAAAGATGTAGGACTGTAAAGTGAGTGGTGGAGGGAGGGATATGAGAGAGCGTGGTATAAGGGTTTGGCACCACTGGGTGGGTTGGGGTAACAGCACTATTGAGTACCTAAGGCCTTGTATTAGAGGGTAAGACCCATCAGGCTTAAATACCAGGAGAATGGGAGTATTATAGGGTGAATGGGTAGGTTTAAGAAAACCATTGTCTAAAGGGAGCTTAATTATAATAGGCATGGTATGGGCAGCACAGGTGGGATTGGATGTATCTCAAACTATGGGATCGACCAGAGAAGAAGTGAGTCTGGAACCTGCATGAAATAGGCCCTGTCTGTAAAGGCTGCATAGGTTGACTGTCAGTACCCCCTATAGAGACTGAGGACTTAATATGGCAGCCTGAAAACTCACGAAGAACCCTATACATGGCCTCCATGTCCACAAGTATAGAGAATGTCTTACCTGAGACCTCTAGTGGGACTTGGGCTCTGAGAAGGACACCTTAGTGGGGGCTGTGGGCCCTGAGCCCCATCAGTCTTCAGCAGCAAGTCCAAGCAGATCTGTCAGCAATGAATCTGTCAGTGATGGCATTTCCTGTGAGGGCAAGGAGTTGGTAGATGGCTTACCTACTCTCTTGCAGCTAGGACAGTCGCTCCAGTGGCCCTGGGGCAAGGCCCCAGAGGAATGCCAGGATTGGGGCATTCTCTTGCCCAATGTCTTTCTGATACATTTGAAGCAGGGTCCAGGAGGGGCTCAGGCAGCTCCACCTTGTGTTGGTTTATTTGGCTCAGAGCTCAAGAGTCACTGCTAAAAGATGAGATTGTTACTTTTTATTTCTGTGGTTGAAAACACCAAAAGCCATATTAAGAAGGTCTCTCTGTGGGGTTTGAGGGCTAAGTTTAGCCTTTTGCCTTGGGACCTGGCCCACAGTGGAAGGTATCTGTAGAATCCATTAAGTATGCAGGAGTCAAATAATACAACTTTAGTAATGGCTTCTCATAAGGAGGATAAGGTCCAGGGAATTTTAGGAACTGACATGTCATTTATTTGTCATATATAAGTATTTCTTTATGCTGTTAGAATGTCTAATGCCATCTGATTTTTGGAAGATGGCCTGTTTTATTAATTTTACCTTTTTATTTAGGAAAGAGATCAGCTATGGTGTCATGTAATGCCAGTTGAGTATAGTTAATTATAGTTTGGTGGAGGGCTGATCCAGGGCCGGCAGACAGGCTGGGAAAGGCTCAAACCTGGCCTCTGCCCTAGTGCTGGTCTTGTTGTTTTACATTTATCATATAGCCATTTTTTCTGGAAAAGATCTGGTGGACCCCAGCAAAAGGAATCCAAAAGGAATTTATAATTATCTCCTAATTTCAGTCGTTGAACATCCAGAAGATTGGTAATAGTACAGTGCGGGATAAGCAGTAAGCTTAACATAGAACATTAAATGGCTATCAACCATTAGTGTTTTAACATTTGAGCACTGAAGAAGTTTGTGAAGCATCTCTAAGCATATGTCTGGACCTGAAAGAAAACACTTGTCATCATATATTACATAAATTTTTGTTTAAAAATTATTATTTGACTGGTGACCTCGTGTTCATCTGGTTTGTATCTTTTGGCTGGAACACAAGAAAAAGGTAGCAGAAACAATCCAAATTTTATATTTGAAGGCATAAATATACCATCAGATCAGCAGCAATGAATTGTCTTAGTCATATGAACTTTAGTTGAGGTGTCTCCCATTAGGCTATGGAGATTATTGGAGGCTTTAATTTTTTTTTTTTTTTTTTTTTTTTGTCTTTTTCCTTTTTATCAGTACCGGGGATCGAACTCACGACTGCCTGCTTTCAAGGCAGGCACTTATGCCGCTGAGCTAAACCCCTAGCCCCTGAAGGCCTTAATTGATAAACAAGGGCTGGTAAAATTACCAGGTGGCCAGTTTCCCTGTTTATCAATTGAAATCTTATCCAGTGTCTCCTCACCCCAAGAGATTTTATTTAACTAGTTTTAGCACCATTTTGGCTAGCTGGCAAACTAAACCCATTCTCTTTTTTAATCTATAACCCAAATAAGCCTTGATTAAATGGTTTGAAAATGTAAAAAAGTAAAAGATTGTTGAGCTCAAATAAAAGGGACAGCTGTTTATAGAGCAGGCAAATGGACAAACATGGACAGATGATTTGTACATTATCAAGGGACTGAACAAGCGACAGATATATCTTATAAAATCAGAGTGCACTCAAATATATTTGGCCAATTTGAACTATAGTAAGACTGGTGTGAACCCTTTTGTAGATTAATAGCGATCTCTTGAAATAATATCATAAAAGGGACCAGAAAAGGATCTCTTGAAATAATATTAGAGAGTTAAGAAGAAATGGCCAGGTGCCCTGCCTCGCCAAGCAGTCATTGGTCCCTTATTATCAGCAGCCACAGGGCGGTTCTGCCCTCAGCCCAGCCCTGGAGGTCTTTTTTTTGTTTGTTTTTTTCTTTCCTCAAGTCCCCTTGCCTTCTCCTCTGAGCCACGTTGGGGGGGGGGGGGGATAGGGCTGCTCAGAAGGCACGGGAAGCCTGCTGGGGGATGGCAGAACTGGCCCACAGCATTAGAGCCCAGCGCAGGCCAGCCGGTTGGTGTGCACCATGCCTGACCAGGCCTGACCCGCCAGCACGCAGCCTGGGAGCAGCAAAACGCTGTCCATGTACACCTCCCCCACCCCAGCACACCGGGAAAAGCAGGCTGGCGGGAGCATGGGGAGGGACTGAGAAATGAGTGAAGCGGGGAGGAAAGGAGGACTCTGAGAAAGCTGCGGGATTTGGTATGAGCTGGGGAGGGATCTTAGAGGAGAAGAGGGAGAGAGGGACACATTCCCAAAACAAAGACCTACAGATAGTGTTTGCAAACTTGTCACCAGTGTGATAAAAACAAAATGAAAGATCAGCTTTTTGGTTTTTGGTAGGCTTTTGAACCAGGTACACGAGAGGTGTGTTTTTTGGGAGGCAGGAAGTGGTCCCCATGACCGAATTATAAGTGAGCTGAGAGAACAACTTTGCCTTGGGAAGTAATGGCTCCTTGGAAGCTGTTTTGGGTCACACATAACAAGAGAGGTCATCACCTGTCTTGTACATGTGACACGGAAAAGCCACACCCATTCTCTTTGGCATGGTTCCCAAAGAGTGTGGGGTGGTCCCAAAGAACAAAAATGCTAGTCTTGCCTCAAGCTGTGCAGCCTTAGGAGTGTGAAAACTGGTAACCCTGTTTGGGACAGCAGGATCGGGTTTTTTTTTTTTTTTGTCGCAAGCTTACTAACAGACAGAAACAAAAAACCCCCGGATGGTAGCTCACTCGTGTTCAGTGAGGAAGGTCGCTGTTACATGCAGATTAGTGGCAGCAAGTAAACAGTCCCAGAGGAAGAAAAAGGTTTTTCTTTGGCAGGGAGGCTCAAACTGGGAGGGATTCCCAGGAGCCACTCACTCTGCCATCTGAGTCACGGCACCATTATGAAAGAGTTTTCAGCACAATTAGAAGACAGAACATAAAGTAAAGTGGCCTTTATTTTAAGAATGCAGAGAGAGAAACCCCACCACCACCACCACCACTGAGGTCTGGCATTCTCTCTGCCAGAAACGACACATGGTGTGAGGGCATACATATAGCTTAGGGCATTACTGATGCACAGCCCATTGGAATTCATTTTGCACCACAGGCAAATTGCCTAGGGGTGGAAAAGGTGACCTTCCACGTCCCAGCCTCCCTCCACTGCAGCGCTGCAGCATCCCATGTAGGGCAAAATCCTTTCAAAAAACACAATTGAAAAAATCCAAGTAGATCATACTGAATAAAGGGTGATAGATAAAGCTGAAGATGAGTTGAAGACCTCATTTAAAGTCAAAAGAATAAAAGAAATGACAAAAAGTAAGATAAAAATTCATGGGACTTGTGCCTGGAAGTCCATCTTCTGACAGTTTCAGAATCACACAGCAAGGGATGGAAGAAGTCATCATAAACAATATGCCAACATATTCTTTACGAAGAGAATTTCCATGACTTTCACAAGACATGAATCATTGTCCTCAATGTGTCTACTAGTTAATGAAGTAGAAGCAAGGAGGCACACAGCATGGCCAGATCTGATCTGAGCAATTTCAGGATCAGGAGGAGAAAGGTG
Organism: Cavia porcellus; assembly: GCF_034190915.1. Lineage (NCBI taxonomy): Eukaryota > Metazoa > Chordata > Mammalia > Rodentia > Caviidae > Cavia > Cavia porcellus. Next base: position 45,563,857 of record NW_026947514.1, on the reverse strand, counting down.
TGTTCAGAGATTCCACGGTAAGGAGCACAAAGACTGAAGAGATGAGAATCAATCTGACCATGGTGTGTGGCTGGAGTAGCACTGTGAGTTAATTTATGTGGAGCAAAGACTATGATCCCAGACTTTGTTACTTGCCCAAACCACTATTTATATAAAAAGGCAAAAATCAAGGTAGTTTTAAGATATATAGACTTTGGTAACTCATACCAATAATAATAATAATAATAATAATAATAATAATAATTGATAAGATTATATAGTGCATCCAAAAGATGAGAAGTATAAAACAAAAGAGGCCTTTATTCTGAGAACATGGACAGAGAAAACAAAACCCCCCCAACCACTGGAGTTTGGCTTTCTCTCGGGCAGACACGTGGCATGGGGGCATATAAGTAGCCTAGGTTTGGGGTGGAACCTAAGGGGGCATTAGGGATGCACAGGTCTTTGTTTGGCACCATAGGTAAATTTCTCGGGGTGGGGAAGATGGAGCTCCTTGGTTCTGCCTGAGACTTTACCAGCTACAGTGTCCTATCTAGGCCAAAACTCTTTCAATAATATATGGTTATTTTAATGAAACAAAAGAAATTTAAGGTAGAAAAGAAATTCAAGAAGACAGAAAATAATATACAAGGAGCAGTAAATAGATGTGAGCTGTAATGAATGGGGAAAGTTGAAAAGAAACTAGTAGAAAATGTATTGGATCTTAATGCTTAAGGTGTTGTAGTGTTGTTGAGCAGTGAAGTATTTAATGATGTAAGATTATTCTTCCCTTCTTTGATTCTAAGCGTAACTTTTTATTTTGTAAATATTATTTAAATGGCTCTAATAGTGTAATTCTATAGAATATCTATTATAAACCTTTACTACACATTGTTTATTATATATCACCACTATATATAATATATTTTTAATTTATAAACTATGTACTTATAATTTTATAAATACAAATTTTAGACTCACACTATGGATCAAGTAGAGACATCCTAATTAAAGCTCCTGAAAAGAATGTAAATTGTACAAATCTTGGCACTAAAACTAATATGGAAAAATGAGTGGGAATGAAAGTGAACTAAAGGTTTTATTTTTCTATGATAGGTAGTATCTAAAAGTAACAAATCTAGAGATATTTGCAGAGTACATACTTTAAGTAAATTGGGTAATAACCACCATAATCTAAAAACAAACCAACCAACCAGAAACTAAAGAAAGTAGGTAGACTGAGGACAAACTTTGAAAAAGAAAAGGCAGAGAAGAAAGGAAGGGAGGGAAAGAAGGACTATTTTAACTAAAATTTAGTCTTTGTCTTTCTCAGTTGTGTGACTGCAGCATTGTGTGATTCAGTTGTGTAATGTGTGTCTTTTCTGCTTGTCAAGTGCAGAGACTTTCTGAGCCTCTGAAAGGTGACAATTAAAACTGTTACTTTTAAGAGCCTAACACAGTCCTTAGCTATAGGGACCATGTAAACTGTTGAAACAGGAGGGTATTCTTCACAGTGCACACAGGAAAGGGAGGTGGATTTGACAAAAATAGAAAACCAAAGAAGAGCAGATTAGATGGACCGGCAGTTTCTTTCATTGTAAACAAAAGCCAAAAACTTCCCTGATTAATGAGGACAACTACTTGAAACCAAAGAGATTAAGGAAATAAGAGACTGCTTTTTCTAAACAAGAGAAAAGAGTCCTTCAAGGGATCTGCTATTGAGCTGGAGTATCTAATCCTTCAGGAAATAAAAATGAATAAACAGATTTGTAACTTGGCTCACCTGCTGGAAGAACAAAGAAAGTTTTCAGAAGTTGTGGTTAAAAGTCATCATCTGTGACATTTAATCCTACAATGAGTGGATCTTAGGAAAGTGTACTGTAAAGTATTAGGAACTAATGTTAAGAACTAATGGCCAAATGTTTTTCAGTTTACTAAAAATTTAAAAAGAAAAAAAAAAAAAAGCCTAGTCCTAAGTGCTTACTAAACTGATGGGTATTTATCCTAAATTTATATCATTTCAAATTTGCAATATATTTTCCATGTAACCATATTGCATATGTGCTATTTTTCACTTTTCTAAGGATAATTTAGAAATATTTAAATCTGAAATCAAGTCACAGTTGTTAATTTATGAAAATGAATACCACCTTTATCTATCTTTAAACTGATTTTACTAGTCTATGTATTTAGTGAAAAAAAGGTGGATGCCAATTAGTGATTTCCAATGGAAACACAACATAAAATTAATTTTAATATAAGCCTTAATATAAAATCAAAAGGTTGGCAAGGTGGGTCAGTAGTTTCACACCTCAACCATACAGTACCACTAAATATTTTATGTCTCTTAACTTAACATCAACCAAAAACCAGTGCACTCTCTTAGCCACAAATCAAACTCCTAATCTTTTCTTTCTTTCCTTTTATTTTTGCTTATACTCTTAATTGCTGAATAACCCCACAAGTAATATTTCTATTAGGCAAATAAATGCAGTGAGGATTAAAGGCTGTTTCTGGAGACCACAGTGGAGCACACCCTAGATCAGACTCTTCTCTCACAAGATTGTCAGAGAACTGAGAAATTATCTGCTCCCGTCTCTGAAGAATTTCTGAAGTACTGCTCAGTCGTGTGCCCTATGAATACATTTGATCTTGTTATAGAGAAATATAAATTGTTGTCTTCGTCTCATATGAAGAATCAAACACTACTCATTAGAAACTATGTTATTAATGTACTTATAAAGTTTTATTGCTCAGTTGATTTAGCCCAAGACACTTCTACTTGCTCCAGTTGGCTCAACATATTTATTAAGTACCTACTTTTAGCAGAAGCTGAGGATACAGAGATGACCTTGAGAATAGAATTTTTTTCTATTGAGACAAAGGAATCCAGAGAGGAAAAAAGAAAATCAGTCTAGAATTAAGTAAATTAGAGATGCAGCCAGACCTGCCTCTGCACACCTACTGCCTTTGGAAGGCTTGCTTCCTGCAGGCAGCTGACATGGACAGGGAGACAAAGACAGATATACCCAGTGCACCTGCAGGCTATCATTGGAGAGCCTTCCTTTGGGCCACTGGGAGAATCGGACAAACACACCCATGTGTGCCTGTCACCATCAGGGGAGTCCTGGTGTTGACAAGCTAACTAAAAGAAGCAGCAGCCCTGCCACCACACACCGCTGGCCATTGGGGAACCCTCAGTGTAGCTGCATGGGTCTGGAGAAGCCCACCCCACACCCTGCTACCTCCCTGGGAACCTGAGTTCACAGATTCCTAGGTGCCTGTCCAATTCCTGTGCACTGCAGGGGGGCAGCCAATATGGGAAGTGCCTGGGACCCCAGAACTGTCTTGTTGGGAGGAACCCAGGAAAAATGTCAAGATGAAGGAGCAAAAGGCAATCTCTGACCTCCAGCCCACACAGAATAAGTCTGTGAGATATAGTCATGGAAGAATATGGAAGTCACACACCTGATACCTCTGAGAGGAGAGCGAATAAAGTAAAGAAACAACTTTATGAGATTGTAAAAGTATTCAGAACAGAAATGTCTCAGGTAAAAGAAGAAATCACAAACATAATGAAAGAATTGTTGAGCATATCTCAAGAAGACATAGATAAAAAATAGGAGTATAGGAAAATGATGGAAATCTTGAATGAATAATATAGGAAAGAATTACAATGCATGAAACAGACTCAAAGAGAGATCCAGGAAATTTAAAAAATCAAAAACTGGCAAAATAGCTTGAAAGAGACTGAAGATAGACTTTCAGACCTTGAAGGCTGGATCATAGCTAGTGATCATGAAATGCAGGATCTCTTAAAAATAACAAGAAACCAGGAGACAACAATTTAATGACTGCAAGATGATGCAAATAAAAACAACTTAAGAGTTAGGGCTGGAGATTTAGTTCATCAGCATAAGTGCCTGCTTGATAAGTGTGAGGTTGTGAGTTCGATCTCAGATACCAATAATAATTATAATAATTTAAGAGTGATAAGTATCAGCAAAAAATAAGGGCCAACACAAATGAAATTAAAAGATTATTTATAGAGTTATAGCAGAAAACTTCCCAAATATGGGAAAAGCATCTGGCATACAGATAAGAGAGCCATATAGAACTCCAGCTAACTATAATCAAACTAAATCTGCACCCACACATGTAAGAATTAAGATCCCAGAAATTCAGCACAAGAACAGAATATTAAAAGATGTTAGAGAAAAGAAACACATAACCTATAAAGGAAAGCCAATCAGAATCACAGCAGACTTCTCAATGCAAACCATCAAGTCAAGAAGAATTTGGAGTGTAGTATTTCAACTTCTGAAAGAAAACAACTTCCAACTCACATTGATGTACTCTGCAAAACTATCTTTCAAAATTGATGAAAAAATAAGATACTTCTATGATAAAGAATAACTAAAGAAATTCTAGAGAGAGGTAAAAATGACTATGGTTCTAGAAACAGAAGCAGAGGAGGATCACCAAACAGGACAGGCAACTTAATGAAGGGGAAAAATGGAGAGACAACCGCAGGAGGATAACATGGCAGAGATGAGTCAATGCATATGTAATCATTAATATAGATGGCCTCATTCACCAATAAAAAAAAACATAGGGAGAGAAACAAGATTCATCAATATACTGTATAGTAGAAACATTTAATTTGAAAGTAAATTCATAGACCAAAAGTCAAAAGATAGAAAACAGTTGTTCCATGCAATAGGAGACAGGAACAAAGCAAGGATAACTCACCCATCAACCACAGAATGGATAAGAAAGATGTAGTATTTTCATACAATGGAAAGCTACCCAGTAGAATAATCTCAAGGCTCTTATAAGTAAATGGATGCAACTTGAGATCCTGCTCATGGGTGAAACAGCTTTAACTCATACAGGTGAACTCTAGCATAAAAAACTGAAGGAGTTAGTGGGATCCTAAAAGCACAGTAGATATTATGAAAGTGATAGAGGAGGAAACACCTAGCAAGGAAAAGGTGGTAACCACTGTTAATTTTTTACTGCATTGTCTTGAACTTTTGTATCATTTTCATAATTTTGTTAGGTTTAGTTTTATTCTGTCTTATTTTGTTATATTTTACTGTCTGATAGTATGGGCAGCTATTTTAAAGATAATGAGATGCATTGTGGTAACTACTGTTGATTTCCTATTATCTGGTTTTGACATCCTGTAATGCTTTCATTCTTTGTTTTGTTTGGTTTTTTCCTGTTTTGTTTTGTTTGATTTTATTATGTGTGATGATATGGACAGCTATTTGAAGAAAACAAGAGATGTTAAGGTAGCCATTTCCTATTATCTTGTTTTGAAGTCCTGTAATGCTTCCATTCTTTCATTTTGATTGATTTTATTCTATTTTGTTTTGTTTGATTTTATTGTATGTGACAAAATGGACAGCTGTTTTGAAGGAAATGAGAAACATTATGGTAGCCTATCACTGATTTCCTAGTTTTGAAGTCCTGTGTTGCCTGCATTGTTCTGTTCTGATTTGTTTTGTTTTGTTTTGTTTTATCCTCTTTAAACTAAAAAAAGAATTAAGTAAATTAGAAGCAAAGCACCTGAATTTTTGTTAGAAAACATGTCTGTTCATATATCCACAATAAGAATTGTTCCTAGAACATAATACACATAAGAATTGGATGGATAAATGAATATAAAATTCAAAATTATATTCAATAAATGATAGGTTTTAGATTAAATTATGAACACTTAAGATAAAAAGAAAAAGTCAATGAAAGAGAAGATGAGAAAGATTAGTGATAGACACAAAGGAGTACAGAAATATATGACAGACAGAACTCATTCACAAGCAATTCCCTGGGAGAACCTCCAACAAACACTGTAACACATTTTCTAGTACTTTTTCTTGTTCATATTTTAACGCTAAACATGAAGTGTGTTATAAGGCCTGAATTTGGATTCACTGGAAAATTGGGAATTGAAACTAATCTTGCACTTTATTGTTGAACAAATGCACTCACTGATCAGTTCAAATTTGGGTCAAGAGGACCTTAATGTGGATGTTGCTGGACACTGCATGGGGATGTCACCTCAGAGATGAGATAGGGACCTGAGTTCACCTTGCAGAACAGGATCTTGACTCACACAACAAAATTTCAGGAATCCTCTGTGAGTAACACAGGCAGGTTTATTAAACAGAATCAAAGCCCACACTCAGGAAGGAGCACAGGCACTAAAGGATGAGAGGCACTGTGGTCTAGTGTGGAGATCTATGTAAGGTATCCTAAATACCTGGTCTAGGGTACTTATTTCTTTGAGTTATTTATCCTTAACTACTCTGTGTTTCCTTAAGGTTAGGTTGCCCATCCATGGGTTAAAGCACTGGCTTTATCAACTAGGTAAAAATGCAAACTGTTTATGTATTTTTGAGGGCTGGAGATATGGTACCCACTTAATGGTACAGTTTCTTTGAATGTAGAGCTCCCTAGAATTTATAGATTTGTAGTAATATGAGAAAAATACAGGCCACATTTATTGACTTACTAGATTGTTAGGAAATTAAGAGTGAGAACTCTGGAAGAAAAGCAGGTACAGGGGTAGAAAAGGCATTGTGACCTAGGTAATTTTGTGTCCTGGGGCTTTAATTTTCTTAAAAATATAATTTAAGGGGCTGGGGATTTAGCTCAGCGGCATAGGCACCTGCCTTGCAAGCAGGCCATCGTGAGTTCGATCCCCGGTACCAGAAAAAAAAAAAAAGGAAAAATATATATATGTAATTTAAAAATTAGGACTTCATGATCTCCTTTATACGTATCTTGATATCTTCTACTCGGTAAGCAAGCATTGCTACTTCTTTTCTTGTAAACTTTGTGCATCAAAATCTTAAAATGGAGTTCAAAGTACAGTATAGTTCTGTACATTTTGTCTGATTTCCTTTGGAAATGTTTCTCTTAACTAGTATAGAGGGAAAAAGGATTTATTATTTTGGTTTCAGGACAATTAAATGGTATTTAACAACTGCCTATGCTGGAAGGTTTTTATGACTTCTTTTTAAAAAGAAAATACATAGAAAATGTCCTGTTTATTCAAAAGAGGCAGTAGCCAAGAACCATGTTACTAACTTGATTGTTCCAGGAAGAGTGTTCCTCCACTACCATGGTGACAGGCACTGTTGTACTCAGGAGTCATGAGGAAAACAATTAGAATCAGGACATGGAGTTTATAATATTATTTTATGATGGCCACCTAGAGTTAACACAACGTGCAAGAAATCTATCCACAACACCAAAGACATAGACTATTTAGCCAAGGGCCTGAATCCCACAGCAAAGTCCTGCATGAGTCCAGATGAAGACCCAGAGCTTATGACAGTACCTCCCGGGAGTCCAACTGGAGGTCTAGAGCCCACAAGAAGGACTCATGCCAGTCAGTATGACAGATCCGTGGTGGGAAGGCCCAAAGGTTAGTGGTGGAAGCTAGAAAGTCTGTGCCCAAAGGGTAAAGGAGCTGTGCTGGTAGGTTGAGGGTTCTACACTGGAGCCGAAAAGTCACACTCAAAACAAAGACCAGGGCTGTACTGAAAAGCACCACAGCCATCCTCAGTAATATGGAGGCCCCAAGCTCCTCTGATGCTAAGCATAGTCGAGTACATGCTAGGAAGCTAGCATGACGACTTCATCCTGGAGATTAAATGGCACACATCTTCCCCTCTGGATCCAGGAAGCAATCCTTGACATAAGGACCAGAGCTTCTCCAGGAGAACCAAAAGCTCAAACAGCAACACTTAGGAGAACCCACAATAACTCAGTGCCTCCTTCTCCACATATGCTGGCAACTTTCCTCAGGTGTATCTATGCTCAGCACCATGGTGATTTAATTCCACTGGCGTTAAGTTGACCACCAGTTTTTAATCTACAACAGGTACCATGAAAATAGACACAGTTAGTTGTATTGTCGGTGCTTTTGAGTATGCATTGAAATATCACTGTTGCTACACTGCAGATGTACAACATATCAAACCATACTGAGGTCCTTTATGTATAGGCACATATACTTGTATAAATATACATATCATGCACATATATACTGTATTTATGCATATAAAATAAAAACAAATCCCAACTTATCTGACTCTAAAATAAAAAGAGAAAAACTACAACCTTCCCAGTCATTTTAAGCAAGACTCTGTAAGCTCCAGAAAGTTACAACATTCCAGAGACTTACTGATTTTTAGATGTCTGTGGGATAAGTGATAGAGTGTGGATATTATTCCCCACTAAGCAGCTCAGCTTCTCCTCCCTAGTCAATCTCGTACTAATGTTACAGTGATATTGTGAAATGATTAACCATGATTACTCACATTTCTACCTGTCTGTATGTTTCTGTCTTCTCAGCATTCCCTAACACCTTTAAAGGTACACGTCGCTGGTACTAGGAAGGTTCTCATTTTGCCATGGAGGAAGTGGGGCATGGAGAAGAAATAGAGACCTCATGTCTCAGCTGTACAAGGCTGGAGTTTGGATTGAGAACAGTTAGAGCCCTTCCCTGGTCTTATTTTATGAATATAGATTCAAAGGATATATAGATTATCACTCATTGCACAGTTTAACAAATAATACACTTTACCAGAGAAGGCTGTCCACTGTGTCATTGTGTAGCATTTCCACAACTCATGATACTTAGTAGAAACTCTAGAACACTTTGATTCATGCTAAAGCCACTGCAACAGTATCAGCTGTCAACTTAGGGATCACATTAACCTTTCCCCACTTCTTGCACCTTTTCCAAATATTCTTCTCTCTTACAATGTGATCTCTCACTCCCCAAACTTTAACAGAAGATGCTATCTTCTTTTTAAAGAATTCTCTGTTGAACTCAAAAAACCAGTTGAGTTAAATATTGAGACCTTGCATCTTTGTATGTATTTCTTAAATTTATGTGTGTGAAGAGTTAACTGGACTACTCATCAGAATTGCAGATTGCCAGTTCCCATTTTAAGTCTGGGGTGAGGCCCAAAATGCTGCATTCTAATGAGTTTCTGAAATAAGTGGTCCCAAGGAGAGGCTTGCCAGTCTCTCAGACTCTCCTACACCTGTGGTCTACGTGCAGCAGGGACAGTAGGAGCAAGGGAGGATGCCCACAGCTCTGTGCCTGGGAGCTCAGCAAGTTGCCTTCCGCTCTTACGGGCCCAGCCTCACTGAACCTACATGAGGAAGAGCAGTGAGTCTTCAGCATTCACAAAGGATGAGGCAGAAGACAGGAAAACAGGGATAGAGGAATCTGCCCTTTGAACAAGTGGGCCCCGGAGTCAGAGTGAGTTCGGTATGATCCTGTCATTTTCCTTTTCTCAGATCCTGGAAACCAAACCATGTTAGACACCAGTCTCAAGCCCTTGCAAGCAATGAGAAGTTTTGTAACAGATACATTTCTTGCTTATTATTAGACAGAATCAGGGCAGTGTGGCTGAAATAGTTCAGCAGAGCCATTTTGTCATGAACATTCAAACCTGTAAAAAACTTTAGAGTAATGACTCCTTTTGCACAGTCCCCAAACACTCCTCTGACCCATGCATAATTGTTGACAGCCTTTCAGATCTCCTGGAGCCCAAGCAGGACTTCTCCCTTTGAGCCGTTTCCCAGTTTATGTCCCTTTGGGCCATTTTCTGGTGTTGTGTAATACTTTTGTTTCCCTCTTAATAATTTGAAGGAAACTGTCTCAGCCTATATCATGGTAGTCATGGCTGTAAATAGCACTGACTAATTTTCCTAACATGTTTAAAATAGCATTTAGATGGCAAGTTACTTAGAGTGGGAAAAGTGTTATTTTTGCAAGAAGTACTATTTTAGGGAATACGTCTAACATTCAGAGACAGAAATAGGTTTTGCTAGGAAATTTCCTTGCGAAGCTAAAATCTATGTCATTGCCTTTCATGATCAGGGTACTTGTTCATTTTCCTATTTTATCTTAAGAAAAGTCACAGTTCCTGAGTTTCAGCTGCCACTTGAAGATAAAAAGATGCGTGAATTGAACCAGGAGCTTTTTTGAATTAACTCAAAAGACAGCCAACATAGTTTCACCATTTCCTCCATTTTCCTATAGAAATCAGGTATGCGTTACACTCTGCCACATGAGCTAAACCTAGTACTTGAATCATCTTCCACAGAGACAGTTGTGCGTTTCAGTTTTGTTTAATAATTAAAAGCTCTAGTATTAATATCAATCTTTTCAGATTTTTTTCTTTTACATCTCACTGTATCCACTTAATGTGAGATTTAATTGCTGACTGAAACACTTCAAATTGCAAATTTTTCCCCCTGGGTCTAAAAAAAAAGGTAGATTTTTCTTGTGTCATTATTTCTTGTTTTCATCCTCAGATTGTAACAATTGTTTCCTCATTGAGTAGGCAATAAATTACCATCATTTCTCAGAAAAAATATCCTGAATAACCTATAGTAAAAATCAAACAAAAAGGTCTTTGTCTATTACAAGCACCAAATCTGAGAAAAGTTAATCTGATATTGTTTTTAAAATTCAGAGATCTAACGAACATAATGTATTGAATCTATATAAGTTAATTATTAGCACCCAGTGGTATTGAAAAACTCAGACTGGGGTTGGGGGAATGGATCATTGGAAGAGGGAAAGAGCAAACCCTGCAGACACCCTGAGCTGGAGCCAGCATCTGTGACTGAAATGTGGACCATCGACCCAGACACCACACATGCAGGCTAATGATGAGCACCACTTTTCTGGTAGGGTATGATGAACATGAGGAATCAGTTCCATCACCTGGATGTATAGTATCTTCCTAGGAAAACTCATTGAGTACCATCTTACCCCTGAGAGAACGAGCATGTAAGGGCCTCATCACCTTCAACACTATGATTATTTATCACATTGCATGGATTTAAGAACTAGAGAGTCTCTGATTATTCAGTGCTTGAGAATAACCTGAGAAAATTATTTAAATCCATGTTCTAGGGATCTAATTCTGATTTTGGTATTCAAGGATGAATCAGATCCAGAAATTTTCATATTTTAATGGGGTTGATTCCAGAACAGTTAACAGGACTACATTCTCCTGCACTGTCCACTCCTTACCTCCATCTGGAAACTTCTCTGGCTTCTCTTCCACACCCCAACTCCCAAGACACACCATGTTTGGGCATGTACTTTTCCCCCTCAGAAGTCTATTCTGAGCATCAATTAGGTAGATACTGTCTAAGCTTTGGCTCCCTCTTGAACTTCTCACAGAATCACATTAGTACTTCCTGGCTTCAGACTCTGTCTTATCTCTCAGTGGAAACACTGCTGATAGTTGAACCTGTTCCCTAACTGTTGCCATTGCAGTTAAAAATGATGATATTTAAAAACTCATTAACATACCATAAAAACTAAACGGCAGTGTTTGCTCTATATGTGGGGTCCTCAGAAAATCTGTTATGCACAATCACATCACACTTACCTCAGCAGTCTCTGTACAAAGCTAGCTAGAATTATTCTTCTACATTCCAGGCAAATGTAGTTGGTCATAGACACTCATTTCACTTTTAATATTTTCCTTTTAACCTTGATGCACAAGACTCAGTATTCATTAAATAGACATTTATGGACTGTTTGTCATACATCAGTCACTCATCTAGGCTCTGACCAATACAATGATGGACATGTACTCATGACACCTGTGGTCTACTTAGGGAACAAACAAGAATATAAAGAGAACAGTGAGAGCATCTTGTGGAGAACGGAGAGCTGACTGGGAGAACTGTAAGTTGAACAGGACTAAAGGTTTGAATAGGAGCCAAACATGGGGACCCCAACTCATGCCCTTGATGGCTGACTGCACTGAAAACAAAATTCCAAACATTATCAGGATTTATTTTCATGTGATTTGTATTTCAGTTATAAAACTGGAATAACAAATATTAAAGTAACCTGGTTAAACAAGGACCCTGGATGTTGAAATTAGATCCCTCTGAGTTTAAATCCATCACTTACTTATCTGTGGCTTTGGACAAGATATTTGACCTCGGACTTCTGGGAGAACATGGCGGACAGATAACAGCAACTACCGGAGGCTCTCTGAAAAACTAGGCTCAGAAGCCAGATATGGTGCGGACTAAAGAGACATAAGCAGGTGGAGTTATGCTCTGCTGACTCAGGAACGAACTCGGCTGAGAGAAACCAACTTGGAATGCAGTCCTGGTGCTAAAACAGGAACAGAAAAGTCTCGCTGCTGAGGCTGGACCCTGTGCCTTTGGAAGCCGCGATTTGGGTTTCCCGCCGCGCGGTGGCTGGCTGCCTCTACATTGGCTCGGCAAGGAGAGAGACGCGCGGAAACTCTGAGAACGGGAGTCTGCGAACGGAGTCGAAAACAGGACGGGCAGAGAGGCATGTTCTGACTTGTGGCGAGGTGAGTGAGAGAAACTGACACTCCACCACAGTTTGACTCCAGCGGACTTTCTGGGCCCGAGCAGTCCTGCGGGAGCAGGGCGCGGTGGAGACTCCAGCCACACATTCCCCTCTCGGGCGGGATTGGTGAAAAGTGCCTGGCCTGCGTGACGCTGCCGGCGGAACCCGTAGGCTGGCCCAAACCAGATTCCAGAGCCCGACAGAGGCCGGGAGGGGCGGGTCTCCGCGTAGGCTGCCTGGTGCGCAATGGTGAGTGGGAACACCTAACCGGCGCAATTCGATCAGGCTGTGGCTGACAGGGAGAGAAGCTGGGCCTCTCATATAAGCTTGCATATATAAGGAACAGAGAATATGGGAAGAGGCAGCAACAAGAAAGGCTCCTCGGCCCCCAATTCTGAGAAACAGGCAATAGCGGACACCGCACCAATACACATAAAGCACCATATAGAGAGCCTCATAGACCAATTCAGGAATGAAGTTATCAACGACCTGAAGCTAGAAGTATGCAAAATAGTTAGAGAAATGCTAAGCCCCACGCAAGAAAAAACAGATGGTGGAATGGAAGAACAGAAAAAGAGGGGAGAATTGTTTGATGGAGAAAACAGGGAAAGCATAGAATACGTGAAGCAGGTTCAAAGGGACTACCAAGAAACTAAGAAGTCTATCGAAGACTGGCATAACAGCTTGAAAGAAACTAAGGACAGACTATCTGAACTGGAGGGCAGAATTGTAATATGGGAGAATGAAATGAAAAACTTCTTAAAAATAACAAAGAAACAAACAGCAATAATACAAAGACAAGAAGATGATAAGAGGATCCATAACTTAAGGATTAAGAACATAAAAGAAGAAGTAGGGACACAAACAAATGAACTACAAAAGCTACTCACAGAAATAATCCAGGAGAATTTTCCTAATTTAGCAAAAGGTAAAGATACTCAGATGTATGAGGCATACAGGACCCCAGCTACCTACAACCCAAACAGAGCAACACCCAGGCATATAATAATAAAAATTCCAGAAATTCAATACAAGAACAGAATATTAAAAGCTGTCAGAGACAAGAAACAGATCACTTACAAGGGAACACCCATCAGAATTACAGCAGATTTCTCTGCACAAACCATCAAATCACGAAGAGCGTGGGGGGAAATAATTCAAGCTTTGAAAGATAATAATCTCCAGCCAAGACTGAGATATCCTGCACAACTGTCCCTGGAAATTGATGGAAAAACAAGGTGCTTCCAGGATAAAGAGGAACTGGGAGAATTTGCAACCACCAATTCAACTCTACAGAGAGTATTGCAGGATATTCTAAAAAAAGAAAAATACAAAGAATCCAGAAATAGTGGAGGCCACAACTAATGGAGCAGAGAACAAAGTGAAGAAGACAAACTGACAGCTACTGACAGAATAAGAGCTCAACAGAAATGAGGCAGAGAAGATTGGATGATAGGAACAGCTATTTTGGAGAAAATGACATCTTAATAAGTAATACTGATTTAGTATCATCTTGTTTTGAAGTCTCATCTAGCTTTTGTCCTTCTGTCTCCAATGGTCTAAATAGGTTGTATCTTACTGGATTTTATTATGTATGATAGTATAAGCAAAAACCTTTTAAAGACAAGGAGATTATACAGAAACCATTATTCATTTTCTGTTAGTCGATTCTAAATACTCTGTAATGCTGTCATTCTCTTAAATGGTTTTACATTGTTTTGATATACTTAATGCTATAGTATACGAAGTTGTACTCAAGGATTTCAAGGAAAGAGACAATATGGTAACTACTTTTAGGTCAGGATTATCTGGTGGTGAAACACTATTCTGCTTAAATGGTTATGTTTTGATCTGCGCTGTTTCGTTGTTATGCCCTCTTTTATCTCAATCTCCACTCCATTATTTACTTTTTTAATACTTTTTAAAAAATTTTTATCCTTTTAATTAAAGAAAAAATATAACAGGTTACTATATTATAGTAACCCACTTTGACTTTCCATTACCTCGATTTAAAGCCATGTATTACTCTCACCATCTGGTTTTTAACTGATGTTCCCCTATTCTGTTTTGCTGGATAGTATCAGGTTCGAAAATTTAGGCATCAGCTGTGAAGATAGTGAGATTCATTATAACGCCCATTCTCGTTGACTTTTATCTACTTTTGAAGACCTACAATGTCTCCAATGGTTTGGTTTTGTCGGTTTTGTTCTTTACTGTTTTGTTCAATTGTATTATAACTAATGGTATAGGCAATTCTATTAGAGATAGCGGGAGGCATTATGGTAACCATTGTTGATCACCTTGTATTATGTTTTCACATTATCTATTATGTCCACCCTTTTGACTTGACCGATTCTGTTCTGTTATGTCACAACTGGTTTTACTCTCTTCCAAAAAAGTAATAAGAACCGTGAGAGCAATGAAACCCAAAATGTGTAATAGTCATTGTACAAAAGAGAGGAAAAGAAAGTGCTCTAAACTATATAACTGCATGTATATTTATGTGTATAAGATAGAATATAATATCACAGAGTTTTATTGGATCATTGAACAGAACTGTTTGCAGTATCATAGATGGAATGTCCACTTTACAAGCTTTAATTTTGTGACTTGAACAATTATTTCTAAGATGACAATATGTAATCCATTAACTAGTAATTTCCTACTGTTCATTTTTTTTCTGCAAATCTGTATAACTTGTACCCTTTCTCTGCTTTTTTTTTCTTTTCTCCTTAAATAAAATTAAAAAAAAAAAAAAAAAAAAAAAAAAGATATTTGACCTCTCCAAATTTTGAGCTGCACATCTGGAAAGCAGAAATAATAATCTCTAACTAATAAGATTGTAAAAATTAAATAAAAATTGTGAAAAACACTTACTTCACTGTTTGGAGCACAGTACATGCTCAATAAATTTTTGTGCACACCCCTCATTCCTGTACTTCTCAAATATTAAGTTTTGACTTATTTGTTGAACATTCTGACTTTTGTCTTAAAACTCGCAGACCTCAAAGACTCTCCATGCACTGCCCCATTTTCTCCATCCCTTCTTACCGCTCCCTTTACACATGTGTGTGTGATTTCTCTGTCCTTTCTTACCGCTCCCTTTACACACACGTGTGTGATTTAGTTTGCTCACCCACTGAGACTCCATTTAGATACCACTTTCTTCAAGACACCGTCTCTAACCCTGCTGCCATGTCTTGGTGAGCAGCAGGACTCAAATGCTGCTATAACTCTCTGAGCTTCCCCAATACGGTGACTTTTACATCATGTGAACTCATTACACACACAGTGTGTGTGCTCATTACATGCCCCACCAAGCTGTATGTTCCTCATGTGTACTTGCTCACCATTGTGTCCAGCACTTAGAAGACAGGCTGGCCTATGATAATTTTTTAATGAATATTTTTGAACAAATGAATGATGATACCAACTCCCTACTAATTTCAAGCAAGGAATGTATTCAGTGTGAATGTAGTAGCCTTTGTATTTGTTTTTATAAATTTTATTTTAAAGAAGGTAAAACTAAACATAACAGAACAAAATAGATTAGGAGAAAACAATGTAAATGACACAGATTTCAAAGCAAGACAACGGGAGATCTACAGTGGCTACAGTGTCTCTTGTTTTCTTCTAAATAGTTGTCCATATCTTCATGCACAATGAATTCATACAAAACAAAATAGTATTAAACTGATCAGAACAGAGTGATGAAGACATTACAGGCCTTCAAAACCAGACAATAGGAAAATCAACAATGGCTGCCATAATGGTCTCTTCAAAATAGCTGCCCAAACCTTCACATATGTTGACATTAAACAATACAAAACAGACTAAAACCACTGTGAACAAAAATAAAAGCATTACTGCATTTCACAGCATGACAATATGGAATCAGCAATAGATAGCATAGTGTCTCTTTTTCTTGAAAGTAGCTGTTCATTTCATCACACATAATACCGTTGATTCTCAAAAGCTGTTCAAGAGAGGTTGTACACATGTATAAGCCTCTACATGTATACTTATCCTTTTGTATTAGAGAGAAAAGCAAAACAAAACAAATTACTAGAAAAACATGAAACAACAAATAAATAACAATAGCAAAGAGCCCAAAACAGTGACAATAATGGCCTTCAAAACAAGGTGGCAGGGACATAACTAGGGTTGTTATTTTACATAATGAGCAAGAGTTCCTCAGATCACCAGACACAAACATGCACAATTGTTCCAATCCTATGAATGTTAAGTGCTTTGTTCCAAGAACTTATAGAATTTGTAGCATAATCATCTTAGCTAACCTAAGGATGTTTATACCATTTTAGGTATTTTTTCTTTTCCCTTCCTTTTTCTTTTTCCTCCTTTTCCCTGAGATATTATTTTTCCCCAATGAGCAGATTCTTATCTTGTCACTGTATTTATTGAGGGTTTTGTGTCTCATGTACTCTTACCATTTCTTACACTAGGGAGACAATCTGGTATTTACACGTGTGAGTTTGATTTATTTCACTTATGAGTGTGGTTTCAAGTTATATTCATTTACTTTTAAATGTCTCAATGTGACCATTCTTTATAGCTGAGTAGTACTCCATTGTATAAAAATACCACATCTTTTTTATCCATTCCTCAGTTGATGGGCATTTAGGTTGTTTCCAAGATCTGGCGATTACAAATCGTGCTGCAATAAACATGGGTGTGTGACACAATGTTTTCAGTTCTTCTGGGAATATGCCCAGAAGTAGAATAGTAGGGTCAAATGGGACTTCCAATCCCAGCTTTTTGAGAAATCTCCAGATTGATCTTCACAATGGTTGCAACCAGTCTACACTCCCACCAACAGTGCAGGAGAGTTCCTTTTTCCCCTCAGCCTCTCCAGCATTTGTTGTTGGTAGTTTTGTTGATCCTGGCCATTCTTTCTGGAGTGAGATGGAATCTCATTGTGGTTTTAATTTGCATTTCTCTAATGACCAGTGATGCTGAATATCTTTTCATGTATTTGTCTGTATTTGTTTTTTCTTTGAATATGATTTTGAAATAGTTCCTTTGGTGACTCCCTCAACTCAGCTGTGGGTAAAGCTATTGTTTAAGGCATGTTTAGAGACTGGGAGTTTTGCACTCATTAAATTGTCTCTGCAGCTCTGCAGCTCTGCTGCCTCATCTGTACTGGACCTCAAATACTTCAAGGAAACTGTGTGATGTCCACCTTGCAGTTGCTTCTTTACATTTCTGCTTCCTAGTCGTTGATGAACATTTCCTTTATTCATCTTTGTTTCTCTTGTACCTATATATGCCTGAAGTACTGGGCACTCAATAGTGGTTGATTAAATTACAATTTGGAAAAGTACATAGTACAAAGCTGTTTTCCCAAGGCTATGGAGGGCCCCATTGGTAGTGTTAGCCTCAGTTAGCTAACATGGCCAAAAGACTAGGAAGGAGACAGAACTTGGTTTTGAGAGTAAACATTTCTATTTGTCTCTTGCAGATTTCCAAGGTATGTTTAAAATAAGGCTTGTAAACAGAAACAGACGAAGGCCTGGAAAGAGATGGGTGTGATATGAAGGGGAATTTTTGTGGTATTGAAACCACTCAGGAGCTTTATTGTGGTGATGGATTCAGGGGCATACACAGATGCTAATGTGTATACTAGAGAACTTAATGCACAAACACACACATGTGAGTACAAGTAAAACCAGGGAAATCTGAATAATCCTGGGGATTGAATCATATCCTGGCTAGGATATTGTGTTATAGTTTTGAAAAATGTTACCATTGAAGGAAGCTGTATGAAGTGTACAAAGGGCCTCTTTTATTATTTTTTTACAACTAAAAGTGAATCTAGAACAAGTGATTAGTATCAGTGCCTCTGATTTGCCATTAAATTTGGCTTTGAGCTTTCTAGTTGGACAGAAGAGACAAGAAAAAAATATTTTATATTCATTGAATAATTCATTCAATCAATACTGAATACAATAAACATCTATTAAAACATGATTTATT
Source organism: Cavia porcellus (assembly GCF_034190915.1). Lineage (NCBI taxonomy): Eukaryota > Metazoa > Chordata > Mammalia > Rodentia > Caviidae > Cavia > Cavia porcellus. The sequence goes on along the minus strand of NW_026947514.1, from coordinate 45,545,496 downwards.
TGGGAAAGGCAACATCTTCCTTGAATATTAACTGTCCAATAATTTTCCATATGACGTGTCCTTTTGTAAATGATTATGAAACTCAAAGCACTATAGTAGGAAGATAACTATTCTCCTTAGATTTTAATAGTATTTAAACTTTGATGTCCTGGCCTGGCCTTGTGCAAACTGAGATGACTTAGGAACACTGTACTAGTGGCCTAGAATGGGCTTTTATATCTATTACCCTTACTGCTTACTGAGCACAGGAAGTAGTAACCTATTTACATACATATGATACGTGACCTTTCCTGACCTTGAGCTCAGGGAAGTCAAACAGTGTCCAAAGTAATGTCCTTTATTTTGCTCTTTATGTATATTTTGGGTTGCTCATATAAGAGCTGTGATACTTATTCATGTGTGATTTGTTTCAGTTAACATTATGGTCTCAAAGTGCATCACTTTTTCTACAAATGACTCATTTACCCTATTTTATGTCAGAGTAGTACTCTACTATGCATAAATACAGTATTGGCTTTATCCATGCATCTATTGATGGACATATAGGCTACATCAAAGATTTAGGTATTGTGAATCTTGCTTCTATTAACATGAGTATGCCTGTGTCACCATAATATAATGCTTTTAACTCTTTTAGGAAGATACCAAGAAGGAGAATTTTTTGAGGATATTTCTAGTTTTGGTTTTTTGAGGAATCTCCATGTTCATTTCCATAGTGTCTGTTCTAGTTTATGATCCCACCAACAATGCAGAAAGGTTCCTTTTCCCCCTCAGCCTCCCTAGCATTCATTGTTTGATTTCTTGATGACATCCATTCTTCCTAGAGTATAAGGGAATCTCTGTGTGGTTTTAATATGCATTTCTCTAATGGCCAGCAATGTTGAGCATTTTTTCATGTACTTATTAGCCATTCGTACTTCTTCTTCTGAGAAGTGTCTATGCATTTCAGCTGCCTATTTAAAAATATATTTGGAGCAGGAGTCTAAATTTTGTGTTAAAAGAGATAATCTATGCTAAGAACACATTGAAGTCAAAATAAGAAGTAACCCTAACTGCTGTTGGGATTGTCAGGCATATGGATCATCTGTCTTGATTCCTAGCTTACCAACTTCAACTGTGCCATAAATGCTTAGTGATATCATTATTTTAAATGTAGCTTCTGGTCTTTATTCATTAATGTATGTTCAGCAAAAGACATTTTGTTGGTGACTGTATACTGAAGACACACTACTGCAAAATCAGTACCGTCATTCTGTGATGATCTGTTGAACATGTTTATTTTACATGGTTGTAAAGGCCGATTTTGCAATAGCAACCCATTCGTTTAATTACTCTATTTGCTGTTGCATTCTGTCAAACTGGTCAATGATGACCTTGAGAGAAAACATTAAGTATGTCTGACTCATTCAAGATAAGAAGAATGCATGCAAAATGGAAAGGGGGATTGCTTTTCACTGTGACAGACTCTTCCCTATATGTAAGGAACCAGGAAAAATGTGCCACAGTACTAACCCTGAATCACAGAGTACTGAACCTCAGGCAGCAAGACTACTTGGAGAAATGCTTTTGGCTGAAAGGTTGGTTTGAAGTGTAGAGGCAGGAGATTCCAGAGACACAGGTGACCCAACTGATCTACAGTGTTAGGCACTGGCCTCACAGCCTCAGAATCAGAAGAGAGCTGCAAAAGTTTCAAGCATCATTTCTGTTATAACTTGGGCCCGGTATAAAATCCAAGGAGGCAAGAGACCAAAAATTTAGGTGGCAAAGGCTTTATTTCCAGGCCTGGCGACGAGTCTCTGGGAGCCAATTTGGAGTCTGTGTCCCAGAGACTGAAGGGAAGACTTTAAAAAGAGACTGGAGAAAAAGGGTGGGGGGAGAAACAAAGAAACCTGCAGAGCCATCAAACTTGTTGACCCGAGTCTGGAAACTGTATTGCTGTCCACTTAGCTCTGACAATCTCAGGAGTTCCTGGTGTTTCTCAAATTACTCCCATCCTACAGACTGACATTATCTCGGAGTGGCACATCTGCAGCAATATTTGGAGAAGAAAGTGGACAGCTAATTATCCCAGGACAGCTCGTTTTCGCTAGTGGGTGCAAAGGGGTCAAGAGTTACAAGAAGCTGACAGGCTGGAGGTTTAGCTCAGCGGCATAAGCGCCTGTTTGCAAGCAGGCAGTCATGAGTTCGATCCCTGGTACCGATAAAAGGGAAAAAGACCAAAAAAAAAAAAAAAAAAAAGAGTTACAAGAAGCTGAAACTCAAGTTTTACAAAGATCTGATATCTAACTCATTTGATGCATACAGAACAAAAGGAAAGCACCAATTGGGGTTTGGGCCATAGTATTTCCCGGTAATTTCTTTAAAGCTAAACAGTCCTTAAAATTTGGGGCAGGCTCATTTTATGACAGACCATCACCGGGTCAGGAAGAGGTCACCAGAAACCCAAATTCTTTATGGCCTCTAGATAGGTGAGGGGAGAGGGAGGCAATAAGATGCCATACAGAACAGAAAACGGCAGTTTATACGCAAATCTCTCTGCACACAAGCAGGTTACTTTAAACACGTGTAAATTAGTGGACCATTCTAGTTTTCTTTAGCTCTTTAGCAGAGAATAGAGGCGCCTAACAGTGATTAACAACCCTTGTTAGCTTGTTTTAGCACAACTTCTGTAGTTTGTAGAGGGCAACAATGGTTAAAATATCAATTAGGTGAGATTCTTGCAATTCTTTACAGAGGAGAGTATTGCTCAACATATCAATTGGGTCACTTAACATATCAGTTAGGGAAAAAGGATAAAAAAACACATTTAGTAAGCTACTTTACAGGTTTGCTATAATACACATATAACAAAGCTATTTTCTTAGAGTACAACAATTTCCTCCTAGCAAGTTGGTGCCACCAGACAAACAAGCATTCTCCCTGATTTTCATCAGAAAAGAAACTTCAGAGCCCTCTGGAATCTTTTCCTTTATTTCTCAAAGACTAATACCGGGCTCCAATGCTGCCCTTCCCTGATTTTTTGAAAAGCAATTATATGTTTTTATAGGTTCCATGGTGACTTGAACAAGGAGAGAAGAGAGCTTGAAATGACGTGGCATCCATTGTGGTGCCCCATCACATCTAAAAGTACAAATTACATGTTATTTTGCCTTTAAAATTATCATTTATTTTTATTTTTATTCTAAATTAATATACCTGCTGCAAGACATAGTAACTTGTTTCAGTGATAATAAAAATTAAAACTAAGGCAGCAGCATGAATTTATAGGCAAAAGCTTTACTTGACCAAAAAAGGATAAGTGGGAAATGAACTTCAGCTTGAGAAGAAAAGCTGCTAAAGAGAGCACAACTCTGATGAAGATCAGACACCCAGCTAACAAAAGAAAGAAACAAGATCTGATGCCTTAGGGTGAGCTAGGGTGTTGTAATTTTCCACTGGGTCATGAGTGTAGTATCTTCTGAGTTACTTCCTCATGTTTTTGAAGATTTCTTCTTGTATGGGACATAGATTAATGGCTGTTCTTTACTTTGAGGACATCATAGCGCCCTCTGAGATTAGGAACAAAGTAAAGAGGACTACTGTCACCGCTTTTATCCAACAGAGCATTGGAAGACCTAGTTTATTTATGGTATACACTTTTGTTTTGCACAAATGCATAAGAAATAGGCAGAAACCTTCATGGGGACAGGAAGCAGGGATACTTAATCCTTAACCTATGATGTGTTTCCTACTAAAGGGGAAGGCATCGTTTATCCTATTCTCCCTTACCAATGATGTATGGAATGCGATCCCCTACCCCTTTTCTTTTACTGTAAGGACCAAGGTTGATTTTTGAATGTTGAACCAGCCTCAAATACTTGGAATAATTAAATATTCTTACTTTATGAAAGTCTGTTTATATAAGATTTTTTTAAAAGCTACAGCCTACAATTAAATATTTTAATCAAATTTGAGGGTATAGGCAACCACTTTGAAGGCAACCAGATACTCTTATGATACCCATTATGGTTTGACTATTATCTTCTTTGAAAGTCCTGCAAGGTCTCCAATGTGGGTTTTACTGGTCTTATTCTGTACTGTTTTGTTCAATTCTTCTATACCAGCTGATATAGGCACCTCTTTGTAGGATAACAAGAGGCATAATGGTAACCATTGTTGATCACCTAGTAATCTCTTTTAGCATTATATACTATGTCCACCCTCCTGTTCTGACTCTGTTTTGCTTTGTCACATTGGGGTTTTTTTTTTGTTCTGTTTTGTTTTGTCTTGTTTCTTGTTTTATATATATATTTTTTCTTTTACTCTTTAAAGAAAAAGATATAAGAACTGTGGCAGTAATGGAACCCAAAATGTGTGATTGTTAGCGTAAAAAAGGGAGAAAAGAAAGTGATCTAAAGGATACAACTGCAAGTGTATTTAAGAGTGTAGGATAGAAAACCATATTACTGAGTTTTTGTTGGATCATTGAACAGAACTGTCTGCAATCTCACTGTATTAATGTCCACTTAGTATGCTTACCTGGACAACTGTTTCTGAGATGACAATATGTAATCTATTTACTAGTGAATTCTTACTGTATATTTTTTCTCTTGAAATTCTGTATTGTAGCCTTTTACTGTTTTGTTTTGTTTTGTTTTGTTTTTCTTTTTAAATTAAAAAAAATCTAATAAAATATTAGCATCTAAAATGCATATACGAAGAACACTCAAAAATAGTAAAAACAAAAGTACATCAATTAGAAAATGAGCAAGACGCACGAGTAGACATTTCACTGCAGAACATATATACAAATGTTAAATACGAACATGAAATAATATCACTAGTCATTAGAGAAATGTAAATTAAAACTGCAGCACTAACTCCACACTAACAGAATGTCTAAAATAGCAAATGCTAGCAAAACTGGGAGGCTGGATCACACAAACACTCCTGGTAGGAATGTAAAATTGTGCAGCCACTCTAAAAAGTTTCAAAGTTTCTGTAAAACTAAACAGGTAATGGTCATATGATTCATGAATCATTTATTTTAGTAACATCAATGTCATACATCTTAGAAAAATACAACATTTGCTCAAAATCTTGTACACAAAAGGCCACAGCAGTTTGATTTGTAATAGTAAAAAGCTGTTCTGATAAAGAAGGTTGAAATCCCCATCATGGCAGGCTATTCTGAGAAAATAAGGAAGCAAAACACTGTACAAACACATAGTAACTTCAATGAATTTCTAGGGTTTCTTGAGTGAAAAAAAGAGAGAAATCTCAAATGATTACAAATTATGAGATTCCTTTAACCTAGCATTTTGAAATGTGAAAATTTTTAACTAGAGGGCATGACAGTGGTGTCAGACCCTGGTAGGAAGAGACTGCTGGCTGTGTACCAAAGACAACAGGAGAGCTTTGTGGCACTGAAACTGTTCAGTATCTGTGGTTACAGATATAGAAAATTATACAGGTAATAAAAATCACATAAAAACAAATACACGCAAATAAATATAAGTAAAACTCAGGAAATCTCAGTAAACTCTATTAACCTTACTGAAGCAATGTCAGTATTTTGGCTGTGATATTTTGCTACAGTTTTGTGAAATAAGACCATGGGGAAAACCAGGTGAAGTATATAGAGGATCACTTTGGTATTTCGTGAATTGTGTATATACACCACAGAGATAAAGAAAATGTATGTAGACATAATCCAGTATTCCACATGGAGTTATGCAAAGAAGAATGAAATCTTGTCATTTGCAGCAAAATGAAGGGAACTTCAGGGCATGATGTGAAGTGAAATAAGCCAGACCCAGAACGACAAGTAATGTAGATTATCTCTCTCACGTGTAAATTAACATTAAAAGGAAAAATTCAACCTGAATGTAGGATAGTGATTAAAGAGGTTAGGGACAGAAAGGAGAGGCTGGATTTGCTCAGCACATGCAATATGTAGGTATTACACTGAACCTTGTTAATATGTACAGTAATACAGTTACTCCAAAAGATTAAAGAAAAACTGGAAGAGATATAAGTATATAATGATTTTGGGGAGAAATACAACAAATACATGAAGAAACTTTATGGTAAAAAAAAAATCTCAAAGCATCGTAAGATAAAGAACAAACCATAAACATAAGGGTTTTTTTTTTATTTAAGGAGAAAAGAAAAAAAAACAGTGAAGGGGTACAAGTTATACAGATTTACAGAAGAAAAAAATGCGCAGTAGGAAATCACTAGTTAATGGATTACATATTGCCATCTTAGAAATAATTGTTCAAGTCACAAAATTAAAGCTTGTAGAGTGGACATTCCAACAATGATACTGCAAACAGTTCTGTTCAATGATCCAATAAAACTCTGTGATATCATTTTCTATCTTATACACTTAAATATACATGCAGTTATATAGTTTAGAGCACTTTCTTTTCCTCTCTTTTGTACCGTGACTATTACACATTTTGGGTTTCATTGCTCCCACGGTTCTTATTGCTTTTTTGGAAGAGAGTAAAACCAAATGTGACATAACAGAACAGAATCGGTCAAGTCAAAAGGGTGGACATAATAGATAATATAAAAACATAATACAAGGTGATCAACAATGGTTACCATAATGCCTCCTGCTATCTCTAATAGAATTGCCTATATCATTAGTTGTAATACAATTGAACAAAACAGTAAAGAACAAAACCGACAAAACCAAAACATTGGAGACATTGTAGGTCTTCAAAAGTAGATAAAAGTCAACGAGAATGGGTGTTATAATGAATCTCATTATCTTCTCAGCTGATATTTTGAACCTGATACTATCCAGCAAAACAGAATAGAGGAACCTCAGTCAAAAACAAGATGGTGAGAGTAATACAGGCTTCAAATCGAGATAATAGAAAGTCAAAGTGGGTTACTATATTATATCCTGCTATTTTTTCCCTTTAATTAAACGGATAAAAATAAAAAAGTAAATAATGGAGTGGAGATTGAGAAAAAAGAGGGCATAACAGCGAAACAGGGCAGATCAAAACATAATCATTTAAGCAGAATAGTGTTTCACCACCAGATAATTCCGACCCAAAAGTAGTTAGCATATAGACTCTTTCCTTGAAGTCCTTGAGTACAACTTCGTATACTGTAGCATTAAGTATATCAAAACAATGTAAAACCATTTAAGAGAATGACAGCATTATAGAGTATTTAGAATCGACTAACAGAAAATGAACAATGGTTTCCGTATATTCTCCTTGTCTTTAAAAGGTTTTTGCTTATACTATCGTACATAATAAAATCCAATAAGATACAACCTGTTTAGACCATTGGAGACAGAAGAACAAAAGCTAGATGAGACTTCAAAACAAGATGGTACTAAATCAGTATTACCTATTAAGATGTCATTTTCTCCACAATAGCTGTTCCTATCATCCAATCTTCTCTGTCTCATTTCTGTTGAGCTCTTTTTCTGTCAGTAGCTGTCAGTTTGTCTTCTTCATTTTGTTCTCTGCTCCATTCGTTGTGGCCTCCCCGCCACTATTTCTGGGTTCTTTGTATTTTTCTTTTTTTAGAATATCCTGCAATACTTTCTGTAGGGTTGAATTGGTGGTTGCAAATTCCCCCAGTTCCTCTTTATCCTGGAAGCACCTCGTTTTTCCATCAATTTCCAGGGACAGTTGTGCAGGATATCTCAATCTTGGCTGGAGATTATTATCTTTCAAAGCTTGAATTATTTCCCCCCATGCTCTTCGTGATTTGATGGTTTGTGCAGAGAAATCTGCTGTAATTCTGATGGGTGTTCCCTTGTAAGTGATCTGTTTCTTGTCTATTACAGCTTTTAATATTCTGTTCTTGTATTGAATTTCTGGAATTTTTATTATTATATGCCTGGGTGTTTCTCTGTTAGGGTTGTAGGTAGCTGGGGTCCTGTATGCCTCATACATCTGAGTATCTTTACCTTTTGTTAAATTAGGAAAATTCTCCTGGATTATTTCTGTGAGTAGCTTTTGTAGTTCACTTGTTTGTGTCCCTACTTCTTCTTTTATGTTCTTAATCCTTAAGTTATGGATCCTCTTATCATCTTTTTGTCTTTGTATTATTGCTGTTTGTTTCTTTGTTATTTTTAAGAAGTTTTTCATTTCATTCTCCCATATTACGAGTCTGCTCTCCAGTTCAGATAGTCTGTCCTTAGTTTCTTTCAAGCTGTTATGCCAGTCTTGGATAGACTTCTTAATTTCTTGATAGTCCCTTTGAACCTGCTTCACATACTCAATGCTTTCTCTGTTTTCTCCATCAAGCAATTCTCCCCTCTTTTTCTGTTCTTCCATTCCACCATCTGTTTTTTCCTGGGTGGTGCTTAGCATTTCTCTAACTATTCTGCATACTTCTAGCTTCAGGTCGTTGATAACTTCATTCCTGAATTGGTCTATGAGGCTCTCTATATGGCGCTTAATGTATATTGGTGCGGTGTCCACTATTGCCTGTTTCTCAGAATTGGGGGCCGAGGAGCCTTTCTTGTTGCTTCCCTTCCCCATATTTTCTGTTCCTTATAAAATGCAAGCTTACATAGGAGGCCCGGCTTCCCTGCCTGTCAGCCACAGCCTGATCAAATTGCGCTGGCTAGGTGTTCCCGCCCACCGCTGCACACCAGGGAGTTGCGGAGGAGGCAGCCTACGCAAGAGTCAGTCGCTCCTCCGGGCCACCGTCAGGCTCTGGGATCTGGGTTAGGCCAGCCTACTGAGTCCGCCCGCAGCGTCACTCAGGCCAGGCACTTTTCACCAATCCCGTCCGAGAGGGGAATGTGTGGCTGGAGTCGCCACCGCGCCCTGCTCTTACAGGACTGCCCGAGCCCAGAAAGTCCTCCGCTGGAGTCAAACTGTGGTAGGGGGTCAGTTTCTCTCACTCACCTCGCCACCAGTCAGTTTTCGTGTACGCCTCCTTGTCCGTCCTGTTTTCGACTCCGTTCGCAGACTCCTGTTCCCAGAACTTCTGCGCGTCTCTCCTTGCTGAGCCGCTGTGGAGGCAGCCAGCCGCCAGGCGGCGGGAAACCCAAATCGTGGTTTCCAATGGCGTGGGGTCGAGCCTCCACACCGAGTCTTTTCTGTTCCTATTTTAGCGCCAGGACTGTATTCTAAGTTGGTTTCTCTCAGCCCAGTTCGTTCCTGAGTCAGCAGAGCATATCTCTACTGGTTCATGTCTCCTTAGTCCGCATCATTCCTGGCCTCTGAGCCGAGCCTTTCAGAGAGCCTCCGGTAGTTGCTGTTGTCTGTCCGCCATGTTCTCCCGGAAGTCAAACATAAGGTTTTAATATTCCCTACTGTTGCCCTCTTGCAAAGCTTAAGTCTCCTTCACCATAAAAAAGAATGTTTTCCTCGTTAGATGCATTTAATTTTATTGTATTATGGTTGTTTCCTGACTTTTCGCTTATTACTGCCTGCAGTCTTTCCTCTTTTCAGTTATGATTAGGTAACTTTTTTGCGATAAGCATGAAACGTTTTGTGTATGCTTCCAAGAAGAAAAAAAATGAGGCTTATGCTCACTAATTTACTAATATTTGTAAATCAGCCAGTGACTGACAGATTGTAAGACCTAGAGCGAGCCCTAGATAAAGACAGTTTTGGGTGACCAGCCAATCTCTGGTAAGTGAAAAAATTCAGGAATGCAGCCATGCCTGGCTTTGGTGGAAATCGCAAACTGCAGACACCACCCCTGTCCTGAGCATAGGTACCCCACCAGAAAGTTCTGGGAGATGCCTCACAAGGGAGGGCCAGGAAGGCCACAGCGTAAACCCAATTACCAAGGGGTTCGGTGGAATCCCCAGGAGCTGCGCTGTTGTCCGACGCTGAGAGAACAAGGCCAGCAGAGTGAACTGAGAAGCCATCCCGGGTGCCACGCAAAGCTGTCGACACAGCTGAGGGCCTGGCCATGAGGGCAAAGCAAGCTGCATCCCAGCTCACCGCCCCCAGGCCTCCCGCCCAGGGGCAGCATTGCAGCTGCGCAGGACAAAACCTATCCTAATTTTCCCTACTTATGTCTTGTTTTTTGTAATTGAGGCATAATTCACATTTCGATACAGTGAAATGGCAAACTTTTCCTCTTTTCTTCTGTTTGAAAGAGTTTATGAAGTATTGTTCATTTTTCTTTGACGGGATTTACCAGTAAAACCACGTGGAACTGGGATTTTTTTAGTAGTAGGTTTTTAAATTAGAAATCTGTTTGCTTTTAGTCTCTATCATTTAGACTTTTCTATTTTTTTGAGTCTAATTCTTAATTTAATTGCCATGTCTTTCTAAAAATTTGTCATTTTTCTGATATGTTGGACTCTAGTTGTTTATAGAATTTTCCAGAAGACTTTTTAATTTTTGTAAAGATCAAGGCAGTTGTCCTTTTTATTACTCATTTTTGTCATCTGAATTGTCTGCTTTTTTGTTGGGTCGTCTAGCCAGTAAAAACGTGTTAACTTTACTGCTCTTTCAAGAAAGCATCTTCCTATTTCCTTGATATTTTCTGTGTTGATTTTCTCTATTTCATTAATTTATCACCTTCACTTGTCTTACTTTGGGTTTAGTCTTCTCTAGTTTCTTAAGGCAGAAGATTGTTATCAGTGTCTTCCCGTTTGACACAGCTTTGTATGTGATACAGATCAAGTAGCTTTAGTTTCCCTAAGTTTTAGTTTCATTTTCATCATTTAAGAGTACATTCTGATTTGCTGTTTAAGTTCTTTTTGATTCATTTGTTTATTTTAGAAGCACATTGGTTAAGTTTTCTATCCACATTTTTTTGTTGTTGTTGTTCTAACTTTTTTCTTTCTTTTTTCAGTGCATGTTTCTCTGGGGTTTGGGGGGGAAGTTAGTACATACATTTGAAATATGATCACTTTCAATCTCACTGTTCTCTGTTTTTCCTACACTTCCTGAGGATGCCCTTTCCTATGTCCAAAAGTATCCCTTCTGGCTTTCTGTCATCTTTATTTTATTTTATTTTATTTTATTTGTACTGGGAATCAAACTCAGAACCTCATGCTTGCTAAGCAGGCGCAGTGCTGCTGAGCTATATCCCTGCCCCACCTTCACTTTATTATTTGTTTGCGTATTTATTGGTATTTTGGATTTCTTATATAAAAGAAAACATTTGATACTTGACTTTCTGAGTCTAGCTTATTTTGTTTAACATGACTGTTTGTGTTTCCACCCATTTTCCTGCAAATGACATGATTTAGTTCTTTACTGCTAAGTAATACTCGATTGTACATATAGACCACATTTCCTATATCCATTCATCTATTAATACACATCTCAGTTGTTTCCATAGCTTAGCTATTGTGAATTGACTCTACAATCCTAGTAAAGTTTTATCTAGTTGTTGATTTCTTTGTATTTAAACTACTAGAGATTTGTTGAGGTTCTTTTATCTGTCAATTAACCAAATTTATTGGTATTTTGCAGGATTATTTCTTTAACTTTTTGCTGTTCCTTTCTTCTCTTCTCTCTTTCTGGAACTCCTGTTATACATATGTTTGCTATATTTGTTATACCACAAGTCTCTGTGACTATTCGCTTTTCTTTAAGCTGTTTTGACTAGATCATATTAGATTAATTTCATTCATTAATTTTCAAGTTAAATAATTATGTGTTCTATATTAAACTAGAAGTTGAGCCCATCTAGTGAATTTTACTTTTTTGTTGTTATATTTTCAATAACAATATTTCCAGTTAGCTTGTTTTTAGAATTTCTATGTAATCATCAGTATTTCCTATTTGTTGAGTAATTTTAATTATGTTTTCCATAAACCTTTTAAACATAGTTTCTTTTATTCTCTGAATATATTCATAGTGACTTCTTTTGCCCACTACATTAATATCTTGGTCTGTTCAAACCTATTTTGTTGAGTTAATTTTTCTTGACCAAGGATCATATTTTCCTGTTTCTTTAAATTGATTAATTTTTCTTGACAGCTAGAAATTTGGTTAATAAATTGTTTTTTCAATTTTCTATTTTAAGGAGAATAAAACAGAACAAAGCAAATCAGACCAATGCAAGCAACATAGCACTTCACAAGAAGACAACAGGACATCAATAGTAGCTACCATTTTTTTGAAATAGTTGAGCATACCTTCACACACAATAATAGCAAACATATCAAAACAGTATAAAACCATTCAAGAGACTGAAAGCATTATAGGACTTCAAATAATAGGAAATGAAGAATGGCTACTATAGTATCTCATTTTCCTCAAAAAAGTTGTCCATATTATCATACAATAAAAGCAAATAAAACACAATCAAAACAGAAGAACAAGAGCATGATAAGACTTCACAGCAAGATGATAGGAAATCAGCAATGGCTACGATGATGTCTCATTTTCTTCAAAATAGCTGTTTATACCATCACACATAATAAAATCAAACAGAATAAAACCAATTAAATGAATGAAAGCATTATAAGACTTCACAACAATATAATAGGAATTGGTTAATAAATTATACCAACTCTAAATTCTAATGTTTTCATAGAGAATTTTTGATGTTATTTGTTTCATATTTATTTTACCTACTTTTTGGATTCTATCAAAGTGGTCTTCCACATGCCACTCTGCTCAGTATTATTTTGCTTTTATTCCAGCTTCCCAGTCCTTCCCTTTGTGTGTGCTATCAGAGGATAGCTAACAACAGTCATGCTTAAAATTTCAAGTCCATAAATGTTCATCTTTTGATCAGTTGGATATATGGGCTGAGAAACATATTAGAATTTCGGAAGCTTTCAGGTCGTCTTAACCCTTACTTTCTCTTAGCCATGTTAGTTCTGCCTTGTGCGCACAGACTCCTTGGAGCCATGGGTGTAGGCTTCTTGTACCCTCTGAGATCTTTCTCCCAACCACGCATTTCCTTCCTGGCAACCAGAGATTGTGTAGAATGCGGGCTTGTAGGTCTCCATACTCTCCTATTACTAAAGGATATGGAGGAGCATGTGGCCTCTCTGGTGTCCAGCATTTCCTTTTGCATTTCTAGCTTCCCTTCTGATCTGCTACTCAGCCCAGGCATGACTTCAGCCTCAGGCTGCCTCAGGCTTCCATAACCGGCCATTTTCTGTTCTCTATCAGACTTGCATTTGTACTGACAATACCATTGAATGTGAGTTTTCACACTCTAGTCATAAGCAAGGCTTCCTTCCGTCTTGAAGAGTGAAGGCATTTGTTTTCACAGAGACTCCCATTCTGATAATATTACAACCTCTCACCTGGAACAAAGGATGGAAAAATCCCCTAGTGAAATGCAGAACAGGATCCCACTATTGTTACCCAAATATTAGTAGAATTTCATTAATAAAAACATCTCAATTCATTGTTTGATTTCCAAGAACTGGGAAATAATTGTTTTGAACAAGTTTATTAAAATTTATACTTGGTTTAGGAAAGACAGTTTGCAAAATCTCTTTACTGTCTCTAAGTTGTGCTGCATAAATCTTTTTCAAGTTGCATTTTTACTCAATATGATTTTTCCAGTTACTTATGTTGATTTTATCTTGCATTTTTCACTCAAGATGATTCTTTTCAGATTATGCTGAATTTCTCCTTCAGCCTTTTAACTGTTATGAGTAAACCATGTATCTGAATGAATAAACCATTCACAACTCATCAGTTTCACTGCTGAAGGTAAAATGGACATTGCTACAATAAACAACCCTTTACATAATTATTGATGTATATATCTGAATTTCTCTAGGATAGATAACTTGCCGGAATTACTGAGTACAGTGATAGATAGATACTAGATAGATAGATAATAGATAGATAGATAATAGATAGATCACCAAATTTCTTCACAGAACTGGCAATATGTATTGCTGCTTTTATGCTCTTGCTTGATAACATCAAACATTTAATGTTTTCTCATTTGAGCAATGTAAATATCCTATAATGTTCCTCTTTTTCAAAACCCTGATTAGAAAGGAAAAAATTCCACACTTTTACTGTGTTTATTGGTTTAAAGGATTTCTGGTAACACTGTTTTCCTGTTGAACTATCTTTGTTATTAATGTAGTTTCCTCATGGTATCTTTTAGTCCTCAGCATTCTTTGTACTGAGTTTATGTTTTCCTTTGTAAAACTTGAGTTTTTAATTTTCATATAATCAAAATCATCATAATTTTTCTTTTAAAAATTGTATTTCTAATATTTTTTCCTACCTTGATAAGAAGTTATATTCTTACATTTAAAATTTTTAAATTTTAATTATATTTAATCTTTAAACTATTTATTAATTTTTAAAGATCATATAAATTAAATCTTTAGTTTTTTTAAGATGGTTAACCAATTATTCCAGTATGTTTTATTGAATAGCCCCCTCTTTCTCACTGATCAGTGACATTATATAAAATAAATTAGCGTAAGTAAGCTGTTTAAAATAGTGCCAAACCGTTTCATCAGTAGTAGTAATAACAGTACTAATGGTAACACCAAGGCCACACACGCCTGGGTCTACACATCTATTATTCTGTTGCTGCACAGCATTATTATGTTGCTTTTGTTAGGAAACTTGTACGCATCATCATACCTAGAGGATGAATATGACTTTTCTCCTCTTTTGTTTCCCCTTCTTCCTTAAATTTTTTTCTTTCAAAATTATCTTGACTATTTTTAGCATTTTCTGTCTATATGGTAATCTTAAAACTAGTTTGTAAAAGCTTATATTTATTTTAGATGAAATTTCTTTCAATGTACAGTGATTTTAGGAAAATTGCCATCTCTGCAATAATGGATGATTCTAGAATGAGACATCTGCTTTTTAAGATTTCCTAAATGTCCTATAGATTAATTTAGTCATATAAAGTTTTATAATTTTCTTATATTTCTATGAAAATTTAAATTTACTCCTATTATTCTTTGTGTATGTATTACTTTCACAATATGAAACTAAATTTTTATATTATATAAAACACTTTCCTAATCTATGAGTCGGGGATTTTCCTATTGATCATGTATCTGTCAATATTCTGAAACACTTTTTAGTTCAATAATGTATGACCCATCAATTTTTAGGTAGATAGTAACATCATCAATGAATTATTATATATTTAATACTTTCTTTATAATCCTTTCACATTATATTCCTCTGTTTTATGTGCAAACGCCTCCTAGAAATGAGGTAAAATAGTGAGCTACAATCTTATCTCAATCTTGATTTTTTTTTTTTTTTTGGTCTTTTTGAGGTGTGGTCTCACTTTGCAATTCAGGCTGGCCTTGAGCTCACTTTGTAGCTGAGGCTGGTCTTGAACTTTCAACAGTTGTCCTGCCTCAGCATCCTGAGTGCTGAGATTACAGGAATACACTACCACACCTGACCTCTCAATCTTGATTCTAGGGAAAAGGATTCTAAAGTTTTAGCATTATTTTTGGTTAAAGATATGTTGCATTTGGGTACAAATATTTGAGAGATTATATATATTTTTGTGTATTAATAGATGAAATTGTTAATAATTAATATGTTGAACTTTATGATTTTTTCCTATGTACTGTATTGACTAGCTCAATTTTCTTTCTTAAATCTGTGAATCTGTTGAATGATACACATTCCTCTTGAATTCCTGTGATAAAATGGTACTTAAATTATACATGGCTGAAGTACTTTTATAATAATGTATTTTTATTGTTTTGATGCTTTCTCTAGGATAGTTTCATTTTCTGTTCAACAAAGGTTAATATCATCTTATAAATGCTTTGGGACAACTTCCTTAACCTGTTCTTTCTATAGACTAATTTGTATGAAGTAGAGTGTCTATATGGTGAGCATTTAAAATAGACCTGTAAAGCTATTTGAAGGTCATACAGAATGTTTTTTTAAAATTTGTGCTGGTACATGTTTGCATTAAATAATGATTACATTCACCATGGGGAGTTGTTGTATGTATATAACACATCTTCATTCTCTTCTCATCCCCTCACCCTTATCCTTTTCCCATCTCCAACTCTTGATCCTCTTCTCTTTTGCAAAAAAATCTATCTCTATGTGTCCTATAATCAATCTTCTTAATAGATATTTAATTTACTTATACTTTGGGATTCTCATATAAGAAAAACTATGTAATATTTAAGCTTGTGAACCTGATTTATTTGATTTAACATGATACTGTCAACATTCATTTCTTTACCTAATGACTTAAACCTATCCTACTTTATGGCAGAGTATTATTCCATTGTGTGTAAATACCTCATTTTCTTTATCCTGTCATCTGTTGATGGGCATATTGGCTACATCCAAGATTTAGTTATATGAGTTGAGGCTGCTATAAATATAGGTATGCATGTATCATGTAATGATGTCATTTCTGTCTCTTTTACAAGGATACCTAGAGGGAGAAAAGTTGAGTCAATCATTTTACTTTTTTGAGAAATCTCCATAATGGTTTTCATTGTGGTTGTACTAGTTTACACCTCCGGAAACAGTGTAGAAAGATACTTTTTTCTCCTCAGTCTCACCAGCATTTGTTATTGTTTGATTTCTTCATTATCACCTTTTTTTCTAGATAAGTTGGAACCTTAGAGTTGTTTTAAAGTGCATTTGTACGATGACCGAAGGTGCTGAACATTTTTTCGTGAGTTTATTGACTATTTGTACTTATTCTGAGAAGTGTCTGCTTACTTCAGTTTCCTGTTTGTTGATTGGGTCCTTCATTTTGAAGAGTGTGTTTTATTTTTAGTTCTTTATATATTTTAGATATTGGTCTACTATTCAAGGTATTGCTAGCAAAATTTTTTCCCACTTTGTAGATTGTCTCTTTAACTCTTTCTTTTGCTCTACAGAAGCTTTTTAATTTGATACAATTCCATTTGTTCGTTCTTGATATTACTTCTTTCACAGTTAGGTTTTTGTCCAGAAATTCTTTGCCTATTTGACTTCAATAATTTATCTAGCTTGTCTTCCACCAGATTGACTGTTTTGGTATGTGGATCTTTTATCTATTTTAATTTTTTCATTTTGTTCCAACAATTAACATGCCTGTTTTTGAATCAGTGCTATGCAGTTTTTGTCACTATATCTTTGTAATATAATCTGAAATTCAAGATTTTGGTGCTTCCTGCTTTTCTCTGATTACCCAGGGTTATTTTTTCTATTATGATTCCTTCCTGGGTCCCTATGAATTTTAGGATTGTTTTCTTTCTTTTTTTTTTAATTTTAAAGAGAATAAAACAAAAGAGGACAGAAAAAAGAACAATGTAAGCAACACAGCACTTTAACACAAGACAACCAGATATTTACAGTAGCTACCATAATATCTCCTTCTTTGAAATAGTTGAACATGCCTTCACATACAATAATATCAAACATAACAAAATAGTATAAAACCATTCAAGGGAATAAAAGTATTACAGGGCATCCAGAACCAAATAACAGCAAATGAACAACAGCTACTATGTTATTGCATTTTCCATTAAAAAATTGTTTATACTGTCACATATTAAAATCCAATAAGATACAACATAATAGAACCAATGGAAACAGAAGAACAAAAGCATGATAGGACTTCAAAGCAAGATGATATTAAATCAGCAATGGCTTCATAATGTCTTGTTTTTTTAAAATAGCTGTTTATACCATCGCACATAATAAGATGAAACAAAACAGAATAAAACCATTCCAACTAATGAATGAAAACATTATAAAGTGTCTTAGCTACTTCTTACTCATCACTGAGACAAAATACCTAAAGCCCAAAGTTGGAAAAGGAAAGGTTTATTTCTTACACTTTTTGGAGATTTGAGTCTATATTTAGTTGGCTCCAAGGCAGGGGCATGTCTGTGCCGCAACAGCAAGGGAGAAACCAGCAAGAGAGGGAGACAAACCTTCTCCCTACCGTTACATCACATCCTGGCTGCACCCCTAGGCCAGTACAGCACTCACACCCCCAATTCAAGTGCTAGACAATGAAACAATCACAAATGCATAATGCAAATGCATGAGGCCTGGGGGCCACCAACATAAACCATGACATAAGGCATCAAAGCAATGTCATGGGGAATAATGAGTACCATAAAATCTTATGTACAATTACCAGTTCTTACACTAGGGAGACTATACGGTATTCATACATGTGAGTTTGATTTATTTCACTTATGAGTATGGTCTCAAGTTGTATCCATTTATTTATAAATATCTCAATGTGATCGTTCTTTATAGCTGAGTAGTACTCCATTGTATAAAACTACCATTACTTTTTTATCCATTCCTCAGTTGATGGACACTTAGGTTGTTTCCAAGATCTGGCTATTACAAATTGTGCTGCTATAAACATGGGTGCATATATATCACTGAGGAATGATATTTTCAGTTCTTCTGGGAATATGCCTAGAAGTGGAATAGCTGGGTTAAATGGGACTACCAATGCCAGCTGTTGGAATAATCTCCAGACAGACCTCCACAGTGGTTGCACCAGTCTACACTCCCATGCAGGAGAGTTCCTTTTTCCCCACAGCCTCTCCAGCATTTGTTGTTGGTAGTTTTCTTGATCCTAACTATTCTTTTTGCAGTGAGATGGAATCTCAGTGTAGTTTTAATTTGCATTTCTCTAATGACTAATGAGGATGAGCATTTTTTATGTATTTATTTGCCATCTGTGTTTCTTCTGAGAGCTGTGTATTTTCTAAGAACTGTGTATTCATCTTGGAAGCCCATTTTTGGATTGGGTCTTTGAATTTCAGGGGTCTGATTTTTTAATCCTTTATATGTTCTGGACAGAAATCCTTTGTCTGAGGGATGGTTCACTAAGATTTTTTCCCAGTTTGTGGGTTTTCTTTCCACTATGCTGGAGATTTCTTTCAATATGTAGAAACTCTTTAATAAGATGTTATCCCAGTTATTAATTCTGGTAGCTATTTACCATGCAGTTTGATTCTTCTCTATGAATTCTCTACCTACCCCTTTGTCTTCAAGATTTTTATCTGCTTTGTTTTCCAACAGATTTAGTGTTTCTGTTTTAATATTTAGATCTTTGATCCATTTAGATTTTGGTTTAGATTTTGAGTACATGGTGATAGGCATGGGTCTAGTTTTAGTTTTCAGCATATGGAGAGCCAGTATTTCTGGCAACATTTATTAAAGAGACTGTCATTCTTTCAGTGAACATGTTTGGCCTCTTTATCAAAGATAAGGTGGTTTATGTGTTTGTAGTTGTGGTTGTATCTTCTAATCTATTCCATTGATCTTTAGATCAGATTTTATTCCAGTACCATGTTGATATTATTACAGTAGCTTTGTAGTATAAGTTCAAGTCAGGTATGTGATGGCTCCTGCCTTGCCTTTGCTGCTTAGAATTGCTTTTGCTATTCTAGGCCTCTTTTGGTTCAAGATAGATTTTAGGAGTGATTTCTCTAGATCTATGAGGTATGTTAGGGATATTTTCATTGGGGTTGCATTGAATCTACAAAACAATTTTGCGAGGATAGCCTTTTTCACAATATTTATATGTCCTATCCATGTCAAGAGACGTCTTTCCATTTTCTGAGGTCCTCTTCAATTTCTTTTTTAGGGTATTCTATTTTTCCCTGTATAGATCTTTTACTTCTTTCATGAGATTAATTCCTAAGTATTTCATTTTTTTGCATGCTAGTGTGAAAGGTGTGACTTCTCATATTTCTCTCTCAGTGATTTTGATATTGGTGTATAAGCATGCTATTGATTTTTTGAGTATTGACTTTGTTTCCATCTACATTGCTGAATTTATTTATTATATCTAGGAGTCTTTCAATGTAGTTTGAGGAATTTGTATATAGAGTATCATCTTGTCTGCAAATAATGATAATTTAACTTCCTGTTACTCCTTTTATTTCTTTCTCTTATCCAATTGTTCTGGCTAGTATTTCCAGTACTATGTTGAATAGGAGCAGTGATAAGGGACATCCTTGCTTATGCCTGATTTTAAAGAAAAGACTTTCAATTTTTGGCTATTTAATATGATGCTGGCTGTTGGTTTGTCATAGATGGCCGTTATCAATTTTCTGAAAGGTTTTTATCATGAATGAGTGTTAGGCATTGTCAAAAACTTTTTCTGAATCTAAGAAATGATCATGTGATTTTTAATTTTGGCTGTATTTATATGGTGCGTTACATTTATTGATTTACGTATGTTGAACCATCCCTCCATGCCTGGCATGAATCCCACTTTGTCATGATGTATAATCTTCTTGATGATTTGCTGCATCCTATTTGCCAATATTTTATTGAAGATGTTTGTATCTGCGTTCATTAGGGAGATTGGCCTGTAGTTCTCTTTTCTAGTTGGGTCTTTCTTGGTTTTGTACTAGAGTAATATTTGCTTCCAGGAATGACTTAGGAAGAATTACTTCCCTTTCAATTTCACTGAAGAGTTTGCGGAGTGTCAGCATTAAGTCTTCTTTGTCTTTCTTGTAGAATTCTGCAGTGAATCCGTCTGGGCCTGGGCTCTTCTTTGTAGGTAAGGGCTTAATTAAATTTTCAATTTCATTAACAAAGATTGGGTTATTCAGCAGTTTTACATCATCTTGATCTAGCTTTGGCACTTCATATGTTTCTAGGAATCTGTCCATTTTTTCTCTGTTATTGAACCTATGAGAGTAGGGGATTTTGAAATAATTGTTGATGATCTTCTGTATTTCAGCAGTCTGTAGTGATTTCACCTTTTGCATTCCTTATTGCATGAATTTGTGGTTTTTTCTTCTCCTTTTTAAATAAGGTTGGCTAGGGCTTATCAATTTTATTTATTCTTTCAAAGAACCAACTCTTTGATTCATTGTTTCTTTGGATTGTTTTCTTAGTCTCTATTGTATTAATCTCTGCTCTGATTTTTGTAATTTACTCCCTTCTTTTGGCTTTGGGCTTGACTTGCTCTTCTTTTTTTAAGATGTTTGAGATGTAACATCAAGTTGTTTATTTGTATTCATTCTGTTTTCCTGATGTGGGAACTCAGTGCAATAAATTTTCCTCTGAGGACCACTTTCATTGCATCCCACAGATTCCTGTAAGCTGTATTTGTATTTTTGTTTACTTGTAGAATTTTTTTATTTTTTTTCTTTAATTTGTTCTGTGACCCACTGATTCCTCAAAAGTATATTGTTCAATTTCCATGTGTTTGGAGGTTTTTTGCAGTTTCTTTTATCATTAATTTCTAGTTTCATGGCACTATGATCTAATAACATTCATGGGATAATTTCAATTCTTTTGCATTTACTTAAATATATTATGTAGGCTGTATATGGTCTATTTGAGAGTATGTCTCACGTACTGCTGAGCAGAATGTATATTCTGATGTTGTTGGCTAGAATGCTCTGTATACGTCTATCAAGTCCATTTGTTCACAGATGTGACTCAATTCTGTTATTTGTTTGCTGATTTTCTGTCCAGTTGATCTGTCCCTTTGTGTCAGTGGCATGTTAAAGTTGCCTGTTTAATTGTATTATTGCTTATTTGATTTTTCGTTTCTGTTAATACTTGCTTTGTATAGCTAGGTGCTCCAGAATTTGGTGCACATATATTTAAGATTATTACATATTGTCCTCTTAAAAATAGTTGTTCAAGATACAAAAGTGAAGCATACAAAGTGAGGATTCAAACAGTAAGACTGCAGTTTTGTTCAACTATCCAACAAAAACTTAGTAATATGGTTATCAATTCTATATACTTAAACATACATGCAGTTATCCATATCATCATTTATGTTGAGATTAAACAAACCAAAGCAGGCTAAAATCGCTGTTGAACGAAGAATAGTAGTATTACTGGATTTCACATCATGACACTATGGGATCAGCACTAGATACTGTAGTGTCTCTTTTTCTTCAAAGTATTTGTTCATTTCATCATGCATTATAAGATTAATTCCTCTAAACCCTTTATAGGTTATACACATGCTTGAGTCTTAACATGTATTTCTATCCTTTCTATATTCGAGGGAGAAACAAAACAAAGCAAGACAAAACAAAACATATTCCTATAAACATATGAAACGAAAAATGACATATAGAACCACTGTACAAGAATTTCTATAATGGTTACTGTGTTTTCTCTTGTTATCTTCAATAGAATTGTCTATATCATCAGACATAGTATAATTGAATATAGCAGTACATAACCATATTAATAAAAACACAACTTTATGGATAGTGTATAACTTCAAAAACAGATAATAATCAAACCAGAATGGATATTGTAGTGAATCTTGTCATCTTCAGTATAGTTGCCTATACTCTCAGACTTGATACTGTCAATTATTACAGTTTTGAATAAAATCTGTCGATACCAAGCAGTAATCAAACCAGATTTAACTAAGATCAGTCATGATAAAACAGTATAAGTTATACAGGGCTCCAGATTAAGTTAATAGAAAATTAAAGATGATTGCTGTATTATATCTTGTTATTTTGGGAATAGCTGTCAGTGCCCTCAGATCTAGTACAAATAGACAAAGTAGGACAGAATAAAATCTATCTAAGCAAAGGGCTGTGAGTAATGTGGGTTTTAAATCCTGATACACTATTAACAATATCCTCTGCCATCTTTTTAAAGACTCTCCCTCCCCTTTCACTCCACCAGGGTGCACTTTGCATTTCTGCATCTCACCAAAACCCTCAGATTTTAGATTGGGGGAGGGGACCTGCTATTTGCCCAAGTGGTTCCGAACCTTCTCCCTCCTGGACTTGTTATATTCCTTTAACTATTAAAGCCTGTGTTTCTAACCTATCCACAAAAACTGGTCAAGATGCCCCATTACTCTCTGGTTCCCTGTCACATAGAGCATTGTTTTCTCATATTTGATTTTCAGTCCATAAACACTTTTTCTGGTTAGTTGTATTTACTATAAAGAGCATCTCAGTAGACTCTATCTCTTGATCTACTCTGCCTGTGTTTCTCTCTTTTTTTTAATCAAGGCCATCTATATTTGAGATTTTAGCCAACCTTCTCTGCCTCATTTCTGTTGTGCTCTTTTTCTGCCATTAGTTGTCTGCTTTTCTTCTTCATTCCATTTTCTGCTCCATTCATTGAGGCCTCCCTGCCACTGTTCCTGGAATCCTGGTACTTTTTTCTCTCTAGAGTGTCCTTCAGTATTCTCTGCAGAGTTGGGTTGGTGGTCACGAATTCCCTCAGTTCCTCTTTGTCTTGGAAGCATCTTGTTTCTCTGTTAATTTCTAGAGACAGTTTAGCAGGGTATATCAATCTGGGCTGGAGGTTATTTTCTTTCAGAGCTTGGAATATTTCACTCCAGGCTCTTCTTGACTTGATGGTTTGTGTCAAGAAGTCTGCTGTTATTCTGATGGGCCTTCCTTTATAGGTTATCTGTTTCTTGTCTTTAACAGCTTTTAATATTCTGTACTTATATTGAATTTCTGGGATCTTGATTATTATATGCCTGGGTGTAGCTCCGTTTTGGTTGTAGGTGGCTGGAGCTCTATATGCCTCATACATCTGAATATCATTTCCTTTTCCTATGCTTGGGAAGTTTTCCTTAATTATTTCTGTGAATAGCCTTTGTAGTTCCTTTGTTTGTACCCCTGCTTCTTCATTCACATTCTTTATTCTTAAGTTATAGATCCTCTTGTTGTCTTCAAGCCTTTGTATTATTACTGCCTGTTTTCTTATTATTTTTAAGAAATTTTTCCTTTCATGATCTCACATTGCACACCTGTCTTCCAGTTTGCATAATCTATCCTTAGTTTCTTTCAAGCAGTTTACCAGCTTTCAATGGAGTTTTTTATTTCCTGGTAATCTTTTGAACCTGCTTCATATATTCCATATTTTCTTTATATTCTTCATCAAACATTTCTCTCCTTTTTTATGCTCCTCCATTCTTCCATCTGTGTCTTCTTGAGAGGTGCTTAGCATTTCTTTTATTAATCTACTTATATCTTGCTTTACTTGGTTAAATATTTCACCTTTGAGCTTATGTATGAGGTCCCAAGGATATCTCTTTATGTCCACTGATGCTGTGTCTGATATTGCATGTTTGCTGTCCTTAATCTCTTTTGTATTTACCTCTCTAGATCTATGTTCTCAAGTTTACAGCTGGGAACTTTTTCTTGTTGCTTCCTTTTTGCATGTTTTTGGTTTCTTCTATACAGGCGTATAGAGGAAGTTCCAGTCCATTTCCTTGTTGGTTATGGTTCTTCTGAAGCACACTAGCTAGGTGATCCTGCCCACCGCAGTGTGTTTTTAAGTTGCAAACAGGGGTAACATATGCTGGCTCCTCCCTTCCAGGTCAGTCAACCTGCTGAGGCCTTCACTGCATTAGTGTGTACCACATGTAGGGTATTGGTTTGGGACAACCTATTGGGTTTCAGCCTTGGGTGTGACCCAGGCCAAGCGTACCCCATCAATCTCATCTGGGAAGGGAACAACTGACTGAAGTCACTGCTGTTCCTTGTTCTTGCCAGTCCTGCCCAATTTCAAAGTATCATCCCGTTTGTGCCCCTTTCTCATGGAAGGGTTTTATTCCCAGCACTCACTGCAGGTCAGTGTAGGTCCCTTGCTGGCTCTGTTCTTTGTTGGGCTCCTGAGTCAAGAGGATCCATCTCCCTCTGTCTGGGACTCCCCATGATGTGTTATTTCAGCATCTGAGTTGTCTGTCTCAGGGATCCTCTTATCTATCTGCCATCTTTATTGGAAGCCTCTATAGTGGCATTATTTCTGGGTGCAAATAACCAAAAATTTAAAAAGAAAAATGGAATGCAATATAACTGACCTGCCTCTGTGTCTGATGACAAATGCTCATTCTCACTAGAAGGGGGGCAAATATTTCTTCTTATGAAAGTTGCCAGAACAAAAGTCACTGGAGAACTCACTCTTCATTCCTATACATTCAAACAGAGCCAACAGATACTCCAATGTAGTTGCAGGTAAGTTGTGCACATTTCCTGGAGGGCAGTTGGCTTGTGTGTTGCAAATGTTTAACACAGACCACCTTCATAACAGAAGCTGCTGATTGCCTCACCAAATCCACTTTCCTGAGTAATAGAACTTCCAGTGTTTTCTCAGTGGCAATATACTAAGCTACTTTTTGGAGGTTTCAGTCCATACTCAGTTGGCTCCAAGGAAGAGTGCCATGGAGGGGCCACAGTTTATGGCAGCTGCCCAGTGCTGTTATTACTTTGCTGATTTTGCTGGTTGATCTGTCCCTTGGTGTCAATGGTCTGTTAAGGTCTCCTGTTTAATTGTATTATTGCTCATTTGATTTTTCATTTCTGTTAATACTTGCTTTGTATAACTGGGTGCTCCAGAATTTGGTGCATATATATTTAAGATTGTTATCTCCTCCTCTTGAAACTTTCCCCTAACTAGTATGTAGTGACCTACTTTACCTCTTAGGATCATTCTTGGTTTGAAGTTCATATTGTCTGCAAACAGAATAGCTACCCTCGATATTTTTTTGGGTTCCTGTTGCATGAAGTATTGTTTTCCATCCTTTGAGTTTCAGTCTGTGAATTTCCTTTTGGGTTAAATGGGTTTCTTGTAGACAGCATATGGTTGGATGTTGTTTCTTGATCCATTTTGTCAATCTGTTTATTTTAATTGGTGAATTGAGACCATTTACATTAATGGTTATAACTGTTATATACTGTTTTATTGTTGACATGTTATCTTTCTGCTGTTGTATCTTTATCTTTCCATTCTGTTTAATTGTCTGCCTTGCTTAGTGGCTTTTTTCCTACATGTATCTAGAATGTCTTTCAGTTTTCTTTGCATGGTTGGTTTGGTGATCATGAAGTTCTTCAGCTGTTCTTTGTCATAGAAGTATCTTATTTCTCCATTGATCTTGAATACAGTTTTTCAGGGTACATCAGTCTAGGTTGGAAATGGTTTTCCTTTAGGATCTGAAAATACTTTACTCCATGCTATTCTTGACTTCACTGCAGAGCCCAGTCTAGTGTGGCTGGAAGTTGGGTGGGTCCTTGACCACTGGGAGCAATGACCATAAACTCTCCCCAGCCTGAGCTGGTATGCTGGACCTCACCTCTGGCAGCCCAGTTTCCCGGATTGAAAAGCTTGTTTGTTTCTTATGCTGTTCATTCAAGGATTCTATCTTTTGGCATTGTTCCTTTAATTCTTTAACTGTGTCTTCTTTGGATGTGTTCAGCATTTCTTTCATTACTTTTATCATTTCTTCTTTTACCTGGGAGATTATTTCTGATTTGAGATCCTTTATAGCTTCCTGGAGTTGCTTCTTTATTTCAGTGGATATTATTTTAATCATTTCAGGTGTATGGCTTATATTTTCTTCTATGTACATGGCTCCTAGGCTTTCTTGGGATGGGCCGGGGTTTGAGATTGCATTTTGGTCTTTGTTCTTGTCATTTTCCTATATTTTCATATTTTGAGGGATATTCCAAAGCTCCCCCCCTCCCGCCCCGGGTGTGTTGGAAATCACCTCCTGCACCTTCAGCTCCTGGGACTGAATGGAGGTTACTGAGCATGGCTGAGTCACAGCCACAGGACCTCCTCTGCCACCTCTGGTGTTACAGGAAGCTGGGCAGGCTCCTAACTGCTGGGGGTGATGGTCCAAAGCTCTCCCCAAGCTAGCACTGGCACACTGGAACTCACTTCATGTGCCCTCAGCACCCCAAATTGAAGGAAGGTCACTGGGTGTGGTCTAGTCAGGCCCAAGAAATCTCCCTAGCCTGCCTAGTCCAGTGTTGCAGGAACTTGGGAAGGCACTTAGCCACTGGGAGAGATGTTTTAAACTCTCCCTGGGCCAGCACCAGTGAGCTGGGACTCACCTCGTACAGCCTCAGCTCCCGCGAGATTGAAAGCTGGGATTGTTTTCTATAGTTCTATGAGAAATCTTTCTGGTAGTATTTATTGGGATTGTGTTAGATATGTATATAAGTTTTGGAATTGGCTGTTTTGACAGTGTTGGTTCTAACTATGATGTCTTCTTATTCTCCTTTTTCAAATTACTATATTTTTCTTTGTAGTCTTTCACTTTGATTAGGTTAATGCCTAAGTATTTAATTTTTCCTATTCAGGATGATATTGTTTTCCTCATTTTTTTATTGGTGGGATGATTGTTGATGCACAGGAAAGCTATTGATGTGAGCATTGATTTTGTATCCTGGTACATTACTGAATTTGGTTATTAATTTTAAGAGTCTGTTAGTGGAAATCCTTGAGTCTTCTATGTAGAAGATCATGTCATCTGCAAAGGATGATAATTAGACTTTCCCCCCGACATGTATCCTTTTTATTTCTTTCTCTTGCCCAATGACTCTGACTAATATTTTGAATATTATATTGAATAACAGTGGTGATAATGGGCGACATCCTTGTCTTGCTCCTGATTTCAGGTGGAAAGTTTTCAGCTTTTTCCATTTAATATGATGCTGGCCAGTTTGTCAGAAGTGGCTTTTGTGAGATTGAGATAGTCTTTCTGTACCTATCTTCTTTGGAGTTTTTATCATAAATAGACATTGGATCTTGTTAAGAGCTTGTTCTGAGTCTACTGAGATGATCTTGTGATTATGGTTCTTGCTTCTGTTTCCATCATGTGTTACATTTGCACATGTTGGACCATACTTGCATTGGTGAGATAAACCACTTGTTTGTGATTATTATCTTTTTGATGACTTGCTGCATTCTGTTTGCTAGGATCTGATTGAGGATTTGGGGCTTTTTATTCATTGAAGACATAACCTGTAATTTTCTGTTTTAGTTAAGACCTTGTCTGGTTTTACAAGCAGGGTAATTCTCTGGCTCCCAGCAATTACTTTAGGAGTACTCCTTTTGTTTTCATTTTAATAAAGAATCTGTTTAATTTTGGCAATAGGTCTTACCTGAAGTTCTTAAAATATTGAGTAGTGAGTCAATTGGGCCCTCTGCTTGTCTCAATTGGCAAGTCTTTTTACTACTGCTTCAATATCATATCCTGTTTGTTCGTTATCTTGATTATTCAGATTACTTATGTATTCTTGGTTCAGTTTTGGTAATTCATAGTTATCTAGAGATATATAGATGACTTCTGGATTTTTCAATTTATCAGAATACAGGTTTTCAAAGTAGTTACTATTAATCTGAATATTAGTGCTGTCATTCTGATTCAGCTTTTTTCTCCCTTAAATGCACAATTTAGATCTCTCCTTTTCTTTTTTATAGATTGGCTGATGGTTTGTCTATTTTGTTTGTTCTTTTGATGAACCAGCTTTTTGATTGATTGATTCCTTGTATTGTGTGTGTGTGTGTGTGTGTGTGTGTGTGTGTGTGTGAGAGAGAGAGAGAGAGAGAGAGAGAGAAAGTGAATTTCGTAATTTCTGCTCTGATCTTCAGTTTCCTTCCTTGCTTTGGATTTGAATTATTCTTATTTTTCTAGGACCTTAAAGATCATCATTAAAATTATTTGAGCTCTCTCTGTTTTTCTGTTGTAAGCATTCACAGTTAAGATTTTACAGTTTCTTTCTGTGTGTCCCATAGGTTCTAGAATGTTGTATTGGCATTTCTATTCAATTCTAGAAAATGTAATTTCCTTAATTTCTTATGTGAACCATTGATTATTCAAGAGTTTTATTTAATTTACATGCAGTTGTATGATTTCTGTGGTTTTTATCATTTATTTCTAGTCTCATTAATTTAATAACATGCATAGAATATTTTTATTTCTTTTACATTTGCTTAACAATGCTTTATGGGCTTGTATGTGGTTTATTTTGGAGAAAATTCAGTGTCCTCCTAAGAATGTTTGTTTATTCTGTTGTTGGTAGAACACTCTGTAGATACCTATTAAGTTCATGTAGTCAAAGGTGTCCTTCAATGCCAATATTTCTTTGTTGATTTTTGCCTACTTGATTTATTGTGACAGTGGGGTATTGAGCTCCCCCACTATAATTGTCTTGATGTTTAGCTGACATTTTATGTCTAGTTATGTTTGTCATATGAAGATGGGTGCATTGGTGTTTGGCACATATATGCTTATAATTATTATCTTTTCCTGTTGAATTGTTTCCTTAACCTACATATAGTAACCTTTACCTCTCCTGATTAGTTTTGTGTTGAATTCCACATTGTCTGAACATAGGATAGCTACTTCCACCTCCTTTCAAACTCTTATATGGAATACCATTTTATACTCTTTAGGACTTAGTTTATGCATTTATTTTTTATTAAATGTGTATCTTATATACAAGATACTGTTGGTTTTGCTTTTTGATTCAATCTGTCAACCTGTGTCTTTCAGTTGTTGGTTTGAGACCATTTACATTGTGAGATATTGCTAAAAGATACTGACTTATTCCTTTATTGCATTATGTTTCAGTTGCTGATTCCTTTATCTATTTCTGTTCTGCTTGACTCCCTGCCTAATGTGTTCTTTGCATTAGATTTTTTGGCATCATTGGCTTCACTGTCTCTTTGTAAAACATCCTTGAGAATTTTTTGCAGCCCTAGTTTAATAGTCATTAACTTCTCAAAGTTCTTTTTGTCGTGGAAAGACCTTGTCCTCCACGAATTTTGGAATGTTTGCAGGACATACTAGTCTGAGTTGGAAGTTGTTTACTTTTGGACTTGAAACACTTCAGTCCAAGCTGTTCTTGTCTTGAAGGTTTGTGTTGAAGTATGCTGGAATTCTAATGCATTTGCCTTTAAAGTGGTTTGTTTCTTTTCTGTAACAGTTTGTGCGTTTTTTGTTTATCTGTTTTATTTGTTTTTGTCTTTTTGAGATAGTCTTACTATGTATTTCAGGTTGACCTTGAGCCCACTTTGTAATCTAAGCTGGTCTCAAACTTGCAAAAATCCTCCTGCATCAGCCTCCCAAGTGCTAGGGTTACAGGTATGAGCCACCACAGTTTTTAACATTCTGTCCTCATATTGGATGACTGGAATTTTGAATATGATGTGTTGTGGAGTTCTTTTCTGATTGTGTTCTTTTCTGAATTGGGGTTTTATATGCCTCACTTATTGGCATGATAAATTCTTTCTCCAGTTTTGGAACATTTTCTGCTGTTCTGTAAACTGAGTTTTTGTGCCAGTTGTGCTGTCTTCCGATTTTTCACTAATTCAAATTAACCTTAGACTAAGCTTTGTATCATCTAGAGCTATTGGATCTACTTTTTATGTTCTCTCATGGTTTTGAAGGTATCTCTGAGTATATGGTCACCTGAATCATCCTTTCATTAGTTTTGGCACTCGTCGGTCAATACTGTTCCCCATAGTTTCAGTAGAATTTTAAATTTCCTGGTTTTCTGTTTTGTACCTCTTTATAGACTACAATTCTTTCCTAAATTGAGCATTCATGTTCTGCTTTGCTCAACTAGCTTTTGAAAGTGTCTTTAATCAGCTCACTGATTATTTTATTAAGTTTGTCTTTATTTGTTTAGTTATACTTTATTTGATCTCACCAAGCACCTTATTGTTTTGTTTTTTCTTTTTGTCTCCCCTTTTGTTGTTTGATATAGTCCAGGTGCTTGGCTTTTGATTTGTTATCATTGGTGCACATGGATCAGCTTTGAAACAGGTGGAGGATCTGAAGGCATTTTGTTACCTGGTCTTCTCATGTCTCGTGTGTGTGTGTGTGTGTGTGTGTGTGTGTCACGCTGAGATTTGCAGATTGATGATAGTGGAAATACTTAGTTACTATGTGGGGACTTCTTTGGTTAGTTTCTGCTTTTTAGTGATACACTCTGGGTAGGGCTAACTAAGCTCTTTCCCAAGTTCTAACCACCTCTTTAATTTGGAGGACAGGTGCAATAATTGTTCCAGTACCTAGTTCCCTAGAAATGAACCACAGTATGTTGGTAACACAATGGCAAGCTGGATACTGGCACACAGAAAAATCTAATTAATAACCGCAACTATGCCACACTAGCAATAGCAATGACATCACCATCAATAATAGAGTCAAACACAAATGGGATATTGAAATGCCATAGGAACCAATAAAAATAAGCACTGTACTACCTTTATGATTAATACAAAAGTGATCAATAATAATAATAGGCGCAAAAACAAACCAAATATTAACATGCAGTAAATATCTACTACATGCAACAACGATATTACCATTAATAATGGAAAAGAATTCAACAATAATAGCACAAAGTTAACTGAATATTGATAGCTAAGGTCAGATAGAGCCCTTACTCTCCTGATGGGAGGAAAGGAACTGGTCAACCATAGTAACACATTTATATACTCAAAAGGATGATGTTAATTTTAAACCTGCTACCTAGCAATTTGTTTGCCTGGCTGGCCTGGGCTTCTTGCCTTCTTGGAGCTGGAACAGCTTGTTTTGGGCTCTCTGTGTTTTCGGGGCTGGCCTTGCTTTAGCCCCACACATGTGATCAGTCTCCAGCTTCAACAGCTCCCTATAACCCCAGGCTATGGCAACCATCCAAACTGAAGTATATCCTTGCTCATATTGATAGATGGAGAAAACAAGGAGACCACTGAGTTTTATGCTGGGTAGAGGCAGCAAGGCATGGGTTCAAGCAGATTGCTAGACTTAATGCCAGCACTTTCAGACCCAGTCCCCTTGGAAAGCCACAAACAACTACCCTGGCTTCTCACCACAGAGAGCAAGTTCCCATGTCCTTCAGCCTGATTTAAACTTCTGGGGGGGGGGGTGTCTGTGTCTACCCTGCATCTTCACTATGATGGTCCCTAGTGGCCATCTCTCCCTCTCCCCAGGCACTGTTTTAGAGAACACCAAAATCCCTGAAGTATAGTTGTTTTTCAGCCTTAAACAATTAACTCTTCCCCAAATTGTTCCTGATTAACCCCTGTTAAATATAGTAGGCACTGGACTGGATTTTATCAACTAGACACTGCCTTTTGGAAAAAATCACTTTCAGAGTAAAACTGTATGCTTTTCTTGTGGTTTACAATAGCCAGGACTTTTCTTAGGCTAGTGGTACCAGCTCAGTCCATTGTTTTTCCTGGAGCTTCCAACACTCTCTGGGATAACCTGTGTCAGCAAGGCTAGATCTCCCTCCCAGGATCTGAGGTAAGTGTGCCAAGCTGCTTCAATTTTTTTGCTTGTGTATTATGCTTCATTTTTCCTACTTCTCTGTAGTTTCCAGGTGCTTTTTTGTTTGTTTTGTTTTTCTAGCTCTCTCCCAGTTCCCAGGCATCTACTTATTTTCTCTCTTCACCAAATTTTTGTTTCCCAGGTGTTGCTGTTCCAGGTCCTGGAGAGGCTGCATTTGGCGCTGGTTTCTACTCCACCATTTTTTGTTTCCTAGAATGCGCTGGTAAAGCCACTGAGCTTCAGTTATGAGTGAAGAAACAAAAGATGGACGCCATGGAAAACAGATCTTTAACAGTAGCTTCCTTTTATGTACTTGTTATAACAATAATCACTATACTTCTTTCAGAATTAGTTTTGGAAAGTCACATTTTATTGAAGCATCTTATTTTGTCTAAATTTTCAGTTTTATTATCATAAACATATTGTTTTTAAAAAAATATTATGTTAACTATATTACCCTTTCATCCTAGGTAGTGTTCATTTCTACCTTTTTCATGGACAGTAGTGCCAAAAGTTTTCATATTTTATTACTTTTTCAGCAAGTGGTCTGATAGTCTCTTATTATTTTATCATTTCTTACTATTTTATTATTACATTTTATTTTTGAAACATTTTAAGACCACAAAAAATTTGAAAGTTAAGTACAGAAATTTTCTCATATACATCCTATCTGGCACACATATAACCTTCTCCGTTGTCAATAATCTCCATCAGAGTAGTGCATATAATCGGTGAGCCGGCATCAGCACATCCTTATTTCCCAGAGTCTGCAGTTGATATTGCAGTTCATTCTTTTTAGTGTACATTGTATGGGTTTGCACAAATGTGCAATGACATGTGTCCACCGTTGTAATATGCAGAATCACTGTACTGTCCTAAAAACTCACTGCACCTCATACTCATGCCTTTCTCCTCCTCTAGCCTGTTACAATATTGATTTTTAAAAATATTTCCATAGTTTTGGGTTTTTCAGAATGTTACATAATATATGATAGTTGGAACCATCTAATACATGCCCTTTTAATATTGGCTCCTTTCTTTTAGTAGTATACTACTAAATCTTCTCAATGTCCTTTCTTGATACTCATTTCCCATGTTGGATAATATTCCATTGTCTAGATATACCCCAGTTTATCCATCCATTTATTAATATCTTGATTGGTTCTAAGTTCTGACAGCTGCAGATACAGCTGTATAAATATCAGAGGGTAATTTTTCATGTTCACATAATTTTCAGTTCCTTTGGATAAATACCAAGGAACAAAACTGGATTGTTGGTAACTGTTTAGTTTTATAAGAAATTGCTTAACTGGGTTCTAAATTTCTTAAACCATTTTGTATTCTCACCATCAGTGAAAAAGTTTCCTCCAAATCTGATTTCTGTTTGCCAGCATCTGATTTCACTAGGTTTCTGGATGTTGGCCATTACAAGAGGTATATAATGATATTCCAATGTTTTAATTGGCATAAATATACAGCATCTTTTTACATGTTTATTTTCAATCAATTTTCTTGGGTGGGATGTTTTTTATAGTGTTTAAACAATTTGGAGGAAAGTTCTTTGCTTATTGTTATTTATTTATTTTTTAATTTTATTTAAGGAGAAAAAGGGTGCAAGTTATACAGAATTTCAGAAAAAATAAACAGTAGGAAACCACTAGTTAACAGATTACATATTGTCATCTTAGAAATAGTTATTCAAGATACAAAATTAAAGCATACAAAGTGGACATTCAAACAGTGAGACTGCAAACAGTTCTGTTCAATGATCCAACAAAACTCAGTAATATGGTTATCTATCTTATACACTTAAATATACATGCAGTTATATCTTTTAGAGCACTTTCTTTTGTACAATGACAATTACACATTTTGAGTTTTATTATTCCCACAGTTCTTGTTACTTTTTTTGAAGAGAATAAAACCAAATGTGACATAATAAAACAGAGTTAGTCAAATCAAAAGGATGGACGTAATATATAATGTAAAAACAAAATACAAGGTGATCAACAATGGTTACCATAATACCTCTTACTATCTTAAAAAGAATTGCCTATCATATCAGTTATAACAAAATTGAACAAAACAGTAAAGAACAAAACCAATAAAACCAAAACATTGGTGACATTACAGGACATTAAAAGAAGATAATAGTCAACCAGAATGGGCATCATAATGAATCTTATTGTCTTCACAGTTGTTGCCTATACTCTCGAACTTGGTACTATCAAGCAAAACAGAATAGAGGAAAATCAGTCAAAACAAGATGGTGAGAGCAATATAGGGTTTCAAATCAAGTTAATAGGAAATCAAAGTGGGTTACTATAATATATCCTGCTACTTTTTGTTTATTTTTCCCTTAATTAAAAAGATAAAAATAAAAAAGTAAATAATAAAAAAAGGAGATTGAGATAAAAGAGGACATAACAGCAAAACAGCACAGGTCAAAACATAACCATTTAAGCAAAATAGTGTTTCATCACAAGATATCCCGACATAAAAGTAGTTACCATAGTGTCTCTTTCCTTGAAATCTTTGAGTATAACTTCATATACTGTAGCATCAAACATATCAAGACAATGTAAAACCATTCAAGAGAATGACAGTATTACAGAGTATTTAGAGTCAACTAACAGAAAATGAACAATGGTTTCTGTATAATCTCCTTGTCTATAAAAGTTTTTGTTTATGTTATCACATATACTAAAATCCAATAAGATGCAACATGTGAAGACTGATGGAGACAGAAGACCAAAAGCTTGATGGGACTTCAAAACAAGATGATATTAAATCAGCACTAGCCATTATGATGTCTTGTTTCCTTCAAAATAGCTGTCCCTACCATCCAACCTTCTCTGCCTCGTTTCTGTTGAGCTCCTTTTCTGTCTTTAGTTGTCAGTTTGTCTTCTTCATTTTGCTTTCTGCTCTGTTCATTGTGGCCTCTCTGACACTATTTCTGGAATCCTGGTACTTTTCTCTTTTAGAATGTCCTGCAGTATTCTCTGTAGAGTTGGATTGGTGGTTGCAAATTCCCCCAGCTCCTCTTTATCTTGGAAGCACCTTGTTTCTCCATCAATTTCTAGGGACAGTTGTGCAGGATATATCAATCTTGGCTGGAGGTTATTATCTTTCAAAGCCTGAATTATTTTCCCCCATGCTCTTCGTGATTTGATGGTTTATGCCGAGAAGTCTGCTGTAATTCTGATGGGTGTTCCCTTGTAAGTGATCTGTTTCTTGTCTTTGACGGCTTTTAATATTCTGTTCTTATATTGGATTTCTGGAATTTTGATTATTATATGCCTGGGTGTAGTTCTGTTTGGGTTGTAGATGGCTGGAGTCCTGTATGCCTTATATATCTGAGTATCTTTACCTTTTGCTAAATTATGGAAATTCTCCTGGATTATTTCTGTGAATAGCCTTTGTAGTTCATCTGTTGGTGTCCCTACTTCTTCTTTTATGTTCTTAATTCTTAAGTTATAGATCCTATCATCTTCTAGCCTTTGTATTATTGCTGTTTGTTTCCTTGTTATTCTTAAGAAGTTTTTCATTTCATGCTCCCACATTACAAATCTGTCCTCCAGTTCAGATAATCTGTCCTTAGTTTCTTTCAAGCTGTTATGCCAGCTTTCAATAGAGTTTTTAGTTCCTGGTAATCTCTTTGAACCTGCTTCACATATTCTATGTTTTCTCTATTTTCTCCATCAAACAGTTCTCCCCTTTTTTTCTCTTCTTTCATTCCACCATCTGTTTTTTCTTGGGCAGTGCTTAGCATTTGTCTAACTAATCTACTTATTTCTTGCTTTACTTCGTTAAATACTTCACTTTTGAACTCACCTATGAGGCTCCAGAGATATTGCTTTTATGTCTGTTGGTGCTGTGTCTTATATTGAATGTTTTCTGTCCTCATTCTCCTTTGCATTTACCTTTCCTGGATCAGTGTTCTCAGGATTGGAGGCTGAGGACCTTTTCTTGTTGCTCCCTCTTCCCATACTTTTGTTCCTTCCATACAAGCATATATATGAGACCCAATTTCTTTCTTTGTTGGTTACAGTTTGTCTGAATTGCAACGGCTAGGTGTTCCCGCCCACTGCAGTGTACTAGGGACACAGACCTGGGCAGCCTCTGCTGGGCCCGCCCCTCCAGGTCAGTCTACTGAAGGCTGCACTGCTAGGGTGCACCGCCAGGCACAGAGACCTGGTTTGGGCTAGCTTACTGGGTCTTAGTCCACATCACCCAAGCCAAGCACTCCCCACCAATCCTGCTTGAGAGGGGAATATGTGACTAAAGTCACTGCAGCATCCTGTTCCGGCTAGTCAGCCCAGTCCCAGAATGTCCTCTGTCAGAGCCTCCTAGTCTATGGAAGGGTCCCCATTCTTCTCACTCACTGCAGGTCGATGCAGGGCTCCCCACCAGTCCTGCTCTCAACTCCATTCGCCGATTCCCACTCTCAGAGCTTTCACATCTCTCTCCCTGCTGTGCTGATTCAGATGCAGCAGCGGTGGCAGGAAATTCAAATCATGGTTTACAGAGGCACCTTTGGTGCTGAGACTTTATCTGTTCCGGTTATAGCACTGGGATGCATTTCCAGTTGGTTTCTCTCAGCTTAGTTCGTTCCTGGGTCAGCAGGGTATATCTCCTCTTGCTTAGGAGTCCTCACACTGCACCATTCCTGGATTCTAAGCTGGCTATCTCAGAGAGCCTCCATAACTGCTATTATCTATCCACCATGTTCTCCTGGAAGTCATATTGTTGTTTATTTTGAGATCGTAAAAGGTCTTTGTATATTTTGGATAGCAGTCCTTTATAATATGTTTTTGCAAATACTTTCTCAGAGTATGTGGATTATTTTCACTTGTTCCAAGAATTTTAAGTTTTAGCAGAGTGCTGCTTATCAATTTCTTTCATGGATCATGCCTTTGACATTGTATCTAAAAATTCATTGGTAGACCTAAAGTGATACAGTCTTTTATTTTCTAAGAAAATTACATTTAGATCTCTGATCCATTTTGAGTTAATCTATGTGAAGACCTTAAATCTGTCTTGATTTATCTGTTCTGATGTATATGTATGTTTAGTTATTCAAGCAGAATTCACTGAGATCACTATCTTTTTTCTATTCCCTTTGCTCCTTTGTCAAAGTTTAGTTAACTATTTTTAATGGGTCTATTGAGTTATCCATTT
Source organism: Cavia porcellus (assembly GCF_034190915.1). NCBI lineage: Eukaryota > Metazoa > Chordata > Mammalia > Rodentia > Caviidae > Cavia > Cavia porcellus. Next base: position 45,508,380 of record NW_026947514.1, on the reverse strand, counting down.
CATTGCATTGATATGCCCATTTATTTTTTCACTAATACTGTACTATTTTGGATATGTAGTTTGTAAGAAATCTTTAAGTCAGGTAATGTTAGTTTTCCAACTTTGTTCTACCCTTTCAATATTATGTTGGTTGTTTTGGGTTTTACCTCTCCCTATAAACTTTAGAATTGTTGGTATTCACAAAATAACTTGTTAGTATTTTGATCAGCATTGTACTAGATCTAAAAATCAAGCTGAGAATATCATCTTTCAATCCATGAATATGAACTATCTTTTAATTTAAGCCTTTGATACTTTTCATAAGAGTTTTGTGTTTTTCTCATAGTGACCTTGATACATTTTCCTAGATTTATACTTAGATAATTTATTTTTTGTGCCAATGTAAGTGGTATTTGTTTTTAATTTCAGCCTCCACTTGTTCATTGCTGATAAATAGGAAATTCTTGACTTTTATATGTTAGTGTATATCGTCTTACCTTCTTATAATTTCTTATTTGGATTTTCTTTGTTGCTCTTGTGGTTAAGTCTAAAATATCCCCCAAAGTCTCAGGTATTTGGAAGTTGATTGGTTCATGGAGCACTATGCTCGTTAGGGGTTCATCCATGAATTGGCTCTGTGTGCTGTTAGGAGGAAGGCCCGGCTGGAGTGGGGGTCACTGCGTACAATCTGAAAAAGCATGTTCTTTCTTCAGCTTCTCTCTGGCTGACACTTGGATAAACAGCTGTCCTCTGCCATGCCTTCCCATCATATGTTTCTGCCTTGAAACCAGCCACATTTGAGCTGAACCTACTCTAACTATAAGCCAAGTAAATCTGTGCTCTTTCAGTTCTGGATGTTGAGTATTTTGTCCCAGCAATGGGAAGATGGCTTATATAGATCTGACCCATAAGATGTCATCTGTAGACAAAGACAGTTTTATTTCTTCCTTCTCATTCTCCATACCTGTTATTTCTAGCATTAGATAAGTCTCCCATTGCAGTGTGGAAATGCAGTGGTAAGTCTGGAGGAGCCTGGAATTGGCTGTTTCCCTTCCCTCAAGTCAGGAACTGATAAAAACCCCAGCCTGATTAAATAGTTTCTCTTAACACTATGTTGCTTAAATTGTTCTGTTCTGACCTGTGTTGTTATGTTGTTATATCCGCTTTTATCTCAATCTCCTTCTTAATTTTTTATTTTTTAATTAAAAAAATAGTTTCTCTTAAGAGTGAACCTGATTAAGAAGAACAGTTTGCACACTCATACTTCAGAATTGTTCCTTTGCCCTTTCCCTGACAAAAATCTGAAGAACTTTTTCTCTAATATTTACTCTGACAGCCTGGTAGAGGCAAAACTCACAAAACTGATCCTCTGCACCTCAATAACTGGATCTCCTTAAAGTTTTAGTTAGGACTTGTCCTCTTCAGCAATTTGTCCACTCACATTCAGATTTTCCTTCATTGGCAATGAGTCCCAGGATATGTTTAGTTCAAGAGTTTCTGTTCCACTAAGTTGTGATTATCTGTGTTTGCCTATGAGCCTCTCTAGTTTAGGACACAGCATTTGCCTCATTTGTATTACCAAACTAAGAATGGCTGAGTTTTCATTCTGTTCTGTTTCTTACTAGTTGTTAGGACAGGGTATTAACACTTACACCTCTTACATGCTAGGCCAGAAAGAAGAACTCAATTTATTATTTTTACAAAAATTTGTAGTTGTGTTAGTATTCATGCATTCTTTCTTTGTGTATACTATTTTTCTGACTTCTCATGATGACTGTTTAGTTCATTAATTTTCTATTTTTCTTTCTAATATATGCATTTAAAATACATATCTCACTACTGTTTTAGCTTTACCCAACACAACTGATACATAGTGCTTTTGGTGTTGCTGAATTTTTAAAACAATTCTAATACAATTTTTGAGCAATTAATGTTTTAAAATTTCTAGATGTAAAGGTCTTAATTCTAGGTAGCATAGAATAACTGGCAATAAGCCAGTATTCCTGTTGTGACAGTTAGAAAAAAATGAATAAATTAAGAAAATCCGAATTACATTTATAAAGACAATTTTAAGGCCAAAGAAAGATTATAAAACTAAAATTCAAGAAGTCAGAGAGCAAACCAGGTGTGGTGGCACTTGCCTGTAATTCCAGCACTTGGTATAGCTGAGGTAGGAGGATCACTGTGAATTCGAAGTCAGTCTGGGCTACAGAATAAGATCCTGTCTCTAAATAAATAAACATATAAATAAATCAAAGTAAAATCAAGATATAAGATAGCTACTCCTATTTAACCAAATGTTACTAACCATTTTCTTCTGTAGAAGCATCAACAAAATTTAGGCAGTAGTTAAATATTAGATGTGGCCTAGGTGTTGGAGTTGTACTGTGTGAAAAAAATGTGGAACTTTTGCCTGTTGTATGATTTGACATGATACATAGGCATTTTGAGGAGCTTTGGATACAATACTGTGTTCCAAGCAGTGTGTTGGATACATACAAAGGTAGTGCAGAAGCCTGAGAGGCTGTGTTTATTGTAGGGCGGGAAGGAGGAATTTAACAGTCACATTGTAAATGTTACTCAAAAGACAGTTGAAAGTGGAAAGAGTAAGAAGGAAAGGTAAAGGAAATTATATACACACACACACACACACACACACACAAAATAGTTAAAATAGTTATACTACTAATTACTATTCATTGAAAAGAAAGATTTGTGCTTATATCATTTGATCTATTTTTCATGCCTGTGTCTCATAATATGAACAACTAGTTTGAAGATAAAAATAGCAATATACTAAGCATTTACTATCCTACAATCTTGTTTCAAAATTCTGTACCATTGTTTTTAATTGGATTTTTTCTTTAAAACAAAAAAGACAGATGCAACTAGAGTTAGGCTAAATCTAAACAAAACTGGAACTATGACTGACCAACCTCTTATTGTAAGCTGTTTAATAAAGAAAAGAATTAAACTTTTGGGGGGGAAAAGTAACACCATCTGTTAGTCTTTTGATTGTTTTATACACAGTATTCTTTGTACTTTAAAATATAATTAGGCAAGTAAGAGACAAAAAAACACATGGTTAATTAAAACAAGGAGACAACATAAGCAGACACACAGATGACCTGTATATTGGAAATAGCAGATAAAATTATAAACATAAATATGTGAAAAATGGATAAAAATATGAAAGCATCAACAGAGAAGGGGAATTTATTTTAAAAACCAAGTGATCTTCCTAGAAATAAAAAAGTTAAGTTAAATTTCTGAAATTAATGCTAAATGGCACCATAAAACATTCAACACAAAAGACAGAACTAATAAACTCAGAGATAGGTTAATGGCAGTTATCTAAAGAGAATGAAATATGAAAGCATAAAGAACAAAGCAGAGTACAAGAAACTTGTGAAACATTTTCAAAAGGCCTGATATGAATGATTGGATTTACAACAAAGAGAAAAGAAAATGGGTCAGAAGAAGTATATGAAGAAATACAACTAAGATACCTTGTTCAGAATTAGTAAAAGATATTAACAGACAGATTTGGAAACTCAGTAGACCTCAAAGGAATCACAAGATTATCATAATCAAACTGCATGAAACCAAAGCTAAAAATCAAATTTTAAAACCAATAAAAATTACTTTATAATCAACAATTAATTTTTGACTTTTCAGTTGAAGCTATAAAGACAAGAAATTGGTAAAATGAAATATTTAAATTGTTGGAAGAAAACCCTACCAATTAGAGCTCATTGTCCAACAAAACTATCATCTATAAAGAAAAGTACAACAAAGATATGAGACAGACAAAAGCTCAAACAATTAGTTACCGTGACCTGAAATTATAATAAATAGTTAGGAAAGTTCTTTATTCTGAAAGAAAAGTATCTCCAAACCCTGGAAAAGAATAAAGAAAGCACTGTTGACTTTTTAAAGACAATGAAAATATACCATTTGGTGTGTATAACATATAACAACAAAAGGGGATGGGAGTAAAATGTTTTACTTTTGTAAAATTAATTTATTTAAAAAGGATTGTAATAAGTTAAGCATCAACATTGTAATTTCTAGAATAATCACTAAAGTAGTCAAAAGGGTATAACTATATTAGAAGAAACAAATTAGCAGAAACATAATTATTATTAAAGCAGGCAAAAGAGAAAAATGAAGGCACAAAAATAGCCACAATGAATGCAAAGACTTAGATTCAACTATGTCAATGATTACATTAAATATAAATTGATTTAACATCGAAATTAAGTGAAAATTACTGGCTCACAATAAAAACATGAGTAAAGAATATGCTGTTTATAAGAATTTATAAAGACACTATAGTTTGAAAATAAGATGAGAGACTTACCATGCAATCAACCAAAAAATTATTGCAATTATATCAATATTATCCAAACTAGACTTTAAATCAAAGGTTATTATAGAGATAAAAGTGTACACTTCATAATGATAAAAAGAGCAATTCAGTAATAAGACATAATAATCCTAAATTTGAAAGTGCCTAGTAAAAATGACATTTTAAAAAAACAAATCAATATCAAAATTAGAAGTAATAGTATACTTAGTTTAATACCTGAAAGTAAAAAAAAAGAAAGTTAAAAAAAGAGTAATACTGTTAACTGACAGAGTACTTCACCTGAAAACTGCAAAATATACATTTTTCTCAAGTCCATTTTATACATGTATGCAAAGAAATTACTCTAAAAATAAGCAGTGATAAAAAAATTCTCCAAAATTTGCAATATTACCAATACGTCAAAGAAAAAAAATCGCAATAAGCCCTGATAAATATTTTGAACTCAAAGTAACACTGATCCAGACTTTTCAGTGCTGCTATGATAGTGCTTAAAGGCAAAAGTGCAAGTTTAAGTTTTATAATTTTAAATGTATCACAAAAGATGAAAACAAAATATTTCACTTGAAGGGTATAGTAAAACAATAGAAAGTTAGGAAAATTAAGAAAAAGTAAACAAAACAACAATAAAATGAAATAAAAAGCAAGTGTACAATAGAAAAAAACAGTAAAAATTTTATTCTTTATAATGAATTTATAACATAGAAAAACATCCAACTAGATGATCAAGAGAGAAAATGAAATGAAGCATCAGAAAAACGAAGCACGATGATGACTGTTCAAGAGTAATAACATTATAAGAAGATAATATTATGATTGATTTATATCAGGAAACAACATAATATTTAAAATAGACCTTTACCAAATTTACCAAAATTGACATTAGCAAAAATTAAGAATCAGAATAATTCCATCTCTAATAAAGAAATATATAATTTCAAACTACCTCACAAAGAAAATTCTAAGCCCAGGTGGGTTGAGTGATGAATTCTTCCAGATATACCATCTGACATAAACTTTTCCTGAAAATATTGGAGGAAGTAACATTTTCCAACATGTTTAGTGAGACCAGTATAACCTTAATATAAAATCAGAAGAAGAAAGAGAGGGGTCCCTGGTTCTCTTGAATAAAGATACAAAAATTCTACAGCAAATTTTAGCAAATATATTAAAAGTTCATCAAATATAGAAATATATTAAAAGATCACATCAGGATCATGTAGGGTTCATCACAGGAATAAATAAAAAGTTTGTTTAATATTTAAAATTCAATGCATATATGTATATATATGTATATATATATATATATGTATGTATGTATATATATATTTGAGACCAGCTCTTGCTATGTAGTTCAAGCTGAACTTAAACTCATTATCTAGCCCAGGCTGTCCTCAAACTCATAGTGATCCTCCTGCCTTAGCCTCTTGAGTGCTCAAATTATAGGCATGCACCACCACACCTGGCTCAATGTGTGCAACTTATAGCAGGAAACAGGAGCAACCCATGTGGTCATGTTGGTAGTTTTAGAAAAGCATTTGATACTATTCAGTATCTGTTCATGGCAAAAACTCTCACAAAACTAGAAAAGAATGGCACAGCTGAAAACTTGCAGCCAACATACTTAGTGACAAAATTTTGAATTCTCCCTTAATTCAAAGACTAGCTAACTACTGTTTCTACTCAACATTTTTCTAGAAGTCATATCCCTTTCAATAAGACAAGGTAAAAAGAAAAAGAATAAATTCATCTTTACTCACAGAAAATATGATTGTGTACATTAAAAATTTAGAAGACTCTGGAAGCAGAATAAATGAATTCAGCAAGATTACATAAAAATCTATTAACCTAGGGTAGCCTTTTCCATTTCTACTTTCAGCTAGGGATCAGGATTTTTTTTTTTTTTTGTGAACATGCTTTTCTTCATCTAATTTGATAGTTTCTAATTTTGAAGCTGACATTCTGTGGTTATACTCAGATGTGTTTCTAATACTTCTGCTTTGTGCTTTCCAATTACTAGTTCTTTTCTTTGCCTTTTATGCTTCCCTTTCCTGACTTTTGTTTGACTGAACTTATTCATTCCCTTGTTTATGTATTTTACTCTGTTAGAAATTGTATATTGTAGTTATTTTCTTTTCATGACATGCTTAGATGTGTAATACGCAAATACAATTTGTACAAGTTTCAAGTTAGTATTTCCACCTTCCTCTAGAACAATGCAGGGACCTTAAAATGCCTTTGCTCTTGTTACTTCCTCCTACCTTATGTTCTATTTTTGTCTCATGCTTTAGTTTTCCTTTTTTATTGTAACCCCTCCAATATACCAGTGTTTATGCACGGCATCCTTCATGCCTCTCATCTCCTAAAGGTTCAGCTTTTTCTTCCTGAAATACCACCTTTGGTAAGTTTTTCTTCGGGCTCTGTAATCCATAGTTCACTTTCTACGTATTTGCACATGTCTACATTACTCTTATACAGTACAGAATTCTAAATGGTGCTTATCTTCCCTTGATATCGTGACTATTATTGTCTCAAACTGTAATCTTTTCATTCTGTTAAAGACTGCAGTTACTACAGGAGCAATATGTCTTGTTTCTCTCTACTTTGAAGATTTCCTCTGTTTTTATCTCCTTTCAGTTTCACTCTGCTATGGGCTGGTATACTGGTTTCTTATCTGTTTTGCTAAGGGCTAATTGACTTTCATAAACTCTAACTCTATGTCTTTATCAATTCTGGAAAATTGCAAATTTGGATAAATTATTCGATTTGTCATGTTGGTCCACTCGAAGGCCATAGTGTCTCCCTCGTTTACTGACAGTCTTACTGCCAGTAACCCTGTCATGATCTGGCCCCGACAGGTATTTCGGGCTAAACTGCCCATTCCATACCTGCCTGCAAGGAATGCTGCATCACTCAAACTGGCAATGCTATTTCTTGTTCATAACTCTGCTCAATTAGTACTTATTTCTAAAACCTTTCATAAAATCTCTCTCTTCATCTATTCCCTGTTGTGTGTATCTTTTCTTTCCGGCTCATACACCTATCCATGGATTGCATTTATCTATTTGTATGTACATCTTCCCCTACCAGACTCAAGTTTCCTGAGAACAGCTCCATCTATCTTTGCATTTTCAGAGACAGATAGTTTAGTATGGGCTGTATGAATATTTATAGAGTGAATGAATGAATTGAGTGAATGATTTCAGTAATGAGAACAAATACAAATAAACACATAGGAGTTTTTTTTTCCAGTTTCAACAAAGGATTTTATGTACTGATTCTCAAAAAGCAAAATCCAGAAAATAGCAACCCACTGCAAGAATAGTGCTACAGGACACCCTCAGTCGCGCCGCCTCTTGCCACAAAACGTGCTGTCCACACATACACTTTTGAGGCAGGCCAACACAGGGTGACACTCAGGGGAAGGCACCTGGCCCCTTTGGTCACACTGACAGGTGTGCTCCCTTTTCCGTAGGTCTCCCTCTTTCACAAAAGTTTATCACACAAAAAAAGGCAAAATATAACCCCCTGAACTTTAGTTATCTACTAGAAAGATAAAGATTTGAAAAGTTCCTTCCTCCAATGTGACCAAAACACTGAATGTTAAAGAATATTTGAGTTCCTGGGCTATAAACCTGAGATATTTACGGAGAAAGGTGAGTTTCAAGTTCCGTTCCACTCTCGAAAATGGGAACAGAAGAGAAGATTCAATTAAAACATCTACAAAATATGATATTCTCTGATGGAGCAATGTAAGCTTCCTCAACCACCAACAAATACTATCGTGTGGGTCATAAACCCTGCTTATATCCAAGATACAGAGTGAATTTCAAAGAGAAACCTAGAAACTGTGGCTGTCACTGCACCAGGATCTTCTTGTGGAACTGCTGCAAAAGACAGGCTTGCCTACTGCATCCTCAGTTTCTCAGAGAGCTTGAAGGCTGGGGAGGATTTCTTCCCAGAGGGGAGTTCATTGGAGAAGACTCCATTAGGGAAACGCTTTTCGGTTTTCTCTTCTGGGTGGGAAGGACCATCACACTGTCCCCATCCTTCTCATCAGCTGGGGCAGCAACCTTTTTTCCACTGTGAGCTGGAGAGAGATAACTACTCTGAGAATCTCACTGAAATTTCTGCCAGTGATAGCTGGATAGCAGATGGATAGCTTCAGTTTCTTGTTGGTAGCAAAAACAGTTATTACCACATGAGCTCTCACAGCATGCCCTTTTTGTCCCTTTCTGCTGGGTCCGGCATGCCCACAAGGATGGCAAGGTCCTGATTCTCGTCACGGTGATGGGGTGGTAAGTCTTCTGTGGACTCCTCATCACCTGTTTGCACTGTGTCCTTGCAGCAGGAAGGATGGGCCTCACCCCTGTCTGTTGAAATGGCAACTGACTTAGTATTCCTCTTGGCAGATTGTAGCGCCAGCTTCGCTGTCCTGCCAAGCTCTGTGGTGCACACAGGTATCAACTCCCATGGGCAGGAGAAGAGGGTGTCCCATGGGTCCCCCAGAAAGTCATGGGAATGGATGCAACCAACTTAGTGTTAGCCTCAAAGTTGATACTGAATTTTTTTCCCTAATAAGGGATCAAGCTCATGACCTCATGCTTACCAGTCAGGCCCTTATTTATAAAGAACCGCCCCCCAAAAAATACATGGAAAAAAAGGGTAGAAATAATACAGGACTACAGAAAAATAAATGGTAAGAAATCACCTGTTGATAAGTTACATATTGTCATCTTAGAAATAGTTGTTCAGGTTATAAAATTAAAGTATGTAAAGTGACATTCAAATAGTGACACTGCCAACGGTTCTGCTCAATGATCTAACAAAAACTTAGTAATATGGTTATCAGTCCTACACACTTATTTTTTATCTTAAAGAGGGTAAGATTAAACATATCAAAACAGAACAAAACAGTTCAAAAAGAAACAATTTAAAGAAATACAGATTTCGAAGCAAGTCCACTGGAGATCTTCACTGTTTATCTAATGTCTCTAGTTTCTTCCAAATAGTTGTCCCCATCTTCACACACATTAAATACATACTGCATATTATAGAACTAATCAAATCATTACAGGATGATGAAGGCTTTTTAGGTCTTCAAGATCTGACATGGGGGAAGACAATAATGACTACTATAGTGTCTCTCATTCTCTTAGTAGTAGCTGTCCTTATCTTTACGTATGCTGAAATTGAACTTAAGAGACTAGACTACTATCACTTTGAACAGTGATAATAGTATTGCTAGATTTTATATCATATAGCTACAGAATTACCATTGGGTTTCTTAGTGTCTCTTCTTCAGAGTATGTGTTCATTACATCTTGCATTGTATAATCTGTTCCCGTAAATAGTTTTAAAAAGTCTTCCCATGTGTGAATTTCTACATGTATATCCATCCTCTCTGTATTATAGGGAAAAACAAATCATAACAAGACAGCAAATCAAATTCCTAGAAAAACATGCAATGAAAAAGACACATAAGACCACAATATTAGGTGATCTACTGTAGTTACTGTGCTTTCTCTTGTTATTTTCAATAGACTTGTCCACATCATCAGGCTTAATATAGATAAGCATAGTATTACATAGCTATTTTTATAAAAACACAACTTTGAAAACATTGTAGGACTTGAGAGCTGTTAATAATCAAAATCGGAATGGGTATCTTTCACATATTGTCATCTTCAGAGTAGTTGCCTCTACTTTTAGGGTTGATACTATCAAGCATACCAAATTCAAATAAAATCAGCCAAGGCAAAACCATGGTCTAACGAATCAGACTCAAATAAGATCAGTCATAGTAAGCCAATGTAAGAAATACAGGATTTCAGTTTAAGTTAATAGGAAATTAAGGATAGTTACCATGGTATAATCTGCTATTTTTGGGTCAGATGTCTGTGCCCTCAAATCTGATATGAGTGGACAGACTGGAACAAAATAAATTCAAACTAAACAGTGTGATAAGACTACTGTGACTTTTAAATCCTGATACACTATTAACAATGACTTCTACCTTTTTTTACAGTGTATCAAAGCTATCTATACTAAAGATTATAGCTTACCATCTCTACCTCATGTCTGCTACTGCACTTTCCTACTATAATTTGTCCACCTTACTCCCTCATTCCACTGTTTGCCCTGTTCTTTGAGGCCTCTCTGCCACTGTTGCTGGAATCCTTGGATCCCTCCCTCTCTCTGTAATGTCCTTCAGCACTCTCTGTAGGGTTGGGTTGGTGAAGGCCCATTATACAGTTGAGCTATTTCCCTGGCCTAAAGCCTCAAAGTTGAATGCGTCTTCATGAAGGGGGATTCCTGTAGCCTTGGAGCCTGCTGGGATGTGGGATAAGAAGGTGCAGCGCAGCACCTAAGCCAGCAGGCATGAGCCAAGAGACCCCACCAAGCACTGGAGGGATTGATAGGGATCTCATGACAACTAAGTATCCACCATATGAAAAAGCACATTGCAGACGACAAGTGCTACTCTGTTGCTTTAGTCTCCACCATTCATGTCTTATCTTTGTATAGTGGATTATTTTCCAAATGGTTGTCTCTTTAAATTTCCTTCCATACGGCATAAAACAGAGTTCTTGGTGTTCTTTGATCATAATGCAGTATATTTTTAGTTCTGTGTTTTTAATTCTGATTGCTACACTTCTCAGAGTGCTAAAAACACCAAGGCATTCAGTGAGAAGCTTGATATAGTTTGACAATTATTTTATTCTGTCACAAAAACTCAGTGCATCTTGGAATGCTCTTCTTGTTTGTGTCTTACTGGTGCTCTGCTGCTTTCTCTGGGTGCCCTCCCAGGCTTATCTTCTGAGACAGACATTATGGATCCCACTTGTCAAAGAGAAAATTGCTACTCACCCACATTCTCTATCCCCTTCCACCTGGTTCAGTTTTCCAGTACACTTGCCTACAAATACAATAGTACATATTCACCACTGCTCATCCACACACTAGTTTGTAAAGTAGGAGCTCTGTCTTGTACCTGGAACTGTGTCTAGCATGCAATAGGTGTGTAGTAATTTTTTTTAAAATAAATACATCAAATCAGATGCTGTGGATTCTCATCACTAAAATCAGGTGCTACAGAAGGCAGACCACTGCAGCCACTCTGGGCATGCTAGCTTGCACATTCATCCTGATTCGGGATGAGATTACCCAACTTGATTATTTTGCTTTTTCTTAAAACAGACTTCTATGACATAATTTCATCTTGAAAACTAAAAAAATCAGTTCCTTTCCTGGCAGCCACCTGAACTGAGTTCTGAGCTGGCCTTCCGCAAAGCCCTTCTGTTCCTTCCTGGTTTAAAGACAGTGGTGATTTCTGCCTGCATTTAGCAAGGTTCTGGGTTTTATTTTTTTCAGCACTTAAGGAAAATTTACATATTTTTCTACTCATTTCTTAATTTTGATCTTCACAGCAGCTTTCCATCTGCATTAACCTCAAGCTTCTCAGTCCCTATTTTGGTGAGAACCTTGTCTGTGTCATTGTTCATCTTACCTCCTCAGCTTTCAGTTGTCAGACTCTGCTATCGGTTTTTTGTGAGCCATCAAGCATTTTTCTCCAGACTCAGCGTGGTGGACAATAATGTGATCATTCCGCTAAACTGACATTCTAGGGTCAACTCTGTGGTCCCTGAAAATGCGTGGCCCAAGAATTATATCATCACTTGTCCTTACCCTGTGGGAGAGAAGGCTTGGCTCTGCCTCTGTCCTTTAGCAGCCATGTGTTACTCTCAGCTTGCTACCAAGGTGAGCAGTGCACACTATGCAGACCATCAGTGATATACTGTGCTTCCCAAAATGTGGCCAGTGCTTAGGGCTGGTGTATTTCTGTCACCTCCCTTCTCCTGCAGTGAGGGTGCCTTTCCAGCTCCATCTGGACTTTGGACCAGAGAGTGAGGCTCTCGCTGGGCTGGCAGTGCCTCCTAGTGGCCCAGTCTCCAAAGATCTGCAACTGAGAAGTGGCTGGGTCAGCAGAAGCCCGTCCAGCATCCCTGCCCTGCCCTGCCATCTGCTTCCTTCTGAGTTGTGTCTTACAGTAAGAATTCGATGCTTATTAGCTCATCATCATGTGTCAGTTTTTTTAGTAGTCTGCTGACTAAAGTCCCAACAATGACAATGAAAAATAGGGTGGGGAGGGGATAGAAAATGCAAATAGAAAAAGTCACTAATTGTCTCTGGAGGAGGCTGTTTTGCAAAGTGCTTTGTAATAATGTGGTCCACGTGTCAGCCGCCTAGAAGTACCAAAATCATCCTTCTGCAGTCACACTGATGAAACCTCCTCAAGAAGAATTTCAGAATATAGAAAGATGCCGAGAGGGCCAGCTAGTTTATCTGGAAGCTTCTATTCTGAAAAAAATATGCATGATTCCAAAGAACATAGTTACAAGTTTGTACACGCTATAAAAATGAAAGCTGTGTTGTGACTGCACACAGAACCTTGAGACCACTGTCTCAGGGACTTGCTGGTATAAGATGTGGGTGTAGGTTTGAGTCCAAGAAAGAAGACCTCTGAAAACTAGAGAGGAATGCCAAATAGTCATGGAACTACTATTATTCTCTCTGAGGGAAAAAGAAATCCTGACTAGCAATAGATGAGGCCACACCTCAGCAAAATGAAGCAAGGAGTTCTGGTGCCCAGAAACTCTTCCTGTGCTGTGTTCCATGCTCCCCACAGCATCCTCAGTCCTCATGCTGAACTATGCCTCTTCAGGAAGCCCATTCCAGGAGATGCTCACATTCCAGCTCTGTTTGCTCTGTCTGCCTTTTCCTCATCAAAGCACACCTCCTTCCTGTCCAGTCTCTCAGGGCCTGGCAGAGGGTTTTGTGCTAAGATTTGAATGCTGAGGTACCTGTTCTGCCCATCCCTTTGACGTTTGCACTTTTTTTTTTTTTTTTTTTTTGTCTTTTTCGTTTTTATCGGTACCAGGGATCGAACTCACGACTGCCTGCTTGCAAGGCAGGCGTTTATGCCGCTGAGCTAAATCCCCAGCCCCTTGACGTTTGCACTTTAACTAGGGACTCCTAAAGTCCTTGGGTCTACTCTTGGAAACAAATCTTATCGCCCAAATTACATACACACCCATCTCAGTTGCCCAAATGCCCAGTCTCAGAGATGATACTGAATGTCCCCTTGTGTCCCTCAGTTCTGCTTCAGTGTCCCCACAGCTTCTCACCCCTGGGCCGTCACTGCAGTGACCAGAGACCTCAACAACAGACTTGATCTGAGCCTGTGATGCTTACTTTCTCAAACTTAGGGAGGAGCGAGGGATGGAGAAATACACAGCCCTCAAGGACTGAGCTGGAGGATCTCTCCAGCAACTCTTACTTGCCAACAAAGATTTTGGGTGACAGTGGAATATTCCAAAAGAGGGACAGGATCCAGCACTTCTTTGGAAGATTCCAAATTAATTACAATCCATCCTGATCAGTGTTTTTAGAATTAGGGACCAGAGAGGTGACAAGTGAGGACCTTTAGAGGACACTGTGTTGCCATAGTGTCGTTTGCACTGCTGTCGACTACATCTCGACCAACAGGTTTCTTCTATTTCTAAAAAATTTTCAGAATATACAGCAGGCCAGCCTGGAACAGCCCTGGTCCCCCAAATTGGCACCCCCCCATAGGCCCTCTCCCGCACCCCACAACCAGTAGGCTATGCGCTTTCCTGGTTGCAGCACTGCCCGGCAGGGGCGCCCGCGTGCTGATTCGCTGCTGCAAACCCCACCACCACCCTTGCGCGTGCCCGCCCTCCCCACGCGCTCCCGCCCCGCGCGCGCCCTGCTGGTCTGTCCGCAGCCGCGCCACCTCCAGCCTCTGCTGCAGCCGGCTTAGCGCCTGCACCAACTCAACGCCGCAGAGGACCGCGGCGGGAGCCCACAGCCCGCGCGATGCAGGCCACTGCGGATTCCACCAAGATGGACTGTGTGTGGAGCAACTGGAAAAGTCAGGGTATTCTCTTTATTTCCGTCGTGCATGCCTGCGGGAGCCGGACTTGTCCATTGTGCATCATTTCACCTGTGGGACCCGTGCATGCTTTGTACCCAGAGCTGTCTGTAGGGGGGAGTAAACCTGCTGTTTCAAAAACCAAAATGGATGGTGTTTGAGTTTTTCCTCCCCCTCCCCTTTTTAAAAATTTATTTTGTTGTTGTTGACCTCCCTCCCCCATCACCTCCTTTGTTTTCTTGTTGCAGTGCTGACATTTTAAAATGATGCATTCTTGGCCTCCCCTGGGAGCTGGGTTGGTGTTGTCTTTAAGCACTTGTTTAACCTGCTCATCCCCGAAGTTAAAGTGCTTTCTTATTGTTCCATCGTTCCCTGTGCAATCATTTCTGCCCAAAGATTGGAATGTCCCCAGAACCATTAACCGAGGGCTCACAGAGCATCCTTTTAAAAGAGGGACACGCCCATCTTAGGCTTGTTATTTGTGGCCACACAAAGGAGATGGGATATGTAGGATTCACTCTCCAAATCTGGGAGATGCGGATGGCGTAGCCACTATTAGGATGGCTCACTTTAAAATATTCTAGTGTTTTTGGCTATCGTGAGAGGAACCTGTAGATTATTTATTAATAATGCTTTTCTATGGGCTAAGCAGAGAGAAACAGTACCACGGCTGCCCTCGGGGCTGGACAGAGATCTTGAACCAGTCCACATCACCCTGGGTGTGGTCGCCCTGCAGGCTCGCCGGCTTGCTTTGCAGCCATTTTTATTCTCCTCAGTTCACACATCCATTGCTCCTTTGTTACATTAAAATTCCCTTCCTTACCTTGCTCAGTGAGAGATGATGAGAAGAAAGAGAATTTGCAAGGATGAATTATGTGCAGTGAATTCTGGTGTTTGGAAGATTGTGTCTTTTTGATATTTAACAAATACAACTCCAAAGAAGGCGTGTTAGATGTAACTGCAGGGTTTTGCAGCAACCCCTTAGGAACAAGAATACTCTGAAGAGCAGCTGATTTTTTAACCTGGCATCTTCCCCATATAATTTTATATCACAGAAGAAATAGGGTTCTTTTCATCTTGAGTGCACCTGGGGAATTATTTTCTCCCATTCATTTTTTTAAAGGAAAAGTAAATATAAATTTACCAAGCATGCCTGCTTTGCCTCTTATTTGTTGGATAGGATGGTAATGACATAAAAATTGTGTGGGTCTATGGAAAGTACAATTGTTAAAAGTAAACAGATGGACAATAACTCTTAAAGTCAGTAAACAAGAAATATCCAGTGATTGAGGGGCATAATTTTAGAAAATGACAAATACATGGACTAGCACATGTTTAATGGAGAAAGCATCTGAGAAAATTCTTGGTATCATTTCATTCTTGTAACATGTCTGGATTGATCAGTTTACTTAATTATATACACAGACCAACTGTGGCTTCATATAATGTCAAGTTTAGTTGGACAGAAAAACTGGTCATTGTGCTATAAGGTTTTTTTGTTTAGTTTGGTTTTTTTCTACTCTTAAGAAAAATAAATGCCAAAAGATGGCAGGTGTTCAGCTTTATTGGTATAAGATATAGGACATTTTTCCATCACAATCCTAGGTGTTTTGCTTCAGTCGACTTTCACCCTGGAATTTTAAAAAATGCATGGATGTTTATAATAATTTGCCCATTAAAGGCAGTCATGTTCCTTTCCAGAGTCCAGCTGCTTGGGGAGATTAATTCAAGATCCTTGAGGATCTTTTACACTAAGTGACCTTTGGTTGTCTTCAGTGCCATTGATTACCTTTTGTCTGACAGAACAAAGCTGTTATCTTGAAAATTAACAATGAGGTGGGTGGGCTTATTGACACAAGAAAGAAGCACAATTTTCCTCTTTTATTTCCTCCCTGTGAGAGCTTCACATTAAATTAAACCTACAATAAGAATTTTTTTTTATTGTTGTTTATCATTTTCAGGGTGTCTTCTTTACTTTAGTTCCCTCATCATCAAAAACAGTTGTTCTTGGGGCCAAAGATTTAGCTCAGCAGCGTAAGTGCCTGCCTGGCAAGTGCAAGGTCGTCATGAGTTTGATTCCCAGTACCAAAAGAACACTTGTTCTTAACCCTGGCTGTACATTAGAATTATCTGAGAGGCTTTAAAAGTCACAAATGATGCCTGTCCCCCACCCCAGGGGCCCTCAATTGAACTGAGTGTCATTATAGCCTTAGCAGCAGCTGTTCAGGTAAATTGAATATGTAACCAGGGATGCTGCCACTAGTGTGTGTGTAATTCTTAGTGTGCCCAATCCCTAGGTTGGCAGAGGCACAGGATAGAAATGACAACCTGGGTGATCCGGGGGTTGCTATGGATGTAGTTAAGAGAAATCATTACCAGGTTTTTGATGATGTCCTGTGGAAGTACTAGGGGGCAATAGTTTTTCTGGGAGAGGAAGTAGTGTGGGCTTTCGTTTTCCTTCATATTATTAAACGTTTAAAAATGCTGGGTATAGTTCAGCGGCAGATGTGAGTTTGTAAGTTCAATTTCTGATAACAAAATAAATAAATAAACAAATATTTCAGGAAGAAATTGCAGCAGTTTAAATATTCCATGAAGATTCCACTGACATGAATTGGTATGTGCCATGAAAATTGTAGTGTACATGCAAAAGGAACAAATCAGACTCCTCCCACCAAATACCAGTTAATAAATCAAAGTGCGTTCTACTCAGAATAGAATGAAGTAAATACCTGTACTGTATAGATAATCATCTAGCGGAACACAGCAATGCTAATATTTAGCACTTTCCCTGCTTGCTTTACTTGCATGACTGTCCTTACTGCTCCAAAATCCTTCCACTGGGGAGCTTTATAATCTTCATTCAACAGGTGTCACCAGAGGTGTCTATTGAGGCACACAGCTAGGACACCAGAGGCCCTCTCTGCTCACTGTTTATTAATCTGCCTCTGAACCGGTGGACTTTTCCAAAGATCAATTATCTGGGTAATGGTGGTTGTGTGGCTTCACAATGCTCCTGTTTACAAGTTTGTGTTTTGCCAAGCATCTCATTTGAGATTTCCACTTTACTCATGCACACCATGAGGCTCAGATGTTAAATGACTTGCCCAGCATCTTATGGCAAGTGTTAAATTTAGTAGTGAAAAGTGCTTCTTGGCTAAAATCCAGCATTCATCCCATCTCTACACTCACCAGCCGCTTTCCAGTGCTGTTACCAAAAGTGCCTTCTCATTTACTGATTCTGAGATATTGTCCCCTAGATACGGTCTTTCTAGACAAAGCCAAATGTGGCTGTAAGGCAGTGATCTTGTCTGCTTGCTCACATTATTGTTACCATTACTATCCCAAATTCTTACAAAGAGGAAGTGTCAATTGCTTTCCTAAGCTCTTGCATCATACTGGTGTGTGGGGAAAACATCACAGGGTTTAGGCCAAGAGAATCAGGAACTCACTCCAGGACAGAATGGTGTCTGGAATGCAGGTTTAGTCTGATCATAAATCACTTTATTCCACCACACTTCCTAAATTCAAATGGTACTGTGCCCAGTAGAACAAAATTTAACTGGAACTGTCCACCTACATGATTTATTTTGGGCTCTAAAGACCATGTTTTTAAATTTCACTGTTTTCAACAAGCTGACCTGGCAGAATGGGGAGCACAGTAAGATGTGCATGCTGTGAGAAGGGGCTAGAGGTCAACTTCAGCTCCTTCTTGGCTGAGTGTGGCATCATTCTGTAGTCACAACTGCCCTGGGGCATAAATTACTGATGGAAGATGAAACATTGTACAAACAATATAATCTAAAAACATCTTTTAAAATAATAGTATACTTTTGAAAATCTCACACTGGCCTATGCATGTCTTATGGAAACAGTCCTTAGGGTACATCGAGTTGCACAGTGCTCCTTTGAAACATGGACTGAAGATTCAAGCATCCCAGAATATACACAGAGGACTCAACTATTTTAGCAACAATAATCAAAAGAAATACTTGTCTTTAAAAGTGGCATTTGGGAAAGACAGTTGTATACATGTACATAAAAGCAGACCAATATTACCTTTCATCCAATGCAGCATTTTAATTACACCTATTAGAATATGTCAAATATTACATCATAAATATCACATTTGCAAACTCCTGCTATGCAAATTCTAGTGACATTCAACACAAACACTGGGGGGGGTGCTGAAGTTTTGGTTTGTCAGTTTGCTTGTTTTTATTTTTTTATTTTTTGTCTTTTTCCTTTTTATCGGTACTGGGGATCGAACTCACGAGTGCCTGCTTGCAAGGCAGGTGCTTATGCCGCTGAGCTAAAGTCCCAGCCCCTGTTTGTTTGTTTTTAGTGGAAGAAAACCCTCATTGTGCAGATAATCTATTATCTACATATTCACTTCATTGAAGAACACAAAAGCTCCCTTTTTTACAATGTATTATCATTTTTAAATAGAAACTTTGTAAGGAAACCTTTCAGAATTTGGCATGAAAATGGCTGTATTATTTTTAAAAACTGATGCAGACATATTATGAAAATTTTCACTTATACAAAGCAAAGTTCAAATGAATGCCATAAACCACCCAAAATCCTATCATCCAGAATTAGCTAATGTTAAAAATTGTTGAATATCCTTTCCTGTCTGACTTTGCAGAAATAGATCCTCCAGGAGTGAGAAAGTGTGATTACATTGCTGTTCTAAATTCACATTTTCAAATCTGCTGTTTTGGTCAGAGTTTACTAAGAATCAGTACTCATTTCATTAAAAATATTCCTAAAAGTATGTGACTAAATCATTATGATTAATAGAGACTGGATGAAATCATGGTCAACAAGCCCTTCTTCATTTTTAGAAGCCTCTCTTTTTCTGCCTCTCTCCTCTCCATTTTCCATTTTCTCCCTCCCTACCTCTTTTTAAAAATTTTTATTTAAAGAGAAAAATAATACAGAAAAAAGGGTAGAAGTAATACAGAATTTCAAAAAATTAAACAAATCATTAGTTGATAGATTACATATTGTCATCTTAGAAATAGTTGTTCAAGTTACAAAATTAAAGCATACAAAGTAGACATTCAAACAATGAGACTGCAAACAGTTCTGTTCAATGATCAAACAAAAACTTAGTAATATGGTTATCTTACACACTTAAACATACATGCAGTTATATCCTTTAGAGCACTTTCTTTTCCTCTCTTTTTTACAATAACAATTGCACATTTTGGGTTTTATTACTCCTATAGTTTCTTATTACTTTTTTTTGAAGAAAATAAAACCAAATGTGACAAAACAAATTAGAGTGAGTCAAAACAAAAGGATGAACATAGTACATGATGTAAAAACAAAATACAAGGTGATCAATAATGGTTACCATAATGCCTCTTGCTATCTTCGAAAGAATTACCCTTATCAGGTATAATAAAATTGAACAAAACAATACAGAACAAAACCAATAAAAATGAAACATTTGAGACATTACAGAACTTCAAAAGAAGATAATAGTCAAACTAGAATGGATATCATAGTGAATCTTATTGTCTTCAAAGTAGTTGTCTTGATACTATCAAACAAAACAGAATAGAGTATAATCAGTCAAAACAAGACAGTGAAAGCAATACAGGGCTTCAAATCAAATTAATAGGAAATCAAAAATGGTTACCATAATATCTTTGGAATAGCTGTCCATGATCAAGCTAATACAAGAAGACAAACTGGAACAGAATAAAACCAAACTAAACAGAATGATGAAAACAATATGGGTTTCAAATCATGATAACAGATTAACAGTGACCACTGCCTTCCTTTTTTATATAGTTCTTCCCCTTTCACTTTCACGAGGTTCACTGTACATTTTGCATCCCATTAACTCCTTTAGTTTTTAGATTAGGTAGGCAGCCCACTATTCATGATTCTGAACCTTTTTACCCCTGAGCATGATCTCAAACTGTATCCATTTACATACAAAAGCCTCAAGATTTTCTTTATAGCTGAGTAGTTTTCCATTGTATAAAAGTGTTATGACTTTCCAGCCAATCTGCAGCTAATGGGCAAGCTACCCCCACTTTTATCTAGTTCCCTATCACACAGAGCATTGTTTTCTCATCTTTGACTTTCAGTCTATAAATCCTCTTTTGAGTTAATTGTATTTCTTATTTAGAGCATACTGATAGACCCTACCTCCTGATCCATTCTGCCTGTGTTTCTCTTTATTGGTGAATCAAGGCCATCTAAATTAGTGATTATAGCCAACCTTCCCTGCCTCATCTCTGCCATGTTATTTTTCTGCTGTTGGTTGTCTACTTTTCCCCTTCATTCCACTGTCTGTCCCATTCAGTGATCCCCCTCTGACACTGTTCCTGAAACCATGGTCTTATTTCTCTCTCTCTCTCTCTCTAGAATGTCCTTCAGTATTTTTGTAGGGTTGGATTGGTGGTCATGAACTTCCCCAGTTCCTCTTTGTCATGGAAGTATCTTGGTTATCCATTAGTTTTGCAGGATACATCAATCTGGGTTGGAGGTTATTTTCTTTCAGGACTTGAAATACTTTGCCCCAAGCTCTTCTTGATTTGATGGTTTGTATCAAAAAGTCTGCCGTGATTCTGATGGGTTTTCCTTTATAGGTGATCTGTTTCTTTTCTCTGACAGCTTTTAATATTCTGTTCTTGTGCTGAATTTCGGACATCTTGATTATTATATTCTGGGTGTAGATCTCTTTTGGTTATAGCTAGCTGGAGTTCTGCATGCCTCATATATCTGAATATCATTTCCTTTTCCTATGCTTGGAAAGCTCTTTAATAATTCTGTAAATAGCCTTTATATTTCATTTGTGTTTCATTTTGTGTTACTTCTTCACTCACATTTTTTATTCTTAAGTTATAGTTCCTCTTATCATCTTCTAGCCTTTGTATTGTTACTTCCTGGTTCCTTGTTATTTTTTTTTTTTTTAAGAGATCTTTCCTTTCATGATCACAAGCTGCAAACCTGTCTTCAAGGTTTGATAGTCTATCTTTAGTTTCTTTCAAGCAGTTTTGCCAGCTTTCAATGGAGTTTTTAATTTCTTGGTAATCTCTTTGAATCTGTTTCATGTGTTCTAAATGTTTTTTATATTCTTCATTGAAGGTTTCTCTCCTTTTTTTATGCTCCTCTATTCTTTCATCTATGTCTTTAGAGGTGCTTAGCAATTCTTTTATTATGTTTCTCATATCTTCTTTTACCCGTAATAGTATTTCTGTTTTAAGTTCTTTTATAGCTTCATGAGTTGTTTTTTTTATTTCAGTTGCTGTTGCTTCAAAAACTGCAGGTGTGCAACTCCCAGTCTCTTCTGTGTTTACATCTCCTGGCCTAGTACTGCTTGGGTTGGAGGCTAGAGACTGTCTTTTGCTTCTTCCTCTTGTCGTGTTCCTGGTTTCTTCTGGACAAGTGGGTAGCAGGGTCTCTGGCACTTCCTGTGTTGGTTGTAATTACTCTGTAGTGTGTTGGCTGGTATTTCTGCTGTTTGCTGCTTTCCTCAGTCTGCTGGTGGCTACTAGAGTGTAAGCAGGGGCAGGGCAGGCTGACCCCTCCCTTCTGAGCTGGTTAGCCACAGGCAGTCTTCATCACATCAGTATGCACCAGGCAATTGGGGTTGGTAAGGGATAGGTTTATGGAAATCTCAGCAGTGGCTATTAGACCATGCAGAAGGGTGGGACTCAGTCCAAGCACTTTCCACCAGTCTGCTCTGAGTTTTGAGTGGCTGGATGAAGCCAGCTGCAGTTCTATCTCCAGGCTTATCCTGCCCAACTTCAAAATGGCACCTGGCCAATCTCCCACTCCCATGGGAGAACTGAGTCCCACACACTCACCGCCAGCCACTGCAGTTCTCTGGTCTGCTACTCCCCTCCACCACAGCATCTCCCTGCCAAGGCCTTCAGACTTGCTAGCCACCAGCTTCACTGCGTCCATACATCTCTGGGTTCCAACAGAGCCGACGTGGTAGTTCTGGCTCTGGTGAAAGCACCACCAGCTACCACCTTCTTCTGTTTAACTTTTTCTTTTTTTTTAATTCTCTCAGTGGGCTTTACTTACTTTAGTTTCTTCCTGGGTTGAGGGACCCACTTCTTTCCTCCTTGTCTTCCCCCTGATGCTGTATTCCAGCATCTGGACCATTTCTCTCAGAGAGGCTGTTTACTCTACTGCTTAATGTTCTGCCATCTTGCCAGACCTCTCTCCCTACCTCTTGTATTTGAAATGCTATTTTGAACTCAGTATTTTTAGATTAGTTAATATATTCTGAAAGTAACTGTGAAGTAATTGATATGTTTTAAATTAGCTTATGGTGGAATTAAGTTCTAAAATCCACTGAAATCAGCAGAACAATCTGATTTGGACATTGTTTGGGTAGTTTTTAGACTATGACCTTTCTAGTCTACGGCCATACCACCCTGAACACACCCGATCTCATCTGATCTCAGAAGCTAAGCAGGGTCGGGCCTGGTTAGTACTTGGATGGGAGAATACGATCTTTCTTTTTGAAAGTAATTAAATATGTATCAGCACCAAATTTCCCATCCTCCTCAATCTGACCTCTAAATTATGCATACCTCTAATATTAATATTTCCACTTTCCATGTCTTATGAATGAACACACAGCTAGGCAAAGAAATGTACCTGCTTTTCAGTTAGGCTCAAACCTGAAAGCTAAGAATTTGACATTAGTGGACCAAGGATACAGCTCAGTGGCACAAGTGCCTACCTGGAAAGTGCACGGTCCTAAGTATGATTCCTGGTATAAAAATAAATAAATAAAATAAATTGACAATGATTCCTTAAAAATCATATTTTATGTAGATAATAGCATAATATGTTATAAAACCTTGTTATTTACAATTGTATTTTAAACTTATGGCATGTAATCAAATAAGAAAGTTGTTAAAGAATTTTAGGACTTAGAAGAGTACAACTATATTTTTCCAAAATGTGTTTCAGTCTTAACTTAAATCTGAGGTTTCATGAAATATAATCTTTGATTTCTTCCTTATTTCCTTTATCACCAAGACAGAGAGGAAGAAATACTTGCAGCATTACTCAAAAATTCTTTACCAAAACTGATGCTAATTGTGTATAAATTAAAAGTGCAAATATAACAGATTTAGAACTTATTATAATTTCACTCATTTCACAATGGGCAGGCTTCAAATCTGGTCTTATTTTACCCTCTTCCTTCAAGAGAGTTTGTCCCCATTTGCAGACTGGCAAACCTCCAAATTCATGGAGACTCATTCAGGAAGAGCACAACATTTGACACTTTAGTTCATGGGACAGTGGCATCACAAGAAAGCATTCCATCCCTTAGATATTTAGTTCAAGAAATATTTTTGTCATTATAACACTGATCAAAAAACTGAAACATATTCTTTTTTTTAAAAAAGCCAGTGACTTCCTACCTGTATTATTTTTCCTATTCCACTACAATAATGGATTATATATATATATATATATACTTAATTATTTTATGGCTAATTATGACTGATGACCAAAGTTTTAAATTTGGAGCTAGCTAGAAAACTTACAGAAAGGAAAAGTACATGAGGCATTTGTTATTTAGAACTTCAGCAATCTTTCTTCTTGCCTCAGCACCATAATTGCAAAGATTTTTTCACCCCCTCCCACACACCATGTTGGCATTTCTTCCTTTGATCCCTATTTTCCCTGTGAAGGTGCTTGTCAGTGAGCTCCCTTCTAGACCCCTGCTTTGCTAAAGGTCTAGAAGGAGAATTTGACCAGCTGTCCTACATACATGGGCTCAACTGTGTCACCTCCTCACCAGGCCCTCCCAGCACAAAGACCCAGGCCAATGGTGACCCTGAGCCTATGTTGACATCACAGCAAGGAGAGAAGGGAACTAGAAAACAAGAAGGATATCCACTTCTAACTCACGAAAATGGTAAGGCCCACATAAGCAATATCAAGCTGTGTTGGCCTTCAATACAACCTGACAAGTAGTCAACTGGGAATAATGCACTGACTTCTGTCTCTCATGGAAGGAAAGTACTGTACCTGAGATTGATGTTGACTTTAGCTTCGATAAAAACATTTTCTTTGCTTGTACCAAAGCTTCTTTACAGTAGTGGATTAAATGTTGTGGTCTTTTACTATAGGAAACACTAGACTCATGCCTTCCCACAGAAAAATTCAGAAACATTCAGAAATTACAGAAACATTCAGAAATAGTGCTGGCATTTTCTTCTTGCCAGTCATACTGGCTGTCTTTAGGAGGTGTGGGGGAAGGACCTAGGAACTGACTCAGTGCAAATGTTTTATCAGTAAAGGTCCCTGCCTGCAGCTTCCTTTCTAGGATTAGCAGTCCTGGATTGAAAGTTTCAACCCTTAGAGGAGATTGTCTTAGTACATGAAATTCATGCATCAGTTGATTAGAAGTTAACAGGGTTTCATGCAGGTTTAAAGTATTTTATTACATTTACTTTCATTTTGTTTCTCCCGTTCCATATAAAATGAGGGAAGATGAAAGTAGAGAATGTTATTCTATGTCTTGTTGACATTTTGTGGGGATATATATATATGGTTGTTTTGTTTTAGTTTTTGCATCATGAAAATCAGTCAGAGAAACTTTGGGCACTGGGTTAGAGAGAACTGAGGTATGTAGCCTCCAAATCAGTTAGTTATTGAATTAGAAGTTGGAAGCTTCCTAAAAGCCAAGTAAAACTGACAGCATATTAGTTGCCAGGATTCTTTTGTTGAAAGGCTGATATGTTTATGAGCAGAATTGTCTCGCATTTTCTCACTAGGCCTTTTAAACAGTAGCATTAACTTGTCATATAACAAGTGGTTCATGAAAATGCTGCCTAAAATCTTTTCTGGAACCAGATGGAATATATGTTAAAGAAAATAGTGCAGTAATGCAGATAATTGTGCTCAGTTTCTTGCTATTGTATATCATCTGCTTAAACCACCTTTGCCTTCTAAATAAAATATGAATAGCTACAGCTCTATCTTTTCATTTCATACATTTTTAATAAGCTCTAAAAATACTGCAGCCACTGTTGGGTCATATAGCTTAATGTATCTAAAATAGTTTACCAAATCAAAAAATTAGGGCTGCGGTAAGGGCTTTCTTTCTGAAATTTAACACAGGATTAAATTTCCACGTGGCTATTAATTCTAACCTTGGATTGCTTCTGTCATTTTCTTTTCTGTTATTAATTAGATGCTGAGATTGAGGAGAGTGCTGATTTCCGTGTTGATATTAGGAGTCTTTATACCTGTCACTGTCCCCTGGCCTGCATTAGCACTCTCAGATGTTCCAGGAAAGCCAGTCTGTGCCCTCACCTGTGGTTTAGGGACTGAGATCATCACATCCAGTCCATTTAGCCAGTTCATAGGATCACTGATGTACCATTTCAAAACCAATGTGTTGCCTCACAATTTTTGGCAAAATAGCTTTAATTTTTACAATTGTCAAGGCAATTCACTAACATGTTTGTCCTGGTGAGTGCACTGAGTGAATGTTGTACTCAAGACCTGCAGTTCTCACCTGGCTTTTCGGCACTAAAAGGGCATTAGAAAAAAAGAGCATTAGAAAAAAAATGTCGTTGTACCCAAAGACATCTTGGGGGTAATTAGTTGAAGATACAGAGTTATTTACATTTTTCTTATTTGAATTCTAAGAAAATTTTATTCAGATGCCTATTTTTTCTGGATTGGATATAATCTTAGACCACTTCCTATTGCTAATTACACAATGAATTTTAAAGCATTTATTTTGGCTGGTGGCCCTGGAAAACCCTAGATCAAGGGCCTGCATCTGGTGATGGCCTGTTAGATGGCAGAATTCAGAGACAGTACCAGGCACCACATGACAGAGATGAGAGTGTGGGTGCGCACACACACACACACATGGATTCCAGTCTGCTCTGCTTATAAAGCCACCAGGATTCAGTCACCGGGCTCCATCCTAATGGGCATGTCTAAAGATGATCACCTCCCAAAGTCCCCAGCCCTGTCTAGACTCTGCCATCAGATGAAACCCTCCACCCTCCTCCTATCTCACATTGGGGATTAAAATCTAAAGTGAGTTTCATTGGGGACAACCCATGCTCAAACCATAGGACATACTCTGAAGCTCCTACCAAATTTACATCATTCTAAGCAAAATTAAAATGTGAAATACTGGCATTTACACAGCACATTTGGAACACAGATTCTCTTTTGCTGTCACACCTTCATCACTTCCTGCTCTTCACACTCCACCGCCAGAGCTCTGGGCCTTTTGCTTGCCCTCTGACCACACAGGGCCATTGCCATTCTCCCAGCCCATCTGTCCCCAGCTGTCTTAACTATCAATCCCAGCATGAGCCAGGGAACTATTCTTGTACTTCTGTCCTGTAGGATGTTACTTAGCTTCCTTGAGCATATGCCTGTGTCAGCTCAGAGTCCTGGGTCACCCTGCTGTCTGCTGCTCAGCACACACCCAGTGTCTAATCTGCTTGACCTCATACATTTTTAAATGCTGGACTTAAACCAAACCCTCCTTGATTTTTGGTAGTCCTTTTATTCACTTCATTTGAAATACTAACTGTGTTTCTCTTTAGCAGCACTGTCTGATTTTGATAATATACTTTATTTAATCCAGTATATGCAAAAGTATTAGTCTTTCAGTATATAATCAACATAAACAGCATTAATGAGATATTTTGCATTATTTTTTGTGTTATGTCTGAAACCAGTATGTAGTTTCCTCTTGCAAAATATCTCCTTTGGGATCTGCCAGATTTTAAGTGCTCAGCATCTGTCTGGGGCGCCTCACAACACCTAGCACAACTCACTTTCAGCTTTTCTCTCTATCTTCAAACCAAACTTCTGAGCTCAGGGTCAGCAAAACTTCCAGACTCAAACTTCCAAGGGAAATTTGAGTTACTTTGCTTCAAGTCACTCTATGGAGCTGCCTCTCCACCTCAACACTATCTGTGGCCGCACCCATATCTTCCCCATGTCTCGCTTGTCTCTTCTTCCTTCTTTGAAAAGAATGAAATGTAACCAATCCCATCCTTCCCTGCATTCCCTGAGACTACTTCACCAAAGGTCTTCTCTTTCCAGAATCCTCCCCACTTCCCTTTCTATTAAAGGGTTATTTGTTGCTAGTACTCTCCAAACTTCTGTATTGCTTTGAACCTTCACCACATACCCACCCTCACAATAGGTTCCCACTCCCACTCCTCCCAGTACCACCCTCCGCAAAATTAGGAGGGAACTTCTGGTCTCCAAATTTAGTGATCTCCAAATATCCCTCATTTAGTTGTCTTCATTTCCCTTGTGAGGACTACATTTCACACAATAGCTAACCCTTTTCTTTGGGTCATTACTTTCTACTCTTCTCATCCTGTACCTTTACTACTGTGGTTGCCATTTTTAACACTCTGGACTCTTTTTGGCTATCTCTGCTTATTCCTTTTAATCTCTATGATTTTATCATATCCCTTAGGTTCTTGATTCTTTTTTGGAGATTAACTTCATGCTCATATCTTTGATCATCATTTCTCCCCAGAATACACTCAAATATAAATAATCCACTCTCTTCACCAAATTTCAGTCCTGTATTTCCAACTGCCTACGCTACAGATTCTTCTGAGTATCACTGGATCCATAATATTAAAGGTCATTTTAACTCAGGGCTACTATGACACAGCCTTTAAAAAACTATTTACCTTCAAAGCTTTAAAAAAAAACTTAGGGAGTGTTGTAATTGTCAGCCATATCTCATCTGTGATTACTATTTTATTGATGTCCCTGGCTGTGTCAAAGTATTCTTTCCCTGTGGTCATGTCAGAATCTGGAGATTTAAAAACAAGTGTCATCTTCTCCCTCAACCAGTTCACGCTCAAATTTTCTATTTTTGTCAATGATGATAATCTTTCAATTACCCAGCTTTGAAGAGTTGCTTTTACCCATAATTAGCTCTTCTTCCTTTCTCCCACAGCTAATTTGTCATCATTCTTGTCAATTCACCCTTCACAATACTTGCTGTTATCATCCCATCTCCTTAGCAAATTGTTCACCATATTGACAAACCATGGTCTCTGTCTTCATCAACTCTAGCTCTACCTTTTCCCCAAACTATTTTTAACATCTCCAACAATACAGAAATATGTTGATTGATACTGGATCAACATTAGGTTAAATGAATGTTTACTCATCCCAGCTAGATCTTAAATTCCTTAAGAAATAAATTTGTTTTTATTTAAGGAGAAAAAGACAAAAAAAAAAACAACAGAAAAAGGGTACAAGTTATACAGAATTTCAGAAAAAATAAACAATAGGAAATCACTAGTTAATAGATTGCATATTGTTATCTTAGAAATAGTTGTTCAAGTCACAAAATTAAAGCATATAAAGTGGACTTTCAAACAGTGAGACTGCAAACAGTTCTGTTCAATGATCCAAGAAAACTCAGTAATATAATATGGTTATCTATCTTATACTCTTAAATATATATGCAGTTATATTCTTTAGAGTACTTTCTTTTCCTTTCTTTTGTACAATAACAATTACACATTTTGGGTTTTATTACTCCCACAGTTCTTATTACTTTTTTTTGAAGAGAGTAAAACCAAATGTGACATAACAGAACAGAGTCAGTCAAATCAAAAGGAGGGACATAATAGATAATGTAAAAACAAAATACAAGGTGATCAACAATGGTTACCATACTGCCTCTTGCTATCTTAAAAAGAATTGCCTATATCATCAGTTATAATAAAATTGAACAAAACAGTAAAGAATAAGGCCAAAACATTGGAGACATTACAGGACTTTAAAAGAAGATAATAGTCAACCGGAATGGGCGTCATAATGAATCATATTGTCTTTACAGTTGTTGCCTGTACTTTCGAACTTGGTACTAATCAAGCAAAGCAGAATAGAGGAAAATCAGTCAAAGCAAGATGGTGAGGGCAATACAGGGTTTCAAATCAAGTTAATAGGAAATCAGAGTAGGTCACTATAATGTATCCTGCTTTTTTTATTTTTCCCTTAATTAAAAAGATAAAAATAAAAAAGTAAATAATAAAAAAAGGAGATTGAGATAAAAGAGGACATAACAGCAAAACAGCACAGGTCAAAGCATAACCATTTAAGCAAAACAGTGTTTCATCACAAGATATCCCGACATAAAAGTAGTTACCATAGTGTCTCTTTCCTTGAAATCTTTGAGTATAACTTCATATACTGTAGCATCAAACATATCAAGACAATGTAAAACCATTCAAGAGAATGACAGTATTAAGAGTATTTAGAACCAACTAACAGAAAATGAACAATGGTGTCTGTATAATCTCCATCAAGCTTTTATTCTTCTGTCTTCATTGGTCTTAACAGGTTGTATCTTATTGTATTTTATTATATATGATAATATAAGCAAAAACTTTTATAGACAAGAAATAAAATTTATAATTGGTTGACTCTTGCACTTACTAAATAATAGATGACCAATGAATATTGATAATGAGGTTTTTTTTACTTAAGGAAAAAATAACTCCCACTAAACAGCTAGTTTGGAAAGCCATTTTAAATATAATCATGTTACCCCAAATTGGTTTTTATAACTTTTAGGTTTTACAGTGTAACATGAAAGAAGCAACTGTTTGTTTTGGGAAAACATTGGATTTAGGAGTGAATTCTGCTGCGTCTATTCTGTGGTCAAGACACAAGCTTCTTAACAACTATTAATTTCCTCACCTTGTGTATTACTTATCCATGGAAGTTTATTGTAAGGTTTAAATTAAATAACACCTGAAAGTGATTTGAATACTTCAGAACTGATATAAATAGAACATCTTGTCACAAGGTACAGCTTCATGTTTTAAGAAAATTCTTTTGTTAATCTGCTCAGTAGAAATTCCTGTAATCTCATTAATATTAGTCAAATTTTCTTTTCTGTGACCAAAAAGTTGGCCAAAACAGTTTAAAGGAGGAAAGGTTTACTTTGACTCACAGTTTCACAAGTTTTGGTCCATGGTTGGCTGGCTCAGAGGCAACAGCATCATGATGGAAGGGTGCAGTGGATAAAAGTTGTTCATTCATGGCATCCAGAAAGCAGAGACCAAGAGGAAGGGGCCAAGGGCAAGATACTGTCCTCAAGATCATGCCCATATTACATCACAGACCCAGATACACCCAGAAGTGTGCTTTACTAATCTGCTAGGTATCCCTCAAGGCAGTTGTCATGGTTTATGTCAGATGGCCCCCCAGATCTCATGCAATCATGGATGTGGCTGAGTCTGGTGTTCATGACTGGTTCGTTGTCTGGTGCTTGGATTGGTGGTGTGAGTGCTACGCCTGCCCAAGAGTGGAGCCAACATGCAGAGGAAAGAAGGCGTGTCTCTCTCTTGCTATTTGTGCTTGCTGTTTGTGGTCACCGTGAATGGTTGCTCTGCCATGCCATACTGCCTTGGAGCCAACTGAGTGTGGACTGAAACCTCCAACAACTGTGAGAAATAAACCTTTCCTTGCTTCGGTTTGAGGGTCAAGTGTTTTGTCTCAACAATAAGAGAAAAGTAACCAAGATAGCAATCAAGTTGACAGTCAAGATTAACCATCTCACTCAGCAAGCTAGTTGGAGGACCTGCTGCAAGACAGCTCTGTAGCATACTGATATGACTCAGTCAGCGTCTCTGCCCACAAATTCTTCCAGGAAGGCCCAGACTGAATGCCTGCCATTCTCTGACAGGTGGACATAAATATTGAAGGTTCTTTCTAAAAAGAATGCCATTACTGACAAGGGCTAAAAATTTGTGCAGTGAGGATCTGCCTAAAAATAGCAAATTCTATTTCTTCTTTGTCTGAATACTACTCGCAGGTTTTCCTCTATCCCTTTGTGTGTCACCGGTGGGGAGCCACTTTCACTGGCACTAAAGAGTGCTCCTTTAAGCAAGAATAATGCTGCCTTAGAATATGTTTGTTTCTGGATATGCCTGCCATCTGAGTCTGTGTGCCTTATAAGAGAGATTGCAATGTAGCTTTTGTTTTTTGCAAGTATTTCCTTGTTTGTTTTTATAGTTCATTTATTTGTGTGTCCTTTCCTTCACAAAGCCTGGCATTTAATTCTTTCTCAGTGTGTACTGACTCAGTGAACAAATGTGGAGAAAGGAATGCTTCAGTGGCACCTACCTCTAAGTGTGATGTTTTAGTCTCTTTTTTATTTTCCTTTCTGAACAGTGCAGCATAAATATGAGGCTCCAGGCTCCAAGGCCATTAGCTGTGCTGGTCTAGACAAGGTCCATAATACTTCCCACTAGCACCACTGAATTCGCTCACCCACAGGAGCAGCCATGCTTCTGTAAGGCCCCTTCTCTATATCTGTCCTGTCCTCTACAGGTTGACCACCCACAGAGTGACTGCAGATTGTGTCTTCCAAATATCCTTCTCCTCCACATGAAAAGAATTGAGTTTCTGTGTTCTATTGTCAAGAAACTCTTCTAAAAGGTTATGCCCATATCACATTTGGTGAAGTCCTTTTGAATTTTAAGGGAAAGCAAATTGCGTGCTTTACCTTGTCCTGGCATCTTCACATTTAAGGGGAAAAAAAAGGTGAAGCTGATGAGAAAGAACTACTTTGAGGACAGAAAAGGGTTATCCCAAGATGGATTTCTAAAGGCCAATCAGTGTGATTGGTAGTTGGGTAAGGGAGAAGAAAGGCCTTAAAAAAGCAGCGCTTTCCCTTGGACTCTAGAAATCTCGTTGTTTGCCCTGCTCACAAGAGAACAAGAGATCCGTTTCACTACAAGACCTCTCTCCTCTCCTCTGCTGCTGCATTACAAAAGTGCTGCAGGAGAAAGGGCACCTTTTCTTCACCCAAACAAAGCTGCCCACTGAAGTGTCACCAGGGGTAATGGTGGTGGATAGGGCATGAATGGGGAGTAGATTTTGTCTCCAGCTTCCAAGCACTGAAAGCACTCAGATGATTGTAAAGAGCCTTTCATCTCTCAACTGATTCCCAGCCGGCCACCCAGAGGCCAGCTGGCTGTGAGAAGGGGCCAGTACTGTGCCCAGCAGTGTCCCCATGTCACATCTTCAGCTTGGATTGTTACTGGAGTCCGTGACTTTCTCAACATGGGCTGAGCAACCCTAACCCAAAACACAAAATAGGAAACTTTTTGAGCGCTGACATAACACAAGTGGAAAATTCCACACCATAAAACTTTTTTGATGCAAAACGTTATTTTAAAACACTAGATAGTTTTAGATAATTTAAAACAGTAGATAATTTTAGATAAAATTACTCTTGGACTGTGTATAAGTGTGTCTGTGAAACATAAGTGAATTTTATGTTTAGACTTGAGTCCCATTTGTAAAGTGTCTCATCACACATAACCTTCCAGAATCCAAAAGAAATCCAAACACTCCTTGTTCCAGATATTTTCGCTGAGGGATATACAACCGGTACTATTCTTTTAACTCATCCGACACTCACAGAGTGATCTTTGTTTTGCTTTGAGCAAATGACTGAAATCCA
The DNA here is from genome assembly GCF_034190915.1 of Cavia porcellus. NCBI lineage: Eukaryota > Metazoa > Chordata > Mammalia > Rodentia > Caviidae > Cavia > Cavia porcellus. The sequence continues at coordinate 45,475,581 of NW_026947514.1, read as the reverse complement.
GTTCTGTCTCCAGGTACAGTGCATACGAAGCCAGCAGCAGCCACTGGGACTTCTATGTGGTTGTAAGATAGAAAGTTTGTTCCTTATTTTCTCTTCCTGAGAACTGACTGACATAACATTCTGTAAAATCCATTCACTACTTGTCTAATTGGAGAATAGGTTTGTATAGATTCTTAGCAGGTTTTAAGTATTTTTCATATCTTAGGGGCTGAAATGTTCAAAATATTTCCATTTTTATGTCAGGTTTACAACACTATGACTTTAGTCCCTTTAACTTAGTTTTTGTTTCTAACAAATTATATCATATGAAACAGTTTCACACAAATATGGTCTCCAGGGTTTGTCGACATAGTCACCAGATGCTCAGTTCTGCTTAGGTTTTGAGACAGGCCACATTTTTTGTCCAGAGGCACATGACACCTGCTGGGTCTCAAAGGCCTTCCTCCTTGTTTCCAGAGGCAGTCTGAGGTAGTGTTCTCAGTGTAGCTGTTCCTTCACAACAGCAGGGGCATTTGTATCACTGGTATGTACCTCTGTAGGTCCCAAATGAGAAGAGGAAATTATCAGCAGGACATCAAGATATGCACACAGTCAATGCTATCCAAAAGAGAACAAGTGCTTCACAGAATCTTCCACATGTTCAAGTCTGTTCCAGAGTTACAGAAGTCCAGCCACTGCATGGCTGGCATAGTCCCACATAGATAGATATATTATCCATAGAGCAGTGCATTCCGAAGTGTTCTCTGTGAACAGTTCTAGGCAATGGAAACAATTGTTTGTAACTAAAATGGAGTGTCAGTAAGTACCATTGCCATAGCCATCTACCCCAACTCATATTTAAGAACTCTAAACTACCAGCCCTGGTGTGCATACCTATAAACTCAGCTACTCAGGAGGCTGAGCCAGAAAGATCACAGGTTTGATGCTAGCCTGGGTGACTTAGTGAGGACTTGTCTCAAACTAATATTTTAAAAGGGAATGAGGCTGGGTAGCAACTTAATGGCAGAGCATTGGCCCAGCAAGCAGGAGGCCCCAGGTTAAGTCACACACACACACACACACACACACTTCCCAATGCCAGGTGGGAACCCACAGCGATAGCAGCTCACAGCACTGCAGCATTCAGTGGCATGTGTGTTCATGTTCCTTCCCACAGCCATTGACCTGCTCTACTGGCGGGATATCAAGCAGACCGGCATCGTGTTTGGGAGCTTTCTGCTGCTGCTCTTCTCCCTGACCCAGTTCAGCGTGGTGAGCATCGTGGCCTACCTGGCCCTGGCTGCACTCTCAGCCACCATCAGCTTCCGCATCTACAAGTCTGTGTTGCAAGCTGTGCAGAAGACTGACGAGGGCCACCCATTCAAGTGAGTGCCCAACCAGACTGGCCCTGCTGCCCCGCTGCATGCTGCCCTGCTTCTGTTCTAGCCCAGGAGCCCTGCATGTGAATCTCTGAGACCTCTCGGCATCTTCCAAGGCCTGCCTCTGATATCTAATGTTGCTTGGCTGAGGCCTAGTTCTGTACTGAATTTTTATAATTTAAATTTTGCAAATGATAATTATAACCCATAATGTATGCATAATGTTTTATAATTTAAAGAGTATCCCAATGAGCTAATCCAACTCTGTAAGGAAGGTAGGGCCACTACTATAATCCTGATTTATGGTTAGAAAGACTGAAGTCCCAAAGATAAAGTGACATTCCCACCACCACATTGTCAGTAGTAACACAGAGCCAGGACTAAGGTGTCTGGATTTTTATCTCTATTTCATCATTCTCTGTCTCTGTCTCTGTCTCTGTCTCTGTCTCTCTCTCTCTGTCTCTCTGTCTCTCTCTGTCTCTTTCTGCCTCTCTCTCTCTGTGTCTGTCTCTCTCTCTGCCTTTCTCTCTGCCTCTCTCTGTTTAACACCAAAGGGCCAAGCTTGTGAGGGGTTGAGATGCATGAACAGTCTTATCATATGCCTATGTGTCTTTTTTGTATTTTGCACTGGGACTATCCAATTAGAATGAATATTGGGGAAAAAATTATTTTAATTGTTTATTTATTATAATACTGGGGATCAAACTCATGACCTCATGCATGCCAGGCAGGCACTTGAGCTGCTGAGTTATATCCCCAGCCACCAAATTATTTTAAAAGAAGAGCTCTACTAAGAGAATAGATGAAACGTGGTGAAGGCAGTGCTGGCCTGGCCAGCTGCCTCCACCCAGCCCCACCAAGGGTCTCCCTGACTCCAGATAGAGAGCCTGGGTGCTCTTGGCACAGACTGTCTGCACTGTCCTCTCTCCTGCTAGCTGCTCCAGGGTGTGGACACCATTCAGGTGTCCTTGCCTTCTGTAATGAAGGGACAGTGCGAGCTCTGGGTGAGAATGGTGTCGTCATAGTCATGGATGCCACCTCAGCCTCACCCTTGTTTGCCGTCCCTGCCAGCTGCCTGCAGGTCACTGTGTTCTTCTAATGTGAGGTGAGGGAATGGCATGCCTGGGCTGTGGCGTGGCTACACTACCCCCACTCCAAAGGCGGGGAGAGTGGAGAGCGCGAGGTCTCATCCACTTCTACACTCCCCTCAGCACTCCTGGCAGGGCTCAGCACCCTTGTCTGCATCTTAGCTCGGGCCACTAGAGGCTCTCCTATGAGCTATCACACCATTTTTACCACAATCTGGGCCCCCAAGGGCTGTGACCAGAGGCAGGGAAACCCTATCTCTCATCTCCCTTATTACTTCTAACACCCTGCTATGGGAACAAATGTCTAACTACTAGGTCAACTACTATTAGGTCAACTACTTTATCTTCCTTTAGGAATTAAAATGTAACACTTGCTTTTGGCTGTGTCACGTTATCATCAAAGAATGTCTGATTTGATACATTTTTAATCAGAACATAGTATCTTAGACAAATTGCTAGCTTTGTATTTGCTATAAAGGGGAGAAAACGCTATAACATTCACATGTAAAGCCTAGCACAGTCAGTCCAGGCCCTTATCACAAAGCTCTGCCGGGTGGTTTAAGCAACAGGACTTTATTTCTGGAAATGGCCTAGGCTGGGCAGGCTGAGGTCAGGCTGCCCCTTCCCTGGGGTTGCAGTCCTGTTCTCACAAGCAGGCAGAGGGTGCAAGCTTTCTAGGTCTCTTTATAAAAGGCACTAATTCCATTCCCCAGGGCTTGGTTGCTAGGCCATTCACCTCAAAGAAAGCTCCACCCCACTGTGGGGAGTGATTTCAGCACAGGAATGTGGAAGAGACTCAGAATTCAGTCCATAGCACTCCCTGGAGCTCAAGCCAAGGGCTGCTTCTGTACATTCCCCTGGGCTCCCAGAGTTAAGAAACCCCTTCCAAACTCTCAGGATACAGACTCTTCTGGGCATGCAGGATAGTACTGTATTGAAACAGGAGATAGAGAGAGGGAAAGGGAACAGTGGACCTTTGTGGAAGAGTGTGGCCAAGCAGAGAGACTTGAGGTTGGGTTGGTTTTTAAATATTTTTAGTTTATACATGAGTATACTGTGTTTCCTATATTTTATATACAATATTTGTATATGAGTCAAACTTAACCGCTTAACAAATGAATAATTCCATTACTAAAAATACCACTCACTAGAATCTATGAATATTTTAATATGGTTCAGGTCACTTGAATTTTCAGGGTTCCCAAGATAAACTTGGAAGTGAATTCCAGAATTCTGTGAATTCTTGAAGTTTGATGTGTAACAATAATTGTCAACTAAAGTTTTCAGGCAGCTCCACTATGTAAAGAAGATAGTTCATCTCCATGCAGTCAGGAACTGAGAATTCAGCGCGTGAGCTGAGTGTGCGACAATCTCAGCTGGCCTCACACTGCAGAGTGTTAGGCAATCTCAGTTTCCCCCTCCCCAGACACTTCTGATTCCACATTTCCCAGTGCCCTGGAAGGCAGCTGTGGCTGCTGTCATGGACAAGATGCAGCCAAGTCCTCAGAGACAAGAGGAGCCCTGGGCCAGCCCTGGGGCGCAGCCGGCCAGGGCATCCCTCTGAGGCGCTCCCTGGTGTCTGTTGCCAGGGCCTACCTGGAGCTCGAGATCACCCTGTCCCAGGAGCAGATCCAGAAGTACACGGACTGCCTGCAGCTCTACGTGAACAGCACTCTGAAGGAGCTTCGGAGGCTCTTCCTCGTCCAGGACCTCGTGGACTCCTTGAAAGTATGGTCTTAAGCCCTTCACTGAGTCCCAAGTTCTGTTTTCCCCAAAGGTAGTGAGTTATAAACCAGCGTGCAGCAGAGCATACAACGGAGGTGATAATTCTATTCTGGAGTCAGAAAGCCTCCAGTTGTATGGCATCATGAGATTCAGCCAGTTCCCCTCAAAACTTTAGAAAGGGTAGGCCACTTCCACAAGGTTGTCCTGTGTTTACTGATGAAGCATGTGTCAAAGGAGGTCACATAGCCACTACGAGTATTTCTGTACTTTTTCTTTTTTTTACTGCATACTAGGCTATCTATTCTTGAACCATTTTCAATTTGTCAACCAATTCCCTAAAATTAATTTTTTTAAATCCAGTTTGGGGACATTAAAAACATATCTACTCCCTCATCAAGAGGAGCTATAGACTGTGTTGACACTGCTCCTCCGAGCGTCCTGGGGCCCAGCCCTGAAAGCAGAGGTGCCCTCCACTCATGCGTGGTGAGGCTTTGAGCTCCATGCGCTCACTGGGGCTGGGGATGTCTCCGAGCCTCTGCAGCTCCCTGGGATTTCGGGTGCAGTCACATCCATCAAACATGATCCAGCAACTGTGCATGGAGGGGCAGCTGGGTGACTGCATGTGACTCCTGCACTCAGAGCTTTGTGTACACCCACAGTGTGCAAGGTGGCACCCATGGGTGAGCTCTGGAGAAAGGGTAGAGGGAACCTTGAGAGGTATGGGCTGGACCCTTAGAGGAAAAATAATAACTCACCAGGGGGACCCTGACTACTGACCTCAGTGCTTCTAGGTACCGTAGTGTGCCAACCTCTGGCCCAGACTATTGCTTCACAGTATCCCTGGAATCTTCCAACAGTGTGATCCAAAGTGTCAGGAGGCTTAAGGGCAGGCCTCTGTCACTGATCCCATGATGGGGTTTGGCCACTTTACTGCTCTTTCCTTTTCTACAGAACAATTTCATCAAAATTCATTTTCTATTGCCCCTAATTCTAATCTAAAAATTATAATTACAAATTCTAAGTAGAAAAAATGGAAATGCTAATGTGAGAAATTCTGATTCTAATCTAAACTGAAGTCAGTGGTATGAGACAGTTGTCTGTCAGAAGTCTCAGGAGCTCCTCTGACCCCTTCACTCCTCAGTTTGCAGTGCTGATGTGGCTCCTGACCTACGTTGGCGCACTCTTCAATGGGCTGACTCTGCTGCTCATGGGTAAGGACAGAGGAAAGGGGCATCACTCTTCCTTCACACACTTGGGCAATGTAATACTTTACCTTGTTTTAGTGGATTCCTCCAGTATTCCTGAGGCCAGAGCACTTCCCTTACACCTGCAATTCAACCAAGGAGTGTAACATATATTGCACATGAATAATAATTTCTAAGTGTGCAGTTTTCTTTGCGACACCACTGGTTGTATTTCACTCTGATATTTATCTGTTTATACTCTGGAATGCCATATGGCCATGTGGCTGCTACGGGTAGAGATTCATGATCGCCTTAGGAGGGCTCAGTCCACACTCATAGAAATAATGACATAATATTTATAAAGGGCTCAGATCCTGTTATTTTTCTCATGAACTGCCCTATCTTCTTTTATTTAGAATGCTTCTTAATCCAAATAATATATCACATACATGTATGTATAATGCTATCATGTCATCATGTGAGTGTAACTCTCAGAATTTTAATGCTGTGTTTGTTTTTCATCCTAGCTGTGGTTTCAGTGTTTACTCTACCTGTAGTGTATGTTAAGCACCAGGTGAGTTCCATGTGGCATCAGAGTCAATAAACTTTGACTTTGTGGGCTTTACATGTGCCTATAATCTCTTTCTCTTTATAGGCACAGATTGACCAATACCTGGGACTTGTGAGGACTCATATAAATGCTGTGGTGGCCAAGTAAGTTACATAGTACTGCTCATAAAAAGATGCACTGTTTATAGGCATTTGAATGAAGTAAGTAGGTGTAACCAAAAGATAGTAAAATGTGGTGATTTATAATCAGTCATTTGAGTCCTATGTTCATTCTTTTCTCAATTATATTACTTAAGAAAATGAGTATAAATTGCAACTCTCAATTAAATAAATCCTTCAGTCACTTAAACTATTCAGGTTAGTTTTAAAACATTAAAATGTAAAATTTTTGTTCTCTAAGAATTTTACCTATGCCAGTTCAACAGATACATGTTTGCTTATTTAATTAATAGCTTTACTTTGTTTGTTTTTTTGGTTGGTTGGTTGATTGATCTTTTCTTTCTTTGTTTTTGTTTTGAGATAAGGTCTCACTATGTAATTCAAGCTAGCCTTTAACTTACTATGTACCCAAACTGGCCTTGAACTCACAGAGATCCTCCTGCCTCAGCCTCCCATATGATGGGATTACAGGCATGTGCCATCACTTCTAGCTAATATTGTTGCTTTTTAAAACCTGAGTATTGAACAGACCAGACTGTATTTCCTGGGCTACCTGATAAATTAGGAGATAAAGATTTCAGTTTTAAAAAAAAATTTCCACTTTATGTATCAACGGCTAACGTGACCATTTAACTTGGTAGTTTTTTCCTAATTATTATGCTAGTATTTTTAGGCTTTGCTTCTATCTACAATGATAGTTTTATTTTTTATTAGTATTGCAGACTTTGTTTTAATCAGGTCTAGAAATTTTCAGCTACAAATACATGTCACTAAATACTAGACTTTGTCACTATAACCCCATCTAGTAATCAGATGTGTCTGGACCTTGATGGTTTTATTGTTTTATATAGTCAAAGATATAATAACAGAATAAATAAGACAATCACTTTAAGTTTTTTATATTAGATTACATGTCATTAGCTATAGTCTTGTCTTGACATTTATAAAATTATCATATATACATATATATATATATATATATATATATATGAGGAATGCATCAGTTCTGTGGTGAATTTGGATCTGTATCAGATCTGTAGCACATTTCAAAATGCATGAAATTATCAGGTTGGACTCAAGTGTAACTGATGTCTGATGAAAATCAACAAATGGAAGTTAAAACAGTCATTTTATATAATACATAGTAGTCTGGGATAGCATGAAATTTGCTAATATCCAAATTTGGAAGATTGTTTAAAAATACAAATTGTGAGACCCCACAGCAGACATAGAATTATAAATTCTAGCATTAGTGACCTGGAATTTACATTTTAATCACCTCTACTAGGTGCCTTTCGAAGACTGAACCATATTCAGAAATTACCACATAGAGCTACAGAATAGGAATTTGGAACCTCCAGGATAGCTACTCAATTTTTTTTGGTGGGGGGGACCGAGGATCAAACTCATGACCTCGTGCTTGCCAGATAGGTGCTTATACTGCTGAGCTAAAGCCCCAGCCCAATTACTCAGTTCTTAAGTTGTCCATTGCTTTATTTGGGGATCCTAAGTGAATCACATTTATTAATTTTTTGGTTGGTTGACTGGTTCCAAAAAAGGAATAACTATTATCTTCTGGATACTTCATGTGATAAGCAAAAGGATGGATAGATAAATGAAATACTCTCAGTCCTAGAAAAGTTTTCAGCCCATTGGTATAGACAAAATTGCAGAGGTATGACTTTAACACAATACAAGAACTAAATGCTAAAGTCAGGCAGATGAGGAAACAATTATTCCTTTCTAGAGTGAATAATAAAAAACCACTGAGATAAAATAGTCTTGGGCATGGGCTTTAAGGGTTAGGTGAACACTCATCTGGTGGATGCTAGAGAAAAGCTATTGCAGGCAGAAGAAATAACCTAAGGAAAGACAGAGACCTAGTAACATAGTCGTGTTCGGAAGCAGTGAGTCGGGCAGTGTGTCTAAAAATCAACTAGGAGATCTCAGCTAGAAGGAATGTAGAAAGAGAGGCTGAAATCAGGTGTGCATCCTCTAAGGAGTTTGACCCTGACCTACCAGGAAATGGCTAGTCCTTGACGTGGCTGAGTAGGACAGGGAGGCAATCAGGTTTCCATTTTGTGAAGATTAACGTGGCAGTGTAATGAGAGAAGAAGAAGAGAGAGACTGGAGATGTGGTGGTGAGCTATGAAACTGTCATCACTCAGACGAATTGATAAGGCCAAAGCTGGTTAAAATGAAGAGAATATCTTGTGTACACGCCTATGCGTAGAAGTAGCTAACCTGCAGTTGGAAATCAAAGCCAAGAAGGGGAAGGAAACTACGCTGACTCTGGGAACTCACACACTTACACAGCTGATCCCCACTCCATGCTTTCCGGTACTAGAACCAAAAATGGGGGCAAAGGCTATGTCTTATTTACAGAAAGGAGGAAATAGCAGCTCTTCCAAAGAACCTGGTGTATCTGACATAAAAGTTTGGAAGGCATTTCATGTTGTGTTCTTACTTCTCAGGGAACTTCACTCTCTGAAATGCAGAGCTTATGCCACTTTAGGAAATATTCAAGAACAGTCATTGGAATCAGATTAGTTTGAGTCTATTCCAGGCATTTTGGCTATATGAGTTCTTCCTAAACATTATCTATTTTTATGAACCTATTTTCCTATCTGTAGTTTAGAAATGTAATACTCATCAACCCTCATAGGATTGTTGGTGATTAAATGAGACAGTGTCCATAGTGTACTCTTACTTGGGCATAGGATATAATAAATATTAGCTAGTCTCACCCCCATCCTCCTCATCATCCTCACCTCATCCTACTCCTGCTTGGGGATCAGTTCAAGAGTTTTAAAGATGGGCTACATCAGGCTATATCAATATACCGCAGTGGCAGTCTTTCTTCCATACTGAGTGGCCTGTCCAGGTCATTTAATCTTTCTTTCTTTCTTTTTTTTTTTTTTTTTTTTTTTTTTTTGTCTTTTGGAGACAGTGTCTCACTATGCAGTTCAGGATGGCCTTGAGCTCACTTTATAGCCTAGGCTGGTCTCGAACTTGGAATGATCCTCCTGCCTCAGCCTCCCAAGTGTTGGGATTACAGGCGTGAGCCACCACACCCGGCTCATTTAATCTTTCTTTATGTCAATTTCCCAACTCTAAAATGGAGCTAATATCTAATAACACTTCTTAGAGTTTTGACAATGAGGGAAAAGCACCTCAAATTAGGAAAGGCAAAACACATATTGTAGAAACTTTAAGAAAATAAGAACATTAGAAATCTGCTCTAAGTAAATGCAGCTTCCTGTATCCAAGTGAGTCGCAGTTTGGGTGGTAAAACTGCCCAGCATTTCATGTAGAGGCCCCTTTGGTGATCTTTGATAAATATTAAAGAATGAAGAACATGTCAAAAAAACTGAAACTGAACTGGAGCTATTCTGATTTTCAACTAAGAACAAAGAATAAATTCTGGAAGTTATTTTTAGATAAATTAAATGCCTACTTTTAAGCAAAACTCTAAAGTCACTAAAATGAGTACTCAGAATATGCTGGGTAATGGAAAGGTCCCATAGGCTGCTTTGACCAGTGAGTACTCTGGTTTCAGAGAGACATTCAGTGAGTCTCCCTGGGCCCTCGCATAGAAACATGGAGACATACAGTGTAATGAAGGCAGAGTATTAGAAGGTTGAAATATTAGAGCCACAGGCTGTTCATGAGACCACCAAATGTCAGTCTCATGTGAGATGTAGAGCCCTACCTTTGACCCTATCGCTTTCAACTCATTGCTTCCTGTGGTTAAGTAAACATAAGTGTAATTATCAGAATTCTAGATGACACAGAGACTGGGGCAAAAGCAAAGTTAGTAAAGGACAAGATTAAGATTCACAGTGAATCAAGGGATATCAAGCAAGTTAACATTTTGGATTAGAATCAATAAAATGAAGTTAGTAGGGAAGGCAAAGTACTAGATTTGGATTTTTAAAAAGTCAAATATAAATTTGACTTTTTACAAATATTTACACATATAGAAGGGGAAGGGATGGATAGGATAGAACATAACCATAGTGTGTGTGAATATGTAATTGATTAATTAAGCACATCCAAGTATGAGGCTACCTTATCATGCTCTCATCCCTGGAACACAAAACCCACAGCCACAACTTAAAGGAAGAGAGGTTCGTTTTGGCTCAGTTTCAGAAGTCTCAGGTGCAGTCAGTGGCTCCTGGGCAGAACCTCATGGCAGAGGGCTGTGGGAGAAGAGAGCTGCTCAGGTCATGGCAGCCAGGAAACAGAGAGAGAATGGAAGACCTAAGGAGGGAGATACACCCTTCCAGATGACACCCTGGTGATCAGCCTCTTCCAGTCAGACCCACCTCCTGCCAGACGTCTAGCTCTGAACTTATGATCCAGTCACTTTCCAGAAGCCCTGCCTCTGCTCACATGAGGCCTTTGGAGGACTTCTCCACCTAAACCATAACAGAATCAATGACATGTGGAGCCATCTTTTACAAAGAGATGTCATAATAGAAGTACGAAGTCTAAATGAAAAGAAGCTGCCATCCTTGTATTCTACATTGCTCATTTTATATCTACGTTCTACACATTTTGAAGTTGGACATTTTAAGAGAGCATTTATACACAAGAGTGTGACAGAATGACCAAGATATTGGGGTGTCAGAAATCTGAACTAATGACCAATGAAGGCAAACCTCACTAAGAGTTGATTACCCTGGGCATGAGATGCCTTTGAAAGAATTCAATAGACATCCCAAATAGTGGGAGGCTTAACTTTGTGAAAGGAGTAAGCTTTCTCTTTTTCTCTGAAGAGCAATGAGTGGAGATTCTAGAAGTTCGAGGATTTGAATGAGATTTAAGGGAAACAGTAGCAGTTTGAGTTGTTCAGCTGGAAGGCATTGCCCGTTGGAGCAGTGAACCCCAGGACGTTCACACAAGCATGTGCAGAAGTTAGTTGGCCACCACCACTCAGTGCCCTCTCCAGCTCCTCTTCCACTCATCCACCCTGCTTCAAGTCCCGTAATTCCGAAAGCTGTCTCAGGGCTCCAGACCCTCTGCCCCTGAGCACAAACCTCCTCTGCGAGCTCCAGGCGGTTCACCTGCTCACTTAGTATTTTCCCGCGTGTGTCTCATGGACACTTAAGACTACACGGCCAAACACCTTGCGGTTCCATATCGGAACCTGTTTTTCCTTCAGTTCTCAACATCTTGGTAAACATCAGCATCATTCACCTGGTTCCCAGGCCCAAAACTGAAAAACCTTCCTCAGTCATTCTTTCTGCTTCCTTTCTCGTGTGTTCAGCCCATCAGGATGTCAGGTGGGGCCCTCAGGCTCACCACACAGCTCTCCGGACTGCCAACCTGTCTGTCCCTCTACCTGTCACGTGCCCCGGACGTGGCCGTCTCGCGCCTGGACTACTCCAGTTTCCCTCACTCCATTATTGCTCCTACTTTTAGTTCCCTAGTTTTTCGCACAGCTGCTGTCCATTATCTTAAAACATGAGTCACAGCACTCCCTGCCTAAACTTCGTCAGTGGCTTCACACAGCACGAAACAGAACCCAGCCCTTACCACCACCATGGGTTCCAACACGAGGCTACTGCCTACCTCTCACGCCCCGTCTCTAAGCTCTGCACCCACCAGCCACACCCAAGTGTGTCGTCTTTCCTGAGCCTCTGTGCTTGCCGCTTCATCCATCTAAAACCTCCATCCTCCTGAGAGTGTGGACTCCGTCCTATGTGCTGGGCGTGTTTGTCGGGTTGACGGATTTAAAGTAGGCACTACTCACCTCACCATGAGCCCCATCCTTTCTATCAAAGAGCCTGATTTTGCTCTGTGGAATGTGTCATGATCTAAACATCCCTGGTCAACATGCTTATTTCCTCTCTTCTGAACCCCCACAAGTGCAAAAGCTCCATGAGAACAGATACCTCCTCCTTTGTCTTTAGCACTGATTTCCTGCCAGAGTCTGCATAGTGCATTGTGAAGCTTCAGTTTAACAAAAGCTTCTAGTGTAAACCGAGCCTCAAACCACACAAGCACACCATGAACATCAGTGAGTTTAGGAGCTTCTGTGGAGTCTGGCCCGCACCCACATGTTAAGATGTGTCTTGAAGACCAGAAAAGCTCATCAGCTGAATGAGCAACAGAGCTGGGACTAAGACCCCTTTTGCTGACCTGCAGCTGTGTGTAGTTTGACCACGCTGAGGCAGACGTAGGCGTCTTATCTTAGAACCAACCTTCCTTGCTCTTGTCTTACTGCTGTAATAATTACACCCTCTCTTTCAAAGGCACCCCAGCATGTTGATTAGCTACATAGTTATACTAGATGTGACTTTCTCAGATCGTTCATTATCCAATGTTTATTTCCTTTTTATTGGTTTATATAAGAGTGTTTAGAGGTATGCACATAAAACTATATCTCCTGAAATATTAAGCTATTTGGTCACTTAGCTATTTAAAGTAATATATGATGAAGATATAAAGTGATTTCATTTAGAACATTTGCAATTTCACCCTTTAATGTTGTTTTTTCAGGATCCAGGCTAAAATCCCTGGTGCCAAAAGGCACGCGGAATAGGTGGCTCTCCTGGCGGGGACCGGACACACCCAGGGATGTCTGAGTGGTAACAGCTCTCGCCTTAGTCATTACTGCAAATCTGTTGTCCCCCCCAATACCATAATTTTAGAGGCAAACTTTGAAACAGCTGTTTTTAGGCTGTTGGTGTACGCTTAGGATATTTGAGTGACTTGTGTCAAGCACTGAAGTATAGAGAAAAGTGTATTAGGTGTGAATTTTAATTTTGTGTTGCTAACAAAGTGCATGACGGTGAGAGCCATTTCTTGTTCCCTTGCGCACCCCCTCCCTCCACAGTGCTTCTGTAGCGTCTCATGACCCTGTGGCTTGGCCCTTCCTGCCCAGTGCTGACGCAATAGTGGAAATCGCTTCTGTGTCTTTGGGTTGCTGGTTGGGTTAATCTTTAATAACATTATATAGAATTGTAGACTAATGTTTTAGCATTTTTTCCAAAACACACAATGTAAACATAAAACAAAACCAAAAAACAAAACAAAAAAATCAGTCCTCTGTACTTATGGTAATCAGTTTTGTATAACTTAAAATAATTAAATGAATAAACCCAAAATGAACATGCAATACTTTTGTTGTATGAGATTGACAGGCTGATTTACATGTATGGTCACTAATAAGTACCAGCATGTTAACTTTATTACAATTTGTATTACTTTCTCTGTAGTTCCTAATGGACTTAATTATGGACTCTGGATATTTGCACTTCTGTACTTGATTCTGAATGCATAAATAAATGTTACTAAATGTAGGAAGTTCTCTGTCTTGTCATCATCTTACTGGAGGATGCAAACATCCTAAGTGAAGTCACTTGAAGACGTGCCGGGAGAACGTGCCTGCAAGCTCCTTTCTTTTCTCTCCAGGAGCACAGGGCCAACTTCAGTGTGGTTTAAATGGCTCCTTTGGGTTTTTAGTATAAATCACTGGAGCTCTAGTTAAAAACTCTTCATATTGTATTGTGAGTTGTAGACGGCACTCTGCTTTTGTTCGTTTTTTTTTTTTTTTTTTTTTTTTGTCTATTTCAATTCAGTGTTGGAATCAAAAGTCAAAGATGAAGAAATAAAGAGAGTAGCAGTAGGAGAAAAAAAGTAGGAGGAGGAAAAAAGGCACAGTTACTTGAGCAGAGCTGTCTTCGCCCAATTTAACTTGGGTAGATAAGAACATAGAGAGTTATTCTTCCACACAGAGCAGTGTGAAGGTCACAAGGCCAGCCCGACACTGTGCCAATGACCACAAATTCTCATTTTGGTGTTGGGAGCAGAGAGCTGGTTGCTACATGGAAATGCTCACCAGACAGAGGGTGGCACAAAATCACAGCTGTGGTACAAGCTTGTGTTTTAAGGATTCACCAGGAAGCTGAACTTCAAGATTGGGTCCTGCTGGATAAAGAGGTTCACCCAATGAAGGAAATGCAGAGCCCAGAAAGCCAAGACACATGTGTGTGGCAAACACAGAGCTCAGCATGTGCTGAGGTGATCAGGGCTCTGGGATCTTACGATGGGAATAGTGGTACCAAGTGTTGCTCACACTAGGAAGAAACCTGAATGCCTGTACCGAGGATTTGGGGCTATATTCTTTAACTTTTAGAGTCACACAAGGCACCAGAAAGTAGAATATAGAAGACAACTGTAATGCAATTCTAACAGCATCCAGGTACCGAGTGAATGGCCTATTACTATAGCCACAGTGACAACAGAAAGGAGACTGTTCCCAATCCTTCATAGCAGCCTGGCACCCAGCATGGGGAAAGATGCATCCCAGAGCACGTGGAGGGGGAGTGGGCCAGAGCGGGCGACTTGGTAGATATTGTAGACAGACACTGCCCTGATGAGCACCTTTTTAGATTTTGAAGCCAGCAGCTCGTTTGCCTCACCCCAGACTCACTGGTGTGACTGGCTGAGCAAGAGAATATGATAGTTTGCTGGGTCAGAGGCACCAGAGAACTGGGTTAAGGCAGGAAGATAGTAAGCTTGGTCGGATGCCTAATTTTTTGTTTGTTTGTTCCTTAAATCCAAATGATTCCTCAGGTTGAAAATGGAGGTCAGTGCTCGGGTATGTATACAAGGCCCTGGGTTTAATTTTCTGCACCAAAAGAAAAATGAACAGAAGATAATTTCTTTTTGTCTATATGTTTTTCAGTTTCCAACCTTTGATATAGTTTTTGTCTATGTGGCTTTATTGTACAAAATTGACCTTAAGCCAGGCACAGCGCCTGACTAGCAAGCTTGAGGTCTTGAGTCCAATGCATAGTATGCAAACGAAAAGAGAAACGAAGTTAATCTTCAGAATTGGCATTTACAGGGCTTTTCTTCCTCCTATTGATGCAGAATTCCTTTCCCATGTAGTTGGAGGTTCTAATTAGGAAGCTTCTTTTCTGGCAGTGGTGAAGATTTCTGGGGAAACCTTCAAGCTTACAAAATGATAAGTCTGCACATGGGTCCTTAACAAATGGCTCACAGAACATTCTATTTTCCCTACAGGAGCCACTAGCCACGGCAGTACCAGAAGTGATGTAAATAACATGTGGGCCCGGGGAACAGGTTAGAAGAGGATGGAGGGTAGTTGCCCAGGGAGCCCAGTGTGAGTGAGATCTTCTTGCTGTGACCTGCAGAAAGTTCTGATAGCCTGTGAATAGACAGATGAAGTAGGTAAGAGGGAGTGGAAGAGGCCACAGTGTGCTTGATGGATCATCTCAGAAAAAGAAAAGTACAACAGTTAGTACATCTTTTTCTCTTCCATACTCATATTAAAAAGAAATTTGGGTCAGCGACTTTTTTTCAATCACAGCTCCTCTCAAAGTTACAGTTGAGTAGAGAAATACACCAGTCGAATAACAGTCAAATGATTGGTTTCACCGCTGCTGAAGTTGCTGGTCTATGGTCAGAGAAAGGCATATAGGCCATTTACCATTGCACAATAAACAGTCAGACCAAGACCTAGGTCTGCATCTGTCTGATCGCCAGGTAGGGCACCTTGCCAAGGCACAGTGCTGGCCAGGGTTTCTTGCTCCTGTGCTGCACTCTCTGGCTCAGGATTGAGGCTGCTTCAGCAAGACCATGGTTGCTATCCTAGGAGCCCACTGAGGGTGTTAACCAGCAGCAGGGATTTATTGGGAGAATGCAAGGGAGACCACATTCTTAAAGAGCAGAGGACTGTGTCTTTCTAAACACATAATTTTGCTGCTTAATGCTAGCTCTTCTGAGTGATGGTGTTGAAGGGGTGAATCTTTAAGGAGTGAGACCTCAAAACTGGATATGTGGCGTATGCCTGTCATCTCAGCACATTGGGAGGATGAAGCAGGAGGATTTCGAATTTGTACACATCCTGTACAATTTAGTGCCATAGCAAGACCCTGTGTCAAAATGAGAAATAAATTAACAAATGAAGGACTACAGATGTGGCTCAGTGTAAAAGCCCTGGATTTCTCAGTACTACAAAAAAGGGAAGAGGAGGAGGAGCAGGAGGAGGAGCAGCTGAGGTTTAAGACTGGCCCCTCCCCCTGAGTTCCTGGTAATGTCATCTCTTCCTCTTGCACTTGCTCCTGCCATCTACCAAGGAGTGCTGCAGACTCTGGAGACCCTCACCAGAACCACTGGGACTGCCTGTCTCTAAAGCTAGGCTAAATAGTCTTCCTCTCCTGTTTATAAATATCCACTCTTGGGTATTGCATTACAGGAATGAAAAATGGGCTGGCACACCAAACTTTGTAAAACTGCATTTGTGTCTTAGCTGAAATGCATCCCTTTATCCTGAATCCTAAATTGGCTTTTTCTCATCTCTGGTTGATATTTCTGAACTCCATTTTCCCCACCCCCTTTCCGGTAGAACTCACCACCATACCTTATTCCTAACTAGTCCCCAAAGTGCCCAGAGCATTCTCTTTCTCTCTCTGGTTCTTTCTCCTCCACCATGACCACTGGCTTCCTTGTTTGCTGAAAGGGTGCTCCTGTTTGCTGAAAGAGGACACTGACCCTGGGCCCACATTCTTTAAACTTCTTCATGTCCTCGAAACTACAAACACACTCAACAACCTTCTCTTTGATAAAGGGGCCAAACATGCTCACTAGGAGAACGACAGTCTCTTTAATAAATGGTGTTGGAAAAACTCCATATGCCGAAAACTAAAACTATACCCATGCCTATCATCATGTACTAAAATAAAATCTAAATGGATCAAAGATCTAAATATTAAAACAGAAACACTAAATCTATTGGAAGACAAATTGGGTAAAAACCTTGAAGACATAGGGGTAGGTAGAGAATTCATAAACAGGACTCCAACCATATGGGAAATACTTCCCAGAGTCGATAACTGGCATCACCTCTCATTAAAAAGTTTCTGCATGTCAAAAGAAATCTCCAGCATAGTGAAAAGAAAACCCACAAACTGGGAAAAAATCTTAGTGAACTGCCTCTCAGACAAAGGACTTCTGACTAAAACGTACAAAGAATTAAAAATAATCAGACCCCCAAAATTCAAAGACCCAATCCATAAGTGGGCATCTGAGATGAATAAACAATTTTCAGATGAAGAAATACATACGGCAAATAAATATATGAAAAAATGTACATCATTATTAGTCATTAGAGAAATGCAAATTAAAACCACACTGAGATTTCATCTCACTCCTGAAAGAATGGCCAAGATCAAGAAAACCAACAACAACAAATGCTGGAGAGGCTGTGGGGAAAAAGGAACTCTCCTGCATTGTTGGTGGCAGTGTAGGCTGGTGCAACCACTGTGGAGGTCAGTCTGGAGGTACCTCAAAAACCTGAAGTCCCATTTGTTCCAGCTATGCCACTTCTAGGCATATTCCCAGAAGAACTGAAAACATCATACCATAGTGATATATGTGCATCCATGTTTATAGCAGCACAATTTGTAATAGCCAGATTTTGGAAACAACCTAAGTGTACCTCAACTGAAGAATGATGAAAAAGTTGTGGTATTTTTATACAATGGAGTACTACTCAGCTATAAAGAATGATCACATTGAGATATTTCTAAATAAATTTCTAAATAAATGGATGCAACTTGAGATAAGCAAAATGAATCAAACTCACATGTATAAATACTGTATAGTCTCCCTAGTGTAAGAAATAGTAAGAGTATATAAGAGTTTATGGTAATCATGAGTCCCCCATTATATTGCTTTGAAAACTTATAATGTTTGCATTATTTAGTTGAAATAGTTTTATGTTGGGAGCCGCAGCCCCGAGCCCGGTCGCCTCACTTGGCGGACGTGAGGCCTGTAGTAAAGAGTAAAGCCTGAGGTAGATTACCCCTCCCATCGAGCACGTTAGTTTCCTGCTTACCGCGTAAGCAACCCGCTCAACAATATAGTCTGCCTGGCAACTGATGATGTTAGCCAATCAGCTTGCCTTGCTTACTTTAACATGATTGGACACTGTATCCGTATATATACTGGTGCCACCCCTGGGGGGGAAGAAGAAGCCCGGAAGTAGAAGCCCAGAAGGAGCCGCGGGGAGCGGACCAGAGGAGGCTTCGGCTGGGAGCGATCCCAGGGCAGGCTGTACGGAGAAGGAAAATAAAAGAAAAGGTTGTCCACTGCCAGACTTTGTCGTGTGTCCTTCCTGCCGGCCGGGAGCGGACATCGACATTTGGAGGCCCGCACGGGGACTGATCACCCCCGAGACGTGACAGCGGACAACGCTCCAGTACAGAGCTGCGAGACAGGTGAGTTGGGGATAAGCCTGGGCTCTGGGTGGCGCGCACCTACAGGGCTTTTAGACTCCCCTCAGGCTCACGCGTAAGTGGCGGATTCCTTGGGCCTCACGCGGTGAGTAACATATTAAAAGATGGGAAACATGCTAGGTAGCAACACTAAGAGCGAGGGTGGTTGTGGAGAAAGCTCTCAAGAGCTTACAAAAGTACGCAGGGTATTTGAGCAGGCCCAGTCAGGGAGCTCCCGAGAGGGGCCCGTCAAGGGGAACAAAGATGCTAAGGAGAAGGACGGGGCTCTAGCCTCGGAGTCGTCTGACTCCGAGGACGAGGGAAAGTTGAATGGCAAGGAGGCCAAAGAGACCAGCTGTCAGGAGCCTAAGTCGCTCGATAAGGAGTCGCAGGGTTCTTTCCCAGTAATTCAGGGTACCACAGAGCCATTTGTTGACTTTGTGGCCCGAATGCAAGATGCTGCCGATAAGATATTTTCTGATCCGGGCGTGGCTCGACCGCTGGTAAGGCAGCTGATTTTTGAGCAATGTACAAAGGAGTGCAAGGCAGCGATAGCTCCTCATAAGAACAAGGACCTCAACGCCTGGATTAGGATATGCAGAGAGATAGGGGGGCCGCTCTCCAACTCGGGAGTGGCTGCTCTCCTGGCCGCGGCTGTACAGCAGAGGGGACCTCGCGGGTTAGAAGGGGAATGTAAGGCTAAAGGGTGTTTTGCCTGCGGGGAGCCAAGACACATTAAACGTCATTGCCCAAACAATGCAGATGCTAGGCCTCGCCCTAGGAATGAAGAACCATATGTTTGTGGGCGATGCAAGAGGGGATCACACAAAGCTGAGGAGTGTAGGTCGGTCTTTGATGCTCAGGGCAACCGTATTTGTGGACGAGATGCTAGAGAGCCAAAAAACGGCCAGAGGGGGCCCCCTTCACAGGCGGGCCCCCGCCCCAGAGACAGGACAGCTCAGGATGGCAGCCTTCAACAAGGGCCACCCCTGGGTCAGCAGGTGTGGACCTCAGTGTCGCCTCCAGACTTATACAGAAGGTCACCATTAGGACGGATGGCGTTAGGACCCTAAATGACATGCAAAAGCTATTGGGAGACATTAATTGGATTAGGCCATATTTACATATACCAAATTCAGATCTCAAACCCCTGTTCGACCTTCTGAAGGGAGACCCAGATATAGCCTCCCACAGGAGGCTCACTCCTGAGGCAAGAGCTGCCTTACAGAGAGTGGAAAAAGCCTTAGGTGGGGCTACCTTACACAGAATTGAACCAGGGCGACCCTTTGATGTCTGTTTGCTACAGACTAGTCTACAGCCCACAGCGGTGATTTGGCAGAAAGGACCATTACTGTGGATACACCCTAAGGTCTCACCTGCAAAAGTCATAGAGCATTACCCGGAGGCAGTCGCTTCATTGGCCCTTGAAGCGCATGATAGAGCTGTCCAACATTTTGGCTCAGGACCACAAGCCATCCGAGTACCCTATACCGCCAGCCAGATCAAGACCCTGGCTGCCTGCATAGATACATGGGCCATTCTGAGATGTGTTTTCCATGGGGATATAAACAATCAATACCCTAAAGACCCTATCTTGTCATTTGTCACTCAGCACCCTATAATTTTTCCAAAGGTTACTGCCTCTGAGCCATTAGTCCCAGCAACTACAATATACACAGATGGCTCCAAGACGGGGATAGGCGCCTATGTGATCCTAGGCAAGCCCCCGGTTACCATACAATTTGAACCTGATCAGCCTCAGGTGGTGGAACTGCAGATCGTTAAAATGATTCTTGAACGGTTCTCAGAAGCCATTAATATTGTCTCCGATTCTAGGTATGTGGTCAATGCTATGCAAGTGCTTGAGACTGCCGGTTTAATTAGATCCACTTCCACAGTGGCTGGGCTGTTCCTGTCTATCCAGACATTGCTTCAGAACAGACACCATAAGGTCTTCACCACCCACATAAGAGCACATACATCCCTGCCGGGGCCCATGGCACAGGGGAATGCGGCTGCTGATACTGCCACTCGCCCGTTATGGATTTTTACCTTACTAACACCAATCGAGCGAGCCCGTGCCTTCCATGATAAGTTTCATGTCAATGCCAGGACACTAGCAAACCATTTCCATGTTTCCAGAGCAGATGCACGAGATATCGTGCGACTATGTGACTCCTGTGCCACATACAAACCTGCCATACCGATGGGAGTAAACCCTCGAGGTTTGATCCCTGGTGATGTTTGGCAGATGGACATCACACATATACAGGAGTTTGGGACTCTTAAATATGTTCATGTTTCCACAGACACCTGTTCTCACGTCATATTCGCAACAGCAGAAACAGGTGAAAAAGTGTCTAATGTGATCAATCATTGCCTGGCGGCTTGGGCCGCATGGGGCAAACCAAAAATATTAAAAACTGATAATGGACCAGCCTATATAGGCAAAGCCTTCAATGAGTTCTGCAAAATGATGGAGGTTCAATTAAAACATGGTATCCCATATAATCCCCAAGGTCAAGGAATCATTGAGAGGGCTCATAGAAGCCTCAAAGAAATTTTACAAAAACAAAAAGGGGGAGTAGGCCAAGGCCTGGCCCCAAAGGCACGATTATCCATGGCACTATTCACACACAATTTTTTAAATTTAAATAATGATAATTGCTCCCCAGCCGTGGAGCACTGCAACCCTTCCCCCAACCATAAAGGGTGGGTGAAGTGGAAAGATGTCCTGACAGGACAATGGATGGGCCCGGATCCAGTGGTCAGCTGGAACCGAGGCGCGGTTTGTGTTTTCCCACAGGAATCGGGACGAGAACCACTGTGGGTACCGGAGAGACTGACACGGGCGACAAAGCCCTCGACTGAAGATCAGACCTGCCCTACCAGAGATCCATCACAGACCAACCAACAAGATGAATAAAAATAGCGGTAGCCCGAAATGGACAAGAAGATCCTCAGGCATATGCATGGCTCGCTCGCCTAGCCTACGACCGAGTCTAGGGACGGTGAGCTTCCCACACTCCTCCTCTAAAAAATTATGACATAGCTGGGTAGGAGAGTCAATGACGGGTAAGAGCGTACTCCCCCGGTGCGACTCAACCTAAGCCAGGCCCTACCCCATCCTGCACGTAAGCCGCTGGACTGTTAGATGCTGCCCAGGTCTAAATTTCTCTCCGAGGGGATTTCTTTACGGAGAGAAAATGAGTGCAAGCTTGTGTGCATCCAGGTTCCGTCCAGTTTGTGCCTGGCCCTAGAAAAAGGACGAGGGCCTCAGGGCCTTGGCAGACCATGGGACGGCCGACCAGGGTCTAAGCCAAGGACCTACGGTGGGCCTACACATAGGGCATAAGCCTCTGCACCCAGTCCAGGAAGGGCTACGATGCGCACATTCATAAAAAATAAAAAAGGGGGAGATGTTGGGAGCCGCAGCCCCGAGCCCGGTCGCCTCACTTGGCGGACGTGAGGCCTGTAGTAAAGAGTAAAGCCTGAGGTAGATTACCCCTCCCATCGAGCACGTTAGTTTCCTGCTTACCGCGTAAGCAACCCGCTCAACAATATAGTCTGCCTGGCAACTGATGATGTTAGCCAATCAGCTTGCCTTGCTTACTTTAACATGATTGGACACTGTATCCGTATATATACTGGTGCCACCCCTGGGGGGGAAGAAGAAGCCCGGAAGTAGAAGCCCAGAAGGAGCCGCGGGGAGCGGACCAGAGGAGGCTTCGGCTGGGAGCGATCCCAGGGCAGGCTGTACGGAGAAGGAAAATAAAAGAAAAGGTTGTCCACTGCCAGACTTTGTCGTGTGTCCTTCCTGCCGGCCGGGAGTGGACATCGACAGTTTTATCCTGGTTTGTTTGATTTTATTATCTGTGATGGTATGAACAGCTATTTTGAAGAAAACAAGACATTGTAATAGCCAGTGCTGATTTAATATCATCTTACTCTGAAGTCCTAGCATGCTTTTGTTCTTCTGTTTCCATTGGTTCTGTCATGTTGTATCTTACTGGATTTTATTATGTGTGATAGTATAAACAAATTTTCTATGGAAAATAAGATAATATAGTAGCCATTGTTCATTTTCTGTTATTTGGTTCTGAATGCCCTGTAATACTTTCATTCTTTTGAATGGTTTTATACTATTTTTATGTTTGATACTAATGTATATGAAGTTTGCTGAACTATTTCGAAGAAAGAGATATTATGGTAGTTACTGTTAATTACGGGTTGTCTTGTGGTAAAATACTGTGTTGCTTACATTGCTCTGTTCTGATATGCTTTGTTATGTCCTCTTTTGTCTTAATCTCTGTAAAAAAATAAAAACACACACACACAAAATAAAGACAAAGAGGACCGAGGATAGCTCGGGATGGCTGAGCTTACAATAGCATTTGTATCCAAAGGAAATGGTTCTTATTTTCCACCAGTACAAATATTTCATCTGTGCTCTGTGATAAGCATGTCTTCATTTTCCTCAATTTTCATCATTTCAGCATATAAAGTCTCATTTTTGAATGAAGAATGAACAGCAAGAGATTCACTAAGCTGGTCTAACACTAAATCATGTGACCTAAATCTGTCCCAAATCTGTTCAACCCCAAAGCATTTCTGATGAAGGGCGAAAACAAGTGGTAGGGAGAGAAAGAGGAAGAGCGGCCTCCTTCCTGGTGCTGCCTTAGCTGGCCTCGCTCTCCTAGTCGGAGCGGCTCCACCCCAGCACCAACTGGCTGTCTGCTTCTCTGAGGATCTGCCGGCTGACTGTGTGCTGTCATCGCTGTGGCTGAGCATCTGTGTGTGCCTGTGGACCTCCACGATGTCCAGGCTACCTAACAGCTGAGCTGGGGAGATTCTGCCATGGAGTGTGCAGTGCGGGGACACAAGGCACCTTTCTATTCCAGGACAGAAACTTCACTGAGTCCTTCAAAGCCTCTATGAGAGACCCAGCTTGCCTGCTGGCTTAGGGCTGATGTTGGGGCACAAACCATGAGCTTGGAAAAGACCCAGGCCATTGTACCCCTTTGGCTCTTCAGAACAGAGAGGCTGGTATCCCCAAACTGTCCTGACCTCCCCTCCTTGGTGGCCTTGTGAACCCACCCTCATCATGGAGATAGAAAAGAAGTTCTGTGAGGCTCTAGACAGACTTCCTTCCTGCGGGAAAAGGAAAATGGACTTCCCTGCAGGGCTCCTTCCATACCTCCCTGCTTATACAAGGGCAGAGACTGCAGGGCAGTGCAGCACAGGCAAGCTGAAAGTGTAGACACGCACAGTCTAGCCCGGGTCGGCAGACGCACACTCCCAAATCTGAGTTTTCTTTGCCAGATTTTATGGGAAGAGGCAGCTGTAATAGCAACATCATCCTCAAATGCAGTGCAGACTTTGCAGGCAGTAGAGACTAATCACACTGGAAGACTCAAGCAGGCAAGCCCTGTGCACACTGGAATACAACTCCAGTGAGGCCCAGGGTTCTGGCTCTGTTGGCAGGAAGGGGTAGACAGAAAGAAGCCTGCTTACAATAAACTAATTTATTTAGAAATATCTCAATGTGTTCTGTCTGGGATGGGACTCATCGTAAACTGGTTCCAGGAGGCACAAAAAGTATTAAAACTGGCCTAACGATTTTGGCTGGAAAGGGTAGCAAGTCTGGCGGCAATCAACATAAATGGGTTCCAGCTGCCATGCCAAGTACCAAATAATGACTGGTACTGGGACCCAATTTCCAAGCTAAAATGCATTGAGTACCAAATCCAACAAAGTTCAAAGAAGTGATTCATCCTCACTACCAAGCAAAGTCTGCCTTGAATGTACTGACTATAAGAGGAATGCACTTGCTTGTACCAACGTAAAAAGATGCATGAGACAAGAAAAAATGGCTTAAAGCCCAGTGAACACTATCTATAGATACTGATGGACCGGAAAGATCTATTATATGTTCTACTGTTTTAGTTTTGTGTATTTTATTTCTTTACTTTCCTATGATTTTATAAATAAGAAAGCTTTTCTCTCTTTATAATAATAAAGGAACTCGTGCTTATGAATAAACATTCAAATACATACATAGATATGAAGAAAAAAGTTAACATTGTCCATTATTTTAGCTTTTTACACCTAGTGTTTAACACACACCTTAGTAGCTTAAAGCAAATCAAGTTTATTGTGATTGTTCCAGGGGTCAGAAGTCTGAAATGGGTTTCACTGTGCTGATGCCGAGATGTCAGCAGGGCCGCGCTCCTCCAGGAGGCCCTGGGAGAGCCCATCTCCTCGCCATTTCCAGTTCCTGCAGGCTGCCTGCATCCCTGGTTCATGGTCACCGCCCTCCAACTGCAAAGCTGCTGCTCTAGCTCCTTCAAATCTCTCTCACCTTGGCACTGACTCGTCTGCAGTGATAAGATGGCCCCTCCAGATAATCTAGGCTACATGCCGCATCACTGAGTCCACTGACAAAACCTTCATTCCATCTGTGACCTTAGTGATCCCTCACCAGGTAGCACAGTGCAGCTGCAGGTTCCAGGAATTCTGATGGGGACATTTCTAGGAGGTATGGTTTTACCTAAGATGCCCATAATTTTCCCCAACCAGGAAGAACTACAGCTAACATTTTAATAAATAATTTTTTCAGGCCATTTTATATATGCATGTGTATATACAAATTATAGAAATGTACTGCATGTGTGTGAATATATATACGTGTATATGGAGAGAGTAACATATACATGCATTATACAGATTTGTAAAAATTGATTTTGTATATACACACATGTGTATGTTTCTATGTTTTTGTGTAAACTTCTGTAGGTTTTTTGCAGTTTCAGCATACTTTTGTTTAATGTCCTTTTAAGATTTGTTGCATATTCATTTTACAAACATCTATTTCATGACTACAAAAAGAATACTGGTTTTTAGCCACATCCCCTCTTAGACTGCCCAGAGCTACCAATTTTGTTCATTACACAAAGGTCAATAAAATGACAAATGAGTCAGTTTGAACATCTTTTCTCTGCTAGAGATTCTGATTGAAATTAACTAGATGTGGATTTTAATGAGAATAAAGGAATTATCTCTTTGTTTCACAACTTCAGAATTCTCCAGAGCATCTTTTCCCTGTGTAACCTACAATATAAAGCTTGAATGCTTCTTGGAAACCATAAATCTTGCTCACTGAATTATGAAAGGAGAGATTATCAGGTGCTGTAGTTTTGGTCTGGAATGGCCCATGTGATGCATGCTCAGTTCTGAGCCCCTGGAGCTAATGATGGGTAGCAGGATGTTTAAGGAGGGAAGCCTGATGTGAGCGAGTGACCTTCCAGGAAGCACGTTCTGGTTTGGGACCCTGCACTTCTCTCTCCGATTCCCTGTCACCATGAGGTGACAATCCTTGTTCCACTTTGCTCCCTGCCATGATGTTTTGCCTCACCACAAAAACAATGGCACCAATTCTTAATGAACTGAAACCTCTCAAACTGTCAGAATCCTTCCTCCTTCCATGTTGAACATGTCAGGCATTTTGTTCCAGTGATAGAAAGCTGAATAACACATGAGGCTTCTGGAGAGTTTTCATTAGGTCATTCTGGAAAATAACCTCATAAGGTATTATCAGTGAATGCAAACATATATTATTGGTTCTTGGCAGAGCTTTATTGAGCAATAATTGAAATAATAAACCGAAACAATAAGCCAAGTAGGTAAGGTCCCATTTGATGAGTCTGACACACAAGCCCATGAAGTGACCAATGCAATGACAATAATGAACATACTTCTCTTATCCAAAGGTTCCCTTGTGTGTGTATACACATCAATTTCTACACACTATTTTTAATAATTCTACATTATTGCTTTGCATAAATCATATTTTGTTACCTCCTATGTGTTGAAGGCAGCATTAATAGCTCAATCTTTACAACAATTCTATGAACTAAGAACTCCTAATACCATAGTACTTTTGGAGCTGGGATACGGGTGACATGGGACAGGCTACCTGTCTCCAAGATACTCCTCCCAGAAGTGGTGGGCCTCCCTTACACCCTGCACCTTTCTCCACATGCAGCACACCACCCTTTCTGAGTGGACGGCCTTCTAGTTGTCCCTCCATGTAGATGACCCACAGGTTACTTAAACAGAGTTCTGTTGAACTGATCATTTGCATTGCTTGTTTTTAAAATTTATATATATAACATAAAACTGCACAGAATAAGCTCCTACCCATGTCCTTGGACACAACTATGTTTATCTCTAAGAAATGATCTTCTAAGAAATACTCTTAGAAATACTACACTATGCTAATACTTCTCATACAAATTACAAACAGAACTCCAGATAAGCATTCATATTCCATGCTGGCACTTTGAGCTATGGTTCTTTTTCATTTTACTTACATAGAAAAAGAATAAATGAATTTGTTCTTTGAATGCTAATGAGATAAATTTCCTTTCAATGTGTTTCTTAGAATTTCTTTTTTATCTTAGGAAGTAATTGTTCATGTTATTTACCCAGATTTCCATTTCATAATGAATAAAGTTCCTTTTGAAAAGGATGAGGTAAATTTTGTACAGCACGCTCCATGTATAGAGAGCCATATAAATAAATCTGGACATGGTGCCACGCACCTATAATCCTAGCATGTAGGGAAGCTGAGGCAGGAGGATCATAATTTCAAGTCCCACCTGAACAACTCAGTGATAGCCTGACTCAGAACTATGTTAGTTTCTTTTCTCATTGCTGAGACAAAACACCCAACACCCAAAGTTAAGAAACTGTTTATTTAGCTCACAGTCTGTGGAGGTTTCAGTCCATACTTGGCTGGCTACAAGGCAGTGTGGCAAATGGCAAAAGGGCAACAGTTCATGGTGGTGGAGACAGCACAACCACAAGTAAGCGAGAGAGGACAAATCTTTCTGTTCCTTATATTGTATGCAGGTCACCCACCTAGGGCAGGAATAGCACTCACATCCTTAATCCCAGCATTGCACTACCAACCAAACACACACTCTAGACTCAGCTACCTCTGAGAAAAAACTCCATCTAAAAGTGCATGAGGCTTTGACAGGACATCTAGACACAAGTCATAACAAAAACAGACAAACAAAATGAAACAAAAAAACCCAGGAATGTCCCTAGGTTGGCTCCCCAATATCATACACGTATGCACACACACAACGTGAGATAAAGTAGAATCTAAGACATTTCTCACAAATCTTGTTTAGAGAAAATAAAGTGTTGAGGAAAAGAATAAAAATAAAGAACCATAAAACTCCAGACACCCCTGGGCCCCCAGGAATCCAGACACCCCTGGCCCCCAGGAATCCAGACATCCCTGGCCCCCAGGAATCCAGACACCCCTGGGCCCCCAGGAATCCAGACACCCCTGGGCCCCCAGGAATCCAGACACCCCTGGGCCCCCAGGAATCCAGACACCCCTGGGCCCCCAGGAATCCAGACACCCCTGGCCCCCCAGGAATCCAGACACCCCTGGGCCCCCAGGAATCCAGACACCCCTGGGCCCCCAGGAATCCAGACACCCCTGGGCCCCCAGGAATCCAGACACCCCTGGGCCCCCAGGAATCCAGACACCCCTGGGCCCCCAGGAATCCAGACACCCCTGGGCCCCCAGGAATCCAGACACCCCTGGGCCCCCAGGAATCCAGACACCCCTGGCCCCCAGGAATCCAGACACCCCTGGGCCCCCAGGAATCCAGACACCCCTGGCCCCCAGGAATCCAGACACCCCTGGGCCCCCAGGAATCCAGACACCCCTGGGCCCCCAGGAATCCAGACACCCCTGGCCCCCAGGCAGTGACCCAAGTCGGGACGTAGCTCCGCCTGAACGGAGGGATGCGTGGGGCAGGGGCGCCCGTCCTGCTGTGCCAGTGAGCCCCTCCAGGCCGCGTGGGCACCAAGGGGCAATGACCCTACGGAAAGGACTACAGCCAAGCGGCAGCATGTTGCTTAGAACAGCGCCCGAGGCGTCCTACGCACCATAGAGCTGGCGGCTGTTATCTTTCCTCCAGGCCTGACTTCAGTTTCACCATCTCTGAGGAAACTCTGGGGAAGGGGTGAGGCTGGGTCACCCGTGTGCGTATCCAGTCAGGCGAGAAGGACTCGCAGCCACACGCAGACAGGGCTGGACCCCGGGCTGCATCTTGGAGACATATAGAAAGATAAATAATATCCTATCCCTGTCACCGAAGAACCCACAGTTTGAGAAGAAGACAAAAGGGAGAGAAAAAGATCTGCGACTTAAGGCAAAATGTGCGCAGGGACAAAGAGGAAAAGTTAAAAAGGAATACACAGAGGGGTTTGTAAAAAGTTAGAATGATTCTTGCTTGAAATTTACTATTGCCGAGTGTGGTGCTGCACACCTGTAATCCCAGAACTCGGGAAGCTGAAGCAGGAGCATTGCTGCAAGTCCCGCCTGGGCTACACGGTGAGACTGTCTCAAATAAACACAGTTATTCACTTGAGGTCTTCAGTCATCCACGCCTCAGTTTCCTTGTTTGTAAACGCAGGCTTAATAAAAGTATCTGCCTCAGGAGATCATCCTGCCGACTAAGCGACCAGCTCTGCGGCGAGGCCCTCCCGCAGCGTCCCCAACGCAGGCGTCAGTCGCCCCCGCAGTGAGCCAGGCGCCGGCCGCGTCTGAGGACTCAGGAAGGCTTTCCGCGCGGGATGCAGCCAACGGCCGCGAGAGGGCGCCCGCGGGCCCCGGCGTCCTCGTTACCCGGGGCAACCGCGGCGCTCAGGCCTGCGAGGGGCAGGACCGTGTGCACCGAGGCCCGGAGCTTCTGGAGCATGGAGCCGGGGCCCGGGGCAGGCGCCAAGGCGGCGCGGACCGCCGCGGTCTGCACCGGGAGCTCGCTGGAGCTGTGCGCCTTCCCCGCCACCCTGGGCTCCTCGATCGCGACCGCCGCACTCGAGCAGCTTTTCGTCGTGGGTGAGAGGCCCGGCGCCCTCTGACCCCGCAGACTCTCCGGGGGGGCGGGGCAGCCCGCCCGCCGGAGCCGCTTCTGGGCCTCAAAGGCGGGGCAGGCGGGGGGTGGGAGGGTCCGAGGGCGCCCTCTGCCGCCCCGGGGAGCTGGGGGTCCCCGACAGCTCGCGCAGGTACCTGGGGCCGAATCCCGACCTCCTGCTTTCCTCTTGCAAGTTTATCTCCCACGGAAGAACGTCCATAAGCGACTCTTGTTCTGTTAGGTAGAAAAAAGTATGTGTAAAAGAATGTGTTAGAGAATCAGCCAAATTTGACCTTGCATGGAGATAGGTCAGCATTTCAGTTAGAAACTGCACCTGTTAGCCCAAGAAAGGACAGTTCTTGTTTAGTACAAAACCATTTAGGCGGAACAGCAGAGTCTCTCATTGTTTTGCTGTAATCTTATCGCTGCAAAACAATCATGCTGATTTGTTAGTTTGTTGTTATTGTTAGTTTTTCTCTTTTAGAGGACCTAATTTAATTTCAAAACTCTTATCAGACAGGCTTGGAAAGTGTTACTATGTGAAGGTTGACTAGCTGTGAGACTTCAATTACTTATAGTCTGTATCCAAAGTCATTGCCAGGGAAGAATCTAGGACCTTGAATTCTCTTAGTGCTTGCTCTCTGGGTCAGCTCTCTGGATCAGGGATCTTCAACACTAGTTCTCGTGCATAAATACATTCTCTACTAATAATTGTGGCCCCTCAGAAAGTTTTTCACGGGGAAAAAATTTATTAAGCCCCGCTTTGAAGGTGAGTTACAAAAATGTATAGCTGCCCAGCCAGCTTACAAGCAGCAATAAGCTTGTGCTCACCGAAAGGAGTTGAGCAACACCTGGGCAGCTTTAATGTGCTTTCTTGCAGATTTACTAACTGGTTTCCACTTGGTGTGAGAGTTTGGTTAGACATGTCACAGGCTCCACAATGGATAATAAGGACAGGAGCTCTTGCTCCACCCTCCCCGGTGTGGAAGTGTGCGATCTTATTGCATGCTCAGATGTTTCCACAGAAGTAAAAATGTCATGGTGGGATGAAACTGTGGGTTCAGTGTAGAGTTCTGGCATGATAGTATTTTAGATTTACTGTGTATTCAAATCTGTGTGTATGGAACTACTGTTAATCAAGCCTGCATCACAGGCATGTTGGATTATGCGCTTAGTTTACTGATTTTCTTTGTCTGATCCTGTTCACACCCTTCTTTCTACCATTAAACATGCAAAGATGAGTTTGTCACTAAGGACCATAAGGCATACACCTAAACTGGAATACTGTGTAATAGGAAACAACAAGCAGAAAACAGATGCATATAAAGCACAATAGAAATTCAGAAATAGATGTAATTTCCAGCATTTGAATCAGACCGTAAAAGGTGAATAGGATTTGGATGGATAAATAAGAGATCTTAACTTTCTAATCCTTTTTCCTTTACAGAACAGTCTCTACAAAGCGACTATTTTAAATGCAATGAAGAAGCTAGGATCTTTCTTAAGGACATTGCTCTTGCTGTTAAAAAATTGGTACTGTATAATCTGTAGGAACTATGTTTTTAGTCATCCACTTAATTCTTTATCAAATTTTAATTTAACACCAGCTCTGTTCAAGGTACTTAAAAAGGTGAATAAGAAAAATATTTACCTGAGTTAAAAACTTTTTCTTACAATTGACTAAGCATTTACATAGCTGTAGATTATTGCCCTGTGTTTCTTACAGAAATCTGGATTAAGGGGCCTGTGCCTGAGTGAGGACTGGCCCACTTAGGAAAAGCAATTGGGATGACAAAAGAGGTAGGATATCTCCCACGTTCTTCCGTGGGAGATAAACTTGCAAGAGGAAAGCAGGAGGTCGGGATTCGTCCCCAGGTACCTGCGCGAGCTGTCGGGGACCCCCAGCACCCCGGGACAGCAGAGCTGCGCATCGGACCCTCCCACTACCCGTCTGCCCAGCCTTTGAGGCACAGAAGCGGCTCTGGCCAGGCGAGGCTGCCCTGCCTCCCTGGAGAGTCTGCGGGGTCAGATAAGGGCACCAATACATGTAAGCTCTATTTTAAATCCATCTGCCTGCCCACCAACCAACTGACTGACCAACCAAGCAAGAGACTATCTCTAGTGGAAAAATCACATGCTTGGTGTTGCTTGCTATAAGCAGCTCTTTTCCTAACCAGTGAAAGATTGCTTGACATCTATTCCATTGAAGTAGTCTGTACTGTTAGGGAAAACAAACTCTTCCAGTTATACTATCCTGGCCCATGCCAAAAACTCCTCACAGAAATGTTTCTAAAAGTCCTTTCTGAGATGTCACAGACATGTGTTCCTTTGATATCTCTGAATAATGTTTAAAATGTTTCCTTGGCAAATTCAGCTTGGTGAGATCTCTTCACTGGCTTAATATTGAGGAAGATGCATATCTGCAAATGTAGAAAAATTGCTGTAAAATGAAGTTTGAGGCTGCCCATTGCTGATAAAAATCTCATTACTTGATCTTTTATAAATTGCACATAATTATGTGACTGTGTCACCTCGTCATGTTTTATAGTCCCTCTGTGCTGACTGACAGACATGCACACTGGCTTCTGCGCTGTGCTGCCCTGGAGTTTGATGGATACCTCCGCTTGTGCTGGCTTCTTCCAGTTAGTTTTTCTCCAGGATGTACAGGGGCTAATACATTTATTGTGGCCAAATAAAATATCTAGTATGTATCCATTTCATGTCTGAGCTATAAATCCTCTTAAATTGTGTGGGAAAATCCATTTTTAAAGTAATAGATATTCATCACTATTATAAAAGAAATACATATTTACCGCAGAAGTTTTAGAAAATAAATAATCACACACCTGTAATCCCTAGCACTAGGATGGCTGAGGCAGGAAGAGCAGGCTGAGTTTGAGGCCAGCTAACCTACAAAGTGAGCTCAAGGCCAGCCTGAACCACATAGTGAAATCCTGCTTCAAAAAAGACCAAAACCCTGCCTTGCAAGCAGGCAGTCATGAGTTCAATCCCCGGTACCAATAAAAAGGAAAAAGACAAAGAAAAAAAAAAAAAAAGGCCAAAACCTAAAATAAAAATAAAGAAATAAATATATAAAAAAAGGAAGAAAGTAAAATCACTACAATTTGTACCCTAAAACAATCACAGTTAGCTCTGATTTTTACTTATATGTGCTGTCTGCATTGAGTCATATTATAGGAAGTGACATGCTATATATACAATTTTGCACTCTAACTTTTAGTTGGTAAAATATAATGGCAATGCCCTGGGTCATAAAATAGCTTCATTTATTACTATATATGACCATTATTTAAAAGATTATGTTTTTACTAACTGATTTTTTTCTTTTTTTTAAGTAGCCCAAGTCAACCAGCCTATTTGTTTGGATTTATAGGTTTGAATAATTTACAGGTTTTATCTATACATATTTTGTAGGTAATTTTCACTTTTTAATAATCAGATATGAATCTTTCCTTTAAGATTGAAATTGAATTCAAGAATCAGACATATAGAGGAAAAGCTTTCAGCAAAAATTGAAAGATACTTTAACAATGACATCTTAAAAGCTAGAGAGTATGTCCTTCCCCACGTTCTAATCCATATAAAATAACAGCAGAGACATTTAATGAAAATTCAACCTTGATGCCAGAAACATTTATAGAACATTGTATAGGAAACCTGTGTTACTATTTTGATGGGTTGACATTTAAATTTTTTTTTAACCTGGGAATCAAACACAGGACCATGCACTTGCCAGGCAGATTATGTAGCTCATATAACCCACTGAGCTATATCCTTGGCCTGTGAGTTAACTTTTTAAAGTGAAATTTACATTTTCAGGAAGAAATGAGAAAAACCACAATTGATCATCTGGAAATGGAAACCATGGAACTCAGCAGATTCTACTTTGTGTTGCAGACTCTGCCTGACAAGATGAACAGAGAACTAGAAGGTACTTTTGAGGTTATCAATCATAGAGACCTGGTCTGTCTTATAGGAAAGTAGACCCAAGTACTTTTACCAAGATGAGCTTAATAGTTGCTGCTGGTGTAAATATAGCTAGAAAGATTACATACAGTGCAATCAATAACAATTTCCACTTAACCTGTTAAGTAGAAATAACATATGAAAATAAAACTTTCATTTGTGTAAGTTAGCTTTAAATAGACTACAGGTGCATGAATTGGCCCATTCCAAATTGATGTTATTCTGATAAATAGGCTCAGTGCACCTAAATCACTGCTCTATTTCTGTCTTTGTGCCTTTGGTGACTTGAGGTACTACATAAAAGTGGTAATACACTATCCATCCTTTTTGACTAGCTATTTCACTTAGCATAATCTTCAGATTTCATTCATATTATAGAATATGTCAGAATTTCCTTCCTTATGAAGGCTGGATAATATTCTCATGTGTATACTCGCCACAGAGTGCTTATGCACCATGGTTGGATACTTGGCTTGCTGCTACCTCTTGGCTGTTATGAATACAGTAAGTCCCTGACATATGAATGAGTTCCCTTTCAAGAGAACATTCGTAAGTCTAATGAAGTCAGTGTTACACACCTTTGACACAAATGTGCAATGTAAAGCATAAAAAATCCAAAGTGAGGTCTATTCATATTTGTGCAAGTTCACAACTCAAATTTTTGTAAGTCAGGAAATTAGTATCATGCTGTTTGAATATGAGTGTCTAAGTGTCTGTTACAGATTCTGTTTTCAGTCTCCTGGCTTTGTGGAAGTGGAAGTTCTGGGTTTATGGTAAATCCACGTGCAATTTTTTGCACAGTAGCAGTTCCATTTTACACAGCTAGCAGCATGCACAAGGTTTCAGCTTCTCTATGCCATTGTCATTTTCTGGGTTGTTTCTGTTTTTAATGATAGCCATCCTATTGCACATGAATTAGTATTATCTTGTGGGCTTGATTTTCATTTCCCCAGTGATGAGTGACATTCAGCATCATTTCATGTACTTATCATTCACTGGTAAATTTTTTTTGGAGAAATATCTATCCATGTTCTTCTTCTATCTTTTAATTGGATTTTGAGGTAAAGGAGTTGAGTGGTAGTTTATGCAGTCTGGATGTTAACCCCTTATCAGATATATGATTTGCAAATATTTTCTTCCATTTCATGTGTTTCCTTTTACTTTGTGACCTTGAAAAGCAAAAGTTTTCAATTTTGACATAGTCTAATAAATCTGTTTTTTGTTTCTGTTGCTTGTGTTTTTGGTATAGTATCCAAGAAACCAGAGCCAAATTCGATGTCATGAGGTCTTACCCTGTGTTCCTTCTAAGAGTTTTTGTTATTGATTTGTTCTGTTTGGCAATATAGGTGTCTTAGTTTCCCATTTCTGGGATGAAATACCTGACACCAATGAGTTAAGCTCACAGTTTGTAGAGGTTTGAGTCCGTAGTTGGCTGCTCCGAGGCAGGGGAGCATGGCAGAGGAGCATTTCAGAGGAGAACGAGCCCACTGTGTGGCACACAGAAGGGAGCAGCAGCCACCTCCCTTTCCCTTTAATCCTATCCAGGCTACAAGCCCACACCCAGAGCCAGTGTGGGACTCCCCATTATCCTCACCCAGGACTATGTTAAAGCAGTGAGTGGACTAATCTAGTTATCACACACCCTAGCTGCAGCTGCCTTTGAGAAGCCCCACCTATGAGGACAGGAGGCTTTAAGGGTACATCTAGATCCAAGCCATAATAGCAGGACTCAAACCAGGGACCTCATGTGTGAGGCAGATTCTCTACTACTGAGCAACGCCGGAGCCTCTAACAGTTCCATAGTTATAGTTCTTCCATTTAGGTCTTTGTCCTATTTTGAGTAAAATTTTGCATCTTATGTGAGATCAGGGTCCACCTTCATTTCTCTGGTGCCAGTAATATTGATTAAGGCTTGCAGATGAGTTCATCTTTAGGAACTGCCTTAAACAAAAATGAAAAGTTTCCTTCTCCCACTAAGTGCCACCCACATTCAGTGATTGGTCCCTGGGAGAGTATAAAGCCTACCTGCAACTTTGAAGTACCCTCACAACTCCAAAGCTCTTCACAGTTTAACCTCTCCTCAGCTCTGCCCTGCTTCTCCTTCCCTTCCTCAAAGAAGGTGCTCCTGAAATGCAACATATTCCTACACAAAAACTTTAGAATCTGTTGCTCAGGGAGCCAGTCTTTAAAAATTGGCCCTAATAAATGAAAAACTTAAAAAAAAAAAAGATGTTCCAAGTATCTATTGGCTCTCAGCTCCATGTCTGCACTTCATAAGGAGCTGGACTCTATAGACTTGTTTATCAGCTGGCACAGTCTAAACTGTCAGTAGAGCATACTAGAGGGATATGGGGGGATATCTTGGTTACTTTTCTCTTATTGCTGAGACAAATACCTGATGCCCAAAGTGAAGCAAGGAAAGGTTTATTTCTTACAGTTTGAAAGTTTCAGTCCATACTCAGTTGGCTCCAAGGCAGGATGGCATGGTGAAGGGACAGCTGGCCATCACAAGCAGTAAGAGTGAACAGCACAGAAGAGGGCAAAGCACACCCTCTTCCTGCCCTTACACTGTATGCTGGCTCCACCCCTAGGCAGATGTAGTACTCACACCACCAACCCCAGTGCTAGACAATGAACCAATCGCAAACGCTGGATTCAGCCACATCTATGATTGTATGAGGCTTGAGGGGCCATCCAAACACAAACCATAACAGAGGAGGAAGGGATTCTTTTTCTGGCTCCAGTTTGCCCAGCTTGACAGACTCTTGCAGTGCATCTGGTTTCAGCAGCATCTAATAGTTGGCAACCCATAGCATCCCCCAGTACTCCTTGGGTAACTTCATGATAGAGTGCTGTGACTGTTAATCCTGATATGTCAGCTTTGTTGGATTAAAAAATGCGTAGAAGATTAGTAGAACTTGCCGCTAAGTGTGTCTGGATGGATCATGGAGACAAAGCCTTGAGCACTCTATTGGTCCCTTGCCCATTCCTCTTGCACACTGCTCTCCACTGCTTTCCCATGAACTAAATATCTTTGTTTCAACATACCCTTCTTCCATGCTACTTCTTCCTTGGAGCCAGGAAACCATGGACTGCAGTATTCTCTGAAACCATGAGCCAAATTCAACCTTTCCTGCTTTGAATTGTGGGTGTCAGGTTTTATGTCCAGCAATAGGAAAGCTGACTACTATAAATGTCTTCAAGAGATACCACTCCATGAAGAGTTTGCCCTGCATTTCCTTGCATAGTTCTATAATTTCCTTGGATAGTCCTAAAATGTGACCCCTCCTTATGGATAAGTACCCTAACACTCCAGAAAGTAGATATCTAACCCAGGACTTTGTGAACTTCTTTGCCATTTAGTGAGCCTCAGCCTTTCCAGTGAGGTCTGCCTCCCAGGACTAGAGGTGCTGCTTCATGTGCATTTTGTGTCAGCCTTAGGCATGGTGGCTGTTGTCCATGCCTGCTACTCCCAAGTTCTCAAAAGCTCTCTTGACTCCTTACTATCCATTCCCTTGTTGTCTCTGTAGTAGTTAAATCTCATTACAACAAACTGTCTCTGTTCAATTTGCGTTGAGGTTTCTGTCTCCTAACTGAATCTTGGCTGATACTCTGGTGTCAGATTAGGGAAAATATTGTGACCTATACATGCAAATAAAAAATAAGGCCTAGAAAAAATGGCACCAAAGCTAGAACTGAAAATGTTTTTTCTCTTTATTGTCTAAGATTGGGTAACTTTCATAAACACAAAAAATTAATTTTAGAAGGAAAAAATAGATCATATTAGCTCATAAGGTCATTGGTACATGCTTACTTATTCAACATATCATAAAGCCTTACTGCTTAAAGTATGGCCTTCAGACCAGCAGCACAAATAGCATCTAATAGCAACCTAGAACATGCAGATTCTCTGGGCCCGCTGCAGGTCCCTGTGCTATGTCAGAGTCTGTATTTTAACACATTTCCTAGGTGATGTACATACATATTTGAGACACAGATTTTGAAAAGCCTTGCTACATAGAACATTTTAAATAATAGCCTAGAGTTGAACAGGCTGTACTGTGAAAACTAAGCCCAGCTCTCAAGGAAGCTACCCTGGTGTCTAAAGAATTTGTAGTGTAGAAATGGGTATAGTCTAGCACTTCCTGAAGAACAATGTTCACAACTTCATGTTTGTTGACTCTTTATCTGTCATGTCCTAAATTATCATCTGAAACACTGATTTGTTGTTTATTCATCAATAGTTACTTCTTTACCACATTGGGTTCCCCAGAAAACAATGACTTTAGTAACTATTATTTTTTTTATTTAAAGAGAAAAACAAAACAAGACAAAGCAAGACAGTAAAAGGCTACAGTAATACAGAATTTCAAGAGAAAAAATATACAGTAAGAATTCACTAGTAAATAGATTACATATTGTCATCTCAGAAACAGTTGTCCAGGTTACAAACTTAAAGCATACTAAGTGGACATTAATACAGTGAGATTACAGACAGTTCTGTTCAATGATCCAACAAAAACTCAGTAATATGGTTTTCTATCCTACACTCTTAAATACACTTGCAGTTGTATCCTTTAGATCACTTTCTTTCCTCCCTTTTTTACACTAACAATCACACATTTTGGGTTCCATTACTACCACAGTTCTTATATCTTTTTCTTTGAAGAGGAAAAGAAAATATATATATATAAAACAAGAAACAAGACAAAACAAAACAGAACAAAAAAACCCCACAATATGAGTCAGAACAGGAGGGTGGACTTAGTATATAATGCTAAAAGAGATTACTAGGTGATCAACAGTGGTTACCATTATGCCTCTTGTTATCCTACAAAGAGGTGCCTATATCAGCTGGTATAAAAGAATTGAACAAAACAGTACAGAATAAGACCAGTAAAACCCACATTGGAGACCTTGCAGGACTTCCAAAGAAGATAATAGTCAAACCATAATGGGCATCATAGAGTATCTGGTTGCCGTCAAAGTGGTTGCCTATACCCTCAAATTTGATACGATTAATCAAAACAGAATATAATAAAATCAGTCAGAACAAGATGTGGAGAACAATACAAGGGTTCAAATCAGGTTAATAGGAAAACAAAAAAGTTACTATAATATATCCTGCTATTTTTAATTTAGTTTTCCCTTAATTAAAAGATACTAAGAAATAAATTAATTTTAAAAAAAGAAAAAAGGGGGTGGAGATTGAGATTTAAAAAAGAGCACATCAATAGCACAACACAGGTCAGAACCGAACAATTTGAGCATCATTGTGTTTCACCACCAGATAGCCTGACAATAATAGTAGTTACCATAGTGTCTCTTTCCTTGAAATATTTGAGTCTAACTTCGTATACTATAGTATCAAACTTATCAAGACAGTGTGAAACCATTCAAGAGAATGAAAGTATTACAGGGTATTTAGAACCAGCTAACAGAAACCGAACTTCGGTTTCTATGTGATCTCTTTGCCTATAAAAAATTTTGCTTATACTATTGCATACACTAAAATATAATAAGATGCAACATGTTAAAACCAATGGAAACAGATGAACAGCAACTTGATGGGGCTTCAAAACAAGATGATATCAAATCAGCACTAACTATTATGCTGTCTTATTTTCTTCAAAATAGCTATTTGTAGTATCGCAGACAATAATATAAAACAACCCAGATTAAAACCATTCCAATTAATGAGTGAAAACATTATATGGCTTCAAACCAGTGTAACTGGGGACCCTGATTTCCACGTACTTTTATGTATTCTTATCATTACTAACACTAGGGAAACAATTCGATATTTATACATGTGAGTTTGATTTATTTCACTTGTGAGTATGGTCTCAAGGTGCGTCCTTTATTTATAAATGTCTCAATGTGATCATTCTTTATAGCTGTGTAGTACTCCATTATATAAAAATGCCACAATTTTTTATCCATTCCTCAGTTGATGGACACTTAGGTTGTTCCCAATATCTGGCTATTACAAATTGTGCTGCTATAAACATGGGTGTACATATATCACTGTGGTATGATGCTTTCAGCTCTTCTGGGAATATGCCTAGAAGTGGAATTGCTGGGTCAAATGGGTCTTCCAGTCCCAGCTTTCTGACAAATCTCCAGACTGACCTCCACAATGGTTGCACTAGTCTACACGCCCACCAACAGTGCAGGAGAGTTCCTTTTTCCCCACAGCCTCTCCAGCATTTGTTGTTGGTGGCTTTCTTGATCTTGGCCATTCTTTCAGGAGTGAGATGAAAGCTCAGTGTGGTTTTAATTTGCATTTCTCTAATGACTAATGATAATGAACATTTTTTTCATACATTTATTTGCCATTTGTACTTCTTCATCTGAAAATTGTTTATTCATCTCAGATGCCCATTTTTGGATGGGGTCTTTGAATTTTGGGGGTCTGATTATTTTTAATTCTTTATATGTTTTAGACAGAAGTCGTTTGTCTGAGGGGCAGTTCACTAAGATTTTTTCCCAGTTTGTGGGTTTTCTTTTCACTATGTTAGAGATTTCTTTTGACGTGCAGAAACTTTTTAATAATAGGTGATCCCGGTTATTGACTCTGGGAAGTATTTCCCGTGCGGTTTGAGTCTTGTTCATGAATTCTGTACCTACTTCTATGTCTTCAAGGTTTTTACCCAATTTGTCTTCCAATAAATTTAGTGTTTCTGTTTTAATATTTAGATCTTTAATCTATTTAGATTTTACTTTAGTATATGGTGATAGGCATGGGTCTAGTTTTAGTTTTCGGCATATGGAGAGCCAGTTTTTCCAACACCATTTATTAAAGAGACTGTCATTCTTCCAGTGAACATGTTTGGCCCCTTTATCAAAGATAAGGTGGTTGAGTGTGTTTGTAGTTGTGGTTGTATCTTCTAATCTATTCCACTGATCTTCGGCTCTGTTTTGATTCCAGTACCATGTCGATTTAACTACAGATGCTTTGTAGTATAACTTCAAGTCAGGGATTGTGATACCTCCTCCCTAGCCTTTGCTGCTTAGAACTGTCCTTGCTATTCTAAGTCTCTTCTCACTCCAGATGAATTTTAGGAGTGATTTCTCGAGATCTATGAGGTGTGTTGAGGGTATTTTTATCGGGATTGCATTGAATCTGTATAACAGTTTTGGGAGAATGGCCAGTTTCACAATATTTATTCTTCCTATCCATGAGCAAGAGATGTCTTTCCATTTTCTGAGATCATCTTCAATTTCATTTTTCAGTGTATAATAATTTTCCTTGTATAGGTCTTTCACTTCTTTTGTGAGAATAATTCCTAAATATTTCATTTTTTTGGTTGCTAGTGGGAAGGGTGTGACTTCTCTTGTTTC
The DNA here is from genome assembly GCF_034190915.1 of Cavia porcellus. Lineage (NCBI taxonomy): Eukaryota > Metazoa > Chordata > Mammalia > Rodentia > Caviidae > Cavia > Cavia porcellus. The sequence continues at coordinate 45,434,969 of NW_026947514.1, read as the reverse complement.
TCTGTGATTTTGTTATTAGTATATAGGAATGCTATTGATTTTTGAGTATTGATTTTGTATCCAGCTACATTGCTGAATTTATTTATTATATCTAGGAGTCTTGCAATGGAGTTTTGGGGATCTTCTATGTAGAGCATCATGTCATCTGCAAATAATGATAATTTAACTTCTTCTTTTCCTATCTTTATGGCTTTTATTTCTCTCTCTTGTCTAATTGCTCTGGTCAAAAGAAGATCGCAGACAAGGCAGGAGCAGGTTCCAGCAGCTCAGCCCAGCTCTCTCCTTCCTGATGGCAGCTGTGGTGTGCTCCTTCGGCTGGAGAGGTGGCAGGCAGGGCTAAGCGGACTCCCTCCACTCGGCTATTGTCTGTCCTTCCCCGTAACTATTATTTTTGTGGACAGTGCAATTCAAAGAGGAGGTTTTGGGGAAAAGAAATAAGGGAGAAGGAAGAGCAAATAGGGATGCAAAATGATGTTGCCTCTGGCTGCCGTACTTAATTAACTATGAGAACATGCCCTGGAGACACAGTGTTATCTCTCCACAGGATCATCCATTGGTGAGAAAGAAGGAACTATTTATATCCTTCTCTCTTTGGCCAGTGTTTACCCCACCTTCTGTACATCCAAATTGTACGTGCCTGGGTGAAGTGCCCAGAAAATATCCCACAGTAGTAGGGTCAGGAAGTCCTAGGCAGAAGATAGAAGGTGCAGGAGACAGTGGGAATCAGAAATGGTCATGCTGCTTCTGTCTGATGCTTTCCAGAGCTCATGGAAAGCCGATCATCATAGCAGCCATGGAAATCAGAGAAATAAAAATACTAGGGATCATAAAGGACCAAAATGGTAAGAAGTTCCTGACCCAGAAACATAATTAAAAGGATATTTCAAAGAAGAACATGTTTTTCATTACTGGAAGAGCCAATATGTATAATTGTACTCTTTCTCAAATAATTTACTAACATTTCCATTCACTTTTAAGAGAGTATCCGAGATGCTCGCAGGTTAAATATCTGTGAGATAAAACAAATGCAAACAAGAATTAATACGAAGGATGAAGAAATAACATCTCTAAAGGAGACAATAACTGCTCTGAAAGAAGTGAATGAAGCTCTGGGGTAGGTATTTTAAATTTATTACTTGAGGGAGTAGAGGTCTGGAGCTGTATTGGGAAAACTGGTTAAGGGGATTTGCCACGTGATCTGAGCTGGGCAAGGCAGTTTCGTTAAGAGCTGGAGATCAGTTGCAGAAGATGACTCAGGCAGGGGAGCAGAAAATTTTCCATCATTGCACCAGGAGACCTGGTCTCCCAGCAGCAACCATTGCTTGCTTCTAAAGCACATCTCCTTGAATGCCACCTCCAAAGCTAGAGGTGCACAGGGGTTTTAGCTCCTATTTCCAAAAAATTTACTATTACCGAAGGAAGGAGTCTGGTTAGGATTATATTTGTAAACATAATATCAGGCCACACTTTTTCTATCTAGTCTGGTCTCCTAAAGATATTCAGTCATACTTACAATCTGATGGAGGGCTAAAGGTGGGATTGATTTCCAGGGAAAGGTCCCTGATTTATCGGTAGTTAAAGGAGATAATATGTGTAACTGCATATTGCTCAGGAGCTGACAACTGATTTCCCTTTCCTGTGTTACCGGAGACCAGCACTTCACCCATCTGTTCCAATGTAAAACACAAATCACAACTCTTCACTTTCCCAGCTCAAGAGAACAAAAGCTGTATTCTGGGTGTAAAAATTGAAGGATACTTTAGTACAAATTTGTAGAAGAAAGGCATAAGTATCTGAATGTTGGTTTTCCAGGAAAATCATTCAGAAGCCTACACACACACATACAATCTTTATGGATACAAATAATTGAAAGGCTGCTTGGTGCAGAACGTATCATAATAGCAGTCATTAGATGAGGACCCCAGTGCTCAGAACTAACCCTCAGAACAGTGTCCTGGGAGAAGCTCCATGAAAAAGAAAACTCACATTGACATAAGCATGAGGAATACAGAATGTTGTAACTCCCCACCTGGGGTTCAGTCTGTGGATCCGTGGACAGTGTGTGCTCACCATTACTGCCAGAGACAGCTATGTGAAGTAGACTATTTCTAAACCAACACACCATAAGGACAGTGCCCAGGATGCATGTCCATATCAGCTGGTCAGCAACCTCAACCCCTCTATTCCTATGATTCTTAAGCTTGAGCAAGCATCAGGATCACCTGGCAGCCTTATTAAAACAAGCTACTGGAATTCAGTCCGTCAAGATGACCAGGTGGGGCTGCAATCCTAACAAGTCCAGTATGATGCTGATGTTACTGTCCAGATAATACATGGAGAACTACTGCTTTAGCCAAAGCCTCTAGAAAGACAAATTACAAGCAAAAGGTTTGGCAAGCTAACATCACCAAATTGCTATGGCTCCTTGTATCTGCTTTTCAAAGAAAGATGCATGTTCTGGTGCTCACAGACTGACGGAGAGTGAGCACAGGTCCTGTTATTCCTGGACTGTCCTGAAAGCTGGGAAGCAAGACAGCTCTCTGAGTGTGCTGGCCTTAGCACCCAAACTCTTCTTGCCAGTGTTTTCTTCGCAATCCATGGTTTGGTTTGGCTTTGTGCTTTTCCCCACACTGAGTCTCATTCTCAGGCTTCTTTTCATTGCTTTTCTTTTGCAGAATTTGACCTCTGGAAAATAAATTTCCAACCAGTTTGTTTCCATTTCCTCAAATCTTCATACACAGCCCTCCTAACCCAGGGATGAGAAAAAGGAAAGTGTCTTTATATTGAAAGAGATTTTAAGCAGTAAAATAGAAAAATGGAATCAATTGTCCTTTCTTCACATCTATATTGTTAGCCATTGGGCAGATGTTTTTACCAAAAGTAAATCTTCCTCAAATGAATATGGCTATCATCTGATGGAGTGGTACAGAGATTAATTGCTCCCTGTTTTCAGATCTGGCCAAGAAGATAAAAGGATTTGAATGAAATCTCAAGCATTGTCCAAAGAATAAAGATGGACTCAACCTCCTGTTTTCCCTAGTTCCTGTCGGAGGGAGGCTAGCTTTCCCTTCGGCCCATCCTATCTACATCCCAGCATGGCTGGCGATGTGGTTGGGTGATTCTCTTCCTCTGGCATAGCAGCAGATCTCAGATGGTAAAACAGATACAAGGATGATACACATCAAAACATTGGTCTGGCCACATCCTATTGCCTTTTCAAAATGACTTGAATTATTCTACATTTTAAACTAAAATACCTTATATGTACTACTTGACACGTAGGGATAAGTGAAGTGATGGTGAACACATGGCATTTTTGTAGCAAGTGAACAGCTGCAAGGATGACACTTGTTCTATATATCCCCCATCACAACCAAGTTTAATGACCACTGACCTCTAGGGAGAGCAAGCATCCCTTACAGTTTCTCTCTTTTGAGGGCTCCTCTTATCAAAAAGACTTTAAATTCCTTTCCCAAGTAACATCTTTTTCATGGCAAGAGTGATTCTTTCCTCCTAGCATAAAGCAAGAAGAGCTGGCAAAGCAGCATGCAAAGTTTGTCTTGTTGCTGAACCAAACAATGGAAGAGAAAGCCAAGGCCACCATTTACATAAACGAGACCTGTGCCCAAATAGACATGGAGAGGCATGATGTGGAGGTGTACAGGAAATGTTTGCAGGCAGCAGAGGAACTAATGGCCAAACACATTGCAGAATATGTGCTAAGAAAACAGGAACTCACCTCACAGGTAAGTGGCATGATTTACTTTTTTCAATACAGAATTATTTATAACCTGGAGCAGGAAATTGGAAACAATGTATTTGTCCTTATACCTGGTGAGTGTTTTATTATATCTTGTGTGAAACATTGGGACAAGAATAGGACTGGAGCCTCAAGGCCATTCGAAGCCTCTTAGAAGACATTTGATTGGGGTTGGGGAGTGATCTTGAAAAAAAAAAAGAAGACATTTGATTGTGTCCCAGTGGTCTCCGTTCATGGGAAAGAATATAAGTGGCAGGATTTCTAACCCTGGGGCGGCCCCTTGCTTAGATGCAGCCATGAAGGGACACGGCTTTTGCCATCATCATTTCCGCTCACCTTTGGCAGTGCTGAGGCTGTGTCTGTACGGACAGGACCAGGGAGTTCAGACAGGGCATCTGTGAGCAACAATGGGCCCAAGAGAGGAACGGCCTCAGGGACCCAAAGAACAAACCATGATCTCAGTCCCAAAGTATGAGTGGTAACTCGTGCGTCCTTTTATGCCCCATGTTTAGGGGAAGCCACGGTGTCTGCATGTCATGTTAAGTAAAATTCCCCATCAAACAGTTTCTGAATGTGCCAGGAGAGGTAGATGTGTCCCCTCAATAGGTGCTGCCAACAGTGGCCTGCAAGCTTGCTCCATGGCAGGGGAGCCAAGCTCGAGATGAGATGCTGTGTGGCTTCTAATGCTGCCCTTTGCAAGATGGGACTTGGCATAACTACAAGTTATAATGCAAGAAATCAGATTTGGGCTTAGAACAGTACTATATTAAAGAAGAGAGAAAAAGAGGTAGTGGGAGACGAGGGAGGGGAAGGAAGAGATGGAGGGAGGGAAGGAAGGGAGGAACAGTAAATGGAGGGCCAGTGACAGGGCTGGTAAAAGAATTTACCAAGACCAGAACAAGAATAGATACGCTGCAAATTCCCAAGTGAGCAGGGTGCTTGGGAAGAGGAAGGGGCCTTAAAGGGCGTCTGAGCCTGAGAAATTACAGGTAAGATCCACAGACATGGGAAAGGATGTTAGAGAGGATGAGACAGGGCCATTTGCTGCCATACACTATCTTTACAGTAAGGCCTGACACCAGGGGTAGCATAGAATCATGCTCATTATAGGAAGGACTGTTCGTGATTGCTTGTGAAACTCAGTCTGTTCAATCACATCCTGCTTGAATTGTATGGCTGTGTGAATGGACTCAGGGAAGGAAGGAGAAGAAGGAGAGAGGGAGAGAGGGAGAAAAGGGAGCTTGGTTTGTTACATTGCTTTTCTTTAGTTTCAATTAAAATTTAAAGAAATAAAATCTGGCAGTGAACATTTCCTTCTTAATTCAGTGATAAATCTGGTTATTTAGAAATTCCAACTATAGTGCTGGCCATGTAGCTCAGTAGCACAGTGCCTGCCTGGCTTCAGTAGCACAGAGGCCAAGAGTTTGATTCCTGGTACTAAAAGAAAAAAAAAAGAAAGAAAAGAAAGAGAAAGGAAGGAAGGAAAGAAGGAAGGAAGGAAGGAAGGAAGGAAGGGAGGAAGGAAGAAAAATTCCAACTACATCTGAGTTTTTATCCTTACAAATGTCTGCCTCTTCAGAAGCCTGTAGTAGCGCCCTAAAACCTTGTTCTCTTCTCCCTGAGAATAGAGCACCCCACTCTTCCTTGTCATGGGCATTTTTTAAAGTAGCTGGCAAGGAGCCCATCTAATATGTGTCTCTCTTCCTATACCAAATACCCAATACTGGGAAATAAATAATAGAAATAATAAATAATAGAAATTCTGAAGCTGGGAAGTCCTAGATCAAAGCACCGTGAGTTCAGTATCTGGCTGTTATTAGTTGTGTGTGGTCCCCTTCCTAAAGTGACTACAAATCCAAGACAGAGTTGATGTGAGGAATCAGGTTGTTGCTCTGAAGAGAACAGTGTGGCGTTTTACCTCGAATCTCTGTCTCAGGGTATGAAGGTTGTTTCTAGAGGAGAGGGAAGGGGAGCAGTTAGTCCAATGACAGGAAATCTCCATACTGAGCATGTCTTCATCTCTGAAACAGGCATCTTCTCTTCTTCCTTCTCAGAACATTGCAAAGGACCTCATCTTCTTTTTGGACAGATGCGTACATTTTCTTGTTAAATAGACACGTTACTTTTCAAGGTGGTGCTTGTCCTTTGTGTTTATTGATCACACGACAAACACAATTTGCCATAAAACTAGAGAAAAGAGCAGGCGTTGCTGAGACTCCTCTTTAGAAGTTACAGTGTTGGGGTCAGGGGTTTATCTCAGCAGCATAAGTGCCTGCTTGGCAAACGTGAGATCATGAGTTCAATCCCCAGGAAAAAAAAAAAAAAAGAAGTTACAGTGTCAGTAAAAGATCAGGGAGGGGAGGCCACAGAAATTGGCAGGGTACTGACCCTCAGGAGCTGTCCCGTACCAGTGAGGGGCCAGTTTCTGCCTTGAGCTGCATCTTCTGCAGGGTGGAAGGCAGGAGAGTGCCTCTTGACTCACACAGCCCTTCACCAGGGTTGGACCCTCAAGACTGAATCCTCGGGGGCTGGGGGTTTAGCTCAGCGGCATAAGCACCTGCCTTACAAGCAGGCGGTCATGAGTTCGATCCCCTGTACCGATAAAAAATGAAAACGACAAAAAAAAAAAAAAAAAAAAGAAAGACTGAATCCTCTCCTCAAGGCCTCTTTCCTTAGTATTATCATACTGGCAATTACACTTCAAATGCGAAATTTGGAAGACACCCTCAGTCCATTCCACAGTCTGCAGCCACCAGACAAAGTTAAAAATTCAAGTTCCTGGGAGCCTTTTGGTTTGGAGTTGGCCATCAGCCTAGGTTGCTCTATCTGGACCAACCGATACCTCTGTTTCAGAGAAGAGTAAAAACCCCTGATAACTGTGGGCTCCTCTCCCTGGACTAGGCTTTCTAGTGGGTTGTTTTTATAGTAAAATGAAAATTTTAGGACACGAAGAATGAAAAGGGGCATCCTTGGGTTTAGTCCCTTTCCACAGCACCGCTGAGAGGCACCTGTCCCTCTGAGCAGTGTGCAAAGTCCCACGCTAGCTCAGACCCTTAGGTTCCAGGACCAAAAAATGGGTATGTGAGTGAGCATGACTGTTTTAGGGCTTCTGGGGTGCTGCAGGGTGGACTGGGCAAATTATTCCACTTCTTCACTTTTTTGGGGACCAGATAGGAGTCAAGGCTGGTGTCCAGTCTGAGTTTTGCCCATCGGAAGGAGCATTCCACAGAGAGTAACCAAGCATGGGCCCACATACGTCATGCGGTAGGCACACTACCCCACTTTCTCTGATGAATGAGTTTCTGGCTTTATTTTAAGCCATATAGGAAAGGGTTTTTTTTTTTTTTTTTTCTGTTTTGTTACTCTTTCATAAAAACATTAAGAAAGTTCAGACAGACTTCATATAGGAATTTCCAATTCCTTATTGCTATATGAGTAGTCTATCTCAGGTGTCCACAAGCTTTTTCTGAAAAGGGAAAAGGAAATCTTGAAAGGAATCCACTCTCTGTAGCACAAAAGTAAACATCAGCAGTACCTAAATGAATGAAAGGGGCTCGAGTCAGGGAGGCTGGACGGGCCATGAGGAGCCCGGTCTGTGTCCCTGGAAAGGTCACCAGGTAGGCGCTTCCAGATCCAAAGAACAAAGCCCTGATTCTGCCTCTGGCTTTAAGGTGCAAACACACGCTGGAAAGGCACAAAATGCTGTTCGTTGAATGTGGCCAGTAAGTAGAGAGAGAAAGGGGGAGCTCGAGGAGAGCTTCCAGATCAGTCCAGTAACCCAGCCCTCCTAACCTCTGAATGTGAGACTTTCAGAGAACATTTTAGATCTAAAACATAACGATTACCATAATGATTACCATTGATCTTACAAATTTAATATTTTAGTTTTTTGTAATTATGGTTTGACCCATACAGTTCACTTTGTTTCCTGTGACACTGCAAATTAGTTATAGATCATATTTTTGTTATACATCATATTAGATCATAGTTTTGTTTTATTTTATCTTATTTTCCTTGGTCTATTGAGATTGAATATGGCATACTCAGAATGAATTTAAACAGAGCTGACAAATGGAAAAAGATTTTCTAAATTTTGTTTTTTATTGGATTATTCTGTTTGTCATTGTAGATTGATGAATTTAAAAAAGTCTGTGAGGTTACAAAACTGGACACTTTTGAAAAGAAGGAAGAATTGGAAAAATTAAAAAATAGAATGACAAAAATGAAACAAACAGTTACCATCAGCACAGTGGTAAGATGGAATAAACTGCATGTTTTCAAGCCCAAACTGGGCACCTTGATCAGGAGATCAGTTGTTTGCAAAAAGGGAAGGGGGCCAAGAGATGGAAGGAGGGGAGGGGAGGGTGAGGTGGAAAAGCATTGACAGGTGTTAGGTACGTGGGCCAACTTCCCAGGAGAAATGCAGTCACTATGAACGTAAACATACCAATAAAAAAAAATTAAAAAAATTAACAGGAACTGATTGTAATTCATTTTTAGGCCATTCTGGAAGAACACTTCTATTGTGTTAATGTTTTCTGACACTTATTTGGACTGTTGTAGTGCAACTGTGTTTTCATCCTCAGGAACATGGTGTGAAGAAAGCTGTCTTAGAAATTGCATCTGATAGGCCCAAATACTTTGAAAATTTTCATCAAAAAACACATTTAGAACTAATTAAATATATGTGGCATGTGTATACATATATGCATAAATTATTTCTGTAAAATATTTCTGTCATATTTGACAACAAAATTAATAACCATGGCAACCTCTTAATTCTGAATGCAGGATAAGAGAACAGAGTTTAGGCTCCCCACTGATACTGGAAACAGTAATATTAATTTGGAAAGGACACTGTTTGTCTATTTGAGTTTAAAAATACTTCAGCTTTGTGCTTCTATAAAATAATTTTAGTAACATTTATTGAAACCCAGCACTGTGATATGCATATTGTAAGAATTATCTTTTAAAAATCAGAAAAATTGAAGCTTATGAAGATGGTTAATGTTAAATATGACCTGTGTGCCAAATAAAAATGGTAATGCCTGTTATTTCTCCATCATAACTAGTTGAATTACTGAATCTATTAGTGTATTTCTATATCTTAAAAGACACATGCAAAACAATATTGATGTAGCAGTAATGTGGAAATATCACATTTTCTATAAGAATTCACAGTTAATTCCATTATTATATGAAGGTGATTGTACTCATTTTAATCCAATTATAGAACCTTGGTAATATCAGATATGAACATTTAGAAAAATCATTCTTTTTAGATTTCAACATAGGATAATCATGATTGGCTAGGAAAAATGAGAATGTAAATGTTATATAAATATAATTTATCTATATTCCCAAGCTCATATTTCCAGTTTTGTTTCATAAACCATAAATCAAGTGTTCTACCACTTACCAGGCACTTAGTTTGGGGAAATTAAGTGTATGTTCCTTAAACTGTACACCAGAGTTCTCTAAGGCCCAATTAGACAGGCTTGCACTTCCTTCGCTAACTCCCACAACCCAGCCACAACCTACATTAGCAGAGAGGATCATTTAAAGCACAAACTTAAGCATTACACAGGGGTTCAAACCTTGGATCTGCCAAGCTGAAGTTATTGCATCTATAATATGGCACTGCAAAGACTTTTGGAGCGTATTAAATGAGGTCATGCCCACTGGACTTTCAGCTCAGTGATTTGTATTTGGTACAGTTTATGGTGGTTGTTGGCTGAGACTAGAAGACAACATTTTGACTGTGCACTGAGACCACAGGGAATTTCAGATTATCCTTCGTAAGGTAACTTCAGTTTAAAAGTCTCTGCAGCCAGGTCAAGTTAATGTAATACTGGCAGGAGCGAATAACTAAGAAGAAATCTCAACGTAGTCAGCAAATCAGGGTGAGATGACTGAAGCTAGAAACAACAAATGCCAGAACTGTCAGCATGTGGCCCAGAGACTTGGCAACATTCTGCCAATATTGATGGCAGTGCTAGGATTCTGGACTCGTGACCATGGGACTAGTTAGGAAGCAGAAATTTAGCTACCACATGCCTGCCTGCTATAGAGAAAGAAGGCACTCTGGGCAGCTTTCACCTCCCCATCTGAGAGGAGGGCTGAAAGAGCTCCTGTGCTTCCTCACCTAAGTAGTTCTCTGACCTCACAGCGCTGTCCAGGTTTACAGGGCTTACACAGCCTGTCCACAGCAGCTGTGTTACACAGCAGCGCAGCCTGTCTGGCAGCCTTTCCTTGGCTCCATTCTCTCCTTGCACAGGGTAGAGTGCAATCCCAAGACCAGTGAGCATGACTCCCCCTTTTTTTATACCAAAGTTACATTGCAAAAATCCCTCTCTGACTTGGTATTTGTTGCCAATTTTCCTTCAAGTTATGGTGACATTTTTTCACAATATTTGATTATTCTAGTCATTAAATATTAATCAAAAGTTAATAAAAATGTTTTCATTATAAATATATTCATCAATTAATGTAAAAGAAACTAATTTTTGACTGTTTTATAATATTCTAGTATGTTGGGCTAATATTTTGAAGATGATTATGGCAATATTTATTTTTTTAAATGCTACAGAAAATGAATTCTTGTGTCAAATGAAAAATTTAATATAGCTCTCATTGCTATATTAACATTGCAAATACATTAATATAGTTCTCATTGATATATTAGGTCACCCTTTATGTCAAATTTTAGATGTTTTAATGGTTTAAAAATTATTTTGGAATTCCAAGCATGGTGGTGCATGCCTGTAATCCCAGCACTCGGAAATCTGAGGCAGGAGGATTGCTGCAAGTTCAAGACCAGCCTGGACTACAAAGTGAGTCAAGGCCAGCCTGAACTGCATAGTGAGACCTTGTCTTAAAAAGATCAAAAAAATATTTTTAACCAAGTTTATTTTATGAAGAAACAATTGTAATGATTTTTTTAAACTAAAGGACAGCTCCATTTTATAAGTTGAATGAATAAATCATGAATATTTACTAGTATCAAACTGCTACTATGAATCATTTGGTCATGATTGATGTCCTATTTTTGTTGAATTTTTAATAGGTTCTAAGTGATCACAACTTAGAGATAGCACAACTGCAATCATCAATAAAGGAGTGGGAAGAAAAGGTGGAGGCAGTAAAGAAAGCTTGTAAGATTACAGAGGATAAAATGTAAGTGTCATACTGTATTTTTACTGAAGTACTCATAGACATCACTATATTTCCCATGGCTCTAACACAGTAGTTGAGGTAATAATCTTATAAAAGGTTTATTTTAGCTGACAAGTTTAGAAGTCCCAGACCATGACTGGCTTATCCGACTGCTTTATGTCTGTGGAAAGGCAGCACTTCATAGCAGCGAGGCATTGCAGAGCAAACCCACCTGCCTTGCAGTCAACAAGTAAAAGCAAGGAAAGGAAGAGCTGAGACCCCACAGTCCCGTGTGAGAGAACACTGTCAGTGACCTAAAGTCCTCCCACAAAGGTCCACCACCTCCCAAAAGCAGCGCGCTGGGGACCAAGCCTTTAATGCATTGACCTTCGAGGGACGTTCAAGACCCAAACTCTAGTAGTCTCACTCTTAAATTTTACTATTAAGTAAAAGCCATATTCTCTTACTTTACTCAAACTAATGTGACAGCTTTTTAACATCACCTTTTCATTTTATAGTTAGCTACATGACCAAGAGAAAAAACCGAGTAGATACTGTCAGCTCTGGACAGGGAGGGACTCTTTAGATTGGCTTTTGGAAGCAGACTTCCAGATTTGCTTCAGAAAGTGACGAGAAAAATGGAAAAAGTGCATTTGAAGTGAGATGGAATGGTTTGAGGCGGCACTGAGGGCAATGTGCCTTTAACTATAATATTTTTAACAATTGACGCTTAACTTTGGTAGGGAGTCAGGAACAACATGAAACCTCCAACAGAGAAAGGCACTGGTGGGAGATACCACAAGGCTGCAGCCCAACTAACCATGCCCTTGTATTTGTTCCTAGTCAAGGGGAATTTGCAGAATTTACTGAGAAAATTCAGAGAAGCCTCAGAGCAAAAACTGCTACCTGAGTAACTGTCCCGCAACACTGCAGAGTCTCTAAGCTTCCTTTTACCAAGTGTTTCGTTTAGCCACACCCAGTTCTCTTCTTGGTTTGCACTTGGCAAAGCATGGCTGAGCAAACTCCTGGAATTTCCAGGATACCTGTGGAGAGGAGCCGCCGTGCTCCCAGAGTTTACTTTCCTATGTGTTTGGTTCAGCTTTAGCTCCTGGTTCAGTCAGCTCTGGCCAGGAAGATGAAGTCTTTTAATCTGGCCTTTGGGGCCACCTTGTGGCTCACTGATGGTCTAAGAGAAGAAGTTCAGGCTAAGCAAATTTCCCAAAGTAACCACATCAGAATCCTGCAATAACATGACTTGTTTCTACATGGATTTAACTGTGTTCAAATTTTAAAATATGTCTTCTAAAACAAGAATTGCACAACATAATGCTAACCTACCATCATCAGTTCAAGAAATAGAAAAATCTTTACACTCAGTATAAAATTTAAAAATAGGAAAGCTCAATTAATATTGCAGTAAAATTCAGGGGAGAAAGAAAATCTGAGTTTGTAAATGACTCAGTAGTTTTAGTTCATACATATGAGGAGTGATTGAAAATACAATGAGTGTTTAAACTAAAAACAAATTTATTACAGCAGTTCTCAAAGTCCTTTTTCAAGAGTGTCTTTAGTTGTGCTGTCATGGTTCCTTCAATGTCCTGAGTCGTTTCAAAACCTTTACCTTTCATGGTCATTTTGACTGAATAAAGCTAGAATTCACATAGTACCAGATCCAGTAAGTAGGGGAAAGAGGACACATTAATGTTTTTATAAGCCTGCCTTCTTATTGAATGCATTCAGCAGCAGTAGTGACATTTTTTATTATACTTCATAAAGACACTCGTGAGAGTACCTGCAGCACTGCTTCAGAAAATAGCAACAGGAAGATAAGTGTGTTTGAAGTGAGATGAAGTGTTTTGAGGGGCACTAATGGCAGTGCACCTTTAACTGTAGTGCTCTTTAAAATTTAATCATTGACCATATATTTTGATCACACCTCATATTTCAAATAAAAACATAGTGGAGCATATGAAGTTGGTGTTTGTTTCTAGCTGTTATAATTCAAAACCTCACTAGGGAGCTGAAGTTTTATTTCTAAGCATGTAAGTTAAATTGATTTTGCATGTGTTCAAGAAAGAAATGAAGATTTCTTGATTTTCCATTTTAGTAATTCATCATTTTTAGTACCCCAGCTTTTCAACACATTTCAGTATGTACAATCTCATCAAAGAAAAAGTGATTTTGATTATTTTGAGAATTGAAGATGTAGGTTAACCCCCTTGTTGATTTCTAAAATTTTACTTTGGCTCTTCATTACTTGAAAAATTAGAAGAAAATCTTCTGTATTCTTTTTGTTTAATCCCTTAATTTATTTCCTCTATATGTAAAGGTAGAGAGAGGCAATTTAGTCCTTGCTTGGTTGAGCTGAAGAATCAGTGTACAACCAATATTGGGACTGGGGATTTAGCTCAGCGGCATAAGCGCCTGCCTTGCAAGTGTGTGGTCGTGAGTTCGATCCCCGGTTCCGATAAAAAAAGAAAAAGACAAAAAAAAAAAGAATATTAAGAAACTAAAATACTTTGCAGTGCTTGTCTTCCTGTTAATCTATCAGTCTTAATCTCCTCCACCAAGGAATGTTTCACTTCAGGGTCGACAGCACTATTACCCATTTTGATATCAAAATATCAAGGAAAACAAAAATACTCAGCCACAAATACAAATTTTGTATGTTAGGACAATTACTAGTGCTTTGAATGCGCCACGAGTTTACAAATGGCCCTGACAGTTTGATCCTTGTTTTTTCTTATTAATGATTCCCAGCGCTATATGTCTATATAGTGATTGTAAATCCAGTACTGTGATCCCTATTTGCATGCCTTTCAGTGGTCTCTCAGCCCATGGGAAATGTGGAGGTGAAAGTTAAATTTTTACACGGGTGATAGCCAATTTATGACCCCGAGTGTATCCTTGCCTTTAAAGTACCCAAGGCAATGAAGACTGTGAGGGCTAACTCACTTTGGAGTGAGTTACTTTGGAGGGCTAAAATCATCTCAAAGCTGTCAAGATTACCAATAGTGTCCATCCTTTCCTACTTTAATGATCTGCCCCATTCCTTAAAACTGTTGAGTTCACCACGGAATGTCACAAAGATTATCACTTCCTCCTTCTAGAACCATGTCTTTTATTTGTCTTCGCAAAGGTCACCCTCTCCCTCCTTCACCACACTGGTGTGTCCTACCACAAGCCTTAACTTGCTTCTCACATCTCTCTGATGTTAAATTTTGGAGTTCTTGGCCCATCGCTATACTCTGATTTCTCCTGTGTGATTTTATCCAGTCTTAAGGTTTTAAATACTTCTATACCTCAGAGACTTCCAAACCTATATAGGTCTTGTATATCTAGCCCTCACTTCTTTCTTTGCATTCTAAATGTAAGCTTTATGTGACTTTCCTTGGCCTCTCCACTTGGAGAGCGTGAGTATGCCAAGCAAAAACATGTCCTCTACAGAGCTTACTGAAACAGCTCTACCCACAGACTTGTGTGGCGGTGGGTGTGACAGTGCTGTTTGCCTAGTCACTCAGACTGAATGCCTAGGGGTCCACTGGTCTCTGTGCATCACTTCCTAGATCCAGTGCAGCACTGACTTCAGCTGAATCCAGAGGCACGCACTGTCACCAGCACTTTTCACTGTGTTCCAAGCTCACCTGTGTACGTTCACGTACCGCCTTCACCGTATACCCTGCTTTGTTTTCCTGCTGTAGCTTCTCACACGGTCTTTCTTCCTGCACTGTTGCTATCTCCACAAAGTAACCAGAATCATGTTTTTTTCAAGATGCCAATCAGTCCATGTTGCCCTTCGGTTTTAAGAAGTTCTTTCTTGGTTCCCTTCAAAGTAAGATCTGAATTCCTGCCTTACCCTAAACACCCCATCTGATCTAGTCCCTGTCTACCTCTCCAGCCTCATTTTCCTCTTTCCTTCAACACAGCAAGCTTTTTACTGTCTCTGGTTCTCATCACTTGCTGGTCCTTCTGCCCTAGAAGTGCTTCCTCCACACTCCTTAGCACTTAGGCCTTTCCTAGCTTATACCAAAGAGGCCTTCCTGAGGTAGCTCAGGTATACAAAGGAACATTCTTCTCAGACCCTCCTTCATGCTTTTGTTCTTCAGAGACTTAACCATCCGGGACACAGGGGTTATTTTTTGTTACGTTGCATCCATTCTGATCACATCATTCATTAGGATGTAATTTCCAGGAGGGCGGACACTGCACGTGCAGCAGCCCTGGTACCTAGAACGGGCCCAGCAAAGTGTGGATGCTGTGTAACTGCTCTTCAGTGAATGCGTGAAGCGTTAGCTCATTATTTAAGAGTAAAAATCTTTGTTTATTTTAGTAAATATCTATGAGTAGTTTGTGTGGGAAGATAGGGACAGGAATTTTTTGTTTCATATAAATGTGGCTTTACTGAAAAATATGTTCTGATTGTTCTGATACAAATCTACTTGGCTTCCTCTGTTTATAGAAATTTCTTTATATCCCACAAGGCCAAACTGGAAGATTCATCACAATGTGAAAAGAATGAATACTTACACAAAATAAAACAGGTAGGAAGACAGAAATGATGACTTTTTGATTATACTTAGACTTTACTTTTCAGTTAATATCTTAAACATGTCTGAGAATGTGTTATTTTACAAAGTAGGTTTTGTACTGACTCCTAGTTAAGAAACATTAAATCTGCTGGAAAATTGAATAGGTAAAACTCTTTTAGTGAAGTTTTGGAATCTTCTATAGAGTATTATGTCATTCACAAATAATGATAATTTAACTCTTCCTTTCTTATCCTTATTCCTTTTATTCTTTCTCTTATCTGATTGCTCTAGCTAATGTTTCAGAACTGTATTGAGTAGGAGTAGTAATAGTGGACATCCTTGTCTTGTTCCTGATTCTAGAATGAAAGCTTTCAAGTTTTGTCCATTTAGTATGATGTTGGCTGTTAGTTTGTTATAGATGACTTTTATCAGACTGAGATCAAGACCATCTATTACAATTTTCTGTAGGATTTTTTTTTATCATGAATGGGTAGTGGACTTTGTCAAAACATTTTTCTCCATCTATTGAAATGATCATGTGACTTTTTCTTTGACTCTGTTGATGTGATGAATTATATTTATTGATTTGCATATGTTGAGCCATCCTTGCATTCCTGGGATGAATCCCACTTGGTTGTGATGTATGATCTTCTTGATGACTTGCTGCATTCTGTTTGCCAATACTTTATTGAGGATTTTTGCATCTATGTTCATTAGGGAGATTGGCCTGTAGTTCCCTTTTTGGTTAGTTCTTTCATATGGTTTTTGTCTTTTGCTCTGTTAACGTGGTAAATTTCATTTATTAATTTACGTATGTTGGAGCATCCCTTTATCCCTGTGATAAATCCCACTTGGTCATGGTGTATAATCTTCTTAATGATTTGATGCATTCTATTTCCAATATCTTACTGAGGATTTTTGCATCTATCTCCACTAGGGAAATTGGTGTAGTTCTCTTTCTTAGTTGGGTCCTTCTCCAGTTTTGATATCAGTGTAGTGCTTGCTTCCAGGAATGAATTTGGGAGAATTGTTTCATTTTCATTTTTATTAAAGTATTTGAGAAGTGGTGGTATAAAGTATTCTCTAAGTTTCTTGTGGTTTAACACTTTTCATTCCTAATAGTGTAGATTTAAGTCTTTTATTTTTTTTTTGATAAGGTTGGCTAAGGGTGTGTCAATTTTATTTAATCTTTCAAGGAATCAACTGTTCAATTCACTGATTCTTTGTATTGTTTTCTTAGTCTCTAGTGCATTATTTTCTGATCAGATCTTGATCAGTTTCTCCCTCATATGAGCTTTGGGCTTGGCCTGCTCTTCTTTTACTAGAAATTTGAGGTTCAACATTATTTGCACTTGCTCTGTTTTCCTGGCATGAGTGTTCACTGCTATAAATTTCCCTTCTAGAATTGCTTTCATTGTATCCCATAAATTCTGGTATGTTGTATTATCATTATCATTTAATTGTAGAAACAACCCACTGGTTTCTTTTGCCATTGATTTCTACTTTCATGACACTAGGTCTGATGATATGCGTGGAATAATTTTATTTCTTTGCATTTACTTAAGTATATTCTATGGACCAGTATGTGGTCTCTTAGAAAACATCTCATGTGCAGCTGAGAAGAATGTATATTCTGATGTTGTGGGGTGAAGCACTCTGTAGACATCTACTAAGTCCATTTGTTCAAAAGTTTGGTTCAGGCCAGGGATTTAGCACAGTGGCGTGTCTGCCTGGCAAGCATGAGGTTGTGAGTTTGATCCCTGATACCAAAAAAAAAAAAAAAAAGTTTGGTTCAGTTTTGATTTTTTGTGTAGTTGATCTGTCTTTTTATGACAGTGTGATATTGAGATTCCCCAATACAGTTGTATTAGTGCTTATTTGATTTTTCATGTCTGTTAATAGTTATTTTATATTCTTGAGTGTACCAGTATTCGGTTCATACATCTTTCTGATTGTTATATCTTCCTATTGGATTGCTCCTTTATCAAGTATGTAGTGACCTTCTTTGCCTTTCTTAATAAATCTTGGCTTGTAATTCACTTTGTCTGCAAATAGAATAGCTACCCCTGCTTTTTTCTGGGTTCATGTCACATGGAGTAATTGTTTTCCATCCTTTGACTTTCAGTGTATGAATTTCTTTTTTAATTAAATAGGTTTCTTATGTACTCCATATTGTTACATCTTGCTTCTTGATCCATTCTGCCAGCCTGTGTCTTTTGATAGGGGAACTGAGACCTTTGACATTGATGGTTATAACTGATATATATTATCCTTGTCATGTTATTTTCCTGTTGTTGGCTCCCACTCCTGTTTATTGTTTTCCTTGCCTGTGGATTCCTCTTGTTGAGATTCATGCAATTATAGTTCTTGTTATCTCTCTCTAGAATGACCTTCAGAACATTTTGGAGAGCTGGTTTGGTGGTCATAAATTTCCTCATGTGTTCTTCATCATGGAAGTATCTTATTTCTCCACCATTTTGAAAAATAATTTTGTGGGGTACATCAATCTGCGTTGGAGGTTGTTTTAGTTTAAAACTTTAAATACTTCTCTCCAAGCTCTCCTTTACTTGAAGGATTGTGTTGAGAAGTCAGCTGTGATTCTAATTGGCTTTCCTTTATAGATGATTTGTTTTTTCCCTAATAGTTTATAATATTCTATTCTTGTGTTGAATTTCTGGAATCTTAAATATGGTATGTCTGGCTGTAGATTTTTTTGATCATGGCTAGTTGGAGTTCTATATGCCTCGTTTATTTCTATGTTAAATTCTTTTTCCCTAACAGGGAGGATTTCTACCATGATGTCTGTGAACATTTTTTAAATATCATTTGTGCCATCTCCTGTTTTTTTCATTGACGCTAACCAACCATAAGTTATTATTCTTTGCATCATCTAGCAGCTGCTGGATTGATTTCCCATGGTCCCTTGCTATTTTTAAAAAAAAACTTTATAATCGCTAACCACAAGCCTGTGTTCTATATCTGAGATCCTGTCTTCACATTGGCTTAATCTGTTGTGGACATTTTCAGTGCAATTTTTATTCTTCTAGGTATCTGCTGGAATCTGTCTTATGTATTATTTTTCTTTCCTATGTTTGGCATTCATGACCTCTATCATTTTCTTAAGCTCCTCTATTTTTTAAAAAAACTATCTACTCTAGAGTCATTAAGCATGGTTTTCATTTGAACAGTTATCTGATAAATTATTTCTGATTTTTTTTTGTCTAGAGCCTCATTCTATTGCTTTTTGTTACCACTTCAGCCCAGGTGGGTGGCTTTCAATTGATCCACCTCATTACTCCCTGTGTTTGCCTTTGGTGAACTGGATATCTGGGGTTATATTTTGTTTAAGTGTCTTCTCATTTTCTTTCCTTTTTCTTTTTTAGTCTAATTCCAGGGTTAATGCTTGTAAATTGCCTATCATGAGTAGCTTTATTGCTAGTATTTAGAACCCCTAGGAAATGACTTCTTCCAGGTATAGTGGCTTTTTGGGTTTTAAGTCTGTTGCATGATCCTACCTCTTCAATTTGTTGGGGATGAGAAGTTGCTGACTGCTTGGCCCAGCCCCTGGTTTTTTGGCACTTGTGCCATAATAATTTCTATGGTTCTTAGTCAGTCTTAGTCTTGAAATGCCAGGAAGAACAGCTGGCTAGAGCAATTATTTCACTTTTGGCTAAAGTGGTAACATCAGCAATAACAATAGCATCAAACAGCCTATAAAATGACAAACTGAGGCAACCACTAATTTGCCACTTTTAACCATATGAACTAGATTTGTGATTACATAACAATATTTAAAACAAACCAGAAAATTGTCTGCAATATGTAAGTCTTTAATATGTCAGTTTTACCCTCAGGGGTTAAAAATCTTAAAGTGTTTAAGGAGAAAATAGGGAAGTAGAAGAAGAGGAAGAGGCTGGAGGACAACGGGGGATCAGACTAACTTTGGGAAACTGGTGTAGAAGACAGGAGGGAAAGAGAGAAGGAAGAAATAAAAGGAAGAACAGAACAGAACAACAGCCACACAGACGCTAGAAACTACGCCCACACATTCATATAAAAACAGGATCAAACCATGAAGGTGAGAGAAAAGCAAAGCCACAACCACCATCACAACAACAAAAATATGAGAGAGACAGAGAGAGAGAGAGAGAGAGACAGAGAGAGACAGAGAGAGACAGAGAGAGAGAGAACCCACTTCCATGTTTGTCTTGCTGTCACTGGCAGGCAGTGTGTGGAGACAGAGTCCACATCTGTGTTGATTTATCCCAGCAGTAGCAATATGATAGGGTGGTGATAACCTCAGTGAGCCTGCACCTTTATTTCCTCTGAAGTCCAGGCTGTATTCTGGCTGTGGGGGCCCTTTCAGCCTGTAGCAGTCAGCACACCTCCTAGGGGCTTAAACTCAGCTGGGAGCTGCTAGATGGAGCCAGGGAGTTGTTCTGAGTTCTGAGCTCTGTTGGTTCCTCTCCTGGATGGCTCCTGGCCAATCACTCTCTCCCAAGGAATGACCAAACCCTCAGCACTCACTACCAGCTACTGCTCCCTTCCCTCGCTGTGTCTCTCGGTGGAGGCCTCTGGTGTTCCCGGTAGTCACTGTATGTCTGCAGGTTTCAACTGCTTTTCCCACACAGTGAGTCCCATCTCGAGGAGAAGGCTCCAGCAGCTGCCTCCTTCTTCCTCATTGAAGTTCCTCTCTTTGCTCACTCCATGGGCTTCAATTCTCACTTCAAATCCTTCCTGGGTGCAGAAGACCCACTTGCCTCCTTCTTGTCTTCATGTTGCTACATTCCAGTTTCTGGACAGTAATTCTCAGAGAGGCTCTTCTTCTGCTACTTACTATTCCATCATCTTCCCAGAAGTCCCACTTCTTTCTTTTGTTTTTCCTTCTCTTTTTAAACAACTTTTCATTTAAAAAGTTTTTAGATATTCTTTAAAGTTAGGTTAAAAGAAATATTGTGTGATAAGTAAATAATTGTGGGTTGCCACCAAGACTGAGCCACATTCAGTGAAGTGTTCATTATGATCTTAAAAAATAGGAAGGGAGACTATGATTAAAATTCAACAACAGTTTTGTTTAAACTAGTATTAGGATTGTTCATAGTTTGTTAGTGACTAATACTATATTGTAAAACAGTATGTGCAATGTTATCTCATTTGTGTATGTATACAAATAAATACACATTATATGCACACCACAGATAAATGCTTGCTCCTTGCACCAAAAGAGAAATGTCCTTGGTGTCTCCTCTCTTAATGTCCTTGGTGTCTCCTCTCTCGTTCCCACACGTGCATACATAATATTCATAGTGTCAGTACCTCTACCTGTATCAGTGGTGGTCAATTTTTTAGAGACTGAGTATCCAAACTGCAACCCAAACCTTAATTTGTTACAAAGTATCAACAATGCCCCCAGGTGCACTGTTATCCAGTGTTCCGCTGCTGAGCGATGCTGGGGTGATTTGGCTCATACACAGGCAAAGAGGGCTCCTTGGCATGACTGCATGACTGCTGTGTGCCACAGGTGTGCCACCCCTTGCCTGCATCCTCTATCTGCATTGTACTACGTCAACTACACAAAAAATTTATTCCTCTCACTAGTCTACAAAACAGTTTAATAACACTAAGTATTGGGTGACCTATTGCAAATCTTGTTTAAAATTGTAGTGGTGATGGGAAAGACTCCCATTGCAGAGCACAAATCCTCTTTGTTCCTTGTGTATTTCCTAGTCCACCTTCTTGCTCTTGGACGCAGATCATATCACATTCCAATTCCTCTTTGTTACAGAATGTAACATCTCCCTCCCTCTGAGGCCCGCATGCAGGCCCTGAAGATCAGGGGGATGTTTTAATGGTTCTCTTCTAGGAGAATGATACCAGTGAAAGTCTTTCCATTTGGGGTTTTGTTATCTCCTAGCATGAGAGAGAACTTTTCTTTGGGGCTGAGCCTATTCTGATTCTCTTTCTGGCAAGGATCACAGGAACCTGACAAAGTTGGTTTGTTGGTTCATTTGGTTTTGAAGTTGTCTGTTGCACTTAGAACAAACTATTGTTTTCTTTCCATTTATTCCTTGTTGTAAGAGCTGTTAGTCTTAAATCAATAGTTCTCCATTTTTCATCTCTTATCTTTCCTGGATGGTTTAGAACCCCTAAACTTGCTCAAAGAGGCAAATGCTGCGGGGGCGGGGGGGGGGGGTCCTTTCAATCCACAGCCCTCGTAGAATCCCATGAGTCACTTCAGAGTAAGCAGGGCTCTGTATAATTTATTATTATTGTTGTTGTTTTGGTACCAGGGATCGCTTGTGCCACTGAGCTAAATCCCTGGCCCCTATTTATTATTTTTAATAGGGTAGAACTGCAGGCTCATAATAAATTTTTTGTGTGTGTCTTTTTCATTTTTATCGGTACCAGGGATCGAACTCACGACTGCCTGCTTGCAAGGCAGGCGCTTATGCCACTGAGCTAAATCCCCAGCCCCTGAATTCTTAAATAGTATTGCAATGTTTCTGATATCAAGACCTCTAAACTGTGAATATATCATATGTCCCGTTTATTTTTAGTCTTCTTTGCTTTTCTTTAACTGTTCAGTTTTACTATGAGGTGGCCAAATTATTTTTATTTATTCTCTTTGGGATTTATGTAGCTTCTTAAAAATATGAAATTCTAAATCTCAAAAATTCTGCATAATTTTCAGCCATTTTGTGTACACGCTGTGCTATCTTCTCTCCTTTCTTTCTGAAATTTCAATTGTGTGTGTACAATTATTTATACTAACACATGCATTCTTCATCTTCTCCTCTCTGCATTTTCTCCCTCTTGTCTCTCCATCGCAGCACTTG
Source organism: Cavia porcellus (assembly GCF_034190915.1). NCBI lineage: Eukaryota > Metazoa > Chordata > Mammalia > Rodentia > Caviidae > Cavia > Cavia porcellus. The sequence continues at coordinate 45,412,689 of NW_026947514.1, read as the reverse complement.
AGAGAGAACAGTCTTTTGAGTTCTCAGTTTTGCTTATTGTAATTGTCATTTGATTACTGGTGACTCTTTTCAAACCTCCTGTTTCATTGTATTGTTTCTATTTCCAGTTGTCCTTCTTAAGCACATCTAATAATTCTTTCATGATAATAAACAATAACTTTACAACTCAGTGTTTGATAATCCCAACATCCGATGTCGTCATGAGTCTGTAGTCTTTTTCCATTGTCATTTCTACCAGTTTTTGTTCATGCTGTCTTGATTTCTTCTATTCCTGGTGCAAAACTGCAAGCTGCACAATGTATTTTATAAAAATGTTCATAAAAACTGTTTGATAATTTAAAGATAACAAATTAACCATAGTTACCCTCTAATTATTGTATCTTGAAATTTTGGAGGTTTTTTTTTTTCTTTAAAAAAAAGGCTGAGGCCTAAGACAATGGTGTCTTCCTCAGGAAGATAACATTTACCTTCCTTAGGTATACAGGGTGTCACGCATTCTAAGCCATCTTACTCTGCTTTAACCTACCCTGGAAAAGTTCTCTGGACTTCCAGGCCATAGTGGTGGGAGGTTGCCAGACTCCAGGTCGAGACAAGCTTGTTGCACTGGCCTTTTGCACCCTTGGCATGCAAGAGAGCCAAAACTCAGTTCCTGGGGGGTTTGTTCTGTTCTAGTAAATGTCCTCAAACGGAGGGGTTTTGAGTGTTACCTCTGTCACTCTAGACCTCTTGGTTTTTCCTAGAATTAGGCTTCAGTAGACCTCGTTGCTTTGTTAGTTCTTCAACACTTTGGAGAAGATTATTTGTGTCCAGCAATTTTAATGGTCCTGACGTCAGGTTATTTTGAACTCCTCACCATTCTCACTAAACCTAACCTTCTTACCTCATTTGAAACAATCCAATGAAGACATCTAAGCAAAAATATTGTTAACTCATGCAGAACACTGGTGGGTACGATTTCTTGTCCTCAAATAGAAAGAGTCATCCTGTGGTATCTGTGGCAGGTTGGTTCCAAGATACCATAACAGCAGATACCAAAACTCAGGAGTGTTCAAGTCTCTTAGATAAAATGGCATAGCATTTGCATTTATCCTAGGTACAGCTTTGCATATGCTCTAAATTCACTATAAATTAAATTATATTTAATATATAATGCCTTATACAGTGCCTACACATCATTTCATTTAAGTATATTCCATCTTCCTAGTACTTAGTGTGTGGCAAATTCAAGTTTTGCTTGTTTAAATTTCCTGGAACATTTTTTCCTAAATATTTTCCATATGAAAGCATCATACCACAGTGATATATGTGCACCCATGTTTATAGCAGCACAATTTGTAATCGCCAGATCTTGGAAACAACCCAAGTGTCCATCAACTGAGGAATGGATAAAAAAGTTGTGGTATTTTTATACAATGGTGTACTACTGAGCTATAAAGAAGGATCACATTGAGATATTTGTAAATAAATGGACGCAGCTTGAGACCATACTCATAAGTGAAATAAATTAAACTCACATGTATGAATACCAAATAGTTTCCCTATTGTAAAAAGTTATTCAAATACATAAAAGTTTGTGGTAATCATGATTCTCCATTATGTGGCTTTGAAGCCTTATAAAGTTTTAACTCATTAATTGGGATGGTTTTATTCTGGGCTGTTTGATATTATTGTCTGTGATGATATGAACAAGAAAACAAGACATCATAATAGCTAGTGATGATTTAATACCATCTTGTTTTGAAGTCCCACCAAACTGTTGTTCTTCTGTCTCCATTGGTTTTATCATGTTTTATCTTACTGGATTTTATTATATGTGATAGTATAAACAAAAATTTTTATAGGCAAAGAGATAATATAGAAATCATTGTTTGTTTTCTGTTAGCTGGTTCTAAATACCCTGTAATACTTTCATCCTCTTGAATGGTTTCACACTGTCTTGATATGTTTGATGCTATAGTAATACAAAATTATACTCAAATATTTCAAGGA